>NC_140594.1:948609089-951109922 GCF_964204655.1 Triturus cristatus | reverse complement strand
ACAGTCGTGTTTGTGTAGTGTAGGGGATTGTGCTGGGGAGTGCAGTTGTGTTTGTGTAGTATAGGGGGTCGTGCTTGGGGTAGTGTTTTAGTATTTAGGGTAGCGCAGTGGTGTGTGTAGTGTAGGGGGTTGTGCTGTGGGTAGTGTTTTAGGGTTTAGAGTAGCGCAGTTGTGTTTGTGTAGGGTAGGGGGTTTGCTGGGGATAGTGTTTTAAAGTCTAGGGTAGCGCAGTGGTGTTTGTGTAGTGTAGGGGATCGTGCTGGGAGTAGAGTTTTAGGATTTAGGATAGCGCAGTATTGTTTGGGTAGCGTAGGGGGTCATGCTGGGGGTAGTATTTTAGGGTTTAGGGTAACACAGTGGTATTTGGGTAGCATAGGGGGTCATGCTGGTGGTACTGTTTTACGGTTTAGGGTAGCGAAGTGATGTTTGGATAGTGTAGGGGGTCCTGAGGGGGGTAGATTTAGGGTTTAGGGTAGCACAGTGGTGTTTGTGTAGTGTAGGGGGTCGTGCTGGCGGTGGTGTTTTAGGGTTTAGGGTAGCGCAGTTGTGTTTGGGTAGTATAGGGGTAGTGCTAGGGCAGTGTTTTAGAGTTTAGGGTAGCGTAGTGGTGTTTGTGTAGTGTAGGGGGTAGTGTTTTAGGGTTTAATGTAGCACAGTGGTGTTTGTGTAGTGTAGGGGGTCATACTGGTGGTAGTGTTTTAGGGTTTAGCGTAGTGCAGTGGTGTTTGGGTAGTGTATGGGGGGTCGTGCTGTGGGTAGATTTAGGGTTTAGGGTAGTGCAGTGGTGTTTGTGTAGTGTAGGGGGTCACGCTGGGTAGTGTTTTAGGGTTTAGGGTAGCGCAGTTGTGTTTGGGTAGTGTAGGGGGTAGTGCTGTTGTAGTGTTTTAGGGTTTAGGGTAGCATAGTGGTGTTTGTGTAGTGTAGGGGGAAGTGTTTTAGGGTTTATGGTAGCGCAGTGGTGTTTGTGTAGTGTAGGGGGTCATACTGGGGGTAGTGTTTTAGGGTTTAGCATAGTGCAGTGGTGTTTGGGTAGTGTAGGTGGTCGTGCTGTGGGTAGATTTAGGGTTTAGGGTAGTGCAGTGGTGTTTGTGTAGTGTAGGGGGTCATGCTGGATGTAGTGTTTTAGGGTTTAGTGTAGTGTAGTGGTGTTTGAGTAGTGTAGGGGGTAGTGTTTTAGGGTTTAGGGTAGTGCAGTTGTATTTTTGTAGTGTAGAGGTCTTGTTTTAGGGTTTAGGGTAGTGTAGTTGTGTTTGGGTAGTGTAGGGGGTCGTTTTTCAGGGTTTAGGGTAGTGCAGTGGTGTATGGGTAGTGTAGGGGGACGTGCTGGTTGTAGTTTTTTAGGGTTTAGGGTAGTGCAATGGTGTTTGTGTAGTGTAGGGGTTAGTGTTTTAGGGTTTAGGCTAGTGCAGTGGGGTTTGTGTAGTGTAGGGGGTCGTGCTGGCGGTAATGTTTTAGGGTATGTTGTAGTGCAGTGGTGTTTGTATAGTATAGGGGGGTCGTGTTTTAGGGTTTAGGGTAGCGCAGTTATGTTTGGGTAGTGTAGGGGGTCATGCTGGGGTAGTGTTTTAGGGTTTAGGGTAGTGCACTGGTTTTTGGGTAGTGTAGGGGTTCGTGCTGTGGTAGTGTTTTAGGGTTTAGGGTAGTGCAATGGTGTTTGTGTAGTGTAGGGGGTCATGCTGGGGGTAGATTTAGGGTTTAGGGTAGTGCAGTTGTGTTTGGGTAGTGTAGGGGGTCATGCTGGGGGTAGTGTGTTAGGGTTTAGGGTAATGCAGTGGTGTTTGGTTAGTGTTGGGGGTCATTCTGGGGATAGCGTTTTAGGGTTTAGGGTAGTGCAATGATGTTTTGGTAGTGTAGGGGATCGTCGTGCTGGGGGTAGTGTTTTAGGGTTTAGGGTAGTGCAGTGATGTTTGGGTAGTGTAAGGGGTCGTGCTGTGGTAGTGTTTTACGGTTTAGGGTAGTACAGCAGTGTATAGGTAGTGTAGGGGATCATGCTGGGGTATTGTTTCAGTGTTTAGGGTAGTGCAGTGGTGTTTATGTAGTGCCAGCGCATGCGCTGCATCGCTAGGCGAGACCTAAAAAGCATTGCACCAAGATGGCTGTCAGCACTTCCTGGACTGAAGTGTTGGCAGTCAATTAGAGCCAAGCTTGTGCTTGTGTAGTTAGGTCCCGCCCAGATATATAAAGATTTGTTTCCTTTAATATCTCAAAAACTGCTGAACGGAATTACACCATTGAAAAAAAGGACGCTTTCTGAACCAAGCACTACCTTTTTCCCAAATGTGGTGTTCAGCAGTTCGAGCTGAAGCTGTGTCTAAATTTTCCTATGGAAAAGGCATTTTTTGACCTTTTTTTTAATTTCTCAGGAACTAATGCACGGATTTACACCATTTAACAAAAAGGTTTTTTTCTGAACCAAGGGCTACCAGTTTGCCAAATTTGGTCTAATTCCGTTAGCAGTTCGAGCTGTAGCCGTGTCTAAAGTTTCCTATGGAAAACAAAATGGAAAAAACACTCTTTGGGTCCCCATTTTTTTCTCGGCCCCTGCTTGGCAAATCACCCCAAAACTTTCAGGATGGGAGCTGACCGGAGCTGGCCATAACTTTTGAATTCGTCAACCGGCGCCAAAGTTATTAGGGGGAAAAAAATGCTTTTCCTATGGAAACTAGGTCCTAACTATAACTATCTACTGGCGACCACCAGTAGATAATACTGGAGACCGCCAGTAGATAATATATATAGTGTAGGGGGTCGTGCTGGGGGCAGTGTTTTAGGGTTTAGGGTAGAGCAGTGCTGTTTGGGTAGTGTAGGGTGTCATGGTGGGGTAGTGTTTTAGGGTTTAGGGTAGCGCAGAGGTGCTTGGGTAGTGTAGGGGGTCCTGCTGGGGATAGTGTTTAAGGGTTTAGGGTACCACGGTGGTGTTTGGGTAGTGTAGGGGGTCATGCTGGGGGTAGTATTTTTGGGGTTTAGGGTAGCGCAGTGGTGTTTAGGTTGTGTAGGGGGTCGTGCTGGGGATAGTGTTTTAGGGTACCGCAGTGGTGTTTGTGTAGTGTAGGCAGTCGTGCTGGGGGTAGTGTTTTAGGGTTTAGGATAGTGCAGTGGTGTTTGTGTAGTGTAAGGAGTAGTGTTGTAGGGTTTAGGGTAGTGTAGTGGTGTTTGTGTAGTGTAAGGGGTCATGTTGGTATGTAGTGTTTTAGGGTTTGGTGTAGTACAGTGGTGTTTGTGTAGTATAGGGGGTCATGTTTCAGTGGTTAGGGTAGTGCAGTTGTATTTGGGTAGTGTAGGGGTCGTGCTGGGGGTAGTGTTTTAGGGTTTAGTGTAGTGCACTGGTGTTTGGGTAGTGTAGGGGGTCATGCTGGGGGTAGTGTGTTAGGGTTTACGGTTGTGCAGTGGTGTTTGGATAGTGTAGGGGGTCATGCTGGGGGTAGTGTTTTATGGTTTAGGGTAGTGCAATGGTGTTTTGGTAGTGGAGGGGATCGTTGTGCTGGGGTAGTGTTTTAGGGTTTAGGTTACTGCAGTGATTTTTGGGTAGTGTAGGGGGTCGTGCTGGGGTAGTGTTTTACGGTTTAGGGTAGTACAGTAGTGTTTGGGTAGTGTATGGAGTCATGCTGAGGTATTGTTTTAGTGTTTAGGGTAGTGCAGTGGTGTTTGTGTAGTGCCGGCACATGCACTGTGTCGCTAGGCGAGACCTAAAAAGCATTGCACCAAGATGGCTGCTTACACCTCCTAGATTGAAGTTTTGGCAGCCAATTAGAGCCAGGCTGGTGCGTGTATAGTTATGTCCCGCCCAGATACATAAAGATTTTTTTCCTTTAATATCTCAAAAACTACTGAACGGGTTTACACCATTTAAAAAAAAGGACGCTTTCTGAACCAAGCACTACCTTTTTGCCAAATGTGGTGTTATTCTGTTCAGCAGTTCGAGCTGTAGCTGTGTCTAAAGTTTCCTATGGGAAATGCATTTTTCGACCTCTTATTTTTTAATTTCTCCGGAACTTCTGAACGGATTTACACCAATTATCAAAAAGGTCTCTTTCTGAACCAAGGGCTAACTTTTTGCCGAATTTGGTGTAATTCCGTTCAGCAGTTCGAGCTGTAGCCGTGTCTAAAGTTTCCTATGGAAAATAACATGGAAAAAACACGTTTTGGGACCCCCCTTTTTTCTCGGCCCCTGCTCAGCAAATCACTCCGAAACTTTCAGGATGGGAGCTGACCAGAGCTGGCCATAACTTTTAAAAATTGAACGAAGATTCGTCAACCGGCGCCAAAGTTATTGGGAAAACAAAAAATGCATTTCCTATGGAAACTAGGTCCTAACTATAACAATCTACTGGCGACCACCAGTAGATAATACTGGAGACCACCAGTAGATAATATATATAGTGTAGGGTGTCGTGCTGCGGGTAGTGTTTTAGGGTTTAGGGTAGTGCAGTTGTGTTTGGGTAGTGTAAGAGGGTCATGCTGGGGGTAGATTTAGGGTTTAGGGTAGTGCAGTGTTTGGATAGTGCTGGGGGTAGTGTTTTAGGGTTTACGGTAGTGCAGTGATATTTGGGTAGTGTAGGGGGTCGTGCTAGGGTAGTGTTTTATGGTTTACGGTAGTACAGTAGTGTTCGGGAAGTGTAGGGGGTCATGCTGAGGTATTGTTTTAGTGTCTTGAGGGTATTGCAGTGGTGTTTGTTTAGTGCCAGCGCAAGCGCAGCGTCGCTAGGCGAGACCTAAATAGCATTGCAGGAAATGGCTACCAACACTTCGTGGATTGAAGTGTTGGAAGCCAATTAGAGCCAAGCTTGTGCTTGTGTAGTTCGGTCCCGCCCAAATGTATAAAGATTTTTTTCATTTAATATCTCAAAAACTACTGAATAGATTTACACCACTTTAAAAAAAATTACGCTTTCTGAACCAAGCACTACCTTTTTGCCAAATGTGTTGTAATTACGTTCAGCAATTCGATCTGTAGCCATGTCTAAAGTTTCCTATGGGAAATGTTTTTTTCGCCCTCTTTTTAGAAAATTTCTCCAGGAACTACTGAACGCATTTACACCATTTAACAAACAGGTCTCTTTCTGAACCAAGGGCTACCTTTTTACCAGATTTGGTGTAATTCCGTTCAGCAGTTCGAGCTGTAGCCGTTTCTAAAGTTTCCTATGGAAAATAACATGGAAAAGACACGTTTTGGGACCCCCCTTTTTTCTCGGCCCCTGCTTGGAAAATCACCCCGAAACTTTCAGGATAGGAGCTGACTGGAGCGGGCCATAAATGTTGAAAATTTCGCGAAGATTCGTCAGCCGGCGCCAATGTTGGCAAAAAGGTAGTGCTTGGTTCAGAAAGCGCCCTTTTTGTTAAATGGTGTAAATCCGTTCAGTAGTTACGGAGAAAATCATAAAATAGATGAAAAAAAATCGTTTTCCCATAGGAAACTTTAGGCACGGTTACAGCCAAAACTGCTGAACAGAATTACACTAAATTTGGCAAAAAGGTAGTGCTTGGTTCAGAAAGCGCACTTTTTTAAAATGGTGTAAATCTGTTCAGTAGTTTCTGAGAAAATCTAAAAATAAAAGTTTCGATATCTATGGCTGCGGAGGATCCCCGGACCATCCCGACCATGAGCTTTATTCTAATTGGCTGTCAACACTCCAAACCAGGAAGTGTTGGCAGCCATCTTGTGCCTCGGTAACTGAGGCACAAGCAAACAGAAAAACTAAGGCACAAAACAAGAAAAGGGGACAATGTAGAAACACCCTGACCCCCTAGGCTTGCTCAGGGGGTCCGACAAGGGCCAAAAAAAGCATTTTTTTCCCTCCAAAAAATCTGAGATCCGCTTCGTTATTAATTAGCCCCTGGGTGGGCCAAGTCCCGGGGGCATGTACAAAAAATTGTGTTAGCCCGGGGGGACCCCCGTAGCCCGGGGACCGCCACCCCCAGGGGCTTTCTATAAATATTTATGGGGGGCACACAGTCCCCCCACAGCCCCTTGGACCGCCAACCCCTGGGGCTTCTTTTTTTAAACGTATGGCGGGCCTCAAAGGCCCCCCCCAAGCCCCGGGGACTGCCACCGCCCGGGGCTTTGATTAATTATTTGCGGGGGGTACACTGCCATCCCCCGCAGCCCCAGGGACCTCCAAACCCCGGGGCTTCTTTTTTTTTAAAAAAACACCTGTGTGGGGGGACTCAAGCCCCCCCCACATGCCCTGGGGACCTCCACCTCCCCAGGGCACTAATATGTAAATTTGGGGGGTCTGTTAAGGACCCCCGAGCCCCAGGGACCGCCACCTCTCTGGGGCTTTGTACAGATTGGGAGGGGGTTAGCGCGGTCGCCCTCCTGGAGCCTGTGATGGCCCTGGGGACCACCACGCAGGTCTGTCTCCTGCAGTGTCCCGGGGTGCCCACCCCTGGGACACTGCTGTTTGCAATGAAAGGGCGGGAGCCTCGCGGCTCCCGCCCTGTCATTGCAAACTGCTTTGCAAACTGCACATTGAAGCAAGAGCAGGGAAACCTGCTCTCGCTTCAATGAAGCAAAGCAGATTGCTTTTCCACAAGGGGAGCTGCATGTTAGCAGCTCCCCATGTGGAAAAACAATGCTGGCTCCCGCAGGATGTGGGGAGCAAGCAGGGACCGTGGGGGCATTGGGGCTCCCCCTACGGTCCCCAAAAGAGAGGTCCAGCTCCCTGGCCAACTAGCCCACCAGATACCTCCAGTATGCGCCAGGGAGCTGCGTTGCGGAAAGGAGTTCAGAGGCCACGCCCCTTTTTACACCTCTCTGCAACGCAGCTCTGTGGCGCTTACTGGAGGTACCTGGTGAGCTAGTTGGACCCCAGGGACCCTCAGGATTCAAGGGACTTTATCCCCCAACTCAAAATGTGCCACGGGGTGCGTTTGCACAGTGGTGAAGAGAGGGGGCGGGGCCTGAGGTGACATGTGTGCAAACACGCCCTGTGGCACGTTTTATGTTGGGGAATTAATTCCTCTTCAATCCTGAGGGTCCATGGGGGCCAACTATTTTTTCAAATATGTCAGACCTAAAAGTAGACCCTCCGTTAGAGGTGGACTGGACAGATCACTCAGCACTACGTTTTTATTGGACCCCGCTGAGGTCATCTGAACGTCCAAAACCCCGCATAGAATCACGTAGAGCCTGGAAAGGAGCAACAGCCTCAGCGTTCAGCAGGCTCTATTCCCCCCCGGTATTACTTAGCGAGAATGACTGTGACTTAGCCTTAGAGCTATTTGAAGGTAAGTGCCACAGGCCTGCGTTGCAGAGAAGTGGTCCAGGCCATGCCCCTTTTTACACCTCTGTGCAATGCAGCTCTGTGGCACTCACTGGAGGTACCTAGTGGGCTAGTTGGACCCCAGGGACCCTCAGTATTCAAGGGGACTTAATCTCCCAACTTAAAACGGCCACAGGGCATGTTTGTACACATGTCACCTCAGGACCCCCCTCACTTCACCACTGTGCAAACGTGCCCCGTGGCGCGTTTTAAGAGGTAGTTTTAATCCCCCTGCCCTAATATGTACTAAGGACTTACAGAGGAGGTCATGCTAATCAAAGGGGTACCCCAATGCACAGTGTTCCCTAGTGTATGTAGGTGTTTTCACTGTATTCTAAGTCTCTTTTAGCATAGCACTGGCTCTAGGTCTGGTTAGTCAGAGTCAGTTACCACCAGTACCCGTCTGAAAAAGATGTGGGTACAGGGTGGTTTTGCAACAAGGCCTTTTTTTGCTCCTCTGTTGGTTCTTTCTGGACATGTTTAGCTTTTTCCTGCACCTTTCTTCGTCTTTGTGGACTTCTGTTGCCTCTTTCTGCTTTTCTTTTGCTTCTCTCTGAGCGTTTTTTCTTCTTTCTTCAGATGTCCAACCTCAGTAGGCATAGTTAGAAACTAGCATTTAAAAAACATTTGAAATTCACTTAAAAACCATAGGTTTCAGGCATGTTATAGTTAGAAATTAGCATTTAAAAACCCTTTTAAATTCACTGAAAAAACCATAGGTTTCAGGCATGTTATAGTTAGAAATTAGCATTTAAAAAACCTTAGAAATTCATTGTAAAAAAACCATATGTTTTAGGGAAAGTTATAGTTAGTTGGACATTTCACTCGTACCCGTGAAATTAGCCCGTTATAGTTAGTTCAGCTAACTATAACTCTCGCCCCCGCAATGCAGTGCTGATGACATCACATATTACATCACTCATGACATGGTCAGTGACATCACTGATGACATTACTGATGACATCTCAAATGACATCACTGATTACATCATTGATGACATCATCCATGTGATAAATTGATGCATCTTCTCACACCCTAATATAACCTTTGATACACACACTCTAAATTACAGATGGCCATTCTCAAAACCATTGACACTCCAACACCAATAACTACATACCCACTCACTGATTCTTAGGTCTACACACACATCTACTCACTCATCCATACAGTCACTCATACTTATGGTCACTCAGTACAGGACTATCCTATGCACTCATACACCTATATAGGCACTCCCACACCGCCACTCATCCATAGAGGTACTCACACATCTAGTCAGTCATGCAAATAAATAATCAAACACCCATTTACTCACCTATACAGTTATACACACACCAGCTCACTTACTCAAACAAATACTAGCACATTCTTACGCTCTTATACAATCACTAATACAAGCACATACTCATCCATACAGCCACTCTTACAATCACACACTCTCACTTATAGCCATTTAAATACTCTAACACACATATATACTGCCTTTTGCATATGTAGTTACTCGCACATGTACCACTGAGATATACATTCACTCACTAACACACCCATACACACACTCACCCACCCATGCAGTCCGTCACAGATGCACTCTTGAAACCATGCACCCAGTGAATCACCCACTCACACATCTATGCACAGAGTCACACACATCCCACCCACACAAACACTCAGGCACCCATACAGATACTCAGACAACCAATCAGTAACTCATATAGACACTCGTGTAGCTATTCACAAACCCTGGCAGCCGCTTACACACCAACAGACAGACGGATACAGACATTCACACAGTTTAGTCACTAACCCATGCATTCAGTAAGATACTTTTAAAGACCCATTTATAGACTCAGTCACGCACCTACTAAATCATCCATTCAGACACTTATACACCCACTCAGTCTTCAATGTGCCTTTCCCTATATATATTAAACATATTTAAACTTTACAGAAACACACAGTAACTGGATGAGGTCATCAGTGATGTCATTAGTGATGTCGTCAGTGATGTCATCAGTGATGTCACTGACCATGTCATGAGTGATAAAATATGTGACATCATCGGCAGTGCATTGCGGGGGCGGGGGTTATAGTTAGCTGAAGTAACTATAACGGGGGAATTTCACGGGTTTTGTACCAGTGAAATGTCCAACTAACTATAACTTTCCCTAAAACCTATGGTTTTTTCAGTGAATATATATATATATATATATATATATATATATATATATATATATATATATATATATATATATATATATATATATTTATATTTTGGGAGTAGTAGTCCTGGAAGAGAATGTTGTACATTGTTCGAAATGACTACGGGGTTTGAAACGCATATAAGCAAACTTGCAAGCTCTTATGTACCATGGCTTGGACACTCCGTGTGCAAACATGTGGAAAGACATTAGACGGGAAGATTGGTTGAAGGTATATGTCCAACCCCAACGGTGTTTATCATCACACTATGCCTCAACATGTTTAAATATGAGCCAAACATGACCCCACAAGTATTTTTTACACGGGGCTTGTTCACAATAGAAATGAGTGATTCAATGCAGCATGTCTCCGCTGCTTTTAATGTAATGCAGCGCGGCGCGTATCTACCAATATATTTAACTATGTGATCAGCGCGATGATTTAATCCATGGCCTGTGTGCTTATTTGTTATATAGTCAAATGTAGGCATTCTTTATTTTAGTTGGTGTTCCAATACATTCAATTTGATGTGCTACAGTGGTATGTTTTCATCATTATGCACATATTGACAACAGTTGGAGGCATCAAGATGTGCATTATCATTTAAAATGTAAATAGCCACCAAGTACATACCTTAAAGGAAATGAATTGTCTAGGTATTTGTCCACCAAATTTAAGTGATTAACTATTTTAGTTGTTAGGAACTCTTTTGTTTATGAATACATCAGGATATAAAGGTCACCATCAAAATGTCGCTCATTAGATTGACAAGTCAGGTGGCACAACAAAGGCCCCCCTGATACCACTACCTGTGGTGGGGGTACCCTTTGAAAGGGTAGGGATTGACATTGTTGGTCGCCTTGACCCTCAAACTACATCGGGGCACAGATTTACCCTGGTGGTAGTGGATCATGCCACCAGGTACCCAGAGGCAATTCCCAGAGGACCACCACAGACCCTGTGGTGGCAAGAGCCCTCATTGGAGTTTTCTCCGTAGTGGGTTTCCCAAAGGAGGTCATCTCTGACAGAGGTACCAACTTCATGTCAGGATATTTGAAAGCAATGTGGAAGGAGTGTGGTGTGACTTATAAGTTCACCACCCCCTATCACCCACAGTGCAATGGGTTTGTTGCACGTTTCAACAAAACCCTTAAGCGAATGATTAAAGGACTCCCAGAAAAGCTTAGGCGAAAATGGGACCTTCTTCTTCCCTGCCTCCTGTTTGCATACAGAGAGGTTCCACAGAAGGGGGTTGGCTACCGCCCATTTGAACTTCTGTTTGGGCACCCTGTAAGAGGTCCATTATGTTTGGTGAAGGAGGGCTGGGAGTTCTCTCAAACCCCCCAAACAGGATGTGATGGACTATGTACTTGGTCTCCGCTCCAGGATGGCCGAATACATGAAGAAGGCAACCAAAAACCTGGAGGCCAGCCAAGAATAACACAAAATTGGCATGACCAAAAGGCTGTGCTGACTGTGTACCAACCAGGACAGAAGGTGTGGGTGTTGGAGCCTGTGGCCCCAGCAGCCCTCCAAGACAAATGGAGTGGCCCCATACCAATGTTGAGCAAAAGGGAGAAGTCACCTATCTGGTGAATCTTGGAACTCCCAGGAGCCCTCTGAGGGTGCTCCATGTCAACAGATTGAAACCATATGTTGACATGGCTGACATGGGCTTGCTCATGGCAACTGATGACGAACAGGAGGAGGAGAGTGACCCTCTCCCTGAACTGCTCCCCCAGAACCCTGATGATGGGTCAGTAGATGGTGTTGCTTTGGCAAGCAGCCTCACTGACCATCAGCAAACTGAATGCAGACAAGTTCTGCGACAGTACAGACATATGTTTAGCCTGACCCCTAGTCAGATTACCTGGTGCACACATGAGGTGGACACTGGGAACAGTCTGCCTGTCAAGAGTGAAATCTACAAGCAACGTGACCATATCAGGGACTGTATCAGGACTGAAGTCCAGAAAATGTTGGAGTTAGGTGTGATTGAGCCTTCACATAGCCCTTGGGCTAGCCCAGTAGTCCTAGTACCCAAACCTCATACCCAGGGTGGTAAGAAAGAAATGAGGTTTTGTGTAGACCACAGAGGCCTCAATGCAGTCACCAGGACTGATGCCTATCCCATACCAAGGGCAGATGAGCTGATTGATACTTTGGCCTCAGCCAAGTATCTGAGTACATTTGACCTAACAGCTGGCTACTTGCAGATCAGGTTAGCTGATGATGCAAAAGCCAAGACAGCATTTTCGACCCCAAGTGGGCACTACCACTTTGTGGTGATGCCCTTTGGATTGAAAAATGCACCTGCCACTTTTCAGAGGTTGGTGAACAAAGTTCTGGCAGGGATGGAAACCTATTGCTCAGCTTATCTAGATGATATTGCTGTCTTTAGTTCCTCCTGGCAGGATCACCTGGTCCACCTCAGAAATGTTTTGGAGGCCCTGCAGAAAGCAGGCCTCACTATCAAGGCCTCTAAGTGCCAGATAGGGCAGAGTCAGGTTGTGTACCTGGGCCACCTTGTAGGTGGGGGCCAGGTTCAACCTTTACAGAGCAAAATCCAAACCATCATGGAATGGGTTGCTCCAACCACCCAGACACAGGTGAGAGCCGCCTTCTTAGGCCTGACTGGTACTATAGGAGGTTTGTGAAGGGATATGGATCTATAGTGACCCCCTTGAATGATCTTACCTCAAAGAAAATGCCAAAAAAGGTTCAGTGGACAGCTAGCTGTCAGAAGGCATTTAAAGACCTAAAGCAGGCCATGTGCACTGCCCCCATCTTACAGAGTTCAGACTACACCAAAAAGTTCATTGTCCAAATAGATGCTTCTGAGCTGGGTGTGGGAGTTGTACTGTCTCAACTGAATGATGAAGGTTAAAACCAGGCAGTAGCTTTTATTAGCAGAAGGAAGACCCCTAGAGAGAAATGTTGGTCAGCTATAGAGAGCGATGACTTTGCTGTGGTGTGGGCCCTGAAGAAGCTGAGGCCATACTTGTTTGGCACTCACTTCATAGTTCAGACTGACCACAAGCCCCTCCTATGGCTCAAACAGGTGAAAGGTGAAAATCCAAAACTTTTAAGGTGGTCCATTTCCCTACAGGGGATAGATTATACAGTGGAACATAGACCTGGGACCCAAAATGCCAATGCAGATGGACTCTCAAGGTATTTCCACTTAGAACACGAAGACTCAACTGGTCAAGGTTAGTTTAGTGTCCCTGCGTTTGGGGGGGGGGGTTGTGTAGGAGAGTAGATCTGCCTCTTGTGTGGCCCCCACTTTTTTTCTGATGTTTACACTGGTTTCTGGCTATAGTATGGCTGGGACCCTGCTAATCAGGGGCCCAGCCTCTCTGTTCTCTCTAAACAACTTGGAGTGCATATTAGGTGCACTAGTGATTGGATACTGTGGTGCCTTATGCCCCCCTAGTATATGGTACCTTAGGTACCAAGGGCATAGGTACTTCACAGGCCTACCAGGGTTTGAAGCATGTATTATGCCACCCCTGGGAAGCAGACTAAATCTGACACCACAGGCCTGTTACTGCAGCCTGGTTCAGGTAGTGCTGACACTCCTCACTGAGATATAGGTTCACTATATCTCTCCTGCACACACATTTATCAGTCACCCCTATGCAGGCCCTATCAATCCTGAGGGCAGGGTGCTTTGTTTCCATGTGAGGGGGTGCCTCTGCCTGAGCAGGGCCCCTCTGCAGCTCTCAGAGTCTATTCTCTGGGGCTGTTTGTGAATGCGGTCAAAACCATATACTCTTAAGTGCATTATAACCTCGCGGAAAATGCTAACTTTGGGATGGCTGCATCAAAACATGTCATGTTTGGTGTCAAACGCTTTGGAATCAAACCCCCATACCAGTAACTGGTGTGGGAATATGATCCCACCCTTCTAGAGGGATAGACATGTACCTACTGTGGAAACGCGTTAGAATCCTGAAGAGGCCCAACAATAGGTATCCTGTCACAGGGAGGTGTGGCCACCTCCCAGACAGGGTTTAGTGTATTGGGGCTGGGTGGGTGCACTCCTAGAGTGCTTTGAAGTCCTGCACTGGGGGAGCAGTAGGCTCATCTGTGCATACACCAGTTCAAAGCAGCTCAGGGGCTACCTGCCCCTGCACTGAAGCGAAACTGGACAAAGGGAAGTGGGTGTAGCCACCCACTCCCCTGACCCTCCCATAGGTGGGTTCATAGAGCTAGTCCCTCCCTTCCTTTCAGTATAAGTTAACGAACCCTTGCCATTGCAAACTAGATATCCCTGGATGATGCTCTGAAGAAGAATCCTGGACCTTCGACATTCCACTACCTCTGGAAGACTGAAGAATATCCCTTGGAGTCAAGGAGTGACTCCCCTGCTTGGCAGGCACCAAATCTTGCAATCAACAGTTGCAAACGTTCCCACTCCCGCTGGAGTCCAAAGTCCCTACAGCCCAGGTAGAGGATTTCCTGACTTGTCCAAGGCCATCATTGGTCCCCAGCGACGCTGAGGCAAGTGAACCCCACGAGTGACTAGCAACCGCAATTACTGGGTACCGTGCACTATTCTCGAGTGCAACCCCTTCATGACGTTCTACGAACCTGTGCTTTGGGCCACGTGTGGTCCAAGCCTCCAGCAGGATTTCTACCGAAGATCAGAGGCCTACCCCATCCCGAGTGACCGTGGGCCCCGGTTGAGTGAATCCTCCCGAGGCATCTTCGTGATCCCTTGCCAGTTGGGTTGTGGGTCCCCAGAAGACTTTTCTACAGTTCCAAAGGGCTCCCCTGGTTGCTCCAGGCCTGCCCTGACTTAGCTTTGTTGGGTGAGTCCCTCAGACCTTGCTGGTCTGCACCGCTGACTTTTTATCCTTTCCATGAGACTTGCTGTTACTAAGGCTTGTTGGCTCCAATCTGGCCACCGACACCGCAGTAATCTGCAGACTTTGTGGGACACACGGAATCCAGCTCCTGGTTGTCGTTGATGCCTCCTGGACCTCGTGGCTTAAGAGTCAAGACACCCGTGATCACCTGAAATCATCCGACTGTGGGCATCCAGCTTCCTTGCCCCGGGTCACTGCCAAGTGACTTTGAACACTGTCCCCTCTGCTTTCAGGTCTTCCTTCTTCTGAATCCAGCCTTGGATTCCACCGGACACTTCTCCTGTCTTCACAAGCAGCAAGTCTTCTTTGGCTCCCATTGAAAACGATGCAGCGACCCGACACCAAAAGTCACCTACACACCTGGCTTCCCTGGGTGAGGTAACTCCAGCACTATGGTGTTCCTATGTGTGTTGGCTCTAGAACTACTTACCCTGTAAGTGACTTGCTTGTAGACTCTCCCGAAGTATCCTAAAACTTTAAAATTCCAACCGCAACCTGCTCCATTGAAGTCTATTGGGATCCTCGGCTGTGTTCTCACACTGCATGCGTCTCCCGTGGGTCCTTTACTTACCTGCCTTGGGTGGATTAGTGAGACCCCAGTGCTTCTGAAGGCCCTAGGCCTTGTCTCTTCTCAAGTCCATATTCCTAAACCTCTTCTTTAGTATATGGTCTGGTACGCCCCTAGGGCCCCAGCCATATTTGTGCTTAACTTGTTGTGAAACGTTGATTTGTGCATATGTCCCTGACTTCTAATCTTATAAAGAGATTAGTAGAGTGTGTCTAGTAATAAATACATATATATTTTATATATATACCTGTGTGGTGTCCTTTCATTTAGTAATTCAAGAGATTATAAGGTAAAACAAGCTGCTTTACATTCCCCCAAGACTTAGGCTGCTCTCCACAGCTACTACTAGGATAACTTTCTTTAAAAGGTTGTCTTAAACCTATCTACCATAAGAGTCGAATTGTACTGGTACAAGGTGGCCACTTTAACTAGTGACCAGCATATGCCAGGCCAACTTCTCACACTGAGTCTGCACATAACAATACTACAAAGAGTGCTAACAACACTACCCCATTCTTTTGTTTGGAAGGATTCCATTCCAGAATGCCACCTGAATAATTTCCCATTACTTCTTCAGTGGGCATATCCAAGGAACTTCTGTAACATGTAAATTATGTCAGCTCTATGGTTTTAAGAACAGATGATATTACAGGCAGACCACCATAGACGACCAAAGCTGAAATGCAGTGTTAGGGACATGGTTAGGCTTTTGTTTTGTTTCTGCCTTTTCAAGGGTATCATATTAAACATGGCCCTTGTTGTTTAGGATGAATTCAGATTCCAAAAGTTTCAGGCTTTTACAGTAAGGTTACAATTACATCTCATTGATAGGTTCATGCTGCGTTTCACTTATAATAGGTAAAACGGTTTGCCTCTGATCTTTTTCCTCGAGAACCAGGAACAAGGGAGACCCTACTCACATGGACCCAGGGTAGTTAAATTATTAGCAAAAACAATGGCTCCTGTGGAATAATATCAAAATAATACTGATATATTGATGCGCAGTGGCAATGTAAAGGGTTAGGGTGATGTCAAAGGGAGAGGAGACCGCACACACCTTCGTTTTTATTTTTCACAAACAGATTTTTCTAGTTTTAGAGAAAAGGTAATCCAAATATATACAAAAAGTAATGAAACAATAATCAAACAGTATTGCGTAATGTCCTCAGTGAAATATGGAACCTAAAATAGTGGTGACATATTTGTGACATATGTACAAGGTTTCCAATATATCATAAAGTTGACCATTTATGAAATATGCAGTATATACACCGTGTTTCCTATACAATGATAAGTGCTGGTTTAATGGTTCGCTTTTGTTATCTGTCGTCGACGTTTCGACCCTATGTGCAGTGTAGGGTCTCTTCAGGACCTAGAAATGTAGGGACATCTGAAGTGTGGTATGCGCAGCCGTGTGGTGAGGTTGTGCCACAGGTAAGTGAAGATAAGAAAAATACTCACAAGGGACCCAGCCGGGCGCCCTTGTAAGGGTAGGAATTGGCTGGCAGACAAAGGTATGGCACAGCGAGAAGAAATCACGTGCAGGAGCACAATTCTGGACGCACAGCAGAGCAATCTCCAAATGAGAAGGGACGTGCAGGCGCTACGTCCTGAGGGCTGTAGAAGATATGTAGAACCATTGGCTGGAATGCCGTAACCTGTCTTGCAATAACAGGTGGATAATGGCAGGAGGGGCAGCTGTCCGTCCAGTTGTAACAATGACCCACAACTGATTTGACCAGTATGAAGGGTGGCGAAGCCGTAATCGCGTGTGGATTAGAGATCGGCGCAGCTTGCAGGTGCAGCACTTCGGAGCAGAACAGTGTGAGTCTGTCTGCTTGGCCCGATTACCTTTTTCCTAGCATCAGTCCCCCTGCGTTCTACTTCAATGTCATCCAGAATATTGAAATCACTGATAACTGTGATTCCTACTTTACTTGTGAGAAACTGCAATTTTTTGGTTTGATGTTTTGAGTATAAAGTTAACCTGTCTCTGATTAATCCTGTAACCCTGCTTCATGGTTCATGCTCCTTTGATTGACAATTTTTCTTGGCCCACCCTAACAAGCCTGGATCTTTTAGGGAGGTGTATATACTTACTATTAAGCACACTGTGGTGAGGCCATGCTCACTGACAAGAGCACAGCTCCTTACTTCAATGCCAGGACCAGGCCTTGCCACCTGAAAACAATTCCCATAGGTGGGACCCGAAGTAATGCATGCAGAATAAACAATCACTGGTATGGATCAGGAGAGAACTGTCTCAGCACATTTGCTCACCACCATACCTGACTGGAATTGTGAGACACCGTGAGAGAGCTGGGCCTCTGATTACTATAGCCCAATCCATAATGGCCACAGTTTAAGGGCCTGTATTCAGGGATCCCTTTTGTTTTTGTTTTTTAATATATTTATTATTTAACCCAAATAATACAGCCGTCCATAATACAATTTGGTAAACGCAGTGTAGTTAATATCATAGAATGCTAAAAAGCACTAAAAGGTATAAATAGAAGTAGACAAAGTGGTATATAAACATGATGACACTGATACATTATACCATAGGATGTATTCAAAAAGGTAAAAGAAAACCAGCTATAAGTCAATTTCATAATACAGTACACAGGGAAAGGTTAAAAAGAATCAAGTCACGATAAATAAGTTCATAGGTATGCCTAGCTTACAAGAAAAGCATTAGGGGGCAGATTTATGTTTCCTGGCGCATCCTTGCAAATCAGCAAGGATGCGCCAGGAATGATGCGTCACGCAAGTTTACCCTTGCGCCACACATGATGCGCCGCATTTACAATGCGGCGCATCATGGCGCAGGAATAAACAGATGCGAGACGCATCCGATGGCGTAAGGTTGGCGCAGTGCTTCAGTTGCGTCGCAAGCGCGACGCAACTCCAGCACTGTTCCAACCTACCCTATCCCTAACATGGTGCGTCAAGCCTTACGCCTGCTTCAAGCAGGCGCAGGGTTTTGGCGCATCAGCATTGGGAAAGTGACTCAGTCAAATCTTATAGATTTGACTGAGTCACTTTTCAGGGGCGTTCCTGCGACGGAACGCCCCCCCCCTCTGTCGACACGCCCACGTGAAACCTGACGCAGGTTTTACGTGGTGCAGGGCTTTACATCGTGACGCATCTCCATAGATGCGTCACGAAGTAAATATGGCGCAACGTGGCGCAGGGTTTACACCGCCGCTGCGTCACAAAAGTGACGCAACGACGGCGTAAAAGTGGCGCAAGTCCAATATAAATCTGCCCCATAGGTTATAACAAGGTCGTAGTAGCAAACATCCGGAAATCAGAAAGATGCAACCATATATGCAGATTTTGCTACTTGTAATAAATGTTATCTACTTTTATGCTGTTAGCTAGAACGGAGAAAGTGTAGAGCAACCTGATCCCATCTACTCATTTAAGAGCCCAATTAAGCATAGGGCCCCAGATACTTCTGCCTAGTTTTTTTAACCGCCAACCCTTACAGTTGTGCAAAGCCTTTTCCTGGTTACAAATATACAGCATCCAGGCAAACCAAGCAGCATAGGAGGGCAGGTCCTGGTCTTTCCACTTTATAGCGATCAGCAATCCAGCTACTGCCACTGAGATAAGATAAAATGCACATCAGTCTGTTCTAGCTGTGCTAGCTCATCGTAGACTATTAACATCATAGCAGGAAAGATGCTCACTCCTTGTCCTAGTGCTTTTTGGAGAAAAATTTCGATCCCCTTTTTAGAGGGTCTAGTTTAAAACACTCAAAAAACATATGGACCAAATCTGCGGGGCCTTTTCCACACCTTGGTCACTGATCATTTTCCCTTTTTCCCCACCCCAATAGCTTGGCCGGGGTGAGATACAAATTGAAAATCATTTTATAGTGTTGAACCTTCAGGTTGACTGAAAGGAGGATCTTCTTAGAAGGAGCAATTGACATACATAGATCCGTATCATTATCGCCTAGCTTCCAGGCCCAAGCAGATTCTGTTTTTGCTAGGCCATCTGGAATAGCTTCCATAAAGATGTTTATATATAAATTCCAATCCTCACTCCACACAAAGAATGAGGCCGACATATGCTGGGGTACACAAAGAGGATTTGTTCCAAATAGTTTGACAAGCACAAAAGCTGCAAATGTTCAGGAAACGCTGGGCAGACGCGTTTCAGCCGGTAAGCTTTCTTCAGTGCCGGTTTCCAAACAGAGCCTCTCACCTGGGGGTCATTTGGTGTCCTGTGACGCTCATGTAGCCACTCTCATTGGCTGGATGTTACAACCCCGCCTCTGTTAAAAAAGATATTGCATCTCGTGCTTCACTGAGTCCAGGTGCATGCTGGTCAACGTAGTTAATGCGGGAGTCCGTAAAGTGAGGGACTTCCAAACACCAGGTGGTGTCCCAACTTGTTGGCTTTCAGGTCACGTTTACCCTCAGCATCCCGGAACCAAAATAAAGATGTTAAAAAGAAAAAAAAACTACATTTGTGTCCCCTGCAGCCAATGCTGCATCCTCTCTCCCAATGCGGAACACAGTGCTGGTGTAGCCGCGTAGGGGGGCGACGCGCTCTGTCCAAAAGGTGCTGGCGTGCGCGTAGCTCCAGACCGAGAGGGCATGCCGATAGCCAGTGCCTGCTTACTGGTTAAACATATAAAGTCCAATCCTCACTCCACATGAAGAATGAGGCCGACATATGCTGGGGTACACAAAGAGGATTTATTCCAAATAGTTTGACAAGCACAAAAGCTGCAAATGTTCAGGAAACGCTGGGCAGACGCGTTTCAGCCGGTAAGCTTTCTTCAGTGCCGGTTTCCAAACAGAGCCTCTCACCTGGGGGTCATTTGGTGTCCTGTGACGCTCATGTAGCCACTCTCATTGGCTGGATGTTACAACCCCGCCTCTGTTAAAAAAGATATTGCATCTCGTGCTTCACTGAGTCCAGGTGCATGCTGGTCAACGTAGTCTAATGCGGGAGTCCGTAAAGTGAGGGACTTCCAAACACCAGGTGGTGTCCCATTTGTTGGCTTTCAGGTCACGTTTACCCTCAGCATCCCGGAACCAAAATAAGAATGTTAAAAAGAAAAAAGAAACCTAAATTTGTGTCCCCTGCAGCCAATGCTGCATCCTCTCTCCCAATGCGGAACACATTGCTGGTGTAGCCGCGTAGGGGGGCGACGCGCTGTACTTTAATACACTGTCCAAAAGGTGCTGGCGTGCGCGTAGCTCCAGACCGAGAGGGCATGCCGGTAGCCAGTGCCTGCTTACTGGTTAAACATATAAAGTCCAATCCTCACTCCACACGAAGAATGAGGCCGACATATGCTGTGGTACACAAAGAGGATTTATTCCAAATAGTTTGACAAGCACAAAAGCTGCAAATGTTCAGGAAACACTATACACACACATATATATATGCTTTATTCAGGAGTCTTTATAAAGAATAGCTTCTAAAAGAGGAATCTTGTCTAAAGACACTATTTCTGGCTTAAACTGCCTAATAATTTCTCTAATTTGGATATACTTAAAGTGGGACCGAACATTGATACCATAGTGCTCTTATAGCTCAACAAAAGGAACCAAACTATCTGTGCAAAAAATGTCCCCTATTTTATTTATACCGGCTTGCTCCCATTGTTTTCCCATTCCATCATGAAGAGGGACTGAAAAAGCTGGTGCGCGCCAAAGGGGTGTATATTTATGGAGTCTTGGTATCTTCATCAGTCTACCAGCTTTATGCCATACTTTCCACTCTGCTCTCCAGGAGTTGAATCATGTCTTCTTATAGTACCTGGCCTCCAGCTACCGGAGCTGCACCCCGGTGCTGTCCTTCCAATAGCCAATTCATATATAGATTAACCCCGGGTGGCATACTCATCTCCGCCGGCAGAATTTGCGGAGTTTTACCAACTCCCCGCTCCGCTGGCAACGTGAAGTTGAGGCAAAAACTCTGACTTCACAGTGGTGCGGAGTATGTCCCTCAGCCCCCTTCACCATGGCCCCGAAAAGGTAAAAAAACACTTACCTTGTCTTTGTTATCTGCGGGCCGCCCTCCTCCTCGTCGTGGTGTCTCCTGGCTCTCCTCATTGCTGTCTTCCTATTCCCCCTATGTTTTACATCTTGCTTGAACTACGCATGTGCAGTTCACGCAAGACTTAAAACGTAGGGGTAGGAGGACAACAAGGAGGAGAGCCAGGACAGAGGAGATACAGCAATGAGGAGGGCAGCCTGCAGACAACAGAGAAGACAAGGTAAGTTTTTTTTTATCCTTTTAAAAAATGTGTTTGTGTGGGCTGGGGCAGAGCGCAGTGGAGTTCAACAGAGTTTTTTTTAACTCCGTGGAACTCCGCAGAGTGCCACTCCACATACTCCTCCCAGGCTTAATATAGATGGTGGGGTTTCGGCATCCTATATTACAATATGACCTTTATTGCCTTTGTCTGGCTTAAACAGGATACCCATCTGCTGTAGCATTGTGGCCAGGTAATAGTAAAGTAAATTTGGAACCGCCCGACCCCCGCGCTTCTGGGGGAGGGATAAAAATCTGAGTGACCGTCTAATTTTCTGAAAGTGCAATATAGAGTTTGAAAATAATGCATCAAGTTTTTTTTTTTTATAAAAGCCGGTTTGAGCTCAAGAGGGATAAAGCGGACTAAGTAGAGTACCTTTGGAAACATTGTAATTTTAAAGGTGTTGCACCTAACAATTATTGAGGGGTGCAGCTTATCTATTCTTCTTAAATCCCGATTCATTTAGGTATCGAAAGGACCAAGTTAGTTGACCAAATTGAATCCACTTTTGCCATAACTGCAATTCCAGGATATGTGGCCATTTCAGTTCTACGTGGATCCTGAAGCGTGATATTGTTAATGCAAACAATCTTTGTCTTCTCAGTGTCTAGGAGATAACCAGCCTGTCAGCCGAATTCCTTGGCCAAGAATTCTACCTGTGCAATTGCAGTCTGTGGGTCAGGGGTTACGGTAGCTATGTCATCAGCATACGCCAATACTTTAGTGTCATACACTCTGACCAATATTTCCTCAACCTTTTGGCCTAACCAAATTGTTCTGATGAATGGGTTAAAATAAAGGGCAATAAGAATCGGCGAGCAAGGATACCCCTGTCTTGTCCCTCTAGCTAGTTAATCCTTTATGATTCCTTGCCCATCATTTGTATTCCGGTAAGGGTGCAAGTACATAGCTCTGTTGCCATGGGCTTATCAGTAAGCCTGGGCAAAGCACTACGCTATGCTTGTGTAGTTTGCGAAGTTTGCGCTACTTCGCACTACGCGAATTGCACGTAGCACAGTGCAAACACGCATAGCGTAGTGTGGTGCAGCGGTCATTTTTTGCTTGCTCGCGGTCCTCAACGTCAAGTTGGCGACCGCGAGCAACCAAAATGACATTCCAGCTAGACTTTTTCCTCGTTCGCGATCAGCATCATCAAGTTGCAGATCGCGAGCATAGAAAATAAACCTCCCGGCGAGCTTCTCAACACGGGGAGGTCAGGTTTCTCATTGCGAGTGGTCGCGAATGCTCACGACCGCTCGCGATGAGAAACTACCAGTCCGCGTTGAGAAAACTGCCGCTCGAGTAGAAATCTACTCGAGCGGCAGAAAACGACCGCTTGCACTGTGCAAGATGCAGTTTGCACTCATTGCACAGTGCGGACAAGCATCCGACACTGCAATCAGTGCGAACAGCATCTTGCACAGTGCACTATGCAGTTTGCGAAGCTACTCGTAGCTCACATAGTGCGAAGTGCACTTCGCGTAGCTACGCGTAGCGCTACTTCGCAAACTACGCCCAGGTTTACTTACCAGTCTAGAAATGATCTTGCCTAATCGAACCGCGATGATTTTTGAGTACAGTTTTGTGTCTGAGTTAATCAGTAAGATAGGACGATACGGGGATTTCCATTTCTTTAAAAAACAACTATGTCGGTGCCTAACCATCACTGCGGGGGCTGCCCCCTGTACTGGACAGCCAGAAATAGATCTAAAAACAAAGGGGTAAGCTCTTCCTGAACCCCCAATAGATTTCTATAGGAATTCTATCCGGGCCAGCGGCTTTCCCTGAGGCCATCATATGAATTGCCACTATAATTTCTCCAAATGTTATATCAGCGTCCAGTTCTTGTATAACCAGGGAAGCAGCCTCTAACCTCCCCCATCGGTACTTAGCCCTCCTAGCTCTGAGGCAATATCCTGTGTTTCTGCCCGGTGGAGTTCCTCATAAAACCCTGTAAGCACGGTAAGAACCTCTGTATAGTCCATTGCATATGTGCCATCTTTCCTTCTGATCTTAGCGATGTTATTTCTAGTTGACTTCTGTCTCATACTCAAGGCTAAATATTTACCGGTAGTTTCTCCATACTCATAATTATCGCCGTTATAGGCTTCAGCCACTTTTTTGTTATAGAAACTATTAATCTCAGATTTTTCTCCGTAGAACTTCCATCTGCAGCTGGGCTTGTATCTCTTCCTGCCTGCTAGCAATTGCAGTGGTGTGTTTCTCCTCAAGTGAGGTTAGTTGTTCGGTTAGCCAAAGCATCTCATTTTGCTGCATTTTTCTGTGAAAGCTGACAAAGCCTGCAACCTCACCCTTTAATCCTGCCTTTAATGAGTCCCAAACTACTTCCCTCAAGGCATTAGATCTGTTTATGTAAAAAAAATGTTGAGTCCATCCCCTGATATACCCTATAAATACATCATTAACCACAATTTTCCTGTCAAAAGTCAATTTGGATTGGGGTCTCAAGTGCCCTTGTACCAGAATGTCAAGGGTTATGGTCCGAAAGTATTTTGGGTAACTTCCTAATGTTTCCGCCATCAAGCAGAGTGGTAGGCACAAAAAGTAGTGTGTGCAGCCAGGATTAATTGGATACCTCATGGCACAAACATCAGATAACAAATTGATTTATTTATATATTTATTTGATGAGTTTTATATAGTGCTGGCTAGACCTGGAGGTATCAGAGCGCTTTACATGAGGTTCCACATTGTTACAAAGTTACATCAGTTACAAGTTACATCTGTTGCAAGAAAACTTTTAAAGAGCATAGAAGACGAGATAGATGGAGTGTAGAAGGGTAGGGGAGTAAGGTAAGAGGGTAGGAGGGAGATACGGCAGAGAGACGAAGGAGAGTCTGCCCAAAGTCAGGCTGGGTAGGTGACGGATGAGGGGGAAGTCCACAGCCTATCTCCTCTTTAGCTATCAAGGTAGCTCCACTGGGCATCGGTCAGAGTACTAGGTCTCAACGGTCGGTGGCAAGTTCACAGATTCAGTGTCCTGATGGGTGAGCCGGATGGGGGATATGCTCAAGGTCTGGTCGATATCCAAATTTTTGTCCAAGAGTAGTAGCACATCGTGGTTAATAACCACTGTGGCGGCCATCTTGGGGTCAGGCAAGGGATTATGCCCCCTGTCATCAGCGGGAAACAGGCTTTGCCAGAAGCCTCATGTGCTGCGGCCATCTTAGGGTCAGGCAGCATGGTAAATCAAATAACAGGTCTGCCCTCTGGTAATAGATGAACTAAACTATGTTAGAGATCCCAGAGAAGGTCATGCACCCAGGGCCTGGTGGTCTCACCTGTCAGCAGCAGCAAACAGGGAATGCCAGAAGCAGTGTTATTGTGTCTGGCATATCTTGGGACCCCAGGCACAATGATCTCGGAAGATCGCAGGGAGCGCCCGCAGACTCAGCTGGAAAGAATGGTTGTGAGAACTCCGTTCAGGGTGACTCCTTCATCAAAAGGCACTCTCAGCCTTCCGAACCTCAAATCCAATGTTCCGCCCGCATCAGCTGAAGGAATGGTTCCGCACAACCAAGCACACTCGGAAGAGCTCACTCCTGGAGGTGGTCGGCACGGGAAGTACGGAGAGGAACGTCGGACTCCCGTTGATCGTTGAGCAGGTGAACAAAGCATCGACTCGTCAGCGGCAGAGGAGTTGCTGCATGCCCTGTACACCTCGAGTGCTCGAACCAGGAGGAGAGCGGCAAGGAGAGGAGGCAGAAAAGGCAAAGGCACGCCAGGACTCCAGAAGATCATTCCAGCGGGTGAGTTACACTGATATTCAGAAGCCATGATGGAGGTGTCAGCACATCAGATCTGGTCCAGTCGCACCGAGGAGGCAATTAAGGGTCAGCGTCTTTTCGTCTCTTGGATCATGGGGGGCTGCCATTTTGTGAAGCTCCATGGCCGAATTAACGGCTCCGAGAGAGCCCTTACCTCCACAGCAAGTCACCTGTGCAGCCTCTAAATGCTCCACGTCCTTCATGCCACTGTTGATGGTAATCTGGCAATGTTTCCTGCTTCACGGCAACCTTGGGCACCGTCGATTCTCGGTTTCCTCGGACGTTCAGTAAGCCCGGAGAATCAGGGACACCAAATAGCAGGCTTTGGTATCTGGGATTCAGCAGGATGCAGCTAGATGGCAGGGGGAATGATCCCTGTGCTTAGAGGGTCACCGGTGTGAGGTATCCAGGGGGAAAAGCCAAAAAGGCAATCCCCTTCCCGGGAGTTCCCGGCCGGAACTCCTCACCAATTGGCCATCTTGGCTAGTTGTTAGAGAAACTAGTGCCTTGTACACATGTGACTTTTTCCCCTGGTACTTATTGATGGTAGCTCCACTAACGGCCAAATGAATGTTAAAGTCCCCACATATAATAAGAGGATCCAGTCAAGAGGCTAATTCCACCTCGAATTCTTCTAATATCCTAGGATCATCTTGATTAGAGCCATAGATTATACAAATCGTCAACCCAATAGGTATTTTAACAATGCCCATCACCCCCATTTATTTTCCAGGACTCGCCTGGCTGAAGCCAAATTATTTGAAACATGAATTGCGACCCCTCTAATGGTGGTGGTCTGGGTAGAGCAGGCCACCAATGTGTATCCTGGAATTAAGAGGGACCCTCTCCTATCTCATGGGATGAGGGTTTCGTGTTGACATATGTCCACCCCCAAGTATGTTAATGCCTCAGTAACCCTACTGCATTTAATCTTATCGTTGAGACCACCAATGTTTATAGAACAAATAGATAACCTACCCATATCTCTAATACATAGACAAACTGATCCACACACTAATGATAGCTACACAAAAATCTTAACATCCCCGCTGTCTCTCCGGGATTCTCCCACTGCTACACCAACCCACCACCACGACCCTCATATCCCCACCCAAACCTCCCCTGCCAAGCCACCCTCCCCACCCTATCCCACGTACCCTTGAGCTCCCCTATGCTGAGGAAATTCAGACCTGCATAGGTCTGTGGTGGATGGAGAGCAGCTACCCCAACCAGTGGCTGTGATTACTTGTCAATCATACCATATTAACCCACACCCCTATAACCAGCTAGTGAAGCTAACAGGCCAAGCTTGCCACATAAACTAACTGTGAGGGCCTAAAGACCAAACTAACAGATTGTACAATCATACAACCTATGGTTATACCCCACCCTCTGCAAGAAAGTCCTTGGCCTTAATTTCGGAGGCAAAGAATCTGGTCTGATCCTCCCAGATCACTTTCAAGCGAGCCGGGTTCATTAAGAAGGCTTGTGCACCCTTCTCTTGAAATGGCTTAATCGTTTGGCATAAACGCCAGCGCCCTTCAACTGTTATGTGACAAAAATCTGGTCTGTGAAGAATGAAAAGTCCTCAGCACAACGTCTAGCTTCCGGCTTAGCTTTCTCAAAGATGTTCTGTCGAAGCAAAACATTTCCAAAATACACCAGCATGGCAAGAGGTTTTGCATCAGGTCTTACCGGCTGTTGAAGAGAGAAGGGGACCCGATGTGATCTTTGGACCTTATAAAGCCATTTACATCCTTCTAAATCTGGGAAGACCTTACAAACCAATTCTACCACATACAACCGCACATCGGACCCTTCCCTTCCTTCTGGAATCCCTAACAACCAGAGGTTATTCGGCCTTTGCCAGTTCTCTTGGTCCTCCAGCTCCCACTGGATGTCAATAAGTTGAGATTTTTGCGCATCTGATTGACCCCAGGCACCAGCAATGTCTGTCTCAAGGACAGCTGCTCTAAGCTCCAGGTCCGTCAGCCGCTCACTGATGGCATTACATGTCTTAGCTACCTTCCCAACAGACCCCTGATGCTTACGTTCTGCCGCTTGTAAGCGACGGCTTTACTCCCGGGCCTCTTCGCAATGTGCTATGACTCACTGTAGAATAGTATCCAAAGTAGGGGGAGCTGTTTAATGAACATTTTGAAGCCTGGTTGCATCATTACCGACCAGCTGATCACCCTGGGAGTAATTCTATTTAAGATCTTTATCTCCGTTGCCATCACAATCTCCAGGTTTTCTTTGCATTTTTTGGGTAGTGGCTGCTGAATCTACTTCGCAAGTACCTGGCAAACTCTCTGTTTGACTAGAATCCGTGCTTGACTCTGAGCCGTCCACTGTCCAGGTACCATCCGATAAGGAAAAAACTAACAAATTGGCCTCCGAATCGTTGTCCCAGTTATTACCAGCTCCCTCTCTTTTAAGATGTTGAGCCGAGCGGCAGCTTTGCTTTTTTTTCTGATTTGTTCGTAATAGGTTTATCTCAGCTCCCCCAACTAGGCCATCTTGATTTTTATTGTAGGGTTTTCTCCCTTCTTTAATTTTGTCCAGTTCGATATTTTTTCTTCTATATCTTTTTCCCCTGGAATACACCCCTGAAGAATTTAATGTGGCTGGGTATCTACCTCTGCAACTCCCCTTGCTGTACCCCATGCTGTGTCCCTTGTTATATCATTTGCAGTGTCCCCCTCTGCTTCATCTGCCCCAGCCCCTTTGAATTCATCTCCCTTACCACCCTCTGCTACTGGCTGAACCACCAGCGCCGTCTCCCAGGACACTGAGGCTAAGGCAGGAACTGTGGCATCCCAAGCCAAGGGGATTCTCTCGCCCTGCTGAATGTACTCACAATCCTGTCAAGCATGCTGGCGTCCTTCCTGAGTTAATTGCCGAGATGGTGTTGGTCGATCCTGCCCTGTTGCTTTAGAGGAAGGGGTACCGCGATGCAATTCTAGCAATGTTGAAATGGTCAGGTATTCCTGGGGAGGTGCGGTCCCACTCCGCCCTAGCCCCTCAGTGGAGTTTTCCATCCGGGTTGCTTTTTGTTGCCGGCACCTGGGTTGCAGAGCCGCAGCAGGAGTTGTGATCATATCCGTGGTTGGGGCAAATGCATGCGCTCCGGACTGTGTAGGAGCAGTCACCTTTCCCCTGCCAATGGCTGATTTTGGCCTCATGACAAACACTGTATACCGGGTTGGGTGTTGAAATCTCTGGACCAAGCGGGCCACCGCTTCCAGCAGACTTCGAGAGCCAAGCACAAGCTCTGCTTGCCGCAAAATGGTCTCTAGGCAAGGTAGGCTCCAGCCAATTTCCTTCTTGTAGTTCTCGTTCTTACACATAACACAGGCATTTGCAGTTATTTCAAGCACGTTTTGAAGGCTTAAATTTAGCCGTTATGGGCGGAATCTAGCCACCTGGTCGGGGAGCTGCAAAACAGTCATCTCAAGCGGCCACCATCTTTTCCTCACTGGTTTTACAGGGATCCCAATGCATCATGAAGTCTCTTCTTTTCTTACAGGGCAGCTGAATTTGTGGAAACTTTTGGTTAGTAGGTATGTAAGGCACCTAATATTCACTGCATCGCAACACTTCCTCAGTGGTGTTCCAACTTTGAATATTCTTGGTTTGGTTCACCATCTTTGTTCCACGAACTGTGGATTAGGTGCCTAGGCAGAAGTACATGCTCACCAGACAGACACCAGACAGACACCAGACAGACAGGAGTGCATATCACTTGGGGATGTGCAGAGAGCTCACGGCACAGCACACTGCAGCCTCGTCATCGAATTACAAGTCCAAGTGAAAATTAATTGTGTAGGATGGATAGAATATGCTTGGCCTTAATGAAATTACACCTTTGTTTGATCAATGGTGCATAACTGGATTTCTTTTTTTAATTACTGGATTTCGACAATGATAGTTAATATATTCCCTTTCATTGAATGTCCCCAGGTCTTCTGACAATCAAAATATCGGAGCTGCTGCTCCGGCTTTTTTATTAAATTAACACACAGTATGTTGTTGCTGGCTTCCCTCCTAAAAGGGGCTGAACTCGAGCCACGCCTCAAAGAAAGTTCTGTTCTCTGTACCTGCATCACAGTTTTTGTGGTATGCAGAACTCGCCTGACTCATTGTCGCCGAGTGACCCAAGTCATAAGTGACAGCACTTTGCAATGTGCGACTTGTAGTTTCTCTATTATTGTTGTAAGGACAGTTTTAAAAACGTTGAATCAAAATTGCTGTTGCCAAAAATGATCAGGGTTGACTGACTGGGTCGTACATGACATTGAGTCACTTGGCAGCTTTGCCCCCCCCTGAAGACCATGGTTTCCTTGCTGATAATCCAAGTTTTTGATCAGTGACATTTGTTGGGGTTGGTGCCTCAGTGATAATGGCCACGCTATCCTCAACGCTTGTCTGGTATATTAACAGTACATTATCAACTGTACATTAACAATACACTTTTGTAAGATTGAGAAAACTGCTTACTTTAGGAATAATGTTTATTGATTAAAGATCCCCTGGCCTATGCATTCAGAACTCCACCTGAAAGCCAAGCCTCCAAAGCAAATTAGTGTTTTTAATTTGATAAACAGTGTGTATTGTAAATAAGTCCTTTGTTTCTCTGAAACTCTAATGCAGACATGTAAAATCTTAAACTAGTCATTGTGAAGTTGTCAAAAAGGCAAGGAAAAAGTATCCAAACAAAATGCAACAAAAGAGCAGGTCTGGTTCCAATCAATGATTGACCAGTAGACCATGTAGAGTTGAATTTGTTAATATTGTCTACAATGTTTTTGACAAAGTTTATTTCCTTAAAGCCTCCCTCACTCAGAAACATGCTACTCGGAGTGGGTATCAGGCATGAATACGTGGTTCACGGGTCCAAAATATAACACAGTGTATGAGGGCAATTTAGAAGCAATTGAAGTTGAAATGTCTTGCTGATATACCTCTCATTTAGTCACAGATGTTAAACCTTTGGTCCCAAGGAATAGTATGCAAACCATGTATTTTCAACGTCACACAACTTAAGGAAACTAGTAGTGAATGGCAGGCACTCCTTGGTGTCACAGCCTGGCTCAGAAAAAGCACAGAAGATACTTTTCTGCAATGTTTACCTCAACCAATCAATTGTGGGCCTTCTGATGCATTTCCTACACTCGACCACCGTGTAAGACATCAAGTACCCAGGCAAGAAAACTGACCAGTGGCTCGAATGAAAAGGGCACCAGGGCTATTGACTTTTGTTTTTCAAAAACAATGCCCCAAATAATGGATTGTGTTTAAAAGCTAAAATAATACTGAGTGGGTCACCATGACAACAGTTTTACCGGCATTACAACTTGTGTTCTGAGGCACGCTGTCACTAAAATGATTCCAACCATGCAAATGGGGATCACAAAATTTAGCAAATGTTCATATATTCTTTGACCTGCTAAAGCGAAAACAAGAAACTTTGTCTACACAGAGTGTTTTACTAGAAACTCTCCTTAATTTTTCATAATCCAACCGTTATTTTTCTTTTTAATTTGGCATTTCGCTACATTATGCACAACTTCTGTCAAACATTGTTTTATTTTGACTACAGTAGCAGTCAAGTTTCAAGCGTTTTTTTTATTAACAAGGGAAGCAGGGGTTTCATGGACCCCTGCTTTAGCTTTTATTGTACAGAAGAAATTTTATTTTGAGGAATTGGGGTGCAGACAAAAAAGAAATAGATCTATAAAAAGCTATTGTAATTAGTGAATGCTCCCTATGCGAAGCGATCTCTGTTGCTCTCTAGGCAGATATGTCTGGAAGACGTATGCACTCTGTTGTAGGAGTAAATAAGAAAATGTTTGACAGAAGTTGTGCATAATGTAGGGAGATGCCAAATAAAAAAGAAGAATGACGGATGGGATATGAAAATTTAAAGAGTTTGTGGTAAGACACTCTGTGTAGACAAAGGTTCTTGTTTTCGCTTTAGCAGGTTAGACCAATCACGAGAAGCATCTTACACGTACCATATAGAGTCATATATAAAAATGAGGATTATTTAATTTACTCTTACTAAAACAAACTTGGAAGGAAGTAGTTTAAAGTTAAACACAGATGATGGACAATGAAGAAAGATGTCACTGATGCGTACTGTATAGCTGAGAACCAAAGCATGTTTTGGATCCCCATTTAATAAAGTGTCAAGAGAGATTTGAAAACCTGTTTGTTAAACTGATATGAAAGGAACTTAGGTGGCTATATGGAGTCTGAGAATTGCGGTCATTCAAGTATCTGTGTATACCTGCATCTCTTCTTACCTGGTGATATGTGCAGGGAAAGTTAAATGCATTTGGGAGAGGTCCATCAGTGTTAAGATGGAGAGATTGAGGTAAAATTAAATATTATGTTAGATCATAATAGCATAGAGCAGGTTTTTGAATTAATGTAAAAGTTTGCTATGCAGGCAATAAAAGAATTGCATCTTAAAAGAGAAATTGGGTAGCTCAAAGGATTTATTAACATAATTTATTTGTAGGACGATGTGGAACCCACATCAAAAAAGGATGAGGCTATACCTTTGGTAATTAGAAAAAAAGTGGAAATGCAGCTGAAATGGCACAATTTGACTATGTGCCTCAAATATTTAAATACAAAGTTTTGGGAAGATCATTTCCCTATCCTTCAACAGGAGAAATGTAGACAGGAGTACGGCGTTCTGTACAACAGATTTCTGCTCTGTATAGCACCAAATATACTGCTACTCTGTGCATCCAGGTTCCTAATAGCGTTTATTAGTCAAAGCAGCTGCTTCCAATGTCAATACATGTCCTTGGGTTGCCTCAGCTACAGCAGTGCTTTAGAAATTCATGCACATTCATTTTAAGTGTAATGAAGGGATAGCATACATCCAGGATACTATAAGCTTCATTATGATGTCAGGCAGAAAGCCTCCGACCAGCGTCCGGAGGCTTTCTGCCCGACATAGTAAGTTTACAGTCTACCCGCTGTATTAGAATGACGGTGGTCAGAAGTGAATCTGCGGGGGAATTCTGACTTGGTTTTGTTGGTCCATCAGACAGACCGCATAATCCCATAGTGACGACGGCGATTCCGCCATCAGGAGTATGATGTTGGTTTCCGACAGCCATTCCATGTTGGCCTGTCTGACATAGAAAGGCTGTTGGAAAGTGACATTGGGGCCCCTAGCAGGACCCCTTGCCCCCCTGGCCCTCTGCAATGGGACTTGGGGGGCCCCCTAAACATCCTTTCACCATGTGACAGGCACCCCATGGTGCATGCCACATCGTGCATGGATGTTTCAAAACCTCCATTTCTCAATGGAAACTTGTGCTGCAGGCCTTTTCTGCCGGCTGAAACAGCTTCCATTGAGAAATGGAGCATTGCAACCACACCTTGGGTGGGCCCATCAAAATACTGCAGTCGGAACTGCCGACCGGAGGTCAGGCGTTTCCTTTCTGGAACAGTGTCCAGACATCGTAATAAGGCCCTATATTGGTAACTGGAGCAGACATGGAAAAACATTATAAAAAATTGAAAGGGGCTCTGAATGGCTTGAGGGGACGTAGGTTCACAGTAAGTATACACTTGGTGTGAATCTGTGGCACATTTAGGCCATGAGCTAAGATGTGGGTGTGTAAAGCCTAGAAAAGGACTGGCAGAAGCATTGCAACAACACTATTTCTAACAAGTCTAAATGGCTTAAGTTCCTTTTTTGTTCCTTCCTAAAATTGGCAGACAATCACTTAAAATATGTTTTACAATTTTCAGCCTTATATGTGCCCTAAGACAAAAAAAAAAAAAAGGTTCAGTTCCAAATGGACAAAACATGTTCCAACACTTCTGATGAGGTGAAATCATCTATTAATTAGTGATAACCCCCTCAAGAGCTTTAATCTGAAATTAAACAGTTGCTTATATTTGATGAGAATAATAATGGAATGGAAGCAGTGGAAAGAAACAACTTTGAATTGCTTTCGCTTTAAAGGTGCTCACCAAACTATTTTCTTTAAAAATGCACGCATTCAACTAATGAACATCAAAGTCAACAAGCATTGGCAGAGCTTTGTTGGCCGCCAGAAAAATGATGGAGTCAATTCTCATTTTGAAATGTTTTTTGCAAACTTTACTGTAGGGGAAACTGTTTGGCACCTCAACCAAAAAATGGCATATAGTCCCTGACACAAAAGAGAGCTATTTTGTATTTTTGTGTGTGCTCCTTGTGAAAGGGAAAACTTCACTGTGAAGGTGGTTCCCCCATCATCCCATGATATAGTGGGGACAAAACAAAAATGTGAATGACAATACTAGACTAATGGATAAAAAGGGTTGACTAAAATGCATAAATATTTGTGCACGCCTGTCCTAAAGAGAAGAATTTCACTTAAGTACAAGTGGCCTGATACAATTGTGCCCATTTATAATGCACCATTTGACTGCTGTTGCGTAGCAGGCATGATTCACAGCCTCCGAGTTTAAAAACCTATCCCTGATTGCAGATGGGGATAAGTAAGGAACGATACCACTGCGGAGGTGGAAAAACCACAATCATTACAATCTGCTATGTCAGTAGGAAGTAGCACGGACAAGCTCACCGTGGCAGCATCCTTTAGAGCAATCCTTCGTAATACAAAGAACCAGTTCAGTTTTAGTTTTCTAGTTTACTTTGTTTTACATGTCATTTTCGGATGATAAAGGGCCTTTAAGGCCCAGTATGCAAAGCCAAGCGTGGACTGATGGGTCACATGATATGGTCACATGCACGGCTAAACTTACTAAAGCTTAGGCCTTGTGCAAATACACATAAAATTTACTGACGTTTTAAAGCGCAACTATGTGGGGAGTTTTTTTATCCTTCAAGACAAAGAGGCTGGTTTATCAAGACTGTGCGCTGCCGCAAAGTCACGCAGTGACACAAAGTGGGACCAAGTCTTGACACAGTATTTATTAGTTTACAACAAAAATTGTGACACCAATGCTAGCCATTGAGATGCCTACGCTTGGTGTCTCTGAACCATGTTTCTCTACTTCCGACCAAGGCTTTTAGAGGGATGAAAATAGTTGGGGAGTTGATAAAAGGGGCATGGCCTTTGAAGTTACAGGCATAGCTAAACCATGTAAACACAATCTCTGTGATTCCCATAGTGTGCCACCCGACCAGTATTCTGGTGTCTCTCGGAGCTTTCTGTTATTGCATCCAGATATATAGCACAATAATTGACACACACCTAAAACAAGTGAGCAGTATTGGCTTCATCAATAGCTGCCTGTGTGTCACCTGGAGAGAAGCCATGCATTGGATGACCATGAATTCTGAACACCTTTTTGACCCACTGACAGGCGCTGCGAGAAACTTGCACTGCCTTCAGCCTCAACTGCAGATCTCTTAAATGAGGCCTTTATAAACACCTGCAGGCGACTCATTTCAAAGCATGTGCTAAACAAGAGAAATATACTGAACACAAAAAATACAAAAACACATCATCCTAACAACCGCTAACACTCTAATCGAGTACAAGATTCAGTATAACGTGAAATATAAACAGGAACTCAATCATTGACATGGATTACCTGATAATTTGTTACATTAATTGTTTTTTAAATCCTCAGTATACTTGCCAATAAACCCGGATGGACCCAGCCCACTTCAAGCCATGCTTCGGATGGAGGTGCGTTGCTCAGGTCCGCTCACCTCCTCGAAATTGGATTTTGGAGGCGCGAATGAGACCACCCAGGAACCTTGGTGGTACGCTCTGCCCTGGCGCGCGAGCGCCCAAAAGTCTTATTTATTAACTTGACCGCCGAGCGCGTGCGCGTCTCCCAGGTGCGTGCCACGTCACACGCATTGGCTCATACCGGGTTATATCCTATACTGATGATCTACAGTGGTATGGGTGGGAGAACCAGCATTCACAAATATAAGCTCGCGGGAATCCTTTACCTTTTCCTATTGATCTCCAAAAAGTATTTGGAATCGACTCAGTATAAACCGTCTGTCCCAATGCCTCCTCTGTACTCCCTCTTTCTTGCATCTCTCAGCCCCCAGTCCATACAGCTCTCTGAAGCAGCCCTTTACCTTCTCTAGTATTTTGAAAACAGTAAATACAAATGACTAAAATAAAAATAAAATCACCTGGTAGTGTCATGCTTAGATACATCGCCGTCATGTTCTCCCACGTCATGTGGGAGTCTACAGTCAGGTCTGGTTTTTCAGCAAACAGCACACTGCATTCTAGGACGTGTAGACAATTAACTTCAGATGAAAATGTAAAAAGCACAAATATGGACGGCAATACACAGACAGTTACAAATTCCCATTTAATAAATTATAAACGATCTGTGTACCTTGAAAAAAAAAATCAAAAATCGGCAAACATTGCTTTTTTACCCTGACATTCCTTTTTAGTCATTTAAACTGTGACTCTAAAGTAGAACGTAAATCGTGGAATGGAGTGCGTGTGGAATGGTTTTCTTCCTCGCTGCATTTTTCAAAATTCAACTTGATGTCACTACAGTTCAAGAGTTAGAAATTGGTAATTCATTCTAGTTGGTCTCTTAAGGACGGAAAATAATGAGGAGAGCCAAAGTACAAAATGGCCGTATACCTAGAACAAGCATTCTGACAGCTTTATTTTAATACATACAAACGTGGCACAAGGTGCAGAATTGTGGGAACGGTCTTGTTCATGCCATCCCAGAATGTAAAATTGTGTGGGCATCACAGACAACAATGGGGAAGGGGGGACCCAGGGGGCGCTGAGCACGAGCCAGTCTCCCCCTGGGTGGTTTCGCACAATGGAGCAGCCACCCAGGTGCAGGGTAGCCGTAATTAGGGAGGCGAGAGGCGCGGTGTTATTAGAGGTGCTGTGGGGCGGGAAATCATTGTGATCCAGGGAGTGGGGAGGAAGGGTTTTGAATTTGCGAATGACCATTTGTCCCATTGCTGGCACCGTACTTGTGGGCGGTAGATGGCGTCACAGGAGGAGGTGGCGCTGCTGTACGCGTGCTCTGTGTGGCTGGTAGGGACGACTTACTGAAACCGGGCGTCACAGAGCAGGCGTGGTTGGGGCTGGAGCGATGGCCCAGGAAGGCTGCGGGAGGCGTCGCGCTGGCGGTGGTGGCGTGTCTGTCGCCACAGCACGAAGAAGGCGGCGAGTGCACAGCGTCAGGCCAGGAGGGGACCATGGAGGTCGATGCTGAGGTTACGGAGGCACCAGTCGTGTCCCTCGCAGAGCCGGCTCCAGAGTCCCAGGTATGTGCGGCCGCCCGTAGCATTGTAGGCGGGTGGCGCGCTGCAAGGGGAGGCAGGAGAGGGCGGTCCTTGAGCTCAGCTGGGAGGCGGGGGAGCGGCGTTGGGAGCCGGGCAGCCTCTAGAGTGTTGAGCGGGAGGCAAGCGAAGCGGGCAAAGAGTACAGAGGGACTCGCTTTTCAGGGTGCATTTCTGGAACCAGCCCAGTCGCTTGCCCCAGAGCATACCGGTGTAGTGTGGCAGGCGGGTGCTCAGTTACTGAATTTGAATGGGCGCCAGTATGTTATTAGCCCTGCCACACCGGTATCATGCGTCTGCCCCCCCCCTTTGCATTTGGAGCCCACTCAGGCTGGGCCGTCTGGTTTGGTGCCCCACAAGAGTGTTAGCCGGGCGCAGGGCGCCTTTTTGACAGGTCCAACTCCCAGGGAGGCAGGTTTTTCACAGCAAGCCGGGTCCCTGGGTAAGGCAGAGGAGGCGCGGTTGGCAGTTTGGTCCTCCCAGCTGCAGGTTGCAGGACAAGTGGGATCACCAGAGGTTGATAGCAAGCAGGTTGCTCGTCATTTATACAGCCAACCGGCAGGACTGGGGCAGCATAGTGGACGCCTGCAGGGTACAGCCAGGGAGATGGAGCAAGAGCACACGGAGGGCCAGTGGGTCTGGGTGAGCAGGGGTGGCACGCATGGCAAGCTGCGGGTGGTGAGTTAGGGGTCCCCGGGGACACCTCAGAAGTTCCGGAAGAGACTAGTCAGAGCGGCTTGAATACCACACTGCCGGTTTTGTCCACACGGAAGACGGCTGGCAGGCGCACACTACAGAAAGAGCACGCTGCGGCTCCGTCTGGGGGGCATGTAGAGAGAGGGAGATCTGGAGCGGATTTCCCTTCTAGCACAGGCACCCCAGCTGCTAAGACGAATGTTGCTTGGAATTTGGTTTCTGGCGGAAGGGGAGTTCTGGACATGAAAAGGGGAAGTGGGTCATGGTGTGGGGACAATGGCGATGAAGTGGTATTAGATACTGACTGCGATGAATTGGAAGAAGGAGAACTGCGTGAGGGAAATGGTGGGGATGACCGGAAACAGTATGTAACATCATTGAGGGGTACGAGGGGTGTGCCGGGGCAACACAGTATGCTTAGTTTTTTGCAGGCGTCTCGAGCGGACCAAGCAAAGCTGCGGGAACATGCCACAGTCACCCAACTACAGGAGGAACATCAGGATATACAGCTCAGAGCGGCTCCGTTGCCAACAGGTACGGCAGGATGGTGGTCGGTTTGGCAAAAAGGGGGTCAACCGCACAAAGCAACAAGGTCCATTGGTGTGGGGGAGGAGTTGGTGGGGGTTAATGCTCATGCTGGGGATGTGCGCCCTGGTACTTTGCAAGATGCTGCAAGGGTGGGGGGCATCGCTAATGTTGGCAATGCACCAGTCGCCGAGAAGGGTAAGGAAGTAAAGGATTCAGTAGAGGAAGATAAGAATATACACAAAAAATTGCCGTATATGGGGATTGGTATGCCTTTAGGATCACATTTATTGGATAGGACCAAAAGCAGAATTTGTAAACATGAATTTGTTGATGTTTTTAAATTGTTGCATTGGGATATTCAGGCCATAGAGGGGTCTAAGGAGGAAGAATTGGAGTTGGCCAGGCACCCTAGGGTCCCCAAAACAATTGAAAACTGGACTTCGGCATTTCTTATTTACGCTAGGATATACTGTGAAAAATACCAGGACAGAGCGGTGGCATTGTTTAAGTATATGGATATTATACAGAAAGCTCAGAGTTATTTTGGAGGATATGCATGGTTGTCATATGACGAGGAATTTCGGGCCTGTTTGAGTTTTTCCACTGATAGGCCATGGGGAGATGTGGATTCCGAGCTGTGGTTACAATGGATGTCGTCTTCTCAGCCCCCTGCCACCACGCATACGGCAAGTGGGTTACCAGTCTCTTATCTGCCCTTTCCATCTCGTCCCGCCCAGCCTGGGGCGGGTTTTGGGGGTAGGGGTCAGACAGTCATGTTTGGGGCCTGTTGGAATTTCAACAGGGGGTACTGCAGCCGGCAGTTTTGCAGGTACAAACACGAGTGCTCGCAATGCGGTGGCAGGCATCCCCTCACACAATGCTTTGCTGGCCAACGGTTTGTGGAGCAAGGAAGGGGACAGCGGGGTAAAGGGCAGGCTTTCCAGTTTGTATCAAAAGGCTCCTACCCCAATTAGGTTGGAGGTTTTGGGACAATGGTTAAAGGGGTACCCGGACTCCGCAGCTGCTACCAGATTATGGTGGGGTTTCAAGGAGGGTTTCCGGATAGGCTACCAGGGCCCCCGTCAGGGTAGGTGGTCGGATAACCTGACACCTGCTAAGGAGTTCCCACAGGTGGTCCAACAGAAGTTGCAGTCCGAGGTAGAAGCGGGTAGGGTGGCTGGGCCTTTCGGTCAATGTCCCATGCGCAATTTGATTGTCTCTCCACTGGGGGTGGCGCCCAAAAAGAAAGCTGGGGAGTTCCGCCTGATACACCATCTGTCGTGGCCTGAGGGTGCCTCAATTAACGATTTCATATCGCCAGCGGATTCTTGCGTGTCTTACGCTTCAGTGGATGACGCACTGGGTTTGGTACGCTCTGCAGGGCGGAACGCGCAATTGGCTAAAAGTGACATACAGTCTGCTTTTCGTTTAATCCCCATCCATCCTTGCGATTTTGAACTTTTAGGCATGCATTTTCAAGGGGTGTTTTACGTAGATAAGATGCTGCCCATGGGGTGTTCTATCTCGTGTGCACTATTCGAAACATTCAGCACTTTTCTACAGTGGCGTTTTATTCACATCACTGGTCATGCCCTCATATGCCATTATTTGGATGATTTTTTGTTCATTGGTGCTCAGAACTCTGGGCAGTGTCATGCGGCTTTGTATGCTTTTCAGAGTATGGCGCAGGAGCTCTGTGTGCCGTTGGCCCGGGATAAAACGGAGGATCCCAGCACTACCATGGTTTTCTTGGGTATTGAAATTGACACAGTGAATATGGTAGCACGGCTACCGGAGGCAAAGGTGCAGGAGATTTCTTTATTTTTGTCATCAGTGGTTGAGGAGCGCAAATTGGAGCTCAGGAAAGTGCAGAAGTTATTGGGATACCTCAATTTTGCATGTAGGGTGGTGCGGGCTGGGAGATCTTTCTGCAGGAGGTTGGGGTTGGCTATGTCTGGGGTTTTTCTTCCGCACCACAGAGTACGTATGTCTGCAGCCACTAGGGCGGATTTGAGAGTTTGGTTGATTTTCTTGGAGGACTTCAACGGAGTGTCTTTGTTTTTTGCGGACGAAGATATGGTCTGGCAAGTTCAGGTTTACTCTGATGCGGCTGGAGCAAAAGGGTTTGGCATATTTTGGGAAGGGCGGTGGTGCGCCGAGAGCTGGCCAGAGCGTTGGTTAAGGCAGGGGCGCAGTATCGCCTTTTTAGAATTCTTTCCTCTACTAGTGGCATTGTATGTCTGGGGTGAGGAGTTTCAGAATCCTTCAGTGTTGTTTAATGTCGACAATCTAGCGGTGGTAGAGCTGATCAATGACCAGAAGGCCAGGGATTTAAGAGTTTTATGTTTGCTGCGTGCTTTCATGTTAAAATGTTTACAGCTTAACATTGTCTTCAAGGCACGTCATATTTCAGGTGTCAACAATTGTATAGCAGACTCTCTGTCTCGTTTGCAGTGGGAGAGATTTCGCCGGCTGGTTCCTGGGGCCGCACTTCACAAGACTCAGGTCCCACTGTGTGTCTGGGAGTGGGGGGACTAAGAATTGTCGACTTGGTAGAGCACTCTGTAGCGGACTCTACGAGACGGAGCTATCAGCAAGCATGGAGCGATTTCCTCTGTTATGGTAACACGTGTGCTGAAAGGAGGGGAAGGATGGATGATGAACAGTTAGTTTTGGGTTTTGTTTTACACCTGATAGATAAAGGTTTTTCCCACAATACCATTTACGGTAAATTGGCTGGGATTTCTTTTAATGGGCAATTGAGGTGGGGGAGAGACCCGGTAGGGGGGGTACTTGTGAAGAGAGTTCTCAAAGGTTTAAGTAGAGTACAGGCTGGGAACAAGCAGTTACGCCGACCAGTGACGTTTGATTTGTTACAAAGGATGCTTGGGCAGCTGCCACTTTGCTGTTATAATGAGGCTGAATGCAGCCTGTTTAGGCTATGTTTTGTATGGTTAATTTTTGGAGCTTTTAGGGCATCCGAGCTGCTAGGTTTGCGACATAGGGTGGGGATTCACAGCGAGGAGGTTTTTCTTGAAGAACACAGGTTGCGGATTTGGTTGAGGGTATCCAAAACGGATCAGTTGGGCAAGGGTAAATGGGTTTTCTTAAACAGGTGTGGGGTGGGCCAATGCTGTCCAGTGAGGGAATGGGAGGGTTTTAAGGCATCTAGATTCTTTTCTCCTGGGGCCATATTTTGCCATGCATCAGGGAGTCAGGTTTCAGTTGCACAGTTATTGGCAGTGATGAGGAAAGTGCTCGTTCTTTTGGGGGAGAACCCTTTAATGTTTGGAACACATTCGTTTCGTATTGGGGCTGCAACAGAGGCGGCTAGATTGGGATGGTCGTGGGCTGACATACGTCGGATTGGGAGATGGAAATCCAAATGTTGCGAGAAATATGTTAGGAAATAAGATTTTCAGTTATACTGTGTTTCCTTTTGTTAACGTTTGTTTTTCTGCCTAGGTAAGACTTCGGGGCTGGTAAATTTGAAAAAGTCAACATGGATAATAGGACACTCCTTCGTAAAGTGGGCCGCTGTTTATGCTGAGCAACAGATTTGTGGGAGATCGCTTGGACTCCAAAGTGCTAGACATGAAGTGGTTTGGAAGGGTAAAGGGGGAATGCGTTGGGGGGATTTAATTTCCTTACTGGCCATGATGTGTTCCAACAAGGGCCGCCAGACTTGCTGATTATTCATTTGGGTGAGAATGATCTCGTGGCATTGTCTGGGCTGACACTAATAAAAATGATGAAGCAGGATCTAGCAAACATCAAGTCTAAGTGGACAGGCACCACGGTAGTTTGGACTGAGTTCATAACGAGGATGCACTGGAAAGGAGTACGAAGCCATGCAGCTATAGAGAAAGCGCGGCGGAAGCTTAATAGAGCCATGAGATTGTTTTGTGAAGGCATGGGAATACAGGTTCTCTCTCATTCCCATATACGGGGCACTGAAGGGCATCTTTTCAGGGATGATGGGGTACATTTGTCTACCATGGGGCAAGCTTTTTATTTGCTGGAGATGAGGGACATGATTGCTCAAATTTGGAAAGAGAGCATTTGGTACGCATCTGCAAGATGGTAACAATTTTCTGTTGGGGGGGCAGGAAAACTCTTTTAGGTTTTCCTGGTTGGCGGGTTTTTTGCTGGGGGGGTGGGCAGACTGGAGCGGGATTGCCCATCCTCCAATGGGGGAGGTGGGGGACGCAGTCACGGGGACAGGAAATGAGAATGAGGGGGATCTATCAACAGGAGTCATTTAGTTGTTTTTGCTTGGGGTTTACCTTGGGGGTTAGGTTTTTATAGATGTCAAAGAAAATTTGGGGATTTGATTATCAGATAATGGAAAAATGGTGTTTAGAGAAAATTATAATTTGGCACCTGTCTTAATAAAGTGGCCTTTTTTGCTAATAAACAAGTGGTGGATCGTGAGTTATTGTGCGAGGGGGGACCCAGGGGGCGCTGAGCGCGAGCCAGTCTCCCCCTGGGTGGTTTCGCACAATGGAGCGGCCACCCAGGTGTGGGGTTGGGGTAATTAGGGAGGCGAGAGGCGCAAGGCGCGAGAGGCGAGGTGTTAATTAGAGGTGCTGTGGGGCGGGAAATCATTGTGATCCAGGGAGTGGGGAGGAAGGGTTTTGAATTTGCCCCACCCACCCTTCCCCTTTTTTCTTGTTTCTTTTTGTATTTTTCCTTTTGCCTCTATGGGTTTCTTCTATTAGGTTTGGCTACTGCCAGGCCTGGGTTTTTCTTTTTGCCACGATAAGACAGGTTTTTCGGTTAGCTAGGTTCTGGTAGGCGGGTTTTTTGCTGGGGGGGTGGGCAGACTGGAGCGGGATTGCCCATCCTCCAACAGGGGAGGTGGGGGACGCAGTCACGGGGACGGGAAATGAGAATGAGGGGGATCTATCAACAGGAGTCATTTAGTTGTTTTTGCTTGGGGTTTACCTTGGGGGTTAGGTTTTTATAGATGTCAAAGAAAATTTGGGGATTTGATTATCAGATAATGGAAAAATGGTGTTTAGAGAAAATTATAATTTGGCACCTGTCTTAATAAAGTGGCCTTTTTTGCTAATAAAGAAGTGGTGGATCGTGAGTTATTGTGCGAAGGGAGGGGTGTGAGGGGGAGGGGGAAGCAACAACGATGGGTGGGAGTGGAGGCAAGCAACAATGAGCTGGGAGGTAGGGGCGGTGGCAAACAACGACAGGAGGCAGGCGTGTGCAATCAAATAGGAGGATGCAACGACAAGGGGTTGTCAGGTCTGTCAGCGGCTCAAGCAAAAGATGTACGCCACTAACCTTGTCGTAGCTGCCAGCAGGAACGATGGTCTGACGAGTAGCCTCCCTCCTTCCCAGAACGCTATCCCCCACAATGCAAATACACACACTATGGAGGTAAGCACCCCGGGGAAAAGGGAAGGGGATAAAATAATAAAGGTAGCGCTGTGGTTTCTCCTGTGCGTCTAAGGTCTGGTCAGGGGCGAATACGCCTATCTCCCTCTAGTCGCGCTGCAGAAAAATAGAGAAGACGAAGGTGAAGGGCAGTACGTAACACACTACTCTATACATATGTCAATACCAGCCCGCACCCCCGTTTACTGAGAAAACCCCCAGCTCGTTGCCTTCTCTGTAGGATTCCAGGCTTCAGACTAGCGTGGACGAATTGAAGGCAAATGGGCACACGTGGCGTCAGGAAGTACCCCTGAGGAAGTACTGTGTGCTTTCCCTGCTGTTGTAATCCTCACAGCAGAGGTCAGAGTTAAAGAGCGCAGAGTCTGACCCACTCTATGTAATGAGGATCAGTGCATGGATTGTTTGCACCCTAGTGGTTGGTGTAACACTCACACCTCTCCCCCGTAACGCGTTCTGTTCAGGGTCGTTAGGTGCGCAATGAGTCCTCGCCCTCTCTTGGGAGGCGGAGCGGAGAGAAGGAGTGCTTCGCTCTCCGGGGCAAAATACCTGTACTCTCCGGCCGAGAGTTGGTCTCTGGGAACGAAACCCTTCCTAGGCTTGAGCACACCCGTGCTCCGGGATTCCGTGAGGAAGGTCTTTCGTTGGACGGCGGCGTCTCCGCGTGGTCTCTGATGGTGCGGTGCTCCAGCGGGGAGTACCGTCCGCTTGCTCTTCATCAAAGATTGTCAAGCACCGAGTCCCTGCAGGGGCGGTGCTTATAACAACGAGGGCTCTGATTGGATGCTCCTGGGCTGTGTCCCACTGTCGCGCCCCATAGCCTTCTGGGAGTTGAAGTGCGGCAATTGGAAACTGGCCATACGACTAGGAGATGGAGGCATAGGGGGTGCGTGACGCGCTTTTACCCTCTCCGCCCACCTGTTTCGGCTGTGGCATGCGACCATGACAGAACCCCCTCTGGAGGACCGCCGGCTCGGCGGTCGCCCAGGTTTCCCTGGGTGAGTGGTGTGGAACTGCTCAATGAGGTCCGGACAATGGAGATGCTGCACTGGTTCCCAGGTTCTATCCTCCACCCCGTAACCCTTCCAATCCACCAAATACTGCACGTGCCCCCTTACTAGTCGGGAGTCCAGAAGCCCACACACCTCATACTCCTCCTGTCCATCTATGTCCACCGGGAAGGGCCATGGTGGCAGCCTTACACCCGGAGGACAGGGTTGGAGCAAGGAGACGTGAAAAACAGGATGCATGTGCCAGGTGCTGGGCAAGGAGAGTCTTAAGGCCACGGGGTTTATAACTTCCTCCACGGAATAGGGGCCTATGTATTTGGGTTTTAACTTGTTAGCCCCTTTAAGATGAAGGTTCTTAGTCGCCAACCATACCTTATCCCCCACTTGGTATTCCGGTTCCTTGGTCCGTTTTCTGTCGGCGAAGCGTTTGTGTGCCCGTTGGGCTATTGCTAGATGCTGTTTCGCGTCGATCAACACTGCCTTCAGGTGGGCGTGGTGTTCCTGAATGCTGGGACGGTTGGATACCACGGGCCACTCGAAAGGGAGCATATTGGGATGGTGTCCATATAGACAAAAGAATGGAGAACAACCAAGTGTAGAGTGTTCCGCGTTGTTATATGCAAATTCAGCTGTCCACAGAAGTGTGAACCAGGTCATCAAGTTTTGGAGGGTGAAACAACGGAGGTACTGTTCGAGCGTTTGGTTTAGGCGTTCTGTTTTTCCATCCGTCTGGGGGTGGTAGCTGGAAGATAACTTGGCTTCGATGTTCATGACTTTGCATAATGCTCTCCAAAACCGAGAGGTAAACTGCGTTCCTCTATCGGTAATGAGAACACTAGGCATTCCGTGGATACGTACTACATTTTGTAGAAAGACAGTGGCTAATTCATGTGATGTAGGCAGGCGTTTCAAAGGCACGAAATGTCCCATCTTCGTTAAGTGGTCAACCACCACCAAAATGGTCATGTACCCATCACACGGGGGCATTTCGACAATAAAATCCATAGACACCGTGTGCCAGGGTCAAGGAGGGATCGGCAATGGTTGTAGGAGGCCTGATGGCTTTGTATGACTGGCCTTTCCCTGCGCACACACAGAACACGTGTGTATGTACTTCTCTGTGTCTTTTCTTAACGAGGGCCACCAAAAGGAACGCTCTATGCAAGCGATGGTTTTCTTTTGTCCCATATGTCCTCCTAGTGTGGAATCATGAGCCCATGCCATGACCCTTGCTTGTAGTTCGGGTATGGGAATGTACAAGGCTTGCTGTTGATACAGTAGGTCCTGGTACAGCACTCTGTTTTCGGAATCTTCCTGAAGCCAGGCATGACTGTCTATGTCAGTTAAGGAGACCCTGAGGTCTTCTAGGAAGTCTGGTGTAGTTATCACGGCTGCAGATCTATCTGAGTAGGATGTTTCAGGGAGTATCGAGGGTGGACTTGGTTCTTCCTGTGGCACACAATCTTCAGGCTCATTGATACGTGATAGGGCATCTGCCTTACCGTTTTGGGACCCAGGCCGATATTTGATAATAAAATCATAGTCGGAAAAAAATAGTGTCCATCGTAATTGGCGTGGTGTGAGGGCTTTGGCGGTTTTCAAAAACAGCAGGTTCCTGTGATCCGTATAGATTTCCACAACATGGTGTGCTCCTAGAAGATAATGTCTCCACTCCTCCAATGCCCGTTTAATGGCCAGCAGTTCTTTATCCGTTATGGAGTAGTTCACTTCGCACGGGGTGAGCTTCTTGGAATAGTAGGCTACAGGATGTAACTGTCCAGTTGCGGGATGCCGTTGGGACAGGACGCCTCCGATGGCGAACTGTGAGGCGTCTGTCTCAACAATAAAGGGTCGTTGGGCGTCGGGGTGCCGTAGTATGGGTGCTTGCGTGAACCGTTCTTTTAAGAACTGGAAGGAATTTTCTGCTTCTTTGCTCCAAACGAAGGAAGTGTTCTTTTTTAACAAGGTGGAAATGGGTTGAATAATCTTTGAGAAATCCTGGATGAACCGCCGGTAGTAATTAGCGAACCCCAGAAAACGCTGTATGGATTTAACGTTTTGTGGTGTCTTCCATTGGGTTATTGCATCCACCTTGCCCATTTCCATTTTGAATCCTTTGGCGTTAATAATATATCCCAGGAACGCAACCTCCTGAACATGAAACAAGCACTTCTCCAGCTTGGCGTTCAGTGAATGCTTCTGCAATCGGTCAAGGACTGTTTTTACATGGTTCACATGGTCCATAAGTGTAGTTGAATAGACGAGGATATCGTCTATGTATACCACACAGATTGTCTCGAGAAGACCCCGGAGTACCTCGTCCATAAAATATTGGAAGGCTGCCGGGGCGTTGCAGAGCCCGAAGGGCATTACCCGATATTCGAAAAGACCGAACTTCGTTCGGAAGGCGGTCTTCCACTCATCACCGCTTTTGACCCTCACCAAGTGGTAGGCTCCACGTAAATCCAGTTTCGTGTAATAGAGCGCCTCTTTTAGTTGGTAGAAGAGTACTGGAATCAGGGGCAACGGGTACCGATTTTTTACGGTGATTCGATTGATCGCTCGGTAGTCGATACACGTGTGGAGCTCATCACAGTCCTTCTTAGGGATGAAAAAAAGCGGAGATGAAGCAGGCGAAGAGGTTGGTCAGATAAAACCAGAAGCAAGGTGTTCGTCGAGGTACTTCCTTAAGTATCGAGTTTCGGGTTCTTTCAGGGCATACACCCTGCTGCACGGCATCGCTGCCCCTGGTATCAGTTCAATGCGGCAATCATACTCCCGAAGAGGTGGCAGTTGTGTGGCCTTCTGCTTATCGAAAAGGGGCTGATATGTCCTGAACTCCTCTGGTAGGGGTGGTCGTACAACAGTAGGCAATGCTTGTACAGGCTGTAGCCAGGAACCCAGCTTGGGTGCTCTCAGGTTGTTCAAAGAACGCCGCTGTCCTGACGCAGTGTTCCCTACAGTAGCTGGAGCTCATGAGTACCGTGCGTGCCGCCCAATTAATAACAGGGTCATGTAAGGTTCACCAGGGCATGGCAAGGATGAGACGGAATTGAGGAGCGTCGATAAGGTCAAACGAGATATATTCGTAGTGGTCTTCACCGTAACGCATCCGAAGTGGCACCGTATGGTACCTTACCGGTCCGGAAGACAGGGCCGTGCCATCTACTGCCTTAACGGTCTCGGGGTTCTCCTGCTTTTTCCAAGACACTCCAAGTCTCTTAGCGTATGTCTGATCTATGAAATTTCCGGTGGCTCCTGAATCCAGCAATGCCGCCACCTCTATGTGCTGCTCCTTAGTGATGTGAAGTTGTACACTAACCGTCAGGTGCGCCACTGCGGGTTGCATAGTATTGGCGATCACCGATGAGATCAAGTTCCATGGATCCCCCGAACCAGTGATCTCGTCCGAGTCCGGGTTTTTCAGTTTTCCGACGGTTCCTGTAAACTCATCCCTGCTTGCGTTCGTGGGACATTGGATCGCTCTGGGAGTTGGGCCCGAGGCCGGCAATGAAATGACCCCCTTTTCCACAATACAGGCATAGCTTCATTTTACGTCTCTTTTCTTTTTCTTCTGTAGTTAGAGCCCCTCGAATGCCTCCGATTTGCATCGGCTCTACTCCTTCTACCGTCTTGGGGTGCTCGTCCTGAGTGGCTCGAGGTCGGGGAGGCAGATAACGAGTGTCTCCTCGACTCTTGTCCCCTCTTCTTTCTTGCAATCTGTGATCCAATTGTACTGTCAGGTCTATCATCTCTTCGCAGGTCTGGGGTAACTGCACCACCTGCGCCAGAACGTCCTTCAGTTCCCCCCGTAAACCTTGGTAAAAAAGAGTGGTGCGTTTTTCTTGGGGCCAGTCTGTTTCCACGATGAGACGGTTGAATGAGGTAACGTAAGTAAGTAAGTCTTGGGAGCCTTGTCGGAGAGTGAGCAACTCACGATCCAAGGTCAGCATATGAGATTTTCAGTCAAACAACTTCCTCATCTCTAAACAAAAGTCAGTGAAGCGGTGTAGCACCGGGTCGTTACGTTCCATTAATGGAATAGTCCAGCTCGCGGCATTTCCCCCCATGTAGGACATCATGAAGGATGTCTTGGCTGTCTCCTCCTGAAACACCACAGGCTTACACAAAAAATGTAGTCGGCATTGGTTGAGGAAGGTTTTGAATTTTCTAGGATCCCCAAAGAAACGTTCAGGGGGAGCCAGAGGTATTCCTGTGTTCTGTAGAATGTGGATGGTAGGAACCTGGTTGGTGGACGGTGGAGGGACAGGATTCACGCCAAAGAAGCCTCCCCCCTGTCCTGAACTAGGAGAAGGGATGTGTACTGTCTGTACCGGAGGGGGTAAGGTTGCCTCCCTAATGTAAGAGCCTGACCCCCTCCCGATCCGGGAAAGGCCTGCAACCTCCCTACGGAGTACCCCCACGTCCTTCTTGAGTTCCTGATTCTCAGCTCGTGAGGTTTGTACCTCCGTCTGCAGAGCAGAAAGGCTCTCTAATAGCGAGGTCAACACCGCATTGGTGTCCATCGCTCAGGCTGGGCGTCCAACTGGGGCTTGACAATCTGTCAGGTCTGTCAGCGGCTCAAGCAAAAGATGCCAGCAGGAACGATGGTCTGACGAGTAGCCTCCCTCCTTCCCAGAACGCTATCCCCCACAATGCAAATACACACACTATGGAGGTAAGCACCCCGGGGAAAAGGGAAGGGGATAAAATAATAAAGGTAGCGCTGTGGTTTCTCCTGTGCGTCTAAGGTCTGGTCAGGGGCGAATAGGCCTATCTCCCTCTAGTCGCGCTGCAGAAAAATAGAGAAGACGAAGGTGAAGGGCAGTACGGAACACACTACTCTATACATATGGCAATACCAGCCTGCACACCCGCTTACTAAGAAAACCCCCAGCTCGTTGCCTTCTCTGTAGGATTCCAGGCTTCAGACTAGCGTTGGTGAATTGAAGGCAAATGGGCACACGTGGCGTCAGGAAGTACCCCTGAGGAAGTACTGTGTGCTTTCCCTGCTGTTGTAATCCTCACAGCAGAGGTCAGAGTTAAAGAGCGCAGAGTCTGACCCACTATATGTAATGAGGTTCAGTGCATGGATTGTTTGCGCCCTAGGGGTTGGTGTAACACTCACACCTCTCCCCCGTAACGCGTTCTGTTCCGGGTCATTAGGTGCGCAATGAGTCCTCGGCCTCTCTTGGGAGGTGGAGCGGAGAGAAGGAGCGCTTCGCTCTCTGGGGCAAAATACCTGTACTCTCCGGCCGAGAGTTGGTCTCTGGGAACGAAACCCTTCCTAGGCTTGATCACGCCCGTGTTCCGGGATTCCGTGAGGAAGGTCTTTCGTTGGACGGCGGCGTCTCCGCGTGGTCTCTGATGGTGCGGTGCTCCAGCGGGGAGTACCGTCCGCTTGCTCTTCGTCAAAGATTGTCAAGCACCGAGTCCCTGCAGGGGCGGTGCTTATTACTACGAGGGCTCTGATTGGATGCTCCTGCGCTGTGTCCCGGTATCGCGCCCCATAGCCTTCTGGGAGTTGAAGTGCGGCAATTCAGGAAACTGGCCATACGACTAGGAGATGGAGGCATAGGGGGTGCGTGACGCGCTTTTACCCTCTCCGTCCACCTGTTTCGGCTGTGGCATGCGACCATGACAGGGGTAAAGTCAGAAGAAAAAAAAAACAGTCCCAGCTCCATAAGTCTTTCGCAATACTAGCTCCCCCTTCCCATTTTACTTAATAAAGAGGGGAGCAGGAATTTAAAGAGGTTGCAGAAAAAGACTAAGCTGAGCACCAGCAGCCAGGCACAGCTCTCTGCCATTTTGCATGCTGCTATCACAGCGCACAAGCACAAGAAAGGCGCACTGGAATGGATGTCTGCCTGAGCCCGGGGGGACTGTAGTGTGAGTGCTGATAAAGGAGCACTTTAGTCGGCCCCTGCTTGTGCCCCGGGGGCACTGGAAAGTGCATGCTCGATTGGAGCAAAAGAATGCACAAAAACAATATAATCACCCAGTCTTCACAGCACTGAGCCCTACGACAATCGGAAGCAACAGTTGGACGCCTTGTGATCAAATAAAAGACACTGCGACAAGATTTAGAGCCCTGTTTTCACTCGTGTTTGAAACAAAATGAAAAGACAGGGGGTGCAGCTGTGCTAAGAGAGCGTTGCCATGCCAACAAAATGAGCAAAAGAAAAAAATTGTGCGCCAAAACTCACCCAAATATACAGAAGGGGAGGAGTACATGTAAAAGGGCCAGTAACCAAGGAGGGGAAAATACAGCCAATGCACCAATGAAAAGCCAGGTTTTAAAAGGACACAGAAAAGAACCAATGAAAAACTTTGGGCATGCTCGAAGCCCACAGAGTAGATAACTGCATGTCTTAAAGAGAAAGCATATGCGCTGCTTAGGTGAGACATAACAAGTATATAAAATTACAGTTACTGAGGACATAAATAACCCATAGCTAATAACTACTTACAAACAGATTCCGTCTTGATGTAGTTTCAAATAGACTCGCTGATCAGCAGTGGTCTCTAGTGTCAAACTTGAACAGGATTGCTTGTACATCGATGTATTTACGTCATTTCCCTTTCTTTTCTCACCCTGCCCTTATTATGCGGTCCATGGGGACTGCTGTGTAAAAATATGAATACATGTTTATACATTTTCACCTTTTTGCTTTATTGGAGAAAGGCTTTATGGAATTTGCTAAAATACTGTTTTTATCCTTGATGAAGGGTTTAAAAAATTGTACATTAATAACAGAAAAATATGCTAACCCTAGGAAAACACTGTGAAGATTTTAGATGAAAATGTTTTCTTTCAAGACAAGAATAGTTTTTATTTTGTGTACTGAAATTCGACTAATGTTATTTTGCTACTTTGCTCATTGTGATTAAGTGCTTACAACCCTAACATTGCTAATTAAAATCACAACGTGGTTTCAAACTCATGTGTAACAGTCAAATCGGTCTTGTCACCAAGAGTTATTTCTATCATATACTGTTCCAGTGAATACTTCTTTGATTGTCTTGAAAACTATTTTTTTATTCTACTTCCTGCACTTTTTTAAATATTGTGTCCATACAGTAATAGCTCCCTTTCCCAATTCATTTCATAAGCTATTAGCTCAAATAGTTCAAATGTTATAATATACTGACATAATGTATTTTTTAAATTTATTTGCAGGTTTTTGTAGAGCTCACAGCTATTCAGAAAGAATGTCCCAGCAATAAGGTCCATCAACCACAGTCAGAGGCAGAAAGAATATTTATAAGGACAGATTGAACAGCAAGGTTTTTAGACACCGTTTGATGGAACTCTCATTTTTGGGGGCCCATAGATAGAGAGCGAGAGCCTTCCAGCTGGAGGAGGCAGAGGCTGAGTCAACCCGATTCTTCTCCTGGTTTTTGACACAACAGCCAGCAAGGCATCTGAGAAATGCAGAGTTCTTGCTGGACGATAGTGGGTACATCGGTTGGGCAAGTAACTGGGACCAGACTTGTAAAATGCTCTGTAGTTGAGGTGCCCCATTCTGCGCCAAATTGAGTCTGTTAAGATGATAAGCAGGAAGGCCCCATTACAATGCTTTGATGTAGTCCAGCCGTGAGGTTATCAGAACATGAATTACCGGATTCTTACAGTGTGAAGGGAGGAAGAATAAGAACTTTTTAAGGATCTTAGAAGGCTGAAACACGTTCCCAACACACTGTGCACCTGGCAACTGGAGTATAGTTTATTAACGAATGTGATCCGTAAGTTGCGTACAACTGAGACAGGTGTAGGGGGAGAAGGAGCAGAGCTTGGCCAGAATTCTCCTCCCAGGATGGAGGAGTGCCAAAAATCAATACTTTGCAGTTTACTCAGTCAGATCCACTTAAATACCCCAAACAGACAAGCTACAATCAGTTTTGAGTACAGGGAGTGCTGGTGTCGCACGTAAGAAGGATTTGTGTGTCGTTAGCATAGGACACCACCCCTACCCTAAACAATTCCACCAGAGCTGCCAGAGGAGTCAAGTAAACATTAAATAGCTTCGGCTCAGGGGAGAGCCTGGAGGGATGCCAAATATTAATGGTGTAGGTCCAGATGCGAAAGGTGTAATCCAGAATCACTGACTTCTGGTAGACAGAATAGACTGAAAACATGCCAGGGCAGCCCACCTTCCTGATGTAACTCAGTCGCTGAAGAAGAATAGGGTGGGAAACCTCGTTGACCGCTCCCGACAGATTGAGGAGCAGTAGAGCCACTTGCTTCCCCTGGCCTACTGCTAACATGACCTAGAATACATTGTGGGATATTCATTCTAGATTTCGCAGCCCAGGAGACATTTCTTATGATGCACAGCTCATAAATCTCAGTGTGCGTGTCTTGGTGAAAATCTCTTTCCACATCATGCAAGACTGGTAGAAAGAGAGGTCTATTTTTCACCATCATGTTCCGGCTACATATTCGTCATGGAACAGCCTCCACGGAAATAACGATTCTTCTTTAATGAATAGATAACAATCTTGGCCAATATCCCTTTTTCTCTCTTTGCCTGCTCAGGGCCGCATTTATGTTTTTTTTTGCCTTAGGGCAGTGCAGAAGGCCTTGCTGCTGTGCTGCCCTATGTCAAAAGAAAAGAGCAAGAATGTACCGTATCTTTTGGTTGCAGCTCATTCCTGTTCTTTTCCCATGCGCCGGTGCACAATGGGCTGCCGTGCACCAACGTAGGCGCCTGTGCACCATAGTACAAGGGTGCCTGCATTGGGATTATTTTTTTGCAGGAAGGGAAACCTTCCTGCACAAATAGAAATAACAAGAGGCTTTTTCCTAATTAAATGTGTGCCGCAGAATGCAGCACACATAGAACAAGGAAGAATGAGTAGATATAAAGATATTTCTCCTTGTTGTGCCTCCCTTATGACCCCCCAGGGGAGGAGTACTTTTTTGGCACTGCCTCAGACTTAGACTTACAATTTTTCATAAATCAGTGTCAAAAGCCATGGATGTGCTGGAAACTTCCCCAGCAACACCGATGGAACACATGAAAGTGGCACATATTCATAAGGCCATGAAAAGCCACGTAACGTAGATTTACATGGCCTTTTAAATATGCCAGTGGCACACTGCGCCACCGGAAGGTTAAAGAGGTGCCGTGCCGGCAGCCCAAGAGTGCTGGTTGGTCTGCTTTGCTCTCCTGTGTTCTATGGTAATGTTTGAACAGTGTCATTCTTTCTCTTCAGCATTGTTAGAAATTGGATTTTTGGTAGGCTAGGGCACGTGCCGAAGCCAGGCAGAAACCACCACTCTAGTCAGGATAAGGGAGTTACACTGCTAAAATAACCCCTGCTCACCCCCTTGGTAGCTTGGCACGAGCAGTCAGGAATATCTTAGAGGCAGTGTGTAAAGCATTTGCACATAACCAACAGTAATACAGTGTAAGCACTGCAAATGGATACCACACCAGTTTAGAAAAATGTCCAATATTTTTATATACTTAAGACAAGACCAAAAACGATAGAAATTCACAATACAGTACTTAAAAATCTTCAGTTATCAAAATATGCTTGAAAAACAGTCCCTTGATGACGATAGCTCCGCCCGGGGCTATCACGGCATCGTGAGCAAAGAAATTCAAACAGTTTTGGCTCACCGCGGCATCGCGGGCCAGCTACGGTGTTGGGAAGACCCACAAACAGTAACTTTTAGAAATGCAGGGCGTCGGTGACCCCTCGTTGTGCTTCAAAAAGCACGACGTCTGCAGGCGTTGGTTCCGGAGGTCGGTGCAGGAGTCGTTGGGGCCCTTGTAGTCACACGCGTTGCAGATTGACCTCCTTTCTGTTGGAGTCAGGAGCGCTGGCGTCGGCAGGCGTTGGGAGCTGTGGTGTGAAGGGCAGCGGTGTTGCGTGTGGTGCCATCAGGGCGTGGTGCGAGCAGTGACTCGGTGGCGGCATCAGATGGTGTAGTTTGTGAGACCAGGGTCGGGGTGCCAGGTGAAGGCGGTGCTCGTCGCGGTGCTGACCGAACACGGTGCAAGCAGTGGCGTTGTCGTGGCTGAAATGCTGTCATTGGCTGACGAACTGGAGTCGATGGCATCTGCGTCTGTAGGCCAAGGCTGCGGTGTGGGATGAGAGCAGTGCGCCATGTAACTTTACGAGCGGTGCCCCGAACCACGGTGCAAGCAGCGGCGTCGATTTTGGCATGGAGCGGCATCGTAGGGGATACCAAGGCGTCATTGTGAAGCGAGGCAGTACGGAGTGCGGTCTCCATAGGTCACTGTGCGAGCAGCCGCTCAGTGGCGGCATCAGCAGGTGTCGTCGGTGAGACCAGGGTCGCAGTGCGGTGTTGTGGCGGTGCCCTCTGCAGTGCCTTCAGGACACGGAGTCGGCAGCGGCGTCTTAGACTTCGTCGGGTTGCTCTTCTTCTGTTGCAGCACAAAACACACAGTCCCCAGTGCTGAGGGCAGAAGAGCTTGAAGTCTTTGCTATTTCTGAGACTTCTTGAACAGGGGGCAAACTCTACCTCAAGCCCTTGGAGAAACTCACAAAGTAGATTGCAGAAAGTTCAGTCCAGTGCTTTCCCTGCCCAAGACCGAAGCAGCCACTGCAGGCTAACACAGCAAAGCACACAGCAAAGTGGTAGTTCCTCCTCACAGCTTCTCCAGCTCTTCTTCTTGGCAGTCTTCTTCCAAAAGAGTTCTAAACTTCAGGGGTCTGGGCCCCAATATTTATATCCCAAAATCCTTTGATCTCTTAGGCAGAGAATGTCTGTGCCCAGCCAGAACCAGTTCTGCCTTCTCTGGTGTGACTTCCTGGCAGGAGGTGGAGACGGCATGGTCAGAGGCAGACCAGGCCCTTTGAGGTTCAAGGAAATCTCCTCCCCCTTCCCTAATTGCAGCCCAGGTCTTTTCAGCCCTTTCCTGACCCACCTAAACTATCTAGAGCCACTCCTGCTCCCCAGCCTTCTGTCATCCAAAACCCAGACAGGCAATCCACATTCCTGCAGAGGCACACGGGATGACTAAGCAAGAAAATACCTATTTTCAAAAAGTGGTATTTTCAAACACAAACTGCAAAGATGCATCTTTAGATTCTGAGTTCAGGCATACTAAACTTTATTTTCCCACCTAATTCCCCGGAACAGTTATGTTTATAAGATGATATAAACAAACTGCCCATTTTGTCCTATGGGGAACAGTTAGCCTTGCAGTAGCGAAAAACGAAATTGGCCATAATTTGCAATCAGGACATGCCACACACACCAGGGCATGTCCTACCTTTCCAATACACTGCACCCAGCCCACAGGGGAACCTTGGGCCTACCTTACTGGTGGCTGACAAGTAAGAAAAGGGAAGGTGAGGGACTGGCAATGTGCACACTGGCCAAGTCTACATGACAGTTACAAACTGTGTGCAGACTCCGCCATGGCGGGTCTGAGTTGCCTTTTATGGGGTACTCACGTGGGTGGCACAATCAGTGCTGCAGGCCTACTAGTAGCATCTGATTCACAGGCCCTGGCACACTCAGTGCACTTTACTAGGGAATAACAAGTAAATCAAATATCCAATCATGGAAACACCAATCCATAACACAATTTACCACAGGAGCACTTGCACCTATCCAATGATCAGCAGTGAGAAAAGTGCACAGAAACACTACGTCAGCAAAAACAGAGTCAAAACCGGGAGGTCAGAAAGCAAAAACTCAGGAAACCCCCCAAAATATGCCAAGTCTAACAAACATGCATTCAATTTAGTGTAAAAAACAAAAAGAAAACACAAACAAAGATAATGCCCTATTATCTGCATTTGTCTGCCAGTGATTTCCCTGGGGGTCATTAAATTGCTTTAACTTTCATGTGCTTTGTTTTTGAAGAGAGGTTTTGCAACTGCTGAAAACCACCAGGAAAGGAAAAGGAGAGAATGGTATGAGTTCATAATGAAATAGTGAAAATCCCTACAACAGACTTAAATATTGTTAGAGGGCTTCCCATAAATACATAGTCACTGCACACACAGGAAAAGACAGAGAAAGAGAGCGCGAGAGAGAGAGAGAGAGAGAGAGAGATCATATGAAATTAGCCCATTTCTAGGCAGAGAGACTAGACCAGATTAGTGAATAGGTGCCAATATATTTAGGTTGTCAGACCAACAGAAAATAGTCATCCACCTTAGAGTCAGATGCATGATGAGTCAGCCGTTTAGAAAGTGACACAGTTAGTGCATCAGGTAGAGTGACAATTATCCTTTGTGTCATAAAAGTAATTAATGAGACAGACACATAGTCAATTGATAGAGACATAAGTCGGCAGAGAATTGTGAATCCAGACACACAAATGAAGAGGTAGGAATTTAGTTAAAAGCCTGGCATCCAGATGGTTACTTATGAAATGATAAAAGTCAAAGAGAAAGGCAGGGAGATTGAAATCCAGGTAGAAAGACAGCTCAGCAGATGGAAACAAGAGAGTCAGATGAAGTGAATGCCAATGGAGTGCACACATGCAAACATAGGTAGATGGCCAGCAATCTGGACAGAGTGTTAACTAGAAAAAGAAAGACTGAGACAAAGAGACTGAAAAATACATATTCAGGGTCTTGAAAGAATATGTCATATCCCATATGTGTGCTTCTTTTCATTGCCCAAGAGAAGGTATTACAGCATACATAATGCAGAATACTTTCTTCGAATATCACAGAGCGACATGAAATACAGAGGCTTAAAGATAAACATGTTTGTAGAAGGAACGATATGAAGAACAAAATAAAGATTTGCGTTTGACAGGTGAATCCCCCCACTGTAATTCAGTGTTGATGGAGTCTAAAGCTCTAACAAGACTTCTTAGTGAGGGCAACAGATGTAAACTGATTTACAGACAGACTATGGGAGTCATTTATGAGCTTGGTGGTATTAAACCATTACTTACTGGCAATCTTCATTACCCTGATTATGGTCCTCCTCCGACTGTCATTACTACATGACGTGGTCCACCTCCCAACCGGCACTCTAACACACTAGTATTTTATAAAGTTCTATTGAATAAAGGCCCCTCTCATCCGCCTCCATAGCTGCTAGTAACAATACCAGACAACAAACAGAGGGGTGGGGGGAGGGGACATGAATGAGACAAGGCGGACCTTCATTAGGCTAATTATGATTACAGGTAAGTAATGGTTCATTACCCCCTCATAGGATCTCCTCGTCCCAGTCATCAATATGTGAGGACTTCACAAGCCCAATAAAACAAGCTTGACAAAGAAACAGCAGGAAAACCAATTCTTTAATCAATCAAGCTTTTGTCATTGCTGCCTCCACAACACAAACAGCAAAATTACCCACTGAAGCATGCAACACATCTAGATGATAGTGCTTAATAAAAATGCATGTGATTGCCAGGAGGCAGCTCTACAAACTTCCTGTACAGTAAACCCCTGCAGCCTCAGCTAATGAAGCTGAAACAGACCTGGTAGACAACCCTGAACCTGAACTGGAGGATCCAAACCCCTGGACCAATTGAACCAACATATCGTCTGCCGCGCCCATCTACCGAGCGTGGAGGTAGCAACATTTTTCCCCTTATAGCACTGCCAAAAGAGACAAACAAAGCAGTAGAAAGGGAAAAGTCCTTTGTGTGTTATAAATAGATCTGAAGATCTCTCAGAAAATCCAAAGACGATGGAATCTGATCAAAATCTCCCTCAGGAAAAAATAGGAGGATAATCTCCTGTTGGAAATAGAACTAGAATGATATTTTGAGAACCAATATTTGATCCAACTTGAGTATAATCTTATCAGGAAGGATTTACACGTAGCGATGGGATATCAATAAAGACCCCTTCTCCCTCAACTTCCGGGCTGAAGTAATGGCTAGAAGGAAAACCATTTTAGCAGACAAACAAATCAAGTCTGCATCAAGAAAAGGTTTCAAGGGGGGCAATTTTAGATCCTGATGAACTGTAGGTAATTCCCATGAAGGAACAGCTACTGGAGACACTGGGCGACAAAAACAAATATTCAGCAACAGATGGACCACCAAAGGAACTATGCATTCCAGATCCTTCCAGAACCCCAACAGGCTCTAATAGCCGCCCACTAAGCAGCCACCATAGAGGGGCCATATGCTTAAAAATAATATTCTTCTGAAATACAAGAATCTGAACCCGATCCCCCCTTGCCTGGTCCACCCTATGAATGCACACAACTTAAAAAGGAGACCCAGTTTTTATTGAAGGACTTAAGAGTGGATTCCTTATGGAACTTTTGAATATTCACTGCCAACAGAGAAGAACAATGCTAAATACTCAAGAGCCAAGACGGCAATTTCTGCTGATGGAGGTGGGGTAATGACAGAACTGGATACTGAAATGGGAACGGATTCACCGGCAACCTGACAACGATGCCCTAGAACAATCAAAGCAACAGAGGGAACCAAAGGTGACGAGGCCAAAAGGGACTATCAATATGACCAACACCTTCCCCACCCAAATCGTCTGTAGCACCCTGAGGAGCAGGAGAATCAGAGTACCCGAGGGCCAAGGGATTGAGCGTGCATACACCAACCAAGCCTGTTGAAAAATCACTTCTGAAGAAAACCTCGAAAGGAACGCATTGTGAGGAGAGATAAAATGGTTGATCCATGGATCCCCGAACAGGAGACAAATGTCTCAGAAGAGGGGCCTTAACAGATGGTAAAGGATTTAGGAGTGGAGATTATGGATCAAACTGTCAGCATGATACTTGAGCTGATCCTGGATGTTGATACATGGCAATGAGATGAGTCTCCCCTCATGAACAAATCAGAATGGCTAGATAATTGAGAATGGTGCTCAGTGCACCCGCCTGACAATTCAAATAGCAACGCACCACCGGTTTCTCAGTACAAATCAGCAGATTCACACCCAGCACTTGGACTGAAACACCTGATCTGCCTCCCAAATTCCTGCCAACTCCCACCAATTGGAGGAGCAAAACCTGACCTTTTGAGACCAGTGATCATTTGCTTCCAAAGACCCTAGAGTGGCCTCCCAACACCACAGACTTGCATCCATTGTCAATCACAATGGAGGAGGGAGCTGAAAACTGACCTCTTCTCCAAGTTGGCAATGTCCAGCCACCAACCAAAACTCTGAGCCGGAACAGGAGAAGGGGGTTCAAGGAAATCGCAATCTGCAAGGGAGAGATTCCAGTGGGACAACAGGTAATAGATGAGAGGTTTTAGCTGTAGAAGAGCCCAGGGAACTAGTGCAGGGGAGGAGGCCATCAGTCCCTGCCCTGGATCCTCAGCCAACTCCAGGCTGGATCAGCCTGCTGGGACAAGGGGACCCTCAGGTGTTTTTGTAGAGTCTGTCTTCAAGAAGAAAGCAGAAAAACTTCCTCATCTGTGTGCCAAATATTGCACCAATAAACTGCAACTGTTGGACAGGGGCCAGTTGAGACTATACAAAGTTCAGTCTGAATCCTAATTGTTGAAGGAGACCATTCATTGCCTCCATCTCTGCCATAGCATTTGGAAGCATAGAATAACAATCCTCAAGGTATGGAAACACTGTGAACCCCTCAAGCTGTAAATCACTCACAACTGGAACCAATACCTTGGTGAAGGTGCATGGAGCAGTCGACAGACCGAATGACAACACTTGGAAATGGAAATGAACATTTTTCACCCCAAATCTTAGAAATATCTCACTTGCTGCATGGATCGGGTTGTGAAAATATGCATCCTCTAAATCTAAGGTTGCCAAAATGTTACCCTGCTGGATGAGAGGAATGATGACCTGCAAAGTGTTCATATGAAACAGATCTACCATCAGCAACTTGTTTGCATTCTTTAAATCCAGGATTGGCTGGAAGGAACCAACTGGCTTGGGGATTAAGAAAAGAATGGAGGAAAACTCCAGCCCCTCTTCTGCGGATGGTACTTGCAACAAGCACTCGCTTGTAAAATGAACAGTTTCTCTACCGCTGACAACATTGCTCCTAATTTTTTAGGGATTATTGACAATGGAGTAGCATGAAACTGACCCACTGAAGGAAGCCCTACAAAGGGAATTCGATAACCCCAGCTGATGATTGAGAGAACCCATTGGTCTGATATCAGCTGGAGTCACTGATCCGGGAAAACCCAGCGTCTGCCCCCAACTTCGGGATTATCAATTTTGACTTGCTCCCTGGGTGATTTGATTCGGGGGTTGGGATTTATTGGAGAACTCGGCTACACAACCACAAGCCGGCCTCGCAAGAGATGTCAAAACATTCTGGAAATTCTGTTTGTGAAAGAAAGACTTCTTTTTTTTAACTGATTGAAAATGTTTTAATATCTTCTTTTCTTCGGCCAATCTCTGAACTATATTCAAATTGTCCCCAAATAACTTCCGTCTAATTGCAATTTATGATTAAACAACCTCTGTGCTGATTCCAGTCGCCATGGTTTAGTCCACATGGACCTGCACCCTGCCACTGCAGCACCTGAAGAGGAGGTAAAGCCCACACAGAATCAAAAGAGGCATATTATAGGAATTTGGCCAACACCTCCATATGAGCCAGGAGAGGCGTTGTTCCAGAGGCAATCACATAATCTCTCAAAATCCTTAATGAGAACCTGTGATGCATAGGCCAAAATTATTGCACTGGCCCTTATTCCAAAATTAGAGGCTGCGTAACCCTTCTTTAGAGCTGGCGCAACCTTTTTTTCAACTGGATCCTGAAAGGGTCGCATCCTCAGATGACTAAGAGAAAGAAGATGCCATAGAGGACCAAATGGAGTAGACCTTTGGAATCTGTGGATACTGATCCTCCAATTGAGCCATGTGTTATTGTTTGCTCAAAAACAGGGAATATCTTGATAATCAACACCCTTCCATTCCTTAGCAAGAACTTCTTTAATAATGTCATGCATAGGCAAATCGTCCACAACAGATGAACTGCATTGTGAATAAAACCCATTGTCAAATAGGGTTTTTGGTTCAAAACCAAGGACCTCTCAAATATGTGGCAGCATATCAGAAAAAAACCTCCCCCTGCACATCTAAAAACTTTTTTCACAATATTGTAGTAGTCGATATTTTGGCTGCAATTTGTTTGCAGGACGATATTTTTGACCTCAGTATTCTGTCCCACAACCAGATTGGTTGAAACAGAAAGAACATTTGTCAGGTGAATATCCAGTGAGAGGAGTGAGTTATGTGGTAAGAGGATCAATGTCACTGCTTGGACTGATATCACATCCCTGAGGTATGTTTATAATGTATTATTTTTTTTTTAAACGACGCCACTAGCATCATCCTTTACATAGCTCGACTTTTTTTTAAAGATGCGTTATTTAAATGAATAAGTAATTCTAAATTAATTTAATTCTAACTGTAATTATGCCTCTAATGCTTAATTAAGCCTAATTAAATTTAACGTTATGAAATAATGGTTCTCAATTTATCCCTTAATCATAAAATCAAACAAAACCATTCGTTGATTTAAATTGCTATCACATTAAAATTAAATTGAACTAAATTCGTATCCGTAACATACCCCTACTATTAACTCTAACCCTAAATTACTGTACATTGTATTTAATTTAACAGATTTGAATTTTTTTTAAATTTAATTCAACTAAAAAAAAATTAATCGTGCTGCACCTGTTTTAAGGTCAGGGTAATATTACCCTGACCTTAAAACAGGAGCAGCACGATGCACCAGACTCTTCATTTTCTGGGCTGCGGGGAGGGCCTTACACAGCACGTCTGGCTGCAGCATTTTCTCCTTTATTCTGCTGTCTATACTTCTCTTCCCTTTACTGGGTGTCGTCTCGGTTCCCTCTCAGATAGCGTTGCCCTGCAGATCCGTATAAACGTCAGTGGCATCTACGACTGCACTGCAGCAAAATCTTGATGTGTCAAATAAAGATAGTAAAGTCTTAGGATTTGTGAGATTTCCTGCCGTTTTTACCATGGCATATCACTTTTATGCATGATTTATGAGTCTCGATAGTTGTGTGTGGGGGTTGGGGGGTCAATAGAGCGTCCTTCAGTGTAACATAACACGTGTATTTGTAAAGCGCACGTTCACCACTACGGGTATCTTGGCGCTGAATAACAGATGTTTATTGTTACCCAACTCAATGGTACTCATTTTTTCGACCTCAGATGGATGAAAGGCTGAGTGGACCCGCTGGGATTTGAACCTGTGACCATGAGGTCGAACACAGGCACCTGCAGCAGACGCATTAGTCCACTGAGCCACCAGACCCGGCTAGAAAAAATGACTTTTCCAGTGTATCCTTCATTGCTCTTAGATTGCAAAACATTCTCTGCAAATTTACAAAATGCATAGCAAAAGCTGCTCAAAGCGGAAGATTCATCCTACAGGTCACGGAAGGTGTAAAAGTTTCTCGTGGTGAAAGCATGCACTCCATTATAGGTGGAAGGATACACCCAAACAATAGCATTAGGTGACAGGAAAAACGCCTCTGGGGTGAGCAACATGTTATTGGCAGTGTCTCAAGAAAGCGTGTTTTTTTGCAGTTTTTTTTATACACGAACGATGATGTGGTCCATCGGCTGCGCTGCCGCCTCTGGTGCAGGAAACCAGTGTTCGAGCCTCGAGGTCGCGTCCACATCCTGTGATTCTGGGCAAATCACTTAGGGGCATATGTAGGAAACCAAATTGTAGTCGCAAACGCTGCGAATCACAAAAAACAGCGTTTGCGACTAAAATTTCGCTATTTCATATGTATGACACACATTCCCAGTCCAAAATGAGAAATCTCTAAATTAGCGATTTCTTAGGCTGCGAAACTCCAAAATTGCGAATAAGCTTGCGAATTCCTAATTTGCGATATTCTCAATTTGCGAAATTCGCAAAAAGGATATCGCAAATTAAGAAATTGCAAGCAAATGTATGAAAAAATCGCTAATTGCGATATCAAGAAATTCGCTAAAGAAAAAATCGCAATTAACACCAAGTGCATGCAGGTGGTAAACAGGTGCAAGGTACTTAAACCACCCCACAATGCAACAGAACCTTCCACAATGGCAGCACTGTTTGTGATAGCCAGGAGGCTGCGTATTCGGGCTCTTGCACAGAGGAGAATGAGACAGGAACATATATTCAGGCTGCGCATCACTCTGTTCCAGCACACTGAAGAGGACATCCATGACAAGTACAGGCTGCACCCACAGACCATATTGGACCTGATTGAGGAACTGAAACCCTATTTGGAACACCCTACACGCAGGACACAAACAGTTCCCACACATGTGCAGGTCCTGTGCTCCCTGCACCTCCTGGCGTCCGGGAGTTTTCAAGGGGTCATAGCAGAGGTTGGCGGGGTGTCACAGAGTGCACTTTCGCGCTTTTTCCATGCCTTTCTAGATGCAATGCTACAGAGGCTATCACATCACATACACTTCCCCATCACCCAACAGGCATTACAGCAAACAAAACTTGACTTCTACCAGATTGCACGTTTCCCCCACGTCATTGGCTGCATCGATGGGGCCCATGTGGCCATCACACCCCCATCAGCAACTGAATATGTCTACAGAAACCGTAAATGCTACCATTCCCTGAATATACAGATTGTGTGCAGCGCAAAGTATATCATCAATGACATTGTACCCAAATACCCTGGCAGTACACATGACTCTTTCATCTTTAGACACAGTGGAATACACAGACGTCTGAGTGCTGGAGAGTTTGGGGAGGGATACCTGCTAGGTAAATACATGGCACACATCCATACATCCACTACATCACTGGAGGGTGGGGACATTGACTTACCTATTGTGTCTATCCCTGCAGGTGACAGTGCCTATGCAGTGCGGGACTTCATTCTGACCCCGTATCTGGATCCAGCCAATGCAAGTGAGAGGAGATACAACAGGGCACACAGATCTACACGCTGTGTCATTGAGCGTATGTTTGGAATCCTAAAGAGACGGTTCCGGTGCCTGCATAAAAGTGGAGGTGCACTGCAATACAGCCCTGAGACCTGCTGTAAGATCGTGGCAAGCTGTGCAATGCTCCATAACATGGCTGTGAGGAAAGGCACCACAATTGATGTGACCGATACAGACACATCGGATGACGATTGCCCTGCTCCCCCTGGCAGACCAGCATCAGGAGTCGGGGCAGCTGCTGGACGCCAGAGACGGACTGAGGTCACACAAAACTACTTCTAGGTGAGTAATGATGACATGAGACAAAAATGATTCTAATGTGTGCTGTGTTTATTCACACTTCACAATCATTAAGTGTTGCTGTACCCAGCACATGTTATGCACACAGTGCAGGTACGGCACAAGTAACTGTGCAATCTGCATTGTTAGGTTACATCACCCATTGATGCTAAATTGTCACTGAACTGTTCACCTCCTTCGGTGACGCATTGGTGCTGTTTGGGTTCCAGGCTGAGTGCCCTCCTTGGTGTTCCTAGGTCCTGCACCCTGTCTGGAACTGCGCCTTCTTGCTCCAGGCAATGTAGATGTGATGCTACTCCTACTGGAGGTTTCCTCACTCTCGCCAGAGACCATGAGAGCGGTGCCACCTGAGTTGGCCGTCTGCATTTGCTCCACTGCACTGGTGACCTGTTCTAGCCCTCTTGCTATGTCCTGACAGCAGTGCGACATTTCCAACTGCATGGTAATGTTTCTACGTGTCAGATTGCTGGTGGTGGTGCAGAGACGGTTCATGGCCTTAGTATAATTGTGCAGTCGTGCATTGGCACGTCGGGCTGCCCTGTCACTGGCGTCTTGGTTGTGCCTCAGGGTGTCACAGAGGTCATGTATGGCACCTGCCATGGCCATGATGCCCTCCCCCATGTTGCGCTGATTTTTGTTCAGACTGCATAGCTGCCTATTTATTGAGCGCAATGATTTACATTGCAGGCGCTGTACCTGCAGCATGCTGTGTTCCAGCCCTGAAAATATGGTGTTGTGCGCATCAGTGGCAGTGCTGCTCCTGGGCCATAACCTGCGTCTTTCCAGTGCTGGAATGCTCAGCCTTGGTGTTTCCTGACTCGGCATGTGTGACACACCCTGACTCTCCTCTCTTCTGTCACTGTCCTCCCCTGTGGCCTGTATGTCATCCTCCAATGGAGGCAGTGGGGGCACATGTGTGCGCTTCCTGCGCAGGATTGTTGTGTGCTCCGTATCATCACTGGAGTCCCCATCGTCATGCTGCTCCTCATGATGTTCAGGCTCATCTCCCTCTACACTGTCATCACGTGCCCTGGATTGTGCTGTGGATGTAAAGGGGACTACATGAGTTTGTGTCTTTGTCTGCAATTTGCACTCAATAAAGTTTCTACACTTTTTCTCGGCTAACTTCTGACACTGTATTATTCCCTTATCCCCGACCCACATGTTGCATTAGATTTCCTATGTCTCATGGACACACTGTCAGACATATTACTACAAGTTCCATGATGCATTGCTGGGTGTGCTGTAAGACTTGGACTGGAATTACATTTGTTTTGTATATTTAGCGCATTTGGGGAAGTGTGCATGGGATGGGGATCAGTGCAGATTTATTTGGCATGCATCTTACCTTGGCTGCTGGATGCAGGGTCAGAGCTGTCAATGTCAGCCACACCACCGACGCTCTCAGGCAGGAGGGTGGACTCCACAAGCTCCTCGTGGGGTGTTGGCTGTGCTGCTGTGGATGGTCCACCTCCAGTCTGATTTGCGTCCTTCAGTCTGGCTGCCACCCTCTCCTTCGACCTTTGCCGCATATCGTTCCATCGCTTGCGCAATTCCTCGACAGTGGGATTTGTGACACCCACAGCATTCACTTTCTGTGCTGTCTCCAGCCAGATCTTTTGTTTCCTTGCTTCTTCGACTCGCAGTGCCTTTTTCCCGAAGAGGAGCTCATGGCTGCAGACCATCTCCTCTATGAGGACCTCCTTGTCAGAGAACTTGTGCTTTCTCTATCTCTTCTCTGCCTCCTTGCCCTCATGTTGCTTGTGGGTCTCCATTGGGGTTTGTTCTCTCCTGGGATGCCTCCTCACACTCTCCAAACAGCCTCTGGGTGTGGCTCAGGTGAGCAGGTGCAGGAAATCACTCCCACTTCCTGGTTGTGATGTCATCAGGCTGCACCTGTATTGCAGATTCCCGTTTTTGCGATTTCTTAATTTGCGAATTTCGCCATTAAGGAATCGCAAATGATGTTTCTGAGACTTTTTTGCGATTTTTAAGAAATCGCTAAACATTTGCGATTTTTTTTTTACATTCCGATTTGCGAATCTCAAACTGAAAATCACAAAATATGGCAATTTGATATTCGCAAAATGGGAGTTTCATACATATGCCCCTTAATCTCCCCGTGCCTGAATGTGTAATGTAAATACAGTGCTAGGTAAAGCGCTCCAATACCTTCGGGTCGAGTTCGCGCTATATAAATATGCAAAAAGAAAAAAAACTCGGCGTAAAAGCAGTGGAGGCCTTTACATAAACACAAGTTACATTATCAAAGGCCAGAATATATAGGAATATTACGTGATTTGACCAGAAACATGGGATGTTGAGCCAAAGCCGAGACCTGAACCTGGTTCTCCGGTTTCAAAGTATATATAGCCAAGGTGTGTTTGTCTATAATCCCCTAAAAAAAGTTGATCTCACTTTTTTGGACTTCGTGCTTACAATCAAATACCAACAAATCATTGAAATTTGTCAGCTATGATGAGCTACATAATCATATTCCACTTCTGTGCGAGGCTCATGACCTCACACAAACTGTCACAGATAACATCACAAATTGATCATCGGTCACATCTGTCCTGGAATTTCTACGATTTTTTAATACCATTTATTCTGTGATTTGAGTAAATAAATATAATGTGTTTCAGTGAATTTCTTTGGCTTTGTTAAATGTACGTCTGCCTCTGCCTAAAATACTTCTGGGTGCAAAGGGTGGCTTTGGCTACTTCCCAGGAGCTCTAGTCACAAAAATGAAAGGCATTGAAAAATGTGCCCACAACCCACATCCTAAACCCAGAGACTGTTGGGCACAGCCAAAATACATACACAAAGGAGCCTGGAAGCAGGGGGGATGGGTGTAGGATGTGAGCAAAACTACGCCCTGTGTGCTGTTCCTGGATCCCACTGACCACCATCGGAAACCATACACAGCAGGGCCTGGAAGCAGAGGGAATGGACGTACAGTGTGAGAGAAGGCGGTCCCTTGACCTGGACTGAGAGAGAGAGCCCACTGTCCACAGCCAGAAATCACCATACACAGTGGAGCTTGGAGGGAGAGGGAATGGGCACACAGTGTGGGCAAAGACCGTGCCCTGTGAGCTGTGCCCACCACCTGACTCTTAGAAGAGGGTAACAGTGGTCAATCATTTTTACGTTTGGCCATTTATAGTTTCATGAAGTAACTTTGTGAATGCAAATTAACAATTCCATTCATTCATTAAAATGTGCTGTCTGTCATAAATCATTCTCCTCTATCAGCAGAGTAGACACAACGGATGGCAGCGTGATGCAGCACAAGTAGCGGTGTGAAGGGGGAGGTACCAGAAGTAATCCCATCAGCAGATAAGGAGATGTGGGATTCTCCTATCCTCTCACCACATTTTCTGTCCTGTCATGCTCCCCAGGCCTCTGCGTGCATCTGACAGAAGAGATTTAGGGGCATATTATCAAGAAACGGCGTTAAAATGATCGCCCTTGAGAATTCCCATAGAAGCCCATGTTCTGGTGCCAACATGGGCTTCTATTGGAATTCTCTGCGGCATATTATCAAGCCCATTATCGCCGCTTTTGTGGCATTTTTTCTGCCTCTAAAGCAGCGATAATTTTAACCCCATGCTTGATAATATGCCCCTTTGATCTCTACGGATCACAGTGCCTGAGTTGCAGATTACAGGGGCATGTTACATACCACAATAAAGCATCTGCACTAGGCACGCAGAGAGCCCTCTGTTCAATCACTTTGTGTTGGACGCCATCTGTCTTGTACCTAAAATGTTCGTCATAAACGCATTGTATTCTTTTATCACATGGGTGGGCGGAGTGGCATTTATATTCTGGCATGAGGCGTGAGCTTCCCTCAGTTGCCACAAGTACTATGATCAGTACCTCTACTTTGCCAAGAGTTCTGCGTGTCTTGTTTTCAAGGTTTTGCACCTCTTTTAAGGTTTTCTCATACAAAAAGATATCACCAGCTTCCAACCAGTTGCAAAGTGACAGGAAAAACGATTTTAAAGTTAACCCGCTGGAAAAATCACATCTGTTTTTAGCATCAAATATCACTTACGACAAAATATTTAAATATTGTCACTAGCAAGGAAATATGGCGAGCTTTTTGGGAAGAAACGAATAAGTGCGTAGATATGGAAAATCTGCAGTCTGCGAACTATGGGTGGTCACTTACGGACATCTGCATGAGACTTTACTCCTGTAATAAGTATCACTTGCGCTGGCAATGGAAAGGCAGCAATAACGCACCGGACTGCACGTAGGGACTGCGTGCACATCGCTGCTTGCTCCCGATGTAATACTCCATTGGGGTGAACTTGCGAGAAAAGTTAGGACATGCACCCACCATTAGCCATTTGCATTCTACAATTTTTAAAGGACACACACGAAAGACAATCCAAAGTGTGGGAGGAGCCAGATCCCACAAAGTACATGCAACAGATTGCCTAACAGCGCAATCGCTGTCTAGGCTCTACCTAACTAACATCGCAAGTGCTGTCTAGGCTCGAACTAAAATAGGGCAGGATTGTCGACCTCCACACTAGGCTGACGTCTCACCGGCATCCAGGTTAACGAGCAAACTACAATAGGGAGGTGCTAATCGTTTTTTGGCCCTCTCAGTCCCAAAAGTGTGTAGATATTGTTATCTGTATGCCACGGGGGATTCCCAAGGACAGCCTGCAACTTCCAACACTTTCCACTGCATGACTGCTGTGTCTTACACCTGGCATCCTTGGAGTGGTTTCCCCTGATATTTTGCCTCCTGACCTCCTGTTTTTTTAATGTTTTGTTGACGACTTCTTTGCTAGCTTTAGAAATCTGAGCACTTTACCACAACAACCCAGTTCTGAAGGGCTGTGCTCTTTACTTAAAATATGGTAACATTGGCTTATCTACAACTGTATATTTAATTTACTTATAAGTCCCTAGTAAAGTTCACTACATGTGCCCAGGGCCTGTAAATTAAATGCTACTAGTGGGCCTAAAAAAAAAAAGGAACAAATGATGGACGGAATGCTGAACAATACAAACATTCCCCCCCAGTCACAAAGATCTGGGTTTAATCTATCTTTCTTTTGCTCACCACATCATCCCAGTTTGGAACCAGCCACATGCAAATCAGTCATGATCCTGCTCCTCTTGGGAACAGTCCAGTCTTAACTGCCAAGCCAGGTCCTTCCAGGACCAGAAACAAGCATCCTGGGGAACTGATTTCAGAGCATCACCCCATATCAGCCAGACTAGCTTGAATCCAGTGCCTGTAGCACTGATAGTGCCACCCTCTTAAGTAGCAGAATAAACATGCCTCAGGCCTGCTACTGCAGAGCCTTTGTGTGCAGTTTTAAACTGCCATGTCAACCTGGCAAGTTAATCTACTTTAGATCACGTTGTGGTAACTGTTCCTCAGGAAGAAGAAAGAATCAGAGGCCAATTAGTTTGCTGAAATAAGATAAAGAGGACAAAGTCTCTAAAGGAAATGTACCTTATCAGTGCTAGGTGGGGAATCTCTCCTTTTGATATTAGTGCCCTCACACACCCTTGCGAGTGTCATGCTTCATCATCGGGCGTTGCTCTTCGTGGGGGTGGTGCTGCAGTCCCCCACAGGGCCCCGCAAGAGGGCTCTTTGTCGGAGATCTTTTGTGGAGACGCCACAGTTCTGCATGCGGGTGTGTGGCCCTAGAAAAAAGGGGGGTGTAGTGTCTTAAAATTACCCTCTCTCCCATAGTATAACATTGGGATTACCTTATTACAATTCATAAGTGTAATTTGGGAAGAAATGGGACCCCACATTTGGTGTCTCTGGAATCACTATTTAAAAGCAAAACTTACGGTGAAGTTCATTTTTAAATTGCAATTCTGAAGAGGCCAAGTTTAGAAAGTTGGCACTTTCTTTCTGTAACCATTTGGTGCCTAGTGCTTGTCACTGGAATAAACATCTGGGGTGGGTGACACCTGGCTTCCTGCATTCAATCTAGACAGCCACACACAAAGGAATTTTAGGTGTGACTGAGTGGCCATGTGAATGCTTTTGGCTCATCCTGAGCAGAATGGGAGGGGGGCGCTGGCCTTACACCTGAAAGGACTGTGTCCTGTCCCCAAACAAAGGGTTGCATTGACCCCTGTAGTTAGTATGGTGCATTGGCAGGTAAGAAAGGGAATCTATGCACTTCAAAGCATCTCTTTAAAGTCTCCCCCACTTCAAAGGTCCAACTGATTTAAGTAGTGGACCTCTGACACCAATAAATCAGAACACTTCTGGAACTGAGGAATTTCTACCAGGAGGAAGAGACTGCCACTTTGCTTAACTGCTTTGCTGTGTTGGCCTACTGCCTGTTACTTCTTACCTAGGAGTGAGAAGGACTGGACCTGTTTCTCTGCGTCACAGAACCAAAGTATCTCTAGGAGCTTGTTGACCTGCCTCCTGTTTCTGAAGTTTCAGGGATATCAAAGACTTCTCTGTTCAACCTGCAAACAGCACCTGGGCTGAGACTGCTGAGAGCCTTGCTCTGCCAAGTGCTGTCAATCCAGTCCAGGGCCCTTGAAGAAAGCTCAAAGTGCTGCATCTGCCCGGATGTATGACGTTACAACGCATGCTATTACAACGCTTACCTTTACAACGCATTTTTTACAACGCTAGTACTACTACAACGCATTACTTTACAACGAATTCTCTTACAACGCCAAACCTATTTAAATACTGAAAAGAGCTGTTACAACGAAGTATATTACAACGCATACCATTACAACGCGATTTTTTTTTTTTTTTAAATTAAAAGTACAATAAAATCTGGCACGGGATGCAGGGAAATTAGGGGTTTTAGGGTGGGGAAGTGTATTAAAACGTGGAGAAGAACTGTACGTAAATCGTCTGAAACGCATTACCAAATTAATACTCGGGTATTAAAATTAATACCCGAGTATTAAAATTAATACTCAAAATTCCCCCAAAAAATCCGTTTTCACACATTACTAAGCTTTTAAAAAATAACGGAACAATAAATAACATAACAAACACATTTTTAACATGATTAGATCGCAAAGTAAGTAAACCAACTGAAACATAACACACATACACATAGGCGCCATTTTACCCATCTCACTTGTAAAACTTGTCCTACCACAGTTTCTATGTAAACAATACCAAAAGACATGTTCCAAAATGGATGCCAAAACGGAGCAAATGAATGAAAACAATATTTGTTAAAAAGCATTTTTAAATTATCATTTTCCACAGTAAAACAAAGCATTAAAAAAAACACATCGAACGCAGTTTTTTAAAAAATTAATAGTGACACAGAGTAAAACTTATAAATACAAGGGAGACACCATTTTGCACTCAGTTGATTATCAACTAGCAGAGAGAGCAGACGTAATAAGCTGACCCTCTGTCACCTGCACTGCGACCTCCTCAGAGAGAGCACAGAATTCACTCGTGAAAGCATAACAGCAGAACAACTACTAGTAAGTTATTAATATATTTCTAAACGTTAGTTTTTAGAAAAATATATTTTCATAACCCACAAAAAATATAATTTTAATTAATAATAAAAACTTTACAAATGTAATGTTTCCAATATATTATCAACAAAATTAAACTCAAAATTAAAACAAGTTTTTTATTTTCCACAACCAGAAAATCGGAAGATTTTGACATTCCACAATAGCTGCACCTATTTTGGCATCCTCACCACGTTAACGATTGACAAACTCAATTGTTCAGGTAAATGTTATTTATGTGTAATGGTTTTACTTGTAAAATTTATTTTTAAAAATTTCCTAAAGTCATGTTTGGCAAAGGTGTTTTTTTTTTATTACTCAATCTCACCACATAATAAACGAAAAATTACCATGATGCTGGAGTAACAATTTCTAATAAGACTTCAGTTAGTTACCACATCTGCAAAAGCGTTTCATATTACTAGGGCAAATATTTGTATTCTAAGTCCATGAATGTTCTGCATTTTACTAATTTAGTAATAGTTTCGAAATTACATGTTATGTTTTAGTTGAAAAATGCATCAAATGTGTAGTATGTTTACTCTCACCAATTGTTACTCATACTCCTTTTTCATATTACAAAAGTGTTTTTTTTTTTTTTTTTTTTCTAACCAACGTTGACAAAGGAACAAATATATATATTTTTTTTTTCCACCAGTGAACATCTTTTCCCCCCAAAAATTTCAACCTCCTACAAGCATCAGGTTAAAGGGACGATAACAAAAAAACCACTGGAAAAGGTATGTAACCTTTTCCATTTTTTTAATACTATACATTATTAATCCTTCCTTTTGCAATTATTCCTCCTCTAACGGACCTAATTTGAAAACTAATGGATAGTTTAGAGAAACAATATACTATTTCTACTCTAGGAAGGAGCAACATTAGGGATATTTCTGTGTAGTGTAGGGATACATATCTCTATTTCTACTGCAGTAAGGTGCATTGATTAGGACAGTGTCATGTAGTACTAGTTATATTGTATGTCAGTATAATTTTAAAGATACTCAGTTTCAACATTTGTAACCACCGTTAATTATTTTTTTTTCCTCTTTTTTTTTCCCAAAGAAAACAACTTTAAATCACAACTAAAATCTTGAGCCAACAAAGGAAATCATCTTCAGCCACCTCATCCAGAAAAGCGAGTTCTACGAAACAAGGTATATATTTTCAGCACGGATTCTTAACCTTAAAAATACTACACTAACTATCGCATTGCTAAAGTTTTCCAAAAAAAATCAATGCAGTTATGATTACATTTCCCCATTTCAGAATTATATTTCATGTCTAAAGGATGGTTTAGCATTACGGAAATTGTTATGTGCTGCAACTTATATCACATGTGCGATTTTTAAAGGAAATTTTTAAAAAACACATTTCTCAACATCGTTCTGTTTCCAAATTTTTTTCTTTTTTCACTTTTCCAGACATTTATTTATCGATTCCACAACAAATCACCTTGTAAGTGTCTACACAAGCCTACACACCAATACCACTGAACAAGAGTCAGCAAGAAAAGCAATTTCGAAAGAAAAAGGTAATTTCAAGCAACATTGTAAGGTGCAGCAGATTTTAAAATGTACCATGCTTTAGAGGTAACAATTAACTATTCAAAATCCAGGAAGGTGCAGCAGTAGGGAAAGTGTTGGATAGTGTAGGGGTATCAATTTACTATTCTAACTCCAGGATGATGCAGCAGTAGAGAAAGTGTTGGATAGTGTAGGGGTATCAATTTACTATTCTAACTCCAGGAAGGTGCATCAGTAGGGAAAGTGTTGGATAGTGTAGGGGTATCAATTTACTATTCTAACTCCAGGAAGGTGCAGCAGTAGGGAAAGTGTTGGATAGTGTAGGGGTATCAATTTACTATTCTAACTCCAGGAAGGTGCAGCAGTAGGGAAAGTGTTGGATAGTGTAGGGGTATGAATTTACTATTCTAACTCCAGGAAGGTGCAGCAGTAGAGAAAGTGTTGGATAGTGTAGGGGTATCAATTTACTATTCTAACTCCAGGAAGGTGAATCAGTAGGGAAAGTGTTGGATAGTGTAGGGGTATCAATTTACTATTCTAACTCCAGGAAGGTGCATCAGTAGGGAAAGTGTTGGATAGTGTAGGGGTATCAATTTACTATTCTAACTCCAGGAAGGTGCAGCAGTAGGGAAAGTGTTGGATAGTGTAGGGGTATCAATTTACTATTCTAACTCCAGGAAGGTGCAGCAGTAGAGAAAGTGTTGGATAGTGTAGGGGTATCAATTTACTATTCTAACTCCAGGAAGGTGAATCAGTAGGGAAAGTGTTGGATAGTGTAGGGGTATCAATTTACTATTCTAACTCCAGGAAGGTGCATCAGTAGGGAAAGTGTTGGATAGTGTAGGGGTATCAATTTACTATTCTAACTCCAGGAAGGTGCAGCAGTAGGGAAAGTGTTGGATAGTGTAGGGGTATCAATTTACTATTCTAACTCCAGGAAGGTGCATCAGGAGGGAAAGTGTTGGATAGTGTAGGGGTATCAATTTACTATTCTAACTCCAGGAAGGTGCATCAGTAGGGAAATGTTTTGGATAGTGTAGGGGTATCAATTTACTATTCTAACTCCAGGAAGGTGAATCAGTAGGGAAAGTGTTGGATAGTGTAGGGGTATCAATTTACTATTCTAACTCCAGGAAGGTGCATCAGTAGGGAAAGTGTTGGATAGTGTAGGGGTATCAATTTACTATTCTAACTCCAGGAAGGTGCATCAGTAGGGAAAGTGTTGGATAGTGTAGGGGTATCAATTTACTATTCTAACTCCAGGAAGGTGAATCAGTAGGGAAAGTGTTGGATAGTGTAGGGGTATCAATTTACTTTTCTAACTCCAGGAAGGTGCATCAGTAGGGAAAGTGTTGGATAGTGTAGGGGTATCAATTTACTATTCTAACTCCAGGAAGGTGCAGCAGTAGGGAAAGTGTTGGATAGTGTAGGGGTATCAATTTACTATTCTAACTCCAGGAAGGTGCAGCAGTAGAGAAAGTGTTGGATAGTGTAGGGGTATCAATTTACTATTCTAACTCCAGGAAGGTGAATCAGTAGGGAAAGTGTTGGATAGTGTAGGGGTATCAATTTACTATTCTAACTCCAGGAAGGTGCATCAGTAGGGAAAGTGTTGGATAGTGTAGGGGTATCAATTTACTATTCTAACTCCAGGAAGGTGCAGCAGTAGGGAAAGTGTTGGATAGTGTAGGGGTATCAATTTACTATTCTAACTCCAGGAAGGTGCATCAGTAGGGAAAGTGTTGGATAGTGTAGGGGTATCAATTTACTATTCTAACTCCAGGAAGGTGCATCAGTAGGGAAATGTTTTGGATAGTGTAGGGGTATCAATTTACTATTCTAACTCCAGGAAGGTGAATCAGTAGGGAAAGTGTTGGATAGTGTAGGGGTATCAATTTACTATTCTAACTCCAGGAAGGTGCATCAGTAGGGAAAGTGTTGGATAGTGTAGGGGTATCAATTTACTATTCTAACTCCAGGAAGGTGCATCAGTAGGGAAAGTGTTGGATAGTGTAGGGGTATCAATTTACTATTCTAACTCCAGGAAGGTGCATCAGTAGGGAAAATGTTGGATAGTGTAGGGGTATCAATTTACTATTCTAACTCCAGGAAGGTGCAGCAGTAGGGAAAGTGTTGGATAGTGTAGGGGTATCAATTTACTATTCTAACTCCAGGAAGGTGCATCAGTAGGGAAAGTGTTGGATAGTGTAGGGATATCAATTTACTATTCTAACTCCAGGAAGGTGCATCAGTAGGGAAATGTTTTGGATAGTGTAGGGGTATCAATTTACTATTCTAACTCCAGGAAGGTGCATCAGTAGGGAAAGTGTTGGATAGTGTAGGGGTATCAATTTACTATTCTAACTCCAGGAAGGTGCAGCAGTAGGGAAAGTGTTGGATAGTGTAGGGGTATCAATTTACTATTCTAACTCCAGGAAGGTGCAGCAGTAGGGAAAGTGTTGGATAGTGTAGGGGTATCAATTTACTATTCTAACTCCAGGAAGGTGCATCAGTAGGGAAAGTGTTGGATAGTGTAGGGGTATCAATTTACTATTCTAACTCCAGGAAGGTGCATCAGTAGGGAAAATGTTGGAAAGTGTAGGGGTATCAATTTACTATTCTAACTCCAGGAAGGTGCAGCAGTAGGGAAAGTGTTGGATAGTGTAGGGGTATCAATTTACTATTCTAACTCCAGGAAGGTGCATCACTAGGGAAAGTGTTGGATAGTGTAGGGGTAACAATTTACTATTCTTACTCCATGAAGGTGCATCAGTAGCCAAAATAATGGATAGAGTAAAAGTTATGTTGTTAAAAAATCGTAAATTATATCATGCTAATTTTTTTAACTTTTCTCATTTTTTCAGATAATGTCTAGCCTTGGAGCAGCCAACTACCTTAAATCCAGGAAGGGCAAAAATTTGTTAAACCATGGTGGATACATATATAGTAAGGAAAGAATAAGTTTAACTAGAAATCATTGGAGGTGCGTGCAATACTACACTACCCATTGCAGTGGCAGAGCGGTTACTGTTGATAATTTGGTTGTGAAAACCACTGAACATAACCACTCTGCCTCTGCAATGGATGTAGAAATCAGAGAGACAATAAATGAGATGAAAGCAATTGCAAGCACCTCCAATGATTCTACAGGATCTATTTTAAGGGAGGTTGCACAGCATGTCCCCAGTCATGTTGCTAGTAACATGCCTATAATACCCAATTTGAGAAGAATTATTCAGAGACAAAAGCAGGCAAGTAATATTCAATTGTCTACACCACATACATTCTCTGACATTAGAATTCCTCATGATCTTTCTATTTCTTTTTCTGATGAACCTTTCCTTCTGCATGACAACGAAAACCCTCAGAAACGTATTCTAATTTTTAGTACCCCACGTAACCTTGCTAAGTTAGAAAGTAGTGAAATTTGGATGATGGATGGGACGTTTAAAAGTACACCCCATCCTTTCACTCAAATTTACACTATACATGCTAAAATTAACAATAGTGTAATTCCCTTAGTGTATAGTTTGCTACCTGATAAGACTTCTGCAACATACACTGAACTTTTATCAGTGATTAAAAGCAAAACATCTGCAAGTCCTCGAAAAATAATTATTGATTTCGAATTGAGCATGATCAATGTGATCACTAAAACGTACACGGATACCCAAATTCAGGGATGTTTCTTCCATTTTTCGCAGGCATTTTGGCGTAAACTACAGAAAACATCCCTAGTTGCAGAATATTCTCGGGATAGCAAACTACAGTTTGAACTTAAAAAATTAACTGCACTTTGTTTTGTTCCTCCCGATAGTGTGGACGAGTACTACACTGCAATTATAGAATCTGTTTATTATACGAGTAACGAGGAAAAATTGGCACCCATTCTAAATTATTTTGAGGACACATGGATTGGACACCTAAGCAGATCGGGTCGCAGGAGGAAGCCACGATTCCATGTGGAGTGGTGGAACTGCTACACGAGTTGTTTAGAGGGAGAGGCCAAAACAAACAATGCCATTGAGGGGTGGCATAACTCCTTCAATCATACAATTGGAAAACCACATCCTAACTTCTACTCATTTTTGGAAACTTTGAAGAAGGAGCAAAGTTTCCAAGAAATGAGAATAGCACAAACACTCGCAGGTAGTCTAAACCCACGAGTAACAGTCAAAACAAGGGAAATGTCTGAGAGACTATTGGCAATTCTGCAACAGTTTTCGTTGTGTGTGGCTATAGACTACCTGGAAAATCTTTCTAACATTCTTTCTTTTTAAAACAATGAATGTAATTACTTTCCTGCTTTGCTTTAAATTATAGTAATTTTTAAAATTCAATTGGCATACAAATTTTTTTTTCTAAAATTTTTTTCAAACAAACAAGTCGGATTTTTTTTATTATTTAAAACAAATCTTCATTTCCACCAAAATAAACCAATTAGTACAAATTAACTGTTCCATCGAATTTGAACCACTTTTCATTATCGGAACTCCATTTTTCAAATTACCGAAAAAATCCAATTTAAATACCGTCAAAACCAATCACCAAATTTCAAACAGATGTATAATATACAAATCAAACCATATTCCGAAATGCACTTTGCAGCTGAATCATCATTTGTATTTCAATTTTTCATTTACAAAATTTACAAGTACGCTCAATTTTTGAACTTAGAAATGAAGATCGACAGTACGTTTTTTACTTCGTAAATAAACAAATCAACTGTCTGAAAAGTAACTTTTAATTTTGTAAGAGTTACATACTTTTTTTAAATAACTAACTTACTTTAAGCGACCCGACATAGTCATGTATTAATGACATTAATGTGGACATGTTTAACAACATTTAAGACATCTATTAGTTTTCCAGCAACCTCCCCTTATTCTTTCCTTACTATATATGTATCCCTTTTAAATGTTTAATCTATAATATCAACTGAAAACATTTCCTACCTGGACGCAGATCAGCTTCCTGCTGCTTCCTCCTCCGATGCTCTGCAAAATGGCGCATTACGTCGACGCTCACGTCCTTACGTCATCGCGTGCATCTCAATTTATGGCGGACTACTTTTTTAAATTCTACTGTAAATAAATGTTAATATATGTAAATAAAATATATATATTTTGTAATAAAAATCAAACTTACTTTGAAAAATTTATGAAAAATATGCTTATTTTTTTCATGAGTTTTAAAACAAATAAAAATGTGAAATCAAAAATTGTTTACTGTCATTATTTTAAATTAATTTTTTTAAACACCAATATTGTAATTAAATAAATGTAAATTAACTAAATATGTTCCTTACCTTGACTCTATTGTCTTTTCCCTTCAAAACTTTCTCTTACTTCACTTTCTGTACCTTCTTTTCTTGTTCCGCGGGTTGTATATTCTAAGGCTGCCAAAATAAATGAAGGACAAAGACGCTCATAGACTACAATGGAAAAGCGTGGGAATTTATTACAAAAAGTAAGTTATAAATGTTTTTTCTAATTTTAAAATTTTATTAATGATAAATTTGTAAATATATTACTCTTTTAATTTTTATAGTATTTTCTTTTATTTAAAAAATAAAATTATATTATTTTTATAATAATTAAACCAAAAATACTCTTCCATTACTTTAAAAAAGGGCACTGTCTTTTGGACTTATAAATACTCTAGTCTTTTCATATGTGATAAAAATACTCTAGTATTTTAAATTAGGTACTCACTCATATTTATTTAAATTATAATATTAAATACTCCATTATTTTTTATTAAAAACACATTCAATTTTGAAAAATACTCAACTCTTAAATTTGGTAATTATTAAGTATCAACTTTTAATATTTTAAAAATCTTTTAGTTTTTTAACTATCCAACAAAACATTCCTACTAAACTAAATGGCCAAGTTTAAATATTAAAATACTCAAGTATTAATTTAACTGCTATCCAACCAAACATTACTACTAGACAAAATACTCAAGTCTTAATATTTTAATTAACTACTCACTTTTTAAAAATTAATATTGCTTTATTATAAATAATTAAAATACTCAAGTATTAATTTAACTACTATCCATCCAAACATTTCTACTAGACAAAATACTCTAGTATTAATATTTTGAAAAACAAATAACTTTTGTCAAATTACAAATGCTTTTTTAAAAATAATTAAACAAGAGAAATATTTTTTTAAATGGAAACACAAAGAAAAAAAAATGCGTTGTAATAGTATATGCGTTGTAAAAGTACTTACCATATAACATCTTGCGTTGTAAAGCCATGCATTGTAAATGAATGCGTTGTAAAGGCATTTTCACATAATGCGTTGTAAAGGTATATGCGTTGTAACAGTACTTACCATATAATGGCACGCGTTGTAAAAGCATGCGTTGTAAAAGTTTTTGCGTTGTAAAAAATGCGTTGTAATAGCATAGCGTTGTAAAAGTTGCGTTGTAAAGGTGGTTCCCCGCCAGAACTCATACATCAACCTCGTTGCACTAATTGAAACCATTGTGGGAATCAGTTTGGCACATCGCCCATGGGACCACAGCATCGCCTCTAGGAACTGCTGTATCAGAACCAAGGATTACTGCAACTGAGTGGGGAAGATCAAAGAATTGCCTCTACAATGTGGAAAAACCCAGTGCATCTCATACTGAACCATTGCATCTCAGAAATGGCGCATCACTCGCAGACTCAACATATCACTGCCTTTGCGTGGAGAAATCCGACGTGAGGATCACTAACGCATCTCTTTTATTGCAACAGGATCAAGGTAGCCCATGCTCCATCGCTGTTGGCCTTCACTCTTGACTTTATCCCAGTCCAGCGTGACCAATTAACTTTTTGAGCCCTTACTGCTTTTTAGTTCTATTTTTGTATTTAATCTTTAAAAATTCATATCTTGACTTCTACGTATTGGAGTTTTGTCATTTTGGTAGTGTTTTATTTATAAAATTATTCCCTATTTTTATCAAACTGGTGTGAAGTATTTTGGGGGCGTTTTCACTTTATTAGGGTTAGATGTGTTGCACAAATACTTAGCACATTGCCTCTTAAGTTATGCCCAATTGCTCTGTGCCAAGGTACCAGAGGCTAAGTACAGGTTCATTTTAAGTGTGTTACTGACTTCCCCTGACTAGGATTGGGGTTCTTTCTTGGACTTGGTGCATACCTCTGCCAACTAGAAACTCAATTTCTGACATAGTGGAACAAGCACAAAGAAATCAGCAGGCACTGGTATTTCTTAGGGAGACCATCCCACACAGCAGACCAAAGTCTCTATAGAGCCTCTCCCATGTTCTCAAGTGCATCCCATCTCGCAATGATCAAGCAGGAGACTACAAACAGAGGAGCAGAAAGTCGTTGTCATCGTCTTTCACCTCTCGCTTAAGGATACCAGGATAGGATCAGGCAAAACGTCTGCCAGGACATTCTCCTATACTCCCTCAAGTATAATTCATTGCAGAACCATGCCCAATCTATCCCTAGGGAAGGCAGAGCACCCTCTTATGGGGAGGCTGAAAACATATCCTTGATTTCAGAGTTCATGGGTAATCCTTTGTCACCGGGTGTAGCTGGATCCCCGCAGAGTCGACCAGATCTGGAGAGTCAGTGTGAAGATACTGCCTGATGTACCTCATTAGTTGATAAAAAGCTTGCCAACATTAACCCTGTCAATGTTAAACCTGCTGACCCATTGTCTTCTTCAATAGTCAAGAATAGCACCAGTAGTAAGGCCTGCTTGCGACAATACCCAATTTTCAGTAAAGAACCACCTTAGATTAGAAAAGTATCTTGAGGTACCCAGTGTAAGAGCCAACATCATGATTCCTCCACTGGAGGGGATGGCATATGGTACCATTATATGAAAGAAGCACCTGGATCTGAAGCTGCTACAGCCCCATTGCTGGATGACGTGATGGTTATGGGGTGTTATGCCACTCACCTTTCTTTTGTTTTCAAAGACAATGCTGGACCTCCTATCTCTCCTAGGGTGGCATCTGATTAGGGAATTGCAACCATAAATCAACTGCCCCTCGATACGGGAAGAGAGGGTTGGTACAATATAACAAACAGAGAGACTTGCATGCCTTCAAGATCAGCCACCGTCTTCTTGGAGTCATACGTATGTCTCTTCTCAGTCCAGGAGAGCACTATCTTGATATTAGCATTATCTAGTGCACGGTGGGCTGTACAGCAAATACAAGTAGAGAGGTTACTCAACAAATTAGTAGTCGTGACATTTTCCGTTCCGCCTTTAACATGTGTGCTAACAGTTATTATTTTTAATTTTTATTGAATGCGATTTTATATAGCGCGAACATTACCCAAAGGAGTCAGAGCGCTTTACAAGAGAACCAATTGCATTACATAAGGACTTTGGATTACATGAGTTACATAAGAGATAGAAACAGAAAAAACACTGCAAATGTACAAGTTGTAAAGTCACTCAAGGAAGAGATGCAAACAGATAAACTCTAAAATCACATAGGTATGGTAGTAAGTAGAAAGGTCTACTACATATACTAGTGGTTAGAGTTCTATATATATACAAATAGTAAGTTTACACAGGATTACATTTTAACAGTGATTAGGCTTAGACAATTATATAATACATATATACATATATGTATATATTTAAGGCAGTCCAGCAAAAAGAGAAAAACGATCGAGGGTCATCATGAGGAGTTGGGAGGGAAGAAGGAACGGAACAAAGGTCAAGCAAAATGTCGGGTCCGGGTCGTGGGTATAGATGGAGACGAACTCCAAAAATGGCGGAATGTACAAAAGTCTCCAAAGTCAAGAATCCAGAAGAGGTACCCAGAGAGCAGGATTCCATTGAGTAGAGTCAGAGGGGTGATGCAGCCACAAAACCAAAGGCAAACGGAAGGTTCTAAGATGCGTGCACAGGCTCTGGTCGGTAGAAGATCAGGAGGGTCGAGCCTGGGGAAGTCCGTCTGGGTGCCAGGGGCAGCGGTCCCAGACCGAAGGAGGCAGAAACCCAGTCCAGGAGGGTGCACCCCCAGGCTCGGATAGCAAAGTAAAGCCCAGGGGCATCACGCCGCAGCATCGAGAATCTCCCCGCAGCTGCACCCCCGTACCTGGCAACAAGACTCGCAAGTCCAGGTCGTCCCCATGGGAGGCAAAGCAAGAGGGCAGGCCATGGGGGAAGCGGCAGAAGTTTAACCCAGAAGGCCACACGGTGGGGAGACTTCATTCCAGATCCTCAACAGCCAGCCGGAGAAATGCCACCAGGCACCAGCACTGCAGAGACTGGAAGCGTCGGCAGGCAGGGGGAGGAAAAGCACCAGCAGTGAAGAAGACGCAGAGCAACCATGCCGGATGCCCGGCTGAGTAGGCGACAGCCAGGGCAGTCAACCGGACATCGGCCACGCTGCTCGGGCTCCGCCGGTCGGGGAAATGCTCCAGATTCAATCAGAAGAGCTTCAATACAGAGGAGGCCAGAGAGATGAAGACATCAGTCCGAGCACGACCCTGGTGAGTAAAGAGGGTCCAGGGGGTGAAAACCTGGGGATCCAAGCCCAAAAAAGGCCATCCCTGGCCAGGAGCTTCGGGCCGGAGCTCCTCACCTGTCACATACACGATAATGAATATATTGCTGCATAGACTTTCAATAATCAACTGTTACCCCTGGAGTTGCAGCACTCCAAGCAGAAACTGTATAGTGTTTTCACATCACACAGTAAGGTACACCTTGTTGTTTCAACACTAAGCACGAGGTGCCCAAGAGTGTGCTTTTTGATTCACAGACTACAGCACCATAAAGGATGACACATAAGTATGTAACTGGCCACTAATACCAAGGTCTCGGTATGCACATTAAATAATACCCACAATGTCTCAATGTTCAAGAGTTATCCTGTTTTCTGATTTTCAGCATTATAAAAACAAGTCTTTGGTTGATATGATTTCGTTTAATGCACTAACCTTAAGAATGGTACTTAATCATGTTTTCTCTTTGTACTTTGTAGGAGCAGCGTTGCAGGGAGGGTGTTTGCTGCATTGGTGGATTTGCAGGGGAGAAGATGTTCACTGTGTTGGAGATTCGCAGGAGAGCCGTGCGGTGTTGCAGCGATAGAGTATGCTGCTTTGCTGGATATGCTGGGAAGAACATGTCTGCAGCATCAGAGATTTACAGGAGAGCCACAATGCAGAAGAAGCTCGACCGGGTTGTGGAGCTGTTCACGTGAGCGAGATCGCAGAAGAGGATCCATCCTCTTCAACCCGCCCCAGTTTGGATCCAGCCACATGCAAATCAGTCTTGACCCTGCTCCTCATGGGAACAGTCCAGCCCAGGATGCCAAGCCAGGTCCTCCCTAGTGTGGAAACAAGCATCCTGGGACCGGTTTCCGGACATCACCCATCATCAGCCAGGCTAGCATTAATTCAGTGGTGTAGTGAGCAAGGCATCCATGTCTGGGCATAATCTTCCCACATAGGGCAAAGCAAAAGCTAAAGGAACAAATGATGGACGGAATGCTGAACAATTCAAACATAAACACCTAGTCGCAAGGATCTGGCTTTAATCCATAGTTATTTTGCTCACAATGCCACCCACGTGAAGGGTCAAGACTGATTTGCATATGGCTGGGTCCAAACTGGGGTGACGTGGTGAGCAAATAAAATGATGGATTTAACCCCGATCTCTTGACTATGGATGAGTGGTTGAAAAATGTCAACACACCGTCCATCATCTTGTTGTGTTTGTTATTTAAGGTAAGACAGACTTACTGTCTTTCTCAAAAGGTCACAAAATAAAAAGTGGGCCTATTGGCTTTATTAAGCGATGAACATATCAATGTATACAAAGCAGACCTACCATCTTTTGTCAAAAAATCACCAATAACTATAATTAAACTTATCGGTGATTGGTTGATGATGGCCACTTTAGAGGATGTTATGGCGGCCTTAGTAATGGTGCAGCAGGAGTTAGCTGCTTCAAGGGCAGAAACAGCTGCGTTACATGACCGAGTGGATAAGTTGCAAAGGAACCCATTTTATGTAGGCACAAGTAAAGGTGGAGGTACCTTTAGCGGCTCCTGAAAGGTTTACATGGGATGAGAGTAAGGTACAGGTTTTTATGACACAGGTGTTGTTGCATTTTACATGTAAGCCCAGGGCATTCCCTACTAATCAGGCAAAGGTGGCTTTCCTTATTTCGTATCTGGCGGGAGATGCTGCGTTGTGGGCTGTCCCGTTGGTTCGTAATGATGATCCATTGATGTACGATTGGGATGGGTTTCGAACAGAGTTTGAGAAGATCTTTGATAGACGTGCCCATAGCTTCTTAGCAGATAGGGAGTTGTTGGAGATAAGGCAAGGCAATAAGGAGTCAGTAGTGTATTTGAACACTTTTCAGAGGTTGATTTCAGAGACCGGGTGGCCGGAGGAAAAGAAGCCGCCTTATTTCACCAGGGGTTACGAGAGGAGCTCAAGGACGTTATAGCTCAGATTGATCCTCAACCAGACACGTGCACTGATCTGATTAATTTGGCCTTGAGGTTAGACAGTAGGATGAATGATCGTAAGTGTGATAGGAAAAGATCTGATAGGGTTTTTTCTAGATATGAAAAACCAAGGTTCTCCAAACCCAGCATGGTTGGTGGGCCTGAACCTATGGAAATAGGGACGGTCAGGGCTCCTTTGTCACAGGAGGAGCGAGAGCAAAGACGTAAGAATGGTCTGTGTTTGTATTGTGGCAAGAAGGGACACTTCGTAAGGGATTGTCTCGTTAAACTCAAGAACAAACCCGGGTTTGGTGGTGTAAGTGTACCTGTATCTTCCACATCGGGAAAATAGAACGCTCAAGGGTAATAGAGGGGGGCTTTTTGAGCAGTTTAGTAATCCCTTCCACTCAGGATATACAAGCATGTGCGTCAAAACATTTTAGGATTCCACTCAGTATTCAGGTGGCTAACGGGTGGAGAGACATGGAAGCTATGATAGACTCAGGGGCCACAGGGTTATTTATGGATGAGACCTTGGCCGAAACATTACAGTTGTCTTTAGTTAAGAAAGAAGTACCTGAACTCGTTCTGGCCATAGATGGGAGGGAATTGAACACGGGACCCGTTAGTTACTCCACCAGCGCCTTATCTGTGCGCTATGCGTCTTCACATGTAGAGTCCCTGACCTTCAATATCATACGAGCACCGCAGTATGGCATCATTTTAGGATTGCCTTGGTTGGTCACGTACAATCCTTCCATAGATTGGGTTACCAGGACTATTCGTTTCAACAATTTGGAACGTAAAGAGCATGGCAGTCATGAATCATGTGCTTTTTCTGACAACTGTTTAGCCTCTCTTCTGCATGTAGCTACCACAGCAGAGCAGGACATTACTTTACCAGTGCAGTACGAACAATATAGGGACGTGTTCAATGAACAGCAAGCCAACGTGTTGCCCCCTCATAGGGACTATGACTGTCAAATCGACCTAGTGCTAGGGGCGGTGGGACCATGTAGCAGGATATATGCTCTCACAGACGTAGAAAACGAGCATCTTAAAACGTACTTGAAGCAGTACTTGACAAGTGGTTTTATAAGACCTTCTAAGTCCCCTGCAGCCTCTCCTTTGTTTTTCATTTTGAAAGCAAACGGGGAAAACGTGCGTGTATTGATTTTAGAGCCCTCAACCATGTTACCATCAAGAATAGATATCCCTTACCCCTCATCCCTGTTCTGTTGGATCAGGTGAAAACAGCTCAAATATACACACGACTGAATTTAAGAGGAGTCTATCACCTAGTCAGGGTAAGGAAAGGGGATGAGTGGAAAACGGCGTTTCGCACTCGTTTTGGGTTGTTTGAATATACAGTGATGCCCTTTGGGCTGTGCAATGCCCCCGCTGCGTTTCAGTTTTTCCTGAATGAGGTGTTGCGGGAGTATCTGGATGTTTTCACAGTCGTCTATACTGACGATATTTTGATTTATTCGGACTCAGTGGATCAACATTACCAGCACGTGCGTTTGGTCCTGCAAGCTCTGCGTGACAATGGATTGTTCTGCAAGCTAAGTAAATGCAAATTCCATGTTCAGAGGGTGGAGTTTTTAGGAGTAATCATTACGCCTCATGGATTGGAGATGTCGGATCGTAAAATAAGAGCTGTAAAAGACTGGCCACAACCAAGCAATGTGAAGGACGTCCAATGCTTTTTGGGCTTCGCTAATTTTTATAGACGGTTTATACCACAGTTCTCAAAGGTGGTTACTCCGATAACAAAATTGTTAAGAAAAAAGGTTCCTTTTGAATGGACTACAGAAACCGAATCCTCCTTTTCTCAGCTAAAAGAAGTTTTTACTTCAGCCCCGGTTTTGGCTCACCCTGATCCTGAGAAGCCGTTTGTAGTAGAAGCAGATGTGTCTTACAAGGCTGTGGGTGCAATACTTTCACAAAGGGATGCACAGACAGGACAGCTACATCCGGTAGCTTACATGTCTCGCAAACTCAATGAGGCGTAAATCAGGTACACCATCGTGGAAAAGGAGTTACTGGCCATTAAGGATGCCTTCTCTACATGGAGACACCATCTGATGGGGGCCAAACATGTAGTTACAGTATACACGGACCACCGCAACGTGCAGTTTATGAGGTCAGCCCGCTTATTGTCCCCCCGGCAAATGCGTTGTATGCTTTTTTTTCAGAATTTGATTATACCGTTACTTACAGACCAGGCGCAGAAAATAAAAAGGCGGATGCCCTTACCAGGCAGGAAACAGGGAATGGGTCGGAGAAGAAACAACACCCTTTCAATATTGGCCCCTGAGCAAGTCATAGGAGTGGTGCATTTGGAACAGTTTTTAGGTTCTGTGGCCCGGGCCAGCAAGACTCCTTTATGGAGGAAATGGCTCAAAGAACATCCTCAATGGAAAATGAGACAAAGTGTGCCAATCAGAAACCGACAAATGTTAATACCCTCTAAAGCTTTACAAGAAAGGGTACTCCAGTGGTGTCACACGGTTCCCAGTGCAGGCCACAACGGCATCAACAAAACTCTGGTAAGGATTCTGAGGTACTTTTGGTGGCCTTCAGTTAAGACTGACGTGACACTTTTTGTGAGGAAATGCGAAACCTGTGCTAAAGCTAAAACAGATCACAGGAAAGCTCAAGGGTTGTTGCATCCGTTACCTACTCCTTCAACCCCATGGAACACCATCTCCATAGATTTTATAGTAGAATTACCTAAAGACCGAGGGCACACTGTAATCATGGTGGTGTTAGACAGTCTCACAAAAATGGGGCACTTCATAGCTTGCAAGACGCTACCAACTTCAGGGCAGTTGGCTAAACTCCTCCTAAGTCACATTGTGCATTTACATGGAATGCCCTCCACTATCGTAACCGATAGAGGGTCCCAATTCACGGCGCATTTCTGGAAAGAGTGGTGTGAGGCCTTGAACATTGAATCGGCAAAATCCACAAGTTTCCATCTGCAAAAGGATGGGCAGACTGAACGGTTAAATCAGACTCTGAAACAGTATCTGCGATGTTATGTACGAGCAAACACCGATGAATGGGTGGATCTGTCTTGGGTGGCAGAAACAGCTTACAATAGTGCGACCCATCAGTCCACCAAGTACACCCCATATTAGAGCAACTAAGGGTTTCATCCTAGATTTGTGCCCTTAGTTCACCCGGGGGTGGAGCACCATTTACCTGAAGTACGAAACAGAGTGAAACTTATACAACACACTATCAAAACAACACAGTTGAATCTGCAGAAGGCAAACACAAAGTACAAGAAATATGCGGATGTCCACCGTAGGGAAAGTCCTCTTCACAAGCCAGGCGACGTGGTCTGGTTGTCCACAACGAACATCAGATTCCGCAGATATAGCATCTTTAACCCACGCTACCTAGGGCCCTACAAGGTAGTAAAAAGTGTCAATCCTGTCTCAGTCCGTTTAGCCCTGCCAAAATCAATGCGGATCCACCCGGTGGTCCATGTCTCCTTGTTGAAACCCTCTTATTCACTGGTTAAGAAAGTGCCCCCTCCTGTGGATGTGGATGGGGAACCCGAATACGAGGTTTCTAAGATACTGGACTCCAAAATGAGGGGTTCCTCCTTATGGTATCTAATTTCCTGGAAAGGATACAGCATGGAGGAAAATTCCTGGGAACCAGCGAGAGGTGTTCATGCTCCCAGATGGATACGCGACTTCCATAGGTGGCTTCCTAATAAACCGTGTCTTCGTTGACCTCTGTAGGGAGGGGGATGTACTGTCATGTTCTCTGGTCATTACGATGCTTCGCAGGGGCGCGGAGCACACACGGGCAATATCGTCCACAAATGAACTACATGTCCCAGGAGCGTTTCTGGGTAGGCGCGCGTGCTGTTTAGTGACACGCCTGCCCAGCATTCTTAAGGAGGGGCGGTGGCAGCGCTCGGTGCTGCGAATTCAGAACACCGAGGAAGCGCTGCGGGGACACACCACACGAGGATCCTGAAGCCGTTGACTCTGATTGAAGGGCGGTAAGGGTGACATAGTCACCGCCTCCTGAGGGTAGGGAAAGCTAATGTTCCGAACATTTCGGGGGCAATTACAGGCACGGGTGCAAGCGCTCAAACTTTGGCTCTGATATTTAAAGCTTTCACCGATGCTGGCGCAAGCGCACAACATTGCTTCCGATACTTAAGGCATTTACCGACGCTAGGAGCAAGGGCACAACTTTGGTCCTAATTACTGAGGTGGGACGCGATACCTCCAACGTGGGCATGGTTCAGTGACGTTGATCATTTAATTACTAAACGCTGTGTCATGTGTACGGATGAAACACTTCATGTCATTTTCTCTGTGCTGAATCAACAGAGGAGTGCTTAGTATATTCAAGTTGTGTTACAATGGGTTGCTGAAACAAAAGAAGCACTGGGCATGACGATAATGCCTGTTTTCACTTGTTCTTTTGGTATTTATGAATATTGCTACCGACTACTGTATAAGTTCTTGTGCGCTTTCTCTCTCCTAGCAGGGGCTGTGGTGTGAAATAGGTTCAACCCCCTCTGCGATGCAAGTAGCTACTGTCCTAGTGGTGGGTACAGTGTGTGTATTAGCAGGTGTGAGTGTGTGTGTGAGAGGTAACGTTTAGTGTGTCGAAACTCACCTTGAACATTTTGTCTCCTTATATTGCATATCAAAAGTCTGCTTATAGGAGGTACCCTCATCAAGAGCTTGGTTACGAAAACGCACATGTTATTTTCTTTTACAGGTAGTTATTGCTCAGTTTATGCTTTGGGTTCTTGGTTTTGGATTACTAGACGCAGAATAGGATGGTAATTGTGCTTTATCTTGTTTTGTAGGTCTCCCTCCCTGCTGTCCCCATCCTTTCCCTCCCTCGCTTAATCATTCCTACCCTCTGCGGTGTTACAGCATCAGAGGGTGGAGCGATTGAGAGGTGGACCCATTTGAGCAACGCACCGATCCCGGGAGTTTGCAATAATGACTTGACACTTCACAATATTTTCCCTGGTTGGTTTCACAGCCACGCCTACTTTGCATCTCATTAGCGATGCAAAGTTAGGCGTGCTGGAAACGGGCGCTAAGTCAGCAAAACACGCGATAGCGTGTCTTTGCTGATAAGGCGATAGAATTATCGCTGCTTTTCGGCCGAAAACGGACGCAAAAGCGGCAATAATTTTATAGCGCCGCCTTGTTAATATGCCCCTTAGGGGCAAATTATCAAGACAGGCGATAAAATTATCGCCGCTTTACTGCGATAATGGGCTTGATAGTATTCTCTATGGAATTCCAATTGAAGCTCAGGTTAGATGTCCTTCACATCTAACATGGGCTTCAATTGGAATTCCATAGAGCATATTATCAAGCCCATTATCGCCGTTTTCTGCCGCTAAAGTGGCGATAATTTTATCGCCTGTCTTGATAATATGCCCCTTAGTTCTTCATAGATCAAAAGTATCCTTCACTTTTTCACATTACCAGCAGAACCACCTTCTAGGACTTCCAGGTTACATTTTGTGAATGATGCCCCAGTAAAAAATACGTTTTTACTTTTACTATTTGAGCTGAAAAGTATAAATAGCTGAAATGCTCATAATAGCATTAGGGAGAGAGAAAAAGGAAAGAATGGCAACGGCAAGAGAGGCATAACTTAACTATTTTCATCAAGAGCTAGACTTTATATTTTGAAAAGCCAATACAGACTTCCTCAACAGAAATGGCTGTGAGAAAAGTTTGTGGTTTTATCATTAAAGGGAAGGAAAGATGCAAGTCAAAAAGTTAGGGCACTCTTTTAAAAGCGAGAAGCGTGTATTGAGTAAGTTTCATGCTCAGAAGGAGAGAAGAGAAGTTTAATTGGTCATTGATATCACATCTCCCGCTAGACTACAAACATAAGCAACAACATGCACATTGAGTGATGTGCCCCGAGAACTCGCAAGGAGAGAACAGCTGTCAATCAACATGCCAGTTTCTCTAATTCTTCCTGGAAGGCAGAGATCATTATACTCATGCAGGCTTCAAGAACTGAAGTTGGATGCCAGGGGGACAGTAGCAGACAATAGCCCAAAATAGGAAAAATGTACTCTGGGCTTTGTTGTGCCGATGACTCTGCTCAGTGGCGTGTATCTCTTCAGAGCCAATTGTCGCGCCATTGTGAGTGTCGCATAGGATGCAGGCTGAACCCCGCACCATAAATTTGCGCAATTTAGAAGCAACAAAAGGCCCCTTAATATGCTCCTACCAGCTGCTGCATTCTTTTGTACATCTTTCTTTACAAAGAAAACGGAATTGAAAGGCAGTTTGAGTTTTGATTCTCCCAGAGATATTTTCATGTCCATCTCTGACACCTTTACTCTTTCTTCTTGTTTCTGACATGCAGTGCGCTTTTTGATTCGAATGCCTTGTAATGAAGAAACGAATGAAAAGAAAGGTACATCAATCGCACGTTTTTTTCACATTCTCCTAGCGCATTTAAAGAGAAAAAGCGTTGAATACCCCTTCAAGATATGTAACCTTTGGGATGAAGGAGCTTTAGCATCATGTGCTCCTACCGAGGGTTGCCATTGGCTAATTGTGAACATGGGGCACAATGAACCTGCCAGAGACCTTTTGAAACAGGCTCATCGTATAGACGCATGGGGCAAGGTTCCCAAAAGATGCTGGTCTTTGTTGCGCAGGGAGAAGAAAGCAGAGGAAAGGTATATTTACTAAATATGGCCTACTGCTGCTGTCTTACCCTGTCCAGATGGGTTTTAAGGCCCCCTAACGTGAGGCACAAGGGGGCATATTATCAAGCACGGTGTTAAAATTATCGCCACTTTAGCGGCAGAAAACTGCCGCTAAAGCGGCGATAATGGGCTTGATAATATGCCGCAGCGAATTCCAATAGAAGCCCATGTTGACACCAGAACAATCGCTTCTATGGGAAATCTCAAGGGCATATTATGAAGCCCATTATCGCCGCCTCTGCAGCAGTTTTCTGCAGCTAAAGCGGCAATAATTTTAATGCTGTTTCTTGATAATATGCCCCAAAATTTTGCACCATAGATTTTTCATTTATTGGTAAAAGACCATGCCAGTACAAAATACTGTACTTAGGTATTCTTTAAAACATTTCCCGCATGGGCTGTGTGCTATACAGTGCAGCACACATTCAATGTGTGAAATGTTATGAGAAATAAAAACAGTTCTCCTTCTTTGCACCTACCTCAAGGCCTCAAGGAGGGGTTATCTTTTTACACGAAGCCTTAGCCATTTTAGTAGCTAGGGTTTTGCGTCAAAAGCCATGGGTGGTAGTACTGGAACACCCAAGTACCACCCAGGGAACACTCGCTTGACCCAAGGGAGTGCAAAGCACTACATTTACACTACAAAAGACACTTTTCAGGTACAAGGTATTACCTTAGAAAGAAAATACCATATCAGAACCTCGTGCCATGTTGTGTCACTGCAGTGCAACATTCTCATAAATCTGTCCCATACATTTTTATGCTTAACACATATATAAGAAAAGCAGTGTTTGTGCAAATTGGTCTTTGGTCAACTAGACGGCATTGAAATAATTCCTTGTAACACAGTCTTCCTTAAGAGCACTGCTTCCGTTATAGAAAGCTGAGGCTCAGATATGTTCGCAAAGGAACTAACAGTCCTTTCCCCAAGTTCCCTACTTGGAACACCTACTTTTGACCTTGGGAACAGCAATACAAAACGGCAGAGGACACATGGAACTCATTCACATGAATCCATATATTCTTTTGGAGCCAATTTCTTTTTGTTGGAAGTGTTATATAGCACAAACTAGACCCGAAGGTATCAGAGCACTTTACATGAGCACTAGTAGCATTACAGACTGACACATTCATCATTTATTTTGGTTAAGTACGGGAAGATTAAGTGATTTGTCCAGAATCACAGGATGATGAGCATCCCTGTCCCTGCTGAGACTCGAACCCAGTCCCCAGCTTCGAGGTCGACCACTCTAGCCATTAGGCCACATAGCCAATGACAATTGAAAACAGAGAGAGACTAGTGTTGTTAAGTGTATTAAAATCCACCTTCACGTTAACTGCAATATTTCCAGCTGCAAAAGGTTTTTGAATCTCTCATCTCTCTACAGTCTTTGGAGGCTAGCTTGCTTCTTGTCACGATTGGGAGTTTAATTTGCAGAGAAGAAATATAAACTTATGTTAGAAATGGGGGTCTCTAGTTGGCTAATGGCTGGCCACTGTCCAAGTAGGGACCCTTCTTCCTAATTCAGAGTAAGCGGGCTACTCCCTTTGATAACCCCTGCTCAACCCTGTGGTAACGTAGCGAGAGCAGCTAGGCTTATCTCAGAGGCAGTGTGTGAAGCATTTATGACCATACACAGTAACAAAGTGAAGAACACTACAAAGGGACACCACACAAGTAGTTATAAAAAATAAGTATCTTTATATATAGACTTAAAACAAGACCAATAACAGTAAAAAGCCACAATACTAGAAAATAGGGTTACTCTTCAAATGCTGCAAAAATAGTTCAAAGTGTGCAAAGAGGAGTTCAGTTCAAGGCAGTGGTCTCTGCGACCCGTTTACTCACAAAATAACTGGATTCTGTATCAAAGCAACCAAAATGTCGCTAAGGTGTTGTAGCGATGATTTTCCTCACGCGTGACCAGCGATGCGTTGAATCCTTGCCACGAGGGAGGATGATGCGCTGATCTGTGTGCAGGACAAAGCGACAAACTTCTCCACGCTAAGCCGGCGATGCATTGAAATCCTTGCCGCTAAGGGAGGATGATGTGCCGAGCCTGTTGCGTGTGCGATCTTGTTGCCATGAAAAGAAATGGCGCTCCTCGAGGGAGTGACGATACTGATGCGATGCGATGAAAATGGCGGGCGCTCGGCGTCCGCGCTGCGATGTCGTGAAGCGATTAACTTGATACGATGATCTCTGGTTAGCGAGCCTTTGTCAGCCCGCAAACAGGCGATGCGATAATCTTGAGGTCAGCGAGCCTTTGGCAGCCCGCAAACAGGTGATGCGATGATCTCCGGTAGCAAGCGCTCAGCGGAAGCAGCGCGATGATTTTCCTTACGCTCTTCAGCTGCGGCGGCTCGCTAACGGGCGTTAGTGACGATTTTCAGCACTCTCTTCTCCACATTAGAACTAGTGGCCCTGGAACTCACAGGAGCCTCACCTGCAGATAGAAATACTCGCTGGGAGGAAACAGGAGGCTGGTGGTGGAGTCTGATGTGCCTGAGACTCCTGCAGGAGGCTAGCTTGCTTCTAGCCCTTGGGTGATTGCTGTAGCAAAAATCAAAGTCCTTTTCCTCTTCTTCCTAGTCCAGTAGTAACCACTGCAGGCCAGTCCAAGAAACAGCACACAAGCACAAGGACAGTCCTCTTCTGCAGGTTCCTTCAGTTACACGGACAGAGGTTCTTGTTGTTGTTCAGGAGCAATACAAAATGTAGGGGTTTCAGCACATATATTTATACCCCAAACGTCTTTGTTCTAAAGAGTCACAAGTCACTGAACCCAGCCAGAACCAGTTCTGCCCAGCCCTGGAGCACTTTGTTTACCAGGCTGCATCCTTGCTTTCAGAGTGCAGGGCAGAGACATCAGACACACCACAGGAGGTGGAGCCAGCATTGTGGAGGGACGGCACAGCCCTATTCAGGACCCAGGTGCAACTCTTTCCACCCATCTAGATGCAGATCTCTCTATTCACCACTGGGACACCTCACCCTGCCTCCTGGAATTCCCCAGCCCTGTAACTCCAGAACCAGACAGCCAATACACATAACAGCAGAGCACACTGGAAGGCTTAGGCAAGAAAATACCTACTTTCTAAAAGTGGTATTTCCAAACACAGAATATAAAAATAAACTTCACTAAAAGATGTATTTTAATATTCTGAGCTCAGGCATACTAAATTCGTTTTTCTACCATGTTCTTTGAGTCAGTTAGGACTATAGAAGGTAATAGTCAAACTGCCCATTCTGGCCTATGTAGAACAGGTAGCCTTACAGTAGTGAAACACGAAATTGGGTGTAATTCACTACCAGGACATGCTGCACACATCAGGGCATGTCCTACCTTACACATAAAATGCACCCTACCATAGGGGTGACTCACATGATGCCAAGGGAAGGTTCAGGGGCTGGGAAGTGTGGGCACGTCACAGCCAAAATGGGAGTTCTGGACTGCACACAGACACTGCAGTGGCAGGTCTGAGGTACACTTTACAAGCTGATTCTGTGGCTGACGCAAACCAGCGCTGCAGGCCACCCAGTAGCATTTGGGTTACCAGCCCTGGGCACACACAGGCCACGCTACTAGGGACTAACAGGTAAACCAAATAAGCCAATCATGGATATACCAATTCACATGTCATATTTACACAGGGAGAGCATATGCACTTTAGCACTGATCAGCAGTGGTAAAGTGCCCAGAGTCATAAAGCCAACAAAAACAGGTTAGAACAAATCCAGGAGGAAGGCAAAAAGCTTAGGGATGAACCTGCAAAAGGGGCCATTTCCAACACGACCCCCAAAACGCAGGGGATACCAATCACTACCTCGATGGGATTCCCTGCTTCGGGCGATAGAACACGGAACTGGCCCACGACTGCAGGGGCATATTCCAAGTTCTACGCCAATCTGAACCCTGGTGGATCCCTCTGTCCACGCTCTCAGGGCCCACTAAGACAACCAATGGGGAACTCTTCCCTCACCTGTGGACATCACCTGTGCAGCACCTAACCCTAGCTTGCTCACTGGTGTGTCCCAACAGAGAGACAGCAAGCCACAGTTTCCACGGACAGCAGTCAGCGATGAGACCCAGGCCCTATACCTCTCAGGGCTCTCAAACCTCTGTGGCATCAGAGAGCGGGGGGCTGTAGCCTCAGGTGCCCAGCACGTTTTGTCCATTCTCCCTTCTGTCAGGACAGGCATGCCACCCTGACTCTGACCTGCCAGCCCTGGGCCTGTATCCAGCGGCTGGACCAGAGACTGGGGTGGGCTTTCCCACACCCGGTCCTCCTCCTCGGGGCTTGGTACCCTCCCACCTGGAGTGGTACCCCCTTCCAGAATTGTCAGGGCACCTGTGGCAGGTGTCCTGCACAATTCGCCCACCAGTTCAGGGGTTCTATCCTGCAACTGGCATCCCAGCCTAGGGTCTATACCCTTAGACTGGGAAGAGGTCAGGGGTGAGGCTGCCCTCTCCCCGCCCCCCTTACTGGGGCCCTGCACCCTCCCACCTGGAGAGGTGCCCCCATAACACAAACCAGTGGCGGCACTGTTACCAGTGGCCCCTTCCTCCAGGTCACGGGGGACACCATGAACCTGGTCCTCCAACCCAGGGTTTGTACCCTTAGGCTGGGTCTGTGCCTGGCTACCCAGGACTTCTGGGGGACTACACCAATTCACCCCAAGGAAAACACACTCTTCTAGAGTTGTGCAACAGTCTGCCTGGCACACCAGGACTTCCTGGGGAGCAAACAGGCCGCCCTCGAGGGAAACATACCCCTCCACCAGTCCAGGGCCTTGACCCTGCAACCGATCTACCAACCTGGAAAACCCCTCAGGTGGCACTGGGGTCAGAGGCGAGGACTCCCTCCCTCTGCACCCCCTTCCAGCATACTGCACCCTCCCACCTGGAGTTGTGCTCTCAGAAAAAAAAAATGGTCTGGACACTGCTTACAGTTGTCCCTCCCTCCAGGTCAGACAACACCTGGACCTGACTTACCAACCCAGGGACCAACCCCTGCGGTGGAACAACTGCCTGGCCAACCAGGACTTCAAGGGGTGCACACAACATTAACCCCACAGGCAGGACACCATCCATCGATGTCTTTCCCTCCAGGTCAGAAATCGCCTGTACCTGGCCTCCCAACCCAGGGACCATCCCCTGCGGTTGAGCAATTACCCGGCAAACCAGGACTTCCTGGGGAGTACAACCACCCTCCCTGAGGGTTCCACCGGACTCCTATGTTGCGTGACAGTCTGCCTGGCGCAGATCTACCGGTCCCTGTCCACCTGACAGTGCACGAAGATTTCCCAGGACATAAGTGGTGTCACCATGGTCACTCCTCTGGGGCTCAGCCCTCCTGACTGGTCCTTGACCCACTGGTTCTCCCACTGGGGGCTCTTTCCCCCTCTCACCCCTCAAGCTGGACTTCTGCACCCTCCCCCTAGGAGTGGCACTGCCAAACACAATAACTGTTGGAGGCCTGACTACAGGCACTCCCAGCTCACCTAATACGGGGAGACTCCCCACAACTGACGGTCCATCCGGACATACTAGATTCCCTGGTGTTCCCTCATGGAACCATCCAGTTCTGGAGACTGAGGTTGGGGCACTTCGGGACCTATCCCAGTCTCACTCCTGCACCCACGAGACAGGATGTGAGGCCCTACAACCTCCTCACAACAAGGGGACCTAGCTGTATCACTCTGGACCTCTCCCACCACTCTGGGTTGGAAGACCTCTGAACCACTCCTATTAGGGTCATTCCCTAATGCCTCTACAGAGCCTCTGGTACTCACCCAGAGGTCTGCTTCCTGTGCAAGCTCCCTATGATCAGAGAACTCGCGCTCTAACAGGTGTTGGTTTAGCTCTGGAAAACAGGAACTCACAATATGCTCTCCCAAAATTGGATTACACAGTTCCACGCAGGTGCTAACCTTCACCTCACAATCCAGTGCCTCACATACGTACCCCACACCACTCTCCTGAAATGGGCGAGACATTACATGACTGTCTCTATCACTCAACCCACACTCTTCTGGGCGGTTCTCACACTCATACACCAGGACTTCAACCACGGGGGAACCCCTCTCCCTGCACCTCACATCTAGAGTCGGTAGGGTGTCCTTCCCCTCACTAGGATTATGGGCCCCTGCGCTAGTTCCCCAATCCACCTCAGGGACACAGCACACCAATGGAGCTACCTCATATCCTTGAATCCTCTGGTGTAGATCAACCCCCTTCTCCAAGTCAGGTGCCACATCTCTGGGTTGGTGTACTACACTGTCATCATTACATAACTCAATTTTGCTGCCACCACTGGACCTCACCCTCACTGGTGAGTCCAGACAATTAAAATTGCGCTCAGGGGACAATCTACCCTCCCAAGCTAACTTCTCCTTTACTGCTATTTGCGCTAGGTGTGCCTCCAGCTGGGCAATCTCTATTTGGAGCCTCTCTAATTCCAGCTGGTTCTCCCTCTCCCTCTGTCTGTCCAACTCCTCTGGGGACCATGAAGGGGACTGGACACTACTCTGGGCACTAGACCCCGCAAGGGACTCCCTACCTATGGGACCCTCCCACCTGTCCACCAACTTCTCTGGGGACCATAAAGGGAATCAGTCACTACCATAGGCACTAAACTCAGCGAGGGACTCCCCACCTCTGAGATATTCCATAACACTTTCTCCATCCTCTTCAAATTCTCCAGAGCCACCCTTAGACCAACTACCCTCTTGGTAGGTGTACTGGGACTCCAAGAATCTCCATCTGTCTTGTTGCCAAAGCCTCAGGGATGTCTGCAAGGATAGCTGAATCTCCTTCCTACTCATTGCTAAACCTCTCTCCTCACAGAACCCCCTTAGCTCTTCTAGACTGTAGGTCAACAGATCCTCTATATAAAAAGTAGGTCTCATTTCAGCAAGACCCATTGTAGCAATAACTGGCAATGATGAATCAAAAAAAGAACCAAAACCTCAAAAAGTATGTGGTTGCGTTATGGTCTGCACTCACTAGTAGTGTACACTATAATTACTGTATGCGATCATAAATGCAAGTCCAGATCCACACCGCTGACCACCAATGTTAGAAATGGGGGTATCTAGTTGGCAATGGCTGGCCACTGTCCAAGTAGGGACCCTTCTTTAGGGGTGGGCGGAATTTGCGAAATTCACTTTAGCAAATTATCGCAAAAATGTTAAAAATCTCCGCAAACACGCGGAAATATCGCGAAGATGCGGAAGTTTTTTTCCCGCCCGTTCGAGGTATTTTCTGCGTGGTCGCGGCTCGTCAACTTACCCATCGCGGGCGCGGCATCTTGTTTTCACTTGTCTCGCGGTGCATGATCGCGAGAAGAAAGACGTGCTCGCGCGACGAATGAAGTTACTGCGGGCGCAAACAGTCGCGAGACAGCGCAAATGGCTACCAACAATCCAACATCTCGTGGAGAAAACTTGTCGGCGAACGTGGGGATTCAGGTAAGGCAATCGCGCACACGCGAGAATGTATAAAGCGCGCGCAAGCAAAAAATTCCGGTAAAATGCGCATTTTGACATTTTCTCGCTCTCCGCGGAACGCGAAAATGTCAAATTATCGCAATTTCCGCGAGCGGAACAGACTTTTAGCCTAGGCCTACTCTTCTTCCTAAGTCAGAGTAAGAGGCTACACCCTTTGATAACCCCTGCTCAACCCTGTGGTAACGTAGCACGAGCAGCTAGGCTTATCTCAGAGGCAGTGTGTGAAGCATTTATGACCACACACAGTAACACAGTGAAGAACACTACAAAGGGACACCACACAAGTAGCTATAAAAAATAAGTATCTTTATATATAGACTTAACACAAGACCAATAACAGTAAAAAGTCACAATACTAATCAATAGGGTTACTCTTGAAATGCTGCAAAAATAGTTCAAAGTGTGCAAAGAGGAGTTCAGTTCAAGGCAGTGGTCTCTGCGACTCTTTTACTCACAAAATACCTGGATTCTGTAGCAAAGCAACCAAAATGTCGCTAAGGAGTTGCAGCGATGATTTTCCTCACGCGTGACCAGCGATGCGTTGAATCCTTGCCGCGAGGGAGGATGATGCGCTGATCTGTGTGCAGGACAAAGCGACAAACTTCTCCACGCTAAGCCGGCGATGTGTTGAAATCCTTGCCACTAAGGGAGGATGATGCGCTGAGCCTGTTGCGTGTGCGATCTTGTTGCGATGAAAAGAAATGGCAATTCCACGAGGGAGCGACGATCCTGATGCGATGCGATGAAAATGGCGGCTGCTCGGCGTCCGCGCTGCGATGTCGTGAAGCGATTAACTCGATGCGATGATCTCTGGTTAGCGAGCCTTTGGCAGCCCACAAACAGGCGAGGCAATAATCTTGAGGTCAGCGAGCCTCTGGAAGCCCGTCAACAGGTGATGCGATGATCTCTGGTTTGCGAGCCTTTGGCAGCCCGCAAACAGGTGATGCGATAATCTTGAAGTCAGCGAGCCTTTGGCAGCCCGCAAACAGGTGCGATGATCTCCGGTAGCGAGCGCTCAGAGGCAGCAGCGCGATGATTTTCCTTACGCTCTTCAGCTGTGGCGGCTCGCTAACGGGCGTTAGCGACGATTTTCAGCACTCTCTTCTCCACAGTAGAACTAGAGGCCCTGGAACTCACAGGAGCCTCACCTGCAGATAGAAATGCTCGCTCGGAGGAAACAGGAGGCTGGTGCTGGAGTCTGATGTGCCTGAGACTCCTGCAGGAGGCTAACTCTCTTCTAGCCCTTGGGTGATTGCTGTAGCAAAAATAAAAGTTCCTTCAAAGTCCTTTTCCTCTTCTTCCACGTCCAGTAGTAACCACTTCAGGCCAGTCCAAGAAACAGCACACAAGCACAAGGACAGTCCTCTTCTGCAGATTCCTTCAGTTACATGGACAGAGGTTCTTCTTGTTGTCCAGGAGCAATACAAAATGTAGGGGTTTCAGCACAGATATTTATACCCCAAATGTCTTTGTTCTAAAGAGTCACAAGTCACTGAACCCAACCAGAACCAATTCTGCCCAGCCCTGGAGCACTTTGTTTACCAGGCTGCATCCTTCCTTTCAGAGTGCAGGGCAGAGACATCAAACGCACCACAGGAGATGGAGCTAGCATTGTGGAGGGAAGGCACAGCCCTATTCATGTCCCAGGTGCAACCCCTCCCACCCATCTAGATGCAGATCTCCCACCACTGGGACACCTCACCCTGTCTTCTGGAATTCCCCAGCCCTGTCACTCCAGAACCAGACAGCCAATACACATAACAGCAGAGCACACTTGAAGGCTTAGGCAAGAAAATACCTACTTTCTACAAGTGGTACTTTCAAACACAGAATATAAAAATAAACTTCACTAAAAGATGTATTTTAATATTCTGAGCTCAGGCATACTAAATCCGTTTTTCCACCATGTTCTTTGGGTCAGTTAGGACTATAGAATGTAATAGTCAAACTGCCCATTCTGGCCTATGGAGAACAGGTAGCCTTACAGTAGTGAAAAACGAAATTGGGTGTAATTCACTACCAGGACATGCTCCACACATCAGGGCATGTCCTACCTCACACATACAATGCACCCTACCATAGGGGTGACTCACATGATACCAAGGGAAGGTTCAGGGGCTGGGAAGTGTGGGCACTTCACAGTCAAGATGGCAGTTCTGGACTGCACACATTCACTGCAGTGGCAGGTCTGAGGTACACTTTACAAGCTGCTTCTGTGGGTAACGCAAACCAGCGCTGCAGGCCCACCAGCAGCATTTGGGTTACCAGCCCTGGGCACACACAGGTCACACTACTAGGGACTAACAGGTAAACCAAATAAGCCAATCATGGATATACCAATTCACATGTCATATTTACACAGGGAGAGCATATGCACTTTAGCACTGATCACCAGTGGTAAAGTGCCCAGAGTCATAAAGCCAACAAAAACAGGTTAGAACAAATCCAGGAGGAAGGCAAAAAGCTTAGGGATGACCCTGCAAAAAGGGCCATTTCCAACAACTTAGTATTCAAAATGGCAGAAGATGTGTTAGCCCTTTATGTTGTGGGAAAGACAATTTCCATAGAGGTCTTGCTTAACCCCTTCGCAGCTAAGCCTTTTCCACCCTTGTGCTAGGCCTTTTCTTTGGCTATTTGGACTAGTTTGCGCTTAGGCCCCTGTAACTTTCTGTCCATATAAGGTATTCATGCCAAATTTACATCTTTTTCTTTCAACATTCTGAGTATTCGAAAGGAACCGAGCATTTGTGGATTCCCCTGGAGAGGACCAAGAAATTAGCCAAAAAACAGCTTATAATTTTTTGGGGGGAGGGAATGGGAAAAAAGAACTACAGAGGAAAGCGTCAGTTTTATTTCTAACCTTTGGCATTCAAATCTGCTCCGCTCACGGAGTTTGTGGATTTTTTGCAACTCCGTTTTATGCTTAGACTGTGGGGTTAATGAAAGCTCCGCACTACCCTACAGAGCGTAGGTTTTTTTTTGAGCTTTCACAATGCATTTTCGCGCACGCAGAAGCGACTTACCGGGATAACTGCATTCGCCGATGAGATTTCTTATCCATTCGCGTGCGCCACGAGATTTGGTAGCCGGCCGCGCGGTCCCACGAGAGTGTACGATTGCGAACACGTCATTTGGACTCGCCATCTGACATCTGGCGGAAGTTCCGTGCAGATCGCAATGCCGAACATGCAGAATTTGCAATCTGGAGAAGAATATCTCTCAGGCAGCATAAAACCTTCTTGAAAATGATGACTTGGATGAAAAAAACTCATCAGATTGACACTTGGCTGTACATTTTTGTGCAAGGAGTCCTTTTTTCTTTTTGAACTTTTTTTTAAGAGGAAGGAAGTGCCCCAGAGTCTCCAACTTCCTGTCCAGCAGGCTCCTCCGGGTGCCTTGTCCATGTCCTGTTCACTTTCCATTTGGATTTGGAGCTTGAAGGATTACTCGTTGTGCCTGCTGCATCATATATCATTGGATTTGAGGATTTTTGGATTTGAGATTTTACAAGTAAGTTGGAGAATTGGTGTTGTTTGTTTGATTGGGGCATTGCACCTACATTTTGTTGTACTTTTAATCGTTTATTTTTTAATTATTGTTGTGGATGGCCTGTAGTTTCAGTAGGTGCCCAGCTCTTTTTCTTTGTATGTGATTTTATTACTAGTTTTGTTTTTATAAAGGAAACATGTTGAAAAGTTCACTACTGTTTCTCCAACTTTTGCAATCAATTTGCAACATTTATTTAATTCACTAGCCCAGTAGTTTGCAAATAGGGCTTTCAGCCAGTAGGCCCAGAGCTACTCATGTGTGCATGAAACAACTGTTTCTGTGGTTTTTGTTGAATTTAAACATCATTTAGGGCATGGATGGCATTGGATTGAATTACAATATGGGGGTATTTCACTTGTTTTGTGTGTGTTAAACAAATGCTTTTGTTGGATGTCTGTGTGTGGTTTGGTTGTTGTTTAACGTGCAGACCTGTGAAGTTTCATTTTTGCAATTTTGCAGTAAAGCTGTGTTGGTTTAGCATGCCTCCTTTGTCTGGCCATATTATAGGCCTGCTTGAGTTCATTGTTTTCCAGGCCTCCTGCTTGTTGTGACTGTAAGTGACCATGTGGCTGGGGGCCATTTTGTGGTGGTAGTTTAGTAGTGTGCTGCTTTTGCCATATAGTCCTGCATGTCTTTCCTTTGTTCCTCTTGGCATATTGCTTCAATCCCCTTTGCGAACTGCTGTCCCCTGAATAACGTGATGCACAAATGAATGCCAAACATGTTCCACTTCCATTATATTTGTATTTTTGTTTTTCTTCTTCTTCTTTCCTATCCTTCCTGAGTGTGCACAGTATAACATGAAAGCCCTTGTTGTCAAAGTCTCACAAATGGCTACACTGTTGTAATTTTTTTTTAATACCTGAGTTACTAAAATGTAATAATAAAACACTAACAAGTGTGACCACCACACACAAAGGTATATATTATATTTGTTTGTTTGTACTAGTAGTAATTGAACCACAACAACAAATGCAACATATCACTGATGTTCTTCTGGCTTCTTTGCTTTTAGGTTCACAAAAAACTGAGGAGGAGGTGTCACCATCACCCATTGTACTGCCAGACAGGAGTCCTGCTGCGCACGACGTTACGTGATGTGTGAACACAGACATCTCTGCAACTTGTGCAACTGCGTCCTGCTGACATCTGAAGAAGATGGCCCCAATGAAAGGTACCAGGTTCTCCAGTACCAAGAGGTTTGCCAGTGAGAAGAAGGAACACAAGAAGTGGCACTTACCGAGACTGTTGTGCCGCCTAGGGGTGGGTGGAATTTGCATAGTCGTGCTTCGCAACGCTCCGCAAAGCTTCGCAAAACAGTAAAAATTCTCCGCGAGCACACAGAGTTCCGTGAACACGTAGAATTGCTTGTTCCGCTCATTCGTGATGCTTTTTTCCTGTTCCTGTTCGTGAATGCTGTTTGCGTGCTCGGGGGGGGAAATATCTCGCGAACACGCATTATGAAATCGCGAACAAGCAAAAAATTCCGCGATTGTGAAATTCTTGATGGTGGAATTTTTGGCAATTCCGCATTTTCCGCGGAATGCAAAATTACCCAAATTCCGCGAGCGGAACGGAATTTACTGCCCAGGCCTAGTGTCGCCCAGTATGTTTTTTGGGAAAAGAAAAAATTAAGCTTGCAGCAGCAGTGTCTGGGGAGCAAGCTGGGAGCAAGCTGAGAGTAGCACTTCCGCATCAGTGGGCCCACCCCACGAACTTAGGCCCAAGCCCATGAGTGTCGCAGAGGCAGCCAGTCTAATCGCGAAAATGCCAACGAGCAGTGATGTTGAAATTGATGTAGCGTTATCGCAAAGTAGGACCCAATCAATGCAGGAGGAAACTCAGCAGATAAGTGGGCAACAACAGCCACAACAACAGCTGCAACATCAGCCGCAACCACCACCCACAATAGTAGCTGTTCCTCCCGAAGTAGGGGCAGTTCAGGAAATCGAGTTTCCTGCAGAGGAAGAAGAAGAGCAAGCCACTCTTTCAGAAGATCCATTGTCCTCCAGATCCGCAGCAAGGAAAAGGAGGGTTAGTCCATAAACTTCTTCTTCAAGCCCCCCTTCTGATGATCTAGATGCCTCTTGGAAGCCACCAGCTGAGTCTGAGAGTGAGACACGCCATGAGACAAGGCTAGGGAAAAGGAAGGTTCCAGGAAACCTTAGAGTTATGGAGGTAGATGTAGAAGAGGAGGGTGATGATGAACCAGTCATCATGACCATCACTACCGTCCCAGTGGAGATGGAGACCGACATACCCCCAGCCCAAATTGCTGGTACTGCACAGAATCAAATTCCAGCCACACCCTCCAGTTCATCTGGCACTGCAAGTGGCGCCTCCAGCAGCGTAAGAAAGTTCACCTCCCAAGTTTGGGACTTCTTTTCGGTTAGCAGTAAGGGGGAGAACGTTGCTATATGCTCAATTTGTTGACAAGGTGTTAGTCAGGGTAAGCTTGGTACAAACTATGGTACCGGAGGCCAAATAACCCACCTGAAAAAACTTGATCCAGTGGGAGGTGCACCTTAGCGGCCAAAAAACTGCACCCATTGCTGTTGGTGGGGATGAAGAAGTAGAAGAAGAAGATATTACGGGGTGGAAGGTGAACAAGAGGGAGACATTTTCTCTGGTACACAATGTAGCCCTGTCCCCAGCTGTGCAGTGGTACCACGACCGCCCACATCGTCATCAGCCTCAGCAACATCTCAGTGGCACCGTAGTAAGAGTCAGGCTGAGACACCAAAGCAGCTGAGGACCGCAATGAAAAAAAGTGCAGCTTTGAGCCTAACAACATCTGGGTTCAAGAAGTCACCTGCATCAGCGGCACCAGAAAAAAGAAAAAAAATCCAGCCTACCATTCTCAGCATGCATAGGTCAGAGGGGCAGTAAGAACGTAACCACCCAACGGCAAGTTTGTACAATAAGAAGCTGGCTACAATGTTAGTGCTGGACCTTCTCCCTTTTTCTTTAGTGGAAGGGGTGAGTTTTCTGGAATTTGTGACAGCCACCTGCCCAAAATGGAAGGTTCCCAGCCGGTCCTATTTCGCCAGAGTTGCTGTTCCAGCACTACATCAGGACATGCTGGAATTGCTTGGTCAAGCTTTGCAGCAGAGTGCTGATCACAATATCCACCTGAAAACAGACATGTGGACCAGTTGCCAAGCCACTGACTACATGTGCATCACTGCACACTGGATCTCTTTTGTGGGGGTTAGAGAAAAGATATCTGTAGCAGGTGTTGTTGACACTGCTGAGAGTTTTAATGTCACTCGTAAACATGCAACTGTATCCTTGTTCGCCATGGAGAAATATCATTCAGCTGCAAATTTTTGGGAAGAGTTTAACAGCAAGGTCTTTGAATGGGTGCACCCAAGAGGGCTTAATATTGGTTTTGCTGCCACGGACAATGGCAGTAATATAGTTAAGGCCATGGGGGATGGTGGCTATTTCAGGGTCCTGTGTTAGGCGCACTGCATTAACATCATTGTTCAAGACTTTCTGAAAAAAGAATACCGAGTCAGCAAATTACTGACCACCTGCAGTTCCAGATGCACCCATTCCAGTGATTCTTTTAAAGCCCGGAAGCAGCTGAGGATCATTCAACGTGAGCATAGAGTGCCAGTCAAAGCACTCACCCAGGAGCTGCCAACAAGTTGGAACTCAACTTATTACATGCATGAACGTCTGTTTGAGCAGTACAGACCAATCAATGTCTATGTCATGCAAAAACTAGGGGATGCTGCTATGAAAGGCATGACCATTGAGATGGACCAATGGGGCCTAGTTAAATGCCTGACAGAGATGCTACTTCCTTTCAAGCTCTTCACATGTGAAGTCAGCAAGGAGGACTGTACTATGGGCCAAGCTATCCCATTGTTGCACATGCTAGAGCAACAGCTGAAGGCGGTGTCTGACACGTACGCAGGTGTGGAGGAAAAAAATGAATCATATGAGTTGGTGGAGAGCTTAGCCCTTCACTTAGCTGAAAATACAAGGGTGGAAACTAAGATTGTGTCAGACAAACATTACATTTCTGCCACAACTCTGGATCCACGATATAAATCAGTACTGAACACTAAGACATTAATTCCTTTTTCAGAAGTGGATGCTGCCAAGTACAAAACTTGGATAGCTGAGGTAGCCAGTGACTTTGAAAAAGCACTGCTAGTAATTAAAGGCTCACTACTTCAGCCCACAACAAGTACTGCAGGGCATCCGGCATCAAGTTCAACTTCAGAGCCCGAGGGCAGTGCATTTGGCTCACAGCAGTCACCAACACTATCAACAACAACATGAACAGGATCATCAGCCCCAGGAAAATCGGCACAGGATTGGTATTTACAGCAAGGGCTTGTTAGGTCCAGTGCTGCTGCAAAGGCAAAAGAAGCCCAGATAAGCGGAGCACCCATGAACATTGAGTGGATGGTCCAGGCCTATCTGGATGACCCAACAGAGGTCTACATTGATCAAAACCCATTGGTGTATCTGTATGGGAAAAGGCACCAATGGGCAGTCCACAGCACGCTGGCGATAAACTATATGGCTGCTCTGTCACAAGTATCTCTTCTGAGCATGTTTTCAGTGCTGCTGGTGCAATTTTAACAGTGAAAAGGACCAGTCTCTCGCCCACAAACGTGGAGAGGTTAACCATGATCAAAATGAATCAGCACTTTATACTACCAGAGTACAAAATACATGAATCACAGCTGGAAGATGAGGACAGCGACTTAGGTGATAGAAGCAGTGTGTTAGATGACCTACTTCTGGTTGAACCACCAGAGTTTGAGGATGAGCTCTACTTCCCTGACAACTAGGCTTTCAACTTGTTACTTTCTTTCTTCCTTATTTACTTTTAATATTTTGTGAGTCTCTCTATCTTTCTGGTTGGAATCACAACAAATCAATCACCACCATCTTCTCTTTTTATTGCCATATTGGAGTTGCAGCTGTGTGCATTTAAGTCAACTCCTCCAAGTCCTGCTGCATCCTCCTGACTCGCCCTAAATCCATTCCCCTCAAGCCAGACATTGGCTGGAGAATAGTACAAAAAAATGTTGTCTCGACGAGTCCCTCCAAAAGAAGTGGAAAATGAGGACTAAAACTACCCTCCTTCCCAAGCCGAGAGGGACTGCCCCTTAGCTTAAGATGAGAAGGAGCAGATTATAATGGCATGCATTGGACGCTGACTCTGAGTAATTGATGTTTGTGTTGTTGTTGTTGTTGTTTGTTGTGTATGAAGTGAAGTTAAAGTGGTTCTAGTATGTAATCTACACACTAAAAGTGACTCAAGTCAATGTTTCCTTTCTTGTTGTTTCATAACAAAATTGTACTTCTACTGCAGGCCGATCCATTGCATTTTGGAATATGTAATCTGGACTCACTCGGTACACTACAGACTGATGATGACCACATTGTATCTTCTCAGTCAGTCAGTTGGATCGGAGATGATTGATGGAATAACTCATGGCGTTTCGAATCACAAAGTGCCCTAAAAGGTAAACAACTCAACAACAACCACAGCAGACCTACATGTCTCTGTATCTGTGTAGTAGTGGTGGAGTCGAGTAGTCACTAGTGTATTAGGTATAAATGGCCGCACACTGCTCGTCATACCAGCAACTTGCTGGTGTGACGAGCAGTGTGCGACCAACTTTTGCATAATTTATTACGGCTCCCTTGAGCCAACGGGCTGAAGAGCCTTGGATCTGCACCTGCGCGCCATGAGAGGTACTTGACCTGTTTTAATTACATTTTGGCAGTCCACACGGCACCCCTTCACACTGACCTGCTCCCTGCTGACGAGAGGCAACTACCTCGAAACACGTGTCCAGGGATGGCTAACGCAACACATACTGTTCTTTTTACACATCGTGGCATAGGCGTACCCGCCGTCGCCACCACATTTACCACAGTCCTTTGGGGCAACTTGTTGGTGTGACGAGCAGTGTGCGTCCAACTTTTGCATAATTTATTACGGCTCCCTTGAGCCAACGGGCTGACGAGCCTTGGATCTGGACCTGCGCGCCATGAGAGGTACTTGACCTGTTTTAATTACATTTTGGCAGTCCACACGGCACCCCTTCACACTGACCTGCTCCCTGCTGACGAGAGGCAACTACCTCGAAACACGTGTCCAGGGATGGCTAACGCAACACATACTGTTCTTTTTACACATCGTGGCATAGGCGTACCCGCCGTCGCCACCACATTTACCACAGTCCTTTGGGGCAACTTGCTGGTGTGACGAGCAGTGTGCGACCAACTTTTGCATAATTTATTACGGCTCCCTTGAGCCAACGGGCTGACGAGCCTTGGATCTGCACCTGCGCGCCATGAGAGGTACTTGACCTGTTTTAATTACATTTTGGCAGTCCACACGGCACCCCTTCACACTGACCTGCTCCCTGCTGACGAGGGATGGCTAACGCAACACATACTGTTGTTTTTACACATCGTGGCATAGGCGTACCCGCCGTCGCCACCACATTTACCACAGTCCTTTGGGGCAACTTGCTGGTGTGACGAGCAGTGTGCGACCAACTTTTGCATAATTTATTACGGCTCCCTTGAGCCAACGGGCTGACGAGCCTTGGATCTGCACCTGCGTGCCATGAGAGGTAGTTGACCTGTTTTAATTACATTTTGGCAGTCCACACGGCACCCCTTCACACTGACCTGCTCCCTGCTGACGAGAGGCAACTACCTCGAAACACGTGTCCAGGGATGGCTAACGCAACACATACTGTTCTTTTTACACATCGTGGCATAGGCATACCCGCCGTCGCCACCACATTTACCACAGTCCTTTGGGGCAACTTGCTGGTGTGACGAGCAGTGTGCGACCAACTTTTGCATAATTTATTATGGCTCCCTTGAGCCAACGGGCTGACGAGCCTTGGATCTGCACCTGCGCGCCATGAGAGGTACTTGACCTGTTTTAATTACATTTTGGCAGTCCACACGGCACCCCTTCACACTGACCTGCTCCCTGCTGACGAGAGGCAACTACCTCGAAACACGTGTCCAGGGATGGCTAACGCAACACATACTGTTCTTTTTACACATCGTGGCATAGGCGTACCCGCCGTCGCCACCACATTTACCACAGTCCTTTGGGGCAACTTGCTGGTGTGACGAGCAGTGTGCGACCAACTTTTGCATAATTTATTACGGCTCCCTTGAGCCAACGGGCTGACGAGCCTTGGATCTGCACCTGCGCGCCATGAGAGGTACTTGACCTGTTTTAATTACATTTTGGCAGTCCACACGGCACCCCTTCACACTGACCTGCTCCCTGCTGACGAGAGGCAACTACCTCGAAACACGTGTCCAGGGATGGCTAACGCAACACATACTGTTCTTTTTACACATCGTGGCATAGGCGTACCCGCCGTCGCCACCACATTTACAGTCCTTTGGGGCAACTTGCTGGTGTGACGAGCAGTGTGCGACCAACTTTTGCATAATTTATTACGGCTCCCTTGAGCCAACGGGCTGACGAGCCTTGGATCTGCACCTGCGCGCCATGAGAGGTACTTGACCTGTTTTAATTACATTTTGGCAGTCCACACGGCACCCCTTCACACTCACCTGCTACCTGCTGACGAGAGGCAACTACCTCGAAACACGTGTCCAGGGATGGCTAACGCAACACATACTGTTCTTTTTACACATCGTGGCATAGGCGTACCCGCCGTCGCCACCACATTTACCACAGTCCTTTGGGGCAACTTGCTGGTGTGACTAGCAGTGTGCGACCAACTTTTGCATAATTTATTACGGCTCCCTTGAGCCAACGGGCTGACGAGCCATGGATCTGCACCTGCGCGCCATGAGAGGTACTTGACCTGTTTTAATTACATTTTGGCAGTCCACACGGCACCCCTTCACACTGACCTGCTCCCTGCTGACGAGAGGCAACTACCTCGAAACACGTGTCCAGGGATGGCTAACGCAACACATACTGTTCTTTTTACACATCGTGGCATAGGCGTACCCGCCGTCGCCACCACATTTACCACAGTCCTTTGGGGCAACTTGCTGGTGTGACGAGCAGTGTGCGACCAACTTTTGCATAATTTATTACGGCTCCCTTGAGCCAACGGGCTGACGAGCCTTGGATCTGCACCTGCGCGCCATGAGAGGTACTTGACCTGTTTTAATTACATTTTGGCAGTCCACACGGCACCCCTTCACACTGACCTGCTCCCTGCTGACGAGAGGCAACTACCTCGAAACACGTGTCCAGGGATGGCTAACGCAACACATACTGTTCTTTTTACACATCGTGGCATAGGCGTACCCGCCGTCGCCACCACATTTACCACAGTCCTTTGGGGCAACTTGCTGGTGTGACGAGCAGTGTGCGACCAACTTTTGCATAATTTATTACGGCTCCCTTGAGCCAACGGGCTGACGAGCCTTGGATCTGCACCTGCGCGCCATGAGAGGTACTTGACCTGTTTTAATTACATTTTGGCAGTCCACACGGCACCCCTTCACACTGACCTGCTCCCTGCTGACGAGAGGCAACTACCTCGAAACACGTGTCCAGGGATGGCTAACGCAACACATACTGTTCTTTTTACACATCGTGGCATAGGCGTACCCGCCGTCGCCACCACATTTACCACAGTCCTTTGGGGCAACTTGCTGGTGTGACGAGCAGTGTGCGACCAACTTTTGCATAAATTAGTCACTAGTGTAGTAGTGGTATGACTGACAGCCGTGCATTAATTTAGTTACTTACTTTGGAAAATGCTATGTTGCTTTAGATGTGGCTCAGTCAAATTCTAAGCTAAGTGGAGGTTGGATCGGCGCCGTGGGCCTGCTTTGTCCTGCTGCTGTTGTAGGTTAATGCTGAAAACATACAACAGAGTAGACATGATTTAGCCATACCGCCTCTGAAAGTGTTTGCACTCCTCCGTAATTCATGCTTTTTTTCTCCTTGATTTTTCAATATCCCTTTTGTTTTTCCATCTACACTTACAGGCCGGCCTTTACCCTGTGCTAAACAGAGAAAAATAACTCACACTCACGTACCAATCCGCATCTGCCAGGCAGGCAGTGGCACCCAAGATTGACGAACGCAGCGTCTATGTAATGGAGGACCTAGAGGAATGCCGAGATGCAATTCCCCAATTTGACCAGGATAACATACAGTAACTTTAGTATCTTTCATCATTTTTTAAATAATTGTACTTATTTTTTCTCATTACGACTGTGTGTCTGTTGTTGTTGTTATTATGTTTGCTCTTTGCTTATAATTGATCCCTAAAGATATTTTTTAATTTTCTTTGCTAGCTTTATGAGGAGGCCCAGTACAACAGAACATAAAATGTATGCAATTTGGGTCTCTCTGAGGGCCGACAGGCAAGGAAAATAGCATAATAATAATTAATAATATACTGCTGCCCTGTATTGTCTACTAGTCCAGTTAGTAAGTACTACTTATCATAATTAATCATCAAGTCATCATCATGCTTGCATTTCCTTTTTCTCCCTTAACAGATATATGATGGTCATCTGGCAAGATTGTGTGCATTCAGTTGTTATTGTCCATGTGTAGTGTTTGTTTTTGTCAAATATTTCCCTCAAATACCCCTTCCCAACCATTCATTAAACCCAAACCCTCTTCCCCCGGGCTGTGTGATTTATACTGAGGTGTCAATAAATTAACTTTACACCAATAATTGATCACACACTTGCTGGGGCATATGTGGTGACAGCAACACTAATTTAATTTCAATCAAGGCAGGGTGAGGATCTTCTTCTGCTTGCCAATGCTCACCCATGCTCAGTATATTTGAAAGTCAATTTTTTCCCAAAGTAACATAATCCATCATAATTAATTGCCGGCATCGATTGGATTCATCATCCCCCTCGTAAGTTACAGCACTAATGGTTTTGCTTGTGTCGAGTGACTCGAGCCAACTACAGTTTGTAACTTGTTGTACTAAGCTATCTCCATGACCATTATGTTTTATTTTACTTTAGCATTGCTAATCATCATTATTATGGTTTCTTGTTTGGCAGTCTTCTTGTGTACTGTACTGTAGTTTGTTTTACTACTGCTTCCAAAGTCTCTCTCAGTCGACTGACTGTCTCATTCTCTTTTTTTGCAAATGCTACTGCCAGTGTATACTGTACTACCACCACAACCATTGCATCTTGGGAAACCAAACCATCATCACCATGCAGCCATCACTGTGCCTAAGTTTAAACATCAAACACAGGTAAAAAAAGAAGTTTGGGGGAGGCATAATTAATAATGGAAATTAATTCACACACCCACACCCTTGAGTCCAGTTGCAGACTGCATATACTAGGAGGAGAGTCTGACAGTTCTAGTAGGACAAGTCATGCAGTGAGGGTACCACATCTATCTGTTCGTGTGTTAGAAAATTGGCAGATAATTTAACCCTGTGCGCGCTGTGTGAATTTTCCCGCTGTGCGGGCGAATTAACGAGTAGGCGGGGTTCGGACGGCCCCCGGACGTCCTCCGCACATGCCCACAGTGAAGACGAACGGCCGGGGGCCATCCACAGCATGCAAGGGGTTAAATCAAAAACTGGCTGCTGCAAAGAAAGAAAACCGTGTGACGTGAAAGAGTAACCCCCCTCAAAACATTTATATTGTATGGAAAGTTTAAGTATAATTATAATTGAATCCCCAAACAAAATATTCTAATGTAAAAATCCCACAACACCTGACCGACCCCTCTCCCTAACCACAACCAATGTTAAAAAAAATAGAGTCCAACCAATGTCCGTTAAATAAAATTCAAAAATAAAATTGTCCATAAATATATAAATCCTAACTTTTCCCCAATATAGCCCAATGCCCACCCACCAAAAAAAGGAACAAAAAGGGGCAATCTAATGGGATCTCTATCGGCGGCCTCGCAGTCTCCAGTTAATCTCCAGGACCTCCTTTACCTGCTCCTCTAGGCGTGACATTCAGAGGAGCATGCAGCACTTAAAAGCTCGACAACTGCATCCGCGGGGGGGTAGCAGTGCTGGATGAAGTGTGACGGGCGGCTGCCAGAACACGGCACTGTACCACTCGAGGGGCCTGGTTGGGGCTCGGGGCATTGGAGGAGGCTGCAGCTGCTGCCGCCTCCTCCTCCGCTAGAGCCACCAGCTGCCGATATTCATTGTCAATGGCCTCAAGCTTCCAGCGCCGGGTCATGGCTGCCAAATCCTTCCTGTCTGGTTTTGCTTTTGGTTGGGAGGGAGTAGCTATATAAAAAAAAAGACTATTGTAACCAATACTGTTAGCAAAACAGTAGCACAAAATGAATTCTACACATAGTGGCACAGTAGCACTAGCACGCACAGTACATAATGTTTGTGGTATCAATGGACTCGAGTACACAAGTTTTCTTCTTCTCTATTGTTTAACTAAATTAAGTAACCTTGTTGTAGCCAGCATGCCAGCTCAGTCAGCTTGAGCCCAAGACAAACATACTTGTGACGTAGACTCACATTTTTTTAATTTTTATTTACTACTGTCTGCTGGTGGGGAAGCTGACTACACAATCATCTTATTTTTTCTATTATGGGATGCACTGGCCATAATCTGTTACATCAAGGCCAGGGCAACTGCTCAATTTCACTTTCACCCTGCCCTGACTACTACAACAAGGCAGATAATATCTGATCCAAATGATCATTGCTTATATATATGGGAAGGCTTGATAACATACATACACAATACATATGCTGTGGTTGTAAACTACTGTGAGTCAAGGGAGTATTCTGGAAATACAACTTCTATTTCCTTGGCTTTGCTACTCTGGTGTAGTTTATTTCCTTTTACATTCTCTTCAAAGACTCTTCATCCAGTGACAGTCTCCACCTATGCTACGATGAATACCATCCAGGCATCCATCCATTCAAAGTAAACATGCCTATCATTCTTCTTAACCTCTCAACAAATCTTAGTTTGCTTTAACAACAACTAACATTTATTATTTATTTTTAAACCACCACCCATGCATCCTTACTTCCTTGCGTCCTTGCTTGCCTTTGAGTTTGACCCATGAAACACACTATCCAATTCAATGTATTATATTATGATTAGGAACTCCGAAGAGTTCCACGTAAAAACATATATCCATTTCATCAATTTACCCATCACTTAAAAGGGGAAAATTCGAATTTCATATAAAGGACAGCTCGATAATACATGATAATTTCACAAAGTGGAGCAGTATGAGCAAAAAATTCATTTCAACATTCGTTCAACTACAAAGATTTTGGGGCTAGACAGATCAAATTAAGCATAGTATATATGCAATAACTAGCAGCAACAACGAAGAAGAGCAAAGTGCAATTGCTCAAGTATCAAAATCTTAGGATAGTAAATGATTGGTTGTGTGAACGGCATTCGTAGCAGCATGTGGGGAGGCAAAGGTACAAATACAGAGTTATTATAAAATTCTAGGAAATCCGTAATATATATACAATAACTAGGTGCAGACCCTGCTTAACACAGAGAAAACAAATGAAGTGCAAATGCTCAAGTATCAACATTTTAGGATAATAAATAATCGGTTGTGAAAAACGGTAATCGTAGCAGCATATGAGGGGACGAAAGTTCAAAAAGAGAGCTATAGCATCAGCATCAAGAGACCTTGTTAGAATGCGGCCATAGCGTAGATAGAAACAAGCATAAACAGTACAATAAAAGTTTTGTGGTTACAGCCTGCCAATAATGCTACCCAAGAATATTCATTAAAAATCCATTCAGTGCAAAACTACCCATGCCCATCCAACCCATGAAACACCCCGGAGGATTCTTGCTATCACCCATACAGTTTCATCCACCTAGGCAGGCATCTTTTCTTTCACCCCGCTGCGCGCCCTACAATTGCTGCATGAAAGGAAATAGCGCGATTTAGCATGCTTTTAAAAATAGTAAATTATTTTAGCGTCATTACTGTTCTTAGTTGGGTAATTCATTTTTAATCCCTTCTTCCGCACTTGCACTTTGACTGGCCAAGGTGAGCTTGTGTACTCCGCCTGTCAGAGCGGGTCACCGAGCACACGTCATCTTGGTCAGCGCTCTAGTAGGTGGTGTTAAGACCGCTCCTTCCTATTTAAGAAGAGGGAAATGCGAGCGCGAGAACACTAAGATTACCCCGCTGCGCACCCTACGATCGCTGCATGAAAGGAAATAGTGCGATTTAACGTGTTTTTAAAAATAGTAAATTGTTTTAGCATCATTACTATTCTTAGTTGGGTAATTCATTTTTAAGCCCTTATTCCGCACTTGCACTTTGACTGGCGAAGGTGAGCTGGTGTACTCCGCCTGTCAGAGCGAGTCATCGAGCACACGCCATCTTGGTCAGCATTCTAGTTGATGTTGTTAAGAACGCTCCTCCCTATTTAAGGAGAGGGAAATGCAAGCACGCCACCGGCGCACCAAAGGCAAGCTGAAAGTACGCCAAAGGCAAGCCCGTCTGCGCCCGTCCGCACATAGCGATAGCCACGCTGCCGGTCAGGAGTACCGTTTAACTGGAAATGCCAGCCTTCATTATTCGAAGGAGCAACTAATCTCCATATGTGAGCAGGGTGGCATGGGCGCCAAAGGCGAGGAACTGAGTGAAGGAAGAGCCGCCTCGGTGAATCTTACGCCAGAAAGTCTTAAATGTGGCTTAATTTATGTTAGATCCCTGATAAAGCATCATCAGGAGATCTTTACCTTGTTGGAATGTTATAATCTGGATGCATTGTTTTTAAGTGAAACATGGACACGATCTGATTCGTAAGTTGAGCTGGGTCTAGCTTGCCCCTGGGCTATAAAGCCTTTCATAAACCATGGTTAGTTGGGAGAGAAGGGGGAGTGATAAATAAAGATAAATCGAATTTTGTCCCTATTAATATTGATGAAGTGGAGGGCACTGGATTGCTAGGGTTCTCCCTCAAGGATGCCAAAGGACAATTGTTTTCTGGCATAGTGTGTTACAGACCCCCTGGAGGACTGAGCCCCCAGTATCAAGCACTGATTGACATTTTTTATGATATGTCACTCACCCATTCAAGAATAACTATTCTGGGAGATTATAATCTCTAGAAAAATGGGAATCTAGGCCCAGCCTTGAAAGAGCTACTACAAGCATGTGTGAATATAAACTTGCAACAACTGGTGTTACAGCCATCACACCAGGGAGGCCATGTCTTAGACTTAATATTTGCAAATCAAACAGAGGTAGAGGTGGTAGAGATATTGCCTCTATGCTGGACTGATCACTTTTTAACCCAATTTCTGTTAACACTTCCCAGAGTGAGCAATAAAATGACTCATTCTGGGAACTATCAATAGGTAAAGGAATGGACTAAGCTGCTGAAAATTAATCATTCCCCGGTATTTACTGATAAATAACTTATTTGATGCCAGCAAATCGGTGGAAGAAAACTATCACAACTTCTGTGGTCAGATAAACCACACTCTTGACCAACTGGCACCAGTGAAAAAGTTAAAAAACAGGTACAAACCATCATCCCCATGGTACAATGAGGAGTTAAAGATACAAAGGAAAAACTGTAAACAAGCAGAAAGAAAGTGGAGAAAACTCTATGAGGAAAAGCACAAAATAGCCTTGAAAATAGCATTGGGCACATATAAAGTAACGATTGCTATGGCAAAAGCTGAATAGTATGCAAACATTATTCTGCAGGCGCCTAACAGTGCCAGATCCATGTTTAATATAGTGAAGGACCTTTCCGAACCGGAGTGTGTGAATAATAAGATCATAGCCACTCAAGAGCTATGTGATGGCCTGGCAGGGTATTTTGAAGAGAAGATTAACAAAATCATTAGTGGCCGGGAATCAAATAAGGAGACTGGGATGGACGATGGAAAGGGCTCATCTGAACTCATGATGACAGGGAAGCAGGAAGAGGGAGCAGACAAAGATAAACAGGCAATCCTGGATCATTTCCAGATCCCCACAGAGGAATAGTTTAATAAAATAGCTCTGAGTGTTTCCTCTAGGCCGCCACTGGACTCTCTCCCAGATAGGATGTGGAGAGAATTCAATCCAGAGCTCTTTCCCCGGCTCCGCCAAATTTGTTGTCAATCATTGAGTAGTAGAGTGGTCCCAGACTGTTGGAAGCAGGCAATGGTGACCCCCTTATTCAAGAAAGCCACACTCAATCCCCTATGCCCATCAAACTACAGGCCTATCTCCCAGTTGCCCTACACAGTAAAAATCCTGGAGTGGTCAGTTAGCAAAACCCTGTCATATTTTCTAGATGACAACCACTTGCTAGATGAGGTTCAATTTGGGCACCGACCTGCGCATGGAACAGAAACGACTTTAGTGACAGTCCTATACGAACTCTGAATGCGAGCAGACACCGGCCAATCGGTCATATTAGTGTTATTGGATGTGTCAGCCGCATTTGATACGGTCAATCACAACATTCTGTTAAACAGACTTATGGAGGTTGGAATTAAGGGCATGGCACTGAACTGGTTCCAGTCATACCTGTTGGGCAGACAGCCAGCAGTGGCTATTCCTCCCTTTGTATCAAGAAAGAGTTCCATCCAGGACGAGGTCCCTCAGGGCTTGGCAATAAGTCTGATTCTATTTAACGTATACCTGCTCCCATTTATTCCTATTCTTAAATCCTATGGAATAGAATTAGTGAACTACGCAGATGATACGCAACTTGTCTTCTCAATGGAAGGGAATCAATCAGTATCACTGGATAGATTCCACAAGTGCATTTGAAAAACTGCTAACTGGCTTAGGGACAACTCCTTACAATTTAATGGTGACAAAACAGAAATTGTGTACTGTACGGCAAAAAAAATATCTCGCCCACTCCCAGCCGACTTCTGGCCTACCCCCACAGACAAACCACTAAGTCCATCTAAGACAGTGCGCAATCTGGGGGTGCTGTTTGACAATAGTCTACAACTAGACTCCCAAGTAAATAAAACAGTTGGCACTTGCCTATATTTGATTAGAGATCTACGGAAAATACTTCCGCTGATGCCGACTTCTGCCAGGACACAGATGGTGAGGAGTGTCATCTTGAGCAGGTTAGACTATTGTAACTCTCTACTACTAGGAGCACCAAATTCTCTGATAATGAAACTGCAGAGAATTCAAACAATAGCTGGCAAGTTATCTTTAAAGAGACAGCGTATGTCTTCTGCGTCTCTATCCCTGAAGGATCTTCATTGGTTACCGATTCTTCAGAGAATACAATTTAAATCACGGAATGGGACCTAGACCACTGCAGAGCAAATTTACCTGGTATATTCCATCTAGAAACATTGGGTTATCAACAGCAAGACTGGTGAGAACAACTAGAATTAGAAAAACCAGGACAGGAGGCAGAGCATTCGGCTCTGCAGCTTAGCGGTTGTGGAATGAACTCCTGATTGATCTCAGACAAACTGGGGATCTGCTTCCCTTTAGAAAAAAGCTGAAAACATGGCTCTTCCCCAGGGAAAAGTGAAGTACAGTTGTAGCTCTAATTACTCTCATCTGGCATGGTTGTATCTACGCACAGTGAATGTATGGTAATCCCAGCGCCAGGATACCCCTCAGGTGACAGTGCGCTTACATTACATTACCTTCCACCCATCTCTCAACCACCCATGCATCTGATTCCTATCAGCCACCTATGTATGCATTCCACGTGGCACATATCCTTCTCTGCCAGTCATATATATTACATCTCGCCCGTCCTTCCTTCTTCCATCCTTCTTTCCCTTTTTATTCAACCCATTCATCAAGGTCATCTGACTCTTAGTCTTCTCCAATGAAACTTTCCCAGCTGAGTTTAATTCAGATAGAAGAGGTCATTAGTTACTCAACTACTCCTCCCACCGCTAATGCTATTGCTCTAATGCAAGGTAAAGGGTGTCTTCTTCAATCAATCAATCAATCAATCAATCAATCAATCAATCAATCAATCACATATTTGTAAAGCGCACTAATCACCCATGAGGGTCACTCTCAAGGTGCTGAGCTGGGGTTTGGGGTGCAGCTACTGCTCGAACAGCCAGGTCTTGAGGAGTCTCCTGAAGGTCAGCAGGTCCTGGGTCTGTTGCAGCTGTGTGGGGAGGGTGTTCCATGTTTTGGCCACGAAGTAGGAGAAGGATCTGCCGCTGGCGGTGGTCCTTTGGGTCTGCTGTGGGTTTCTTGAGTAGGGTGTTGATCTCAGCGTGCTTCCAGCTTTCCAGGAAAGTGGCGGTCTTGAATGAGTGGTTGATGATCTTCCGAAGCTGGGGTGCGATGATGCGGTTTGCTTTGTTGAAGCTGTGGTGAGAGCAGGAGTCTGTTGGTGAGCAGAAGTGGATGGTGTTCATGGTCTTGATGGTGTCGTCGTCGTTGATGTGGGTCCAGGAGAGCAGGTGGCTGGCGAGGCTGGGGGGCGGTGAGTCTGCAGATATGGTGGCTGTAGGCTGGGTCTGGGTGTTGAAGCTGTCGTGGATGTCTGCGATCTTGTGGTGTAAGAAGGTGGCTAGGGAGTCGCATAGTTCTTGTGACGGCGGGATGTCGTTGGCGCTTGAGCTGGGGTTGGAGAGTTCCTTCACGATGTTGCTGTTGTGTGCGTTGTTGTCGATGCGTTCCTTGAAGGAGGACCTTTTTGTGGCTTGGATGAGTTGGTTGTTCTTGCGGATGGCGTTCTTTAGGGCTGTGTGGTTTTCCGGTGTCTTTTCGTGTTGACACTTTCTCTAGAGTCTTCCGCAATTTTGCTTGGTTTCCTGAAGGTCGGTGGTGAACCAGCTGGCCTTTCTTTCAGTGTGTCTGTTTGAGGGTCTTTTGATCGGGGCGAGAGTGTTGGTGCAGTCATCGATCCATTGCCTGCGGTTGTGGGTGGCCATGTCGGTGGTGCCTGTCGGTGGGTTTCGAGCGAGGGTGGTGATGAGCTGGTCTTCCGTGATCTTATTCCAGTAGCGGTAGGGGATCCGTAGCGGGTGGTGGTGCGTGGTAGGTTTCTTGAAGGTGAAGTGGACACAGCGGTGGTCGGTACAGTGGAGTTTGGTGGTGTGGCTGAAGGTGGTGTGGCTGAAGGTGATGTGGTTGCTGGTTGAGAGGATGGGGTTGAGCGTGTGGCCGGCAGAGTGGGTGGGGGTCGTGACAAGCTGTTTGAGTCCGAGGTTGGAGAGGTTATCGAGCAGGGCGGCAGAGTTGCTGTCGTTGGTGTTCTCGAGGTGGAAATTCAGGTCTCCGAGGAGGATGCCGTCTGTGGACGCAAGGGCGTGCGTGCTGACGATGTCGGAGATGGCGTCGATGAACTGTGGCCGGGGACCGGGAGTCTGTAGATGAGTTTTCCTCTGAGAGTGATGTTGGGGTCGGTGTGGATCAGGAAGTTCAGGTGTTCAGCGGTGCTGGAGGTGTCTGTCGTGCAGGTCGAGACTCTGAGGGTGTTCCTGTAGATGGCGATTCCTCCTCCAGGTTTGTTGGTGCGGTCCCTTCTGGTGATCTTTTACCCATCTGGTATGGCTATGGCGATGTCGGGTGCCGAGGAGGGGTTCATCCAGGTCTCTGTTAGGAAGGCGACGTCCGGGGAGGCTGAGTCGAGTAGGTCCCAGAGTTCTACGGCATGCTCGAGGATGGAGCGGGTGTTGAGTAGTATGCATCTGAGGTGGTTGCGTTCTGCTCTTATGGGTGGTGTGGGGCGTGCAGGTGTTCTGCGGCTGGTGAAGCTGCAGCCACGGCAGGTGAAGGGTCCGTGGTTAGTGTCAGGCTGGCCTGGCAGCAGTTAGAAGACCGGCCGGTGTTGAGTCCGTGGAAGAAGCCGGCGTCATATCGTTGTCGGGTGTCATGGCTCTCGTTGGGGCCAGGGGTCCTGGCATTGGGTGCGGTCCAGGCACGGATTGGTGCAGATGGGCTTGCCTTAGGTGCGCCTTCGGCGCACGCTGCACGCATCCACGCAGCGTTCTGCATAATATAGGGGAGGGGAGGGAGGCTCAGCTGGGAGGTGGGAGAATGGGCACGGTAAGAGGGGCGGGCTGAGGCAGCAATGGCAGGAATGGGGGAAGCACAAGGGGGCAGGCACCGATGGGGAGGAAAACAGTGAAGGGAACAGAACAAAGAAGAAAAAAGATGCTGGAGATAGCACACAGAGGAGAAAACAAGTAATCAATGCAGTGCAAGTAACAGGTAACAGAATCGCCCAAGATCACAAAAAAACCTTGGCGGCAGCAGCCTCGAACACCCAGGGCCGGGGACTCCGCAGGCAGCAGCGAAGAGCAGGAGCTGCGGGGAGAGTGCAGGCCTATGACCGAAGTCAAGGTCTTTAACCGTTGTTCACAACAACTTAGTCTCTCTCAACATACAGTGTCACCCTTGCAGCGAGTTTGTAACTATTGTCAATAAGTAAGGAATATAAGTATAACTTACCACCGCCTGCCACTGCTGCTGACTCACCCACCCCTGTGGCAGCTGCCACATCCACTGCTCCCTCCTGGCTGGCATCCCTGGCCCCGGCACTGGTGGTTGGTATGACTAGAAAAAAACATTACTCATTTTTTAAATGCCATATACACCTCCCCCTATTTATTCTTTTTCACTAGCAAGATTGAAAAAAAAGTTAAAATACATATATATACCACATACATCACTAGTCCAAATCAGGTACTAGAGTAGACACTAGTAGGAGTATGTCCTATCCTATCAAAAATAGTAAAATATCTGGTTGGGCATTATTGGTGGGAATTGTCGAAAAGCCTCTCAAGATTAGGAAGACTAGAAGAGGACAACCCAAAGGACTTGACTCAGTGACTAGAGCTATTGGTGAATCTGACTTTTAAAACCTTTTAAATTAAAATAAAGAGTGGCTAACTGGGCAAGCTTAGCTACAGACAGACTAAAATACTAGTAGTACAGAGAGTCAGAGCAGAGGCAGTTAGAGGCAGGGATAACAAGAATTTAGAAACAGATATTCTAGATCGAAAAAGATTTGGTAAAAAAAAGAATCAGGAAGCGGAAATATTAGTTCGGAAAAAATAAGGTGCAGTAAACATTAGGGGAATATAATTAATATTAACAACTGGACGACTTACTGAGGCCAGCAGCAGAGCCCTCAGTAGAGGAGAGGTCCTTGCCCTGGGATTGGGAGGCATCCTGTTGTTGTCCATCTGCTCCCTCCAACTCTGACCCCATCTTCTTGCCCGTGGGTGCTGATCATGTAACATATTATAAAGAAAGAGACAAACATTGATTATTGGTGTGAAACAAGTCAAATATTTTTAAAAATGCTCCCAAAAACATTTTGGGAAACAACAATTGCAATAAAATTGACCTATCTAATCTGATCGACTAGTAGTATCGCGGGATTTGCAGACCGTCTAGTTATTATTTATGAACACTAATCCAGTGTTCCATTCTTATTCCGGAATCCTAAGCCTAAGTACCACCTGACCTAGCCCACCTATTCCAGATGGGCCAATTGTTCACTAAGTCTGCATTTCCATTTACTTTAGTCCTCAAAATGCATAGATGGAGGACGCATGCATACATTTTTGTATACACCAAATTGTTGCTTGGTTGCTGCTGATGTTCTGCTAAGCCTATAACTCACTCACTAACAAACTACAAAAGATGTCTAGAAAATAACAATCACAGAAGATTTTTAAACATAATTTACCTGCAATGTAAGCAGCAGAATTCTTGATATTCCCAAAATATATATATATATATATTTGCAATAACAGTAAAACAGTCTAGAGAACACACAATACTACTTGTATTAGCTACTCACCAAGCCCCACGACCTCAACATCTAGCAGGTCCAGCAGGTCCAGCAGGTCCTGCTCCCGGTCCAAGATGTCTGACCACCAGGGGGTCAGCTGGTTATGGGTGCGCCGGACCCCAGAGCAGCGAAATACTGCAAGGCGCACCCTCGCCCACTCACGGTGACGCTCCTGGGTAGCCTGCTGCATGCAAGGTGGAGTTGGTGATGCACAAAAAAACACAAGGGCGGCCACCTCCGCCTCGTTAAAAAGGGCCTGGGCCTGCAACCCTTCTGGGTGCAGTCTGCCGCAGGGAATGCAGCTCTTATTGGTCGCAGGCGCCTTGCCCTTGGAGCCGGTACCCTTAGCAATGGTCCTGGGGTGGGTGGGGGGCGAAAAAGAAAATGTAGCAGTAAAAAATAAAGTAAGGGGAAGAAGCAGGAGAGTAAAAAAGGAAGTAATATAAAACAGTAGAAAAAAGTAAAATAAACTCAGTAAAAGTAGAAATAAAACGCAAAATATACACTTAGGGACAGAGAGAGATAGATAATAAATAAAACAAGATTAGAAAAACAGTGTAAAAAACAAAGGATTGAAAAGATTGGAGAGGGATTGAAAAGCAGGCCCCAGAACCATGCAAAGAATAGGAAAATAAGATGGCCACGCCCATTGGTGACCGTGTGATGAAGTTCATGAGATATTTTCCCCGAACACATCATCCTCATTACCGAACTTCAAAAACATCTCACTAGCATACGCGAGCACATGCGAGCATGCGGAAAGTAGCAACTCCGCATGCTCGCGTAGCGCTGCAGAGTTTTTGTGGCGCTTCACATAGACTCGCACAGCGCGGCTATGCGAACTTCGCCCAGGGTTATTTATTTTCTTGCAAAGGGTATCAACAAAGGGTTTGTGGTGCTAAAATCACAATCATCCTACCTTTCAAGAACAGGCAGACTTTTGTCAGAAAATCAAAATTTTCTACACAGTTTTGGCATTTTACTCACACATAAACTATTTTTCCTATTTTTTGTGCTTAAACCCTCCTTCCAGTTAGTGGTAGAAATGGGTGTAGAAGCAATAATGGATCCCGGACGACTATACATTTCTGAAAAGTAGAGAAAATTCTGAATTTAGCAAGGGGTAGTTTGTGTAGATCCTTCAAGCTATTCCTATGGAAGCAAACCGCTGAAATAAAAAAATATTGAAATTGAGTTGAAAAAAACATCCACTTGTGCCAACATTTTCACCTGTAACTTCTTCTAAGTATGCACATTTTTAAAAGCTATATAGCGTTATGTCCACTGGCTCCGTCTGGTTGCGAGTATATATAGGACTTGTAGGTTTAGCTTTAAGAAATGTAAATGAAATTATTTGGTGTAATGGTTTTAAAAGACCGAACATTTGAATAAAATTGACTTTGACTTTGTAGGTTTAGCAAGAACCCAGAGCCAAAAACTGAGCTGTGTCTTGCAACAGGTTTTCATTGTGTATCGGGTATATAGCAATTCATTTGGTAAAATATAAAGAGTGAAAAAAAGGTATGAAGGAAACCTATATATATTTATGAAATGGGAACAAAATATAGACATCAGAATCAGTGGTTATTTGCACATCTCTGAAATTAGGACTACTCAAGTCAAGTCAAATTACTTCATTTGGTAACTGTTAAAGATGACCACAAAAGTTCATTTACATAAATCAAAACAGATTTAAAATTCCAATTCCTTATATCGTTAAAATATTATAAAAATCATCACAAGATAGATTTACGATATTTAAAAACATGTTTTTAAAAATACAATTACAGAAGCAATGATAAATTCATTATCTAGTGATTTCAGAAAACAAAATGCTAAGTGACTTTGTCTCAAACCCGATCTTTTTAAAACTGGAATAATCCCTGTTTTTCTTGAGTTTGAATAAAATTTGCATTATATGTATTGTTGATTGGGTCGAGACATCATCGCATGGACATATGCTTAAGGCTCTTGACCGATCATTTGGTGCAGGAAAACTTAAAGTTCTGGATAAAATGTTAAATCTAAACCGGGTTAACAGAAACCATCATATTCGTTAGTTGTCAATACGATATACGGTTGTATAGCAGACTACTCAAACTAGCATGTGAATTAGAGGAGATTTTTCAAAACAACTTATTTTTTATACATTGGCTATCATTTGGAAGGCAGGAATGTAAAGATAGTCAATTGGTGATAACACTTGTTCTACAATTCTGTCTTCCCCTAAGTCTTTCAATAAAAATGGTACCTTACTTGAGTGGGTAGGGCTAGTGCCTGCAACAGGAAAAGGCCCAAAACACAAATTGGACACATCACATTTTTTCAGTGAAAACTGACCCTTTATTTGCAATGTGCCTAGCTGTGGATTTTAGAACTAGTTCACCCGGCACAGAGGGAAACCTAACAAACCTATACATTTTTGAAAACTGGAAATCCAATTGAATCCAGGATGGGGTGACTTGTAAGGCTTTAAATATGTTCTGTTACCCAGAATCCCTTGCAAAACCTCAAACTTTTTAAAACAAAAACCACATTTTTCTCACATTTGGTGATGGACCTTTCTGTAATCTGTGTTGAGCCACAAACTTTGACTAAAGCAGCATTCCCCCCAAGTCTCCCGATAAAAGTGTACCTCACTTGTGTGGATAGGTTTAGTGCCCGTGGCAGGAAACGGCCAAAACGCGATGTGGACACATCACAGTTTTCCAGTGAAAACTGACACTTTTTTCTCAATGTGCCTAGTTGTGGATTTTGGACCCTAGCTCTGCTGGCACCTAAGTAAACCTAGCAAACGTTTACATTTTTGAAAAATAAACATCCAGTGAAATCCAGGATGGGGTGAATTGTGTGGCTCTCATCAGATTCTATTACTCAGAATCCCTTGCAAACCTCAAATTTTGGAGAAAAAAAACACATTTTCCTCACATTTATGTGATGGAAAGTTCTAGAATCTGTGTGGAGCCACAAACTTCCACCCACCCAGCATTCCCCCACTCTCCCCATGAAATTTTTACCTCACTTGTATGGGTAGGCCTAGTGTCTGTGACAGGAAATGGCCCAAAACACAACATGGGCACATCAAAGTTTTCCACAGAAAAAACTATTTTTAAATGTGCCTATCTGTGGATTTGGGACCCTAGCTCATCCGGCACCTAGGGAATCCTAGCCGACCTATACAATGTTGAAAATAAGACACACAGTGGAATCCAGTATAGGGTGATTTCTGTGCTTCTCATCAGGTTCTGTTACCCAGAATCCCTTGCACGCTTCAAACTTTGTAATAAAAAAAAAAATCCTCACATTTCTGTGATGGAAAGTTCTGGAATATATGGGGAGCCACAAATTTCCACCCACCATTCCCCCAAGTTTCCCGATAAAAATGGTGCCTCACTTGTGTGGGTAAGCCTGGTGCCCGCGACATGAAACGGCCCAAAACGCACCATTGACACATCACATTTTTCCAGTGAAAACTGACCCTTTTTTTGCAATGTGCCTAGCTGTGGATTTTGGACCTTAGCTCTGCCATCATCTAGGGTAACCCAGAAATCCTGTATACATTTGTAACGTAGACACCCAGGGGAATCCAGGATGGAGTGACTTGTGTGGCTCTCACCAGGTTTCTGTAACCCAGAATCCCTTGCAAACCTCAAACTATGTCAAAATCAGCATATTTTCATCACATTTCTGTGATGGAAAGTTCTGGAATCTACGGGGAGCGACAAACTCCAACCCACCCAGAATTTCCTCAAGTCTCCTGATGAATATAGTTCCTCACTTGTGTGGGTAGGCCTAGTGTCCGAGATAGGAAACGTTCCAAAACATACCGTGGAGACTTAAAAATTATTGATTACAAAAATACCTTGTTTTGCTAGGGAGTCACTGGGCTTGGCTGCCATCTAGAGAAACCTAACAAACCCAACCATTTCTGAAAACTAGATACCCGGGGGAGTCCAGGGAGGTGTGACTTGTGTGGATCCCCCAATGTTTTCCTACCCATAATCCCCTGCAAACCTCGAATTTAGATTAAAAGAATCACATTTTCCTTACCTTTCTGTGTGTGATCACCATGCTGGCACAAATGTCCTACCACCCAGCATTCCCCTTGGTTTCCCGATAAAAATTATACCTCACTTGTCGGGGTGTCCAATGCAGAATCGCCTAAAACTTATATAAAAAATATAGCACTTGGAGCTCGCTGGTCTATCCCCTCAATCCCTATGTTTATGGCCCTTCCTAGTCGCAGGCCCTTGACCCACTCACACAAGTGAGATATCATTTTTCTCAGGAGACCGAGGGGAATGCTCAGTAATCACAGACAGCAATGTGAGGAAAATGTGATTTGTTTTTTAGCTAAATTTGAGGTTTGCAGAGGATTCTGGGTAAGAAACCATTGGGGGATCCATGCAAGCCACACCTCTCTGGAATCCCCCGGGTGTCTAGTTTTCATAAATGTTGGGATGGTAGGTTTTCTTTGGAAGGCCATTGAGCCTGGGACCAAAAACGCAGGTGCACCCCTTGCAAAACCAGGTTGTTTTGTGATAGATCATTTGATGTCCCCACAATACATTTTGGGCCCCTCCCTGTCACTAGCACTTTGCCCACCCACACAGGTGAGGTACCATTTTAATCGGGAGCCCTGCAAGAATGCTGGGTGGTAGGAGATTTGTTTCAGCCTGGTGATCTTTGGTCATAGATAGGTGATGAAGAAAGGTTTCGCATAAAAGGAAACTTGCTCGTCTGCAATCCTCTCGAATAACCTGTAATACTATCATCAATTTGTCCGTGAGTACTAAAAATGCACCACATTCAACATTATTGTATCTAGGGGATGGTTTTCTATGTGCCATACTAATGAATAACCGAAGTGTCCTGAAATGGCCGCTGAAAATGCGGGAACTCTTCTGCGCCTGCGTCTACTACATCTACTTAGGGGCCGATTCCGATCCGGGTCGGAAGGGCACCGAATGCGACCCGTCTGGAAAAACTACGCACCGTACGCGTGTTTTCCGCCCAACTCGTACAGCTGTACGAGCGAGCAAGTACGATGCGAGCTACATGAAATTCACCGACCGACTCGTTTCCGGGTCCGAACCGCTCCGTACATCTTGGTCGTAAGCTAACCGTGGCATGCAATGGATGCGATTCATGACCAAGCCAGTACGATGCACGCGTCGGACAGCCTGTGCGAGCCGGAGTGTCCGCCTCGCAAATCGGCTGGGTGGTTGCCTTTGGTGGTCCGCGTCGGACCCCCGTCTCCCGCAGCTCTACGACTCGGACACAGGGGGAGACCCATGGGTCTCCCCAACACAGGCATGTATGGTGCGTATTGCAATGATGCATACCCACTGTAGGGGGCGCACTTGTCCACGACGTACCCATTCAGCCAATGGGAGCCCATGTACGCATCGTGCGACCGGCTCCCATTGACTTCTATGGGAGTCCGACCGAACCGAGTCCGACAGCATACGGCCGCATCGTACTCACTCAGTCGGACTACAGGACTCCGGCTCGGTCGGAAAACACTCCGGATCCGGCTCGATCGGAGTGCTTTCCAACCCGGATCAGAATTGGCCCCTCAGTATGACATTTTCTGTCGCTTGGGGGGGGAAAACATTACAGCTGCGCAGTAGCTTCTAAAATGGCCGCTTTAAAGTAATGCACTAACGCACATGCTGAGCTGAAACTAACCCATGCAAGCTCTACTAAGCCATTAATGCAAAAGATTTATTAAGGAAATGGAGTTAGAGTAGAAGTAAGTGGTATATAGTGAATTCATTTAATTCTGTATTCTAACAAGTTTCTCTCTGACTTTATTAATAGTTCGCATTTGGGCCTTGGAGGGTGACTGATGTCCCTATCCTTTGTGGCAACCACACATGCCTCTTACCTCTCTGCTCCCAAGTCCATAAAGTCATGGGACGACTGCCCTACCCTAAGCCTAGCAAGGACATGGGAAAACAAACTTCTGAACCCTACGAGAGGAAGTCAAAGACACATTGTACTACAAATTTATTGATCATAACATGAAATGCTTGTGGGTATAAAGCTTATGGGTTTTAAAATTAAGGGGCAGGGAGTTAGACAATAGAGTAAAGAAAAATATTGCACTTGGTATGGTATGATGTCCTGACTCCACTGCTTGGTGCAATCAAATTGCGTGTGAACATGGAATTGAAACATTTGGGGGTGGATCATACACTTGAATTTGGTATAACAGAGGTAAGTTATAGATAGTTAGACACACTTGATGCTGAGATGCTGATGCTATGCTGAGATGCTGCCCGATTTTGCTGCAATCTGACTGAAGAATCCAACACTAGGGAAAATTCGCGGAAAAACCGAGGAGACACATCTAGGAAGGGGTCGGACGAGCCCGAGCCGGAGAGAGTAGCACCAGAGAGGGGTGTAACGCTGGTGTTACACTAGAAGAGGTCACCTTTCCCTGACCCGAACCTGTCCTGAATCCTTGACTCTTTGATGTTGAGGTCCTCACACCAATCTAGGTAAATATATCTGTAGGTTAAATGCTCCGTATTTGCTCTCTGTCCTTTCTGGGGGGGGAGGCATTGGCATGACCAATCTGGGTAGCCCCCACCCCTACACTAAGACAAAAAATAGTCCCTGGTGCCTAATCGGCTTTTGGCCCCCCTGGGGGGGAGATCTCGGACTTTGCCTCACCTACCCCTTAAGGGAAACAGAAAGACTTCAGTCCCCATTTATGTGGAGTGGGAGGATAGCCAAGCCCATTGTGGACAGCCCCTCCCCCTCTTTAATAAAAAATTAAATCCCCATTGTCTAATGGGTAATAACCCCACCTGCCCATCTAACCCCCAGGAGGGGCTGAAAGACTGTCCCATTTGTTTTCGGGGGTGGGGGCATTGACATGTCCATTCTGGCAAGGCGCCTCCCCTACATATACTAAAAACCAAAATGCATGGCGCCTAATTGCCCCTCTCGGCTTCCTGGGGGGCAGAAAGACTGTGGCAGTTTTTTTGGGGTCGGGGCATTTGCATGCCCATGCCCATTCGGGGTTGCCCCCACCCATAAATGTTTTTTTTAAATCCCTGGACCCTAGTGAGATTTATGCCCCTCTGGGGGGGGGCATATCAGGGGCTATTACCCCCACATGCCCCCTGGGGAGGCGAAAAGACTAGCTAATTTATTTGGGGTGTTTGGGCATAAGCATGCCCATTCTAGGCAGCCCCCACACCTATGTATAGTAAAAAACATAATCCTTGGTGCCTAGTTGGCTCTTTCCCCCCCACCTGGCGGGGCAGATAGGAGCTATTGCCCCCATCTGCCTCCAGGGGGCAGAAAGATAGTGGCAATTTTTTGTGGGGTTAGGGGCATTCGAATGCCCATTCTGGACAGCCTCCACCCCTACATATAATTAAAAAACATAATCCCTGCTACCTAGTGGGCTCTTGCCCCCGAAGGTCAAATAAAGGGCTATTGCCCCCATCTGCCTCCCGGGGGGGGCAGAAAGACTGTGGCATTTTTTGGGGGTGGAGGCATTGGCATGCCTAGTGTGCTTTCTGCTCCCTGGGGGGGATGATTGGGGGCTGTTGCCCCCATCTGCCTCCAGGGGGGAAGACATTTGGCAAAAACATTGGGAGGAAGCAAAAGCTCCATGGGGCTGCTTCTTCCTCCCTGGTGGCTGGTGGGTGGATCCCTGCTTGGGGATCGCCCTCCTGCAGCGATCCCCAAGCAGGGATCCACTAGGGAAGGGTACTATTGAAAGGGGAGATTCTCTCATTTCCAATGCCCTCTCCCATCTGCCTACGTGCTTGGGGTCTGAGATAGCTCCACAAGCACATTGACAGTGAAACTGAAATGAGCCGATCAGCTCATTTCAGTTTCGGTTTCAGTGAAGCGCTGATCTTCATTTCACTGAAAAAGAAAAATGACGCTGGAGGTTCCCCAACCTCCCGAGTCTAAAAAAAAAAAGGAGATTTCTCTGCTGTTTACAGCAGACGGATTTAGTTCTTGTGTGCACATGATGGAATGGTTCCGTTGTTGCTCACCAAAAGGTTTAAATTAATTAATTTCATTGCAAATGTGTTCTTCTGAGTGATCCGGAGCCTCCAATGTTTAATGTACATATTCATCAAGAGGAGAGAGGACAAATGCATTAGAGGGACAAATTACGTTCATATTATTTGTAGTTTTTAGATTATAGGTCTAGGATTTGGGGATAGAGATTTAACAATACTTTTGTATTTAATAGATTTAACTTCTGAATGCAAAGGGTCTACTTGACTGGAGTGGTAGTGGTTTGAGGAGCTACCACTTGATCATTTAAATGTTATGGGGTTAAGAAATATTTAAATATTAGATTAGTAGAAGGCTGGAACTCGCTACTGACCATGATATAAATGTTGATTCAAGATCATTAAAGAGCTGTTTTTCATCTATGTGCATTGTTAGTCACTCAGAGACACACTTTCAAGTTGTTTGCACTTGAAAGGGGAAGTTTGATATTGGGTGAAATTGTTGAACTCCTCTGAATTTGCACCAGGTTGTTTGAGCAGAGGATTGATTAGACCAAATTTTAGAAAGTCTGTGATTATTTCTTGAGACAGGGTGTTAACTGTGATGGTTAGATAGGGGAAAATGATACACTTAGTTTTTTTTCTTTTCTCGAGGGATAGCATAGAGAAATTGATAGGACCATTCAAGTTTAGAAATTGTGTTTGTCAGATTAGCAGTTTGGGCCTCTTAAGATGGTGAACCAATATGACATGGCGAAAGAACGTGATCTTTTATTCATTATTTTATCTTTGCAGGAAGGAAGAATTTCTCACTGTTATATATGCTTCTCCAGATACTAAGTGGTGACTCTGGGTTTGTAGCATTGTACAGCATTGTACAGCATGATCCTGAAGAGTTTCCTGGCTCTTGTTTGTTTGCCATGTTTATCTCCCTCCTGAAAAACATCTCTTTACTTCAAATGTATGTTTCTGTACTGAAAAGCATTTCCAAGTTCTGTCTTGATGGATGTTGAAGGACAATTAGGATAAGTAAGAGCACAGGTGAGACAGTGAAGGAAGAAAGATATGAGCAATATAGATTAGTAAATATTGATGGGCTGTGTACATCATGAGAAATCTTGTACAGAATTTAGGGCCACCCTTGTATGTGGATTTGCACCCCTTTAATACATTTAAAAGGAATGTATCCTATTCTAAGTTTTTACTAGTGATGTAGCCCTAGTGTGCTACATCATCATCATCATTCTTTATTCGATTTAAAAATCATAAAAGACACAAACATATAACCAAGCATAACATATAAAATCCAATAAAATTATTTGAAACTCATCAATAAATACTTAAAAGAGTAGTAAAAAAACAGTAAACAGATCAAGATGACAACAGAATTAGAATAGCATAGTTAAAACACCCACATCAACTACAAAGTTAGAGAGAATCAATTAATAAGGTACACGCCATATTGTGTCAGTTTAGACAGGTTAGTAAGGATGCTTCAAATGTTTACCAGAGGCTTGAGCCCTTAGGGTCCATGCCCAACCCAAGAATTTGGCTATTGATATAGAGATAGTTGGTAAAGTGCTAGTGCGTAAGATTCTTAAAGCAACAGCACATCTCCTAGTACCTAAAGTTCTACACATAGGAGACAACCACACTCTCCTTGGGATAACTAATGCTGGGCAAACAAACAGGAAATGGGAAATGGATTCTGCTTGTAACCCACAAGCGGGGCACATTTCCTCCCGGGAACTAGACCATCTACCTGTAAGAGACTTGAGTGGTAAGGAACCAGCTCTAAGCTGGAAGTAGAGCTTCCTGTCTCCGGGTCTCGTGATCAGGTCCCAGTACTGTTCTAGAGTAGGAGTAATCTTAACCTCTAGATAGCGACCAGTCATGCCAGTGGAATTTGCTCTGCTCCATACTTGATGGTCAACTCGTTCCCAATAAGTCATTTGGATAATTCTCTTTGAAGGAATCTGTGCAGCCGCTGGGTCACTCCACAGCCCCTCCATACCCAAAGCTATCAGGGTCTGGCAGAGCTGCCTCAGCCATTCGATCTTATGAAAGACGTCTAGTTCTATAACATCCATAAGCCCTTTTGCATACAGGGAAAGCTCCGGAGTAGTCCAGAGCCTTCGCCAGTATAGAACCGGGCGGAGTCTAGCTATGTCCGCAATGGCTTTCCTACCTAACTCATATCTTAGGGGAACCATAGGGGTACTCTGAGGGAGACCTGTTATGCTACGGAGGAATGTATTTTTGGCATTAGTTAAAGCAGCCAGCCGATCGAACCCCCATAATTCTCCCCCGTACAAAACTGAACTTAGGGCCTTAGCCTCATAGACTTGGAGCACAGGTTTTATAGGCTTAGTAAAAGATGTTTTGTGCTCCCTAGTTAATGCTCCCGATATTTGCCTATGTTTCAGGGCAGCCATCTCTATGTGCTTATCCCATTTATTGTTTCTGGTTATGTGTATGCCTAAATAAACAAAATTGGTAACCATTTCTATATCGGTTGCCCATCCATAAAAAAACTTTCTCCCTCTAAAACTTGGATGTGGGTTAAAAACCATTAGTTTCGTCTTGGCCACGTTTACCTCCAAGCCATGACCAAGACAAAAATCTTCAAAGACTAGTAAAGCTCTTTGCAAGCCACTCGGAGTTTTTGATACGATAAGCGTATCATCCGCAAACATCAGTATCGGAGTAATAACTCCGGCGAGCTTTGGGGCATCTGTGGAGATGCTAAGCATGGATTTAACTATCCCATTGATATGTAGCGAAAAAAGCGTAGGGGCCATGGTGCAGCCTTGCCGCACACCACGTTCTACCGGGAACTCAGGGGTACCATCACCTAAGCCTCCACACTGGATTTTAGCAAAATTAGACTCGTGTAGCCTCATTATCAAGGTCAAAATTTCTACGAGGAGCCCTAATTTTTCTAGCACTGCCCACAACCGCAGACGAGGCACGAGATCAAAGGCAGCTCTTAAGTCCACAAAAGCTACATAGAGACTGCCTTTCCCCAAAGTGACCACTTTCCAGTGAAGTTGCACGAAGCGAAAGACCTGATCCACTGTGCTGGTTAGTTTACGGAAGCCAGCTTGAAAAGGGGACAGGATCATATTATCTTCAACCCACACTAGTAACTGATTCAAGACCATCCTCCCTATAACCTTCTGGATTGTATCAATCAGGCTGATTGGTCTATAGTTACCAGGCAACGTCATGTCACCCTTCTTGAACACTGGGATTATAACAGCCCCCCCCCAAGATTTAGGGACTGGGGCACCTTCAGCTACAGCATTTGCCAGTAGGGTGAAATACTTACTCCAGCAATTTTTATTATGAAGAAAAGATCAGACGGGACCCCGTCTAGTCCCGGAGCTCGTCCACATGTTACAGAACCCAGAGCCATTAAGGTGTCTTCAATATTAAAAGGACCATGGCGATAGAAGACATGGGTTATCTCACAGGAGGGGTTAGACTGGAGGTCACATGCATATTGGGGTTTAAAATATTTTACCCATTCCTCTTGTGAGACATAGTTTGAGGGTCTGTCAGGTAACCCTCCTCTGTCCCACTTGATGATGTTCCAAAATAGTCTGGTGTCCCTGGCATGACTAGCACCCTTCAAATCCGACCAGTAGAGCTCGTCCCATTTCTTTTTGGCCAGGCCTATACATTTTTTGTATAATTGTCTAGCTTTACGTACGTGATCACTACAACCACTAGAAAGGGCTGCAGCAAGATCAGCTCTAGCTCTCCTGCAATCACTATCATACCATCGTAGACATTTTGGTGGAGCCCTCCTATCTTTCCTAGCTGGTTTCAAAAAATGCCGGCGTATTCCCTCGAAGAAAGTTTTGAGGAGTCCAGTGGTTAGTGCATTGCCTGGCACAATAGCCATAAAACTCTCAAACTTTATCAATGCTATCAGTGACCTTATCATTGGTCTTGACCACACTCCACTTGAGCCTGCGCATATCATTGGGGGGAATACTTCAGGTAGCATGAGTTTCGGCTCCTCTACTATTGTGTTACCGTTCTTCCACCAGCAATGCGTTACACATAGAGGATTGTGGTCGCTTTCTGGTCAACCACCATATCTTTTTCAAATTGCCATAACCTCAAGCTACAGAGGACGTAATCAATCCTGCTCCTATGGCGGCCATTGTCAAAAGTGTAGGCCCCTTCCTTGTCCCCCGGCGTCCTTCCGTTCAATGCCCTCAGACCTCTCTCGTAGCAGAGGGCATTGACCTGCACTACGGCCTCTGTCCATCTTTTAATTGGTTCTAATTCGAGTCCAGGAATACCCCAAAGCTGTTCTTCCTCAGGATCAAATCCGCAACAAAGATCTGGGTTTAAGAGTGGTTCAAAGGTTACGTTCAAATCCCCCACGGCAAGCACTCCCCTCTCACTCGCGTGCTGGTCAATGAGGGAATCCAATATAACCAGAGCCCGAGTCCTTGTCCCTTTGGTCCCTCTAAGGTACAGATTGTAAATATCCAAATCCCCCAGTGGGCCCAGGGATAATCTAACTAATTGAATGTCGGGAGACCCTGTTGGAAGCTCGCTAGCCGCCAAAAATAAATCTTGGCGTACCCAAGTTGTTAAGCCGCCCATGGGGCGCCCTTTGGATCCCTTGGAGACGGGAACATGGAAGTTCAGATAACCCAGCAAGAACTGGGGCTCACAGGACCAAGTCTCCTGGAAAAGGTAAACATCAAAGTTGCCAATGAATTGAACCCACTCCGGAGATTCCATTTTTGCCTTCAGACCCGCAACATTCCACGAAATCATTGAACCCACCCCTGGTCCCAACTTTTTGACCTGATAATTGGTTTTGGGGCTTACTTCGTGTTGGATCTGGTACTCTGGGTGTATTTGTAAAGATGGGGCTCTAGTTGAGTTAAACTTCCCAAGGGGGGCAAGGTCCACTTCGTCAGCTCCAACCATGGGCACAACTCTGGCTACAATGAGATCCTTGAGGCCAGAGATTCCGGTCAATCAAAGTAATCTGGGTTACAGGAACCATTGTAGTAATCAGAAGAGGGGATAGTGAACCCAGGTGATAATCTCTTCCCTACCCAGTATTGCCTAGATCTTTCGGCTTGATAGGGGGCCGAATTATAAAAATGGCCTAGGTCATACACCCCTAAAGGTGGACTATCACAGATAAAACGCACTAAGCGCCTATCTTGGAAGTTCACAATAATAGAATCGCCCACAACATCTTTCGGTCTGGATCCAACCCAGCTGACCCTTCTGACAAATAGAATCTTCCCGTTCAAACTGGCGGGGATTGGTCTATTCTTATTTAGTCAGAATGTCACTTTATTTTTGAGTTCATGGTAGGATTCAGACTTGCCACCTTATAATTCAGGGACACCAGTTAGTACTGCAATGTAGGGGAGAGAAGCTGGAGGAAGATGAATATGAGCGTTGGGAGATTTTACAGGTTTATCATGCGTCTCTCTACTTACACCTTCACTCATACCCTTGTTCTCCCTGTTAATATTCTCACTATTGTTATTGCCCCCAGATTCATTACTGGTTCGGCCTAGCCGTAAATTAGTTTTATTGGCATTGGCCAGCACCTTGTGTGCGTCAATCCCTATGCTATCCTTTGTGGTTGCAACGGGATCAGCAATGGGAATAGGTGTGGGGGTCAACATGGATGCGGCCAGAGCTACTGAATTAGAATTAGATTTTGCTCTCTCGTTTGTTACTAGTTCAATGACGTTGCTTAAAGAGCAAAAATTGTCGAGCATCGTCTGTTCAAGACGTTCAATTCTTACATTGACCAATTTAACCCTTTCTAGGAGGGGGAGTATTAGTGATCGAACCACCTGTTCTATTTGGACAATCACTTCACCTGGTTGTGGCTGGTCAGGGGGGCATTTATTACCTCCCCCAGTTGCTTGGCAGTCCCCCACTGGTAAAACACCAGGTACATTGGTAGGGTTTTCCAGTTTTTTAGAAATTTTCGGCTGCCTCCCTCCTTGGGTATCCCCACCTCTTTTCCTTTCTGGATTAGAAAGTTTTATTGGTTTCTTACTAGCCCGTGTCTGGGGATATACTACTTCAGATCTTGTGGAACTTTCATTTACAAAGGCGACCTCCCCAGAGGCCTCGGTAATCTTCATGCTATCCTGTAAAATAATAGGGCTTGACTCAAGATCCCCAAGCTGGGATGGATTACTCTCTTCAAGCCCTACTGGCCTAATAGGAGATTTTGCTAAGGCTAATAGCCCAATAGATGATCCTCTAGCTTGCATTGACTCAGTGGAAAGTCGCCGCTCGGTTATGGCGATTTCATGCTCTAGGACCGAAACGGCCCTCGTTATAAACTGATCTAAAGTACCAGTAACTGTCCCGCCCCCCGCCCAGTGCGCTTTCCCTTCCCTACCATTACCCAGCCGTTTATTAGAATGGGGACCTAGGAGCTTACTATGGGGTAACGAGCTATAAAGGGAAGCAATGGCACATAAAAATAGAATTGGTACTCTTAAAAGTGCTATAAAGAACTTATGTAACTTATGTAACCACAGTGCTAAACGTCACAATACACCCATGTATACAAGTAGAAAGTCCACGAGGTACACAGGGTAAAAGACACTGGAGTGGCGGTTCAGCAAACCACCAACCACCCTCTGCAGACCCAGTGAACAAACAATCACAGACCAAAAGTCTCGGCAATAGAGGAGAAACATCAAACAGACCACAGTACCTTGAAGGCGCAAGCAAGGGGCCGGAATTAAGGGGGGGGGCCCAGCCCTGCCTCTTCCTGGCGATGACGGGCGCGAGACGGGCTGCGGGTTTCGTATCGGGCTTAAATCCCTCCCCGGCGCTGCCTGATGATGTAATTGGCAGGCGCCCGGGGCAGGGAGTTCTGGGAGATGGTGTTTTGGTGGCCGTTTTCCTATCGGCAATGCGAAGCGCGTAGCAGCCCTCCAGGCAGGATTCCCTCGACAAACACCGTTCCCCTCACGGCAGGACAGACAACCTCAGGGATGTGGCAACAAGTGGGTTCAAGGTGCGTCCCGCGCTGCGGGTTTCGTATCGGGCTTAAATCCCTCCCCGCCGCACTCTGATGATGTAATTGGCAGGCGCCCGAAGCAGGGAGTTCTGGGAGAGGGTGTTTTGGTGGCCGTTTCCCTCACGGCAATGCGAAGCGCGTAGCAGCCCTCCAGGCAGGATTCCCTCGACAAACGCCGTTCCCCTCACGGCAGGACAGACAGCCTCAGGGATGTGGCAACAGGTGGGTTCAACGTGCGTCCCGCGCTGCGGGTTTCGTATCGGGCTTAAATCCCTCCCCGGCACTACCTGATGATGTAATTGGCAGGCGCCCGGGGCAGGGAGTTCTGGGAGATGGTGCTTTGGTGGCCGTTTCCCTCACGGCAATGCGAAGCGCGTAGCAGCCCTCCAGGCAGGATTCCCTCCACAAACGCCGTTCCCCTCATGGCAGGACAGACAGCCTCAGGGATGTGGCAACAGGTGGGTTCAACATGCGTCCCACGCTGCGGGTTTCGTATCGGGCTTAAATCCCTCCCCGGCACTGCCTGATGATGTAATTGGCAGGCGCCCGGGGCAGGGAGTACTGGGAGATGGTGTTATGGTTGCCGTTTCCCTCACGGCAATGCGAAGCGCGTAGCAGCCCTCCAGTCAGGTTTCCCTCGACAAACGCCGTTCCCCTCACAGCAGGACAGACAGCCTCAGGGATGTGTGCTAGAAAACCAGACATTCCTACCACATTTCAGATAGTTTGAAATTTTCTTTAGTGGGGATATTTTACTATGTTTCTTGGTCAATATTCTTGAAATTCAGTGACTAAATCTACTTTGTGTTCAAACGTTTGCCACTCTTTTTTGAAAACGTAGACAATTTCTCTCAGAACATATCATCAAGAGAGTCATTGTATGATCAAGAGAGAGAGAGCAGGAGACACCTAGTAGTGTTTTGAAGCATACAAAATGTTAATTTGGTTTTTAGGTTGCTTCTTTATATAGCACTTTAAAGCACCATAAGCTTTCCTTAAAGCAGTGAGGGTGGTTGAATGGCGAGGATAGGTAGAAAAGAGGGACCAGGAGAAAGGGAATGAGACAAGACAACAGGATTAAGGGAAGACCTTTGTGAAAGGAGAGGCCTTTCTTAAGAAACAGATATTCAATTGGAGTCATGGTGCTTTCTGGGTAGCAGCATTTAGGTACCTGACCGACAGAAAGGAAGGGAGTGAAAAGAGAAATAATTGGAATGCAAGGTACATCACAAGAAAACTGGACTAGGAAAGAGGTTTCAGTGAAAACAATCCATGAATGACAGAGCTAGAAATCACTGTGCCTTTTTCAAGACATTCAAATGCAGGACATAGAGCCATTGGGATGCAGTACTCTACTCCAATAAGTATATTTATCTGATGGAGAAATTACTGGGGTTTTGGGAAGACATTGATCACTGCAGTAGAGAAGGCACATCTTTCACTGTGCTCTGAAGTGTGGAAGGCAAAGAGACAGTGAGGTGTTCTCCTCAGGATAAAGAGCAGGCAGGAGACTACAAGTAGTTGAAGAAACAGCAAACGTTTATTGTACATCTCATACAAGGGACCTCAGCCACCAACAGTCCAAGCCAACTGACAAAAGCTTTCCAATAATGACATTCTCTCTCAAGGGGAAGAGTTCCACAATAGAACACAACCTAGCAACCTCAGAAAAGGAGATTGTGCAATACAAGGCACAGAAAGGAGAGACATAAAAACAGAATAAAACATACCTTCCTCCTTATAGCATAAACATGAAGCAATATAGAAAAAGAATAACAAAGAAACAAACAATTAGTGACATACTTAGAGAACACAATCTTGTAAGCGACGAGGAGTGATCCTTAAATGAGAAGAACACCTCCTGGACTCTTGAGAAGTAGAGCAGGAACCCCAGTACCAAAGGAAACACAAGGGGGATACTTGGCAACCCTACCCAGGTTCCATATCCTAGGGTCACTAGTCTTGACAGCATTGTTGAATATTTAAGAATTTGCAAGGGATTACCAAACTTTGAGGCAACAGCACCAACAACTACGGACGTTTCCTTAGCAGCCTTCCTCACATCAAACAAATTCTTCCTCCTCTGCAAACACCCCAACTCCTTTCCCCTCCAACCAACAGTATCGTCAGACCCACAGTTAGACATTTTCCTGCAGGAGGCCACCCAAGATGGACTTATATTAGTAATGGCTGACCTACCCTTAAATAATCTAAAGGGAGCCAGTCCCATTGATGAATGAGGTGTGAACCTATATTTATGAACCTTTCTTTTGATGGCCAACTCCCAATTATCACCAGAACAACTGCTAGTGGCATGGCATCTTTCAACCCTTTGACAAACCTTTCCACTCTGGGTGATATAAGGTAGCCTTTTTATGTCCACCAGCTTATCTTTCAAAGCGTCATGAACTACCAATTTACTACCTTGCATCAAGATACCACTCACCAAGGTTAAATCATCTTTGACATTCCAAAAGCCTTTAGGATTTTCATCACAGTCATGCTTGTTGCCCCAGCCATCACAAACTTTAGCCAACACAAGTTTCAAGACATTATCCTGACCAATATTTTCTCTCCTCACTTCCTCTTAAAAGAAACCCTCAGTGATAACACAAACATTCACCTTTTCTTCGAACTCCTCGCCAGAAAAGAACTCAGACTCCTCTGGCATATCAGCAATATCATTTTGACTACAAAGCCTGGAGAGACAGTCTGCCAAAATGTTTTTGGAGCCGGGAAGATAAGAAATATCAAATTGAAACTCTTTCAAGGCAACAACCCACTTCCTAATCCTGCAAAGGCAACCCCTTTCTTGCAGAAAACACCTCTAAGAGGTTTGTGATCAGAAACAACATGAAGCGATTTTCCGCACAAGAACTTCTTTAGCTTGCGAATGGCCAGTAGACTCCCAGAGCTTCTTTCTCCACTACAAAATAATTACACTCGGCACCTCTCAAGGGCCTGGAAATGTAAAGAATCGTCTTTTCAGAACCACCAGCTTTCTGTACTAAAACAGCACCCAAACCTTTTGAACTAGCATACGTCATGAGATATGACTCTAACAAGGAATCAAAGCTAGATAAGGAAGGGACATCATTCAAACACTGTTTGATGACATCAAACTCTTCAGTACAGGCATGACTCTACAAAAACTCACAACCCTTTCTTAGCAAGCTACGCAAAACTTCAGTTTTTTGTGAATAATTGGGAACAAACTTTTTATAATATTTCAGCATACCCAGGAACTTTACTAATTCCTCTTTGTCCTTAGGGTATTCCAAGTTAGAAATGGCTTGTACCAAAGAGGGTCTGGGTTTAATATCAGAACCAGAAATTAAATGATCATGGTACTGAATTTCCCAAACATTAATTTTGCATTTTTCAGACTTCAGAGTGAGACCAACAGAAAAGAGCCTTTCTAAAACCAAAGTTAAATTTTGTCATGTTCTTCAGGGTTAACACCATGGTTAAGTATGTCTTCTAGATATACTTTGATCCCAGCAATACTACTGAGAACTGTCTCCATCACCCTCTGAAAAACAGAGGCCACTGAGATAAGTCCTAAAGGCATCCTGAGACACTAGAAGGTACCAAAAGGAGTGATGAAGGTGGTAAGATCTGGTGAAGTTTGATGAAGCTTGACCTGATGGTACGCTGATGAAAGGTCCAATGTGGAAAAGTGTTTGGCTCCAGCCAAAGAGGATAACATTTCAGTGATGTTTGAGAGACTTCTTTATTCAATTCCCTCAAATCTATGCATAATCTAGCCTCCCCTTTGGCTTTGCGTGCCTTAACAACTGGAAAAATCCACTCAGTCGCCTCTACCGCTTGAATGATTCCATTTTTGATAAGCTTATCTAACAAATTTTTCATGCTATCTTTCACTAGTAAAGGGACATTCCTGACCTTTGCTACTTTGGGTACAGTTCCTGGTTTGATCTTTATATGGTGAACATAGTTCTTGAGGCAGCCTAATTCTTTGCTAAAGACTTCTGGATATTTCGCAATCTGGACATCAGCCCTATCATTTACAGCTTTAACAGCTGGCATATCGCTCAAATACACCGAGGGCATTTGATTTCGATCTAGGTACACGTAAAGATCCTACTGGTGGAACCAACTAATCAAAGAATCCCCTCTCATTGAGATATACATTTTCCCAGGAACAATCCTGCCTTTAAATTCAATAGTGCCCCTGAAACACCCCTAAAGATCAATACCTTCTCTGCCATAACTTCTGGGTTTGATGTCTGGCTTGACTAATTTGACTTTGTTACATAGCTGTTGATCATAAAAACTCTTAGGAATAAGCGTGATTTTGGCACCAGAGTCAAATAGCATTTTTACAGATCATTTATCAATACATTCTCAAAAGAACCCGCATTCCTTGAATCAACAACTTGACAAATCTCAACAACCTCACCATCTTGTTCGTAAACATCAACTTCCCTAACTTTCTTCTGCTCCCTCTTGGATCTACAGCAAAGCGAACAAGCATTTGCAATGCAATAGGTATCGCATTCACGTGAGTTTGAGCTATTGGCTTTGTAAATGACAATGCCTTTTATTTATGTGTTGGGTTTTAAAACATAAATAAAAGGCTTTGCCATTCACAATACTAATAGCATAAGCTCTTGCAAATGGGAGACCTATTGCATTGCAATAAAGGGCCTTCTTGACTGCTTGTTATTGGTGATGGTGGTATTGGTGGTGGCTCTGGTGGTGGTATTGGTGGTGGTGGTATTGGCAGTGGTGGTGGTATTGGTTTTGGTGGTATTGGTGGTGGTGGTGGTGGTATTGGTATTGGTGGTGTTGGTGGTGATGGTGATGGTAATGGTAGTGGTGGTATTGGTATTGGTGGTATTGGTGGTGGTATTGGTGGAGGTGGTGCTATTGGTGGTAGTATTGGTGGTGATGGTGACATTGGTGGTGGTGGTATTGTGGTACTGGTGGTGGTATTGTGGTATTGGTGGTGGTGGTGGTGGTATTGGTGGTGGTGGTGGTATTGGTGGTATTGGTGGTGGTATTGGGGGTTTTGGTGGAGGTGGTATTAGTGGTATTGGTGGTGTGGTATTGGTGGTGGTGGTGGTATTGGAATTGGTGGTGGTATTGGTGGTGGTATTGGTGGTGGTGGTGATATTGCTATTGGTGGTGGTGCTATTGGTGGTGGTGGTATTGGCAGTGGTATTGGTGGTGGTGGTGTTGGTGGTATTGATGTTGGTAGAATTGGTATTGGTGGTATTGGCATTGGTGGAGCAAATGGGCGGGCCCGCTATGGATGCAGGAGAAATTGGACGTAGAGTAGCTTGGAGTCTTTTCTAAATAAAAATGACCATTTTAGATGCAACAAATAGAGTTAGTTAGAATGAAGCGAGGTAGAAACCGATTGTGAAGTCCGTGCTGTGGACACAGGGAAAAAGCCAGGTTCATTGTCGCCTCATCTGGTTTGCAGTTTAGGCGGGGCACATCTGTATGTAAGGAGTGTGCCCCCAGAATCTGATATCTGAACCCAGGGCACATCCTGTTTCCTGGCTCTGAACCCCTGCTCCTCAGTCCAGTTGTGATAAACGAAGAAAAAATAACGGCCTGTGTGTGACTTCTGTCAGGAATGCTGCTGAAAGTGCTGACAGCTCTGTTTAAGCATTTGTTTCTAAAAATGCTTGTTCTTGAATGACTGTGTAGGGAGAGAAATATCCCACTACTTGTGTGCTTTAGTACCGAGAACTGAAGGAGCCGACAGACGCCGAGATGTGAGTTCTCAGTTCTTTTTTGATTTTTTTTTTTGTAAGAAAAAAATGGCATGATGTTGATGTATATATTTTCTTTATTTGAGTAGGGAAGCTAGCTGCAGTGTCCATCTGGCGAAAGTAAGGTATAAAGAAGGCACGAGCTGCATATATAATGTGATAAGGGTAGCCTGGCAGAAAACGAAGTGGAAACCAACCTAGTCACTGGGAGAAGAGGCTTTGAGAGGAGGAAAGAAAGGAGATAGAGGATGGGAGAGAAGCGCAAAAGATGACTTTATTATGTCTGTTATACATTGAAGGCTAAAATACATGTATGGAAATCTCTCTCTAATTTGTTTCTTATAGTTTAAATGTGACTGCTCCAGTCACCTATGATAAGGAAGCAAAGTAGCTACTGTACTGCAATAATTTATTACAGTTGAGTTGTGAGAATACCTGCAGTCAGGGAGCTCAATTACACTAGCTGTATGAACCTAAAAGGCAGAACTAGCGTTTCAATTCTTCCCTGAAGCTGAGCAGTCACTACCAGGGAGGAGTCTTTGATGGCAATATGTTTATTTTTCTGCTGCTGTAGCTCATTACAAGAAACCAGTTTCTCTGCATGTTACAGCACCTTCTGAATTACAACTTTTTTTTAAAACGACTTATACCAAGCTGCTTATATGTTTTGCATCAAAACACTAGCTGCATATTGGCTTGTTTATTTGTGAACTTAAGAGTCCACAGTTATTCCAAATATCTCCACCCATACTATATCTTTCGAATGGACTTGCAAGAGATGAAGGATTTGTTTTTTGGGGTGAAAGGAGAAAGATGTGCTCATGTACTATATGGAATAAAATACCCAGTCACCTCTGAAATATTTGATTTTAAAAAGGAGCTTGGCCATCAGCCTCATTCCTCTACATGCTCAGGGAACCCTTCAGTGACTTGCAATAAATGTATTGTAGAGGGAGCTTGGTCCCACATCGAATGAAACCAATGCTAGTGTGCTTCCCTGATGGAGAATAGAGTGATCATTTCTTGTCAAAGCATTTACCTATTTCTATGGTTGGGAGAGAAAATGGTCACCCACCAGTAGAGGGTGGGATATAAAAAAATCAAAGAGTACATCCATCACGCAATCTGGTGTCTTTCTTACTAATACTACAAGTTTCCATGTATTGACTACACAAGTTATTTTCAACAGCGCCCTCTGCTGGGTATCACTCTTATGAAGCTATTGAACAAGGGCATAGCTGCCTGGATGTTTATACAAAGAGTGGGCTGCAACAAATGTGCCTCACCTAGGCCACCAAAATACTCTCAGGCGCCGCAGCTGCCATTCAACTCTTGTATGTACAAAGTACTGTGCTCTGTTCCCATTTTAGTGGTACATTTTGCAGTATATCGAACGTCAATGGCCAGCATACCACTGGACTTCTTGATCTTATGACCTCTGACTCATAGCACATCAGTACTGAGCTCATATTGCACTGAGTGGAAAAGAATTAGGGGACTTAATTAATACATTCGGTAAAAATGTTTATTTGTCATGTGTAAGACCTTGTTTTTATGAAAGATTCCGCTTCGAATAACTTTCTGCTGCAATGAAAGATTTTCTAATGGTCCCGTGGGAAGAGGAGTTACTTCTAATTACTCTTGCAAGCCCCTGTGTCCCCCGATTAACTGAGCGCTGTAAACAAATGGATGTTTTCAGTAATCTCTTACTAATCTGCTTGTTGGCTTTTCTTTAATTGTATTTTGAAAACATGATATTGTGCTGTACCAGAGCTGAAAGGTGGCAAACTACATTTATTGCACTTGTGTCATGCAGTCAGGGCCGGACTGGGAACCAAAACCGGCCCTGTCAAATTGCTCGGCCGGCCCCCGGGGGTTTGGGGGTGCCGCCGAGCTCTTTGCCAGGGCCGGTTTTCGGCCGATTTTGTTACAGGGCCGATTTTGCAGCAACGGCCCTGTAACAAAAACGGCCCCCAGGGGCCCAAATCCGGCTCCCACCAGTGCGGCGCACCGGGGGATTGCCCGGTGCCCGCTACGGCCAGTCCGGCCCTGCATGCAGTGTTGCAGGGACGTTTGACCCAAACAACAGTATTTTCACCCCTTAAACAGTGCAAACAAGGGCTTCCAACTTTCAGGCCGTGCCTTTACCGATGGAAAATTACCGCAGTGCAAGCTATGTAGCTCAGAATGTCGGGGCAAATGTGCACTTGCATTTTCTAAACTGTTGGGAAAATGAAAAAAATGCGTGATCTTTGTGGCACTCGTGCTTTAGCCGTAAACATTGTAAGCTAAAGCGAGGGTGCTGCAATTGCCTAAAATGTAAAGAAATAGATTTTTTTCTATTTCTTTACTCTTAAGCAATCGTGGCATCGCGCTTTAGTTTATGATGTTTACAGCTAAAGTGCAAATGTGGCCATTGTAACAAAAGTAAGCAAAAAATAATAAAATGGCAGCCATGCCTTTTTTTTCTATTTGTTGACTTTTGTTACAATCGCCGCACTCGCAATTTAACTGTAAACATCATAAGCTAAAGCGCAGGTGCCGCAATTGCTTAAAAAGTAAAGAAATACAAAAAAATAAAAAATCAATTTCTTTGATTTTGAAGTAATCGCGGCACCCGCATTTTGGCTTAAGTATTTTAAAGCTAAAGAGCGGTGAATGCATTGTAAAAAAAAAAGTAAATCCATTTAAAAAAAAGGCATGCAGCTGTGTGTGAATGCATTGTAAAAAAAAACAGTAAATAAAAAAAAACGAGTGGGAGCATCACCTTTGCAGCAGCTCCGATCGGAGCACAACAGATGGTTTGTAGGGCACACCAAATGCAAGAGGATTGTTAAAGGGGTAGTCTTTAAATGAATAGCAACTGCGACAAGATAAGAAACAGAGTGACCAAAATAAACAGGCAACAGCAAACACGGGCAGGAAAGGAAGATAAATATAGTCCCCCGAAACACAGATATGGAGCCAAGGCGTAAAGATACAGTAGTCAGGCCATGCTGTGTGGGAGGAAACAAAAGGCAAATAAGAGGGACAAGGGGAATGACTGACCAATAACAACAGACGATTTTTACAGGACACTGAAACAAAAAAATGAATAGCAGTGGGTGGACTATACCCCCAGGAGAAGGTACACTAGGTCTCGAAAGCTAGACCTAAAAATGGCCTTTCTTGCCACAATTGGAACAGGAAACCTTCCACCCTGGACAGTCTTTAAAGTTGGCCATGTGCCCAGAATTGCCACACCTAAAACAATTACCTTGAAACAAAGTGTTACTAGAAGGTGAAAAACTTTCAGAAGGTTTGGCTGAGACGAAGGCCTATCAGATCAACTCTTACTGGGAGGTTTGATACTAACCTCTTTTTCAACATCCTTTTCATCTTTCTCAACAGCACAGTTTTTTTAGCACTCCTTTCTAATGGTGTCAACACAAGCTCTAGAATGCTCATGTAACTTCAAAATAGTAATAACTTCTTGTAAGAAGGTATTATCTTTTTGCCATTAACTGTCCTTGGCTTTATCAATAGAACAACCAAGCATAAGTTGATCTCTCAACCTCTCCTCCAGGGTTGCACCAAAACAACAAGTAGAAGCTAGTTTTCTTAAAATGGTAATATATTGCTCTACAGTTTCCTCTTTTCTTTGCATTCTCTTCCCCAAATGATAAAGCTCAAGAACCATACTCATTCTGGGAAGATAATGTATGTCCATCTTTCTAACACATATTTCATATTCATTTAAAATGGCAGCTTCACTGTCCGGAAGATAGAGGAGAAGTTCAAAGACTTCCTGACCCTCCGAACCCAGACAATGCATAAACAAAGAGGCTTCCCTTTCCGCACCTAAGGAAGTGTCACAGACACTAGCATAATTGGCAAATAATTTTTTCCCTTTGATCCACTGAATTAAAGGATCAACAGGTGCAGCTAGAAAAAACGGAGCAGCAGTGACATTCTGCATGTTTAAGAATTAAGGAGAGAGTTTCACACAGACGTAAGCAATTGTGAATATTTTAAGAAAGACAAGAAAATAAATGAGACAAAAGTTAAGCAAACAGCTGCATGTGGGAGTAATCAAAGAGAACTACAGCTGTGCACGTGAATACCTACAATAAATCGCAGCTGTGCACATAAGGTAACAATAATAAAGTCAATATTAAGAATTGCAGCTGTGCACATCAGTGTTGGGATAATAGTAAGCTGTGCACATCAGCGCTGGTGTAGAAATATTAATAGCTATGTGCAAATGCAGCTGTGCACATCAGTGCAGAAGTAGCAATGATAAACTTTACAGAAAGGACTACAGCTGTGTGCATTAGCGCAGGTTTAGGAGTATTAAATGGCACTGACAATGAAGTGATGAGCTTGTTCCAAAAAGCCTCCAGGCAAGGCCAGGCAACATACCTAAAGCCAACATTAAGAGGAAAACATTATCCGAGCCTGACATACTTTACGAGAAACAGATTTGAACGAATAAAGAAAATAATAAAGCTGTGCTCATGAGCTCAGATGTGACTATATGAAATAAAAGAAGTGCATGTAAGTGCCGAGAATCAACATATAGGCCTGATTCAACAGGCCTCCAGGCAAATGTAGGCCTCCGGGCAGAGACAGGCAAGCGTAGGCCTCCAGGCAAGGACAGGCAAACGTAGGCCTTCAGCAATGAAAACGTCGAGGGCAGCACACCTTATGAGCCTCACGAAGGATTTAAGGTCAAAGCAACCTTATATCTTCAAGCATGAAATAAATCTTCAGAAGTGGCTGAGTTGGATAGTTAAGCTGAGTTGTGTTGAGATCCCTTTTTGACGAAAGTAGGTTCACTCGTTGCCAAAATTCGGTGTTCCCCTCAGTATATATAGCAGGCACCAGACCAAAAGTAGTTGAAGAAACAGCATAAGTTTATTGTACATCTCATGCAAGGGACCTCAGCCACCAACAGTCCAAGCCAAGTGACAAAAGCTTTCCATTAATGACATTCTCTCTCAAGGGGAAGAGTTCCACAGTAGAACACAACCTAGCACCCTCAGAAAATGAGATTGCGCAATACAAGGCACCGAAAGGACAGACATAAAAGCAGAATACCACAGGCAGGTTAGCAGATTGTCTGTACTTCAAAGGGAAAATACCAAATACAGACATTTACTGTAAGGTAGTACCTAGTTTCCACTTGGTAAAGCTAGTACTCTGCATTTGAAAGTCAAATGAGGTTGGAATTAAGACTGCCAGCCTTATCTATTTTCCCTCTTTCCTGCACATATCAGCACAATTAAGCCTACTATGTATGCAACAATAGACCCTAGTATTTAAGCCACACATGAAGTGCACATGTCTAATCAAAAGGTCTTTGAGTTCTGTTCTGGTTTCCTGCTACAACTTTGTTATGCTTTTGTTTTGTTGTGTTAAGACTAAACATTGCAAGGTAGGACCTGTGGAGCTGATACCTATGGTTATAAATGTAACTCAAAGACAATACTCACAGTGCCCAAGACACACCACCTAGGTTGTCAGCTGTGTCCACGGATCCTGGTGATCAAACATAACACACATGGCAGTAACAGCAAGGGGGTAGAACTAAACACAAACACGATAGACAAGGAGCTAGCAAGGAGTAATGCTTAATAGGAAAGGAAGGAAATCACAGGACACACTTGGCAGAAAGCAAGTAACAAACATACAAGGTAATTAGAAGCAAGGCAGCAGAAATAGAAAGACAGAAAACTAGGAACTGGAACCAAGGAAATGGGAGGAAAGGCAGTGACTGAAAAAGGATATCCAGAAGGGGAGGCTATAAGGGTATACTAGAATAGTGCAGGTTCATGAATCATGAAAACAAAATATCATGAAAACAAAATAGCATTGAAGGCAGTGCTGGAGCAGGAACAAGAATTTAGCTAAGGCTCAGGAGTCAAGGTAGCACTGCAGGCAGTGCTAGTTCAGGAACAGAGAAATATTAAAGCTGCAGGACTCAAGGTAGCCCTAATTCAGGAACAGGGACATTACTAAAGCTCCTGAGTCAAGGTAGCACTGCAGTCAGTGCTGGTTCAGGAACAAGGATATCTATAGTTCAGGAATAAGGAAATAACTAAAGCACAGGAAACACTGGAAACAAAGATATCAAAAGCTCAGGAAACACTGGAAACAAGGGTCGGTGTCACCGGTTCACAGCTAAAATGACCGGCCCTGGGCTCATTGGGGGATGGGGCTTAAAAGAGCTCACAGTACTAATGCACATCAGCTGTGAGCAGACTAGCAGAAGCCAGCCACATGCCTCTACCCATCCTTGGCCTATTGGGGTGGAGACAAAACAGTGAGCAGGGGATTATAGGCAATGGAGTTTGCAGCATGAGCAGACTGGCTTCCACAAACCTTGCATGGATTGGGAATGGATGTCAATTCCAAAATGGTGTACAAATGCCTGGAAGTCAGGATATGCATGCATGGGAGTGTCTGGAAGCATATTAGAACACAGGATAGTCATACTATGCACCCCTCTAGTGGTGGGCATGAGAGTGCAGGGAATGAATCGTGACAGTTTCTTTCCTTCAGGTGTGTTTCTCCATCAAACATTTTTCCAAGTGTGGTTTACATTTCAGTCAAAGAGCAGGACCAATCATTTCAGAAGCAAGACTATATCATGGAAGCTAGAGCTCATGGTTATGATTTAGTACCATGGAATACTGCTTCAACTACAGTCTAAATATTATAGAGCCTGGACATGCGATAATATTCTGCAGCCTGGCACAGTAGTAGCCATTAACATCTGGTGGGGTGCGATGTCCAAAAATCTCACCAGAAGTATGTTGCTGGCAACAGGGTCTGGTCGCCATCTCTCTCTTCTTCTGGTGCTCTCGGAGAGAAAGGGAGGGAGATCCTCCCTTTTGCCACGAGAATCCAACCATTTCTGCCAATGCAGCGCAGCTCCAGGATTGGTTTGAGCAGGCTAACCCAGCGCTCATTTTGACGCTGGGGGCCTGCGGCTGCAATCCCTCTGCTGTTTTTCAGCCTTGAGATTGCAGGCTCTGAAGTGTGCAGGTCAGAATGGTGGGCTGTAGACATCCGCCAATCTTTCATGCACACTGATAGGGAGCTGACGTAATAGTGCAATTGCACTAATCAGCCCCGCCACCTACCCTTGCACTGTAGCAGCGCGAGCCAGCCACACGTGTTAAAATAGTATCTTTTACCTTGTTATGAATGTGTGTGCCTGCTGCGCTGGCAGCAGTTGGGTCAACGCTCCTCTGCCATAATGGAGGAGCCGCTGCTGGCCTGACAATAATCTATATGATGTCCCATGCTATCATCCTATCCTGCATATGGATCATCAACGCATTGAGGTCTAGCAGATCCAGTAGGAACAAAAGACTGGATAAAGAAATATAATTATGCTGCACCATTTCTCAATACTTTTCCAAAACGATGTGGGTGTAGATAGTCCTCAAGTAGTCTTAGTGGGTGGAGATCAACGCAGCTAACCTAATGTGTTTTACAGTGCAATATAATTGTGATCTGGTGAATGCAGTCTGAATAGAGGAAAAGTAAGAAATATTCCTATAATGCACCATTATGCAACATGTTTCTAAAACTTTCCTTTGGGTGATGTGGGAGAAGGTGCTCAAATAATCTTACTAGTCTGGGAACACAGCAGCTTGCCATCTATGTTTCAGAGTACACCAGTTGCTGAGAATTTCCTGGGAATCCAGAAGTCACAGTTCTGTACCCAGCTGGGTCTACAGACCCAATATGCATTAAAATCCAACATTTGTGATCTTACTACGATTTCTCACGGGTAAATCTTAAAACCGTGTCAATGTGATTACGTCCTGTGTTCCTTGAGGCCATGTTACTGGCACACTGTCCCAAAAAACTTCCCTTCATATTACTCAGTGAAGGTAGCCAGGTCACGGTGTGTCCATTGGGGCGTTGCCCCCCCGCCCGCCCACGCCCGCAGCTCTGACTCAGTTTACTTAAGTTCAGAGACGCCGAGGGAGAACTGACAATCATGTCAGTCAGCATGACGTCAGACCGCCCACTCCCTTCAGTGTCTGAAGGGCGGTCCGGCGTCATGTTGACTGACATGCATTGTCAGACCAGCCAGGGACTGGAAGCAGCACAAGGGCGCATGAGTGGGGAAGGTGAGCGAATTTTTCGCCCGTGCCCAGTCATGCGCACTTGTGTTTGCACTGGCTTGCGCATGCCCATTAGGAGCCCCTCAGTCTCCTAATGGGGAGGCGGCGGGCGAAGAATAACCGTGCCCTAAGCGGACCAGGAGCAGAGGCGGTCTGGTAAGTTTTCAAAATGGTATTCTCCCTCAGCCCCCCACTCCCGCCTGCGCCGACATAGATTCAGCTGGACTGTCACTGACAGACTCTGAAATTATCCTAAAGCTCAAGGGCTGCTGTGAGTGGGTGAGGCTGGGTCCTCTCCCCTCAAGTTCATTATAAAGTGCAGTATCCTGCTGGGACCACACTTAGTACACTTCGCTAACATCTACGCACTGCCAATTACACTGCGGGGGCTGTCGTGGGGTTAGTGCTGCTGGGGTGGGATTCAATGTTTGCAACCAGGGGATAGCTGGAAAATGAAAATCCCCCGCGATGAACTGGTAATGTAACATGATCGGACCCCTGCAAAATATGAAGAAGGGTCACACAGTGGCCCGCTGTGGAGAGAGAGGCCCCTGAGAGAGGAGTTAGACAGGGGGCTTCACGCTGTGGAGAGAGAGGCCCCTGAGAGAGGAGTTAGACAGGAGGCTGCACGCTGTGGAGAGAGAGGCCCCTGAGAGAGGAGTTAGACAGGAGGCTGCACGCTTTGGCGAGAGAGAGGCCCCTGAGAGGGCAGTTCGACCTGGGTGGTATTTCACAGATTTTAATTGGCATTAGGCTGATTGGTGGCCTCCCACAGAGTTGGGAGTAACCCTGCGCTGCAGATGCTTGGGTTAGGTCCCTGTTATAAACCTTGGCTATCATGGCATCAAACAGGCAAGCTTGAGCCTCCCTACAAGAGTCCGATCCACCAGCATTTTCTTCTTTCCCTTTCTTCATATTTAATTCAGTCCACCACCACCCCCTCCATTCATTCATTTACTTTCCATTCAGTTATTCAATTCTCCCGTTGATTTGTCCTCCTTTAACCCTTTTTGCATCTTCCTTTTAGCACTCTTCCTTCCACTTTTTCTTTCACCTTTACTCCGTCCCACTTTCCTTCTCCACGTTTCCTTTTTCCAGTACTTTCACCATTAAATCCTCCAATTCCTCTGTATCTTTCTCTCCCTACACATTTTTCCTTCTCCTACGTAGATCTCCTTTCTTACTTCTCTCGCTCCCTTCTTCTATTTGCCCCCCCCAGCCATGTCTTTCTTCACTTCCCCCCATTGTCAACATTACATTTCTCTTTCATTTTCTTCTTCCCCGTACTAGGCTTATCTGACAGTCCTCGACCCATGCCCTTCAGGTGTGCCATGCTGATTCCCCAAAGTGTTATCAGTGAGCTTTTGTAGGGACAAGTCGACAGACAGTTAACTTACTGGCATTCATCTTAAGACCTGAAATTCCAAGCTTCCTGTACCCAGGGAGGTAAAAATATGCCCCAGATCACAAAGGTTTGAGGAAGTCATAACTGTTGACACTGCCTCAATGGACAATTTACCCACCAGACGTATTTCCAGATGCTGCATTTAGATTCGGACTTTGACCTAGCTGGACATATTATTTTTTAGAAAGGTTTGTGGTTTAAATTTTCAATTCTCTTTTTAAATATCATCACAAGAGTCCTGTTATGTTGCTCTCCTTTCCGTAGCTGTTAGTTTAATCCATGCAGTCCATGCATTCATGTACCTTACTGTGACCACATCTCGCACAAATATACACCAAACCAGTGTTCACGAGCAGGGTAACATAGAACGGTATTATTAGAATATGTACAGCGTCTGTGCGTGTATACGCTGGAGCGGTAGCTCAGTGGGCTAAAGCCTCTGCAGCCCAAGGTCAGCGTGACATACATTTCGCTAGTCCGAATCCAACAGGGCCACTTAAGCTTTTTAAGCTGTTGATAAAATGAGGAACATTAACTTGAGTGATGATAAATCTTTGTGTTTCCAGGGTTTCTGTCTGCATGGATTGGAATGCCGTGTAAAATTGCACAACAAACCGATGCATGGCTGTATACTGTGGCAATATACCTGAGGTATGTGAACTGTTATGTGGAGAGAGGTGTGTAAAGGCATATCAATAAACATCTCTGGATTAATGAACTTAAAATCATTTATACAGCGCTTCGCGTCACTTTTCTATCACACCAAAGCGCAATAAAACATATTATTATATTGCCAACTTAATGATATTCAATTTATAGACCACACGTGAGTGGAAGGGTAAGTTGACCATGCCGAGGTTCGAATTTGTGAACGACAGACCATCACACAGCTCAGCAGCAAGTGCACCACTTACATAGCTATCCATGTGTAAGTAGAGCACACAGAAATATATCAGTATACGTGTTCGTGTATATGCAAATAGAAGTGTGTAATATTATTGATTTATATATATTTGTGCGGCTTGGATGTCCACTGACCGATTCAAAGCGCAAGTGGTTTTTATGACAAGTGCAATGCTATATATTAAGCAAATAGTTGGGTGTGTCCGTGCTGAGTAAATAGTCGTAATAATGTCTTTACTGACTTGCAGAAACCGTGCCCAGAGTGCTTCGGGCAGCCATAATGGCAGGAAATGTGGCAGACTGACACTCAGAAAGAGCGCTTCTTCTGCGCTCTTGACCTTTTGGCGTTTTCTCCCTTCACCCACTCACTAGTTACTTTCTGCCTACACTCCATTTCCACAGACAGTAGCAGCCGCACCTAGCGCTTCCTGGAGCACAGGAAACCCCTCAGCCACTACCATGGGCAGCCCGACGTTGTGGAGTTTAATTGTGGTCTTAACTTGTCTTTTGTTCATGATTCGTTTTGTGGAATTTTAATTATATAGGTGTTGCTCGTTTTATTATTCTTTACGATTCGGCAGATTGTTTCTATGAGCTGCACGCATGAATGGTTTGATTTCAGTTTCCTGAGTAACAAACTTGTATCTAACTGTACACAAAGACACGCACGAAGGAGCGCTGAACGCTACATTCCCTGAAGGTGCACTTACTGTACTCTTCGCTAGTTGCGATGCTTCCACTTGGCAATGGACCAGAGCCCTCTGTGGGATGGAAGAACATATCAAGGACCTTCAAACGGCCTCCCTCTCTCTCCATCCATTCATTCTCTCTCTCCGATAGTCTTCTCTCTACCCCCCTCTCTTTCTCTCCGTATTTCTCTTGAAGCCCCCCCCTTGCCTGCTCATAACTGCCAAGTTTCCAGTTTGCTTATGTGTGTCATTTCCAGTGATTGGGTTTGCTTATGTGTTGCATTTTAAGGCCATATGTGTGAGACTTTGAGTGACCCTTTATTGTGAATTGAATAAAGCAGTTATAACCATGAAATAAGATACATATTGGGAAACTCTCACTTTGCATATTAAAATGGTTTAGAAATTACATTAAAACAGACCAGAACACTGAGGGATCTTCTGAGGAAAACAAGAACAGACTGAAGTTTCTTTGTTGAAAAGCAGTTATGGGAAGAAACTCATTTTAGTGCCATTTAGTAAAAGCACAGGCACTCTGCTGGTAAAATACACAAAGATTGTCCTCTATAACTCATAAAAATTGGCAATTTCTTAAATGATAACTATTTCAATCGTATTGCTTTATTAACCTTCCTGCTTCCTCAAGTTTGCTTGAAAATGCACCATTTGTCCACTTTTATTTTCAAAGTTTTCTCGGGGGAAAACCCCCCGAACCCCACTTAAGTCGCTACGCTCGCTCGCCATAGTGCACTACGGCAATCATTTTACGGTACACCACTTTCAAATGTCACCAGCCGCCCCTGAAGGTAGCTCTTACAAGTAACATTATGCCAAACTTTTAAGATTGCCGCCGCTTTCAACCTTCTTGCACCCCTCCCTGAAGGTCGAGGCTAGTTGCACCCCTGGTTGTGTCTTCCATCAAACATCGGCTAATATTGTTAAGAATCCCACTGCAATTCTATTCTCTCGAAGGGGATTTCATAAGGACGCCATGTTTGCTAATTCCGAGTAAAAAATGCTGAAAGCGATTTTGTTAACATCCCCTGACACGAGCGACCAATTACCATATAAATTGTGCCAGTCGTTTACTTTCTATTAAAAGGACGGAAATGGACAGTATTTAGAGGCAGAACGCATTTGTTTAATTTTGCATAGTACGATCTGAAGGCATTGACTGCTCAGCCTCGTTCTTCTTACAGCTTTTAATAACATGAGGTGAGTAAGCACCTCCTCAACCAAGTCGTCCATTTCTTACACAGACGAACGGTTCTTGAGCCCTAGCTCTGCTCTTCCTTCACCACGAGCCAGGCTGACCATAGACACGTACCGCTTGCAATGTTCTTTACTGTTGCTGTGACTGGAACATTGTGGCATTTTTAGACTGCTTTCACAAGGAAAGAGGAACTGACAACTGTAAACGCCAAGGGCTGTCACTTGGCGTAGTCGCTCACCAGACCACTGCAGGACATCTGCTGGTGCAGCACCTCAATGTCGTTGAAGATGGGAATTACCTATAGATGTTGAGGCTTCTCTTCTGGTATCTGTGGAGACCTACAAGTTAATCATGGAACTGTGGATACAGTGAAAGGATAACAGGCACCATTCACCATTCACTGATGATAGGAGAGAACTCTTATAAGGGTTTAGACAGAACCTGAGAAATACCATCCTCATTTCCTTTGCATCACTCACTACTATAAATGCCTTACGATCACACTCATTATTTATTTGTTTGCTTGTTTATTTATTTACTGTATTTGTACAGCAAGCTATTGCCCACCATGGTGTCCTTTTGCTATTAGATAAGCAACGTCATATAGGCAAAAAAAAACACTTATTTTGGGAAAGCGAAGTTTTCTGAATTTTCTAGAACGGAATGAGATGACGTTGTTGGAAGATGTACTGAGAGAGCGCCTTCCAATTTTTAGTTTCTAGAAAAGAAAATTTCTGCCACTTCGGCAGGAATTTTGGATCTTAGGTGCTGTCAAATGTTGTACCTCGAAATATGAAAGAGTTTTGTCAGGTGTAACAGCACTTTGTTTTAAAAAACAAACTTTATTGAGCACCACAGGATGACTGCGAGTTAACATATCAGGTACATTGTGGCATTTTCTATTTTCTTACCGTTCACAAATGTTATCTATTTGCAATTTCCAAAAGCTGCTTACATGTGTACATATGACAGCATGAATATCTACAAGGTGAAAAATATATCTTTTGGTTCGATATGCAACATATTTCAAAGTCACCCCTTTATCATAGATCCCCCCACCCTCCACCCTCCTCCTAGCCTGTCGGTTCCTTTGTACCATTCAACCATGTGTGTTTATGTATACATCACTTGGTATGACCTACTGCTGATGTGCGGGCGGTAATGCCATTTGGCCATTTAACAGTTATTTAAACCTAAAACCGCATACCGCTGGTTTCACTGCGGGCTAGAATTGGTTTGTTGTGAGAGAAGATCTAGTGTTTTGAAACCTTACAGCATAAGATCCCATTCCATGGAGATGGTGCGTTTTCGTAGTCCACGTGCCTCTTCGCGGCTAATTGCCGTGCTTTCGGCACCACACCAGCGTACCACCTCTTCCTGCCACGTAGGTAACGTAGGGCATCTAGGGGATTTCCATCTCATGGTGATAGCGCGTATAGCCAATATGAGGGCAAGATCTAGGAAGTGCAGTTGCACTTTCAAAGTGCTTGTGCGTTTGCGGAAACCTAATAAACACTCCAATATGTTGTCCTCAATCTGCAAATGTGTGATCTCCCCAAGTGCAGTTCGGACCCCACCCCAGTAATCACGAAGTTGAGGGCAAGCCCATAGCATGTGAATGAAGCCCGCATCCTCAGACCTGCAACGTGGACAGCAGTGTTGGGCATCTGGTAACATGCGATGTAGTCTCCTTGGGGTTAGATAGGATCTGTGTAACACCATGCATTGTATAAATTTAAATTTGGCGTTGCAGGATACTCGCTTGGGTGCTCTAGGATACTTTCCCATGCTTTATCAGTTAGTGCAACATCAGTTGTCTCCGTCAATAGGTGTAACAGTATTAAGGCATTTTGCGGAAAGGAAGGGCTTGCAACATTAATTGTATGTGGCAGACTCATAAGGTTCCTAAATAGTGAATGCAGGTTGTCTGTTACACCTGGCATCCTTGGCCTGGTTTCCACTGACTTTTTCCCTTCTGGCTTCCTGTTTTGTTGACTTCATTTTTTCTTGCTTTAGGACTATGGGCACTTTACCACTGCTGACCAATGCTTAAGTGCATGTGATCTGTACTTAAAACATGGTACCATTGGCTCATTTACAATGGGTATATTTCATTTACTTATAACTCCCTAGTAAAGTGCACTACATGTGCCCAGGGCCTGTAAATTAAATGCTGCCAGTGGGCTTGCAGCACTGATTGTGCTACCCACTTTAGTAGCCCTTTAAACATCTCTCAGGCCTGTCATTGCAGAGACCCCTCTTGCCAGGCCCAAATCTTCCTTTTTAATACATATAAATCACCCCTAAGGTAGACTGTAGACAGGCCTAGGGCAGTGTGTGGTGCATTTAAAAAGTAGGACATGTACTTTTAAGGTTTACATGTCCTGGAACTGAAACCCTATTACATTTGTTTTTCTCTACTGCAAGGCCTATCTCTCCCACAGGTTAATGTTGGGATTACCTTATTACATTTTATACGTGTAATTCTCAATTGGTAAGATACAGATATTTCAAGTTTGGTGTCTCTGGACTCTTTAAAAACACAACTTATGGTAAAGTTGGATTTTAAGTTGTAAGTCTGAAAATGCTACTTTTAGAAAGTTGACGTTGTCTTACTTTAACCATTCTGTTCCTCTGCCTGCCTCGGAATACACGTCTGGGGTGGGTGAAAACTAAGCTTTATACATTCCCTCTAAATAACCACACACAAAGGGAGCTTTGGTGTGCCTGATGGGCCATCAATATCCTGATGGGCCATTAACATCCTGATGGGTAAATCTGGGAAGGATGGGATGGAGGAGCTGACACTTGCACCTGAATGGGCTGTGCCTATCCCCACACAAAGAGCTTTATACTCCCCATGTAGAGAGTCTGGAGCCAGGGCAGGAAGGGCTGGGACTTTGTCCATTTTGAAGGCCTCTCTTTGAAATCACCCTAATTTCAAAGGCATAACTGATAAAAGTACTGGCCCTTAGACACCACTACTTCAGTACACTTCTATATTTGAGGACTTTTTGCCAGGAAGAAGGACTGCTGTGCTGCTAAAAGGACTGTCGCTCCACTGGACTCCTGCTCTGCTGTGCCTGCCCTGCTGTTCTACCTGCCTGGGAGTGTGTAGGACTGGACCCACTACTCTACATCCTCAAGAACTTAAGTAACTCGAAGGCCTTGCATCCTGTTTTGAAGTCTCAGGGATATCTAAGACGTAACTCTCCTCCAACATTTGGGACTCTGCTAACTGTGAGTTCACCCTGCCAAGTGGTGCCAATCCAGGGAGCTTCAAAGTGGGTTTTCTGAAGTTTGACATCAATAATCCACACATCACATCACCATTGTTGCGTCCATTGGAATCAACGCATCTCCTTCAGCGTCGATGCATCATCTGCCAAGTATACCCCATCGCCGCAGCGTGGCTCGGCGACGAAGCATTACCTGCCTCAAAAGGAAGCTACTGCATCTAGATTGTGTAACTCGGAACCAACACATTGCCTACATCCAGCCAGATTGATGATGACGCATCCCCTCCTCTGCTCCTCACATTGGGCCTTTGATGTGGAAGCATCCCTTCATCCAAGGTACTTTATCAGTGGGCCAGTGATGGCCCCTATATCCAGCCCATGCTCCATCGTGGTCGGCGTGAGCCTTTGGATTTACCACGGTCAAATGCGACCAGAGGTCCCCGGTTGATGCTTTATTTTTATGACCGCTACATCTCAATTTAATCTTTAGAAATTCATAACTCCGGTTCTACTTATTGGATTTTTGTCATTTTGGTCCTGTTTGTCAATTCAGGCTGGACTGTTCCCATGAGGCACAGGGTCAAGACTGATTTGCATATGGACAGGTCTAAACTGGGGTGGCATGGTGAGCAAAAGAAAGATCTCTTGACTGGGGGGGAATGTTTTGATTTGTTCTGCATTCCATCCATCAATTGTGTGCCTTTGCTTTCTTGCCCTAAGTGCCCCGGGAATGCCCAGATGGGGGTCCCGGGCTCACTGTGCCACTGGATTCAAAGTGCCCTGGCTGATGAGGGGTGAAACTCCGAAACCTGTCCTAGGATGCTTGTTCCCGGTTCAGGCAGGACCCGGCTTGGCAGTTCGGGCTGGACTGCTCTCATGAGGCACAGAGTTAGGATGGATTTGCATATGGCCAGGTCTAAACTGGAGTGGCATGGTGAGCAAAAGAATGATGTATTTAACCCAGATCTCTTGGCTTGGGGTGAATGTTTATATTTGTTTTGCATTCCTTCCATCAATTGTTGTCTTTCGTTTATTATATATACAGCATCACTTACTAGTTAAGTTAAAGGGGTGTTTTGCCGAGTCTGCAAGGTCATCCCATGCCGGACTTCCAGCCCAGCTGATTCCTTTGCAGCTCTTGCGAGGGATGCTGCCCAGCTCTTCACCAAGTCAGGCAGCCTGACAACACTTATGCAGAGTTAACTGGTGGTTAGATCATCCTGCAGGAATTTGGTAGACTCACCCACTCTAAACACACTAGGTTAGGTAGCGCTAGGTAGAAGTACAATATATTGCCATACTTATATGCAGCATATATCCACTGTGCTAGCACAATTGTTGAACTGTTTATCTTCTTTACCATTCTCATCATGCTAATTATGTTATTCTGTTTCTTTCTTTTGATTATCACAGCACACATATTTTCCTCAAAAATCACATGCTTCATCAAGTATTGAAACTGCATATTGTATATTTCTTGTGTACTTATTTGGGTATGCATAAGTAACCAAACAAAATGGTTCTAGATCCGTTACCACGATTTTCTTGGGGATTCGGGGTTGTCATGTTCTAAGGTTGCACAATCCATCTGTTACCTTTTCAGGTTAGGGGTACAGATGCTGCACAGTTAACTAGCAGGACTTAGGCCAACATATGCTGATGGGGTGCCTGGAATCAGCCTCACACAATCCCGATGTTTATGTTGTTCAACAAACGCACAGTTTTACTTTTTTTTTTTAAACTGTGTTTATTAATTTTTATACCAGAATACCAACGGTTACAGTGCAGCATACATTAATACACATGTAGGATACTATGCATCATGCAGGTACATACAGACAATGTCAAAGCTAAGTCCATGATACCACAAGGGGCAGACAAAATGCATCACTGTTACTGACATTACAATGGGCATCATACTTTACCCCCCTCCGGGTCCACTATCCCCCTCACAAGGAGTGCACTCATGGGTTGTGTATTTGCTGGTGTAGTTGTGGCATCCGGTATGTCCTGGAGATACAGGTGTAGCGGTTGCCATATATCTAAGTGTCTAGCAATAGGTGGTTGTAGTTGGAAATAAGTGTCACTGTTTGTGCTACAATATGTCATACTGCGCAGCCATGACTTGATAGTTGGTGTTCCCTTACTACCCCCGTTTATGGCCACTTTACGCTTAACAATAAGCAGTGCAATGGCAGCATAACGCCGATTGGATCTAGGAAGGTCGTGGATGTACTCAAGGTGTGCCTTTAGGGGCATGGGTGCCACTGTAAAGTCTAACATTTTGGAAAGTTCCACAAACACAGCCGACCAGAACCCTCCCACCTTCACACAGGTCCTTGTGAGATGTACGAAGTCTGCCTTGGGGGATTGACATTTCAGACATAAATGTGATCTAGATGGGTCAATGCGATGTAATGCACTAGGTGATTTGTACGTCCTCCACAAGAAATTAAAATGCAACAATTTATGCCTGTGATTTGGTGAAACTCGACGAATTTGCGCACAGCCCCTACCCCACTGTATGTCAGTAATGGGGTGCCCGAGATCGTTCTCCCATGTCCCACGCACTCCTGCATCACGGGAGGGAAACAGTGCCACCGTGGCCTTAAATAATCTAGTCACCAAGTGTGTTGCATCCCCATCTTTGATGATACCGGTTAATAGTGGGAATTCTGGCGGTTCCAACGGGTGCTGTATATGGTGGCCCTCAAAGCTCCCTGCAACCTCTGGAGTATAAAGTGATCCATAACAGTTGCATCACAAAAGCGAGGGTCCTCTGTTCAGGAGAATACATGCCCTTTTGGGAAGAGGTCGCCGAAGCTCACCAGGTGATACTTGGCAAGTGTGCACTTCACAAGCGCCACCTTCAGGATAGGGATCCACCCCTTACCAGCCACTGGCAAAGCGGATGAGTACAGAATCCGGAAGCCTGTGAGTTTCAATAACTTATGCCATGCCCAACTAGTTGTAGACAATGTTTGAATATCATTAGGGTGCCGCGGGTATCCCACAGGCAACAGGGATCCGAGGGATGCAGGAAGCGCTAAATCAGCCCCCGGGCGGTGATAGGGTATACATATATCCGCGTGGTATTGCACAGTTTTACTTAGGAAAATATAAGCCATATGACAGTCAAGTGTCATATGGTGTCTTCAGAGCAGGTAGTCCCTAATGTTTATGAGAGTGGGGTATTCTTTATTTAGATATAACACAGATATCTTTAAAAGAAATTACAAAATTCACATTAAAATCCAACTGTTTTAAGATACAAAAAAAGCAAGCAGCAGTTCAGTAACCATAATAAAAGTAGAGATCTTCTACATCCTGAACCACCTGATTCAATAACATTTGGATAATAGCAGAAGTTTAAAAAGTAATGTACAAAACTGTTCAGACATTTGTTTTTGTTACGCTGACTATAAAAATACAACATACATATTAAAGAGAAGGCAGTGTTCTTTGGAATACAATTTGATGAGTTGACCTATCAGATTGCAGAGCATGATAATCATTTCATTTCATCTTCCTTAAAATTTTTATTAGCAAGGCCTCTTTTGCATAAAATTACGATATGCTTGCTGAATAAAAGTTATTAAACCCAGGTTTAAGTCTGTATTTTCGGGGTTCAGGGCCGCGATAATGGCTTGCCTACATGTCCGAACACCCAGCCTATTCCACTCTAATTTGAGTTTGCACCTGCATTGAGAATTAAAGGCTGGGCAAAGACAAACCACATGTAACAGAGTTTCATCTGTCTTGCCACACCCTCTACAGATTACATTTTCCGACGTGCGTCGCCAAGGGGGCAAATCTTGCAAGAAACGCCAGTCAACCATTCTGATTGCCATAAAACTACGTTTTAGATACAATGAATATGTGCAAGACAGGTAGGTGGCAGGGGCTAGCCGTCTGTATGAATTTACAAGGGCCCAAGCATGTTTGGTAAGGAGTGCCTTATCCATTATGAGAGAACTCATTCTCACACATTTTTTGATGCCAGTTTTAAATGCTGCCCGACTGGAGATGAGGGCCCATAGCTCACTCGCCAACATTTGATGCATATGGTCCTTGAAAAGACAACCAAACGTACCTCCTGGGTTTTTCTGGGTGATTTCTAACCAGACTAAGGATTCTAATGTGCCTAAGTCCGCTTGCCTCAATTTATGACAGAGGTTTAAATATGTACCGATGTTAGAAACATCATAATTCAGTATCCCTAGCTCTAATCTTACCTGGGCTGTGGATGCTGAGTTTGGCAAATGGAGTACCTTTTTATCAATTTTGGTCGTATGTTGATTTAAGGCAGTATTCAGCTTGCCCCTAAATATGATAAAGTAGGGCCAATTTTTGCTCTCAGAACTTCTAAGAGTGGTAAGAGAGTTGGGCCGGAGATATTTTTCGAGAGCTTAGCTAATGACACCGCAAGGATCATAGCTTTAACTTCGATCTCGTTACGATGTTTAATAAGATTACCCCTAGAGTCCAAATGGACACCTAGGTACTTGTACGAGTGTCCTACGACAAGGCTTATGTTGTTATATGACCATCCTCCAACAGTGTGCCGTTTCCGACCAAATGGGACAACTTGTGTTTTCTTTAAGTTAACCTCTAGTTGGTTCATGGTCGTATAGGTGTACAGTTTATCGAGGAGCCTTTGCAGCCCGACCCTAGTGAGGCTAAAGAGAACCAGGTCGTCGGCATATAAAAGATTACTTAGTGACGTACCTCCTACCTTTGGGGGGTGACTGTTAGTATAATCCAGTGAAGTTGACAAGTCCGCTATGAACAGGTTAAAAAGCATGGGGGCCAGCACGCATCCCTGCTTCACGCCTCTTGATGTCGAGATTTTCCGGGAGAGATGCGTGCCGGACCCCAACTTCACCCTGACCCAAGTTCTGGAGTGGAGTTGTATAATTGCCTCCAAAAGTTTATCAGGGATCCCCCATTTCCTCAGCTTTTCCCATAAGGCAGCCCTCGGAACCCTGTCAAACGCTGCTTTAAAGTCGACAAAACAGCAGAACACTGATCTGGATGTGGAGAGTGCTTTGTCGACGATAGTTGAAAGTGCTAATAGATTGGTCATCATCCTGGAGTTGGCAATGAAACCTGTTTGATTAATTGGTATCAGTTTGTGGTCCTTTGCCCATAGGCTCAAATCCTCCAAAAGGAGGCCTGCATAATGCTTCACCTCAATGTCCAGCAGTGCGATGAGTCTGTAATTATTAGGGAGGCACGGGAACCTGATTTATAAATAGGTTGGATTATTGCACCCCGCCATGAATCTGGGATTGTTGCAGTTCTCAGAGCAAAATTAAAGAGATTTGTCAGTAGGCCTGACCAGAGAGCCACATCAGATTTAAACAAATTCTGTGGCAGGCCGTTTGGGCCCGGAGCTCCATCTGATCTAGCTCTTGACACAGCAGTGGCGACCCTTTCTTGTGGCATCTGAGGATCCTCACTGTCGGTGTGTAAACGCTTTGACGGATTGCTCTGCTTATTGTTATAATCTATTACTTTCTCTCTTGCGGGGCTGCCTCCTGTAGCTCCTGAGCATTCTGGAGGTCTAAAATGGTCGGTAAGGAAGGTAACCCAATCTGATTCTTGGATGTTGGCAGATCCAAAACTCAATATGCTTGAATTGGACTGGTTGATTGGGGCCCAGAATTTTCGTGAATTTCGGCTCTTACTTTCCCACACTAGCTTGCACCAGAATTGGTTATCATGTGTCCGTTTGTCTTTAGTGATCGCCAGCCTAAATGACTTTTGGGCTACTTGATACTGTTTTAAACAGTCACTGTTCCCTGGAGCTTTTACCAGTAGCCGTAAGGCATTATTTCTAGCTATCTTAAGAAGCTTCGACTGTTGTGAAAGTGCGAACTGGCGCGGGAGGGGTCACCTTGGGGAATGCTGGTATTTTGGGAAAAGATTAATCAGATGTAAGCAGAGCGTCGTCCATGTCGCTATCGGGGAGGCTTCCTGGTCGATTCCACCTCTTATGAGCTCCATGCTTGCATGTAGGATCTTCGGGCTGATGTCTTCGCTCTATCTGAGGCGCTTTAGGTTTTCGGAGTATATTCCCCTGCTGGTTCAGGGTGCAGATTTATGCTTCACTGGGTTTGTTTTGAAAGCTATGACCTGGGGCCAATGATCACTTTCAGATCGTGGGTGAATGCAAAAACTAACCAGACAGTGGAGCAAAGCTGAGTTACAGATGGAATAATCCAGGTAGGATCGTTTTTTTCCATTTGTCCAGGACCAATTGGGGGGGGGTATCGCCCTCCGACCTTCCATTTATAACCAGGTAGCCTGCGCTATAGAAACGCATCACACAGAGGTATCCCACCCCACAATAGGCTTGATTTGCCGGTTTGGTTTGTGACACTGCCTCATTCAAGGAGAATAAAAAGGGCCCCTCGGTTTCTGTTGGTTGCCCCTGGAATAGGTTGGTATTAAAATCCCCAGTAACAATACAGTCTGAATCAGGGTGCTCCACGGCTAAGTCGCTCATAATTTCCGTTAGTCGTACCAGATGTACTTTTTTTGTACGTGTATTTGGGTTGATATACACGTTTAGGAAAATAAGTGAACGTTGTTCCCGCCATGAATTGATTTTGACCCCAAGTAGCCAGTCTTCATCCAGTTTTAATTGTGTTATTGGGCCTTTTAGATTAATTGTTATATATATTGACAGGCCACCTTTTGAGTGACCGTGCCGGCTGTCCCTCAGTGCTGGTTTCCATAGATCGATATAGCCAATGACAGGGCAGCCTTGTGAAGCCCAAGTTTCCTGCAGGGCTATTACAGCGTGCTTACAAATAAAGGAGTGAGTATCTGAGTTCCTAATTTTCTGTTGAAGTCCGCTGATGTTCCAGGAGCAAATTAAGAAGGTGGAATCTGCTTGCGGGTTGTGCCCCATTGCCGATAGAGATGTTTGAGGGCTTATATTTTCCAGAGATTTGAGTGTTTGACCAGTTGACTCTGTACCTTGTGGTCATTCTGATCTTTTTGTTGATAAGATAGCTGGGAGCCAACTCCAGAATTGGTGTAAATCGTCGTTAGAGACCACATTTGAAGTCAGTTTGTTGCGTACTTCAGGTCCTGATGCGTTTTTTAGAATCGAGTATGGTCTAGAGTGGGACCAAGTCGAAGGGATCCGGCTTTTTTAAGTGGCGTTTGCTGCTTTAATAATGCTGGGGGGTACCCTGGGATGGAATATGGATAAACTCGAATGCCCCAGTCCCGCAGGGTGGCCTTGTGATCCAAAAATACCCCAGCCCAATGGGCCGACTTGAATGCTACCAGTGTTACCTCAGACGGTTGTGTGCCTCTTGGTGGAAGGAATACGATGGATTCTATGTCGTCCGTTACCAGGCCTGCAAACCCCGGGGTGCCATCCACTAGTAGTCCCTAATGTGTTCTACCAAGTTGTTACTGCTGACAATCGTGAGAGCCACTACCCAGTGGCCCTGGTTCCCTTTGAATGTGGGAGGTCTCAAAGGTTCCTTGATGGTAGCTGTGAGTCCGTCCATGCCTGTGGATTGTCTGGTTGGCAATGACCTGGAGCATACCGCCTGGAAGGAGGTGGAGCTCAGGTCTCACTATGAGATGTTAGGGTTTCCTGAGTGGGTGTGCCTGACTACACGGTCCAGGGCAATCCGACAGGGCAGTCAAGAGGACCTAGAACCTGGAAGAATGGGAGAATGGCCTAGGAACCTGCCAGAAAGATGAAGGACAAGGGGCATGGGAAACCCACTTCTGAGACTCCCACGGTCCAGGAAGAAGCTCAGCCTGAGAGGGATGCCCCAGCACCTACAGAGGGGGATACATCCAAACTTGGGAACCTGCCTGAGCAGTTTAACTGTCAGCAGGAAGGGGGTCCCAATACAGAGGAGTTCTGCAAGGTGTGGAGGGAATGCTGTACTCTTGTTGGTCTGCAGCAGTAGGCTTAGACCCAGGCAACTGGTGACGTCTCTCGCAAGCACCTGCTTTACTGGGAGAATGGTCTCCTGTATGGTAAGCCTAAGGGTATACTATAAGTCTAATTCCCAATTGGCAAAAGAAAGATATTTTGAGTTTGATGTCTCTTCTCTCACAAATATAAAATCACAACTTACGATAAAGTTGGATTTTAAGTTGCAAGTCTGAAAATGTCACTTGTAGAAAGTTTGCATTTTCTTACTTTAACCATTCTGTGCCAGTCCCTGAATACACGTCTGAAGCGGGTGACAGCTGGAATTTGTGCATTCCCTCCAGACAGCCATGTACAAAGGAAGCTTAGGTGTGCCTGATGAGCCATCAACATCCTGATGCACCATTAACATTCTGATGGGTCATCCTGGGCAGGATGGGACGGAGGAGTTGATACTTGCAATGGAAATGGCTGTGCCTGTCCCCACATAAAGTGCTGCATACCTCCTGTAGTGAGTCTGGAGCCAGGGCTGGACAGGCTGGGATTTTGTGCACTTCAAAGGCCTCTATTTGAAGTCTACCTCACTTCAAAGGCACAACTGGGTATAAGTGCTGAACCTTAGACTTCACCACTTTAGTATACTTCTGGACCTGAGGACATTCTGTCAGGAAGAATGACTGCTGTGCTGCTGAAAGGACTGTCACTTTGCTGGGCTCTGATGGACTCCTGCTCTGCTGTTTCAGCCCTGCTGCCTACTGCCCTCCTTGCCTGGGAGAGAGAAGGACTGGACCTGCATCTCTACAGCCTAAAGAACATGAGGGGCACATGCATCAAACCTTATTTTTCCGATTATCAAATAGAGGTTTTTAAGAAATCTCTATTTGGTAATCGCAAAACGCAATGCATCAAAACAGGATGCAAATAGCGATTCTCTAATTGCGATTCCTTAAGAATCGCAATCGCAATTAGGGAATCGCTATGTGCTATTGCGACTCCATTCTTTCGGTGGGAATGGTCATGCATTGCCTAAATTGTGATTACCTAATTGGTAATCACACATTAGGAAAGGCAGAGGCAAGTGTGCCCGGGGGCCTAAGGCCCACCCTGAGGTGCCCCTAACAAAACGATGTGCACATGTAAGGCACACACATGCCCTATGGTCATGTGTGTGCCACATGGCACTTTGAAAAATGAAGTTTTGTGCATTTTTCAATGTATGCATATGGCTAACATGAATTTCAAATTGATGTTAAGTAGCCTTTCCTAAATGCACAGTTCACATTTAGGAAAGGCTTTTTTGCATGTGCATTAGGGAATCGCAAATTGCAATTTCCTATTTGCATTCACAATTTAGGTAATCGCAAGATATTGCGATAGATCAGATAGTGTGGCTCAGAACTGACGGATCACCTACATCCAGCTGGATTGGCAACGTTGATGCATCCCTCCATCCAATGTACCTTTTCAGCAGGCCAAACCTGGTCCCTTTATCCAACTTTTGTTCCATTGTGGTCCTCCTGAACTTTTGGATTTACCCCAGTCTACACGACCAGATGTCCCCGGTTGGCGCTTTATGCTTTTAAGCTCTATATCTCAATGTAATCTTCAAAAAAATCATAACTTCTTTTCTACCTTTTGGATTTTCGTTGTTTTGGTCTTGTTTTGTTCATTACATTAAGCTCTATTTTCTAAAACTGCTGTGGATTATTTTTGGGTGGTGTTTTCACTATTTTACAGCTTTAAGTGTTGCACAAATACTTTACCTATTGCCTCTTAAGTTAAGCGTGCCTGCTCTGTGCCAAGCTACAAGAAGGTGAGGACAGTTTAATTTAGGGTGTGTATTTGACTTACCTGACTAGGATCATGGTACCTTCTTGGACAGGATGCATACCTCTGCCAACAAGAGACCTAATTTCTAACACAAGCCAAATGATAGCCAATGGAGATTAGTCAAATGGCCTTGCATTGGAGCGTGATGGGAAAGGCAGAGAAGAAACCATGTAATTGTTCTGTACCTCTTCAGCGGCTTGGTCAAGAAAGACCAATATAGAAGGAATTGATGTACTACAAAAGTAGCTCATAATTGCAGAACAGCAAAAGCAATGAGACAAAGGCAGATAGGTAGAAATTTCTTGAACATTTTCAAGAAGAAGCATGCCCCATTGAATTTGCAGATTTTAGTAATTAGAGTCAATGCTTGTAATCTATTGGTATTTATGTAGCTCAAACCTGCCTAGAAAGTAACAAATCACTGTACATTATTTAAGGTGTTCATAGACAATAAAAAATCATGTACAAAATTTCAGAGGAAGATTAAGGGATTTGCCCACAATCATATGATGTTGATTCACGTGCCAAGACCAGTCGTGAATCTGGGCTCCAAATTTGCAGCTTTAGCCACTAGGCCATAACTGCCACAGAATTGCTTGAAAGCGAATTGTAGGTTATGGACTGTATAAGTGGATTTCTGGGAGGATCTGCGGTTGAGCAGCTACCAGGAGTCCAAGCAATTGGTAGGGCAATGGCAAGGGATATTTCCACAATGAAAAATTAGGTCTTCAGTTTAAGTGAGATGTTTTTCATCCAATGTCAAAACCATCAAACACTTACGGAACTTATATTGAGCTCATTCAGAGTCACTATTTACCTTAAGATACTATGATGCCACCTAAGTAGTGAAGTCTAAAAAAGATATAAGGCCACAGCATTCCTCATCTTTGTGATTTTCTACCTTGAAAATCGTGCTCCTGTCTTTCTGACAAATATGTAATTTTGGTTGGGTTTTCTTGAGTAAGACCCATTGAGCATTGGGTGACGTATGTCAAATATATAATTTGCACATCAATCTTACGACGATAAGGTCTTTCCTAGATGCTTTACTTTCCTTGTGCCATTCCACTTTCAAGGTTAATCAAATCTCATATTTGCTTTACGTTTCTTATTTTTAGAACCACTCTGAACTCCATTAGTTTTGAAGTAAGACCACTGACATGGTCAGTGTGACTACTCTCCCCCATGCAGCTCCACCACTAAGTGCTGCCCCCTCAGCCCTCTGACCTCTCTGCAGTGTGTTTGAGCCCTTCCTCCACACGCTGGCTCCTGCCTGTGCCTCATCCCTGGTGGTCCAGTGGGAGAACACTCTGATCTGCTGCTGTTCTGCCTCTATTTCCCTCTTTTCTTTTGTGCCCTCTTTTTCTCTTTCCTTTGTTTTGACCTTATGTCACTTTTCACTTTTTCACTTCTCACTGCTCCTCCATCTATTTACTCTTTCCTTCAATTCCCTTCATTTTCCCCCACGGCTCCAGTGTGTCCTTCCTGCTCCCTCCTCCCATCTGAAACCCTACTTAATGGCGGCTGCTGTGTGGCAGGAGGAGCAAGACCACTGACCTGGTCAGTATGACTGCCCTCCCCTGCGCAGCTCCACCACTAAGTGCTGCCCCGAGCTCACTGTTTGCAGGGTGTTTGAGGCCCTCCTCCACCTGCAGGCTCCTGTCTGCACCTCATCCCTGGTAGTCCAGTAGGAGAGCAGTCTGCTCTTCTGCTTTTCAGCCACTGCCTCTCTTTGCCTCTTTCCATTTGTGCCCTCTTTTTCTCTTTCCTTTGTTTTGCTCTTCTGTCATTTTTTCCTCTAACTCTTTCTTTATTTTCCTTCATTTTCCCCCTGCTGCACCCGTGGTCCCTCCCTCCTCCAGTGTGCCCTTCTTGCTGTTGCCTCCCAGCTGACCCGTCCTCCCCCAATCCTTACTTAATGGCAGCTGCTGCGCAGCTGCGCAGCTGGCGCATCAAACGCAAGCCTGTCTTCGCCTGTCCACGACCAGCACCAGGGACACTGGTCCTCAGACCCGCTCCACCTCCAGCACCCTCCACGATCACAACCCCAGACACAACAACAACTGCCGGCTCTCGACTTCGAACAACACCCATGGCCCTCTCCCCTGTCTACACTGCCGCTACACTTTCACCCACCTCTGTACCCCAGCAGCATCTCCCAACTTACTGGACATCACCGCTCACAAACCACTCAACTGCATCCTCCTCAATCTACGATCCCTACACAAGCACTCCATAGAAATCTGGGACCTCCTCAACACCTACTCGCCCAATTTCGCCTTCCTCACGGATACCTGGACCAAAGCCATCTTTGCACCCAACATCGCCACTGCCATTCCAGATGGATACAAGATCTTGAGCAAGGACCACCCCATCTGTCCAGGAGGAGGTTTCGCCATCGTTCATAAAAGCACCCTCTGCATGACCACCCTCCTGGTTGACACAATGACCCTCATGGAGCACCTTCACGTCCAGACCAACCCCAAAATGACTCTCCGCGGAACCCTCATCTACAAGCCACAAACCTGCGCTCTCTTTATCACCACCATCACCGACCTCATCGCACCTCATGCCCTCGCATCCACAGACTACATCCTACTCAGAGACCTAAACTTCCATCTGGATAACCACAATGACTCAATCACCGCCTCCCTCCTATAGAACCTCACCAACATAGGACTGAAACAACTGGTCACACAGCAGGACACACACTTGACCCCGTCTCACCGGAGGAAACAGCATCTCCTACAGCCACACCATGGAACTCCTCTAGACAGATCACCACTGCATCAACATCTCCTTCAAATAACCCACCGTACACAAGCACGCCCACTGCCTCCCCCGCAGAAGCTGGAACAAAGTGACAGAAGACCAGTTTGCCTTTGTCAGCACCCCACCACCGACTATGTCAGACACAAACTCTGCAGCACACAACCACCACCGCTGTATCAAGAGCTGCACCGACACCCCCCCAAGAAACCCACCGAAAGACACATCAAGAAAGCAAGCTGGGTCACCCCTGCACTCCAAGAATCCAGATGCTCCTGCAGACGACTCGAAAAGACACAGAGGAACAATAAAACCTCTGAAACACGTGCTGCCTACAAAGCTCCCACCACCGCACACCACCAACTCAGCAAATCCACAAGGAAGAAATCCTTCTAAGACAGAATCCTCATCAAGGCACATTACACAAAAAACTGTTTTTCATCATCAAAGAATTTGCCAAACCCTGCATAGAAACAACAGATAACACCTTGAAGACCATGAACAGCATCCATTCCTGAGAACCCTCAGGCCCCTGCCCACACCACATCTTCCACAGAGCTGCTTCTACCATCGCACCCGAACTGCGTCAGACGATCAGCTGCTCCTTCAAGACCACCACCTTCCCCGATGACTGGAAACACGCTGAAGTCAACCCTTTTCTGAAGGAACCCTCCGTGGACTCAATGGACCACAAGAACTTATGGCCCATCTCCCTGCTTTTCTTCGCTGCCAAGGTCACTGAAAAGGCAGTCAATACCCAGCTAGCAAACTTCATCGAATCTAACAACATCCTGGACATCTCCCAATCTGTATTCCCAGCAATCACAGCACCGAGACTTCCCTACTCAACACCACCGATGATATCCGCTCCCTTCTCGACCAGGGTGAAACAGCAGCCCTCATCCTCCTGGATCTCTCGGGTGCATTCAACACCGTCTCCCACCCCACCCCACCCTAGCCGCCAGACTCCATGACGCCGGCATCTGCAGCAAGGCCCTCAGCCTGGACTGGATCTGCACCTTTCTCACTGGCAGAACTCAGTGGGTCAGACTCCCTCCCTACCTCTCGGAACTGACAGAGATCACCTGTGGAGTGCCCCAGGGCTCCTCCCACAGCCTCACGCTCTTCAACGTCTACATGGCCCCCTCGCAACCATCATCAGGAACCACGGGCTCAACATTGTCTCATACACTGACGACACCCTGCTGATTCTCTCCCTCACCAACGAACCCAACATCACCAGAGACAACTTCCAAGAAGGGATGAAAGTCATTGCCACCTGGATGAAGAACAGCTGCCTGAAACTCAACTCAGAAAAGACAGAAGTACTCATCCTTGGCTCTACCCCCTCCGCATTGAAAGACTCCTGGTGGCCCTCTGCCCTCCGAAACACCCTGCCCCGATGGACCACACACGAAACCTCGGCATCATACTAGTCTCATCACTCAAAATGAAATCCCAGATCAATGCCGTCTACTCAGTCTGCTACAACACCCTCCACATGCTTCGAAAAACCTTCAGATGGATCCCAAACAAATCCAGAAAAACTGTCACACATGCACACATCAGCAACAGACTGAACTACAGCAACGCTCCCTATACTGGACTTAACAAGAAACTCGTTCACAAGCTCCAGACTGTCTAGAGCGCTAGAGCTAGACTGATCCTCAACATCCCCCATCACAGTCACATCACCCAACACCTCTGCGGTCTCCACTGGCTTCCAGGCAAAAGAAGAATAACCTTCAAACTCGTCACCCACGCATACAAAGCCCTCTACAACACGGACTCACGGTGAACAACCTTTACAACGCAACTTTTACACCGCACTACCATTACAACAAAACTATTACAACGCGAAATCTGTTACAACGCATGCCATTACAACGCATGCCATTACAACGAAATGCACTAGATGGCGTGCTAACATTAGAAATAGTGTAGTTTTACGATCCAAACACCTTCCCTACTGCAACGTGGACTGGAGTTAGAATAGTAAATTATACATTTCTAATGTCAGCACTCCATCTAGTGTACGTCGTTGTAAAAGCATGCGTTGTAAAGGCTGGCGTTGTAACAGATCTTGCGGTGTAAAAAATGCGTTGTAACGGCATGCGGTGTAAAAGCATGCGTTGTAACATCATACATCCCGGACTCACATACCTAAACAGCCGCCTCTCCTTACAACACATCCAAAAGACAACTCCGATCAGCCCAGCTCTCACTGGCCAACGTCCCACCTATCAGCAAGACTAGAATGGGAGGAAAGTCCTTCTCCTACCTCGCAGCTACAGCCTGACACCGCCCCCTGGAAATCTCCGACATTGGCCCAGTTCAGGGAGGACCTTAAGACCTGGCTTTTCGGGTGACCCCAGCACTCAACGGAGCCACCGCTCCAGTGCCTTGAGACCCTCAGATGAGTAACTGTGCTTTACCAACCCTGATTGATTTAAGTAAAATAGTACTTTTTAATTGTTTATAATCTGGCATTTTCCACTGTCTATTGATCTTGAAATCAGTGTTGTTGATCACTAAAAGTTCCAATCCCCAATGCATTTCAGACATTAAAAAAGTCCTTTGTCAGGGGGTGGGCAGCGGAGGGAGGGCAGTGAAACTAACGCTATTTTTTCCAAAGAAGCAGGGACTTGCATGGTCCATTGCCATTGAAGACATTCAAGGAAGAAAAAGGGAAATGCGATGTTACCCCCTTGAAAAAAGGCTTAATAATGAGAAAGAAGTTAGAGCATATCAGACTCTGAGGATGAAGCAATGCCTCGTTCTGAATTGCTGAGCTGCTGACCAATCAGCTGCCTAGTTGTTAATGACTCTTCCTGCTACTCCTACTGTGCATTCCCGAATGTCCCAGTTGAGCAGAATGCTGCCTTCACTTCCCACTGGAGAAGCACAGCTCAACAGAGGAAACATCTAGATTCTCTCAACTGTAGTATTGTCTAGAAGCAGGCAAGCAAATCTACCCCTCTAACCCTCCATCTTCTGTGCTTGGTGGCAAATCGGCCCTCAACTTAGCAGACTCAGAATTTGATGATGAATTCAAAGCACAGAACATGAGCATCCCAGCACTGTTGAGCACAGGACCCTGGTCCAGGGTAAATCGCTTGACTCCCATAGGCTACAGCACTGGATGACAGTTACACACAGAGTGCCTCATTTGGATGTCGGTCGGAAAGCTTCCATGGATGGCCTTACCGACGGACATCCATGGTTTAAACTACGACCGCCTTATTACAAAGAAGGTGGGCAGACTTAAAACCGGCTGGTCTATCAGACTGGTTTCCGATGGGCTCAAGAAGCCCGTTGGCCAGTCGGAAACTGATCATTATCCCTAACGGACTGCATTTAAGGCTTCTGTGTTATGCTGTCAGTTTCTAACAAGCTTTCCATGTCGGACTTTCCGACATGGAAAGCCTGTCGGAAAGTGACTTTGGGGACGCCTAGCAGGGCCCCCCTCTTTCGAAAGCCTCTGGTTGTGGGCCACTGGGGCACCTATGTGGGTGTAAATCCCTGCACCGTGTGGCAGGCACCGTGAGGTACCTAACACACGGTGCAGTGATTTAGAGTAACTCTCATTTCTCTATGGGAGCTAGTGCTGCAACCGGTTTCCAACCACCGCAGAAGCTCCCATAGGAAAATTGGAGTTTGAGACCACATCATGTGCTTTCAAATTGTAATTGTGGTTTCAGACGGCTGAGGTTGGTCGGTTCCGAAACCGCAGAGAAGGCAACTCAGATCGACATTGGCAGGCCCCCAGTCCAACATTCAGCAGTTAGGGAAAGAGTTGATATTATATTTAATAAAAGATTATTTCATATCTAAATTAGTTTATATAAAAATAAATGAAGGGAACTGATAGGGTTTGTATCAGGTTAGATAAGACACAATTTAAGTGAACTAATTAATTTCATTTAAATTAATTTAGGGTAGCGCATTTATTTTAATCTAAATCATTATTTCATTAGGATTAGATAAGGGACAGTAACTTATTTTATTTTTGTTTTATTCTAATTATCTGGCACGTTGGATATAATTAAAGCTAGTTAATATCATAATAACGTTTAAGGATGAGGGTTAGGTTAGCAGCATGTATTAAATTAAATGAATGTTATTTTCATTTAAAAAAGTTTATAGTAGTAAAACACCTTAAAAACTTTTTTCGACGTGGAAGTTGCCGGAGTGTTAGTGGAAATTATATGTATAACTTAGTAGTTGTATCTTGATATTGTGCACATCGAAGTAGTAGCATATAGCTAAGCTCCTCTCGTTATAAATTCATTGTTCTGTGCTGTAACTTGGATAAAGTTGCGACAAATGCATGCAATGCATACATGAGTTTAGACTCACTGACACAGATATGTTATACTATGTGTGCCAATAGGAACAAAATACTCCAAGGACATACAGAAAAAGCGTTGTTCACATTTTTTTGTGCAAATAGCCTTGAATCCAATTCACAAATAAGTTAAGCACAATTGAACCTGAGGCCAAGCCAGCTACATTGTTTCCTAAAAATCATTTCCATTGGGATACTTGTGCAGAACCTTGTTGCAACAGGATGGACAACATGCTGAGCACTTACAATGGTACTATTGATCCAGCGCGAGAGAGAAAAAGAAGGAAATCATATAACTATCCTCCCTGCGTTGCAGACCCAACTTCACACTAGCTCATTCACTCATGCAGTCATTGGTGGGGCCCATAACACCAACACTCACACGTCTCTGACTCACGAGTCTGCACACAGGAGGGATGATGATATCGCGCTGGACATGGGGTACCTTATAACCTATAGGGAAAGAAAAGGTATTTTACAGAATATACATTAACATTCGCCACCTATAGATTCCTAATCCCAAACATCAAGGCACTTCACCCACTTGGTCAACGGACCAATTAGTTGGATTGGTTGATGGTGATTTAGAACCAGCTAAAACACATTTTAAGACTCAGAATCCTCTATTCTCTTTAACGAAAGACCACAAACTCATAATTTCTATTAATCAATATTTGTTTATCTAAAATTTCATTGCAAATAATATTAGCATTTGTTTCATCAAAAGTTTTAGAATTTTCTAGATCAATTTATTTAAATCACAGGACATTATATTGACCTATTCTGGCTATCTGGATTTCTCTAATTCTTTGGCTCTGCATAACCGAATTAGCCGTTAAATTGTCCAAATAAGCAGGCCAAAGCTTAAGGTCCAAAAGTTCTTTGCTCAGCATGTCACAGTCCCAAAGATCGCCAAAGGATCAGAAGTCGTGCAAGCATCAGTCATCGCCTGTGGGGTCAAAGAGGGTATGCAGTCATAGTAACCGCCGAATGCCATCCCCCTCCCTATTCTACTACTCTTTTTATAATAAATTTCGGGATAACATGAAAAAAAAATTTAGGCGGAGAAAGTCTATGATTGGCTAATCGAAAACGTCCGATATTTTTTCATCATAATTTCCCATGGATTTTTCTGTTTCACTGCCGGAGATGACATAGTCCTTATGTAACAATATTTTTTGGTTTGCTGGTATGATCCAATTGTTCATTTTAAACCGGTTTTTACTGTCCAAGGTTTTGGCAGTCCACCAAGATCCTATCCTTGACAGAAGATTATGGTGTACAGGGTTTGTTAGTAAGTTCACAGAGCCATTCGAGTCTGTGCAGTAGGTATCGCGCTCACGAGACGGTGGCCACTTCTGAACTCGATTACCGTCGCCATTTTGTGGTAGGCCCAAATGCCAACTTAAGCGAAACAAACACAAAAGAATAATTAATACAAAGAAATGGTGCGTCTAATGTTATACCCTCATTAATCCCTTTATGTATTAGTATTTTCCTAGCTTATAGCGACATTTAAAGCGATAATATTTACCTTTTGAATCCAACCTAGAATGCAAACATCACGTAAGCAATATAAATCATGCAATATCTAATTACCACATATACTACTATTAATATGCGTACGTATTTTAGTTATTTGAGTTATTTTGCCATGCAAATAGCAATTTCCCACGTGTAGTTTGTGTATGCAAAGGTTGAGGTAGTTTCACATAGCAAACTGTTAGTAAAATTATAATCAGTAGGTTATATAGTTAATCTTTTCATGCAAATAGAGGAGGTATACAAAATGTTGCTCTACCTGCTCCATCACTATATACATTAATTACTAATGCTAGTAGTAATATTAATCTTTAGTTTTGTAATGCCTGTCCAAACAGATATGGGTGAAGAAGTGACTACCTACAGTGACAATCAACGTGTGGCACAGTGCTGAGGATGAAACTACTGTTGCAGGTTGAATGCCACTGCATCGAGGTAAAGAATATCCCCTTAGAAAAATAGCACCTACACTTCTTCCCACCACTGCATCATTAAAGTAAGTCTACATTTACTATTCCGAACAACAGAACTATTTATCTTGAAGATATAGTGGTAGCTGGTGTAGTGAATGCAAAATGTTGTCATGTAAGATATTAACTGTGCTATACTGAACCCCACTGCCCTCTCATTCATTGGTAGCTTGCTTATCTCTTACTAACATTTGTTGTTGATTTTGTACTTTGGAAAAGCCTCTCATCAGTGCTGGAAAGGTACATTACTATAATAAATGGAACAACACAACTGGAACTATGGGGCATATTAACAAGGAACAGGGAAAATTAACGCTAAGGGCGCTTAGCGTTAATTTTTTTAACGCCCGCTATCGCTGGATAATATCGCCTGGTTATCGCATTATTAACAACGCTAACCACCTAGACGATAAAAAATCCAGCGATAGTGGCATTTTGGGAGGTTATCGCTGGTAATGCAGCGATAAAACTACAAGGATAGGGATATCCTTGTTGATAGCCCATGGTGGATTTAGCCATGTAATCCACCTCCCATTGGATTACATGGCTAAATCTGAAAATTAGCAGACGTAAAAAAGCAGCGTTAACCACGGTTAACGCTGTTTTTTTTTTCTCTAACAGGGTTAGCGTGAAGCTTGATAATATGAGAAATGTCGCTTAGCGACATTTCTCCTATTATTTTGCTTTGGAACGCCCACTTTGCATCTCATTAGAGATGCCAAAGGGAAGCGTAGTGAAAAAGGGTGCTAACATGCGATTTTGCATGTTAGCACCCTATTGTTGATAGGGCGACATTTTCATCTCCGCTTCTTTGGCTTTTAAAGCCAAAAAAGCGGAGATAAAGCCCTTGTTAATATGCCCCCTTGTTACAACTGTTAAACAGCACCACAGGTGGAGTTTTGTTGAAGTTTACCAAGTGGTGCTATGTGTGACGATTAGCTGGCATACCTTCTCTCATCTCAGGCTCCTTTCTTGTTGTCCAATTATTAGATCAGGATATGATCCTGGTGTAGTCCAAAATCTTAAAGGCTGGGTTAGGCCTGCCATTGTACATTCCTGAGATGACTTGGACATTGCCTTGGGCTCTGTCTGCAGTGGTCAAAAGCATATTTTTCACTTCCGAGTCGTTGTGTGCGAAACCTGTGTAATTTGCTCTCCCATAATTACTCTACATTTCAAATATATAACGTGAAATTATGCATAATTACATGAAAACCAAAAGCAGCTATATTTTCCTTATGTCCACTTTGAACACGAGGACGCATTTTGCGCTTAAAGAGAGTGGAAAAATACAAGCACCGTCTCGGGTTCTGTAATCTTGCATTTACATTAATGTTTACTTTTGACCCGTGAAGAATTACACAACGTGGTGTAGTGTAGTTTCTGGAATTTCACATGACAAAACTAAAACAAAATTACTGGAATTTTATGAGATTATGCTGTTGTACCAACATTTTCGCCAAGTCCTGATTCTGAGGTGGTGCCTTCAATGACATCCACTGTACGATTCACAGCTAGACAGATTCTCAGAAGCTCTCATTGTTGAGTAAAACTAATCCAAGTGTGTGTCAATGTACTGTCTGGTTTATCATCGACTTTAGTTTGCAAGGTTGTTATACTGCATGTAGCAACTGTTACTCATTATCAGTCAGTTCCCTTTCACGTAGTATGTTCACTTCTTTCGCCTGATGATTGTTCTGGTTCTTCAAATGTTGTCTTCATTAAACATGAATAAAATATCACTTCTGCGCCCACACTCTCCTAAACTTTTGATAATATTGCTACAATCCCTTCGATGTATGATTACATTGCATTACTTGAGGAACAGATTCTAATATGCGTACTTGGCTGCATGCCAGCAATCTTTATGCCATGTCTTCAGGTGCGTTCCCCTTTGCTTTTTATCTTCAAAGAAGATGTGAGCATTTGGTTAAGGCTGCAATTAGTAACATGTGGCAATATGTTTACTTGCCAAAACCTTTAATAATTTCCAGTGAGGTGTCAGCCCTGGACACTCATTCTAAAAACCTGGGGCGAGATGTCTCATCGTACTGCGTTGCCCTTGCATTACTCATGGTGTCCCAAGGGCAATAACATGCTTAAGTCAGATTTAACAAGCCACGAAAGGCCTCCTTGCGTGGCACTGCAGTGCTTGGTAAATCTGGAGAAACGCCAGGCAGCACAGGTCACTGCATTGCATTACTCTGCTCCGTGGACCGTAGATGGAGCGTTGGTGTTCCCACGCATCCACCCAGGGATATTGGCGCATTCCCAGATTTACCAAGACTGGTAACCCCAGAAATGTGTCAAAATGCTATGCCTTCCTAAGTGAGATGAAACTCGGGGAACTATCTTTAGATCTCCTCGTTATTTCCTCTTTTTAAGTCTTTAATTGTACTGTAGTAGTGCATACTACAGTACAATTAAAAAGAGGAAAACACCTTTAAGAATTGTTTATGTGCAGGAAGGTCTTCCTTCCTGCACAAAAAATTCCATCCTGCACCGTGGTGCAAGGGTGCCTGTGTTGGTTCAAGTGCAGGCAGAGAGAAGGAATGCACAAAATGTTTGGACCATATTTTGACAATCCTTTCGAGCAGTGCAGCAAGTTATCTTATTGCGTTGCATAAAATATTGATAAATCTTGCCCCCAATATCCAAGAAGGCGAGGATCCACTCTTCAAGCGCTGTTCAATCCCCGTCCCATGATGACAATAAGTTTCATTCCTCTGCAAAGCGTCTTGAGTTCAATGCATTCTCTGATGTTCCTGCTACACAAAATAAAAAGTACCACTGATGTTGTCACTTGTCATCACCTTTGACATTCCTGGCAGTAATTACTTGTAATAGCGTTGAGTCAAAAATGCCCTTTTTTAGCTTATGGAAATCCGAAACATAACTGGAACAAATAATGCAGTACCGGTATTGTGTCGCAGGCATTCGGCATAGACCAGCCCTTTGAAACTATGGGGCATGCTGCTAGTGTAATCAAAGTCGTCCTTTACCTTGTTTTGGAAAAAAGGAGTTTTACCACATCTTAGAAGCACATCTCCGAAGCTCCACAGGGAAAAGCAGGAGACAGATGGGTGGGACAAGGGGTGTGGGGGGGGGGGGGGGACAGGCACAACGGGGCTAAGTTCTAAAATCCAATGTCAGAAGGATGGGGAAAAGTGTGAAGTTAGAGGGGAGGCAACCAGTGCGGAGATGAAAGCTCACAATGGCGGGCCAAAGGCAAGTCTGTGCCCTGTTGGGACCAGGAGCCAGCACTTGTGCTGGAAATCACTTTTATTGATCCAGCAAACTCAGGGGCATATTTACAAGGATTGTCAGTATGCTGCTTTGCCACTGCTTAGTATAATTTAATTTTCTGCAGAACAAAAAAAATTACTCTAATGCTAGTGTCAAGTCATAAGAAAACTTCACTTTAGCGTGAAAAAAGTGATGGCCGGACGGCCAATTAGTGGCAAGAAAGATCATGCTAGTCGGCCTAACGTCACATTTCATTGTCTATGGGAAAAAAATGTACAAATACGCCTAAAAGGAAAAAAAATTAAACCTGATTGCAGAATGGAGCAGCAAGGACCAAGCTCAGTACAGGACGACAACCCTCACAGCCCACCAACAGCCAGGATGGCCAGCCAGAGTCCAAGGGGAAGAGAAAGAGGAAATGCAGATTCAGTCAGGAAGAGAATGAGATCCTGATTGCAGAGGTGACGGAGCATCAACAACAGCCCTTTGTCAGGTCCAAGGTGTCATTGGGGACCAGAAACGCTATAGGATAGTCCATAGTTAACGAGGTGAACTCCATCGCAGAAATCAAGAGGACAGTGAGGGACTGCAAGAAGCGCTGGCATGATGCCAAGCGCAAAACTAAGCAGAAACTGGCAAGCAATTGACGGGCAGCATTGCAGACCAGAGGTGGAAGTCCAGCGCCCCAGGAGGAGCTCGATCCCTTGGAGGATCAGGTGTCCGCAGTCATCTGTGAGGAGTCAGTGGTTGGAACGGAGGAGCAGGGCAGTTCTGACTATGGACAAATACATATACAACAGGGTAAGTACCAACAAGGGACTTGGGGGGAAATATATAATGTCGTACAGTCCAGGCATCTATGCTTCAGCGCTCTTCTACACTGTGTGCAGGTCAAACGGTAGATACCTAAGTACTCTGGGGCTTATTTACAAGCCCTTTACCCTGCCGATACATCACTTTTTTCCATATTAAAAGTGACATACCGGTGGCACAAGAAGCTGTTAAATAAGCCCTTCGTGCATAGAAACAATGACAAGTGAACAGTCATGTGTCTTTAGTACAAATGTTTGCATAAGGAAGAATTGCAAGTCTCACATTTAGCTTATGTTAACACACATTGTAATTATAGCCATGTGAATTGTTGTCAAGATATGGCGCTCTCTTGTACTTACTATGAGGCCTATATACCATAATCCATCGGAGCGCAGTGTTGCTCCAAAATTGGTAATGTGGTTCTCAGACAGTATAGAAATACAGGGAGGGACTGTGCGCACAAAAATATGACACACCCCTGCATGTCCCCTACTGCTTAAAAAAATGCCTTGCGCCAGCGCAGCCACCCTTGAACCATGTTGCTAGGGTGTCTGCGCTGCAGTGGCAAATGTTGATGTGCAGGAAGGAACATAAACAATCCTTACAGGCAATTTGCTGATTCTGTGTGTTCAGCAGAATGCAGCACACATAGAAAGAGCAAAATATGAGGAGAAATGTATAATTCTTTCACATTTCGCTATTCTAAGAACACAACCTCATTTATACGCCCCTTGCGCTGCTGGTGCATCACTTCTAATATGGGAAAAAGTGACATACCAATGGTGCAAGGGGCTTGAAGAAAGGCCCCAGGTTTTACCTGGCCTTAGTTGTTGGTGCAGCCCCAGCCTTGTAAATATGGGACAGTAAAAAAAGCAATGGCTGTTGTGGTGGAACGCTCACTGCAACACCCATTGCACTGCCCTGTCATGCTAAGTGAAGCGTGGAAAAAGGCCGCATTTACAAGGTGGAGTTAACCAACTTTCGGTGGCTTTGCACTGCATTGCAAATAAGGAGAAGGGGATTTCACCACCAGAACGTCGCTTAAAGTGATGTTCTGGTGGCAATATCACCTTGTATTTATGCCCCTGGGTTTGGGAATGAATGCAGCCTATGAACATGTGCTGTAGGTAAAGTCAAAAGTCGCAGGATGCAAATGCATGCAGATTGGTTTGAGTCAACATGCATCCTTTCACAATTGCATGAAATTGCCCTATACACTGGAGAATGTGTCATCCCTGTGCACACCTTTGTGCTGGCGTAAAACGGTCAGCTTTGCAGCATTGCAGCCATCCTTGAACCCTGGCTCAAAGTTGTTTGTGTTGCTGCTTGCCTGACTTCATCATTGCCAGTGCAGGGGAAAGCACAAGGGGAGGGTACACTCATTCTGAGTATAGGCCTGCCTGGGTATGTGGAAATATGCTGGGTTGCATAGATAAAGTGCCTGGTGCGCCATATCTTGTCAAAATATTTCACCATCCCAAAAGAAAACCATTGTCTGGGGTGCTGCATGACACGTCACCTCGTAACAGCTTGCAATATCATTCTGTTGGGGATAGCCTCTCATGATGCAAGTGTAGTAGGTACTCATGATGATCGTCACATCACTGTGTGGCAGTAAGTTGGTTGTCTGGACGTTTGTCTTGAACGCACAGAGGGATCAATGCACACATACAAGTGTGTTGAAGAAATACATAAGATGTCTCACACCTTGCAGATGACCAACTCTGCTCATAATGAAATAGAATGGATGTCAGTGGTTCCTTTATGATGACTGGGATAGGTCTTATCCACTTAGTGTTGGTACAAAGTGGTAAATAATAATCCTGAACTCTTGATATGTAACATTTATGGACAGTGTAAACTGCCATCCACAGCTTAATGTAACAGGTGAACCATGTGTCACAGGAGAATGGAAAGTGTCACACACTTTGAATGTCAAATGCTTAACAACATGTCAATATGTAGCATACAGCATCAATAGTATTTGCCCTTTCCATTGCAGAGGATGAACTTTTACCTCCTTGACAGCACCCATCCCAGACATCACCAATGACGATGATGATTGTTAGACCTGACATCCTTGGCGTGGTTTTCCCTGACTTTTTGGCCTCTACCTCCTGTGTTTTTGATGCTGTGCTGGATTTTGTTTTGCTGGCTTAGATGCTTTGGGCACTCTGCCACTGCTGATCAGTGTCAAAGTGCAAGTGCTCCCTGTGTAAATTGATATTGTGATTGCTTCTCCCTGATTGGCATATTTGTTTTACCAGTAGGTCCCTAGTAAAGTGCCCTAAGTATGCCAGGGCAGGTAAATCAAATGCTACTAGTGGGCTTGCCGCACTGATTGTGCCACCCACATGAGTAGCCCTGAAAAGGTGTCTTAGGCCTGCCACCGCAGTACCTGTGCACAGTTTGTTAACTGCCATGTCGACCTGGCCAGTGCACCCACTAGCCAGGCCTTACCCTTCCCTTTTCTTACACATAGGACACCCCTGCAGTAGGCCCAAGCTACCCCCTGTGCAGGGTGCAGTGTATGTGAAAGGTAGGACGTGTACTGGTGTGTATAACATGTCCTGATAGTGAAATACTGCCAATTTAGTTTTTCACTATTGAAAGGCTATCTTGCCCATAGGATAGAATGGGGAATGCTTTGTAACTTTTTTGCAAGCATATCTTCCCATAGGAGTAAGATAAGAAATTTGAGTTTGGTATCCCTGAACTCAGAATTTAATAACACATCTTTTAGTAAAGACGGTTTTTAAAATGTGTGTTTGAAAATACCACTTTTAGAAAGTGGCTATTTTCTTGTTCAACCTTTCTGTGTGCCTCTGCCTGGTTGTGGATTGACTGTCTGGCTTTGGAGTGACAGGGGCTGGGGTCGCTCCAGGAGTATGTGTCAGTCAGCACTAGGCTGAATAGGCCTGATCTGCATTTGGAGTGGTGGGAGGAGTAGCACCTTTACCTGAATAGGGCTGTGCCTGCCTTCCACACTGCTGGCTCCGCCCCCCTGCTGTGTGTCTGGAGCCAAGGCCCACACTAACAAAGAAAGTTGTAGTGCACTGGCAGAGTGCCCCCAGAACTGTTTTGAACTGAGCTCAGAGCCCCTTGCACAAAGAGAACAAAGACATTTTGGGGTATAAATACTAGACCTAAAACCTCTGAACTTTAGATCATTCCTGGAGTTCAAGAGGAGCCTTTGCCGAGGAGAAGAGCTGAAGAGACTGAGGAGAAGTACTGCCCTTGCTGTGTGTATGGGGTTGGCCTGCAGTTGCTGTTTCTGCCAAGGAAAGGAGAAGGACTTTGCTGTGTGCTGTGTCCCCTGCTGGAAGAAGATCTCCAAGGACCTGAAGTGAGCTAGCCTCCTGTCCAGAAGTCTCAGAGACACAAAGACTTCACCCCAGCTCTCCTGAACTCTGCTCTTGTGAGTTCTGACCTGCCTTGAGGTGCCTGTGTCAGTTTTGGGCCTCTGGAGGCTGTTGCTGCTGTTTGGGAGCTAGAAGAGAGAAGAAACCTAAAGGACTGCAGAAATCGACACATCGCTCTTCTTGCTGCTGTTTTTCCGACGCATCTTCACGGCGCAAGAAGAATTTCCACGCATCGCCGTGCAGCTGCAAAAGCCGTCGCAGTGCCTGTCGTTGCGGCAAGAATCAATGCATCGAGGTATCATGGCTGAAGAGGACCGATGCAGCACCGGGTAACACCGGGTAACACCGCCGCATCGTTTTTCGATGCATCCCAAAGATCCACGCATCGTACCTGTGCGCCATGCTTCCCCGAAGCATCCCCTGCAGACCAGAACTGGCATGAAGAATTGACACATCACTCCCCCTACAGACCAGAATTGGCGCAATCCTTCCTCTGTGTGCAGCAGGACTGTAGGATCGCCTCCTCAGGGTCTCAGGAGTGTTGCATCTCTTTGTTTTCCGGTGCTCCGGCTGTTTGGCTTGGTGAACTTTGACGCAACTACAGGTACTTTGGTGAAAAGTCATGCATCCATAGTTTTCTATAGTTCAAGTTCTTGAAACCTTTTGAAAGTCATATTTTCAACTGTGTATGTTGGATTTTTGTTGTTTTAGTCTTGTTTAGTTTAGATAAAGATACTTTATATTTCTAAACTGGTGTGGTGTCCTTTTGTGGTGTTTTCAATGTGTTACTGTGAGTGTTGGTACAAATACTTTACACATTGCCTTTTGGATAAGCCTGTCTGCTCGTGCCAAGCTACCAAGGGGGTGAGCAGGGGTTATCTAAAGTGTGCATCCCCCTTACCCTGACTAGAAGCAAGGGTCCCTATTGGTCAAAGGTACCTACCTCTGCCAACTAGAGACCCCCATTTCTAAAAATGATGATGATGAAAACCTACCACTCATTGACCACAACACTTTTCAAGAGCTCCTGGACTCGATAAGAACATCATCTCCAGACCCGGGGAGGGTCAGCAGTGTCTTGGCATCTCCATATACCCTGTCAAAAAACCAACAGGCACCATCTACCACCACAGCCACCCCCCCCCCCTTTTGGCACCGAGGACCCACAGATCACCTTCCAACAGTCTGCTGTAGGAGTCCAGCTGGTGTTGGCAGATCAGGTGCAGGCGGGCTTGGATACACTGGCAGCCAGAGTAGAGAAGATCTATGGATGCCTCAATCTGGATAGGGACAACTCAGTTGCCATCAGAGTCCCTGGCTGACATCGCTGGTATCATGAGGCAGAGGCATTAACAACTGCCCTGCCAAAGTGGCATCAGCGATGTTGCTAAAGAGCTGGGGGTAATCCTAAATATCTTGGAGACCATGAAGCAGAAGCAGGACTCCCACATGGCTGCCATGGCTTCATAACACCGCAACATTGCTGCTGTGTTGCAAAACCAGCAGATCCTCCACACTGCAGTGATGCATTATGTGTTGGCACAGATGAATGCTGCTGCACTACGGCATCCACATCTTTTGCCCATGATGTATCTGTGTCTAAATCAAGGAGGTCACATTATAGTTTAACTGGTAACGTGCCTCAAAGTGAAGGGTAAAAACATTCTATCTACAAGTGTCATGTCCAACCATGGTAACTGTTGAAACATACCTCATTGGGGTGACAAGCAATTTAGTGATTGCCATAGGTCACAAGGCAGCAAACATGAATCCACCCAACAAACCAACATTACATACAGAAGTCATAGGGCGAACCATTCCTCCGAGACCTATTGCTTTCGCAACACACAATAATCTTGTATAGGACAACTTACTTAGCACCCTATCCCCATGCAATGAGAAAAGGCACATATTGAATTCTACATTATATGCATGTCTGATTATGTCAGTCAATAGGTTGTACGACAGCACACTGTCCCTAGATCATGAAGCCACTCATGAATGGTGTGCAACAATACAAGCTAGTATAACACATTAAATCCAGATAAATCTTAGCTCATTACATCTCTGATACTCGACACCACAATGTAAAAAAAGATGTACATTTATTTTAAATAGAAACTACCTAAATCTAAGACTATCTACCCTATGCTAAAGTCCTAAACTTACCTATACTACACAAACTTATCCTATTAATCCTTAACACTACCCTAACAAACCTTATCTTGTCCTACATACTTAACAATAAATATTAAACATCAACCCCTCAGCCCCACTTAAGTCACATCAAAACACATAGACAACATATACTATATCTAAACATAAACTACACATGTAAGATAAATAAATATATAATGTTTTGTGTTTTTAATAGAAATGTACTTTTTTATTCAATTTTATTTTTTATACTTAACAACTACTAAAACATCAACCCCCCCCACCCGAATGAAAAGGAAACTGAACCTGTTACACTATCAACAATCTACCCATACCTAAAACAACTATCTACACCTACCAGAAATGTAAGCCTACCCTAACTATAACATCACACAACATTAAGGCCCACTGTACAACTATAAGTTTATAAAAAACAGATTTGGGGGATCAGTAAAAGCCTTCATTCAGGTGCTGCAACACAACAGGATGCCCATTACTCCCTTAATGTCCTCCAAATGAGTGAGAACCTGGTCCATTTTATGTTGAAGTGTCGCAATCAGCAAGTGCATCATGGACAGTTCTCTCCTGTCCTCCCTGTTGAAACCTGATGGTTGTGCTGGTGGGGCAGGTGCAGCAGGTGGGGATATGCAGCAGGTGTAGCAGCTGGCGCAGGTGTGGCAGGTGTTGCAGATGAGGCAGGTGGGGCAGCTGAGGCAGGTGGTGCAGGGTGTTGAGCTGCAGAGGTGCTTGGCATAGTATCCGCTAAAACGTACTGCCCTGCAGTGGCAGACTTCCTTGTTGTGTCTGTGGCTGCCCTGGGAGCACCTTGTAGGAAACTCTGCCATCTACCAGATAACTTATCCTCCTCATAGCGTCTTTCTATTGCACGATACCACTTGGCTACCCTCCGGACATGGCGATACTTGTCCTTTCCAGGCTTGAACGCTTTGGCCTCATGTCATGGTGTCATGTTGTCTGTAAGAAAAAACATCACATGACAAGATGTAAAAGTCTAGACAAAGCCAACTGGTAACAAGTCCATCACATCACAAGTTTACACTAGCAGGAAGGTAACAGTTTATAACAACGTTTTGCAGCTTGAAGTTTGGTTTGGCCACTCATATGTGTAGTCTATGTCAACTCACAACATCATTTGTAGAACTTTTGGGTAATTAATTGAATTGCACATAACAATGGACGAGCTCTACAACATCAGTGTATGATTTCCTAAATAGAATAATAACTCAAACATATTCCCAGACTGAGTCTACCAGGTGAACGCGCACATATAGACAGATTTACAAGCCCCTTGCACCCCTGGGGCATAACATTTACCGATACAAATAGGATGCATCGGGTGTTCTAGGAACATACAATTAAGCACCAAAGTGTTTCAACTGTACAAAAGACACTCATCTACCAACTACAATGCACATTATAGTATGAATTGTCGCCACAGCTATATATCCAGGGTTCATCTTCTACTCATCTACTCGAGGCATGTGAGTACTTGTATGTCACAATGCAGCTTGGCATCCTACATTGCTGAATAAACTGTGAACATGGGAAGTAATGCTGGCTGCAATGGTGGAAAGGGGAGTTGGGCACATCAGAATGTACATGACAATTCTAAATGCCAGCCTGTTGTAGGGCTGGAGTGGACCAGTCATCCAACCATCAGATAAACAACAGCTTACAACATGTGTAGAATACAAACTTATTGTAGAAATCACTTTCACAGACATGTTTAGCTGTAAAGCTCAAATCCACAGTGATCCCCATATCCTGCCAGTGTGCACATCACACCCCTGTCAGGTCATACACATCACCAACATCCCTTGTTGGAGTTTGTTGCCAGCATGTAAACTGTGAAACACAGATGCAGAGGCAGATATCAGATAGACCTGTAGCATATATGTACATGGTGATAGTGCTACAGGAACTTCACAAGGTTACCATGTTACCTGAGTCACAATAGCCTACACCAAGCGTAGTAAGTAATGTGTAGCCATCCACTGTGGACAAATGCTGCTATGTATGTACACATGCTACACTACCAACCAGGCGTATTTGCCTAGGGGTTAGCAATGGATGTAGCTGTTAACTTCACTATACTACACCCATTGCAGGTAAATGATGCAACAAGTGAACACAAAATCAAGATCTGTTGCTGCATCATCAGGGTACAGCACCATTTGTCATGTGGAAAGATGGGGCCCATGGGAGACATGGTACTGAATATCTGTGTGCAAACATATACAGGGCAATATTTCCAGTAGAATGGCAGAGCGCAGTGTCATGCTAAAACTGGTAATGATGTGCTTCGGCATTCTGAAAATGCAGGGATGAAATGTATTTACTATAATACGTGGCACCCCTCTGTCTTCCCAAGCACAGGTGCTATTTTTGAATGTGTGACAGAATATCGACAGATAGAAACTCGACCAACAAAAATATCGACACAGAAATATCAAAGTCAAAAATATCGATTCCAATCTACATAACGGTAAGTACATAAATATAAAAAAAAATAATAGTTGTCAAAAATATCGATGTTAAAAATATCGTTTTTTAAAAATGTTTTAATAATAATGTAAAATTAAGTAAATAATACATATAATTAAAAGAAATATAGTTAAAAATATTAGAATATATTTAAAACTAATAACTAATTCATATAATATTAAAATAAATTAAACATATACATATAAATTAATATATATACTTACTCCACATAGTGCAACATTAGGGAAAGCGTTGGATAGCGTAGGGGTAAAAATTACTATTCCCACTCCAGTGAGTGCAACAGTAGGGAAAGCACTGGATAGCGTAGGAGTAAAAATTACTATTCCCACTCCAGTGAGTGCAACAGTTGGGAAAGCGTTAGATAGCGTAGGGGTAAAAATTACTATTTCAACTCCAGTGAGTGCAACAATAGGTAAAGCGCTGGATAGCGTAGAGGTAAAAATGACTATTCCCACTCCAGAGAGTGCAGCAGTAGGGAAAGCGCTGGATAGAGCAGGGGTAAAAATTACTATTCCCACTCCAGTGAGTGCAACAGTGGGGAAAGTATTGAATCGCTTAGGGGTAAAAATTACTATTCCCACTCCAGAGAGGGCAACAGTAGGGAAAGCGCTGGATAGCGTAGGGGTAAAAATTACTATTCCCACTCCAGTGATTGCAACAGTAGGGAAAGCGCTGGACAACGTAGATGTTAAAAATAACATACTTATCAATAAAATAAATATTGTAATTAAATAATGATTAATAAATTTAAGAAAAAAACTACAAATATATCAAAAATAATAATTACTTTAATAATTTTAAATACTTCCCACTCTATTCCCCAATAAACACACAACACACTCCACATAACATTTCACACAATTAAATTAATTTTCAATTAATCAATTAATAAAAATTAATTTGGAATTAATAATTGAATGTAAAAAAGTAGCAATAACAATAAATAACGTGATAAAAATTAATAACCAATTAATAATTAATTAACCAAAAGGTGAATGATCGATACCAATAAATAATATTTAATAACAAATTAATAATTCACTAACAAAAAAATAAATACAAATACCAATAAATACTATTTAATATCAGTTAATAACCAATTAATAATTAAGTAACAAAAAAATTAATTATCAATACTCCATTTTTCTTAATTAATTACTTAATTACAAATAATTTACTTCCCACCCTATTCCCCTATAAACCCACAACCCACTCCCATAGTAAATGAATATAAATAAAATGATTATCAATTAATAATAATTAATTACCAGTTAATAATTAATTAAAAATAAATTAATTATGAATGACAATAATCAAAAATGAATATTTACTTAATTAAAATTAAATTACTTCCCACCGTATTCCCCTATAAACTCACAACCCGCTACAGAAATAAAACACAAAATGTAATTAAAATGAATTGATAACTCCCCAAAATTATTATTTAATTTGCGATAATTAAATTACTTCCCACTCTATTCCCCTATAAACCCACAACCCACTACGGTACTAAAACACAAAATTTACTTTAAAAAAAATTACCAATTTCTAAAAAATTTATATATATATTTAAAAAAACAGTACAATACTTAACAAAAAATATAGAACACATACATATAAAATACATACTAAAACACATAACACTCATATAACTGTCGATATTATTAACATTGATAATTTAACTATCGATATTACTGACATCGATATTTGCAACATCGATATTTCTTACCTTAACTTCGATAGTCTGGTTGTCGATATTCTTGAATTCAATATTTTGACCCTACGATATTTAAAGCTCGATATAACTGTGCTTCGATATTTAAAAATCGATATTTGGACTACTGTCCACCGCTATTTTAGCTGCATAGCACCAATGCAGGCACCATTGTACCATAGTGCAAGAGTGCTTTGGTTTCGATATTTAAAAATCGATATTTTGACTACTATCCACCGCTATTTTTAGCTGCATAGCACCAATGCAGGCACCATTGTACCATAGTGCAAGAGTGCTTTGGTTGCAGGTGATGATTATGTATGTTTATGAATGTGTCACTCCCTGCACATGAATGGACATATTATTGATATATGACTTCCCTGTGTGCTGCAGAATGCAGCACATGTAGAAGTTACAAATCATCATTTTCAAATTCTTTCTGTGAAGGAGGGTGCCCCTTCGAGCACTTGAACAATAATAGTAAAATGAAGATTTATTACATCACATCACTTGTATTTCAACCACTGCAAGGTGTCTCTGTTTTCCATCTCACCAGCACATCTATCTGTAGGACATCAGTCTACCATTGTAATTACATGTCATCAAGATGTGTAACTCCGGTTACATTGATCCATTAACAAACATGTCTGCCCTGTACCATGTGGATTCCTGCCATGTCACCAACATATTTAGTTTGCATGTGTTCACACTCACATTGTAATGAGTGTCATGCGCAGGAAGCTGTGACCATTGATGCCACCCACACCCATAAAAATACTTGTATCAGGTGTATGTTGTCATCTCTGACATACCTCGCCCTTACTATACATTGACATATGGTTGCTATCAGGGCTGTGTGGTCATGTAAGCCTGTGAATTTCACTGCAGTCACATGGGCAATTCCAAGGCATTCCCCCAATGCGTCAGTCCCCCAAGCATATTTGGTACATAACCAAGACATGGTGTAGTGGGGTTGAGTTACATACTTCAGTGTTAGGTACTAAGAAAGGACAACCTGACATTACACCATGCTATTCATACTTTGGGGCATATTAAAAATGTGAAGTGTCATATTGCATTTTTACAAGGTGGCTCTGTGCCACTTAGCATGTCACTTAGCATGGTTTAACGCCACCTTGTAAATATGGCCCTTACTGTGGCAAAGGGGTGGGCAATGGGTGTTGGTATAGGGCGTTCAAACGCAATACCCATGGCTTTTGATGCTGCCCCAGATTTCAAGTCTGGGGCAGCGCCAAATCTCACACCTCAGAAAAGGAGGCGTTAGGATGGCGATACAAGGAGAAATGTTTTCATTTATCCATGCATTGTGCATTCTGCACCACACATAGAACCAGCAAATGACAGTGAGATATTGTTTTTGAGCAGGAAAGTGTCCCTTCATGCACAAAAACAATCACCCCTGCAGTGCAGGCACCCTCTGAATATGGCAGCAGGGTGCCTGTGTCGGTGCTAAGCAGATAACTTACCACAAGCCCTATGGGAGGCACATGGGTGGACCCTAACTCATATCCATACGGTGCATCCCTGTGCTGTAAAAATTGTCAGACTACAGCACTGCCAAATTTGGCACAGCTCCACACTCCGAGGTTTTGGGTACATATGCCCCTATGTTCTGTATTACATGATACATCACATTGCACATATCTTTTTGCCACAGAAGACATAGAGGTTTCAGACTGTATTCAACCTGACTTATAGCATTGTAATATGTTGTATACATGAGATACACAGTGTGAAGGCAGACAAAAAGTACACAACTTACCACCGTACCTGCTAACAATGAGGCCTAGGTTGTCCAGGAGGTCGCCCTCCCGCCCAACACGATCCTGCCAGTAATGCTTCAATTGGTGGACCTTCCTGTACAATCCAAAGGTGTGCTGCATGTGCCTTTTTATTAAGCTTGAGCGGAGTTTGCGGAACTCCGTGAAGTGCAAAAAACCTCCCCTGTGCTACACAGAGCTCTGCAAGCGGCAGAGTGCTTTAGATGACTGCCGTTCGCGGTGATTTACAGCACCGGGTGTTTGTCCGCACTGTGCAACCATCGCGAACAGCACCATTAACAGTGCAAGTGGGCGCTGCTTCTTTTCTGCCGCTCAAGTAGATTTTTTACTCGAGAGGCTACACGGAGCAGAGTTTTTTGGAACTCCGCAAGCCCCGCGTAATACTGAGTGTGGAAAACATCGCAAACTCGGCAAGCAGAGTGGACTTCACTGCCCTGGCTTAATTTTTATCTTTTCCAATTGCACATTCCGTACCTTGACCAGGTACCCCACTAATGCACATCCCCCACTCTCCACCATCCTGGGAAGGAAAAACTGTATGAGCAAGAGGAATGCTCCAAATGCATCCTCTGACATGCGCACCTCCCTTCCTTCCCCAAACATCTTGCCCCGTAGACCTTTTAACACTTTAAAATAAAAACCCACTCCAAACTAATGCTTACTACAGAATAAACAACTATATACCCAGTAGACAGACACCCGACAAAACAAGAATGCAAACGCAAAATACACAATAAATATGCAACACAGGACTTGACAGAGACAATACATTTGTACCACACACAATCATCAAACAACTCGAGATACACCCATTTTGCACAAAGGAGATAACAGTGTGTGGAAAAGTGAAAGTATACAGCACAATTACAGGGTAGAGGATGCATGCTTACATCACTTCCTAGGTGTTTGTGGTACTTTTCTGTCATTTGCATGAATGTGTTTACCTCTAACGGTCTTGAATCACTTTTTCATTGACAACTCATGTACTTTGGCTCTAGAAATTTCAAGCTAATGTGCAATGAAGTAAAAAAATTCCTGCTAAACGGTATTTGACATGTAATTATACAATTTCTGTAGCTGTTGCATGCCTGGCAATAGTCTATGGCTATGGCATTAGTTTTTGCACAGTGTTATAGAAATAGAGGTATAGTGGCGTGAGGCTTATGATGGCATCCAGGGCTGTGGGGATAAACCTGGAAAAGGATGCTTGGGAAACTCCTGCCACTCTGGTGGTGGTGGGTTGAAAAGTTCTTGACGCCAGCATGAGCAGGACAGCTTTGTCTGCGGAGGGTTGTTGGTGCAGTGCTGTGATGTTGGTTGCAGCCTTGGTGCAATCTGGATCAGGAGGTGGACAATGCACTCCCTTGAGCCTGTAATGAGCTATGACCTCCTCTTGTCTGAGGTCAATGAGGGTGGTCCTCTGACGTCATATGCTCTTCCTTCTCCGGTGTTGCCTCTCTGGTGGTGATGGTCTCCTTGGTGCTCCTAGCTGCAATAGCAGCAGATCCATAGCGTAGTCAAGATTGCCAGGGATGGTTTTGGTCTGTTCTACTTTCATACAAGTGTGTTAGCATCATTTTTAAGACTAGGTAATTCCTAGTGGTAAAAACCTGTGACAAATGAGACTTAGCTGCAGTTTTTCATTTTTAGCGATGTTCAAGGAAATCCTTGTACATATTGAGTGTGTTTTGTGGGTATTTTACCATGGGAACGCCTACCTTGCATATCATTTTGGGTAAGTCATGCTAGCCAAACTGACATTGTTAAAAATAGGAGCCAACTGTGTGAAAATGTCGCTAGAGGGGTTTTTCGACTCTTTGTAAATGTGGTAATTAAAAAAAGCTGCTGTAGCATCAAAAAATAGATTCTTCAGTGGCATTAAATCCTTGTAAATATGCCACTTGGTCTCTTGGCAGCTGACCACTCATCCACTCACCTCTGCAGCAGTAAGTAATCCAAAAACAGTAAACTTACTTTTAACATCTCCTTCTGATTCCGGTTCTAGGAGTCATTCTAATACCTTATCGGTGATCTATATAAATACATGCATGCTGGTTAAACATAAACTGGAGAATTTTGACTAGCTGGATACAAAAAATCCACATATTCTATTCCTTAGTGAAACTTGCCTAAGAATTTCCTCCTGCTATTTTAGTAACTTAGGGCCAGATGCATCAAAGGCTATTGCCCATTCTGGTGCCGATTACGATCCTGTAAAAAATTTCCCCGTACGACTCGTATCCGGTCTTTTTACCATATGAATCGTACAAGTGCCGTACAAACTGCCAAGTACGATTCGCATGGGAAAAAGTCCATACGAATCGCATTGGGAATAATTCCCCACACGTCCTTGGGTCGGAAAATGTGTCCGACATGTCCCCGGACGATTTACCGTACAAATGTGAAAAGTGAAGTCCGACCGCGCAAGTACGATCCAACCCGTGCGTCCGATGTTACAACCGTATGGAAATAACACCGTCCGCACCGAACTCCCATAGCAACCATGGAGACATGTGCCCACATACGCCCCGTACCCCCCCCCAGCCCCCGTGAGTATGCGCCACACCCCCCCAGCCCCCGTGAGTACGTGCCGAACCCCCCGTGTCTGGTCACCCGTGTACATACGAGTCGAACCCCCACCCGTGTATGGACACCCGTGTACGTACGAGTCGTACCCCAAACCCGTGTATGGACACCCGTGTACGTACGAGTCATACCCCCACCCGTGTATGGACACCGGTGTACGTACAAGTCGTACCCCCACCCGTGTATGTACGAGTCGAACCCCCACCCGTGTATGGACACCCGTGTACGTACGAGTCGTACTCATGGGGGCTGGGTGGGGTACGGCGCGTACCGGGCCCCCTAATCTGCTCGTTTCGTGGCGTACTTCGCTTTTCCGGCACTTTTTGGGTGCCGTAAAAATATTGCCGTCCGGACTGCTGTCGGTTCGATTCGTACTTCCTGGGTCGTGAAACCCTGCCTGAAGGCGTCCCGACGTTACGTCGGAGCATTCCCGGATCACAGTTGTATGTATATCGTCGGTCGGTGTTTTGTACGACTCGTACGGAAATGGTGTTTCCGTGCGAATCGTACTTGCATGTTTGTGAAGTTTTACAACCGGGTACGAGTCGGACGGAGAAAAGCCTCCGTCCGACGGTTCGTACCTGGTTTTTCCAGGATCGTAATCGGCACCTCTGTGTCTATGTGAAAATGTGTTGGTACATATAGCCCTTTGCCAGGTAGGTAATATATTCTCCAAGCAAATAGGCATTCAGGGAAGAATGGTGGTGGAGTGACAGCTATTATTCTTAAAATGATTAATTCAACCTCCCTTTACTGCCATAGCATTCTGGAGACTGACCTCCCAGCTAATAAACTGGAGCTCGATAAACAGTCATTTGTTTGTATCTCAGCCTACCTCCCTCCTAACTATATGCCGAATTTCCCCCAGAAATTTTCCAAAGCAATTTCTATTTTTTTAATTGATCATGCTAAGAGTCTCATTTTAGGGGACTTAATCTATTGGGTATGATAATTTTTTGATAATCGTTAATGTAGTCGGCCTACAACAACAAGACATAAAAGCTAGAAGCAATATGTATGTCTAATATGCGTCACATATAGACATAAATGATTTTCATGTAACCCTTATGGACACTGCGCCTACCCTCTGCCAAGATGTTCAGTTAATGTTAGAAATACCTTTCTTCCTGGCTACTGAATGCCAGTAATAAACATGCTCCTTTCTGTGAAGACAAACATAAAAAACATACAGTATCCTCTCTGTGATTTACTGAGGAACTGAAACTCAGTAAATTGAAACTCCATTAGTTGGAGAGGAAATGGCTGAGAGACTATACCCCTGATAATTAAATTATTTTTTAAAAGGGATGAATGGACTACAAAGTTTTACTTTTGCACTTAGGACTCTTGTATTTATGAATCAGATCTTGCACTCTAACAATAAATCTAAGGATATTTTCAGAATTATAACCAAAGTATCTAGCCTAGACAAATCGACTCTGCCAATAGCCCCTACTCAGGAGTTTTGTAACTTGTTAAACACATATTTTATTGAGAAAATAAAACAATTAAAGACAGTACTGCACCAAGCTTCAAAGAGCCTCAGAAATCCTCTTCTGACACAAGTCTTACTGTACTATTTCACTTCCCTACTCCTAATGAAGTTGAGTTAATTGAGTTAATGACTAAAGTAAAATCTGGCTAATGACCCTTGCCCTTCTCTGGTTCTTAAATCGTTTATCCCTAAAATAGCTGGCCCATTTATGTATCTTCTTAATTCTTCTCTGATTCAAGGAACTGTTCCTACACCTTTTAAAGAGGCATTAGTAATTCCCTTAAAATGAAACAATGAAAAGATCTGTTACGCTTGAAAATCTACAGCCCTATTTGCTTGTCGCCTTTTCCAGCCAAATTATCAGAAGTATGTGTGTCTCAGACTCTGTTCTCTCATTTGGAGAACTCTCAGGGGTCCATTAAGATGTAGGGCGGTGGGACTACCGCCGCGCTGGAGGTACGGAAAAATGCCATTTTCCGCCCGCTAGCAGCGGACATCACGTCCGCCATATTAGTATGGTCAAACATAGGCCAATTTCCGACCGTCACGGTGTGACGCGCACCGCCATCAAAGTGCGCCCGCCACCGCGGCGGTGGAAGCCAATGGAGACCCTCCGCCGTACGGAATGACGTCTGCCCCGGTCCACAAATTAGGATGGCTCAAGTAAGCAGACGGACCACAGCGGAGACACCGCCCAACCAGAGACGGCGGAAACTCGACAGGGGAGCGCGAAACCAGAGTCCCGGTCCACACCACCCGGACACGACCGCAATGGACCCAGCTCCACACATCTTTCCGGTGCTGTACCTGCTACATCACCATGAACTCATGGACCGCCGCGGACACCGCCGCAGGTACGCAATAACACAACACACAACACACAACCCACGGCCTGACACAGGGTCCAAATCCACATCAGAAACCCTAGGGGGGATAGGGACACATCCCCAAGAGCACCCACACATCACCCACCTGCCACAAATTCAGCCCGCTGCATCCTGGACACACAGCTACCACCACCATGCAGCAATGTCCTGGTCACGTCACCCCAGAGCCAAACACAAGCAAATACATGCACAATGCAGAAGGCAGGGCCAGTGCCAGGCATGGGCAGGGCACAAAGACCACAGGGCCACACCCACACACTAGAACACCCCATGAAGGCACATGCCATGTGCCCCTCCTGTGCACCCCATGCCCAACAACAAGCCAGGGCAATACATACCCTGCACCACACAACCAACAATCATGGAGACACACAATGCAGGAGTGGCTGCACAGTAACACACAACACACAGCACAGTAGCACAGGGCCAGGGGAACACACACTACACCACACTCAGGGAAAAAGCAATTAGGACAAGCAACAAATGAACACACACAAGGATTCAACATCCAAATGGACACACAGCCTGCACAGTCACACATACATATCACAGACTGACACACACGCACATACACACCCCACATGCCAACAGCAATGGAGCACAACAAATAGGGAAACAAGGAACAGAGCACAACATCCCCACACCATCAAAGCACACATGGCTGGCACAGTCAGTGAAATCAAACCACAGACAGCTCAGTGCAACCACACAGGGAGACAGCAAGGCAAACCATGTATAGGCACAAAGATGAAAGGATGAAAGGAAGGCCCTGAACTCAAACTGGGAACAGCCACACATACATACAACTACTTCACAGGAGTACACAAGCAGTACTACACAGAGGGACCATCTACACACCTCAGGACTGACAAACACAAGTAAGAATCTACACACATACCCCCCTCACACCAGCAGCACACAACACCAGTGCCAAACACACTGAAGGCTGCCAATACTTGACAGGCAATACACACACAAACAACCACACACCCTGGGCTCAGCCACAAACATCACGCACACACACACACACAGGAATGCCACCACAAATGTGGAAACAAATACAACACCCAACTGAAACACACACAGAGCCACTACAGCAACAGACATGCCCTTTGCACCTAAACTGGTGAAAGGCAATGGGAGCACAGACACAACAGGAGTGCACAACCTCATCACCCATGAATAATGCACAGACAACATAACACAACACACACAAGAAGTGCACCATCACAGAACAACACAGACACAGCAAACAAACAACAGATGCACAGGCCGAACAATCACATAGCAAACACAGCAGGACATCAGGGGATGCACACTAGGCAATCACAAGGCAACATACCCACAGCACAGCAAGCACAACAAGCTGTGTGTCCACACGAAGCATACCAGACACACACAGACATCAGTGACAGAACAGCAACCCACACAACACCATACAGCACAGCACAAAGACAACAGCACACCCAGGAAGTGAAGCAATAACACAAACAACACTCATACATCCAACACAACACACAATAGATGCACAAGTCTGGGACACAAAGGTGGAAACAACTTGACCACAGGACTGGGCAGCACACACAGCTGAACTGCATAGCAGAAACCATGACTGACAAACAACACCAGTAAATCACACATGACCCATTGGGGAAATGCACTGAGTGACACATTGACCCTGGACAAAGAACTGCACCACAAAGCACAGTGGCACAAATGAATTCATGTGGAGGCACACACACATACAAACTAAGGGGACAGCTCACACCAAAGTGAAGTGTACTGCATGTCAGTAGGGGACATGGCAGGAGTGGACCATACACAAAGAGATGGAGTGCAGACCCACAATGGGTAGGCAGCTGAAGCACAGATAGGAGATGGCATGACAACACACACAACAGGCCACACTGGAGGCAAGAAGGCACCATGGGACAGCAAGGCATGAGAAAACACAACCACAATGGCAGTGGGGAGCAGCAGGTCTGCACAGACCCCACAAATAGCCACCAGACCCAGGGATGTGCAACAAAGCACAACACTGAATTTCCAGTAAAACCCTCTGCATACTCACAAGTGACAAAAACAACAAGTAGGAGTCAGACAGAAATGCAAGGACACACCAGCACACTGCACAGTGCACAACATACAACTCACACATGGGCATACAACCACACCCACAGGGATGAACAATCAAAACAACAGGCACACAACTCCTGGGTGACACATGTGTGTAGTTGACATTGCAGAGGCATGCACACATCAACACTCCCCACAAACTCACCCCTTCACACTGCACAATACCTGGTCATCCAAGAGCACAGATGGAAAGTAAGCCATGAGACTAGGATGACTGGCCATCACAAGATGACCACACACATACACCAATGGGAACACATATAGGAAGAACACACACATGATGACCCTGGACAGGCTGCCTGAAATACTGTGTGCAAAAACCCACCCTGTGCTGGCAGTGCCCCCCAACCTGACATGTGTACAATAGAGCCAACATGAACTAATCAAGTAAATGACTACTGCTAAACATTCAAAATTGACACCATTGCCACCACAAGTATCTGGGCCAAGAAGAACTGAAGCCCCTGTCACCCCTGAAAAAAAGAGAGCAAGAGAGCCCAAACATTAACCGTGTTGAAGTGCCACACAGTCCATGTGGCACAGTAAATCATTTACAATCATATAATAAGATTTCCCTCACGACCTCTATTACTGGTAATACAATTTAATTGTGATAGGGAAGAGAAAGGGCCTAAAAACAGTGATGCACCACACAAAGATTGATAATTTTTTGCTTTTTTATTTTTTATAATTTAACCTTTTTCTATTGTTCTTTGAGAAGATTCAATACATTTCTTTATATTATCAAAAAATAAATTCAATATTTAATATTCACTGACTAAATTCATTACAGTGAAAACTGCATCATCAATTAACATCAAACAGTAGTCCCTGGGACAAACTAATATAGATCACAGAGGAACTATATCATCACACAATCTCATCTACACACATACCAAATCATTCCTCATTCATGCACCTTTCGTAAAACAGAGAAGGAGGAAAGAATCTATCGTATATTGAACATTGGAGACACAAAATACATAGTGATCTCCTATGGTTAACACAACAACTGCAAAGGCAGGATGGTAATGTCAGAGGTCGACGCGTTTCGATGGCATAAGCGCCACCTTCATCAGGACCACAGGTATATTAGAAACTGCCAAGCCCAGGGAATACTTGTTTATTAAAGAGTTCCTATTAGAGACGTGTCATCACGTGTTAAATATTAAGGATTCCGATAATCTCTGTAGTTAATAATAGGTTTCACTGCCCGTCCTCAAAAATCAACAGATTACAACGAGGTCACAATCTCCGAAGGATGTTGGTATCCAAATGTTTTTCTAGAAAGCCATAGACCAATGTAGTATCACCTTTATAGTGGCACTTTTATAAGATTCGAGTAAGGAGTCGTCTTCAAAATCAGTTTTTCAACAAAGATTTATGTTGCAGGGGTTTCAACCGCTAAACCATGGCATCTCTTCTATGGAGTTCCTTCGACATCAAACGATTCTCGGCCAAACGATCGTTCGGAGAGACCACCAGAAACGGAGCGGCAGCCCTTTCTCTTCCCTATCACAATTAAATTGTATTACCAGTAATAGAGGTCATGAGGGAAATCTTATTATATGATTTTTCTTTTTCCCCTTTGTCCCTGACCTTAAGTAAATTCTAAGGGGGTCCCATATTTGTTGCTGTACAGTAAATCATTTACACACAGCAAAATAACTTTATTCAGTAAGGACACTGACAAAATAGACAACTGGAGCAACTGTTTTTATTCACAAATTGCACAGATAGGCACGATGAGAAGAGAAGAGTAAGGCACAAAATGCAGAGCATGTCCATGAGAAGCTGCACAGGCAAGGGGGCAAAACAGCAGTGAACAACAAGGCCAGTGGCCAGGGCAGGATGCAGAGCATGTCCATGAGAAGCTGCACAGGCAAGGGCAAAACAGCAGTGAACAACAAGGCCAGTGGCCGGGGCAGGTTGAAGAGCATGTCCATGAGAGGCTGCACAGGCAAGGGCAAACAGCAGTGAAAAACAAGGCCAGTGGCCAGGGCAGGGTGCAGAGTATGTCCATGAGAAGCTGCACAGGCAAGGGCAAAACAGCAGTGAACAACAAGGCCAGTGGCCAGGGCAGGGTGCAGAGCATTTCCATGAGAAGCTGCACAGGCAAGGGGGCAAATCAGCAGTGAACAACAAGGCCAGTGGCCAGGGCAGGGTGCAGAGTATGTCCATGAGAAGCTGCACAGGCAAGGGGGCAAAACAGCAGTGAACAACAAGGCCAGTGGCCAGGGCAGGGTGCAGAGTATGTCCATGAGAAGCTGCACAGGGAATGTGTGTGACTGTACCTTTCCATGGCCAGCAACACAGTCAGAGTGCAACAATGTGCAGTACAGGCCCTCCTGTGTGAGACACAGGGTTGTGAGGGTGACTACCACTCAGACTTGGCTGTCAGGCAGACTGGGACCTGGCTGTGCCTCGGGGACTGTCGGGGCACTTAAAGGGGAAGAGAGCGGAACAGCTGAGGTAGAGCGATCAGTGTCTTGGCAGGCTGGAGGGCTGCTTGGACCAAGTGGTGTAGTGGCACGTGGAGGTGGAGTCATGCAGACGGGAGTCACGGTGTGGCTGGGAGATTGTGGAAGGGTGCCCTTCCACTTCTTGGGGATCCTAAATGGCTTGACTGACTGTGGATCAATGGGAAGTGGTGTGGGCACAACAGGCACACTCACCACCACTGCTGCAGCAGGTGCAGGTGCTGGCAGCCCCTCTGGTGATGTGCTGGACCCAGCAAAATGCTTTGCCCTGATTCGCCTCTGCCCCCCTTCCCCTATTTACTAGGTGTCCCCCCTACAGTCCCCTCCGGCCCCTGCTTCACTGGGCTTGGAATGGGAGTCGAGGTGGTTGGTGATACTGCCTTTGAGCCCTTCCCATGTGTACCCTTGGCATGCCCTACCTCCTTGGTGGGCACAGACACTGTACGATTATCTTTGCACGATGCCTTAGGGGCAGGAGAGTCCTTGGATGGGGATGCCACTGAGACATGTGTGCCTGAGGTCTGCTGCTTTGCTAATTGTCCCCTGGTGTCACCTGACGGGCTTTTCTCCCTGCGCTCTGGGGTGCTTTTGGTCTTCTGTGGGGATGGTGTCTGTGCACGCGACCGCTTGGGTTGTTGCTGCTGTGTGCTCCGTGTGCTGTATCGTGAGTTTGATGTATGTGGACCATGGTCTCTATCGTCAGATGTGGCCACTGCCAGGGGGTTGGACAAAGGGACCGGAGCTGGACTGTGAGAATGTGCCTGTTGCAGGGCAGACGTCACTGTTGATGACAAAGCCTGGACTGTCCGGTGCAGCCCACCTACGTCGGAATGTATGCCCTCCATGAAGGCAACCACCTGGGCCAATTTCTTGTTGTGGTCAATAAAGGCATTTAGGAGAGCTGTCTGGCCTACACATAGCTGGCGCAAAAGGTCCACAGACTCAGCACTGATGGCAGCAAAGGGGACAGGGGCAGGGGCAGCAGTGCCAGTGGTGAAGGACACTCTTCCCCTCTTACTGGGGCGGACACGGGCAGCACCAGAGGAAGTGGCTGGGAGGGTGGGCAATGGCCGCTGTGTGGTGGAAGTCGATGCAGAGTCCCCGTTCCCTGTGCCCTCCAACATGGATGCATCCCCGCTGGCATCGGATGATGTGGTGCTTTGCATCTCAGGCTGGGACTCCTCCAGCAGACTCCTGTCCCCCTCTGATGCGCTGGTGACATCTGTGTCACTGGGCTCCTGGGCAGCGGTGGTGCTAGTTTAACCCCCACTGGTGTCCGTCTCCTGTCCCTCCGTAACCACAGGTGATGCTGCATGGGAGAGAGAGATGTAGGGTCAGGTCAGTGGCAAAAATCGAACAAACATATGCAAGCAATGCATGACAAAAGTTGAGCAAATCTAGATGTTGCACACCACCATGTGCAATCACATTGTGCCAACTCACTACATAGACTCAAGCAGTGCATGGAAACTGGAAACTCAGGCACGAGTGAGCCATGTGATGACCACACAGCACAACACCCTGCTTGTGGCTCTGTTCAAACCGACACACAACTAGTTCTGAGCACTCCTAGGGACATGATGGGGGCACACAACGTGTTGCCAGTTACAGAACTGGATGTAACAGGAGGGGACAACACAGACCCAGACTACAACATGACTGTCCACAATGGACATTAGCTCATGCCACCCACCATGACGTACCTTGGGGACAATAGAATGCTGCACATTGCTGTAAGATATCTAGCCCTCCCCAATATGGGTGCATGTAATGGACACATTGATGTACGCACAGTCAGATTGGACACACTGCCGTTCCCTCCAATGGGATTCCCAAGACTACACCAATGCAGAGGAAACATGAAGAGCACAACTCAGAATGTAATGTGAAGGCACAGCTTCCAAATCAACTTTGTAAGTACAGGTAGGGCAAATGCATGCCACAGGCACCCAAGCCAACAGCTATTTACATGCCACAGCATCACACTACCAACATCACAGAGGCCAGTGCTGGCACAGGCTCTGCACACATGCAGCTACTCCCATCTAAAGTCAGACTTCCCAAATGCTCACCCCTGGCTTGTTGCTGATGCTCCTTCAAACGTGCATCAAACTCAGGCTGTGTCACCGCCAAGATGTGCCCCATTAGTGGTGTCATGCTGCGCCGTGCCAGATGCCCAGTGCGAGGAAGCAGACCCAGGGTCATCTCTGCCACATTCTTTGCCAGCCGGCTGATGTCATCCCATTTCTTGTGGCAGTGGGTGCGCTGTTGGTTTGAGACCCCCAGGGCTCGCACCTTCGCTGCAAAGGCCCTCCACACGGCCTTACGCTGGTGTACCTTGAGCTGCAGGCATGGGAGAGAAGAGGGATAAATGATCAGGTATACAGTGCCATGTAACGACATCTATCAGTATAGCAGCAAGATACAACTAAATCACATATCCAACGATAGATCAATCAGAGACTATAGTACAGCCCACATGTGAACCCTGCATGGGAAAAACTGATGTTAAAGCATGCAGGTGTGAGGGGGGACACAGTCCCTGCAAATCTCACACACATGCAGGATGCCAGCACTGAAACCTGCCTGCCCACATCTCCAGGCAATTGTTGGGTTGAGCAACACATACATCACATATCAACCTGTGTTGTGGGGGTGACCCACTGTGTCCAAGACTGCGCAGCCCTCAATGTCCCTGCCCTGTGAATAGATAACTGTGTCATGGATGTCACATTGAGGGACATGATCTCACAAATACAAAATGCCTTTCACAAGGGCAGTTGTGTGCAATCTACAGTGCTGAGATGGGCCACAGCTGGAGTGCAATGTGAAAGACTGATGTCATACTCTGTAAGTGAAGTGATGTGTCCTTGTCTTAGTAGACGGTTACTGTGCAGGCCAGCTGGGCTCACACTGAGATGGACTACAGGGGCACACACAGCCATCCAGCCAAGCAATCACTGTCCTGACTACAGCATGAACAACCTTCTGTGTCACTGTATGGCTGACAACACAACACAGGTCACTCATACTTACATGTGCAGGGAGGGAAAGCTGTGGCATTGGGTACACACACCCTCCCACTGGAGACAGCATGTCAGGCAGTGCATTACACTCCTCCACACTCCCAGGCATATACTGCATCAGTCCACTACATGTGTGCCCCCCCTGCCCTACCACAACACTGTTTAAGACTCACCACAAAATTTGGGGCACCCTATAGCCTTGGGTACTGTGTGAGCACCTCGTACACCAGGACCTCCAGCTCCTCGCTCATGAAGGGACTGACACAGATCTTCTCTGCCCTTGCCATCACTGTGGAAGTAAGACAACAGCAGGGGATTTTGGTAGCGAGGGTCCCCAGGCAGCAGTCCCTGGAGGCAGCAGCATGTGAGGGGTGTCAGGCAGCAGTCCCTGGAGGCAGCAGCAGCACACACAGCTGAACTGCATAGCAGCAACCATGACTGACAAATAACACCAGTACATCACACATGACCCATTGGGGAAATGCACTGAGTGACACATTGACCCTGGACAAAGAACTGCACCACAAAGCACAGTGGCACAAATGAAGTCATGGGGAGGCACACACACATACAAACCAAGGGGACAGCTCACACCAAAGTGAAGTGTACTGCATGTCAGTAGGGGACATGGCAGGAGTGGACCATACACAAAGAGATGGAGTGCAGACCCACAATGGGTAGGCAGCTGAAGCAGAGATAGGGGATGGCATGACAACACACACAACAGGCCACACTGGAGGCAAGAAGGCACCATGGGACAGCAAGGCATGAGAAAACACAACCACAATGGCAGTGGGGAGCAGCAGGTCTGCACAGACCCCACAAATAGCCACCAGACCCAGGGATGTGCAACAAAACACAACACTGAATTTCCAGTAAAACCCTCTGCATACTCACAAGTGACAAAAACAACAAGTAGGAGTCAGACAGAACTGCAAGGACACACCAGCACACTGCACAGTGCACAACATACAACTCACACATGGGCATACAACTACATCCACAGGGATGAACAATCAAAACAACAGGCACACAACTCCTGGGTGACACATGTGTGTAGTTGACATTGCAGAGGCATGCACACATCAACACTCCCCACAAACTCACCCCCTTCACACTGCACAATACCTGGTCATCCAAGAGCACAGATGGAAAGTAAGCCATGAGACTAGGATGACTGGCCATCACAAGATGACCACACACATACACCAATGGGCACACATATAGGAAGAACACACACATGATGACCCTGGACAGGCTGCCTGAAATACTGTGTGCAAAAACCCACCCTGTGCTGGCAGTGCCCCCCAACCTGACATGTGTACAATAGAGCCAACATGAACTAATCAAGTAAATGACTACTGCTAAACATTCAAAATTGACACCATTGCCACCACAAGTATCTGGGCCAAGAAGAACTGAAGCCCCTGTCACCCCTGAAAAAAAGAGAGCAAGAGAGCCCAAACATTGACCATGTTGAAGTGCCACACAGTCCATGTGGCACAGTAAATCATTTACACACAGCAAAATAACTTTATTCAGTAAGGACACTGACAAAATAGACAACTGGAGCAACTGTTTTTATTTACAAATTGCACAGATAGGCACGATGAGAAGAGAAGGCACAAAATGCAGAGCATGTCCATGAGAAGCTGCACAGGCAAGGGGGCAAAACAGCCGTGAATAACAAGGCCAGTGGCCAGGGCAGGATGCAGAGCATGTCCATGAGAAGCTGCGCAGGCAAGGGCAAAACAGCAGTGAACAACAAGGCCAGTGGCCAGGGCAGGGTGCAGAGTATGTCCATGAGAAGCTGCACAGGCAAGGGCAAAACAGCAGTGAACAACACGGCTAGTGGCCAGGGCAGGGTGCAGAGCATTTCCATGAGAAGCTGCACAGGCAAGGGGGCAAAACAGCAGTGAACAACAAGGCCAGTGGCCAGGGCAGAGTGCAGAGCATTTCCATGGGAAGCTGCACAGGCAAGGGCAAAATAGCAGTGAACAACAAGGCCAGTGGCCAGGGCAGGGTGTAGAGTATGTCCATGAGAAGCTGCACAGGCAAGGGCAAAACAACAGTGAACAACAAGGCCAGTGGCCAGGGCAGGGTGCAGAGCATGTCCATGAGAAGCTGCACAGGCAAGAGGGCAAAACAGCAGCGAACAACAAGGCCATTGGCCAGGGCAGGGTGCAGAGCATGTCCATGAGAAGCTGCACAGGCAAGGGGGCAAAACAGCAGTGAACAACAAGGCCAGTGGCCAGGGCAGGGTGCAGAGTGTGTCCATGAGAAGCTGCACAGGGAATGTGTGTGACTGTACCTTTCTATGGCCAGCAACACAGTCAGGGTGCAACAATGTGCAGTACAGGCCCTCCTGTGTGAGACACAGGAGTGTGAGGGTAACTACCACTCAGACTTGGCTGTCAGGCAGACTGGGAGATGGCTGTGCCTCGGGGACTGTCGGGGCACTTAAAGGGGAAGAGAGTGGAACAGCTGAGGTAGAGCGATCAGTGTCTTGGCAGGCTGGAGGGCTGCTTGGACCAAGTGGTGTAGTGGCACGTGGAGGTGGAGTCATGCAGACGGGAGTCACGGTGTGGCTGGGAGATTGTGGAGGGGTGCCCTTCTACTTCTTGGGGATCCTAAATGGCTTTACTGACTGTGGATCAATGGGAAGTGGTGTGGGCACAACAGGCACACTCACCACCACTGCTGCAGCAGGTGCAGGTGCTGGCAGCCCCTCTGGTGATGTGCTGGACCCAGCAAAATGATTTGCCCTGATTCGCCTCTGCCCCCCTTCCCCTATTTATTAGGTGTCACCCCTACAGTCCCCTCCGGCCCCTGCTTCACTGGGCTTGGAATGGGAGTCGAGGTGGTTGGTAATACTGCCTTTGCGCCCTTCCCATGTGTACCCTTGGCATGCCCTACCTCCTTGGTGGGCACAGACACTGTACGATTATCTTTGCATGATGCCTTAGGGGCAGGAGAGTCCTTGGATGGGGATGCCACTGAGACATATGTGCCTGAGGTCTGCTGCTTTGCTAATTGTCCCCTGGTGTCACCTGACGGGCTTTTCTCCCTGCGCTCTGGGGTGCTTTTGGTCTTTTGTGGGGATGGTGTCTGCGCACGGGACCACTTGGGTTGTTGCTGCTGTGTGCTCCATGTGCTGTATCGTGACTTTGATGTATGTGGACCATGGTCACTATCGTCAGATGTGGCCAGTGCCAGGGGAGTGGACAAAGGGACCAGAGCTGGACTGTGAGAATGTGCCTGTTGCAGGGCAGACAACACTGTTGATGACAAAGCCTGGACTGTCCGGTGCAGCCCACCCATGTCGGAATGTATGCCCTCCATGAAGGCAACCACCTGGGCCAATTTCTTGTTGTGGTCAATAAAGGCATTTAGGAGAGCTGTCTGGCCTACACACACCTGGCGCAAAAGGTCCACAGACTCAGCACTGATGGCAGCAGAGGGGACAGGGGCAGGGGCAGCAGTGCCAGGGGTGAAGGACACTCTTCCCCTCTTACTGAGGCGGACACGGGCAGCACCAGAGGAAGTGGCTGGGAGGGTGGGCAATGGCCACTGTGTGGTGGAAGTCGATGCAGTGTCCCTGTTCCCTGTGCCCTCCAACATGGATGCATCCCCGCTGGCATCGGATGATGTGGTGCTTTGCATCTCAGGCTGGGACTCCTCCAGCAGACTCCTGTCCCCCTCTGATACGCTGGTGACATCTGTGTCACTGGGCTCCTGGGCAGCGGTGGTGCTAGTTTCACCCCCACTGGTGTCCATCTCCTGTCCCTCCGTAACCACAGGTGATGCTGCATGGGAGAGAGAGATGTAGGGTCAGGTCAGTGGCAAAAACAGAACAAACATATGCAAGCAATGCATGACAAAAGTTGAGCAAATCTAGATGTTGCACACCACCATGTGCAATCACATTGTGCCAACTCACTACATAGACTCAAGCAGTGCATGGAAACTGGAAACTCAGGCATGAGTGAGCCATGTGATGACCACACAGCACAACACCCTGCTTGTGGCTCTGTTCAAACCGACACACAACTAGTTCTGAGCACACCTAGGGGCATGATGGGGGCACACAACTTGTTGCCAGTGACAGAACTGGATGTAACAGGAGGGGACAACACAGACCCAGACTACAACATGACTGTCCACAATGGACATTAGCCCATGCCACCCACCATGTCGTACCTTGGGGACATTAGAATGCTGCACATTGCTGTAAGATATCTAGCCCTCCCCAATATGGGTGCATGCAATGGACGCATTGATGTACGCAGTCAGATTGGACACACTGCCGTTCCCTGCAATGGGATTCCCAAGACTACACCAATGCAGAAGAAACATGAAGAGCACAACTCAGAATGTAATGTGAAGGCACAGCTTCCAAATCAACTTTGTAAGTACAGGTAGGGCAAATGCATGCCACAGGCACCCAAGCCAGCAGCTACTTACATGCCACAGCATCACACTACCAACATCACAGAGGCCAGTGCTGGCACAGGCTCTGTACACATGCAGCTACTCCCATCTAAAGTCAGACTCCCCAAATGCTCACCCCTGGCTTGCTGCTGATGCTCCTTCAAATGTGCATCAAACTCAGGCTGTGTCACCGCCAAGATGCGCCCCATTTGTGGTGTCATGCTGCGCCGTGCCAGACACCCAGTGTGAGGAAGCAGACCCAGGGTCATCTCTGCCACATTCTTTGCCAGCCGGCTGATGTCATCCCATTTCTTGTGGCAGTGGGTGCGTTGTCGGTTTGAGACCCCCAGGGCTCACACCTTCGCTGCAAAGGCCCTCCACACGGCCTTACGCTGGTGTACCTTGAGCTGCAGGCATGGGAGAGAAGAGGGATAAATGATCAGGTATACAGTGCCATGTAACGACATCTATCAGTATAGCAGCAAGATACAACCAAATCACATATCCAACAATAGATCAATCAGAGACTATAGTACAGCCCACATGTGAACCCTGCATGGGAAAAGCTGATGTTAAAGCATGCAGGTGTGAGGGGGGACACAGTCCCTGCACATCTCACACACATGCAGGATGCCAGCACTGAAACCTGCCTGCCCACGTATCCAGGCAATTGTTGGGTTGAGCAACTCATACATCACATATCAACCTGTGTTGTGGGGGTGACCCACTGTGTCCAAGACTGCGCAGCCCTCAATGTCCCTGCCCTGTGAATAGATAACTGTGTCATGGATGTCACATTGAGGGACATGATCTCACAAATACAAAATGCCTTTCACAAGGGCGGTTGTGTGCAATCTACAGTGCTGAGATTGGCCACAGCTGGAGTGCAATGTGAAAGACTGATGTCATACTCTGTAAGTGAAGTGATGTGTCCTTGTCTTAATAGACGGCGACTGTGCAGGCCAGCTGGGCTCACACTGAGATGGACTATAGGGGCACACACAGCCATCCAGCCAAGCAATCACTGTCCTGACTACAGCATGAACAACCTTCTGTGTCACTGTATGGCTGACAACACAACACAGATCACTCATACTTACATGTGCAGGGAGGGAAAGCTGTTGCATTGGGTACACACACCCTCCCACTGGAGACAGCATGTCAGGCAGTGCATTACACTACTCCACACTCCCAGGCACATACTGCATCAGTCCACTACATGTGTGGCCCCCCTGCCCTACCACAACACTGTTTAAGACTCACCACAACATTTGGGGCACCGTATAGCCTTGGGTACTGTGTGAGCACCTCGTACACCAGGACCTCCAGCTCCTCTCTCATGAAGGGACTGGCAAGGATCTTCTCTGTCCTTGCCATCACTGTGGACGTGAGACAACAGCAGGGGATTTTGGTGGCAAGGGTCCCCAGGCAGCAGTCCCTGGAGGTAGCAGCAGGTGAGGGGTGTCAGGCAGCAGTCCCTGGAGGCAGCAGCAGGTGAGGGGTCTCAGGCGACAGTCCCTGGAGGCAGCAGCAGGTGAGGGGTCTCAGGCAGCAGTCCCTGGAGGCAGCAGCAGGTGAGGGGTCTCAGGCAGCAGTCCCTGGGGGCAGCAGCAGGTGAGGGGTGCCAGGCAGCAGTCCCTGGAGGCAGCAGCAGGTGAGGGGTCTCAGGCAGCAGGCTCTGTGAGCAGTGGCAATGTGAGGCTCACTCCCACATATATAGCCCCCTGGGGTCGTTCCAAAGGTGCCAAGATGCAGCAATTGGTGGTCCATGTCTGCCTCTTTCAAATGCAGCCGCTGACTGCCTCCGCGGCGGAGGAGCACGCCTACCGCGATCTTCAAAATTGCATCATGCCACCGCTATCGAGCTTCCCATTGGCTCTAGGGCGAACTCCATGGCGGTGTAATACCGCTGGGGCCTGGGGTGCGCTACCGTGATGGGGCATCTTTCAAATGCAGCCAATGACCGCCTCCGCGGTGACAGAGCACGCCTACCGCGATCTTCAAAATTGCATCATGCCACTGCTATCGAGCTTCCCATTGGCTCTAAGGCGAGCTCCATGGCGGTGTACCACCGCTGGGGCCCGGGGTGCGCTACCGCGATTTTAGTGGCGGAGCATGCCAACAGCAATATGGGCATGTCTCCATGCCTATCAGTATCGCACTTGTGTGAATGGGGGTGCTGGTGACACACCGCTGGTGCCAGGCGGTAGCTACCGCAATATGGGTGCCATGCATTAGCACAAGACACCGCCATTCAGGCGGCGGAGCATGCCAACCGCCATATGGGCATGTCTCCATGCCTATGAGTACCGCACTTGTGTGAATCGGGGAGCTGGTGACACACCGCCGGTGCCAGGCGGTAGCTACCGCGATATGGGTGCCATGCATTGACACGAGGCACCGCCATTCAGGCGACGGAGCATGCCAACCACCATATGGGCAGGTCTCCATGCCTATGAGTACCGCACTTGTGTGAATGGGGTTGCTGGTGACACACCACCGGTGCCAGGTGGTAGCTACTGCGATATGGGTGCCATGCATTGGCACGAAGCACCGCCATTCAGGCAGCGGAGCATGCCAACCGCCATATGGGCATGTCTCCATGCCTATGAGTACCACACTTGTGTGACTGGGGGTGCTGGTGACACACCGCCGGTGCCAGGCGGTAGCTACCGCGATATGGGTGCCATGCAATGGCGATGTCCATCTGTCACACATCAACAGTGCATAGTGCCAACATGTTCAATGGCACATCATTGTGCACACAATGCCAATGTTCAATTTACTCCACTGATAGTTACACATGCCATGTTTGTGTGTGTGTAACATACATTTGTCTGTACCCACTCACATGTCACTTGAGGATTTGATGTTGGTGTAGGCAGGACAGTGTAGTTCTGGGCTGTACAATGTGTACACATGTCAATGTGTTGAGGTCCAGTGACAATCACAGCAATGCTCGTTTCGATTAATGTTGATCTAATTAGCATTGCCTCCCATGTCTGCTCATGAACACATTCATCATTCCAGCGCCGACTGTGGTCATTGTGTGGTGGATGTGTGCCAGGTTGTAATGACGCATCAAGGTGTGACCGGTACAGCAGCTAGGTAGGAGACAGTGGTTTTGATTAGTTACACATATGCTGGATTCTAGACTCCCAGGCGTACACATGTGTACTGTGGCCATATTCCTATGTGCATTCACATAGCCAAAGGTGGTGTTTGAGGTACTTATCTTGTGTAAGTTGACACGTGTGCCCTTTGTGTAGCTGAAGGTGTCCCTCCATGTAAGCTGGTCTGTTAGTCACTTTAGATGTCAGTCATTGTTGTCGTTGTGTCATCCTGAACGTGATATGCTGTGCACATCTCTTGGTGTATTGTATTGACATGTGTCCACTATCAACTCCAATAGGAGGAGGCTGAATTTGATTCGTCACTTGACGGTGCTGGAGGACATGGAGGATGTTGCGATCATACGCAAATGCCGCCTGGACAGAGCCACCCTGAAAACCCTTTGTAAACTGTTGGAGCCCCACCTGCAGCCACGCAGGACATATCCAACAGCTTTCACCCCTACTCATAAGGTGATGGCAGCCCTGCATTTTTTTGCAACAGGATCGTTCCAGGAGACTGTGGCCAGCGCTGGTGGGATGTCAGAACCGATGTTCAGCATGGTGCTGCATGATGTACTGTCCGCCATGATGCTATACAAGGACAGATACATCCATTTCCCAAGGGGTGCTGAATTGCCAGCTGTGAAGGGAGACTTCTATCCCCTTGGAAACATCCCCAATGTTGTTGGGGACATTGATTGCACCCATGTCGCTCTTGTGCCACCACAGGCAAGTGAGCACATTTACCGCAATCGCAAGCATTACCAGTCCATCAATGTGCAGGTGGTGTGCCTGGCAGATATGACCATCTCGCAGGTGTGTGCCAAATTCCCAGGCTCGGCCCATGACTCCTACATCCTGCGGAACAGCATAGTGCCCCAGCTGATGGCTAATCTTCTTCCAGAGCATGCATGGATTGTGGGTGAGTATGCCTAGTCGTGTGGCGTGCTGTGTGTGTGACCTGCTCCCCTGAGACTCTGTGACATTGCAATGTCTATTTGTGTTTGTCATACCTAGGTGACTCTGCATATCCCAACCGTCCCTGGTTGCTGAGCCCACTGCGGAATCCCAGGGCCCCGGCTGAAGTCCGCTACAATGAGGCCAATGGGAGGACACGTCGTGTAGTGGAGCGCACTTTTGGCCTGCTCAAGTCACGTTTCCGGTGCCTGGACAAGACCGGAGGTGCACTGGCATACTCGCCCGGGAAGTTTTGTCAGATTGTTGTTGCATGCTGCATGCTCCACAACCTAGCCATTCGCAGGGAGATTCCCCTGCTCCTGGATGATGGTGAGGGCCCAAGGCCACAGCCTGCAAACCAAGCCATGTCCAGTGATGAGGACAGTGGAGAGGAGGAAGGTGTTGACCTGCGTGAACAGCTCATCACCCACTACTTCACTTGACGGTGGGAGGCAATATGCAACATACCCATTGTCTGATGTGATTGCTGTTGTCAGGAGGGGGCATTTGAGAATTGTAGCATCAGCCAGTTGTAGACTCAGTGGTGGTTGGAAATGTTTCTAGGACATGTAATTTGGGAACATCAACGGGACATGTATGTTGATACTTGGGGGCCATTGTGACATGTGCATGTTGGGTTATCCTGGTGTTAGGGCTTGTGTGATGTCTGTGATGCCACACCCAGACCAGTGACAGTTGTTCTGTTGTGTTTCCCTTGGTGCCTTCAACTTCTCCTTGCCTACATACAGCCCATGGTCCGGGTACATTGTGATCATGTTGAAGACTGTACACCCCGCAATAAAGACGGAGCAGACACAACAACATGTGTGTGAGGATATTTTATTTACTATGGTGAGATGCAAGGGGGGTGTACATTTACGGGGGGGGTGAGTTGACAGTCGTGGAAGATGAGATGGTCGAGCAGTCACCACTTGCTGTGGTGACCCAGTCCAACAGGCAGATGCCATTCACAAGGCAGTGTGGGGTAGGACAGTCCAAAGAGTCAATGCAGTGGTGGAGAGGGTTGCCATCATGGTTGGCTCCGTGACTTGCGTCTGGCAGGTGCTTTGCCTCCAGATACTCCCAGGGTCTTCTTGGGATGGCCCCTTTGTCGTTTGGCAAAGGGGGGCCTGCTGCAGGGCCAGTGGGGTCTGAGGACTCACCCCTCTCTGTGGGGGCAGGGGAAGGATGGTGAACTGTCAGTGTGTAGCCCACCAGAGGGAGGCGGAGGTGTTGTCTGGGGCGCATGCCTGTCCCTCGGTACCGCCACTTGCTGGCCCAAGAGGTCCACGATTTGTCCCATGTGTCTGTCGATGGACCTCATCAACAGGATGAGCTTGTGCAACAGACTGGCCCATTTGTCCCTGGGCCTGTTTGTATGCACCCAAGACTCTGGTGATGTGTTCCAGGGAGTGGGTCCCAGCCTCCTGGTGTCCCTGGGTGACCCTGCCCCTCCCACCTGCCCTGTTGCCACGGACCTGTTGCCTCACCACTGTGGGCACCCGCATCCTCTCCCTGCCCCACTCCATGGGTGGTGTGTATGGGGTATCCTCTGGGACAGGGAGGGTGTTGCCCGTAGCACTGGTGGGGGTGGTGGTGGCTGTGGCTGCACAGGCCGTGACAGCAGGGGTCTGCTGTGGAGTTGTTGTTGCCGCAGATGTGGTGGGGGGGACGCTGGGGTCCTGGGACCTGTTGCTCCCTGGCACACCAGATGGGCCGGCCTCAAGCTCATCGTCCACGGAATCCTGGGAGTCAAAATCCGAGAGTCCTTGTACCGGGGGTGGAGACCGGCTCTGCAGCTTGCTGGTGTTGTCCTCTACAGTGAGTTCTTGGTCACCTGAAGATGGGAAATGGTCATATCAGTGCACCCGTCAAGATTCGGGTTAGCTGTGTGTCATTCATATTTTGTACACTGCACAATTGACATATCATCACATTGTTGACTGTGTGCAGTACTGTGCTCCCTGACATGATACAGTGGTACAAGCATTACTTTTCCATGGTGCGAGGTGTCAGGGCATACAATGCGAACCATGTCCAATTTTGGTTTACAGGGACTTGGTGCCATCTAGGGCCTGGCACAACATGTGTTTAATTGTGGACTCATGGTTTAGATGTCTGACCTAGCAGACGTCACATCTGGCCATGGACTGGCCATTGTCATTTCCTGCATCCCTTTGTCCTGTCATGTGCATATCTTGATTTGTGCCACCACACATGCTTTCATATTTTGAGAATGGTCCTTGCTGCACTTGCACCATGGTGACTAGTTGCTGTGCATGAATGTTCCCTGGCTTTCTTCTACCTGTGCATTGGTGTGTCACATTTTTGTGGTTGTGACAGTTTCCTTGGCTTACCTGTGTGCACACTGTGCTTGGCCATGGGTAGGTATGGCTCTTTGTGCAATGTGGGGGCTGGTGTTGTCATAAGTCACCATTTAATTTGGGGAAAATGTGTGGGTGCACGTACTGGCTACCTACCTGTGAGTTTGTTTGTTGTACTGCAATGGCTTCCAACTGCTTCTGGGTGGGGAGAGGGAGTGCTCCATCCTGCTGAGGTGTGGGACAGGGGGCATGGTGGTAGTAGTAGTGCAGGCCCTCCACCCCCAGACATCCTCATTCTGAAGATGGCTACCTACCTGTAAGTTTGATGAGGGTTGTGTAATGGCTGACACATGCTTCTGGGTGGGGTGGGGAAGTGCTCCATCCTGCTGAGGTGTGGGACAGGGGGCATGGTGGGAGTAGTAGTGCAGGCCCTCCACCCCAGACACCCTCATTGTAAAGATGGCTACCTACCTGTAGGTTTGTTTGTTGTACTGCAATGGCTTCCAACTGCTTCTGGGTGGGGTGGGGGAGTGCTCCATCCTGCTGAGGTGTGGGACAGGGGGCATGGTGGGAGAAGTAGTGCAGGCCCTCCACCCCACCCTCATTGTAAAGATGGCTACCTACCTGTAAGTTTGTTTGTTGTACTGCAATGGCTTCCAACTGCGTCTGGGTTGGGTGGGGGAGGGATCCATCTTGCTGAGGTGTGGGACACAGGGAATGTTGGGAGTGGTAGTGCAGGCCCCCCACCCCCAGACACCCTCATTGTGAAGATGGCTACCTACCTGTAAGTTTGATGAGGGTTGTGTAATGGCTGACACATGCTTCTGGGTGGGGTGGGGGAGTGTTCCATCCTGCTGAGGGGTGGGACAGAGGGCATTGTGGGAGTAGTAGTGCAGGCGCCCCAGCCCCAGACACCCTCATTGTAAAGATGGCTACCTACCGGTAAGTTTGTTTGTTGAACTGCAATGGCTTCCAACTGCTCCTGGATGGGGTGGTGGAGGGATCCATCCTGCCGAGGTGTGGGACACAGGGAATGTTGGGAGTCGTAGTGCAGCACTCCCAGCCACAAACACCCTCCCAGGGTAGATGGCTAGCTACCTGTAAGTTTGATGATGGTTCTGTAATGGCTGGCACATGCTTCTGGGTGGGGTGGGGTGGGGTGGGGAAGGGATACATCCTGCTCAGGTGTGGGCCAGGGGGCCTGGTGGTTGTTGTAGTGCTGTCTACCTGTACACATGCCCCAATTGTTATGTTGTTAGCTATGTTTGTGGTGAATGGGAGTGGGTGAATGTTGGATCTGTGAGCCATGTTTTTGTGAGTGTGTGGTGCAGATGGATGGTGTGTGTCCTAGGTGGTGTAGCTTTGTAGTTGTGCAAGGCAGTACATAGAAGAGTGGCGGTAGTCATTTGTTTGTACTTACCAGCCTAAACTCCCCCGGCTACTCCTGTGAGACTCTCTGGATGCAGTATGGCAAGCACCTTCTCCTCCCATTGTGTGAATGTTTTTAGTGGAATGGGAGGGCCACCGCCAGTCCTCTGAGCCAGCTCATGGTTCTTGCTCCTCCTCTCCTTGACCACCCTCTTCAGATCATGCCACCGCTTCATGATCTCCTTTCTTGATCTTGGGGTTGTCCCTACTGCATTGACCCTTTGGACTATCCTAGCCCACATTTATGTCCTTGTGGCTAATGGTGTCTGTTGGACCAGGGTACCAAAAAGCTGTGGTTACACTCTGACTATCTCATCTACCATAACCTTCAACTCACTCTCAGTGAATTTGGGCATTTTCTGTGTGGCCATGGTGTGTAGTGTGCAAAGTGATTGTGGGTGCAGGGGTGTGAGTGGTGGTTGTGGTTGTGCTGTGTATTGTGTGTGTTGTGCAGGGGGTTAGTTGTGCTGGTTTGGAGGTGGTGGTGGTGCTGTGTGTGGTGTGGCTGGTGATGTTGTGCCCTTTGCCTCTCCTGTCAGCTGGGATATGTGTCCCTTCTCTCCTGGAGTTTTGCAAGGGATTGTGGTCAGTGAAGGGGCTGGTTTTATACACAGCTATGTGCATGTGTCCAATTGGGGTGTTGCTGACAGGTGTGTAGTCCTGGGATTTTTATGTTTCGTTTTGCCATGTGGTTGTATCATTGGGGTGTTTTTTGTGTATTTGGGGGGCATGTCTAGATTTCTATGTGCACTTTTTGGCCTTCTTGTGGGGTTTTGGCTTCGTCCGCGATATTTTTGACGGTTCGTCCGCCGCGGTGGCTGTGCTTCAGCTCTTCCGCTGGCTCTCCCATTCATTCCATTGTGCGACCGCGGCAGTCGGAGTCGGCGGTACGTACCGCGGGACCGTCGTGGATATACTTATTTCCGGGGCGGTGTCTCCGCAATACTTGCGGGGGGTTGTTGTTTTTCCGTCACGATTCCCACCGTTGCGGACGGATTTTGGCCATCTCCTCACGCTACGGGCGGTTATTCTAGGACAAGTACTGCCGCGGTCGGTTTTTTTGGGTGGTTAATGCTAATTTGTCCACCGGTTTTTCCACGGGGCCGGCGGGCGGTTGTTTTCTGCTTCCATGGCGGTTGGGGTGTTTTTCCGCCCTGCATCCTAATGGACCTCCCAGTGTTTGAGCGTGCACCAAGTGGGGTTCTGTCCTGCTCATAGTACTGAATCAGTTATTCTCTCTGTAGTGGATGATATGAGTAAGGATGACGATAAACATTTGACCTCCCCATTAGTTCTACTTGACCTTTCGGCAGCCTTCAACTCAGTCAACCATAAATTATTGGTGGACCATGTGAAGCATGCTGGGCTTCAAGGCCCTGTCTTGGATTTATGATATCATTCTTTTGTATTTGTTTTTTTACATCAAGTAGGTAGTAACCAAATGATCCCTGGTTGTCTTTATAAACAGGTGTAATTCAGGAACATAAAGTTTTTGTAATTTTTTTTTTCTTTTTATTGATGACAATACTTATACATTGCAAAAATATTCACACATCTTTATACAGGTGGGGTGGGGAAGGGATACATCCTGCTCAGGTGTGGGCCAGGGGGCCTGGTGGTTGTTGTAGTGCTGTCTACCTGTACACATGCCCCAATTGTTATGTTGTTAGCTATGTTTGTGGTGAATGGGAGTGGGTGAATGTTGGATCTGTGAGCCATGTTTTTGTGAGTGTGTGGTGCAGATGGATGGTGTGTGTCCTAGGTGGTGTAGCTTTGTAGTTGTGCAAGGCAGTACATAGAAGAGTGGCGGTAGTCATTTGTTTGTACTTACCAGCCTAAACTCCCCCAGCTACTCCTGTGAGACTCTCTGGATGCAGTATGGCAAGCACCTTCTCCTCCCATTGTGTGAATGTTTTTAGTGGAATGGGAGGGCCACCGCCAGTCCTCTGAGCCAGCTCATGGTTCTTGCTCCTCCTCTCCTTGACCACCCTCTTCAGATCATGCCACCGCTTCATGATCTCCTTTCTTGATCTTGGGGTTGTCCCTACTGCATTGACCCTTTGGACTATCCTAGCCCACATTTATGTCCTTGTGGCTAATGGTGTCTGTTGGACCAGGGTACCAAAAAGCTGTGGTTACACTCTGACTATCTCATCTACCATAACCTTCAACTCACTCTCAGTGAATTTGGGCATTTTCTGTGTGGCCATGGTGTGTAGTGTGCAAAGTGATTGTGGGTGCAGGGGTGTGAGTGGTGGTTGTGGTTGTGCTGTGTATTGTGTGTGTTGTGCAGGGGGTTAGTTGTGCTGGTTTGGAGGTGGTGGTGGTGCTGTGTGTGGTGTGGCTGGTGATGTTGTGCCCTTTGCCTCTCCTGTCAGCTGGGATATGTGTCCCTTCTCTCCTGGAGTTTTGCAAGGGATTGTGGTCAGTGAAGGGGCTGGTTTTATACACAGCTATGTGCATGTGTCCAATTGGGGTGTTGCTGACAGGTGTGTAGTCCTGGGATTTTTATGTTTCGTTTTGCCATGTGGTTGTATCATTGGGGTGTTTTTTGTGTATTTGGGGGGCATGTCTAGATTTCTATGTGCACTTTTTGGCCTTCTTGTGGGGTTTTGGCTTCGTCCGCGATATTTTTGACGGTTCGTCCGCCGCGGTGGCTGTGCTTCAGCTCTTCCGCTGGCTCTCCCATTCATTCCATTGTGCGACCGCGGCAGTCGGAGTCGGCGGTATGTACCGCGGGACCGTCGTGGATATACTTATTTCCGGGGCGGTGTCTCCGCAATACTTGCGGGGGGTTGTTGTTTTTCCGTCACGATTCCCACCGTTGCGGACGGATTTTGGCCATCTCCTCACGCTACGGGCGGTTATTCTAGGACAAGTACTGCCGCGGTCGGTTTTTTTGGGTTGTTAATGCTAATTTGTCCACCGGTTTTTCCACGGGGCCGGCGGGCGGTTGTTTTCTGCTTCCATGGCGGTTGGGGTGTTTTTCCGCCCTGCATCCTAATGGACCTCCCAGTGTTTGAGCGTGCACCAAGTGGGGTTCTGTCCTGCTCATAGTACTGAATCAGTTATTCTCTCTGTAGTGGATGATATGAGTAAGGATGACGATAAACATTTGACCTCCCCATTAGTTCTACTTGACCTTTCGGCAGCCTTCAACTCAGTCAACCATAAATTATTGGTGGACCATGTGAAGCATGCTGGGCTTCAAGGCCCTGTCTTGGATTTATGATATCATTCTTTTGTATTTGTTTTTTTACATCAAGTAGGTAGTAACCAAATGATCCCTGGTTGTCTTTATAAACAGGTGTAATTCAGGAACATAAAGTTTTTGTAATTTTTTTTTCTTTTTATTGATGACAATACTTATACATTGCAAAAATATTCACACATCTTTATACAGGTGGGGTGGGGAAGGGATACATCCTGCTCAGGTGTGGGCCAGGGGGCCTGGTGGTTGTTGTAGTGCTGTCTACCTGTACACATGCCCCAATTGTTATGTTGTTAGCTATGTTTGTGGTGAATGGGAGTGGGTGAATGTTGGATCTGTGAGCCATGTTTTTGTGAGTGTGTGGTGCAGATGGATGGTGTGTGTCCTAGGTGGTGTAGCTTTGTAGTTGTGCAAGGCAGTACATAGCAGAGTGGCGGTAGTCATTTGTTTGTACTTACCAGCCTAAACTCCCCCGGCTACTCCTGTGAGACTCTCTGGATGCAGTATGGCAAGCACCTTCTCCTCCCATTATGTGAATGTTTTTAGTGGAATGGGAGGGCCACCGCCAGTCCTCTGAGCCAGCTCATGGTTCTTGCTCCTCCTCTCCTTGACCACCCTCTTCAGATCATGCCACCGCTTCATGATCTCCTTTCTTGATCTTGGGGTTGTCCCTACTGCATTGACCCTTTGGACTATCCTAGCCCACATTTATGTCCTTGTGGCTAATGGTGTCTGTTGGACCAGGGTACCAAAAAGCTGTGGTTACACTCTGACTATCTCATCTACCATAACCTTCAACTCACTCTCAGTGAATTTGGGCATTTTCTGTGTGGCCATGGTGTGTGGTGTGCAAAGTGATTGTGGGTGCAGGAGTGTGAGTGGTGGTTGTGGTTGTGCTGTGTATTGTGTGTGTTGTGCAGGGGGTTAGTTGTGCTGGTTTGGAGGTGGTGGTGGTGCTGTGTGTGGTGTGGCTGGTGATGTTGTGCCCTTTGCCTCTCCTGTCAGCTGGGATATGTGTCCCTTCTTTCCTGGAGTTTTGCAAGGGATTGTGGTCAGTGAAGGGGCTGGTTTTATACACAGCTATGTGCATGTGTCCAATTGGGGTGTTGCTGACAGGTGTGTAGTCCTGGGATTTTTATGTTTCGTTTTGCCATGTGGTTGTATCATTGGGGTGTTTTTGGTGTATTTGGGGGGCATGTCTAGATTTCTATGTGCACTTTTTGGCCTTCTTGTGGGGTTTTGGCTTCGTCCGCGATATTTTTGACGGTTCGTCCGCCGCGGTGGCTGTGCTTCAGCTCTTCCGCTGGCTCTCCCATTCATTCCATTGTGCGACCGCGGCAGTCGGAGTCGGCGGTACGTACCCCGGGACCGTCGTGGATATACTAATTTCCGGGGCGGTGTCTCCGCAATACTTGCGGGGGGTTGTTGTTTTTCCATCACGATTCCCACCGTTGCGGACGGATTTTGGCCATCTCCTCACGCTACGGGCGGTTATTCTAGGACAAGTACTGCCGCGGTCGGTTTTTTTGGGTGGTTAATGCTAATTTGTCCACCGGTTTTTCCACAGGGCCGGCGGGCGGTTGTTTTCTGCTTCCAAGGCGGTTGGGGTGTTTTTCCGCCCTGCATCCTAATGGACCTCCCAGTGTTTGAGCGTGCACCAAGTGGGGTTCTGTCCTGCTCATAGTACTGAATCAGTTATTCTCTCTGTAGTGGATGATATGAGTAAGGATGACGATAAACATTTGACCTCCCCATTAGTTCTACTTGACCTTTCGGCAGCCTTCAACTCAGTCAACCATAAATTATTGGTGGACCATGTGAAGCATGCTGGGCTTCAAGGCCCTGTCTTGGATTTATGATATCATTCTTTTGTATTTGTTTTTTTACATCAAGTAGGTAGTAACCAAATGATCCCTGGTTGTCTTTATAAACAGGTGTAATTCAGGAACATAAAGTTTTTGTAATTTTTTTTTTCTTTTTATTGATGACAATACTTATACATTGCAAAAATATTCACACATCTTTATACAGGTGGGGTGGGGAAGGGATACATCCTGCTCAGGTGTGGGCCAGGGGGCCTGGTGGTTGTTGTAGTGCTGTCTACCTGTACACATGCCCCAATTGTTATGTTGTTAGCTATGTTTGTGGTGAATGGGAGTGGGTGAATGTTGGATCTGTGAGCCATGATTTTGTGAGTGTGTGGTGCAGATGGATGGTGTGTGTCCTAGGTGGTGTAGCTTTGTAGTTGTGCAAGGCAGTACATAGCAGAGTGGCGGTAGTCATTTGTTTGTACTTACCAGCCTAAACTCCCCCGGCTACTCCTGTGAGACTCTCTGGATGCAGTATGGCAAGTACCTTCTCCTCCCATTGTGTGAATGTTTTTAGTGGAATGGGAGGGCCACCGCCAGTCCTCTGAGCCAGCTCATGGTTCTTGCTCCTCCTCTCCTTGACCACCCTCTTCAGATCATGCCACCGCTTCATGATCTCCTTTCTTGATCTTGGGGTTGTCCCTACTGCATTGACCCTTTGGACTATCCTAGCCCACATTTATGTCCTTGTGGCTAATGGTGTCTGTTGGACCAGGGTACCAAAAAGCTGTGGTTACACTCTGACTATCTCATCTACCATAACCTTGAACTCACTCTCAGTGAATTTGGGCATTTTCTGTGTGGCCATGGTGTGTGGTGTGCAAAGTGATTGTGGGTGCAGGAGTGTGAGTGGTGGTTGTGGTTGTGCTGTGTATTGTGTGTGTTGTGCAGGGGGTTAGTTGTGCTGGTTTGGAGGTGGTGGTGGTGCTGTGTGTGGTGTGGCTGGTGATGTTGTGCCCTTTGCCTCTCCTGTCAGCTGGGATATGTGTCCCTTCTCTCCTGGAGTTTTGCAAGGGATTGTGGTCAGTGAAGGGGCTGGTTTTATACACAGCTATGTGCATGTGTCCAATTGGGGTGTTGCTGACAGGTGTGTAGTCCTGGGATTTTTATGTTTCGTTTTGCCATGTGGTTGTATCATTGGGGTGTTTTTTGTGTATTTGGGGGGCATGTCTAGATTTCTATGTGCACTTTTTGGCCTTCTTGTGGGGTTTTGGCTTCGTCCGCGATATTTTTGACGGTTCGTCCGCCGCGGTGGCTGTGCTTCAGCTCTTCCGCTGGCTCTCCCATTCATTCCATTGTGCGACCGCGGCAGTCGGAGTCGGCGGTACGTACCCCGGGACCGTCATGGATATACTAATTTCCGGGGCGGTGTCTCCGCAATACTTGCGGGGGGGTTGTTGTTTTTCCGTCACGATTCCCACCGTTGCGGACGGATTTTGGCCATCTCCTCACGCTACGGGCGGTTATTCTAGGACAAGTACTGCCGCGGTCGGTTTTTTGGGTGGTTAATGCTAATTTGTCCACCGGTTTTTCCACGGGGCCGGCGGGCGGTTGTTTTCTGCTTCCATGGCGGTTGGGGTGTTTTTCCGCCCTGCATCCTAATGGACCTCTCAGTGTTTGAGCGTGCACCAAGTGGGGTTCTGTCCTGCTCATAGTACTGAATCAGTTATTCTCTCTGTAGTGGATGATATGAGTAAGGATGACGATAAACATTTGACCTCCCCATTAGTTCTGCTTGACCTTTTGGCAGCCTTCAACTCAGTCAACCATAAATTATTGGTGGACCATGTGAAGCATGCTGGGCTTCAAGGCCCTGTCTTGGATTTATGATATCATTCTTTTGTATTTGTTTTTTTACATCAAGTAGGTAGTAACCAAATGATCCCTGGTTGTCTTTATAAACAGGTGTAATTCAGGAACATAAAGTTTTTGTAATTTTTTTTTTCTTTTTATTGATGACAATACTTATACATTGCAAAAATATTCACACATCTTTATACAGAGCATTACTTTGATTAGTTTCATACCTTTTCTCACCTAATTCTGTCTTCTTCTCTTCATGTACATAGTCCCTAGGGTCCTCTGCTCAATCAATAACTGGGGTTATATGGTTAGTCGATTGCAGAGGCTCACAGATGTTTCCTCTGTACTCATTCCATTTCCCCAATATTTGCGACCATTTCCTAGGACAGCACCTCAATTTATATATTGTTTGTTCCATCAACATACACCAATCTAAATCCCTCTTCCATGCTGGGATCCTTGGTTCCTCCTGTGCGCCCCATAGCTTAGCAATGTTACGTTGCGCTACTGTAATTCCCAGCATCACCCAATTCTTTTCTTTGCTACCTAGGTCAGTGGGTTCCCAGATATTTAGGAGGCACATTCCCGTCTTGTGTTCTTACTGGGTTCCCAAGACTTCCCCCATACATAGAGTCACCGTGGACCAGTATCGCTGAATGTGAACACATTCCCAAAGGATGTATATGAATGCAACCTCCCGGCCACACTTCCTACCACATCCAGGGTCTTTTCTATAACCCATTTTTACGAGAGCTGGGATGATATCATTCTTGGTGAAAGGAACACAGTTGGTACCTTGGGACCTTTCCAGCCTCTAGAAATTCAATTTGACTGTGGGGGGTCACACAGGGCTCTTCTCTATCCCTGCTGCTAATTTATGGGAAACAAACTTTACAACGCAGTCATTACAACGCACTACCTTTACAACGCAGTCATTACAATCCAACATCCTTTACATCGCATGCCATTACAACGTAACCATTAAAACGCATGTCACTACACTGCATGCCATTACAAAGCATACCTTTACAACGCATAGTTTTTACCCCTACAAAATCGAACACTTACCCTGCTGTTGCACTCCCTGGAGTGGGAATAGTAATTTTAACCCCTACACTATCCAACACTTACCCTACTGTTGCACTCTCTGGAGTGGGAATAGTCATTTTTACCCCTACACTATCCAACACTTACCCTACCGTTACCCCCCAAAATTATGCGATTAAATGGTATGCATTGTAATGGTATGCATTGTATGAGATGCATTGTAAAGACATGCGTTGTAATGGATGTTGCGATGTAAAAACTGCTTGTAAAGGCATGTGTTGTAAATGTTTGCTTTGTAACCTCATACATTCCTATTTTATATATACATTGAGCCCTTTATTCAAGCTCTTAATGAGATGAATGATAAATATAATATATATACCTTCACGTATAATTCCGAGTTTCTATTTAGATTAGATGGCTCTATTGAATCCCAGAGAAACTTCCAATATGTTATGCAGTTTATTTGGGACTGGATAGGTGGAATTTCTATAAAGCTTAATACTGACAGAACTGAAATTGTTATTTTAAACAATAAAATTATTACTTGGATTCTTTCTGCTTGGTCGTCTGAAATATGTGAACTCCCTGTTCTAAAAACATCAGCTAAAAGCATAGGCTTTACTATCCACAATGAGTTTAACTTGAAACCTCAGTGATCTCATTCTGTTTCCTCACTTTGAGGACAATGAAAAAAATGCCAGGTTCCTTACTTATAAGGCCTTAATTCTGGTGATCATGACACTAATTACTTTTCAGCTCAACTATGCCAATTCCTTGTATCTTGACCTCCCCAAAAACCAGCTACGCAGACTGCAGATTGCCCAAAATCAGACAGCCATATATCTTTTTAAGGCACCTAGAAATTGTCATATCGCCCCCACGGAAGCAAAGAATCACATTTACAGCCTGTTTGTAGGGAAATGCCTCTTTTGTGCAGGTTCATCCCCACATTTTCGGACTAATGCTGCTGGTTTATCCGCTTTGCACTGAATCCTGCTAATCAGACCTCAGTTCCAGTGTTCTAAACCATTACAAAGTATATGTCGAATTGGCTATCCCTAACTCACAAGGACTGACTCACTTATAAGTCCCTAGTATATGGTACACAAGGTACCTAGGGCATATAAGGCAGAGTGTTCCTCCAGTGCTGCAGCACTGTTTGTGCCACCCTGTGGGTGACAATGTACAAAATGGCTCCCTTCCTGTCACGACAGACTGGATGGGCAGTAGTAACACTGCTTATTTGAATTTGCTGTTTAAACTAATGGTAAAGCCCCCATTCCCCTTAACAATATTTCTAAGTCTCCCCTAGGAAAGGCCGATGGAGCCATATGTCAGGGACCTGTATATTATTAAGCAGGATCTGTATTTTGTTTATATGTCTTAACAGCAACACTTCTAAATTGTCGTTTTGCTGTGGAAAGACTAGAGCTACATTGGCTAACACAGGGTTGCCAGCTGACATCTGAGCCTGGCTAATTTGCAAATGGAACTACCTAGCTGGACACTGTAAGATGTCAGAAAACGTGTCTTTAAACCCAACCTAATGCCCAGAACGAATTTAATGTCACTATTAAAATAATGCAACGTTTAGAAAGTTGCCACATTGTGATCCAATTGCTCAGTGGCCTCACACAGGCACTGGTCTACAGGCAGACAGGCTGGAGATAGGTCAACAGGTAGACAGGTTGGAAATAGGGTCAGAGAAGGAAACCAATTACCCAAACCAGTTTTCTGTGAGTGTGTAGCCCTCAGGATGCCGCACCTCTAGGGTGGGCTACTACCTCCTGACATCTGAGAAAGGGTCCAAACTTCTTTAAAGGTGACAGAGTAGGGCACTCTGGCATTGCTAGGTGCCAGACATAGCCGGAAAGCCATCACCAAGAAGAGGGTGACCTGGTAGTGCATTGGCTAGTGACTGCCTCATTCCCCCAGGGCACTTTCTGGGAATAAATGTGGCACCCATGGCACCTTCCATCTCAGATCATGTCAGCACTGGAACAAGGACCAAAGAAGGACTGCCCTTCTCTTCCCCGGGATCCCACAAAGATTGGCTGCTCAGTCTGCTGGACTACACCTGCTGCACCATGGGCTTACAAAGAGATGACTGTGCCTGTGGAACCTGCTCAAGGAAAAGCCATGCCCAAGCCCCAACCAACGGAGTTAGTCAACATAACTGTGGACTGACCCCCTGGAATCAGCACTGGTGTCACCAGTGCCCAAGTAGCCCACAATGGCAAGTAACTAGTCACCGCAGAAGATTTGCTGTTAACCGCCATTGGGCGCCTCAAGAGACTGATCCTTGACCGCCAACAGTTGCACCTGAGGCAGTCAGACCTGGGAATGTCATTAGGGTCTTGATTATTTGTCCAAGAGGGGCACTAGCCTCCACTAAAGGATTTTGCTGTGACCTCTGTTTGGAGACTGGTAGCCCAGCCCCAGCTGGCCTTCTGCAGTCTCGAAGAGGACTTCGTGAGACCCCAACCTTTGTGGCCAAAGTTGCCCCACATGACCTGTCAACCAAGGAATCACCACAAAGGCACCCCCATCGATCGCACAGCAATCGGAGCCATCCTTGAGCATCCTGTATCCTCACCATCAGGATCACTCCATTAGCATCTATGGAGGTCATGCTGTAAATGCTGGAACTGAGGAGATGAAAAGGAGGTGTTAATTATCACAGGGAATCATATGGCGCTTGCCTAGTGTTGTGGATGTAGCAAAAGGAAGGTTATCGATGCGGTGCAACAGGTGAGGGAAAATCCCTAAGCCTTCAATTCTGGACACAGGTCCGTCTATATATAACAAGAAGTCCCGTGCACACGCATATTAGTAAATACAATATTAAAGGTAATCGTTGTTTAAGAATGATGACAAAGTGTTCTTTCTTGAAGTGTAGATTTAATGGTGTGTTACTTCACAGGCCAGCCAACACGTGTTTCGTCATCAGGAGTTTAACCCATGACTTCTTCAGGGCTCAAGTAGAATATAGCAAATCTTTGGACCTTTCAACTGGCGTTAAATCCGACCCAGCGGGTCCTAACAATCACTCAGATGCATGCGTTCTCTTCTTTTAGTATTTCAGTAAATCTCTTATGGAAGGTAATAATATTCAACTTCTGTCGGTGAATCTGGCTGTGTGTGCCACATTTATATCCTTCCATGTTATATACCAGTACGTCTCAATAGGCAAGATAAAAGTAACGCAGTGCAAACCGCCATAGGAAAAGCTCTGGCGAGTTCGCCCTGTATCTCCTAACTCCGGCACCGTATTTCACCGGAAACTCCAAGGATCACTCCATTACCATCTAGGGAGGTTCTCCTGTAAGTGCTGGAACTGGACTGGGAAATGCTCTGATGCCCAGGTATCTGTCCAAATCTACCCTATTGGTCTCCCAGACCGTCTCCCCGTTGGATTTAGTCGCCCAAGCTAGGCGAACTAACTTTTACAAACTTTCCAAAGTATACAAGCTTTTGATTGACCAGTGCTTGTTTGCAGTTGAATTAAAAGTTTTGAAAATCTGTATCAACGGAACCCTCTGGTAGATTTTGCTCTTAAAGAACCCAAAAACTCATAAAAATATTTTTATAAATTGATCTCATGTTTCTTTCGTGTTGTGTGGCTTTCTTATATCATTGCTATTTCATAACACTGTTAAATGCTTTACATTAAGTAACTTTGTGAAAGCCTTCCTTTAGCTACCCAGGGTTGAGCTTAACTCCTTCCATGCTCATAAAGGAATGGTTCCGTCATGAGCATAAGTGCAAGTGTGCTCATGACGGAACCATTCCTTCGTGAGCACACTTTAAAACAGCAGAGGGATTTACCATTTGTTTTTACTTTGGGAGGTGGGGAAGAGCTTCCCCAACCTCCCAAAACATGGTTAGGGTTTTCATTGTAATGTCGTCATAACAATGAAAACGAAACTAAAACTTTGTTTCAGTTTCACAGTTTTGGTGCTTGTGGGGCTATCTCAGCCCTCCAAACACCGAAAAACATGGGTGAGGTGTCTTTGGAAAGGGGAGAATCTCTCCCCTTTCCAATGGTACCCTCCCCTAGGTGATCCCTGCTTGGGGAAAGCCCCAGGAGGGTGATCCCCAAGCAGGGATCCACCCACTAGCCACCAGGGAGGGGGGAGCAGCCCCTTGGGCAAGGGCCTTTGCTCCCTCCAAAACTTTTTGCCAGACAGCCATTCCCCCCCCCCTGGCAATAGCCCCTGAAGGCCCCAGGGATTTTGTAAGTTTTATATATACATAAGGGTTGGGGCTGCCCAGAATGGGCATGCCAATGCCCCTACCCAAAACAACTTTTCACCACAAATGTGAGGAAAATGTGTTTTTTTTACAAAGTTTGAGGTTTGCAATGGATTCTGGGTAACAGAACCTGGTGAGAGCCAGACACGTCCCCCCATCCTGGAATGCCCTGCGTGTCTAGGTTTAAAAAATGTATAGGTTTGCTAGATTTCCCTAGGTACTGGCAGAGCTAGGCTTCAAAATCTACAGCTAGGCACTTTACAAAAAAAGGGTCAGTTTTCACTGTGAAAATGTGGTGTGTCCACATTGCGTTTTGGGCCATTTCCTGTCGCGGGCACTAGGCCTACTAACACAAGTGAGGTACCATTTGTATTGGAAGACGTGGAGGAATGTGGGGAGGGTGGAATTTTGTGGATCCACGCAGATTCCAGAACTTTCCACCACAGAAATGTGAGGAAAATGTGTTGTTTTTTTTGTGCAAAGTTTAAGGTTTGCAAGAGATTCTGGGCAACAGAACTTGGTGAGAGCCAGACAAGTCACCCCATCCTGGATTACCCTGGGTATCTAGTTTTTAAAAATGTATAGATTTGCTAGGTTTCTCTGGGTGCCAGCAGTGCTAGGGTTAGAAATCTACAGCTAGGCACTTTGCAGAAAAAGGGTCAGTTTTCACTGCAAAAAATGAAGTGTGTCCACGTTGCGTTTTGAGCTGTTTCCTGTGGCAGGCACTAGGCCTACCCACACAAGTGAGGTACCTTTTTATTGAGAGACTTAGGGTAAAACAGAGTTGTAGAGCAATTTTTATTACCTATTGCCTTTCGATGCATTTCTGCCTTCCAAATTGAAGACAATGTGCAAAAAAGAAGTCACTTTGAAAAATGTCCTATAATTCTCATGCTAGTATGGGTACTCACAATTTCGGAAATGTGCAAATATCTACTGTTTCTAAACTCTATATTTTGTTCCAATTTCAGAACCACATAGGTGTCTTTCATCCTAATTTTTCACTGTATATATTTTCCCAAATTAATTGTTATATGGCCGGTACATAATTAAAAGATATTGCAAGATGCTGCTCAGTTATTGGCTCTGGGCTCGTCCGGTTCTTGGTGAACCTAAAAGTCCTATATATCCCCATAACCAAAATGGTACAGCAAATGTAACAGTATATTGCTTTCAAACATCTGTCATAATTAGAAAAAGTTACAGGTGAAAATGTTGTCACAAATGGCTGTTTTTTTCAACTCAGTTTCAATTTTTCCTATTTTTAAATGTTAATTTCAATAAAGAAACCTTGAAGGAGCTACACAAATGACCCCTTGATGAATTTAGAATTTTGTCTACTTTTCTAAAATGTATAGCTTTCCAGGATCCATTATTGTTTTCATACCCATTTCTACCATTTACTGGAAGAAGGTTTAAAGCACAAAAAATAGCAAAAATAGGCTATTTCCCAGTAAAATGCCAAAACTGTGAAAAAATATGTTGGTTTTCTGACAAAACTCTGTCAGTCCCTGAAAGCTGGGAAAATTGTGATTTTAGCCCCACAAACCCTTTGTTGATACCATTCACAGGGAAAAACCAGATGCTTACATTTGCAGCACTTTCGCCCCATTTTTCCAAAGAAAAACAAAAGTTAGCTGTATTTTGGCTAATTTCTGGGTCCTCTCCAGGGAAATCCACAAACTCTGGGTACCTTTAGAATCCCCATGATGTTGGAAGAAAAGGACGCAAATTTGGCATGGATACCTTATGTGGTCAAAAAGTTAAAAGGGCCTAAGCGCCAACTACCTCAAATAGCCCAAAAAAGTTTTAGCTCAGGGGAAAAGGTCTAGAAGCAAAGGGGTTAAGGTTGTTCAAACAAGCCTGACTAGACCCAAGACAGTTTTTGCTAGTGTGTTCCATTGTAAGGCTACACAGCCATACCATATAATACACTAAAATCCCCACGCTGTTGTATTATCTTCAAGGCAATCTGGGCGGAGGGTCCCTAAGATTTAAAGAACTAGAATCCTGAAATATCTACCAACTAGGAATTTACAGTCATTAGCCTCGTACCCACTTACCATTCCCAAGTTCAAGAGGCAATGGATGAGAGGAGCCAAGTTCTTCGTACAAGCACCTATAAAATGAAATAAACAGCCTCAGCCTTTTTGTCAACAGATATCAGATGAACCATCTGAAACTTAAGAAAGAGTTAAAAACTTGGCTGTTTAGGCAGGTCTTTTAGTCTATGTCTTCTTTAGGTGTGCATTAAGTTTGAAATGGGCCTTCCGTTGTACTTAGTTCCAAGAAAATGTTGAGATAAACGTGAACTTTTTATGTGCATTATAACATAACATAAATGTATTGTAACATAGCATCATATAAACCACACCAGAGTATCAAAGAACCTTTTACACTCCCAGCAGGGCCCCAGAGGAAACACGGGGGACTCTACAAATGTCTCAATTCCAAATCAAACAGCACAGGTATCTGTTTAGTCCTCCCTGTTGTCCAAATATAGTCCTTATTAACATTCTTTACTAATGCCTGCAATACCTCTGCATGAACAAAACACAAGATTTTCTATCATTTATCACTTCCTACTGAACTAGAAACAAAGTAGAGCGATTTGGTCTGTACCACCTTCTCTTCTCTCGTCCTGGCTACATCACTGAGGTTACACTTACCCTGTATTTGTAGATCATGTTTCTGAGAGACAGCATTACTCACTTCATTTCTCCAGCTGTGGCCTTTAAATACCACAATGTTGGTGCAAGGACCATTGTCACAAGAAGAATGTAAGTGCCTAAAAAAATCCCTAGGTCTTTTGAAGAATTTACTTCTTTTCTGATTGGAAGAGAAAAGTTCTTCTGAGACTAATAATTTCATAATTTCATCTCTTCAGCTCTTCACAAGTCGAGCGAAGTAGCGGGGAACTCCAGAGCCAGGAAGTGCACCAAATGTTTATGATTTTCAAAGGTCTGAAATCCACTATCAGGCACCAACAGTGCCTCAGTAACCAGTCTCTCAGATTTTAAGTTTGGAATAGTGCATCCCTAACTGTTGAGTGAGGTCCCTTCTACAAAGAAAGGCAAGCAACTCAGACCAGTTTTGGCTTATTTGAGCCTTGTCATCAGTACACAGCCTGAGTCATGTGGCACTGTGAGCACAGGACACAACCATCACATTTAGGGCACAGGGGCATCTTAAGGATTTTGAGGGCCCTGGGCTAAACATATTTTGGGGGGCCCTGTTTCGAACACCTTTGGGGCTGATTACGATGTTGGGCGGACTGCAATCGACCGACCAACGGTTATGGTTCTCCCGACATCTGCCCCTGTATTCCGCCCACTGCATTACAATGTGGTGGGTGGAGCCATCGGGTGGAGGCATTGGGCGGAGGGACTGTCCCCTGCTGCTCTGACGAGCTCTTTGAGTCTGTCGGAGCATCAGAAATACTCATGATCCCTTAATATCAGCACACCAACCTCTGCTGCACCGTAGGCATTATGATTAAGGCTTCCGGTTTTCAATTTCTACTGATTTTTACAGATAAAAACAGAAAGAAAAAAAATAGTTTTCTGTCTTTATTTATTTTCAAAAGCAGAAAAATACTGCTTAATTTGCTAAAACATGACTGGCATACATTTCTGAGTGCACGTCCAAAAGTTAAATATACAATTTTACAGCTCCATTTATTTTCAAAACAAAAAATAAATATTGATCAGCCCAAGGAGATGGCCAAAGAATAAATATGGATAAATACTGATGGAAACGTTAAACAAATATATACCATAAACCCCAGGAGCCCTAATTATGATGTCATTTTCCAACAGCCTTTCCAACATGGAAAGGCTGTTGTAAACTTACTTTGGGGGCTCCTTGCAGAGCCCTATTTCCTCCAGGCCCTCTGTTATGGGGCAGTGTCCCCCTAAACATCCCTGTACCATGTGTCGGGAACCACATGGTGCCTGCCATATGGTGAAGGGATGTTTATGAACAACTACCTTACAATGGCAGCTTGTGTTGCGGGCCTTTTTCATTCGCTGCCAAGCTGCTATTGTAAAATGGATGTTTCCGACTGCCCTATGTGCGGTCGCATCCTAATTTTTCAGTCGGAACCGCCGACCTATGGTTGCACGGTTTCTTTCTGCAACAGTGTCCTGCCCGATATCGTAATGAGGCCCTTTGACTTTATTGACCATTCTCAGCTCATTCATGCCTCTTTTGGCCAGGTCACAGGTATCCATTGTAAGAGTTATTACTGGGGCACAGGAGCCAGAACTGGACAATGTGGTACTGATAAGTGGCACAAATTTCACATCTCCAAGACAAAATTCCTTGTATTAATTCATAGCTAAAAAAGAAAGACTAAAATTTCAAGAGTTCATCAGTTTACAAGAAATCAACCATGTATCATGAAACAGAAGGGACAAAGTTGAACACCAGTAAACTTAAAATAAGTAAAATATGTAGGAATTTATTTTTTTAAAATTACTTTACTTAAGGAACATATGTGGCGTACTGTAGCCTTTCCAGGAACACTGTATGTTTTCATACTGATTTTGCAGACATCCAAGTGCTCTACACCTAATCAAGGTTTATCTAGTTGGGGTCAGCACCAACGTAACAGAATCTGACTTTGGAAAAAGGGGCTTTGTTCATATAACTCCAATCATAAAGATTCAATCTTTATGCCAGCCAATTAATTCCCCAGTTTACACAAATGCTAACATGGGCTCAGACTTCACAGAGGAAAACTATCCCCAAAGTTATACATGTAGAGTTTACAGGCTAAGGTATCAACTTCTCTAAGCCCTGACCTGAAAGTTATCCCTCAGAATAGACATATTGGACAAACCCAAATCCCAGACAGCAAATCTGGCCTACTTGCTACCTAGATCTTGCAGACTCAAACCTCAGACAGCAGTCCTATCACTTAAACATCTAACAACAATACCATCCCTCACATTTCCCATATCTTACAGGCTCAGGCCTGTTTTAGCATGGCTGTTTTCAGGTTAATACAATACCAAGGTGAAACAGCACGCAAAGACATCTACAAAACAATGTACATGTGACACACTTCACCCAAGATAAAAATCCCCCACAAGAGTCAAATGCATTGAGTATTATACTCTTGTGGTGTGCACCTTCACCCCCTCGCTGTTTCCAGAGAGAAATCACCAAGACCAATGTTAAATCAATTACAAATGTGGATTGCACCACCAGTTCCAAAATCCAAAGTGATTAAGTCCATCCAATATTGTTATCACAAAGTTGCTTTATTCTGTACATCGAAATTTCAATTAAAACAGTCAAACAGCCAACGCGTTTCATCCAGCTTCGGTGGACTTCCTCAGGGCAGAGTGGCATTCCCTTCAGGAGCACAGCAGTACTTTTTCATGGGGGAGTATGAACAGGTGCAGAAGTGTACGGAAGTGGTAGTGTCTGATGTCATTCTTTTATACCCAGTTTGGCCTTTAAAGTGAGGGAGAAACCTCCAGAGATAGAACTTTGCTGTGCACAGATGCAGTGCCCTGCCAGCCATGGCTCCAGACTAACTACAGGGAGTATGCAGCCCTTTGCGTGGAGACAGGACACAATCCATTCAGGTGTAAGTGAGGGTGGGTCCAGCTCCTTCCTCCCATCGTGTCAGGGACAGCCCATTCAGTCACACCTAAACCCCCACTGTGTGTGGCTGTCTAGGAGAAATACACAAAGCCCAACTGCCAACTGCACCCAGTCATATGACCAGAGACAGGCTGCAGGCACCAAATGGCTAAGTCAAGGAAATATCAACTTTTCTAAAAGTGCCATTTTCAGGACTGTAATTTAAAATCCAAATTCACCATAAATTAGGATGATAAATTAGGATTCCAGAAACATCAAGCTTGAACAAATCATATCTTCCCAATTAGAAATTGCACTTATAACATGTAATAACATAATCCCTGTGTTATCCTATGGGAAATATAGGCCTTGTAGTAGGGAAAAAGTTGTTTTTCACTACTAGGACATGTAAGATTTAAAAGCGCATGTCCTGCTTTTTACATACATTGCACCCTGCCCTCTGGGCTATTCAGGGCCTGCCTTAGGGGTCACATATGTATATAAAGGAAGGTTTGTGCTTGGCAAAATCTTTATTTTGCCAGCTTGAAATGGCAGTGTAAACTGCGCACTCTGGCTTTGCAATGGCAGGCTTGAGACATATTTGAATGGCTACTAAGAGGGTGGCACAATCAGTGCTGCAGGCCCACTAACAACATTTAATTTAAAGGCCCTGGGCAAATGCAGTGCACTTTAATAGGGTTTTACAATTGAATTAAGTATGCCAATTGAGTATAATTTTGAGTCACCATGGGCTAAGCAGAGAACACATGTACTTTAGCACTGACTAGCCTTTGTAAAGTGCCCAGAGTCCTAAAGACAACAAAAGACGAATTCAACAAAAAGGGGAGGAGAAAGGCAAAAAGTTAGGGATGAACCTGCACAAAAAGCCATTTCCAACAACTGATGTCTAATAATTATTCTCATTTAGCTCTAGCTGGTGATTAGGCTTTCACACAGATGCATGTTTTCTAAACGAAACATGGAGAAGGAGCAGGCTTACCTCGTGTGGAAAAAGAGGCATGTTAACACAGCTATTCAACCAGGGCATTATCACACAGGAACAAGCCTATTCTACCAGGGCAATAATGCAGCTATTTAACCAGGGCATTAACAAACAGAAGACCCATTAACACAGTTATTCAACCGGGTCACTGGCATTCAATGAACTGGGTAACGAGGCTATTGTACTAGGCCAGCTCTGCAGCATTTCAATCGGGGTCTTAATAAATAGAAGACCCATTAACACAGATATACAATCATGGTGTTAAGCACTGTGAAGGGTATGCGTATGTGTGTGCAAGGGCATTCATATAGATGTTTATCAGGGCATTCACACATCAAGGACATCTCAGAAAAGCAGTAAAGACCTGACTGTTCCCAGAATAAAGCCTTCAGTGACCATCAGTGACCATCACCTTACAAGCCAGGCTGCTGTGTTAAAATAGGATGCTCAGCTTTGGGACACCAAGCTTGGAGCACAGTAACAAACACAGAATAGGATACAGCAGTTATTCTACCAGGCATTAATTAGAAATACATTAGTAGGATAATTTAGACAGAGACAAGAAGCCTAAAATGGTCAAACAGCATTTGTGCACATTAAAGCAACATCCGCTATTAAGCCTAGTGCACATCGTGCCTCCGCCTGTTTTTGCACGGTTACCTGCCTAGGTATCTGAACATACCAAAAAGAGAAACGAATGGCACATGATAAACAGGTACAACAAGGTTTACCCTCATGTTAGGCCTCTGCCTGTGTTTAAATGCCCCTTCTAGTGTGTCGCTCGTTGATACCCTAATAGAATAGGTATTACACCTCAGATAGATTACTCCAATATGGCGAATACACACACCTCATACTTTGCACCAGATGTTCTGCAGTGGTCCCCTTGATCCCAGTCACACATTTGGTCCACGGCGAGCATTAACGGGAGAACACATTGAAAACAAGCATTTGCAATGCAATAGGACTCACATTTATGCAAGACCTATTGCATTGCAAACAGTAGTCATCACGGACTACGAGAGTGAGGGCGGGGGGAAGGCACGGACAGCGGGAGTGAGGGGGAGAAGGCATGGACAATGGGAGTGCGGGTGGGGGAGGGGGAGAAGGCAAGGACAACTGGAGTGCGGGCAGGGGAAGGGGAGAAATGGGCGAGAAGGCACGGACAAGGGGAGTGTGGGCGGGGTAGGGGGTGAAAAGGCACGGACAACGGGAGGGAGAGGGTAGAGAAGGCAGTAGGAGAACCTCATTAAAGAAAATAGTGCTCACAGTCTAAATAACACGTACAGTGTAACACTTAAAGGAAAGGGGCCAGTAGCCATGGGAGGATACGAATGACGACATGGTCGTAATAAGGAGGGACTAACAAGCCTATAAACGAATCCGAAGGCAGCATTTATGAAGGATAAAGACATAAGACAATGAAAAATATGGGCGGGGGAGTGGGCGGGGTTTCCCTTATGTACTAAACTACAGCAGATCTTCACCAGAGAAGCGCTTGCACGCTGACTCTTGGCTCGACCTAAAAGGGACACAGTAAGCAAATTAACTTAAATAACAATGTGATCATGAGGTCCAGGCATCCCTGGAGACTGGATGGCCAAGTACAAAAAAAGAAGCAGATGTCAAAATGAAATGAGATCTAGTGTTAGAAAGGAGATTATATCAGGGCAAACATTAAGCATCAACAGCCAATAATGGAGGAGATTCCGGGCCCGATTCACAGGAATAACTTAAGACAAAATCCTAAACTTACTACCATTTTGGTATTCACAGAAGGCACTTACTCATTTTGGTATTCACAGAAGGCAATTACTCATTTCGGTATTCACAGAAGTTAGGAGTCCTAACTTTAGGACTCCTAAATGCCTTCTGTGAATACCGAAAGCCTTAAAATTAGGATTTTTCTCAGTTTAGGAGTCCTAAAGATAGGACTCCTAACTTTACTACTGCTAAACTGAGTAGCAGTTTAGCAGTACATCTGGACTGGGAAATGCTCTGATGCCCAGGTATCTGTCCAAATCTACCCTATTGGTCTCCCAGACCGTCTCCCCGTTGGATTTAGTCGCCCAAGCTAGGCGAACTAACTTTTACAAACTTTCCAAAGTATACAAGCTTTTGATTGACCAGTGCTTGTTTGCAGTTGAATTAAAAGTTTTGAAAATCTGTATCAACGGAACCCTCTGGTAGATTTTGCTCTTAAAGAACCCAAAAACTCATAAAAATATTTTTATAAATTGATCTCATGTTTCTTTCGTGTTGTGTGGCTTTCTTATATCATTGCTATTTCACAACACTGTTAAATGCTTTACATTAAGTAACTTTGTAAAAGCCTTCCTTTAGCTACCCAGGGTTGAGCTTAACTCCTTCCATGCTCATGAAGGAATGGTTCCGTCATGAGCATAAGTGCAAGTGTGCTCATGACGGAACCATTCCTTCGTGAGCACACTTTAAAACAGCAGAGGGATTTACCATTTGTTTTTACTTTGGGAGGTGGGGAAGAGCTTCCCCAACCTCCCAAAACATGGTTAGGGTTTTCATTGTAATGTCGTCATAACAATGAAAACGAAACTAAAACTTTGTTTCAGTTTCACAGTTTTGGTGCTTGTGGGGCTATCTCAGCCCTCCAAACACCGAAAAACATGGGTGAGGTGTCTTTGGAAAGGGGAGAATCTCTCCCCTTTCCAATGGTACCCTCCCCTAGGTGATCCCTGCTTGGGGAAAGCCCCAGGAGGGTGATCCCCAAGCAGGGATCCACCCACTAGCCACCAGGGAGGGGGGAGCAGCCCCTTGGGCAAGGGCCTTTGCTCCCTCCAAAACTTTTTGCCAGACAGCCATTCCTCCCCCCCTGGCAGTAGCCCCTGAAGGCCCCAGGGATTTTTTAAGTTTTATATATACATAAGGGTTGGGGCTGCCCAGAATGGGCATGCCAATGCCCCTACCCAAAACAACTTTTCACCACAAATGTGAGGAAAATGTGTTTTTTTTACAAAGTTTGAGGTTTGCAATGGATTCTGGGTAACAGAACCTGGTGAGAGCCAGACACGTCCCCCCATCCTGGAATGCCCTGCGTGTCTAGGTTTAAAAAATGTATAGGTTTGCTAGATTTCCCTAGGTACTGGCAGAGCTAGGCTTCAAAATCTACAGCTAGGCACTTTACAAAAAAAGGGTCAGTTTTCACTGTGAAAATGTGGTGTGTCCACATTGCGTTTTGGGCCATTTCCTGTCGCGGGCACTAGGCCTACTAACACAAGTGAGGTACCATTTGTATTGGAAGACGTGGAGGAATGTGGGGAGGGTGGAATTTTGTGGATCCACGCAGATTCCAGAACTTTCCACCACAGAAATGTGAGGAAAATGTGTTGTTTTTTTTGTGCAAAGTTTAAGGTTTGCAAGAGATTCTGGGCAACAGAACTTGGTGAGAGCCAGACAAGTCACCCCATCCTGGATTACCCTGGGTATCTAGTTTTTAAAAATGTATAGATTTGCTAGGTTTCTCTGGGTGCCAGCAGTGCTAGGGTTAGAAATCTACAGCTAGGCACTTTGCAGAAAAAGGGTCAGTTTTCACTGCAAAAAATGAAGTGTGTCCACGTTGCGTTTTGAGCTGTTTCCTGTGGCAGGCACTAGGCCTACCCACACAAGTGAGGTACCTTTTTATTGAGAGACTTAGGGTAAAACAGAGTTGTAGAGCAATTTTTATTACCTATTGCCTTTCGATGCATTTCTGCCTTCCAAATTGAAGACAATGTGCAAAAAAGAAGTCACTTTGAAAAATGTCCTATAATTCTCATGCTAGTATGGGTACTCACAATTTCGGAAATGTGCAAATATCTACTGTTTCTAAACTCTATATTTTGTTCCAATTTCAGAACCACATAGGTGTCTTTCATCCTAATTTTTCACTGTATATATTTTCCCAAATTAATTGTTATATGGCCGGTACATAATTAAAAGATATTGCAAGATGCTGCTCAGTTATTGGCTCTGGGCTCGTCCGGTTCTTGGTGAACCTAAAAGTCCTATATATCCCCATAACCAAAATGGTACAGCAAATGTAACAGTATATTGCTTTCAAACATCTGTCATAATTAGAAAAAGTTACAGGTGAAAATGTTGTCACAAATGGCTGTTTTTTTCAACTCAGTTTCAATTTTTCCTATTTTTAAATGTTAATTTCAATAAAGAAACCTTGAAGGAGCTACACAAATGACCCCTTGATGAATTTAGAATTTTGTCTACTTTTCTAAAATGTATAGCTTTCCAGGATCCATTATTGTTTTCATACCCATTTCTACCATTTACTGGAAGAAGGTTTAAAGCACAAAAAATAGCAAAAATAGGCTATTTCCCAGTAAAATGCCAAAACTGTGAAAAAATATGTTGGTTTTCTGACAAAACTCTGTCAGTCCCTGAAAGCTGGGAAAATTGTGATTTTAGCCCCACAAACCCTTTGTTGATACCATTCACAGGGAAAAACCAGATGCTTACATTTGCAGCACTTTCGCCCCATTTTTCCAAAGAAAAACAAAAGTTAGCTGTATTTTGGCTAATTTCTGGGTCCTCTCCAGGGAAATCCACAAACTCTGGGTACCTTTAGAATCCCCATGATGTTGGAAGAAAAGGACGCAAATTTGGCATGGATACCTTATGTGGTCAAAAAGTTAAAAGGGCCTAAGCGCCAACTACCTCAAATAGCCCAAAAAAGTTTTAGCTCAGGGGAAAAGGTCTAGAAGCAAAGGGGTTAAGGTTGTTCAAACAAGCCTGACTAGACCCAAGACAGTTTTTGCTAGTGTGTTCCATTGTAAGGCTACACAGCCATACCATATAATACACTAAAATCCCCACGCTGTTGTATTATCTTCAAGGCAATCTGGGCGGAGGGTCCCTAAGATTTAAAGAACTAGAATCCTGAAATATCTACCAACTAGGAATTTACAGTCATTAGCCTCGTACCCACTTACCATTCCCAAGTTCAAGAGGCAATGGATGAGAGGAGCCAAGTTCTTCGTACAAGCACCTATAAAATGAAATAAACAGCCTCAGCCTTTTTGTCAACAGATATCAGATGAACCATCTGAAACTTAAGAAAGAGTTAAAAACTTGGCTGTTTAGGCAGGTCTTTTAGTCTATGTCTTCTTTAGGTGTGCATTAAGTTTGAAATGGGCCTTCCGTTGTACTTAGTTCCAAGAAAATGTTGAGATAAACGTGAACTTTTTATGTGCATTATAACATAACATAAATGTATTGTAACATAGCATCATATAAACCACACCAGAGTATCAAAGAACCTTTTACACTCCCAGCAGGGCCCCAGAGGAAACACGGGGGACTCTACAAATGTCTCAATTCCAAATCAAACAGCACAGGTATCTGTTTAGTCCTCCCTGTTGTCCAAATATAGTCCTTATTAACATTCTTTACTAATGCCTGCAATACCTCTGCATGAACAAAACACAAGATTTTCTATCATTTATCACTTCCTACTGAACTAGAAACAAAGTAGAGCGATTTGGTCTGTACCACCTTCTCTTCTCTCGTCCTGGCTACATCACTGAGGTTACACTTACCCTGTATTTGTAGATCATGTTTCTGAGAGACAGCATTACTCACTTCATTTCTCCAGCTGTGGCCTTTAAATACCACAATGTTGGTGCAAGGACCATTGTCACAAGAAGAATGTAAGTGCCTAAAAAAATCCCTAGGTCTTTTGAAGAATTTACTTCTTTTCTGATTGGAAGAGAAAAGTTCTTCTGAGACTAATAATTTCATAATTTCATCTCTTCAGCTCTTCACAAGTCGAGCGAAGTAGCGGGGAACTCCAGAGCCAGGAAGTGCACCAAATGTTTATGATTTTCAAAGGTCTGAAATCCACTATCAGGCACCAACAGTGCCTCAGTAACCAGTCTCTCAGATTTTAAGTTTGGAATAGTGCATCCCTAACTGTTGAGTGAGGTCCCTTCTACAAAGAAAGGCAAGCAACTCAGACCAGTTTTGGCTTATTTGAGCCTTGTCATCAGTACACAGCCTGAGTCATGTGGCACTGTGAGCACAGGACACAACCATCACATTTAGGGCACAGGGGCATCTTAAGGATTTTGAGGGCCCTGGGCTAAACATATTTTGGGGGGCCCTGTTTCGAACACCTTTGGGGCTGATTACGATGTTGGGCGGACTGCAATCGACCGACCAACGGTTATGGTTCTCCCGACATCTGCCCCTGTATTCCGCCCACTGCATTACAATGTGGTGGGTGGAGCCATCGGGTGGAGGCATTGGGCGGAGGGACTGTCCCCTGCTGCTCTGACGAGCTCTTTGAGTCTGTCGGAGCATCAGAAATACTCATGATCCCTTAATATCAGCACACCAACCTCTGCTGCACCGTAGGCATTATGATTAAGGCTTCCGGTTTTCAATTTCTACTGATTTTTACAGATAAAAACAGAAAGAAAAAAAATAGTTTTCTGTCTTTATTTATTTTCAAAAGCAGAAAAATACTGCTTAATTTGCTAAAACATGACTGGCATACATTTCTGAGTGCACGTCCAAAAGTTAAATATACAATTTTACAGCTCCATTTATTTTCAAAACAAAAAATAAATATTGATCAGCCCAAGGAGATGGCCAAAGAATAAATATGGATAAATACTGATGGAAACGTTAAACAAATATATACCATAAACCCCAGGAGCCCTAATTATGATGTCATTTTCCAACAGCCTTTCCAACATGGAAAGGCTGTTGTAAACTTACTTTGGGGGCTCCTTGCAGAGCCCTATTTCCTCCAGGCCCTCTGTTATGGGGCAGTGTCCCCCTAAACATCCCTGTACCATGTGTCGGGAACCACATGGTGCCTGCCATATGGTGAAGGGATGTTTATGAACAACTACCTTACAATGGCAGCTTGTGTTGCGGGCCTTTTTCATTCGCTGCCAAGCTGCTATTGTAAAATGGATGTTTCCGACTGCCCTATGTGCGGTCGCATCCTAATTTTTCAGTCGGAACCGCCGACCTATGGTTGCACGGTTTCTTTCTGCAACAGTGTCCTGCCCGATATCGTAATGAGGCCCTTTGACTTTATTGACCATTCTCAGCTCATTCATGCCTCTTTTGGCCAGGTCACAGGTATCCATTGTAAGAGTTATTACTGGGGCACAGGAGCCAGAACTGGACAATGTGGTACTGATAAGTGGCACAAATTTCACATCTCCAAGACAAAATTCCTTGTATTAATTCATAGCTAAAAAAGAAAGACTAAAATTTCAAGAGTTCATCAGTTTACAAGAAATCAACCATGTATCATGAAACAGAAGGGACAAAGTTGAACACCAGTAAACTTAAAATAAGTAAAATATGTAGGAATTTATTTTTTTAAAATTACTTTACTTAAGGAACATATGTGGCGTACTGTAGCCTTTCCAGGAACACTGTATGTTTTCATACTGATTTTGCAGACATCCAAGTGCTCTACACCTAATCAAGGTTTATCTAGTTGGGGTCAGCACCAACGTAACAGAATCTGACTTTGGAAAAAGGGGCTTTGTTCATATAACTCCAATCATAAAGATTCAATCTTTATGCCAGCCAATTAATTCCCCAGTTTACACAAATGCTAACATGGGCTCAGACTTCACAGAGGAAAACTATCCCCAAAGTTATACATGTAGAGTTTACAGGCTAAGGTATCAACTTCTCTAAGCCCTGACCTGAAAGTTATCCCTCAGAATAGACATATTGGACAAACCCAAATCCCAGACAGCAAATCTGGCCTACTTGCTACCTAGATCTTGCAGACTCAAACCTCAGACAGCAGTCCTATCACTTAAACATCTAACAACAATACCATCCCTCACATTTCCCATATCTTACAGGCTCAGGCCTGTTTTAGCATGGCTGTTTTCAGGTTAATACAATACCAAGGTGAAACAGCACGCAAAGACATCTACAAAACAATGTACATGTGACACACTTCACCCAAGATAAAAATCCCCCACAAGAGTCAAATGCATTGAGTATTATACTCTTGTGGTGTGCACCTTCACCCCCTCGCTGTTTCCAGAGAGAAATCACCAAGACCAATGTTAAATCAATTACAAATGTGGATTGCACCACCAGTTCCAAAATCCAAAGTGATTAAGTCCATCCAATATTGTTATCACAAAGTTGCTTTATTCTGTACATCGAAATTTCAATTAAAACAGTCAAACAGCCAACGCGTTTCATCCAGCTTCGGTGGACTTCCTCAGGGCAGAGTGGCATTCCCTTCAGGAGCACAGCAGTACTTTTTCATGGGGGAGTATGAACAGGTGCAGAAGTGTACGGAAGTGGTAGTGTCTGATGTCATTCTTTTATACCCAGTTTGGCCTTTAAAGTGAGGGAGAAACCTCCAGAGATAGAACTTTGCTGTGCACAGATGCAGTGCCCTGCCAGCCATGGCTCCAGACTAACTACAGGGAGTATGCAGCCCTTTGCGTGGAGACAGGACACAATCCATTCAGGTGTAAGTGAGGGTGGGTCCAGCTCCTTCCTCCCATCGTGTCAGGGACAGCCCATTCAGTCACACCTAAACCCCCACTGTGTGTGGCTGTCTAGGAGAAATACACAAAGCCCAACTGCCAACTGCACCCAGTCATATGACCAGAGACAGGCTGCAGGCACCAAATGGCTAAGTCAAGGAAATATCAACTTTTCTAAAAGTGCCATTTTCAGGACTGTAATTTAAAATCCAAATTCACCATAAATTAGGATGATAAATTAGGATTCCAGAAACATCAAGCTTGAACAAATCATATCTTCCCAATTAGAAATTGCACTTATAACATGTAATAACATAATCCCTGTGTTATCCTATGGGAAATATAGGCCTTGTAGTAGGGAAAAAGTTGTTTTTCACTACTAGGACATGTAAGATTTAAAAGCGCATGTCCTGCTTTTTACATACATTGCACCCTGCCCTCTGGGCTATTCAGGGCCTGCCTTAGGGGTCACATATGTATATAAAGGAAGGTTTGTGCTTGGCAAAATCTTTATTTTGCCAGCTTGAAATGGCAGTGTAAACTGCGCACTCTGGCTTTGCAATGGCAGGCTTGAGACATATTTGAATGGCTACTAAGAGGGTGGCACAATCAGTGCTGCAGGCCCACTAACAACATTTAATTTAAAGGCCCTGGGCAAATGCAGTGCACTTTAATAGGGTTTTACAATTGAATTAAGTATGCCAATTGAGTATAATTTTGAGTCACCATGGGCTAAGCAGAGAACACATGTACTTTAGCACTGACTAGCCTTTGTAAAGTGCCCAGAGTCCTAAAGACAACAAAAGACGAATTCAACAAAAAGGGGAGGAGAAAGGCAAAAAGTTAGGGATGAACCTGCACAAAAAGCCATTTCCAACAACTGATGTCTAATAATTATTCTCATTTAGCTCTAGCTGGTGATTAGGCTTTCACACAGATGCATGTTTTCTAAACGAAACATGGAGAAGGAGCAGGCTTACCTCGTGTGGAAAAAGAGGCATGTTAACACAGCTATTCAACCAGGGCATTATCACACAGGAACAAGCCTATTCTACCAGGGCAATAATGCAGCTATTTAACCAGGGCATTAACAAACAGAAGACCCATTAACACAGTTATTCAACCGGGTCACTGGCATTCAATGAACTGGGTAACGAGGCTATTGTACTAGGCCAGCTCTGCAGCATTTCAATCGGGGTCTTAATAAATAGAAGACCCATTAACACAGATATACAATCATGGTGTTAAGCACTGTGAAGGGTATGCGTATGTGTGTGCAAGGGCATTCATATAGATGTTTATCAGGGCATTCACACATCAAGGACATCTCAGAAAAGCAGTAAAGACCTGACTGTTCCCAGAATAAAGCCTTCAGTGACCATCAGTGACCATCACCTTACAAGCCAGGCTGCTGTGTTAAAATAGGATGCTCAGCTTTGGGACACCAAGCTTGGAGCACAGTAACAAACACAGAATAGGATACAGCAGTTATTCTACCAGGCATTAATTAGAAATACATTAGTAGGATAATTTAGACAGAGACAAGAAGCCTAAAATGGTCAAACAGCATTTGTGCACATTAAAGCAACATCCGCTATTAAGCCTAGTGCACATCGTGCCTCCGCCTGTTTTTGCACGGTTACCTGCCTAGGTATCTGAACATACCAAAAAGAGAAACGAATGGCACATGATAAACAGGTACAACAAGGTTTACCCTCATGTTAGGCCTCTGCCTGTGTTTAAATGCCCCTTCTAGTGTGTCGCTCGTTGATACCCTAATAGAATAGGTATTACACCTCAGATAGATTACTCCAATATGGCGAATACACACACCTCATACTTTGCACCAGATGTTCTGCAGTGGTCCCCTTGATCCCAGTCACACATTTGGTCCACGGCGAGCATTAACGGGAGAACACATTGAAAACAAGCATTTGCAATGCAATAGGACTCACATTTATGCAAGACCTATTGCATTGCAAACAGTAGTCATCACGGACTACGAGAGTGAGGGCGGGGGGAAGGCACGGACAGCGGGAGTGAGGGGGAGAAGGCATGGACAATGGGAGTGCGGGTGGGGGAGGGGGAGAAGGCAAGGACAACTGGAGTGCGGGCAGGGGAAGGGGAGAAATGGGCGAGAAGGCACGGACAAGGGGAGTGTGGGCGGGGTAGGGGGTGAAAAGGCACGGACAACGGGAGGGAGAGGGTAGAGAAGGCAGTAGGAGAACCTCATTAAAGAAAATAGTGCTCACAGTCTAAATAACACGTACAGTGTAACACTTAAAGGAAAGGGGCCAGTAGCCATGGGAGGATACGAATGACGACATGGTCGTAATAAGGAGGGACTAACAAGCCTATAAACGAATCCGAAGGCAGCATTTATGAAGGATAAAGACATAAGACAATGAAAAATATGGGCGGGGGAGTGGGCGGGGTTTCCCTTATGTACTAAACTACAGCAGATCTTCACCAGAGAAGCGCTTGCACGCTGACTCTTGGCTCGACCTAAAAGGGACACAGTAAGCAAATTAACTTAAATAACAATGTGATCATGAGGTCCAGGCATCCCTGGAGACTGGATGGCCAAGTACAAAAAAAGAAGCAGATGTCAAAATGAAATGAGATCTAGTGTTAGAAAGGAGATTATATCAGGGCAAACATTAAGCATCAACAGCCAATAATGGAGGAGATTCCGGGCCCGATTCACAGGAATAACTTAAGACAAAATCCTAAACTTACTACCATTTTGGTATTCACAGAAGGCACTTACTCATTTTGGTATTCACAGAAGGCAATTACTCATTTCGGTATTCACAGAAGTTAGGAGTCCTAACTTTAGGACTCCTAAATGCCTTCTGTGAATACCGAAAGCCTTAAAATTAGGATTTTTCTCAGTTTAGGAGTCCTAAAGATAGGACTCCTAACTTTACTACTGCTAAACTGAGTAGCAGTTTAGCAGTACATCTGGACTGGGAAATGCTCTGATGCCCAGGTATCTGTCCAAATCTACCCTATTGGTCTCCCAGACCGTCTCCCCGTTGGATTTAGTCGCCCAAGCTAGGCGAACTAACTTTTACAAACTTTCCAAAGTATACAAGCTTTTGATTGACCAGTGCTTGTTTGCAGTTGAATTAAAAGTTTTGAAAATCTGTATCAACGGAACCCTCTGGTAGATTTTGCTCTTAAAGAACCCAAAAACTCATAAAAATATTTTTATAAATTGATCTCATGTTTCTTTCGTGTTGTGTGGCTTTCTTATATCATTGCTATTTCACAACACTGTTAAATGCTTTACATTAAGTAACTTTGTAAAAGCCTTCCTTTAGCTACCCAGGGTTGAGCTTAACTCCTTCCATGCTCATGAAGGAATGGTTCCGTCATGAGCATAAGTGCAAGTGTGCTCATGACGGAACCATTCCTTCGTGAGCACACTTTAAAACAGCAGAGGGATTTACCATTTGTTTTTACTTTGGGAGGTGGGGAAGAGCTTCCCCAACCTCCCAAAACATGGTTAGGGTTTTCATTGTAATGTCGTCATAACAATGAAAACGAAACTAAAACTTTGTTTCAGTTTCACAGTTTTGGTGCTTGTGGGGCTATCTCAGCCCTCCAAACACCGAAAAACATGGGTGAGGTGTCTTTGGAAAGGGGAGAATCTCTCCCCTTTCCAATGGTACCCTCCCCTAGGTGATCCCTGCTTGGGGAAAGCCCCAGGAGGGTGATCCCCAAGCAGGGATCCACCCACTAGCCACCAGGGAGGGGGGAGCAGCCCCTTGGGCAAGGGCCTTTGCTCCCTCCAAAACTTTTTGCCAGACAGCCATTCCTCCCCCCCTGGCAATAGCCCCTGAAGGCCCCAGGGATTTTTTAAGTTTTATATATACATAAGGGTTGGGGCTGCCCAGGATGGGCATGCCAATGCCCCTACCCAAAACAACTTTTCACCACAAATGTGAGGAAAATGTGTTTTTTTTACAAAGTTTGAGGTTTGCAATGGATTCTGGGTAACAGAACCTGGTGAGAGCCAGACACGTCCCCCCATCCTGGAATGCCCTGCGTGTCTAGGTTTAAAAAATGTATAGGTTTGCTAGATTTCCCTAGGTACTGGCAGAGCTAGGCTTCAAAATCTACAGCTAGGCACTTTACAAAAAAAGGGTCAGTTTTCACTGTGAAAATGTGGTGTGTCCACATTGCGTTTTGGGCCATTTCCTGTCGCGGGCACTAGGCCTACTAACACAAGTGAGGTACCATTTGTATTGGAAGACGTGGAGGAATGTGGGGAGGGTGGAATTTTGTGGATCCACGCAGATTCCAGAACTTTCCACCACAGAAATGTGAGGAAAATGTGTTGTTTTTTTTGTGCAAAGTTTAAGGTTTGCAAGAGATTCTGGGCAACAGAACTTGGTGAGAGCCAGACAAGTCACCCCATCCTGGATTACCCTGGGTATCTAGTTTTTAAAAATGTATAGATTTGCTAGGTTTCTCTGGGTGCCAGCAGTGCTAGGGTTAGAAATCTACAGCTAGGCACTTTGCAGAAAAAGGGTCAGTTTTCACTGCAAAAAATGAAGTGTGTCCACGTTGCGTTTTGAGCTGTTTCCTGTGGCAGGCACTAGGCCTACCCACACAAGTGAGGTACCTTTTTATTGAGAGACTTAGGGTAAAACAGAGTTGTAGAGCAATTTTTATTACCTATTGCCTTTCGATGCATTTCTGCCTTCCAAATTGAAGACAATGTGCAAAAAAGAAGTCACTTTGAAAAATGTCCTATAATTCTCATGCTAGTATGGGTACTCACAATTTCGGAAATGTGCAAATATCTACTGTTTCTAAACTCTATATTTTGTTCCAATTTCAGAACCACATAGGTGTCTTTCATCCTAATTTTTCACTGTATATATTTTCCCAAATTAATTGTTATATGGCCGGTACATAATTAAAAGATATTGCAAGATGCTGCTCAGTTATTGGCTCTGGGCTCGTCCGGTTCTTGGTGAACCTACAAGTCCTATATATCCCCATAACCAAAATGGTACAGCAAATGTAACAGTATATTGCTTTCAAACATCTGTCATAATTAGAAAAAGTTACAGGTGAAAATGTTGTCACAAATGGCTGTTTTTTTCAACTCAGTTTCAATTTTTCCTATTTTTAAATGTTAATTTCAATAAAGAAACCTTGAAGGAGCTACACAAATGACCCCTTGATGAATTTAGAATTTTGTCTACTTTTCTAAAATGTATAGCTTTCCAGGATCCATTATTGTTTTCATACCCATTTCTACCATTAACTGGAAGAAGGTTTAAAGCACAAAAAATAGCAAAAATAGGCTATTTCCCAGTAAAATGCCAAAACTGTGAAAAAATATGTTGGTTTTCTGACAAAACTCTGTCAGTCCCTGAAAGCTGGGAAAATTGTGATTTTAGCCCCACAAACCCTTTGTTGATACCATTCGCAGGGAAAAACCAGATGCTTACATTTGCAGCACTTTCGCCCCATTTTTCCAAAGAAAAACAAAAGTTAGCTGTATTTTGGCTAATTTCTGGGTCCTCTCCAGGGAAATCCACAAACTCTGGGTACCTTTAGAATCCCCATGATGTTGGAAGAAAAGGACGCAAATTTGGCATGGATACCTTATGTGGTCAAAAAGTTAAAAGGGCCTAAGCGCCAACTACCTCAAATAGCCCAAAAAAGTTTTAGCTCAGGGGAAAAGGTCTAGAAGCAAAGGGGTTAAGGTTGTTCAAACAAGCCTGACTAGACCCAAGACAGTTTTTGCTAGTGTGTTCCATTGTAAGGCTACACAGCCATACCATATAATACACTAAAATCCCCACGCTGTTGTATTATCTTCAAGGCAATCTGGGAGGAGGGTCCCTAAGATTTAGAGAACTAGAATCCTGAAATATCTACCAACTAGGAATTTACAGTCATTAGCCTCGTACCCACTTACCATTCCCAAGTTCAAGAGGCAATGGATGAGAGGAGCCAAGTTCTTCGTACAAGCACCTATAAAATGAAATAAACAGCCTCAGCCTTTTTGTCAACAGATATCAGATGAACCATCTGAAACTTAAGAAAGAGTTAAAAACTTGGCTGTTTAGGCAGGTCTTTTAGTCTATGTCTTCTTTAGGTGTGCATTAAGTTTGAAATGGGCCTTCCGTTGTACTTAGTTCCAAGAAAATGTTGAGATAAACGTGAACTTTTTATGTGCATTATAACATAACATAAATGTATTGTAACATAGCATCATATAAACCACACCAGAGTATCAAAGAACCTTTTACACTCCCAGCAGGGCCCCAGAGGAAACACGGGGGACTCTACAAATGTCTCAATTCCAAATCAAACAGCACAGGTATCTGTTTAGTCCTCCCTGTTGTCCAAATATAGTCCTTATTAACATTCTTTACTAATGCCTGCAATACCTCTGCATGAACAAAACACAAGATTTTCTATCATTTATCACTTCCTACTGAACTAGAAACAAAGTAGAGCGATTTGGTCTGTACCACCTTCTCTTCTCTCGTCCTGGCTACATCACTGAGGTTACACTTACCCTGTATTTGTAGATCATGTTTCTGAGAGACAGCATTACTCACTTCATTTCTCCAGCTGTGGCCTTTAAATACCACAATGTTGGTGCAAGGACCATTGTCACAAGAAGAATGTAAGTGCCTAAAAAAATCCCTAGGTCTTTTGAAGAATTTACTTCTTTTCTGATTGGAAGAGAAAAGTTCTTCTGAGACTAATAATTTCATAATTTCATCTCTTCAGCTCTTCACAAGTCGAGCGAAGTAGCGGGGAACTCCAGAGCCAGGAAGTGCACCAAATGTTTATGATTTTCAAAGGTCTGAAATCCACTATCAGGCACCAACAGTGCCTCAGTAACCAGTCTCTCAGATTTTAAGTTTGGAATAGTGCATCCCTAACTGTTGAGTGAGGTCCCTTCTACAAAGAAAGGCAAGCAACTCAGACCAGTTTTGGCTTATTTGAGCCTTGTCATCAGTACACAGCCTGAGTCATGTGGCACTGTGAGCACAGGACACAACCATCACATTTAGGGCACAGGGGCATCTTAAGGATTTTGAGGGCCCTGGGCTAAACATATTTTGGGGGGCCCTGTTTCGAACACCTTTGGGACTGATTACGATGTTGGGCGGACTGCAATCGACCGACCAACGGTTATGGTTCTCCCGACATCTGCCCCTGTATTCCGCCCACTGCATTACAATGTGGTGGGTGGAGCCATCGGGTGGAGGCATTGGGCGGAGGGACTGTCCCCTGCTGCTCTGACGAGCTCTTTGAGTCTGTCGGAGCATCAGAAATACTCATGATCCCTTAATATCAGCACACCAACCTCTGCTGCACCGTAGGCATTATGATTAAGGCTTCCGGTTTTCAATTTCTACTGATTTTTACAGATAAAAACAGAAAGAAATAAAATAGTTTTCTGTCTTTATTTATTTTCAAAAGCAGAAAAATACTGCTTAATTTGCTAAAACATGACTGGCATACATTTCTGAGTGCACGTCCAAAAGTTAAATATACAATTTTACAGCTCCATTTATTTTCAAAACAAAAAATAAATATTGATCAGCCCAAGGAGATGGCCAAAGAATAAATATGGATAAATACTGATGGAAACGTTAAACAAATATATACCATAAACCCCAGGAGCCCTAATTATGATGTCATTTTCCAACAGCCTTTCCAACATGGAAAGGCTGTTGTAAACTTACTTTGGGGGCTCCTTGCAGAGCCCTATTTCCTCCAGGCCCTCTGTTATGGGGCAGTGTCCCCCTAAACATCCCTGTACCATGTGTCGGGAACCACATGGTGCCTGCCATATGGTGAAGGGATGTTTATGAACAACTACCTTACAATGGCAGCTTGTGTTGCGGGCCTTTTTCATTCGCTGCCAAGCTGCTATTGTAAAATGGATGTTTCCGACTGCCCTATGTGCGGTCGCATCCTAATTTTTCAGTCGGAACCGCCGACCTATGGTTGCACGGTTTCTTTCTGCAACAGTGTCCTGCCCGATATCGTAATGAGGCCCTTTGACTTTATTGACCATTCTCAGCTCATTCATGCCTCTTTTGGCCAGGTCACAGGTGTCCATTGTAAGAGTTATTACTGGGGCACAGGAGCCAGAACTGGACAATGTGGTACTGATAAGTGGCACAAATTTCACATCTCCAAGACACAATTCCTTGTTTTAATTCATAGCTAAAAAAGAAAGACTAAAATTTCAAGAGTTCATCAGTTTACAAGAAATCAACCATGTATCATGAAACAGAAGGGACAAAGTTGAACACCAGTAAACTTAAAATAAGTAAAATATGTAGGAATATATTTTTTTAAAATTACTTTACTTAAGGAACATATGTGGCGTACTGTAGCCTTTCCAGGAACACTGTATGTTTTCATACTGATTTTGCAGACATCCAAGTGCTCTACACCTAATCAAGGTTTATCTAGTTGGGGTCAGCACCAAAGTAACAGAATCTGACTTTGGAAAAAGGGGCTTTGTTCATATAACTCCAATCATAAAGATTCAATCTTTATGCCAGCCAATTAATTCCCCAGTTTACACAAATGCTAACATGGGCTCAGACTTCACAGAGGAAAACTATCCCCAAAGTTATACATGTAGAGTTTACAGGCTAAGGTATCAACTTCTCTAAGCCCTGACCTGAAAGTTATCCCTCAGAATAGACATATTGGACAAACCCAAATCCCAGACAGCAAATCTGGCCTACTTGCTACCTAGATCTTGCAGACTCAAACCTCAGACAGCAGTCCTATCACTTAAACATCTAACAACAATACCATCCCTCACATTTCCCATATCTTACAGGCTCAGGCCTGTTTTAGCATGGCTGTTTTCAGGTTAATACAATACCAAGGTGAAACAGCACGCAAAGACATCTACAAAACAATGTACATGTGACACACTTCACCCAAGATAAAAATCCCCCACAAGAGTCAAATGCATTGAGTATTATACTCTTGTGGTGTGCACCTTCACCCCCTCGCTGTTTCCAGAGAGAAATCACCAAGACCAATGTTAAATCAATTACAAATGTGGATTGCACCACCAGTTCCAAAATCCAAAGTGATTAAGTCCATCCAATATTGTTATCACAAAGTTGCTTTATTCTGTACATCGAAATTTCAATTAAAACAGCCAAACAGCCAACGCATTTCGTCCAGCTTCGGTGGACTTCCTCAGGGCAGAGTGGCATTCCCTTCAGGAGCACAGCAGTACTTTTTCATGGGGGAGTATGAACAGGTGCAGAAGTGTACGGAAGTGGTAGTGTCTGATGTCATTCTTTTATACCCAGTTTGGCCTTTAAAGTGAGGGAGAAACCTCCAGAGATAGAACTTTGCTGTGCACAGATGCAGTGCCCTGCCAGCCATGGCTCCAGACTAACTACAGGGAGTATGCAGCCCTTTGCGTGGAGACAGGACACAATCCATTCAGGTGTAAGTGAGGGTGGGTCCAGCTCCTTCCTCCCATCGTGTCAGGGACAGCCCATTCAGTCACACCTAAACCCCCACTGTGTGTGGCTGTCTAGGAGAAATACACAAAGCCCAACTGCCAACTGCACCCAGTCATATGACCAGAGACAGGCTGCAGGCACCAAATGGCTAAGTCAAGGAAATATCAACTTTTCTAAAAGTGCCATTTTCAGGACTGTAATTTAAAATCCAAATTCACCATAAATTAGGATGATAAATTAGGATTCCAGAAACATCAAGCTTGAACAAATCATATCTTCCCAATTAGAAATTGCACTTATAACATGTAATAACATAATCCCTGTGTTATCCTATGGGAAATATAGGCCTTGTAGTAGGGAAAAAGTTGTTTTTCACTACTAGGACATGTAAGATTTAAAAGCGCATGTCCTGCTTTTTACATACATTGCACCCTGCCCTCTGGGCTATTCAGGGCCTGCCTTAGGGGTCACATATGTATATAAAGGAAGGTTTGTGCTTGGCAAAATCTTTATTTTGCCAGCTTGAAATGGCAGTGTAAACTGCGCACTCTGGCTTTGCAATGGCAGGCTTGAGACATATTTGAATGGCTACTAAGAGGGTGGCACAATCAGTGCTGCAGGCCCACTAACAACATTTAATTTAAAGGCCCTGGGCAAATGCAGTGCACTTTAATAGGGTTTTACAATTGAATTAAGTATGCCAATTGAGTATAATTTTGAGTCACCATGGGCTAAGCAGAGAACACATGTACTTTAGCACTGACTAGCCTTTGTAAAGTGCCCAGAGTCCTAAAGACAACAAAAGACGAATTCAACAAAAAGGGGAGGAGAAAGGCAAAAAGTTAGGGATGAACCTGCACAAAAAGCCATTTCCAACAACTGATGTCTAATAATTATTCTCATTTAGCTCTAGCTGGTGATTAGGCTTTCACACAGATGCATGTTTTCTAAACGAAACATGGAGAAGGAGCAGGCTTACCTCGTGTGGAAAAAGAGGCATGTTAACACAGCTATTCAACCAGGGCATTATCACACAGGAACAAGCCTATTCTACCAGGGCAATAATGCAGCTATTTAACCAGGGCATTAACAAACAGAAGACCCATTAACACAGTTATTCAACCGGGTCACTGGCATTCAATGAACTGGGTAACGAGGCTATTGTACTAGGCCAGCTCTGCAGCATTTCAATCGGGGTCTTAATAAATAGAAGACCCATTAACACAGATATACAATCATGGTGTTAAGCACTGTGAAGGGTATGCGTATGTGTGTGCAAGGGCATTCATATAGATGTTTATCAGGGCATTCACACATCAAGGACATCTCGGAAAAGCAGTAAAGACCTGACTGTTCCCAGAATAAAGCCTTCAGTGACCATCAGTGACCATCACCTTACAAGCCAGGCTGCTGTGTTAAAATAGGATGCTCAGCTTTGGGACACCAAGCTTGGAGCACAGTAACAAACACAGAATAGGATACAGCAGTTATTCTACCAGGCATTAATTAGAAATACATTAGTAGGATAATTTAGACAGAGACAAGAAGCCTAAAATGGTCAAACAGCATTTGTGCACATTAAAGCAACATCCGCTATTAAGCCTAGTGCACATCGTGCCTCCGCCTGTTTTTGCACGGTTACCTGCCTAGGTATCTGAACATACCAAAAAGAGAAACGAATGGCACATGATAAACAGGTACAACAAGGTTTACCCTCATGTTAGGCCTCTGCCTGTGTTTAAATGCCCCTTCTAGTGTGTCGCTCGTTGATACCCTAATAGAATAGGTATTACACCTCAGATAGATTACTCCAATATGGCGAATACACACACCTCATACTTTGCACCAGATGTTCTGCAGTGGTCCCCTTGATCCCAGTCACACATTTGGTCCACGGCGAGCATTAACGGGAGAACACATTGAAAACAAGCATTTGCAATGCAATAGGACTCACATTTATGCAAGACCTATTGCATTGCAAACAGTAGTCATCACGGACTACGAGAGTGAGGGCGGGGGGAAGGCACGGACAGCGGGAGTGAGGGGGAGAAGGCATGGACAATGGGAGTGCGGGTGGGGGAGGGGGAGAAGGCAAGGACAACTGGAGTGCGGGCAGGGGAAGGGGAGAAATGGGCGAGAAGGCACGGACAAGGGGAGTGTGGGCGGGGTAGGGGGTGAAAAGGCACGGACAACGGGAGGGAGAGGGTAGAGAAGGCAGTAGGAGAACCTCATTAAAGAAAATAGTGCTCACAGTCTAAATAACACGTACAGTGTAACACTTAAAGGAAAGGGGCCAGTAGCCATGGGAGGATACGAATGACGACATGGTCGTAATAAGGAGGGACTAACAAGCCTATAAACGAATCCGAAGGCAGCATTTATGAAGGATAAAGACATAAGACAATGAAAAATATGGGCGGGGGAGTGGGCGGGGTTTCCCTTATGTACTAAACTACAGCAGATCTTCACCAGAGAAGCGCTTGCACGCTGACTCTTGGCTCGACCTAAAAGGGACACAGTAAGCAAATTAACTTAAATAACAATGTGATCATGAGGTCCAGGCATCCCTGGAGACTGGATGGCCAAGTACAAAAAAAGAAGCAGATGTCAAAATGAAATGAGATCTAGTGTTAGAAAGGAGATTATATCAGGGCAAACATTAAGCATCAACAGCCAATAATGGAGGAGATTCCGGGCCCGATTCACAGGAATAACTTAAGACAAAATCCTAAACTTACTACCATTTTGGTATTCACAGAAGGCACTTACTCATTTTGGTATTCACAGAAGGCAATTACTCATTTCGGTATTCACAGAAGTTAGGAGTCCTAACTTTAGGACTCCTAAATGCCTTCTGTGAATACCGAAAGCCTTAAAATTAGGATTTTTCTCAGTTTAGGAGTCCTAAAGATAGGACTCCTAACTTTACTACTGCTAAACTGAGTAGCAGTTTAGCAGTACATCTGGACTGGGAAATGCTCTGATGCCCAGGTATCTGTCCAAATCTACCCTATTGGTCTCCCAGACCGTCTCCCCGTTGGATTTAGTCGCCCAAGCTAGGCGAACTAACTTTTACAAACTTTCCAAAGTATACAAGCTTTTGATTGACCAGTGCTTGTTTGCAGTTGAATTAAAAGTTTTGAAAATCTGTATCAACGGAACCCTCTGGTAGATTTTGCTCTTAAAGAACCCAAAAACTCATAAAAATATTTTTATAAATTGATCTCATGTTTCTTTCGTGTTGTGTGGCTTTCTTATATCATTGCTATTTCACAACACTGTTAAATGCTTTACATTAAGTAACTTTGTAAAAGCCTTCCTTTAGCTACCCAGGGTTGAGCTTAACTCCTTCCATGCTCATGAAGGAATGGTTCCGTCATGAGCATAAGTGCAAGTGTGCTCATGACGGAACCATTCCTTCGTGAGCACACTTTAAAACAGCAGAGGGATTTACCATTTGTTTTTACTTTGGGAGGTGGGGAAGAGCTTCCCCAACCTCCCAAAACATGGTTAGGGTTTTCATTGTAATGTCGTCATAACAATGAAAACGAAACTAAAACTTTGTTTCAGTTTCACAGTTTTGGTGCTTGTGGGGCTATCTCAGCCCTCCAAACACCGAAAAACATGGGTGAGGTGTCTTTGGAAAGGGGAGAATCTCTCCCCTTTCCAATGGTACCCTCCCCTAGGTGATCCCTGCTTGGGGAAAGCCCCAGGAGGGTGATCCCCAAGCAGGGATCCACCCACTAGCCACCAGGGAGGGGGGAGCAGCCCCTTGGGCAAGGGCCTTTGCTCCCTCCAAAACTTTTTGCCAGACAGCCATTCCTCCCCCCCTGGCAATAGCCCCTGAAGGCCCCAGGGATTTTTTAAGTTTTATATATACATAAGGGTTGGGGCTGCCCAGGATGGGCATGCCAATGCCCCTACCCAAAACAACTTTTCACCACAAATGTGAGGAAAATGTGTTTTTTTTACAAAGTTTGAGGTTTGCAATGGATTCTGGGTAACAGAACCTGGTGAGAGCCAGACACGTCCCCCCATCCTGGAATGCCCTGCGTGTCTAGGTTTAAAAAATGTATAGGTTTGCTAGATTTCCCTAGGTACTGGCAGAGCTAGGCTTCAAAATCTACAGCTAGGCACTTTACAAAAAAAGGGTCAGTTTTCACTGTGAAAATGTGGTGTGTCCACATTGCGTTTTGGGCCATTTCCTGTCGCGGGCACTAGGCCTACTAACACAAGTGAGGTACCATTTGTATTGGAAGACGTGGAGGAATGTGGGGAGGGTGGAATTTTGTGGATCCACGCAGATTCCAGAACTTTCCACCACAGAAATGTGAGGAAAATGTGTTGTTTTTTTTGTGCAAAGTTTAAGGTTTGCAAGAGATTCTGGGCAACAGAACTTGGTGAGAGCCAGACAAGTCACCCCATCCTGGATTACCCTGGGTATCTAGTTTTTAAAAATGTATAGATTTGCTAGGTTTCTCTGGGTGCCAGCAGTGCTAGGGTTAGAAATCTACAGCTAGGCACTTTGCAGAAAAAGGGTCAGTTTTCACTGCAAAAAATGAAGTGTGTCCACGTTGCGTTTTGAGCTGTTTCCTGTGGCAGGCACTAGGCCTACCCACACAAGTGAGGTACCTTTTTATTGAGAGACTTAGGGTAAAACAGAGTTGTAGAGCAATTTTTATTACCTATTGCCTTTCGATGCATTTCTGCCTTCCAAATTGAAGACAATGTGCAAAAAAGAAGTCACTTTGAAAAATGTCCTATAATTCTCATGCTAGTATGGGTACTCACAATTTCGGAAATGTGCAAATATCTACTGTTTCTAAACTCTATATTTTGTTCCAATTTCAGAACCACATAGGTGTCTTTCATCCTAATTTTTCACTGTATATATTTTCCCAAATTAATTGTTATATGGCCGGTACATAATTAAAAGATATTGCAAGATGCTGCTCAGTTATTGGCTCTGGGCTCGTCCGGTTCTTGGTGAACCTACAAGTCCTATATATCCCCATAACCAAAATGGTACAGCAAATGTAACAGTATATTGCTTTCAAACATCTGTCATAATTAGAAAAAGTTACAGGTGAAAATGTTGTCACAAATGGCTGTTTTTTTCAACTCAGTTTCAATTTTTCCTATTTTTAAATGTTAATTTCAATAAAGAAACCTTGAAGGAGCTACACAAATGACCCCTTGATGAATTTAGAATTTTGTCTACTTTTCTAAAATGTATAGCTTTCCAGGATCCATTATTGTTTTCATACCCATTTCTACCATTAACTGGAAGAAGGTTTAAAGCACAAAAAATAGCAAAAATAGGCTATTTCCCAGTAAAATGCCAAAACTGTGAAAAAATATGTTGGTTTTCTGACAAAACTCTGTCAGTCCCTGAAAGCTGGGAAAATTGTGATTTTAGCCCCACAAACCCTTTGTTGATACCATTCGCAGGGAAAAACCAGATGCTTACATTTGCAGCACTTTCGCCCCATTTTTCCAAAGAAAAACAAAAGTTAGCTGTATTTTGGCTAATTTCTGGGTCCTCTCCAGGGAAATCCACAAACTCTGGGTACCTTTAGAATCCCCATGATGTTGGAAGAAAAGGACGCAAATTTGGCATGGATACCTTATGTGGTCAAAAAGTTAAAAGGGCCTAAGCGCCAACTACCTCAAATAGCCCAAAAAAGTTTTAGCTCAGGGGAAAAGGTCTAGAAGCAAAGGGGTTAAGGTTGTTCAAACAAGCCTGACTAGACCCAAGACAGTTTTTGCTAGTGTGTTCCATTAAAGGCTACACAGCCATACCATATAATACACTAAAATCCCCACGCTGTTGTATTATCTTCAAGGCAATCTGGGAGGAGGGTCCCTAAGATTTAGAGAACTAGAATCCTGAAATATCTACCAACTAGGAATTTACAGTCATTAGCCTCGTACCCACTTACCATTCCCAAGTTCAAGAGGCAATGGATGAGAGGAGCCAAGTTCTTCGTACAAGCACCTATAAAATGAAATAAACAGCCTCAGCCTTTTTGTCAACAGATATCAGATGAACCATCTGAAACTTAAGAAAGAGTTAAAAACTTGGCTGTTTAGGCAGGTCTTTTAGTCTATGTCTTCTTTAGGTGTGCATTAAGTTTGAAATGGGCCTTCCGTTGTACTTAGTTCCAAGAAAATGTTGAGATAAACGTGAACTTTTTATGTGCATTATAACATAACATAAATGTATTGTAACATAGCATCATATAAACCACACCAGAGTATCAAAGAACCTTTTACACTCCCAGCAGGGCCCCAGAGGAAACACGGGGGACTCTACAAATGTCTCAATTCCAAATCAAACAGCACAGGTATCTGTTTAGTCCTCCCTGTTGTCCAAATATAGTCCTTATTAACATTCTTTACTAATGCCTGCAATACCTCTGCATGAACAAAACACAAGATTTTCTATCATTTATCACTTCCTACTGAACTAGAAACAAAGTAGAGCGATTTGGTCTGTACCACCTTCTCTTCTCTCGTCCTGGCTACATCACTGAGGTTACACTTACCCTGTATTTGTAGATCATGTTTCTGAGAGACAGCATTACTCACTTCATTTCTCCAGCTGTGGCCTTTAAATACCACAATGTTGGTGCAAGGACCATTGTCACAAGAAGAATGTAAGTGCCTAAAAAAATCCCTAGGTCTTTTGAAGAATTTACTTCTTTTCTGATTGGAAGAGAAAAGTTCTTCTGAGACTAATAATTTCATAATTTCATCTCTTCAGCTCTTCACAAGTCGAGCGAAGTAGCGGGGAACTCCAGAGCCAGGAAGTGCACCAAATGTTTATGATTTTCAAAGGTCTGAAATCCACTATCAGGCACCAACAGTGCCTCAGTAACCAGTCTCTCAGATTTTAAGTTTGGAATAGTGCATCCCTAACTGTTGAGTGAGGTCCCTTCTACAAAGAAAGGCAAGCAACTCAGACCAGTTTTGGCTTATTTGAGCCTTGTCATCAGTACACAGCCTGAGTCATGTGGCACTGTGAGCACAGGACACAACCATCACATTTAGGGCACAGGGGCATCTTAAGGATTTTGAGGGCCCTGGGCTAAACATATTTTGGGGGGCCCTGTTTCGAACACCTTTGGGACTGATTACGATGTTGGGCGGACTGCAATCGACCGACCAACGGTTATGGTTCTCCCGACATCTGCCCCTGTATTCCGCCCACTGCATTACAATGTGGTGGGTGGAGCCATCGGGTGGAGGCATTGGGCGGAGGGACTGTCCCCTGCTGCTCTGACGAGCTCTTTGAGTCTGTCGGAGCATCAGAAATACTCATGATCCCTTAATATCAGCACACCAACCTCTGCTGCACCGTAGGCATTATGATTAAGGCTTCCGGTTTTCAATTTCTACTGATTTTTACAGATAAAAACAGAAAGAAATAAAATAGTTTTCTGTCTTTATTTATTTTCAAAAGCAGAAAAATACTGCTTAATTTGCTAAAACATGACTGGCATACATTTCTGAGTGCACGTCCAAAAGTTAAATATACAATTTTACAGCTCCATTTATTTTCAAAACAAAAAATAAATATTGATCAGCCCAAGGAGATGGCCAAAGAATAAATATGGATAAATACTGATGGAAACGTTAAACAAATATATACCATAAACCCCAGGAGCCCTAATTATGATGTCATTTTCCAACAGCCTTTCCAACATGGAAAGGCTGTTGTAAACTTACTTTGGGGGCTCCTTGCAGAGCCCTATTTCCTCCAGGCCCTCTGTTATGGGGCAGTGTCCCCCTAAACATCCCTGTACCATGTGTCGGGAACCACATGGTGCCTGCCATATGGTGAAGGGATGTTTATGAACAACTACCTTACAATGGCAGCTTGTGTTGCGGGCCTTTTTCATTCGCTGCCAAGCTGCTATTGTAAAATGGATGTTTCCGACTGCCCTATGTGCGGTCGCATCCTAATTTTTCAGTCGGAACCGCCGACCTATGGTTGCACGGTTTCTTTCTGCAACAGTGTCCTGCCCGATATCGTAATGAGGCCCTTTGACTTTATTGACCATTCTCAGCTCATTCATGCCTCTTTTGGCCAGGTCACAGGTGTCCATTGTAAGAGTTATTACTGGGGCACAGGAGCCAGAACTGGACAATGTGGTACTGATAAGTGGCACAAATTTCACATCTCCAAGACACAATTCCTTGTTTTAATTCATAGCTAAAAAAGAAAGACTAAAATTTCAAGAGTTCATCAGTTTACAAGAAATCAACCATGTATCATGAAACAGAAGGGACAAAGTTGAACACCAGTAAACTTAAAATAAGTAAAATATGTAGGAATATATTTTTTTAAAATTACTTTACTTAAGGAACATATGTGGCGTACTGTAGCCTTTCCAGGAACACTGTATGTTTTCATACTGATTTTGCAGACATCCAAGTGCTCTACACCTAATCAAGGTTTATCTAGTTGGGGTCAGCACCAAAGTAACAGAATCTGACTTTGGAAAAAGGGGCTTTGTTCATATAACTCCAATCATAAAGATTCAATCTTTATGCCAGCCAATTAATTCCCCAGTTTACACAAATGCTAACATGGGCTCAGACTTCACAGAGGAAAACTATCCCCAAAGTTATACATGTAGAGTTTACAGGCTAAGGTATCAACTTCTCTAAGCCCTGACCTGAAAGTTATCCCTCAGAATAGACATATTGGACAAACCCAAATCCCAGACAGCAAATCTGGCCTACTTGCTACCTAGATCTTGCAGACTCAAACCTCAGACAGCAGTCCTATCACTTAAACATCTAACAACAATACCATCCCTCACATTTCCCATATCTTACAGGCTCAGGCCTGTTTTAGCATGGCTGTTTTCAGGTTAATACAATACCAAGGTGAAACAGCACGCAAAGACATCTACAAAACAATGTACATGTGACACACTTCACCCAAGATAAAAATCCCCCACAAGAGTCAAATGCATTGAGTATTATACTCTTGTGGTGTGCACCTTCACCCCCTCGCTGTTTCCAGAGAGAAATCACCAAGACCAATGTTAAATCAATTACAAATGTGGATTGCACCACCAGTTCCAAAATCCAAAGTGATTAAGTCCATCCAATATTGTTATCACAAAGTTGCTTTATTCTGTACATCGAAATTTCAATTAAAACAGCCAAACAGCCAACGCATTTCATCCAGCTTCGGTGGACTTCCTCAGGGCAGAGTGGCATTCCCTTCAGGAGCACAGCAGTACTTTTTCATGGGGGAGTATGAACAGGTGCAGAAGTGTACGGAAGTGGTAGTGTCTGATGTCATTCTTTTATACCCAGTTTGGCCTTTAAAGTGAGGGAGAAACCTCCAGAGATAGAACTTTGCTGTGCACAGATGCAGTGCCCTGCCAGCCATGGCTCCAGACTAACTACAGGGAGTATGCAGCCCTTTGCGTGGAGACAGGACACAATCCATTCAGGTGTAAGTGAGGGTGGGTCCAGCTCCTTCCTCCCATCGTGTCAGGGACAGCCCATTCAGTCACACCTAAACCCCCACTGTGTGTGGCTGTCTAGGAGAAATACACAAAGCCCAACTGCCAACTGCACCCAGTCATATGACCAGAGACAGGCTGCAGGCACCAAATGGCTAAGTCAAGGAAATATCAACTTTTCTAAAAGTGCCATTTTCAGGACTGTAATTTAAAATCCAAATTCACCATAAATTAGGATGATAAATTAGGATTCCAGAAACATCAAGCTTGAACAAATCATATCTTCCCAATTAGAAATTGCACTTATAACATGTAATAACATAATCCCTGTGTTATCCTATGGGAAATATAGGCCTTGTAGTAGGGAAAAAGTTGTTTTTCACTACTAGGACATGTAAGATTTAAAAGCGCATGTCCTGCTTTTTACATACATTGCACCCTGCCCTCTGGGCTATTCAGGGCCTGCCTTAGGGGTCACATATGTATATAAAGGAAGGTTTGTGCTTGGCAAAATCTTTATTTTGCCAGCTTGAAATGGCAGTGTAAACTGCGCACTCTGGCTTTGCAATGGCAGGCTTGAGACATATTTGAATGGCTACTAAGAGGGTGGCACAATCAGTGCTGCAGGCCCACTAACAACATTTAATTTAAAGGCCCTGGGCAAATGCAGTGCACTTTAATAGGGTTTTACAATTGAATTAAGTATGCCAATTGAGTATAATTTTGAGTCACCATGGGCTAAGCAGAGAACACATGTACTTTAGCACTGACTAGCCTTTGTAAAGTGCCCAGAGTCCTAAAGACAACAAAAGACGAATTCAACAAAAAGGGGAGGAGAAAGGCAAAAAGTTAGGGATGAACCTGCACAAAAAGCCATTTCCAACAACTGATGTCTAATAATTATTCTCATTTAGCTCTAGCTGGTGATTAGGCTTTCACACAGATGCATGTTTTCTAAACGAAACATGGAGAAGGAGCAGGCTTACCTCGTGTGGAAAAAGAGGCATGTTAACACAGCTATTCAACCAGGGCATTATCACACAGGAACAAGCCTATTCTACCAGGGCAATAATGCAGCTATTTAACCAGGGCATTAACAAACAGAAGACCCATTAACACAGTTATTCAACCGGGTCACTGGCATTCAATGAACTGGGTAACGAGGCTATTGTACTAGGCCAGCTCTGCAGCATTTCAATCGGGGTCTTAATAAATAGAAGACCCATTAACACAGATATACAATCATGGTGTTAAGCACTGTGAAGGGTATGCGTATGTGTGTGCAAGGGCATTCATATAGATGTTTATCAGGGCATTCACACATCAAGGACATCTCGGAAAAGCAGTAAAGACCTGACTGTTCCCAGAATAAAGCCTTCAGTGACCATCAGTGACCATCACCTTACAAGCCAGGCTGCTGTGTTAAAATAGGATGCTCAGCTTTGGGACACCAAGCTTGGAGCACAGTAACAAACACAGAATAGGATACAGCAGTTATTCTACCAGGCATTAATTAGAAATACATTAGTAGGATAATTTAGACAGAGACAAGAAGCCTAAAATGGTCAAACAGCATTTGTGCACATTAAAGCAACATCCGCTATTAAGCCTAGTGCACATCGTGCCTCCGCCTGTTTTTGCACGGTTACCTGCCTAGGTATCTGAACATACCAAAAAGAGAAACGAATGGCACATGATAAACAGGTACAACAAGGTTTACCCTCATGTTAGGCCTCTGCCTGTGTTTAAATGCCCCTTCTAGTGTGTCGCTCGTTGATACCCTAATAGAATAGGTATTACACCTCAGATAGATTACTCCAATATGGCGAATACACACACCTCATACTTTGCACCAGATGTTCTGCAGTGGTCCCCTTGATCCCAGTCACACATTTGGTCCACGGCGAGCATTAACGGGAGAACACATTGAAAACAAGCATTTGCAATGCAATAGGACTCACATTTATGCAAGACCTATTGCATTGCAAACAGTAGTCATCACGGACTACGAGAGTGAGGGCGGGGGGAAGGCACGGACAGCGGGAGTGAGGGGGAGAAGGCATGGACAATGGGAGTGCGGGTGGGGGAGGGGGAGAAGGCAAGGACAACTGGAGTGCGGGCAGGGGAAGGGGAGAAATGGGCGAGAAGGCACGGACAAGGGGAGTGTGGGCGGGGTAGGGGGTGAAAAGGCACGGACAACGGGAGGGAGAGGGTAGAGAAGGCAGTAGGAGAACCTCATTAAAGAAAATAGTGCTCACAGTCTAAATAACACGTACAGTGTAACACTTAAAGGAAAGGGGCCAGTAGCCATGGGAGGATACGAATGACGACATGGTCGTAATAAGGAGGGACTAACAAGCCTATAAACGAATCCGAAGGCAGCATTTATGAAGGATAAAGACATAAGACAATGAAAAATATGGGCGGGGGAGTGGGCGGGGTTTCCCTTATGTACTAAACTACAGCAGATCTTCACCAGAGAAGCGCTTGCACGCTGACTCTTGGCTCGACCTAAAAGTGACACAGTAAGCAAATTAACTTAAATAACAATGTGATCATGAGGTCCAGGCATCCCTGGAGACTGGATGGCCAAGTACAAAAAAAGAAGCAGATGTCAAAATGAAATGAGATCTAGTGTTAGAAAGGAGATTATATCAGGGCAAACATTAAGCATCAACAGCCAATAATGGAGGAGATTCCGGGCCCGATTCACAGGAATAACTTAAGACAAAATCCTAAACTTACTACCATTTTGGTATTCACAGAAGGCACTTACTCATTTTGGTATTCACAGAAGGCAATTACTCATTTCGGTATTCACAGAAGTTAGGAGTCCTAACTTTAGGACTCCTAAATGCCTTTTGTGAATACCGAAAGCCTTAAAATTAGGATTTTTCTCAGTTTAGTAGTAGTATAGTTAGGAGTCCTAACTTTAGGACTCCTAAATGCCTTCTGTGAATACCGAAAGTCTTAAAATTAGGATTTTTCTCAATTTAGTAGTAGTAAAGTTAGGACTCCTAACTTTAGGACTTCTAAATGTCTTCTGTGAATACCGAAAGCTTTAAAATTAGGATTTTTCTCAGTTTAGCAGTAGTAAAGTTAGGAGTCCTATCTTTAGGACTCCTAAACTGAGAAAAATCCTAATTTTAAGACTTTCGGTATTCACAGAAGGCATTTAGGAGTCCTAAAGTGAGGACTCCTAACTTCTGTGAATACCGAAGTGAGTAAGTGTCTTCTGTGAATACCAAAATGAGTAAGTGCCTTCTGTGAATACCAAAATGGTAGTAAGTTTAGGATTTTGTCTTAAGTTAGATCTGTGAATCGGGCCCACAGTCTCTGCCACAACCCACAATGAAACTTCATCAACCTCTTTTCAGGTCTGGCCAAGAAAGGGCTTTAGCTGTATTGCTAGCTGTAACAAAATAGCTTAATATGAAATACATAGATACATACATAGATGGGCATTTGGTCAGCTCTCTTCATCCATTGATCTGTCCCACTGTCATTCATATTTTTAATCTGTGCACCACAACATATATCTGGGAGCAGTGGCTAAGAGCACTTCAGCCACTGTTTTTTTTTTGCACCGCAACGGACTCCCATTTTTACTGATCACATGCAGCCATATGCACTTCTTATTCTTTGGGTTATTTTTGAAGATTTACACCATGTCTTCAGTTATATTGATTCAAAGCCAATACGTTTTCTTTGCTCCTTTAAGAATCATATTGTTTTGTGATTTGCTGTAAAACTAAAAGGGTTTTTGTACATGTTCACTGTTAGAGTCGGGGATCTCTGGTTGGCGCAAGGTTGCCCTTGTGTCAAGCAGGAACCCTCTCCTCCACGTCAGGGCGCAGGATAACCCCTCGCGAATGACCCTTGCTCACCCTCTAGGTGCGTGGCGTGAGCAGCCAAGGCGATTCCTCAGGCGTTGTTGGTTAAGCACTTACAATCATACACACAGTAAATACATCAATCCCCCCAGAAACGGACACCAGACTTGGATATATAAAAATACGATTCTTTATGTAAAAATAAGGTATATATATCTCAACAGACTTATCACAAGACCAATAACGTTTTCGCTAGGCCACCAGGTTATACAGCAGGCAAATGTTCTTGGTTCGTAGTTTCAAATGGATAGTTCGTAGTCTCTTTACTTGTAGTTCCAGTACTCACAGAGATCGGTTCCTGCGAACGGGGAAATAAGGCGTTGCGGGCCCCGAGCCCGATACTGGAACTTCTTTCGTGATGGGGAGAGTCGGCACCGGTCGGTGCGACTCTCAGCTTGGGAAGTGTTCTTGGGTCCTCAATCAGCAGGTGTGGGCACGTAGGCAGGCGCGGCCAGCGACCCTGTAGCACGGCGGTGCAGGAGGGTCTCCACAGCGGGGGCGGCGCAGCCTGAGATGTCCGGGGATAGCGAAGCGGGGTCACAGGGCACAGTCAGTGCAGCTGGATGACCCGGCGTAGATCACAGTCGTCGGACGGCTTCCGGCAGGAGGGGTGATAGCGCGTTCAGCGCGCTCCAGTAGCAGGCGGTGACAGGGATGCAGGCGGCCTGGCCCGGGGACAGAGAGCGACTCGGGACGGAGCGGGGCTCTCACGGGTTTGAGGCAGGCGAGCTTCTGGGTGTCACGGCCCTAGGAGGGGCGATGAGGGGCGCAGTCTCTTTTCCAGCGGGATGCACACACGGCTCGAATTGGAGGACGAGCAAAAGCACAGAGAACCCACTGTTCCTGGGGTTCAGTTCAGGGGGCAAGCTCAGATCAAGCCCTTGGAGAATGTTCAAGCACAAAGTAGCAAAGTCTTTTCAGTAAGTCTCTTCCTCTCCTCTCTCAGCAAGGCAAGCAGCAGGCCAGCTCCTCCGGCGTCTTCTTCTCCTTCTAGTCGGGCAGAGGTTCTTTGTGGTAAACAGGATTCTGATTCTTAGGAGCCAGGCTCCTACTTTTATACACCAATTCTTTTGTTCTTTAGCGCCAGGGGGCCTAGGCCTGGCTCAGTCCAGTTCTGGAGCACTCTGTTATGGTGACTCTGCTCTTTCCTTTCAGCAGCAGGGCAGAGACATCAGCCGCCCCACAGGGGGTGGCGCCGGCTTTGTGGTGGCAGAGCACAGGTCTATTCAAGAGTCAAGGTGTACTCCTCCCACCCATCCAGGTGTAATCTCTCTACCCACCACCTGGCAGCCAACCTGTCTCTGGGGATCCCCCCACCCTGCTCCTTACTGTTGCCAGGCAGAACACATACACACAGCAGAGGCGGACTGAGATGGTCAGGTCAGTAAATACTAACTTTCTAAAAGTAGTATTTACAAACCCAGGATATTAAAATAAACTTGACTACAAGAAGTATCTTATCATCCTGAGTTCAGGCATACCAAACTTGACACTCTACCATGCTCTCTGAGTCCACTGGGGTCACAGCGTTGGCGGGATCCCAGCAGCCCATTCTGGCCTATGGAGAGCAGGTAGCCTTCAATAGTGAAAAACGACAAGGGCTGTAATTCACTACTAAGACATGCCACACACATCAGGGCATGTCCTACCTTATGCCTACAATGCACCCTGCCCTCGGGCCTACCAGAGGGGTGGCTAATATGTAGGTAAGGGAAGGTTTAGGGACTTGCAAGTGGGGGCACTTGCGCAGTCAGCGCGACGGTCCCGGACCGCGCACAGGGTCGGCGGTGGCAGACCCTAGACACACTTTACAAGGCCGCTTCCGTGGGTGGCGCAACCAGCGCTGCAAGCCCACCAGCAGCATTGGCATTCACAAGCCCTGGCACCCCTGGTGCACTTTACTGGGGACTGACAGTGAATCCAATAAACCAATCATGGACATCAATTACAGGTACACTTTTTACCATAGGGAGAGCATACGCACCTTAGCACTGGTCAGCAGTGGTAAGGTGCCCAGAGTCATAAAACAGCCAATAACAGGTCAGAAAAAATACAGGAGGAAGGCAAACAGTTTAGGGATGACCCTGCAAAAAGGGCCAAGTCCAACACAACCCCCTTCCAGCCAAAACGCAGGGTAGACCAATCACCACTGTGATGGTCTTCCCTGCTTGGGGCGATAGAACAAGGACCTGGCCCGCAACTGCAGGGGCAGACTCCAGTTCTAGGCCAATCTGAACCTATTGGACTCTCTCTGTCCATACTCTCAGGGCCCACCAAGCCAATCCATGGGTAACCCTTCTCCTCACCTGTGGACACCACCTGTGCAGCACCTAACCTTAACTGGCCCACAGGTGTGTCCCAACAGACAGACAGCAAAATGCTACAGTGGCCACTCACAGTAGTCAGGGATGAGACCCAGGCCGTATGCCTCTCAGGGCTCTCAATCCTCTGTGGCGCCAGGGAGCGGGGGGCAGTAGCCCCAGGCGCTTGGCACCCTTTGTCCATTCTCCCCCTTGTCAGGTCAGGTATGACATCCTGGCACTGACCCACCAGCCCCAGGACTGTACCCGGCGGCTGGACCCACGACTGGGGTGGCCTCTCCCACACCCGGTCCTTCTCCTTGGGGCTCTGTACCCTCCCACCTGGAGTGGTACCCCCTTCCAGAATTGTCAGGGCACCTGGGGCAGGTGTCCTGCGCAATTCGCCCACCAGTTCAGGTGTTCTATCCTGCAACTGGGCGTCCAGGTCAGGGGGGACACTCTGAACCTGGCCCTCCAACCTAGGGTCTAAACCCCTCAGTTGAGCCGGGGTCAGAGGCGAGGACGCCCTCCCTCTGCACCCCCTTCCAGAGTACTGCCCACTCCCAACTGGCGTGGTACCCCCAGAAGCAACATGGGTCAGGACACTTATTACAGTAGTCCCACCCTCCAGGTCAGACAACACCTGAACCTGGCTTCCCAACCCTGGGACCAACCCATGCGGTTGAACGCTCGCCTGGCGCACCAGGACTTCCTGGGGAGCACGCATGCCCCCCCTGAGGGTGACACATAACTCATGTGTCGTGTGACAGTCTGCCTGGTGCTGATCTCCCGACCCCTGTCCATCTGACAGTGCCTGCAGATCCCCCAGGACAGAAGTGGTGTCACCATGGTCACTCACGGGGGACGCAGCCCTTCTGGCTGACCCCTGACCCACTGGTTCTTCCACTGGGGACTCTTTCCCCCCTCACCCCTCACTCTGGACCTCTGCACCCTCCCAACTGGAGCGGTACTGCCAGACACCAGAACTGATGGAGACCTGCTTACAGACACTCCCAGCTCACCAGACACTAGAGGATCCCCCTCAACGGGCGGCCCATCAGGACAGCCTAGGCTCCCCGCCTGGTGTTCCCTTAAAGAACCATCCAGGCTCTGAGACTGGGTTTCGGGCACCTGGGGGCACGCAGCCCCACACTCACTCCTTCTCCACTGAGACAGGACGTGAGCCCCTACACCCCTCCCACTACCATGGGACCTAGCTGGGCTACTCTGCACCACTTCCACCACTCTGGGTTGGAAGATACCTGAGCCACTCCCCACAGGGTCACTCCCCAATGCCTCTCCAGACCCTCTGGAATCCACCAAAAGGTCTGCCTCCAATGTGGGCTCTCTGCGGTCAGAGAACTCACCCTCACACAGGTGTTGGCATAGCTCTGGAAAACAGGGACTTACAATATGCTCTCCCACAATTGGATCACACAGCCCCCTAGCAGGGTTAACCAAACTATCCTTCACCTTACCATCCAGTGCCTCACACACGTACTCCACACCACTCTCCTGAGACTGGCAAGACAGTATCTGACTGTCTCTGTCCCACAACCCACACTCTTCTGGGCGGTCTTCACACTCACCCACCAGGACTTCAATGTTGGGGGAACCCCTCTCCCTGTACCTCTCAGCTAGAGTCAGTAGAGTGTCCCTCCCTCCACTAGGACTATGAACCCCTGCGCCAGTTACCCTATTCCCTTCAGGGATACTGCGCATTACTGGAGCTACCTCATGCCCTTGAACCTCCTGGTGTATGTTAACCCCCTCCTTCAAATCAGGCGCCACATCTCTGGGTGTGCGTACTACTCTCTCAGCACTGTAAAACTCAATATTGCTGCCACCAGAGGGAGAGCGGTCTAAACTCTTGATCTGGAGATCCAACTCCCTCATTCTTATATCATGATCCATTTGGCGTTGTTGTGCCTCCAAGGCCAACTTCTGCTTCTCCATTTTCATTTGTCCTGCCAACTTTGCCATCTCCATTGCATGTGCCCTGTCTGCTGCCCTGTCTGCCAGCTCCTCTGGGGACAGGACTCTGCTGGGCTCCACAAGGTTGTCGGGTGGGACGATGTCCCCCGCATTCCGTAGGTCTCGTGACTCCTTCCAGGCTCTCAACGCCTTGGTGTACTGGGTCTTCCTCTTGCATCCAGCATGGGGGACTCTGAATTGTACACTGTAGCCTTTCAATTGCTCCATCGTGTAGCCTTCCAGTCTCTCCCAATCCACCTCATCGATTCCAGAAATCACAGAGAGTGCTCTCCCAGCGGAGTGTGAGCCAGGCATGGTTGCAGTAATGGCAGATGTCTCAACAAGGTTCAACAAATGAAAACCTGTGGCTGCGTTATTTGGTCTGCTCTCACTATCTGGTGATTAATAATTCACTGTATGCAAATTATAAGTGCAAATCCGAAATCCCAACCGCTGCCACCAATGTTAGAGTCGGGGATCTCTGGTTGGCGCAAGGTTGCCCTTGTGTCAAGCAGGAACCCTCTCCTCCACGTCAGGGCGCAGGATAACCCCTCGCGAATGACCCTTGCTCACCCTCTAGGTGCGTGGCGTGAGCAGCCAAGGCGATTCCTCAGGCGTTGTTGGTTAAGCACTTACAATCATACACACAGTAAATACATCAATCCCCCCAGAAACGGACACCAGACTTGGATATATAAAAATACGATTCTTTATGTAAAAATAAGGTATATATATCTCAACAGACTTATCACAAGACCAATAACGTTTTCGCTAGGCCACCAGGTTATACAGCAGGCAAATGTTCTTGGTTCGTAGTTTCAAATGGATAGTTCGTAGTCTCTTTACTTGTAGTTCCAGTACTCACAGAGATCGGTTCCTGCGAACGGGGAAATAAGGCGTTGCGGGCCCCGAGCCCGATACTGGAACTTCTTTCGTGATGGGGAGAGTCGGCACCGGTCGGTGCGACTCTCAGCTTGGGAAGTGTTCTTGGGTCCTCAATCAGCAGGTGTGGGCACGTAGGCAGGCGCGGCCAGCGACCCTGTAGCACGGCGGTGCAGGAGGGTCTCCACAGCGGGGGCGGCGCGGCCTGAGATGTCCGGGGATAGCGAAGCGGGGTCACAGGGCACAGTCAGTGCAGCTGGATGACCCGGCGTAGATCACAGTCGTCGGACGGCTTCCGGCAGGAGGGGTGATAGCGCGTTCAGCGCGCTCCAGTAGCAGGCGGTGACAGGGATGCAGGCGGCCTGGCCCGGGGACAGAGAGCGACTCGGGACGGAGCGGGGCTCTCACGGGTTTGAGGCAGGCGAGCTTCTGGGTGTCACGGCCCTAGGAGGGGCGATGAGGGGCGCAGTCTCTTTTCCAGCGGGATGCACACACGGCTCGAATTGGAGGACGAGCAAAAGCACAGAGAACCCACTGTTCCTGGGGTTCAGTTCAGGGGGCAAGCTCAGATCAAGCCCTTGGAGAATGTTCAAGCACAAAGTAGCAAAGTCTTTTCAGTAAGTCTCTTCCTCTCCTCTCTCAGCAAGGCAAGCAGCAGGCCAGCTCCTCCGGCGTCTTCTTCTCCTTCTAGTCGGGCAGAGGTTCTTTGTGGTAAACAGGATTCTGATTCTTAGGAGCCAGGCTCCTACTTTTATACACCAATTCTTTTGTTCTTTAGCGCCAGGGGGCCTAGGCCTGGCTCAGTCCAGTTCTGGAGCACTCTGTTATGGTGACTCTGCTCTTTCCTTTCAGCAGCAGGGCAGAGACATCAGCCGCCCCACAGGGGGTGGCGCCGGCTTTGTGGTGGCAGAGCACAGGTCTATTCAAGAGCCAAGGTGTACTCCTCCCACCCATCCAGGTGTAATCTCTCTACCCACCACCTGGCAGCCAACCTGTCTCTGGGGATCCCCCCACCCTGCTCCTTACTGTTGCCAGGCAGAACACATACACACAGCAGAGGCGGACTGAGATGGTCAGGTCAGTAAATACTAACTTTCTAAAAGTAGTATTTACAAACCCAGGATATTAAAATAAACTTGACTACAAGAAGTATCTTATCATCCTGAGTTCAGGCATACCAAACTTGACACTCTACCATGCTCTCTGAGTCCACTGGGGTCACAGCGTTGGCGGGATCCCAGCAGCCCATTCTGGCCTATGGAGAGCAGGTAGCCTTCAATAGTGAAAAACGACAAGGGCTGTAATTCACTACTAAGACATGCCACACACATCAGGGCATGTCCTACCTTATGCCTACAATGCACCCTGCCCTCGGGCCTACCAGAGGGGTGGCTAATATGTAGGTAAGGGAAGGTTTAGGGACTGGCAAGTGGGGGCACTTGCGCAGTCAGCGCGACGGTCCCGGACCGCGCACAGGGTCGGCGGTGGCAGACCCTAGACACACTTTACAAGGCCGCTTCCGTGGGTGGCGCAACCAGCGCTGCAAGCCCACCAGCAGCATTGGCATTCACAAGCCCTGGCACCCCTGGTGCACTTTACTGGGGACTGACAGTGAATCCAATAAACCAATCATGGACATCAATTACAGGTACACTTTTTACCATAGGGAGAGCATACGCACCTTAGCACTGGTCAGCAGTGGTAAGGTGCCCAGAGTCATAAAACAGCCAATAACAGGTCAGAAAAAATACAGGAGGAAGGCAAACAGTTTAGGGATGACCCTGCAAAAAGGGCCAAGTCCAACATTCACCTACCTGCTGGAAAATACCTGTGCTGTTGTAGTAAAATGATATATAATGGTTAATTATTGTTAATTTAAAATATTTTTTGCACATTTGCTACTTTAAATTTTTGTGGCATGTGCTTACAGTAAACATTAACCATCTCCCAAGCTTGCCAATACAGACATACTGGCTTTGCTAATGCTCCTTTAAAAGTGGTGGAGCACAGGGTCACATAATGTTATGTTATGTTACGGAATTTTTTAAGCGCAGCAGTTACCCAGAGGTGTCCTGGCGCTAGTTACCTATCCATTTGGCAGAGCAGCAGATGAAAGAATATATGTCAAAAAGCCAGGTCTTCAGACCCCTCCTAAAGTCTAGAAGATCAGTGGCATTTCTCAAGTGAAATGGGAGGTAATTCCAGGCTTTGGCTTCCAGGAAGATGAAGCCTCGGCCTCCCCAAGTCACCTTTTTATAACTGGAACTGTAACCAACCTGGCCCCAAGGGACCGAAAATTTCTTTTTGGTATATACCACTTAAATTGTTTTCGTAGGTACTCGGATCCTATTCCTTGAAGTGCCTTAAATACGGTACACAATGATTTAAAGCGGACCCGATTCCTTAACGGGGGCCAATGCAGTTTTTTGATTCCCTTGGAAATGTGTAATGTTGCAGCTCAGATGTGAATCAACTTAAAATTCAAATAAAGTTTGCTAGCAAGACAAGATACATTTGTGTTGCCAACATTAACACAGAAACACTTTGACTCAAAACCAATAGATACAGCAGCAGTACCTGGACATTGCCGCTAATTTGTTTTCATGCAAAGGTGTATACGTACATTTTGTGAACTAGTCATGCTGGAGGTTGTATACTAGGTGTGACTTGATGACAGGATGATGCATAATTTTCCACCATTTTAGTAGAATTTCTAATTTCTCTTAGGATGCTGCAGTTTATTTTACCAGTTTCTTTAGACTTATTTTCAAATTGCTTCAGAAAGTAACATATGTTTATCTGATACTATCTTAGCTCACAGAGTGTAGGAGAAAATGCCTCTCAGCTTATATTTTTATCTTTTCACCATGGGTCCAGAGAAAGGTCTGCCGGGTATGCACGTGTTTGCGCTGATTTCTTTTGATCTCCAGTTTGTAACCAGGAAGCCCTTACCTTAAGACTGTGTGCGCCAGCTAAGTGTACACAGGCTGAGATTGTCAGCCAATCTGCTTGTTTTGAAAAAAACCTAAACAGCATCAGCACCATGGTACTTTCCCATTTTATTACCAGGGTGGACCTTGACAGGTGGAGGCCCTGGGCAATTGCCCACTTTCCCCATGCCTTAAAATATCTCTGTTAGGGCATCAACTGCAGCAAACAGCAAGATGATAGGTGGAATGATTAAATTAATCTAAGCCACTGACAACCACTTGGGCCACATTCCAGTTCATCATTTTTCACCCAACATGCCACTCTAAACAAAGACCTGCTTTAGGCATATCAGTCCATACCATGGACGTCAATTGTGCGTCACCAGGGGTTGCCACTGCACCCCTAGACCATGTATTGTAACCCCTGCACCTTGCTTACAACCCCTGGTCACATTGACATTTGTTCACGCATAGCAGTTCAGTCATTTGGCCCCTAGATTAAAAAAACATAATGCATTCTGTTGATGTTTTAACTTTGGACAGTTTTTCTTACTGTTCCAGCCTTCTGTGATGTTAAGTGCATTGCTTGGGGTTCCAGTTATACTGTTTGTACCGTAATGTAGACATAGCCCTGGCAGCAATATGCCGCACATTTGCAACATGTATTTGGCCTCTGCGGGTGTGCTTCTGTACAAGCAGGGTACTGCTTCTGTTCCCAGAGAGGTAGGACACCGAGCTCGGCACATTGATGACATGTCCCAGTGTGACGGTGCTGTGTGTCTACCCAGCCCTGGAATGCCACGCCGTGCTGCTAATCCACATGGAGGTAGGCCGGGGCCAGGTTCTGGGACAGTGATTGGGAGGAAAGGGTGCAGCCCATAAAACTGACCACTTAATTGTGTGAATAGGGCTGCTTTATTGAAACAGGTGCAGATCACAAAACTTTCCTGGCAACCATCTTACAAAACTATAAACTTGCATTATACCACCCCTATGGTTCCACCCCCACATACCCACCCCACAGCTAACTCCTTTACATGTAGTGCATTTCAACATTATCAACTTTCTATTACCCCTACATCTTAAGACTGCTCGTTGGAACCTGTAAATAATCAGTTGTTCTATACTGAACCTTGAACTGCCTTCATACCCTTCCCTTGCAATGGTTCGCCAACTGGCAATGCCAACCAAACTTCTGCCAACTCCTGACAAACTTTCCATGCCCCTCCCACCCAGAAAAAGGTGGGAGGTACTACTGTCTTTTTCTGCCCCCCCCCTGTCCTGGTAGCCGAGTTTGAATGCCTAATATTTAAGGTCCTGTCCAAAACGTCTATATAGGTCCATCCCAATCCTAGACAATTTGAACCCATTTCCCGAAATAATTCTTTGGCCTTGAACTTAATAACCGATTGGCAAAGCTGCCCAAAACCAAGCTCCCTGTAAAAACAAGACATTTCCCTATTCAAGTTCCGCCTTGCTCTATCAATAGCAGTGGGCTAAGACGCTATGCTCCAACTCCTCCTCGGCACAAACTCAGTCCACAAGACAAAGCATCCTGCTCAACTGTTCCTGATGATTGGCAAATTCTTCTTCATGTTCTGCATGAAAACCACCCCTTGCTCTATAACCAGGTTGTTTGCCGGAGGTGTAAAATCAAAACATTTAGACACCTGCCGCCCACCATCATACTATTCAAAATCCTCAATAGTTCACTTCAACAGATGCCCTTCATTCCCTTCCATTTAATAGGAAAAATGCGATGGTTAAAACCCAAATTAGTCCTAAAGTTCCTTTGCACACCTGAATGGCTGCCCACTTGATGAAAGAGTGGCACACCACCCAAATAGCCACCTCCTCAGCCGCTGGACCTGCTACCGAACCTGAAAAGAAACAAACAAGCAGTGAGGATTCAAATAGGTGCCCCCATCATGCGCTCCTCACCCCCAAAACCTGCAAACAGTGTCTGTAACACTCAGACAACGGGAGGCCCAACTGCATAATATCCTCGAGCGCCCATCCTCTATTTTCTGCCTCTGACGCTGCACCAAAGCGAAAGGATTGCGTGGTGTAATAATTTGCATGCACTCCCAGTTCAAGCAAAGCCTTTCACAGTAATGACAGTAACTGGTATGCTGTCACTTTCTCCCCAGACCTATGGCGAAGAACAAACCAAGGGACATCCCAAAACATCTCACCTATAGCTCTACCCATGCAACCTGACAGGGGCCTGGCAGACCCACAGCATGCAATGCAACACTATTCCTCTGTGCCCTTTGATCTGTTTTGCAGTGGCTGCTAAGCCGTATCTCCAATCTACCTTCCCTCCAGGACACATCCTCGCACTTGACTCCCCCCGCACCCCTCCCTCCCAACAACTCTGACACTCGAAAGGTCTTGAAGAACATTTACGTGATAAGTGTGGAAAACAAGCAAGTCTCCAACGCATCACTGTACACCTCCGGCAACTGGCACAGCACCCTGCAAAGTAAAATCCAAGATATCTGCTTCCTAACCCACACCCCTTGCTCCTGTGCTCAAGCCTCCAACATCCTGCTGCCTGCTGAGGGGGATTAACCTCATAGCAATTTGACCATAAAGGCAATCCATGCCATTATTCCTGTAATGCTAACTCCTGTGAGACACTTCTCTATCAAGTCTAGTATGTACTGAATCACGTCTTCAGCACTCAACCAAGCTTCCTCCCGACGGCCTGAACCCAAGAACTACTTCCAGGCCAGCGAATACCCTACCTATGTTTATTTCACCAGCTGTACCATCCGATTTTGCCTACGGACCACAACCTTGCTGGCATGGGCGTTGGGTCTCTTTTGCATCCTCGGCCAACCCATGGAATGTCCTCCATTGTGAATGAGACAAAGCATTTGGGCCTTGAAAGAGATATAATACCGCAAGCATCCTAACACAAAAACCTGCAGCAGCAGACTGCATCACACTTCGCCATCAATTCCCCTGGGCCCACCCACACCACCAGTGACATGGCCACGTCAATTGAGGAGCATGTTACCGCTGCTACTTCTTCTACAATTAAATAATTCACTGACTCTCCTGGCCGGGACAAGTACTGAATCAAATTAAATTGGCCTTTCCCTATTTGGGCACCACCCCAATTGGTGAAATGAGAAGGTCTTCCATCGGCCAATCATGACGGGGTCCCTCCATCCAGCCCTCAGAGAACTCTTTCGACAATTTTTCTTAGACCACCTGTCTATTCTCTTTCGCAGAGCGCAAATTGTCAGCTCACTGCCGTGCCTGAGGTCCTGCATACCCCAAGTGAAATCCCCAGCAAATCCCCTCCCATAACCTGCCCGCCACTTCAGGACGCCCGTAAAACCTCAGCCAATACTCCAACCTGTCTAGGTTACAGGAGTATGAGCCTTTTGCCCTAAATCTTGGAGCTCCTTTCCCACCTGAGGAACCAGAGAAATGCTGTGGCTGCTGAACGCCTGCCTTGCCCTCTCCCTTGCTGGTGCCACTGACCTGACCCCTGTTGTTAGCCACTACCTGCTACAAAGTAAATGACGAGGGGATGTCACCCACACACTTTGAGTGCTCGTGGCAGAATTTACAATATTTCAGAGTTTACAATCCTTTATTTAAATCCCAGCAGGTGCCCCTGTCTGTGCCTTTGCTGCCACCACCCTCCTTCATGGGTGGGACAGTTCTGAAAGGGGCAATATACATTTGGCAGGCTGTCTCTGTAAAAACGGTCTTGTCCAGTTTTATGGCCACCATTGTGTGCTGCCATAGGCCTGAATCCAATTCCCCCCATTTCGCCTCAGGATCCCAGGCCAAACGCACCCTAAATTCTTCATCCCAGGCATTTCCATCTACCGTAATTTGAGCCTTCCGCATTACGTCCATGTACTTGAACATGGCAATGCAGCGCTCTGGATATTTTTTCACATCATATACTGGCATAAATTAAGAAGGCTGCAGTCCAGTTCTCTAATGTCAGAGCTACCATGGAATGCCTCACCTCTTTAGAGCACACCTCCCTGTGGAAAAGTTTAAGCATCTACACAATATTCCCTCTTGTAAATCGGCTGCTTCGTAGCTAACAACAGGTTTGCCAACAGCAGCTTAGTAACACCCATGTATGGCAACTTTGTTATCTTGAGATCATTACTTTCTGGACCTTCCTTCTTCTCCCCTACTTCTACTGACCTCCCAATATCCTCCCAGTCCTCACAACTGCATCTGTCTTGTTCGCTCTGTTTTACTAGCCCTTGGCACCATCCTGTTCATCAGTGAACACACCCATATCCAGCACATACTTTCTCTTCCGTAAATATTCCCGCTCCCCTCTTGGCATCTCCTCTCCATCCACACCCGTGGATACCATCTCTGGTACCCCACTACATCTGTGGCCTTACCTAGTGTGAAGGCTGGTGCCAGTACTGTTACAGTCTGCCTCGCCAGGGGTCTCTCTGTTCCGAAACCCTCAGCAGCCTCTCCGCATAAGCATGTAAGACACTGGACATCCGGTTAGTGACACACCCCATTGCCACTCCTAAGCTCTACATCCACCACTTCCCATGTTCTAGACTATCTTCATTGTAGTCTAAGACTGTGATCCCTAGCGGGTCCATCATGTCACCCCATCTGGGGCCCGTACCCACATCAGACTCATCAACTGACTCAGAAGCCACAACTGTGGAGCGGCGTGGGACATCCTGAGGGTGGTGAATTAACCTGTCCCTGCCGCTCTGCCAATGGCACTCTCTTGCTCTCCGCAGTGTGCACGTCAGAGGCCATCTAGACCTACCAGCTGCTGAGGCTAACGAGGTCATGCTGGACCTTCTTATGCTAGCCGTGTAGGGTTCTCCCGCCGACTTCAAGTGAACAGCTCTGGGCCCAGCTTTCTCTTCCTCTATGAGTTGGGGAGCCGTTCACAGGTCTGCTGTTTCCGGATTTCTGTGTTGCTCCTGTACCTGCAAGAAAGACGACAGGAGTGGTGAGCTGGCTCCCTGTGCTCACCCTGACAACTCCCCCAAAACCCTGGAAACCACTGTACCAATCCCACTGACCCCTTCCCTGCGCCAGGCCTTCCGTGCTTTCCCCAACCCCCCCAATGCCCTCTTCCCGGGGCAGTTACCTGGCCACTTCCTGACAAATGTGCTCCTCTTGGAGTTTGCCGGCCCGTTAGCATCCTCCCCGCTCTATTCTAACATGTATGGCACAAGGGCAGGTATGGGCCCTCCTCCTGAATCTGATAAATCCCCTCCTGCCCCCAAGGGGTCCTGCTCCCCCACCCCCCTAGAAACCCCAGTGTTAGACTTTGTACCATTGGCGTTAGTCTCCCTTCCATTTTTTACTGATTACCTCCTCTGTTTTTGATCTGTTTGCTGGTTTTAGATGCTTTGGGCACCATGCAACTGCTATTCAGAGCAAGTGCTCCTTATGTTAAATTGATGTATTGATTAGTGACTCCATGATTGGGTTATTTGATTTACATGTCAGACCCTAGTTGCGTGCACCATGTGTGCCCAGGGCTTATAAATCAAATGCTGCTGGTGGGCTTGCAGCACTGGTTGTGTCACCCACAGAAGCAGCTTGTAAAGTGTGTCTCAGGCCTGCCATTGCAGAGCCTGTGGGCAGTCAAGTGCTGCCATGTTGACTGGGCAAGTGCACCCACTTGCCAGTCCCTAAACCTTCCCTTATCTTCATATCAGACACCCCTAAGGTAGGCCCAAGGGCAGGGTGCATTGTAAGTATGAGGTAGGACATGCCCTGGTGTGTATGGCATGCCCTAATAGGGAATTTCAGCCATTTTCATTTTTCCCCATAGTCCAGAATGGGCAGTTTGATAATTACATCCTATAATCCTAACTGACTCAGGGAACACAGTAGAAATTCGAATTTAGTATGCCTGAACTCAGAATGATAAAATACATCTTTTAGTAAAGTTGGTTTTAAAATTCTGTGTTTCAAAATACCACTTTTAGAAAGTAGGTATTTTCTTGCCTAACTATCCCAGCCTGCCACTGCTAGTTTGAGTGACAGGAGCTGGGGGATTCCAGGAGACAGGGTGAGTCAGCACAAGGCTGAATAGAGAGATCTGCATGTAGATTGGTGGGAGGAGTTGCACCTGAGAACTGAATAGGGCTGTGCCTTCCCTCCACAATGCTGGCTCCACCTCCTGTGGTGTGTCTGATGTCCCTGGCCAACACTGTGAAAGGAAAGAAGTAGTCTTGTCAAGAAAGTGCTCCAGGACTGACCAGAACTGGTTTGGACTAGGCAAAGGCCTCTCTGCCTTCAGAGACCAAAGGATTTAGTAGTATAAATATGGGGACCCAGACACCAAGACTTTAGATCACTTCTGGAACAACAAGACAAACTTTTGCCAAAGAGAAGAACCAAGGAAACTGCAGGAGTTTGGACTGATCCCCTGCCAGTGTGCTGTGTTGCTGGGTTGGCCTGCAGTGGTTTCTTTATTGCCAAGGAAAGGAGAAGGAGAAGGAACTTTTAAAGAACTTTCATCATCTTGCAGAATATTATTCCAAGGGCTTGAACTTGTGCTTGCCTCCTGCTGAAGTCTCAGGGCCAAAAGACTTCACCACGAAGCTCCACTCTGAATTTCCTTGCTGGGAATTCTATCTGCAGAAGCCTGAGTATCGCTGGGAGCTGGAAGCGTGACGCATCGAGAAGAAGCATGTCGCAGTTGCAGCTGTTGCCGTTGCATCGCCGGAGAAGCGTGTTGCCACCGTGGAGGTTGCTGCCGCATCACCAGACAAGCATGCCATCGTCAAACTGTTACACAACGCATCACCGGAGAAGCGTGTCGCCGCCGCAAGGTCTCCGTCGCATCACCGGAGAAGCATGTCGCAGGGCCTGTTGCGGTCTCAAATCTACAGAGTTCGCTACACGGCCGCCGGGCGTGCACGCATCATCTACACATCGTACCATCAAGGGCGCAATCTTATCGCACCGGATTGTCGCATCGAGGCGCCATCTTGCCGCATCTCAACCCGACCGCAGTACGAGAATCTACGCATCTACTCCTCTCCGGTAATGATCAAGACGCATCCCTTACTCTGCGCAAGCATTGAGGTGCGACGCATCCTCTCCCCCGAAGCAAGGAACCAACGCATCTCCAACGCTGCGAGCCTTTTGTTTATTTTGCGTTTCGCATCCAGGTACTTTTGTGAGAACTTTGACGCATTTACCATCAACTTGAACTAAGTTACTTCTACCATCTTAAAGTCAATTTTGAGTACAGTATTGTGGATTTTTGTCGTTTGCGGTCTTGTGTTAAGTCTATATAAAGAATATTTATTTTTATAAAACCTGTGTGGTGTCCGTCTGTAGTGTTTTCACTGTATTACTGTATGTATTCACAAATGCTTAACACACTGCCTCTGAGATAAGCCTGTCTGCTCATGCCAAGCTACCAAGGGGGTGAGCAGGGGTTGTCCAGTAGTGTAACCCCCTTTCCCTGACTTAGAAGCAAGGGTCCCTATTTGGTCAAATGCCAACTGCCAACTTGAGACCCCCAGTTCTAACACTGGTGGTAAGCGGTGAAGATTTGGATCTGCATTTGTGACTCATATACAGTAATTGGTGTAGACTACTAGTGAGTGCAGACCAAATGCGACCACATACTTTCTTGGTCGAAATTCTTTTCATTGGACTGTTATTTTTCCTGAGAACTGCCAATTCTTACTGCCATGAGTAGACCAGCATCTGTTGCATCTATGGATCTAGATTTTGAGCAAGAGAGGTTGGAAACCTACACTTTGGAACAGCTCAAGCATCTCTTCAAGAAATTGAAAGTTGCTTGTTGGACTTGGCCCTTTTTGGCAACTTCACTCCTGAACTTTTTGCCTTAAGCTCTGACATGGTGGTAGTGGTTTTAGGCCTCTGTGCACTTTAGCACTGTGGTCCAGTGCAAAGTGCGTGCGCTCTCTGTGTACATGTGGTGAGATGGGCCTGCCCTCCCATAGGAATGCATGGGGGTTAAGTGTGTCCATGGTAATTCCTGGTATGAGAGGAGTGCAGGGTCAAGTTTAGTATGTATGAACTCGTGAGGATAAATGCTGCACAATGGTATGCGCAGATTTATGGTGACTTGTGGAGAAACGCCACTTTTAGAAGTTGGCATTTCTGTGTGCTATGTGTCTACCTGCATGATGTGAATTGCATGTCTGGCTTGTGATTGACAGGAGCTGAGAGGTGTGGGTGGCTCCAGGAGGGGCAGTGTGTGTCAGCGCTGGGCTCATGGGACACCTGGAGTAAGAGTGGTAGGAGGGATAATCCCCTGACTCTGAATAGGATGGTGCTTCCCTAGTGAATGCTGGCTTCGCCCCCCTGTGGTGTGTCTGATGGCGAGCCCCCGCCTGACAAAGGGGAAGAGCAGCTTGCAAAACAAAGTGCTCCAAATCCCCCCTGAACCAGTTGCATCTGGTTCCCCCATGCCCATGCGTGCTGCTGTTGGGACCCAGGGGAGACTGCCAGGAGGGCTTGCCTCCCTGGGCCCTGAATTACCCCTTTATCCCTAAGGACTTCCAGGACTCATGGGCACCTAGCGCCTGGTGAGCGCTACCTATTTCCAAGAAGGAGCATGAGGGCTCAGTAGCGCTGGGCTGCTCGACTTGATGGGGGGAATCTCGGCGTGATGGATTCCCTGTAATGCCTTAATTGCGGGTGCCCACCCCGCATATTCAATCTTGATTGCGGGTGCCCACCCCGCTTCTGCATGTGTTTTCATGGCAGGTGCCCATCCCGCATGTGCCTGCTTAAAGAGGGAGCCTACCCCTCATTTTGCGGTAGAAGAGATCACTGCAACGGCCCGAGTGAAAATGGCCGCCGACCCGGAAGCCAGGCAAAGTTCACCTGCATCTGGGAGGGGCCGGCGGCAGGGCCGGAAGAGGTGCCCGTGTTGTGGAGCGGGGCTCCTGTTAGCAGATGGGAGCCCACCCCGCACTGGCGAACCACAGAGAAAACCCGGCGGGAGCCCACCCCGCCTTAGTAAATGCGCCGGAGACGTGAGGGAGAGAGAGTGCGGATGGAGCCTCGCGGGCTCCCACAGCGAAGTACCGGGTCCAAGAGGGGCCCAGTGTCTTGTGGGCATACCGAGGCACATTGTCGGTGCCTGGACGGTCCCGCCAGAGAGCGGGCTGCCCCAACGAGGGGAGACATGTTTTTACAGCCCCGTGGGGTCCAGAGGGCACAGAGGTGCCGGGCCCCCCCCTTTAGGAAAGTGCCACAACTGCACCGCACCAGCGGGGGCAGCTGACGAGAATTGGGCACAATTGATTCAGAGTCCCTGAGTGGGACAGGCGGCACAGATGTGCCAGGCCTTCACTGGAGTTACAGCTGCTCAGCACGCCACATTTAGGCCACAGTTCTTTGGGGGGCATGTGTTGAGAGAGGAGTGAGATGCTCTAATTTGACCTAGCGCAATGGTGCACTTTGGATTCCGCTGCATAAGCAGCAGCCCTGACCTTCTGGACACAGGGCATTTGAGCCCCTTTGAGAAGGCCAGTTGGCCAGGGGGTCAGTGGTTTACGTGATATTAGGAAATGTGATGCTTTACTGTGACTCATGCCTCTAAATGCATTTGGGGATGAGATTATGTGCGTAATGTGTTTATGCCAGTGAGATTATTTCCTACTGTGAGTATACCCCTAACGTGAGTGATGCTTAGGAGGTTAGGGTCTAAGATGTTAGACTGATGAGGTTGGCGTACAATGTGTTTGCCGCCTAATGTGATACTGTGCATAATGTGATTTATGTTACAGGATGATACTGAGTACAGTGGTTACCAGTGATTACTGGTTGTACGTTTATGATATGTCTTACTTGTACTAAGTTCACTTTGTGATGGTTCTGACAGTGGTCCAGTGGGCCCTGCCAGGTGTAAATAATCCCTTGTAAATATGACCTAGTGCCAGGTGGCACGATGTATATTATGTGTTTACTATTCTAATGTGTTATGAGAATACAAAGGCTATTTTTGATGTAACCTTGTGTGGAGTTCCTTTTGTGGTGTGCCTTGGATGTTGTTGCTGTGTGCGTGCGCAAACGCTTTACACACGGCCTCCGGGATAAACCTGACTGCTCGTGCCAAGCTACCAAGGGGGTGAGCAGGGGTTATCTATGGCGTGTAACTCCCTTGCCCTGACTAGAGTGGAGGTCTCTGCTGGCTTTGGCGCAAGCCTTAGCCAACCAGAGATCCCATTTCTAACATTGCTACACCAGGCATTTCTAAAAAGGATGACTACCAAAAGGCGCTGAGGGCCTGGGTAGAACCAAGAAATGCCCCTGAGTTGGTGGTGGAGCCAGCTGGGGATCCAGATGGGCAACTGGATAGGCCAGTGTTTCCAGCCAGGGGAGGGGTACCATCCGCACCTGGCAGTAGTATCTCTTCCAAAGACCTGTCCCCCAGAGAGCTGGAAGACAGGGAGAGAAATAGGGCACACAAGCTGGAGATGGCTAAACTTAAGATGGCGGATCACAGGGAAATAGAGAATAACAAGTTGCCCTTGGAAAGAGAGAATGTGAATGGAACATGAGAGGATGTTGAGAGAGTTAGATATCAAGGCAAAGGGCTTAGAGATCAATCCCTCTGGTGGCAGCGCACCATCTGTGCCTTCAGAAGGCAGGGTGTATATCCCCAAGGATGTCATAAAAGATTTTCATACGCATGAAGATATTAGGCAGTGGTTTGCAGCCTATGAGATAGCAAAATTGGCCCACTGGGTCCCTGAGAAGGATTGGGGAGCTGGGTTGTGGGGCCGCTTTGTGAGTGAAGGGAGGGATACTTTGTTAGACCTACTCAGTGAAAATAGGATGTCTTATGTCCACATGAAGGAAGCCCTGGTGACAAGGTATGGTTTGACCCAGAACTCTATAGACAAAGATTCAGGAATTGTGTAAGAAGCTGGAGTAGACCACTTGGGTAGAATATGTATCTTTCTTTTGCAGAGCTATAGATGGTTGGGTGAAGGGAAGCAAAGTGGATACTTTTAAAGCACTCTATGATTTGGTTGCAAGGGAGCACTTGTCTGCTAATTGTTTTCCAGAGCTATGCCGACACCTTATTGATAGCAAGTTAACTATCCCTAGGAAGCGTGCTGAGGAGGCCGACCGCTGGGTCAGTACCAGGGTCCACAAGAATCGTGTGGTAGACTCAGCCAAGGGTGGGCAGGGTCCCCAGCACAAGAGTGGGGGGGACAAGTGTAAACAGAGGGAGTTCCAGAAAGGGCCCCAAAGTAATTCCCAAGGGAGCTAAGGGAAGGGTTCCCAGACTCCCCCTGAGAAAAAGCCAGAGACCCCGACAGGTAAACCTGTTCACAGGGGGCCCGCTACATGCTTTCAGTGTAAGCAGGTGGGACACCATTTGCATGATCCCCAGTGTCCCCCAAAGGGTCAGTATGTGCCACCCCGTGCACCACCCTGTCAGATGGCCAGTGTAGCCCTGGGAGGGGAGGAGATGGGTGCCTAAGGTGGGAGGGGTCCCGCAGAAATGCCCCTTGTCTCTTTAGGAGACTTTGAGATGGTCCCTAAAACCCAGCTGCCTGAAAACACTAAAAAATACAGGCAGTGGGTGACTATCAATGGCCATAGAGTGGAGGCTCTTAGAGACACCGCAGCCAGTGTGACAGCTGTCGGGTGTCACTTGGTGTCTGAAGAGCAGGTAGTCCCCAATGCATTCTTCCCAGTTGTTGCCGCTGACAACACAGAGAGCCACTGCAAGGTGGCTCAGGCTCCCTTTGAGTGGTACTCTCCAAGTAGCTCTGAGGCCAGCCATGCCTGTGGATTGTCTGTTGGGCAATGATTTAGAGAACTCCCCTTGGACTAAGGTGGAGAAGAAGGCTCATTTGGAGATGGGTCTGCCTGAGTGGGCGTGTGTAACCACTCTGTCTATGGCAGCCAGTAAGGGTGTTGAAGAGGTCCTGGAGCCTGAAAGTATGGCCCAGGGACCTGCCTTAAAGAGAAGAGGTAGGGGGTGCGGGAAACCAGCCCCCATTGTTCCCACGGTCCAGGAGGAGGCAGACCTTGAGGGGGATGCCCAGGAACCTACAGGGGAGCAAGTTGCTGAACTGGGGTACCTGCCTGAGCTGACCCATTGGCAGCAAGAAGGAGGACCCTCCAGGGAGGAATTTTGTGCAGAGCAGAAGAAGTGCCCTTCTCTTGTGGGCTTGCGGCAACAGGCCCCAAACCAGGCAACAGGTGATCAGTCTGGATCACATTGGATCTACTGGGAGAACGACCTCCTGTACAGCGAGCCTAAGGTTTCTGAGCCTGGGTCAGCCCGTGTGCTGTTGGTACCCCAGCACTTCAGAGCCTTCCTACTGGGGTTGGCTCATGATGTACCTTTAGCTGGACATCTCGGGCAGGACAAGACCTTTGAATGGCTTGTCCCCCACTTTTATTGACTCCAGATGCGGAAGAGTTCAGACACTCATTGTAGGACTTGTCAAACTTGCCAGGCAAGTGGGAAAAGTGGAAGGAAGCACAAGGCTCCTCTCCAACCTTTCCCTGTAGTCAGTACCCCCTTTGAACGGGTGGGCATTGGCATCGTGGGGCCACTGGACCCCAAGACAGCAATGGGCAACAGGTTTATCCTGGTCTTGGTGGACCATGCTACTCGGTACCCGGAAGCCATCCCGCTCAGGACAGTGACGGCCCCCTTGGTGGGATGTGCACTGATGGGGATTTTCTCCTGTGTGGGGTTCCCCAGAGAGGTGGTGTCTGACAGAGGTAACAACTTAATTTCCAGTTATATGAAGTCCCTGTGGAAGGAGTGTGGTGTTACATACAAGTTCACCACTCCTTACCACTCCCCAAGGCAATGGGCTGGTTGAGAGATTCAACCGGACCCTTATAGGCATGATTATGGGTCTTGAGGAACCTATGAGGCGTAAGTGGGACGTCCTCTTGCCATGCCTTCTTTTTGCTTACAATGAGGTGCCACAAAAGTCCCTAGGGTTCAGCCCATTTGAGCTGTTGTATGGACACCCGGTAAGAGGACCTTTGAGTCTGGTCAAGGAAGGCTGGGAGTAATCTCCCAGGAAATCTCCCCAGGAGGTATACAGTTACATGCTGGCCTTCAGGAACCAGACTCTGCGATTCAGACAGCTCGCTCAGGCGAATCTGGAAGCCAGCCGGGAGGACATCAAGCGGTGGTACGATCAGAATGCCACTCTGACTGAGCTTCAACCTGGACAGAAAGTTTGAGTCATAGCCCCTGTAGAGCCTTGTGCGCTCCAGGACAGGTGCACCGGACCATTTGAGGTGGTGGAGCGCAAGAGTGATGTCACATATTTGGTGAACTTGTGGTCTCCGAGGAAGCCTATGCAGATCCTGCATGTTAACCGCCTGAAGCCCCACTTAGAAAGGTCCGAAGTGGGCATGCTCCTAGCGACAGATGATGGAATGGAGGAGGAGAAAGAGCCTCTTCCTGACCTGTCTGCAAAAGAGCAAGATGGATCAGTGGATGGTGTCAGCCTCTCTGCCACACTGACCCCTGACCAGCAGCAAGGTTGTCACCAATTTTCACCAATTGTTGGGGCAATTCTCTGATTTGTTTTCCTTGATTCCTGGTGTCACTGAGTGGTGCGTCCATGATATGGACACTGGGGACAGTCCTCCTGTGAAGCACAAGGGTTACAGAGTGACTGACAAGGTCAGAGCTTACATAAAGGAGGAAGTCTCCAAGATGTTTGTCTTAGGGGTGATTGAGTCCTCCAACAGTCCTTGGGCCAGCCCAGTGGTCTTGGTCCCAAAGGCTGCCACCCCTGGTGCCACACCTGAACTCAGGTTCTGTGTGGACTACCGAGGACTCAATTCCGTCACCAGGACTGACGCGCATCCCATCCCCAGAGCTGATGAGGTCATTGATCGGTTAGGGGCTGCACAGTACCTCAGCAAGTTTGATTTCACGTCTGGGTATTGGCAGATCGCCTTGACTGATGGGGCCAAAGAGAGGTCAGCATTCTCCACACCAGATGGGCACTACCAATTCCGGGTTATGCCCTTTGGGATGAAGAATGCCCCTGCCACCTTTCAGAGGTTGGTCAACCAGGTGTTGGCTGAACTGTAAGATTTCAGTGCCGCCTCCACTGGATGACATTGCAGTGTTCACCGCCAGTTGGGAAGAACATCTGTGCCACCTCTGGGAAGTGTTGATGGCACTGCGCAAGGCAGGCCTCATGATCAAGGCGAGTAAGTGCCAGATTGGGCAGGGTTCCGTGGTGTACTTGGGACACCAGGCAGGGAGTGGCCAGGTGGCGCCCCTGCAACCCAAGATTGATACCATCCTGGCATGGGAACTCCCAAAGACTCAGACACAGGTGAGAGCCTTTTTAGGACTCACAGGGTACTACGGGAGGTTTGTCAAGGGGTATGGCAACATTGTTGCACCCTTGACTGAGCTGACTTCCAGGAAGCAGCCCAAGAAAGTGAACTGGACTGACACCTGTCAGAACGCTTTTGACGCACTGAAGACTGCCATATGCACAGCACACGTGCTTCAGGCGCCCAACTTCTCAAAGGAATTAATTGTTCAAACAGACGCTTCAGAGCATGGTGTGGGGGCTGTTCTTTCACAGATTATTGAGGAGGGCCTAGACCAACCTGTAGCCTTCATTAGTAGGAGGTTACTTCCACGGGAACAGAGGTGGAGTGCAATTGAGTGTGAGGCATTTGCTGTGGTCTGGGCACTGAAGAACTTGAGACCATACTTGTTTGGGACTCTCTTCCTGGTTCAGACCGACCACAGGCCCCTCAGATGGTTGATGCAGATGAGGGGTGAGAATCCAAAGTTGTTGAGGTGGTCCATTTCCCTACAGGGGATGGACTTTACGGTGGAACACCGCCCTGGTACAGAGCACGCCAATGCGGATGGTCTGTTCAGATTTTTCCGCCTTAGTGATGAGTCCTCCCCACATTTCAGCTGGAGGGGACACGTGTTAGACCTGGTACCATTGGCGTGAGTCTCCCTTTCATTTTTATCTGATTGCCTCCTCTGTTTTTGATCTGTTTGCTGGTTTTAGATGCTTTGGGCACTGTGCCACTGCTATTCAGTGCCACAGTGCAAGTGCTCCCTATATTAATTTGATGTATTGATTAGTGACTCCATGATTGGGTTATTTGATTTACTTTTCAGACCCTAGTAGCGTGCACCATGTGTGCCCAGGGCTTGTAAATCAAATGCTGCTGGTGGGCTTGCAGCACTGGTTGTGTCACCCACAGAAGCAGCTTGTAAAGTGTGTCTCAGGCCTGCCATTGCAGAGCCTGTGGGCAGTCTAGTACTGCCATGTTGACTGGGAAAGTGTACCCACTTGCCAGCCCCTAAACCTTCCCTTATCTCCATATCAGACACTCCTAAGGAAGGCCCACTGGCAGGGTGCATTGTAATTATAAGGTAGGACATGCCCTGGTGTGTGTGGCATGTCCTAATAGTGAATTACAGCCATTTTCGTTTTTCACTATTGCAAGGCTACCTGTTCCCCAGTTTGATTATTACATCCTATAATTCTAACTGACTCAGGGAACATGGTTGAAATTCAAATTTAGTATGCCTGAACTCAGAATGATAAAATACATCTTTTAGTAAAGTTGGTTTTAACATTCTGTGTTTGAAAATACCACTTTTAGAAAGTAGGTATTTTCTTGCCTAACTATCCCAGCCTGCCTCTGCTAGGTTATGTATTCCTTGTCTGGAGTTTGAGTGACAGGGGCTGGGGGATTCCAGGAGACAGGGTGAGTCAGCACAAGGCTGAATAGAGAGATCTGCATGTAGATTGGTGGGAGGAGTTGCACCTGGGACCTGAATAGGGCTGTGCCTTCCCTCCACAATGCTGGCTCCACTTCCTCTGGTGTGTCTGATGTCCCTGGCCTCCACTCTGAAAGGAAAGAAGGAGTCTTGTCAACAAAGTGCTCCAGGACTGACCAGAACTGGTTTGGACCAGGCAAAGGCCTCTCTGCCTTCCGAGACCAAAGGATTTAGTAGTATAAATATGGGGACCCAGACCCCAAGACTTTGGCTCACTTCTGGAACAACAAGACAAACCTTTCGCCAAGGAGAAGAACCAAGGAAACTGCAGGAGTTTGGACTGCCCCCCTGCCAGTGTGCTGTGTTGCTGGGTTGGCCTGCCGTGGTTTCTTTATTGCCAAGAAAAGGAGAAGGGACTTTTAAAGAACTTTCATCACCTTGCAGAATATTACTCCAAGGGCTTGAACTTGTGCTTGCCTCCTGCTGAAGTCTCAGGGCCAAAAGACTTCACCACCAGCTCCCCTCTGAATATCCTTGCTGGGAATTCTATCTGCAGAAGCCTGCGTGTCTCTGGGAGCTGGAAGCGCGACGCATCGAGAAGAAGCGTGTCGCAGTCGCAGCTGTTGGCGTCGCATCGCCGGAGAAGCGTGTTGCCGCTGCCGAGGTTGCTGCCGCATCACCAGAGAAGCGTGCCTTCATCAAAGCTGTTACCCAACGCATCACCGGAGAAGCGTGTTGCCGCCGCAAGGTCGCCGTCGCATCACCGGAGAAGCCTGTCGTGAGCCCTCCGGTGAGCGCAACAGGCCCTTCGCGATCACCGGAGGGCCTGTCGCGGCTCCAAAGCTACAGAGTTTGCCGCACGGCCGCCGGCGTGCACGCATCATCTACACGTCGTCACATCAAGGGCGCCATCTTATCGCATCGCACCGGATTGTCGTATCACATCGAGGCGCCATCTTGCCGCATCGCAACTGGACCACAGCACGAGAATCTACACGTCACCTCCTCTCCGGTAAGCATCAAAACGCATCCCCTATTCTGCGCAAGCATTGAGGCACAACGCATCCTCTCCCCCGAAGCAAGGAACCGGCGCATCTCCAACGCAGCGAGCCTTTGGTTTATTTGGCGTTTCGCATCCAGGTACTTTTGTGAGAACTTTCTCGCATTTACCATCAACTTGAACTAAGTTACTTCTACCATCTTTAAGTCAATTTTGAGTACAGTATTGTGGATTTTTGTTGTTTGCGGTCTTGTGTTAAGTCTATATAAAGAATACTTATTTTTATAAAACCTGTGTGGTGTCCATCTGTAGTGTTTTTACTGTATTACTGTATGTGTTCACAAATGCTTAACACACTGCCTCTGAGATAAGCCTGTCAGCTCGTGCCAAGCTACCAAGGGGGTGAGCAGGGGTTATCCAGTAGTGTAATCTCTTTTCCTCGGCCATGAGGCCTCCCTGCCAACCATGAGGTCAAGCCCCCCAGCTTCCTTAAGGAGTCACGTCTCTTCCAACACTTGGGCATCCGAAAACATCCTGCACAAGTAAGTCAACAATCACAGCTATAGAACTCCCTAATGGATCGACCTACCACTGCCAATACCAGAAAAACAGTGCCAAATTCTCCCTGCCACCAGCCACCAGATCATCTGATCCTAAAATGGTGGCAGGGAAACCAGAAACACCCCCTAAATAATGGTAGGGCTATCTTCGGCTACATAAGTACCTGAAACCAAAATGGTAGTCGATGGACTGCACCAGCCTCCCAATCTGCCCGTGGGCAGACTCCCTGTAGTCGGCCGCCCCCCAAACCCCTATTTTGCCACTCAGCAGGTACATTATATAAAAGATCAGAAGAAAGCATGCAGGCATCACATTATAAACAAATTTGTTTTGTTTTTGGAATATTTTTCTTCATGAAGAATAATGGTTGTTTTTCTGAGCAGGAGCTGTGTTTTGTTATTTATGATGTAATTAAAATAGATTATCAATTTGTACAACAAAACCAACTTTTAATTTTCTGCATAGCTTCATAAAATAACTGGTTCCATTCTCTCTTCGCAAAAAGTGAAAATATTTTCATTTTTTACATGATCTAAATAAAGGACATCCTCCATTCTCTCTAACACATATGTACATGAAGAACTCTGTAGGAAGTTAGGGTCTGCTTTCATGCTTACCCCCACTTTTGCTGGTGTTCAACTGTTTCTGACAAGTCTGACTGGGATCCTGCTAATCAGGACCCCAGTCACTCTGCTTCCTCCCTAAATTGTTTATGGTAAGTACTTTGGTACATTCCTATTTGGCTACTAGGGCACCCTGACAAGTCCCTAGTGTATGGTGCAAAGGTACCTAGGGCATGGGTACACCAGGGGTCCCCTAGGGGCGCAGCATGTGGTATGCATCCCATGAGGGACCCTCCAAACTACCACTACAGGCCTGCCATTGCAGCCTGTGTGTGTGGTGCATGCACCACTCACGAGAGATATAAGTTTCCTTATCTTTCAAACTCACTGCACTTGAGATCTATAGGTCACTGCTCTAGCAGGCCTTTCAGGCCCAAAGGCAGGGTGCTCGGTTCTGAGTGTGAGGGTGGCTCTGCATGAGCAGACCACCCCGCAGACCACCACTACAAACCCCGGAGTACATTTCCAAGACTTTGTGAGTGAATCAGCCATTACGATATAGAGAGGCCATGCGTCATTACGCGAGAACTATCTCTAGACTTGATGGAACGAACCTGGGCATGTTTGGTATCAAACATGTTAGAATCATACCCCAACACGTATCTGGTGTTGGAGGTATAATTCCATCCATGGTAGGGCCCCTCCAGGAGGTCCTCCATGCTCCCAGGACCAATCTTACAGAGCCAGACAGCAACCTAGGGCAGTGTCAACCACAGACATGATTCTGCCCTCCTGCTGCTGGGCCGAGCCCGAGCAGGGGAATGTAGGACATTAGGTTTCCTGTCTCATGGAGGTGTAACCATCTCCCAGACAGGATTTAATGTATTGGGTCGGGTGGGGACGCTTGCCAGTGCCACATAGTCTGCTGGAAGGGCACATTTGGTGCCCTCCTTGCACACTCCAGTTCAAACCAGCTCAAGAAGCTATTGGATCCCGCTCTGGTGCGTAACTGGACAAAAGACATGGGAGTATCCTCCCCACTGTCCAGCCTCTCCTCTGGGAGGGACCCCTGATTATTTCCCACCCTCTCCTGAAGGTACGTAAGGGCTTACCTGTGGGTTGGACCCTAGATTCATCATGGGATTCGATTCAGATCCAACTCAACTTCTTTTTTGACCATCTGGACATCCTGGCTGAGTCATGTTGACAGTGCTGTACTGATCACATTGTCCTTTGCTTTGGGACCAAGACTGCAACGGTGAAGACTCTGTCGACTCCTGACATCGTCATCCTGCAAACCCGCTGCACCATCAGTGTCTGTGCTCCTTACAGGTTCCGGCCTTGGCCTGTGGACATCTAAAGGCATCCAAAAGGATCTCCCTTGGAATGAAGGAGTTACGCCCCTGTATCCGCAGGCACCGCAACACGATCAACTGGTTTGCCGAACCTTGGCTCCAATGTGCTCCACAAGGCTCTGCAGCACAAGTGGTGGATCTGCATTCCCTCGAGGCTTGAGCTGTCCTCTCGTTGGAGTGAGGCCAGCATCCTTCGTAGAATGCCCTGTAACCAAACCCATGTGCACTGTGTCACTGCATTGCTTCATCACCCAGTGACAGCAACGGTTACCACGACCGACTCGAGCCAACAAAGTCGGACACACTGAAAGGTTCTGTAGACAGGTCTGTCTCCCCTATAACTGACCCGTTCCGACTCGGTTGGTTGGACGGACTGAATCTGCTGTCTTCTGTTGTCTTTAGCTCGGGTGGCTTGGGCAAAGCTGCCAATTTGCTGGACCCGCACTTGAAGCCTCTTCATCTAACCTGTTTCATTGAACTCGAGTGGCCTTCCTCTTCTGTGCCTCCTGGACCTCCCGGTGTGGCATAGACTCTGTACCCTCTTCTTTTAGGTACTTTTCGACACAAACCTGTGCCTGGGTTCCAACAGACTCTTTCATCCTTCTGCAACAGCTGTCTTGTCCTGAAGTCCTCGATTGTGCTCGACAGTGGTTGTAGGTATTCTGAATCCGACGGGTTCCACTGGCGGGATGGCTCCTAAACCTTCTGTCTTCCATGGGGCATCTTCGGGGTCCACTGGGAAGAGTCTTTTCCTCTTCAAGGCTGGAACCGAAACGTACTCTGAGTAGTATTGAGTACGCGGTCATGTATCCTCTAGGCCTGAAACTATTGTGGGACACCTAGACTCTCACCTGGGGTGGTATCTTCAGTCCCAACTCCCTATAACTATTGGGTACAGTCTCATCTACTGTTTGGGTTTGCATTCCACTAATTTTGTATATGGTGTGGTATCCCCCTGGGAGTCACTTTGCAGTGGTGCTGCTTATTGTACTATTTTGAAGTATTGTGCCCATTGTCAGTATATCTCGGGATAGGAGATATTGTATAGTGTTAGTGAGTGATTGTAATAAATATCTATTTTAATAGGTGCACTGTGTAGTTCTTTTTCACTTAGCCTCTGCTAAAGATTGGATACTAGTAAACCAAGCTGCTTTACACTCATCCTAGACGTAGCCTGAAGGCTGTTCTCCACAGCTACTACTTAGAGGGCCTTTCTAAGGTTGTCTAAACCACTAAAATCTCCAAATGGGTTGTCTGAACTAGTGCAGGTTGCTACACCTACATAAGTGAGTATCATATACCAAGCCAACCTCTCACAAACATGTGTTTTCCCCTCCCTGAATGACAAAGAAATGTCTGTTTGCTGAAGGACCTAAGAGACATTGAAATGGTTTGAATTTTAAGGAGATATGCAATCATAATTTAGCACAGTTTCCTACATCACAAAGGAACAGTGCGAGGCCCAATTACAGGCTGTTTCAAATGGATCCCACTGTCTGCTGTGACACAACTATCATCAAACATGTTATTTAAAAATAAACATGAAACAGAAATCTCAAATTTGTGATACCTTCATAACTATTCATAGAATATGAAGAAACATGAAGATACAGAGGGGTTTGAGTCACTTTAATTTTTGAGGCCCCTGGTCCATAATTTGAGCTTTATGAAATGGCAAAAAATGAGTAAGTGAAAGTGCATGTGAAAGTACAATTATTGTCTTTCATATACTCAATTATTCATTTTTCGAAATACCAGCCAGGTAGCATTGTTTTAATAAAGGCCATGATAGAATGTATAGCTGCCAGTTTTTGATATAGCTTGTATGTGAAATTTCCATTATGTTATTGCACTTATTTGTACCTTCCTATTGCCTAATTTGTGATGCTTTGAGTGATTCTGCATCACTAGTAAAAACCAGCAATTAAATGTATATAGTGAGATAAATACTAGAAAGTATCTGTCCTCTTCTCCACTGGAAGATGCTCTAGTGACATATCCTCCAAACAGGTGCCACATCCCTCAAGTGCTAATGTAAGGGCACTAACCTGTATTCCCTTTCTTACACGATGGCACTGGAAACAACTGTTGCATTATGCTATTTAATAAGCATTTCAATCCAATGCCAGAGTCTGAGGCAATTTTCTCAAGGAGAGGACACCCAGAATATTTCACATTGTATTATAGTTCAACATTTACAAAGCACTTACTACCCTTACGTGGAGTGCTGATGCTCGCCTACACCTTGTAGTGTTGTTTTTGGAAAGGTGTTGCCTTTGTTTTGATTGTGTGTGAAAAGTTTTTCCATGTCATGCGTGAGGACCACTGTTGTATGTGATAAAGTGTGATGAATGAGGAAGTGGGAGAAACATGGACACAGTTTGTCTTTCAGTAATCTATTCGGTTTGATCAGCACTGCAGATCCCTTCATGGCATTTCTAATTTTGATAGTCCACTTAGATGGTTACTGCACTGGGCTGTCCATTCTAAGATATATTGCTTAACGTTTATCGTTCTAATCAGGCTTAGGCTGGAGACATGGATCAGAGATCAGCTGGGATGGCCTTTGTTACTATCATCCTCCATCTGATTGCCATTGTGATATGTCAAAAGGTGGTCATAGTATGTATCTAGTTGGGACCCACAGTGGTGGACTAACTGAAAGATTTTCCATTGGCCAATGGCATGTGGCAGATTTTCATTTATTCCATGCCTGTTCAGATTGTTATGGGTGGGTTGTTGCTGTAGACTAATACAGGGCTGAGTGATGGCCTCTGATATAGTTTTGTCTTATGCAAGATTGTCAAGCATTATAAGCAATATTACGCAGTTTGTATGAACTACAATGGACTGCCCAACCACTGAGTGTTATGGTATTAGTGTGTGTTCCATATTGAATTGTATTGTAATTGCATTCATATAGCACTTGGTACCCTGGAAGAAGTAGTGTATAGCTGTACGTAGGGCAACACGCTGCTCTGGATCCCATGGTTAGTAAGACGGGTAGTAAGATTTTTTTTAACTTATTTGTGGTAATTGGGATTAGTCTTGCACCCTAAAGAGAATTGTGTTGTGCATTTACTCCTGTTTCAATGTAGTCGATTAAATTAATAGGAGTTAGTGTGCTCATTAGTGGAAGAGGGGGATATGAGAATTCATGCATTGGTTGGCATTATTAATAGATGAGCTACATGAGATTAGGTAATGTTATTTTGCAGGGGTATGACTCTAAAGAGAGAGGTTGTGATCTCTGTGATAAAGTGTGGGAAGTTTTTAGAGATACAAGAATAGGAATAAAGTCAAACAAGCATGTGACTTAGAATAGGCTGTGTTTGAAGAGACACAGCTTGTAGAGGAGGGAAAGGAAGGAGAGAGTCACTCGAAATAGAAAGGAGAGTCGGGAATTAAAGTGTCTTCATACAGGGTTTTTAGGAATATTGTGGAGGCTTCTTGAGATTGCATGAAAAACTATAGGAAGAAACAACATTATTTGCATGTGTTACAATATCATTATAGGATGTAAGAACATCTGGGTCTGTCTTACAGTAAGTGCCTTGGAAGCGCAACGGTCATTTGCGCCCACTTTGCACACCCAGGGCACTTTGGTATTACAGAAGGGGCTGCAGATGCTTTTGCAGCGCCTTCGTTAATACCGATAACGCTGACACACATAAAGCACCAGCGCTATGTACAGGGGGCATTCCCTAATTTGCACGGGACGTGCCCCATGCAAATGAGGGAATCCTGTAGCCTCTGCGCCCACCCCGTATTACAGATACGGCCCAGAGGCAAAGAAGCCATCAGGAGGTGCACTCAAAGTGTGCCACCTAAAAGGTGGCGCACAGTGAGTGTGCCTCCTGATGGCAGCCATCTGGCAGGGGGAAAGGGGGGTGCCATTGACCCCCCTAGATATCCCCTTGCAGGCAGGTGCAGTCACTGACTGCACCCGTCTGCGAGGGGATCTCTAATCCCCTTCAAAAGTACAGACGGGTGCCGCCTGCATAGTGAAAACACGTAGCAGCTGTAAAAGCAGCTGCTCCAGTTTTCGCCTTAGTGAACTGCCCCAGGGCAGCAGAAGTTCACGGCTACCCTGGGGGCAGCACATTCATGGTAATACAGTGCATTTTAAATGTTTGCCCCAGGTGCACTGGCACAAATAATAAAAATTAGCTTTTACCACAATAAGGCCCCAGTCTAATTTCCTTCTGGTGATCAGAGTTGAATGAAGGATAATAGAGTCTGTTTCAGTGAAATTGTGTAAAGTAATGCATAACAGGGCAGGTCGCATTGGGGTGGTCTCCAGTCTGAAGCACCCACAACATAGTCACAATGAAGGGTGAGATCTTGCATCTGACTGTCATTCAGCCTTCCTGTAGGAGTAATCAGACTCACAAAAGGAAAGGCCCTGTCTAGAAACTTCCTCACCTGAACAATAGAAATTCCAGTATTCACCGCCCCCCTTCTACTTACCATCCACCAACCTGCAGTACTCTTGAAAAACAAGAAATCACCATCGCCTTTTTAGCAAGTCCCTCATTAAATTGCCCTCTCTCACTTCACTGTACGATTTCAGCCCTCAAGCGATAGGAATATAGGCAATACACTTCTACTGTCCAGGGAGATTAATGCATGTGTTTGTCTTGAGTTCAGAAGCAAGGCATCAAGGCGCACCAATTATATTTTTGCACCATGAAAATGTAGAGCTAAAGGCTTTAAACTAAAAGCTAGACCAAGCAATCATAATCACAAGATGAAAACACATGCTTTCAATATTCAATATGTTTATTAAGAATGTGGATCTCTAATGAGGTCCACTTAAGACGTGCATAGATAGACATTTTTTTTAAAATACCAGTAATAATTACAAAAAGCACTTCATTAAAACCATTATATCTACATCGCTAGATCGATTTGTACGGATTTAGATCATCAAAAAACATCAAAATTACCAAAATCATCTCTGGGGATCCTTTAGGGGCCCTCCAGTGGAGAACTACGAAAAATGAAACAGTAAATGATTATAAAGCATGTGTAATTTGATAGAATAATATAAGGAAGCATTTTCATCTATAGGCAGATTATTAAATAAAGTGCATCATATAGCAGCAAAAACATAGCAGCAATCGTAAAGTTACATCCTATACTGAGACGGAAAAGGATCAAATCATGTTAAATATAAGTACATTTGGGAAAATTATCACACTATAACAGCACCACATTTTATATAAAGTGCATCATAAAACAGCAAAATCATTTCCCTTAGAACTTATTTAAAATAGATAAAACCCAATTATGTGCAAACAGCAATAGAATAACAATAGTCATAAGTATATATTTTCCACAGGTGAGAAATAGATACAGAAAGTCGAGGAGACATAAGAGCTCGGGCTTTGAGGGCAATATTATAAGAAAACGAGTTAAATGCATGGCCAACCGTACTCGGAGAATAATTAAGAAAATGTAAAATATAATCATAAACTCCCTTAAAAATGTTAAAAAGTTTTATGCATACTGTTTCATTTTTTGGAAGTAACAAAAATTCTTGAGCAGACAAAACATTTTTAATGCCATTCGGAATAAACATTGGTCGAAGCCACCTAAATCGAGATGAAGACAAAGCTGGACATACAAACAAGATATGATCAAGGTTTTGGGTACCCTCATTACAGAAGTTACAGTTTTTTCGACCTTTCCTGTTAAGTGACCAATTTATGGTTAAATCATTTAGTAGTAAAAGGTTCAGGCGACAGAGGGTGAGTCACCGGCAAGTACCGTGGCTTAAATTCCAGGAAAGGTACTTCTGGGGAACTCTCGGGGAGGAATCCTTGACTATTGTTTCCAGTCTGGCCCTTGCTCTACATAGATTGACATCTCTCTGGTAGCTAACTCAACCACTTGAAATCTTTAAAAAAAATTTCAATTCTGAGAGAGAAAAGGACAGCACAAAATCCTCTTGCACATTAAAATTATGCAATGCCAAGCAGAAATCCCTAGAAAAAGAGTATTTATACATTTGTCCTGCAAACAATTCCTGACGCATAAACCTTCTCAATGAGAGAGGCTCACTGTTCTTTAGCTGGTAACCCCAACATATTACCCTAGCTAAACCTTGTATAAATGAACTTAACAAGCCAAATTCTAGCCTCATTGCGGCTATTGGGACAAGAGTATTAAGGTTAAATAATTTACGGAAGATTTGACCTTCGATCTTATCCAAGAAGCTCCATTCGCTTACTGGTATGGATTCAATCGTGTATAACAAGGTGGGAGGAATTTTGGATTTAAATACTAAAAGCAGTTGTGAAAAATGTCTTCGACCCATAGCACTATAAAATAGGTGTAGGCAATTTGCATGCGATGTTGCTTTACAAGAGCTATGTTCAGTCTGGGGACTAATCCTTGTACTACTTGAAATAACTTTCCCCAGATAGAGGTAGGAATTTACAATCTCAAATTTTTCGGGACCAATTCTCCAATTAAAATGACAGACTTTTCTATTTTTACCTCGTTTCATAATCAGAACCTTACTTTTAGAAACATTAATCTTCAGAAATTGTGCAGATGTATAATTCTGCAGTTGTGACAGTTTTTTTTTAAACCAATAGGGGTCAGGTCCATAATTACAATGTAATCTGCGTACATAAGGCAGTTAAATGAGTGGCCACATATCTTTGGCACGTCCCCTTCTATTAAAGAAAAACAATCCGGTATGTCACTTACATATGAAGAGAACAATAGAGGTGCTAATAGGCAACCTTGCTTCAAGACATTTTTGTGTCGAAAGTACTGAAGATAGGCCCTGAGTTCCCCCCATTAGTACCTGACACCATGTTTACGCGTGTAGGGCAATAACTAAGGATAACAGAGTTGAAGGTACCCCCATTTTATGTAGCTTTTTCCAAAGAAGTGGCCAGTCTACCTTATCAAAAGCAGTAGAAAAGTCTATAAATGCTACATAGACATTTGTCCTGCGAAAAAACGTATATTTATCTATTTCAACAAACAGATGTTCTCTAGGGTGGAATGGTTTTTCCTGAACCCTGCTTGCTCAATGGGGAGAATGTTCTCCTCTACTACCCAATCAGTAAGATTCTCAAGAATACTGCTGAAAAAGATTTTCCCCACTGCGTCTAATAAGGCTATTTGCCGGTAGTTACCTGGAAGATGTCTTTGGCCCTTTTTGTACAGCGGGATTAGGCTACTACCGGACCATGACGATGGGGTCCCCCCATACAGATAGCAATATTCAAACAGAGGGGTAAGATATGTAGCCGATAGCATCGGCTCTTTTTTATTGATTGACATAGGGTTTTCATCTGGACCCATTGCCCCGGAGGCTCTCATTTTTTTAATCAGTCCTAATACTTTCTCCTTAGAAGGAGCAATATTGCAAGCAGAAATTTTGGGGGAATTCATTAAAAAGAGGTCAGGCCAAAAACAATTAGGATTCACAGAGTAAAGTTCTAATAAGTGGATTTTCCATTCTTCTTCATTTATTGGGATGGGAAGAGATTTAAGTTTAGTACCACTACTTTCCGCAATTATTTCCCAGTATCGTTTTGGATTATTTTTAAAAGCAGCTTCTTTTAATTGAACCCATTCGTAATCTTCCTTTTTTTGTTTTAAGGAGCGTTTTTTTCTTTGTCTTTTCCTCTTTAATAAACCTATTAGTCTATTTCGTTCAGGAGAATAGTTCAAAAACTGAGCCCTCACTAATTTGTTTAAATCCTTATTTATTTGAAGTAATGGATTAAAACCAGGTCTCTGTTTAATTATTGGGTGGATGGATTTACAAGACATGACCATACTGTTTATACTATGGCTGTAGGATTCCAGCAAAATATTTTGAGGGTGGTCTAGATATTCTGATACTCTAAGCTGCTTATCGCCTATTAAAATAGTTAAAGACTCTTTTAATTTTGAAACGGCCAGAGAATTCCAGTAAATGTTGCCATTTGCTTTATTAAAAGCTATTGCTTTATCCTTAAAATTCCAGGAACTACCCCAACACCGGACAACTCTATTTTTAAACTAATCACCATGTGGTCCCTAAATTGATTTTCTAGAATTACCATATTTGATAACCTATTAAAAAAATCTGCTGAGGTAATTACATAACCAGTCAGTCAGTCAATTAGTCTTTAGTCGATAATGTGCAATCATAAAAGACACAGTACAGACATAAAAGTGTCATAAAATGTCATAAAAGCGATAGCACCCTAAAAACGTACATTCCTTAGAAAATTTAATATCAGCTATATCGAATTTCCTAACATCATTGACTAAATGAGTAAATATGTAATTACATCCATAAAACCGTTTCCTACACAATTTCACCAAAGGGATGCCTGCTTACCAATATGTATGTGCAGTTACCAGACCAGCCTCCACATTTTTCCTTCTCAGTGCCCAGAACCAGCTAAGAAATTTCGCCATCGCAATCACAATATCTGGACTTGTGTTCGATATCAAGATACGCAAAGCTGTCATACACGATCTGGTACCTAGATTGGAACACAATGGCTTGAGCCACCTTCGACGGGGGCCATTATAGGCTGGGCACACAAACAGTACATGGGTTATCGACTCAACCTGGATGGACACGAAGGGCAGTTGGTATCAGGAGCCTTGTTCCATTTTGCAGTGAAAGATCTTAAGGGGAGCGAGCCTACTCTGAATTGGTGATATAGTTTCCTATCACCAGGTTTTGTAATCAGATTCCAGTAGGCTTCTGCTTCCATTGCAGGCTTATGCTCCAGGAAGATACCTGTGAGCGAACTACTGCTCACCCCTGACAGTGTCTTTTTAGTAATCATAACCCAGTAGAGTTCTTTGTACTCATTTTTATTGGGAAATAAGTTCCCTATAGGATCTTCCCACAAATGGAGAAGCCCCATGTCAGACAAATTACCCTTGATCTTCTGGAGCCATTTGATTTTAGAGGACAGATCGGCATTTCTAATATGCATTAGTGCATTGGCGTAAGAAGTAAATTCAGGAGTAGTCCAAAGCCTCCTCCAGTAGGCAAGGGGTCTAAATCCCGCAGTCTCATCGAAGGAGGTACATCCCAAGTCAGACATCAGGGGCTTGATGGGGATTGATTGGGGGAGGGCGGTCAATGATCTCAGAAACCTATTTTGTCCAAGAACTAGGGGTGATAAATGTTCAAACCCCCAGAGTTCTGCACCATATATTATGGAAGCTCTGATTTTTCCATTATAAATCGATAAAGAGGGCCCCACCGGTTTGGTATTTGAGAGTCGATGTTCTTTAAGTAGAGCTCCTGCTAACTGGTTGTGCCTAAGAACTAAAATATCTAACTGGGGTGTCCAGTTCATCTTCCTACCCATAACCAATAATGGATCCACCATTCGGTCCCTTATGTGTATTTTTCGCTGGGATATCTTTTTCTAGTCTCCCATTGACTACCAATACATCCAAATTTCTTAAGCCTTCTAGTAAAATTGTTCCTTTTTTACCGATTTGACTATGATTTGGGAATTGAGCAGGCGGTATATTTAATGCTTCATCCTTAGTGGAGTTAGCAAAAAGCCCAATACTATGGGTGGTAACCTTAGTATTCAGGTCTCCAACCAACATTAGGTTCTTACATTTTGAATTTTCCAGGGTAGACGAGACAAAGGCAAGCAAATCTTTTAATAAATATGTATTAGATGAGCCTCGTGGAATGTATGCATTTACGATTAGAAGGGACTCAGAGTTAACAGAATAATCCTTGGTCTCTAGCTTAATTGCCTGAAATAGATTAGAGGCATGTGGGACTGTTTTATATGTCCATTTGAGGCTAGATTTAAGCAAGATGGCGATGCCTCCTTTCACATGTCCCCTGCTCACCGGAAGCGTAGGGTGGCTCAGCACAAAATAATCTTCCATGGACCAATTCGTTATAATCCAGGACTCTTGAATACATATTTTATTGGCGTTCTGTTCTTTCAAGAATAGCCATTTATTTGTATGTGTGCTTAAGCCAGCTGCATTCCAGGAGATCAATTTCAGGCCCTTGCTCGGAAGAGTTCCCAAACCTTAGGCCAACTGAACTATTTGCATTCAGATCCCCTGCCACCCAACTCCATTTCTTGTTTTCATTGTCCACAGATAATACTCCACTACCCTTTTTCTCTGGTTGGAGGGAGACTCTCCTTCCATTCCTGCTGAGAGAGATCTGTAATACCCTTTCTCTTTCCAGATGGTGAACATCAGGAGACGATAGATCTTGTATGGTGAAAAGCTGCCTATTACAGTTCTAGAGTTAAACTACATTTTGCACCTGCTGCAGTACCTAAATCTACGGTAGTAGCTTCTTGAGACACTGAGATTGCAGTACTAGAGTTCAGCTGCAGTGAATTAAAGTCCGTTGGAGGAGCTTCCACTTTAACTTCTACCCTCTTCTGATCATTTAGAGCAGGGATTGACGGCAAAGGTAGATTTATATTAGGGTCGAAACGGATTTGTTTTGCCGTTTTCTTCTTAATCCTCCGAGTATTTCCCCTTTTTGTTTTCTTCTTTCTGATAGTGGATTTTCTTTCATTTTTTGAGGCCTCTTCTTCTGGTGAAATATGGTCAGATATTAGTTCCTTCGTAGTAGGATGAATACATTTATTTATCCCTGTTTTTTATTTTAAAAAAATTGGAAAAACTTTACGTTCTTCATTAATTTTGTCCTTTCCTGTGATCAAAAGGGGTGAATTAGAAGGCAGACATAGAAGCCTCAGGCTCAAAGAATTGCTGTAGCGAAAAGGGCTGAGATTCATCAAATAAGTCCACACTTTCTTTATCTTTATGTTTTGAGGAACCAAGGGGCATGTCCACCTGAGTACCAAAGTTGCGATAGTTCGGATTTATAACAGAGCTCGTTTGAGTAGATTTCATAAGGTTCAAATTAAGTGCCTGTGGGGGTAGAGGAGGGGTCTCTAAACAACATTTAGACTTATCTGAGAAAGGAAGGAAAACCTTACTGTTAGGCTGTATATGGTCAGAAAGTATTGATTTAGTCAATGACAAAAGTGAATCCAAAATATAATCTGAATTGTTTTCGGATCTTTCTATAAGAGTTAAAATTGAAGATAAAACTCTTTCCAGGCAAAACAAGGATTCAGACATCAATATTTTATCATCAGACTCCTTATTTGGGGGGTCAGAACCCAAAGGCAAATCAGGAGTGATAGGTGCTCTTGAGTTTATTGAGTCTGCTCCACTAGGCGTACTACTGAAGAGTTGCATTTTAATAGAAGAACCAGGAAGATGATCTTGAGAGTTTGGAAGATGTGAGATATCAAAAGTACCAGGCTTAGGTAATTGTGGAACCCTCGAGGAATGATTTAAATTAATATTTAAGTCAGGGAGAGTAAAATCCTCCAATGTAAGGCCATCCACTCTAGTCTCAGAACATAAATCAATAATGGACTGTGACACGTTATTTTCAGTAGAATGAATAGTATAGATTTCACGTGAAAAGTCTTCCACTCTGATTTCAGGACTTGCAGCATCTCTTACCCCAGTCATTCTATCTCCAGGAGATGGAACGGTAGCCAGAGGTGTAGATTCCACTGTTCCTTCTACCTTTTGGGGTAAAGTTTCAGTCTTAGGCTCCATATTTGCCTCCTTATTTTGACTTATCTCTTTTTTTGAGAAAAAGGTGGAGATGGCATAAAATCCTTTTAAAGTATTTATCTGTACTGACTTATTCCTCAGAGGGTTGCCTTTGTTTTTTTACATGCTCTTATAAATACCAATTTGCCTGAATGTAGCTTTTTTGCAGTCATAATTCTAAATGAAGCTCAAATTAAATCTTGGGAGAGGGGTAGAGCTTCGAAAACCTTCAGATTCGGTTGTCCGAGTTCCACTAGATGCTACCGTGCCAAACTGCTAAGTCTCTTTGGGGCGATCCAATATCCCATATACTTCCTTGGAAAAACGTTTCTGTTTTAGTCAACTATGGCCAATACCATCAGTAGTCTCACAGCGATGTTGAGCAAGACTGAAGGCCCCACACTCCAGGAGGTTACTAGAGAGGTGAGGCTTGGAGGGTCCAAATTTCGACTCCAGGCACGCACGAGCACGGCTTCCGGGAACCAGGTGGACACACTGGCTCGCAAGCCGCACCGGCCTGGTGCCGGCTGCCTCCGCGGGAATTGGCTGTACCACAGGACCAGCCTCCAACGCTGCTATTGGTGTTAGAGCTGTTAATATTCACATATACCTAGTCTTGAAGATTCCCCGGTTCGAAACAAGGCGGAAAAACAAAGTAACAGAACCCACTCTCCTGTAGGCATGAAAGAGAGGGGGTGCAGGCCGCGGTTTCCAACTGCGTTTACTCCTTAAAATTGAGTCCTGGGTCCAGTCCTGGACCTTCGCCACACACGCTGCCCACTTCCCAAAGGAAGATCTTAGACTTGTCGACTATGACAGCAGGATACGCATTGCCACAACGCGTGAGGAAGTTCAAAGGAAGCCACAAGCGATGTAAGTTCCTCACTCACCGCCCTCCGGTTCCGTCTTTAGGGCCTATGGACTGCAGTACTCTATATGTAACTCTCTGCCATTCACTGCGTCAAACCACCATTGAGCACAGGCAGGGCGTCAGCAGGGAGGGCCACCACCACCTGCAGTGGAGCCACGGATACCTGCGACCCGGAGCGCAAAGAGTTTAAGAGTTTGCGTCGGGCCAGGACATCGGAGGCTCGGGGGAATTAGATAATCAGGAATATCGGGAGCTCCGAGCTCCGAACTGCTCCGCCACTGCTCGCTGTGCAGCCCCACCCCCTTGTGTCTGCGTCAAACATCACTGCTCGCTCATAACTCCGTAACCTCCCTTATGCTTTCAACAAACTCATAGAATGATAAAAGCCAGGCAGTATGATTGATATGTATTGGGTGCTCCATATTCATTGCAGTGATACAGTAACAGACATGCTTGAGGAATCTCTTTTTTTTCTCTTCAGTGATGCAGTGTGATAGGCATGCCTGGGGGATGCTGTTTATTTCATATAAATCGCAGGAGTATTCCTATTTCACTCTGTAATACAGTGAGACGCCTGTGGTGTTCTTTATTAAAGGATTGAAAAAACTAGAAATATTATGCATATTATGCTTGAGTTTGTTCTTTATTGCATACAGTGATATTTTAGGAGTAGAAATATTCATGATACTATGGGATAGGTTTCACCTCTGCCCCACAGAACGCAGTTAAAGATTGGGTAAGCATACTCTGCAGTGTCCATTACAAAATGGTGCAGAAGAGAACCAAGATAAACAGCCAGTCTATCAAGCATGCTCCATCATTGCAGTCAATTGATTTTAGTTCTCACTATTTTTTGTAGTATGCATTTTGCGGTATTTTATATATGTTAATAAAGCACCAGCACACAGTAGGTCCTAAAGGCCTTGGAATCAATGCCCCGCCTTACTTTCTACATGCTCCTTTTGTTGTGTATAACACGCCATTGCTAGCCAGCCAGCTATGGTTGTGTTACAGAAACACCAAATCAAAAATACAAACAAATATAAATATTGTGCTGTAGATTATAACCTGTGTTTGGGTGTTTCCTCCTCCCCTTAGTCAGGCCAGACCTCTACTGCCCTCCCCCTCTTCCCCCAGCAGATTTATTACTGCACATCATGAGGCACAACTTTGATAGTGCTCGGCTTTGTATTTACACAATATTGGTTCAGGTTTGATGGTTCGATCAGATGAATTGAACTATGTCAAGACTACCGCTCCGAGTATGTACTGATGTGTATACATGTATGAATGGGAGCAGACTGCCTGTAACAAATCAGTATCAGTACTAAGATATTGAGATCACCAGCGAGGATGAGCATGTTACAGAGGAGAGGTCATTGAAAGGGGGTGTCCTGCCTTAGATCCTGTACTAAATTCCCACAGTTGCCATATAGAAATTTACAATTTTAAATCAGATACTACTTGCATGCTGGAAGCAAAAACAGGCCAGCGGCTAGCATGCACTACACAACTGGTGTTCCAGCCCTTCTAGATATATATTGGCTAACCCATGCAGTTTTGGGATCTGTAAGCTCAGCTCTTAGGCTAGTCCTGGAGGGAGAAAAATATAGGCCTGTGGGTTGACTTGCAAGCTAAGGGTGCGTGTTGAGTGCCACTACTGAGCAATATGAGTCAGTTCTTCTCCTAAGCTCGGAGCCTGGTGGCATTCTTAAATTTGATCATGTATGTCCACCTGTTACTCTATTTCTTTCTAAGTTTGATGTTAATTAGCAACCTGCCACTCCAGTGGGGTTGGGAAAATTTACCCTACAGTAGACATAACTTGGATATTTGAAGTCTCATAGCAATATCATGACTGTTTCTGGGCAGAGGCACTAGTTTGTGTGCATAAGGATTCTGTTCCCTGAAACAACATGCTATATACCAATAGTGTTAATAAGCACAGTTGTATAATGACATCTACCATTATTCTGGTCCCTCACACTGATAACAAATGTCATTTACTTTACTCAATTGCAGCTTACTCATTGTATCGAGCGCAGAAGAATGAAGGTGTAATTGGACCCTCCATTATTCAGACCTATGACTTTACCCTTATATGTCTCTGATCTCTACATTGAATGTATTAGTCCCCACTGCTAACTTAGTCATTCCTGAATATGTATAAAAAATTAGGTGCCTTTTTAGTTCTGATAGTTGTTTTTTTTCCCCAAAGACATCCGCCAGTGATCACAGAAGCCAGTACCCTATGCAGGGCCATGAATGTAGCAAGTAACATGCTGCCAAGGAGAATCAGATTCCTCTTGATTGGCAGGCAAGAAACTGTTGCTTTCCAGTTAGTCTTTTCTTACCTTAAAGCAAATGCCACCTGACAACATGTGAGAAGTGTGGCTTAATGGTTAGAGCGGCAGACCTCGATGCAGAACACTGGCCGGGACCAGGCTTTGATTCCCATCGCGGCAGGGTCTCGGGCTATAAATTCCACGGACCGGATATTCTCGCCTCAGTGCCTATTCTAATCATGGGTCCCACGCTGCAACTCTGGGCAATAGCTTGCTTAATCTCCACCATGGCCCCACAGCGCTGCGATGCCTGGCTTCACCCTGGGGATGCCCAGGAGTGGACATTTCACAGGGAAAAAGCCAGGAAGGGTTCCCTAGCGGTATGAGTACAGCGCCGGGAGACCCCGGACCGGGGTAGCTGTGTGCTATACAAGTACAAGCACATTTACATTTACAACATCTCCCAGTGATTGCAGAAGCCAGTCCCTAATGTACGTTCAAGAAGACAGCATCTACCACGCTGCCATTCCCTATTAGCAAAGCACCAACTTGCTGTCTAGTTAGTTTCTTTCTGTCACAATGGATATGCACCCCCAGCACATCAGCTGGAGCTACGGAAACAGAAATGCAAAGCGCCATTAGCCTTCTTGATTTCCTGATAGCCAAGCAAATCATGCTGACAACAGAGTTTTGTTTTCTCATTAAGCTTGTAAAGCATCTGCACAGCAACTATTCTTTGTAGGCACTAGTATCCTATTCAGAGATTATCTGCTGCACTTTCAGCCATCTTCTTGATTTCAGAGTAGTTGAGCATCAACTTACCCTTGGGTCAGTCTCTTTATAGCAAGATGCACAACCATCATGTGTACCACAGCAGTTTGTGGCAGCATATATTTTTTCATCTAAAGGCATGCGATCTGTTGGCCTCTTTATATCATACTAATCAGGAAACTATTTACTGCCTAGTCAGCGCCTTCTTCTCAAGTATGCCTAGCAACAGCATCGTAATAATAGTCATGTAGGTCGGCTCCATGATTTCCAGCATGTAAAGTACTCTTTTCATCAGTCGTTCATCATCAGCATGGCAGTCAGTATCATCTTCCATGTAAATCACTTTTTCCCATCTTTTTCTAACAAACTAAACATGCTGAAGATCACAAGTATACAATCAGTCAACACAGGAACTCTGCTGGTGATGTGCAATTTTTTCTGTAGAAGTAATTAATTATAGTAAACCTGGGAAGGTGCACATGCTCCTTAGCTGACAAAGTATATATGCTATATCATGGAAAGGAAGGTTGTCTGGAGAACGTGATCTGAATTAAATTGTAAAGTGACCTACAGTCTAAGAATGACTTTTAATGACATAGTAATTATAATTTCTAAAACAAATGGCAAAGTCAGCTTGTACTATGTTTTCTAGGCCCATCAACATTCCCAATCTATAAGTTATCGGGTAATGATATTGGCTGATATAACGTCACTAATATATTTTCTCATGTACTTTTTTTTATAGGTTGATCCGATGTTGCATCATCTCAACCCTGTATCTAAAGATACTATCTGCTACAGGCAACGTTTGAAGCAGAATTTTCAATAGGATTTGAATAAACTATGTTTGTTTATGGAGTATTTCATTTGCAGGCTATATATTTTCCAGCCATTCCGTCTGATATAACTAACCAAAGGTCAGATGCATCGTTTTGTGTGATGGTACCATGCCAAAGGCCATGCAATGACAGTTACTTTGATGCCACTAGATCGAAGGTCTTGTGAAGTCATTTTCTGTGATATCATCGGGGGGAAAGGGTGTGTTGTGTGACATCACTTCCGCAACACCTGCTGATTTGGTGAATCAAGGCCCATGGTACAGACTCTGCTCCTAATGGGAACAACCCATATAGAAGAGCCAGGCAGATATTATCCTCTCCAGGCCCCTTCTTCTTTTGGCCCTGGTGAGGTTAAACACATTTTTGTGTCTGTCCTTATCCCTCTAAATGACATCTCAAGCACCCCACAGACTTCTTTTTTAGGTCGAGCCCGTGCCAGCGTGCAAGCACTGCTCTGGTAATGATCTGTTGTAGTTCAGTACAGGAGAGAAGCCCCACCCACTCCCCCGCCCATATGTTTTATTGGCTTGTGTCTTGTGGGGACGCTGGTAAACAGCGAAATTCACCGACGTGAGGGGAATGACCATCAGCTGCGCCACTTACCTGCCGTGAGGGGAACGGCCACCAGCTACACCATTTTCCTGCCGTGAGGGGAACGGCCACCAGCTACACCATTTTCATGCCATGAGGGGAACGGCCACCGGGGAGACTACATCTCCCAGTAGTCCCACAGCGGCACCTGCCGTGACGCTGCCTTCCGCGCCTAGAGGTGCGATAAGAGCCCTGCCAGCCTCCCACAGCGTGGGACAATGGTAAACAGCGCATTTCACTGCTGTGAGGGGAACGACCATCAGATGCACCACTTACCTGCCATGAGGGGAAAGGCCACCAGCTACACCATTTTCCTGCCGTGAGGGGAAGGGCCACCAGCTACACCATTTTCCTGCCGTGAGGCGAACGGCTACCGGGGAGACTACATCTCCCAGCAGTCCCGCAGCGGCGCCTACCGTGACGCTGCCTTCCACGCCTGGAGGCGAGATAAGAGCCCTGCTGGCCTCCCGCAGCGCGGGACGCACGCGAGCGTGCCCGGGCCTAAGGCGGGCCCGTCTGCACCCGTCAGCGTCTGGAGGAGGCCAGGCTGGGCCACATCTCTTGGATCCATGATTGGGGACATCTGCCAAAAGTAAAAGTAAGGAGAAGGGACTGGATGGGCAGGGACATAACCCTTACACCCACTTAATCTGTCTTGTGTATATTGAGACTCTAAGACTTTTAATGAGATGGGGCGAAAGAAACCTACACCTGTGCCTAAACGTAAAGACACCACACTAGATGGCTTTCTACAAAAGGCAGCGGGGGCTCTCAATAAAGAAATTGAAATGGCCAAATGTAGGCATTCGTTAGGCCCACCATCACCAGAACCAACAAGAAACACGCCTTCGGCACAGTCCGTCCCTCCGATAACTGTAGAGGACCTATACCGAACAACACCTGTGATCCTCCCCCCATTTCTCAGGAAGAACCCTTAATTGTTCTTTCACCCACTATTGTTATTCTGAGTCAGGACCCCATGGGTGTAGGGCCAACAGTTGGAGGAGTAGAAACACCAATAATCACGGGGGACCAAAATGTGGCAGGGAAAAAAGGAAGCGCATTGACCCAATTGTAACTAGAACTGATCAACAGACTTTGGATCACTTGCCAAGGATCAAGAGAACAAAGCAAAATCCCACTCCTTCTGTGGGAATACCCCGAGTTGAAGGAAGGCCTGCTAAAACAAAGACTTTGTCTGACATGGACATGATGTCAGCTCGATTTGGTAAAATAGTGACAGAGTCACTGGAACCCATTTTATCCCGGCTGGCCCGTATAGAGGAGCAGCTCGGCCAGCTATTGTTGACATCGGGAGCATGGAGAAGCAAAGTAGTTTTAATGAAAGATGTTCCCTGGATAGAGGCCCGATAGAGAGGGGTGATCATCACTAGAGGGTATTGTGGCCAGTGGCATGGAGGCCAATACATCAGATCCCCACCGGGCTAGGGTAAATCAAAAGGATCCTGAAAAAATGCCTCTAACTCAGGCAAGAGGGCATGAGAGGAGGGTCATCAATGAACAAAGGGAACAAAGGGAACCTAACCCCCTGAGCTCTGATAGACATTGTAGAGGGAGCATAGAGATTAGAGAATAAGAAAAGGCTGAATATGGGCATTGAGCCAGCTAGGCAGGATGAAAATATCAGAATAAACCTCCCCCCTGAGTGTACCCCTTATACGTTGATCCTGACAGGGGTCCCACATGTCCCACCAGGCCACCACGAAAGGTGCCAGAGTCTCATCAGTAAATCTGTTCACTGGCACACCCATAAAATACAGCCCCACGTAAACTGGCACAAGCACATCATAATGGCAAGGAGGGTAAGCTGGTTGGAGAAAACACAAACAAAAAAAAGAAGGTGATTGTGTGGTCCTGAATTTGAATGATGAGAGGTGGGTGGATTTTGCCCTATGTCATCTTAGAGACTCCCCTTTAGAACAGATACAAGCCCGTCCTCTGGGTTATTTTTACCCTCCACACCAAGGGGGTATCATGTCTCGTCAGTGCCCTCTGAATAGAAACACCCCCCAGCCCCCCTCATGGTTTCATCCCAATCGTTTTGAGGCAATGTCTGGTCTAACAGAAACTGATTGACTACCATCGGATCCATATAGCACAAATAAGATGTTAATCACATGAGGGGTATACCGGGAAATCCACCATCCAGTGGTTAGAATAGAAGGGAACAGCCTGGAGGCTAAACACTTGGATCACCATATACACAAACCACTAGATACTTTTATCAGCAACAGGGAGCTGGAGTCTGGGGATGTTTCAACTAGCCCCCCAATTCTACATAATTTAGGAACACATGGGCCTGGCTTGAATTCCACCACTGTTAGTCATAGGGAGAATCCAGGTATAAGGTCGAACAAAACCTATCCTTTTAGAATTCTCTCTTGGAACATTGCAGGCATCCGCTCAAAATTAGAGGATGAAATGTGGTTAAACTATGTAAATACTTTTGATATCATCTGTACTCAGGAAACATGGTCTAGGGAGAACATTGAACTAGATGGCTATTGCTCCTTTAATGTCCATGCAATTCCCTCACCTGTATGGAGAGCGACAGGAGAGCGATAGGAGGTCTGGCGACATTGATCTCCCTTAAATATGGATCCTTCAAAGCAAAGCCCGTTATAAATTCACCCTATCAACTGATTTAGATTTTTAACTTGTTTCAGTTCAAGACACTTTTAATTAATTGGTATTACAATGTTTTTGATTCAAATAGATGTGATATTATTGTAAATCTAATGGAGGAAATCGATAAGATTGCGGAAAAGTGGCAACCCTTGTGTATCTATTGGGTGGGGGATTTTAAATGCTCCCTATGCCGGCATACGTCAAATGAAGTGTGTGGGTTAATGGACACTGAGGGTCAACCACTAACACATTTTATAGACATGCCACAGGGAGATGCTTTATATGATATTATCATTGTGAATGACTTGCTTTTTGTTGACACCTTGGTCAGTAACACAGCAATTCAATACCCCACCTTTATGGGCAGAGGAAGGGAAAGTGTTATTGACTATATGTTAATATCCAGAAAATCTGCCGCCCTGGTGGATAGTTTTGAAGTAGAGCCCAACAATGCAAGCGATCATAACCCCCTTACTGCCTCCCTACATGTAATTGCCCAGGAGGAGGAAGGGGATGGTCTCCTCCTCCAGTATAACCCAATCAAGCGGTAAGAACAAAATAGAACAAGCTAAACCCCCCCCAATTTGAGGAGAGTATTATCAAAGCAAACCTAAGCGCCATTTTGAAATGCCTAGACCATGACTCCACCCCAGAAGCGGTCATACAGGGATTCCAGGGAATTTGCAGCGAAGTGTCCCGAAATTTGACGAACCCAAAAATAATAAGGGAAACCAGGGGGACCAAATGGTTTAATACCGAGTGCACAAGGGCCCAAAAGGATTTTAAAAAGGCATTAGACACAAGCCCTAGAGATAATACCTTAATCAAGCTTGCAAGACAGACCTACAAAAGCGTTGTCGCGCAGAGGAAGCAAGAACTGCGAAAGCAGGCCTGGGCGGATTTAGAGAGAGCAAGCGCCGTAAAAGACTCTAGGAGTTTTTGGGAGGTAATAAACCGCCCATTATTTTCAAATGACGCTAGGGGTATGGACTCACTAATCCCAGGGAAAGTGTGGGAATCGCACTACGCAAACATATTTAACCCGAAGGGTATCACGAGCCAGGAAGCAAGTCAAGACGTCTTATTAAATCCAGTTACTGCACTCAATTTGAGTGCTTCTCTATCGGTCAGCGAGGTTGAGGATGCCCTCAGGAAAGGTATACAACTTAAAGCTGCAGGACCTGATGGGGTACCCCTTGATTTATTTAAAAGTAATATCCAACTCTGGGCACCCCTCCTGACAAATGCTTTTAGAGCAACAATAACCGGTCCCACCCCAACATCATTGTGGTACCCGTGTACAAAAAGGGAAACATAGATGATCAGGCCTGTTATAGGCCTATTTCCCTAATTGACGTTACAGTTAAGGTGTTGGGGAGGGTCATGTTAGCGTGACTTGAGACCTGGGCTGATTCTATGGGGCTAACATCCCATACCCAATATTGATTTAGAAGAGGCAGGGGGACAAATGAACAGTGCCTCAATTTGGCCTTGATCATGGGCAAACACATGAAGGCAAGGAAGGGGTCAATCCAACTTGCCTTCGTGACCTTGTCCAATGCTTTCGATACAGTCAATAGGGGTAAACTGTGGTCCATGATGGGAAACATGGGTTTCGAGGAACCTCTCATCACCCTCCTGCGCAGGTTACACGCGTCTACCATGGTAACCATAAAATTTGATCCGGGGGGAGAAAGGACCGGACCCATTGTTTCAACAGAGGTAGTTTGACAGGGCTACATATTGGCCCCCGTCCTCTTTCTTGTGTACACAAATAGCCTAAAAGAAGCCTTAATAGGTTAGGAATTAGATTTTCCGAAATTTGGAGGCAAGCCGATACCGTTTTTTTCATCTGCACGGTTTTAATGGCATTAACTGCAAATAGCCTACAGAAGTCCCTGAATGTTTTTAATGATTTTATGCTAGCTTTGGATCTAAAAGTAAATTTCTCAAAATCTTACATTATGTTCTGTGGCCCAAGTAAAACTAGATCTAGGAAATTTACGGTAAAGGGCAAGACAATCAATAAAGTTTCTAATTTTACCTACCTGGGGAATGTTTTTAACAATAAACTGAACTGGGACCCCCTTATTACATCTAAGGTGCTGAACACTAATAGGGCAGTGGAATGTCTTTTCCCCTTTGCATGTAAGTTAGGGCACAAGCCAGTAGCAGAAATGATCACTCTATATAAATCAAAATGTTTATCCATTGCTACCTATGGGGCTGGAGTATGGGGAGATCACAAAAGTTCTCAATTGCAAATATTAGAAAATACATTTTTTCAAAGATTATGGATGATCCCTAAAAGCACCTCCACAGCATTCTGTCATTCTGGGGTAGGGATAGATCTTATCACAGATCAGATTAAAATTGCACCACTGATTCTCTGGGCCAAAGTCTTGCTGTCAAAAGATTTATTGCTCACAAGGGAAATTATCAAGGACTGTATGATGCTGGATATTGCCGAGGCCATTCCATGGCTTTGCTATGTGAAAAGAAAATTTAATGAAATAGGCCTAGGGCATTATTATGACAATCCTGCCAGCATAGAGACGAACATGAAATTGATCATAAAAAAGGCTTATCTTGTTGAGCTTGATAACCGACAGCGGCAACCAGGAGTGCACTCTCACTTAGAGCGGCCCTTTTTACAACAACAATTTTATCTGTCTTTCAGCACTAACGTGCAGCATAGATTTGTCATGACTAGGTTTCGGCTTTGCACATTGCACTTTTTAGCGGCCTTTCCTAAACAGGTTGGATGGTGCAATACCCTCATTCAATGCCCTTGTGATAGTTCATCACGTCAAAGCACGCTGACCTTTACTCTCTTCTGTGCACTTTACAAAGAGCCAAGGTCACGGTTCCTCATACCACTCTTAAGAGAAATTCGCCCTTGTAATCACCAGGATGGTTTTAATTTCTTTTTTCGGTCGAGCCTGAGCCAGCGTGCAAGCGCTGCTCTGGTAATGATTTGTTGTAGTTCAGTACGGGAGGGAAGCCCAGCCCACTCCCCCATATTTTTTATTGGCTTGTGTCTTTGCCCTTCGTAAATGCTCTCTTCGGGTTCCTAAATAGGCTTGTTAGTCCCTCCTTAGTATGACCAAGTCTTCATTTGTAACCTCCCATGGCTGCTTGCCCACCTTTACTTGGTTGTTACACGGCAGGTGTACTATTTTATTTATTGAGTTTCTCCTACGTTAGGCACAAGGACGTGCTTTGCTTACATTCGGCGTGCCAGGCCCGCTTTCACTTTCGAAGCAGCCGGGACAATGGCTGCTGTTTGTTTGCAATGCCGTAGGTCTCGCATTAAAATGCGAGACCTCTAGCATTGCAAATATATATTATTTTGCCACCATTGCAGCTTGCTCCTCATTGCTGTCCTGCCCTCCTACCCCGGGCCTGCGCTGAACTTTCATTATTAGCAGCAACACGGCGCGCCATGCTTAATATTTCAGCACGTGCACGCTTGTTCTGCTTGGAAGTTGTATTCCTTCTCCGAGGAGCTACTTGCGACCTTTGTCCAGCTCCAGCTCCTGTCACCCTGTCCTCTTGCCTGAGTCCACCCCTCTCTATCCGCATCTCTCCACTCTCTTCCACCAAATTCCTCCCCTCTGTCACTCCCCCCCCTCCCCATTCCCTCGGGCCCTGGTCCATCCCGCCCCTCCTCGGTTCTCCTCATCCAGGCAGAAGCTTCATAGCTTGTTTGTCTGCCTCCCACTGGGACTGTCTCTGTCCCTCTACACCCAAGGGCCCCAGGGACTCACTTTCCCAGGGCCAGGGCCCATCCGGGGTTGCACACGCTTCAGCTGAAGCCCATTTCTGTGCATGAGACCCTCGAGAAGGGCAGCAAGTTCATCAACAGGGACGTGAGTGAGAGTGGGCAACTTGTTTACTGTTACATTGTATTTTTTTTAAAATACTTTAATATCCAAATGTTTATTTTTACAACATTTTTATTTTCACTATTGCTAGTTCCTCTCAGGTACCTTGTTTGATAGCAAAGCCGTTGAAATAGGAATGATGCAGACCAGTTTAGCGTGACTCCTGCTAATTGGAAGTTCCTTTGAAATGCCTGTAACATGTTCATTCAAGGCATCTTTTTGGTGGTGGCTGGTTATATTTGGGGCTCAGGCGGCTTAAAATGCAATACTAGAGGCACCAACGTCAAGTAATTGTCGTGCTTCGCAGTCAGATGTGGCTCGGCTTGTGTGGTGCTCGTGACTCTGACGTCAGTAATTGGTTGTCCTTCCAGGTTCAGGAGGGCCTGGTTGTCTGGCCCAGGCGGGTTCAGTGGTCGTGACGGTGAGGTCAACACCCTGTTGCGCTTCTGGGTCAGGAGGCTGTGGCTCAGTGAAGCTGGTGGTGGTCCTGGTAGGAGAATGGAGGCTGTGCCACGCATGCCCATGATATGGTTGGACCTAAAGGAGGCCAGCGAGTTCAGCTTCAACAGCGCCATTAAGCAGATCAGTGGAGGGCAAGAGCTGCTGGGACCAACTGACAAGAAGGAGACAACAATAGTTCAGGATCTGTAAGTTGTTGAGGGGAGTGACTGGGTGGCGCGTATGTTAGTAGGTTGACGGAATGCTGGAGGGTCTGATAGATAATAGGAAGCTGAGATCTAGTGAGAGTGACAGGAATAGGATGTTTGATAGTGACAAGTCTTAGGATCAACAAAAGGGACTCTCCATTTTTAAAGAGACAATATTGAGAAAGAGGAGAGAGTTTCAGGAAGACGGCCTTAGAACATAGAGTTAATGGAAGGTTGCTTTAGAAGTTAGGCGTTTTTTGTCGTGGATAGTAAAGTGTTACTTGTATGGGAAGAGGCATATATGAGAGACAAACTGAAATGAGTCTTGTAGGAAAGCTGTATGAGGAATCTAGACAAAGTTTTACATAAAGTTCTTCAAGATTGACATTAGCCTAGAAGACGTTGACAAGCGAGGCATATGGGACAAATTGTTTGAACCTTTGCCTTAAAACATTTTAAATTGAAAGGATATACTTTGCAAAGAAGGTTTGAAATTCGAGCTTTGACTATTACTACGGCATGACTGCAATGCACAGACTGGTTAGTCGTGGACTAATAAATCTGCTTGGCTGAAGTAATTAGGAGACCAGGAAATTAGTAAATTCTGGCTTTGCTGACTGAAATAGCTCAGCCTCAATTTACTCTTGACCAGTCATTTAACTGTGGTCTAAAGGTCCGCATGCACTCCCACCTCCACCAGTGGAGTAAAACCACAGCGTTGTTGTGCTAGTCACAGTTTGTTCCCCGGCAACTTACTCCTTTGCCTTTGACACTGTCAACTCATGTTCATTCGAAAAATCTTTACTTCTTCAACAATCATCATTGCAAACTCTATACAATCATCCAACCCTTTGCAGCTAACATCTCTGCTAAACATTAAAATTGCAAGAACCTCGTTCCCTTTGTTCTCTCTTGCTCCTGCCTTTTATTCCACCCAGTTCCATGAAAAAACTGACCTTCCTTTTTATAGCTTCTGTGTTTTTAAGCATACATGCATACATTTTTTTAAAATGACGATAACTCCTTATTTTTGTGCCACTTACACAACTTTAGTTAGCATCTCACCAAAGCCATCTCCCCACTCAGTCTTCCTGACTTGTCTATTCAGTCAATATCCATTTGTCTCCATACATCCCAACTTTAATGGTCATTCTCAAAATCAAAGAGCCCTCTACACAATGTTTCACTCTTTCCAAGAACAGATCATGTTCCTTCTTTTTTTACTTAAAACAATTTTAAAGCTGGTCTAAGAAGTTCTCAAACACGTCAATCTAGCTTCTGAAATATAACCCACATCCTTCCTGAATCATTTTAATCCACATGTGATGCTTGGTCAAGTCTTTTTACAAAAGAGGAAGGTGCACCAGAAAAAAGTCCAAACTTGAATAAGTCCTTAGAGTTCCTTTTAATTCTCATATATGGTTTTTCATAGAGTAAGAAATCAGCCAACGCGTTTCGTTCTTTAAGATAAGAACTTCTTCATGGCGGTATCTAGACGTAGTAGAGTAAATATAAGTGGTCATCCAACAATCTGTGATTCAAATATCGCCGTGCAATAAATATTAGGAAAGTTCCATAATATAGGTTCAAATGGATAGTTTGCAGAAGTTCCAATATGCTCCAATTCAGATAGGAAAAGGCGTGAGACGGGTAACGTGGTCAATGTGCTATTTGACCACATTACCCGTCTCACGCCTTTTCCTATCTGAATTGGAGCATATTGGAACTTCTGCAAACTATCCATTTGAACCTATATTATGGAACTTTCCTAATATTTATTGCACGGTGATATTTGAATCACAGATTGTTGGATGACCACTTATATTTACTCTACTACGTCTAGATACCGCCCTGAAGAAGTTCTTATCTTAAAGAACGAAACGCGTTGGCTGATTTCTTACTCTATGAAAAAACATATATGAGAATTAAAAGGAACTCTAAGGACTTATTCAAGTTTGGACTTTTTTCTGGTGCACCTTCCTCTTTTGTTAAAAGTGCTTCCTCATTTGATTTTCAGTGGAGTCCCTCTGCGGTGGACTTTGGAAGATTTGTGCACAGGACTTCTACTATTGTACTTACTAGGTTTGAGGTGCTGAACCAGTGGTCAGCCGTGGTGGTTTCTTTTTGTCAAGTATGCTTGGTCAAGTCTGTCTATCAATAGCATTTTTGTGGCACCCTATTGTTGCTGGAGTACGGTACCATGTTTGATATTGTCAGTCATAGCATTTATCTACAAATTCTTTCCAATCCTAATATAATTGCGGCAACCCCTCAATCCCAGGATTCCTCCTACTTTTCCAACAGATACTTCTGTTTTCCTGGTACTTGCCGCCCACCACTACATACATCTACTATGGAGAATGAAGCACGATTTCATTCTCTATGCTCTTTTGCTCTCTCACTGCATTCCTGTTTTAGCTAAAGTCATCCACCGATTTCGATTCTCCTACTTATTTGCAAATGACACCCAAACCTTTATTTCTTTCTCCACCGGACTAATTCTTTGTGAGCATGCATAACAGACTATAGGGCCACTGACTTTGCTTGATGCTGAAACTCACTAGAATGTAGATCACATATTTCCTCTTCATTGATTGCCCCAAGCAAATTACCCCTCTCAACATCTCCTTCCTACCAACTCCACCCTCCTTGTTGTCAGCTTCATGATGAAATGCAGTTATCCTCTTTTATCACCTCTGTTGAAACTTCTGCCAGCTCCAACTGGCTTTCCTGCTACATTCCTTGGCCTCATTTGTCACACAGCCATACCAATCCTTAGCGCTCTTGTCTTTGAACAAAATGTTTCGCTGCAGCAGCTTTCTCTGTCATGCTCGCCTGCTACTTCTTTCAGCTCATCTGCTGGGCCCTCATCTTTGCTGCCCATATCATGTTCAATCTGGCTTGGTCCATCTCCACTACTCCATTCAGGTCCAAGCTGACTAGTTATTAGCTTATGCCAGATTTATTTATACACTTGGATGCACATCAGCTCAAGTATGATAGGGCGCTGTGCTTAAATAATTAAATAGAAAGACATTCAAACATTTATAGCTAGATTTGAATAAATAGGGAAAAAATAGTTTTCGAATAAGTGTTGAAAAAATAAGAGTAAATAATCCTTGGAACATTTAGCACAAAAAGACCATTTAAAAAGTATTCAAGAGGCTAAAAGGACCAGGTCAATGTGAATATCTACTAAAAGAGAATTCCACAGATGTAGAAAAGACAGTTGTAGAGAATAGTAACTTGGAAACAATACAAATCCAGGAGTAATATGATCACATTTTCTAGAGCTAGAGGTCGCATGCACACTGGCATGCATAATAGATTTCAAGAGGGAAAGTTGATAACTAACCAATGTAATCAGAATGTCATATCCGCCATCCATGTGTAAAAGAGGATAGTAAATCTGAGTATATATTAAGGGTGGGCGTAGTTCGCGAAGTAGCACTTCGCGAAGCTACGCAAAGTGAAGTTCGCACTACGCGAGCTACGCGTAGCACTTCGCGAACTGCGTAGTAACATGTTCGCACTGTGCAAGATGTTGTTTTCAATGATTGCACAGTGCGGACAAGCAACCGGCACTGTGCAATCATTGAAAATGGCATCTTGCACAGTGCGAGCTGTAGTTTTCTGCTGCTCGAGTAGATTTTTACTCGAGCGGCAGCTTTCTCAACGCGAACTGGTAGTTTCTCATCGCGAGCGGTCGCGAGCATACGCGACCCCTCGCAATGAGAAACCTGACCTCCTCGCGTTGGGAATCTCGCCGGGAGGTTTATTTTCCATGCTCGCGATCGCGAACAAGGAAAAAGTCTCGCAAGGATGTCATTTTTGCTTGCTCGCGGTCGCCAACTTGACGTTGAGGACCGCGAGCAAGCAAAAAATGACCGCAGCACTACGCAACACTACGCTACGCGTGTTCGCACTGTGCTACGTGCAGTTCGCGTAGTGCGATGTAGCGCGAACTTCGCAAACTACGCGAGCGTAGCGTAGTGCTTCGCCCAGGCCTAGTATATATACGCCCTCAGGATGTACGTGGTGCACCTTTTAACAATTTGTGCGTACATGCATCAACAGGGCAAGGAGAGTTGGGGCCAAAACGAAGGGCACCTAGGGAGCAGGAAGTTTTACAATTGCGGGAAATCCACTTCCAGCATTTGTTGCCCCTACGGTAGGAGAGTACGTGGCAAACAATAGTGGCTTGTCAAATCTAGCATTATTTGAATCACTTATTTATGTCCGCCGAGTGGTAATCGTAAAGTGACGCAGAAGACGGAAGGATAATGTGGTGCATAGCTAAATACTTATAAGGTCCCTCAGGCGAGACTGATTGCATTGCAAATGCTTGTTTTTTGTTACAGCACATCTCTGCTGATCCAGGATCAAACAAAACCATCTGTATGTAAGAAGGCCACCGTTCAGTAAATGCTGTTCCTTTTCAATAAAGAATAGCGCAGCAGCAGCTCGGGGGAAATCACCGCACCCGCTCAGTGACAGAGCTGAGGGCCATGATTGGCACAGCCGCCATCTTAGCTCCATTGACTCAAATCTAGGGCTCTTCCGCCACCTACCATGCTGCTGCTGCTGCGGATACTCTGTTCCTCCCAGCCACGTCACATGCTGCCCGCACAGTCTCTAACCTCCCAGGCAATAATCTCTGGCTGAAAAGCACAGCTCGAGGGTCCCAGAGGCCAGGCTCCCTCAAAGAAGCAGCTTGCACGTTTGCAGTTAGACTCCGTCCCCAGAACTCTTTTTTGACTGATCCTGGGTCTCGTCAGCTTTTGAGCCAAAAAAAGTGCAATTCTAGAGGTATAACGAAGTCGACTCATACCTCCTATTCTCTGGATGTGGACTTCCCCTTCATTTCCTTGTACTTATTCATTTTTAGGACTCAAAAGGTAGTGGGTCCTAATTGAAAGCCGAATTATCACGGAAGCACTGCAAATAAACCTCAGCATAACATTCAAACTCGGCAGCAGAAATGTATTCTTAATTCTGTGAATGTGAATACAAATGTCAAGTTCGCATGACGGGCGCCTTTTCAAAACAAATTCCCATCATAAATGTCAACTTAGTCATCAATACATACAATGACTCATCTAAAGTTCAGTGGGTGTAAGCATGGTGGGTGAAAAAGGAACTGAGGAAAAGAAGGAACATAAAGGTAAAAGCAAGTCTCAGGAGGGGGGTGAAATGTCAGTGGCGGATATGTACCGCCTATGAGGGTGGCATTTAATATGATTGCACAGGAGTGCCGTTTTTAGTAGGGGTGACGCTGCTGCATGTCACCATGATGAATCCCAGAAACATTTACTTTGCTGAATAAAAGCTTAGCATTTCTCCGTGTTGGTTCACTTGTTCGTTTTTCTGTATGAAAGGCAATTAATTGCTATTGTCCAGAATGTTTGAAAGCCAGCCACAACTGTAGACTCATGGCATGACATAATTTATTTTAATTTATTTTATTTTGTTTCATTTTATTGCAGTGTATTTTATTTCGTTATTTTGTGAAGCGCAACAAACTACTAGGCAGTAGTCCATAAATTGGTTGGATTAATCGATAGAATAAATAGTTACAAATGACCAATGCAGTATGGTCTGGTAATCACCTATGTCCCCTACACCAACTACAGACCCTGGGGTTAGGGATGGCACCTCCCCCCCCCCCCAGCGTAACACTAATGGACACCACACCAAAATGATATAATTTTTGGATGAGGGGTGTGTAACCCCCCCGGCCGTATTTTTCAAAAATAACAAACAATTTGTAAAAAACATTATATACAGAACTTTACGCAGAAAGTACAGATACATTTGATAGACAGATATTCAGGGCTAACCTTAACACAGTCTAATACATAAGACACTCCTACCGTAAATCTATCAATGCATGTATTTACTTTCTGCGTGTCCCTTCTAGAGCCTACGGCAAAGTCAATGGCTGGCAGCGCCCCCGGTCCCAGTGTTCTAGCAAATTCTACCCCTGTAATAGAGATGCGCAGGGGGTACAGCTTATCGGATGGATATTTTCCCCTGGGCCCCCCCTACACCCTGTGCCTTAAACTCCATTACGGGGGGCTGCAGACTTCTGCATAATGGTGCCTTGATAAGCATGCGCGTGCGGGGGTGGCCCCAGGCTCACTGGGAAGGATGAACGGGCCCGCCACCGGCCCAGTGGATGTTCCTGTGGGGAGCAAGAACAAGAGACTGATCTGCTCCCCACAGCCCCCTTTTAAGGAGGGTGCCCCCAGGCTGACCGGATCAGACAGGTCTACCTGTGCGCAGGCTGAACGTTTTCGAGGCGGAAGCACCAAGTGCTTCCGGCTCAAAAGAGGCCGCCACACCCATTGGACAATGCGGGGGGAGGGAGCGCCGCGTCATTTGCTGACGTGGCCTCCCCCCCTACGCCTTGCCAGGGACAGTGTGACCACCATAATGGCGGCATGGTCCATTCTGGCCCCTCGCCTTCTCCAGTAAGACAATCGTGACGCCTTTGAAGAGTTGGTATTGTGATATCTGATGAATGACACTGGTCAAAATGCGGAAGCTGGTTTCCTGTATGTAATCTTCAGGTTTGGGTAGAAGCAGGCAGCAAATATTACATAGTCACAGGTACAGGTTAGGTATATATCTAGCTGAATAGGTAGGCTTTAAGCAACCTTGAGCATCTCAGAAGGTCGGTTACCAAACTAAAATGCCCTGGGTGGGAATTCCACAGAGAAGGTTTCTTGTGACAGACTGGCCAAATAGAATGTAAGTTGCGGTTTGCAAATTTTAATCTTCTGAATGGGAAGTATCACACAACTTTGCCAAATAGGCTGGTGATCAGACAAAAATGCCTTATAGATGATATAAAGGGATTTGAAATGTATTGTTTCCTCAATTGGGATTGAATGGATTCAGTCAGAGCTGAGATAATGTGATCATAATGAAGTCGGCCAAAGAGATGACAAGCAGCATGATTCTAGAATGAATTTTGATGACTAATTTTTTGTGGCACCTTTGTAGAGGCTGTTGCAGTAAGAAGGATAAAGATCACCACTGCCAAAATAATGGCAGTTTTCTGCAAGATATGAGTGAGTGGAAGGAACACCCGTCAGCAGACATAAATGAAAGGAAGCAAATATTCAAATACTATTTCTTTGGGGTGGAGAAGACAGCTCATTATCTAATACCACTAGATGGCAAGCTTTTATCACTGGATTTGGTCATAATGAAGTCTGAAGGAAGACTGATGATGAAGACACACTACAAACCCACTGCAAAGAATAACCTCCTGGCTTTTTCCAGCTTCCATCCCAGACCTTTGCGAGAAAATCTCCCCTTTAGACAGTATCTCCGCATAAGGGGTAACTGCAGAAAGATTGAAGACTACTGTTCGCAATCAGCTGGACTTACTGAAAAACTACGTAAACGAGGTTACCCTGAGAAGATCCTCAAGAGGAGCTGCAAGAGGGCAAGAAACCAGCACAGGGAAGCTTTGCTTGAAGACACACCAAAACCCACGGAGGAAGTACCATTGACGTGCGTCACCACGCACAGTGTTGCATCGAATGCAGTAACCAAGTCGATCGGTAAACACTGGCGGATCCTAGAAAGCAACAATAGAAAATGGGAAAAATACTTATTTTCTTTTTAAAAAGCCAGGAGTATTAAGGATGCCTTTGTACATACCAGACCAAGACAATTTACGAACGACGATGTACCTTCAGTCCTGAATTCTCGGGGTATACCGAAAGTAACAGGTCATTTCCCCTGTTGGTCATGTAGCGTTTGTCATCTAGCCACAGCAACAAAAACACTTGCACTGGAGACCGGAAAGACTTGGACGCAACGCTCACATACTAACTGGAATTCAGTGAACGTGGTATACTTAATAACTTGTCCTTGTGATACCAGATATGTGGGAATGACTACCCGAAAAATAAAACAACGGATCGGGGAGCACCGGAGTAACATCCGGTGTAAAAAGAACATCATAAAACTGACTGAACATTTTACTCAGGCCAATCATACTGTAAATGACCTACACTGGACGGTGATTGAGCAGATCAGACCAGGAAATAGATCAGCCAACTTATTGTTTGAGAAAGAGCAGCAGTGGATTTACCGCCTCTCCAACAACATACAGGGATTTAACGACAACATTCCCTGGGGGCCTGTACTAAGACGCTAGTGTCTTTCTCCCAATAACTCAGTTCTACACCTGTTAATACACTCTTTACTCTAGCTGAATAATGACAGAAAATGTTTCTACAACAGCCCCAATCACACCTAGATGATTATCCCAACACAGGTCTACTCTAAACATCATATGATTGTTTTTCGCCGTTATTAATCTACCACAGACAATTTTGTCAAATGATATAATTAAGTGGGATTCCGCTCACTAATAGAATACACCTTTATTCAACTATGTTTGTAAAAATGCCCCGGTTTTAAAAATAAATTATAAAAAAGTATGACCCGGCCCCTTTGAGTTAACACACATATGGGACACAGCCACAGTGACTTCACTATCGTATCCTTCATTTTATTCAATCGAGGATTTTTTGGCCATGGGTTGTCCTGACGGTCGGCACTTTTCTAGCATAATGGGCGGTTTCGGTTGAATGTAATCTTTGACGATGGGCATCCTCCGTGAGTTTGCCCTACACGTAGTGACCTTTAGGCACTTCAGCGTTCTAGTTGATCCCGCATACACAGACTACACGCCCTTGCGTCATCACGCAAATGCGAAAACCCTGCCGCGCCGGCTGGACACTTCCTATATTAACCCTCCACGGTGAAGGACTCGTTATCTTCGGAGTCCTGAGGAGGGTGCAGGCAGGTGTCCAGCGGGTGGCAGACTTTGATGAAGTAAGTGGCTTATGCTTTTCTACTAAGGAACACGTCCTGTACCAAGGGCGATGCCTCTATACTAATCCCTAAACTCTTTTATCTACATAGTGTTTGACTACAAGTCCCGCCCCCCACCAGGACTCATGTAGTAAGGCTATCCCTTACTTCACATAAGCTAAAACATATTAGCTTTTTTCACAGTTTGATCATGTATACAAAGTCCCTTGTGTTTTCCTACTGCCTATACAATTAGCCTACCATTGCTACCGATTCTCAGTATTTCAACCCCTTCTGAGCTACATTGGTGGGATTTTCTATTTGAAAAACAGATCCCAATCACGGGAATGCCGGTATAATTTTCCATGCCAAAGGCAGGATTCGGAGCCCGTAACCGTAGTTTTTTGCTGTCTCTAAGTTTAAAGAGTACAACACGCAAATAATCATTGCATATATTGGATTAAAATAGGAACACCACCGGTTACTGTTTGTTTGCTAGCTTATTTTGCCACTGTAATTACGAGGAGCACTATAGATGGCATGCACGTTAGTCATCTAGTACACATTGTCAACGGGGCATTTTCTATGATTTATGTGTACGCTTTGAATTATTGTTTTCTTCTGTCTCTTTTTTGTTTCAACAGAAAAAAGCTTTCAGAAATCCTGAAGGCTAACAAAGAACCGTGAGTTTAAGCGGTCTTTTGACTCCACAGGTCAGGGTGAGCCTTAGCGAGCGCATACCGCCGTGGTAGTCCATTTAGGTCCTGACGAATGCTTCGCATAATATACCAAGAAGCAGAAACATGTTGACCGTTTCTTTGCAGATCAGGATGTAACTGGTCCATTAAAACTAGTTTCCACACATCCGACGCACCCCTTTTAATAGTGCTCAGTTTTCCACCATTAAAATCACTTTTGGATGAAACTGTGACACCTTTTTGATCTTCACTTCTGGCACCACTCACAAATTGCACTGACCTCACAAAAAACCAGCTCCGCTGTAATTCAGGTGTTGCAGCACACCGGAGAGGCATTCGGCATGTCTGGTGGGAACCCAATGATGAAGCATGTCACCAACTAGGTTGGTGAGTGAGGGTTCTTTTAAAAACACAGTGAGTTTTCCCTTTTTTTGCTAGCTTATCTTCACCTTTGGATACACTCTTTCGTTGTTTATATAGTATTGTTCAGGGGGATCAAGAGTGGCCTTAGTAGCTTCCCTCCCTCTCCAGTTGTTTAGTTATATTTATGTGGCAGTTAATATCCCAGTTAGGCAGTAATGCATTAAAAGCTGCCAACTTAAAAAGGATGGCCTTCCTGTCTCGTTGGTTGGCATATTACACCCCTAAATCCCTCAGTAAAAGATACCCGGAAGTAGAAAAAAGATGTTTCCGATGCCAAGCAGAGAGGGAAGGGGACTGGCTCCATACCTTTTTCACGTATATAAAATTAGAGCCATTCTGGGTGAAGATCTTCAAAAAGATCCAAAGAGTGAAGACCCAGAGGATGTGGTAGCCCTCTTTCGCATTTCTAGAGTAAGGGGAGACTTGACAAAATCAGAGGAGACTTTTATTGCGATCTGCTCTTTGGTTGCCCGCTCTTTAATCCTCCAGAGCTAGAGGTCGGAGGATGCCCCCTCCTACTTGAAGTGGATAAATAAAATGAAACAAACAATGTTATTTTAAGAAGCATATGCTATGAAGGTAGGCGCTACAAGAAAATTCGATGCTGTTTGGAAGTATTTTAAGAACTTAGAAACTATGGTGTGAATAGAAATCTTATAGATCTTGCACTACAACACTTTGTTGGTTCAGCGCGTTGCACTTTTTGTGTGCTATAAAAGCACACGTAAAAAGCACTATAGCACTTTGGCACTTTTTAAAATAGTGTAGGTGGATCGTCTCTGAGTACTGTAGCACTAAGCACTTTAGTATTTCAATAAATAAAACTTATATAGTTGTAAGCAGTTTAAGATGTGGCCAGTTCACTGTCGTTACATGTTGATTTTTTTTTTTTTAATGTTTTGATATTTGATCCATGTTGGTTTTATAGCTAATATGAAGTTGGCTTATTGAATGTAAAATTATTAGTCAAATTTCCTGATGATAATTGTTTTTGTAATGTCCATTTTTTGCTTTGCTCAATAAAAAATAAAAATACAGAATGGCATTGTTATTTATGCCAAATGCAGCTCCTTGATCTAATAAATTCATGGTCACTTCACTAATGCCGTCCATTTACCATTTTAAGTCGTACTAGTCTAAAACCAGCACTGACTCCGCTGCAAAAGCTTAAACGCTGGGGAGCAAGGAAATCTCAGGCTTACATACATTTCCAGAGAACAATTGTAGCAACAATTTCAATCCTTTACACTCTTAAAAAAAACATGAGTCAATATTGTCCATCCGCAATTAGGATTAGAGTTGTGTTTTTTCAATAAGGTGTAATATGGGCTATTGCATTCTGGAATCCTAGAAGCATGTTTATATTCCCCCTCAGTGAAGACATCACTGCTGACAACAAAGCTGCCACGATTTCTATAGACCAGGGAGAGGATCCTGACTGTACTCTGATCTCAACTAGGGGTGGGCGGAATTTGCGAAATCCACTTTCGCAAATTATCGCGAAAATGTTAAAAATTATCGAAGACACGCGGAAATATCGCGAAGATGCGGAAGTTTTTTTCCCGCATGTTCGCGAGATTTTCTGCATGGTTGCGGCTCGCCAACTTACCCATGTGGTTGCTCACGGGCGCGGCCATCTTGTTTTCAGTTGTCTCACGGTGCATGATCGCGAGTAGAAAGACGTGATCGCGCGACGCATTACATCACTGCGGGCGCGAACTGTCGCGAGACAGCGCAAATGGCTAAAAACAATACAACATCTCATGGAGAACGCGACCGGATCAAGAAAACTTGTCGGCGAATGCAGGGCTTCAGGTAAGGCGATCGCGCACGCGCGAGAATGTATTATTTTACAGCGCGAGTAAGAACCAAATTATCGCTAAGCTGCGTAATGCGGAAATTTTGACATTTTCGCGCTTTCCGCGGAACGCGAAAATGTCAAATTATCGCAATTTCCGCAAACGGAACGAAATTTTAGCCCAGGCCTAATCTCAAGGTGGTTATCAACTGTTCGCTTGTCCCTTAACATCGTGTCAAAGGATCCAAATGTAACCCAGAGGCTCGTCAGATATTTCAATCAGATTTATGATCTTTGAGTTTGAAAAATTCTCCCTGAGATCTAGAGAACAACCTGTCCTCTGGGACAATGTCCGCGGGCATGGCTGCCTATCACATTATTGAAATAGTCTCATTGACAGTTTGACGCTGACCTAGTGCAGAGAATATGGTGAACGCAAAACCTGCATTACCTGTCTCAAGGTCTCCTCTGCAATATCCATACGTTTGCTATTTCGGTGGAGCTATTATTTTGTGACACTCACTCTAACTTTCTTGAACAGTATTAAGTTCCTTATAATTCCAAGGTGAGCACCAGCTCTTTCTATGACCTTGACTTTGTGACTCCAGCACGGAATATATTGAGGCATGCTATAAGCCATATTTAGTTAATTTGCCAATGATACCGGTCGATAATCTGCTCGGTGTTATCCCTAGTCTACAATATCAATTTTTCTCAAATATCTACAGCTCAGAATATTGTTTTCATATTTGGGGTGTACAATTTTATTGCGTCATTTCCGGACCATTAAAGTTGAATCATTTAAGGAAACAAAGGGCCTTATTTAGAGGTTGGCTGATGGGATACTCTGTCCCAAACTTGGCGGATGTCTCGTCTGCCTTATTAAAAGTACTTTTTACCCTATGGCACAGGATATTTGCTATGTTTATTCCTTGTGTGAAAAAAAGAAGCCTCAAAGAAAAATGGAAGGAGTACCCTCTACTCACTTAATGTCATCTTACAGAAACCCTTTTGAATCACCTCCATATACTATGGTCTAGTAGTAAAGTCCCCTACAGAACTTTAAAAAATGTATTAGCATCTAATCGTGTACTGTATTATGCTCAGTTTACTACTGCTGGTGCAGATATCATAGAAAAGTACTATGGAGCATATAATACCATAGAGGATATTACTACTATAGCCTTATAGCCCGCCGTAGCGGGCTATACCGGCTATTAAAGGCCCGCTGCAGCGTTAAAGGCCCGAGCCGAAGGCGAGGGACTTTAACAAAAGCAGCGGGACTTTAATAGCGGTATAGCCCTGCTACGAAGGGCTATAAGGCTATTAGAACATTCTGCCACTAGAGGGCAGAATGTTCTAACAAATTAAACAAAGGCTTCTCGAAGCTCGAGGAGATTTAAATCCCCCTCGAGCTTCGAGAGGCTTTTGTAAAACATTGGAATGTTGCTCTGCGGGCCTTTACCGGCCCGTAGAAGCACGGAGCACTCCATTGTCTACAATGGAGTGCTCCACATTCCAATGTTCTAATAGACTATAATGCATGACCTTCATGTATGGTGGTGACTAGAAGACCTTTCTGTGTGATGACACTGAAATGAATTCCTGCCTGGAAAAGATGACGTTCATTGTGTGGCCATCTCTATGTGTAGGAAATATGGCATGTTAGATCAGCTCAGGTACCTCCGTACTGACTAAGGTTCTTATGACAGGTTGACTGTTATCCGTTACTTCTTCCACTAAGAGGTTGAGGTGGACAGGGGCAATTGCTGATTAAAGGAAAAAAGTCAACTATATGTTCTAATACTTCTTATGCGATATTGAGTCATAATTAGAGGGACTAAAAATACATAGAAATATACTAGAATTGTGAGAAAGAAATTGTCATTACATTTGTGCAAACTCAGCATTGGACTTGAACCACTATGGTAATGTTAAATTGTTTGAAAGGCAATAAAACACATTTGTCTATTATATAGAACCAATATCCTACACATGCACCCCATCCTATTTCAGACAAAATTATACTAAACAATAGCGTACATAATACAACTTTCAACAAAAAACACGCTATTTCCTCAAAATCTCCTTTGTTATGTTATGTTAGCTGCACTTCTATAGCACACGACTCACCCGGGGGCATCTCGGCGCTTACCTAGCGAAAAGAGAGACAAAGAAGTCGGTATCGATTAATGGGTATGAGTTAGAACAAAAACGTTTTTAACTGTTTCCTAAAAACCAGGTAGAGCAGTGCATTTACGTAGGGCCATTGGGAGCTGATTCCAGTACCCAGGGGCAATGTACAAAAGGCTCTACCCCCGGTACGGCTGAGACGTATACGGGGACCTTTAGTAGAGCTAGTGAGTTGGATCTGAGATAGACGTTTTGGGAATCAGTGCCATTTTGTATAAAACGGAACAGCTAAGAGGAAAAGCCTCACTACAAACAGGACTGACCGGCTATGTACAATTTAAACAAAATCTGAATTCTCAGCCGAGAGAATGAAGTAGACACATTAGGCCAGATTGATCAAAGTATTGTATTGCCCTTGCACCACGGAAGTTAACGAGAGGGCATTGCAACACAGAAGTCAGAATTACAAAGCCACACAAGGCCACCTTGTTTGGTGTGTGGCCCTGCAGAGGTGTCTTGCTGCCTGCATGACATCCATCTGCCCGATTGTGCGTCTTTCTGAGCTGCTCATCATATGGATGCCAAATTCAGTGCCCGATTAAAACTTATTCCTAGGGATGTTATATTTGCGAGATACAACATTTGCTCATCCTTCTGAGTTTCAGACGTTGGAATGGAGAAATAGGGCTCTAATTGGATGTGCTTTATTCCCACTGCAAGGTGTGAAAACAGAAAATGTGGGCCCAGATTGACAATGACTTTGAGGTGGAGTTTCGGCACTTTTGTGGCACAGCCTTGATGAAAAATTATTTTTCGTGTTCACTGAGATACTCAAAACCACTTTATGCTGCTTTGCAAGATATAGTAAAATACAAAGTAACGCAAGGCGGCGCATAGCGCTGCCTTTTGTTACTTTGCCTTGGAAACACATTACATGGGTGGAGCATGGGCATTCCGAAGCATACACCGATGTATTTTGACAAAAAAACTAATTTATAAAGAGTTGTAAGCCTGTATTTGTGCCAGAATGGTGTGCCTACCTGACAGAGGTGCAATGAGGATAAGTAGATTTATTTCTTCTTGTTACATCTTCTTTCCATCTGCACTACATTTTATGGCACACATAAAAAGAGGATATTCTTCTAAGGATTCTTTTTTGTGCTGGAAGGTATCCCTTCCTGTACAAAAACAATTCTATCAGTAAAGCATAGGTCCTTGCACTATGGTGCATATCTTTGTAAATATGGAGCATTTCTACTCTCTTGCTTTGACACAACGCAGCGTTGAAAGTTGCTTTGCTCTGCAGTGTTGTGTGAAATAATAGTAAATATGCACCTTGAGCTGTTGGCCCAAACTATTTGTGCCAGATGAAAACATTCTAGCACAGTCGGACATTTACTTTAATTGGTGCCCGAGTTATGGGGCATATCAGCAAGGGCTGGCGATAATTATCGCTAAGCGCACTTAGCGCTAGGATAATTATCGCCGGCTATCGTGGAATTTTATCGCTGAGATAGCGTGCTATCAGCAACGCTTATCTCAAAAGGGATAAAATTCCTTGCGCTAACAGCCAAAAGTGAGATTATCGCTGGAAATCCAGCGATGATCTCACACATTTTGGTGTAAACTTGCTGATAAGGCAGGGCATACTTAGCCATTATATCCACCTTACATTGGATATAATGGCTAAGTCAAGGTGAAAGCAGGTGTAAGGAAAGTAGCGTTAACTGTGGTTAGCGCTACTTTTCTTATCACTATGCCTGTTAGCGATTCACTTGATAATTGGAGAAATGTCGGTTAGCGACATTTCTCCAGTTATTTTGGGACGGAATGCTCATTAGAGATGCACAGGTGGGCATTATGGGAAAGGGAGCTAAAGCAAGGAATCACGCGTTAGCGTTACCTTGATGATTAAGCGATAACATTATCGCCGCTTTTCGTCCGGAAACGGATACTAAAGCGGCGATAATTTGTCATCGCCAGCTTGCCTATATGCCCCTATATTCTTAATTCGGATGCATCTCCTGTTTGTGTGCAAATCAGGGTTTTGCGGCACTCTACAAGAAGGCCGTTCTGTCTATTTGGGACTCAGTAAGTTGATGCTGTCCTTCTGGGGTGATTTTGAAGTGGACACAATGCCACTGCTTAAAAGGACCACTGATCAAAGAGCAGAAGAAAGGTATGATTTGATTCCCTGCCTAGATTCATATGTAACGTGAGATTCCAAATGACAGAAAACATTTTTTGTACACCTATGGCTTTGTTTCCTTTTCTCTCCCAGGGCCATAATTAAATGCTTGCACTACCACAAGCACATTTCACACTTGTTAAAAAAGATTGCTTTCTGGTGTTACTGTCATGCCTCACGGTTCGATGCAGGGGAATATCGTTGAAGGACAGGTATGCAGCAGCAAAGGTTGACAAGAAGAACCGTAGGCATCATGAAATGAGACAAGAAATGGGAACATCTAAACAGCCGTCCTTCCAAAAAAGCATATTTTAAGTGATCATGGGCCTCATGTAGGAAGCCAAATACCGGTCGGTAACGGCCGATTTTCGGTAATTATACCGTTACCGACCGGTATTTTGGCTTATGAGATGTAGGGGGAGAATTTCATGATTCGGTATTTACCGAATCGGTAATATTACCGATTCGGTAAATTTACCGATTCGGTAAATACCGAATCATGAAATGAGATGTAGGGGGAGTGTGTGGTGGGTGTGGGGATTCGTTATTTACCACCAACTAAAGGTTGGTGGTAAATGACGAATAGGCGAAAAAAAGTATTTTTGTGCACGTTTAAGTGTGCAATGTGGCAGACATACAAGGGCATGTATGTGCGCCACATGTGCACACATGGCCGAATCAGGGGTGCAACAGGGTGTCAATGTGACACCCTGCCACCCTTGCATGTGCTCCCCCATTACCGAATCGGTATTTACCGATTCGGGAAGGTATGCCTCATTACCGAATCGGTAAATACCGATTCGGTAATTACCGAATTTTTCCAATTCGGTAATATTTACCGACTCATTACCTACATTGCATTTACCACTTCATAAATACCGAATCGGTATGATTCGGTATTTATGAAGTGGTAAATGCCAGCCCACCTACATGAGGCCCCCTATGTGGAGAACCTCTCAAAGATGCCTATAAAAAAAATTCTATCAACACTTGAAAATTGGACTCAAACAATATTCTAAATTTCCAACCCTCTTCTTTGTCGACGTCTAATCAAATTATGTGAATGAAAAGATTTTTTTTTTACCTCACTCATGTACGTAGCCCAATACCGGTCGGTAACGGCCGATTTTCGGTAATTATACCGTTACCGACCGGTATTTAGGCTGTTGACATGTAGGGGGCTCATTTCTGTATTCGGTAATTTACCGAATCGGTAAAATTACCGAATAGGTAATTTTACCGATTCGGTAAATACCGAATACAGTAATGAGATGTAGGGGGACTGTGTGGTGGGTGTGGGGATTCGTTATTTACCACCAACTAATAGTTGGTGGTAAATGACGAATAGGTGTGAAAATGCATTTTTGTGCACTGTGAGGTGTGCAATGTGGCAGACATACATGCCCCTAGGGCATGTATGTGCGCCACATGTACACACATGGAAGAATCAGGGGTGCAACAGGGTGTCAATGTGACACCCTGCCACCCTTGAATGTGCTCCCCCCATTACCGAATCGGTATTTACCGATTCGGTAATGAGGCATACCTTCCCATTGATTCAATCAATGGGAAGGTATGCCTCATTACCGAATCGGTAAATACCGATTCGGTAATTACCGACTTACTCCGATTCGGTAACATTTACCAAATTTTTACCTACATACACTTTACTGATTCTTAAATACCGAATCGGTAAGATTCGGTATTTAAGAATCGGTAAAGTGTATGCCACCTACATATGGCCCTGTATCACCAGAAGTAGGACTAGATGAGTAAGTTCTGAAAAAAGGAATGGGAGTTCATTAGCATATGCAGTGATGTCGCCACACCCCTACAATATCCATTATGTAAAAGGGATTGGTCTACTTTACAGCCAAGCTGAGATACTGCAAATATAACTGAGTAAATATGTGTACTCAGTGGTTCTCTTCATATTCAAAGCAAACATAAACACAGCGCCAGGACATCCACGGGTGATAGTGCTTTATAAATACACACAACCCACACATTCAATTTTCGTCAGAATGCAAATCGTGAACATTGTAAAAAATAAGTGATGTACATTTAAAGTTTAACTCATGATTTCGAATATTTAATTTATTTCGTGTGAAATAATGAACAACTGTATATACTTAATGTACAAATAAAAAGGAAGAATGCAGATATTGACTAAGAAGTTATGGCCTTAACGTTTTCCTGGATATTTAGAGCATTTATGACGTTATAACTATTATTTAAACAACACTTAAAAATGTTTCATTAATTTGAGGTGGCCTATGCGCTTTATAAAAATGAATTGCAGACATAAAAATAATATTTTTTAAGTCGGATTTACTTTTAATGTATATGTAACTAACATATGTAGCACCAGAAAGCTGCCAGTGGGATAAAACGCCCTTAGGATACATTACAAGTGTATGTGATGCCATTAATTGTTTGAAAAGAGAATGAAATCAGACATGGTGGTGGGCACAAGGTGACACCAAAAGCAGTTATAGGCCGGATTTGACCTCAGTCTAATGGGGACTCTAGAAAAATAGTGGGGCAACTCCATACCCCTGTTGCGATTCCTGACTTGTGGCATGTCAGTGAGCATGAACGTCACTCTGTTATCTCCAGCAACACTGAGGAGTGACATTTCTGGACAGAGTGCCTGTGCCTCTCAACATTGAGGGAACTGCATTCAGTAGGAAAAAACTAAGATACATTTAATTTGCACTCTCTTTTCGAGAAGGTTCGGACTATAAAGGATCAATTAGCAAAGATTGAGCTAGCTTTCTTTAAAAAAAAATATTTTAGCTATATTTGGAGAAAAGAGATTCAGGGGGCATGACTTTAGCAGCCAACATGGCGGACGTGCTTTGAGCAAGCTCCGCTGCTCGACCCGCTTATCTGACACTAATCCAACCAGGAACCCACCATCATCACTCGCTGACTTGCCTCTCACACTCCCTGTCCCTCTGGCTACTGATATATGGCAAACTGCTGCTGGAGGGAGTGGGTGCAAGGTGCCGAAGTAGTGAATGCAGGAGGTAGTTAGCCCACGGGGTGCGCTGCTCCAGGTGGGGGATCCCCCCGGCCCTCGAAAGCACTGACAGGGGGGAGTCAGGAGCTGCTTGGTGTGGGGGGAGCTTACCATGTGTCTATCTGGTTGCAGTGGGCCTATGCGCTGCCCCTGGACTCATGGGATAGCCTACAACTGGTCGAGTTGGCGCTGGGATGTGCTGGCCCCTGCAGCGCTGTACTGACAATGTTCATGCCTTGCTCGAGCGTTTGAGGGTTGTGTGAAGCAGCGATGGCAGCCTGATTGACACCCTCGCCTCATGGGGACAGACACGCTGATTATTGCAGCCAAGAGTAGGGCACTGTAAGGCTGGAGGAGGGGCCAGCGAGTAACCACCAGATGTATATACACCTAGGGGCAGATTTATGAGCCCCTTGCGCCACTTTTGCGTCACTTTTCCCATGTTAAAAGTGACGCAAAAGTGGCGCAAGGGGCTTATAAATCTGCCCCCTAGTATATAGAGTGATAGGGCCGCTTTGCCAGTTAAAATCAATGACCTGAATGAGCAGATAGCCAAAATGGGTGAATCTGAATTGGAGAAAAAATACCGGGAAGATATGCATGTCAGACTAACCAAGGATGAAGACATCATAAAGAAACGCGCCCGATTCACAGAACTAACTTAAGACAAAATCCTAAACTTACTACCATTTTGGTATTCACAGAAGGCACTTACTCATTTTGGTATTCACAGAAGGCACTTACTCATTTCGGTATTCACAGAAGTTAGGAGTCCTAACTTTAGGACTCCTAAATGCCTTCTGTGAATACCGAAAGTCTTAAAATTAGGATTTTTCGCAGTTTAGTAGTAGTATAGTTAGGACTCCTAACTTTAGGACTCCTAAATGCCTTCTGTGAATACCGAAAGTCTTAAAATTAGGATTTTTCTCAATTTAGTAGTCCTAAATTTAGATTTAGGACTACTAAATTGAGAAAAATCCTAATTTTAAGAATTTCGGTATTCACAGAAGGCATTTAGGAGTCCTAAAGTTAGGAGTCCTAACTATACTACTACTAAACTGAGAAAAATCCTAATTTTAAGGCTTTCGGTAGTCACAGAAGGCATTTAGGAGTCCTAAAGTTAGGAGTCCTAAATTTAGGACTACTAAATTGAGAAAAATCCTAATTTTAAGAATTTCGGTATTCACAGAAGGCATTTAGGAGTCCTAAAGTTAGGAGTCCTAACTATACTACTACTAAACTGAGAAAAATCCTAATTTTAAGGCTTTCGGTAGTCACAGAAGGCATTTAGGAGTCCTAAAGTTAGGAGTCCTAAACTTAGGACTACTAAATTGAGAAAAATCCTAATTTTAAGAATTTCGGTATTCACAGAAGGCATTTAGGAGTCCTAAAGTTAGGAGTCCTAACTATACTACTACTAAACTGAGAAAAATCCTAATTTTAAGGCTTTCGGTAGTCACAGAAGGCATTTAGGAGTCCTAAACTTAGGAGTCCTAAACTTAGGACTACTAAATTGAGAAAAATCCTAATTTTAAGAATTTCGGTATTCACAGAAGGCATTTAGGAGTCCTAAAGTTAGGAGTCCTAACTATACTACTACTAAACTGAGAAAAATCCTAATTTTAAGGCTTTCGGTAGTCACAGAAGGCATTTAGGAGTCCTAAAGTTAGGAGTCCTAAACTTAGGACTACTAAATTGAGAAAAATCCTAATTTTAAGAATTTCGGTATTCACAGAAGGCATTTAGGAGTCCTAAAGTTAGGAGTCCTAACTATACTACTACTAAACTGAGAAAAATCCTAATTTTAAGGCTTTCGGTATTCACAGAAGGCATTTAGGAGTCCTAAAGTTAGGACTCCTAACTTCTGTGAATACCGAAATGAGTAAGTGCCTTCTGTGAATACCAAAATGAGTAAGTGCCTTCTGTGAATACCAAAATGGTAGTAAGTTTAGGATTTTGTCTTAAGTTAGTTCTGTGAATCGGGCCCAAAGTGTTTAAATTTCAAAGGGACAAACTAGATTACCAGAATGGACAGATATTTACATTTGCAAGTAATTATGATTCCTTAGAAAGCCAAATCAACAGCTCAGGCACAGCCTACAAGTTCCAATGTGGGAGATGTAGTACAATCATCCACCTCTTTGTCAGACCTGAGTTCAGCGCCAGGCAGTGAGTCTGAAAATGAACAGGCCACGACAAACCCTCGGTTGGGGTTTATGAAATTCTCGTTGGCCCAGGAGGTAGATTGACTGCGTCAAGATCGCAGACAAACCCTAAGGCCTCAGGCTCCAAATCGCAGACAGGACAAAGACAAAGAGCAAACATCAAACGCCGTGAACGCAGATGTTGCCACAAAATCAGACAGCAGTGGCAAGGTAAACTACAAAAAACAACAAAGGAAATGGATTCGCAAATGAACTGTCCAATCAGTGAATCCCTTTCGATTATCAATCTCACTGACATGCACCTCACTGCAAGTGAAAACAACATTCTTTCACTGGGGTTATCATATTGTCCTCCTAACAATTTTAACTATGTGCAAACTCGCATTGACTTTTATAAATACATCCGCAAACTTAAACTGCGCAAATTCCATTTACTGAACAAGACCAACCGATGTACAGCACAGGAATCAGCTGTAATTCTTAGTTCCGGTTCACCTTCAATCTCTGTTGGCGAATATGAGTTTTTTTGTGATTTGCAGGATCTGCACAGGGAAGGTGCACTTGATGATATAACTTCTGATATGGGTACCCAACCAAGATATGCCAGGCTTAACAGGCTTTAAACCAAAGTCAGCCTTCAATCCCATTTTGTTACATGATAACATCGATGTGTACAATGATTTAGTGACTACTCAACTTAAAAGATTACACACTGTAACTCTGCAGGCCCAATAAAAATGTCGTAAACAAAACAACTGCTATGGGAGCCTGATGAAGAAGTTACAGAGCAATAATAACGTGATAATACGACAATCGGAAAAAGGTGGTAACATCGTCCTGTGGCCCAGGTCCATGTAAATGGAAGAAGCGCTGTCACATCTAAATGATCAACAATTCTACAGAAGCAGTGACTGGCAAACAGTTAAATCAACCTGTAACAATTTCAACATCAAACTATTGTCCTGGAAGAGTGCAGGTTTATTAAGTGGTGATGAATTTATGTTCTTGAAAACTAATCATCCAGCTATTCCCGTTTTCTACTTGATCCCAAAGGTGCACAAAAATCCCATTAAACCTCCGGGAAGACCGATTATTTCTGCAAAGAACAGTATTATGGAGAATACTTCACGTTACATTGATTTTTTTCTCCAGGAGCATGTCAAAAACTTACCATCCTATTTACAGGACTCGGGGGATTTCTTAAGAAAGATTGAGACGGTATCGTGGCAGGACGACTATTTACTTGTCACCTTGGATGTCACTGCTCTGTACACCAGCATACATCATCTAGACGGTATCAGAGCAGTGGAATACTTCTTACGAACTAGACCTGTAAATATGCTGCAACATAACAGAATGTTAGTAGATATGATTCACATCTGTCTACATCAGAATTATTTTCTGTTTCAGAGTCAAGTGTTTCAGCAGATGCGAGGTGTGGCTATGGGGGCTTGCTTCTCCCCTAGCTATGCCTGTTTGCATATGGTGTTATGGGAGGAACAAGTCCTCAAAGTCCAGTTTGGTCACATCCTCAGAAACCACATTGTAGCATGGCATCGCTACATTGACGATTTATTTTTTATTTGACATGGGTCAGAGTCGTCAGTTAACTTGTTTATTGAGGATATCAATGAGAACAATCTTAAGCTCGAATTTACAGGTCATGTGAGCAGAACATCTGTAAATTTTCTAGACTAAGAAGTGTACATCAGCCACAACAATCTGGAAACCCGGTTACATCGCAAAACAACAGCGGGTAATACGGTTCTACATGCTACCAGTCACCATCCTGACCATCTGATATGCAGTATCCCCTATGGGGAGATGCTGCGCATCAGACGGATCTGCAGCATAGAGTCGGAATGCACAAAGGCACAGTTGTCAAGTAAGGAGAGATTTTTGGCCAGAGGTTATTCTGCTGTGGTGATTGGCACAGCGATTAGAAAAGCCAACTTCGTTGATCGCTTAGTAACACTAGGTTATGCTATTGATCAAGCTAGCCCTTCGGTCTTGCCTACAGCGACCACAAAACCGTCCAGATTGATAACCACCTATAGTCGCTAACACAAACAACTGCGCATGATCTTTAACAAAAACTGGCCGGTTGTTCAGAATGATTCTATCATTGGTCACCTCTTACCAAAATCCCCCGACATAACGTTTCGCAGGGCACGGTCTATGAATGATATGCTTGTTAAAAGCAGTCCTGAAATCTGTACCCACTGTACCTGGTTACAAACCACCAAAGGCTTTATTAAATGTGCTTCATGCAAAGCCTGCAAACTAAGTAGAAATAAAACATCCTACAAAATTCCTTTTAGTGATGTTCCTGTGCCCATATCTAAGAAGTTGAAGAGTTAAGAACAATGGTTCAAGGATGGCCCAAAAGGGTCCAATAGAAAAGGTGACCCAGGCAGGGTCACTTGTTTTTTAAGATAAGTGAAATCAATTCCGTAGGGAGCAGGAGACAAAGTACGTAAAGGGTCATGTAGGTCAAAAGATAGCAGGTATTTATTTAAACAAAGTCAATTTTAGAATGCTCACAAAATAAGAAAAGCGTGGTGTGAAATAGTGATAGTAGTTTTTAAAAAGACATCGCATTGACAACAATATAGTAGTTGAATTCCATAATTGATCTTTACAAGTTATAAAGAATTCATGTTGTGGGGTGGTCGACGGCGTTTCGAACCCAATTATTGGGGTTCATCTTCAGGACAGTGGTGAGCATGTATTTTGAAGTTAAACTGCCCGTAAAGTTCCTAGAGTCTCCAAAGTGGGAGGCAGGGGCTTCAAAGGTTAATTATTTGAAAACAAGCAGCTTGGCAGTACATAGATCCGCCTGGAGAATGTAATTTTCTTTAGAGGGGCGACAGGGCAGTGAATGGGAGCCTGAGGCCGAGCAGTCAGAGACGTCCTGCAGCTGTTGGGGCTGGCTGATGAATGCGCATTCATCAGCCAGCCCCAACAGCTGCAGGACGTCTACTATATTGTTGTCAATGCGATGTCTTTTTAAAAACTACTATCACTATTTCACACCACGCTTTTCTTATTTTGTGAGCATTCTAAAATTGACTTTGTTTAAATAAATACCTGCTATCTTTTGACCTACATGACCCTTTACGTACTTTGTCTCCTGCTCCCTACGGAATTGATTTCACTTATCTTAAAAAACAAGTGACCCTGCCTGGGTCACCTTTTCTATTGGACCCCTTTGGGCCATCCTTGAACCATTGTTCTTAACTCTTCATTATCACCCCAGGTTCACATATCGGGGTACCCTTGTCTCCTAAAACCATATCTAAGAAGTTGACATGCAAATCTGACTTTGCGGTATATGTGCTGGAGTGTACGTGTGGCCTGCAATATGTTGGTAGTACCAAGTTGCAGGTTCACAAACGTATACTCCAGCACATGCGGGCCATCAATAACAACGATGCTGCCTATCCAGTCGCTAGGCATTTTAAAGAGACTCATGGTAGCTGTCTAGAGTTTTTAAAGCATTTTGTGGTGGACATGGTCCCTCATTGCGCCGCGGGGGTGACATCGAGGCCCAGCTTAGACAGCTTGAAAGTAGGTATATTCTCGAGTTAGATACTAAAGGTCCAAATGGATTGAACTCAAGTGAAATTCTCTTTACATGTCTTTAAGTAGAAGCACTACAGTGTTCAATATTGGTAGTTTATGTAGTATCAGGTTCAAAGACTGTATCCCTGTACTCAACAAATTAGACCACACATGAGAATTTGAGTTCTCATTATAGTTTTAATATTTCTGTAGATTTAAAAACTTTTTTATCTTCACCACACTCCTCTTTTTGCACTCTATGTTGGTGACCAGTTAGGGTAGATTAGACAAATTCATAGCAAGACTACATGTGGTTATTTTATCAGGGCCAGTATTTTTCTTTAGGAGTGCATTTATTCACATACACGGTGTCAACACAATGAGTTCCCACAACATACAAATAGGATTGTATCCTAAATATTTATGATGTAATGAGTATTTATTCATTATTGGATTTATTAATTTTTTAGTGCTTATTGTGCTTTCCTAAATAGGGACATTTGTATGTTGTGGTTATTGTGTCCTGTGACCACACATGTGGCTCTATGGTACCAGTTCAATTCATTGGGTTCTCAGTGGATAGACTTGGCATTTGGCAACAACTTAACCACTCAGGCAGAAAGACATTTCAGTCCAAACAGTTTTTTAAAAACTATTATGTTTCATAAACTGCTATTTGATTGACAACCATACCATATGGTTCCTGTATGTCCGATAGTCCAGACAGGGGTACTTTTAATAATTGCTTATTTTGCACTTGCACAATTTGCACATCTATGGATTTTGCGCTATTACGGTGGCAGTTAATCAAGTAATAACCTGTATGTATTTGTATCTTATGTCTTATGCCTGCTATACCATCAATGCTCATTGATCCATTTACGGTGAACAACGTATCTTTGTCAAATTTTGCACTAATTTAGATTTTGCACTATTGCTTATGTTTTGCACTAATGAGCTTAATCTATTTTATAGTTGAAATTTATTTTAAATATATTTTAGCTAGTTGTAAACGAGACCCTTGAATTGTAGTTTCAGCATTTTAAGTTGTTATCTGGTACATGTCTTCTATGTCTATTGGCCCGATGGTCACCAGCTTTGCACTACTGCACTTTAAATTCATTTGCTGCCTTTAACAGCGTCATGCGATCAAGGCCTTTCTGAGGCCGAAACGCGTCATGGTGGTGCACGACACACTTTTGGATTAAAATATGCTTGCACTGAATTTACTGGGTCCGCTTTGTCCTTTCTGAAACTTTTGATGGTGTGACGAAGTTCCTGCATACATATATAAATATATATGCATATACATACAAATATGACATTTAGTGAACTCTTCAATTTGGTTTGCAGTGCCCAACCGGGTTTTGATGGAACTGGTCTAAGCAACGATGGGCAAGACTACCAAGACCATGATGCCTCGTTTTGCTGACGCCCATGTGGGCGGGACTTACAATTTGAATAAAAGGTGTTTTCCACTAGAATACTGCTTTCCTTGGTTAATTGGAGAGAGCCAGTGAACAAGAGCATTATTTGCTCGAAACGCGTTTGGCAGTCACGTACGAATCTTGGAGGGCTGACTGGATGATTTTGCTGCCGGTGGCTGTGTGCATCAACCCCTGCTGGTGTGACGTTCTCTTTGGGGCAACCTGTGTGTTTTTTTGAATAGCGGCAAGCCTAGCCGCGAGGATGTCCCACTGCTATGCTGCGGGTCCTTGGAGTCCGATTTCAAGCGCTGTGAGGAGAGCAGGGGGCCTAACTGCCGGATTCATATTGGCAGGATTACCAGCAGCCTCTGTGAATTTTCATGCCCACTGGGGTTGACATTTAGTGAACTCTTCAATTTGATTTGCAGTGCCCAACCGGGTTTTGATGGAACTGGTCTAAGCAACGATGGGCAAGACTACCAAGACCATGATGCCTCGCTTTGCTGACGCCCATGTGGGCGGGACTTACAATTTGAATAAAAGGTGTTTTCCACTAGAATACTGCTTTCCTTGGTTAATTGGAGAGAGCCAGTGAACAAGAGCATTATTTGCTCGAAACGCGTTTGGCAGTCACGTACGAATCTTGGAGGGCTGACTGGATGATTTTGCTGCCGGTGGCTGTGTGCATCAACCCCTGCTGGTGTGACGTTCTCTTTGGGGCAGCCTGTGTGTTTTTTTGTATAGCGGCAAGCCTAGCCGCGAGGATGTCCCACTGCTATGCTGCGGGTCCTTGGCGTCTGATTTCGAGCGCTGTGAGGAGAGCAGGGGGCCTAACTGCCGGATTCATATTGGCAGGATTACCAGCAGCCACTGTGAATTTTCGTGCCCACTGGGGTTGACATTTAGTGAACTCTTCAATTTGGTTTGCAGTGCCCAACCGGGTTTTGATGGAACTGGTCTAAGCAACGATGGGCAAGACTACCAAGACCATGATGCCTCGTTTTGCTGACGCCCATGTGGACGGGACTTACAATATGAATAAAAGGTGTTTTCCACTAGAATACTGCTTTCCTTGGTTAATTGGAGAGAGCCAGTGAACAAGAGCATTTTTTGCTCGAAACGCGTTTGGCAGTCACGTACGAATCTTGGAGGGCTGACTGGATGATTTTGCTGCCGGTGGCTGTGTGCATCAACCCCTGCTGGTGTGACGTTCTCTTTGGGGCAACCTGTGTGTTTTTTTGTATAGCGGCAAGCCTAGCCGCGAGGATGTCCCACTGCTATGCTGCGGGTCCTTGGCGTCCGATTTCGAGAGCTGTGAGGAGAGCAGGGGGCCTAACTGCCGGATTCATATTGGCAGGATTACCAGCAGCCACTGTGAATTTTCGTGCCCACTGGGGTTGACATTTAGTGAACTCTTCAATTTGGTTTGCAGTGCCCAACCGGGTTTTGATGGAACTGGTCTAAGCAACGATGGGCAAGGCTACCAAGAGGGGAACAACCTTTACAATGCAACTTTTACAACGCACTACCATTACAACGAAACTGTTACAACGCAAATGCATTGACAACGCATGCCATTACAATGCAAGTCTTTACATCGACTTGCACTAGATGGCGTGCTAACATTAAAAATAGTGTAGTTTACTATCCAAACACCTTCCCTACTGTTACGTGGACTGGAGTTAGAATAGTAAATTACACTTTTTTAATGTTAGCACGTCATCTAGTGCAAGTCGATGTAAAGACTTGCGTTGTAAAGACTTGCGTTGTCACTGCATTTGCATTGTAAAAATTTCGTTGTAACAGCATGCGTTGTAAAAGCATGCGTTGTAACATCATACATCCCTACCAAGACCATGATGCCTCGTTTTGCTGACGCCCATGTGGGCGGGACTTACAATTTGAATAAAAGGTGTTTTCCACTAGAATACTGCTTTCCTTGGTTAATTGGAGAGAGCCAGTGAACAAGAGCATTATTTGCTCGAAACGCGTTTGGCAGTCACGTACGAATCTTGGAGGGCTGACTGGATGATTTTGCTGCCGGTGGCTGTGTGCATCAACCCCTGCTGGTGTGACGTTCTCTTTGGGGCAACCTGTGTGTTTTTTTGTATAGCGGCAAGCCTAGCCGCGAGGATGTCCCACTGCTATGCTGCGGGTCCTTGGCGTCCGATTTCGAGAGCTGTGAGGAGAGCAGGGGGCCTAACTGCCGGATTCATATTGGCAGGATTACCAGCAGCCACTGTGAATTTTCGTGCCCACTGGGGTTGACATTTAGTGAACTCTTCAATTTGGTTTGCAGTGCCCAACTGGGTTTTGATGGAACTGGTCTAAGCAACGATGGGCAAGGCTACCAAGAGGGGAACAACCTTTACAATGCAACTTTTACAACGCACTACCATTACAACGAAACTGTTACAACGCAAATGCATTGACAACGCATGCCATTACAATGCAAGTCTTTACATCGACTTGCACTAGATGGCGTGCTAACATTAAAAATAGTGTAGTTTACTATCCAAACACCTTCCCTACTGTTACGTGGACTGGAGTTAGAATAGTAAATTACACTTTTTTAATGTTAGCACGTCATCTAGTGCAAGTCGATGTAAAGACTTGCGTTGTAAAGACTTGCGTTGTCACTGCATTTGCATTGTAAAAATTTCGTTGTAACAGCATGCGTTGTAAAAGCATGCGTTGTAACATCATACATCCCTACCAAGACCATGATGCCTCGTTTTGCTGATGCCCATGTGGGCGGGACTTACAATTTGAATAAAAGGTGTTTTCCACTAGAATACTGCTTTCCTTGGTTAATTGGAGAGAGCCAGTGAACAAGAGCATTATTTGCTCGAAACGCGTTTGGCAGTCACGTACGAATCTTGGAGGGCTGACTGGATGATTTTGCTGCCGGTGGCTGTGTGCATCAACCCCTGCTGGTGTGACGTTCTCTTTGGGGCAACCTGTGTGTTTTTTTTATATATATATATATATATATATATATATATATATATATTCACTGAAAAAACCATAGGTTTCACACATGTTATAGTTAGCTGGATATTTTACTGATAAAAAACCAATGAAATTCCCCCGTTATAGTTAGTGCAGGCAACTATAACTCACGTGACCGCAATCCTCTGCTGATGCTAATACTGTATTTAGACACTTATTTGCCCATGTCTTCTTCCATTAAATTTTAGCTATACATATATTACAAATTTTTTTTTTTCATAAAGACACATATGTCATCAGCAGAGGATTGCGGTCACGTGAGTTATAGTTGCCTGCACTAACTATAACGGGGGAATTTCATTGGTTTTTTATCAGTAAAATGTCCAGCTAACTATAACATGTGTGAAACCTATGGTTTTTTCAGTGAATTTGCAAGGTTTTTTAAATGCTAATTCCTAACTATAACGTGTGTGAAACCTATGGTTTTTTCAGTGAATTTGTACGTTTTTTTAAATGCTAAGTTACTTTACGCCATTCGTGGCGTGCGCGCCCACTTAACGCAGTTCGTTCCGTGCGTGCACGGTGCGCTTCGCGCACCGTGCGCGCACAGTGAGCACGCGGTGCGCTTCGCGCACCACGCGCCCCCTTTACGCAGTTAGTGCCGTGCACGCAGGGTGGGCACGCGGTGCGCTACGCGCACCGCGTGCCCACGTTACGCTGGATGGGCCATGTACGCAAGATGCGCTTCGCGCACCGTGCGCACATGGAGAACATATTATGCGCTTCGCTGTGAAAGGTAAGCTTTTACATTTTCTACAAATTTCTAATATGTCATGCACAAATGGTGCCCTTCGGCCACCATTTGTACGCGGGGTGGGGAGTGTGGGGATAATTTTTTTTTTTTTTTTTTTACCGTACGCGTAAGCGTAATCGGCGATTTTTTGTAAAAAAATAAAAATGGATTTTTGCCCATGGGGGAACTGTGGGGACCCATTAATCAAGGCTAGGTGGTAAGGAGATGTCTAAACAGTCCCATTACATGTTTTTTGCCTTTGTTTTTCCTCACCCCTTAAGAGTGCGAGAGAGAAAATGGCGGCCGCCGCTTCCTGGTTTAGAATGATTCGAATGTTTACTAAGATCTAACAGCCAATCAGAATCGCGCTCGCGCACGTCACCGTACGCGTACGGTAAGCTTACGGTAAGCGCACCGTAAGCTGGCTCAGATATATATATTGATTTAAATGCTATTTTCTCAGGAACTACTGAACAGATTTACACCAGACCTACAAAAGGCACTTCCTTGACCTGAGGACTACCTCTCTGCCAAATTTCAAGTAACTCTGTTCAGCCGTTCGGGCTGTAGCTGTGTCTAAAGGTCCTATGGAAAAATGCATGGGAAAAACGCGTTTTGGGACCCCCCTTTTTTCTCAGCCCCCGCTTGACAAATCCCCCCGAGACTTTCAGGGTAGGAGCGGAGCGTAGCGCCCCATTAGTTTTGAAAATTTCGCGAGGATTCGTCGACCGGCGCCAAAGTTATTCCAAATAGAATGTTGCGGATTTCCTATGGAAACGTGGTCCTAACTATAACTACCTACTGGCGACCGCCAGTAGGTAATATATATATATATATATATATATATATATATATATATTCACTGAAAAAACCATAGGTTTCACACACGTTATAGTTAGAAATTAGCATTTAAAAAACCTTGCAAATTCACTGAAAAAACCATAGGTTTCACACACGTTATAGTTAGGAATTAGCATTTAAAAAACCTTGCAAATTCAGTGAAAAAAACATAGATTTCACACATGTTATAGTTAGCTGGACATTTTACTCGTAAAAAACCAATGAAATTCCCCCGTTATAGTTAGTTCAGCTAACTATAACTCACGCGCCCGCAATGCACTGCTGATGACGTCACATATTACATCACTCATGACATGGTCAGTGACATCACTCATGACATCACTGATGACATCTCAAATGACACCACTGATGACATCACTGATGACATCATCCTTGTGATAGAGTGGCAGACCTCCTCTCACCCTAATATATCCTTTGATACACACATTCAAAAATAGAGACTAAAATGTTCAAAACAATGGATATACCAATATCAGTTACAACAACCTATTCAGTAATTCTAAGATCCACATACACATCCACTCATTCACCAACAGTCCTATACAGTGACTCATAAAGACACTATTGAGACAGTCATTCACTCACTAACACACCCGTACACACACTCATCCACCCATAGAGTCCTGCACACATGCTGTCTTCAACACATACAAACAGTGAGTCACTCATTCATGCACCTATGCACTACGTAATACCCCCCACCGAACCATGCAGACACTCAGACTGATACTCAAAAAACCAACTAACACCTTTACAGACACCCATGTAGCTACTCACCAACCCATGCAGCCACTTATACACAAAGTGAGAAACTGATACCGATATTTACATATTTAAACATTACTCACTAAGCCATGTATTCACTAAGATACACTTAATCAGTCAGTTACACAATCAATTTTTCAAAAACAAATCATCCATTTAGACACTTATATACCCATTTATTCTTCCATCGACCTGGAGATATACATATATAAAACATATGTAATTTTCAGAAAAACACACATTCACTGGATGATGTCATCAGTGATGTCATCAGTGATGTCATTTGAGATGTCATCAGTGATGTCATGAGTGATGTCACTGACCATGTCATGAGTGATGTAATATGTGACGTCATCAGCAGTGCATTGCGGGCGCGCGAGTTATAGTTAGCTGAACTAACTATAACGGGGGAATTTCATTGGTTTTTTACGAGTAAAATGTCCAGCTAACTATAACATGTGTGAAATCTATGGTTTTTTCACTGAATTTGCAAGGTTTTTTAAATGCTAATTCCTAACTATAACGTGTGTGAAACCTATGGTTTTGTCAGTGAATTTGCAAGGTTTTTTAAATGCTAATTCCTAACTATAACGTGTGTGAAACCTATGGTTTTTTCAGTGAATTTGCAAGGTTTTTTAAATGCTAATTTCTAACTATAACGTGTGTGAAACCCATGGTTTTTTCAGTGAATTTGTATGGTTTTTTAAATGCTAATTCTTACCTATAACATATGTGATTCCGATAGTTTTTTTATTGATTTTGTATGATTTTTTTATTATAAATTCTTATATTAAATGTGCTTTTTTTTTTTTAAAAAACAAGTTTTTTTTAAAATCTTTTTATTCTCTTAAAATACTATGTTTTTTTTAAATAAAATCTTCAATATATCAATTTTTCTCTTTTTTTTTTACCAAACAGGTAAGATATATTAGTATCACATAGAAAATATTTTTTTTTTTTTAGTGCGCGTACGGTAAGCGCACGGTAAGCGTACGGTTTACGCAATGTTCGTAATTTATCTATTCTGTTTGCGTATAGTTACGCAATTTGCGTAGCCGTGCGTACTGCACGTGGGGCGCATAGGCGTGTACGCTACACGCGCACGTTACGCGGAAGTGTTGTGGAGTGACTGTTTTGTGCATGCACGCAAGCGCGTGTCTTTTTTACGCGCATGCGTACTTTTACCGTAAGCGCACCGTAAGCGCACCGTAAGCGTAACGTACGCGCACGGTGGGTCATGTGATCATGAAACACAACTTTTGATTGGTTGAAACTACTTTCAGTTCTAGAACTCTCCTACACCACACCCATTCCCCTCATTTCTGCTTGTGATCCCTTTGGAGAAGGAGCTGAGTTGTCTTTGTGATACGATGGCAGAACAGCAGACCTCTTCAGAGAGTGAGGCTAGCAGCACTACCTTGAGGCAGAGAAGGAGGAAACAAAAGAGCTCTTTCATATGGGAGTATTTTTCTTTTCCAGAGGGCAAGAAAAAGGTAAATGCACCTTTAGTGACTTGTAAGCTGTGTGACCGTGTACTTTCAAGAGGGAATCCTAACAAGAAGTATTCCTTCGGGAATCACACTATGTTGAGACACCTTCATGATGTACATGGTAGGACATATGCTCGACATACTGGAGGAAACCCTTCAGTAAGTCAACCAAGCACATCCACAGCAGCTCAGCCTGGTCCATCATCTGCAAGGCCCAATCCATCTTCGGCAGGTCAGCTGAGCCCTTCATCTGTGGGGGGAGCATCTCCTTTTTCTGGTCCTCTGGAAACTAACCCTCGGTTTGCGAGGGTTACAATGCGGTGTGCCCATTGTCATGGTCTAATTTGTAATAGGGAGACCAGTGTTGCCCTAGTTAACAATAAAATAGACCAGCACATTTGTCCTACCGACTAATATTCCCATTCTTTCTTTCCTCTGTCCCTGTACGAACACAACGGCTCTTTTAAGAGCCAACCTTACCTTTCAACTTTTTTTTATATATTTTTTTAAACTTTTTTTTGATTTTTTTTACTGTACGCGTACGGTGCGCGTAATTTAAAAAAAAAAAAAAAAAAACACTAAAAATCAATTATCACATTACAAGGTCCTTGAGAGATTACAATGAAAAACTGAAAATGTGACTGTGGAGAAGTGGAAAAAAGGGACCATAAAATTTCTGACTTACCATACCCACTCAAAAAATTATTTATTAATTAAAATTTATTTATAATTGCTATAAAAATGGTTCAAGTTTTCGTAAATTTTCTTTCTCAATCTGAAAAAAAAGAAAAAAGTATTAATATTTAATAAAACATTTTATAATACAGTACACATATTTACATATTTTCCAAAAACAATTTTTTGCCTTTTTTTTGCTGTTTTCAGAATATATTGCATTTCACTATAAATCGCTGGGTGACTGACTACACTCCAGCAAGGGCAACCAGCCTTAGTGATGGTAAATGTATTTGCATTACTGACTGCAACCTCAAACCCCACTCGGTTGTGAATACTGTGCATGATACCACAGGATAAGCAGCTGGCTGTGTGCTAAGAGTCTGCTTCTGCATAAAAAAATAGCTCCCCCTTTCCATCTAATGCAAATGTAAAATCACCAGAGCAATACCAAAAAGCTTTCTGAGACCAGCAACATGTGTAACCTGGGTGACTGACTACACTCCAGCAAGGGCAACCAGCCTTAGTGATGCTGAATGTATTTGCATTACTAAGTGCAACCTCAAACCCCACTCGGTTGTGAATACTGTGCATGATTCCACAGGATAAGCAGCTGGGTGTGTGCTAAGAGTCTGCTTCTGCATAAAAAAAATGCTCCCCCTTTACATCTAATGCAAATGTAAAATCACCAGAGCAATACGCAATAAATCTCTGCCTGTAATTCCTATTTGCACACAGAGTCATGTTTTCATATTAGTCTGAAAACGTAATTTCTTTGCCAATTTGAAACCTCACTTACTACTCTTTTTTTTGGCAAGTGATAAATACTTTTACAGTCTGACACATTTTAAATCCACTTTTCAGATTCTTAAAAAAGCACATGTCCAAACAACATTTTCAGACCAGCAACATGTGTAACCTGGGTGACTGAGTACACTCCAGCAAGGGCAACCGGCCTTAGTGATGCTGAATGTATTTGCATTACTGACTGCAACCTCAAACCCCACTCGGTTGTGAATACTATGCATGATTCCACAGGATAAGCAGCTGGCTGTGTGCTAAGAGTCTGCTTCTGCACAAAAAAATAGCTCCCCCTTTACATCTAATGCAAATGTAAAATCACCAGAGCAATACGCAATAAATCTCTGCCTGTAATTCCTATTTGCACACAGAGTCATGTTTTCATATTAGTCACAAAACGAAATTTCTTTGCCAAATTGAAAGCACACTTACTACTCTTTTTTTTGGCAAGTGATAAGTGCTTTTACAGACTGACACATTATGAATCCACTTTTCAGATTCTTAAAAAAGCACATGTCCAAACAACATTTTCAGACCAGCAACATGTGTAACCTGGGTGACTGACTACACTCCAGCAAGGGCAACCAGCCTTAGTGATGCTGAATGTATTTGCATTACTGACTGAAACCTCAAACCCCACTCGGTTGTGAATACTATGCATGATTCCACAGGATATGCAGCTGGCTGTGTGCTAAGAGTCTGCTTCTGCAGAAAAAAATACCTCCCCCTTTCAATCTAATGCAAATGTAAAATCACCAGAGCAATACCAAACAGCTTTCTGAGACCAACAACATGTGTAGCCTGGGTGACTGACTACACTCCAGCAAGGGCAACCAGCCTTACTGATGCTGAATGTATTTGCATTACTGAGTGCAACCTCAAACCCTTAAAGTATTCCTTATTTATACCAGTACACCTTAATTTATCGTGAAAACATAGTCCATATTATTTTACATGTTCCTCACATTTAAATTTCTCCCAAAACAGAAAATGATAAACACAACTTCAACAAAAGGAATTCTAATTCTATTATTCATTTCTTAATTTACCATATACATCCCCTCTCAAACTCTTAACTCACCTTTAAAATTAGTTAGCTGTGAAAGAAATGTGGCACTCAAACAGCAGATTATCAGAGCCAGGATCTCTGTTCTGTACACCTCTCTCCTCTCAGCAGAACCAGATAATGGCAAAATTTCCCTCTTTTTCCACACATATACATGTTAGTTTCAAATCTCAGTGCTTCCCCCTTTTTTTCAAATGTAATCACACATTTCTATTGGTTGAAAACCAACCCTTTTCCAAAAGTACCCTTCCCCCAACTTGACTTCTGCCTAGTACCCTTCCCCCAACTTGACTTCTGCCTGCTACCATAGCAACAGCTCTTGAAACACTGCTGTGTAGAGTTAGGTCAGAAGTTCACCAATCAATGTTTCATTTCCAAAGAGCAGGAGTGCTTGACTTTTCAAACCTAACAGCAAATCCATAGTACTGTTCTTTGGTAACACATTTTTCTGTACCAATAAAAAACATGCTTCTATAAATTTACACATACAGCCTAGTTTTTATTGTAGAATGGTATGAAACAGCCAATCAGTTCTTTTTTTAAAAAAAAAATATGTATGCCTCCATTTCCAAACTGTCTTTCATTTCTTTTTACCATTCTACTGAAATACACCTCCTGAGTGCATCCAGTTCTCCTTGGAAGATGTTCACAGTGTGGATTGTAGGACACAGCTATGTCTTCTGGAGTGAAAAGTATGCAGAGAAAACAGGTATGGTGAGAGACCTTGCTTTGCCAAATGTAGACATTAAATGGATTGGTCAGAGAGGGTTAAAGTGGCACCAATTGATGCCATTGGTGAAATCCTTCATGCAAATCCAACACCCTGACCTCATAATAGTGCACTGTGGTGGCAATGACCTAGGCACTTTGACTGGGGTAGGTCTGGAAATGCTTATGAAGGAGACCTTTGCACAACTGTTTTCACTTTTCCCTAAAACTGCCTTTGTGTATTTTAACATATGCCAAAGGCAAAAATGGAACTGGTCCAATCATTTTTGTCTGCAGATTGACAAAGCAAGGAAGCACGTCAACAAATCTGTTTCTGCTTTCCTCCGTGACTATGGTATGGGTTCCATTTACCACAACAACTTGCGTTACGACATGCAAGACATTTATAGAGGAGATGGTGTACACTTCAATGATGAAGGGAACAGAGTCTTCCTCTTGAACCTTAGACTCTGCATCGGTACTTACTTGTAGGTACCACTAAAAAATCACTTCATAAACACAACGGCTCTTTTTAGAGCCCCCTAATATCTAAACACTTAAATCTGCATTTCATTTCTTTTTTTCTTTTTTTTCTACCGTACGCGTACGGTGAGCTTACCGTACGCGTACCCCGCGATTTTTTTTAAAATTAATAAATGTTTTTTTTGTACTTTTCTGTCCTTCTTTGACCCCCTTTCAAATGTTATGGGGTCTGTAACTCTATTCCTAGCCCCCTTTTCAAGTTATCACCCTTTTTTTTTTCTGAGTGAAACACACAAAATGGCGGCCGCCGCTTCCTGGTTTCGACCGATTCGAATGTTTACTAAGATCTAACAGCCAATCAGAATCACGCTCGCGCACGTCACCGTACGCGTACGGTAAGCGCACCGTAAGCGCACCGTAAGCTGGCTCAGATATATATATTGATTTAAAGGCTATTTTCTCAGAATCTACTGAACAGATTTACACCTACAAAAGGCACTTCCTTGACCTGAGGACTACCTCTCTGCCAAATTTCATTTAACTCTGTTCAGCCGTTCGGGCTGTAGCTGTGTCTAAAGGTCCTATGGAAAAATGCATGGGAAAAACGCGTTTTGGGACCCCCCTTTTATCTCAGCCCCCGCTTGACGAATCCCCCCGAGACTTTCAGGGTAGGAGCGGAGCAGAGCGCCCCACCTATTTTGAAAATTTGGCGAGAATTCGTCGACCGGCGCCAGAGTTATTCAAAATAGAATGTTGCGGTTTTCCTATGGAAACAGGGTCCTAACTATAACTACCTACTGGCGACCGCCAGTAGGTAATATATATATATATATATATATATATATATATATATATATATATATATATATATATATATATATATAATTACTACTGGCGATCGCCAGTACTTAGGACCTATTTTCCATAGGAAATCCGCAACATTCTATTTGGAATAACGTTGGCGCCGATTGACGAATCTTCGCGCAATTTTCCAAACTTTTGGCCCGCTCCGGTCCGCTCCTATCCTGAAAATTTCACGGTGATTCGTGAAGCGGGGGCCGAGAAAAAGTGGGGTCCTAAAACGCATTTTCCCCATGCATTTTCCCATAGGACCTGTTGACGCAGCTACAGCCCGAACTGCTGAACGAAATTAGTTCTCAGTTCAGATTCGTGCCTTTTGCTTAAATGGTGTAAATCCGTTCAGTAGTTCCTGAGAAAATCAAAATCAAAATCATAGATATATCTATGGCCTCGGAGGATCCGCGCACCTTCCCCGCACCCTGCGCGCACCCTGCCGTGCACGAGCTGTATTCTAATTGGCTGTCAACACTCCAGATCAGGAAGTGTTGGCAGACATCTTGTGCCTCGGTAGAACTGAGGCACAAGAAATCTTAAAAACAAACACGAAAAAAGCGAAAAGGGGGCAGGGTAGAAACACCCTGACCCCCTAGGCCTGCTCAGGGGGTCCCACAAGGACAACCAGGGCCCAAAAATTAAAAAAAAAAAAAATCGTCGAGATTCGCGCACCCAGCGTGAATTTCGTCTGAAAATAAAAAAAAAAATCAGCGCGGGCTCCAACGCTGAATATGCTTATTTGCCCCCGGGGGGTGGGGGTCCCAATCGGGGCTTGAAGATTGAATGTGTGGGGGGGGCTCACGGCCCCCCCACAGCCCCGGGGACCGCCACTCCCCGGGGCTTCGATAACATGGGTGGGGGGGCTTGCAGCCACCCCAGCCCTGGGGACCGCCACCCCCCCCGGGGCTTAAAACAATTTGATGTGGGGGGCTCTCAGGCCCCTCAGCCCTGGGGACCACCACCCCCGGGGCAACTTGAACATGTGGTGGGGGGCCACCCGGCCCCCTCCTGGAGCCTTGTATTGGCTCTGGGGACTGGCACCCCCCAGGGCCGGCTCCTGCAGTGTCCCGGGGTGCCCAGCACTGGGACACTGCTGTTTGCAATGGCAGGGCGGGAGCCTCGCAGCTCCCACCCTGCCATTGCAAACTGCTTTGCTTCATTGAAGCGAGAGCAGGGAAACCTGCTCTCGCTTCAATGAAGCAAAGCAGATTGCTTTTCCACATGGGGAGCAGCTTGATAGCTGCTCCCCATGTGGAAAATCAATGCCGGCTCCCACAGGAGGCGGGGAGCCGGCTGGGACCGTGGGGAGATTGGGGACCCCCCATGGTCTCCAACGAGAGGCCAGGCCCCGGGGGATGGGGTCCCCGGGGCCAGAAGTGGCCCTGGAGGGGTGCCACAGGGCCCTCCTCCTCCATTAAATAACACAAATATATATATAAGAATGGCCGGCCCTGGGGGATGGGGTCCCCGGGGCCTTAAGTGACCACAGGAGCCCCCTCCATACATTTTTTTCTTTTTAAAACAAAAGGGCCATTCCCTGGGGGATGGGTCCCTTGGGCAAATTATGGCCTCGGAGGGGGGCCACGCGGCCCCCTTCCTGATTTTTTTTTTTATAAATAAAAATTGGGGCAGGCCCTGGGGATGGGGTCCCCAGGGCAAAAAAAATAGAAAAAGAAGTGGGGCTACACCCCTTCTAAAACAAAGAAGAACAAAAAAAAAACGGGATCGAGCCAGAGGCCAAGCCCCCTCCTTACACCACTCTGCAAACGCGCCCCCTGGCGCGTTTGCAGAGGGGGAACTAATTCCCCTTGAATACTGGGAGTCCCTGGGGGCCAACTAACCCACCAGGAACCTCCAGTATGCGCCAGGGGGTTGCGTTGCAGAGTGGTGTAATGAGGCCACGCCCCTTTTTACACCTCTCTGCAACTCAGCTCCATGGCGCTTACTGGAGGTAACTGGTGGCCTAGTTGGCTGCCAGGGGACCTCAGGATTCAAGGGGACTTAATCCCCCAACTTAAAACGTGCCACGGGCACGTTTGCACAGTGGTGAAGGTAGGGGGCGGGGCCTGAGGTGAAACTGTACAAACACGCCCTGTGGCATGTTTTGAGTTGGGGAATTCATTCCTCTTCAATCCAGAGGTCCCCTAGGGGCCAACTAGCCCACCAGGTACCTCCAGTAAGCGCCACAAAGCTGCATTGCAGAGTATTGTAAAAAGGGGCGTGGCCTCTGAACACCTCTCTGGCGCATACTGCAGGTACCTGGTGGGCTAGTTGGCCCCCAGGGGACCGCAGGATTGAAGAGGAATTAATTCCCCAACTTAAAACGCGCTACAGGCCGTGTTTGCACACGTCACCTCAGGCCCCGCCCCCTTCCTTCATCATTGTACAAATATTCCTCTAAGATCAGCCAAACTACGAATTCCGATTTACTCACCTGTTATCAGGAGAGAACCCAGTGCTGCATCTTTCAGCCCAGCACTGACCCTGAAAAGTAATTCTAAGCGTACTTACCAGTAACTTGTATTTCCTTCCATAGGAATCTATTGTGTGGTTTTCACCAGAAAAGTTTCTAAGTGTCTATTTTTGAAACGTACAAATATTCCTCTAAAATCAGCCGAACTACGAATTCTGATTTACTCACCTGTTATCAGTAGAGAACCCATTGCTGCATCTTTTAGTCAAGTACTGACCCTGAAAAGTAATTCTAAGCGTACTTACCATGTACTTGTATTTCATTCCATCGTGTGGTTTTGAGCAGAAAAGTTTCTGTCTATATTCACAAAATTAAAAATATTCCTATAAAATCGTCTGTATGACTTAAACACATTCTTTCAACTATTTACAGGAGATTGGCCAGTGCTGGATCCAGGATCCACCACTGAGTAAGAAAAAGTAACGATAACACTACTACCTGCTAAGTGAATTTTCTGCCATAGGATAACATTGGTGATTCTATGTGAAATTTTTTCGGTGTCAACTTTTAAAATACAATAATAATCCTTAAAAATCACTACTGTAACCAAAACGCTTTTACTGAACTGTTTACAGGCGATGTCCAAGGACTGAATCTAGGATCCAGTCCTGTGGTTAGAAAAGTAATCCATAAAGTAACTAATTGCATTTGACTAGAAATTCACTTTGAGCTCACTGTTGCTTTGTGTTTGAAATTGTGTTGCCCATTGCAACAACTGTAACTACTGTACTTAAAAGTCTATTGCCTATTTGCAAAGTATTTAAACTAAAGTAATTCATTCTGAGAAAGTATATTTTGTATTGTAATGTATAATGTAATTAAAAAAATACAATATCTAAAAAAAAGTTTAAACAATGTAGTAAATCAGTATCAAAAAAATCAGTATAATAATTAATGCATTAAAAATTGTCATTTACAAAACCTTTGAAATTCACTGAAAAAACCATAGGTTTCAGGCCTGATATGGTTAGAAATTAGCATTTAAAAAACCTTTGAAATTCACTGAAAAAACCATAGGTTTCAGGCCTGTTATAGTTAGGAATTAGCATTTAAAAAACCTTTGAAATTCACTGAAAAAACCATAGGTTTCAGGCCTGATATAGTTAGAAATTAGCATTTAAAAAACCCTAGAAATTCACTGAAAAAACAATAGGTTTTAGGTGTGTTATAGTTCGCTGGACATTTCACTCAAACAAAACCATTGAAATTCTTCCGATATAGTTAGTTGTACTAACTACATCTCGCGCGCCCGCAATCCACTACTGATGATGTCACATATTACATCATTCATGACATGGTCAGTGACATCACTGATGACATCTCAAATGACATCACTGATGACATCACTGATGACATCATCCAGTGAATGTGGTTTGGTTCGTTAATTAAATATGTATTATATATCTATCAATTTGCATTGAAGAATGAGTGGATATATAAATATAAATATCTGGATTGAGGATTTAGTAGCAGTGTGATTCACTGTTTGCTTGACTGATTTATAGCGTCTCACTAAATATATTGGATAGTGACTAAACAGTGTGAATATCTGTATCACTTTGTCAGTTGTTGTGTAAACTGCTGCACCAGTTGGTTACTAGCTACGTGAAAGTCTATATTATTTATTGATTAGTTAACTGAGTATTTGTATGGGAGAGTGAATGTGTGTGTGATTTGGTGGGGGGGGGGGGTGTGACTGCCCAAAGATGTGTGAATAGTTGATTCAGTAGGTATATGAAGTTAAAACTACATGTTAGAACAGTTGTTTGGGTGAGTGAATATCTTTTTGGGTGTGGCGATGAGCAAATATATGTCTCAATGGTACATGTCCAACAAACTAGAAAAATAAAAGCCAGTGAATAAATATATATATATTTATATATATATATTCACTGAAAAACCCCAGGAACCAAGAGATCAGTCCTAAATTAGTGGCCAAACATTTAGTTAAAGACCTCTAAAACAAACCTAACCCCCACTTTAGGTCTAGGTAGAACATAAAAATAAATTTCTGTTAAAGTGGCCCCTAAAATACCACCTGGAGATAAAAAATGTTTGACCTCCCTCATGGAATCGCTAGATACATTTATGAGGATGTCAATGGATGCCATCACTTCCAGTTTTAATCAAATGGAAGTATTGACTACCGCCTGTGTTAATCTGATGAGGGTGATGCAGGCCCAGGTGGCAACCCAGAACCACGTAGAAGTATTTGGGGTACATAGTAGGGAGGAAAAAATAGAACAAAAACATACAGATGGGCCCTACTGGAGAACTATTGAATCAAGGGAGGGTATGGAAAGAGTGCACTGCAAAAAGTGTATTAAAGGGCACGGTCGGCCGCCCATCCGACCCAAACTCAGGATGTATGTAGGATGATAAATACCCACAAGGCTGGAGAATTTGGGGGCAGATTTTCAAGAAACTAACGCAGCGTGGTGCCACAATTCATTTTGCTGCACCGTGCTGCATTAGTTTCGAAGCACAGGGATGCAACATATATACGACAATATGTCTCATCTCCGTGCTTTCCCCCTGCACTCTCACAAGCTGCTGCTATGCTCCGGCACAGGCACCACTGCACCATGGTACAAAGATGCCTGCATCATGGGGAGATTGTTTTTGTGCAGGAAGATGCCCCTTCCTGCACAAAAACAATCAATTGAGGTGTTTTCCACTTCCAATGCGCGCTGTAGAATGCAGCACACATTGAAAGAGTAAAAAACGAGGAGAAATGAAAACATTTCTCCTCATTTCACCTTGCGACGCATTCTGACGCATTTCCAGATTTATGATCGCTCGTAAATCTGGAAATGCATCCATGGACATGGGTGATGCGTGGGAACACCCACATCAACACCCATGTCATGTCACTAACACTCAAAGTGTTGCGTGAAAAGGGGCGATATTTACGAGCACAGGTAAAGCTACGCATGGTGGCTTTATGTGTGCTTGTATATATCAGGCAGCAGGTTGTGCCACTGGTGCGTCACGCAACGTGACCCAACAGCGGCGCAAGGGGCTTGTAAATCTGCCCCTTAGTTCCCCAGTAAATAGGCAGTCCAACATAGGCAATCCTGCACAGATAGATTGTAGACCTATCTCCAATCGCCTCGATCTGCCACCAGCCGCAACTTCTTATTTGGTGATCTTGGTGAACGTCCCCACTTTATCACCTTCAGAAACTTAATCTTAGGACACTTCAAAGAACAAAGCCTTGCATTGGGTGGGAAGTAAAACTGGGTTACCACAGGCTCTTTTCTCAGACATAAAAATGGTTAGAAGAGTGAGATGGAGTGGGAGGGATCGTAAAACCTTACTAGGAGATTGTGGAGCTCTTTCATTTAAAACACCATGGTTGGTGGAAACAATTATCAAAAGAGCCAGTCACCTGAGGTTTCCCGTCAAAGTGTTACTTTGCTTCCGCTGAGATATTCCTACCAACGACCAACCAACAGGGAACCAACAAGATTGAAGGGGGTGTCCATATGGGCTCCCTTATAATATACAGGTTAATAACTGCTTTGAGACCTTGGCAATACTGGATGGTGTAGATTGACTTACTCCAGAACCCCTTATACCCCCCGATTGTAACAAATTCAGATTATCTAACCATACTGTCCCTGCTGGGGAAGTGTTAGGAACTTGTGTGACAACTGAAAATACTATTTCTTTAGATACCCCAATATTGATACAAAACAGTGCCCCTAATCCAGCTATAGCTAAAAGTACAGGTGTCCACCTAAGGTCCTATACTGCAATGTTGATGGATTACATTCTAAGGGTGCCATATTAGAGTGGGTAGCTTTTGTTGGCAATTTTATTATGTTTTGTTTGTAGGAAACTTGGGTGGTGGACCTATTACACATTAATGGATACAGAACATACCATACTCCAGCGATACTGTTCATATTTGGAAGACCCAAAGGGGGTATATGTACTTACATTTCAAATTCTATTAGTTTTGCCAAACTAAATTTGGTAGTATCCAATGCTTTTTATCAAGTTATCACCATTGAATTATCTTCGGGCTGTTCATTAATAGTGGTGAACTATTATAATAATGCACCAACCAAGGAAATATGCCTAGTACTTAGAAAATTTGGCAAAGATCTTGAGCATCATACCAGTTTGTGTTTAAACCATACGTGAAAAACATGTGGCTTAACATCCAATGAAAAGACTGATTATTCCCATTCACCACACACTTCTTCTGGGGACAGCCTAAATGAAATATTATTTGTGTATGATCTAACATTTAGCAATGAATTATGTACTACACCAGTTCCATTTGGCTGTACCTTCAATGGAAGAGGCGCAAACACAGGTATAGATTAAGTACTACTGTCAAATAGACACTCAACCAGGGTTAAAGGTTTTGTCACACATAGTAACCCTTTAAGTGATCATTTCCCGCAGACTGTATGTCTTGCATTGCTTGATGATGTAAAAAGAACAGGGATAACAACCGATATTTGATTGATGGCATCACACTTGATAGAAATAATGGCTACTGTCTGCATTGATCTGAAGTCTATCCAGATAAATGTATCAAGCAATTAGTGATCACATACAATAAAGCATCCACAGATTGCCTGGATGATACTTTGGATCATGCAAACGTTTTAAAAGCCCTCGAACAGATTACCATAGGGTTAAAGAAGGGCTTATCTGAAATAAATAGAATAACAAACAATCACAAGCATAGGTGATTTGACATGAGATGTACTAAGGCCCACAAGGAACTGAAAGATGCCTTGCAAAAATTACCAAAATGTAGGCATGAAATAAAGGTATGTAGATGGGAGTATAAGAAAGCCTTAAGAGAACGGAGAAAGGGTTGAGAGAGGAAGCATGAGAGGCCCTGAGTAACACCAGCACTGATAAAGACAGCACACCTTTTTGGCAAGCGATAAATGCCCCTTTTTTGAGACCTATGGATGGCCTTCGATTAGAGATCTCGATTGGTTTAATGGAATGGGTAACCCATTTTTCCAACAGTTATAAAATGCTGAATTTGAAACTAGGCATCTGTAGCTCCTCATTGTCATCGCCCCATCCAGTCTCCTCCCAAACCGTCCATCAACCTCTATTTTACATTGGAAGAAGTCACTCAAGTTCTAAAAACGAGTAAAGGGGTAAAAGCACCTGGTCCTGATAGTACACCAGTTGATCTTTTTAAAGCCAACCTTGCCCCTTGGGCTCCCTTATTGACACTGGTTTTGAAAGTATGCTGTAGTGTAGGTTTTTCAGGAACTTGGGCAGAATCACCTATCGTACCAATCTATAAAAAAGGTGATCAACTCAACTCTGCCTTCTACAGGCCAATTTTATTACTGGACACATTAGTTAAAGTAACATGACGTATTGAACTGAAGAGGCTCGAAGATTGGGCTTAATCTAATGAAATCTTATCTGACTACAGTTCGTTTTTGAACAGGGCTAGGGACAGTCGTGCAGAGACTCACTTGAAGCTCCTAATTGAGATATATACCCTGGCCAAGCAGGGAAGTTTGTTTTGGGCATTTGTAGATCTATCATCGGCCTTTGATTGTGTGGAGCATGACAAACTGTGGAACATATTTGGCCAATTTAGGAGTTGATCCACCTTTATTACAGTTCCTTAGGCAACTATATTCTGGGACCAGAGCAAGGGTGTGATGATGTGCTATGGGAGGGTGTACTACATGATTCAGTGTTAAGGCAGGGCTGCGAATTGACACCGTTTTTTTTACATTATATATCAATAGTCTGGGAAATATACTGACCAAACAGCGTAGTGATTCACCACAAATCGGCCGCCCCGATTTCCACCCTTCTCTACGCTGATGATACTGTACTTATGGCCTGCACTCCAATGGGGCTCCAGTGTTTACTAACAAGCGTAACCAACAACATGCAGAACTTAGGCCTGTTGGTTAACAAAGACAAGACCTTCATAATGAAGTGTGGGAAAAGGAATTTAAAATGTAGGGATACTTTTTATTGAAGATGAGAAGATTGGTTCCACAAAGACATTCTCCTATCTGGGTATTTTGTTTGATCAGGATGGGACATGGAGACAGGAAGTTTTTTTTCATGAAAACTATTAAGGCATTGTCCAATTTTTTAAGTAAGTTAGGCAGAAAACCACCTAAAGGACCATTAATCATTTGTATGGCAAAGTGTGTGTCAACAGCTGCATACGGGTCAGGTTCATGGGGGTATACTGACTTGCAAGCAATGGAGAATGCCTTTTTGAGATTCCTCCTAGTGGTATCAACTAGCTGTTCCTCCTATGTATGCCATGCTGAGTTGAGACTAACCTTTTTAACTGATCAAACTAAGATCCAGACAGTTCTTTTGGGGCACAAGATCTGGTCCACAGACAAAATTACCCTTATCCATGACATTATTAGGGATTGTCCTAAATCTCACTTCGCTCTCCACATACCAATGCTGAACTATAAAACTTTTATGAGAGACTTGGGCAACACCAAATTTTTTGATCAGCGAGAATCCATAGAGCACATCGATAGAAAGCATTTTAAAATTTAGTGTTCATCTTTACTAGAGGGATTAAGATTGTCTTCAGAATTGATCAAGCAGAGTGTCCGTAGTAACCAAATGATTTAGTCACTTATGACATGCAACCATATTTAAAATCTATTGAGATAGATTTGTCCTAATACGTTTTAGATTGGGCATATTTCACCGCTTGAGCAGTTTTCCAGAGATAAACAATTGGTCACAATGTCTTTGTAAAAGTCCCTGTGGTAATATGTCACTACAGTCAACAATGCACACTGTGTAGGGTTATGAGTCAAAAACTCCTCCTCAGTTCGTTTGGTGTAAAAATAGTCAGAGTACTTTGGTAAGTACAAGAGTTTGTTTTATTTGTTATAAAATAAAGAGTTCTTTTTCCAAATTATCCAACATAGGAGTTACATTATTGGTTGTTTTTTTGTCTTTATTTCTTTCTTCACACTGAAACAGAGCTAACAGCTGACACGTGTTTCGCCCGATGGCTAGAATTGGGCCAGGGCTTTTTCAAGGCTGAAGAGAAATATTAGCAAGGCAGTGTTAGGCACGTTTGTATCAGAATCTCAGTGTTTACCAAATGCAACCAGTAGTATGTGTTATATAAAAACGTGATATTCAAGAAACAACAGCGCTGTGATGGTGCTCAGGATATGTGAGGGGTACTTACAGTAATGAATAAGAAAAAAGTTTTTTTAATAAAAAGGTTTAGTTCAAAGAAAACAGTGGGGATACTAAAAAGTAGTTTTATCTGTGCTTCGATCTACATGTGACCATTACACAGCCGAGAGAATTTAAAAAGCCGAGAAAATTTCAGGAAAAGGCAACCTTTGTCAAAACTTTGTGTTTGTTAGCGATCTTTAGGGTCAAGTTATGTTAGTACATGCTTGCATCTGCCACAGGGTGACTTAGTCCTACCTGTGACAGACGCATATCATGCTATTTCCAGAGAGTTATTCATGCTTCAATAAAACTTGTACATAAGTCTACAATACATATTTCTTATCAGGTGTTTACCTTATGTTTCGAGGTAGTAGCACGTCATATTAACATTGAAGATTTGTATTCAGTAGTTCTTCACAATAAAGCAAAACAGTTTCTAAACAGGAGTAAGCAGAAAGAAAAGAACAGGAATGGATACCAGCAAGGTTAGCAGAATATATGCACTAGCTTGTTATGCTAGTGACATTTATCAGAATAGAAAGATGCGAAAGAAATATACTTAAAAGCCGCTTCGTTGGCTATTTACTGCGTATGACAAGTAAAGAACAGTGTTCGCAGATCAGTTTGGTTTGTACGTATTTTAAACGAGATTGCTGGGGACCAGGAGAAGTGATATTTTTTCTAAATATCTCGTAATTATAGATGAGGAATACTATTTTTGTTCCACAGCCTCAACGGGCAGAGTCTGTTAATCTCAAGGGAACTGGCACGTTAATTTAAAAAACGGGTATAGTAACCCAAAGGGGATTGCCGTGCGCTGTGTTCATCTTTTTGGTCCTTTTTACTAAGGCAGAGAGCACAAAGAAAGTGTTGCGAGTCTGTCTAACACGCTGTAAGATGCAATCAGCAGCATTTGGAGCGGGCCCTCGATTCCGGTTGATCCCTTACTTTAATCTGTCTCAGAAGATCGTAGTCCGGGGGTAATCCCAACGCGGTGCTTCCCACTGGAGTATCAGCGTTGTGGGCAGGGGCCATCTTTAAAAGGGCTGTAGAATGTGATCACGTGTTTAGACGCCCAAGGTGATATACGATCTCAAAAGAGGCGCCATCTTTGAATGTGTTATTGCGGTAAAAAATGCGCCCGTCATCCATGTAAGCAAAGTTAAGGGACATAATTTTCTACTCTAAGGTTGTTAAACAAAGACAAAGGTCCATTCATATCCCCAGGTTTATTTAGGTAATCTCTAAAAAAGGATTTTTTGAAAAACAGAAACAGAGACCATTCTACAGGTCACAGCAGGCACAAAAGGTTTCTTTGGCCCAAATTATGGGGTTGTATATTATACAGACTAGTAAATTGACTAAGTTTTTTATATATTTATTGCGTCATCAGCCTCATAGGTCAGGATATGATTAAAGTCAGATTCGCTAAGTGAGTATAACGTAGCATGCCAGTTTTGTGCTAGTATAGATCCATTTTGTGATATGTAAGTATTTCAAATGAAAATATAATTGCTTTTGTGTTTTGTCAAGCTAGCCGATGTCGGCATGGCTAGGTGTTATCGACCCCACATGGAGAGAGAGATCTAAACAGCAGGAGATAAGGTATGCGGCATCCGTATCCGGAGGTTAAAACTTCACTCCTTTTTTTCTGATAAAACCAGAAGAAGAAGACAAGAAAGCCATCCCGCATCCACAAGTAAGCTCTCGGCACAAGACTTGGAGAACATTAATTTGTTGACTTATCTATCTACAGAAGGTGCTACGGATGGATTGGAATCTTTGACCACAACAGCAGAGGAATTGGGTATAGATATTTTTCACTGCAAAACCGCTCAAGAGAAAATCAAAGTTTACACCAGCGTTACCAGCAGGAAGCACACTAGATACCTTCTTTTCCACCGTAAATAAAGATCTAGAACTTGAACACCAAAAATATTTGACTAAACAAAAAAACCTTCCATAAAACTTCACAAAGAATGAAAAACAAGTACTGCTAGAGCTCAGGAATGACCCGTTTTTGATTATAAAGGAAGCAGATAAAGGTGGAAACGTTGTCCTCCTGGATACTGTGGACTACCTCCAAGAAGCGGATCATCAATTAAGGGACCATGCCTGTTATACAATACTGAATCTCAATCCAACCAAGGAAATACAAGAAAAGCTGGACCAACTATTGAATAAATGGTATGAAAAAGGCCTATTGACACTAGAAGAGAATCAATTCCTGTTCATAGAGAACCCAGTCACCCCAATCCTGTACCTTTTACCAAAGGTCCACGAACCTGGCACACCCCCAAAAGGAAGACCAATCATTGCGGGAATTGACTCTATATGCTCCAAGGTAGGGGCATACATCGATGAGGAATTGCAGCCTTTCATGAAAGACCTCCCATCTTTCATAAGAGACACTAAAGATGTTCTTCAGAATCTAAACAACATCATGTGGCAACCAGACTATCTACTCTCGTCTATAGATGTTGTCAGCCTGTACACATCTTAGACATCCGGATGGCATAGCAGCAGTCAGGAAATGTCTTCAAGGAAGATCAGTCCATTTTATGTCCAGAAATAACATGATATTGGAACTGCTAGAATTCTGCCTATACAATAACTAATTTCTCTTCAATTAAGACTATTATCTACAACTGCAAGGCACAGCTAAGGGGCAAAATTTGGCCCTCCGTATGCCTGTATCCTTATGGGAGAAGTAGAACGTCTTTGGATCTGAAACAACAGCAAAGAAAACTTCTCTGATAACATTGTCATGTGGGGCAGATATATTGATGACATGCTTTTGATATGGCAAGGATCTGAGACACGACTACGAGAATTCATCAAAACCCTTACCCCCAACCAATGGGGCATTTACATAACATATACCATCTCCAAAAAAGAAATTGAATTCTTAGATCTAAGTATCTATGTTGAAGAAAACACCCTACATACAAATATTCACAGAAAAAGCACTGCTGCAAACTCCATCCTGCATGCCTCAAGTAGCTACCCCCAGCATACCATCAAAAATATCCCATCAGGAGAATATCGAAGGGCCCGAATTAACTGTAGTACAGACAAAGACTTTGATACAAAATCACAGGAGATCACAACGAGGCTTAGACAGAGAGGATACAATCACCGTTATCTTAGAGACACATAACAACATGTTTCCCAACTGGAACGCAACAAGCTCTTGCTAAGCAATAAAGAGAAAAGCCATCAACCAACTATAAGATTTCTAACCCACTACAACAATGGTCATTATCACATACGTAAGATACTGAAAAAGCACTGGAACCTGTTGACACTCAATCCAACAGTAAAAGATGCAGTCAAGGATCAACCTCAACTTAGTTTCACAGGAAGCAAAAACCTCAGTGACTCCCTGTGCCCCTCATTTAACCAAACACAAATACTGTAACTTTCTTACAGAAACCAAATGGATTCTACACCTGTGCCAACTGGTGTGTAAACTGGGAAAATCAAAAACTCAGAACATCATGATAAATGGTCACCGACTCCACATCAGAGACTTTATAAACTGTGAGAGCAAGAATGTGATCTACCTAATTACCTGTCCGTGTGGGAAACACTATATAGGAAGCACGATTCGACCTCTCAAAATGCGTATTCAGGAACACTACCGGAATATCCATAAATATGATGAAAGACAACCACTGGTGGAACACTTTGAAACAAATCACCAACACAATCACAATTTCTCCTTCTGCGGCCTGGAAAAAGTAAAACAATACGCAAGAGGAGGCAACCTGGATTGGCGAATACGTCAGAAAGAAAGTGCCTTTATCATCCGTTATGGGACCGTAGAAACAGGTTTAAATAAAGACCATGAATGGCACCACTGTCTGTATGTAGCACTTATTGCGAACCATAATGACTTTGACATAGGTGATATTTCACTTAAAGGAGGGGAACCAACATATATGTAGAGGATATGCTAATCCGTTTGTGCTATAATTACTGTCTAGTTATGAACTCATGAGATCTGACAATGTGACACTATTTCTAGCTCTTCCTTCCTACTTAAGGAATCACTTGTGGTGCAATCACCCCTCCAAAACCTCTTTCTTTGTCCTTTCCCCCTCTCTTTTCCTTTTTTCCCCTTTCTTTTCTCCTTTTTTCATTATGAGCGTAGCTTTGAGCTCACATGCACATTATTAAACTCTCACATTTTATAAAAATCTATTGACCTAGCTCTTTTTGAATCCTCCCACTTTTGGCCGGCATTTCATATAAACTTGAGGCGTCATACTGATCTCTGACTATGCCGTGATGTTGGGTATGATCGGATACGGATGCCGCATACCTTATCTCCTGCTGTTTAGATCTCTCTCTCCAAGTGGGGTCGATGCGGTTTTGCAGTGAAAAATATCTATACCCAATTCCTCTGCTGTTGTGGTCAAAGATTCCAATCCATCCGTAGCACCTTCTGTAGATAGATGTGTCAACAAATTAATGTTCTCCAAGTCTTGTGCCGAGAGCTTACTTGTGGATGCGGGATGGCTTTCTTGTCTTCTTCTTCTGGTTTTATCAGAAAAAAAGGAGTGAAGTTTTAACCTCCGGATACGGATGCCGCATACCTTATCTCCTGCTGTTTAGATCTCTCTCTCCATGTGGGGTCGATAACACCTAGCCATGCCGACATCGGCTAGCTTGACAAAACACAAAAGCAATGATATTTTCATTCGAAATAGTTACATATCACAAAAAGAATCGATACTAGCACAAAACTGGCATGCTATGTTATACTCACTTAGCGAATCTGACTTTAATCATATCCTGACCTATGAGGCTGATGACGCAATAAATATATTAAAAAACGTAGTCAATTTAGTACTCTGTATAATATAGAACCCCATAATTCAGGCCAAAAAAACAGTTTGTGCCCGCTGTGACCTGTATAATGGTCTCTGTTTCTGTTTTTCCAAAAATTCTTTTTTAGAGATTACCTAAATACACCTGGGGATATGAATGGACCTTTGTCTTTTTTTAACAACCATAGAGTAGAAAATTATGTTCCTTAAATTTGCTTACATGGATGATGGGCGCATTTTTTACTGCAATAACACATTCAAAGATGGCGCCTCTTTTGAGATCGTATATCACCTTGGGCATCTAAACACATGATCGCATCCTACAGCCCTTTTAAAGATGGCCCCTGCCCACAATGCTGATACTCCAGTGGGAATCACTGCGTTGGGATTACCCCCGGACTACGATCTTCTGAGACAGATTAAAGTAATTGATCAACCGGAATCGAGGGCCCGCTCCAAATGCCGCTGATTGCATCTTACAGCGTTTTAGACAGACTCACAACTCTTTCTTTGTGCTCTCAGCCTTTGTAAAAAGGACCAAAAAGATTAACACAGTGCACGGCAATCCCCTTTGGGTTACTATACCCGTTTTTTAAAGTAACGTGCCAGTTCCCTTGAGATTAACAGGCTCTGCCCGTTGAGGCTGTGGAACAAAATAGTATTCCTCATCTATAATTACGAGACATTTAGAAAAAATATCACTTATCCTGGTCCCCACCAATCTCGTTTAAAATACGTACAAACCAAACTGATCTGCGAACACTGTTCTTTACATGTCATACGCACTAAATAGCCAACGAAGCGGCTTTTATTTATATTTCTTTCACGTCTTTCTATTCTGATAAATGTCACTAGCATAACAAACTAGTGCCTATATTCTGCTAATCTTGCTGGTATCCATTCCTGTTCTTTTCTTTCTGCTTACTCCTGTTTAGAAACTGTTTTGCTTTATTGTGAAGAACTACTGAATACAAATCTTCAATGTTAATATGACGTGCTACTACCTCGAAACATAAGTTACACACCTGATAAGCAATATGTATTGTAGACTTATGCACAAGTTTTATTGAAGCATGAATAACACTCAGTAAATAGCATGACATGTGTCTGTCACAGGTAGGACTAAGACACTCTATGGCAGATGCAAGCATGTACTAACATAACTTGACCCTAAAGATCGCTAACAAACACAAAGTTCTCACAAAGGTTAGCTTTTCCTGAAATTTTCTTGGCTTTTTAAATTCTCTCGGCTGTGTAATGGTCACATGTAGATCGAAGCACAGATAAAACTACTTTTTAGTATCCCCACTGTCTTCTTTGAACTAAACCTTTTTTTAAAAAAAAACATTTTTCTTATTCATTAATGTAAGTACCCCTCACATATCCTGAGCACCATCACAGCGCCGTTGTTTCTTGAATATCATGTTTTTATATAACACATACCACTGGGGGCATTTGGTAAACACTGAGTTTCTGATACAAACCTGCCTAACACTGCCTTACTAATATTTCTCCTCAGCCTTGAAAAAGCCCTGGCCCAATTCTAGCCATCGGGCGAAAAACGTGTCTGCTGTTAGCTCTGTTTCAGTGTGAAGAAAGAAATAAAGACAAAAAAACAACCAAGGATGTAACTCCTATGTTGGATCATTTGGAAAAAGAACTCTTTATTTTATAACAAATAAAACAAACTCTTCTACTTACCAAAGTACTCTGACTATTTTTACACCAAACGAACCGAGGAGGAGTTTTTGACTCATAACCCTACATATGTACTTTCCCTTGAGGCCATAGAGGTCCAGTGCCTCGAGTCAATCTCCTCTAAAAATAACTTATATATACAATGGGCAATTCTATCTGGAACTGGGATTCCTGGAGCTTGGAAACTCTGCAACAATGCACACTGTATTGTTTTGTAAGTTCTACAATGGGCTGAGAAAGAGATGGGTTTTACCAATATTTAGATCGTATGAGTTTAGATCATGTCGACCTGCATTCTTATTTTTACAGTCTCTACCCAACAGATGCATAAGCTTCTCTATGGTGAGATTTTTTTAAAGTGTTATTGATGTAGAAAGACCTTTTTAGAATGAACATTTCATGGTACTATAAAAATATTTGTTCTTTGATATTTATGGAACATATACCACTTTTAATTTATTTCAACAGAATATATTTTTTGTACATGCCTTTATGGTTTCCCATTAAGAAATCGAATAAAACTTAATTTTGATTTTGATTTGATTTTGAGAGGATAACCGGCTTGCTACCCAAGATGCAGATTTGGGTGTAAGGCCTTTTCTTTGTGTGGAACGCACAGAGATAGGCTCTTAGCATTTTCTGATAACTTTGAACATTAATTCACAAGAGAACTGGGTGTTATGGCTGAGCCTGCTGTGATATCTCTCCCGGGAAGTGAATGCTACAGTTTCTTCAAATCTAAGAAAAAATCTCAAAGCCCTGGGCCGCAAAGACCACCTCGTCCTCCAGCTCAGCTGAAAAAAATCATCATATGGCTCCTAAGGCTGCTATTTTATTAAAAAATGTAAGGCCATTATTTTATTACACATGTAAATATTAAAATGAAGATCTTACCAATAAGGTCTGTGATCGAGCCTGCTGTGATGTCTCTCCTTGAGCAAGCGGACTCTAGTTCAATCCACTGCGCTTTATTCCCTCTGCTTAAGACTCAAACGTAAGTCAGTTGATCTATGTATTTCTTTTAAGCCTATGCTCAAGATTATTTGGATATTTGGATAGTGGTATTACTTATGGAAGTCTTTCCCTTCATTCATGAATATGAATTTGGCCTGACATGACTGACACTCCACTTTCCTGCATACTCCAGGTTGGCACCTGTGCTAGGGCTCTATAAAAACTCCCAGGAAGGTTCTTGACCCCTTTCCAGGAGCTATCAAGAGCAAAAGCCCTTCATAGGACAATAAATCCCTTTAGCCCTCCAAGACTTATCACCAAAGACTCCATCCTATCTCAAGATCCTTGTTATTTATCACACGCCAAACATTTGATTCTAACCTTATAAAGCCACGGTATAGCCATCCACTGTTCCAATTCCACCCTCCTGCCAGCCAATCACACCAACATCCAGCATCCTACTGCCTCTATCTCATGATCTTTATCACGTCTTTTCAAACACTTCCATCAGAAGTGCCCAGATAAACTGCAGTGCCAGAGAGATGGCATTCTAGCTGCAGATAATCCACACCATAGTAGTGCTGCACCCATTTATCCAGCATCCTGTGTAGGTTTACCTCAAATTACCAATTTTGGAACATCCCAATATACATTTGGAGAGGTATCCATTATTTTGTTTGTCGTAGTATAGTCATCTATACTACTAGGTATCTCTGCTGTGTTAGCTGCATCTTGAAAAAGATATTTGCCCAACCTACTTGTTGTGTGCCTATGTTATTGAGTGCTAGAGTTGAGTTCTAACCATATGTATGTGTATTCCGCAACTGCTGAAATGCCTATACCAGTATCTGACACCAAGTACACTGCTGGAGTTGAAGATCTTACCCTGGGTGCCTCACTCTCCAGGCATCAATTATCCCAACTACTGGATTCAATTCTGAACCTCTTTGGACATTTCCCTGTTAGTGGACCAAGCAGATGTGAACCTATCCAATGCACTTTGTGAGGCCGTGTTGAAGTCACCTCTGCAGCCTTTCTTTAAATCCTTCTCCAGAAATTGGTCTTGTCTTTGGTTCTATGTGTATAGTGTCGATATTGTGAATTTTTCCTCTTTAAAAGGGTATTTTATAATCGCATACCTCCCATCTTTATCTAAAAGTGCCTAATACATTATCATAAAAAAGGCTTCACCATTAGGATGTCCACCCCTTCTGCCTTGGTGGGTGCGTTGAAGTCGTTTTGGTGGGTCTTTATTTTGGATTGAAATCAATTACCATCACCCCTTTGGATCTGAGGTGGTCTGAAAAGTTCATGCCTGTGTTTTTCCCCGTGTTGCCCCCCCGTGCCCTCCCAGTCTGGCACCTGAACAACTTGAATAAAGATGTCTAACATGTAAGGTCCCAACTGACGAAAAAAATATGGCAGGCAAAATAACTACCCCTAACGCATTGGATTACCACTCTTTGTTGTGTTGTGAGCGAGTCGGTCAACCTTATAATTTTAGATTCCTAAGTAAGTCTGGGTGGTGAATTCCGCTCCACTGACGGAGTTTACAGAGTTTTTCGCACTACCCTGAGCTCGCAGAGTTTTTTCCTAGCTCGCGTTCATCAATGTGACGTCAGCGAGCGGGGAAAATCCACCTCCAGGCGAGATTTTTCCCCGTTCGCGATTGAAAACATCAAGTTGCCGATCACAAGCATGGAAAATCAACGTCCTGTCGAGAGTTCTCAACGCGGGCGGTCAGATTTCTCATTGCGAATGGTCGCATATGGTTGCGACCGCCCGCGTTACGAAACTGTCCGTTCGCTTTGAGAAAGCTGCAGCTCAAGTAAAAATCTACTCGAGTTGCAGAAAGGAAGCTGCGCCGGCTTGATCTGTGCATGGTGACGTTCGCGATGATTGCACAGTGCGGATAAGCATCTGGCACTGAAAACCTTTTTAAACAGCATTTATCTAACGCACTCCGCAGCTTGCAGAACTTTGCGCAGTGTGGCAGAGGTTTTTTTTGCACATAGCGGAGTTCCGCTATGCGGTTTCAGCGAATTGCGCCTATGTTTATTCTTAAATTAATCTCTTCACAAGCCATATGTCCTTAAATGATTCAGAATTACTCCAGTTGCAAAACAAAAATGATTCTGTGCTAAAAGTGCAAGTCTTCTTACCAGCTTCATTTCCATTTGTCCTCTTGTCATGAGTTCTCTACTGTGGATCTTCACCTTGGTAGGGGACACCTCCCCATTTCTCTCTTCACTTCCCCCACCTTACCATCTGTGATTGCCTACTCTATTGCTTTTCCCCAGTAGTTTCAGTTCTTCATCTGCCATGTTAACATGGTAGGTCCTGCCATCAGTTTGGAGGCCCACTCTCCATGGAAATGCGCACAAAAACTTTGACTTCCTTCCACTTACAGAATCAGTGAGGTTTTTTCATCTTCCTTCATTTCGCAAGGGGACTGGGAGAGGTTTTGTAGCAGTGCACGCTAGTCTCGACCATAGTGAAGTAGCAAAAAAATCAGTGGTTATTTTAATATGTCCTGTTTTTGCTGGAATGAAGAATGATTTACAATTATGTCTCTGGGTCTGGGGTTGCTATTTGTAATCTTTGTCCCAAATACATTTTCTCTCAATAAACAGTCTCTCCATCTTTTATTGGCAGATGTTGACTAAATAGTGAGAGTGCATATGTAATTATGAACAGATTTAGAATTTGGTCTGAGGTGATGCCTTCAGGATAAATCAGTAGACGGCAAGTCTTCAAGAAAGTAAGATGAAAGTTGGTTTATTGTACATCTAATTAACAAGAGACTCACCCACAGGGCAGCAGGATCCAACTGCCAAACTTCAAGCAACAACATTCTTCCTCCAGATTAACTTCAGGATTATTACATCATAGCATGGCAACAGGAGCTAAGGAAAGAAGCTTATGACAAAACACCACACCACTTTCCGCCTAACAATATACAAAAAGCAAAGATTTTTTTTTATTTGTGAAGAAATGAAACATTTTCAAAGTAAATTAGCAAACACATCCCTGTAAACATCGAGGAATCATCCTCGTGGGGGGAAAATTTCCTCTTCGCCTCTTGAGTCACAGGAACCTCTGCACTTTCAGTTTCCTGTGGGTGACATCTGGCAATCCTATTTAAATTCCATATCTTACGGTCACTAGTTTTGACTGCATTATTAAACAGCTTAATGATCCTCAAGGGCTTTTCAAACTTGGAGCCCCCCACACCCTTCTTTGGTAACTTGACTCTGACCCAGTCACCAACCCCCACAACTGTTCTTTTCACCACTTTTCTCTACTCAAACAACTCCGTCCTCCTCTCCATCCTCTTCATCTCTCTCTCTTTCCATTCCCCTGTACCTTCCACACCACTATCTGCAATTTTCCTTCTAGAAGCAATCCACAATAGAATAACTTCAGTGACAGCTGCTATTCCTTTGAACAACCTAACAGGAGCCCCTGTAGATGAATATGGGACACATCTGTATTTTCACACTTTCTTTTTGATAGCCACTTCCCCATCATTCCTAATTACTACAGCCAATTGCATGGCTTCCTTCAGAAAGTTTACAAACCTTTACACAACCCCATTGTATTCCGGATGATACAAAGCAGCCTTTTTGTGCTTGATTCCTCTTCCTCCAAAGAATCCTCCAGAACACCAGGGAGCCTTCTCTTTCAAAAAGATCCTCCAGAAAAATAATCACCGCTTCCAGTTCTACAGAATTGACTATCTTCACCTCTAGCCACCTTGGGAACTTGTCCAGACACAATAAAACATAGCGATCTTGAGACTTCAATTTAACAGGCCCTAGAATATCTATAGCAATGTCCACCCACAGACCACTGTATTGCTCCCTGATCACCATGGGCTGAGTCCTACACTTCAGCACTTTGTCACTGCAAGCACATTGGGAACAATCCCGGACAATTGTCTCTCTATATACACATCCATGGTTGGTCACCAGTATGCTTCTCTGATCCTCTCCTTAGTTTTAGCAATTCCCATTTGACTCCCATGAGCATTAGCCACCAGTTTGCTTCTCAAGTTCTCAGGAACAACCAATTTACTGTCAAATCATCTTTAACATTCCAACATCCCTTGAGATTCTCCTCACAATTCTGTTTCTCTCCCCATCCACCTTGCGCTTTTACATCACATGTTTCAACGTACAATCTTGATTGAGGCTCTCATTTCACAAGGCTTCAGAGATAAAACCATCACTAATCATGCCGACATTTACCTCCTCATCAAATTCTTCTCCTGAGAAAAAAAATCAAAATCCTCAGACAGTTCAGAACTTTCATTAGAGCCACATAGCCTGGACAGGCAGTCCGCCAAATTGTTTTGCAAACCCAGGCAAGTACGAAACATTGAACCGAAGTTCTCACAAGGCAAAAACCCACTTCCTTATCCTGTGTCAAATAAAATCAACTCCTTTCTTACCAAAAACTCCTTTTAAAGGTTTGTGATCAGAGATCACTGCAAAGGGCTTTCCACACCAATTTGTTTCAAACTAACGTATAGCCCAGTAAATTCCAAGCGCCTCTTTCTCCACCACTGAGTATTTACACTCTGCTCCTCTGGAAATGAATAAAATAGTTTTTTCAGAACCCTCAATATTTTGCAATAAGACTGCAGCCAATCCTTTGTAACTCGCATCAGTCATCAGATATGAGACTGTTGAGGGATTAAAACTTGCTAAACAAGGAGCCTCATTCAAATATTTCTTGATCCCATCAAACTCTTCAGTACATACATGACTTCAAACTTATTATAAAATTCCACCATCCCCAAAAATGTCACCATTTCTTCTTTATCCTTGGAACAGTCCAGATTGGAGATGGCTTCTACCAACGAAGGTTTAGGCTTGATTAACGTCCCAAAGACCAAGTGCCCCAGTATTCAATTTCTCCAACATTAACTTTGCATTTTTCCACCTTCAGGGTGAGGCTAGCAACAAGAAGCTTTTCCAATACAACAGCCAATCTTTCATTATGGTTTTTTAGAGCAACCCCATAAAAAAGAATATCATCTAGATACACCTCAATTTCATCAACGCCCTTCAGAACACTCTCCATCACCCTCTGTAAAACAGAGGCTGCGGACATGAGTCCAAAAGGCATCCTGAGAGTCTTAAAAGTTCCAAATGGTGTTATAAACGCCATGAGGTCTTGAGGTGCTGGATGGAGCTTGACCTGATGATACATTGAAGAAAAGTCCAGTGTTGAAAAATGTTTTGCTCCACCCAGAGACGATAACATTTCTGTGATGTTAGGAAGTGGACAATGATCAACTACCACCTCTTTATTCAGCTCCCTCAAACTGATGCGTAGCCTCGCCTCACCATTGGCTTGACCACTGGAGAAATCCACTCAGTGGCTTCCACCTCTTGGGTTATCCTATTCTTTATAAGTTTGTCCAATACATTCCTCATACTATCCTTTTTCTTTTTTGAAGGGCAATGATTTATTGATAATGGCATTAGTGGAACCTCTTGACAGTCTGTGGCTAAGTCAAATAATTTATCCTTTGTTAAGCGAACATCCTTCCTTTGGCTTTTGTGTGTCTTCTTAATGGCTTTCCCCTTTTTTGCCTACAACTCATTTGAATTCACTCATATTTGTTGCTTGGACTGGTGTGCCAATGAATGTGAAATATGTGATTTTGGTTGTTTCTTCATCACCTTGATTAGACTGGAAAAACAGTGTTACACTATAGACATTCTGAAATTTTACATAGCGGAGCAGAACAATGCCATCCTCTTTGAGATCATCTGGTGTCAGTTCCAACGCCTGGGTTGGGTCACTTTGCATTGCTTCATCAAAATCAATACATTGGGGAAGATTAACATACTTGGGGCCTTGACCATTATGCGGTCCATGAAGTTTCATAGAATACAGTTTTACAGGCTGATTAAAAGCTACTGTCATGAGAAGCTGCTCATCACAATCTGAGTCCAGGTATGTTTGGTCTTTCCATAAACAATTGTCAAATCCATGGTCGTCATTTTCATTAAGACATTCACAACCAGCTTTGTTTATAAATGTCATTAAATCCATATATCCCTTAGGAAAGTCGGAATCCTCGTTGTTTCCAGGATCATTTTAAAAGTGTTGTTTATTTTTTTCTTCTAGCCCTTCAGCATCTGCTCCTTGGTAAAGATCGGTTTACACTTTGTTTCGAAAGAATAGAAATGTGGGCGTTGCAGATATATTATTATTAGCAGCAGTACCCTGGCATTGGTGGACATCCACTTCCAAAAAGACAGCTTGGGGTATTTATTACTGAGAGCATTGGACGCAGGAGCTATCCTTAAACATGGAGGACATCCTCACATGGTGAACTTAACCACACTGAGCCGTGACCCGTATGCGCTCAGCTCTGGCTGGAACTCAGCATCCATACGGATCGCCTTCACCCCCACCATGGTGGGCACGGTGTACTCTATGTCCTTTTTTCTTTTACAATCAGCCATACAGGCTCTATTTCCTGGTGCAGCTTCAGTGACTTCACTGACTGCCTAGTCACGCCGGGTCAATAAGAGGTGTGTGAAGCGAGAAAATGGCGGGACCATGCCACCCGGCAGATTTTGCGCAGAGTCAATCATGGCTACTGAGCAGTCGCCTCTCTGCAAACTACGTCAACTTGTTACCCACATTCCTCATACTATCTTTGACTAGCAAAGGCACAACCCTAACGTTCGCTGTCTTTTGTACAGCTCCTAACCTTAGGCAAATGTGATGGACATAACCTTTTAGACAACCTAACTTCTTCACAAAATCCTCTGGGAACTTTGTGACCCAGGCATCAGTAAGGGGACTCACCAACTTAACTGCAAGTAACTCCTTCTGACACACTGAGGGAGATTTATTGGGGTCCAAGTAAACATACAAGTCACGCTGGTGGAACCAACTATTTAACGAGTCCCATTTCATGGAGGCATACATTTTCCCAGGGACGATCCTTCCCTTAAATTCAATAGTTCCCTAAAAATACCCTAAGAGATCAATGATTTATCCACCAAAACCCTTAGGGGTTGATGTCAGGCTTAACTAACTTCACTTTACCCAGGAGTTGCTGGTCATAAAATCCTTTGGGAATGAGTGTGATCTTAGCCCCAGAGTCAAAAAGCATGCTCACTGACTGGTCATTAATCAACACTTCTTCGAATGGACCTTCGTTACCTGAATCTTTGTCCTGGTAAGTTCCAACATCCTCAAAATCTTGATCATAAATGTCCCCCTCCCTGATATTCTTTTGTTCTTTTTTAGATTTACAGCATCTCGAATAATGACCCTTTTTACTACAAATAGAACACATGACTTTCCGTCCCGGAAAGTCCTTGAAGTTTGCCATATGACCAATATTCCAACACCTGAAACATTTGCCTTAGAAAGTATTAACATTGAAAGCTTTAATTGACACCATGGTCTTGTCAGAACTGTTTTAACAGACGTATTAAAAGATTATCACTCATTTCTCTGACCACTTCTTTTCCATTCTTTTCTACTATACTATCTTTAGTACATTCTTTATGAATGGTGTTGACGCAGGCTTTTGAATGCTCATGCATCTTTAAAAAAGTGATTACTTCTTGTAGCAAAGGGTTGACTTTTTGCCACAAGCTGCCCTTTGCTTTGTCAATAAAGCATCCCAGCATTAATTGATCCCTTAACCTGTCCTCCAAAGTTGCACCAAAACCACAAGTGGAAGCCAATTTTCTCAAACATCGTAATATATTGCGCGACAGATTCTTCCTGCCCTTGCATTCTCTTCCTAAAGTGATAACGCTCTAACACCATACTCACTTTAGGAGGATAATGCACATCCATCTTTCTGACACAAATTTCATATTTGTTTAAAGCTGCAGCTTCATTGTGTGGAAGATCAGGAGGGTGCTCAAAAACTTCCTGGCCTTCCAAACCTAGACAATGCATAAACAAAGACGATTTCCTCTCCGTACTCAAAGAAGTGCCACACACTCTTGCATAATTAGAAAATACCTTCTTCCATTTCATCCAAGGAATCAATGGATCCCCTGGAGAGGATAAAAAAAACGGAGGGGCAGTAACATTTTGCATGTTGACAGACTCACAGAGAACCCTTAAAGAAGTAGATAAGCACACCCTGCTGGACTTAGCCTTACCGTAACCGGTCTCAGCGTGAGAAGGTATCTGGAATGCCGGCAATGTGCTCATTGGAAGGTCAGGCAAAAGCAGGCAAACACGTAAAAGCGACCCCCGGGGGTACTGCCTCACACACACGAGTCAGGCAGTTCTACGCGAGGGCACCCAAGGGACATGCAGACACGATGATGTGGAGGTCACAAAATGGCAGCTCCGTACGTGACTTTTCATGCATCACTGCCTGACGTGGACGATCAGGCTAGGACAGGCAGCATTGGACTAAATGGCTGCTCCATGCGTGACTCTTCGTGCATCACCACCAGACGTGGTAGATCAGGCAAGGTCAGGTAGCATTGAACCAAAGGTTGGCTCTGTGCGTTATGTTTCTCATGACATTCATCACCGATTGACTTAGCAGGTCGGCAAGGACAGGCAGCGTTGTGAGTGGGGCATGCGCACAAACAGCATGGGAGGGGCACCTGCAACACCGTAAAGCAACAGTACCTTAAAGTCGGGGCTCAGCGAGAGCCCAAATCTTAGACGTGCCTCACACGACACCAAACCTGCCTTTAACTCATGACATGGTCGTGATTCCGGGCACAAATTTGCGCAGGGAACCAAATGACAGTGATCTCTCACCTGCAGCGTAGGAGTAGAGAAGAGAAGCTGGTGCTGCTTCTCACTGCTCAAAAGTTAGTTATCCCAAGTAAGCATCAACTCGCAAACTCACAGTGAGAGTGGAGGAGCTACACATGTTGCTTCTCAGTAGAAAAGAGGTGTGAGGTCTCCCGTTCTAGGAACATCTCAGTGGAATGTTTGCTCGTTGCCAAAATTAGGTGATGCCTTTAGGATAAATTAGTAGATGGCAAGTCTTCAAGAAGGTAAGATAAAAGTTGGTTCATTGTACATCTAATTAACAAGAGACCTCACCCGCAGGGCAGCAAGATCCACCTGTCAAACTTCAAGCAACAACATTCTTCCTCCAGATTAACATTCTGGATTATTACATAATAGCCTGGCAACAGGAGCTAAGTAAAGAAGCTTACTACAGAACACCACAAGGTCCTCGGTCGCAAACATTATAGATATCTCGTCCAACCTTATTACAAGTCCCTTAAAGTAAATGCACTTGTAACAAGGGTGGGCTATCTATCATGTGTTTAAGAATGAGCAACCCACCCGACAATTCCTAAATCTGGGCTGTGTTTGTTTCTTTCACTTCTTCTGTCACATTTCAGACTTTATTGTTATCCCATTGGGCCCTGTTTTTCCATGTCTTCGTATTTATGTTGCAGGGTGTCCACCTGCGTTTACAATGTCTTGATTTGTTGGTGTTCTCTGTTTTGCCATGTGTCAGCTCTTTGAAATCAGTCTTCTGGTCAACCATTGCTGTGCCAATTTGTTCATTGTCTTTACTCAGTGTCCTTATTGTGCCATCGGTGCTGTTTCTGAGGCTCTCCAGCTCCTGTTTCAGATCAGCCTTCAGTTATTCCTTGAGCTCCTGCAGGCAGGCCTTTAGGTCACTTTTTGTGAGGGTGGATTTGTCTTTCCTGGCGGCCATTTCAGGCTTTTCCAGCAAGACTTCCCCCTGTGTGTTCTTCACCCCGCTTCGACTGGTGTCCAAGAATGAATCTATTCCCTTGCCTGAGGACTTTAAGCGTTTTTGTTCATGAAAATCTCCTCTGAGAAAATTCATATAACAGATTTACAGTATGGCCGAGGAAGCTGTGGCAGCACTTCTCGCTTTCAGGAAGCCTCTGTTGTCATATACTGGTCAGTTGTATTGTGGCCCTTCAGTCTTCTCCGCCTAAATGTCAGTGCTGCCCTTGCATTGATGTGTAGTGCTGAGTATGTGTCATACTTAGGTTTCTCCCAGATGTGCTCCCTTCAGTGGTCTCGGTGTGTACATGTGAAAGGACCACCCTCAGTCCTCTGGGAGAGTCCTTTTCATGAGAGAATAAATGGGTGGCAGTAGCTGCCCTTGGAGTTACAAGTATGAACTTGCAGCAGAGACCTCATTGGGGTTTACTCACAGTACCGCTGGCCCCTTATGGCCCCTGATGGCTGCTGTCTGCAGTCTAGCCCCACGAGTTTCAGGCTGTGACTGCTACTCCTTGTCCCTCAACCCTTGCCTGGGCGGTGCCCCCCTCTCCTCTACCTTCCCGCAGTGCTCTAGAGGAGTACCACTCACCTCTGGCAGCCTCTCGTTTCTGGGCCTGCCTTCCATGACATGGGCACCACCACCTTGATTCTGCCCAGCAGCTCCCCTCTATGTCTCAGTAATCCAGCCACAGTCTGTTGTGGTTGAAAACGAGCATGCTCCATCGTTGGAGTGGGTAGCCACCTTCTGGAGGTTTATTTTTGTGACTGGGCACCTCCTGGCATTTTTACCAAGTAAGCCGAGTCCCCCAGTTGGCTTTCTTGCCACGCCCCTCCCAGCCCACCTTTGTAAGTCTATCCCCCCATCAGCTCCTTAGACCCCCTTTCCTCTTCCATGCCAGTGGACATCCCCCATCTATTTCTCTTCCATTGGAGAGCCCCCATTTTTTATTTCCATATCTGTTGTCTGCAGCTAAGAAGAATACTCTTCCTGTCCCTCCAGTTAGGATGAGATGGAAAGAATGAGGGAGACTGTGACTCTATTTCCAAGCCTTGATTTCGGTACCGCTGAGAACAAAGCCACACAATTGTATTATTCTTTCAATCTTTGTATGCTATTTAACTCTTCATTCTAAGTTGTGTGCCTGGACGGCTGCATACCCATTGTTTGTCTCTACCCATTGGGCCATAAGGAACAGTACTGAATAGATTTTGTGTCAGTGGAGGCAGTGGAACTCCACCAACATTTATTTTCGAGAACCAAATTATTTTTTAAAGGCCTTTGGGGTATATCAGCAACAACCGGCGATTATTATCGCTTAGCGTGGATTTTTACCGCTGAGATAGCGTGCTATTAGCAACGCTTATCTCAAAACCCTAGCTCTAACTGCCAAACGTGAGGTTATCGCTGGAAACCCAGCGATAATCCCACGAAGTTTGGCGATAGTTTGCTGATAGGGCCTCACATACTTAGCCATGATATCCACCTTCCATAGGATATCATGGCTAAGTCAGTTTCGAAGCAGGCGTAAGGAAAGTAGCGATAACAGAGGTTATCGCTACTTTTCTTGTCGCTATGCTCCTTTGCGAGAGGCTTGATAACAGGAGAAATGTCTCTTAGCGACATTTCTCCCGTTATCCTGGGGAGGAACGCCCACTTTGCATCTCATTAGAGATGCAGAGATGGGCGTTTGGAATTCAGGCGCTAAGGCAAGGTTTCACGCGATAGCGTGACCTTGCTGATATAGCGATAAAATTATCGCCGCTTTTTGGCCGAAAACGGCCGCAAAAGCGGCGATAATTTTATATCGACGCTTTGTAGATATGCCCCTCTGTGTGTCGATCGTAGTAGTTCCTGGGATGCCTGCCTGGCATGGGTCCTTCCACTCCCACCTAGGCGCAGGCTCGGACTCCAGGTGAAACCATCGACACATCTCTGCCTTCCCTGCCATCATTTCATTCTTCTGGGGCGGCTCTGCTGAGGAGGGACAGGCGTGGGTCTGTGGACTGTGTAGTCGAGGCAGTGCCTGATTTGCTCCCTGAGGCTCTCTTCGGGCCTCTCCTGTGTCTCTGCCTTCTCCAGCCTCTCCCACTGCCTGGGTCCAGAAGAAGGAACTGGTGTGCACCTTCATCTGCCCCAGGATAATCACAGAAAACATGATCGGCACCTGGGATATTCAGTGCTCAACTAATTTTTTTCTTCATATTTATAAAAAGTAAAACTAGTTTGAAGCAAAGAATCATTTAAGGTCATGGATATTAAGTGGAGAGTAATACATTTTTAGTATAGCTGATGTATTTTTCAATTGCAACGTTATTCATAAACTGAATAGATACCCACAATCGCGTGTTGTTAGTCAATTGCCAGAGCCAGTATTAGTGCCCTGGTCCCCAAGAGCCCAAATCGGCAGCTCTGTCCCTGGCCCACATCGTCCCTTCTCTGATTTAGTAGACACTTGATACAGCGCCACAGTCCCTTGAAGTTATCACTAGCAAAATGTGTCCTACGTTTCTCAGTATTTTTTTCACTATGCTAGGAGACTGCTGCCTTCTAGGTACCTGTTTTTAATTGTCAGATTAGGATTCTCTGTAAGAGTACGTTTTTTAAAATTCCTCTTGGATTGTTAGGGCAGACTATCTCTCATTTTCAGTAGTTGAGGGAGCCCTCAATGTGGGAGAAGCTCATATGGCGAGCTACTTGCCAAGAAAATGTAAAATACTGTTCAATGGAAGGAAGCAGATGAGTTAGCCACAGACAGGTATTAAACAGTAAAAATAGTCTAAGGTCACAAGTTTGCTCTGGGATAATGCTAACAACTGGCAGAGATGGAGAGGGCTGCCAGTGGGGTGCATAAGGCGTTGTTAGTAGTTTGCTAAAGGCAAGTGGCAATCACACACAAATATATATTTCCAGATGCTGACGATAAGTAAGGCAGACAGGCGAGCAGTCAAATGTAACATACACCTAGTATGAACTGTGGAGAACTGGCCACTAACCTATGTGGTCCATGTGGACTTAGTGGGCTCTTGCACTATTGAGGTTCAGAAATGAAATATAGTACAAGTTGTGTCCTTCTGACTACTGACACTCTTTGCCCACCTTGAATGTTCTATTCTATTTCGTGATTGCTCTTTCAGATAATATTACTTTTTAGCACATTTTGATGGAAAACTACTATTTAACCCATTTCTCACATTTGCTTCTGGGGATGTGCCTCCTGAACCCCCTCTTGAGGAAACGGGTTAATTTGCATGGTCGCTGCAGTGCGGCTTTGCGGGGCTTTATGGTAAGCAGAGGGTCACACTAATGGTGGAAGTGGGCACTGTCAGTAGTGAAAGTGGGCAGTGTCCTTCTAAAAACTATTTTGGATACCTGCTCTTATTTTTCGTTACAAATTTAGGGCCAGTTTTACTAAGCCTTTGCATTACCCTTGTATCACGCAAGGTGATGCAAGGTAACACAAGGGCTTAAGTGTGATTTACTGAGTCAGGCAAAGCCACCTTGCATGACTTAGTAAATCTGGAACTCAAGTTAGTGCAAATCACAGCCGAGCGGTACCATGCATTGTGAAGGCGTTCCAAGGGTGGAGCATGGGCATTACCATTCATCCACCCATGGATTTTGATGCAAATCCAGATTTGCTAAGGGTAGTAAACCCAATATTGCATCAAAGTTGTACACCTTCCCGTAAATATTTACATTTCTCCTCATTAAGGGCCATATGTAGATAATTTATATTTACCGATTCATAAATACCGAATTTTACCGATTCAGTATTTATGAATCGGTAAATAGAATGTAGGTAACCATTCGGTAATTATTACCGAATCGGTAATATCCGGTATTTATGAATCGGTAATTACCGATTCGGTAATAATGCATCCCTTCCCATTCATTCCTATGGGCCTGGAGGCCCATAGGAATGAATGGGAAGCCATTCACTATTAACGATTCGGTAAATACCGAATCGGTAATAGGGGGAGCATATTCATGGGTGGCAGGGTGTCACATTGACACCCTGTTGCACCCCTGAATCGTGCATGTGTGCACATGTGGCGCACATACATGCCCTAAGGGCATGTATGTCTGCCACATGGCACTTTCCAAAAAGCACAAAATTGCTTTTTCAAAGGTATTCGTCATTTACCATCAACTTGTAGTTGGTGGTAAATAACAAATCCAGAAACAAAAAATGCACTCACTTGAGTGCCCCCTACATAGGATTTCAGGATTCGGTAATTTACCGAATCGGTATTTTACCGATTTCTTAAAATTCCGATTCGGTAAATTACCGAATCCTGAAATCCTGCCACCTACATCTCAATTGCCTAAATACCGGTCGGTAACGGGATATTTACCGAATTTCGGCCGTTACCGACCGGTATTTAGCTACCTACATATGGCCCTATGTCCTCTTTCTTAGGTGTCAAAGACAATGACAGAGTGCACACCTCGTATTCACAAGTTTTTCCATAATTGATTTCCTTGAATTTTTAATGCGTGCTGGCTCGAAATCGTGCACTGCCCAGCCACGTGGGAAACAAGTAAAGATATGTGGGGTGGAACTCCACCCCACTTCGCACGCACAGCGTTCAAATGGGCACATCAAAAATGCCACCAATTCATCCAATCTTCTCAAAATGTTATTTATATTAATCCACTTTTAATGAATCATAACTCCTTTTCGTCCAGTCAAACGTCAGACGCTATGTTTTACATTTGATCCTTAATGCTTGTAGACATGCCAATACAGGCCTTGATCTGCATCATGGAATAATACATAGGTCCTCCTTAACAAGCGTGTTTCATTTACCCAATGCATTTTGGGCCTGGTCTGGCCCTTCGTCAGGGGTAGTAGTTCCTGATGTCCAAGATGAAAAGTGGATTAATATAAATAAAATTTTGAGAAGATTGGATGAATTGGTGGCATTTTTGATGTGCCCATTTGAACGCTGTGCGTCCGAAGTGGGGTGGAGTTCCGCCCCACATATCTTTACTCTTTCTTAGGTGTCCCATCCTACACAAAAACAATCCTGCCTGTCACGCAGGCATCCTTGCACCATGACACAAGAGTGCCTGCATTGGCACCAGGCTGCACTCAGTGAGCCAGAGCAGAGAGAGAAGGAATGATTCATCTCTTAGTAGAGATGACACATTCCTGCTCTTTCCCTGTCACGCAGAGCATCACAGCAAGTTGTATTGTGTGATATTATAATAAATCTGGCACTAAGTACTTATCAAGAGTACACATTGCAAAGGTCATTCTACTGAGAGAGAGAAACATTGTTTAGGTTCTAAGTGGCAAAACCATATCCAAAAGTAAACCATCAAGCAATTGTAGCAGCAGAACGAAAAGTAAGCTTGTGTTCCTGTTCACATTATCAGACTTTTTTCCATTACTGTCCAGATGATGCCATGGCACCTGCAGATACATGCAAAAGGTGAAAGGGCTGCCGGATGCCTGCAGATTCACCAAATAATCCAGCTGATCAGACCACTCAAAGGCTCTGGCTGATCGTTTAGTAAGCAGTGAGAAGCCTTTACAATAGCCCTAGGTGAAAGCTGGAGACTAAGGGGCAAAGTCTATAAATGGGGCGATAGTCACTTTCACCCACCTCAATCCCCTTTGTACCTAATGGATTTCCTGAATGAGCTTCATCCCTCCTGCTGATCCTGCCGGATGTACCCAGAACCAATGATTCATCGAGGATGTAGTTATTGGGAGGTGGAAATAGTCGATGTGTCCCTCATTTTAAGGGGAGGGCTTGGATTAGTGCTGTAATATTTTGGAAATTGAAGTTATTAGTGAGGAATTTATGGAAAAATCTTAATTGTCTTTCAAGCTGCATCGTGTCACTCTGTAGGCAGAAAAATTGCTTGTGATATAAATCACTTACTTTTCTGCAGAAGTCAGCGGATGCCTTTTGAGTTCACTGATATGTGTCATAACAGCAAATACAGATTAATATACACGTCCATTACTTTTATTTCCATGAATGTTACTAGTCCCTATATTAACACTCTGTAAACACAGTTTATACTTCGGTGCTGGGATACGGCCTGAGCATTTATCAGTAGATGAGATTTTATAAAGCATCCCATCCATTACTTTCTTGTATACTTCAGTGAGATGTCCTAAGTGGGATGGGTATGCCCAGACATGGGTCCCATGGACACTCTGCCACTGGAACCAAGCTATAACTGACCGTTGAACCTTAATATGGGCACAACCAGTTTTGGGTTGCTTATTTTCTGGCTCAGAAGGACCTGGCGTGGCAGTCTGGGCTGGACTGTTCCTATAGTAGAAGGGTCAAAATTGACTTGCATATGGCTAGGTACAAATTGACAAGGCATGGTTTTACACCTGTTACCCTTTAGTTATTTTCCCAAAAACCTTTTGCATGCTTGCCTCCAATTTTGCTGATCTTGTTTTTTTCGCCTTAGGACTCTGTGCACTTTATCACTGCTTACCAGTGCTAAAGTGCTTATGCTCTCTCCTCTAAACATGGTTTGATTGGATTATCTACCATTGGCATATTATATTTACCTATAATTCCCTAGTAGAGTGCCCTACCTTTGCCCAGGGCCTGTAAATTACACGCTACCCACTCAAGTAGCCCGACATTGGAGAGAAGGGAGGGCTGGGGGCTGCCTCATGGTGCCTGATGAAATACGGCCTGCTGCAGGCCAGTTCCCAGCTGTGTACTCCTCTGCGTGGCTGAAAACATGTTGGTGAGGAGGTGGCATCGGAGTGTGACATGTACCCATTCACCTTGGTGTCCCCGAGCATAACGGTGGTCAACAGTGTGGACGTGGCTCCCCAGTGTGCCAACTGGGTGAGTGATAAGTGTGCTTAGTGCCTGTGATTGGGTGGCTCACATGTGGCAGCCTGCGCTTGACTTTTTCAGCCACGCTGGAGTGCGGTGGGCCCTTCCTTCTGGGCCATGTTGCTTGCCTGTTGCCCTCTTTAAACCCCCTCCAGGCCCCCTACATATGCAGCCCAGGGGGGGACCGGCCTCTGCAGGTGGAGTTATTGTGCTGCCTCGAGGGCACCTGTAAGAGTGTTGTATGAGTGGTGGGGCCGGGCTGGGCCTGAGGGGAGACTGTGACGCTGAGCAGCCCGTGCTGATTGCCTGAGCCCTCTGAGAAATGAAGGTGGGAAACCACTCCTCTCTTTTTGCTTGCAATTTCCGAAGCCAGTAGCCCAGCATGAGGGGACAATGACCAGGCCAGCGACTGTGGGCCTGCTCATGCCCCTGGGATTGCGATCACAGGGTGAGGCAGGGCTCTGGACAGAGGGTTGGCACTGGACTGCAACTGGACATAACCTACTACACTCTGAGGATCAGTGGGCCATGTTTAATTGTTATTACTGCAGGTAAACTGCTGCGCTGTGCGGTTGGTGCAGAGAGGCTTACTAGGGGGGATATTCACAAGGACTTATCTCCGATTTATCACCACCTTAAAGCATCAAAAGTGGAGATAGATTTAACACCCCATTCACAGACTGGTGCAAACTGCAGACAACGCCAGTATTCCTGCGATAACTGCCCTAAAATGTATCTCCATGGTGGACACCACCAACTAACCCTAATGAGATGCTGAGTAGGATTTCCCGTGTAAAAACACACGGAAAAACTACAACACCACTTTTACAACCAACTGCCAGATCCGCGATGCGAATCAAAACCACGTGATAAGCTACGGTAGCAGCAGGTATTTAACACCAGCCTCCTGCAGGTGTAAAGCCGGACGACTACCTGCAGTAGGCAATGGAGCCCCGCACACAGCCACACCTGAAGAACAAACGACGCCATTGAGCTACTCATCATGCAGCTCAGAGCCCCAACAAGGCCACACCACCCACCACCACCACCCCCAGGACCGCCACCACCCCCCGGACCCGGACCTGGACCCGCCCCCCCGGACCACCACAGAGGCAGTGCAGAGTAAGACAGCAGACCTACCGAAAATGCACCAGTCTCACAGACCTAATGCCCGAGGAAGTCATTGCCCACTACAGGCTGAAAAGCACAACCATCATCCGCATCATGACCCACATCGCCCACAGGTTGATGGTCCCAACACAGCGGAGAACCAACATCCCTCCACAGACAAAGCTTCTGGCTGTGCTGCACCTGTTGTCCTCTGGTACCTTCCAACCAACAACTGCCAGAGTCGGAGGGGTCTCACAGCCAGCCTTATCAAAGTTAATCACACCTGACCTGGATGCCATCCTCAGCTTCATACCCCAGTACCTTCACTTCCCCCATACTGCGCAGGAACAGCAGGAGACCAAGCAAGGCTTCTATGCCATAGCTGGATTTCCGGCCGTGTTGGGGGCAATAGACTGCACACATGTCCCACTTGTGCCCCCCATGGATACTGCACACCACTACCGCAACAGAAAGCACATGCATTCAATCAAAGTGCAGGCAATAGTAGACCACTGGGGAAAGTTCACCAATGTCACCGCAAACTACCCCGGCAGTGTGCACGATTCCTACATCTTCCGACAGTCCATCATCAACCAGTGCTTCCAGAATGGCACATATGGAACTGGACTGCTCGTTGGTAAGTGCCAAATCAACACACCACACACCTCAAAGCCACCATCACACAACGCACAACTGTGGGAATGCACACGTGACCAAACCACATACAACATGTCAATCAACATGCCCACCTACCAGACACGACAACACTACTCCATGGTGATCCTGGGCTACCCCTGCACACAATACAGCTATCTCATGGCACCACAGCCACACAACAGCTGAACGTGTGTAGATGCGGAATGCAGCCAAGTGCGAAGAATGCAAGTAACCCATGAATGGGAATGTACACAACGAAAAGTGAGGCGTGGATGTGCAGGACAGACATGGGTATGCAAACCACAGATATGTCCATGCAGACCACAACTGCTGGTGACTGGAGAGTAGTGAACAGTGGATGCAACCATATCACCCCAGGCTGTGGGTCAGATAGCGGGAATGATGCTCGCTGTGTCCAACCCTGTGTGCATGAGTGTATTGGGTTGGCCCTGAGTACGTCAGGGCTGCACAGGGATGTTGACAAAAACCCCATAGCACAGAACGTGGTTCTCTCCTGGAAAGGCCAACGTCACTGACAGGGCGGCGCCTCGCAGTCTGCCACGAGGCCGATGCTGTGAGCAGCGGGGCCTGCGACCCTGTGCGCATGCTGCACCCCCGTATGCTGATACCCAGACCAGGCCTTCCCACCCCAGCGCCCCAAGGCCGCACTGCTCACCTGCCGACAACGTCGTGTGTCAAAGAGGGCCCACCACATGCCAGGGCAAGCTCCAAGCCCCAGTCCTGCGACCTCTGCTCCCTCCGCAGACCATCTCTGGCACCCATGACGCTGACCCACATCACTCCTTTCTCATTGATATACTCCACCGGCGTCCTCTTCGTACCAGTAGGTCCCACATGTGGAACTGTGTCCTGAGTCCTGAATGGCAGCGACCCCAAGTCCGTGGCAGCGACCACAGCACCAGACTCCCGTTGATCAGTGAGGCATAATTCCATGTTCTGACATTGCATTTCTGTGTGCCTGATGAGTGTTGGAGTTGTTGGCAGCACGAGCTACTCCCTGAGGCCTGGCTTCCACTCACCCCACACACATCCAGAACAGGCATCACTGGATTAGTGGGCCTACCATCACATCCTGCCGAACCAAGTATTGACTCTTTTCTGCCTGCACTGTCACAGGTGATAAAGGATATGCACTCTGCCCATGGATGATGACACCCCTCCACGACCAGAACACACCCGCCAAGAGGCAGTACAATGCGGCCCACATACACACCAGAGGCATCGTTGAGCACACATCTGGCATTTTGAAGTCACGTTTCAGGTGCCTGGACGGCACAGGTGGAAAGCTCCTGTACGGCCTGGACATCGTGCGCAAGATGATCGTTGCATGTTGTGTGTTGCACAACATCTGTGTATGCACCAATGCCCCATGGATCCCAGTTCCAGAAGTACCGGACGATGGTGGGGACGATAGGGCAGGTGGCCCACATCCCACTGCAGCTGCGGCAGGAATGCCCCATAGGAACACCATCATTGACAATTACTTCTCATGAGCACGTGACAATGTGGCCGCCCCTGGCAATCATGGGACAGTACTAAATGTCCATAAGCACACCATGTGTGAATAAAACATATTTGCAGGTTACAGGTTGTACTTGTACACTGTCATGTCGCAGTTTCCTGCTGTGCCAGATGTGATTTGCCATCTTGTGCACATTTGCGGCACCAGTTGTGTCCTGTGTTCCGTTGTGGAGGTGTTGCTGTTTGTACCGGGATGTTGTCAATGTCGAGGTGCACTTATACTTATGTGCGTATTCTGCACAGTGGGTAATTCGCTCCTGCGGCTCTGATTTGTCTGCCACTGGTCCCTTTCATGCGGTGTGCCTGTCAGTTCTGTGCTTCCACGGTGCTGAGGTGTTGCAGACTTGGCTAACTTGTGCTCTTTGTCGAGTTGTGACCCTTGGACATGGTTTGTCCACAGATGCGTCGTCGTCCACCCACTCCCTGGTCGGTGCGCACCCTGTTGATGTGGTGTTAGGTCATGTTGGACAGTGTCCGGATCCCCGACTCCTGTCACCGTCTCTCGACTGATGACTGTGGCCACCATAATCTCCATCTCATTCATCTCCTAGTGTTCTGCTGGACCCTCTCCTCTGGGGTGCGTTGCTGCTTTTGTGTTGACAGAGAATTTCTGCTTGGTTTTGCCATTCACATCAGTCCAGGGCTTCTTGTGCTCTTCCATTGTCAGCCTCTGCCATGCGTGGCATTCACATGGTCCAAGGTGGTGTGCCATCTTTGCCTCTTTGTTGCCAATGACATGTTGGAGTTGACTTGCAGTTGGTGGTGGTGTTCTGGCTCATCCGTGGGGATAATCGGGTTTTCCTGGCGACTGTACCCCGTCTTTCTCTTCCTCTTCTCATTGGCCTTTCCTGGGCCCTGTATTCCTGGGTGTTCCTCCGTGGGGATTGTGGGGTTCATGTTGTCCTCTGCAGTCAGTCAGGGTGCATCCGTGGTACTCCGCAGTTGATGTCCTTTTTTAGTGGCATTTTTTCCGTATGCTGTTCTTGTACTTGTTCCTGCATTAAGCGTGGGTATTGCTGGCCTCTCGCTGCTTGTCACTGTTTCTTATCGAGTTTGGTCCCATCACATGTTTTTTCGTGTTGAGGTTTGTGTTTTTATCTCCGTCAAGGTGGTTGTATCGCGGACATTGGCCGCATTTTCAGCCGACTACCGCATGGTACCGCCGTGTTGTGAATTCCGCGTTGACACGGGGTTATATTCCCGCGATAGGCCGCGATGTGTAAAAGTTGCGTTAGCATTTTTTGGTGATGTTTAGCACACGTTCTTGTGAATATACCCCTGGGTCTGCTCATGCCCCCCTGATACCCTGGGATTGCAGGTTGAAGGATCACAAACTTGCAGTATCTGGTATGCGACCTGGGGTTGTGGGGCTCGCTGGACCACACCTGTTGCAAAATGGGGAAAACAGACACAAGGCAATCTAGGGTGTCCTATGAAACCTGGAGACAGACATGCACAACTGAGCTGCTCCCTGATGACCAGCTGTTGGGCCAGGGGGACGTTGAGGGTCCTACTTTGAAGCCAGATATTCGCAACATGTTTTTGGACCTCAAGCAGAGCCTCAATGCCATTGACACAAAAATATACATGCTGGCTGGCCAATTTGGCCAGCTCAAGGCAAAAATTGACAAACATGAGGAGCTAATAGCTCATCTTGAACGCTCTACATCAGATGTGGAGGACACACATTCCTCTGCCGGGGAGCAGCTGCTCTAGATGGAGAAGGTCCTGAGGTTGTTCAAAACAAAAATGAAGATCAGGAGACACGTTCAAGGAGGAATTATCTGCGTATAATAGGAGTCCCAGTGTTGGCTGCAATGGACAGAATGGAGACTCTGTGGAAAGGATGCATAAACTCTCTTTGGGGGATGCCCTGTACTCCATGCTCATACCTGAGAGGGCTCACAGGTCGCTGGGCCAGGCCCCCAATGCGCATGCTCCAGCGTGCTTGATAATTGCCCGGCTGTTAAACTACAGTGAAAGAGACACTACATTACGCCTGGCAAGAGATCGTCGCCCCTCTAATACCAGGGCAATGAGATTTCCTTTTTCGCAGACTTTACGGTAACTGTGCAGGGGATCAGATGGGCCTTTCTTCCTGTGAAATGCTTGCTACAAAAAACAGATGCTAAGTGCTCTCTGATATACCCTGCAAAGCTTTGAATTCACCACTTAGGGAATACATGTTAATTCACTGACCCCAAGGCTGCTGCTAAGTTTGTCAGTTTCATCCTCGCGGCGGGCAACGTTTTTTTGGTCATCGCCCAGAGGTTCGGGCAGGGACACCTTACTGAAAACGATTGATGCGATACATCCACCATTGGAAATTGAGGATGGGCTGTCATATACCAGGAAATAGTGGTCTCTCCCAATGACTGTTCCCTAAACTGAGAGCTGGTAATCAGCCGGAGACATGAGTCTTAGCGCTTGAACTTTTGGGGTGCTGGGCGCTGTGCTCGGGCTTGCCTTGGCCTTTTCAATCCTCCCCTTTTTTGGCCACCCAGCTCTAACTCAGCTGGGAGAGTGTTGGGCCTCATGGATGCCCCTTTTCCAAGGGATTCATTATTTACTGTCACCTTTAGCTGTAATTTGGGCTTTGTGTGTTAGGTGGGGTGGTAAAATTTGGACAGATTGGTGGTTGAAGTAGGAGGTAGGCTGTTTATTGGGGTAATGCTAATGCTAGATACATTTTGCTTGTACTGTGTGTAGTTGCTCCCCACCCTTGATGGCATTCAGCATGATGACTCATGCTTATTTTACTTGTATTCAGTGCCTGAGTGTCCAGATGTCTCACTCCCATTCATATTCCTAGATGACACCAATTAAATGTGACCTGAAACATAGAGGGGCTCAATGATAGGCAGAATACACAGTATGTGTTGGGGTATTTCCAGTGGCATGGAGTTGACATATGCTTGCTACAGGCATTGCTCCTAATAGAGTGAACCCAGGGGCACCGGCATGCAGGCTGGATTGCAGAGCTACAAATGGCATATTACTCTAACTACACACTCAGGGAGATTGTGGTGCTGATTAGTAAGGTGGCAAACGTGCCTTGTTTTATGCGATTAGCAGGGCCGAAATGTTATACAAATAGGCACACTGCTGTGCCACACCTTGACATTAATATTGGTCTATGGTCCCAGTGTTGATGAGCCCCATTTCTTGGCGGAGGTTGGCAGGGTAGGTTGGACTGGGGGCAATCCTCTGGAGGGGGTTTTTAATGTAGCTCTTGATGCTAGCATGGGGACAGGCCCAGCACTTCCGATGCACGCAACTGAATGCTGCTGTACAGCTGCACGTCACAGTGAAGGACAGTGATCTCACTGACATTTAGCGATCCTGCCACGCTGGCAGTGCAGAGTGCACCTGCATAGCATTTACCAAGAATACTTGGTCGAGAATTGATACTGGCTGTCAACTAGGAATTTAGATATTTGGCCCATGAATATTCTGCAACTGCCAAGGATACTGTGCAATCATGACAGATTCCTGCTAGAAATGGCCCATCCGGAGTACATAATGTGTGCTTGCTCCTTGCATTTATCAGCTGGTGGACTTCAAGACCAGATTGAAGGGCAAACAGCTATACTAGTGTACTTCAAACTCAACGCACAGTCGGCTTCACCCACATCCAACTTGTGAGAGGCTTTTAAGGTGGTGAACCAGGTGGTCTGCACAGCAAAGCAGGCTGGTGTGCTTCAGATGCTGCATGGACAGTTGGCGTGGGTAAAAGCAGAGATTCGAGCTTTAGAACTCCAGTACTTTGACACATGCAGTGAATCCACACTAGTGTCCATTTGTGGCAAACTCTCAGAGTATGGCAAAGCAGCACATATGGTAATAGATTATTTGCAAAAGGAATCTTGTGCACGGCGATACAGAAAGGGTGATAGGGTGGCTAATACTCTGGATAATCTTCTGCGCAAACCCTGGGAGAGTGATTACATAGTTGTGTTAATAGACGAACCAGCAGAAAGTGCATGCTGGGGCGGAATCTATACAGCGCATGATGACCTCCTTCTCCTCCAACGTATACACATCCATGCAGCCTGTGTACCCCCTGACCCTGTTTCTTATTTGAACTCTGTGCAACTGCTTTGGCTGTAGCAGGGTCACCGGTGATTCCTTGACAAGCTCTCCACAGTAGAGGAAGTTATCCAGGTTATCCATGCACTGTCTGGACATAAGGCCCAGGCCTCTACAGCCTTACTGACTCCTTTTATAAAGAGTAAACTCCAAGCCTTGCTCCCCATTGCCTAACAATGTAGCATCAGTCTCTCTCAAAGGGTATACTCCCCCCTTCCCTCCGGGAGGCTCTGATTGTCACCATATTAAAACCAGATAAAGACCCCCATCACTGCAAATCATACAGGCCTTTATCCATGGTAAACACAGGCAACACCATTTTTGTGAAATTGATAGCCTTGCCGCTCCTACCGGTTCTACCGAGCATAGCACACCCTGATCACTCTGGATTCATACCTGGTCATTCAGCGGTCCACAACTTGGGTAATTTTTTTTTTGCCCTCTTGCATACAATAGACCCTGGGATCAGCGCTGCTGCGGTAGTCTTAGATGCCACCAAGGTGATAGATTTGCTCGAATGGCCCTACCTGTTCAAACTACTGAATCACGGTGGAGTGGGATACAAGTTTACTAGGCTAATAGGTATTTTATTTGCCCAGCCCATTGCTTATCTGCCAGTTACTGGGAGGATAACTCCCCCGTTTAAGTTATCTCGGGGAACCATTGGCAGCTCGACAGCCGCTGCACCAGTCTCGTCGCGGGCTGGCATGTACTTTCATGGAGTCCTAGAGTCCATGTACGCATACTATGTCACCCTGTATTTTAGAGATCCTCATGATATGTTGGAGCCACTGATTAGGAAGGTCACCAAACTCGGTGGCATTACAGGTATCAACTTCAATTGGGTTAAATCTATCATATTCCCCCTGAGGGCTACGACCTAGTGGTTTGACTCTGAGTTCTCTTTGCCACGGCGTGGGACCCAATCCGTTATCTGGGGATATGGCTTAGTTGGGACCTAGATGAGCTCTGGTGGGCTAATTAAGGCAGATTGATGTCCTGGCTAGAGAAACGGGTGGAGTGGTAGATGAAGCTCCCGTTATAGCTAGAAGGAGACTGACCATTGCTAAAATGGTGATCCTTCCTAAATTTCTTTATCTGCTCATCAATCTGCCACTCCCCCTACCAGCATACTTTTGAAGGCAGCTCAGGTCCCTCCTCATAAATAAGGGCAGACAACCCAGAGTGATGTGGGAATATAATGACACTTCTCTTTGAGCTCAGCGGGCTGGGAGCTCCAGATATGGACATGTATTACTTTAATGCAATAGCACAATTTGCTCATTATTGGCTTTACCCTACACAATTCCAACCACATATGATGCCTGAACATGACCATGTTGCCCACTTCCAGTGCAGATGGTTTCATACCGTCTTCCCAGGTGACTGCATAAAAAGGATATCATGCACAGTGAGGGCAAGAATGAATTACAGCAGAGGGTGCGACTGGGCAATTTATTTGCTTTATTCAGGCCAATTATTGGCCACCCTTCACTTCCTATCACTATAGACTCTGGCACACAGAGCCATCTATGTGGGCAATAGGTGAAATCCTTTGGGGCAGTGTACCCAGTTTCAAGCTTTGTCAGCTCGCAACAGTCACCCCAGGGACCTGCTGTTTCACTATTAGGCACATTCACCTAATATCAGCTGCATGCTGCCCTGAAATCTGTCCATTACACCTTCCCGGAGGGCCATCTAGTGTTTAAGGTGCTGGAGACGACTCTTACAAAACCATACCCGGGCAAGCTGGTCACAAGTGCCCGAAAAGCATGGGACACGGACCTCTGGGTCCCCCTTACTGACGAGCAATAGAAGTATTGCTGCACTCAATCTAGAGCCCTTTCCCTAAACTATAGATGGCACTTAGCCTATAACGAATAACTGCACAACATATACCTCACACCTGAGAGGATGCACAGGAGGGGAATGGCTGCTGATGTGGACTGCATGTGCTAGGCAACACCTAACGACAATTTCTTGGACTGCATGTGCTAGGCAACCCCTAACAACAATTTCTTGCATTTAGCTTGTGACTGTCCCAGAGAGCAGCACTTCTGAGAAATGGTCCTTGATGATATTGGAAAAATTGCAAGGCATGCCCCTTAGTGTTCCCCGAGATTCATGCTTCTCAGCTACGGCAAAGAGGTCCCAACGGAGTCGCGTAAACTGACTGCGATCCCATTCCTGCTGGCCAAGCATCAGGCGGCAATTCATCGGAAAGGCGCACAAAGTCCCTGAGGGATGGGTGGCTGTGGGATGCCGCATTCTGCCAGGAACAGCTGAACCCTTAATGGGAACTGATGACGGCTTATTCTTGACCCAAGGATATATGGTCTCCCATCGAGACATACCTGGATGCACAAGGGGGTGCTAGGGCTGCCACCTCAGATTCAGATCAAGCAGAGAATGAGCGGAGCGGCTCCACCTGAGCGCTGAACCCTTTTCCTTACGCCGCACAGTGTAGTGAGCCTCACTCTGTAACTGCTGCAGGGGATTACAATGCAAAAATGGCTGGCACCACCTCTAAAGGTTGGATTTTTAGCTGAGTGGCTGTTTGCCTTTCTCTGTCCCCTTCTTCAGTATGGGGATTGACGCATAATGTTGAAATCAGTGTAACTTACATTACGTTATTTTTTGGTTGTATGCTGTCAGTTCTCTGCAAAAAAAAAATAAAGAAAAATAAGCTTTACATGTCCTGGCAGTGAAAAACTCCCAATTTTATTGTTCACTACTGCGAAGCCTCTCCCTCCAATAGGTTCACATTGGAGATTCAGTATCAGTCCTAATAGACTTTAATTCCCATTTCAAAGGAAGTAGCTCTGTCATGTTTAGTACTTATGGATCTGTAATGAGAAATCATCTTTAATGGTAAAGTCAAATTTATAATTACAATTTTTAAAATGCCACATTTAGAAAGATGACATTTTTCTGCTCTTATTCATGTGTGCCTTCAGCCTGCCTCCCATAAATTTCTGGGGAGGATGACAGCTGGGCTTTGTGCATTCCCTCTAGACAGTCACACACATTGGGAGCTTAGGTGTGTCTTAGTGGGCCATACTGGGAGAAATTCAGGACAGCCTTACACTTACATCTGAATAGGCTGTGTCCTGTACCCACACAAGGGTCTGTATACTCCCTGGTAGTGAGCCTGTCTCCAGGGTAGGAAGGGAGGACCAATGTGCGCTTCAAAGCCCTTCTTTGAAGTCTCCCCCACTTCAAAGGCACCACTGTGTATAAGAACTGACCATGTGACCCTACCACTTCAGTACATTTCTGGACCTGTAAATTCTTGTTTCTGCCTGGCAGGTCTGCTGTGCTACTGAAGTATTGCCACTCTGCTGGACTGCTGCTATGGAAGAACAGTTGTCTTGCTGTGCTGACCTGCTGCCCATCTGGTCTGACTGAGAAGGACTGGGCCTGCATCATTGAACCCAGAGTGTCTCCAAGGTCTTGCTGGCTTACCTTGTGATCTCAAGTCTCTAGGACCTAAAAGACTTCCAATTATCCTGATTCTGCACCTGGACTCTTCCATCTGTGGGTCTGCTCTACCAAATGATACCACCACAGTCCTGGAGCCTTGGAAGTGATCCTAAGGTGCTTGTTCAAACCATCATCACTGTGTATACAGAACCTGTGCATTGCCGCCGTTGCGAGATCAGCACCAAAAAATCTTCGACACTGCACAGATCTGATCTGGTTCATTGCCCCCGTTGCAAGACTACAACTGACACATCGCTGCCTCTGCCTGGTTCAAATCTTCTGTTCTGCCTTTGGAACCATCACTGTGTGACACTCTCCAGGTGAAGTTTCCGCATCTGATGACAGCTTCGACGTTGAAGCTGAAGCTTTGCATCGTAGCAGAGCCAATGGATTGTTGCTATTGCACAGTCAGGACCAGCGCAACACCGGCAAACGGGTGGATCGACATCGATGCATTGCCCTCTGTGCACGGCAGCCACTCCATTTACAGGATTTTCGCCGCAGCCCGAACCAAGGTACTTTTGATTAGAGGGCCCAACCTGGTCCATGTAGCCGGCCCACGCTCCATGACTTTGACCCGGTCCAGAACAACCAGATATCCCTTGTTGGTGGTTAGAGTTTTTGGAGCAATTTTCACTTATTATTTTAAAAACCCATATCTCCAATTCTAATTGTTGGATGTTTGTCATTTTTGTCATGTTTTATTTATTAAATTGTGTTCTACTCTTCTAACTAGGTAGGGTATATTTGCAAGCTACTAAGGGGTGAGCACAGGTTAATATAGTGTATGATTGGGGGCTTATACCTGCTTATGATTGTGGTTTCTGCTTGGAAAGGGTACATACCTCTGCCAACCAAAAGCCCATTTTAAATACATGGTGTGCAAAATAATGTTGGACTGGGATGCAACTCCAAGTAATTTCCAGTTGCTGGGATTTATTTATGCATTCTATCATTCTATTCATCATTTTTTGTTTACATCAGTGAGATGCCCAAATTCAAATTAGTATACTCAGACATGAGTCTCGTGCACACTTTGTCGCTGGAGCTAATCTACACCCAACTGATGAGCATTAAAAAGAATGAAACTGATCTTGATTGCTTGTTCCGATTCAGGAAAAATCTGGCCTAGCAGTTTAGGTTAAGCTGTTCCTGTTGGAGGAGAGTAAAGACTGATTTGCATGTAACTGGGTCCAAACTTTGGTGGCATAGTGTGAATATAAAGATGGCTGGGAAGTGGCCCGATTAATTACCAGTAGTTGAGATTTATTCAAGCATTCCATCGGTCACTTTTTTATGTATTTCAGTGTAATTGGAATTGTGAGTTGTGACAGGTCTTTAACTGTGCATGACCGTTCAACCTTTTCATGTGTACATTTCAATCATAGAGGAGGAGTGAGAGTATAGGTGCAAATAGAACAGATTTTGTCTTGGCACAATATTTGTGACTGCATTCTGGTCACAAACTATTGAAAAGTTAGACTCTCTGAAGGGCCATTGCCTGTTTGCCCCTCCACCCAATATTTTCTCATAATGAAAGCCCTTTTTTAAGTAGCATCTGCTTCTTTAGTGGCTAAGGTTTACTTCAATTAGAAAAAAAATTCCAATTGGGAATGGAAACACAGAGACAGAGCTCTGCTTTTCCTCGCAGGAACCATCCCTGTAGTGGCAACCAATTGCAGGGGATCTTAAATTGTGAGCTACCTATTTGGGGGCCTATTCCGATCCGTCAACAATTTCCCCCGTACGAATTGTATCCGTTTTTTTTACCGTACGAATCGTACACGTCCCGTACAAACTGGCAAGTACGATTCGTATGTGAAAAAATCCATACGAATCGCATTGGGAAAATACCCAGACACGTCCTCGGGTCGGAAAAAGTGTCCGACACGTTCCCGGACAGTTTTACCTACGAATCAGGAAACTGAAATCCGAGCGCGCAAGTACGATCCGCCCCGTCCGTCCGAATGCACAACCGTATGTAAAAAACACCGTACGGTGCGAACTCCCATAGCAACTATGGAGACGTCCAAATAGTTGCCAGCATACGCGCCGAAAACCCCCCCAGCACACACCCCCATGTACGCGCCGTACCCCAGCACCCCCCCATGTCCACGCCGTACCCCCACCCCACCCTGTAGGTACGGAGCGTACCACCACCCCCATAGGTACGGAGCGTACCTCCACCCCGTAGGTACGGAGCATACCCCCACCCCATAGGTACGAGGCATACCCCCCCTATGTATGGTGCGTTACTTACCTATGGGGGTGGTGGTACGCTCCATACCTAGGGGGGTGGGGGTACGGCACGTACATACGGGGGGCAGGTATATGGTGCGTACATATGGGGGCTGGGGCTACTGCACGTACATATGGGGGTGGGGGTATGTGCTGGGGGATGGTGCTTACATACGGAGGCTGGGGGTACGCACTGTCCATACGGGGGTGGGGGCACACACCGTACCCCCAGCACCCCGTATGTACGCGCCGTACCCCCAGCCCCCCATGTACGCGTCGTACCCTGGGTTCACATATGAACGGCATGTACCCCCAGGCCCCCACACCCTGCCCGTGCCTGTACGCACCCTACCCGAGGCCCCTACACCAGCACCCTCACCCAGCCGTGCGCATGTATGAGTCGTATCAAGCCATAGCAAATGTGAGCACTGTACAACAACATGGCCGATGTACGCACCGCACAGATGCGAAAAACACACGTACTGAACCAGGACACTGCAAAACACCACAAGGAGAGTCAATTCGAATCGCACAACACCGCAAAATATGTCCAACAAGCCCAAATACACCCAATACACTGACCTGCAACAGCCAAACAGGTAAACAGAGGCCCAAAACACAACCACCCCTTATAACACACCCACCCAAAGTTCAAACACAGCCACACCCACAAATGGACCAATAAAAAGGGCCCACACACACAAACCATGAGCCTTTGCAACAGATCCACTGCTGCCAGACCCCACAGACAACCCACAGCACCAGACTTGAACCGTTACTACACCTTACACTTGCACACCTTCACACAACCACCTTCACAAACACCCCCTCATCACATTCACACACATACCTTCACAACCACACACCCACAACCATCCACACCCACACCCCACACCATGCCCACAGACAGGAATCCAAAGTTCACAACAGCGGAGCTGGAGATCCTTGTCAACGAAATCATCAGAGTCCAGCCACAGCTCTTTGGAACATTGGTCAGACAGACCAGGGTATCAGAGAAATCAGCCATGTGGCAGAGGATCATCGAGAGGGTGAATGCTGTTGCGCCCATCCGAAGGACCAGGCATGAATGCCAAGCCAGGTGGTACGATCTGCGGAGGACGGTCAGCCGCAAAACGACCGACGAACACAACCAGGGGAACATCACTGGAGGTGGGCCGCCCCGCAGACCGGTACACTATCATCCCTGGGAGGAGAAGGTGATGCGCACGCTGCCGCCGGTGGGAGTACACGGACTAGAAGGACTCGCCGAGCCTGGTGAGTACACAAACAAATCACCCCACATGGGGGGAACCGCATCCACAACCCAACTCCTGATAATGCACGCAACTACCCCAAAGCCATCGACGGACGCAACCACATTCAAACAACACGCACATGCCACTATCGGCTCCATGCCCCAAGCACCAAGCAAGGCCATGCCAAGTCACAGGCCACACAAAACACCAACACAAGACAGGATCTACGTGATGCCGGGAGGGGGGGCCTCCAAAATCACATTGTGCAACTCAGAAGCAGACACCAATGCCCTCAGCCCAAATGGCCTAGGGCAGAGCTATACAAACAGTGTGTCCCAACACTGTACTGTGTCGCCTGCAAATGGCGGCCGCATCGCAGGATGACATGGGTATGAAGGCCCAATTCGCACATAACAGCAGCTAATGAAGAGGCAACACTGTGAAAGAGTGTCAGCACACACCGCCGCTGCAGCGCAGACTCAGAGACACTCTGCCCAGTGGGGTCCGGGAGATTCTATACAAAGCCATATGAACAAGCCAATGGCCTTTGAAAGACCTGCAAAGTGTGTGTTGCCAGTAAGCTGGGCTGAGGTGACAGAGGGTGACAGATAGACGGAGGGAGAGGGAGAGGGAGGGAGACAGGGGGCAACAGAGGGCGACAGAGGGTTACAGACAGACGGAGGGAGAGGGACAGAGAGGGAGGGAGACAGAGGGCGACAGAGGGTGACAGACAGACGGATGGAGAGGGAGAGAGAGGGAGGGAGACAGAGGGTGACAGAGGGCGACAGAGGGTGACAGACAGACGGAGGGAGAGGGAGAGAGAGGGAGGGAGACAGAGGGCGACAGAGGGAGACAGAGGGTGACAGAGGGTGACAGACAGACGGAGGGAGAGGGAGAGAGAGGGAGGGAGACAGAGGGCGACAGAGGGTGACAGACAGACGGAGGGAGAGAGAGGGAGGGAGACAGAGGGTGACAGAGGGAGACAGACAGAGGGAGGGAGAGGGAGAGAGAGGGAGGGAGACAGAGGGCGACAGAGGGCAACAGAGGGTGACAGACAGACGGAGGGAGAGGGAGAGAGAGGGAAGGAGACAGAGGGCGACAGAGGGTGACAGAGGGCGACAGAGGGTGACAGACAGACGGAGGGAGAGGGAGAGAGAGGGAGGGAGACAGAGGGCGACAGAGGGCGACAGAGGGCGACAGAGGGCGACCGACAGAGGGAGGGAGAGGGAGAGAGAGGGAGGGAGACAGAGGGCGACAGAGGGCGACCGAGGGTGACAGACAGACGGAGGGAGAGAGAGGGAGGGAGACAGAGGGCGACAGACAGAGGGAGGGAGAGGGAGAGAGAGGGAGGGAGACAGAGGGCGACAGAGGGCGACAGACAGACGGAGGGAGAGGGAGAGAGAGGGAGAGAGACAGAGGGCGGCAGAGGGAGACAGAGGGCGACAGAGGGTGACAGACAGATGGAGGGAGAGGGAGAGAGAGGGAGGGAGACAGAGGGCGACAGAGGGCGACAGAGGGTGACAGAGGGTGACAGACAGACGGAGGGAGAGAGAGGGAGGGAGACAGAGGGCGACAGAGGGAGACAGACAGAGGGAGGGAGAGGGAGAGGGAGAGAGAGGGATGGAGACAGAGGGCGACAGAGGGCGACAGAGGGTGACAGACAGACGGAGGGAGAGGGAGAGAGAGGGAGCGAGACAGAGGGCGACAGAGGGAGACAGAGGGTGACAGAGGGTGACAGACAGACGGAGGGAGAGGGAGAGAGAGGGAGGGAGACAGAGGGCAACAGAGGGCGACAGAGGGTGACAGACAGACGGAGGGAGAGGGAGAGAGAGGGAGGGCAACAGAGGGCGACAGAGGGTGACAGACAGACGGAGGGAGAGGGAGAGAGAGGGAGGGAGACAGAGGGCGACAGAGGGTGACAGACAGACGGAGGGAGAGGGAGAGAGAGGGAGGGAGACAGAGGGCGACAGAGGGTGACAGACAGACGGAGGGAGAGGGAGAGAGAGGGAGGGAGACAGAGGGCGACAGAGGGAGACAGACAGAGAGAGGGAGAGAGAGGGAGGGAGACAGAGGGTGACAGAGGGTGACAGAGGGTGACAGACAGACGGAGGGAGAGGGAGGGAGACAGAGGGCAACAGAGGGCGATAGAGGTTGACAGACAGATGGAGGGAGAGGGAGACAGAGGGAGACAGACAGAGGGAGGGAGGAGGGTCACAGAGGGAGGGAGAGAGAGAGACTGAGGGAGACAAAATCACCCTTGAGTGGTGTGGGCATGTCTGCTCATCAGCAGTTGGACTGTGTGCATGTTGACAAGGTCTGGCAGTGCGGGAAACACCCCTCATTCATTTGGAAAGCACTGGCCCATGTGTCAAACTGTGCACGAGTTGATCCTCGCTGCAGGCACAAACCTAACCTCACACCCAGTATACCCACTCACTGTGTTTGTTAGAACCCAGTCACAAATGCATAAGTTTCCTACCTGCATTCTCCAATAGACATGACAAAGCAACATTTGGCCGCGTACAGTGCAACACGTAAGTCGGTTCTGCAGCGCTCGCTACGCACGCTTGCTACACTGCTCACTGCGTTCAAAACTGATGCAACAACAAAGAGTGTGTCACACATAGGAAAAGTGTTGACAGCCGTGGCCAAGGCACATACCCATGCACCATGCACAATGCACAGGGACTTGCCAAGTACAGACAAGGTAGATGACACTTGGCCCTGCTGTAGACAGCACAAGGCAAACCTGTGACCACTGCACACTCAAACACCAACTCCACATGCCACCTACCTACCACAGGAACTCACATTCACTGTCATGCCAGCAGGCACCATGAGGGGATAGACACATCACCTGGTAGACCCAATGACAAATCACACCACACCCAACAGCATGCCCGGTCACACCCCCCCCCTCCTTACACAAGCACACCCCCCCGGGGCAGCCAACGCAAATTGGCACTCCCACAATGGATATGTGACACAACAAGACCAATCCATAGCCAAATAAGCATCCCAATACTCATTAGACAGGCCAAATAACCAGGAGTACATATCAATCTGACCCCCGCAATATACCCATCCACAAGTGCACTGTGAGAGGAATGCTAGACATATCCAACTACCCAGAGCAACTGTGCCAACTTGAATATGTATGAAACATGGATGACGCATGTAACACCATTAACATTGTCTCTCTCTCACACATAGGGCAACGTCGTCGATCTCCCCCCAACACTGGGGGGGAAGACACACAGGACCAGGCTCGGCGTGACGATGATCCCACCGGCAGTGACGTCTCTCACCACACCGTGGATGACCCCGACCAACCTGGCCCCTCTGGTGCCCAAGCACCTGCAGCACCTGCGTCAGGTACAACTCTGCCAACCACCACCCCCATTCCTGCCCCATCCCAGGATACACACAGGAGCCCTGCTCGCACACAACGCAGCCAGTCTGACCAGGAGGGACGAGGGAGCCCAGCACCCAGGAGGAGGCAGCCGACCCCGCAAATGCCATCCCTCAGGGGTCCCGGAGACCCGACGTGCCCACAAGGGCAGGCCAGGCTCAAGTGGGCAGGGGTGGTGGGAGTGGAGGACGGCGGAGGCGTGAGCCTGACCAGCCAGCTAAGGAACCGGTTATGTCACACATCCGCAACATCCCAGACACATACCGGCGTGACACCAGAGGCATCGACCAGGTCGTGTCAAGACTCCGAGATGCAGGGGACCCTCGATGAGATTAAGAACATGCAGGTCGAGCATCATGCCAGTCATCAACAACACCAAGGACGGATGGAGGCAAGACTGTCTGAGCTCCTGGCGGTGCACAGGGACGTGAGCCAATCACTCCGTCAGATCACCCAAAGCCTGGCAAACCCTCCCTGTGCCACCAGGCGTAGACCAGCACCAGACACAGGGAGGGAGGAGGAGGAGGATTCATCTGACGGAGCGTCCCCAGCATCGTCAAGGCCTGCATCTGAGGGTCCCCGGAGGAAGGTGGGTCGTCCACGCAAAAGACCGTGAGAGTCAGCGGACCATCACCATCTCCCAGGTCACCTGGCCTGGCACCTGGCCCCCTGGCGCAACAGCAGCACCTCATCCAATGACATTCTCTGACACATGGACTTGCTGGTCACTGTCTGACCAATGTTGACAAAGACTGTGGCATGGACTCTGATGACTTCCAATGGCAAGGATACCATCTCCCCCTGTGAACTTTGGATTCTATACCCCCGGTACAGCATCTAATTGCATCCCCCCAAACACGTACCCCACCACCAATAAAAATATTAGAAATCAAGAGATGATGCCGTCATTTAGCATTATTCCATTACATGTGTGTGTTGGCAAGGCAAACCATGCCTGAGTTTTGAAGTAACTCCAACCATGCATACCCTGGGGTCTGAGTCTGGCACAGGACACACATGGGTCACAATGTATCATCCAATACAGACATGGAGCACCATACTCACCCGTGATGGGCCCAACCAGCTGAGGGGGTGCCTGCACAACTGTGCGGACAGACCTATTTCAAAGAGCAACAGTCATGCGCAGAGGTCAGGGATCATGTGGAGTGTCCTGGGGTGGGAGTCCCAGGTATGTGTAGCCAGGTGGGAGAACTATGTCCTGCAAGCAGGAGTCAGGTGGATGTGGAGAATGGTGGCCAGGCCAAGGTTGGATGCATGGAAATGGCACAATGGGGTCTTGGATGACAGTGCCACATGGTTGTGTTGGGGGCGTGGTCGTGGGCTGCATCCTGAGTGTGGCCGTGGATTGTGAAGGTCATCCTGCAGATGACAGTGATCCATTGCCGCTATCCCTGTTGGAAGGTGATGTGGCTGGGTTGCCGGATGTTGAAGCAGAGCTGTGCAGATGCACCCTGGATGTGGACAAGTGTCATGGGAGTTGTAAGGTACTTCTCCCTAGAGTGCAGGGTAGGATTGGACATGGATATCGAAGTTGACCTGGGGGATGGTCTGTCTTGCCTTGAGGTGAATCGAACAGTGGACCTTGTGCATAATGCAGAGTGTTCTGAGGCCTAAGGTACAGATGCTGGTGATCAGCATAGCACATGTGAGCAAGCTTTCCATGATGCACACCAGCTCGTGTGCGTGGACACTGTGTGCCTGTGCAGGGCCCTTGCGGGTGGGACACAAGCAGTTGACCCAGCTGTAAGGGGACAATCCGCAGATGAACACCTCAGTCGTGTACAAGTCCAGCATCAGGTGGCCAACGTGCAGCCATCTGCCAATTGAAACCATGCATTATTCAATATGGGAACTGACAAGGACTGCGTCGTTGGGGAGGGTGAGGAGCACCTGCCTTTCAATGGGACACCAGATGATGATGAGATGCAGTGCGCATGTCATGGTGTAGAGGGGTATCCTGGACACATTGTAGACTGACACGCTGAGACATGATACCTGTGCCATGTGTCCCACAACGACACCATACAACATGCAGAGGCCTGGAGTACCACTCACATGGCCATGTTGGGGTACAGAGCCGGTGGGGAGTAGGAGGGACATGACCTGGTTGGTGTGACAGGGCCTGGAAGGCGTGCCAGCGCTGTGTAGGCAAAGGTGTTGTGTGGGCGATGAGTGCATGCAACAGATGTATTGGATGGACATTGCTTGATGGGTGGCCTCAACATCATGGTGTAGCGTGATGTGGCACATGCAAGGACATGAGGCACGTGCAATGTGCACGTAGCATGTGCAGACGGTACAGCCTTTGCCACCGCAACTGTGTCACACACAAGCAGATTACACCAAAATGAATGGGTGGAGGGAGGAAGGGGGTGCGTCTTAGAGGCGTGTGTATGAGGGCAAATCTAGAAACTCTGTGTGCCCTTGCTGCAGGGCCTGCAGCAGCAGGAGCCATGTCCTGGAAACCATGCCACAAGTTGCACACTAATACAAGCATGTCAGAAAGGACTACTGCAAAAGGTGTATGAGAAGGGAGGAGTGTCTGGTTCAACATTGCACACACACAGACAATGGATGCACATGCAGCAAAGTGGCCGTTGTGGGGACTGAGATGGCAAAATACCTGCACAGCCATGTACATCGTGCACAATACATATCATAATCCCTGACAAACAGCTTGCATCTTGCTACTCTACACATAGACTCATATGCACAATCTGTGACAACTATGCCAGACATGCCGCATGCACAGTGGCAAGAGACCTGCATTGACAGAGATGAGGCACCTTGGAGGCTGAGGGACACCTTTATTAGTCATGTTTGCCGGAAGGCAAATGCATCTATATTAACAGATGCACAGGTCAAGTGGATGAACATGTGGAACCTACACTGGCACCCCCCTTTGCACCACAGATGCAGGAAACCCATATAACTGGCACACAAGTGACAGGTTTGAGGCAAACACCCCGTGCTGCTCACGAGGAGGCTGCAATTCACCATTGAACCACTAATGGGGATGTCCCACACTATGTCAACCCGGTGCATCCCGTATGTGTCCGAGGGCAGTGTTACACACATTGATGCCTTCATCACAATCCACAATCACATTACAGATGACTGTCACCAAGTGTGACTATCAATTCAGGTGAATCCAGCTCCATGTCATTTGACCCATGGGGATTCTACATGTATGCTAAGTAACCAAACATGAACAGGAGCAGTGCACACACATTCCAAACACATAGCACACCCAAAAAGCCGTGGTGCATCCCTTACCCTAAGGTGATTTTTCGACATGTCCGTGCATGTTACGCTGATTCAGCACACGTTGCTGTATTCATGAGGAATAGCAGGAGCACAACAATGCCACCAGCAGACAGCATGCGCAAATACCTGGGGATGAGAGACACACAAGAAGTGAGCCAAAAGAAGCACATCCGCATGCTTGGGCATGTACTCGACACGTATAAGGTTGTCAACATGCTAGGTGAAAATAGTGTCTCAGGTAAGACATACTGTTATTACACCATCACTCGAGTGACACATCCAAACACACCCCTGACTCACTTGCCAGACATGCAGATGGACCCACACATTGCAACACATGCCACACAAGGCTCAATGCATGCACACTCAGACACTGCAACTCACCACTAAGCAAAGAAGTTGCGTATGAGCCGACTCCAGATTTCCTCTTCCTCCTCCTCTTCAACATCACTTGCCTCGTCACCAAGCCCCTCGTCCTCCACGGGTGGATGTTCCTGCTCATCCGGATCCAGGATGAGTGGCACAGCTTTCTTCACTGCCATGTTGTGCAGCATGCAGCACACGAGGAAGATTTTGCAGACCTTCACCGGTGCATATGGGAGTGCGCCGCCGGTCTTGTCGAGGCACCGGAATCGGCTCTTCAGGAGGCCAAAGGTTCTCTCTATCACTCGCCTGGTCTGCCCATGGGCGTTGTTGTACCGGTGATCGGGAGCCGTTCTGGGGTTGCGGAGAGGTGTGATCAGCCATGGAATGTTGGGATAGCCAGAGTCCCCTACATGGAAACATCATGGACAGAAGTGGGTCAGGAGAAGCAGTAAGACAGAAAGATGACGCTAAATACAGGAGTAACAGAGTCTACCCACCAACAAGACATGCTCGTTCGTTGCGCAGCTGCAGCATCATTTCAGGCACCCTGCTACGCCTCATGATGTAGGCATCGTGTGCTGATCCTGGAAAACGAGCACAGACATGGGAAATCACCATGTTAGCAAGACACACCACAAGGGCATTAATGGAGTGTGTTGGACCCGGCCTCGTGGCGTGGTCCTAAACCCTCCTACCAGACCAAACGGGGGCCACCCCAACCCTTCGGGGTCCCCCTGGATTGTACCCCACTACCCGCACCAGACTTCACGACTTGGCCCGCCCCGGCCTCGGTCCCAGCGAAGCCCCGACATCGAGGCGCCAAGATCCGACCAGGGGGGGTCGAGTGGCCACTCCACCGATCCCGGAGGAGGAGAGTTTCGATGGGGCCTCCAGCCGTCCCCCGACGCCGGGTTTCGATCGCCCTCCGGCCTCCCTGGGCGCTGGCTCCCCCCCCCGCTGGGTGTCTGGACTCTCTCATCCCGCCCCTCTGACCCCCCAGGTGCGAGGGTCCGGACATCAAAGGGCTCCAGACATATATCTGGGGCAGCCCAACACCAGGACAGCAGTTGTATCCTGGAGTCAAGAGCCCTGCTGATCGGATCGCGGCTGACCCTACGGAGAGAGACTCATTGCCTGGAACTTGGAATTCGAGCCCTGCTGACTGCGTCGCGACTCCCCCTTGCTGAGAAGAAGACCCTCACGGAACATCGGAGCCCTGCCGACATCGTCGCGGCCCGACCTCGCTGAACTAACCATCGGAGCCCTGCTGACCTCGTCGCGGCTCGACCTCGCTGAAGTAACCACCGGAGCCCCGCTGATCTCATCGCGGCTCGACCTCACCGAAGCAACCCCTCGGGCCCTGCGGACGACGTCCCGGCTCCCGGAACCCCCCAGCTCGAGGATTGAGAGCTGGGCGCAGGGTATCCCCGTACCAGGCTGGTACTGAGACTGTCCCGCTAACCCGTCCCTAAAAGACCCTGAGACTCTTTTGGATCCCTCGATCCACCTGTAAATATTGCCACGGAAACCTGCCATTACTACCGATAAAGACTTGTGAGAATTGATACCCTTGTTGTGTCCCTTTGTGGTGGTGAGATTGCTTGGCTGTTATGATTATAGGGGAAGGACCTCGCCCAGGAGGCTTCTCAGCGGCGCTCGGCTACTTCCCTACGGAAAGGTGGCTCTCGGGGTGGTCAGTCAGACACCATCTGACTCCCCGGAGATCGCCCTCCTAACATTGGTGGCCAGCGGTGCGATCCGAGCCAGACGCAAATCGTACAGCGAGTAACTCACCCACTACCTACCCAGACACAGAGTAACCATGAGCAACCAAGAGACCACCCCAACCGTGGAGTTCCAACAAGAACGGTTGGAGGAATATACCCATAAGGAACTAAAACAGTTTTGTAAAGACAAAGGCATCGCGACCACCGGATTAAACACAAAAGAGGACCTGCAAAAAGCCCTAAGGGCCTGGGTAGAGTCCGAAGCGGCGTCACCCCAAACCGAAGAAAACCCGGTGCCAAACGTGCACCTGCAACCAATCGCAGCCCCAGCAGATGGGAGAAGAACCAGCATGGAGACCGGCCTCTCCCCGGAAGAGATACGAGAACAGGAGAGGGTCCGGACCCACCAGTTAGAGCTCGCCCGACTCCGTCTGGATGGCGAACTCCTACTAGCCGAATAAAAATTGGCCCTAGAGCAACTGCGGTTGCAAGAAGAAATAGAGGAGAAAAAACGGCACCGAGAACTGGAAGAGAGGAGGCTAACCCTCGAGCATGAGCGGGGCCTTAAAGAACTTGAAATTAAGAACAAAAATGGAGAGACCGGCACCCCCGGAAACAGGGACACCCCTCCGCCGGCCAAGGCGAAAGTACATATCCCCAAGGATGTCGTCAAAGGGTACTACAAAAACGACGACATCCAACAATGGTTCAAGGCCTACGAGGTAGCCATGACCGCCCATCGGGTACCCCGAAAAGATTGGGGTGCTGGCCTATGGGGACGGTTCCTCAGCGAAGGCAGAGACACCCTGCTACAGCTCCCAGACGAGGTGATGACCTCTTATGACCATATGAAGGAGGCCCTGCTCACCCGCTATGGTCTCACCTCAGAGATGTACCACCAGCGCTTCCGGGACTGCAAGAAGCTTCCCGGTACCACCTGGGTGGAATACGTAGACTTTTTCAGCAGAGCCCTGGAAGGGTGGATCAAGGGCAGCAAAGTCACCTCCTACGAACAACTGTTCGACCTCATTGTATGGGAGCACCTCTCCAACAACTGCTTCATCGAGCTGAGACAGCACCTCCTCGACAGCAAGCTGACCGAGCCACGGAAGCTCGCTGCCCAGACTGATTGATGGGTAAACACCCGGGTCCCTCGGAACTCGATGGGGGAGTACCAACGGAACACCCCGGGGCCCCCCCACCAGCGCGGCGGAGGAGGAGGATCGAACAGGAACAGAGACTTTCCAGCAGGGCCGCCCCGGAGTCCTCCCCGGGGACCGCCCCCGAACCGCATGTCCCCATCCCTCGCCCGAAGAGGGGCCCCCCTAGCCCAACCAGGGCCTCGACCAACGGTAACGTGCTACAACTGCCAACAGCCAGGGCACTATGCCAGTGACCCGACCTGCCCCGTGAACCGACGAGCCGGGACCACCGGGCCACCCCCCTGCCAGTTGGCGGCCGCGGCCCTGGGGGAAGGGGGAGAAGATGAAGAGAACTCCGACGCCGGGCCAACCGAGTGGGAACCCGCCGCCATGCCCTTGGTATGCCTGGACAGCCGGGAAATGGTGCCCCGGGCCCCCATCCCGAGCAACACCCAGAAGTACCAACAGTGGGTCACCATTAATGGACGCCGGGCCGAAGCCCTCCGCGACACCGGAGCCAGCGTGACAGCCGTCCGCTGCCACTTGGTGACCCCCGAACAGATCCTGCCTAATGTACTGTGTCCCGTACGGTCGGGAGACAACACTGAGAGCTTGTGCCAGATGGCCCGGATTCCCTTCGAGTGGGGGGGAGTGTCGGGCATGCTGAAGGTGACCGTCCGCGACGACGCCCCTGTAGACTGCCTCCTTGGGAACTACCTGGAAAGTTCCCCATGGGCCCACGTCGAGCGCCGAGAGCATCTGGGAATGCTGGGACTGCCCGAGTGGGCCTGCGCAACCACCCGGTCCATGACCGCCCGGGCCATCCGGCCGAGCATAGCTGCTCCCCCCGAAGAGCCGGAGTGGCCCAAACCACCACCTCCCTCCGTCGAAGAAGAAGCCGACGCGGAGTCCGGGCCGCCCGAACTCACCCCGGACGAGGTCGCCGCGCTCAGCGACCTCCCCGAACTCGCCCAATGGTGCCAAGAAGGTGGCCCCACAAGGGAGCAGTTCCGCAAAGAACAGAAGACCTGCCCCTCCCTCGAATGGACCCGACAGCAAGCCGCCGCCCAGGCCACCGGAGACCAAACGGGGACCCACTGGGTCTATTGGGACAATGACCTCCTCTACAGCGAGCAGAAGACCGCAGAACTGGGGGCCAGCCGAGTGCTGGTGGTCCCCCTCCGATTCCGAGACTTCCTCATCAATCTGGTGCATGATGTACCCCTCGCCGGGCACCTGGGGCAAGACAAAACCTACAGCCGCCTGGTGACCCACTTCTACTGGCCCCGAATGCGGAAGGACGTGGACAATCATTGCCGAACCTGCCCGACCTGCCAAGCCAGCGGGAAGAGTGGGGGAAGGGTCAAAGCCCCTCTCCAGCCCTTTCCAATAGTAAACACCCCGTTCGAGCGAGTGGGGATTGACATCGTGGGGCCCCTGGACCCCCGAACCTCCCAAGGACATCGCTTCATCCTCGTCCTGGTCGATCATGCCACCCGATACCCTGAGGCCATCCCTCTCCGAACAGTGACGGCCCCCGTGGTGGGCTGGGCCTTGATGGGAATCTTCTCCATAGTGGGTTTCCCCCGGGAGGTCGTGAGCGACCGAGGCACAAACTTTATCTCAAAGTATATGCGGTCCCTGTGGCAACAATGCGGGGTCACCTACAAGTTCACCACCCCGTACCACCCCCAGGGAACGGACTAGTCAAACGATTTAACTGGACTTTGAAAGGAATGATCAAGGGCCTGGAGGAGCCCCTGAGACGCAAATGGGACGTCCTGCTGCCCTGCCTCCTGTTTACCTATCGGGAGGTCCCGCAGAAGTCTCTGGGGTTCAGCCCCTTCGAACTCTTGTACGGACACCCTGTCCGAGGCCCCCTCAGCCTGGTCAAAGAAGGCTGGAAGACTACCGTCCAGGATGCTCCTCCCGACGTCTACCGGTACCTCCTGACCCTGCGGAGTCAAACCCGGAAATTCAGGGAACTGGCCGAAGCCAACCTCGAGGCCAGCCAGGAGGAAAGGAAACGCTGGTATGACCAGAACGCCTCCTCCATCGAGTTCGAGCAAGGCCAGCAGGTCTGGGTCATGTCGCCCGTTGACCCCTGTGCTCTCCAGGACAAATGGACCGGGCCCTTCAAGGTGGTAGAGAAGAAGAGCCCCGTCACCTACCTGGTCGACATGGAGTCCCCCAGGAACCCCCTCCGGGTTCTCCACGCCAACAGGCTCAAACCCCACTTTGCCCGAACAGAACTTAGCCTGCTGATGGCTACGGACGATGGGGCCGAAGACGACTCCGAACCCCTACCCGACCTCCTGAGAACCTCCGAAAAGGACGGCTCCGTAGAGGGAGTCATCCTCTCCGCCACCCTGACTTCAGAGCAGCGCCAAGATTGTCAAGGACTGCTGCATCACTTCGCTGCTCTCTTCTCCCTCACTCCCGGAGTCACCCGATGGTGCGTCCACGACATCGACACCGGGGACAGCCCCCCCGTGCGACACCGCGCCTACCGAGTCCCCGACCGGGTGCGGGCCTGCATCCACGCAGAGGTCTCCAAGATGATGGCCCTGGGGGTCGTCGAACCCTCCGACAGTCCCTGGGCCAGCCCGGTGGTCCTGGTGCCAAAAGCTGCCGCCCCGGGCACCACCCCGGAGCTCCCGTTTTGCGTAGACTACCGGGTATTGAATGCCGTCACCAAAACCGATGCCCATCCCATTCCTCGGGCAGATGAACTGATCGACCGCCTAGGAGCAGCCCGCTACCTTAGCACCTTTGCCATCACCGCCGGATACTGGCAGATCGGGCTCACCTCAGGCGCCCAAAAGCGTTCTGCTTTCTCCACCCCCGATGGCCACTACCACTTCCGAGTGATGCCCTTCGGCATGAAGAATGCCCCGGCGACCTTCCAAAGACTGGTGAATAAGGTACTGGCCGGGCTAGAAGCGTTCAGCGCCGCATACCTGGACGATATTGCGGTGTTCAGCAGCCACTGGGCCGAGCACCTGAGGCACCTCTGGGAGGGTCTGACCGCCCTCCAAAGGGCCGGACTCACAGTAAAAGCCAGCAAGTGTCAGATAGGCCAAGGATCCGTAACATATCTGGGACATCAAGTGGGGAGCGGCCATGTGGCTCCCCTCCAGCCAAAGATCGATGCCATCGTGGCCTGGGAGCCCCCAGCCGCCCAAACCGCTGTGAGGGCCTTCCTGGGTCTCACGGGCTATTACAGGCGGTTCATTCAGAACTATGTAAGCATTGCGGGCCCCCTCACGGAGCTCACATCAAAGAAGCAACCAAAGAAGGTGCACTGGACGTCCCGATGTCAGACGGTCCTCGAGGCCCTCAAGACAGCGATGTGTACCACCCCCGTGCTGCAAGTCCTCGACTACAGCAAAGAGTTCGTGGTGCAGACTGATGCCTCGGAGTACGGAGTCGGGGCTGTCTTGTCCCAAGTGAACTCTGAGGGAGTTGACCAGCCGGTGGCCTTCATCAGCCGGCGCCTGCTGCCCCGGGAGCAGAGATGGAGCACCATTGAACGGGAGGCCTTCGCCGTGGTGTGGGCCCTCAAGAAGCTCTGGCCCTACCTCTTCGGCACCCACTTCCGGGTCCAAACCGACCACCGGACCTTGCGGTGGTTAATGCAGATGAGAGGCGAGAACCCGAAGTTGTTGCGATGGTCCATCTCTCTGCAGGGGATGGACTTCACTGTAGACCATCGGCCCGGCAACGACCACGCCAACGCCGACGGCCTGTCCCGCTTCTTCCGCCTCGGCGAGGAGAACCCCCAAGGAGATGGGTGACTCTCCCTGCCTTCAGCTGGGGGGGACGCCTGTTGGACCCGGCCTCGTGGTGTGGTCCTGAACCCTCCTACCAGACCAAACGGGGGCCACCCCAACCCCTCGGGGTCCCCCTGGATTGTACCCCGCTACCCGCGCCAGCCTTCCTGACGCGGCCCGCCCCGGCCTTGGTCCCAGCGAAGCCCCGACATGGAGGCGCCAAGATCCGACCAGGGGGGGGGGGTCGAGTGGCCACTCCACCGATCCCGGAGGAGGAGAGTTTCGATGGGGCCTCCAGCCGTCCCCCGACGCCGGGTTTCGATCACCCTCCGGCCTCCCTGGGCGCTGGCTCCCCCCCCCGCTGGGTGTCTGGACTCTCTCATCCCGGCCCCTCCGACCCCCCAGGCGCGAGGGTCCAGACATCAAAGGGCTCCAGACATATATCTGGGGCAGCCCAAAACCAGGACAGCAGTTGTATCCTGGAGTCAAGAGCCCTGCTGATCGGATCGTGGCTGACCCTACGGAGAGATACTCATTGCCTGGAACTTGGAACTCGAGCCCTGCTGACTGCGTCGCGGCTCCCCCTTGCTGAGTAGAAGACCCTCACGGAACATCTGAGCCCTGCCGACATCGTCGCGGCCCGACCTCGTTGAACTAACCATCGGAGCCCTGCTGACCTCGTCGCGGCTCGACCTCGCTGAAGTAACCACCGGAGCCCCGCTGATCTCGTCGCGGCTCGACCTCACCGAAGCAACCCCTCGGGCCCTGCGGACGACGTCCCGGCTCCCGGAACCCCCCAGCTGGAGGATTGAGAGCTGGGCGCAGGGTATCCCCGTACCAGGCTGGTACTGAGACTGTCCCGCTACCCCGTCCCTAAAAGACCCTGAGACTCTTTTGGATCCCTCGATCCACCTGTAAATATTGCCACTGAAACCTGCCATTACTACCGATAAAGACTTGTGAGAATTGATACCCTTGTTGTGTCCCTTTGTGGTGGTGGGATTGCTTGGCTGTTACGATTATAGGGAAAGGACCTCGCCCAGGAGGCTTCTCAGTGGCGCTCGGCTACTTCCCTACGGAAAGGTGACTCTCGGGGTGGTCAGTCAGACACCATCTGACTCCCCGGAGATCGCCCTTCTAACAGAGTGGTAATGTTTCCTGTTCCTATATGCTACCTCCTGTGCCTGTGGTGGTACCAAAGCCACATGTGTCCTATCAATAGACCCAATGACATGGGGCATCCCTCCCAGGGCATAGAAGTCACCCTTGACACCTGTCAACTGCTCAGGAGTTGGGAAATGTATAAACTCATCCAGGTGAACCAACATGGCCTCTAAAAAATCATGCATGACACGGCTGAACATGGTCTGGGACATGCCACCAACATGAGCAATGGTATGTTGGAACGTACCCGTGGCAAAGAAATGTAGGGCTGCCATCACCTTCATCTTGGGTGTCAGTGCAGTAGGATACCTGTGTAGCGGTTGGAGGTGTGGTGCCAGCCTTGCTGTCAAGTTCAGAATCAACCGTTGGGTTAAGCGGTAGTGGCGTATACAGTCACGTTCCCTCAGGGCAGCCAAGTCTGGGATTGGTCGGGGGAGAGGCGGAACCCTGCAGTAATTTGGAAGGGACAACGAAGAGTGAGTACAGTACAACAACACTGTCAATGTACTGAGCACATGTTGAACAGCCAATACACATATGTTACATGCAGAGTCAGGTCTGTGCAATATATCCTGGACATGTATGCCAGGCAGGTGACACTCCTACCAAGAGCCATCTACAAACGTGGATTCACAAGCTCAACATGACATGGCATGAGACTAGCTGTGGGCCAGTGTAAGTGAACAGGCAGACACATTACAGGAGTGACAGACATCCACATGTGTGCAGGAGAAGGATGTTTATCATACAGATAGGTTGCGGAACACTAGAGGCACAGGTTACATGTCCCTGAAAAAAGGACAGACCACACACCTTGCCATGAAGGGGTACATGTCAAAACTGATCACACATACATTGATACTACGCAGATATGTCCTTGTCTCGCAAGTCCATGTTCGATGCATACATACACACGTTACGTCTGATTCCACATGTGTCCTGGTGTGCATAATAGTGTGCCATGCCCATCCACACACATGCACATGTTGGATGCAGCAACTGCAGATGCATTTGACGGAACACCAACAGCAAGCTTATGGGAACACATGACACACACATGACATACGCACATCGTGCAAAGCCGGTAGTCACATGTCAGGTGTCATTATCCGTGTACCTGGCATCAGGGGACAGTTGCGGGTGTTGGCGACTGTGCCATGCCAGTGACGCAGTGCTCAACAAGTCTGTACTACATGCACACATGTCAAAGGTGTGAAGGCGATGTGTGGCACATAGTGCAGCTTGACACATGACATGTGTACACAGCTCATCACACATCTACTGGGTTCAAACATGAGGAGATTTGTGCCACATCACAGCCTGACACACCTAGGCCCGAGACATGTAGGACTGCACTGACAATGACTTGATGTCCAGCCTCGGCCAAGTATGACAGCTCAATTCCTTTCTGTGTGCCGCCTGTCACCAGTGTAAGGTGTGAAACGCACCGTACACATGCTCTGAGGGCGTGTGTAGGGTCCTTATCACTATGGTAGTGCAGCTGTATGCGTACGCCATAGGGATACGGTCCGCACACGCGTGTGTAGGGTCCGTACCACTATGGTTGTGTCGCCGTAGGCGTACGCCATGGTGATACGGTCCGTACACGCGTGTATAGGGTCCGTACCACTATGGTTGTGTCGCCGTAGGCGTACGCCATAGGGATACGGTCCATACACGCGTGTGTAGGGTCCGTATCACCATGGCGTACGCGTGCGGCAACACTACCATAGTGATACTGACCCTACACACGCGTGTACGGACCGTATCACCATGGCGTACGCCTATGGCGACACAACCATACTGGTACGGACCCTACACACGTGTGTACGGACCGTATCACCATGGCGTACGCCTACGGCGACACAACCATAGTGGTACGGACCCTACACATGCGTGTACGGACCGTATCACCATGGCGTACGCCTACGGCGACACAACCATAGTGGTACGGACCCTACACACGTGTGTACGGACCGTATCACCATGGCGTACGCCTACGGCAACACAACCATACTGGTACGGACCCTACACTCGCGTGTACGGACCGTATCACTGGAGTAGTGGTGCCCTAGGGGCATGGAATGCTCCGTACCTGTGTGTGTATAGTGAAATTACATAGGGGACACATGAGGGACAATTATAAGGGCCTAAATGCATGCTGGTTGTCATGGAGACCCAGTTTCAAGTTCAAATTTTTTCATCGGGTGGCCAGCAGAAGTCGGTTGGAGACAATATACAAAGTTGCAAAGTGGTTGTTGACTTGACATCATGCTCATTTTTTATTATGACATGCAAAGGCACCCACTGGGGTAGGTTTAAAGGGATTGGAGGCAACGTAGGATGCAAATGAGATTGACCAATCACTCTGTACTCCTGTAAATGAAACAGTCCAGCAAGGCAAATATAAGGCAGCCAGGCCCCATTAGAGAGCACTTGCCTGCATAACCTTTCATTCCACACCACTGCTGCTGCTCGTGATTCCTCTGGCACCATGTCCAGGTCTGTGGAGAGGGCCCAGCCATTCACCCAGGAGGAGAACCAGGCCCTGCTGGACGTGATCCTCCCACAGTACCCTTGCCTGTATGGGAGACCAGTGGAGCAGTTGAGTGCTGACTCCATTAGCTCAGACTGTGCCCCTGTTTTGTGACTGTCACTTCTGGCATTGTGTCCAGGTGTGACAGACATGCAATGTTCTTCAGAGTGGGTCCCAGGGGGGGAATGCCTCATGTCTCCCATGCAGAGCATGCTGTAGTGCATGTCTGCACTCCTCACTTGCATGGTGCTTACTGTGACAATCACTGCATGGTGCATGCCACATTCAGCCTGGCTAATCCTCTTGGGAATGTTGTTTCTACAGTCCTGATGTGATTCTGTGGTCCCCCCAGTGTGACAGGTGACTGTACCCACAGATGTGTGTGAGTTGAGTGTACCTGTGGTGAGAGTGTCCAAATGATGTGTTCGTCCCCTGGACATTGGTGTGTGTGTAAGTCCCCTGTCATGTGGGTGAGTGTCTATGTGGAGTGTTGCACCCCAGCTGCATGAGGGATGCATATACCCTACCCATCTGATGTGAGCAGGGAGCAGTGCTGTGTGTCTGACGTGCTGAGCCTGCCCCACACCTGTGACACCCCCCGGTTTAGTGCCACATGTGCAGAGTGATGTTTGTACCCGCAGTTGCCAATGGCAGGTGATTGTCCTGTGCCTGTGTGTGTCTGTGTACCCTGCTGAGGTTGCGCCAGTGGCCTGGGGCATGTGACTGCTTTGAGGTGCTGTACATAATCGTGGTGTAGCTTGTGATGCACAGTGTGAGCCGGGATCAGTGATTGTGTTGCACCCCTCATTCCACCTGTGGACTTTCAATGCCACGTCGTGCATTTGGCCTTCCCCAGAGGATAATGTCCCTATGTTGGAAAGGCGTTCTCCGGGGGGCTTCGGAATATGTTCTTGACCACCCGTTGACCCACCTCTCCCAGAGTTAGGCCGAGCAAGGGCGGGGAGGCCCTTCCTGGAAGGGTCTCGTACCTAGGATCGCAAGCGCTGAGCTTGCACTCCCTGACAGAGGGACACCACACAGTAGTTCTTCGTAAGACAGTATTCTTTATCGTTAGTTTTACGGGATCTTTATGATCCGAAATACAGGTATTGAATCAGAGCCGTAAGCGGCGGCGATCTCGTATTGGGGGGGTTGGGGGGTAGCGGGACAGTCTTTGAGTTCAGTGTCTCTGCGGAGTATCCTTCGCACAGCTCTCAATCCTCGAGCTGGGAGATGTTGTTTCTCTCGGCAATCTCTACCGATTCTCCTGGAGGAGAGTGCCGCGAGTCACTCAGCAGGCACAGGTGGTTTCGGAGTCGGGGAGCCGCGACAGCGTCAGCAGGGCTCAGATGGTTCAGAGTTCGGGGAGCCGCGACAGCGTCAGCAGGGCTCAGATGGTTCAGAGTTCGGGGAGCCGCGACAGTGTCAGCAGGGCTCAGATGGTTCAGAGTTCGGGGAGCCGCGACAGCATCAGCAGGGCTCAGATGGTTCAGAGTTCGGGGAGCCGCGACAGCGTCAGCAGGGCTCAGATGGTTCAGAGTTCGGGGAGCCGCGACAGCGTCAGCAGGGCTCAGATGGTTCAGAGTTCGGGGAGCGACGACAGCGTCAGCAGGGCTCAGATGGTTCAGAGTTCAGGGAGCCGCGACAGCGTCAGCAGGGCTCAGATGGTTCAGAGTTCAGGGAGCCGCGACAGTGTCAGCAGGGCTCAGATGGTTCAGAGTTCGGGGAGCGATCTTTGGTTCGGGGAGCGATCGAGCCGCGACCAGGTCAGCAGGCTCTCGTGGTCCAGGTCTTCTCTCTCCCCCGTCCCTTTAGCACCCCTTGTTATACTCCTCCTCCTCTTTGAAGTCCGGAGCCCTCGCTGAGAGGGGTCTTCGTGCCTGGGGGCAGTGCGTCAGAATTCCCTGTCTCTCGTCCCTTTGATCTGTTCAGGTGGGTCTGGGAGGGACTCCAGATGCCCAGCAGGCGAGGCGCCCGCTCGCCGGGGGCCGGGTGGCCGATCGAAACCCTCCTTGGGGAGGAGACCAGAGGTGTGACAGGGACGGCGCCTCCGGGTCTGGCTTGGGGGTTCTCTCTCCCTCGGCCGGGCATGCGTGGTGGGGTCTGGGGTGTTGCTGGGGCCCGGCCGGCCATCGGGATGTTGGGCCATGGTGGCCGGAAGTCTGACATCGGGGATCAAGTGCGGTTGTAGGGTGGCTTGCTGGTCGGGAGGGCCCACGCCACGAGGCTGGTCTCACAGAAGAATCGGGACAGGCCGTCGGCGTTGGCGTGGTCAGTCCCGGGGCGATGCTCCACAGTGAAGTCCATCCCCTGGAGGAAGATTGACCATCGTAGCAGCTTGGGGTTTTCTCCTCTCATTTGCATCAACCACCGCAAGGGTTGATGATCCGTTTGAACCCGGAAGTGGGTTCCGAACAAGTAGGGCCGTAGCTTTTTGAGGGTCCAGACTACTGCGAAGGTTTCTCTTTCAATGGTGCTCCACCGTTGTTCTCGAGGTAGCAACCTTCGGCTGATGAAGGCTATGGGCTGATCTATGCCCTTGTCGTTGAACTGTGAGAGGACGGCCCCGATGCCGTGCTCCGAGGCATCCGTCTGGACCACGAACTCCTGAGAGTAGTCGGGGGCTTTAAGTACCGGAGCAGTACAGATAGCGGCTTTCAAGGCGTCGAACGCCTTTTGGCACGGGGAGTCCATTGTATTTTCTTCAGGTGCTTTTTGGAGGTTAGCTCTGTGAGGGGGCCTGCAATGCTGCCATAGTTCTTAATAAACCTCCGGTAGTAACCGGTGAGGCCCAGGAAGGCCTGGACTTCTGTTTGGGTCGTTGGGGGTTCCCAGGACAGGATGGCGTCGATCTTCGGCTGGAGGGGGGCGACCTGCCCGCTTCCCACCTGGTGTCCCAGATAGATCACTGAGCCTTGTCCAATTTGACATTTGCTGGCTTTGATGGTTAGGCCGGCCTGGCGCAGGACCAGCAGTACTTGTCGGAGGTGCTGGAGGTGCTCGGTCCATTGGGAGCTGAATACTGCTATATCGTCGAGGTACGCGGCGCTGAACCCCTCTAGTCCGGACAGGACCCTATTCACCAGCCGCTGGAAGGTGGCGGGGCATTTTTCATTCCAAACGGCATCACCCTAAAGCGGTAGTGCCCGTCCGGGGTGGAGAAGGCGGAGCGCTCCTTGGCTCTCTCAGTGAACGCAATCTGCCAGTATCCGCAGGTTAGGTCGAAGGTGCTGAGGTAGCGAGCGGCCCCGAGGCGGTCAATCAGCTCGTCTGCGCGGGGGATAGGGTGAGCGTCCGCTCGGGTGACCGCATTGAGTCCCCGGTAGTCCACACCGAATCTCAGCTCGGGGGCGACACCAGGGGCGGCCGCTTTCGGGACCAGGACTACCGGGCTGGCCCAGGGGCTGTCGGAGGGTTCAATCACCCCGAGGGCCAACATTTTGGCTACTTCGGTCTGGATGCAGGTTCGGACCCGATCAGGGACCCGGTAGGCTCGGTGTCTCACTGGCGGGCTGTCGCCGGTGTCTACGTCGTGTACACACCAGTTGCTGACCCTAGGGGTTAGGGAGAAGAGGTCTGTGAATTGTCTTTGTAGCCGGCGACAGTCGTCGGATTGTTGGGGAGTGAGGGTGGTTGACAGTCGCACCCCCTCTACGGAGCCATCTGTTTCTTGAGCACACAGGGGGTCTGGAAGGGGCTCGGTGTCTTCTTCGGTCCCATCGTCGGTGGCCAGGAGCAAACTCAACTCTGTCCTCACAAAGTGGGGTTTGAGGCGGTTCACGTGGAGGACCCGGAGGGGGTTCCGCGGGGACTGTACATCAACTAGATAGGTGACTTGGCTCTTCCGCTCGACCACCTTGAAGGGACCAGTCCATTTGTCTTGGAGGGCGCAGGGTTTCACCGGGGCCATGACCCAGACCTGTTGGCCCGGTTGAAACTCGACCAACGTGGCATTCTGGTCATACCAGCGCTTCATCTCTTCCTGGCTAGCCTCGAGGTTTGCCTCTGCGAGTTCTCGGAATTTCCAGGTCTGGTTGCGGAGCGCCAGGATATAGCGGAACACATCAGGAGAGGTCCCCCGGAGAGTCGTTTCCCAGCCCTCCTTGACCAGGCTCAGGGGCCCCCGGACGGGGTGTCCGTACAGTAGTTCAAATGGGCTGAACCCCAGAGATTTTTGGGGAACCTCTCGGTAGGCGAACAGGAGGCAAGGGAGGAGGACGTCCCATCTCCGGCGTAGGGGTTCTTCGAGGCCCATGATCATCCCTTTCAGGGTCCTGTTAAATCGCTCGACTAGGCCATTCCCTTGGGGGTGGTATGGGGTGGTAAACTTGTACGATACCCCGCACTGCTGCCATAGGGACCTCATGTATTTGGAGATAAAGTTCGTGCCCCGATCACTCACGACTTCGTGGGGGAATCCCACGCGGGAGAAGATCCCCATCAAGGCCCGGCCTACCACGGGGGCTGTCACCGCACCGTGCGGAGGGGAATGGCCTCGGGGTAGCGGGTGGCATGGTCCACCAGGACGAGGATGAATCGGTGGCCCTGGGCGGTCTTTGGATCCAGGGGTCCCACGATGTCGATTCCCACCTGCTCAAAAGGGGTACTAACGACGGGGAAGGGTTGTAGCGGGGCCTTGCGCTTCCCCCGGCTCTTTCCGCTGGCCTGGCACGTGAGGCATGAATTGCAGTGGGCCTCCACATTCGCTCGCATCTTGGGCCAATAGAAGTGGGTAACTAGTCGCTGGTAGGTCTTGTCTTGGCCTAAGTGTCCTGCCAGGGGTACGTCATGGGCCAGGCCCAGGAGGAGACTTCGGAAGCGCAGAGGTACCACCAGTACTCGGGCCGATCCCAGCTCGGGCGACTTCTGTTCGCTGTACAGGAGGCCGTTTTCCCAGTAGATCCAGTGGCTTCCGGACTGGTCGCCTGCTGCTTGGGCTTCGGCCTGTTGTCGGGGTCCAATGAGGGAAGGGCAGGTGGCTTGTTCCTGGCAGAATTCTTCTCGGGAGGGACCTCCCTCGCAGGGCCACTGGGCCATCTCGGGCAGGTCCCCGAGCTCGGTCAGTGGTTCGGGATCTGGATGCACTGACCCGTCATCGGGAATGTTTTCTTCTTCCGGAAGAGGGTCGGTGGGCTCGGGCAGTGCATCCCGGACCTCGGGGACGGCGACTGTGTTCAGCAGTATGGCCTCAACCCCCTCGGAGGAAGGCAATCGGTTAGTCATAGAGCGCGTGGTGGCGCATACCCATTCGGGTAGGCCCATCATCTCGAGATGGGCTCTTCGTTCCACTTGTCCCCACGGGGAACTCTCAAGGTCGTTGCTCAGGAGGCAGTCTACGGGTTGGGAGGTTCGGACTGCCACCCTCAATTTACCGGTGACTCCCCCCCATTCGAAGGGTACCAGGGCCATCCGGCATAGGCTCTCGGAATCGTCCGACGATATGACTGGACAAAAGGCGTCGGGCAGGATCTGATCTTCGGAGACCAGGTGGCAGTGGACCGCCGTGACACTCGCTCCGGTGTCGCGGAGGCCCTCGACGCGGTGACCATTGACCGTCACCTGCTGTCGGTACTTCTTTGTGTTGGCGGGTAGGGGTGTTCCGGGGACCATCTCTCGGTCCCCTAGGGAGACCAGGGCCATTGCGGCTGGTTCCCACTCTTCGGAGTCTTCCATCTCTTCTCCTAGGGCTACGGAGGCCATTTGTCGAGCCGGAGGGGTTGTCGTTGCGGGTCGTTGGTACATGGGACACTGGGGGTCACTGGCATAGTGTCCGTTCTGTTGGCAGCGGAAACAGGTGATCTTGACTCGGGGTCCCGACCTCCCCGGTGGCCCGGTGCTGGCTGGAGGTGGGGCTGGAAAGTGCGGAGGTTGGCCTCTGGGGGGACTGTGCTGGGGGCCCCCCGGGAATTCTCTTGGCCGGCCTTGGTTCCCTCCGCCCCTCTGGCGCGGGGGTCCCTGACTGTGGCGACCGTAGTCTCCCACGGGACCCCGGGAGGCCCGGGTGTTCACCCATCGGTCAGCTTCGAAGGCCAGTTTTCGAGGGTCAGTGAGCTTGCTGTCCAGGAGGTGCTGGCGTAACTCCACAAAGCAATTGGCGGACAAGTGTTCCCATGCGATTAGGTCGAACAGCTCCTCAAAGGTGGAGACCTTGCTGCCCTTGATTCACCCGTCCAAGGCCCGGCTGTAAAAGTTCACGTACTCCACCCATGTGGTACCGGGTATCTTTTTGCAGTCTCGAAACCGTTGCCGGTACATTTCGGGGGTGAGCCCATATCTGGCTACTAGGGCCTCTTTCATGTGACTGTAGGAGTTCAGCATCGTGGATGGCAGGTCCAACAGGGTGTCTCTCCCTTCGCTCAGGAACCGGCCCCACAAACCAGCCCCCCAGTCTTTCTGTGGAACTCGGTGGGAGGTCATGGCCACCTCGTAGGCCTTGAACCATTGCTGGATGTCGTCGTTCTTGTAATATTCTTTCACCACATCCTTGGGGATGTGGACCTTTGGTTCCACGGTGGAGGGGAGTGGTTGATTTCCCGAGGGTCTGGACTCCTCACTCTTGGACTTGAGCTCGATCTCTTTCAGGCTGCGTTCGTGTTCTAGTTGGAGTTTTCTTTCTTCGTGTTCTCTCTGTCGTTGCTTTTCCTCGAGTTCTCTTTGTAGGCGTAATTGTTCTACTGCCAACTTTTTCTCGGCCAGTTTTAGCTCTCCCTCAATTTTCAGTTTTGCTAGCTCTAGTTCGTGGTTGCGGCCCCTTTCTCGGTCCGCTAGCTCCTCCGGGGATAGGCCCCCCTCTGGGGCGCTGCTCCTCCCCGGGATGCTTCGTGGTTCGTTTGGCGACTCTCCTTCTGTTTGGGCCCAGGAAGCTCCTGTCTCGACCCAGGTCTTCAGTGCTCTCTGGAAATCCTCTTTCGTGCTTATTCCGGTGGTAGCGATTCCAAGATCTTTGCAGAATTGTTTTAATTCTCGATGCGTATAATATTCCAACTGGTCCTCTCGGAATGTCGGGCTTGTGTTGGTACCTGCGGCACCTAGGGAGGTTTCTCCTTCCATCACTTTTCGGTAGTGCTATAGCCGTTTACTGCACGATCTCTAGGTGTCGGCTCGGATCCCGTCGTCTGCCACCAAATGTTGGAAAGGCGTTCTCCGGGGGGGCTTCGGAATATGTTCTTGACCACCCGTTGACCCACCTCTCCCAGAGTTAGGCCAAGCAAGGGTGGGGAGGCCCTTCCTGGAAGGGTCTCGTACCTAGGATCGCACGCGCTGAGCTTGCACTCCCTGACAGAGGGACACCACACAGTAGTTCTTCGTAAGACAGTATTCTTTATTGTTAGTTTTACGGGATCTTTATGATCCGAAATATAGGTATTGAATCAGAGCCGTAAGCAGCGGCGATCTCGTATTGGGGGGTTGGGGGTAGTGGGACAGTCTTTGAGTTCAGTGTCTCTGCGGAGTATCCTTCGCACAGCTCTCAATCCTCGAGCTGGGAGATGTTGTTTCTCTCGGCAATCTCTGCCGATTCTCCTGGAGGAGAGTGCCGCGAGTCACTCAGCAGGCACAGGTGGTTTCGGAGTCGGGGAGCCACGACAGCGTCAGCAGGGCTCAGATGGTTCAGAGTTCGGGGAGCCGCGACAGCGTCAGCAGGGCTCAGATGGTTCAGAGTTCGGGGAGCCGCGACAGCGTCAGCAGGGCTCAGATGGTTCAGAGTTCGGGGAGCCGCGACAGCGTCAGCAGGGCTCAGATGGTTCAGAGTACGGGGAGCCGCAACAGCGTCAGCAGGGCTCAGATGGTTCAGAGTTCGGGGAGCGACGACAGCGTCAGCAGGGCTCAGATGGTTCAGAGTTCGGGGAGCCACAACAGCGTCAGCAGGGCTCAGATGGTTCAGAGTTCGGGGAGCCGCGATAGCGTCAGCAAGGCTCAGATGGTTCAGAGTTCGGGGAGCGATCTTCGGTTCGGGGAGCGATCGAGCCGCGACCAGGTCAGCAGGCTCTCGTCGTCCAGGTCTTCTCTCTCCCCGGTCCCTTCAGCACCCCTTGTTATACTCCCCCCTCCTCTTTGAAGTCCGGAGCCCTTGCTGAGAGGGGTCTTCGTGCCTGGGGGCGGTGCATCGGGATTCCCTGTCTCTCATCCCTTTGATCTGTTCAGGTGGGTCTGGGAGGGACTCCAGACACCCAGCAGGTGAGGCGCCCGCTCGCCGGGGGCCGGGTGGCCGATCGACCAGAGGTGTGACAGGGACGGCGCCTCCGGGTCTGGCTTGGGGGTTCTCTCTCCCTCGGCCGGGCATGCGTGGTGGGGTCTGGGGTGTTGCTGGGGCCCGGCCGGCCATCGGGGATCAGGTGCGGTTGTAGGGTGGCTTGCTGGTCGGGAGGGCCCACGCCACGAGGCCGGTCTCACACCCTATGATGAAGGTGCAATGATTTTGCTGCATACTATGCCCTGTTCAAACCAGCCAAATTGTTCAAATGTGTGACATGTAGCAGGTGTATTGATGTTGTCTCACTTTGTCATCCTCACAGGTAGGCGTCCATGCCAAGGGGGAGATCTGGAGGGAAGCCGTCAGTGCCGTGAGGTCGGTGGAGGGTTGGAGGCGGTGCCTGCCCCAGGTGAGGAAACGCTGGCAGGATATCCGGTGCTGGACCAGGAGGATCGCCCGGGTCCTGCTGGGGGACTCACCTGAGAGCCACAAGAACCGTGGGCGCCGGCGCCTGACCCACCAGATGAAGCGTGTGCTGGCGGTGGTCTTTCCTGACTTGGATAGGTGCCTAGCGGAGAAGCAGCAGCAGGAAGGGGGTAGATACATGTGTGTTTGTTGTGTGTCACCAGCTTTTGGAAGTGCGCAGTTGCATGGATACACTGCCAGGGTTCATATGTGCAGTACATATCCTGTTCCCCAAAGTAAACCGGTGCTGTTCTTCCTCCCTTCCCCTCCTTGACACGTGTCCCCTGGTCTGTGTGTAGTCACTCTTGCACAAGGTCATCTAGGCTGCCAGTTAATCCAAGTGCCCAATGCTTGCAGCATCATGTGTGGGGGTGGTGTGTAACATGTGTTGGGACCTTGCCTGTGCCCTGGCCAGTTCAGTCAATGTGGGGTCCATGTTAGTTGGCACTGATGCTGAGTCCCGACATAGGAGTGTGTCTGAAAAGTGTACTGCTTAACAGCATGCATGACCAATGTTGTGGCCTCAGACATGATGTGCATGAGTGGGAGATATGCATAGTGCAGGGACGTTTGCTTCTGTTGCAGTCATATCCATCCCGGACCATGGAGGAGTGTGGCCACTACAGTCCCCTGGGGCACCTTTTCCTAGGTATCATGTGTGTCATCCAACAATGTGGACATTCACTGTGTCTTCAGCATAGGTTGGGCTCTGTGGCATTTTACCCTGGCCTAATGTGTATATACGTAAAGTGTGCTACATGTGTCCACTGTACAGGGTGACCCAATTTGGCTTGTGCATACTCACAGTGGTCGGTGCCCATGTGTGTTTTGGTACAACTATCTGATGATGGTTGTTTGCCAATCTTACGTGTGGACAGGTGCACGAGGGTTAGTTTGTGTACATTCAGGATTTATTGAAGGGCATTTTAGTAATCCCTGAGTAAGAGGTGTAAGTACTTCCTCTGTGTCACCCACATTGTCTCAGGTTGGGGGGGTTTGTGCGGGAAAGGCCTACATGTCCAAACCGTATGTGTCCTTGCCAGGTCTGGCCTGTGTGTGATGATTGTCTGAACATACACTCAACATGCAGTGACCCAGTCATGTTGGGCAGGGTTTAATGTATTTGCTGAGCAGCATGTGCCAAAAGTTACAAGACATGGTTCCTGCTCATCCCTTTTTTGGCTACGGTGTGTGGTCCAGATGCTGTACTCAACTGTCCCCAGAGACTAGCTCCTCTGTCAAATTTGATATCAAGTTCTTTGCTGTTGTGTCATGCTCTCTATTGTTTCTCAGTGGCATGGTGGGTCAACCAACTGTGTGGTGCAGGGCCTACATATGTGCGTAGTATTGTAGATGTTACTCATGTTGCTTTTCATGCTATGCACTGTGACCTATGTAGTTTTGAATCATGTGTCATATGTATACAGGTGTCTGATTATTTTCTGTCTCTTCACCTTGCCCACAGCATCGTCGGGGGAAACCAAGGGAGACACTGGCACGGAAATTGAGGCGGGATCCAGCAGCGGTGCCACCAGTGCTGGCGAGTCTGGCTCAGCGAGTGGCACGGAGGCAGAGGGGAGTGCGGCGGAGGACCTGTCCAGTCCCACCACCGACTAGGACGCTGACGGGTCCGAAGCTGAGCTCCCTGAGAGGGTGGACGCTGCTCCCAGAGCTGAGAGCAGCACTCCATCTGTCGCCGCCCCCTCCATTCCCATCACCCGCCTACCACCTGCTCGGTTCCCTTCCAACCGTGATAGGCGCCAACAGGTCTCCTTCGTGCCAGGCACCGCACCCCCTGCCCCTGTCTCCCCTGCTGCCATCAATGCCGAGTCTGTGGACATTCTGCGGCAGTTGCAGGTTGGTCAGGCATCGATGCTTACTGTCCTCCATGGCCAGACCACACTGCTGACACAGATGCTGTCGTACATGGAGGGCATGTCATCAGCGATGTCTGATCAACGGATGTTGCTGCAGTCCATAGACTCCTCACTGACTGCAGCAGTGGATCTCCAGCAGCGCTCCGTCCCCCCCTACCCCTGCACCATCCACACTTCCTACTCCCATGCCTGTCCCACGCACACCCAGACGTCCCCATGCACGCACCCCACCAGACACAGGCAGCACACCACCAGGGAAGGCAAAGCGCACTCCTCCAGTCATGCACACACAGGGGGAAGTAGGCACACCCACTGGGTCTGGGGGGAAACGGCAGGCATGCAGCCAGAGTGGGAGTCCACATTCCTCAAGACCCACTTCCTCCAAAACCACTCCCCTTGGCTCTCCTGGCCAACTGTCCCCGAATGAGTCCTTGGCGGCCAGTGTGTCCCTCAGCCCCAGTGTGGCACCACCCCGCAAGCGGTGGAGGCAGTGCCCGGCCACGGGAGTAGAGTCCCCCCCCTGTCCACACCCTCCCCCGGGAGTGCTGCAACCCATCCCTCCGCCCCCCCACCTCCTTGGGGCATGTGGTTCATTCGGGTGCTGGGGAGACGCTGGGCGACCTGGCAGTAGTGTGTAGCACCGTGCTGTAATCCACCTTTGGTGCTACCCCACCCCCTGTGGTGGAGTTGTCCGTCCCTGCACCCACAACACCTACCCTTGCCCCTCCTGTCCCTGCAGTGCCTGGTCCTTCCCCCCCACATGATGCCCTCCCTTCTGTGGATGAAATGGACATGTGAACTGTGCAGGCAAGCTAGGGGACACACGTCCCGATGTGTACCCCCCCAGGACTTTGCTGATGGCCTGGCACATGGGCCTTGTAAATAGTGGACATTTAAAACAATTTATTTTGAATGCTGAATAAAGCATTTTGTTTTTCTTTTGCACACTAATGCTTTCCTGGACTTGCTGTTGGTGGTGCTGCTCCATGATTTGGGGTGGTGATAATGTGTTAGGTGTCTGGGAAATGTTGTAGTGTGCTGCTCATGGGGTGGACCCTGGTATCTGTATGCCATCACAAGGGCTCTGCAAATAATATTTGGTCATGTGTGCTCTTACTGTATGGTGATATTGTCCCAAGGTGTGGTCCTTCCTCTGTGGACCCTGACATCTTCCCTGCAGGCTGTTTCCCAATTGTTGTGCTGAGCTGTGTCTACATATCCTGGGTGTGTGACGGATCCCTTCAACTTTAGCCATGCCTGCTCAGCAATGTCTCCACCTGCATCATTTGTGGCATCCTTGGTGGTCACTGTACTAGTGAATGGAGTATATTGACATGACTTCATGTGGACATGTTCCCTTTTACGCCCTATGCATGTGTGTACTCCCAACCTCGCACACATGTGTTACGTGTTCTGCAGGGTATTTGGTCACCTGACTGACAATTGTGGGCATTGTATCTGTGGGTACTCCACCCTTTTCCTTCCATGGGAGGCAACAACTTGTTGGCTGCCCCAGCACCTGTACATTCCTATCAGTCCTGGAATGTGCGTGACAGTGTGTGTTCCCTTTGGGTCTCTTAGTTTAGTAGGGTGACACATGAGTATACAGTCTTGTTGCATGCTCTCATTGTGTGTATTGTGCTGCCAGCACCAGGGGTGGGTATGCATGTGTCATATGTCTGGGCACTGCTGGGGGGACTCTGCACCCACCCCTCATATGTCTGGGCACTGCTGGGGGGACTCTGCACCCACCCCTCCTATGTCTGGGCACTGCTGGGGGGACTCTGCACCCACACCTCATATGTCTGGGCACTGCTGGGAGGACTCTGCACCCACCCCTCCTATGTATGGGCACTGCTGGGAGTGATAGGCACCCACCCCTCATATGTCTGGGCACTGCTGGGAGTGATAGGCACCCACCCCTCATATGTCTGGGCACTGCTGGGGGGACTCTGCACCCACCCCTCCTATGTCTGGGCACTGCTGGGGGGACTCTGCACCCACCCCTCATATGTCTGGGCACTGCTGGGGGGACTCTGCACCCACCCCTCCTATGTCTGGGCACTGCTGGGAGTGATAGGCACCCACCCCTCCTATGTCTGGGCACTGCAGGGGGGACTCTGCACCCACCCCTCCTATGTCTGGGCACTGCTGGGGGGACTCTGCACCCACCCCTCATGTGTCTGGGCACTGCTGGAAGTGATAGGCACCCAACCCTCGTATGTCTGGGCACTGCTGGGGGGACTCTACACCCACCCCTCATGTGTCTGGGCACTGCTGGGAGGACTCTGCACCCACCCCTCCTATGTCTGGGCACTGCTGGGGGGACTCTGCACCCACCCCTCCTGTGTCTGGGCACTGCTGGGGGGACTCTGCACCCACCCCTCATATGTCTGGGCACTGCTGGGAGGACTCTGCACCCACCCCTCCTATGTCTGGGCACTGCTGGGAGTGATAGACACCCACCCCTCCTATGTCTGGGCACTGCTGGGGGACTCTGCACCCACCCCTCCTATGTCTGGGCACTGCTGGGGGGACTCTGCACCCACCCCTCATATGTCTGGGCACTGCTGGGAGGACTCTGCACCCACCCCTCCTATGTCTGGGCACTGCTGGGAGTGATAGGCACCCACCCCTCATATGTCTGGGCACTGCTGGGGGGACTCTGCACCCACCCCTCCTATGTCTAGGCACTGCTGGGGGGACTCTGCACCCTCCTTTGTCTGGGCACTGCTGGGAGTGATAGGCACCCACCCCTCCTATGTCTGGGCACTGCTGGGAGTGATAGGCACCCACCCCTCATATGTCTGGGCACTGCTGGGGGGACTCTGCACCCACCCCTCCTATGTCTGGGCACTGCTGGGGGGACTCTGCACCCACCCCTCCTTTGTCTGAGCACTGCTGGGAGTGATAGGCACCCACCCCTCATATGTCTGGGCACTGCTGGGGGGACTCTGCACCCACCCCTCCTTTGCCTGGGCACTGCTGGGAGTGATAGGCACCCACCCCTCATATGTCTGGGCACTGCTGGGGGGGGACTCTGCACCCACCCCTCCTTTGTCTGAGCACTGCTGGGAGTGATAGGCACCCACCCCTCATATGTCTGGGCACTGCTGGGGGGACTCTGCACCCACCCCTCCTTTGCCTGGGCACTGCTGGGAGTGATAGGCACCCACCCCTCATATGTCTGGGCACTGCTGGGGGACTCTGCACCCACCCCTCATATGTCTGGGCACTGCTGGGAGGACTCTGCACCCACCCCTCCTATGTCTGGGCACTGCTGGGGGGACTCTGCACCCACCCCTCCTTTGTCTGGGCACTGTTGGGAGTGATAGGCACCCACCCCTCCTATGTCTGGGCACTGCTGGGAGGACTCTGCACCCACCCCTCCCTGGGCACTGCTGGGGGGACTCTGCACCCACCCCTCCTATGTCTGGGCACTGCTGGGGGGACTCTGCACCCACCCCTCATGTGTCTGGGCACTGCTGGGAGTGATAGGCACCCACCCCTCATATGTCTGGGCACTGCTGAGGGGACTCTGCACCCACCCCTCATGTGTCTGGGCACTGCAGGGAGGACTCTGCACCCACCCCTCCTATGTCTGGGCACTGCTGGGGGGACTCTGCACCCACCCCTCCTATGTCTGGGCACTGCTGGGGGGACTCTGCACCCACCCCTCCTATGTCTGGGCACTGCTGGGGGACTCTGCACCCACCCCTCATATGTCTGGGCACTGCTGGGAGGACTCTGCACCCACCCCTCCTATGTCTGGGCACTGCTGGGGGTGATAGGCACCCACCCCTCCAATGTCTGGGCACTGCTGGGGGGACTCTGCACCCACCCCCCTATGTCTGGGCACTGCTGGGCGGGACTCTGCACCCACCCCTCCTATGTCTGGGCACTGCTGGGGGGACTCTGCACCCACCCCTCCTTTCTCTGGGCACTGCTGGGAGTGATAGGCACCCACCCTTCCTATGTCTGGGCACTGCTGGGAGTACTCTGCACCCACCCCTCCTATGTCTGGGCACTGCTGGGAGTGATAGGCACCCACCCCTCCTATGTCTGGGCACTGCTGGAAGGGATAGGCACCCACCCCTCATATGTCTGGGCACTGCTGGGGGAACTCTGCACCCACCCCTCATATGTCTGGGCACTGCTGGGGGGCTCTGCACCCACCCCTCATATGTCTGGGCACTGCTGGGAGGACTCTGCACCCACCCCTCCTACGTCTGGGCCCTGCTGCGGGGACTGCGGCGGCCACCTAGGGGAACCGACCAAACCCACACATTTCTGAAAACTAGACACCCGGGGGATTCCAGGGAGGTATGGCTTGCATGGATCCCCCAACGTTTCCTTACCCAGAATGCCCTGCAAACCTCAAATTTAGCTGAAAAAATCCCCTTTTTCACAGATTTTTGTGTGGGAAAGTTGTGGGATCACAGGGCTGACACAAATTTCCTACCACCCAGCGTTCCCCCAGGTCTCCCGATAAAAACGGTGCGTCACTCGTGTAGGAGGCCCAAGTACCGGCGACAGGCAAGGGCCCAAAACGTATTGAGACGACATGAAAATTGCCTACCTCAAAATGACCGGGTTTTGCAAGGGGGGTCACCTGGGTTTTTGGCCCGGTGCTCGGCGGCCACCTAGGGGAACTGACCAAACCCACACATTTCTGAAAACTAGACACCCGGGGGATTCCAGGGAGGTATGGCTTGCGTGGATCCCTTAACGTTTCCTTACCCAGAATGCCCTGCAAACCTCAAATTTAGCTGAAAAAATCACCTTTTTCACAGATTTTTGTGTGGGAAAGTTGTGGCATCACAGGGCTGACACAAATTTCCTACCACCCAGCGTTCCCCCGGGTCTCCCAATAAAAACGGTGCCTCACTCGTGTGGGAGGCCCAAGTACCCGCGACAGGCAAGTGCCCAAAACGCATTGAGACGACATGAAAATTGCCTACCTCAAAACGACCTGGTTTTGCAAGGGGGGTCACCTGGGTTTTTGGCCTGGTGCTCGGCGGCCACCTAGGGGAACCGACCAAACCCACACATTTCTGAAAACTAGACACCCGGGGGATTCCAGGGAGGTATGGCTTGCGTGGATCCCCCAACGTTTCCTTACCCAAAATGCCCTGCAAACCTCAAATTTAGCTGAAAAAATCACCTTTTTCACAGATTTTTGTGTGGAAAAGTTGTGGCATCACAGGGCTGACACAAATTTCCTACCACCCAGCGTTCCCCCGGATCTCCCGATAAAAACAGTGCCTCACTCGTGTGGGAGGCCCAAGTACCCGCGACAGGCAAGGGCCCAAACCGTGTTGAGGCGACATGAAAATTGCCTACCTCAAAACGACCTGGTTTTGCAAGGGGGGTCACCTGGGTTTTTGGCCCGGTGCTCGGCGGCCACCTAGGGGAACCTACCAAACCCACACATTTCTGAAAACTAGACACCCGGGGGATTCCAGGGAGGTATGGCTTGTGTGGATCCCCCAACGTTTCCTTACCCAGAATGCCCTGCAAACCTCAAATTTAGCTGAAAAAGTCACCTTTTTCACACATTTTTGTGTGGGAAAGTTGTGGCATCACCGGGCTGACACAAATTTCCTACCACCCAGTGTTCCCCCGGGTCTCCCGATAAAAACGGTGCCTCACTCGGGAGGGTGGGGGCATTGGCGTGCCCGCTTCGGGCAGCCCACACCCTAAAAACAATTGCGCAAAAAAAATCGCTGGTGTTTAGTGGGCTGTCTGCCCCCCCCGAAGTTTCAGATTAGGGGCAGAAAGACAGTAATAATTGGGGGGTGGGGTGGGGGCATGGGCCTGCCCGTTTTGGGCAGCCCCCACCTCTATTTTTTTATTTTTATTCCCTGGTGTCTAGTGGTCTTTTTGCCCCCCCGGGTGGTAGATTGGGGGCCAATGCCCCATCTGCCCCCCAGGTGGCGGGTGGGTGGGGGCATTGGCGTGCCTGTTTCGGGCAGCCCCTACCCTAAAAAAAACTGAAAACAAATCCCTGGTGTATAGTGGGCTTTCTGACCCCCCGAAGGGGCAGATTAGAGGCCAATGCCCCATCTGCCCCCCGGGGGGCAGAAAGACTGTGATAATTGGGGTGGGATGGGGGCATGGGTCTGCCCATTTTGGGCAGTCCCCATCACTATTCTTTTTTTTTACAATTCCCTGGTGTCTAGTGGTCTTTTTGCCCCCCTGGGGGGGCATATTGGGGGCCAATGCCCCATCTGCCCCCCAGGGGGGGGGCAGAAAGGCTGTAATGGTGGTGGGTGGGTGGGGGCATTGGCGTGCCCGTTTCAGGCAGCCCCCACCCTAATAAAACTGAAAAGAAATCCCTGGTGTATAGTGGGCTTTCTGCCCCCCCGAAGGGGCAGATTAGGGGTCAATGCCCCATCTGCCCCCCGGGGGGGCAGAAAGACTGTGATTATTGGGGGGGTTGGGTGGGCAAAAAGACTAAATAATGGCCAAATAATTTGGGGGGAGCAAAGGCCCTTGCCCAAGGGGCCGCTCCCCCCACCCTGGTGTCTAGTGGGTGGATCCCTGCTTGGGGATTGCCCTCCTGTGGCGATTCCCAAGCAGGGATCCACTGGGGAGGGGTACCATTGGAAAGGGGAGATTCTCCCCTTTCCAAAGATACCTCTCCCGTCTTTCTACGTGCTCCGGGGGCTGAGATAGCCCCCTGAGCACGTAGAAAGTGAAACTGAAATGAGCCTCTTGGCTCATTTCAGTTTCACTTTCACTGTAATGACGTTGGCGCGACATGCGTGCCGATCGTCATTACAGTGAAAGGGGGGGGGGGGGGCCACGGGAGCTGGGGAAGCTCTTCCCCAGCTCCTGATGCTATTTTGCATGAAAGGGAATCCCTCTGGTGCCCGCACCAGAGAGATTCCCCAGGGAATGCCTCATGACGAGCTGGACTCGTCATGGGCACAGCGCGACATACAAGGGGTTAAAAAATGCCGTTTTGTAACTTACATGTGTGCTGCATGAAGCAGCACACATCTAAGTTACTAAACAGCATTTTAGGGTTGTTTATGTGCAGGAAGGTACACCTTCCTGTACATAAACAAACTTCCCTGCTCGCAGACACCCTTGAACTCTGGCGCAAGGGTGCCTGCGTTGGCGTTAAGTCGTGAGACTTAGCTCCATCGCACGGGGAAACGCCAGGCTGCACCACATTCTTGAGAATAGGGTGCAGCCTTGCGTGTCTGAAGTTGCGGTGGGAGGTGTTAAGCAAAGGAGGCTAACGCCTCTCACCACCACTTCCTGGTGAATATGCCCCTTAGATATTCAGAAAAACGTCAGTTTTTTTTAACAAACATTGTACTCTGAGTACTGAAACATAATAAATGTTAGCTAGAAAAAGATGGAGCACAAAAATATCTCAATGCCTTTTAGAGATAACTGCCTTTGCAGTTATTCACATTATCATCTTATTGAAGAGGTTGATTCAGTCCACCAGCTGTGGCTGTGCCACATAATTGCTATTACCTCTACGTCCCTCGTCCTCGGCCCAGTCAATACTAATGAGTTATTCCACATGACAGGAAACAAAACAGGAAACGCTTTTTAGGCTCCACCAACCCTCCCGTCAGGGGCTATAAGTACCTAGCCAACCAAAAGCACATCATGTTTTGTTTCCTGTCAGTGGACCTGACGGGGACGCTGGGGTAGGTGCTGGGCACTTACCTGCTTCAAGTTGCTGTTGTCCTGTGGTGTCCTCCTCTGCTGGGCTTTGGGGGCGCTGCTGGACCTCCGTGGGACTTCATTGAGTCGGGCTTCTGGGCTTCCTGGACTCTTCCGGTTCTTGGTTGCTGGTCCTGCTGGGCAGGGAGAGTCACTCTGTTTATGGCATGGGGGCTCCGGAGCGCTCATTTCCTAATTGCCTGCGGGGTTGGAGCGCCCAGGTTGGGAGTCCGGGCGCTCCCTGCTGTCTTGTTGGAGCACTCAGGTTGCAGCTCCGAGTGCTCCGCTGGCTATCTCTGGGTTTTTTTTGGCGGCATTTCTGTTGGTGGAGCGCCCGGTTTGTGGTCCGGGCGCTCCGTGTGCTCAGTATTCGAGGCTCTCGGCCTCTGCTGCCCCGGGCGGGGCCTTTATTGTTGAGCGCCCGGTGTGCAGTCCGGGCGCTCAATCTTTTTGATGTCACGCCTTCAGGAGAAGCGCCCGGGATGGGGTCCGGGCGCTCGGTGTCCGCTTTACCGTGGAGCACTCGGGTTGGGTCGTGGATGCGCCCGCGTGGGCTCCTGTTGCGTTTTCCGTTGGTGTTTGTGGTGCCTTCGGCGGCCGCGCACTACGGTGTTTTCTGTGGCTGTCTGCACCGCCCCTTTTTTGCTGTCTCGCTTTCATGTGGCATCTGTGATTGGGGGCCGAATTTTCCCTGGTTCTCTTTTTACAAAAGGAGGAGGATTGTCATTTCTCTTCTGTTCTGCGCTGTGTCTAGAACTTGCTGGTGTCTTGGTGTTACTTTGTTCTCTGCTGGATTTCTGGATGGGGAAACATCATAGAAAACGAAGACATGTGTCTCCTGTGTCCTCTTCATCTTCTCTTGTGGACAGTGGGGATCCTGCCCCTGCGGGATGAGGACAGGTTGAAACATCTGATTTTGGAGACTTTGTCTGACCTCAAATCCTCCAAGAAGTCTGCTGGGAGTAGTTCTGGTGGGGGTGTGACCCTCTATTCTGACATTTCTTCTTCTGAGTCTTCTGGTGATGCATCCTTGGGCGCGGAGGATCTGAAGGGGAAATATATTTCCAGGGAATTGTTGCCGGACTTGCTGTCTCATGTGCGTGAGAACATGGGGCTTCCGAATGATGCTGAGGCCAGTACTTCCTCGGATGCTGTTCTGCCGCAATTTAGGAAACCTGTTGCTACTTCGCTTCCTATTCATCCCTTTGTAATGGATGTCCTCTTGAATGAGTGGAAGGACCCGGATCACATTATGTTGCCACGTTTCATGTCAAAACTTTATCCCTTGCAGGACATGGAGGAGTCCTTTCCTGAATCTGTCCATGTAGATTCCATTGTCGCAAGTTTGGTTGGTCGTCCTTCCATGGCGGATGATAACATTCTTCGTGATGGGGTGGATAAGAAGATTGATTCTGCTTTGCGTAAATCTTATGCTGGTTCTCACCTTGCCATCCGTTCTGGTGTTTATGGGGCTTATGTTGCTCAATCTCTCTTGACTGACTTTAAGACTTTGTTCTCTACGATGCAGGAGGGTGGCTGTTGCCCGGATTTGCTAGAATCTATGGAGAGTCAAGCTGAATTCCTTTTGGATATTGTCTTCGATTCTGTGCGTGCTTCTTCCTTGTCCTGTGGTTCCTCTATTGCTGCTCGTAGGAATCTGTTGTTGAAGGGTTGGAATACTGATGCCGCTCAGAGGTCCATGGCTTTGCGGTTGCCCTTTACTGGCCCTCGTCTCTTTGGGGATGCTCTTGAAGATAGGCTGCATAAGGTGTTCAAGGAGCGCAAACATTCTTTTTCCTTCCGTAGGCAGCCTTCTAGTAAGGATTTTTCCTTTTCTCAGGCCAAGACTTTTCGCCAGCCTTCCCGTTTTCAGCAGTCCTCCTTTACGGGCTCTAGAGGTGCTGGTCGCGGATTCCCTCGAAAGTTCCAGAAGAAGCCTCCCCGTGATGCGGGTCCTGGGCCGCAGCGTTCCTGACTATGCCTCCCCGGTTCTGAGTCCCGCTGGAGTGGTGCCCGAGGTTGACGGGAGGTTGAGGTTGTTCCTTCCAGCTTGGCATCTGTCAACCTCCGATCTATGGGTGCTGGATGTCCTGGAAAGGGGGTATCGGATCAAGTTCCAGTCCCGTCCTCCTCCTTCTGGCATGGTGCGGACTCCGACTCCCTTGTGCCGGTCCCGTCGTCAGTCCTTGGTGGACGGTGTTCAGGCTCTGTTTTTGAAGAGGGCGATTGTCCCGGTTCCCCGGTTGGAGTGGAGTCTGGGGAACTATTCGACTGTTTTCCTGGTCCCGAAGGTCACGGGAGGGTTTCGGATTGTCATCAATCTCCGGAGTCTGAACTTGTTTGTGAGGAAGATCCCATTCAAGATGGAGACATTGCAGCGTGTAGTTCCTCTGATTCAGGCCGGCAGGGTGTTTGCCACTCTGGATCTCCAGGACGCCTACCTTTATGTGCCGGTGGCTCGGGAGGATCAGATGTTCCTGCATTTCTGCCTGGAGGGTCATCATTGGCAGTTCTGTGTCCTTCCGTTTGGTCTCCGGTCCGCTCCCCGAGTGTTCACCAAGGTGGTTGCTCCCTTGGTGGCCCTACTTCACCTCCGGGGGGTATCGGTGTTCCCCTACCTAGTCGATTGGCTGCTCCAGGCCCCTTCCCCGGAGCTCATGTCTCAGCACCTATCCTTAACCATCCTTACGCTCGAACAACATGGGCTTCTGGTGAACTTTCCAAAGTGCCAGCTCCTTCCTGCTACTCATCGGACTTTCATAGGGGCCGTCTTCGATTCAGTCCTGGGCAAGGTGTTCCTGCCGGATTCACGGATTCGTCGTCTTCAGTGCCTGTTGCGGAGATTGTTGTCCCAGGCTGCGGGTCCACTTCTTCAGTGGCTCGAGGTTCAGGGTCATATGGCTGCTACTGTCTTCACAGTGCCCTGGGCCAGGGTTCATCTTCAGCCTCTGCTGTGGCATATTCAACGTTGGGTGCCGTTTCCAGTTCGGGACTATGCTCTCTCTGTGCCGGTTTCTCTGGAGGTGGTGTCCGCTCTCCAGTGGTGGCTGGATGCCTCCAATCTCTCCAAGGGGATGTGGATTCGCCTGCCGCCTCCTTTGGTGTTGACGACGGATGCCAGTGCGTCCGGTTGGGGGGCCACGCTGGGGCAGTGGTCTGTTCAGGCTCCTTGGCTCCGGGTGGAGTCCCGCCACTCGTCCAATTGGAGGGAGCTGTCTGCTGTGGCCAGGGCTCTTCGCTTCTTCCAGGCCCATCTGCTGGGGTGCAATGTCCTGGTGAGGTCGGACAGCTCCGTGACTGTGGCTTACATCAACCACCAGGGCAGTACTCGCAGTCCTTCGTTAAATTTGGTGGCCTGTGTGATTGCGGGTTGGGTGGAGTGTCATCTTCTGGCCCTCTCTGCTCAGCATATCCGGGGTGTGGACAATGTGGTGGCGGATGCCTTGAGTCGCAGGTTTCTGTCTTCTCTCTCCCTGTGTCTCTCCCCCTGGGTGTTCCGGTTGCTCTGCCGGAGGTTCGGGACTCCCCTGCTGGACTTGTTTGCCTCCCGGGCAGATGTTCAACTCCCCCTGTTTTGTTCTCGGACCCCGGATTTGGGTGCTTGGAGGGTGGCGGCGTTGTCTCTTCGGTGGCCCCCTTGGTTGCTGTACGCTCTCCCCCCTTTCCCCCTGATTCCTGCATTCTTGCTGAAGGTCCAGCGGGTGGGTGCCCAGGTGGTGGCGGTCTTGCCTCACTGGCCTCGGAGGGCCTGGTTCCGGTTGTTGTTGAGCCTGGCGGTGGGCCCTCCTTGGATTCTTCCCCGCTATCCCTCTCCCCTGAGGTCTCCCTCTCCCTCCCTCCTGGTCCCTCTCACCCTGGTGGTCTGGAGGTTGAACGTTGTCTCTTGGAGTCCAAGGTTTGCCTGACCACCTCATCACTGTGATGCAGGGGTCCCGTAGGGGTTCCACTTTGTCCTCTTACTCTAAGCATTGGGCTTCTTTGTCCTCTTGGTGTGCGGGGCTGGGTCTCTCTCCTGTCTCTTGTCCTATCGCTTCTATCCTGCAGTTTTTCTTGGATGGGTTTCAGAAGAAGTATGCCTTGTCTACTCTGAGGGGGCAGTGGGCTGCTCTTCGGGCTTTCCGGGATCCAGTTTCTCTTCCTTCTTCGGATGGTTTGTTGGTTTCCCGGTTGTTCCAGAGTGTGAGACCGGCCTCACGGCGTTGCCCTCTCCATCACCCAGCCAACCTGCAACCACCCTCAAGACACGACATCTCCGACTCCGGCCGCCCCAGCCACCCCCGATCCACGGGCCGGCCAGAGGCCTGACAGACTCAACACCCTACCACGCATGTCCAACCGAGGGAGCGGGAACCCTCGAGCCAGACCCAGAGGCGCCAGCCCAGTCACACCTCGGGTCGCCTTCCCCGGGAGGACTTGATCGGCCACCAGGCCCCTGGGGAGCAGGTGCCTCCCCTGCCGAGCGTCTGGGGTCCCTCCCAGACCCACCTGAAAAGACCAAAGAAGTGAGCGGCAGGAAACCCCGCCGAACCCCCTCCGTCACCCCAGTCCCCCCTCTGCGAGCACTCCGGACTTCAAAGAACCAGCAGAGTATAACAAGGGGTGCCGGAGAAACGAGTGCAGAGAAGACCTGGAACCATCCGAGCCTGCAGACGCTGTCGCGGCTCCTGAATGCTGAAGTTACCTGGGCCTGCTGAGTGACTCGCGGCCTCTTGCTATTGAACCATCTGAGCCCTGCGGACGAGGTCGCGGCTCCCGAACACTGAACCACCTAGGCCTGCTGAGTGACTCGCGGCCCCCAGCTATTGAACCATCTAGGCCTGCTGAGTGACTCGCGGCCCCCAGCTATTGAACCATCTGAGCCTGCTGACGGAATCGCGGCTCCCGAACTGCGACCACCTGTGCCTGCTGAGAGACTCGCGGCGCTCCCCCTTGAGGACGACTCGGTAAGAGATCGCCCAGAGACACGACACCCTCCAGCTCGAGGATTGTGAGCTTTCCGCAGGGTATTTCACAGAGACACTATCTTGAAAGACTGTCCCGCTACCCTCATTCCCCCCGACCGATTTGTGGTACGTTGTGCCACTGCTGTACTGCTTGCATCTTGGATCATAAAGATCCCTTGAAATCATCGACAAAGAACACGTGTGGTGTCACTCTGTTCGTAGTGTATCTCAGGGTGGGCGCGCCTGGTTCGGCCTACTTGGGAGAGGGGGGTCAAAGGGGTGGGCAAGACGTGTATCGAACCCCCCTCCGGCGAACGCCTTTCCAACACAGAGTTTTTCTCTGGCTTCTCCTTCTTCTCGCTCTCCGGATCCTCCTTGGGATCTTTCTTTGGTCCTGGGTGCTCTGCAGTCCGCTCCTTTTGAGCCCTTGGAGTCTGTGGACCTTAAATTCCTCTCTTTGAAGGTGGCTTTTTTGGTTGCTGTGACTTCTGCTCAGTGGTTGGGTGAGCTCACTGCCTTGCATTGTTCTCCTCCCTTTTTGCGTTTCTTGGATGACGCGGTGGTCCTCTCTTTGGATCCTGTGTTCATTCCGAAGATTCGTTCTTGTTTTCATTGCTATCAGGAGTTGATTCTTCCTTCGTTCTGTCCTTCTCCTTCCTCACCTGCTGAGCTGATGCTACACTCTCTGGATGTGAAGCGTGCGTTGTCTGTTTATGTTGCCCGCACTGCGGGGTTTCGTTCTTCGGACTCTCTCTTTGTGACCTTTGGTTTTGCTGGTCGGGGTAAGGCTGCCACTCGTTTTACTCTGGGTTGCTGGATCAAGGCTGTCATTTCTCTGGCTTATCAGGGCTCTGGTTTGCCTTGCCCTTCTGGGGTTCAGGCCCGTTCCACTTGGGGTGTTTCTGCTTTCTGGGCTGCCTTTCATGGGGTTTCCCTTGATGAGATCTGTCGGGCTGGGACATGGGCGTCTGAGTCTACTTTTGTACGGCACTATCGTTTGAATTGTGCTCTTTCTGACCGGACCAATTTCGGTTGTGGTGTGTTGCGTGCTGTGGGGGTTGTTTCCCCCCCCCTGATTCTGTGTATTTATTAAATGTTTTCACTTGCTGCACTCCACTTTTGTGTTCGGCCTCTGTTCTCTGTGTGTGTTTGCGACGGCCTGCTTGTGGGTTTGCTTTGGTATGCCTCATTAGTATTGACTGGCTCGAGGACGAGGGACGTAGAGGTAATGCTATGATTACTTACCGGTAATCCCCATTACTCTTAGTCCTACTCGTCCTCGACCCAGTCATGCTTCCCGCCCGCCCTCCCTGTGCAGGCCTTTGTTGCTTGGTATGTCAGGATGTGCTTTTGGTTGGCTAGGTACTTATAGCCCGTGACGGGAGGGTGGGTGGAGCCTAAAAAGCGTTTCCTGTTTTGTTTCCTGTCATGTGGAATACCTCATTAGTATTGACTGGGTCGAGGACGAGTAGGACTAAGAGTAATGGGGATTACTGGTAAGTAATCATAGCATCAAAACAAAACACATGAGCTTTACCAGATCATACCACTGTATAATCATTCAACATAGGCCAGGCCACCAAGTGCCCATAATTGCCAATCCTCTTTGCAAGACAAATGAGGTCATCTTCGTATATAATCAATCTCACAGCCATTTTGGCGTTCAACTCCAGAAGGTGAATTATGTTAAAAAATTTCGCTTCTCATTCTTGGCATGCCAAGTGTTTCTAATGAGGCATCAGCCTCTAACTCTTAGGCAACAGAAGTAATTGTATTCCTGTTGGGTCATAATTATCCTCTTTAATTAATTTGTCTTGTGAATGTTTGTGCTAATTAAGTAGTTGCTATCTGATAACTAATTAAAGAGCCAAGATAATAATTTGTAGAAGACACCCCAATCAGTCAGTCACATTGTGTTCTAATTAAAAATATGTTTATAATTGCAGAAACAGTAGTTACTAATACCACTGACTGATTTGGTATTTATCAAATAATCCTGTTGATCAAAGATATACAGAGAGGGAAAACATCTTCAAAACTTTGCTCAAACATCTTTTAGTCAGCAGTTTTTGATAGAAACTGGAGGGAAAAAGATGGGCGCTGAAGGACGTGAGAGATTATTCGGGGTGAGTGCACTAAAATAGGTCACGTTCTTTCAAGATAACCATTCTTTCAAAAGAAAAAAAACACTCACTGTAATGCGCTGTAGAATAAAATGTGTCTTGACATTATAGGCATGCTTGTAAGCACACACCCATGATTTTATGTTCAAGGGCAATCCATTGTTTTCCATAATTTAACATTGGCAGCCACGAACTTGATTACATTTGTTTTAAAAATTGACAAAACTACACCCCCAACAGGCATTGGCAATGACAATAGACTGCACCCTCAAAGGGAAATCCATCACCCTGCTCTCATAAGGGTATTTACTCTTTCACCTCTGGTGTACTGGGATTTGGAGCAAGAACCAAAAAACAGAGGGGCAGATTTACAATAAACGAATGCAGCGCGGATCAGCAAGTCATTTTTCTGCGCCGCGCTGCATTAGTTTGGAAGCACCGGATGCGACAAGGGTTCCCTTCCTGCACATAAACAATCAGAAATTGCGTTTTCCAAACCCTATGTGTGCTGCATTAGCACACATAGAAGTTGTAAAACGCCATTTATTTAAAAGGATTGTTTATGTGCAGGAAGGGTCACCCTCCTGTACATAAACAATCATTTGAGGTGATTTCCTCGTTCTATGTGTGCTGCAGAATGCAGCACATATAGAAAGAGGAAAACAATGAGGAGAAATAAATACGTTTCTCCTCTTGTGCCCCTCTACGCCTCCCCTAGTAGCATTCGCATTTCCAGATTTACGATTTCTTATAAATCTGGAAATGTGTCTGGTTCCATGAGTGTTGCGTGGTAACACCCACAGCAACACCTATGGAACGCCCCTTTCACGCAAAGTGCTGCGTGTAATGGGGCCGTATTTGCAAGGACAGGAAAAGCCACACATTGTGGCTTTTCCTGTCCTTGTATATATGGGGAAGAAAAATGCGCTGCCATTGCCTCACAAAAAGTGACGTACTGGCAGCGCAAGGGGCTTGTAAATCTGCCCCAAAGTCTGCCTGATCTGGTTAGATGGAACATGGGCCCAATCAGAAGGGCATGATAATTGGAATGAAGCATGTGGGGCATATCCGGCTAAAGAAAGAGGTAAGATGCTTAGTAGAAGTACCAGGAATTGCCTTGTTCACCATGCAACATGTCTTGAGCAAGACCACATGGGTTTATCAGAAGTACGAGGTAAGTTAAATAACAGATGTGACAGCTATATTTTGCACAATCTAAAGGTGACAGATAAAATATTTAGGTGAGTAGAGTAAGACTACGGGCATGTTATCAAGCACCACGTTAAAATTATCGCCGCTTTAGCGGCAGAAAACTACCACTAAAGCGGCGATAATGGGCTTGATAATATGCCACAGAGAATTCCAATAGAAGCCCATGTTGACACCAGAACATGGGCTTCTATGGGAATTCTCAAGGGCATATTATCAAGCCCATTATCGCCGCTTTAGCGTAGTTTTCTGCCGCTAAAGCGACGATAATTTTAACGCCATTTCTTGATAATTTGCCCCTACATTCCTATAGCCAATAAGGATGAGAAAACTGCCAAGATCGCCAGCCTTCTCCCCTCAGCTCAGAGGTAGCGAAGAAGTTTTCTTTAATTCTTCAAACTGAATTATGTACCAGCAATTTTGCTGACAGTCAGGCATATTTCATGATCAGTGTTGAGAGCAGCACTAACACTTTTTGGTCCATGTAGCAGGGGCTCGGAGTGGGCCAAGAGTTATTGGCTTTGATAAGGAGGCCCAGATCTAAAGATAAGTCTCTCGAATTAACACTTCTTTTTTATCAGCATTCAAGTGGAAAGTGTTATTGGTCATCAGAAACATGAGTGAAAAAAGACAATCCCGACGTTTAAGGGGAATGTCAGAGTAGACTTACCACCAGAGTGTAGTTAAGAAAAGGTAAAGCTAAAAGAACTAATTAAAGAAATTAAAGGGTTTTCAAAAAAGAATAAAAAGTTAAAGAATTCCATAGAATGTATAACAAGTCTTAAATAATCAATGTACAGTGAGTGAGTTTCAAAAGAAAAAGTACTGTAAATGTGTAATATACATTCCAATTGTATTTGTCAAATAGGTTAAAATATATAGCCTATTCCTACTGTGTTTGTCTTTAGTTCACTATGCAAAACTCATCCTATTTCATTTGCCAAAGAGCTCACAACATAAAACCGCGTATTATTGTATTTGTTAGGGTTTATAAATTAAAGCTTCTCCGGTTGCCTTTGTCAGAGGTTTGACGATATAAAGCCCATGTCTATGGCATTTGGAAAGGAGATCACAATGTAAAACCACTTCCTATTGCATTTGTATTGTATATTATATATGTAAGAATGGTCCCTCTTCATTCATGTTTCCCGCTCCCTTTCCCCTCCCTTGGTCGCTCCCTTCCTTGGTGATGTAATCACCACTGTCACCTGAGGATTCCAACTGTCATTCCAACTGTTGCACTCAGCTGACTAGAAGTTGTGGTGGTGTAAATAAACTGGTGTGACCCCCAAATTGTGCCCTGTCACATTTCAGCCAGCAAGCACGGCAAGTACAGAGGCGATACAGAAGGAAACAAGATCAGTGTTACAACCTGGGGCCGTATTACAGATGGTGCCCCGGGGGTCCAGCGGGATTTTACGCCTGCTTTGCGCGCCCCTAGGGCACTGTAGTAATATTGAAGGGAACACAGACGCTTGTGGGTCCTCTTCTATAATACCGATAGCGCTGACGCACTTAAAGCGCCAGCGCTATCAACAGAGGGTGTTCCCTCATTTGCATAGGGGCGTGCCCTATGCAAATAAGGGAATTGCTTTGTCTCTGCGCCAATGCCATATTACAGATGCGAGCGCAGTCAAAGAAGCCCTCAGGAGGCATTCTGACAGTGCACCATTTAAAAGGTGGTGCACTGTCAATGCGACTCCTGACAGTAGCCCTCTGCAGAGGGTAAAGTGGGTCCCATGGACCCCCAGACATCCCCTTGCAGGCAGGTGTAGTCACTGACTGGAGGACTTAGATACCCCTATTGAGATGAAAGACTGGGATAACATTATGGAACGGTCACTAAAGGTCTCTAGAAATGCACATTTTAAACTTATAAATGATGACGTACTACACAGGACATACTGAACGCATAGGCAGGTAGTTGCATGCACCTGACACAGTCTGTCCCCCTTGCGGGGCAAAAGTGCCCGCATCCTTTATATGTTCTGGGCGTGTTCCGCAATTCACACTTTTTGGGAGGGAGTCATACAAGTGACCGAGGCGTGCATTTGGAAGAGAGCCGCGTACCCAGGGACACTGCCTACAGGGCTGGTTCCCTCACACTTCCAAGGCAAAGATAACAGAGAGATTTCAGGACTTAGCATATATTCTTGCCAAACACAAGATAGGTAGGAATTGGAAGACAGTAAGAGGCCCATGACTGATAGTGCAGAGGAGGGAACTTATAAAGTAGACAGGCTGCGAGGGGAGAGTCCTCCTGTGTGAGGTGTGGAGAGTTGTAGGCAAAGTAGAGCGTGCTCGGGCTTGGAGTGCACTTGTGGACTGCCTGGCTAATCCAGAGCCGGACACACCGGCGAGTTCCCCCGCAGAATCCCCATGATGGCCTAGATGACAGACAGTGGAAGTCCCAGGATCAGATCTCCCCATAAAGCCTGACTAGGGCGGGCCCTAAATGTGCAGTTGAGCACCCATCTTATCCAAAGAAATGATTTAGCTCATTCATTGCATGCACAGTTGACTATTGCATGAGAGGTTATTTCACCTCAATGATGACAGAATGTACTGCCATTTATGTTGATACTTATTGTATACCAATGATACACATGAGTTGTAATGTGTGCCCTGCTTATCACTGAAAACTCAATAAAATCTGTTTAAAAAAGAGACCAAAACAACAAAAATACATCACATAGAAGTTGAGATATGAATTTTAAAAGAGTATATGTAAAAATTGTGTTTAGAAGCAATAAGAGCAAATGTGGGTTATTTGGTCGCGCTAGACCAGGACAAAGTAAAAAGTTCAACCCGCTCGCGATGTAGTGCTGGCCAGATACAGGGACCCTCTTGGACCCGACGAACCAAAGTACCTTGATCGAGGATGCATTGTCGTGGATGAGGATGTTAGGTGCAGCCCACGCAATGCGTCCAAGCAGTGGACGACCTGCAATCACCTGCCATGTTCTCCCAGTGCCTGGGATCCTGTAGAGTCACCTAAGAGGGAAACAGAGGTCACTTCTGTACTCTTGCCCTGCCTTCTGGAACTGACAACCCCTTGGTGGCTATAAGAAACACACCACCTGAACTGTGTCTAGGTGGTGGACCTAGGGTTGGGTGGCTAGAGCTCCTGAGTCCCTCCTTTACCGGATTACACCCTAAGTGCTGCACTACCCAAGGGCTCATTGAACAAGACCCTATGACTTGAGGGCAACCTCGCAATGATTTTCCAGGTCATCCACACCTCTCAAACCTCAGTTGAATCACAAATAGGGGAAGTGAGAGTGGACATGGCACTCATACAGCAAGACCTCAAAAGACTTGATGGTGCAGACCAGAGATGGAATCCCACAAATTCCCTGTGGAGGAAGACATCACCACTATGAAGACGCAAGTCTTCCGACTTATCACTCACACAGCTGAACTCCTTCGCCAGGTGGAGGACACCAAATATAGATCCCGCCACAACAACCTGCGCTTTATTGGAATTTCAGAGGGGGCAGAGCCGCCTCAAGCAGCCACCTTTCTAGAAGACTGGATCAGATCATGGATGCCCTCGGAACGCCTGTCCTGGTGGTTTGCAATAGAGCGGTGCATGTGGCTTGACACCAAAACCACCGCCTTGTTCCCACAATAGGTGCATGATAGCTCGGATTCTGAACTTTAAGGATCGTGGCTCTGTTTTGCAAGAAGCTTGTACTTTCCCAGACCTGTCCTACCAAGGGCATAAAGTCCTAGTGTTCACTAATTGCACAAAAGAGGTGCATATCGGCGATGATCCTACGCAGTGGTCAAACAAAAGCTCCAATCATTAAAATTGTCTTATAGACTGCTGTACCCAGCTCACATCAGGATGATATTTGACAGTAAATCCTTCTTTTTTACACCCCTGAGGCTGGAGAAATGGCCACTAAGCCCCTTGAATGAATCTCTGTCTGGTGACCAACAAATGACCGGGTGGACCAGGGCGGACACAGCTCCAAGCTAAGATGACATGGTACACACTCACGAAGGTGGCGCAATGCCAAGAGAAGGATCTCACAGTCGCTCTCCTTGGCGGTAGACGGATGGGCCGTGTCCCCGACGACAGCCCTCTCACACTCAGGCCAAATCGGCACTGCCAGAGGCTGATGTAGCCATCCAGTGTTTGCTTCTCCTATGCTGGCTGCCCCGGCTGATGACACTGATCTCCCAAGAAGCCCCACAATTGGATGAGGTACTGTGTTATTCCCACTGCTGACAAGATCAGCCTTTCAATTGCTGTTTGCTGATACTGAGTCCTGTTATACCAAAAATGATCCTACAAAATGCAGGGGTTCACCACTCTGTTCTAAAGTTCAGACTGAGTTCTAGATCTGTTTTAATTTATGGGACGACAGAAGATTCAGGGGTCAAAGTATGGGGAGGGGGTTGGGGACTATGTTATATTCTTGCTGTTCCTTTTTTGCTCTTGCCACATGAAAAAAACATAACCACTGTTTTCTTCTCACACACTTAACACCAACCTAAGGGTGCAATATTGCTCTCCTGACGTGACACACTGCTGACTTCTGATGGCCTGTCCAGACTGGCCGTTTCCCTATGCCCTGGCTCAATGGCTTCAAGATTCTGTAATGTAGAGGAACGTCAAGGGACTGCTAGACCGTGTAAAGCAATCAGCAGTTCTGAAATACTATCACCAGTCTTTTCCAGCGGTCCTGATGTTGCATGAGACACATTTGATAGGGAACCACTGTCCCTTTTTAGCGAGGCAGTGGTACGACAGGGTCTTCCACGCTGGCTTCTCACAAGATTCTGGCACCGTGGCTCTCCTTTTACGCTGCTCCTTCCACTGACAGTCACAAAGATGATAGCCGACCCCCAGTGATGTTACCTAGCTGTGACTGGGCCTAACGGAGGACACAAGTTGAATCTCATGTCGGCATACACATCTCCAACAACCATAGTTACGTTTCTCTGTGACCTTTCTGATATGATCTCTAAACTTCCAGAGGGCGTGACGGATATCGGAGGTGATTTCAATACCGTGATGGATCGTCACCGGGATGCCAATGGGACCCCGTCAGCAATTCGGCGCTTGGGCGCTCGGCGCATTTCAGAATGGGCCACTACACTAAGCAAATGCGATGTCTGGAGTGTTTGGAACCCTCAACAACATCAATACAGCCACACATCTGTGGCCCATCACACCCAATCATGCATAGATTACTTATTTATGCCAGCCCCAGACTGCAAAGCAGTCACCCACATCCAAATCCTCTCTCGGGGCATTTCGGACCACGTTCCTTTGCTTCTTCACCTGGGTACCCCTAAAGAGGAAATACGACCTATGTGACACTTAAATGCCTGGTTTATCCAGGATGAAATATATAAACAGACCCTGGAGACAGAGAGTAGAGTATGGCATATTTTCAACTTAATATGGGTATGGTACGGTCACTAGGCATGCTTTGAGTGGCAGGTAAAGCCACCATTGGGGGGTACACCCAAGAATACCTTAGGGAGAAACAGCAGAACCATCATATTTCCCAGCTAGAGGATCAAGCCCTCTAATTTGGGAGAGAACTGGCCACACAAAATAGTGAGGGGGAGGTCTCCCACCAATTAGACCTTATACAAGAAGAAATTTGTCACCTCTCCCTAGAGACAGCAAAGCAAATGTGGAGGGCCTCCATGGCCAGGGTTTACTAATGGGGGGGATAAAAATGGCAAACTTCTTTAATGACTTTCATCCCACCCCTGGCCAACTGGATTATACCAGTGATCATTGACAGTCAAGGTCTCACCCACTGTTCCCTTTGTGGTATTATGCAGACTTTTGCTGAATAACATACCTACCTTTACACAGTGGTTCTACTGGCTGAGTCTGAGCCACAGTCTCATCTCCTGCACGAAATACCTCTCTAGCGCCTTTCTTCTACTGAGGCTCAGTTGCTGGATCAGTCGGTTTCTGTTGAGGAAGTGGAAGCAGCCATCTAAATGGTGGCGTCCAGGAAAATCCTGGGATCTGACAGGTTTCATGCTAAGTATTTCTCTGCATTCCGAGAGGACTTGACACCTCAGCTCCACGCCTTGTATGCTGAGGCAGCCCAGAGGAGCTTCTTCAACTCAGACATTGACATTGTCATGATCGCAGTCATCCCCAAGATGCAACCACCGTCGACCTCTTGTTTGGACTTTCATTCCATTTCCCTTATTAATAGCGATGTGAAAATCTATGCCACCATACTATCCACCTGACTTAAACCAATGCCTCATACCCTAATCCACCCTGACCAATGCTGCTTCATGCTGCATGGAAGCACGAGACACTGCCTCTGACACCGCCATGTTGCACTGGCTCATAGACACCTACTCTCACCGAACTGAGCCCTTCTCCTTATTGACTTTGAAAAAGCATTTGATACTGTAGCCTGGGTATACTTAGAGGAGGTGCTCCTGAGAGCGGGGATAGAACCACGGTTCCGGGACTTGTTCATGTACTTTTCTCAAATCCCACGTCACGAGTTCAGGAAAATGGAGTCCTCTCAGACCCCTTCCCCATTTACAGAGGAATTCACCAAGGCTGTCTCCACTCCTCCTCACCCAGGCAATTGAGGCCTTTGCTCGTACGATAAGGCGCAATGACCTAATTAGAGGCTGGCAGTGGTAGGAGGATCGCATTGAGCTGTCTGTGGAAGATGCTCTTGTTTTTACGGAGGACCCTGCAATGACAGGTCCTCACTGTCTTTAGATACTCCACTTTTTGGGCGAAGCTTCTGGCCTGCAGGTCAACCCGATTAAATCCACTCTCGGGTTCCCGATCAACTCCTGTGACTGTGTCTCATGGTAATCCACTATCTCAATTCGGCACTTAAGCTTGCGTTACCTGTGGATCTGGGTGGCGCTACTTCCAGAGCTCACTTGGGCACCGGACCTTACACGGGTGACTAAGTAGGTGTGGGAGGACCTGTACAAATGGAGGGTGCTGCCGTTAAACCCAATGGGCAGAATGGCCCTTTTTAAAATGATTATCCTCCCCCATTTTCTGTATGTCTTGCAGAATATCCTGCTTTGCCTACCACATCAGTGAAACCTGGCTCAAGACAAATTAGTGACCTCATTTCTGTGGGGTGATTCCAGGCACCAACTAGCTGTATGACTTTTATTTTATTACCTAGCCACCCAACTATTAGTGGTAAATGATTGGTTCTGTGGTGGGTGGTCTTACCTAGTGTACCAGCTGGAGCTCACCTTCCTGGGGATTCCCAAGGTTCAAATGATGCTGTGTGGATTCCCGCTCCCTCACTCCATCCCAGTGGTGACCCATGTGAACTTCCTTGTGTGGAGATATGCGCTTTGACTGACACAGTGGGATGCAAAGCTGACATTACAGACTCCTCTCTGGCATAGTACCTGGTTAAAGGAGGTGACCACGCTGGAAGGCTTCGGGAAATGGGACCTTATAGGCATTTCACAGTAAGGATATGTGTGTGGGAGCCATATGTGTTCATTTCAAGAATTGCAGGATACCTATAGGATCAACCTAACTAAATTTTACAAATACCTGCAACTCAAGCATGCACTCAATGCCCATGTTCACTCTGATACTCCCATCCCGGAGATTAGCCCGCTGAGGGGCAAAGATTCTGATTGATGCGCTGGGGAAAGGAGCCGTTTCCCAAATCAACTGCACACACGTTATTAATGCATCCCCTGCACTTAGCTACCTCAGAACACACTGGGAAAATTGACTGGGCCCCCTTGAAGCTGATGACTGGCGGGACGCCCTCATGGCCCCCGGAGTTGTTACCAATTCTTCCCACCTGAGACTAATCCATACATACTATCTATACTGTGCCTATCTGAACCAACCAGGTTATACAAGATGGGCCTTTTACCGAGCCGAGGCTGCCCCTGCAGACTTTTACTACATGGTATGGACATGCCCGGCAATAGAAAGATACTGGACCACTATAGCCACAGAACTTACTGAGGTACTGGGCTGGGAGGTTAACCGCACACTTGTGGCTTTTCTCCTGGGGGTTCTGGAGTGCATGGGAGGATCACGAGCAGACCAAGCACTCTTGGGTACAGCCCTCATTGTGGCGAAAAGAGACATAGCCACCAAATAGAAACAGCCCCTGTGTTCCAGTGGTGTTGAGGCCTGGACTGGTGTGCTATCCAAGATAAACAAGTGTTTATGGCACAGGGTTGCCTTCAGAAATATGGCAGAGTGTGGGGCAAATGGATGGTCAAGTGGAATAGGATGGGTGACCTCAGAACTGCTAATATGTTCAAGTGGAGTTGCATAGCACTTCTTGGTAATGTGGCTGAGGCGATGCAGATAATATAAACAATACAGTTGGTTGAAAAGTACTTTATCGTGCTTGAATGTGTCTGTTTTGTACTGTTTGCATTAAAATCAATACAAATTGTTTATCAAAAAATAGATAGCCAACTGGGGTCTCATCATGTAGAAAATAAATCAAAATACACTCAAATAAATAAGGCATTTATATTGTAATTTTAGTGGACTTGCATTATTTCGCCTCTATTCTCTGAAGTCTTCCATCTATGAACCTGGGATACATCATGTTTGGATGAGAACTCCAAATTAGCTAGGCACTCTTTACTTACCAAATTCTAAAGACAAGTAATATATGGGATAGATACCCCCTGTTGTACATTATAAGGATTTTGCAAGTCGTAGAGGAGTTCCATGACCATATAGAGGAGGAAGGCAGAATGTTTAGTTCGTTTATAAAGTTATGAAATTCTGCTGGGAACTGCAATATCCTTATCATGTATGGCGGGGTACTCTATTTCTTATATTACACTGCCATGATATTACCTTCCCAACAAACCACTGAAATCCTTGGGGCCAGATTTATAAGATCTTCATGGAATACAATACAGCAAAACAACTTGCTGTGCTGCGTGAAAGGGAGAGGGAGAGGGCAGAAATGAGCTATGTCTATGAGGATATGGCATATTCCTGTTCTCTGCCTGCACTGGCGCACAATCTGCTGGCTAGGGCCGATGCAGGTACCCATGCACCATGGAACAAGGGTGTCTGTGTTACAGGCAGGATGTTTTTGTGAAGGAAGTTGCACCTTCCTGCATAAACACAATCCTCTGATGCTTCTTCCTCTTTTTAAGTGTGCTGCAGAATGCTGCACTCTTAGAAAAAGGAAACAAGGAGAAATAAAAATATTTCTCCTCGTTGTGCCTACCCTGGGAAAGCACAGCATTTTCACACATTCCCAGTTTTACCAGTCATGATAAATCTGAGAATGTGCCATAATCCATGGATGGATGTGTAGGAACACCCACGCTCCACCCAAGGAACGTCTTCCCTGGGCAGAGTAACACAAGAGAGGAACTTGTGCTGCCTTGCAATACTCCAGATTTACCAAGCAATGCAAAGCTATGCAAAGTGGCCCTGTGGTGCTCGGTAAATCTAACTTTGGTGTTTTGTTCCCCTTGCAACACCATGCGTGATGCTAGGGCAACACAATATTATGATAAATCTGGCTCTCAACAGAGCGCAGGAGGACAAGTGTTGGGCAAAGCTACTGCACGACATTAACTGCAATGACAGTGTACGCTTTTGGGCAACAAGATAATGCACCTGCACCACGGGGCAATTGCATCTCACATTCCGGAGGAGACCTGTACCAGCTGGAGCTCACCTTCCTGGGGATTCCCAAGGTTCAAATGATGCTGTGTGGATCCCCGCTCCCTCACTCTATCCCAGTGGTGACCCATGTGAACTTCCTTGTGTGGAGATATGCGCTTTGACTGACACAGTGGGATGCAAAGCTGACATTACAGACTCTTCTCTGGCATAGTACCTGGTTAAAGGAGGTGACCACGCTGGAAGGCTTCGGGAAATGGGACCTTATAGGCATTTCACAGTAAGGATATGTGTGTGGGAGCCATATGTGTTCATTTCAAGAATTGCAAGATACCTATAGGATCAACCTAACTAAATTTTACAAATACCTGCAACCCAGGCATGCACTCAATGCCCATGTTCACTCTGATACTCCCATCCCGGAGATTAGCCCGCTGAGGGGCAAAGATTCTGATTGATGCGCTGGGGAAAGGAGCCGTTTCCCAAACCAACTGCACACACGTTATTAATGCCTCCCCTGCACTTAGCTACCTCAGAACACACTGGGAAAATTGACTGGGCCCCCTTGAAGCTGATGACTGGCGGGACGCCCTCATGGCCCCCGGAGTTGTTACCAATTCTTCCCACCTGAGACTAATCCATACATACTATCTATACTGTGCCTATCTGAACCAACCAGGTTATACAATATGGACCTTTTGCCGAGGCTGCCCCCGTTGTACAATGACCCCTGCAGACTTTTACTACATGGTATGGACATGCCCGGCAATAGAAAGATACTGGACCACTATAGCCACAGAACTTACTGAGGTACTGGGCTGGGAGGTTAACCGCACACTTGTGGCTTTTCTCCTGGGGGTTCTGGAGTGCATGGGAGGATCACGAGCAGACAAAGCACTCTTGGGTACAGCCCTCATTGTGGCGAAAAGAGACATAGCCACCAAATAGAAACAGCCCCTGTGTTCCAGTGGTGTTGAGGCCTGGACTGGTGTGCTATCCAAGATAAACAAGTGTTTATGGCACAGGGTTGCCTTCAGAAATATGGCAGAGTGTGGGGCAAATGATGGTCAAGTGGAATAGGATGGGTGACCTCAGAACTGCTAATATGTTCAAGTGGAGTTGCATAGCACTTCTTGGTAATGTGGCTGAGGCGATGCAGATAATATAAACAATACAGTTGGTTGAAAAGTACTTTATCGTGCTTGAATGTGTCTGTTTTGTACTGTTTGCATTAAAATCAATACAAATTGTTTATCAAAAAATAGATAGCTAACTGGGGTCTCATCATGTAGAAAATAAATCAAAATACACTCAAATAAATAAGGCATTTATATTGTAATTTTAGTGGACTTGCATTATTTCGCCTCTATTCTCTGAAGTCTTCCATCTATGAACCTGGGATACATCATGTTTGGATGAGAACTCCAAATTAGCTAGGCACTCTTTACTTACCAAATTCTAAAGACAAGTAATATATGGGATAGATACCCCCTGTTGTACATTATAAGGATTTTGCAAGTCGTAGAGGAGTTCCATGACCATATAGAGGAGGAAGGCAGAATGTTTAGTTTGTTTATAAAGTTATGAAATTCTGCTGGGAACTGCAATATCCTTATCATGTATGGCGGGGTACTCTATTTCTTATATTACACTGCCATGATATCACCTTCCCAACAAACCACTGAAATCCTTGGGGCCAGATTTATAAGATCTTCATGGAATACAATACAGCAAAACAACTTGCTGTGCTGCGTGAAAGGAAGAGGGAGAGGGCAGAAATGAGCTATGTCTATGAGGATATGGCATATTCCTGTTCTCTGCCTGCACTGGCGCACAATCTGCTGGCTAGGGCCGATGCAGGTACCCATGCACCATGGAACAAGGGTGTCTGTGTTACAGGCAGGATGTTTTTGTGAAGGAAGTTGCACCTTCCTGCATAAACACAATCCTCTGATGCTTCTTCCTCTTTTTAAGTGTGCTGCAGAATGCTGCACTCTTAGAAAAAGGAAACAAGGAGAAATAAAAATATTTCTCCTTGTTGTGCCTACCCTGGGAAAGCACAGCATTTTCACACATTCCCTGTTTTACCAGTCATGATAAATCTGAGAATGTGCCATAATCCATGGATGGATGTGTAGGAACACCCACGCTCCACCCAAGGAACGTCTTCCCTGGGCAGAGTAACACAAGAGAGGAACTTGTGCTGCCTTGCAATACTCCAGATTTACCAAGCAATGCAAAGCTATGCAAAGTGGCCCTGTGGTGCTCGGTAAATCTAACTTAGGTGTTTTGTTCCCCTTGCAACACCATGCGTGATGCTAGGGCAACACAATATTATGATAAATCTGGCTCTCAACAGAGCGCAGGAGGACAAGTGTTGGGCAAAGCTACTGCACGACATTAACTGCAATGACAGTGTACGCTTTTGGGCAACAAGATAATGCACCTGCACCACGGGGCAATTGCATCTCACATTCCGGAGGAGACCTGGGTAAACTTTCTAAGGGACCACTTCAACCATCAAACCATGCAAAAAGGGACAAGACAGATAACCAGGAAAATGCCAGAGTATCCCACCACAGGAGACCTACTAGAGGGGGACAATGCCACACACATACACTGGACACAGGTGACGCACATGAGCACAAATCCAGGGCTTCAAACATACACTTGATAAGACAACAAATCTCAAAAGGAAGAAAGGAAGGTGCCCGGACCCTAATGGCATTCCATCATGGTGTTTGATGCAAAGAGCGAAAGACTGGGCAGGAATCTTGGACCCTCTTTTTCTGGAAGTTCGATCCCTTGGTCTAACTCCAGCTTCATGGAAAGGCTCAACGATCTCCCCAGTCCACAAAAACTGAGCAAGTCATTACCAAAAAACTACCGCTTAGTGGCCTTGATTAACAATGAGGCAAAATATTTTGCAGCTACTTTGCTAGCGGAACTCACATCTTGGGCAGCGGAGAATGCAATAGTTCCACTCAACCAGACAGGATCCTGTAAAACCTCAGCCATGACAACAAACATCTCGCCCATTTCACTACTCATAGATGCGGCAAAGGCCTCTGTTTTATCAACTTTAGTGCAGCCATTGACCAAGAGACAGGGTAAGGCTGTGGAGTTAGATGGCCCACAGGGGATTTCCCTATGCTCTACTCAACATGCTGATACTTCTCCATGCCGACACATGGGTACAGGTGAAAATAGGAGCAGGCACACACCTTTCCAGACAAGTGCCAACAACCAAAGGCCTGAAGCAAGGATGTGTGCTCGCTCCCCCTCCCCTTTTTAAATATATTTCAGGCTGACTTGATGCAGGAACTCAACACCAGCAATTCCCACACACCTCGGCTATGCAGAAATACCTTAACCAGCTTCATGTATGCTGATGATGTAGTCCTGGTCAGCCACACCCAGGCGGGCCTGCAACATCTCCTTAACAAAATGCAGGATTATGCCACGGAGAACAGCCTGAAGGTCAGCTATGAAAAAACACAAACGATGATAGTCAAAAACAAGAGAAAAAGTCCATGGACCTGGCACCTGGGCAACACATGAATACAGTTGGCAGATGACTATAAGTACCTAGGCATCATTATCAGAAAAGAAGGTCTCTTTGCCCGCCAGAATGAAGAAATCAAAAGGAAAGGGCTGGCACTAGCAATAACACTAAAAGACCTCAAATCAAAACTGACGGGCCCACACTAAGGTCCTCATGTAGGTCGCCAAATACCGGTCGGTAACGGCCGATTTTCGGTAATTATACCGTTACCGACCGGTATTTTGGCTTTTGGTATGTAGGGGGACAATTTCTGGATTCGGAATTTACCGAATCGGTAAAATTACCGAATCGGGAAAATTACCGAATCGGTAATGTTACCGAATCGGTAATTTTTCCGATTCGGTAATTTTTCCGAACCGGTAAATTCCGAATCCAGAAATGAGATGTAGGGGGAGTGTGTGGGTGTGTTTAGGAGTCGGTATTTACCACCAACTAATAGTTGGTGGTAAACAATTAATGGATGTGTATAAGCATTTTTCAGCGCTTAGCAGTGTGCAATGTGGCAGACATACATGCCCTTAGGGCATGTATGTGTGCCACATGTGCACACATGGCCGAATCAGGGGTGCAACAGGGTGTCAATGTGACACCCTGCCACCCTTGCATGTTCTCCACCATTACCGAATCGGTATTTACCGATTCGGTAATGAAGCATACCTTCCCCTCAATGGGAAGGTATGCCTCATTACCGAATCGGTAAATACCGATTCGGTAATTACCGAATTGTAACGAATCGGTAAAAATTACCGACTCATTACCTACATACGAGTTACCACTTCTTAAATACCGATTCGGTAACGTTCGGTATTTAAGAAGTGGTAACTGGTATGCTACCTACATGAGGCCCTAAGCCTCTTGCTTAGCGTTGCACAAGCCCAAAAAATTCCAACAATCACCTATGACAGTGAATCAATGCGAGACAGAGATGCCAAGATACTGGACAGCAATCTAGTCAAGGCATACAGAACCAAGTTCAGCTTCCCACATTATACCTCACCAGCTCAGATACGGTTGGAGTTCGGCCTATTAAAAGAATCCTTGGCCAGGCATGGAGAGTACATTTTCTGCTCGAATAAGATCAGCAACGCCGCCTAAAACACCTTGAACCAAATATTATGGCAAGAAACTCCTACAGAGAGATACATCACCCACAAGAAGCTACCTCCAGGAGTCCCTGGCACCAACTGGGCTGCCCCATCTCTTGAATGCACATATCCATCACACAGCTTTTGAGAAACTGACAAGAAAAGCAATAAAACACCTCTCACAAGTGGACAAAAATGCTACCTTTTCAGCTAGAGCCCACCCCTGGATGACCTTAATCAGATACAGATCTCTAGCACCGCAAAAATATTTTAATCAGGGCTATCCTAGATCTATCAAAACAAAATTCATGGGGCATCGCCTGGGCATACTCCTGTGTGCCTAGAATTCACCACCTTGGTTGATGGACCCAACTCAAACGTCCTGCCGCAACGGAACAGAAGACCTTTTGCAGCTACTTTGTACCTGCAAGGAGTTACTGGAGGAAAGGAGGCAGCCGCTCAAGGCTCTTTTTGACCAAAGTGGGATTGGTTTGTGGAGGAAAGCAGTGCTGGCCTGCTGTAGGCCTGGGGACCCACAACTAAACTGCAGGCTGGTAAAGCTTCTCACGTTGGCAGAAAAGAAAATGCCACCGAACAGAACAGAAGCATGGACGCACGCTGACCCCGCATAAGGAATGAGAACACCAAGGACAGAGTGAACAATGATAACAAAATACTATCTATCAAACGATCAGGCCAGGACTATTACTGGTTTTCTTAAACAACTTTATTCCACAGCACTCCGCACTTAAAACATTTTTTTAACGATAAAGTGTACAACATTTTCATATTTTTAATCTTACTTATGTATATTTACAGTTTTAAAGTTGCTCGATTAATATAAACTGTTTTTTATTACCTATGCAATAAACTTGAACTCAATGCATAACTCTGAAATAGAGAGCAAGTTTGCAAACATGAAGAGTAAAAATAGAATCTCTCCTACATAATTAAACACATCCAAAAAGCTGTTAGAAATTAATTACAAAAAAAAAAGATTCAGTTTAATGCAAGTCAGTTGATTTTTTTAAATAGGTGCAACAGCTTCGAATGTGTCTAAAGATACGGAAACATTATAGGTTTTCTATCATTTCCCAAGGGAGGTCAGAAATGAGGATGTTGCTATAAATTTATCGCTTCTGCTTGTCACTGTATAGCTAAACAAACAGAGCAGAACATAGACAAGTCTTGTTTTTTTTCTTTAAACTCACTTGTGATAGGCTATTACAGTCGAGTGGCTAGGGCATACCGTTGTAATAGGTGTGAGAAAGTGGATTACTTGTTAGGGTAGACGGTCACTATTCTCGTTACATCCAGTAAAGGTTTGAGTATTTAAACCCTGAGCTCAACCCATGGTAGCTATGGCACAGAGCAGACAGGCTATATTAAAGAAAATATGTAAATAATTTAGAAGTAACAAAACAGTTAAAAAATAGAAAGTACATCACAATAAAAAATCCACTCCAATTTATAAGACTAGAGAACATTTTAATGATGAACAAAATGACACTCAAATGACAAAAATCCAATAAGGGGACCAGGAGTTATGATTTTTTTAGAGTTTAAAATAAAAATAGCACAAAAAAGCTGAATTGCCAACTGAGGGCAACAGGTCACAGTAAACTGGGACAAAGGTAAGATTTGAGGCTGACTGTAATGGAGCGTGGGTCAGATACTAGACCCAGGTAGGGCCAGGTTAAAGAGCTATGTTCAGACTTGGACATTTTTGGGGAGAAATGTTGGTTGTCGAAGAGTCTTTGGCGGAGAAAGTTACAAGATGGATCTGAGTAGTGGTTTGATAGCAGTGGATTGTCAAAGAGACATGTCCCGTGCGATATTCGAGAAAGGCAGAAAGCTCTGAGTGGGCAAAGTCAGCATCCATGTCCAGAAAGGTCTTGACTAGGCCTAGGCAGAACTTGTGGATTTACAAAAAAACTCAGCGAGATTCTGTGCAATTCCGTGAATGAGCAGAAGCAGTTTCCCCACTGAAACACCAGCACAAACTGCTCCTTGCAGCATGCCAGACGGCGCAGCTTCTTGAGTTGATTTTGCTGCTGCTCTCGTAGATTTTCGATTTGAGCCAGCATCTTTCTGACCGCAAACTGTCACAACCTCCCTGGAGAAATCTCACAGGGTACTCTCCAAGGACCTGAAAATCACGCTAGGGGACTCCAAATCTCACTCTTACTGTTAGTGGACCACACAAGAGAAAAATCTCTGCCATGTGGTGGTTAGTGGAATTTGGCCGGAAGTCCATCTTACAAGTGTAAAGTGCAGTAGCCAAAACTTTAGCAACTTTGATGGTGGTGCGGAATATATCACCGACCCTTAGTCTTGACATCGATAGGCTTTGGCTCAGCGTCACTTTGGTGAAGCTCTCCATGTTCAGACTTTGAAACTTTCTTGAAGTCAGATCCTTTTCAGTGGGGTAGATTAGCAAGTTGAACTCCACCAGAGATTTAATATATATGGCTTCATCTCAATAGAGGTCCCAATCTTCAACTGGTTCTTCAGAAGAAAAGTTGGCAAAAGGTTTCTAGGTCCCAGCTTTGCTGTTTGAGAAGGAGGAGTGCACTCTAAGACCAGCCAGGGGTTCAAGGACCTCAAGAATGGCACTTGAGGGTCAGAACTCACTCCAGCAGAAGCTACCAGCATGGTCCAGGTGCAGGTTTAGTTGAAACTGGTCAGCTGGGCTCGTCAGCAAAGTGGCCTTCTGTTAGCACAGACATCACAAATTCTTACCATGCGGTTCGCGGCCTAGCCTTGAAGAGATGATATGGACACAACTCCTTATACCTGACCACTACTACTCATGAGGCAAAATACACAGCAAGGAGGGCTGATCAGAGTTAGGGACGATGATCTTCTTGGAGTGGTGCCTCCTGTACACCTTGAAAGCTGTCGATCTTGAAAAAGGAGAGGGAACAATAGGGAACCTATCAGCTATGGTATCCTACAGTAGAGTCTGGGACTTACTCTATTGTCTGTATCTACCCTCCTCCTCTGTTTCCCATAAATACCTGTGAAGCAGCTTGCTCAGGGTTCAGCACCAGGATGAGGGATGTGATGACTAGATTCATGCTTTGGGTTTAGGCTTCCCCTTGTATTGCATTCTCGTGATCAAGACTCAGTGATCTAAAAGATACATACGACTGTTATAACAGACCATTTACACTATTGAACAGAACTTCACTGGATTATTCCCTATCTTAACAGTTCAATACCTTTCACTTAAATCCTTTTGATGTCCCTTTCAAATGTTACTCCACATCGCTTCTATAGAATGCACTGTTGTACTTTCTGCATGGCTTTACAGTGCCCTGTAAATGATGCAAATTTGTTTAAAGGTACCTCATATGAAGAGATCATAATGTCTTGGCCTTGGTTGGAAGTTTAATTTGTAATTGGTCCCAGGTAAACTGTCTTTTGTTTGCAGGTGGGGGATGCTCAAGTTCACGGGATTTGAAGAAATCAAGATCCTGGTGTGGAAGTGAAGATGCAGGCGAGGATCAGCTCTGAAGACCACAAGAAAGTCTTAAGTGAGTGAGGAAAAACCTGTCAATGGGTGCTCATGTTGCAAAGCAGGAACCGTTTACTCGGCTGCAGTTTAACTACCTGTAATGCCAAAGATGGCTACTGAGATCTGCTGAGATCTCACAAGATCTCTGTAATTCTCCATGGTTACAGACAGACAAAGCATTAAACCTCAGCCCACTCAGCAAGATGGTAAAGAGTGGAGTAAGATCATCCAAACATGGTGATACTACATACAGTGATTGTGCAAACAGTATAGCAGTGCTCAGGGGCTGAGATTACTCATGTATGCAATGGTGCTTGGGGGCTGAAATTACTCATGTATACAATGGTGCTCGAGGACTAAGATGGTCTCTGGTTCTGGGGGCTGATATATCCTGGCCACTACCATTCAAGTGTGTAGAGGTGCTCAAGGCTGAGCGAATTACTATTGGGGGGGCTGCTCAATGTGTGGTATAACACATGGGACGGATCATGACACCTTCTTGCAACTTTTGTGTCCCTGTAGCTTATCAGGAAGTCAGTCAACTGACCCTTGGAGTCCACTTCTTAGTCCCGGGTACAAGTGGGATCAGATCCACCCCTTAGGGTTCTGCTCAAAGGTCACAACTGCAGGTGCAGTCCTTATGCTGTCTGTAACACCTTATTCTGTCTGTAACACCTGGCACTTTAAAACTTTTAATATTCTGAACTGGGCACCACATTTGATACTACTTTGCTTTGCTGGTTTTGTTTTGCACTTGTACATAGGAATCTTGCTTAATGACCTCTTTTAAAAAAAGGTTTCTCTTTTAAAGGTTTTTATGTATGCACCTAGTGCTCTGGTTTTAAGAAACTGCACAATTTAATGAATGTTAAACTAAAACTAAACTCTTCTGTCTTCCACAGGTCCAGCAGTGTTCTGAAGAGGATACCGGAGGTACCAGGCCACTATTCTATTTGTAGGATTGCCTCCTTTTTGTCCTCCGTACTCCATCCCACTGTGAACTTTGGAACAGCTGGCATGTGCGCCCTGATAAAGGAGTAACCCATATTGGGGTGGTCACCGAAACGCACGTCGGCACAGTTTACAACAGGAGCACCAGGATATCAACTTCTGATCGAGAAGCTTATGTTAATTTCAACAATATTTGATTAAGCAGTGATTGATCAAGGCACTTGAATTATTGTGATTAGATTTATATGAATACATGTAATAATATCGTGCCCAGCTAATATTGATTAACATACAAAGCATTAATCTGCTCTCTAGTATCCTGATGTGTTGTCTCTAGCTCCTGGTCTTATTAACTCTTTTTTTGTATGTGTATTGTTGATATCGAAGAAGATATATTACATTGTGAGGCAGGTGATAGTAGTTTGTGTATGGCTTGGTTGTTGTGAGATACGAGTAGGTATGGATGAGGAGTTTGAATGTTATTTGATAGAGGGAGGAAAATTTGATATGTACATTATCAATTGAATATTAGTTCTGGTAACTTTGTATTTATTGAAAGGGTCTATATAGGAAATTCAAATGTAGTTGGAGCATTCTGTATTAAATATTTATAAATTCATGCACTAGTGCATTTATATTATTTTGATATTTTTGTTTGGTAATATTGGGACATTAACTCAGACAATAGCAAGATATTCTGCTTCTAGTTATCAGTGGCAGGGTGGTTCCTTTTTTGTTTGATTGTTTGATTGTATTTACCCCCGGTCCCCTGTCTAAAGTATTTCAGGGGCCCTCTGTTTTTTGATTAAAAGAAGAGCTTCTGACCGGAGATCCGACGACTTGGTGCAAAAGATTGGTGCCAAACCCTTCCAGCTGCTTCTAGGACCCAACCATCATGGCCTGCTGTCTCGTCCTGCAACTGTGAGGCCTCCCAGAACCCCAGAGCACCTCCATCCTTTGACAACTTGCAGCTCTTCCCTGCAACCAGCAGGCACCAAAGTATGAAATCCATTTTGCCGATCTGCTGCTCCCTGGTGACACTGACCCAGCACCCAATCAAGAAGAGGTACATCAGCTCTGAAGGGTCAGATCTGTCACTTCACGAAGTGAAATGACAGCAGGACCTACCAGAGCTGTGTTGTGCCAATACCCGGGGTACCAGATCTCCTACACCGAAGACCAAGAAGAAAGAGTCCAATCCAGGCTTCAAAGACACAAGATATAGGCACCCATTGAAGGACTTTGACACCCCTGAGACCCACTCCTTGAGTGTCCCAGCTGTTCCGGAATCACCTCTGCAATCTGCCTGCACCTGACCGCAAGGACTGTCTCAACGCACAATGCTTGGCTGCGCTATCTGCTCTGAACCCAGCCCACCAGCCTGGGTTACGACAAACCAGCTATACCTCCATGGTCTTGAGGCCCTTGTGACCAGCTCTCTTGAGTGGAACCCATCGGACTTACCTTTAAACACTCTTGTGCAGTGTGTTTTCAGGTGGCCCCCTTCTTCATAGCGTGCCTGCTACCAACGACCACAGCATTCTGCTCCCTGCTGATACAGGATGCTCCCAAACTTCTGTTGCTGGAACATTGGACCAGGTCTTGCTACTTACCTAAATCCAGAAGGTGAACCTTGAGAACCCACTGTCTGATTTTATATGCTTTTTCCTATTTTCTTCCATTGACTTCTATTGTGCGTAATTGCGCAAACAGTGGTTTATTTTGCGAACTTTTAAAACTTTAAAAATTCATAACTTAAACAGTACTTACCTTAGAACAAAGTTCTTGGTCTGAAACATTATATACAAACTGATGTTATTTTTCACAAATTGGTCTTGAATTTATTCTTGAGTGTGTGTTTCATTTATTGCCTCCGTGAGTACAACAAATGCTGAGCACTACCTTTTGATTAGCCTAACTGTTTGCCCACACTACCACAAACAGAGCATTAGTATTATATACTTTTACCTCTGTATACCAATGGGGGATCCACTGGACTTTCTGCACAGTGTACTTTATTTTAGTACCCTCTATAGAGTTCCACCTTCCTACATGTACCATATACTTGAGATTTATATGTAGATTAATTATGCATATAAGGACTGTAGTCAATTTCGACATGTTTGAGCGGTCACAGCACCTGCACTGAGGTCTGGTTAGCAGTGCCACAGTAAGCAGAGTAAAAAAAATATCAGCATTAGTTAAAAAAATAGAGGTGACCATACAAAAAAATCAATTTCCTTACAATAGGCTACTGGGTGCATCACATCTTGCCTACTATAAAGAAATGAGGGGCAGGTCTTTCTATACAGGGATGCAGAATCCCATGTATGATAAGGAATATAATTTGGCCATACGTTTCATTAAGGGAACATGGCAGCACACACAGTGTAGCCTTATCTCAGGTGAACTCCCACTATTTGAGTCCCATACAAAAAGTGCAGTATAGGAAAACATGTTTTCATTATCATATACATGCAAACTCACATGCATATAAGCAAGATTTTATGTTATTTGACAGATCCTGATTTTTCATGCTCTATCAATGGTTAACCACGCATGGTCTTGGTGTGACCACATTTTTTCACTGGCTTGAGATAGGGGAAGTATGGTAGCAAGCAATAAGAAGCCATTTGTCAAGATGTTTCAGCCGTGAATAAAGTAGTATTCAGGTCTGCCATAGAAAAAACAAACTCTGCCATTAATGTATAGTAATGCACTCAAGCAAACGCATGATTTTTTTCTTTGAGGACAAAAACATATTTACAAAATGTTTAATAATGGTCAACTCTGACTTCCAGAAGTTTAACTGTGTTTTTAATCGGGGAACATGGCAACACGCACAAAGTAGACCTAAAACAGTGGCGCGTTCCATAAAGGCGCATACAAAAAGTCTCCTGCACGCAGGGGCGTAGCTCGGTCAACAACATTGGGAGAGTGTGAGCTTCAGATTTTCAAAAAATTTACTGCTAAATGTATTTTGCCTCCAGTAAGGGAACATGAGAGGGGCTTAGGGGCAGTGATATGGAGAGGAATGAGGATTGGTAGGAGTTCAGTGGTGGTTGTTTCCAAATAGCATTAGTGAGGCAGGGAGGGGGATTGAAAAAAACACTTACCTGCTGGCCCCCGACTCTCCTTGATCCTCTACATCCTCTTCCTTCGTCCTTCTTAACAGAAAGCAGAAACAGAAAGCACCTCCCTTGACCAATCACAATGCTGCGGCACTCAGCTAGGGAATGGGAGCCTGGGGCATGTTTTCCACCCAGGCATTAACGCAGCATGGCTGGAGAACATGCAAAGTGCGCTTGAGTGCTTGGGCCGCTGGCTGGAGAACATGCAAAGGCCCAAGAGGGTCAGCCAAACATTCATGCTCACTTGGAGTGGACAAACCAATCCTCCCCTGCCCTGCTCTGTGAGCAGAGCGGCCCCGCCCCACCCACAAAGCTGCCGCAGCACATCAAAATAAAATAATAACATCTCATTATAATTTATTTTTCCAATTTTTGCAGTGCTGAAGGAGCGGAGGAGCTACCCCTGTAAGAGTACGAAGTAAGAGCAATCACAATATTTTATAAAATAATCAACTTTTTAAAAAACGTTCAAAACCGACGGAGGGAGAGAGTGTGGGTTCATTTTTGTCTGTGTGTATGTGAAAAGGTCGCGGTTGAAATACGACAGACATCTCACCATACCCTACTGAAAGCATCTGCACTCAACTACTTACCTCTTGAAACTACGCCCCTGCGAGCATAAGAACATACCTCACTGAAAATGTTTGTGTTTATATCTTGCTTTTGAATTAAAATCCCCTGGTAAATGGTTTGGCGGCAAGCAAATGTTCAGGAGACATGTTTCCTTTCAACTGAGTTGCTTTAGAACTATTACATATGTAAAAACACGAGGTTGTTATATGTAAAGGGATTCGAGAACCTTGGCAAGAGTTTGGCATAAGATTGTGGATAATTTATTAACAATCAAGGAGTACTTACCATCTCTTACAAATACCAATTTCGTTACAACAAACTGTAAAATATACAACATGTATCCATGCATAATCTACTATTGGGACCTCCTACAGCCATTAATGGCCCTGATAAGACATCACAAATTAAACTTGAATGTCCTCTTTATTTCCCAAGTTGCACTCTGTTAATATTAACCAAGAGAATTCTACGATGCAAGACTACAGAGGGAAAGAAAAACGGACATTAATTGAACGGAGTGCTTCATTTAAGTCAGTGGTTGCAGGTGGGGCCCACTTGCACTAATTTTTGGGCCAGCGCAGAAAAAAACGTGACAAAGAGAAAAATGGGAAGTGACCTTCTGGAGGTTTAAAGAGATTTCAGGTCGAATCAAGACTACGCAGAACTTGGCATTCTATACTCCGATAATTTAATAGCGTCGGCTGTGTGTTTCTGAGATATGGGTCCCAGCACTTAAGACTAGATTCACGAAGCCCTTGCATTGCTATTTTTGGACGGCAAAAGGCAAAACGCTATTTACGTTATATCTCAGTTGGGATACTATAAGGAGTCCTTATTTTGTATCGACAGCTAGGAAGTAACCTCTGGTTCAGATGTAAATAAGCACAATCTTAACAAACCACAGGGTATCACACAATAAAGTGTCAACATTTAAAATGGACACCTGTGAGCATTGGATGGAAAATAAATGGCAGAGGATTGCTTATCCAAATAACATGCAAATGTAGGCCCAGATTTAGCAACGTTTATGGGTCGGAATTGTGTCACTTTTGAAGAGCAGGCCAGATGCAAAATCCTTTTTGGCATTTACTTAGCCACACAAAGTTGATTTGGTTTAGTAAGTACAACGTAAAGCAGCGGTTAGTGCTGCCCTGTGATACTTAGCATCGGGTAGGCATTACATAGGTGGTGCAGGAGCATTCCAGTTCATTCACCCATGTATTTCGATGCAAACCCAGATTTTCAAAGACTTTATTTGCCCCAAAATGCTGTGACTACTCGACAGAGAAGTAATGAGGAGAAATATCTTTACTTTTGTTGTTACTGTCTCTTTTCTTTGCATGTGTGCTACCTTTTGTAGCACACGGAGAAAGAGGAACAATCCTCCAATGATTGTTTTTGTGCAGGAAGGTGAGACTTGCATTTTGTCTGTATTTAAATATAGGCCATAAGATATCAAAGAGAAACATACTCAAAAATATTGATATATGAATTCCCAAATCGATTCATATTTCAAAAAGCAAAAATAAACTTTTACAGCATATATAAATTAAAAACTATTGTTTATCACATTAGCAGTAAGAATAAGCAAAACAAATCAAAAATAACTACTAAACTAATCTCATTCAAAATTGCAACAGATAACAAATAAGAAAGGACTAATAATTATGAAGGTGTATAAATAGAAGAGAAGAGGCCCCAAACAATCCTTGCTGCCGCACACCTGCCTAAGGATGGAGAGGAACGGATTATTATGTAGGACAAAAACAACATAAAAATAAAACTAAGCGTACATTTATTTATTTACCAATTTAAATCAAAATAAAACCTTATAGTTAAGACCTAGTTTCTATAAAAAAAGCATTTTCTGACTTGGCTATAACTTTGGCGTCCTTTGACCAATTGTTGTGACGAAGCTGACACTCCGGGTTAAAAGGTGAAGTTTTATTAAGCACTTTAAACAGACATGTGAATGAGCAGCCTTCAGGAGCAGGAACAACCGGCAACTGCCTGAGGCAAGTAGAAATATTTGAACCATGCACATTCTAACATAATCAGATTCTAAGCTTCCCTCGTGAGGGTTCTCGTGAGAGTTCCTATGAGCAAAGAGAAGGAAGGAAACAAACACTACACATCTCCTCCTTTGCAAACAAAACAAAGCAATGGTTACAAATATAATCCTTTAAGACAACAGGACGTTTGATGAACCTTGTTCCAAGAGTGCTGGAAGTGTTGGTATCATCCATTTGTGAAACATCATGCGAAACCATGTCTTCACCACCTTTGGCAGATAAATCCTGTGAAAAATCAGAAAAGTCATCTAAAATAGACGGTTTGTTAGCAAAAGAATCAAAAGCAATAGGAGCTCACAGTAGGGTTGTTTACATAACGCAACTCTTTTAACCCCTTCGCTGTGGCAGGAATTCCGCTGCGGCGCTGGGGGGGTTTGAGGGCAGTTGCGGTGGCGCTGTGCTCGTGACGGAACCACTCCGTCACGAGTCACGGGTGAGCTGTGCTCATGACGGAGTGGTTCCGTCACGTCTCTGCCCACTGCGCTAATCGCCCGCACAGGCGGGGAATCAGCGCCGCGTGGGCGGAGCGGCCGCCAACGGCCGCAGCATGACGGAACCACTCCGTCTTGAGCACAGCGCACCAGTGGCTCATGACGGAGTGGTTCCGTCATGAGCACGGAAAGGGTTAAGGTTCCAACATTTCCCATTATCCAAAATGACAGCATTTTTATTTAACTGAGAAATACGTTGAGGCTCAAAAAACTTGCTTTCATTTTTTGGGACAAATCCAAGTTTCTTGATTCTGACCCACTGACCAGCAGACAATGTAACTCTTTGAATATTATGCTTTTGGTCATAGAGTTCTTTGTACTTGTCATGTTTAAGTCTCAAATTATTCTTGACATCAGCAGAAGACCATCTCACCTCCCCGCAACCTTTAATCCAACCAGGAAACCACTTGGCTCTATACTTCCTACCCCTCATGAGCGCGAAAGGAGAACATTTTGAAGAGTCAACAACAGAAACTCTGTAAGACCAAAGTGTTTTGAACAATTTTGCGTCTCCCATGGAATATTGTTCTTAAAGGCCAACTGAATGGCCCCTTTCAAAACTCTATTGTACCTTTCTACCAAACCATTTCTGCTTGGATTGTACAAAGAGGTGGTTTTATGTTGAATACCACATTTAGATAAATACTGTGTCATAACATCAGGAGTAAACTGTACCCCATTATCACTAATGATGAGAGCTGGAGTACCCTCACTAAGGAACACATCATCAAAAACATGTGTCACAGTGTCAGTGTCCAATTTTTATCACTTTGACTACAGGCCACTTAGAAAACACATCCATCCTAGAAATTACATACTTTCCAGAACTGCCAACAGGACCCATGATGTCCACATCAACATGCTCCCATGGAGATTCAGGGCACATAAAATTACTCATGGGAAATCTTAAAGTTTTAAGGGTTTTGTCCGCAGATGAACACAAACCGCAATCTCTCACAGATCTCTCCACCTCAATATCTAGACCAGGCCACCAATTCCTGCTTTTAACAATGCACTTTGTTTTAAAAATTCCTAAGTGTCCATCGTGGCATAGAGATATAATTTTACCTCTGAGACTAAGCGGAGGGACTAATTTATCACCCCTCATAAAGTTACCGTCCAAAGAGGATAACTCATCTCTGACTTCCCAGAAGGCCTACATGTCATTAATATACATTTTGCGAGGCGAACCAATGCATAAAAAATCCTAAACTTTCCTTAAACACTCATCTTTCATAACAGCTTCCATCCATTCCTCTTTTTGAAAAGAATCAACACCGTGGTCCCATAACCAAGCAACTTGAACATCATCCATTAGGTCATCCTGGTTTTCAACCATCAGAAGTGACAACCGAGGTATGAATTCAACTTTGTAGAGAAAATCCAACAACCGCATATAAATTTATGCTAACCTGGCAGTAACAATAATCCTTCCAACATTAGACAAGACCTTAACTAAAGATTTATGATCACTCATAATAATGACTTCCTTGCCCCAAACAAATGTATGAAAATGTTCCAGGGCCCAAGCACAAGCAAGTGCCTCACGTTCGATTACAGCGCATTTGCACTCTGCAGGAGGCAAACACCTAGAGGCATATGCAACTATAGATTCAAAACCATTTGTGTCAACCTGTGACAAAACCGCACCAATTCCAGTACCACTGGCATCAGTGGTAATAACATTTTTCCCACAAGGATCAAACCCTGAAGTGCAGGGCAGAGGAAATTGTATTTTTAATGTCAGAAAATTCCGCTTGACACGAACCAGACCACACAAATTCAGACTTGGATTTGAGAAGTTGTCTAATGTGAAAAGTTTTGCTAGAATTTTTTTTTACAAATTTTGAAAAAAACTCCACGAGTTCTACAAAAGACTTAACCTCATCGTTATTTTTTGGACTCTGGGCATCAGTAATGGCAGAAACTAATTTGGTCTTCAGATGAATGCCAACAGCACTAATTTCATGACCCAGATAGCTCACACTATTGGCAGCAAACTTGCATTTAGAGAATTCTACTGTTAATCCAAACTTATTTAAGAGGGAAAGCACATGAAGGAGTTTGGTTTTGTGATCACTACTGTTCTTCCCCATGACAAGAATGTCATCTTGAAAAATTAGAACATAATCTAAATGAGCAAAAAAATTGTGCATTAAATGCTGGAATACAGCAGCTGCGGAAGCTAAACCAAATGGCATTCTGGTATATTGAAAACATCCAATGTGAGGAATGAAAGCAGTAAGGTTTTTACAATCATCAGAAAGAGGAATTTGGTGGTAAGCTTGAGATAGGTCAAAAGTAGAGAAAACTTCCATTCCTTTGGTTTTAGTGAGCATTTCATTGATTTTTGGAAGTGGGGACTGGTCTATCAAAATGTTACCATTGAGATGGCGCTAATCAATGCACAATCTAAGCTTTCTGTTGGCCTTCCTCGCAGTGACCAACGGAGAAATCCATTGAGAAGACTCTATAAGTACGATGACACCATCATTGTCTAACCTATTTAATTCTTTCTCGACTTCATCTTTAACAGAGAATGGGATATTCCTAAATTTGTGGACTTTTGGAGAAGCGTCAGGTATGAGGTGGATGTGATGCTCAAAACTTTCCAACCTGCCTAAGTCCCAGAAAAAACATCAGGAAAATGATCACGTAGAGACTTTCCCAAGCATTCACCTTCATCTAAATCAAGAACTTGTTCTATACCATTGGGATCAAAAATAATATTGAGATCCCTTTGATCTCTCCACCCAAGAACAGATGGAACCATTTTTGAAACATAAAGTTTGCACAAAACACTTCTGTTCTTGAAGACAATTCACCTTTCCTTGAAATAGCAAGAACATCCTTAAGACAATTGTCGCTGTTAACCCATAATCTATCTTGTATGGAAGGATCAAACGCATGCATGACTACTTGATCTCTTATTAACTCTTCTTCAATTACTCCACATCTGCAATCAATAACAAGTTTTTGAAGAGCAGTTACAAAGTCATTTATAGATTCATTCTTAAGCTGTTTCCTTAGAAAGAACTTGAAACGAGTTACACCAATTCAAACCTTAGGGGAAAAGTAATTGTCTAAATGCTTAATTGCTCAGTTAAAAACGTTGTCATCACCCGACACAGTGTCTTTGTTCAATTTACCATAAATCCTTAAGCCTTCAGGACCCAAAGTATGCATCAATAACATTTTTTTTTCTTTCATCAGTTAGCTTATTAGCATGATCGATAGTTAGAAGATAATTAATAAAGTACCCCTTCCATTGTAACCACGGAACAGGCAGATCTCCAGGAGTGCACATGAACTCTTTTGGTGAGTTAACCGTAATCTTGGTAATAGGAGCAGCCATATTGTAATTGGATTACAAATGAGTTAATAAGGGTTAAAATATTCTCTACCTTACAATTTTAGGAATACAATTACACAAAATCAGTATAACTTGTGAACTATAGAACTGCGCAAATATATGAGTATTATCAACGAATAATGAGTATGAGAATGAGAAAAAAATATATATATACACAATAAAAAACTGTGTGAATCAGCGTGTGAAAACTCGCAGGAAACACTTTTGATTGTAATCACGCAGATAAATGTGACCCAGCGTATATAAGTTACCAGAAAAATAGTCTGTAAAATAAATAAATGTGACCCAACATATACAAGTTACCAGAAAAATAGTCTGTAGGCACAGCAGTAAAGAAAACGTGGAAACTGTGCGCATCAGTATAAGAATATACGCAAATACACTATTAAAATTGTCCACATAGGAAAAGCTGTGTGAATCAGCGAAGAAACAAATAGTAAGAATATCGTCGTAGCGTGCCAGAGTCATGAAAATGACAGACTTCTCACTCTCCCTATTCAAAGACTGGCTCCAGCCAAGAAAACAAACGTCTCACCTTTCTTTGAAGAAACGACTCCAGGATGAGCAGAACTCTCCAGCGCAGCGCAGTACAATCACCCTTTGAATGATGAAGCTCAGGGGGTGAAGGATTACAGCTGCATGAAAAGGAGACCAGGACAAGCATAAACTCACCAGCGCAGTGCCGAGCATCTACCCATTGAATGGTGAATACAGGAGGGTGAAGGCTAACAGCTGCGTGAAGGGGAGAAATGCTTGCGCTGAACTTTATTTTAAACAGCGGTATCCTGGGGAGCCAATACACGTGTCGGAATAAGGAAGTATTCCAGTCGTGGAGGAGAAGTCCGGAGGAGGAGTTGAAAAAGCAGAAACCAATAGAAAGGCGATTTGTGAGGTCACATGATCGTGAAGAAACCGATGATTTCAGGAAACACGAAGAAAATGCAGATACGCGGGCTCAGTCTAGCCAAGATCGTTGCAAAAATCCTTGTAGTGACGAAGCTGACACTCCGGGTTAAAAGGTGAAGTTTTATTAAGCACATCGATCAGACATGTGAACGAGCAGCCTTCAGGAGCAGGAACAACTGGCAACTGCCTGAGGCAAGTACAAGTATTTGAACCATGCACATTCTAACATAAGCAGATTCTAAGCTTCCCTCGTGAGGGTTCTCGTGAGAGTCCCCATGAGGGAAGAGAAGGAATGAAACAAACACTACACCAATCGTCATGAACTTTTCCAACAAAAATAGTGTCAAAGTACGTTTTGCTTGTCATGGAAAGTTTGGCGGTGATCCGTGGAGTGGGGGCCAAGAAATTGGGGTGCGAGAAAGAGGTTGTATTTGTAATGTGAATTCCCATAGGAATGTGTAGTGGAACCTACAGCATGAACCGCTGGTGGGAATTTTACCAAATTTGGCAGAAAGGTAGATGTTGTTACGCAGAGTGTGTTTTTATTAAGTGCAAATCCGCCCAGTAGTTTTTGAGAACTTAAGTTGAAAATTATAGATATCTCTCTGGCCGTGGATATTTTGTGATGGTTTCGCGAATGCGCGAGCCTACGGCAATGCTCTGATTTGCAGGACGCAACCTGAACAGAAAGTTGTGGCAGACATTTTATCATCCGCGAACGGTTCCCTGGGCTGAAAATGTGTGTGAAAGCCCACATAAGAGTTCAGGGTGCAGATACTCTGACCTCATGTTTGAGAAATGGGTGTGGTAGTGACACAAGGCATGTGTTCAAAATTGATTTTTTTAATCGTGCAAGATATTTGCAATTATTTCTCGACCACCAGTGCAGCCCCCTGTGTACCATTTCAGGGACAATGCGAGTATCACAACAACATATAGAATATTGGTGAAAATATACCCTCGCCATTCACTGTCACACACTCATGTACACACTCACAAACTAACTCAGACACTTATACACCCATTCACATATCCACTCACACACTTATACACCCAACCATATACCCACTCAGATACTCATGCACTCACTTACAGACTTACTTGGAGTGTGACACACCCATGCACAGACCCACTCAGAGACTCATGCACCCTCTTACAGACCCACTCACACACTTATATATCCAGTCACATACCCACTCAGATACTCATAAACTCACTTACAGACTTACTTGGAGTGTGACACACCCATGTACAGATCCACTCAGGGACTCACACACCCACTTACAGACCCACTCACACACTCACATATGTCTGCACAGACCCACTGAGACACTCATAGACAACTCACATATCCACTGAGACACCCATAGACCCACTCACATACAGTCACCCACACACTCAGTCACAGACCATCTCAGAGACCTATGGGCTCAGTAAGTCACTCATACACTCAGAAACTCACACACCCACTGAGAAACTCACTCAGATATGCACATACCCACTCACTCACCCAGTCAAGGATCATACATCCACTCACAGACCCACCCAAACACTCACCCTCTGAGTCAAAGAGCCACTCAGTAACTCGGGCAGGCACCCATTTACTCTTCCACTCAGAGACTTATGCTCTCACTCATAGACCCATTGAGACATTCACTCACACAACAACTCATAGACCCACTCAGAGACTTAGGCACCCAGTTAGTTATACATTCATAGACTCATCTACCCAAGCACAGTCAAACCCACAGACCCACACATTCACTGACAGAACCACTCAGACACTCACACTGCGAGTCATAGACCCACTGGGAGACTCATGCACTCACTTACAGATTCACTATGACACTCATGCAACCACTCACTCACCCATTCAGACACCTACTTAGACACTCATGTATCCACTAACAGATCCAGTCAGATAGTCATAAAGTTACAAATGCACAAAGGCCCTCATGCACCTACTCACAGATTGTGTGAGAGATTTACACAACCAATTACAGACCAATTGTTACACTGATACACCCACTCATAGATGTACTAAGGCAGTCATCAATTTCATTATAGAAGTATTGGTAGACTGATGCATCATCTCACAGATCCCTTCTGATGCATGCAATCATAGATTACACTGAAAACGTTATACACTGTGTTATAGAGCAATTAAGGGAGATGTACATGCTATTATACAGTCGTTTAGATAGTAATGTGTTTAGTGAGTTAGTTCTAGATCATTTTACAGTTATAAGTTTTGAATGTGGCAGTTGCTATTGAATGTATGCATTTGTTTTGTCATTCCGCGGCGTATTCACGGTGATTTCGGCTACCGATATCATTGCGACTCCCAGCGTCACTGCGAAAACAGAAAATCAGCGTAAATGGTCATTTTTCTGCAAACTCCCTACAAAAATATGAACTTAACAATGCAGTAATAAACCCCTAGTGTCCAAAATCCTGTCAAATGTGTGCACATATGTGTTTTGCTGCTGCTAAAAAAGGCGCAATCGTTGCAGTTACCGAAGTCATTGTGACTCTCGGTGTACTCGCGAAAACGGGAAGTACTGTTCAAACACAGTTTTTAAAAACGTTACTACAAATATAAGTGTACAGATATGTTTTTAAAGCAGTGATGTGGTTAGTAATGTGTGCATTGTGATAGTTAGCAGAAATTTTTTAAGTTACAATTTTTTAATGTGATGGTGGTCGTTGAATGTCTGCTTTTGTTTTGTAAATTTTGAGATGTGATCCCGATCAGCACAATGGCGTCACAGATTTTAAAAATTCAAAAAAAAATATTTGACAAGAAAATGAACAAAATGTTGGCCTCTTGGGTGGCTCTGATTCGAATGATGCCTTTAAGTGTATTTTCCAGTATATGAAATACATTTGCTGATCACAGATTCTCCACAATGAATGCAACAATGATGTGCCGACTCTAAACAATTCTTAAAAATAAAACCAGTAAGTAATGTACTTTCTGATAAACACATACCAAATCTAAAAAATAGTTCTATATATTATAAATGTAAAATAAAATATCCAATTATAGAAAGAAAATTGAAAAATCTTAGAGGCTCACTAAAAAAACAATGGGTGTTACAATTAAGAAATAGAATCTTAAAAAACCTTACAAATTCACTAAAAAAAACAAAGGTTACAGGGACATTATAGTTAGGCTGACATGTCACTCTTACAAAATCAGAGAAATTCAGCAGTCATAGTTAGCTGAGCTAACTATAACTCGCGCCCCTGCAATGCACTGCTTATGACCTCATATATTACATCACTCATGATATGGCCAGTTACATCACTGATGAAATCAGTGATATAATATGTGATGTCATAAGCAATGCATTGTGGGGGCATAAGTTATAGTTAGCTCAGGTAACTATAACTGCTGATTTTCTATGGTTTTGGATCTGTAAAATCTGAGCCTAACTATAACGTCCCTGTATCCTTTGGTTTATCTGTTGATTTCTAAGGTGTTTTAATACTATTTCCTAACTATAACATCCCTATAACCTTTGTTTTTTCCAGTGAAGACTTCAAAGCATTCACAGACTTCCAGCACGCGGCGAGAATGAATGCATGAACTCCTCTTCGCTGGTGAATAGAGCTTTTTTATTTACTCCCTTCTGCCTGCCATGACGCGTTTCGGCCGGTAAAGCGGCCTTGATCACATATATATATTCACAACGAAATCCAACAGCTTAAACCATCCACAGGAACGACGCAACCAAATACAGACTCCATAGGAAATATTCAATAAAGAGTGTTATTTAATCAAACATCAGAGGTCCCAATGACGTGTTTCGGCCACCAGACATGCGGCCTTGTTCACATATATATATATAAAACCTATTGAAGGTCACCAGTAGGTAGTTATAGTTAGGATTCACTGAAAAAACCATAGGTTTCAGGGGCATACAAAACCATTGAAATTCCCCTGTTATAGTTAGTTTAGCTAACTATAACTTGCGTTCCCGCAATGCACTGCTGATGACATCACATGTTACATCACTCATGACATGGTCAGTGACATCACTCATGACATCACTGATGACATCTCAAATGACATCACTGATGACAACACTGATGACATCATCCAGTGAATGTGTTTTTTTCTGAAAATTAAATATGTTTTATATATGTATATTTCAAGGTCGATGGAAGAATAAATGGGTATATAAGTGTCTAAATGGATGATTTTATTTTTGAAAAATTGATTGTATAACTGACAGATTAAGTGTATCTTAGTGAATACATGGGTTAGTGAGTAATGTTTAAATATGTAAATATCTGTATCAGTCTCTCACTTTGTGTATAAGTGGCTGCATGGGTTGGTGAGTAGCTACATGAGTGTCTATATGGGTTATTAGTTGGTTTTTTGAGTATCAGTATGAGTGTCTGAGTGTCTGTATGGTTCTGTGGGGGTATTAGTTAGTGCATAGATGCATGAATGAGTGACTCACTGTTTGCATGCGTTGAAGACAGCATGTGTGCAGTACTGTATAGGTGGATGAGTGTGTGTATGGCTGTGTTAGTGAGTGAATGACTGTCTTAATAGTGTCTTTATGAGTAACTACATATGTTTCTAAACTAGTATATGTGAGTATTAGTGTATATAAGTGAGTGTATGTGAGAGTGAGAGAGTGGAAAAGTTCCTGTACAAATAAGTAGGTGTTTCTATAAGTGATTGTTTAAGAGAGTGAGTATGTCTAAGTTTCTGTAACAAGAAAGGGTGGTAGTGTATGTTTAACTGTATAGGCAAGTAAATGGATGTTTGATACTTTGCATTTGTGACTATGTGTGTGAGTAACTCTATGGATGAGTGGCGGTGTGTAACAGGATGTATGGGTGTATGAGTACATATGGTGAGTGAGTACATGTATGAGTGACAGTATAGGGACTGTTGGTGAATGAGTGGATGTATATGCAGATCTTGGAATTACTAAACAGGTGTGTTGTAAGTGGTATTGGTATGTCCATCGTTTTGAAAATGTTAGTTTCTATTTTTGAGAATGTGTATCAAAGGTTATATTAGGGTGAGAGGAGGTCTGCCACTCTGTCGCAAGGATGATGTCATCAGTGATGTCATCAGTGATGTCATTTGAGATGTCATCAGTGATGTCACTGACCACGTCATGAGTGATGTAATATGTGACATCATCAGCAGTGCCTTGCGGGCACGCGAGTTATAGTTAGCTGAACTAACTATAACGGGGGAATTTCAATGGTTTTGTATGAGTGAAATGTCCAACTAACTATAACGTACCTGAAACCTATGGTTTTTTCAGTTAATTTCTAAGGTGTTTTAAATGCTAGTTTCAGACTATGCTTACAGAGGTAGCACATGTGAAGAAAGAAGAAAAAACACACAGAAAGAACAAAAAGAAATGCAGAAAGAAGCAACAGAATTCCTCAAAGACGAAGAAATGTGCAGGAAGAAGGAAGACATGCAGAAAGAACAAACAGAGGAGCAGAAAGAGGCCTTGTTGCAAAATCATCCTGTACCCACAGCTTTTTCAGATGGGTACTAGTGGTAACTGACTCTGACTGACCAGTCCTAGTGCCAGTGCTATGCTAAAAGGCACTTAGAATACAGTTAAAACACCTACATACACTAGGGAACACTATGTGTTGGGGTACCCCTGTTATTAGCATGACCTCCTCAGTAAGCCCCTAGTATATAATAGGGCAGGGGTATTAAAACTACCTTTTAAAACGCCCCACAGGGCGCATTTTCACACTGGTGAAGGGAGGTGGGGCTGAGCTGACAGATGCAATCATGCTCTGTGGCCGTTTTAATTTGGTGGATAAAGCCCCCTTGAATCCTGAGTGTCCCTTGGGTACAACTAGCCCACCGGGTATCTTCAGTTAGTGCCACAGTGCTGCGTTGCAGAGAGGTGTAAAAATGGGGAAGGCCTGGACCACCTCTCTGCAATGCAGCGCAGTGGCGCTTACTGGAAGCACCTGGTGGACTAGTTGGCCCGCATGGGCCCTCAGGATTGAAGGGGAATTATTTCTCCAACTTAAAACACGTCACAGGGCATGTTTGCACACGTCACATCAGGCCCCGTCCCCTCCCTTCACCACTGTGTAAACATGTCCTGTGGCCGTTTTAAGTTGGGAGATTAAGTTCATTTGAATCCTGAGGGTCCCTAGGGTCCAACTAGCCCACTAGGTACCTCCAGTAAGCGCCACAGAGCTGCGTTGCTGAGAGGTGTAAAAAGTGGCACGGCCTGGACCACCTCTCTGCAACACAGCGCAGTGGCGCTTATTGGAATCACCTGGTGGGCTAGTTAGCCCCCAGGGGTCCTCAGGATTGAAGGGGAATAATTTCCTCAACTTAAAACGCACCATGGGGCATGTTTGCACACGTCACCTCAGGCCCAGTCCCCTCCCTTCCCCACTGTGTGAACACGCCCTGTGATCGTTTTAAGTTGGCAGATTAAGTCCCCTTGAATCCTGAGGGTCCCTAGGGGCAAATTAGGCCATTAGGTACCTCCAGTATGCGCCATTGCAGAGAGGTGTAAAAAGGGGCACAACCTCCGCAACGCAGCGCAGTGGTGCTTACTGGAAGCACCTGGTGGGCTAGTTGGCCCCCAGGGTCCCTCAGGATTGAAGGGGAATTATTTCCCCAACTTAAAACCCGCCACAGGGCGTGTTTGCACAATTCACCTCAGGCCCCGTCTCCTCACCACTGTGTAAACACGCCCTGTGGCCGCTCTAAGTTGAGAGATTAAGTCCCCTTGAATCCTAAGGGTCCCTATGCTCAAACTAGCCCACTAGGTACCTCCAGTAAGCGCCACAGAGCTGTGTTGCAGAGAGGTGTAAAAAGGGGCGTGGTCTCCAAGCACCTGTCTGCAACGCAGCTCCCTGGCGCATACTGTAGGTACCTGGTGGGCTAGTTGGCCCTCAGGGACCCTCAGTATTGAAAGAGAATTAATTCCCCAACTTACAACTCGCCACGGGGCGCGTTTCACAATGGTGAAGGAAGGGGGCGTGGCCTGTGGTGACATGTCTGCAAACACACCCTGTGGCTCGTTTTAAGTTGGCGAATTAATTCCTCCTCAATCCTGAGTGTCCCTGGGGTCCAACTAGCCCACCAGGTACCTACAGTATGCGCTAGAGAGCTGCGTTGCAGAGAGGTATTCAGAGGCCACGCCCCTTTTTACAACACTCTGCAACGCTGCTCCGTGGCGCTTACTGGACGTACCTGGTGGGCTAGTTTGCCCCCAGGGACCCTCAGGATTGAAGAGGTATTAATTCCTCAACTTAAAATGCACCATAGGGCGTGTTCTACCGAGGCACAAGATGGTTGCTTCCTGATTTGGAGTGTTGACAGCCAATTAGCATACAGCTCGTGATTGGGAGGGTGCGCGGATCCTGCGTGGCCATAGATATATATGTGATTTTACTTTTGATTTTCTCAGCAACTACTGAACGGATTTACACCATTTAACAAAAAGGCACCTTTCTGAACCAAGAACTACCGCTTTGCCAAATTTGGTGTAATTCCGTTCAGCAGTTCGGGCTGTAGCTGCCAAAGTTTCCTATGGAAAATTGCATGGGGAAAACACGTTTTGGGACCCCCCTTTTTTCTCGACCCCTGCTCGATGAATCACCCCGAAACTTTCAAGATAGGAGCGGACCGGAGCGCCCCACGAGTTTTGAAACTTTCGTGAAGATTCGTCAATCGGCGCCAAAGTTATTGGGAAGAGAATTATGCCAATTTCCTATGGAATAGACTATAACTATCTACTGGCGACCGCCAGTAGATAATGTAATTTCCATAAGAAGAGCGTTTTTTTAATTTTTGCCAATAACTTGGGCGTTGGGCGTTGTTTGATTAATACTTGCAAAATTTTCAAAATTAGTAGAGCTGTGTTTTTAACGTTTGGAGGCGATTTGTCAAGTGGGGGCTGAGAAAAATGGGGGGTTCCAAAACGCATTTTTCCCACGTTAATTTCCAGTGAACTTTAGATTTGGCTACAGCCCGAACAGCTGAACAGAAATGCACCAAATTTGGCAGAAAGGCAGATGTTGATTCGGGGAAGTGCCTTTTTGATTTGGTGTAAATCTGTACAGTAATTGGAAAGTTATTTAAAGACAATTCCAATTGTATATATAAGGACGCCGAGGATCTGCGACCCATGCTGAGATCTGATTAGCTGCCAACACTTCAAACCAGGAAGTGTTGGGTCTCATCTTGGGACTCGGCTTGAGCCGAGTCCCTGAAAAGGTATTTGAGAAAAAGAAAATGGGGCAGGGTAGAAGTAACCTGTGCCCCAAGGCCTCTTGCAAGGCCTGGGCCAAAAAAGCATTGTTTTGTAATGATTGTCAGGGTCCGTAGATCCTGCGAAAATCACTTCACTAGTTTTTGGCCCCTGGGAGGGCCAGGCCCTGATGGCATTTTGATAATAAGAGAGGGGGTGCACAGTCCCCCCCTTCTGGGACTTAATATTGCCCCAGGGCCAACCACTTCCCCAGGGCTCATTTATTCGTAAATGAAGGACTACCAATTCAATGGGGCTAATATTTTTTTATGAGTGGGCCGAGGCCTCAAGGACCACCAGCCCTCCGGGGACAAAATTAATTTGTATTGGGAAGCCTCAGGGACCCACACGACCGTGGAGACCACCACTTTCCTAGGGAAAATATTCATTGAAAATAATTGGGAGAGGGCCTTGCGGCCCCACTCCTGGGCCATTCTCGGCCTTGGGGAATGCCACCTCTTTGGGTCAACTCCACCAAATTCGAAAGGAGGGGGTCCGTGCAGCTCCCCTCCTGGTTCCATAGATGACCCTGGGTACCACCACGCCCCAGGGCAGGCTCCTGCTATGTCTTGGGGCGCCGACCCCAGGACATAGTGTTTTCTGTGGTTTGACTGGAGCTTTACCGCTACCGCCAAGCTACAGAAAACACTCCGCTTCCAGCAAGCGAAAGCATTAAATATGCGCTTGCTTGTTGGAATCGGATCAGAATTGCTTTCACAGGGAGCGGCATGTTTAGCAGCTCACTCTTTGTGGAAGCACTGCCGGATCCCTCAGGAGGCTGGAAACCGCAGTGACATCTGGGGCCTTGTGGCTCCCCCGTGGTCCAGGACAGTTGTGCAGGGAGAAGGGCACACAGAAGAGAAGCCGGGCCCCGGGGATTAAGGTACCCAGGGCCGCAATTGGCCCAGGAGGGAGCCAAGGGTCCCTTTATCCCTTATTTGTTTATTAAACAAAAATAAAATGACAAGACAGGTCCCTGGGGGATGGGGTCCTGGGACCAAAATCGTCCCAGTGAGGGAGGCTGCGGGGCCTCCCTCCTCCATTAAAAAAAGCCTGGCATTGGGGAATGGAGTCCCCGGGGATAAAATCGGCCCAGTGAAGGGGGGGCCAAAGGGGGGGGGGGCACATGGCCTCCCTCCCCCAATCAATAAAAAGAAATGACCGGCAAGTTTCTGTGTGACCCACCCCTTCACCACCACTCTACAAATGTGACTTCTGGCTCAGAACTAGTTGGTGGATGAAGTCCCTATGGCTGCAGAGGCTATTTGAGGGCCAACAGCCCACCCTGTTACCTACAGTATGTGCCACACGGGGACTGCTGAGAGGTGATAGGAGGCTTGCCTTCTATCCCCACCACTCTGCAAACACGCCTCCTGGCGCACTGCTCGTTGAAGGATGAAGGCCACTTTAACCCTGAGGGTCCTTGGGGGCCAACTACCCCTCGTGTTAAATCCAGTAAGTCCCACACAGCGGGATTGGTAAGAGGTTGTCAGAGATAATGCCCTCTTACTCCACAACTCTGAAAAAACGCCTCCTGTTGCACAGCTGGTTAGGATAAGAACTACCCTTGGCTGCTGATGGTGATAGGGGGCCAACTACCCCTCCTGTTACCTGCAGTAAGTCCACCACATTGGGATTGCTGAGAGGTATTCAGAGCCCACAGCCTCTTTCTCCAGCACTCTGCAAACAAGCTTTTTGGTTGGGGGATGTAGCCACGAAGACCTCCTGTTACCTCCAGTAAGTCCCATACAGTGGCATGCCTGAGAGCTGGCAGAGGCCCCGCCCCTTTCTCCACCACTCTGCAAATGTGACTACTAGTTAAAAAAAACATGGAAATTCAGTTAAAAATCAAAGTATAGGGATGGTATGATGACATTATCCACAGAACCACTTAAACACCCACACACACCCCATACAACCTCTTGTATGCCCACTCACACACCCACACAACCATGCACATACCAATTCTCAGACCATACCAGTACTCACTTTTAAAGAGATATGGCACTGGGAGATTTTTTAAGGCTTGGGAGAAGTGTTGTGTTGCCCCCTCTTCTTAAGCTTAAGTAGTGGCTCTTGGGGATAGGGTTTCCAGGGCCATTTAAAGGCTCGGGAGGAGGGCCATGCAGCCCCACTCCCCTTAAACTTCAGTGGTGGCTCTAGGGGATGGGGGTCCCCAGGGCCCTAATAGGCTCAGGAAGGGGGAAGTACAGACCCCTCTGCTTTAGAAGAGATACAGCCCTAGGGGAAGGAGTCCCCATGTCCTGATGAGATGAAGAACCAGAACCTTTTGGGTCTGGCGGCGCAGGGTACGCCCTCTGTCCTCGGAGTTCACCTGCTTCGTTACACAGAGACACGGGACACTCTGTCGGCGTTAGAAGATTGGATTTATTTAGCTGCAGCTAGTACAGTTATCCTAGAAGTACACAAAGTAGGTTCTCAGGAGACTGCCACTTCACTCTGTGGCGCATCAGATTAAATACTATACAATACATAATTATTAACGAGACACACTCCCCAAGCATAGCAGAAAAGAGCCAATAGGGTAAGTGGAAAAACAAAGTGGAACCAATAAGAAAGGTTCGAAAACAGAAATATCAGATGACTCGAAGAGACCTCTCCTCCAATGGCGTTCGTCACCCCACCCTCAAGCTGATAGATTAACAGAGTCATAACTAACTTGCAGGTGGAGAGATACGTTTGTGTGTATTGGAGGACAGTCGTGAAACAAGAGAATGCTAGCAGGAGGCAGTGAAGGCCAGTCGATAAGATATGATCAGGAAAGAATAGTGTGAGCCTACAGATAGTTGAAACAGGGATTAGGAAAGCCAGACAAGGATTAGTGTACTCGGCTAGTCCAAACACCAGCTTCGCAAATAAAGGCCGAGGATGTATTTCGACACCAAACTACGGGAAAAGCAGAAATAGACTTCGTTCACCGTGCTGCCTGAGTGATGGCAACACAAAATGGCGGCGGGTCACAAAATGGCAGGTCGATTCGATCGTGATCGAAAATCGTAGTTCCTCAGACCCTCCTTTTGCCAGAACTCAGGCAAGATAGACTCGTGTTAATCTGAGTCCACATCAATAGCCATGAGGTCATCGAGCTGTTGCTGTAACATCATTCTTATGTTTTCCGTTACTTGTGGCTGGGGTTTTGGGATGCACATAGTAGCACAAAGATCACAGATAGCGGGACCACAGTGCATACAAAGGCAGCAAGAAAATACAATGGTCAAGATTATTCCAAGGAATGTCAATGCTTTCCAACCCCATTTGGACAGTAGTCCCCAAAACCATTCCGTTAAAGATCAATCTCCTTCGTCCTGATGAATAGACTCGGAGATTATGTGCAACTTGGAGATAGCTTGGTATACTGTCGGAGCATCATTAGGAATGAAAATACAGCAGCTTGACCCGATCAATTTACATACTCCACCACGATCGGCAAGAATAAAGTCTAAGGCAACTCGGTTTTGTAAGGTCATAAGACGATCCGCCTGTAGTTCCGCCGTGATATTACTTAAGGCTCCTACAGTGATGTCTATTGTAGTCTCTATGACACGGACCAGTTGCCTTATATTTCTGCTGTTGGCCATTGGACCCCAGAAGGGAAGAAAACCTTTAAGGAAATCTCCTCCCTCTTGTCCTGCGGTGTCTTTTGAGTTTATAATTCCTCGGCTGAAACGGGTTCGGTGATAATTGGCAGAAGCAGTGTAAGTAGGAGGAAGAAGGAAGGCTATGTAGCAAGTAACAGAGAAACCCGTTGGTAACCAAGTATAAGCTCTATCATAGCAAATGAAATCGGTGCCTTGAGACGGTACTAGAGGAGGCGAGTTTGGAGAGGAATAAATGTACGTGTAGGAGCAGTTACTTTTTGGTGCAGTGTCAGAAGAGCGATCGTTTATTTTTAAACAGAAGTTACCTAGATGCGGTATAGTCCAGATTGGTGAGGACTTTCCCTTTCCCACTTTACTATTAAGACTCGACATGTATTGGGTGACGTTCCAATTGGTGTATGCTTTCCTTTCGTCAATGGAAATTTTGCTGTTCTCCATGATTTTAGCCATAACTACCATACCCTTAATCAAGGGACTATGACTAAAATCCGGATAATTAATTTGTGAAGTAACGGACCGTCTGAATTTGCTTTGATAAGCATTAGAGAAAATGACAAAGAATGCCCAAGCAGAACCCTCATAAGAAAAAGGGAGAACTAGATATGGTATTCCTTTCTCGGTGGTATGGGGCATAAGACCACATACCCAACAATCAGTTGTGTTAACCACTAATTGATGCTGGTGTAATAGTTGGACAAAGGAATTGTTGTAGTACTCGGTTCTTCTGACAAGTTCATGTGAAGGAAAAGTATGGACGAGGTGTGGAGAGATATTAGAAGAAGGCAAAGAGGAAGAAGGGGAGGTGTTTCTTGGCTGCAAAACATAAACTATCCAACCAATAATCGCCAAAGCAATACATAACGATATTAAAACACATAAAGTTATACAAAACGACTGTACATTATTTTACAAGATGCTCTCTTCACTCCATCTCTTCTTTCTTTATTGTTTAGTGTAGATTCCATTTTCACTAGTGGATGCTCATGGCAATCTTCCTCAATCATTGAAGTCACGATGCTCTACCGTCCTATGACACTGAGGATCCTGCAGACCTATTGCCACTACTCAGGTCGTGACCTAGACTCCTACCGTGACCCTGCAACCGAAACAGAACACTACACAGAGGAGGAGAAAGTCTCAATTGTTCTTTTGTCTGGGCCTAAGGTTATACCGTTCCTTCCCCGGAACACTCTGATCTCGAAACAATGTTCTTGGTTCAGTCGTATTCAAGCGACGATGCGATGGAATTGCTTCTTGTAAAATGTTGTCGTCCTCTTTCTCAGACAATGTCCCATTCAGGTGTGCATCGCTAAAGGGTATAAATCGTGGAACTGTTTCGCCCTTACAGTCACCAATCCCTCTACGAACCCACTGATCAAAAGGCAAAGGCAAAGGTACTTTCTTGCAATGCACACCGTGAATCCAGTTCTTTTTTCCTTCAATTTTGACGGCTGTTCTTGTGGTCAGTAATACCACTCGAGGCTCACGCCACCTAGGCTGCAGATTGTTCGTCTTTTGAAAATTCTTCACACAGACCCAGTCACCTGGTCGGATGAAATGACCTGGGTCTGTGGAGGCCTCCGGCAGAGCACTCTGAACCTGTTGATGAAGAACACGCAATTTAGTTGTAAGGTCATGCAGATAGTCAATCAACATTGCATAGGGCAAGTCTGAGAATTTTTTAGGGCGGGGTATTCCCCATACGTTGGCCGGACGACCAAACACCACTTCGTAAGGGCTAAGTCCCAAACAAGAGTGTACTGCAGTTCTGGTGGATAGCAGAGCTAACGGCAAAGCATCAGGCCAATTAAGTCCCGTACTTGCTTGAATCTTTGCTAACTTCAACTTCAAATTTCCATTGTAACATTCTACTAAACCCGCTGATTGTGGATGATTTGCCATGTGGAACTTTTGCTTGATTCCAAGACCTGCACAAACTTTCTGCATGACTTGGCCAACAAATTCGCTCCCATTGTCACTCCAGACAATGCGCGGCAAACCAAACCTGGGAAAGAACTCTTTAAGTAGGATTTTAGCTGTAGACACAGCTGTATTATCTTTCAAAGGGTATGCTTCTATCCACCTCGAAAAGGCACATACTACCACCAGAACATATTTGAGGTTGTTGCATCGATCCATATGAATGTAATCGATTTGCAACACTTCAAATGGGTATGTAGGAGGAGCAAAGTGACCTGCTGGAGTTGGGGTTCCCTTTCCTGGATTGTACATCAGACAAACAATACAATGCTTTACTACGTTGTCTGCACATTTTGGGATGTTCTCGTTTTGCCACACTGGGGCCAAAAGTTTACAAATGCCTTTTGCACTCTGGTGAGCTGGACCATGGGCCATAGTAACCACTGGGAGTACATAAGCATCTGATAACAACCAACGTTGATGTTCGGATAATTCTACCCAACAACCCATCTCATCCAACATTCCTGTACTTTCTCTCCACTTGCTCAACTCTCTTTCTGAAGCCTCTTTCTGAATCGTTTTCACGCTTTCCACTGTATTTTCACACATTCCTCTCTCTCTGACCCAATTTGCAGGACCTGCCATATACATTCGACTCATTGAATCTCTCGCTGTTTTCTTTGCTATTTCATCAGCAAATGCATTTCCTCGTCCAACATCATCCGTAATCTTCTTGTGTGCACTACACTTCACTATCGCTAATTGGATGGGTAGAACAAGCGACTCAAGGAGATCAGTCACTAACTGACCATGCTGTATTTTGGTGCCATGTGAAGTTAGGAATCCCCTTTCCTTCCAGAGACGCCCAAAACTGAACGCTACACCAAAGGCATACTGACTGTCAGTGTACACATTCACTCTTTTCCCTTTCGATAATACACAAGCTCTCGTCAGTGCTATCAACTCTGCTGCTTGCGCTGAATTGTGTCTAATGCGTGCAGTTTCCACAATCGTATGTAAGGTAGTTACAGCATAGGCTGAAACCGTATCTCCATTAGGCATTTTGAAACAAGAACCATCTACCCATAGAGTTCCATCCGGATCCTCTAGCGGTGTGTCTCTCAGGTCAATTCTTCCTTTTGTCTCTTCCTCAGTACAGAAGAAACAATCATGCTGATCCTCAACACTCTCCTCATTTGGAAGGGGCAACAAAGTAGCTGGATTTAGGGTATTACATCGTTTGATGTGTACGTGACTAGCCAAAAGCGTCAGCTCGTAACCAGTTAAACGTGCACTCGTGAGATGCTGTGTTTTCGTTCTGTTTACCAAAGTATCCACTGCATGCGGCACCATGACAATGAGAGTATTATCCAACGCCATTCCAGCAGACTGTCGGATAGAAACTGCTGCGGCTGCTGTGGCTTTGTGACAACTGGGCAATGCTTTAGCTACGGGATCTAATGTAGCCGAAAAATAAGCACATGGCCGCTGTCTGTCTCCAAATTGCTGTGTCAAGACTGACAACGCACAACCTTCTCTCTCGTGAACATACAGCGTAAAAGGCTTAGTGTAATCTGGGGTGCCTAGTACGGGAGCAGAACAGAGAGCAGTGCGTAAATCAGTGAAACTCTTTTGGTACTCATCAGTCCAAGGAAGGGGCTGAGGCGTATCTTTTAAAGTGAGTGCCAACATAGGTTTGGCGATCAAAGAGAAGTTAGGGATCCACTGTCTACAATAAGAAGTGATACCCAGAAAGGCACGTACTTCCCTTTGTGTGGATGGTACAGACATTCGTGCAATTGCTTGAATTCGCTCTGGTGTCAATCGTCGTCCCTCCTTTGATAGGAGATGACCCAAGTAGGTAACCTCTTGACAAACATATTGCAGTTTGGAAGGTGATACCTTGTGATTCAGCTTAAACAAATGGCGTAACAGTGCAACAGTGACATCTTTACAAATCTCTTCTGAGTCAGTAGCTATTAACAAGTCATCCATATACTGGATGAGAGCAGCACCAGACAGCAAATGAAAAGTATCAAGAAGACATTTCAAAGCTTGGCTATAAATGGAGGGACTTTCACAATAGCCTTGGGGTGCGCGCTTAAATCTGAAGCTTCGGCCTCCAAGAGAAAAAACAAAAATGTCCCTACTCTCTTCTGCAATAGGAATACTAAAGAAGGCATTCTTTAGATCGATAACAGAAAACCAAGTCGCTGTGGAAGGTATCATCGTCAACAAAGCAGTGATATCTGGAAGAACAGGGAATTGTGGAATCACAATTTTGTTTACTTCTCGCAGATCAATCACAAACCGGTACACAGGAGGCTGAGAAGGATCAATACGTTTTAGAACAGGAAGAATAGGACTATTGCATGTGTTACCTCTCGTTTCTTCAACCACATCCTTCCGAATTAGGTCATGAATGATTTCCAAAAGCGCTTTTTCACCTTCAGCAGAGATTCTATCTTGTGGGATGCGCGGTAATTCAACATTGGGCTTGAGAGTGACAACATAAGGCGGTATCTCGAGACAACCCACATCGTTCGGACCCGTGGCCCAAAGTGCTGTTGGAAGAGAAAGCAACTCAGGAGGAAACTGATATTTGGACAGATACATTGGGGAGATCAACTTCTGACCTAGAGTGAGATGTACGCCAGAAGGAGAACAATATATAGTAGCATGGATTCGTTTCAATAGGTCTAGTCCCAACAGATTCTCACCGCAACCATTCGTCAACAGAAGTGGAGCTTCCAGATCATAAGGACCAACTGAAATAGGCAAAGGACATGAAACCGGATTGCGAACAGGGGCGCCAGAAAATCCTACAGAAACATTCGTTAAGCCAGACAAAGGTGCTCCAGGGAGTTTAGAATGAATGATAGAACTTCTCATTGCTTCAGTAACTAGAAGAAATGGCTCTGATACACCCATTGTAGTGACGTTAACATAAGGACCATTTTGATCTACTGGAATTGGCACAACTCCTCTACTTTGTCCATGGCTGTCCTAGTTGGCATGAAGACTCTCATTCTCGCCTTCAACATAATGGTCTTCATTATAATACTGTGTAGATATCACATTCTGCTGATCAAAGTAGTTCATGGAATTAGGAGAAGGAAGGACACGCTGTTCTTGAGCTAACGCACCTCGACCTCTACCTCTGGTTGCTGACTGGAGGCTAGCACGACCTCATGGAGCAGATAACGCTCCATTGCGCTGCAATAAAACCGGACAACTACTCTTAAAATGACCTTCCTCTTTACAATAGGCACATTGATTAGGACCTAACAAAGGTCGCGGAATGTATGGCTCAGGTTTCTGATACAACTTCTGAAACTGCGGTGGCTGCTGAGTCTGAGGCTGAACATAACGTGGCGGATAGGCTTGCTGCAAGAGAACCTTCGTTTTTAAATCTTTCGTCTTTTTCTCTTGCTTTTCTTTTTCTTTCTTTATCCCTATTCTCATAGTATTGTGCAGTGGCCAATATCTGAGCAGAAGAATAAACAGCCCAAGAACTCTCTGAATCTTTTAATTTGTGTGACAGCTCGGGAAGCAAATTGAATACAAATTTGTCCACGAATAATCGCTGTCCACCCTCGGTAGCCATGTCCTGACCACTGTGATCGATAAATATCTCCTCAAAACGAGTAAAGAAGTCAGAGACACTTTCATCTTTCTTTTGTTTGCATGCTGCCAGCTTGTCCCAATTAACTCTCAGTGCAGGCATCATAGTTTTCATTAACGTAATGATTCTACCAGGAAGTTCCGAGATCAAAGCGTCAGGCTTTGCCCCACCCACTTGGTCTCTATCTGTATCAGCTATAACATTCCAAGTAGCACCTAGTTCCCGTGCATGATTCTCTCTACGAATCTTAGTCCATATTGTCTGTGGGACGACATTACCCATCAACATATCAATATCTGCTAGGTTCATAATACGAGCATCGACTGTCTGCAAAAATTCTTTGTAATAACCTGCAGGGTTCTTACGCGGATCTGGTAGAGTCTGTTTAAGAGCTAAAACTTCGGATCTCTTCCATGGCACATGCACCCATATACGCTGGAAATGAGCAGGAATAGCTGGATTAGCACCTGCTGCTGCAACTGCCTCCTTCCAAACTGGACGAACCTCTCTCATAGGATAATTTTTCGACGTTAGTTTAACCGACGGATCGGAATCAAGAAAAATCTGAGAAAACAATACGGATCTATGGGAGATAAGTGTCCTTACAGCTTCCTCGACTTTGGAACCTACAATAAGTCCTTTTTCAAAATCAGCTTGAACATCTAACAGATCTTGTGAGATCGGACTCGAACTCACATCTTCCCATTCTTTAATGAGAATGTCGCACATTACATTAAAAACATATCTCTGCGTAGGCGCATTCCATTGCAAAAAGGTAGGCATAATATTAAGCACACTATATTGTGGACCCTTCTTGATCCATCTTCGTGCAAGAGAATCTAGCTTCTCTCGTTCCTCGAAATCTGGAAACTGACTACGAGATTGTCTTCGAGCAAAAGCCGGAGACACATTAAAAGCTCCAAAGAAAGGAGATAGAATACTAGTGACAGAATCTGTGAGACGCTTACGCACAGACGGTGAATTAGACATTAGAACTGGAGACAGATAATTAGGAGAACTAACAGGAGAAGGACTGGAGACTGCAGGAGGAGCAGAAGGCAAAGGAGAACTAATATCAGGAGATGAAGGCAAAGAAGTTGAAACTAATGGTAAAACTGGCAAGGGCGGAAATACTGGAGGAGGCAAATGCTGAAGAGCCGGAACCGGCGGAGGTACTACCAGCAGCTGAGCAGGCTGTAATAGCTGTGGTACATTGGCATTTTGCGCATAGGGTGGAGGCAACCTTAATAAATGAGACATTAGGGGATCCTCTTCTATATCTCTCTTATTATCAGAAGGAGAAACAGGCAACACCGGATAGCATTTATCTATCGCCATGCAATGTTGTTTTTCTGAAATTTCAGTCGCATTGTCAATTTCATCATTTTTGAACTGTTGGGCAGCCTGTATAATTGTCATACCCTGTGCTTTCCTATCTCGTTTTGCTTGTTTAATTTCCTTCTGTTTGGCTTCCTTACGCCAAAGGCAGAAAGAGTCAAACATTGCCGGCCGGGCTTTTCTTTTGAATAATACTGCTTCCAAATTGTCTAACACATCAGGGTCAAAACTACCATTTTCTGGCCATTTGAGAACACCATCTTTCTTCGTGTATTGAGTCCATGTCTCGTTAAAGGCAATGGGCCGATACCATGTTTCGAATAGAGCTCATATGTGGGAGTTCCAACCGAAGGAATCGGACAAGAGTCCTCAAGTCGGGAGTCCCTATTACAACCAAGACAACAAATTCTTCCAAACTTAGTCAGACCAGGCATTTCGAAATGTCTCTGGACTGTTCACAAACTTCAAGGGAGTAAAACTCAGTTTACGCAGTACAAATGCACTTACCCTCGGCTTTAGACTTTGCAAATACTAAATCTAAGAAACCTAAGAACATCAAACAAAGAACCAAATTGTGGGCGCGACCCACGAAAATACTTAACTAAGGACGTCTTCTTCCACCAACAGAGGCCCGTCTATCGTCTCGCCTTACCATACATCATCAAAGGAATGGGCCAAAGCAGGGCGGCAGTCAGGGCAGCGGTCGTCAGTATCCGTCAGGAAGGAGTAACCGCACTGCAAAAGACCTTCGGACCACTTTCGACATACAGGGGTCGCTTGGTGTGGCTCGCGAACCCTCCGGAATTTTCTTGCGGGGTTCCTCACGACCTTCGAGCAGAACCGGTACCACTGAAGCCGCCCCATGTTGGGCGCCAATTGAAGAACCAGAACCTTTTGGGTCTGGCGGTGCAGGGTACGCCCTCTGTCCTCGGAGTTCACCTGCTTCGTTACACAGAGACACGGGACACTCTGTCGGCGTTAGAAGATTGGATTTATTTAGCTGCAGCTAGTACAGTTATCCTAGAAGTACACAAAGTTGGTTCTCAGGAGACTGCCACTTCACTCTGTGGCGCATCAGATTAAATACTATACAATACATAATTATTAACGAGACACACTCCCCAAGCATGGAAGAAAAGAGCCAATAGGGTAAGTGGAAAAACAAAGTGGAACCAATTAGAAAGGTTCGAAAACAGAAATATCAGATGACCCGAAGAGACCTCTCCTCCAATGGCATTCGTCACCCCACCCTCGAGCTGATATATTAACAGAGTCATACCTAACTTGCAGGTGGAGAGATACGTTTGTGTGTATTGGAGGACAGTCGTGAAACAAGAGAATGCTAGCAGGAGACAGTGAAGGCCAGTCGATAAGATATGATCAGGAAAGAATAGTGTGAGCCTACAGATAGTTGAAACAGGGATTAGGAAAGCCAGACAAGGATTAGTGTACTCGGCTAGTCCAAACACCAGCTTCGCAAATAAAGGCCGAGGACGTATTTCGACACCAAACTACGGGAAAAGCAGAAATAGACTTCGTTACCCGTGCTGCCTGAGTGATGGCAACACAAAATGGCGGCGGGTCACAAAATGGCAGGTCGATTCGATCGTGATCGAAAATCGAAGTTCCTCAGAGGCCACCTTTAAAAAAAAAAGCAGCCCTGAAGGATGGAGTCTCCAGACCCTAATAAGGCTCGGTGAGGTGGGCCACATGGCCCCCTTCCCTTTAAAGTATGAGAGTCCTGGGGCCCCCAGTGCTTAATTAAGCTTGGGAAACCGCCTGCATGGCCCCTCCACTTTTAACAATTGGCCCTCGGGGTGAGGTCCCCAGGGCCTAAGAAGGCTCAGAAGGCTGCCTCCAGGCTCCCTCCCCTTTAATGCAAAAAGGCCTTGGGATCCGTAGGCCAAATATGGCTTAGGGAGGAGGGCCACTGGGCCTCCCTCCCCTTCATGTGTAATATATCTTTATTAAGGCTTTGCTTGGTCAACAAAGAATAACATCAGCAGTATACAGTATACATTCTGGTATCCCACGATGTGGGAGCAATTGAAGTAAGAACTGAACAACCCCAACAGCAACCCTCCCTCGAGAACCCCCTACCATCGCTGGAATCGCACACTTTAGTTAAGCTGTGTCTTGGGGTCATCTATCTCCCAACCAGTAAGACGCAGCAGCCTCAAGTATTTAGGGCAAGTGATTTTGTTAAACTCAGTAGCTAGCAGTGAAAAAAAGGGTCCCCAGAGATCTGGGAATGAAGCACTTTTGTCAGCAAGTGCAAGGGAAATATTCTCAATGCCCAGGACATGCCACAAGCGGTGCAGCCAGTCCGTGTGTGAGGGTAGGCGCCTGGTTCCCCAGTGTGTGAGTATGTTTTGTAGAGAAACCCCCAAGGCTAGGGCTATTTGACATCCCCTACGTGATTTGAGAGGGAACTTGAGAGTGTTTGGTAACCCAAGAAGAATGTATGCACGGAACCGGGGCAACTCTGTCTCAAAATGGGTATCTATATCCTGTAGGACCTGCTCCGAGTAGGACTTCAACCAAGGGCAATCCCATAGTACTTGGGTCAGAATACCCGATTTGCCACACCCGCACCAACACAAAGGATCCTTTAGTGGGTTGCACTTGTGGAGACAAGCAGAAGTGTAGTACCAGTACGTTACTATTTTGGTAGCTGTTACCACACTAGCCACGCTGAGCACCCTGTGGTAGATGTCCTGCCATTCACGCTGGGTGAGAATTCACTCTAGTTCAAGTTCCCAACACTTTTGGCTCGGCATCTTGTGTGCTGGTAGGGGCTGTCTGATTAGGTACTATAGCTGCGATATGAGATATGAGTCGTCAGTTTTTGATAGTAGCCACTTTTCAAAAGTGGTTCAGCGATGCTGCACTAGGGAGCAGACCTCTGTGTGCATGACTTAGTGCCGTATTTGTTGATAGTGAAAGCGTTCCATCTCGGGGAGTCCCTGCTCACTGCGGAAGTCTTCAAAAGAAACATCGAAGAAGTGCCCGATTGATCTACACCCCTCTCCCATCTAGCTTGTGAAGGCTTTTTCGTCGAACCCGGGGAAAATGAACTGATAGCAATAATAGGAGTCAGGGGGGACGGGAAGGTAGAGAGGTTCCACTTGTCCACAATCTTGTCCCAACTTTTCAGAGGGGCCCGTGTTACATACGAGAGGTAGAGGTTCTTAGGTCTGGCCACCTTTGTCAGGAAGGGTATTTGCCTTAATGACAACCCTGCTTGCACCCTGTCTATGAAAAGCCAGTGCTTTTCGGACTCTGAGCGTGACCATTCCACAAATGTCTTTATCTGGGCCACCCAGTAATAATCCTTCAGGTTTGGGATCCCCAGCCTCCCCTCCCCTGGTGGCAAATAACTTAAGTGGTGCCGCAATCTGGGCCTCTTGCCCACCCAGACAAAGTATTCTAGCTCTTTCTGAAGCATGCGCAGTATGCCCTGAGGTGTCTTCAGGGGAAGGGTCTGGAATAGGAACAAGGTCTTTGGCAGTATGGACATCTTAATGGATGCTATCCGGCCCAGCCAGGATAGCGTGTGTGGTCTCGAGCGGCGCAAGTCCTCCCTGACCTGTCAAAGCAGGGTTGTGTAGTTTAGCTTTATGGTGTCAGGTATGGATGAGGAGAGTTGGATTCCTAGATAGGGGATTGCCACCTTAGCCCACTGTATGGGAAGCGCACGTTGTATGGAGCTAACTGGGGGGGGGGTTCAAGGTGGGACTTAGTGCCTGTGATTTGTGGATATTAATTTTGAATCCTGCCACTCAGGAGAAGTGTTCCAATTCCTCCAGAAGAGCAGGGACTGAGATTTGGGGGTTCTCTAATGTCACTATGACATCACCCTTATACATACTCAGTGTGTGCATGTCCCCCTCGAAGCGAATGTCAGAGACGAATGGATACCCCCGAATAAGCTGAGCCATTGGCTCCATGTATAGGGCGAAAAGCGAGGGTGAGAGAGGGCAGCCCTGCCTGGTCCCTCTCTGTAGTGAAACAGAGGGGAGGTGTACCCGTTAACTTGATCGGTGGCTACTGGGTTTGTATATCAACTAAAAAGCCAGGTGATGAATCTCTGGAAGCCAAAGTGCTGCAATGTCAGATGCAGATACGACCAGTTCACCATGTCAAACACGCTCTCAGTGTCCATGTCTGTGTCAAAACGCTGTGCTTTGTCAACTATATGAAGTATGCATTTTGTGTTATACGGGCATTGGCAACCAGGCACAAAAAACAACTGATCTGGGTCTATCAGCCTAGGCAGCAGTGGCGACATTCGAGAAGTGAGAACCCCAGTCAAAAGCTTAAAATCAATGTTGAGGAGGGAGATGGGCCTATATGAAGCACAATGATGACTATCTTTCCTGTCTTTGGGGATGACAAACACCGATGCCCCCAGCATCGACTTGGGAAGGGTCGAGGATGTCCTGACAGCGTTGTACACTCTGGTGAAGACGGAAGCCAGAATAGAACAGAAAGTTTTGTAGAACGCTGCGGTGAAGCCTTCCGGCCCAGGGGATTTTAGCGGTTCAAGCCTGGCAGTAGCAGAGATAACCTCCTCAATCCTAATCGGGGTTGCAATCTCCATTGCCTGGTCAGAGGTGACTTTCGAGGTGGGGACTCCCTGAAGGTATTGCGCTTGGGTCTGCGAGGAGTGATCTCGAGCAGCGTAGAGGTCTGCATAAATGTGGCTAAAAGTTTCATCGATGCCCTGATCTGTAGTCAATTCCCCCCCCCATTGAGGGTGATCAGTGATTCAATAGTAGATGCCTGTCTCTGCGCTCGTAGCCTGTTAGCTAATAGTATCCCCGCTCTGTCACGCCCAGTATAAAAGTTGTGGTGGAGTCTAAGTGCCGCTTATTCAAGGCTTCGATCTCATCCTACTACAAGAAACTTGGTTAGAGAAACCCTTCCATCTATTTGGCTTCAGAAGCCACCAAACTCCAGCAGTGAGAGTCTCAAAATTTGGACATCTAAAGGGTGGTCTAACAATCTACTCATCAATAAAAACAGTAATTGTGACTGAAGATGTCAACACCTTCACATCTTCCACCAATGCAATTAAAGCACTTAGAGTGAGCATACGGGACGGGAACACCATACAACAAATTCTACTCTTAAACTCCTATATACATCCCTGTGACAAAACGAAAGGTGCCAAAATGGTGGAGGCAGAAATTATTAGGCTCCTCTCGGAAGAATCAACTTCAAAACTACTGCTTACAGCTGACTACAACATGCACCTAAAGGGGCCACAGTCAAGGGACGACCTACTTGAGGAACAACACTCAGCCTGGAATATCCCTTGTCAGGAGCTGAGTTCCAAGAGGCAACAATCAGCAATCACCAGGAACTTCGTAAAAGATCTGGAACATCTAGGCTTTGTGGCCCTAAACTGGCGTTTTCCAGGGGATCAGCCCACAGTGGCAACATTCCACAGCTCAACCTCAAGCACGCTTATAGATGACACTTTTGTATCCCTACCACTCTTCAGTTGGATCACCGTTTTCCAGGTAGGGATCCAAGATCAAAGTGACGACCTCCCAAAAGAAATTTCCACAAGAATAACTGGATCACCACTAAACCAACCTGCTGATGGATCCCGAGTCTATTTATATGGACAATTTTAGGAGAATCAAATTCAAAACGAACCAACTGGATGATCTACTGGCCTCAGCGAAGTTTTTATGGGAACAAAGGGAGGAGGCCGACAGAAACGAGATAACTCACTGGGTAGAATTTACCAAACATTTGGAGCAAAGCACGTGGCTAGCGCTCTTCCAGTCTCTACGACAAACAGATTCTCAGATTATCAAGACAAACACCTTCTCATTACTAAAACTCCATGGGCCATATGTAGGTAATTTCTATTTACCGATTCCTAAATACCGAATTTTACCGATTCTGTATTTAAGAATCAGTAAATAGAATGTAGGTAAAAAATCGGTACATTTTACCGATTCGATAATATTCGTTATTACCGATTCGGTATTTACCGAATCGGTAATAAGGAATACCTTCCCATTCATTCCTATGGGCCTGGAGGCCCATAGGAATTAATAGGAAGCCATTCACTATTACCGATTCGGTAAATACCGAATCAGTAATAGGGGGAGCATATTCAAGGGTGGCAGGGTGTCACATTGACACCCTGTTGCACCCCTGAATCATGCATGTGTGCACATGTGGCGCACATACATGCCCTAAGGCACAAAATTGCTTTTTAAAAGGTATTCGGTATTTACCACCAACCTGTAGTTGGTAGTAAATAATGAATCCTTAAACCAAAAATGCACTCACTTGAGTGCTCCCTACATAGGATTTAAGGATTCGGTAATTTACCGATTCCTTAAATTAAGGAATCGGTATTTTACCGATTCCTTAAAATAACGAATCGGTAAATTACCGAATCCTTAAATCCAGCCTCCTACATCGCAAAGGGCTAAATACTGGTCGGTAACGGGAAATTTACCGATTTTCGACCGTTACAACCGGTATTAGCCCACCTACATATAGCCCCGTATCTTCAAAGTCTCAAAAAAGCAATAAACAAAATATTGCGGGACATTCAGCGTACGGGGCATGACTCCAGTTTACAAAGGGAGTTAGTGAAACTCCAAGCGGAAAATAAAAAAATTATCTGACAAACAAAAAGGGATTTGGATGAAAACCTGTGGGCTAGACCGTTACATGACTCAAAATCAAACAACAGCATGAGATTCTGGCGCACAATGAACAGTCTAGCAAACCCTTACGCCCTAAGATTCAACTCACACCTAACAGAGGAAGCTTGGGCCTCCCATTTGCTTCAACACTTTAATTCTGATCAGTATCAGAACACACACCGTACTCTAGAGGGAATCCCTATCAGTCACAAAGTTAACTCATGAAACAAGCATCTATTGTTTACAATTAACCAGGTAAAGGTCAGGATAACCAAAGGTAAATGGGAGGAGGCTCCGGGTCCCAATGGGATTCTTCCAAGTTTATTTAAAAATGTATTTAAAAAAGACCCGGAATACTGGGCTGCCAAACTGTCACAGCTGTTTGCACAAATCACAGGAGAAAACATCATCCTGGACTCCTGGAGTGGGTCAATCATATCCCCAATATATAAGAAAGGGGACAAGAACTCAGCAAAAAGCTACAGGCTGGTGGCTTTAATTGACATTGAAGCAAAATACTACACTGGATTAATTCTGGAAGATCTCATCGCCTGGACAGAGGATAAATCAATCATTCCCATCAATCAAACAGGATTTTGCAAGGGCATGGGAACAACCACAAACATACTTGCCCTGTCCCTATTGATAGATAGGATGAAATCAGCAAAACAACCTCTATTTATATATTTTGTTGACTATTCGTCAGCATTTGACAAAATTGACAGGAGCATACTCTGGCACAAGCTAATGGAAATAAATATACCACCTGCTCTCCTAAACCAACTAATACTCCTCCACACAAAAATGTGGGTTCAAATCATACTAGGAGATGGCAGGTTTGTGTCCCGGAAAATTCCAACAACCATGGGGCTCAAACAGGGGTGCGTTCAGGCGCCGACACTTTTTAACTTGTACATGTCTGATTTTTCGTCGGAGCTAGACACTTGTAATTCGTATGCACCAAATATAGGAGGGCTGCCACTTTCTAATCTCCTGTACGCAGACGACCTAGTGCTGCTGAGTCAAACCCCCATTGGCCTTCAACATCTACTAGATACAACTAGCAGATATTCAGCAAACAACGGTCTATCCATCAACTATGACAGAACAAAAGTAATGAGGATTCATCCAAGAAAGGATACCTCCAAGTTCCGCTGGCACCTCGCCAACTCGACAATCGCAGTGGTGGACCAATACAAATACCTAGGAGTGATTTTAGACAATAAAGGCACATTTAACGCACAAAAAGATGTAATCAAAAGAAGAGGCAACTCTATCGCTGCAGCAATACAATCCATTAAGCATATAACTACCAGCCCAAATCTTACTCCACTATTACAAGTCTGGTAAGCAAAGCTCATTCCGGCAATCACTTATGGGAGCGAGTGCATGAGGGAAAGAGACGCAGCAACACTAGGCAGCACTGTCTCAAGAGCAGTCAGAATGATTTTCAGTCAACCTAAGTATGTTTCGCCGGCACAAATAAGGTTGGAATTGGCCTGCAAAGCCAAGAATTAGCGCGTAAAGGAGCCTACGCCAAGAGTTGGTACAGAATTAAAAGTGCTGAAGCAAGAACACTGAACTCTTAACTATGGATCAAAATACAACAAAAGAGGGACTGTGCAGCTAGGAGCTAACTGACCGCATCAAAAGACAGTCTGGGACTGGAGGAACTTTGGGCAGCATCAGGGTCTTACCATTGTTTTAAACAAATCGTAAATAAGACAGTGGAAAAACTATTACGACTAGAAGACAAGGCAGCCCTCACAGAAAAAACCCATGGATGGTTTGTTGTGCAAAGCTACATCAAGCCCTCCCTGCAATCCTACCTAGGTGAAGTCTTCAACAGGAGGAAGAAAGAAAAATATCTTCATTTCCGAATGGGTATTTTACCATCAGTGCAGCACCTTCCCCCTTGGAAACGGTCGTCGGGCCAGACAACGTGCCGTTTATGCAAGGAAGCTAACAAAAGTATAATACACCTTTTATGCATCTGCAGAGAATTACAAGCTGAACTACGCCAATTACTGAAGCCACACTTCATAAGCGAGGGGATAAGAACTTGTTGGCAAGCAGTGATGCCATGTCACAGAGGAGGGATCGTCCCGCTGGCGTGTCGCTTCATGCAATTCATGGAAGCGGCTGGGGAGAAACTCGGCCGATAAACCACTGGTATCCTCCATCACTGCATCATTCTTCAGTTTTTTGCTTGCATAACAAACAACACACACTCAGATAGCCTCTCTTCTGGACAACACATGTCTCAGTACAACTGTCGACTGTAACCTACCTCTACCGCTGTCAGAAAGTAACTGGTGTATGGTATAATTACTCCTCTAATCAAACTGAGCACGTGTTTTATTAGAATTTTGATCTTTTAGAATCTTACTTCCCTCCTAAAAATGCACATGCCCAGAAAACCCGTCAAGATATTGAACGATCAAACCTCTTATCAATGTACTGTAATAGACACAATCGCTGACAATTGCACTAATGATGTTAGTACAATGCACGGATGTTTTGTGAAATGAAATTATTGAGAAGTTTTAAACCTTGAACTTTGTTGCTGTAATTTTTGCCACGTTCTTTTTAAAGAGAAATTGTGAAGGTTTTAATTGACCGCACAATAAACTATTATTACTTACTTACTTAACTGGGAGAGCGTCGCTTCCAGTTATCTCCAAACCCTTGGTGCCCCCGTCCTCTGGTGAATACGCTCTAGCTCCTGCCTCTGTTGCATCAATAGTTCTTTTTTTCCCTTGGCAGCTTATTGTCCGAGGCCGCAATCGCAAGGAACTCTCCCCTCACCACTGCCTTTAAAGCATCCCAGAGAGTGGCTATCTCTGTTTCAGGAGTATTATTTACTGCTAAGTAATCATGTAGTTCCTTTGAGACTTGTTGAACCACTTCCGGCCTATGCAGCAACGTGTCGTGGAGGCGCCAAGTGCAAGGAGCGGCCTGACCCAGTGGCAGTGAAAGAGCCAGGATGATTGCCAAGTGGTCCAACAGGGTACGTGGTTTAATATCTATTTGCGAGGTATGAGGTAAAAGGCTCGCCGTGCCCAAAAATTAATATATTCTGCCGTATATTTTGTGGGAGTGCGAATAGAAAGGGCATTTCTGTGAGGTTGTGTGGGCCTCCATCCACATGTCAGCCAGTCCAGTGGTGGTAAAGATTGCCTCCCCCATGTCAGAAAAGGCCCCTGTCTGCCAGTATCTCTGGGCTGATCTATCTAAGGCGCCGTCAAACACAATATTTAAGTCCCCACCCAGGAAGATTGTATGACCAGGGGAAGCACTCACCTCCTGCACCAAGGTCATCAAGAATGTTTCCTGACCCTCGTTGGGAACTTACACTGACCCTATTGTAAGTGTCTGTGGTCCAATAGAAAACAAGTAGGCTAGGAACAGCCCTTTCAGCTCAGCTCGTCTGTGCCCTATCTTCCCTGGAAACTTATTAGATAATAGGATGGCCACTCCAGCTTTCTTTATGGGAAGTGAGGAAAAAAACTGATGTGGGAAAGCACGAGTGTGCAGTCTATGTATGTCCCCTGCAAGGCGATGGGTCTCTTGCAATAGGCAAATGTGGGTGCCCGAGCGCTCTAAATACAACAGTATGGCTCAGAGTTTGATGGGGTTGTTCAACCCTTTTACATTCAAGATCAAGATCTTTAGGGGTTTGGCCATATCACTACACCTGGGCGGAAAACTGTGAGTCTGCGGTGGAAAGCCCTGTGGCATTGATTAGAAGCCAGCATTATGTGTCGGTCAGTCTCAATTCTGGATGTCGTGGTGCGAGTGGTGCGAGGGTGTCAGGAGGGGAGCCCCAGATTATGTAACGACCCCATCAAAATACAACAGATAAACAAATACCAACAATGTCGATCTGAAATGTCCTGGGTGTTCATTCCCACAGGATGAGGGTGGAAGAGTTCCAGTTCGCCAGATCGCCCCGCTCCTCCCAGACCCCAGCCTGGTGTGGAAGCATGGAAGCACCAGTTTGCACACTAGTGCAGAGGGTGCCAGTCAATACCAGCTCTGACCTCCGCAGCTTCAGGCTGGGACCGTGGAATCCTCTCCTAATGAACCCAGGACTGCACGTCTTTCTCTATCCATGGTTTCTGGGTCAGGGCGTAGTTTCAGAGGGTTCGCACCTACGGTCTTCAAGCTCCCTAGATGTCGGCCTTTACCGGGCTCGCAGCAGTGTCCTCTGATATGTTCAGCAGTTGGCGGGCCTCTTTGACTGAGCGAACCTGCTAGACCTTCCCGTTGAGGTAGAAGATAAGACAGAAGGGGTGCCCCCATAAATATAGGATTTTGTTGTCTCTGAGGTGCATGGTGATGGGCCTGAAAGCTCTCCTCTTCTGAAAGGTTGAAGCAGCTAGGTCCAGGAACAGGAGAGGCCTATGCCCCTGGTATTGTAGAGTGTCCCGATCTCTTGCAGTCTGCAAAATTCGCTCCTTCAATTGATAGTCATGTACACATGTGAGAATGTCAAGGGGGCTGGAGAGGGTCTCCCACGCCCCACCCGATGAGTACAGTCCAACTTGATCTCCATTTCCTCTGGGGCGTCAAGGATCAATCGAAAAAGACCCTCCAACAAGGCTGCAACATTTTGGCCCTCCGCTCCACCAGGGATATTGCAGATACGAATGTATTTGCACCTAGAACCGTTCTCCAGGTCTTCCACATGTGCCTGGATGTCTAGGTGCTGGTCCTTCAAGCGGATTACCTCCTGTTGCAGCAGTTCGAACTCGTTGTCTCTGTTCGAGCTGTGAGTTTCTAGGGTATTCACCCTGTCCCCTGGGGTGTCAATGTCTTTCTGCACCTCTCTTATTTCCTGTGCTATCTCCGTCTTCATCTGCTTGAGATCGTCCCTAAGTGATGCGGAGAGGGTCTCTATGAATGCACGAACGAGTGGGGCCTCAGTTTCCACAGTATCCGTCGATTCAGTTGTGTCCACGGTGTTTGTAGCTGGTGTCTTGAGGAGCATGTCCTTGACTGATCTATCTTTCCTCCCTCCTTGGCGATCACCATAGTATGCTTTCTGGGGCCTCAGTGTTGCCCCCCTGCGAATGTTTCAAGCGCTCCTCTCCTTGCCGCTCCTCTTGAGGGTGGGTTGGCCTGGCTGTGCTTGAGGGTTCCGTGCCTGGAAGACCCGGGCAGTTCAGCTGTCGGCCATGCTCATGTAGAGCCTCGCTGGGGCCACTTAATTGCTGCTGCCCTGTTGTGTGGAGGGGACCAGCGGCACGGTGCTGCAGCACAACACTTCTCCAGGCCGCCGGTCCTCCCTTCCGGCTACAGCCCTCACATGCAAGATTGAGGGCTACAGGGTTCCGCAATGCACCCAGCCCCCAACGTCTCGTTCCCAGGCTAGTGAACGGTCTGTCCACACCCCAGGCCAAAAGGGTGAAGTGCGTGCAGGCGAGGTGTTGTAGTGCTCACAGTGCGTCAAGCTGGGGAGTGGGATCAGCAGTTTCCCTCCTATTCCAAGTGGGCGCTCTCCTCTCCCCTCCTCGGGATTTTCCAGGTGCCTAGGTCATCAGGGTAGGGGCCCGTAATTAATTGGTTACACTGTCCGCCCGACTCCTGTGGGCTGAGTAGGGCCTATGCAAATCGGCCGAGCCTCACGGGGGGACTGCTGCTTCAGTGCTTCTCCCTTACTGTCTGCCCTCATTGGCCGGCTCCTTCGTGTGCTCTCCAGCCCCTGCCCCGAGCCAGTGTATAGCACCACTGTCGAGGCCCTCCGGCCTGGCTGCCCGCACACCCCTGCCCGGAGCTGCTTGCTCACCTAGTCAGGCCAACGCGGGTCTGTCGCACTTCTCGGGCAGCCGGGGCGGACCCCCACAGGTGCTCTCCTCTTTTCTGGGCACTGGTTTCTCGTTGTTTCAGCGTCTGCAGGCTTCCCGCTCACAGGCCTCGCGCTCTGCTCCTCCCCTCGCCAGGCGCATCTCGGAGGGATCGGGGCAGGTCCACCGTCCCACTCATCCGCATCACCACATGCCAGGTTGCAGTGTCTGCTGTGTACAGACAATTGACTCTGTTGTCCCGCACTGGTACTAGCGGTCCATCTCCCGCTCAACACTCAGGGAGACAGACTCCTATTTAACGGCCCTGCTGCACCACTCAGCCCGCTAGGCCTTCCGCAGGGCCGCAGCTCAGCTGCTCTTCCCTGGTAATCACATGCGTGAGGGTCTCCAGATTTCTCTCGCAGCTCCTCACGTACTCCAGGTATGGGACTGCTGTTGCGGGTCAGCTGCACAAAGCTTAAGCTTAAGCCGGGGCCTCGGTATCAAGCAGGAGCGACAAGCAGGCATGTCCTACTAAGTCGCCATCTTGGCCATGCCCCCTCCCCTTTAAAATAAAAAAAGATCCTTGGTGATGGGATCCCAGGGGCATGATAGGCTCGGGGAGGGGGCCGTGCTGCCCCCTCCCCTTTAAAAGTAACACAGCCTTGGGGGATGAGGTCTTTGTTAGACTTGGCATCTTTTGCGTGGTTTCCCCTGGCTCTTTGCCTCTACCTCCTCTATTTTTAATGCAGTGCTGAATTTTGTTTTTGCTGGCTTAGATGCTTTGGGCACTTTCCCACTGCTGATGAGTGTCAAAGTGCAAGTGCTCCCTGTGTAAATTGCTGTTACAATTGGTGGTCCCTGATTGAAATATTTGATTTACTGGTAAGTCCTGAGTAAAGTGCACTAAAGTGTGCCAAGGCCTGTGAATAAAATTATACTAGTGGGTCTGCAGCACTGATTGTGCCACCCACATAAGTAGCTCTGAAAAGGTAACTCAGGCCTGCCACTGCAGTGCTTGTGCACAGTTAACTGCCATGTCGACTTGGCAAGTGCACCCACTTGCCAGGCCCTAACTCTCCCTTCTATTACATGTAAGGCACCCCTATAGTAGGCCCAAGGTACCCCTCTGGGCAGGGTGCAGTGTATGTGAAAGGTATGACATGTACTGATGTGTGTGACATGTCCTGATAGTGAAATACTGCCAATTTAGTTTTTCAATTTTGAAAGGCTATCTTGCCCCATAGGATAGAATGGGAGTTTATATATAACATCTTATAAATATAACTTCCCATTGGAACAAGATAGAGAAATAAAGTTTATTCTCTCTGAACTCAGAATATAATAACACATCTTTTTAGTAAATATGGTTTTTAAATTGTGTGTTTGAAAATGCTACTTATAAAAGGTAGGCATTTTCTTGTTCAACCATTCTGTGTGCCTCTGCCTGTTTGTGTATTGGCTGTCTGGTTTTGGAGTGACAGTGGCTGGGGATGTGCATTCACTGTAGACAGCCACTGGGGGGGTTGAGGTGTGCATGGCCCATCCTGGATGACTCAGAGCTGGGCTGAATAAACTCTGGCTGAATTTAGAGTAGTGGGGGAATATTTCCTTGCATCTGAAAAGGGCCTGTGTCCCTTGCACAATGCTGTCTCCACCCCCCTGCGGTCATACCGCACCAGTGGTTTGGACTGGGTTCACAGACCCTTGCACAAAGAAAACAAAGAAATTTTGAGGAATACGTATTAGACCTAAAACCCCTGAACTTAAGACTACTTCTGGAAGCAAGAGGAACGTTTGCCAAGGAGAAGAGCTGGAGAAACTGAGAAGTACTGCCCCTTTGCTGTGTGTCTGGGGTTGGCCTGCAGTAGCTGTTTCTACCAAGAAAAGGAGAGGGGCTTTGCTCTGTGAAGTGTCCCCTGCTTGAAGATCTCCAAGGGCTTGAGTAGAGCTTGCCTCGTGTTTTGAAGTCTCAGGGACACAAAGACTTCACCACCAGCTCCCCTGAACTTCCTTGCATGGAGTTCTGCCCTGCCAGGAGGTGCCTGTGACTGTGTTAGAGCCTCTGGAGGTATCTGCTGTTGGGAGCTCGAAAAGCAACATAACTGCAAGAAAATAGACTCATCACTCTTCTTGCTGCAGTTTTTCCGAAGCAGCACCGCGGTGCGAGAAGAATCTCCACACATCGCTGCGCCACTGCTGAAACTGATGCAGCGCTTGTCACTGCTGCAAAACCCGAGGTAACAAGGGGTCGCGGCTGAAGAAACTGATGCAGAGCCACTGGACGATGCTGCATCAATCTCCAACGCATCCCAGATTTAGACGCATTTTACCTGTGCGGCAAGTTTTCCTGACACTTCACCTGTGAATCGGAGTCACCTCGGAATCGAAGCATCGCTTTTCCCATACAGACCCGACACAACGCACCGATCTTCTGCATGCAGCAGAACTGTCACATCGCATTCTCAAGGTCTCAGGAAATTAAGCAAATGTTTGTTTTTCGATGCCTCTCATCACTGCGGCCTTGTGAATTTTGTCGCAACAACAGGTAATTTGAGAAAAATCACACATCCATAGTTTTCTATGGGCTCAGTTGCTTAAAACCTTTTTTAAATCATTAATATGTTGGATTTTTGTTGTTTTGGTCTTGTTGAGTTTAGATAAAGATATTTCATTTTTCTAAACTGGTGTGTTGTCCATTTGTTGTGTTATCATCTGTATTAATGTGTGTTTTGAGTACAATTGCTTTATACATTGCCTTTGGGATAAGCCTGATTGTGTGTGCCAAGCTACCGAGGGGGTGAGCAGGGTTATCTAAAGTGTGTATTCCCCTTATCCTGACAGAAGCAAGGCTCCCTATTTGGACAAAGGTACCTACCTCTGCCAACTAGAGACCTCCATTTCTAACAGTCTCCATGGCCTGATGAGGGTCCCCTCCACCATTAGTAAGAATCAGCCCTTCAGGATGGAGTCCCCCAGTCCTAATGAGGCTTGGGGAGGGGTGCCACATGACGCCCTTCCCTTTAATTGAAAACAACGGCCATGGTGGTTCCCAGGGCCTAATAAAGCTAAGGGAGGGGTGCCAAGGGTCACCCTCTCCTTTGATTATAAAGAATGGCCATGGGGGATGGGGTCCCTAGGGCCTAATAAGGCTTGGTGGGGGCCATGTGGCCCCCACTCCCCTTTAATACACAAAGGCCCTGGGAATGGGGTCCAAAGGGCCAAATAAGGCTTGGGGAGTGGGAGTTGCAGCACCCTTCCCCTTTAAAATGAATAATGCCCTGGGGATGGTGTCCCCAGGGCCATAATATGTTTGGGGAGAACTGCTGCATACCCCCTCCCTTTTAAAGAGACACGGCCCTGAGGGATGAGGTCCCTAGGGCCATAATAGGCTCAGTGAGGGAGGCCACCTAACCCTCCCCCCCTTTAAAATTAAAAAAAATAGTCCTTGGGGATGGGGTCCCCGGGGCCATAATAGGCTTGGTAAGGGGGGGCGTGCTGCTGAGGGAGGAGAGTGCATGGCCCCTCCCCTTTAATTTTATTAAGGGCCCTGGGGGATGGGGTTCCCAGGGCCTAAGAGAAATTGGGTAGGGGGCCATGCAGACCCCTCCCTTAAATGCACAAAGGCCCTGGGGCATGGGGTCTCCAGGCCTAATAAGCCTTGTGGAGGGAAGCCATGAGGATTTACTTATGGTAATTAACTATTACTTTGCATTAATAAAAACTACATATTGACTTGAAAAACCAAAGGTTAAAGTAGCATTATAGTTAGATGAAATGTTCAATAGCTGCATAACATTTTAAACTGTAAAGCAACTGTTACTTCGCCTTCACCATGCACAGCTAATTACCCCTCATATTACATCCCTCATTACATCATTGCTAAGATCACTGCATCAATTGCAATGAAATTATTTATGAGCATACTGTACACAAACACATACACCCACACACGCACACACATGCACACACGCACACACACACACACACACACACACACACACACACACACATATATATATTACCTACTGGCAGTCGCCAGTAGGTAGTTATAGTTAGGACCTATTAACCATAGGAAATCTGCAACATTCTATTTGGAATAACTTTAACGCCGGTTATCAAATCTTCGCGAAATTTTCAAAACTGGTGGGGCGCGCCGGTCCGCTCCTATCCCGAAAGTCTCGGGGTGATTCATCAAGCGGGGGCCGAGAAAAAAGGGGGGTCCCAAAACGTGTTTTCCCCATACAATTTTCCATAGGAACCTTTAATCGCAGCTACAGCCCAAACTGCTGAACAGAATTACGCCAAATTTGGCAAAGAGGTAGCCCTTGGTTCAGAGTCGTGCCTTTTGGTTAAATGGTGTAAATCCGTTCAGTAGTTCCTGAGAAAATCAAAAGTAAAATCACATATATATCTGGGCGGAGCCTAACTGCACATCTCATCGTGAGATCTGATTCGCTGTCAGCACTTCATCCAAGAAGTGTTGGCAGACATCTTGGGACCAATACACATGCTAGCACTTCATTAAAAGCATTGCAGTTAATAGAAGGTTTTAAGACTTTAGTTACATTATAAATCATTTGTTGATGGTACCATACTCATTTTAGAAATTATGGTGTGTTCTAAAGTGATTTTACCATGTGAAAAAGCCTTCTGCTGGGATATCATGAATCATGTTTGAGAGAAAACTTATTTCTCATGCTTTTCCAATAGAGGCTTGGAAGGTGATCTATAAGCTAAACTGGGAGCAAATTTTCTGTAAATTCACATTATCTTTCTCAGTCATGTGAGAATGACGTCTGACATTCTCAGTAAAACATGTACATCCAACAAGGGCAGAGCCTGTCAGTTGATTCCTTTGTGTTCTACTGTAGCTTCCCAGAGTGTTCTAAAGAACAACTAGAGCGTTAACAGTCCTACTTATGACAAAGGTATTCCACACCTGAAGCAATCTTTATTGGAATAAAGTGGTAACTCTTAAAACATTTAATTTAAAAAGGAACAAAATGAGGGGTTCATTTTGCCATAGAAAGTATGATTAGTGCTGCAGAAAGAAAAATTAGGGCACATTTTGAGTGACTTCTCAAATCCTCTTCTATTTCATTAAAAAATTCTGAAACATGCACTTTCAATACCAGCAGCAGACTTCCCTGGTGAGCAGTAGCTTTACTACAGTGATCTAATGAGCAACTAGAGTGCTAACATTCTAAATTTATGGCAAATGTGTGACACATCTGAATGCCTTCTTGATGGAATCAAAGTAAAAAGCTGAAAGTATTTTCTACTGAGGAGACTGTAGTAAATGAGGAAATTAGGAAACTTCATTACAAATAAGTCTCCCAAGATGGCCACCAGAGACAAAAGCGCCCAAATGCAGCAAACATATCACCCAGATGTAGCCCACATGTAGCCCAATTACAGAAGTGTACAGAACACTTTTTATTTTTTGTGTTTTTGCAGTTTTATATAGTGCAGACTTGTCAGGTATTGGAGTGCTTTACATTAGCATTGGTTACATCACACAAGAACAAATTCATTTTGGTTGTAGACATGGGGAGATTAAGTGATTTGACCAGAATCACAGACTGTCGAGCTGAAGCAGAAACTCCAACCTGGTTCCCCAGTTGCAAAGTCTGCAGCTCTGGAAGTAAAACCCCATCCTCTCCCCTAAGTGCAACATTTAATCAAGTGGTCAACTGGATAAAAAAACATAAAGATAAGAAATAATTTAAAAGTGCTTTGCCGCTATTTGAAAACTCAGAAAATATGTCCTCATTTTAGTTTTTTAGAGTACTAACCTTAATTTTGATGCAAATAGGACCCTCTCATATATGTAATTTCTAAAGGAAATGCTCTAGGTATTACAGTTTTGATTACATCAAGATGACGTCAGGCGTTCCACACTTTTGTAATAAATATAGAATGTTAGCAATCTAGTTGTTCATTAGGATACTGTTGAGAGGCAGAGGCCAGGGGCACGGACTCTGAAAATTGAAGGCAGGTAGGAGGGTGCAAAGGCAACAATTTGACCACACTGGGCAGGCAGAAAGGGCAGTGGCAGCACAACAGACTATGGAGGGCAGTGGAAAGGGGGGCAGGGGCAACAAACCAACAATACAGGACTGGCAAGAGAGGCTGTGGCAATATAATAGACCATTGTGGGCAGAAGGAAAAGGCAGTGGTAGTACAACCATACATGCTAACAGACCCGATTCAGCCAGGAAACGTCCAATGTTTTTAAGCTCAAATGGGCTTTATTTGATCTGTCTCCTGTCTATAATCTCCTCTTTTTCAATGTAACTCAAAGGGGAAAATCAATACGCCAGTTTTTTTTCAAAATCTCCCTCTTACCAAGTTCAAAATGTTCGCAAGTATGGTACATTGGATCATGGAAGGCAGGAGGAATTGGGATAAGGACATGGACTCGGATAACAAAGGACAGGAGGGACATGGAGAGGTGCACCAAACTGACCCTACAGGGCAGGCATCAGGGTTTGCAGCAGCACAATAAAACACACAGGGCATGCGGGACGGGAGTGGAGCACAGCAATCCATAAAAAGCAATAGGGAGGGGACAGAAACATGCACATGGACAACAGAGAACAGATAGGAAAGTGGCAATGGTAGCTAGCTGACCATAATGGACGGACAGGAGAGAAAGCTGCAGCATAGCAGACCATAAAGGGCAGGAGGGATGGATCAGGGGCATTACAATGGAACAGACAAGCCAGGAGGGAGGGAATAGGGGTCTGCACATGGAAACAGAGGGCTGGGGGCAAGGGGGCAGGGCAGGAGCAGCAAGATGACCATGGAGGTCAGGCAGGATGGGCACTAGAAGCAAGACACACCATGGAGAGCAACAGTGAGAATATGATGGCATACACACAGACCATGGAGGTAAGATTGGAGGGGAGCAGGGGCAGCACAGAAGACTCTAAAACACTACCCCCGGCACGACCCCCTACACTACCCAAACACCACTGCGCTACCCTAAACCCTAAAACACTACCCCCAGCATGACCCCCTACACTACCCAAACACCACTGCGCTACACTAAACCCTAAAACACTACCCCCAGCACAACCCCCTACACTATCCAAACACCACTACGCTACCCTAAACCCTAAAATACCACCCCCAAACGACCCCCAACACTACCCAAACACCACAGCGCTACCCTAAACCCTAAACACTACCCCAACACGACCCCTACACTACCCAAACACCTCTGCACTACCCTAAACCCTAAAACACTAACCAAGCACGACCCCCTACAGTACCCAAACATCACTGCACTACCCTAAACCCTAAATCTACCCCCAGCACGACCGCCTACACTACCCAAACACCACTGCACTATCCTAAACCTTAAAACACAACCCCCTATACTACACAAACACCACTGCACTACCCTTTACCCTAAAACACTACCCCCAGCATGACCCCCTACACTACATAGACAACATCTATTAACCAATACCAAAATAAAAAAAGATCCGTCTTTGATTTTTATACCACCGCATTCCATGCTTAATGCTAGAATTCGCCAAGCGGTTTGCTCTAGTTGGCAAATTCTGAATGTGGATAAGTCTGGTGAGAGAGGTTCTATATCTAAATCGTTATTCGCGTACAGACACAATAAGAGTTTAAAAGATCATGTAGTACACTCTAGGATGAAAAATACCAATACCTTTTTGCAGACTAGTTTGGAAGGTTCTAAATCAGTGGTAGGTAATTTCAAATGCACTTCGTGTAAATCCTGTGAAACTGCCATTGAAGCACCAACATTCATATTCAATGGTCAATGTATTTCTCCCAACACGCTTAACAACTGTAAATCGACATATGTTATCTATCTGATTATATGTCCCTGCAAAATGGGATATGTGGGAGAAACAGGAAGATCTTTAAACATGAGATTAATAGAACATAGATCTGTGATCAGAACACAGAAATTGTCAGCACCCATGGTACAACATTATGTAAATCTAGGACATACACCGGATGAGATGCAATGGTATATCCTGGGGAAAATTTATCCCAAATCAGGTGTATTCACAGATAAGATAAGAAAAATGAGAGAAGTCTTTTGGATCTTTATTTTGAATACAGCAACAGCAGGTCTAAATCAAGAGATACCCTGGGACCAAGCCATCAAGAATAATGGATAACGTTTTTCAACTTATTTACTTATGGTTGCATTATAATTGCATATTTCAGTAGTAGAGTCACCTCAGATAGTCAGCTTGGGCCTATCTAAATTATCTGTTTAACATACCTCGGTCCCGGCTCGATTTGTGTCAAGCTTATAACAAGATTCAGGTAATATTATCAACCTGTACATCGGTGGAGGGTATGGAATATATATAATTAGTTTCTTATGGTAACCTCCACTTTCATAACACGAGTAAAGACCAATACATCAGTTCGCTCTAATTTATAATCTGGTAAATTCAAGATGGCGCCTATGTTGAAGACATATATTGTTCAAGAAATAGTCCTATTTCCATGTTATTGACCAGGCTAGCTTGCGTCAATTTGACGTATATAAAAGGACTAAGATGGCCGACTTTCGGATAGTTGTCGATTTCAACAAGAGCGTGCAATCAACATATGTGCAGGTATGCAATGTTCCGTTTTGTTGGTCGTATCATAATTTGGATACGAGTATTATTTAGGGTCAGGTATTAGGAGTAGATATTATTGACCTGTGGGCAAGTATAGGGTTATATTTGTGACGGACGGGCAATGTTCTGCAGGATGCCCGTGAGCTTTAAATATGGTTTATATTCAGCGTGTACACTTTTAAAACCATTGCAGTTAATTTTCTTTTGTGTGCTGTAAAAAGTAAACGAACATTTGGCTAAGTAAATGAACTCTTTCACGTCCCGAGAAACGGTTAGACGATACAGAACCTTAGTACAAGATAGACAGAAAGCATTTGTACGCAAGTTCATAACACATCGTTTTGATCTCACTGAGGAGACATGACCTTGTGTTAAATGGTTAACATTTAAAATCATCAGACTTACCATTAAGTAAACCTAGCCTTGTTTAATCATAGTGCACACAATTATCAAATGCAATGTACGTCTAAGATACATGAAGTATTAACACAGCCCTCACAAAAAAAGTCCATTTGATCGAGTGGTGTCATTTTTATTCCACCATATACTAATTATCATTAGGGTGGCACGGTCGTCCTAGTCTATTAGCTTTGGCAAGAAAAAATAAAACTTTGGTGTAAATTATGATATTACGGTGAGATCATTGATAGCGGATTATCTTTTGCCCTTTATCTGCAGTGTACAGACCCTATTGGATACGAAGCTCAAGAATATCATTATACAGCTATTGATAAAGTATTATTGATTAATCGCTATCCAACATCATGGTCAGTATGCTTTAGCCTAAATAAGAATTATGTGGCTAAACCACAGTTTAAGCATTCATCCCTAGAGTACATATGTCCCTTCTATATTTTCTATTTTAAGACTATTGATGTTTTAAATCATGCGACAAATAGGAATGAAGCACGACTCGTTAATATTTGAATAGTGGCAAACCAAGTTGAAAGTCAGCCTTTTTGGGAAGTGAGTATAAATTCTTTTGAGATACAGAGTTATAACAAACCTTAATAGCAAATAAGCATCGTGAATTACATCAAATACGCATGAATGCAGCATTGATTATAACTCAAGTATATATCTGTGGTCTCTTATCTTTTTCTCCCCCGCTCCTCTCCCTTTGTTTTCAACAGTTGGCTGCATTCCTGAACAGGATTTTAATAGACATACAGAGAGAATCATTTATTATTAATCGGAATTGGCCCTGGCTATTAAACAGAGATTAGGCCTTTAACAGGTATATAGATTTTATCTATCTACATGGCTGTTTTTGTTGATTTTCTAATACCTATAATACCTCTAAGGCCTTAATAGGTTATTTTCTTATGTTCTTGTCTTTATCTAATATAGTCAATTCGGAATTTTGACTGAGATTAGTGTACCCATTTCGAATTGACAACGTTTACAGCAAGAGATCTAAGAGGTAGGCACAGAGACTGAGAGTTTAATCATGTTCAACTAGGCTTGATTCTAGAACAAGTACTAATTGATAGATAGTAGCGGCTTATTGTAGCCGTGCCACAATCTAAGAACTCAATTGGCTTTTTTATATGTTTTTTAATATACAAGTGGTTGTCTTGTAAGAGTATGGAAACCTTAAACTGGATCTTTTGTATTAATTATTTGTATGTTGATGGTAAAATTTGTAGATAGATATAGATCGATATGTTGACTCCTTATTTTACTTTCTGGTCTTTTTATTTTTATTCATTCCTTGCATATAGAAACAGGTTGGTGGAGTGGTGCACTGCTTGTTGTTATGACAATAATGGTCAATAAATCAATGAGTTTTGGTATGTGATAAGTCTTGTTTATTTCCCAAGACATAGATTGCCAGCCAACGCGTTTCGTTCATTTAATGAACTTCTTCAGGGCTGTAAGTTATAATGAAAACAAATAAATGGTGTGCACCAAAAAGAACACATGTACACGTCTGTTAATGCGTACAAAATGGTGACACAGAAGTGAGTACGGAAAAAGGAAAAAGTGATGGGATGGGGAAGGAGGTGTGTTGGATAAGGGAAGGGGTGATCTAGTGAGCAGGTCACAAGTATACACTGAAGGTGGAGTGGGTTGGAGGAGAGGAAGGGGATTGTGGAAGGTATCCAAGAGGGGGCTGAGGCCAAGGAAGTAGCATCCAAATGTGTGTTGTTACAAAAATCCTTAATCCAAGATGATCTTAAAAATACAATTGAGGGTTGAGCATTTGGCCAAACCCCTAAAAACACGAGTACTATATAAACAAAGCATACTTAATGTTGTACTGTTGGTGGTTCACAGAAAATTGGAAAAGCACAGAATGGTGAGTATACTGATAATAATAATACCAAAGAAGTATATAAAACACCTATAATGCAATTGTCAATAAGATAATTGAACCCAGTAGTACTGAGTTAGTGTGCATCAGTGTGTCCTGTCCACACAATACATGATAAAAAAAGGGGGGGGGAAACCAGAGCCATGGTAGGGAATGGTACAGCACTCTCTATGAATCACACGGCTATGTATTACATACAATGGGAAATGGAATAAGCGAAGTGACCAAAGCTGGAAAGCAAATTAAGTTTAACATGTGGATGTATTGTATGCATAGCTGCAATAATAAATAATGATTATAAACAAGACTGGTGGGATGGAAGGACCCTCCAGCAGTACATGGACAATGACAAAATCCCCAGAGGCCTCAGAATCCTCATTTTTCCAACTTTTGAGGACCTCAGCGGGGGCCTGTTGGAAGAATGGGAACACAATCTCAAAGAATCTTCTTTCACCATGATGAAAATCCTCGTGAAACACGCTACCGAGAAAGGCCAGAAATTAAAGGCGGAAATTGAGGAGATTGAGAAACAAATAGCCTCCATGAACTGTCATGACTTAGTTGAGAAAAACTATGCCATACTCAATAAAGTTATTGATGAACACCAGCAATACCTCAGGAATAAAAAAATGGCAAAAATCAAGAGGGATGATCGTGACTACAGGGACGGCAGAATTTATACTTTTGCCAAAAAATACGACAACCCCACCAACAGCGATGACAGAAAAAGAACCAGGGAAGCAAGTCTAGAAACTAAATCTGTCAGTAGCAGTTCAATGGCATCCAATGATAGCACCACAACCAGTACAGGTCAACAATCTATCCCTTTTGAGGAGGAGGGTACATCCAACTTCCAAAGAGAAATGGAAAGATTACGCATAGGTGAGAGACAGTACACAAGGAATACAAAAAAACCAGACGAGGTGGGAGGAAAGGGAGGAAGAATAGACAATCATACAATGTCCCTCCGCTCCAAGAAAACCAAGTGATCACCCACGCCATTGGGCAACCTGAGGCTCCCACCACGGGGGGAACCACTGGACTTGCACCCCTGAGCCCACCCAACTCGGAGTTACAGATCATCAACCTCTCCAACAGACCGCTTGAGAAGCATGAACGCAATGTTTTGAAAATGGGCTTAGGTTTTTGCCCCACCCAACCGGGTGACCTTGTCGATGTGCACATTGATCTGTATAAGTTCATTAGAACACTTAAATTAAAAGAATTTTTCTCACAGCAACAAAACAGACGTGTTGTTAATACTGTAACCACCACACCATCAGATTGCACAATTGGAGATATACGAGAGGTACAATCACTTTTGGCCATAGAATCAGACGAAACACGCAACATACAGGACATCCTTGATGACCTGAATATCCAAGAAGATTACAACAGGGATACAGGCCTTAGGTGCAAATCCAAGTTCATCCCCCCTGGGGGATTTCATGCCAACATTGACAAATTTGGTGACTTGATCACACAGGAATTCAGGAAATTAGAAACCCCTGACAAATATGCACAACATCCATCCCCTAACCTGCCACAAGAAGAGATAGAGGCACTTCTGAGATTACAAAATGACACTAACATCGTCATTAGAGAGGCAGACAAAGGGGGCAATGTCGTGGTCATGAATATAAAAGACTACATGGGGGAAATTTCAAGACAGCTTAATGACCCCCTTTGCTATGAATCTATCTCACACAATCCCACTGACACACTACAAACCACCATCAACATTAAACTCTTGGTATGGAAAGAAGAGTGCTTACTGACAGATCATGAATACAGATACCTGCATGTCAACAATGCACGCTTCCCTTGCATTTACATCCTGCCCAAGGTACATAAAGGGGGTTCCTTTCCACCCGGTAGACCCATTATTTCCGGGGTGGGCTCCCTGACAGAGACACTATCCCAGTTCGTTGATCTCACACTCCAGAAACATGTAGCCAATCTGCCTTCATATCTCAAAGATAGTAACGACGTCCTGGGCAAACTGGATGGTTTCACTTGGTCTGAGGAACTCAGTGTTGTTACCCTGGATGTAGTTGGACTATACACATGCATTGACAAGCAGTACGGCATGCTTGCCACTCGCCATTATCTAGACACTGAAGGGGCAGAATACTTCTAATACAATAATATGATCATGGATATGATTGAGTTAATTCTCACCAATAATTTTAAACACAATGAGAGGTGGTACCACCAACTACGAGGAACCGCGATGGGTTCTAGATTTACACCCTCGTATGCCGGGCTCTTTATGGGCTGGTTCGAGAAGGAACACGCATGGGCAAGATGTGCCTCCCCCTGGACTCAACATATTGTTTTTTGGGGGAGGTACATAGACGACATCATCTGTATCTGGTCAGGGTCTGAGACACTTTTGCAAGACTACTTACACTACCTGAATGAGAACCCCTTCAATGTCCAACTCACCATACAGAACCACCCTACACAAATTGAGTTTCTAGATATCCATTTTTTCATAAAAGAAGGTGTAATACATAGCTCCCTGTATCGTAAACCCACCTCATGCAATAGCATCCTACACGCAGCTAGTGCCCACGCCAAATCTGTAATTGCCAATATCCCCTACGGGGAAATGGTACGGGCACGTCGCATATGCAGCGAGGAAGGGAGCTTCAAGAACAACATTGCTGACATTAAGGCACGTTTTACATCCAGGGGTTATGACCAAAAAACTGTTGACAAGGCTGAACAGAGAGTACTTGCATTACCCAGGGCAGAAACACTAACTTCCGAAAACCCACATAGGGCATCTGCACATGGCAACAAACCTATGAAAGAAAGGGTATCCTTTTTCACCAACTACACATCGCATAGTGACAAAATATTTAAGGCATTTAGGAAACACTGGCACCTGTTGGTTGAAACTCCCACACTACGCCCCCTCATTAGCTACTATCCATCCTTGATTTTCAGGAGAGGGAGCACTCTAAGAAGCTCATTATGCCCAAGCTATGTCACTACCAAGAATGCCAACACCTCCACCTGGTTACCACATCCACCAGAGGGGTTCTTCACATGCACCAACTGCAATGTCTGTTGCCTGGGACTTAACAAAAGCAAACACTTTAAGTACAACTCGAGCTGCACACACAGAATCAGGCACCACATCACCTGTAACACGCAATATGTTGTATACATTCTAGAATGCCCGTGTGGTATTATTTATGTAGGAAGTACAGCTCGCAATCTCAAGACCAGAATTCAGGAACACCGTAGAGCACTCATCAATAATGATGACAGGTACCCCATGACAGAACACTGCCACACCACACACACAGGACCCATCAAATTTGGTTTCCTAGGGATAGACCATATCCCACCAAACAACAGGGGTGGCAATAGAGAACTGTCACTTAGAAGAACAGAATGCAAATGGATATGTAGACTTGATGCAGTGAACAGGCGACATAATTCTGACCATGAGTTTCACTATTTTCTCTAATTCAGCCATATTGCCCTAAAGCTATGCTCACTGCGTGTTCCCTTATGACGGAGCCTTGTTCTTTGTATGACACAAGTACACTTACCCTTTTTTACTTTCTGTGTTCTCGTTTTCATGAGTCATCTTTTCCAGAAGCTTTTTTACCTCAACTTCATATTTTTTTAATCGTTTTTTTTATCCTCTTCACTTTATATGTCCTGCTATGTTAATCTAATGTTGGGCTTTCACCATCATCTGCACCCCCCCCCCGTTTTTGTCCACTTTTCCATTTTGTTCATTTGTATTTTCAATTTTTGTTTTTATTTATTCCCATTGACTTTCATTTTATTCTTTCCATTATGACTCTTCCACTTTGACCAACCTATTTTTCACATATTCCGCCTTCATTTGTCATCATCTTTTTCATACCCAGGCGCACAGGTCATCCGCGCTTTACAGCTAGCGTCTATTAGTTTATCCATCATACGTGGTCAGCCTGGTCACCCATACTGTTTCTGCCACTGCCACCTTTCTTCTGTCCCATCACGGAGCCCTGGCTTACTTTCCCCACTCCCCCAGCCGGCCATTATTCTTTCTAAACAGCACTTGAACCAGTGCTGACTCTGCCCCCCATGGCTGCGATACTCAGAGCTTCGGAGTCATCGGGATTTCTATGTGCAACTACACCACCTAGCGGACCTCCGATCCCGTTCACGCAGCTACGTGCAAACGTGCACGATTCACATCCATTTGCATCTACTTATTCTCCCGCGTTCCACTCCATATACACCACACTTTACTTCCGTGAGAGAACAAGTCTCCTTCGCATCCTGCCATACAGGTATGCCACGCTCTTAATTTTTATGGCTTGACGGATCCGCTTACTCCACACCCCTTGCTCTCATTTTTCTAACCCCATACTGTATCTTTTTTTCTTACCTATGCTTAGATCATAATGCACCGTAGCCAGATACCTCTTTTCTGTCCTTGCCCCATTACTTTTATGCGTCCTCATGCGCAACCTAGACCCATGGGTTTGTTTTGACTTTCCCGGTCAGCATTTTAGTGCACGATCGGCCGCTCACTATCTCTCCAATATTCACGCAGTGTATAGGCTCGTTTTCTCCCCCCTCTATTTCCGCGAACTCACGTCACCTTCACTTCCATTTTTCTCCATTTTTTTCTCCATTTTATATAAGCCACACATACTGCATAATCAGATCCGTACACTCACGTGGAGTCCCTTGAAGCTCAAATCTCGTTCGTGATCTACTCGACTCATGTGACACGCTCTCCGCTGCGCTTTGTGGCCATCTACCCCAGATGACCATACTTGTCTCACTCAGCCATGTCCGTGTCTTTGCTTTATTTTCCCAGCCCCTGTCACCTTTCATATTCTCGCTGCTTCCTCTTTACACACTCTCCTGCGCCACGATGCTTCCCGCTATATTTGTGCATTCTTAGTGTTTCTCTGCCCTCTTCTTCTACAGAACATTGCACACACAGGCCCTTACCAAGGTGGCCTCCGCGCTGTACTTTGGCTTCTTATTTTTTGGTTGTGATTTGACAAGAGCACCCATACATGGTATGTACATGCACCTTTCCCACATTTTCGGGTGCAGCAGCAGTGGGTTGATTTTTATGTCTAACTATGATAAGGGGAGAGTTGGCGAATTTACCTGCATGGATATGACTTTACTGTCTTGTTTATAATCATTATTTATTATTGCAGCTATGCATACAATACATCCACATGTTAAACTTAATTTGCTTTCCAGCTTTGGTCACTTCGCTTATTCCATTTCCCATTGTATGTAATACATAACCGTGTGATTCATAGAGAGTGCTGTACCATTCCCTACCATGGCTCTGGTTTCCCCCCCCCCCCTTTTTATATCATGTATTGTGTGGACAGGACGCACTGATGCACACTAACTCAGTACTACTGGGTTCAATTATCTTATTGACAATTGCATTATAGGTGTTTTATATACTTATTTGGTATTATTATTATCAGTATACTCACCATTCTGTGCTTGTCCAATGTTCTGTGAACCACCAACAGTACAACATCAAGTATGCTTTGTTTATATAGTACTCGTGTTTTTAGGGGTTCGGCCAAATGCTCAACCCTCAATTGTATTTTTAAGATCATCTTGGATTAAGGATTTTTGTAACAACACACTTTTGGATGCTACTTCCTTGGCCTCAGCCCCCTCTTGGGTACCTTCCACAATCCCCTTCCTCTCCTCCAACCCACTCCACCTTTAGTGTATACTTGTGACCTGCTCACTAGATCACCCTTTCCCTTATCCAACACACCTCCTTCCCCATCACATCACTTTTTCCTTTTTCCGTACTCACCTCTGTGTCACCATTTTGTACGCATTAACAGACGTGTACATGTGTTCTTTTTGGTGCACACCATTTATTTGTTTTCATTATAACTTACAGCCCTGAAGAAGTTCATTAAATGAACGAAACGCGTTGGCTGGCAAACTATGTCTTGGGAAATAAACAAGACTTATCACATACCAAGACTCATTGATTTATTGACCATTATTGTCGTAACAACAAGCAGTGCACCACTCCACCAACCTGTTCCTTCAGTTTTCTGCTAAGCAGTTGGCACTCCTCAACGGCGAGTGCTGGAGTTTGTTTTGTGCATGCTCACCCTACATCCAATTACCATTTGACAATAAGGGAACAACATAGGTTAGTGCGGTTATTTTGTCCGCCGTTGTCTGGAACTACAAACTTACATTCCTTGCATATAGTATACAACCTTGAGCGGGTTCCTGACGAAGGCTTAGCCGAAACGCGTTGTGTCTACAAACCGCCTGCTGAGAAAGAACTATGTTTGGATATGTACAAACTGTTTTTTTGAATTGCTCAGTATTCATCATCATGATTAAGTCTAGAGAATGAATAACCAAGAGCTATACAATTGTATCTATTAAAGGACTCTATTTGATGTCATTAGCATTCGTACACAACTATATCAAGAACCTCTAGGAATATATCACATGTGTATACTAGTATTATGACTACTTATTGACTGTCATTATTGGATTTGTTCATAGACATATTGATTTATTCAAAAATAAGAAAAAATTATTTGTATATTACATTTAAAAAAACATAAAAATAAATTAAAGAATCTTTCAATTAGCTCTCTCTAATTCTCTTTTTTATAAATGTATGTATTCACAATGTATAGTCATCAGCACTTTTGTTGAATTTGGAGTTGACAATTGAACTACATGTTATGTACACTGTGCCCGGTGTTCTCTTCTTTTTCCCCAAACTACCCTAAACCCTAAAACACTACCCCCTACACGACCCCCTACACTACCCAAACACCACTGCGCTACACTAAACCCTAAAACACTACCCCAGCACAACCCCCTACACTATCCAAACACCACTGCGCTACCCTAAACCCTAAAACACTACCCCCAGCACGACCCCCAACACTACCCAAACACCACTGCGCTACCCTGAACCCTAAACACTACCCCAACATGAGCCCCTACACTAACCAAACACCTCTGCACTACCCTAAACCCTAAAACACTAACCAAGCACGACCCCCTACAGTACCCAAACACCACTGCACTACCCTAAACCCTAAATCTACCCCCAGCACGACCGCCTACACTACCCAAACACCACTGCACTACCCTAAACCTTAAAACACAACCCCTATACTACACAAACACCACTGCACTACCCTTTACCCTAAAACACTACCCCCAGCATGACCCCCTACACTACACAAACACCACTGCACTACCCTAAACCCTAAAACACTACCCCCTACACTACACAAACATGACTGCACTACCCTAAAACCTAAAACACTACACCCAGCATGACCCCTACACTACCCAAATACCACTGCGCTACCCTAAACCCTAAAACACTACCCCCAGCATGACCCCCTACACTACCCAAACACCACTGCGCTACCCTAAACCCTAAAACACTACCCCAGCACGACCCCCCACCATGGTGAGGATTTTATGCAGTGCCTTGTTTCGTATCCTCCTTTACAAAGATGTCTGTTTGCAGTTTCACGGTTTCGCTTTTAGCATAGTTTGTTTCCGTGCCTCTATACTGAGGAAAAGTATTTCACTAGCGTGATGTCACATAATTGAGCCCTCCATTCAGACCTATGAAAGTGCCTCAGTCCTTTTTCAAAGTTTTGTCTGGGATATTTCTCCGGGCAGTTTGTGCAAATGTAGACATTATTCAGAACATGCTAAGCAGTAGCACAGTTGAACTCTGATAGATCGCTCGCCACTTAAACGGTAAGGCAGGTGTAACAAGGGGCGTGGCCTCGGACCACCTCTCTGCAACGCAGCTCTGTGGCGCTTACTGGAGGTACCTGGTGGGCTAGTTGGATGTCAGGCACCCTCAGGATTCAAGGGGACTTAATCCTCAAACTTACAACGCACCAGGGGGCGCGTTTGCACAGTGGTGCAGGGATGGGGCGGGGCCTGATAAAACAAGTGTGCAAACGCACCCCCTGGCTCGTTGTAAATTGGGGGATTAAGTCCCTTTGAATTCTGAGGGTCCGTGGGAGCCAACTAACCCACCAGGTACCTCCAGTAAGCGCCACAGAGCTGCGTTGCAGAGAGGTGTAAACAGGGGCGTGGCCTCGGAACACCTCTGCAACACAGCTCTGTGACGCTTACTGGAGGTACCTGGTAGGCTAGTTGGCCCACAGGGACCCTCAGGACTCAAATGGACTTAATCCCCCAATTTACAACACACAAGGGGGTGTGTTTACACATGCTATAGTTTGAAATTAGCATTTAAAAAACCTTTGAAATTCACTGAAAAAAACCATAGGTTTCAGGGACATTATAGTTAGAAATTAGCATTTAAAATGCCTTTGAAATTCACTGAAAAAACCATAGGTTTCAGACACATTATAGTTAGGAATTAGCATTTAAAAAACCTTAGAAATTCACTGAAAAAAACCATAGGTTTCAGGGACGTTATAGTTAGCTGGACATTTCACTTGTACAAAACCATAGAAATTCCTCCATTATAGTCAGTTCTGCTAACTATAACTCGCGCGCCCGCATTGCACTGCTGATGATGTCACATATGACATCATTCATGACATGGTCAGTGACATCACTGATGACATCACTGATGACATCTCAAATGACATCACTGATGACATCACTGATGACATCATCCATGTGACAAGCTAATACACCTCATCACACACTAGTATAACCTTTGATCACTCACTATACAATACAGAGTACCATTTGTTAAACCATTTACATACCAATACCAGTTACTACATACCCACTCACTGATTCCTAGGTCTACACACACAACTACCCATTCACCCAAAGAATTACTCATACATGCAGTCACTAATCAATAGAACACTATCAAATGCACTCAAACACCTATATAGACATTGACACATCAGCAGTCATCCTAGTCGGTTATGCAGTCATCCTACTCACTCATGCAAAGAATCAATCTCACTTACATTTACTCACATACACAGTTATACACACAACACCTCATTTATTCATACAAAAAGTAACTCATACTTACTATGCTATAAAATCACTATTACATGTATACACTCACCCATGCAGTCACTCTAACAATTACTAACTCTTATTAATAGTTATTTATATACACCAACGGTCACATACACTGCTTTTTATTTTTGTACTTCATTACAGATGTACCACTGAGACATATATTCACTCATCAACACACCCATAAACACACTCACTCACCTAAACAACTGTTTCCACATGCACTCTTAAACTCATACACCTAGTCAATAAACCACTTATACATCTATGCACAGTCACACATCTCCCACTCAACCAGACATACACTCAGTCTCCCATACAAATACTCAGCCAACTAATCAATAAGTAATATAGACACTCATGTAGCTAGTGACCAACTGAAACAGCAGATTACACAACAACAGACATTCACACAGTTTAGTCACTAACCCATGTAGTTAGTGAGACACTTTTAATTACTCACTTAAACAGTCAATCACACAGCTACTAAATCCTCTATCCAGACATTTATATATCCACTCATTCTTCAATGCAGATTGCTATATATCTAATACATATTTAAATATCAAACAAAACAACATTCACTGGATGATGTCATCAGTGATGTCATTTGAGATGTAATCAGTGATGTCATCAGTGATGTAATATGTGACATCATCAGCAGTGCATTGCGGGCGCGTGAATTATAGTTAGCAGAACTAACTATAATGGAGGAATTTCTATGGTTTTGTACGAGTGAAATGTCCAGCTAACTATAACGTCCCTGAAACCTATGTTTTTTTCAGTGAATATATATATATATTACCTACTGGCAGTCGCCAGTAGGTAGATATAGTTAGGACCTATTTTCCATAGGAAATCCGCAACATTCTATTTGGAAAAACGTTGGCCCCGATTGACGAATCTTCGCGAAATTTTCCAAACTTTTGGCCAGCTCCGGTCCCAAAACGCATTTTCCCCATGCATTTTCCCATAGGACCTTTAGCTGCAGCTACAGCACGAACTGCTGAACGGAATTACACCAAATTTGGCAAAGAGGTAGTCCTCAGTTCAGACTCCTGCCTTTTGCTTAAATGGAGTAAATCAGTTCTGTAGTTCCTGAGAAAATTAGAGTTAAAAAGATAGATATATCTGGGTGGAGCCTAACCACACATCTCATTGTGAGATCAGATTGGCTGTCAGTACTTCATCCAAGGAGTGTTGGCAGCCATTTTGGGACCAATATACATGATAATAGAAGGTTTTAAGACTTTAGTTACATTATAAATCATTTGTTGACGGTACCACACTCATTTTAGGAATTGTGGTGTGTTCTAAGGTGATTTTACCATGAGAAAAATCCTTCTGCTGTGATATCATGAATCATGTTTGAGAGAAAACTATTTTCTCATGCTTTTCCCACAGAGGTTTGGAAGGTGATCTATAAGCTAAACTGAGAGCATATTTTCTGTAAATTCACATTATCTTTCTCAGTCATGTGAGAATGAAGTCTGACATTCTCAGTAAAACATGTACATCCAACAAGGGCAGAGACTGTCAGTTGATTCCTTTGTGTTCTACTGCAGCTTCCCAGAGTGTTCCAAAGAACAACTAGAGCGCTAACAGTCCTACTTATGACAAACGTATTGCACACTTGAAGCCATCTTGATTGGAATAAAGTGGTAACTCTTAAAACATTTAATTTAAAAAGGAACACAAAGAGGGGGTTCATTTTGCCATAGAAAGTATGATTAGTGCTGCCGAAAGAAAAATTAGGGCACATTTGGAGTGACTTCTCAAATACTCTTCTATTTCATTAAAAGATTCTGACATGCAGACTGAAACATGCACTTTCAATACCAGCAGCAGACTTCCCTGGTGAGCAGTAGCTTTACTACAGTGATCTAATAAGCAACTAGAGTGCCAACATTCGGAATTTATGGCAAATGTGTGACACATCTGAGTGCCTTCTTGATGGAATCAAAGTAAAAAATTATAAGTATTTCCTACTGAGGAGACTGTAGTAAATGAGGAAATTAGTAAACTTCATAACAAATTAGTCTCCCAAAATGGCCACCAGAGACAAAAGAGCCCAAATGTAGCACAAATATCACCCCGATGTAGCCCAAGTATAGCCCAATGACAGAATGTCCCAGAGTGTTCTAACGAACAACTAGAGCGCTAACAGTCTTACATATGACAAAAGTATGGCACACCTGAAGCCATCTTGATTGGAATAAAGTGGTAACACTTAAAACATTTAATTTACAAAAGAACAAAATGAGGGGATCATTTTGCCATAGAAATTATGATTAGTGCTGCAGAAAGAAAAATTAGGGCACATTTTGACTTCTCAAATCCTCTTCTAATTCATAAAGACATTCTGACATGCAGACTGAAACATGCACTTTGAATACCAGCAGCAGACTTCCCTGGTGAGCAGTAGCTTTACTGACATATCTGAATACCTTCTTGATGGAATCAAAGTAAAAAACTGAAAGTATTTCCTACTGAGGAGACTGCAGTAAATGAGGAAATTAGGAAACTTCATAACAAATAAATCTCCCAAGATGGCCACCAGAGCCAAATGAGCCCAAATGCAGCACACATATCACCCAGATGTAGCCCACATGTAGCCCAATGACAGAAGTGTGCAAAACACTTATTTGTTGTGTATTTGCAGTTTTATATAGTGCAGACTTGTCAGGTATTGAAGTGCTTTACATGAGCATTGGTTACATCACACAAGATCAAATTCATTTTGGTTATAGACAGATAAAGTGATTTGACCAGAATCACAGAATGTTGAGCTGAAGCAGGAACTCCAACCTGGTTCCCCAGTTGCAAAGTCTGCAGCTCTGGAAGTAACACCACATCCTCTCCCCTAGGTGCAACATTTAATCAAGTGGTCAACTGGATAAAAAAACATAAAGATTACAAATAATTTAAAAGTTCTTTGTCGCTATTTGAAAACTCAGAAAATATGTCCTGATTTGGGTTTTGTAGAGCACTAACCATAATGTTCATGCAAATAAGACCCTCTCATATATGTAATTTCTAAAGGAAATGCTCTAGGTATTACAGTTTTGATTACATCAAGATGACGTCAGGCGTTCCACACTTTTGTAATAAATATAGAATGTTAGCAATTTAGTTGTTCATTGGGATACTGTTGAGAGGCAGAGGCCAGGGGCACGGACTCTGAAAATTGAAGGCAGGTAGGAGAGTGCAGAGGCAACAATTTGACCACACTGGGCAGGCAGGAAGGGCAGTGGCAGCACAACAGACTATGGAGGGCAGTGGAAAGGGGGGCAGGGGAAACAAACCAACAATACAGGACTGGCAAGAGAGGCTGTGGCAATATAATAGATCATTGTGGGCAGAAGGAAGAGGCAGTGGTAGTACAACCATAGATGCCAACAGACCCGTTTCATCCAGGAAACGTCCAATGTTTTTAAGCTCAAATGGGCTTTATTTGATCTGTCTCCTGTCTACAATCTCCTCTTTTTCAATGTAACTCAAAGGGGAAAATCAATACCCCAGTTTTTTTTCAAAATCTCCCTTTACCAAGTTCAAAATGTTCGCAAGTATGGTACATTGGATCATGGTAGGCAGGAGGAATTGGGGTAGGGACATGGACTCGGATAACAGAGGACAGGAGGGACATGGAGAGGTGCACCAAACTGACCCTACAGGGCAGGCATCAGGGTTTGCAGCAGCACAATACACCACACAGGGCATGCGGGACGGGAGTGCAGCACAACAATCCATAGAAAGCAATAGGGAGGGGACAGGACCATGCACATGGACAACAGAGAACAGAGGGGAAAGAGGCAATGGTAGCTATCTGACCATAATGGACAGACTGGGGAGAAAGCTGCAGCATAACAGACCATAAAGGGCAGGAGGGACAGATCAGGGGCATTACAATGGAAGAGACAAGCCAGGAGGCAGGGAATAGGGGTCTGCACATGGAAACCGAGGCCTGGGGACTAGGGGCAAGGCAGGAGCAGCAAGATGACCATGGAGGTCAGGCAGGATGGGCACTAGAAACAAGACACACCATGGAGAGCAGAAGGGTGTGGCAGTAAAATGGACCATGGAGGACAGGAGGAAGGGGATAGGGGCATGGCATGTGGACAGGCAGGGTGGAGGTGGCAGGGACAGGTTACAGTCATCTGACAATGCTAGGCTGGTGGGAGGGGAGTGGCAGCTCAACAGAACACTCAGAGTAGATAGGAGTGGCAGGTCCATGGAACATGGTGGGCAAAAAGGATGGAGCAGGGGCATGCACAAAGACATCGCAGGGAAGGGGGAAGGAGAATAGGGGCAGCAAGCTAAGCACAGAGGCTAAGCAGGAGGTCAATGATGGGCCATAGAATTGGGCAATGGAGGGCAGGAGGAGTGGACTGGTACATCATGCGAAATAGAGGGCAGTGGCAGCACATCAGACCATGAATGGCAGGAGGGAGGAGGATAGTCCATGGATTCAGACAACAGAGGATAGGGAGGAGGTGGATGGGGCACCAAGCTAACTGTTCAGAGAAGGTGGGTATTAGGAACTTTATTGTTTTTAAAATGTGTGTCTGTGCAAACTACTTAAAATATGAACAAATATGCAGCATAATCTCACTTTTATTCAGGAAGAAGAGGACGTTTGTGACTGTGACTCCGGGCTCACTTGGCAGAAACACCCCCTGACCCTCCACCCCCATCGCAAAATGTAATGCCCGTGAAAAGGGTAGGTGGACGCAGTGTTATATAGAACATAGTCCTGAGAGCACGATTGAAAATGAAAACTAGATATGGTATAAACTATGCACCAAAAAGTGTGATATAAGATGAACCGGGGCGTGAAATATAATATGCAATACATTGTGCGCAATGACAGATTCATTGGAGAGCGCGAGATAGCACAGGCACTAGCGCGTGCTATGGAATATGCGCCTTGGAGTGTAATATGCACAGGGCAGTGTTGTGTAACCTAACTAGTCTCTAAAGTTGTAATATAAAATATGTGCTGGGGAGTGTAACGTTGCATATGCACTGTGACAAAGATATGGATCCCAGATTGTAATATGTATGGCATAGCGCTGTGCGTTATAACATAGGCATCGAAGAAGGCACTTTAGATGGGGTAATATAACCCGTGCGAAGGCATGTGTGGCATGACATATTCACGGGGTGGTGTTACAGTGCACATGGGCTAGAGAGTGTCATAGCATATGCACTAGCTGGTGGAATACAACACAGAGGTGTGTGGCAATCGGCGGGCACTGGTGGGTGTAACACAGCATTGGGCTCAGCCAGGAGCACACTGTGACTCTCAAGTGAGGTTTATCTCCTTTCCAGAGAGTAAAGTAAAAAGTATTACACATCCGGCGCTGGATGTGTGTTTTATTAACCGTGAGGGGGGTTTCTTGCATAGTTTGGTCGAATTTTTGTTGAATCCCCTTTGAATGGCTTGGTGTGCGTGTGTATTAAATGTGCACGTCAATACCTACCCATGTTTGTATAAATAAACAACAAGGGTGTCTACTTGTGAGAGTACCCACCGGCGGGGGCGCCGGGATTAGGCACGGTAGGGCGTCAGACACGTCAGAGCTTCACAAGCGGTGCAAATACATTCCACGTGGATTCATTGTATGTATGTTCGCCTTTTAATGAATATCACGCAAATCGTCATGGTGATAGGTACATACGGTTTGTCCAGCATGTCCTGGGCGTTTCTATAAATATATATTTTTTTAGTTTAAATAAAAAAAAAAGGCCGGCCCCGGGGGATGGGGTCCCCGGTGCCATAAGTGGCCTGAGGAGGGGGGCAACGCAGCCCCCCTCCTAAAGATTTTTTTTTTTAAAAGGCCATGACCCTGGGGTTGGGGTCCCCGGGGCCGATTAAGGCCTTGGGAGGGCCAATTTTATTTTTTTCATCAAAAAAAATTAGGGTGCAGGCCCTGGGGGATGGGGTCCCCAGGGCCAATTAATTAGAAAAAGAAGGGGGGCCACACAGCCCTCCTTCTTAAAAAAATTAAATAAATAAAAGACCGGCATCGCACCGGAGGCCACGCCCCCTCCATGCATCACTCTGCAAACGCGCCCCTGGCCAGTTGTAAGTTGGGGAGTTAATTCCCCTTCAATACTGAGGGTCCCTGAGGGCCAACTAGCCCAACAGGTATCTCCGGTATGCACCAGGTAGCTGTTCTGAGGCCAAGCCCCTTTTTACACCTCTATGCAACGCATTTCTGTGGCACTTACTGGAGGTACCTAGTGGGCTAGTTTGATCCTAGGGACCCTTAGGATTCAAGGGGACTTAATCTCTCAACTTAGAACGACCACAGGGCGCGTTTACACAGTGGTGAATGGAGGGGACGGGGCCTGAGGTGACGTGTGCAAACACGCCCTGTGGCACGTTTTAAGTTGGGGAAATAATTTCCTTTCAATCCTGAGGTACCCTGGGGGCCAATTAGCCCACCAGGTGCTTCCAGTAAGCGCCACTGCTCTGCGTTGCAGAGAGGTGGTGCAGGCCGTGCTCCTTTTTACACCTCTCTGCAATGGCGCTTACTGGACGTACCTAGTAGGCTATTTTGTCCCTAGGAACCCTCAGGATTCAAGGGGACTTAATCTCCCAACTTAAAAAATGGGCACATGGCATGTTTACACAGTGGGGAAGGGAGGGGACGGGGCCTGAGGTGACGTGTGCAAACACGCCCGATGGCACGTTTTAAGTTGGGGAAATAATTCCCCTTCAATCCTGAGGGCCCCTGGGGGCTAACTAGCCCACCAGGTGCTTCAAGTAAGCACCACTAAGCTGCTTTGCAGAAAAGTGGTCCAGGCCGTGCCACTTTTTACACCTCTCTGCAACGCAGCTCTGTGGCGCTTACTGGAGGTACCTAGTTGGCTAGTTGGACCCTAGGGACCGTCAGGATTCAAATGAACTTAATCTCCCAACTAAAAACGGCCACAGGGCGTGTTTACACAGTGGTGAAGGGAGGGGACGGGGCCTGAGTTAACGTGTGCAAACACGCCCTATGGCACGTTTTAAGAGGTAGTTTTAATCCCCTGCCCTATTATATACTAGGGGCTTACAGAGGAGGTCATGCTAATCACAGGGGACCCCAACGCATAGTGTTCCCTAGTGTATGTAGGTGTTTTCACTGTATTCTGAGTGTCTTTTAACATAGCACTGGCTCTAGGACTGGTTAGTCAGACTCAGTTACCACCAGTATCCGTCTGAAAAAGTTAAGGATTTTGCAATAAGGCTTCTTTCTGCTCTTCTGTTTGTTCTTTATGCACATTATCCTTCTTCCTGCACTTTTCTTCGTCTTTGAGGACTTCTGTTGCTTCTTTCTGCATTTCTTTTTTTTCTTTCTGTGCGTTTTTTCTTCTTTCTTCACATGTCCTATCTCTGTAGGCATAGTTAGAAATTAGCATTTAAAAAACCTTTGAAATTCACTGAAAAAACCATAGGTTTCAGGGGCGTTATAGTTGGACTTTTCACTCATACAAAACCATTGAAATTCCCCTGTTATAGTTAGTTCAGCTAACTATAACTCGTGCACCCGCAATGCACTGCTGATGACATCACATGTGACATCACTCATGACATCACTAGTGACATCTCAAATGACATCACTGATGACATCATCCTTGTGATAGAGTGGCAGACCTCCCCTCCCCCTAATATAACCTTTGATACACACATTCAAAAATAGAAACTAAAATTTTCAAAACAATGGACATACCAATACCAGCTACAACAACCTATTCAGTAATTCTAAGTCCTATACAGTTACTCATACATGTACTCACTCATCATGTGTACTCACACACCTATACATCCTGTTACACAACGCCACTCATCCATAGAGTTACTCACACACATAGTCACTCATGCTAATAAAGAATCAAACATCCATTTACTTGCATATACAGTTATACACACACCACCACACTTACTTCTACAGAAACTTACACATACTTAGTCTTTTAGACAATCACCTATAGAAACACATACTTATTCATACAGGAACTCTTTCAATCTCTCACTCTCACATATACTCACTTATATACACCAATAGTCACATATACTGGTTTAAAACATTGTAGTTACTCATAAAGACACTATTGCGACAGTCTATCACTCACTAACACACCCATGCACACACTCATCCACCCATACAGTCCTGCACACATGCTGTCTTCAACACATACAAACAGTGAGTCACTCATTCATGCACCTACCTATGCACTACGTAATACCCCCCACCGAACCATACAGACACTCAGACACTCATACTGATACTCAAAAACCAACTAATAACCTATATAGACACTCATGTAGCTACTCACCAACCCATGCAGCCACTTATACACAAAGTGAGAGACTGATAAAGATATTTACATATTTAAACATTACTCACTAAGCCATGTATTCAGTAAGATACACTTAATCAGTCAGTTATACAATCAATTTTTCAAAAACAAATAATCCATTTAGACACTTATATACCCATTTATCCTTCCATCGACCTTGAGATATACATATATAAAACATATGTAATTTTCAGAAAAACACACATTCACTGGATGATGCCATCAGTGATGTCATGAGTGATGTCATTTGAGATGTCATCAGTGATGTCATGAGTGATGTCGCTGACCATGTCATGAGTGAGGTAATATGTGACGTCATCAGCAGTGCATTAGCTGAACTAACTATAACGGGTTAATTTAAATGGTTTTGTACGAGTGAAAAGTCCAGCTAACCATAACGCCCCTGAAATGAAACCTATGTTTTTTTCAGTGAAAATATATATATATGCTGTCTCGTGGCGGTGTCCCACGTATAAATACTCCAGCTTCCCAACTTCATCGTTGTGTACAAAGTCAAGCACTCACGGAGGGGGTTTTTTATCGGCTCTTATTTAATTAGCAGATGAATCAAAACAGTTGTTTTTGATTCATCTGCTAATTAAATAAGAGCCGATACAAAACCCCCTCCGTGAGTGCTTGACTTTGTACACAACGACGAAGTTGGGAAGCTGGAATATATATATATATATATATATATATATATATATATATATATATATATATAAAGACAAGTCCTGAACTCCCAATCGAGCTGGGGAGTCTAGAAACAGGTACGGACCACGAAACCCACACGTTGCTGTTTGTCCAATGAGAGTACGCCAAGCAGTTTAAAGTTTCATTTCATTTCTGATTTATTCCATATAAGTCAGACAAGTGTCCGCCTCAGACGCGTTTCGATCGCCTCCGCGATCTTGATCACATATATATATATATATATATATATATATATATATATATATATATATATTATCTACTGGCGGTCGCCAGTAGATAGTTATAGTTAGGACCGTGTTTCCATAGGAAATCCGCAACATTCTATTTGGAATAACTTTGGCGCCGGTCGACGAATCCTCGCAAAATTTTCAAAACTAATGGGGCGCTACGCTCCGCTCCTACCCTGAAATTCTCGGGGGGATTCGTCAAGCGGGGGGCTGAGAAAAAAGGGGGGTCCCAAAACGCGTTTTCCCCATGCATTTTCCCATAGGACCTTTAGTCCGAGCTACAGCCCGAACGGCTGAACAGAATTACTTGAAATTTGGCAGAGAGGTAGTCCTCAGGTCAAGGATGTGCCTTTTGTAGGTCTGGTGTAAATCTGTTCAGTAGGTCCTGAGAAAATAGCATTTAAATCAATATATATATCTGTAAGCGCGCTCCGTGCGCTTACCGTAAGCTTACCGTACGCGTACGGTGCCGTGCGCGAGCTCAATTCTGATTGGTGGTTACATGACTGTAAACATTCGAATCGGTCGAAATCAGGAAGTGTCGGCCGCCATTTTCTGTCTCTCGCACTGAGAAACAAAGGTGGGGAACGTGAAAAGGGGGCAACGAAGAGAGTTGCAGACCCCCTAGTGTTTGTCAGGGGGTCCAAGAAGGACCCAAAAGTCCGAAAAATAAATTTAATAATTTTTAAAATAAATCGCGGAGTGCGCGTACGGTAAGCTTACCGTACGCGCACGGGAAAAAAAATACAAAAAAAAATAAAGAAGTAACAATCACATTTATTAAATAAATTAAAGGACCCACAAGGGAGAAAAAAACAAATGTTACTGTGTAAAAAAAGGCAAGGCGCGCACGGCATGGACTGCGCAACGTGGGTGCTTGGTGCGCGAAGCGCACCGAGCACCCACAGCGCGCGCACGGTGCGCGAAGTGCGCCGTGCGCGCAGGGTGTGCGCACAGTGAAAAACCAGAAAAAAAAATAAAAAATAAATACAGAACTTAGCATTTAAAAAACGGTACAAATTCACTGAAAAAACCATAGGTTTCACACACGTTATAGTTAGGAATTATCATTTACAAAACCTTGCAAATTCACTTAAAAAACCATAGGTTTCACACATGTTATAGTTAGCTGTACATTTCACTCGTAAAAAAACAATGAAATTCCACGTTATAGTTAGATCAGGTAACTATAACTTGCGCGACCGCAATCCACAATGTGTAATTTCAGATGTCATCATTGATGTCATGAGTGATGTCACTGACCATGTCATGAGTGATGTAATATGTGACGTCATCAGCAGTTTATTGTGGGCGCGCAAGTTATAGTTACCTGATCTAACTATAACGTGGAATTTCATTGTTTTTTTACGAGTGAAATGTACAGCTAACTATAACATGTGTGAAACCTATGTTTTTTTAAGTGAATATATATATATATATAACATAAACTTGACAGAAACACACAGTCACTGGATGATGTCATTAGTGATGTCATCAGTGATGTCACTGACCATGTCATGAATGATGTAATGTGTGACGTCATCAGCAGTGCATTGCATTGAATTTTTCTGGTTTTGTACGAGTGAAATGTCCAGAAATATCCTGCTGTTCATAAATGACATGTACAAACAGCTTCAACATTGGTCCCCCCACATTTTAATGTGGCTCAGCTATATTGACGACCTTTTTCTGCTTTGGAAATCTGATTCTGTAGAGAAGTTTGTCAAGGAAATAAACAAGAATTACCTGAATCTTTCATTCACAGAACAGTAACACCAATATGGAATTTCTTAAATTTCTCTTAAGCTGGAGGTAATAGACACACACCTTACACCAACAGTGTTCTGAAAGATGACCACAGGTAATACAATACTGCATGCCACAACCTCACAGCCTAAACCAATAAATAACAGCCAACCGTATGGAGAAATGCTACGAGCTAAAAGAATCTGTAGTTCAAAAGCTCTGTACGACAAAACATAAGGAGATATAATCACAAGATTAAGGGACCAGGGATATAATGACGAGGCCCTGACAAGAGCAAGGAACAAAGTAGCTAATACAAATAGGGTGGTTCTATTATTTAATATGCCAGCACAGAAGTTGCATACAGTTAGTGTTGATTCATTACCACATATAATAAACACCATAAGGAACTGAGACAGGCCATGCGAAAACACTGGCATTTAATCCAATAAAACTCTGTAATTGGATCAGAAATCAACACTAAACCCCTAATCCCCTATAGGAAATCACAATCTATGAGGGACACTTTAGTCAAGATCGAAATTAGTACCAACAGCAATTTGTTAAAAAATGCTACAAACGCAAGCCTGTCTACATGGTGAGAACATTACGGAGATTAAGACAGATTTTGGTGAACAGATACAAATCCGTAAACATTTAAAGTGGAAATCAGAATATGCAGTTTATCTGCTTGCATGCCCCGGGCCAAAGAAATACATAGGCAGCACGATATTACAGGCCCACACGAGCATTCTGCAACATATTCGAGAAGTGAAGAATACAGATGAAACATACCCTGTAGCGAGGCATTTCAAGGAAAACCATGGGAGTAATTGTAATTTCTTGACATATAGTGAACTAGATCAGGTGAAGAAATCCTCCCTGGGGGAGATGGAGAGAAGTCACTGAGACAACTTGAGTGCAGATATAATTTAAAAACTAGAAATGAAAGAACCTATAGGATTGAATGTTTACATATTTATGAAAGGGAATTTAACTTCATTCCTTGCCTCAGAAATGTTAAAAACATTTTTACATTGTACGTATTGAATACCTTGTGATATACTTTTGCATAAACGTGGATATTGATCACATTGTCTTTTCGTTTATTTATAGGGCCGTATACAGATATGCGCTGTTTCATCAAATTGGGAATGCAGGAGAGCTAATATATCTTTTTCTTTTGATTTTGGGCATACCATATATTTTTGAAGTGTATTCTCTTCCCCTTCATTTAGTATGTTAAAGCAGGTAGCCCACTGGGGCGTGATATGCGAGGAGTTGTGCTACATCAAATTAATGTATTTATACATATATATTTATAGAGGTCTTATATATTGACAAATTACATTTTGATCGCCAAGTTTAAATATTTGGATTAACAAGGTTTGATATAGCAAGGATTAATTAGCCTTTGCCCATAGGAGCTTAATTGTACAGAATACATTGCTATTCAGGCACACGCTGAAAAATGAAAAAATGAGAAAATTAATACATGTTTGATTATAAGTTAATGGATTTGAAGGGTTTGAGATATCTGCATGCTTTTTCTAATTTCTTCCCAATGGGGCTTTATCTCATTGAAATTACTAAGCCTGGGCAAAGCACTACGCTACGCTCACGTAGTTTGCGAAATTTGTGCTACTTCGCACTACGCGAATTGCACGTAGCACAGTGCGAACACGTGTAGCGTAGTGTTGCGTAGTGCAGCGGTCATTTTTTGCTTGCTCGCGGTCCTCAACGTCACGTTGGCGACCGCGAGCAAGCAAAATGACATCCCGGCGAGACTTTTTCCTCGTTCGCGATCAGCAACATCAAGTTGTCGATCGCGAGCGTGGAAAATAAACCTCCTGGTGAGATTCTCAGTGCGAGGAGGTCATGTTTCTCATTGCGAGTGGTCGCGTATGCTCGCGACCGCTCGCGATGAGAAACTACCAGTCCGCGTTGAGAAACCTGCCGCTCGAGTAAAAATCTACTCGATCAGAAGAAAACTACAGCTCGCACTGTGCAAGATGCCGTTTTCAATGACTGCACAGTGCCGGTTGCTTGTTCACACTGTGCAATGATTAAAAACGACATCTTGCACAGTGCGAACAGGGCACTACGCAGTTCGCGAAGTGCTACGCGTAGCTCGCGAAGTGCACTTTGCGTAGCTTCGAGTAGTGCTACTTCCCAGGGTTAGAAATTACAGTTCGGTACAACATCTTTGTTTTAATGCAGAACATGTTTATATTTATTTAGGTATTTACTAGATGCAACTATGTCATAAAAACATTAATAATGTATAATTAACATAATTTCAATGTTAATGAGTACTCAATGTAGAGGTCTATTAACTCACATTCCGGCAAGAGTGAACAATGATCACCTGGGTCGGCCACATTCAAGGAGGAATATTTATTATAAATTTGGGGGAGGGAGCCACACATGGCCCCCCTACCCAGCCCGCTTTCGGCCCAGGGGACTGCCACTCCTAGGGCCCAGCCATCTCTTAATATATTGGTATTGGGAGGGGGACACGGCTCCTCTCCCAGGCTGATTACGGCCCCGGGGACCGCCACCCACCCCGGGGCCCAGCCATAACAATTATGGGGGAGGGGGTCTGGCCATGCCAAAAAATGGAAGGTGGGCCACATGGCCCCCTCCTGGAGATAATAATTGCTCTGGGGACCCCATCCCCCAAGGCAACTCTAGCTATGTCCTGGTGTGACCACCTTGGGACATACCGCTTTCCCTGCCCACACTGGTGCGGCCAGGAAAACCTGTGTTCGCATTCGCTTGGCGGGAGCAATTTCAAAGCTTCCAGCTTCCAGCTTCCACCTTGTGAGACCAATCACTATATCCACTCATGAAAAATGTTTCCGCCCACTCGGAGAGGACTTCACAGCAGGCAGGGAAAACAGATGATGAAAAAATTGTGCAGGGAGAATCATCTTTAGCTGCTCACTGCAGGTGAGAGCAATGGCAGCTCCCGCTGAAGGCGGGAAGACGGCTGCGGCTGTGGGGGCATTGGGGCTCCTCCAACAAATAGGAAGTGGGTGCCCTGGGTGAGCTCCAGGGCACCACCATTTTTTGGCCGGGCACCAGGGGATGGGGTTACCAGGGCCAAAATGACCCTGGGCAGGGGGGCTGTGTGCCAGGTTGGTTGCATGCAGGGGACTTGATGCAGGGAGAACTAGTTCAATAACAAACAATGTGATGTCAGAGCCCTTCACAACCGAGGGGATCCCCTTAATGCAGATGTTCTTGCACCTTGACCTGTTCTCCATCTCCTCTGCATGTGCCTGAAGGTCTAAATGTTGGTCATGGAATTGGAGAACCTCTTGTTGGAGCTGTTCAATGTCTTCATCACGGATCGATTCAATGCCCTCCAATGACACGACCCTGTCTCCCAGACTGTCTATATCCCAGAGCTCATTCCTAAGATAATTAGAGAGATCCCATTTAATGGTCTGAAGGTCATCTCATTAGGAAGCAAACAGGGCCTCCAGAAAGGGGCGGGTGACTGGGGCCCCCACTCCTCCAGGATCCGATGCGATGTCTTGTTCTAAGGATGAAGGGGATCCTTCCTACTGTGGGACAGGGGTTTTAGTGAGCATGGCCTTCAATTTACGATCCTTTTTCCCCGTCCTGTGGCCATGATCTTCTTGACCTAACGTGTTCTCACAGCGGGAGATGAGGGTGAGTTCTCCGTCACCCCGTCGAAAGAGATGCATACCCAGTGGACAGGTTGAAATAGGCAAACAGATGTCACAGATATTGCGCAGATGTTCAGTCTGAAAGGTTGCTGGGAGTCCTCTCTAGGAACCTGCAGCTTGCTTAGCATCACTTAGTGCGCCCAGGAGGAAGAACAATATTTAAGTAGCTGCACGTAGAGGAAAGATCCTAACAGGATCCTGCAGAGGGGTGGTCTGACCCCTAGGGGGAATGATCCTTGGGGTTGAGGCAGGATTGTCGTCCCGGTTGAGGAGCCCATATCCCATGTGGAGAGTATTTGATTGGGCCCAAAATCTATGCCTCTCTGAATGGCATTACACTGTTGCAGGATGTGGGCTACATGATCCTGCTCTCAGGGTGTCCTCCGGATCTCCTAGGAGTGTTGCAATACTCAGATGCCACAAAAAGTGGTACAGTCTCTCCGAGGGGGTCCAAGGAAACTGTCCCCTAAGTTAGCAGGCGCCTACCGGCGTGGGTGCCCTGTATTCAAGGCCCTATGGGCACATGTATCTATAGAGTGGGTCGAGGCAAAAACCAGAGGTCTGGAGCGAGAAAACGAGAGTCCCCCCAATCATCGGGCCCATCTCCCAACAGGATCCCCTGAGTTATGTCAAGTGAAGCTAGGGCCAGGGACACTTATCTGGTCACAGTTGGGGGCCGGGCACTGGCAATCCAAAGACCCCATTGGTAGAAGATGGGCTGAGCAGGGACCTGTAGTCTGTTATCAGGGCAGAGAAGTGTTTTTAAACAATTGTGATGGAAGTTTAGAGCAGATAAATAACAATGCAAGTTAATTTACCCTCTTCCACTAACTTTGGTAGAAGTTAATGTTTAATGTCTATATTACCTCTAGCTTTACTATAACTTAAAGGGGAGGCCAACAATTGCAATTCCCCAAACTAATGCCCGCCAATATTTCAGAGACAGTAGCCTGTCACCTACACATTTCCCTATGGAACATTTCCCATCTAATTACAGGCACCAGTAGGTCACAATGTTCTCATTGGCCAAATGCACATGAAGAGAATGCCAGAAACTAGCTTAAGTTCCACCCAACCCCATCATTACATTCATAGTCACAGCTAAAGTTCAGGAAAAGTAGCTGGATACATAATATATCATTTGTTTGCTAATATAGTTCTTTCACATGTCACATGCAAGCTAAAGCATCCATTTGCTGTGATGATGGTGTACCTGATACTTTTTAATAAATGGATGATTTGTCATCTTAGACTGGAAAACACGTGTTGCCGCTTGCTCCTTGCAAGAATAGCTGAAATAGGTGTCCCATTGTAGTCCTTCTTTGAAGTCAAGGATTCTACTTTTTTAACATATGTACTGAACTATTGTCAGTTCAAAAGGAAATATCAGTGGTAATAATGTAATAATGCTTCCAGTATCATATCCTGCCAGATTACTTTCTGTCCTATACCCCCACCTCCAGGGCCATACACCCCAACCAATGTGTGAGTGATGCTTTACAAAGGGATGGTACATAGCGAAATTTACACTAACTGACAACCATCTCACAAGTGTGTCCTCTTTTGCGACCTATTAGACTTCCTGGGAGCACTCAGCAAAGTGGGAGACCATTCCTGCGTGTCTGACCAGAAATGTACATCCTTGCCTACAGCTCGTCCCTCCTACTTCACTTTGTCTTTGAGCTCACCTGACCGCATGAGTGCTGAGCAGTAAAGTACAAACAACACCATTGAGCTCAGGTTGTGTTTTTTATTTTTTGGTGTACTGGTTTACTTTATCTTCAGGATCTCTTCTTTGACCAATTGAATTCACTGCTAGGAATGCTACCCTAGATGATCTACTTTGAATGGGACATTTGTAGGGCACTCACATCCCATTTCGCTGCTGACACTGTATGTTTTAGAAAATGGTTTTGTGCACTTAGTAGGGGGAAAATGTCAACAGGGGTAGTGAAGGATGGCTAGAGTAATCCCTTTTTATGTCGAGCCTGGGCAGCACATGCACTGCTCAGCGATGAATGCTGTATTGAAGTAGGGACTTGAAGCTCCACTCACTGTCCGTCCATATTTTTCATTGGGTTGTGTCATTGTCCACTGTAAACTGTGGCTGTTCATTGGTCAAAAGGCGTAGTAGTCTCTCCTTAGTACCGCCTTGTCTCATTTTGTACCTCACATAGCGACACACCCTGTTATGTGTGTTGTTACTTGGTAGGCTTTTATTACAGCCTCCGAGCACTATTTCTTTCAGTGGTTTTCACCTGCCTGCTGTTGTAGGCAAGACACTCTCTCTCCTAACACCTTCTTATAATTTTTTTTAATAGCACAGCACACCACAGTGGCAGCTGCGCCTTTATTTTATTTGCTGTGCCAAACACAGCTGTATGTTTGTATTCCTTTTTTATTCACTGTATTTTTTTAGAAGCACCCTGTACCGCACTTTCACGTTAAAAGAGGTCATGCCCCTTTCTTCAGATGAGCCGCATCTAAAGAAACGTCCGCTGCAGCTAATAAAGTGAAACCGAGGCATGGGACACTTTTACAAAAATAAGCATTTGTTGGTCAACTTGACAAACAAATGTTTTTTTGTTGTAAAAGACCCCATACCGTGTTTTTAATGTAATGGTGACCGCAGACCTTTCTTTAGATGCGGCTCCTCTAAAGAAAGGGGCATGGCCTCTATTAACATGAAAGCGTGGCATGGACGCTTTTACAAACAAAGTATTCGCAATGCAATAGGTCTCACACTTACAAGAGTTTAAGCTATTTTTATTTACAATGCTGATAGCTTAAACTCTTGTAAGTGCTAGACCTGTTGCATTGCAAATGTTTGTTTTAATACAATTGTGATGTGGATGGTGGAGAACAGAATGGGGAGAGAGAGAGATACATTATGAACACACAGGTACTGCTCACATTTTCTTCAAAAAGTGTTTGAAGCAAATTTGCTTCAATGTGCCTCATGGTAGGTGTGTTAGAGATCCACTTTTGGTGTAGGACTGCTCATTTTGAACTTTACATCTAATGCAGGTGTCACCTGCCGTCCTGGGCCTGTGCTCCAGTGCATGTTGGTGGTTAGCTATGGAATTCTTTTCCTTTTATCTTCCTGGACATTTCTGTTTGTGGATATTGAGTATCACAAAGGATTGGGGTGGAGTCACATTTGGATTGGTAAAGTGTGTTTTTTTTTTGCGGAGTGGTCTTTGCTGATTAATTGTATTAGCCACCTAAGTCTGCAATTGTGTGGCTTGCTCGAAAACACACTTTCCCTTTCTTATAACAATGAGTTTGGATATGTCTTGATTGGTGTTGGTGCAGCTGAAATGTTCATTCACAATTTGCCAACTATTCACCATTCAAGCATTACTTAAACACTCATTCATCATCCGCCAGCAATTTAAGATTCAGTCATCATTCACTTTTTAACTTCCATTCACCATGCAGTCACAATCCATTTACCATCTATTCACCAAGCATCCATCATTCAGCATTCACAATTCACAAACCAGCCATCCTCCTCATTCCATTCACCATCCACAAGTAATCCACCTCTCTTCCATTCACCATCAATTCAAAATCCATTTAAAGTTCACTGTCCGTTCCTTCACCATTCATTCATTCCACCAGACATCATCCATCATATCCCCATTCACTTCTATCCTGTTCCCATATATTCGCCAGCTTCCATTCATTCTTTATCTACAAATTCACCATCCATTGATTCACTATCCCTGCATTCCTCAATCCTAAAAATGGCTTTGGGAACTTGACAAAATGCTCCAGGTGATCTTGCTGTTGACCACTACGAATTGAGCACCATATACACAGGTGGCACCAGAACTTGACACAAAACGTAAGAGGTGACCTCCAGTTTCGGTGCTTACACGCCTTCATCACGACGCTGATCGTCAGTTTCACAGTGCATACATACAAACAATTAGTGCTAACATCACAGTAAACAAAGAATAGGGTAAGTCCATAAGGGCACATACTACAGCCATCTGGTAAGGGCTTTATACACATAATATGCTTTGCAGCACTACTAATGTAGCCTTCATGTAAAGTTATTGGGCCCGATTCACATAACTAACTTAAGACAAAATCCTAAACTTACTACCATTTTCGTATTCACAGAAGGCCCTTACGCATTTTGGTATTCACAGAAGACACTTACTCACTTCGGTATTCACTGAAGTTAGGAGTCCTAACTTTAGGACTCCTAAATGCCTTCTGTGAATACCGAAAGTCTTAAAATTCGGATTGTTCTCAGTTTAGGAGTCCTAAAGTTAGGACTCCTAACTTTACTACTACTAAACTTAGAAAAATCATAATTTTAAGGCTTACGGTATTCACAGAAAGCATTTAGGAGTCCTAAAGTTAGGAGTCCTAACTTTACTACTACTAAATTGAGAAACATCCTAATTTTAAGAATTTCGGTATTCACAGAAGGCATTTAGGAGTCCTAAAGTTAGGAGTCCTAACTATACTACTACTAAACTGAAAAAAATCCTAATTTTAAGAATTTCGGTATTCACAGAAGGCATTTAGGAGTCCTAAAGTTAGGACTCCTAACTTCTGTGAATACTGAAATGAGTAAGTGTCTTCTGTGGATACCAAAATGGTAGTAAGTTTAGGATTTTGTCCTAAGTTAGTTCTGTGAATCGGGCCCATGGGCTTTAAACATGCTATCAAAGGCATTTTAGTAATCATTTGTAAAGCCCTCTCCTGCAGTCCATCAAAAGCATGTTTTTTAAGACAGTATTTCAAGTTGTTGGGATTTTTAAAGAACTTCTACATCTGCGCCATATTGAGATGCTCGCACGCAACATTTCTTACAATGGATATTGCCCCAGTGGGCTAACCATGTTCCTCTGTGTACGTGCCAGTCTCTCAGGACCCAGCAATCAAACGATTCGAAGAAAAAATTCACTCCCGTAAGTATCATGACAGCATATTGACTTTCATACATCTGAGTTATATTAGGAAGGCAAATTTTAAGGCATCAATGGTTGTTTGCTGTATCAAGTTACATAACATTTCTTACAAGGGATACTGCCCCAGTGGGCTGGCCATATTACATTATGCAAATATTGTTCACATTATAACCAGCAATCAAAGGTTAGAAAACAAAATTGTACAGGACCTTCCTGGGTGTCTAAGGTAAGTCTGATGTAGCTAGGTACAAAAGAATAAGTGTACAGAAAAGATAAGGTGTGTACAGGGTGCTATGAAGACCTAGTGGGCTGTAGCCAAACTGTTAGTTCATTACCAGTCAGTTATAACTTGTTTGGTAGGATTCCCTGGTTGGCGGCCAAGCTTGGGACCTATTGAGCATCTACTGACATTGCTAAAAAGTGTTATTTTTTACACCAAACATTTGATACCACCACATCATGTTTCGGGGCCTCTCTTGTCATGGGCGATAGACTCAGTCACACAAGTGGTGTACTGTTTTCATTGGTAGAAGTGTGTAAGCAAATAATACTAGAACATTCATCATTACCAATTGAATTTCGCTCCATTGGTTGCTTCCAAATGTCAGCCAGTGTTCAACAAAGAACACATTTAGCAAAATGGCCTAGTATGAGTAAACCCAAATTCAGAGATGTACAAACATCCACTGTTTGTAAACTCAGACCTTTGTGAACTTTTCAGAAAATAAATGTCTCCTTCATGCCCATTTTTCTGTCATTAGCCTTTACCATATGAATTGCTGTATGGTCGATATAGAGTGATTCAGAGGTATCTTGCAGACATAATACTATGTTACGTTTGAAAATCAGTCATTGGAAGAAAAAATTAGAGATGGAAAGGCTGTCACTAATTGCAATTGTTTCCTATTTCTTTTCATGTTGTTTTCAATTCAACAGATATTTTCTCTGGGAAAACCATGAGAAATCTGCTCAAATAACCCTTTACTGCAATCCAAATTTTGTCTAGTTTTACAGAAATGTATAGCTTTCTAGAGTCACCCAAGGGTTCACACATCTTCAGCCCAAACAGCAAACATATTGAACTCATAAAAAACAGGAAAAATTGCCTATCACTTAGAAAAATGCAAAAACGGTGGTAAAACAATTGGCTTAATTTTACAACTCTGCTGGTTTCTGAAAGCTGGAAAGATAGTGTCTTCGCACAGCAAACCTTTTGTTGATGCCATTTTTAGAAAAAAACATGCACTCTCTTGTGCATGTTGTCGTGTCCTTCAAGTACTGCACACTGAGACAGGTAAGTGATTATGTGATTCTTTATTTCTTTGGTTGCATCTGTGCCCACACGCACGTCCGTCTCCAGTGACTTCGTGTCCAGAATGCCCTCCCCACTCCCCTGACCGTAAGTGGTGTCCGGTTCCTGTCCCCACCCCACCAGTTGGGTACAGGGTCCTAGTGCCCCCTTTCCCAAGTCACTACATCTCCCCTTTGTTGCAAGAAAATGACAAGAGAAAACGGTGAGTGAGAGAGAGAGAGAGAGAGAGAGAGCGAGAGAGGGAGAAAGAGAGAGACGTATCGTTGTTCCCATCATTACATTTCTTCAATCAGCCTTTTTGGTCTTTTGCTCACTCTTCTTGGACAAGTTGCTTCCTTTCCTTTCTACGATCCCTCTTCTTGTCCCTCACCATGGTCTGATCTTCTTCCTTTGTTGTCCATAGTTTAATGTCTCTCATCTGTGTCTGTGTTCACTGCTGCTGTGTCCTCTCCATCTTCATCCACGATCTTCAGTCCCTTGAAGTTAGAACTGTTCCTTGTTATTCGGTAGGGGCCTGTCGCCGTCGTTATCATGGGCCCCTTGACATTTGTCACTGTTAACGGTTCCTTTGAGAACGTACTGTCTGATCATCGGATAGGCTTTCATCTTCTCTTTGACCTCCTGGTCTCTGACAGCAATGCTGCTGTGCTCTGGTGGCACCGTTGCTTCTAGTTGTGGTAGCCTCGTCCTGCTTGTCCTTCCCAGCACTAGTTCAGCAGGCATCGTCCCGTGGAGCTGTGAGGGGTGTTTCGGTAATCTCGTAGTACCTGACAAAGTGCTTGTCCTATTGATATCTGCGTCAGCTTTGCTCTTTGGGCAGCCTTCTTTATGTTTCCCATGAACCTCTCCACCATGCCATTCGCTTGTGGCCACAGAGGTGCTATGAATGCCTAGGTAGTCCATGGATTTTCGAAACTCCTCCCCTAAGAATTGTCTGTTTTTAATGTCTGTGGGGAACCCCAGGCTGCAAATATGTCGTCCAGTACTGGCAGTGTTGCGCTTGCTGATGTCGATGAGACTTGTCGCACTACGGGGAATCTTGAATATTCATCAATGATCACGAGCAAGTAGTTGCCCGTGTCCAGAAGCCCATAGAAGTCTGCTGCCAACGTTGTCCACACTGCTCCTGAAAGGTCCGAAATTTGTAACGGTTCAGGCTTTTCTGGCTGTCCTGTTGATTGGCAGATGTGGCAATTTATGATAGTGTCCTCCACCATTCTGTCTAGGCCAGGGAACCATACATTCTACCGTAGCAATTTTTTTGTTGCGACCATGCATCTGTATGATTCATGTGCCAAATTTACAGTTTGTCGACGTAGTGCACTTGGCATGATTATCCTTGTTCCTCTCATTATAATTCTGTTTACAGTCTCTGATAGTTCTTCATGTTTTTTTTTTAAATGCTAACATCTCCTCCTTGTTTACTCCTTCTTCCATGGTGCTGTTGTTGTTGACGTGTCTCCATCCCTGCTGTCTTGTTACCACTTTCACCGCTTGCATTGTGGCATCCCTCCCTGTTTCTTGCTTTAGTTCCACTATTGTTATTGATGCCAGAGCGTTCTGTTTTAGCACAAAGTTTAGGTACTCTTCTGCTATTGATGTATTCTCAGGTGCCTGCGGTAAGGGGTGTAGTGACATGTAATCAGCCAGGTTGTGTTCTTTTACCGGCTTGTGCACGATCTTGAAATCATAGTCCATCAGTCTTATACCCCATCGCTCAATGCGACGCGGTATCTTTGCATTTGGATTGCCATATATTGTCACCAGGGCCTGATGGTCAGTTATGATGGTGAATGGTTTCCTGTAGATGAACATGGGGTATTGTTCACATGCCCATACCACTGTTAGGCTTTCCTTTTCTGGTTGCGAGTATGCCCTTTCAATGTCAGGCAGACTTTTGCTTGAATATGCAACAATCTTTCGTGCAGAGTTCCTATCCGGCAGATGTTGCACTAAAATTGCTCCTAATCCGACCGGGCTGGCTTCCACCGTTAGCTCCGTGCATAATAATGGATCGAAATAGGCAAGATGATCCACAGCTATTACAGCATGTCTGAAGGCCTCAAATGCCCGATTGGTTTCTTCTGTCCAGATGAATTTCTGACCCTGCTTCGTTAGGTCCCGAAGCGGTGTGCTCACCGTGGCGAAGTCTTTTATGTAGCGAGCACAGTAGCTGGCAAGCCCAAGAAATGACCTCACTTCTGCAATGTCAGTTGGAGGACTCGCCTTTTCCAACGTCTCCACCTTGCTGGAGTCCGGCCTCATTCCTTTCTTGGAGAAGATATGTCCGAAGAATACCAGTTAATTTCTCCCCAGTTCGCACTTGTCTTCATTCAGTGTTAGTCCGGCATGTTCCAGATGCAGGCATACTTCACACAAAATTCTGTCATGTTCTTGCTCTGACTGACCAAACAACAAAATGTTCACCCATGCAGGCGCCTGCAAAATGATTGCCTCTGTTGCATTTCCTGCATATCTGGCCCATCGCCGGGCATGCTCCGACATGTGGAAACTCGAGTCCGCATCGATAGCATGTTCTTTCTTGCGTTTTTCTTGGCAGTGGCGTGGTGTTTTCTTTCTTCCTGTTGTTTCCAGTCATGTGGTTCGTTTGCTCCACTCTTCTTTCTTTTCCGAGTTCCATCTGTCTTGCATCTGTTTTTGCTCTGGCTTCCGCCCGGGCCATGGTCAGTATTTTCTCTAGCAAGGTCGGTTCTTTCAGAATTAGTGCGCGGAACTCCACAGACTGACAGATTTCAATGATGCGCAGTCAAATCACCTGTTCATTGTCAAACTTATCGAACGTATCGAATTCGCAATATGTGACCAGTTTTCGCAGTCTTGTTGCGAAGTCGTCGAGGGACACCTCTGCTCGTTGACATGCGGTGTTGAAGGTGTACCTTTCGAAATCAATGTTTCTTTGCGGGTCAAACTTATCTGTGAGGCACTTTATCACTCCCTTGTATGTTGCTGTTTGATCTTGGGGAAACGTTATTAGCAGGTCTTCCACTTCATCCCCTACGAAATTTAAAAATAGATCTGTGTGTTTGGCCTCTGCCATGTCTGTGGAGCGCATGTATCGTTCGAACTGTTGAATCCATCTTTCCCACCTGATACCTATCTGTGGTTCCGATAAGCTGAATGGTAGTGGCCTGTGAAAAATGGCCTATGCGCTATTCTTGTCACTTGCGGCATCGGTCATTTTGTTGACGTGCAGGTCTTCGTCTTTATCCGGTGCTTAATTCCTTTATTATATTTTCTCCTGTTTATTTATTTTCTTAATTTCTTTGTGTATTTCTTTTATTCCTTTGTTTTCACTCTTTGTTGTTGTTGTTTCCTTTCAATTCCCACTTTCTTCCTTCTTGTGCTTTATTTTCAGTTTGCCTGATTCCTAAACTGGCCTCTTCTTTCCTGCCCCTTATTGGCTCTCTCGCCTGACCCTAAGATGGCCGCCGAGATTTCGGTGGGCGAGATTAGGTATTCTTTATGTGGCCTGGCCTCAAAATGGCCGCCCGATCTTCCTTAGCTTCTCATTGGTTGTTCTGCCGGACTCCAAGATGGCCGCCGCGCTCTCGTGAGATTTTGGCTTGAAATCTCCACGCGGGAGGCTCAAAGCTGTCTTGGCAGTCGGCAGTCGGATTCTCTCGTGGTCGGGTGATTTCTTGCCTCCCTTACTCCTCACCTCACTTGATGCGGCCAGGGTGGGCTCCCGATGTCGCTGCAGGTGCTAGCACGTGGACCAGGGTGGGCTCCTGGCTCCGCTTTTCTTGCGATCGGGGTGGGCTCCTGATTTCGCGTCTTCTTCTTTTGGGGCGCACGGACCAGGGTAGGCTTCTGGTTTCGTCTTCTTTTAGGTTTAGATTTTCGTTTAGGTGATCGGCGGACTAGGGAGGGCTCCTGTCTCCATTTGGATGTCATCGAGCAGCGCACGCCTCTGATGTCGATTCCTGATCCCACCGGATCGTTGCCAGTTGTCGTGTCCTTCAAATACTGCACGCTGAGACAGGTAAGTGATTATGTGACTCTTTATTTCTTTGGTTGCAGCTGTGCTCACACGCACGTCCATCTCCTGTGCCCTCATGTCCAGAATGCCCTCCCCACTCCCCTGACAGGAAGGGGTGTTCTGTTCCAGTCCCCTTCCCACCAGCCGGGAACAGGGTCCTAGTGCCCTCTTTTTCCAGGTCACTACACATATTTTCCTTTTTTCCCAACAAAAAACAAATTAGTGCTATATTTTTACTATTTTTTCAGGCTCCTCAAAGGCAATCCACAAACCCTGGGTACCATTAAAATCGCCAAGTTACAATGGCAAAAGAAAGCAAATTTGGCCTGAAAAGGTTTAGGTGAAAACAAGTTATGACGGATTCAGGATAAAGTGCCCCTACCTTCAAAAAGCGGTTCAGCACTGGGGTGGGGGCAACCCTAAGTGGTCAAACAATGACTGAAATGAACAGTCATTAGAAGAAAGTCATTCACATGAGCATGTTTATTTTTTTATAAAATTATAGTTTCAGTCAAGCAGGAATCTGAAAGTATAGCTATACCTGAAATTGCAATACATCAAAATGCATAAAATATTTTTCAAAACAAATTACTAGCTGCATATAGGTGAATTACATTTTTCATTAAAGACTCCACATTTATTCCACCAATTTAAGATCATGACCAAGTAAAATGCTTTCTGCTGTCTTTCCTCTTTATGTTCGGTCGCAAATTCTTTACAATATATAGCAAAAGGTACTGTATCCCATATATTAAAGAGGTAAACAGTGATGGAAGATGGCTGGAACACTTTTTTTCACAGTTTAATCTCTCTATTACTGGTCTACTACTTCTCATTGTTTTTATCCCAGAATATTTGAAAGTCAGCTCATTTGTGACCGCAGCACATGTTATTTAAATTACTTGCATTGAACCACATTATAATTTAATATATTCTCTTATCTGTTGTCATTAAAAGATGTTAACAAAATGCTTCTGTAAAAAAGGGTGCTTTGAAAGAAGCTTTAGGTCTTCACAAAAGTAAGGATGTTAAAGTTAAGAGTAAAATAATATGCATTCCTCCCTTTCTCCTTTTTTTTCAAATGAGACCTGGGTTTTTTTTCTTCGTAAAACCAAGCAGTGTATAAACATCAGAGACATGAACCTGCAGCCCTCCAGCAGAGCCCACAGCCTTGAAGAACACCTCAATTCGCAGTTGAAGTTTCACGGTTTGACACCTACAAACACCTTCGCGGGCTTGAATGGACTTTCTCCCGCAGTTACTGTACTTGTGATGGAAATATTAGAACAAAGAGGTCCGTCCGTAGAAGGCTTGAAGGTACAAAGGGTTAGCTCTCTTTTATGTGGGTTAAAACCTGCACACGGATTTCAGACAAGCGATGAAGTTTAATTCTCAAGTGGCCCATTTCCAATTGGCTGGCAAGTTACGGGTGCAAATTGGTCATTTCCTAACAACCGCCCGGGGGAATAGGGTGACAGTAATTATGACTTTTACAGTTTGCACCTGATTTCGAGCTGCAGACCTTGGAATGAGGACTCATGCGGAAATTGTTCATATTTCTGCGTAAAATGACATTCAGCCATGTTTGCCCACACAATTTGAAGCAGTGCTTACCTGCTACAAACGGGACGAGCAAACACCTGCATATAGCATAAGATTTGCTAAACCTGCAATCACGTTTCACTTGCAAACGGAGTTTCACCCTAAACGGTAGATGTTGGCTCCACCCTTACACGATTGGATAGGCCATATATGTTTTACTTTTAGCCATATATGTTTGCGTAACACAATTACAACAACGAGATATAAGGTGCACTAAAAGCGCATAAAGTGTATTCATTGTGTGGCTTGATGTATCTCTGTGTGTTTATTAAGATTTTCTTTTGCAGGATTATCTGGATAGCTGATATTAATCTTCTATAACTTTGGCTTGTAAGGGGATGTGCTAAAATGCATTTATTGCAATGCATTTGCTAGAGGTTGGAGAAAATGAATTATATAACTTGTGCATACTAATGTTTAAGGTTTTGCTAAAATGTTAGTTCTCACCTATAGCTACATGAATGTATTACTATATTTGAAGTGTATTCATTTTGTAATATTAATATTGTGGCCACATGTGCACATATATTCAATTGTCGGGTGCGCAATGTTTATTTTAATTAGCCAGCAAAGCTAAATGCCTTAAGCTTTTGGGAAGTGAAAGTTTAACCTTCACCGTGATAGTTACTTGCGTGCATATTCGCTCTCTGCACTTGGAGACCAAGGGGCATGTTATCAAAGAATAGCGATAAACATAGCTAAGCGCACTTAGCGCGTTTCTGTTTATCGCCATCTATCGCCGGATTACATCGCTGTGTTAGCGGAGTATTATCAACGCTTTGCTTACAGGTGATGTAATTCCAGCGATAGAGGATGAAAATGAGAAATAGCGTATGAAATCCAGCGAAGATTTCACAGCGCTATGGACCTGCTTGCTGATAGGGGAGTGTGGACCTAAACATACAATCAACCTCCCATTATTAGCATAGCTAAGTCAAATAAAAAGCAGACGTTAAATTCCAGCGATAAACGTGGTTAGCGCGTTTTTTTTATCGCTTTGCGGGTCTGCTGCAGGTTTGTAAATAGCACAAAGCCGTGTCAGCGTGAATTGACATGGAGTTATGGACGGGAACGCCTACTTTGCATGTCATTAGCGATATTGATTGCTGACATGCAAAGTAGCAAGGAAACACGTTAGTGTGTCCTTGTTGATTGAGTGATAAAAAAATCACCGCTTGTTCGGCGCAATGTGCTGAAAAAGCAGCAATTACACCCTTGATAAAATGCCCCCAAGACTTAATTAGTTAGTGAAAGGACTATTGTTCAATGTAGTGATAGCAAGGCACAAGAGGAAACATTTTGCAGTATGAAGGCCTGTTAACAAAGTTGGATACGAGTTCTCATGGCAGAGGAAAATATGCGCAAGGTTGATCAATTATTCCAGTCAAAAGTGTGGGAGAAAAGCTGATTAATGCCAGTCCCTACCAGAGAAGATGGAAATGTACTGGAGATGATGACGTTAGTTACCTTGAATGCTCTTTGTTAATTAGTTTTGTATTTCTAGTTGAACTTAGAGGCCTTTAGATTTTCTAGAGGTACTGCCCTTATTGCTATATCTATGAGTATGGCTTTATGCAAAACACTCTATTCAATTGGAGTACTTTTTTGAAGTCCCCATTAAGCAGACAATTTTGCTTGTTTCCTTAACTAATTAGGGTTCTCTGTTATAGACTAGGGTAGGATAAAATAGATTTCGGGACTTTACTCATGACGAGACATAAATATTGTAATTTACAATTTAACTTGCAAATCTTATTTCTGGTTTTCTGTAAAACTGCTACTAAATTTATAGAATGCTTCATGCTATTTAGATTGAATTTCCTCTGGAGATTCTGACTCACCTTGGTTATTTTGTATTTCTATTATATGCTTTTGAGACTCATTTGTATCAGTTTGTTTCTGACTCTGTAATAAACCGACTTAACATTTCTTAGTAGTCTTGACTTTATTGAGTGACCAAATTAGTGACTTTGTAAATTAGTGTTGTTAGAATGGGGAACCTCTGGTTGGCACAGGTAGGTACTTGTGACAAGCAGTGGTCCCTTCTTCTATTCAGGGCGAGCGAAATACCCCTTCAGAACAACCCCTGCTCACCCTATAGGTAGTGTGGCGCGAGCAGTCAGGGCTAAACTTCAGGGCGCTAGTCAGTTAAGCATTTATGATCACACACAGTAAACCACAACGATCCCCCACAAATGGATACCAGGCGTAAGTTGTATCAAAAATACGGATGCTTTATATAAAAGATTCTTGGTTACGCAGGCATGTACAAGACCATCAATAACGGTTGCGAAATGGAAGCCACAAGATGATAATTTAGGCACTGTTCTTGTTTTTGGTAACTTATTAGATCACGAGCGCTTCACAGGGCTCGGTTGAGTCGGTCCAGTCACGATGATGCGCAGGGCACCCGGGGTACAGTGATACGGGGAAATCAGAACGTTGCGGACCCCGAGTCCGATAGAGAGTTCACTGTACCTGGGAACGTGCAATGTGCTTGGACGAGTCTTCGGAGGAGATGCAGGTTCTGCACCTCGCGGGTCTCCGGATCAAGAATTCAGCGGGCGGCTCTCGGTAGACAGGTGCGGCCCAGGGCCTCCGACACGGACTGTGAGGGAGGTCACTGCGGAGGGCGGCACGGTCAGACTCAGGCTGGGAGGTGAAGCGGGGCAGCCGGATACGTTACGACGTACGGGCGGCCGTCCGAGGCTTGATTTCACTTCCCAATTAGAAATCCGGCGGGAGGGCGAGAGGGCACCAGGCACGCTCCAGTGGCAGGCAGGTGACAGGGAAGCGGGGCGGCCAGCCTCGATGGGTCCAGAGCGACTCGGGTAGAGCGGGGCTCTCGGCGAGGGGAGGCGGCCAGGCTTCTGGGTGTCACGGCCCTAGGAGGGGTGGCAAGGTGCGCAGAGCACTCCGGCGGGAGAAAGCACACGGCTCGAGTTCTCAGACGAGCGGAGACACGGTGAACCCACTGGTCCTGGGGTTCAGTTCAGGGGGCAAGCTCTTCTTCCAAGCCCTTGGAGATAGTTGAAAAACAAAGTGCAAAAGTCTCTTTCAGTCTTTTTCCTCTCCTTCCTCAGCAAGGCACCTACTGCAGGCCAGTCCCTCAGGTCAGGGAAAGTTACTCCTCCTTCAGCTTCTTCCAGGTCCTTCTAGTCGGGCAGAGTGCCTTCGTGGTTCAATCTGGATCTGATTTCTTAGGAGCCAGGCTCCTACTTTTATACAGTGATTCTTTTGTTCTTTAGCGCCAGGGGGCCTGGGCCTGGCTCAGTCCAGTTTTGGAGCACTTTGTTGTGGTGACTCTGCTCTTTCCTTTCAGCAGCAGGGCAGAGACATCAGCCGCTCCACAGGGGGGCGGAGCCGGCTTTGTGCTGGCAGAGCACAGGTCTATTCAAGAGTCAAGGTGTACTCCTCCCACCCATCCTGGTGTAATCTCTCTACCCACCACCTGGCAGCCAACCTGTCTCCTGGAATCCCCCAGCCCTGCTCCTGTACTGTTGCTAGGCAGAACACACACCCACAGCAGAGGCGGACTGAGATGGTCAGGCACGCAAAGGCTAACTTTCTAAAAGCAGCATTTGCAAACCCAGGATATTAAAATAACCTTTACTAAAAGATGTATTTTATTATCCCGAGTTCAGGCATACTAAACATGACTTTCTACCATGCTCTCTGAGTCCACCGGGGTCACAGCGTGTAGCGATCCCAGCAGCTCATTCTGGCCTATGGAGAGCAGGTAGCCTTCAATAGTGAAAAACGAAAATGGCTGTAATTCACTATTAAGACATGCCACACACATCAGGGCATGTCCTACCTTATGCCTGCAATGCACCCTGCGCGTAGGCCTACCAGAGGGGTGACTAACATGTAGTTAAGGGAAGGTTTAGGGACTGGCAAGTGGGGACACTTGCTCAGTCAGCGCGACGGTACCAGACCGCGCGCAGGTTCTGCAGTGGCAGACCCTAGACACATTTTACCCCGCTGCTTCGGTGGGTGGCACAACCAGTGCTGCAAGCCCACTAGCAGCATTTGGATATACAAGCCCTTGGCACCCCTGGTGCACTCTACTAGGGACTGATAGTAAACCAAATAAACCAAACGTGGAAGTCAATTCACATAATACATTTTACCATGGGAGCACTTGCACTGTGGCACTGGATGGCAGTGGCACAGTGCCCTGAGCAGCTAACACCAACACAAAACACATTGAGGCACAGACAAAAATGGAAGGGTGACCCACGCCAATGGTGCCAGGTCTAACACGTGTCCCCTCCAGCTGAAAAGTGGGGAGAACTACCCTACCCCAGGGAGTTCTTCATCACTAAGGCGGAAAAACCTGGACAGACCGTCAGCATTGGCGTGATCTGTGCCAGGGCGATGCTCCACCGTAAAGTCCATACCCTGTAGGGAGATGGACCACCTCAACAGTTTTGGGTTCTCACCCCTCATTTGCATCAACCATCTGAGGGGCCTGTGGTCGGTCTGAACCCGGAAGTGAGACCCAAACAAGTAGGGTCTTAGCTTCTTCAGCGCCCAGACCACAGAAAATGCTTCTCGTTCTATCGCACTCCACCTTTGTTCCCGGGGAAGTAGCCTCCTGCTAATAAAGGCTACGGGTTGGTCAAAGCCCTCCTCAGTGATCTGTGAGAGAACAGCCCCTACACCATGCTCTGATGCATCCGTCTGCACCAGGAACTCTTTGGAGAAGTCAGGAGCCAAGAGCACGGGTGCCGTGCACATGGCAGTTTTCAGGGTGTCGAAGGCTTTCTGACAGGTGTCAGTCCATATTACTTTCCTGGGCTGCTTCTTCGAAGTCAGCTCTGTCAAGGGGGCAACGATGCTGCCATACCCCTTGACAAACCTCCTGTAGTACCCGGTGAGTCCTAAAAAGGCCCTCACCTCCGTCTGGGTCTTTGGGGGCTCCCAAGCCAGGATGGTTTCAACTTTGGGTTGGTGGGGCGCCACCTGGCCGCTCCCCACTTGGTGTCCCAAGTACACCACTGAACCCTGCCCGATCTGACACTTGCTTGCCTTGATCGTGAGGCCTGCCTTGCGCAGCGCCATCAACACTTCCCAGAGATGTTGCAGGTGTTCTTCCCATGTGCCGCTGAACACTGCGATGTCATCCAGGTAGGCGGTGCTGAACTCGGTCAGCCCAGCCAACACCTGGTTGACCAACCTCTGGAAGGTGGCAGGGGCATTCTTCATCCCAAAGGGCATCACCCGGAACTGGTAATGCCCATCTGGTGTAGAGAATGCGGACCTCTCTTTGGCCCCATCAGTTAAGGCGATCTGCCAGTACCCAGACGTTAAATCAAATGTGCTGAGGTACCGTGCAGCCCCTAACCGATCGATGAGCTCATCAGCTCTGGGGATGGGGTGCGCGTCAGTCTTCGTGACCGAGTTGAGTCCTCGGTAGTCCACACAGAACCGGAGTTCGGGCGTGGCACCCGGCGCTGCAGCCTTTGGGACCAAGACCACTGGGCTGGCCCAAGGACTGCTGGAGGACTCAACCACCCCTAGAGCAAGCATCTTCGAGACCTCCTCTTTGATGCAGGCTCTGACCCTGTCAGTTACCCGGTAGGCTTTGTGCTTCACAGGTAAGCTGTCTCCTGTATCTACATCATGGACGCACCAATTTGTGATACCAGGAACCAGGGAGAACAGGTCAGGAAACTGCCCCAGCAGCTGGCGGCAGTCACCCTGTTGCTCAGGGGTCAGGGTGGGTGAGAGGTTAACTCCATCCACTGACCCGTCTCGCTCTGAGGCTACCAAGAGGTCAGGAAGAGGCTCGGACTCCTCTTCCGTCCCATCATCGGTGGCCAAGAGCATGCCCACTTCGGACCTCTCCAAGTGGGGCTTCAGTCGATTGACATGTAGGACCCTTAAGGGGTTCCTAGGAGACCGCAAGTTCACCAAGTAGGTGACAGAACTCTTGCGCTCCACAATCTCAAAGGGTCCTGTCCACTTGTCCTGGAGTGCACAAGGCTCCACAGGGGCCAGGACCCACACTTTTTGACCAGGTTGAAGCTCAACCAGAGTGGCGTTCTGGTCGTACCACCGCTTCATTTCCTCCTGGCTGGCTTCCAGGTTTGCCTCAGCAAGTTGCCTGAAACGCCTAGTCTGGTTCCGGAAAGCCAGCATGTAACTGTATACATTCTGGGGAGGTTTCCTGGGAGATTGCTCCCAGCCTTCCTTGACCAGACTAAGAGGTCCTTGTACTGGGTGGCCATACAAAAGCTCAAAGGGACTGAACCCTAGAGACTTTTGTGGCACCTCGCGGTATGCAAAGAGAAGGCATGGTAAGAGGACGTCCCACTTACGCCTCATGGGTTCCTCGAGACCCATAATCATGCCCTTCAGGGTTCGGTTGAAGCGCTCAACCAACCCGTTTCCTTGGGGATGGTAAGGTGTGGTGAACTTGTAGGTTACACCGCACTCTTGCCAAAGGGACTTCATATATTTCGATATGAAGTTGGTCCCCCTGTCAGACACCACCTCTAGAGGGAATCCTACTCGTGAGAAAATTCCCATCAGTGCCCGTCCCACCACGGGGGCCGTCACTGTCCTCAGAGGGATGGCATCAGGGTACCGGGTGGCATGGTCCACCAAGACCAGGATAAACCTGTTGCCCATGGCTGTCTTGGGGTCCAGTGGCCCCACAATGTCAATCCCCACCCGCTGGAATGGGGTACTGACCACAGGGAAAGGTTGGAGTGGAGCTCTCAGCTTCCTTCCACTCTTGCCACTTGCCTGGCAAGTCTGGCATGTCCTGCAGTGAGTGTCAGAACTCCTGCGCATTTGGGCCCAATAAAAGTGGGTGACAAGCCTTTCAAAGGTCTTGTCCTGCCCCAAATGTCCTGCTAATGGCACGTCGTGAGCCAGCCCCAGTAGGAAGGTTCTGAACTTCTGGGGTACCACCAGTGCACGGGCTGACCCAGGTTCAGCAACCTTAGGCTCTGAGTATAAGAGGTCGTTCTCCCAGTAGATCAAGTGAGTTCCGGGCTGATCACCATTGGCCTGGGCTGCAGCCTGCTGCCGCATACCCTCTAGAGAGGGGCACTCTTTCTGCTCCCTGCAGAATTCCTCCCTGGTAGGGCCTCCTTCTTGCTGCCAATGGGTCAGCTCAGGCAGGTCCCCCAGTTCGGCTATCTGTTCCCCGGTAGGCTCCAGGGCATCCCCCTCAAGGTCTGCTTCCTCCTGGGCCGTGGGAACTTCAGGAGCCGGATTCCCGTGCCTCCCTTGCCCTCTCTCTAAGGCCGGTTCCTGGGCCTCTCCCTCAGGCTCCAGGGTTCCTTCAACACCCCTACCGGCTGCCATCGACCGGGTGGCCACGCACGCCCAATCAGGCAAGCCCACCATCCGCCGGTGAGTTGTCTTCTCCACCTTTTCCCAAGGGGAGCTCTCCAAATCGTTACCTAGGAGACAATCAACAGGCATGGCCTCTCTCACAGCCACTTGCAGAGTACCAGAGACCCCCCCCCACTCAAAGGGAACCTGAGCCATTGGACACTGACTCTCTGTGTTGTCGGCGTTGACAACACGGCAGAATGCGTGTGGGACAACCTGCTCTTGAGACACCAGGTGTTGCTTGACAACAGTCACACTGGCTCCTGTATCTCTAAGAGCCCCCACCCTCTTGCCATTTATGGTCACCCACTGCCCATACTTTTGAGTATTGGGGGGCAGCTGGGCCTCAGCAACCATCTCACTGTCTCCTAAGGAGACTAGGGTCATCTGTACGGGATCCCCCGCCCCTTGGACATCTATCTCCCTCCCCAAGGCTACACTATTCACCTGCTTGGGGGGTGGAGCACCAGAGGGTGCTGGTTTACCATACAGGGGGCACTTGGGATAAACGGAAATGTGCCCCAGGTTGTTACACTTGTAACATCTGAGGGGCCCTCTTTGAACTGGGTTACCTGTCGGGGCCCCGGTCTGCTTCGGGGGTGGGGGTGGCTGGGAACCTTTCCCTTGGTTCCCTTGGGAATTACTTTGGGGCCCTCTGTAGAACTCCCTCTGTTTACCCTTGTCCCCCCCACTCTTCTGCTGGGGACCCTGAACACCTTTGGCGGGGCCTCCCATGGGACCCTTGTGGACCCTGGTGCTGATCCAGCGGTCCGCCTCCTCAGCAAGCTTCCTCGGGTTGGACAGCTTGCTATCGATCAGGTGCTGGCGTAGCTCAGGAAAACAATTATCCGACAAGTGCTCCCATGCAATTAAATCAAACAGCCCTTGGAAATCATTCACTTTGCTACCCTTCACCCAACCATCCAGCGCTCTGCAAAAAAAGGTCACATATTCTACATAAGTGGTACCAGGTTTCTTGGTGCAATCCCTAAATCTCTGTCTGTACAATTCAGGAGTTAACCCATACCTTGTCATAAGAGCCTCCTTCATGTGTGGATAGGATGTGTGGACATCAGAGGGGAGGTCTAGCAGTGTGTCCCGCTCCTCACTCAGGAACCTTCCCCACAACCCCGCTCCCCAAACCTTCTCAGGGACCCGGTGGGAGGACATGGCTACTTCATAGGCCCTGAACCACTGCCCAATATCATCCTGCTTATAATATTCTTTGACTACATCTTTAGGAATGTGCACCCTTGACTCTGTTGAGTTGCTGCCACCAGAGGGTGAGTTGTCTAAACTCCTGGCCTTGAGATCCAACTCCCTAATTTTTACCTCATGCTCCATGGCCAGTTTCTGCCTTTCCATCTCCATTTGCAGTTTTGCCATCTCCACCTCATGTGCTCGTGCAGCACTCCTGTCGGCCATCTCCTCGGGCGACAGGCCTCTGCTAGGCTCAAAAACACCTTCTGGGGGTATCACCTCCCGTGCATTCTCGGGGAACTTTGATTCGTGCCAGGCTCTCAGCGCTTTTACATTTCTCATGACTTTAATAATGCGCCTTGGACCAAAATATTTTGTTTCACCTTTGGGAGACCAAACTGCTTTCTTTACAAAAACCACATCACCAGTTTTCCAAATAGGTTGACATACCCCATTTCTCATATCAAACCTACGCTTGTAATTCTCTTGATATCTATTGAGTCTCCAATTCCTCACAACACACCCTCTATCCTTCACACTCAACCAAAGAGGATTCAACTTAGAACCAGCTGTTCTTCCCTTAAGCTTTTCAAATGGAGAACAACCAGTCACACTATTAGGTGTGTTCCTATGCGCCCACAATTTCTCTCTAAGAATGGGTTTGAGTGGAACTCTCCTCTCCAAGGCACTTTGGGCAGAAGCTTTTATTAGTCTATTCATACTCTCAACTAACCCATTTGCCTGCGGAGCATAAAGAGCAGTTCTATGATGAGTGATGGAAAGTTCTTTCAAGAAATCCACCATTTCTTGAGAGGTAAATTGTACCCCATTATCCGAAACAATGACATCCGGTATGCCTTCACAAGTGAAAGCATCCCTCAGAAATTCAATAATGTTCTTGGTTACAACTGAACCCATACAAGAAGCAGAAACCCACTTGGATGTGTAATCAACTAGCACCACGACAAATCTTTCTGAAGGAGACAAATTGTCAAAAGGACCTACAATGTCAACAGCAAGCTTCGACCAAGGACGTTCAGGTATTGCAACAGGAGAAAGAGGAGCAGTCCTAACTTTCCTTGACTTGTCATTACCTGCACACATGACACAATCCTTGACTACCTCTTCCACCTTACGATCCACTTCAGGCCACCAATAAGCCTCTCTAACTCTCGCTTTAGTCAAAGTACGCCCTAAATGACCCTCATGAGCAGGTTGACAATTTTCTCCCTCATATTAATAGGTGGTATTAGTCTGTCCCCCCGCAAAAGTTCTCCTTGTAAAATATTCAGTTCTTCACGCACATTCCAGAAACCTCTCACACAATTTGGAACAAAATCCAAAGAAGGCCAACCATCTACAATGAACTTCATAATGATACTTCTAGACTCATCGTCTTCACAACCAGCTTCCCATTCCTTCTTATCAATGGCTGACTCTCTCACCCAACAAACAGTGTTGTCATGATTACTGACCAAACCTTTCTCCAAAGGCATCCTGGATAGGAAATCTGCTGGGACATTTCTCAACCCAGGTAAATATTCCACAGTAAAATTGTATTCCCAAAGTCCCTCAACCCACCTTTCAATTCTTGGTGTAGTGCTTTCAACATTTCTACAAGAAAACATATGTACAAGTGGTTTGTGGTCTGTTCTAACCAGGAAAGGTATGCCCCACAAATAAAATCTGAAATGATTGATATCCCAGTAACAGGCTAATGCTTCACGTTCTATCACCGAATAGCGCTCTTCCGCACCTTTCAATGAACGAGAAGCAAAACCAATCACCCTTTCACTGCCATCCACCACCTGCGATAATACCGCACCCAAACCACGCACACTGGCATCCGTAGTTAAAATAGTCTTTTTCTGTACATCAAAATGTCCTAATGTTGGCATACTTGCAAACTCCTTCTTTACTTTTTTAAAAGCATCTTCACACTCATTTGACCAAACAAATTCCACTCCTTTTTTGAGCAGACCCCTTAGTGGTTGCATAACACTCGCAAAATTATACACAAACTTTGAATGATACTCAGATAATCCTAAAAAGGATTTGACCTGATCTTTGTTCAAAGGCGATGGTGCTTGTGAAATTGCCTCTGCTAAATCAACCTTAGGACTAATGCCCTCTCCAGAAATTGAATGTCCTAAATAAGAAACGGAGGGAACTCTAAATTTGCATTTTTCACTCTTCAACGTGAGACCCCGCTCCCTCAACCTTGACAGGACACGGAATAAAACTTCATCATGTTTATCCCTATCTTGCCCATGGACAAGGATATCATCCTGGAAAAATAGAACAGAATCAATGCCATTCAAAACATTCTTCATCACCCTTTGGAAACAAGCTGCCACACTAGCCAGCCCAAAAGGCATACGAATAAACCTGTATGTACCTAAAGGGGTAACAAATGAAGTGAGGTGTCTAGAATCTTCATTTATCAAGATTTGGTGGTAAGCCGCAGATAAATCCATTACACTAAATAAACTAGCACCACCCAACTTTGATAATAGCCTCATTAATGTTGGGTAAGGGTTGTCTGTCCCCCCAGATGCAATTGTTTAGACTCCTCAAGTCCACACACATCCTGATTTTCTTTCCATTATCCTTCGGGACCAAAACTATGGGAGCCAACCATTCAGACGACTCTATTTCTTCGATTACCTGCAGCTCAAGAAGCCTGTTGATTTCTTCCTTCAAAGGTTCCAACATAAGGTTGGGAACCTTCCTTACTTTGTGTACAATTGGCATGGAATTCTTTTTTTAAATTATTTTGTGGTTAAAACCATTAAGACACCCAAGCTTTTCACTAAACACTTCCGGGAACCTCCCCAAAATATCTTGAACATCATTCTGTTGTGAAACCAGCATAACTTGATTAGGTGCATTGGGGTTCAGGATAATACCAAGATCTCTTTGGTGACGCCAACCCAATAAATTATCTCCTCGTTTTGCAACATAGATTTTTCCCACTGTTTCTCTTCCTTCAAAAACAATAGGATGAATCGAAAAACCAATTAAATCAATTTTCTGCCCACCATACCCCACCGGATTGATGTCAGGTGTCATGAGTTTTATGTCACAAGAGCCAAAAGTGGAATACCAAAACTTATCACTCAAAAGAGTATAAAGAGAACCAGAATCAGCTAATAAGGGAACACATTTACCTCCAATGTACACATCACACAAAGGCATGTTAACATTTCCAGTGTCGACTGCCTTCTCATTATTCACTGACTCAACTTTACTATCTGTAATACAATGTATTGCTAGCTGGGAGAACTCATCATTATCACTTAACATATTTACTTTGATGTTCCTACACATGCGAGCATAATGACCTTTTTTCCCACAGCCTCTACAAATAGTACTTCTGGCAAAACAATTTGGATAATTCTGGCCATGGTTCTGACTGCCACATCTAGGACATTTAAACTTATTTTCTTTAGTGAAACCAAAATTCGACTTTTGTTTATCCAATTTAACCGCAGGCTTTTCTTGATTGGAATTTGCTTTGCTAACTAAAGCAACAGACATTTCGCATGACCCATTTTCCTGGTCTACATTGTTGACACTGGACATGGGAACAGAAGAAGGTATCCCGCTTCGCATCTCCTTGACCCAAAAAGATGTGTGTTCAATACTTTCCACAATTATAATGGCTTCTTTAAGATTGGGGTTTTTTGACAGTAGTTTTTCCTGAACTTTTGGATCATTGTTGCATCGTACTAGTTGATCACGGATGAGAGAGTCAGACAATTGATCAAACTCACAAGTCTGTGCCAAGGACTTTAATGCTGCCACATAGTTCCCAACTCTCTCTCCTTTGGCTTGTACTCGCATAAAAAAATTGTGTCTCTCCATAACCACATTTATGAGAGGCCCAAAATGACTCTGCAACTGCAATAGTGTCTTCTCAAACACATCATTAGGTTCACCTGCACCTCTGCCAATTGGTATAGGATCCAGGCTGTCGTAAATATTCCTTCCTTCTGTTCCCAGGTTGTGAAGTAGTATGGCTTGTTTCCTTACTGCAGAACATTTTTCACCACCAATTGCCAACAAATATGAGTCAAAAAGCGGTTTCCATTTTTTCCAGGGAAGTACCGGTTCCCCACGTTCACTTAAAAACTGTGGTGGTTGACTCATGCCGCTTGCCGACGCCATAACTGAATACTTTCTCACTGATATTCAAAATGTGGAAATCTGACTTATTCCTGTATGAGCTTATCCATGTGCAGAATTAATATTTTGCAAATGCTAACATTTCTAGCCTCAAAAACTAATAAAAAAAACAATGTCAAAATCTAAGCTTTGTTGAATTCCCAACTATTTATTAAATGAACCTTCAACAAAAGAAAAATGTTCAGTCAATGCACTGTTTATTTCTTGTTGAATGTTCTCAACAACAATCCAGCACATAATCCATTTGTGGAGAGAAAAGAGAAAAAAAAAAACTTCACCACTGTTTCCTCTCATCCATGTTAAACATTGCCATCAAACGACAAAATTATTAAATAAATAAATAAATATCTGCTCCAATAGCAGCAATCTTATTGCAGCTGCTCTTCTTCACAATGACTCCCACGCTGACTTCCTCAGCCTTTGTTTACTCAGCTGATTCACTCGTCATTATCATTCCATGGCTCAGAGGCCACACGCGCCGACGTCCTTCTCCTTTGTTCTGTCATTCTTCACCAGTAAGCAGCTGTCAACACGCGCTCAGCTGACGCGTCTGACTCTCGCCTCGCGCTTCTGTTCTTCACGAGGGAGCAGCTTTCAAACACGCGCTCAGCAAACGCGTCTGGCTCACACCTCGCGCTTCTTTTAAACAATGCGCGTTACTAAAGACAAGGCCATAAATCCAAAAATAGACATTAAATTGCCTCGCACAAAGTGTACCTTCGCCGTTCATCAATCCGCTGTCATCACACGCTTGTTTAACGTGTTGGGAACACACTTTGCGCTTACAATTCTTCTTCGCACGTTTCCTTTATTTTTAAGATGAGGCTGTAATTCCCAAATGAATCATGCTTGCCTCTCAAACACGTACAATCGTCGCTCCTTACTCTTTTCCCAAGAGTCACACAGGCAGCCCTCAAATTCAAATATTAATCAAAATCAGACCTTGGAGTTCGTTTTTGCTCTCGCTTTTCTATGGCACGCTGGTTTTCTCTTGGTGGGTGTTTCTTTTAAATCGTCGCCAGTATTATAAAGATGAAATACACATAGACTGAAGTTCCTTTTATGTGTATTTAATCTTAACACCCACCAAGTAACAAGCGATGACAGCAGAGATCAGCTTCAACTGTCCCTTCAGCCACTTGTACAATTCCAACCCATGTCATTGCATTCCAAGTCAGAACTGCAACTTAAAGGGCAAGTTACAACAAAATGCTTCACAGCCCTCTAGCTCAGGAGGGTTACACACTACGATGGGAGGTGGGTCTACCGGAGTCTTCTCTACCCACGCAGGCTGGCCCTCACCAGCAGAAGCCTTGAGTTTCTCCCTCATGGGCTGGCAACACAACTGCTTGCCACAGTGCAAGAGCTGCTGTCCTCTGCTGTCAGGCCCTGCACAGCAAGACTCCCCTCTCAGGCCTCTGGGTGATTACAGCATAGTCATGGGGTTGCTTGGCTCAGATTCACTCCCTCGGCCATGACTCAGGCTGGCCGCGATCATGCTGAGGCCCCAGCCATACAGAGCCAAACTCTCAGTCTCCCCCTCAGAGGCAATCACATAGCCCCCAAAGCCGCAGCATTTGAGGCGTCACCCAAGCACAGGTCCAAGACTTTGTCAGCCAGCTACTGCCAAGTCTATCCGGATGGCGCCAGTTCATGCACCTCCTGAAGGCTCTCTAGGCACTGGAAACCTTAATGTGGGCTGGATGACTGCCTGGGGGCCACAATATTGACATGATAAATGAAGTGGTGTCGGAGTTGCACACTCAAGCAACGCAATCTTGCCCGGTCAGGTCACTCCCCCAGAACCAATATAAGAGTTAATAAAGTGGAGGGAGTGAGTGAGAGTTTAAATGATATGGTGCTCACTTTGCTTGATTTTGATGTAGATTTCATTGTGTGTGCTGTAAAAACTGTTTTCAAAGCACCTTTAGGGATAGTCCAAATCGACAACATTGAATTTCAGATAATTGCTGAGTGTTGTTTGCCCATCACAATTCTGTTAGAAATCAGTCTTTGTGATACATGGGAAGTAATGCATTGGATAAGACTGATATCAATCCCAAAGCTTTTGGAAACTTTGACATTAAGATGTCGGGCATATTTAATCACAGTCTGGAATTTCAAGGACGGATAATTCACACTAAGATCTTTGTAGCTGTTAATGTATATGGTATTGTGGGTTGGTTTGATCTTGGCAGGCTTGGTGTGATATTGACGCCAGGTACTGAATTTCTCATTTCTCTGAGGGATGTAAATTTTGACTGTGTTGATGTGCAAACTAACTGACAAGCACAGGTGTGTATTTATCTCTAAGCGTGGTCAACTACTAAAGTACTTACAACCCCAACTGTGAATGTGGATTTCAAAAGAGAGGTTGATGCAGTGAAGAAGAAATTGCAAGTTAAACTGGTAGCAATAAAGCTCATCATGATGGGGTATAAAGGTCCATGCCCAAAGTAATCAGGATGGATGACTGGGATTTGATATATAAACCTACTGATGTGAGTCTAGGTTTATGGGTCTTGTACAAATTGTTAAAGTATCTTATTCTGTTGTGTTGTGGAAGAACAAAGGGTGCTAAACAAAAGCTGGTAGCAGTTTTAAAACCCCGACAAGAAGTTATTTTGCATGACTGTGCAGTGAATGGTGACAGTAGCTTTCAAATTCAGTTTGCGAACAGGCAGGTGTAAAAGAAGGATATGGAGTTGCTGTGACTTGTCCTTCAGGTGCCCCAGGTTCTATTATTGGCACTTCTTGCACTGAAATCAATGCCTTAAGTTCTGGTGTAGAGAGTATGTAATAAGGCATGGGGGATTCAAACTAACTATAAGTACCTAGCGTATAATAGGGCAGGGAGATTTAGAGGCCCAGTAGATTTCCTAAACTAGAGGGTGCATTTCTGTGTTGCCTGCTTTCATTTTAAATATAGCCTTGCTCTGCAGAGTGTTGGATTTGAAATGATATTTCCGTGATCCACATGATTAAAATGCTCCCTTCGCTATGCTCAAGTTAAGTTACCATCCATGGCATCATCCTTATTGGCACCATCTTGTTCTGACACTAAGATCAAGCTTCTGACTCATAACGCTTGCCTCCGCAGAAAGGCTGCCCCTGCGCCTCCAGCGTGTACTTCTCAAGGTTGAAACTTTGCTGCACTAATGAATGTACTATCTATTGTTGCATACCTTTGCTATTAGATAGACTCGTTCCCACATCTTAGAATGGTAGACACCGGCTGGGCAGCCTGGGGGTCGAGATAGCATGTACCCAGCCCTGTGCCATGACTCATCCTTGTTGTTTGCCTTCTTTGTTCAGTGTTAGCCCAAGCTATATTTTTCCATAATTGGCGGGTCTTTGTGGGCTCTGCAACATACATAATGTAACGTTATGCTTGTTAGGGTCAGTCCCTCGTCAGCCATCATAGGAGGCTGTATGCAAAAGAAACAGTTGATGGACGGAATGCTGGACAATGCAAACATTCACCCCCAGTCACAAGGATCTGGGTTTAATCCAACATTCTTTTGCTCACCACACCACCCCAGTCTGGACCCAGCTATATGCAAATCAGTCTTGACCCTGTTCATTGTGGGAACAGTCCAGCCCGAACTGCCAAGACAGGTCCTCCCTGGACCAGAAACAAGCATCCTGGGACCGGTTTCAGGGCATCACCATTCTTCAGCCAGGCTAGCTTGAATCCAGTGGTGTAGAAAGCACGGGACCAACGTCAAGCTATCCTGGCTGATGAGGGCTGAAAGCCTGAAACCGGTCCTAGGATACTTGTTTCCAGTCCAGGGAGGACCTGGCCTGGCAGTTCGGGCTGGACTGTTCCCATTGGGCCCAGGGTTAAAAATGATTTGCATATGGCTGGGTCCAAACTAGAAGGGCATGGTGAGCAAAAAACGATGGATTTAGGCCCAGATCTTTGTACTGGGGTGAATATATGACATTGTTCTGCATTCTGTCCATCAATTGTTGATTTTGCATTTGTCACCCCAAGTGGGACAGGTATGCCCAGACGTGGGTCCCATGCTCTCCATGCCACTGGAGTCAAGCTATCCTGGCTGATGAGGGCTGAAAGCCCGAAACCGGTCCTAGGATGCTTGTTTCCAGTCCAGAGAGGACCTGGCCTGGCAGTTCGGGCTCGACTGTTCCCATTGGGCTTAGGGTCAAAACTGATTTGCATATGGCTGGGTCCAAACTAGAATGGCATGGTGAGCAAAAAAACAATGAATTTAGGCCCATATCTTTGTACTGGGGTGAATGTATGACATTGTTCTGCATTCTGTCCATCAATTGTTGTTTTTGCAATCATAGGAGGCTGGTCAGATAGGACTCCACTGCAGTGTATTTTGTTAATAAACTAATTTGCTTTTATTCTCTACTGCGCCATCGACTCTTCATTATTGGAAGGCTAGAAGAGGTCGTGTGTGACCCGGGTGGCCCTATTTGCGTCACTTCCTTCAAGAGTGCCTTTAAAATAAAATTATATGCAAAATCGACTTTAAAATTAAAGGTACTTCCAAAGTAGTAATATACATTATTTGTACGTATACGTCACCCCTAAGGTCTCCCTTAGGTGCCCTAGGGGTAAGGTGCCGTGAAACTATAAGCAGGGACATTATAAAATATGTTTTATAAGCCCTCGAGAGAGGAAAAAACTGTCAAGTTAGTTTTCCCCATTGTAGATAAGGAGCTCCTTAAGCTTACATTGGAATGTTCAATTCAAGGTATCAACATGTTAATTATGATAAATCCAACAACCTCCTACTAGTAGATTTATAATAACTATCACAGAAAATAAGTTATTAAACTTTCTTTTCTGTGAGCCAATATTCAATCTTCCAGCTGCTCTCTCCTGATTGGCTAGCCTCTGCCAGGCTGTGTCTAGCTGTCTTAATGAGGTGTGAAGTAGGTAGCCTGCTAGTGAAACAATGAATTTCCTGTGGGAGGAGAACTGCAGAATCTACAGACAGGAAAGAGGGTGGAATGGACAAACTGGTCTTCAAAGGGAGAATTACACTTTGAGACGAAACAGGCTCACCCCCACATCCTACAACAAAGTCACACAGGAGCCCCTGTAATTAGATTAGGGAAGGAGGTGAAAGTGGAGTATAAGGTAATCTTAGCCACACCAGTGATCTAACCTCCAAGGAGAGACTTTTTCCAGTTTGGATTTTGGAAAATTGGTGATTTGTGGGGTAAGAATATGCCACACTTTGGAGGAAGTGCTCATACAACTGGGTGGCACCCTGCTTACCATTGGTTAGGGGTGCCCCCCCCGCTTGATGCCCAGGAACACTGCATATATATATATAGAAGAGTTGCCAAGGAACTCAGATCTGCTGCCTGAAACTACAAGGAGAAGGATTGCCCTACTGGAAGCCTAATCTGCACCCCAAAGGTCTGCACTCTGAAGGACTGCACCTCCTGCATATTCTGGCACTAGAGACCTAAGGACTTTGCCTTGCTTCAAGAAAGAATAAGCAAAAGATACACAATTGATGGACGGAATGCAGAACAAATGAAAACATTCACCCCCAGTCAAGAGATCTGGGTTAAATTCATCAGTCTTTTGCTCACCATGCCACCCGAGTTTAGACCTGGCCAAATGCAAATCAGTCTTGACCCCGTGCCTCATGGGAACAGTCCAGCCCGAACTGCCAAGCCAGGTCCTACCTGGACCGGAAACAAGCATCCTAGGACCAGTTTCGGGGTTTCACCCCTCTACAGACAGGATAGCTTGATTCCAGTGGCACAGTGAGAACAGGACCCACGTCTGGGCATACCTGGCACACTTAGGGTGAGAAAGCAAAAGATACAAATTGATGGACGGAATGCAGAACAAATCAAAAAATTCACCCCCAGTCAAGAGATCTGGGTTAAATCCATCATTCTTTTGCTCACCATGCCACCCCAGTTTAGACCTGGCCATATGCAAATCAGTCTTGACCCTGTGCCTCATGGGAACAGTCGAGCCCGAACTACCAATCCAGGTCCTACCTGGACCGGAAATAAGCATCCTAGGACCGGTTTAGGTGTTTCACCCCTCTTCATCCAGGATAGCTTGATTCCAGTGGATCAGTGTGCCCAGGACCCACGTCTGGGCATACCTGGCGCACCTAGGGCGAGAAAGCAAAAGATACACAATTGATGGACGGAATGCAGAACAAATCAAAAGATTCACCCCAAGTCAAGAGATCTGGGTTAAATCCATCGTTCTTTTGCTCACCATGCCACCCCAGTTTAGACCTGGCCATATGTAAATCAGTCTTGACCCTGTCCCTCATGGGAACAGTCTAGCCCGAACTGCAAAGCCAGGTCCTACCTGGACCGGAAACAAGCATCCTAGGACCGGTTTCGGGGTTTCACCCCTCTTCAGCCAGGATAGCCTGATTCCAGTGGCACAGTGAGCCCAGGACCCACTTCTGGGCATACCTGGCGCACTTACGGTGAGAAAGCAAAAGATACACAATTGATGGACGAAATGCAGAACAAATCAAAACATTCACCCCCAGTCAATAGATCTGGGTTAAATCCATTGTTCTTTTGCTCACCATGCCACTCCAGTTTAGACCTGGCCATATCGAAATCAGTCTTGACCCTGTGCCACATGGGAACAGTCTAGCCTGAACTGCAAAGCCAGGTCCTTCCTGGACCGGTAACAAGCATCCTAGGACCGGTTTCGGGGTTTCACCCCTCTTCAGCCAGGATAGCCTGATTCCAGTGGCACAGTGAGCCCAGGACCCACGTCTGGGCATACCTGGCGCACTTACGGCGAGAAAGCAAAATATATACAATTGATGGACGGAATGCAGAACAAATCAAAAGATTCACCCCCAGTCAAGAGATCTGGGTTAAATCCATTGTTCTTTTGCTCACCATCCCACCCCAGTTTAAACCTGGCCATATGCAAATCAGTCTTGACCCTGTGCCTCATGGGAACAGTCCAGCCTGAACTGCCAAGCCAGGTCCTACCTGGAACGGAAACAAGCATCCTAGGACCGTTTTTGGGGTTTCACCCCTCTTCAGCCAGGATAGCTTGATTCCAGTGGCACAGTGAGCCCAGGACCCACGTCTGGGCATACCTGGCGCACTTAGGGCGAGAAAGCAAAAGATACACAATTGATGGACGGAATGCAGAACACATCAAAACATTCACCCCCAGTCAATAGATCTGGGTTAAATCCATCGTTCTTTTGCTCACCATGCCACCCCAGTTTAGACCTGGCCATATGCAAATCAGTCTTGACACTGTGCCTCATGGAAACAGTCCAGTCCGAACTTCCAAGCCAGGTCCTACCTAGAGCGGAAACAAGCATCCTAGGACCAGTTGCGGGGTATCACCCCTCTTTAGCCAGGATAGCTTGATTCCAGTGGCACAGTGAGCCCAGGACCAACGTCTGGGCATACCTGGAGCACTTAGGGTGAGAAAGCAAAAGATACACAATTGATGGACGGAATGCAGAACAAATCAAAAGATTCACCCCCAGTCAAGAGATCTGGGTTAAATCCATTGTTCTTTAGCTCCCCATGCCACCCCAGTTTAGACCTGGCCATATGCAAATCAGTCTTGACCCTGGGCTGGACTGTTCCCATGAGGCACAGGGTCAAGATTGATTTGCATATGGCTGGGTCCAAACTGGAATGGCATGGTGAGCAAAAAAACAATGGATTTAGGCCCAGATCTCTGTACTGGGGTGATTGTATGACATTGTTCTGCATTCTGTCCATCAACTGTTGTTTTTTCAAGAAAGAATAAGGACGGGACTCCCAGCAACCTTCAGGTTAACAGAGTCCCCCTGCATCATCTCCAGCAGGATTTCAACATCCTGGAGTGCGTCCAGTGGACCTTTAGGGGTTGACCAGGTGCATTGTGGGAATTGTTGCTTCAACATCTCAAGGACCATCTCAGAGATTCTAGACACTTGGGTTGGTGTTATGGAGGCATTGACCCTTAAGGAGACATTCTGGAAGAAGATCTAGACGTTTGTGGAAGTTTGGGAACTTTTTCTGGTAAAAAGCTTCATAAGTTGACTGACTCAACATTTAGTTTCAAGCAGGAGACCTTTAACCGTGACCGGGTCTGGATTTCAGGTTCATCCCACTGAAAGCTCCAGACTTCCATGATTTCACTAGGCCCTTGCAGAGAAGCAAGCCAACTATGTTGACGATAATCCAGCCTAAAGAGGAGCCTTGCTAGAACTGGAGAGCAAAAGCTCCAGAAAAATGATTAAGTGCAAAGGCAACATTTTGACCGCCATTTCGTGTATCCTACCAGGGCTCCCTCACTGGTGGCCTAAAATTTTGACTTTGTCGAAGTCAAGTGCGCCCAGATGTCCCAATATGGCACTATTGGTTTTAAAGCACTAGAAAGTGTTTGTCATTTCAAAATGCATATCTCCGGTTGTCTGCATTGTATATTTGTCATTTTGGTGTCTATCTGTTCATAAAAATATAATCTATTTTTATAAATTGGTGTTGGATTTTTATTGTGTGTTGTGTTTACTTATTTAATGCATGGGTGTTTTTAAATGCTTTACACACCTGTCTCCTAAATAAAGCCTGACTGATCACTGCCAGCTGCCAAGGTTTGAGCAAGGAATTAATTTATTTATTAAGATCCTAACTGAACCTTTCATTGTGTTTGTTACCTTAATACTATTGGTATTTCACTACTTTCATTACTAATAATCCACTTTCCAACACAAATTAATATTCATTGGGACCCTTTTTCTGTTCTGCTTGTGAGTCAGGAACGCCTGCACGGAGAGCGGCTATTGAAACCACTCTAACTCAAACTCTGCTGAGTTAGCCTCATTGTATCACACGCTCACCTGGCTCCCGAAGATAGGATTTCGACGTTGTCTGCAGTTCTTCGCTCCACTTCCACTGCGTGTCGTCTGCATTTTAAATTGCCCTTTTCCTGCAAAGAGAAAGAGAAAATGGACCCATGAGCAGGCAGGTATTCCTGCTCCACACTATCGGGAAAGCCATTTGCATTTCAACAACAAAAGTCAAGGTGAAAGCGCTTGAAAACAGAGAGAGGCAATTGTGAAAGTAATAAAGACTCATAAGTCCAGATACTCTTACTGCATGCTATGCCAACAGGAAATGTGTTCTTTCTTGGGAATCTTGGCATTTGAACTCTGATGTACAACACTGTTGCTACTTTCTGGACAATAACCTCCCCCCCCCTCCAGCTGTCCGAGCAACTCACGGGCCCTCCCAGCGTTCCTTCTTTACCAACAATTATGTACACCAAGACATTATGTGGTACAAAAACGGCTGCAATTTATTTACATCATAAGTTAGTACACACTTGTCATGATGGCATTCGTCACCAACTTTCTAATTTCTGAATTATACTGTACTAAAACCTAACGCATTTTCAGAACAGGTTATACAGTGTATGTCCTAAACGTATTGTATGATAATACTCATAACTTGCCTAATCCTGCATGCATCATTCTCCCCATCATGATGTCTCTTCAAGGTTGCCATACATCACTTTCCAAATGCCATGACAGCTCTACTTCTGCCACTTACTTGGTGCAGCAGGTTGCAGTTTTGAGGCTTCAACCCGCTACCAACTGTCTGGTGCTCAGGCCCCATGACCATGCCTGGGCTGCTTGTCTGCCCAGTCCTGACCATTTCTTACCCTTTTTTCTGTCCTCAAGATTCCCTGCCATGAGGCATCCCAAGGACCTTGTTCGGGCAATTGCAATTGCCTCAAGAGTCCCAGCCATAAGGCATTCCAATGACCTTGTTCGGGCAATTGACCTTTTACGTCCTTATGTGAAGATATTCTCTGGTGTGGGTAGGCGGTGTCAATTTCTTCTGGTGATACAGCTGAGGGCTGTTTGACCCGGTCACCTTTTAAGCCATGCTTGTGACCATGCTCCTCTTCTCGATTGGGTCCTTTAAATCCAAACTCCCTTTGTCACTTGCTGGCCTTTTCCTTGGCGCGCTCTCTCACGCTTCTGCTGCCATGCCCTTTGTCTGCCAACCCCAGGGGGGAGGTTAGCTGCCCTCCCGGTCCCTGGTAAACCCCAAGACCTTTTGTGGTGCTAGAACAGCTGCAGTTTATTCACATCATAATTTAGTACTCACTTGTCATGATGGCATTGGTCATCAACATGCTCATTTCTGGCTTATCCTGAACTGCTACATAACACATTTTTGTAACAGGTTATACAGTGCACATCCTATACTTATTGTATATTAACAACCATGAGTTGCCTAATCCTGCAGTGCATCATCCTCCCCATCATGATGTTTCTTCAAGGTCATAATTCCCTTTCCAAATGCTGACAGCTCTACTTCTTCCACTTACTTAGTGCAGTGGGTCGCGGCTACAGGGCTTCACCTTCCTAACAACTGTCTGGCGCTCATGGCTCCATGGCCATGCCTGGGCTGCAAGTGCTGTATCCACCCAGTGCTGACCATTTCTCACTCTTTTGTCTGCCCTCAAGAGTCCCTGCCATAAGGCATCCGGCAATTGCCCTTTTACGTCCTTATGTGAAGATTTTTATTGTTGTCACACCCAGCCATGCTGGAGATGGTGTATCGATCACCTACAGTGTCACAATTCACTCCCTGCACTCTTGTGCCCGCCACCAGAAGGGGTGCATAGTCTGACTTTCCTGTGTTCTAATAAGCTTCCCAATACTCGTGTGCATGCATATCCTGACTTCCATCAATTTGGTCACTATTTGAGAATTGACATCTATTCCCAATCCATGCCGGGTTTTCTGAAAGCCAGCCTACTCATGCTTGAAGCCAGCCTGCTAAAGTTTGACACTCCATTACCCAGAATTCCCTGCTCACTGCTCCGTCTCCACCCCTGCAGGCCTAGCATAGGTGGAGGAATTCAGCTCACCTGTGGCTGGCTGCTGCTAGCCTGCTCACACCTGATGCATGTGATTACTGTGAGCTCTTTTAAGCCCCAGCTCCCTTCAGTCCAGGCTGGTCATTGTAGCGGTGTACCAGTGAGACCGACCCTAGTTTCCAGTGTTTCCTGAGCTTTTGATACCCTTGTTTCCAGTGTTTCCCGAGCATTTGATATCCTTGTTTCCAGTGTTTCCTGAGCTTTAGTTATTCCTTGTTCCTGAGCTGCTGCTGTTTTCCTTGTTCCTGAATTAACACTGCCCGCAGTGCGTCCTTGACTCCTGAGCCTTAGTGTTCCTAGTTCCTGAGCAGCAGCAGTTTCCCTTGGTCCTGAACTAACAACTGCCTGCAGTGCTACCTTGAATTTTTAGCTTTTGCTCAATTCTTGTTCTTGCTCCAGCACAGCCCTCTGTGCAATTTTGTTTGCTTCACTCTTGATTCAATACTATTCTTGTATACCCTTGTAACCTCCCCTTCTGTATATCCTTTTCCAGTTCCTGCTTTTCTTCCCATTTCCTTTGTTCCAGTTCCCAATTTACTGTCTTTATATTCCTGCTGTCTTGCTTCTATTACCTTGTATGTTTGTTACTTGCTTACTGCCAAGTGTGCCCTGTGATTTCCTTCTTTTCCTGTTAAGCGCTCCTCCTTGCTAGCTCCTTGTCTATTGTGCTTGTATTTAGTTCTATCCCCTTGCTGGTACTCCCTTGCATGTTCCTGTTTGATCCCAGGATACGTGGGCACAGCTGACAACCTAGGTGGTGTTTCTTCTTCAATGTGTGTATTGTCTTTGAGGTACAATTACAACATCACCATAGGCATCAGCTCCACAGACCCTGCCCTTGTATGCATATCCTATATGTGGGTTTTTGCAGTCAGTATCTGTAACAGCAGTTGTGGGTGAGGAACTTACTGAGCTTCAGTCTTACCATGTGGAGCCCCTGAGTGATTTACCCCACATTACCTTTATTGTTAATGTTGTTGTGTGTGTGTATATATATTCACTGAAAAAACCATAGGTTTCAGGGGTGTTATAGTTAGCTGAACTTTTCACTTGTACAAAACCATTGAAATTCTCCCGTTATAGTTAGTTGAGCTAACTATAACTCGCGCGCCCGCAATGCACTGCTGATGACGTCACATATTACATCACTCATGACATGGTCAGTGACATCATTCATTACATCACAGATGACATCTCAAATGGCATCACTGATGACATCACTGATGACATCATCCAGTGAATGTGTGTTTTTCTGAAAATTAAATATGTTTTATATATGTATCTCTCAAGGTCGATGGAAGAATAAATGGGTATATAAGTGTCTAAATGGATGATTTGTTTTTGAAAAATTGATTGTGTAACTGACTGATTAAGTGTATCATAGTGAATACATGGCTTAGTGAGTAATGTTTAAATATGTAAATATCTGTATCAGTCTCTCACTTTGTGTATAAGTGGCTGCATGGGTTGGTGAGTAGCTACATGGGTGTCTATATAGGTTATTAGTTGGTTTTTTGAGTATCAGTCTGAGTGTCTGCATGGTTCGGTGGGGGGTATTATGTAGTGCATAGGTGCATGAATGAGTGACTCACTGTTTGTATGTGTTGAAGACAGCATGTGTGCAGGACTGTATGGGTGGATGAGTGTGTGTATGGGTGTGTTAGTGAGTGAATGACTGTCTCAATAGTGTCTTTATGAGTAACTACATATGTTTTAAACTAGTATATGTGACTATTGGTGTATATAAGTGAGTATATGTGAGAGTGAGAGATTGAAAGAGTTCCTGTATGAATAAGTATGTGTTTCTATAAGTGATTGTTTAAAAGACTAAGTATGTGTAAGTTTCCGTAGAAGTAAGTGTGGTGGTGTGTGTATAACTGTATATGCAAGTAAATGTATGTTTGATTCTTTATTAGCATGAGTGACTATGTGTGTGAGTAACTCTATGGATGAGTGGCATTGTGTAACACGATGTATAGGTGTATGAGTACATATGATGAATGAGTACATGTATGAGTGACTGTATAGGACTGTTGGTGAATGAGTGGATGTGCATGTGGATCTTAGAATTACTGAAGAGGTTGTTGTAACTGGTATTGGTATGTCCATTGTTTTGAAAATTTTAGTCTCTATTTTTTAATGTGTGTATCCAAGGTTATATTAGGGTGAGAGGAGGTCTGCCACTCTATCACAAGGATGATGTCATCAGTGATGTCATTTGAGATGTCATCAGTGATGTCATGAGTGATGTCACTGACCATGTCATGAGTGATGTAAAATGTGACGTCATCAGCAGTGCATTGCGGGCGCGCGAGTTATAGTTAGCTGAAGTAACTATAACGGGGGAATTTCAATGGTTGTGTAAAAGTGAAAAGTCCAGCTAACTATAACACCCCTGAAACCTATGGTTTTTTCAGTGAATTTCTGAGGTTTTTTAAATGCTAATTCCTAACTATCACGTGCCTGAAACCTATGGTTTTTTCTGTGAATTTCAACGGTTTTTTAAATGCTAATTTCTAACTAAGCCTACAGAGATAGGACATGTGAAGAAAGAAGAAAAAATGCACAGAAAGAAAAAAAGAAGTGCAGAAAGAAGCAACAAAAGTCCTCAAAGACGAAGAAAAGTGCAGGAAGAAGGATAACGTGCAGAAAGAACAAAAAGAAGAGCAGAAATAAGCCTTGTTGCAAAATCATCCTGTACCCTCAACTTTTTCAGACGGATACTGGTGGTAACTGAGTCTGACTAACCAGTCCTAGAGCCAGTGCTATGTAAAAAGACACTTAGAATACAGTGAAAACACTTACATACACTAGGGAACACTATGCGTTGGGGTCCCCCTGTGATTAGCATGACCTCCTCTGTAAGCCCCTAGTATATAATAGGGCAGGGGGATTAAAACTACCTCTTAAAACAGGCCACAGGGCGTTTTTGCACACCTTAACTCAGGCCCCGTCCCCTCCCTTCACCAATGTGTAAACACGCCCTGTGTCCGTTTTTAGTTGGGAGATTAATTTCATTTGAATCCTGAGGGTCCCTAGGGTCCAACTAGCCCACTAGGTACCTCCAGTAAGTGCCACAGAGCTGCGTTGCAGAGAGGTGTAAAAAGTGGCACGGCCTGGACCACCTCTCTGCAATGCAGCTCAGTGGCGCTTACTGGAAGCACTTGGTGGGCTAGTTAGCCCCCAGGGGCCCTCAGTATTGAAGGGAAATTATATCCCCAATTTAAAACGTGCCATAGTGCGTGTTTGCACATGTCATCTCAGGCCCCGACCCCTCCCTTCACCACTGTGTAAACGCGCCTTGTGGCTGTTCTAAGTTGAGAGATTAAGTCCCCTTGAATCCTAAGGGTCCCTAGGGTCAAACTAGACCACTAGGTACCTCCAGTAAGCGCCACAGTGCTGCGTTGCAGAGAGGTGTAAAAAGGGGCTTGGCCTCAGAACACCTGTCTGCAGCGCAGCTCCCTGGCGCATACTGGAGATGCCTGTTGGGCTAGTTGGCCCTCAGGGACCCTCAGTATTGAAGAGGAATTAATTCCCCAACTTACAACTCACCAGGGGGCGCGTTTGCAGAGTGCTGCAAGGAGGGGGCGTGGCCTCCGGCACGATGCCAGTCTTTTATTTATTCTAATTTTTTAAGAAGGGGGGCTGTGTGGTTCCACTTCTTATTCTAATTTATTGGCCCTGATGACCCCATCCTCCAGGGCCTGTCTCCTAATTATATTTTTTTGACCCCAATTCCCAGGGCCGGCCACTGTTTTTTATTATTTTTAAAAAATATATATTTATAGACACACCTAGGACATGCTGGACAAACCGTACGTACCTATCACCATGACGATTTGCGTGATATTCATTAAAAGGCGACTATGCATACAATGAATCCACGTGGAATGTATTTACACCACTAGTGAAGCTCTGACATGTCTGATGCCCTACCGTGCCTAGTCCCGGTAGACACCCTTGTCGTTTATATATACAAACATGGGTAGCTATTGACGGGCACATTTAGTACACATGCACACCAAGCCATTTAAAGGGGATTCGACAAAAATTCGACCAAAACTATGCAAGAAACCCCCCTCACGGTTAATAAAACACACATCCACTGCCGGATGTGTAATACTTTTTATTTTACTCTCTGGAAAGGGGACGAACATCACTTGAGAGTCACAGCGCGCTCCTGGCAGAGCCCAATGCTGTGTTACACCCACCATTGCCTGCTGAGTGCCACACACCTCTGTGTTGTATTCCACTAGCTAGTGCATTTGCTATGACACTCTATAGCCCATGTGCACTGTAACACCACCCCGTGAATATGTCATGCCACACTTGTCTTCGCACGGGTTATATTGCCCCATCTAACGTGCCTTCCTCGATGCCTATGTTATAACGCACAGTGCTATGCCATACATATTACAATCTGGGATCCATATCTTTGTCACAGTTCATATGCAACGTTACACTCCCCAGCACATATTTTATATTACAACTTTAGAGACTAGCTAGGTTACACAACACTGCCCTGTGCATATTACACTCCAAGGCGCATATCGCATAGCACGCGCTAGTGCCTGTGCTATCTCGCGCTCTCCAATTAATCTGTCATTGCGCACAATGTATTGCATATTATATTTCACGCCCGGTTCATCTTATATCACACTTTTTGGTGCATAGTTTATACCATACACTATATCTAGTTTTCATTTTTAATCGTGCTCTCAGGACTATGTTCTATATAACACTGTGTTCACCTACCCTTTTCACGGGCATTACATTTTGCGATAGGGGGTGGAGGGTCAGAGGGTGTTTCTGCCAAGTGAGCCCGGAGTCACAGTCACAAACGTCCTCTTCTTCCTGAATAAAAGTGAGATTATGCTGCATACTTGTTCATATTTTAAGTAGTTCGCACAGACACACGTTTTAAAAACAATAAAGTTCCTAATACCCGCCTTCTCTGAACAGTTAGCTTGCTGCCCCATCCCCCTCCTCCCTATCCTCTGTTGTGTGAATCCATGGACTAGCCTCCTCCCTCCTGCCATGCATGGTCTGATGTGCTGCCACTGCCCTCAATTTAGTATGATGTAGCAGTCCACTCCTCCTGCCCTCCATTGCCCAATTCTATGCCCCATCATTGACCTCCTGCTTAAACTCTGTGCTTAGCTTGCTGCCCCTATTCTCCTTCCCCCTGCCCTCCGATGTCTTTGTGCATGCCCCTGCTCCATCATTTTTGCCCACCATGTTCCATGGACCTGCCACTCCTATCTACTCTGAGTGTTCTGTTGAGCTGCCACTCCCCTCCCACCTGCCTAGCATTGTCAGATGACTGTAACCTGTCCCTGCCACCTCCACCCTGCCTGTCCACATGCCATGCCCCTATCCTCTTCCTCCTGTCCTACATGGTCCATTGTACTGCCACACCCTTCTGCCCTCCCTGGTCTGTTGTGCTGCAACTGCTCCTCCTGCCTGCCCCGTGCGGTCTGTTGTGAGGCCCCTTCCCCTGAACTTTCTTGTCTGTGTACAGGTCCTGACCCTCCCTTCTATCCTCCATCGTCCTTTGTGCATGCCCCTGCACCCTCCTTCTTGCCCATCATAGCCATTGTGCTGCCACTAACCCTCCCACTTGCCATGCATGGTCTTCTGTGCTGCTATGGCCCCTCCCACCTTCCCTGTGTGGTCAGTTAGCTGCCCCTGACCCCCTCCCACCTTCCCTCCATGGTCTGTGTGTATGCCATCACAGTCTCACTGTTGCTCTTCATGGTGTGTCTTGCTTCTAGTGCCCATCCTGCCTGACCTCCATGGCTATCTTGCTGCTCCTGCCCTGCCCCCTTGTCCCCAGCCCTCTGTTTACATGTGCAGACCCCTACTCCCTCCCTCCTGGCTTGTCTGTTCCATTGTAATGCCCCTGATCTGTCCCTCCTGCCCTTTATGGTCTGTTATGCTGCAGCTTGCTCTCCTGTCTGTCCATTATGGTCAGCTAGCTACCATTGCCTCTTGCCCCTCTGTTCTCTGTTGTCCATGTGCATGGTCCTGTCCCCTCCCTCTTGCTTTCTATGGATTGTTGTGCTGCACTCCCGTCTCGCATGCCCTGTGTGGTGTATTGTGCTGCTGCAAACCGTGATGCCTGCCCTGCAGGGTCAGTTTGGTGCACCTCTCCATGTCCCTCCTGTCCTCTGTTATCCAAGTCCATGTCCCTACCCCATTTCCTTCCATGATCCAATGTACCATACTTGCGAACATTTTGAACTTGGTAAGAGGGAGATTTTGAAAAAAACTGGGGTATTGATTTTCCCCTTTGAGTTACATTGAAAAAGAGGAGATTGTAGACAGGAGACAGATCAAATAAAGCCCATTTGAGCTTAAAAACATTGGACGTTTCCTGGATGAATCGGGTCTGTTGGCATGTATGGTTGTACTACCATTGCCTCTTCCTTCTGCCCACAATGGTCTATTACATTTCCACAGCCTCTCTTGCAAGTCCTGTATTGTTGGTTTGTTGCCCCTGCCCCCCTTTCCACTGCCCTCCATAGTCTGTTGTGCTGCCAAGGCCCTTCTTGCCTGCTCAGTGTGGTTAAATTGTTGCCTTTGCACCCTCCTACCTGCCTTCAATTTTCAGAGTCTGTGCTCCTGGCCTCTGCCTCTCAACAGTATCCTAATGAACAACTAGATTGCTAACATTCTATATTTATTACAAAAGTGTGGAACGCCTGACGTCATCTTGATGTAATCAAAACTGTAATACCTAGAGCATTTCCTTTAGAAATTACATATATGAGAGGGTCTTATTGGCACCAAAATTATGGTTAGTGCTCTAAAAGACTAAAATAAGGACATATTTTCTGAGTTTTCAAATAGCGACAAAGCACTTTTAAATCATTTGTTATCTTTATGTTTTTTTATCCAGTTGACCACTTGATTAAATGTTGCACTTAGGGGAGAGGATGTGGTGTTACTTCCAGAACTGCAGACTTTGCAACTGGGGAACCAGGCTGGAGTTTCTGCTTCAGCTCGACATTCTGTGATTCTGGTCAAATCACTTAGTCTCCCCATGTCTACAACCAAAATGAATTTTTTCTTGTGTGATGTAACCAATGCTCATGCAAACCACTCCAATACCTGACAAGTCTGCACTATATAACACTGCAAAAACACAAAATAATAAGTGTTTTGCACACTTCTGTCATTGGGCTATATTTGGGCTACATATGGGTGATGTTGGGCTACATTTGGGCTCTTTTGTCTCCGGTGGCCATCTTGGGAGATTTATTTGTTATGAAGTTTCCTAATATCCTCATGTGCTGCAGTCTCCTCAGTAGGAAATGCTTTCAGTTTTTTACTTTGATTCCATCATGAAGGTATTCAGTTTTGTCACACATTTGCCATAAATTCTGAATGTTAGCACTCTAGTTGCTCATTAGATCACTGTAGTAAAACTACTGTTCACCATGGAAGTCTGCTCCTGGTATTAAAAGTGCATGTTTCAGTCTGCATGTCAGAATTTTTTAATGAAATAGAAGAGGATTTGAGAAGTCACTCAAAATGTGCCCTCATTTTCTTTCTTCAGCATTATTCATAATTTCTATGGCAAAATGAACCCCCTCATTGTGTTCCTTTTTAAATTAAATGTTTTAAGTGTTACCAGTTTATTCCAATCAAGATGGCTTCAGGTGTGCCATACTTTTGTCATAATGAAGACAGTAAGCGCTCTAGTTGTTTTTAAGAACACTCTGGGACATTCTGTCATTGGGCTATACTTGGGCTACATCTGGGTGATATTTGGGCAACATTTGGGCTCTTTTGTCTCTGTTGGCCATCTTGGGAGACTTATTTGTTATGAAGTTTCCTAATTTCCTCATTTACTGCAGTCTCCTCAGTAGGAAATACTTTCAGTTGTTTACTTTGATTCCATCAAGAAGGCATTCAGATGTGTCACACATTTGCCATAAATTCAGAATGTTAGAACTCTTTTTGCTCATTAGATCACTGTAGTAAAGCTACTGCTCACCAGGGAAAACTGCTGCTGGTATTGAAAGTGCATGTTTCAGTCTGCATGTCAGAATTTTTTAATGAAATAGAAGAGGATTTGAGAAGTCACTCAAAATGTGCCCTAATTTTTCTTTCTGCAGCACTAATCATACTTTTTATGGAAAAATGAACCCCCTCATTTTGTTCCTTTTTAAATTAAATGTTTTAAGAGTTACCACTTTAATCCAAGCAAGATGGCTTCAGGTGTGCCATACGTTTATCATAAGTAGGACTGTTAGCGCTCTAGTTGTTCTTTGGAACACTCTGGGAAGCTGCAGTAGAACACAAAGGAATCAACTGACAGTCTCTGCCCTTGTTGGATGTACATGTTTTACTGAGAATGTCAGACTTCATTCTCACATGACTGAGAAAGATAATGTGAATTTACAGAAAATAAGCTCTCAGTTTAGCTTATAGATCATCTTCCAAACCTCTGTGGGAAAAGCATGAGAAAATATTTTTCTCTCAATCATGATATCCCAGCAGAAGGCTTTTTCACATGGTGAAATCACCTTAGAACATACCACAACTCCTAAAATGAGTATGGTACCATCAACAAATGATTTATAATGTAACTAAAGTCTTAAAACCTTCTATTAACTGCAATGCTTTTTAATGAGGTGCTATCATGTATATTGGTCCCAAGATGGCTGCCAACACTTCTTGGAGGAAGTGCTGACAGCCAATCAGATCTCAGGATGAGATGTGTAGTTAGGCTCCGCCCACATATATATATGATTTTACTTTTGATTTTCTCAGGAACTACTGAACAGATTGACACCAGACCTGCAAAAGGCACATCCCTGAGCTGAGGACTACCTCTCTGCCAAATTTCAAGTAATTCTGTTCAGCCGTTCGGTCTGTACCTTGGACTAAAGGTCCCTATGGAAAATTGCATGGGGAAAACGCGTTTTGGGACCCCCCTTTTTTCTCAGCCCCTGCTTGAAGAATACCCCCGAGACTTTCAGGGTAGGAGCGGAGCGGAGCGCCCCACCTATTTTGAAAATTTCACGAGGATTCGTCAACCGGCGCCAAAGTTAGTCCAAATAGAATGTTGCGGATTTCCTATGGAAACACGGTCCTAACTATAACTATCTACTGGCGACCGCCAGTAGATAATGTATTTATGACTGCACACCCATCCTGGGTGTAGTTCTTCTGAATGTTAAATTGCCTCTTGAGTGCCAATCCTCTGAGTCTTAGCCATCTTGTTCACTTGTATAGGCTTCCCCGTTGGATCCCTTTTTCTCATCTGACCTCCTGTGTGATCCTGTGCAGTGCTGTACTACTTTCTGTGTATGTTTTTTACCCAGTTCCCAGTCCTTGCCCAAGTCCCTGACTGTGTTCCCGACATAGTCCTGGACAATCCCTGACAGACAGCTCCCCCACAACTAGTAGAACCTGCAGCTCGTGTGTCCCAACTAAATCCTTGAAGATCCCGTAACTCACTCCCGTGGATAAATGATGCGCCTCCCCGGCATGTGTGCTGTCTGAAGGACTACTGCGATCTAAGGTCCGCTGGCCAAATAAACCCTGGCGTATTGTTCCATCCCCACGGGAACAGCCGGAGGTGAAGGGACCTTACTCTTGGGCCCCCCACACCCTGGTAATCTTGTAGTGCACCCAGAGCCCCCATCAATTGGTACCTCTAACCAAGCTTACCCAATTGCCACCCTGTACTTCCTCTGCAGGCAGGTGAGTTTTGGGGAGGGTGCCTCCACACCCCTTTTAACTTGTGGTGCACCCATTGATTGGTTGTTTCAAATCCAGCTGCCCACTCGCCGTCCGACACTCCCACTGCTATCCCTTTATGCTGTCCCCACATCTGCAACTGTGAAGGACCATCCCCTTAGCTCCCTTCAACCATGAATCCTTTCAGCGGACTTTCAGCTAGTCCGGGGTTCCACCGACCATGTTGCCCATGAGCCTTCTTTAAATAACTGCCCCGCTGTCAGTGCTATCAAACAATATTTTAATACCCTATATCATTGCAACTGCAACAGAGAGACTGACCTTCCCTGGCCGGTACTCCTTTCTGAAGTCTTAAGTCCTGTGACACTACAGAAATGTATTCCCTTAGTTCAGAAGGCTAGCACACTTCCTTCGAAACCATACTGTAACCTAGCCAAGTAGACTCCTTAGTGGATCAACGCATCCCTGTCTGGTCCTAGGTCCAACCCCATGGTCACAAGCCCAAATCTTGATGTTCCAAGGTCAGATGAATGCACTGTGATGTGGGCAGCAACCAAGCACTGACATCCAGTGTCCATTGGCCTCTCAGGGTGAATGCGCGCCACACAAATACAAATACTTTGCTACGTTATAGGCGCCTAGAGAACCACTAACTATATATTATATATATGCATGTATACTGGCATAGCAGCAAATGCCAGATCTGCTCTGACCACGGTATTCAAGCTCTTGATCAACTGTCAAAATATGTAAATTGCAACACACGCAAACTAAATTTATAAGTCGACTTCGAGTTCCGACCATGAAGCCACATGGCTTGTTATCACTGCACAACTCAACCTTGCATTTAGCCAATGTGAGTTCAGTCCACAGATTACTTCTCAAGGACGTGCAACACTTTAAGTATGAAATTAATATATTGGGACTGCCACAATTCCAAATGAGATGTCATGACATGCATTTGCTGCTTAGCCAAGGAGTCACAAAGTGCATTTGGGAACTCAGCAAATAACTTTATACCCCAAGGTTATTGACCTTACTGCTCTGAAGCTCTCCAGGTTAGTAGTGTTTAGAGGTCCTTGCTTCTTGGAGGCCAAAGTGAACTAACTTCGAATGAGTGAACTTTTTATTGCAACTTAACACGTTGAGTTGCCTAAGATCCTGCCTGTTTAGAAATAGTCACATGTCAGTTGATTGAAAAGAAGGCCCAACTAACGTCCCAGTTTGTGGTGCTCCCACGTACTCAAGCACCACCCCACATAAATGACTGGGCTTTAGATCACTACCTTTTCCAAAGGCCTCTGGTGACATATCAGTTTGCAGATGTGGGATGCCTTTCATGCTCCCTATGCAGCAGGCATGTAAGTGTATGTACCTACAGCCTACCCTGCAAGGTAATCCGGGTAACAGTGACCAAGAGAGCTTGAAAGGGCTTCAAGCACAATTTGGTTACCTTTCACATCTGTGTGAGAAAAATTTACCCCAATAGGGCATCTCACTGCGAAATCCTTAAAACCCTCAACTTTGCGGGAACTGTAACTTGATGTGCCATGCCTGAAAGTCATGCCTGTTTCAATCATTAAGCTATGCATCCACCTGATTTCTAGCCACTTCCCTGGTGGGCGAGGGTAACTGAGCCCATGTGACATTAACTGTTGCCCAAGACCTACTTATAGCTTTGGGGGGTGTTGAACAGCCTAAACTGTCACACGTAGCAGTGTGATGGTTAGTAGCTGTGCGGGCACTGTATTTGCCCGCGCTGACAGTGGCAATTGGTGGTGCCAGCTGCGGTGGCCTCCTGACGAGTGCCTGGGACACATTACACCGAGACAATGGATAATTCTGTTTAAATAGGCATCTATGTAATGTTACATAAGACAGACGACCCCAAGGTGTCGTTGTTACAAGCCATCCAAGCTGATAAGCTGTATACTTCAGAATCCTTGGTCTGGAGAAGCTCTAACTCGGAATTTAAATGTAACATACTGGTTGAGGGTTCTCTTTATCAGAAAATTCAGATTTTCCACAGCTTGGGTGGGTAGAAAATCAAGACACGGAGGCTGATATTGTGCATGTTCCTTAAATTGAACTTGGTTCCCTGTGAGGCAGCCATCTTCCTTCTTTGTTGCTGCTCACAGCCAAGATAAGTTCATTTTTTGCCCGTGCATTTTACTGTCTTTACTGCTGGTGCAATATTTGTTAGAGTAAAAATGAAGGAGATTGACTGCCTCGTTTGTCTGTGATCTTGATGGGTGTTTTGTTGTCTTAGTTTGCTTATTTAATGATTTATTCTTAATTTTTGTAATTTTCATATCGTAAATGAACCTATGATGAAATAGTAACTATAGCCTCTAGATCGTATCTCTTGACTTTTTAGTTATTTATTTGTGAGCTTAGGATATCTGCTTGTTTCGCTACTTAATTTTGGAGCTTTTCGCATTGGTGTTATTCTGGGGACGTTAAAACCGCGAGCGCTTACGTGCTTCAACGCCGTTTCCTCAGCCATTTGAGATGAAAGGCGAGCGCGTGAGGATGTTTGTCTATCTTTAATTGCCAACTCACAGCAGCAACTACAAAACAAAGTAAGAACTTCGAATAGGAATGAATAAGAGTTCTAAAGGCTATTTAGTCCCCTGTGAGGCAGCCATCTTCCTTCTTTGTCGATGTGAACAACTTCAATAGCAAAAAAACACGCTGAACTTATTAAAATCCAACAAGGCATTCCAAAGTACTGCAAATCCACGAGTACTCCAAATTTCTTCCATATCACTTCTTATAATCTCCTCCTGAAAGAAAAAACATAAACAAATTATAGGGCGGGAATCCAGGGAGAGATAATATCAGCCTCCATGTCTTTAATAATATCATGAGTTTCTACCCACATAGCTGTGGAAAATCTGAATTTTATGGCAAAGCACAGAGGCCAATATTACGCATGTTGAATTCTACCAAATGAACGCTTTTTGAACCATTAGGCTACCGGACAGGTGAAATCATACAGCTCTAAACAATTCATTGCAGGTTCCTGCAGCTCTGACGATACGTAATTGCTCGCTGTTCAAAATTAGATTTTAAACTCTAAACTGCAAGGAGCACAAGACTCTCCCTGAGAAAGCACTAGCCCACTGGCTTATTTACCTTAATACACTTTATAATCTACTTGGGATAAGTTCTTTGCAACAGGAATATTAACCTTCTGGACTACCTGCGATGATTTAAAACATCCGTAAACACAAATACGACCTCCCTCTAGGAAGGAAATTGATCACCTGTGTCCTCCAGCCCCACCGGTGTAGAGAATTTACTCTTGTCTCTGCGGAAGCATATATACTGGTAGACTCTAGTTTGGTGTCTGTACGAGCACACCGCATGTGTGCCGGCCCCTTAGGGAGTTTCACATTGTCTGTAAAGGCCCCCACATTATGTGATCCCTTAGAGTGTCTTTACAATGTGTAAACTGCATTCTAGGGGTGTGGGGAGTGAGCCTGACTCTATCTTGCTGTGTACTTAATAGCGTTTGATCCTCCGCAGTGTTCCTGAAATTGTGTTGTATTCTGTCAACTTAATGGCCACCTCAATCGTCCCAGTGAGCAATGCCCTGTTTAACCTCTGAGCAATACCTGGGCCCATAGGGTGTTTCTCATATCCTAACTATCTGGCAATGATGTTGCTGCAGTGACTGGACCTACACTGTGGCAGCATTGACAGAGCAGTCCAATGTATGTCCTAAGAATATGCCACTTTTTTCTGCATGCTTTTTCCCCGCATGCAATTACAACGCGGTTGTTACAACCACCGTGTTGTAACAATGCATACCATTATCCCGCAAGTCGCAACAACGACTTGCTCTAGGGGGGGTGCTGGATGTTGGAATAGTATTATGTACTATTCCAACACAAGTATGTGCAACAGAAGGGAAGGTGTTGGATTTTAAATCCAACACCTTCTGCCCTCTCCGCAAGTCATTGTTCTGACTTGCGGAGTAATGGTATGCTTTGTTACTAAGCGGTCGTTGTAAAGACCTCGTTGTAATTCCCTGCGGGGAAAAGGATTAGTGGTAAACGATGTTTACTGTGGCCATTTATTAAGAGCTACCTGTTATTCCACTTCTCCGAATTTAGTATCAGACATACATGCTGGTCATGTATAGAAGTATGCTATGTTTGGACCGGTATGTTACCACCTTTAACTGGATATCTTACATGAATAATGTGCAAGCAAAATAGATTCTATCACATCATTACGTGATAAAATCTATTTTACTGGTGCCTTCCTCAAGATATACCTATGAAAGTGGCGCAATAATATTACCTTCTTTACTCTAAAACAAGTGAACTCTATCACTAATGTTGTGGATAATTTCAATGTCCTCAATGCAAAAAAGAAGAAGCTTTTGATATACAAAGGAGTGGTCACAGATATTTCAGTTCTTAGTCGTATATGCCAAAAAGTATTAATTGTAGAAAGCATGCTGTTATTTTGAGTTCAGTTGAATCCAAGATGAGGTAGTAATCTGTCTCTTTATTTGTGGTAGTCATAGTTGTCTTTTGGTTTGGTTGGGTAATATCCCTCTAGTATATAAACTTTTATATAATAATTACGAATTTGACGGTGCTGTGCCAGGTCTGCCTCGCCAAAGCTGTGGTCAGACCGCCCGCCAGATTAGGAGTTTCTTCCTGCCAGGCGGGCTGGTTTTTGGCATTTCCACGGCAGTTCCTCAGAAAATGGGCACCGCAATGGGAATATAAGAATGTAGTATGTGTTGGAACACGCACAACTAGAGTCAATAGGTTATTCGTTTTTTTGCGTGTTTCTGGGGTCTCACTCTCTGGAGTGTAGAGTCAACAGAAAAATGTAGCATCTCCTGGTTAGGGGACATCCACCTGAGCACAGCGTAGAACCAGCAGGGCGTGCATTTATATTTTTTGATCAAACATGCAAACAAATATTTTGATCTTCAATAGAACAAAGGATGAATGAGGACTTCATTCTATGATTGATATTGTCATCTCATATCAAACCTCAAATGCAGCTTTGAATGCGTCCATCAGACATTTTTACATTTCTCCCTTGGTGCATTTCGGGCTATTTATAGCCCTTCGTCAGTGGACAAAATTTACAGGAAATAATAAAGCAAAGATAGTATGAGGGAACCAACCATAAGATGGTGTAGTCAAATAGCAATAGCACCCTCAAAACAAGACATTGATCTACAATGAGTATCGCTTGAAATACATATCATCTTGAGTGATTAAACCGTGTGCGGTGGTGAAACACGTGGTTGGTCTATATGAGAAGACTGAATATGGGTGATGCATGCATGAACATGGTTAAAGGCAAGATGTGAAACTGAAGCCTCTTGAAGATGTGAAACTGAAGCCTCCTGTCACTTATGGAAGTCTCAAAAACAGGAGTCGGGTGAAGTTAACCATGTGTGTGATAAAAACGCCTTAACGTGATAGAACTAAACACAGAAAAAATGTCAAATGGTAGAAAAACATAGGAATGGTTTAAAAACCGGGCGAACCGTAAGTGTGAGAGAAAACGCTGTACTGAGACTTGCTTCAAGTGAATAGACTGGGTGATCAGGCGCATATGGGCTAGAACACTGTGCGGCTATAGGACACATAGATCAAGGTGGATACACTATCGGGTGTGCGAGGGTGAACAATAATATTACGTAACGGCCAGGGATGAGTAGGCAACCGCCGGTGTACTTACATGAGTGTCGTCACATTCGTGTAAAGTGTGATTTGAAAGGTGTGGCCCGAACTAAACGTTCCGCATTACGAAGGTACAGAGGAACAAGTGAAAAGGGACTAAGGAGGTACGAGTGGTGAAGGAGCTTCCTGGCAAGCGCCATTTTGAAACATGTTAGAATGTAAACTGTATAGTGCTGTCAATGGAAAAAATAAATAAAACAAAGCTTGTGCGATGCTTACTAAATGGAACTTAAAAGATACATTACAATGAAATTACATGGAAAAAAGGTACAATAAACAAGAAAGGCTTCGAGAGTGAGTGCACTCAAGGCTAAAAGATCATATAGAGATATGAAGCTGTAAGTGTAAACTGTGGAATTTAATGACAGCCAATGGCAGCCAAAAGAATACACCATAGATTCAAGTAAGAAAAGTGTAATGATGTGAAGCATAAAGAGTGGAGGAAAGAAAAATGAACTGCTAGATGATAAAGAACATGAAACGGAGAAGAAGTGAAAAACTGAAACAAAATATCAAAGAGTATAAGAAAACACAAGGTGTCAGTAGATGGTAAGTTTTTTATATAATGTTAAAGACACCCGAGTAGTATGGTGTGATGCGATAAAGTAAAGTGAAGAGAGCTAAGAAGGTGGAGAGTGTCCACGCAGGGGTTACAGATAGCACAAAAATTCCATTCTGTCATTTAAACCATTGGGCTTGAGAGAGTTAAGGAACTTGATCCAATGATTTTCTCTTTGAAGCAAACGCTTGTTGTTATCTCGTCCTTCCAATTTCTCCACAGTTTCTAATACCAAGAATTTGAGTTTGCTAATATTGTGAGGATGTTCTAGAAAGTGAGCGGCAACTACTGATTTCATGTTCTTGGTCCGAATGCTGCTCTTATGCTCATGGGTCTGGTCTTAATGTTTCTTTCAGTTTTGCCCACATAAACCAAGCCACAGGGGCATTTCAGTAGATAAACTATGTTGGTAGTGTCATAATGTGCAATCACTCTTAAATTAATTATTGTTCCTTTCATAGGGTGCATCATCCAAGATCCTTTTATAATGTTATTGCAATTATTGCAGTTGTAACAGGGTGTAGATCATTTAAAGGTGGTTGCTGTGGTATCTTTGGGTTGATATGTAACCAATTCCTTGACGTTTTTGCCTCTGTTGTATGCAAAGATGGGTTTTACGGAAAAAAGTCCCTTGAAATCTGGGTCCATGGCAAGAATAGACCAATGTATGTTTTTTGTTTTTTTTAAAACATTTTATTTGAACAAGAAAGTAGTAAGATAACGAATAGATATTCAAAATACATGGCATCATCTAAATTACACATAATAAACAGTAATAATATTTATCTGAGTAGTGGCACAACCAGTACTATATTATAACCATAATGCAAACAGAGAAAGTGAATATTGAGAGTGCAACACTCCTAACTTCTACCCTAAAAGATATAGACTAGCATACCATGCTTAAATTAGATAAAGACAAGAGCTATTTAAAGTGCATAATGCGAATAGCAGCAGTTCGTTATTAAAATACCATACCGAGCTAGCATAAGAGCCTTGTATACACCATATAGACCTTCGAATGATTAGCAGCAGTTCTCAAATAAAGTGCTTATTATTTAGGCCTTAAGTAACACAGTCAGGAAGTATCATGATTCTTGTATTTCATAAATAGAGAAACATACAAATATTTAAAGTGCATAGTGCTAATAGAAGCAGCTCTTGAAAAAAAAATGTCATACAAAAGCTATTTAAAGTGCAAAATGCAAAATAGCAGCAGTTCTTAAATAAAGTGCATGATATTTAAGCTCTATTTTAATCGCCTTGCTCCTCTAGTATCTCAAGCGTAATGCTAATATATACAGTCTATCCCGCCTTATTTAAAAATGGGATTGTTGGGGACTCTGGAATACCTTGCCTTTATGCTCCTTCTCCTTCCCTCTCAGCCTGATTGGAGTACTCATGCCAGATAGCTCTAAATCTTTTGGTTGCTGCTACCCGTCTCGCATAGGCCTCCTGAAACTTAAAAGTTCTGTTCATTTTATTAAGCCAGTGGTCAATCCTAGGTTGTTTATCTGTTTTCCAATTTTGTAGGACTAGTGATCTTGCGACAGCTATGGCAATTAGTATGAAATACTGCCGATGTTTAGTTAACCCTTTCACCTCCCCCGAAGTGCCAAATAAAACCAGCATAACCGACAATTGAATTCTCAGAGACAGAGATGAGGAGATCTTAGCAAAAACCTCATCCCAAAAAAGTCGTAGCTTATTTCATTCATAGAAAATATGTACCCATCCGCCCTCCTCCTGGGTGTTACATCTAAAGCAACGGTTTGGGTTTGTTGGATACATCTTATGCAATTTCACGGGGGTATAGTAGGCAAGCCATCTGGATAAAAAAGTCATCCTCTTGTAATTAGCCCCTCTGAGTGCTTTTTTTGCTAACTCATTAAGTTGTTGCCGTTCCCTTATATTAAACTTACAACCAGTCTCTGAATAGATTTTTTGAAGTTCTATTGTCAGAATCTCTTCTGAATGGGCCTTTTGATGCAATAGCCGGTACCAGCCTCCTACCCCCAACATTTTTTTCACCATTTGTCTGATGATTTGCTCTGGCATCTTATTCAATGTTACATAATTGATTTTAAGAAAGTTAATTAACTGATAAAAGCTCAGAGAGAGGGCTGTTGTTAAAGAATTAGCTTGTAATCGGACTGTTTCCCAAGTTATTAAAGTCTCATGATTAAAGAAATTTCCAAGCCGACTAAAGCCTAATTCTTGCCACTGTTGATAAAGGCCTCTAGATAGTATAAGACCACCTACTGCACAGTCCTCAATAGGAGTAAAAGCATGAAATACTGGAATATCTTGTAATTAAAAAAGCTGCATTCTTTCTATTCATGTTAAGATGACTTGTATCTACTCCTTTTATGCAATTTTGCCAGCCGTAGGAAATTCGGGAGCCTTATTGCACTCTCTTTCAGCATCTGTACCAAGGTAAAATTATCAAATACCGAATTTTCCATACCCAAATGTGAAAACAAATTTACTAATGATGCCTGGTAATATGTTGAAAAGTGTGGTAAAGCTAAACCGCCTGAAGCTACATCCAATTGTATTGTGGAAAATTTCATTCGGGGATGTTCGTTATTCCAGACAAATTTCCAAATTATTTGATCTAATTCCTTAAAATAAGAGCTCAGAATTTTCAGAGGAAGATTTCTAAAAAGAAATAAAAACAGAGGGAGTATCGACATCTTAATCATCGAGATCAGTCCTATTAGTGATAGATTAAGCAGAGTCCATTTATCCAATACATTTTTCACTTTTGTGAGCATTCTGTTATAGTTCAAGGGGAACAGTTGACTAAAATCCTGTGTAACGTATATCCCCAAGTATCTAATTGGATGTGACGGTCTAATGGCGATTGATGCAGCAATATCTGCTAAAGTGGAGTTAAATAAAAGGATTTCGGTTTTTGCTTGATTTATTTTATACCCCCCTACCTGCGTAAATTTCTGTATTTCATCTAGTGCATTTTGCACATTGGAATCCCCAGCTTTAAGATATAAAATAATATCATCTGCATAGAGTTTGACTTTTGCCATCCCCTCAATTGGAGGCAAAATCATCAAACTCTTCCGTATCTTAACCGCTAAAGGTTCAATAAATAAAGAAATCAAAAGGGGGGATAAAGGACAACCTTGACGTGTACCTCGCTTAATTTTTACCCTACTAACCTCTTCTCCATTTACGACAACTTTGGCCTCCGCACAACTGTAAAGTTCTTTTAACATTCGTAAAAAATGTGACGGAAACCCAAATTTATCCAAAATAAAGAATAACGCACTCCAAACTACTAGATCGAAGGCCTTTTCAGCATCCATCATCATGATCACCGCATCCATCTTATAAGTGAAAAAATAGTCAATGGCTTGTGCTAAGAAATATGTATTAACTGCCATCAATCGCCCCGGGATAAAACCATTTTGGTCCTCATGTACCACCTGTTGTACACATGGAACTATTCTTTTTGCCCCAGATCTTCATGAATAATTTATAATCCATTTCTAATAGACTAATTGGGCAGTAGGAATTAGGATCAAAGGGATCTTTATATTTTTTAAGAAAAATTACTAAAACCGATTCCTTAAAACTTTTCGGGATATCCAAACCCTCCTTTATCTGGTTAAACAATTTTCCCAGAAAAGAGAGAATTTCTTCCTAAAATGTCTTAAAAACTTCCTCTGGGATTCCATCTGCACCACTCGCCTTAGCATTGGGCATACTTTTTAACACTGCTAAGATTTCTGTAGTCCCAATTGCGCTATTCAATATCTCAGAAGCTTGTGAGGGTATCTGGGGTAACTACAAAAATTCAAAATAGTCCACCAAATCTGCTACATCTACCCCCTGCATTTCTGCATAAATTTGGTTAAAATGTGAAAGGAATATCTCGGAACAACATGTTGATCGTCAACTAATATACCAGTTGAGGGATTCTTAACTTTGGCAATTATTTGGGTTGCTTTCTGATTTTTTGTGGACCAAGCCAAGAATCTCCCAATCTGTTGACTTTCTTCATAAAGTTTCTGTTGCTAAGCCCTACTCCCTGATATTTCTTCCAATAAAAAAAGAAAATCCTTCAACTTTTCCTTTGCTTTAACTAATTCCTGCTGATGTATTCTAAAAGTGGACTCAGTAGTATTTTTTAAATCGACATTTCGTCTTGCTTTCTCTACTTCTGTCTGTAATTCTTGAATCTTCTTTTCTTCATTTATTTATTCTAGCCTTATATGATATTGTGTGAACTCTAAAGGTCGCATTAAATGCCTCCCATACCATGAACATGGATGCAGAATTTTCATTGCGCTGTCAAAACTCCTTTATAAATACTTTAGTTTCTGCTATCCAGGTAGAATCTTGTGGTAGGGATTTATCGAATTGCCATCTAGACCTGTTTTTCGGAATAATTCTTATCCTTAATATAAATGAGACTACGGAGTGGTCTGAAAATGAGTTGGAAAGTATTTCTGTAAGTCCATTAGTGAATAATTTATCTACTAAGAAAAAATCCAGTCGAGATGCTGATCTAAATCTAGCTGAGTAGCAGGTATACTGCTGAAGTCCGGGATGTCCCAACCTCCAGGAGTCTAATAAAGAAAAATCTTCTGTTAATCTACTTATTAATTTTGTGGTTTTGGTCTTTAACTGACGCTTTGCCTTATTTGATGTATCCAATACCAAATTCTGGATAAAGTTAAAGTCCCCACCCATAATTAGTATACCTTCCATTTGAGCTATCAACTGATAGATTTGCTCTAAGGCCACCATGTCATCTTCTATAGGGCCGCAGTAATTCACCAGGTTCAAGACTGTTTTGTCTAACCTTACTTTTACCCAGATACATCTCCCTTTACCATCCCATCGTACTTCTTTAGCCTGCCAATCCAGTGAATTAGAGAATAAAATCCCTACACCTCTTACCGCTAGATTGGCAGATGAGAAGTAAGCTTGCGTATATTTCTTAGGAAGGGATATTTTCGGGGTATCAGACCTAAAATGAGTTTCCTGTAGAAATATAATTTCAGGGGAAAGAGAATTAATCCAATTTAAACAAGCCACACTTTTTCGTGGATTCAATAATCCATTAACATTACATGTAACTATTTTTATATTCTGCAATTTTGGTTTCATTTTTGATTCCATCCTAGATTTCCTCCTAACACACTGATGGTTATTTTCATCACCAGATTCATCCTGCCTTTTGTTACACCTCTCGGACGGATATCTCCTAGGTAATTCTGGTGCCACAATACCCTTATCCAAATGGCTATACTGCTTTCTTGTTCATTTTTTCCCTTGCTAAACCCTTGCACCCCCCCCCTACCCTGAACTCCCACCCCAAAACTCCCAGCAAAGGGGGAATTGCCCACCATAGCCCCTGCCTTCTCCCAGGGACTGACCCCCCAACTGGGTGCCATGTTGTTGCACCCTTTAGTGACCCTGGCCCCACCACCGCTCTTACTAGAAGCTAGAGGAAAGAAAGCTTAACTAACAATATCCTGTAAACATTATTTGCTCACAGTAATTTTCCGTAGAAGCTCTTGAGCCTCTTCTAAATTTGCGAACATATGGAATTTGCCTTGCACAAGAACACGTAATTTGGACTGTTGGGCTATAGACGCCTGAGCTCCTTGTGCCTTAAACAAATAGAGAAGTTTCACAAATTTCTTTCACTGGCGGGCTGCGGTAGCGGACATGTCGGAAAAAATATGACAGGTAGGTACTTTTCGAGTTGAGATCTGTCGCATTGGATAGCCTGAGACAATACCCGCTCCTTTATTCTAAAATCTGCAAAATTAACAAGAATAGTTCTGGGTAATGTCGAATTGGGAAATGGCTTGAACTCTGTGTGCTCTTGTAATAGTTAAATCTCCAGAAAAGCCCGGAAGAACACTGTTTTTAATAAATGTCTCCACCCACTGCAGCATTTGTGTCCCCTCGCAGCCTTCTGGCACCCCCACCAGTCGCAGATTCGAACGCCGGGAGTGATTCTACAATTCCTCAATTTTGGACACTAACCTAAGCTTTTGTTTTTTAGCCAAGTCCACTTGTTGCTGAATCGTCCTCATCTGATCCTCAAGTTGTGATATTCTTGACTCAGCCTCCTGCAAGCTTCCCGGGAAACTGGCTACAGCTTCTTCGATTTTTGCCAACCGATGGAGCAGGTCGCAATCTCATTTGCTTGAGTCATTTTCATTTCGAGAATCTCATCTAAAATAAGGTTTAACATTGATTTAATATCACATTGAAAGCTGGCCCCATTATCCAATTGTGAGGTCCCAGATGGTTCTGCACCTCCTGCCTGTGTTTGATCTTGATCTTCTGCTTCCGTGCTTTTTTCCAGCAGTGAGGTCGAGGAAAGGGGCTGTCCACTCCTCAAATCCTTTATTAACTGATTTTGCTGATTAGATGGTGAGACTGATAGTGAGCTAGTGGCTGTATGAATATCCAGTGAACATTCAGTTTGTAATCCTACCACTGGCTGTGGTACTTGCTGGAATGTTTGCTCTGGTTTAACTTCTTGAAATGGTTCATCACGGAGGGTATGAGTGGATACGAGAGTCATGAGAGGTATTTTGGTTTTTTGAAAGAGGGGATATTCCTTCGCTTTTATTAAATTCATACCAGTCGTTTCTTTCCTTGCAGCATCTTGATTTTGATCTATTTCTGCCTCAACCGGGGCTCTTACCACCTGATCATCTTCCTGAATAGTGGGCACCCTGGGCGGTGGACTGCCCTGTACCAAGTCTACTCCCTCAGCTGTGGCATTTTCTTTTATTTTGACTGTGCTTGTGATCTCGGCCAGTACTAGCGGTGTGTCCTTACTGGTTCTGCTCTCGAGCCCACCCTCCTCATCCTCAGAGCTCGATCTTCTAGACCAATGTATGTTAATAATTTTCTTAAAACGATAACTCATCATGGAGAATTTAGACACCACTACCATCCATTTTTGTTCCAACTTCTGTTTTTTTTAAGAAGGTCTGCCGGTGTTTTAGTAGCACATCGTAATTTAGCTTGCTCCAACACGTTCTGAGGGTAAGCTCGTTGTGCAAATCTCGTTAACATGATGTCAATTTGTTCAGCACAAATTTCAGGTTGAGATACGAACCGTTTGACTCACAAAAGTTGTGAGTAGTGCTAATAGCAGCAGCTCTTGAAAAAAAAATGTCATACAAAAGCTATTTGTTGTCAAAATGCAAAATAGCAGCAGTTCTTAAATAAAGTGCATGATATTTAAGCTCTATTTTAATCGCCTTGCTCCTCTACTATCTCAAGCGTAATGCTAATATATACAATCTATCCCGCCTTATTTCAAAATGGGATGGTTGGGGACTCTGGAATACCTTGCCTTTATGCTCCTTCTCCTTCCCTCTCAGCCTGATTAGAGTACTCATGCCAGATAGCTCTAAATCTTTTGGTTGCTGCTACCCGTCTCGCATAGGCCTCCTGAAACTTAAAAGTTCTGTTCATTTTATTAAGCCAGTGGTCAATCCTAGGTTGTTTATCTGTTTTCCAATTTTGTAGGACTAGTAATCTTGCGACAGCTATGGCAATTAGTATGAAATACTGCTGATGTTTAGTTAACCCTTTCACCTCCCCCGAAGTGCCAAATAAAACCAGCTTACCGACGATTGAATTCACAGAGACAGAGATGAGGAGATCTTAGCAAAAACCTCATCCCAAAAAAGTCATAGCTTATTTCAATCATAGAAAATATGTACCCATCCGCCCTCCTCCTGGGTGTTACATCTAAAGCAACGGTTTGGGTTTGTTGGATACATCTTATGCAATTTCATGGGGGTATAGTAGGCAAGCCAGCTGGATAAAACAGTTATCCTCTTGTAATTAGCCCCTCTGAGTGCTTTTTTTGCTAACTCATTAAGTTGTTGCCATTCCCTTATATTAAACTTACAACCAGTCTCTGAATAGGTTTTTTGAAGTTCTATTGTCAGAATCTCTTCTGCATGGGCCTTTTGATGCAATAGCCGGTACCAGCCTCCTACCCCCAACATTTTTTTCACCATTTGTCTGATGATCTGCTCTGGCATCTTATTCAATGTTACATAATTGATTTTAAGAAAGTTAATTAACTGATAAAAGCTCAGAGAGAGGGCTGTTGTTAAAGAATTCGCTTGTAATTGGACTGTTTCCCAAGTTATTAAAGTCTCATGATTAAAGAAATTTCCAAGCCGACTAAAGCCTAATTCTTGCCACTGTTGATAAAGGCCTCTAGATAGTATAAGACCATCTACTGCACAGTCCTCAATAGGAGTAAAAGCATGAAATACTGGAATATCTTGTAATTAAAAAAAGCTACATTCTTTCATAATAAGAAAGATGGTAGCGAAAACACCCAGAATTATTTCTGCCTGCATCTATCTTATTTGCTGACCATATCAATCTGAAATAAATGTCCCTCTGAATGCCTAGTACATACTTTTACAGTTTACTAGAAGCCTGTGTATTCCGGAGAAATGTTTACATGAATGATTGTAAGTGGCACATGTTAACAGTAGTAAAAAATAATAATACGTAGGGGAAGTTAAATTAAGGTTCAAAACGATATAGGAATTAACAACAGCTCTCAATGGAGACGTCTGCCCTGTCAATGCATGCTGGCCTAAAGGGGCAATGATTGGTGTCTCTTACATTATTTCGAACGTATTGCATACAAGGCTGATGTTTTAAACATGTATTTTGATGCACAGGCAGAGTGCTCTATTTTGAAATATGAACAATATGTATGATTTAATTACGTTTATAGCATATAGGAATTTTGTACTGAGAATTGATTTTATAATAATATGGAATTCTCACGATTGCTGAAGGCCATAGAAAAACAAATGTAAAAAAGAACAAGAACGAATGTGTACACAGTAGTGTTAAACCTTGCTCTGCTTAACATTTGTTTACATAGGAAGGTTCCCTCTTAGTCTTATTGTCAGAGTTGGGGGTATATAATTTAATAAATGGGAGATGCTGGATGAATAAAGAATGCTATAGGTGGACCATTGAAAATACACAAGATTTATGTATAAAGAGATATGTGCATAGTTAACACATTTGAAATTTTGTGAAAAGTTAAAAGATAAAGTTCATTGTGGCTCCAAGAGAGATTCCAGGAATTGGATGAAACAAATATTATTGTGACCACAGTCTGAGGAAGTTTTTTTTAAACAAATCGACTCGACCAAAATTTTGAATGAAGCACAGTATCGAAAATTTGCTTTCAATAACTTAGGGACATATCATCAAGGGCATTATCGCCGCTTTAGCGGCACTTTTTTCCGCTAAAGGGGCAATAATCTTAACGCCCTATCAGCATGGACACGTTAGCGTGTGTTTCCATGCATTTTCACCCTTTCCCTGAACGCCCAGCTGTGCATCTCTAATGAGATGCAAAGTGGGCGTTCCTCTCCCAAATAACGGGAGAAATGTCGCTAACCGACATTTCTCCTATTATCGAACCTCCCGCTAACTGGCATGGTGATAAGAAAAGTGGCGCCAACCGCGCTTAACGCCACTTTTCTTACGCCTACTTTTAATCTGACTTTATATCCAATGGAAGGTGGATATAATGGTTAAGTCTGCCCTCCCCTATCACCAACGTTTCGCTGATCGTTGTACGATTATCGCTGGATTTCCAGCCATAGTCACACAATATGTACCTATCGCTGGTATTTCTATCGCTTTTGAGATAAGCGTCGCTGATAGCGCGCCATCTCAGCGATAGAACCCAGCGATAGCCGGCGATAATTATCCTAGCGCTAAGTGTGCTTAGCGATAATTATCACCTGTTGTTGGTGATATGTCCGCTATTTCCAGAGAGTTGCGATCAGAAGACAATAATGATAATAATAATAATCATCATCATCATCATGATAATAATAATCATGATGATGATAAGAAATAAAGAAGTAGAGGGAGCCTTTCTCCTGGACCTTGCTCTACTCAACTCCATACGGGTAAGGTATATGAGAATGTTACATCTGTTCAAGAGGGTGTGCTCAGACTACAAGAAGCTGAGATACTTATTCTGTCACATGCTGATAAATTGATGCTGGTCGATAGAGCTCGAGCTGCCGTGCAGCATCTCCCATCAGCAGCAAACTTTGTGGAAGGATAATAATATGGTCATCTGCGAGAGGAACCTTAAATAATGAGTATATCTTCTGTAAAAGGGATCATGAAGGCATCATTATTTAAGATACATGAGAGGCCTTTGGAAGTTGTACACACCTATATATTTCTATGTATTTAAAATCCATGGGGATATCAACAAGGGCTTTATCTCTGCTTTTTTGGCTTTAAAAGCCAAAAAAGCAGAGATAAAACTAGCGACCTATCAGCAACAGGGTGCTAACACGCAAATTTGCATGTTAGCACCCTTTTGCTCTACGCCACCCCTTGCATCTCTAATGAGTTCCAGAGTAAAATAATAGGAGAAATGTTGCTAAGCGACATTTCTCCTATTATCAAGGATATTGTTATCCCTGTTAGCGATAAAAAAAAGCAGCGCTAACCAGAGTTAACGCTGCTTTTTTACGTCTGGTCTTTTTCTGACTTAGCCATGATATCCTATGTAAGGTGGATATCATGGCTAAGTATGTCTATCCCTATCAGCAAGCTATCACCAAACCTTGTGGGATTGTCGCTGTATTTCCAAGGATAATCTCACAATTAGCAGCTTGTGCTCTGAATTTTATCGCTTTGGAGAAAGGAGTTGCTGATAGCACGCTATCTCCGCGATAAAATTCAGAGTTGGCTGGCGATAATTATCCTCACGCTAAGAGCGCTGAGCGATAATTATCGCCGGCCCTTGCTGATATACCCCTATGTTTTTTGTGAATTGTGGCATGACCCAAAGCTATATTTTACATCATATGATGGACAGAAGTTTGTAGAAAGAGCACTTTCTGATAAATTAGAGTACTCATAATGCCAAATATGTACTGTACTATTCTCAAAATCTATTTTGGAGCACATAATGTAGAATTGCTTCACATACTACAAAATGCGATTTGCAACCTCCACTCAGAGATCGCTGCCTCAGCTGCTCCTATCTTTTCTGTACGGATCTTTCTGCCCAGTGGAGGAGATCTCTGCCCCCTATAGGATTTTGTAATAAGCGTTGGCTTGACAAGGGGACTGGTAGGAAACCGACAAAAACTACTAAATGAATGGATGGGATTAAGAGAAATGAAAGGATGGGTTTAAGGAAGGACGTGTTAATACCTAACACACAGCCACATCAGAGTAAAACAGCTGCAAATCACAGCAATACACGTTTAAATCTACTACAGTAGTACTACAGACAAAAAAAGGCTTAAATGTACTCAAGCCCACCCTTGGAGTAAGTGAAGCATCATACATTGGTCAACTACTGGTACTGTAACACAATCCCATTTAAATCATCAGAAGAGGGGACTGACACTAGCACATAGGGATACCAATAAAATGAAATAAATTAACTAGCATGCTAAATATATATTAATAAAATTAGTTGTATGTTTATTTTTAAATACTTCATTGTTAAACATTTCTATATGTTACATACAACATTTTAATACAAGTTATTGTAAATAATAAATTATTTTTAAAAGCTACCAAAATCCCAAATACCATGATACGTAACTCTTATCCAAGACTGTGATACATTAAATAAAAATGACACTGTTGGGGGAGAGGAAATTAACATTTAAATGAATTTTACATAATTAAAAATATTTAACTAAAAATGTAAAATATTTAAAATGGGATAATATGTTCAGTTTCTGTACAAATGAGTTGTCCCTTGTTAATGCGCTAGTCCTAGGTGAATAGGAGTTAAGGAAATGTGGTTAAATAACTTTTCATCAAACACAATAATATTTACTTTGTAGTATTTTAAAACGAATTTTCTGCTAATTACCTATTACTATCGCCACAAGCAGGTGGAAAGATACTTATAATATCTTTATAGTGCTAAATTTAGTCATACGAGTCCCCACCCCTTAATTTGAGGGGGTGGAGATTTGTAAGTCTATACCCAGGTGCAAATCTACAATTTGAAATTGTGAATTGCATCCATGAGGCGAGCTACACCTCAGTGTAAGTGTACATGTACACACATAGGTAGATCTATACATGCAAATCAACATTTGTGATAGGGACCTGTGGGCCTGATTCACAAAGGGAAACTTACATTAATGTGCAAATTCGCACTTTTTTTGTATTCACAAACTACGAGCTAATAGTAAGTTTATGGCTGTGTAGAGTCCGCAGATGGGGTGGAGAACTCCGTACATAAAATATTGGACAGGGGTATCTTTTTATCGGTGGAGTCGTAAACTTGCTATTAACTCATAGTTTGTGATTACAAAAAAAAGTTCATTTGCACAAAAGCGTAAGTCTACCTATGTGAATCAGGCCCTAAATATCAAAAACTGACAGCATTGAATAATTACAAGAAAAGGACATTTGCACAAAGAACCGAAGTTAGGGTACAAACCATCTACTAGCTTTTAGAACTCGATTTTTAAGGGTGTATGAACTTGTACAAATTGGGGTATATGGTTCTTAAGGTGAATCAAAATGTTTTGCAAGAAGCTCCTAAATTGACCACAGCAAATCATGACCCTTGACTACAAATCTCTAAAATATCTGAATTCTGTGAATGGTATAAAAGAAAGGTTATTCTACTTAACGAGATTCCTATGGTTCTGATTTTGCCAGGCACATATCGACGATAAAAAAAAAATCAAAAAGAAAAAGGTCTAGAAAATGGCCTAGAATTTGGCATACAAAGGAAAATGTTGTGGCAATATTGCTTTCCCTCTTTTTTTCCCTATTCCAGATTCCAGGTGTGACAGCTTGGAATCGTTCATGAAAGGCACAGAAATTCCATCTGTTGTATCACAGTTGCATATTACAAGTCCATTTGTAATTTGGCCCAAGAAGAGGAGAGAATCACTTGAATATTTTATTTGCTAATTATTTGCTAATTTCTCTCACTACCTAATGGAGATGTCAGCTTTGAAAATGCAGATTTGGTTTTTATATTTCTTTCTCTTTTGATTTTAATGCTTATTAAATCCTGTTTTTACTTCATTTACACTTGGAGCAGTGGTATAAAAAAGTCTAAATACATAAAATATAATATAAAAAGCTAGTATTCAGTCGAAAGGAAAACTTTGGAAAACGGCGATAATTTTTGGGATAGGGCAAGAAAAATATAGCCAGACAAATCCATACTATAACTGATTCCCGTGCCAAAGCAGAGGTCTTGAAATGGTGAACAGGAAGAAAGTATTGCACTTAAATACATCCATCAGAAATTATAAGGGTATAAGGTCCCTTTTCAGAGGGCCACAGGTCACGCACAGGCTACTGGGGCCAACCGTCGTGGTTTAGACTTTTTACTCCTAATGTCATGGGGCCCGACCTACTATGGATCCTGAGCGACCAGGCCGATTACCCCTTCTGCACTTGACTCTTAGTGGTAGTGGTGGACAAGTGTTCAAAGGTTCCCTTGGGGGTGGGTGAGTGTAGATACAGGTAAGGGAACATGACTCATTTTTCTTTGTGTAAATTTGTTTTATTGTTACCTTCTGAATTTTGAACAAGACATAACAGCCCGTATACATATTATACATCTCCAGTCACAAAATATCTTCTTGCGTTATGATGCATTCATGTTATTTAACAAACGTGCCAGTACCAATAAGTTGCAAATCTAATATGTAATAAATTAATATTTTGTCTAAATAATAAACAAAGTAAGGGTACACGACTCATAACTCAAACTATACACAGTACTGTCAATAAATCAATGACGAGTCACATACTGTCTTTCATAAGAAACATAGGTATGTTATGTCTAACTCTACATACAGGCAAAACGACATTCATAAGCAATAACATAATCCTCTTGAGGTCGATGGTCTAGTGTTTGCCAGACAAAAACCTGTCCCACCCTCTGCCATGTAATGTGGTCGGGGTTAATCACTGGTAGCCATATCCAGGGAATGCTCCCTAGTAGGCCATACTCAAGAGTTCCCTTTGACTCTTAGGAATTAGTAAATAGTGTCTATCGTGATGCAGCACCTTCAGCAGAGAAACCCGCTAGGACATCAATGGCCCAGTTCAAGTCTTTCCCACTTCAGCAGCACGGAAGCATTTGGTGTGGCAGCGGGTGCCCTGAGTGAGTACACTTATGAGTTATGTTCCTTCTCAGAGAAGTTGACTGCTTGCGATACATGAAGCAGCACCTGATAGGCAATCGGAGCATCTTCAATCTAGCCAGGATGTGGAAAGTCAATGTCTCACCTCCTGGTCCTCTGTGATCAGTCAGAGCAAATTCAAATGGGTAGGCTCGACTCGCTAGTCACCCACAAGTCACCCGCTAGTCACAGCCTCACTCCAGTCCCTGCCGATGGCCCCAGATCCTTTGCAATTTTAGTTCCGGCAGCCCTTCTTGGTATATGGGGTTGCCGAGGTACCTCCCGACAACACGTACACCACATGGATCCTCCGGTGCAATCATCCGCACTATATGGCTCCTTCTGGCATACAGAGTCACCCCTAAGGCATTTACAACTACATGGTTATTTCCATGGTAGCTTCTTTTGCCATATACAGTCATCTTTATGAGGCAGTATGAGATTGGTAGCCCTCTCCTGGCCCTCGGGGTCAATGAAAACAATGAAAACAATCCTGTACACGGGCCATAACCCAATCAGTGCACAGGAGAATCCTCACACCTAACATAGGGTGTCCTTACGGTAGGGCTTCCCAATGGGCCTCGCTCTCTCCAATGTTCCCCTCTTTCGCACAGAGTACACTGGTCTTGACAAGCAGGCAGATGCTGGTGCAACAGGCTGCAGGGCTGGTGGTCTGGAATTCATTACTTCACGTCCTCTAACCCAGCAGCAGGGAGACTAGCAGGTCGTAGCCCCCAGTCCTGGTCACAAATATAAGTTGTAAATAGTTTCCCCTTCTCACAAAGCTGTCTGGCTGCTTGGCAGATGACAATTACTGGGGTCTCAAATTCATTCTAATATAATCTATTTCCAGACACCAAATGTGATTTAGAGCCTGAGCCTTGGGTTTCTGCTTCTTTTGAGGTGTACATCTTTCCTGTTCTTCTTCCCTTTTGAAAGAATATCTATCACAGTAGGAAAGACTCCGAAATTGATAGACCCACAACGCAACTTATGGGTGAGACCATAGTTCACACCTGTATGTTAGCCAGAGTGATATGTGCATCAAAAGGGTAATCCTGCACTCCCAGCCCTTCCCTTTATGACTCATTTATCAGCCCATCTTCTCCCTTAGAAGGTTCCAGGCTCCTTCCTAGTGATCTATCACTGAATCAAAGAGCACCCTTTTGAAGTTTAAAGGGGATTGTCTTCCTCCTTTCCTCCAGTGCGTGTCCCACCTAGCTCACAGGAATGCAGAACTGCACAAATATATCTGGGGGGATTCCTCTACTCCTCATGTCAACAACAGGCATGCCTGGGCGTCCTAAAATGGAGCCCTTGGTTCTCCATGTAATGTACTATTGCAGGCACACTTGCATATAGTGTCCGTTCACAGAACACTTTGGGTCCGATTACGACTTTTGGTGGTGTGGGGGCAGGCAGCACCCCACCAACATGCCCCCGCACGGCAAGAGTTCCCGCAGCCCACCAACCAGATTACAACTTAAAAGTGGTCTGGCGAACAGTCGGCATGGCGGTTCGTACTGGAATGTATGACATTACAACACAAACATTTACAAAGCATGCTTTTATAACACAGTTTTTACATCGCAGCATCCATTACAACGCATGATTTTACAACACATGCCATCACAACGCATTTTTAGAAACTACATTTACAACGCATTTCATTACAACTCATACAATTATAACACACCCATTACAACACAATACTTTTAGGGCAACAGTAGGTTACGTGTTGGATAGTGTAGGGATAAAACGTACTATTCCCACTCCAGTGAGTGCAACAGTAGGATAAGTGTTGGATAGTGTAGGCGTAAAAAATACTATTACCTTGCACCCCAAACCCTATACCCACCCTAAAACTTGAAAAATCCCCATTACTTACCTTATAATGCATTGTAATGGCATGCGTTGTGGTGACATGCGTTGTAATGGCATGCATTGTAGTGGCATGCGTTGTTATGGCTGCATTGTAATGGCATGCGATGTAAAGGCTGTTGCATTGTAACAGCCGTATTGTAAAGGTAGTGCGTTGTAATGACTGCATTGTAATGGATGTTTCCCTTCCCACTGCAGTGCCTCTTTCAAAGGTGGCGATGCCTTTTGAAAAGGCACCGCAATGGGAACCTATACAAGGTTCCTGCACGCATGGACTCGAAAGTCACATGTTATGCCTCTCGTGTGCATCCACATGCGGAGGAAGCACAGGGGGCCCTGTAGGTCCCCCTTTGTTTCCTCTCCACCATGGTTTTCATTGTGGAGCAACAGCCATGAAAACGGTGGCAGAGAGGGAGCTCATAATGGCAGGACCCTGGCGCCCAGCCAAGCATAATAAGGCCTCAGGACCGAATTGCGGTTCCCTGGTGGCGGTCCCATGGCAGGCCGACTCCCCAAGTCATAATGGGTTGACCACTGGCGCAGCATGGCTGTACCACCACTACCGTGCATCCATGAGTGTGGCGGTACTCAGACTGCCATACTCATTTTAGGGCCCTTTTTGTCCAACACTTTTACATATATGCATTGTGCCATTACTGACACACATACATTCAGCACACACATTAAATCTGGGTGCCCTGTTCACTACTTTAACTTTTCTGTATTGTTCCAGAGTGTGCTATTTGCAAACATGCACATTGACAGCACACACACACACTCACCATGTGCGAAACTGCATGACACTTCACCTTTCCTGTACTATACATCATACTAGCACACATACACCCAGGCACATGCTTCCATTGCGCACTACATCTCCCATGTTTACTCCCAGGAGACATACAAACACGCTGTACATACACTAATCATACATGTACTACACAGTACTGCTCAACCCTTGTACTGTAACCTCACCAGGCACAAACTCATCCAGTGCAGAATCACTACTCCTGCGCTGCTCTTCACTTCACATCTACCCTATGAATGCCAAGGGAGAGTTAAGCACACAGCAGCAGAACTATTAAAAAGATGAGTGAGCCTGTATGGCTCACTCCAGAGACACAGGCAAAAAGGACCTGCTCACTACGACCGATCACTACACTGTACACTGCCACTACTGCACTTGTACATTCTAACTCTTGGTCAAGCGGTAGCCTTCCACCACTATTAGGGTAGCACTTTCGTCACGCCTCCCGGTCCAACAAGATGGTAATCCATGAGACAGGCCTATGTCATAGCACACATGCATCATCTGTGTTTGCCTATGACAAGAAAAATCAGCATTAATTTCCCAGACAACTGTACGATTGGGCACTCAGGGCAGTAGTAGTTCATGTCTCTTACCATGCAGAGTACTTTTCCGTCCCAACAAGTGTTTTGTTGATGACCCCTAAAAAATCTACATGACCCTTTTGATAGTGAAATTCAGTGACCCCCATGATACTATCCAGCGTAACTCGGAATATTCCAAATTCCAGGAAAATATTTCAATTCCAAGAGTGTCAATATCAGACTGAGAACTCTTGCTGTGATCAGTGCTAAGCTGGAAAAAACTTGGCGCCACGTCTAGATTCCCAGACGAGACCTTTGTCCAAGTCTGTTGACACATCTGCACACATAATTTTTCCACACTGGCCCAGGGGAAAGGAGAGTAGAATCATTCTCTTTTTTTATATACACTTTTTATTCGATTTTCTTCAGACATATATAAGCTAGAATTATTCTCGATAGAGCCTGCAAACCAATTCCATAAGCATGAAAATAAAGAAAAAATAGCATTTATTAATATCAGATTCAATCGATTCAATCCCACCCCATATTTTTTCACACTGATAAAGTAAATTCATTCTTTTAAAATAATTTTTTTCTAATACTCATTTCTATTGCATTTTCAAAAGATGGAATGATATGTGGCGGATTGCAAGCTTTCCACAGTCTTGCAATAATTGACCTGGCCGCTAATGATGCACCATCTGCAGATTCATACAGCTGGTATTCCTAAGTGCCCAGAACACGCTAATAGCATGACAATTGTATCTGGAGTCATAGATTTGTATAACAAGTTGTTTGAGAAAGCAAGGATAGAGTGCCAATATTTCAGAAAGTGTGGGCAAGTCATTTTCATGTGCCTTGATCTGAGCATTAGGAGCATTGATCTGAAATGTCCTGATGTTGCTACTGTAAAAAGCAAGGCCATGATAAACTAACAAGTGAGTAAATAATTGCATGTTTCTTTTTTAAAGTGAACCCTCACAAAGCTTTTTGATTATGGTCAGAGGCTTCAGCCTACATTTAAAAATTCATGTTTCTATTAATTTAAATTTTCCATTTGTCTAAATGCTTGGTAAGACCTGTGTTTTGTATATTGCAAATACTGCAGGAATATCTAATACATCGGCCTATGCTTGGATATCTAGGCTTCTCTGCAAACACGATTTCAGCCATAGGCCATGAATTCTCAATTTCACTGAGAGATAGACTCCAGATTGTGCCACTAACTGGATATAAGAAAATGTATGACCATTGGAATTTGCCCAGAGCGTTTTTATCTGATCACTGGTCTAATATCATGCGATAAGATCTCAATTTTAAAGAAATTAACAATTTTACTCTTTCCACTTTTGTCCCACCGATTAGTTTCTGTGGAGGTTAAATTTCTACATACTGCATTTAATGTGGTCTCTTTCTGAAGATGTGGAATTTGCACCGGTCTGAATAGTTGTGCATTACTTTTGGTAAGGCGTTTTAAAGAATGATATTAAACTAATGTTGGGTTAAGCAACATTTGCTTAAGATAAACCAAATAAGCACATTTTTACCTTGCATGTGATCTAGAAAATAATGATAAAATAAGTCTGGAATAGTCAGCTCGCCCACTTAGAGAGAAATACCTGATTTCTTTATGCTCATTCTTGGTTGGGCCCATAGTGGAGGTGTATTCAATGCACCAGTGGATAGAGTCACAGGCCAGAAGCGAGGCCATAGACATCACTAATGCATTAGATGCAGCGGTATCAGGGCACAGGACTGTGACAGGCCCACAGAAGCTCAGTTATGCCTGTCATTTGCTACTAGGCATAGCATTGAGATTTGTCAATGCTTGAATTAGGGCTCAAAGCATCTTTGCTTCACCACAGAGTCCGACAGGCAAAGCTGGATTATGTGTCCTTGCGGACATTTTTGCAATGGGGCACACAAACAGTAGGGATCTGCTTCTTTTTTCTCCATAGTGTATGTGTAAGCTAGATAATGGCAATATAACCCTCTCCCCAATGCCATCTACTTCTGCACCCTGAATAATGTAACAAGAGCATGTGGATGAGCTTATTATATGGCCCAACATGGTGAATTGAAGTGATTGAGTATTAGACCTCTCCAATTTCTTCTCTTTCCTCTTCTCTAAGCAACTATTTCCTCACAGAATCCATGAGAAATAACACCTCTTTGCCCAGGAAACTGCTGTGGGTTCCATTGCCAGTGGAACTCCTGGCAACAGACAGTTGACCATATATAGAGTTACCAGCTTGCCTAGTTATAGTCTTTTGCCTTAAGTGCATATGTGAACCGAATGCCGGGAGGGATACCATGATTTCCTCAATTGGCTCTGCATTCTTTTTTGTTTTCCTGAAATAAACTCCCAAAGCAGGAGTTTTTTCAGAAACAAAAAAATGTTCCTGACATACAGGATATTTGCTCTTTCTGCATTAGGGCCATTGGATTGCCTTCCCTGCCTGGATCATCCATGCTTCACGTGGTATTCTCGGGCAGGTTAAGTCACAGAGTAACAAACACTGTGACATGGCAATCCAGTGGAGTATGGACCACCGAGTGAAGGGTTTGCACCGGTGGAAATGAATGAGGTTCTACCAGCAACAACCCCCTGTTCCCCACCTCTAAATGGGCATAGAATAGCTACACGACTGCTGAGACCTCTGAACAATTTACACATACGTTTTTGTGGTAAAGGTGGGCGGCACAGTGGGAGTGGCTGGAAAATGGGTAATGCTTATTTAAATAGATGGGGTTTAGGGAGGATTAGGATGGGTTTAAGGGTGGACATGCAGCCACCCTCAAACGAGTAAGCCTACTGCACAGTTGTAAATGGACGCCAGCTCACACCTAAAGTAAGTTTAGCACTACACATGGCCAACCACTGGCACTGCAAAACCCTATCATAAAAAATAATAGAAGCCGGGACATAAAATAGAGCACCATAGGAAATAATGTTAAAAATTAATTAATTTTGACTTTAAAAAAAATATCTTAATGTAATTTAATTTTAAAACAATTCTATATAAATACAAAACTAATAATATTCTCTCATAAAAAAATAATGTTTTAATCATTTTAATACATAATAAATGTATATAAGCATTTTTCTTTAGGTGTGATTTGGTTTATTAAATCTTTAAAAAAATTATTTTAATTTAATTTAATATATTTAAATGTATTAAGTATTTAATTTGATACTAAGATAATGGTGCTGTAGAATATGTTTTCTAATTACAAATTTAAATTAAATATATTAAATGAATGTGCATTAGAACTTAATAAAATGAATATGTTTACAATTTTTGTAAGTTTAATAAACTGTTTAAATTTCCCCATGCGTTATGATAGGTGGTAGAGACCTCTGCTTTTGTGTGAAAAGTAACTAAAAGTAGCTTTTCATTCGTAAATTTGGTTCCACTCCCAGTTTCGTGGGCTGTAGAAGTAAATTTACACTCGGAAATGGTGATCAACTAAAAGTAGTAAATTTACGACTAGCTTTAAGAATAAGTTTGCATACCTGCATTTACTCACTTGTAAATTGCCTTTTGGATTAGGCACTATTAAAATCTGTTTAATATAAGTTAGGTTTAAAAAAGCGTTGAGGATCAGAATCTGTAGTAAAAGGCAGAGAGAGTCTATTTTTCCTGTAAAGACCTTTAAATACAAAAAAAGAAACATGTTGCTATAAGTATCTCCTTTCTGTTCATCATTGTTTGCTTTAGAATAACAGGCCAAAAGAATGAAGTCAGCTTTCGTTGTGTTGCTTAAACTGCAGTTGTAGTTATGCTCCGTGATCTGCCCTACAACTTGGCTGCTGGCTCTGGCAGTAGGTATTATGATGTCACAACTCAACTGTAAAATCATATTACAGTTGAGCAGCTACATCAATTCCTTGTTGCAGGTGACTGGAAAAGTCACAAGTCGCTTGTAATAAGTGCATTGAAGATGAGTTTTTATAAAGGGATTGGAGGTTCGTTTGTATTATATATATCATTTTAGTGAAATCAAAAGGTCTTGGATAAAGCTAGACCTAAAAGTTTGGCTGAGCAACCAGGGAAATAAGCTGACTGTGTATCTTTATGGTGCAGCAGTTTATCTCCTCTTACAATGTATGAGATGTCCCTTTATCATAAAGTGACAATCAAAAAGTATCCCTTATTCCATGAAACAACCGTATTTCATAATTTCCATTGTACAACATTTAAAGATGTCTGGATAAAGGCGGGTATTAGAAATGGGGATCTCTAGTTGGCAGAGGTAGGTACATTTGTCCAAATAGGGACCCTTCTTCCTAGTCAGGATAAGGGAGTTACACTCCTAAAATAACCCATGCTCACCCCGTTGGTAGCTTGGCACGAGCAGCCAGGCTTATCTTAGCGGCAGTCTGTAAAGCATTTGCACATAACCAATAGTATACAGTGTAAGCACTACAAAACAACACCACACCAGTTTAGAAAAATATACAATATTTTTATATACTTAAGACAATACCAAAAATGATAAACAAATCCACAATACAGAATTTAGAAATCTCCAGTTATCAAAATAACCTTGAAATACAGTTCCTTGTAATTGAAAGTTCCATCTGGGGCTCTCACGGCATCGTGAACAAACAAATCCAAACATTTCTGGCTGACCGTGGCATCGCGGGCCAGCTACGGTGTCGGGAAGACCCACAAAACAGTACCTTTAGAGATGCAGGGTGTTGGCGACCTCTCGTTGAGCTCCGAAATCACGGTGTCCGCAGGCGTTGTTTCCTGAGGTCGGTGCAGGCGTCGTCACGCCCTTGTAGTCACACATGTTGCTAATCAAGCTCCGTGCGGTTGAAGTCAGGAGCGCTGGAGTCGACGGGCGCTGGGTGCCGCATTGCAAAGTGCAGCAGTGCAGCATGCGATGCCCTCAGTTCGCGGTGCAAGCAGTGGCTCGGTGGCGGCGTCAGATGGAGTCGTCACTGAGACCAGGGTCACTGTGCGAAGTGATGCTGTGCTCTTCGTGGTGCTGGCAGGTCACGGTGCAAGCAGCAGGGTCGTCATTGCTGAAGCGATGGTGTCGGCTGACAAACTGTAGTCAGTGGCACCGGCGTCTGTAGGCCAAGGCTGCAGTGCGGGATGAGGGCGGTGCGTCGTGTAGCTTTTTGAGCTGTGCCCTCGAACCACAGTGCAGGCAGCGAAGTCAATGTCAGCTTGAAGCGTTATTATCGGTGATACCAAGGCGTTGTCGTGAAGCGAGGCGGTGCAGAGTGTGGTGCCCACAGGTCACAGTGCAAGGAGCGCCTCGTGGTGGCTTTAGATGGCTCCCAGTGAAACCAGGGTCATAGTGCGGCAGTGCCCTCAGCGGTGCCTTCAGAACACGGAGCCAGCAGCAGCGTCATAGATGGCGTCAGGTTGCTTTTTCTTCTTTTTCAGCACAAAACACACAGTCCCCAATGTTGAGGGCAGATGAACTTGAAGTCTTTGCTGTTCCTGAGACTTCTTGAACAGGGGGCAAGCTCTACCTCAAGCCCTTAAAGATACTCAAAGAAAGAAATTGTAGAAAGTTCAGTCCAGTCCTTTCGCTGCCCAAGACAGAAGCAGCCACTGTAGGCCAACACAGCATATCACACACCAAAGTGGTAGTTCCTCCTCACAGCTTCTCCAGCTCTTCTTCTTGGCAGTCTTCGTACTCCTAAAGAGTTCTAAAATTGAGGGGTTTGGGAGCCACGTTTTATAGCCCCAAATCCTTTGGCTGAGAGTGTCTGTGCCCAGCCAGAACCAGTTCTGCCCTCTCTGGTGCAGCTTCCTGGCAGGAGTTGGAGACAGCATTGTCAGAGGCCGACAGGGCCTATTCAGGTGCAAGGGAAATCCCCTCCCACCACTCTAAATGCAGACCTGGCCTAATCAGGCGCTAGTGAAAACTCCTCCCACTACTCTGAATGTAGCCCAGGTCTATTCAGCCCAGCCCTGACTCATTCAGGGAAGGCAGGACACACATCAACCCCACGATGGCCGTCTGAGAGAATGTACCTCTGCAACCCCTATCACTCCAAAGCCAGACAGTCAATACACATCCTAGCAGAGGCACACAGGATGGCTAAGCATGAAAATATGTAATTTCTACAAGCGGTATTTTCAAACACAGAATGTAAAAATAACCTTTACTAAAAGATGCATCTTTAGATTCTGAGTTCAGGCATCCTAAACTTTACTTCTCTACCTTGTTCCCATGGTCAGTCATGTTTATAAGATGTTATAAACAAACTTCCCATTCTGTCCTTTGGGAACAGGTAGCCTTGCAATAGTGAAAAACAAAATTGGCAGTATTCGCTATTAGGACATGCCACACACACCAGGGCATATCCTACCTTTCAGAAACATTGCACTCTGCCCACAGGGGTACCTTGGGCCTACCTTAGGGGTGACTGACATGTAAGAAAAGGGAAGGTTAGGGCCTGGCAAGTGGGTACACTTGCCAAGTCGACATGGCAGTCCCAGACGGCACACAGGCTCTGCAATGGAAGGCCAGAGTTACATTTACAGGCTGTTTGTGTGGGTGGCACAAGCCAGTGCTGCAGCCCACAAACAGTATTTGATTTACAGGCACTGGCTCACTCAGTGCACTTTACTAGGGACTGACACATACAAATATGCCAATCATGGAAACACCAATCCATAACACAATTTACACAGAGAGCACATGCATTTTAGCACTGATCAGCAGTGATAAAGTGCCCAGAGTCCTAAAACCAGCAACAGCAGGTCAGGAAGAAATAGGAGGAAGAAGGAAAAAGTTTAGGGATAACCCTGCAAAAAGGGCCATCTCCAACAGCAGGTAACATCTTTTTGGGTGATTACATAGGTGTTTCATGGCATAAAAGTTTCTTTAAGGCTCCATTCGAGTTTTACATAGAAAGAAGCACAATGATGACATCATGTGTTTTGAGAATGTTGTTTTCTTTCATAAGTCTTCAGTTTTTTATTAAATAGCATCCACTTCAGATATCTAGGCCCAGATTTGTAAAACTCTTATGCAACGCAACACCCAAATTTGCTGTGTGGCATTGTGTGAGATTGATCGAAGGACAGCACCAAATGTATAGAAATACGGCACTATCCTCCTCTCTCCCTAGCTCCGGCGTTGAATTATGCTACTGAGCGCCACACACAAACATTTGTGCTATAGTGCACGCTGTCTGTGTGAGTCTAGCATAGGTTTTGTACTGGAAGGACTTGTACTTTACAAGTTTTGATATTTTTTATGTATTCTGTACAGTGCAGTACACATGCAAAGCTGGAAATGAAAGGAGAGATTAAAGCATTTCTCCTTTTAAATCCTTCTTTCAAGTGTTTTTTCGCACAAAACCCTGTCTCCTACTGTTAATACATAGTGTTTTCCTTCAAACACCAAAGCCATGTACCACATATGGAATGCCCCTTTGAAGGAAATTAAAGCAAAGCAGTGCTTCGCACTATTTAGCGTTACTTCTTCTTGCAAATCAAATACCAATTTGCGTTGGCTTGTAAATTCCCAAAAAGATTTTGCATCTTGTTTGTGTTAAAAATAAAACACAAACCAGATGTAAAACCTTTGTAAATCATGGCCCTAAGTCTACTTTCTCTCATGAAGAGATATCCAGTGTCTACCTCTGCTATTAACGACCTCTGCCTGTCCTTCTTGAACAATCAATAGCTTTCAAAGTCATTTTGACATCTCGTCTAAAAGCAATACACACTCTGCGACAAGTCTCTGGGAATATAGATATGGCTGTAAAATAATATCTACATAATATGAACTAAAAAACAAATATAACAGGTTGAAAACGTAGCTTGCCTATTATGATATAATGCATTTCCAAATCCTCACCCACTGCTTAATGGCTCTCATACGTCAACCTTTTGCAATTAGTCAAACCTCAAATCTGACTGAAACAGTAATACCCAAGTTGTGCTCTACATTTTTCGATCCAATACATTTCCCAAAGTGAAGTGCTCTCAAAAACACTTTCATATAATACAATTAAATCATCGTGACAAAATTATCTTCAATTCACAGTTTCAGTTCACTCTGTGAACTTCTTCCCTTTAGTTCTTGTAAAATACAATTTTGAAACATGAAATTAATATTTTATTAGAATATTTATTATCTCTTCATCGTATTACCACCATATTATTTTAACATATTGTTGCAAGTCAGGAGGAATATATGACTTTACAACACAAACAAGTACAACGCATCCTTTTACAACGCAGTTTTTACATCGCAACTACCATTAAATCGCATGATTTTAAAATGCATGCCTTTACAACGCATTTTTCTAAACTACCATTACAACTCATTCCATTACAATTCATACCATTACAACGCATGCCATTACAATGCATAAAACATTTAGGGCAACAGTAGGGTAAGTGTTGGATAGTGTAGGGGTAAAAATTACTATCCCCACTCCAGTGAGTGCAACAGTAGGATAAGTGTTGGATAGTGTCGAGGTAAAAATTACTATTCTTATCTACCCCAAAACCCATACCAACCCTAAAACTAACAAATCTCTACTACTTACCTTATAATGCATTGTAATGGCATGCGTTCTAATGCTATGCGTTGTAATGGCATGCGTTGTAGTGACATGCATTGTAATGGCATGCGTTGTAATGGCTTGCAATTTAAAGGAAGTTTTGTTGTAACAGCTGTGTAGCAAAAGCAGTGCGATGTAATGACTGCAGTGTAATGGATGTTTCCCGTCAGGAGCAGACTAGTCAGAAACGCCATTCACCCAATAAATAAAATATAATCCTAAAAAGAAATTCTATTTGAATTATTCAGATTTAACAGTTACAGTTTATACTTCAATCTGCTATTTGAGGTGTTGGACCTGATATGCTTGGGGTGGTATTCCGCCAAACCTTTTGCCTTCCATTCCTCCTGATTTACTGAATTCTTTTTTGTTGGCATTAGGACTTCTAGCCAGTGTTAGAGAGCTTGTGCTCTCTTCTTCATAAATGGTAAAACTGGACTACACCTAATTTCCAACTTTAGTTTACGTGTAAGTTCCAAATAAATGATACTACATGTACTCTGGACCTGTAAAATTAAATGTTATTAGTGGGCCTGCAGCACTCATCATGCCACCTCCTAAAGTAGCTTTTAAAACATGTCTCAGGCTTGCCACTGCAGCCTGTATTGTAATTCTAAACTGCCACTTTGACATAGCAAAATAAACTTTCCTTTTCAATACATATAAGTCAACTCTAAGGTAAGCATTAAAAGCTCATATGCAGGGCGCATTATATTTAAAATGTAGGACATGTGTACTTAAATTGTATGAGCCCTGGCAGTGAAAAAACCCTTAACTTTTTTTCACAGTTGTAAGGCCAATCTCTCACATTGACCAGCACTGGGTTACCTTATTACATTCAATCTCTGTGAGCCTTTGTTTAACAAAAAATAGAGATATGATGTTTACATTCACATGATTTGTAATTAAAAGGCATCTTTATTGCTAAAGTCAGATTTTAAGTCACAATTCTCAAAATTCTACTTTAGGAAAGATGGCATTTTCTTGTTTCAACCTTGCATTGCAGCCCTCACATCTCCTGGTCAGAACCGATGCCGAGCGATGCAAAAACTTGCATCAAGGACATAAGGTACATCTCTCAGTGGGATAACCTAGTCCCTGTATCTGGCTCTTGCTTGATCACTGTTGGACTGAACTTACAACATTTCCCATCCAGCACGGCCAGATAACCACAGTTGTCGCTTTGTGCTTTTTGGTGCCATTTCCACTTAAATCATTATAATTTAATATCTCTGGTTCTACTGATTGGATTTTTGTCATTCTGGTATCTTTTATTTATTAAAATGTGCTCCATTTTCTAAATTGTGATGTTTTGTGTGTTGTGTTTTCACTTTACTACTGTTTGTGGGTTGCATAAATACTTTACACATTGCCACTAAGTTAACTCCCTCGTGCCAAGATACCAGAGGATTAGGCACAGGTTAATTTAGTGACTTTTGAGGTTCACTCTGACAGGGATTGTATTTGTTTCCTGAGTGGGACTTCCAACCCCACTCAATCAATAACCCGATTTCTTACATCAGTGTTCATTGGTGGACTCTAGTACTTGCGTTTGTGAAGTGGCACTCAGTGATTTTGGGCAAAACTAAAAATCTCATATAAATACTATGGCATCAGATTCAACCCCTTTTCAAATTATCCTTGATTGCTTATTTTTCCTTTTTCTAAATGTTATCCTATTCTCATCTGACTTGTACATCTGCAATATTTGCCTACAACCATGGAGCATGGGGTGGATCTCAGCAAACTGGAGTGCTACTCTGTTGCTGATCTGAAAGGATTTTATGGGGGCTACCAGTAAGCAGGAGCTCAAAAAGCCAGGAGCTCTAGAAAGCCCCCAGGGTCTGCGAGTAGGCCCACCAGCTATCAACTATAGCAATAGAGCATGAGAATATGGAGAAGCAGGAGGAGGAAGTAATAGAGGATGAGAATGAGAACCCCTGATCATGTCCTCAGAGCAGAGTGGTAGGCTCACAGAAGGGAGGTCCCCTGCTGGATCCAAAGCATGAAGCAGTGTATCATCATTCAACCTGTCGCCTATGGAACTGGAGGACGGAACGGCTAGCAGAGAGATTAGGCTGGAGCCTAACTCATATGTGAGGAGGCAGCCATGAAAAGGATACAAGGATGGTAGCCAAGGAGGAGGCTGCTACAATGAGGATCTTGGAGGAAAGAATGGCTGAGGCAGATATTGCCATAGCTAAGGAGGAGACGGTTGAGGCCGAAAGGTCCTCAGCAGAACTGAAACTTTTGTTGTCTCTTGAAGTGAGTTGGAAAGAACTGAATCCTATGGTATTGGTGGCAGCAACAGTCCAGTGTCCAGTGTAGAAAGGAACGTCTACTTCCCTAAAGATCTGGTGCCTAGTTATGTGGTGGGGTATGATATTGACAAATGGTTTTCAGCTTATAAGATAGCCATGGGAATGCATAAAGTCTCAGAAGAGGATTGGGGGGGGGGGGTAGTCTCTGAAAGCATATGCTAAATATTAGGAGGGATACCCCACTGACAATAGAAGTAAACAACCAGATGAGGTATGCTCTATGAAAGACATTCTTGTTGGTAAGTTTAGTATCACCCTCAAATAAATACAGTCTAAGGCTATGGGACAGTCATAAAATGTCTAACCAATCTTTAGTGGATTTTATTGTTTGCTCCATTAAGACTTTATGCGGTAGGGTGAAAAACAGTAAAGTTAATGATTTTGATGGGCACATGTTCAATACTTGCTTCCTGGAGTTGCACCAACCCACCTAATTGACAGCAAGCTCACTTCACCCAGAGAGCTTGCAAGGTAAGCAGACCTCCGAGTCAGCACCAAAGTGTCTAAGAAGATATCTGGGGTGATCACCAAAGAGTAGACAGAGTCCCAATCTGAAGAAAGAGGAGGAGACAAAACTACAAATAACAAGTTCTCAAAAGCCCCCCAAAAACGATTCTCAAAGGAATGGTTTCTGGTCCCAACTGGAACAAAAGAAAGGTGGTTATCCTAAAAATAAATCCTCAGGATGTTTATCCCCTAAATGCTATGAGTGCTTCCGGTACGAGCATGTCCAGAATGGACTCCCACTGCCCTAAGACGGAGAAGCCTCCTATTGGTGGGCAGTCATCGAGAAAGGCCAGTATAGTGCTTGGGGAGGAGGTGATCCCAGTTAGCATCGGGGTAAGTCCAGAGGTTACCCTATTGTGCTTGGGTGACAGAGAGATGGTGCCAAAGTCTCAAAAACCTAACAATACTACTAAGTATAGGCAGAGGGTAACCATCAATAGACAGTGGATGAAGACTCTGAGAGAGACAGGAATCAGTACTGTCAGGTGTCATCTGGTTTCTTTGGAGCAAGTAATTCCTAAAGTATTCCACCCGGTTTTAGTAGTGGACAACCACAAGAGTCACTAACCCCTGGTTCTGCTTCCCTCTGAATGGGGAGGGGTCTCAAATTCCCTTAAGGTTAGCTGTGCATCCAGTCATACCTGCGGATTGTCAGCTTGGTAACCACATGGATCACACCATCTGGAAGGAGGTGGAACTTCGGTCAACCTGGAGATGTTAGAGTTGCCTATGTGTATGTGCCTGGCCACAAGATCCATGGCAGCCTGAGAGGGAAGTCAGAAGGACCAAGAGCCTGAATAAAAGGCCTGAGTACCTGCCAAAAAGATGAAAGGCGGGGGTGTGGGAATCCTGCTCCTGAGACTTCCACGGTCCAGGATGAGACGGAACCTGAGGGTGAAGCCCCAGAACCTACAGCGGAGGACCTATCTGCCTTGGAGGACTTACCTGAGCTGGCTAGCTTTCAAGCTGAAGGGGGACCATCCACTGCAAGGTTCTGCTAAGCCCACAGAGAGTGCCCTACTCTTGAGGACCTGCGATGACAGGCAGATGCCCAGGAAGCTGGCAGCACCTCTGGTAGTCACCTGATCTATTGGGAGAAGGATCTCCTACATAGTTAGCCTAAGGTTCCTGAGCCTGGTGCAGCTCTTGGGTTGATGTTTCCTCAGGGCTAGAGGACCTTTCTACTAGGTTTGGCTCATGAACCCCTGGGAGACATCTGGGGCAAAACAAGACCTTTACTAGGCTTGCCATCCACATCTACTGGCCCCTGATGAGAGTGACCTTGCCAGGCCAATGGAAAGTCATGGGGAAATCTGAACACTCCTCCAATTCCCTTTCCTGTCGTAGGTATTCCCATTTGTGAAGGTGGTTATTGACATTATTGGGTCCCTGGGCCTCAAGAATGCCCTATACAACAGATTATTCTGGTCTTGGTGGATTATGAAACTCAGTACCCAGAGGCCATTCTACTGAAGGAGGTGTCTGAGCCCACAGTCGCCAGAGCATTGAAGGGTATCTTTATTTGGGTGGTTTTCCCCTAAGAGGTGGTGTTTAACCAAGGCACCAACTTCAGAGTAAATGAAGAGGAGCTAGAACAACCTGTATCCTTCATCAGTAGGAGGTTACTTCCCAGGTAGCAGAGATGGACTTCAATTGAGAGGGAGGCTTAGCTTCGGTCTGGGAACTGGAGAAGTTGAAACCATAGTCGTTTGGGACTCACTTTCAGGTTCAGACAGACCACAGACCCCTCAGATGGCTAATGCAGAATAGGTGCGAGAATCCCAAACTGTTGAGGTGGTCCATCTTCATATAGGGAATGGGTAAAATGGTGTAACATCACCCTGGAACTGATCACGCCAATGCTGATGGTCTTCCAGGTTCTTCAGCCTTAGCGATGTGAACTCCCATGAGTGTGGGTAGTTCTCCTTGATATCAGCTGGGGACATACGTGTTCGAGTTGACATCCTTTACATAGTATTTCTCCACACCATTTGCCTTCACTCCTCCTGTTTTGTTGAATTTGTTTTTGTTGGATTTACCACTCTGTGCACTTTTCCACTGCTAATCAGTACTAAAGTGCAAGTACTCTCTCTTTCAAACATAGTAAAATTGGACTGCACCTGATGGCCATATTTAATTTACTTGTAAGTCCCTAATATAAGGGACTACCTGTACCTAGAGCCTGTCACATTAAATGTCACTAATGGGCCTGCAGTACTCATTGTTCCACCTCCTAAAGTAACCTTTTAAAACATGTCTCAATCCAGCCACTGCAGCCTGAAGTGCATTTATAAACTGCTAATTCAAACTGGCAAAAGAAACCTTTTGCCCGGCCTAAACCTTCCTTTTTAATACATATAAATAAACTCTAACTTAGGCCCTAAGGGCTCATAGAGCAGAGTGATTTGTATTTAAAAAGTAGGAAACGTTACTTAGATTTTACATGTACTGGCAGTGAAAAACTCCTAAAGTTGCTTTTCACAGTTGTAGGGCCTGTCTCTCAGATTGACTAACACTGGATTACCTTTTTGTATTTAATAAGTGATAACTTTGAAATGGAAACAGATAAAAATATAGGGCTGCATGTATGAACAGAATTGGTCCATTAGTGAATGCAAAAAAGGGTTTTCTATGTATGAAATCCTATTTTGTGAATCAGTGGGTTTGGGATTTAGAAGGGGCGAGTTTTGGGCCTCCCTTCCAAATACCGAATCGCAACGGTATGTATGAATGTTTTGTGACTGTGAATGCAGTCGCAAAACATTCACATTTTACCACCAACTTCAAGGTGGTGTCAACCCATTCGCAAATGAGAAGGGGTCCCAAAGAGGCATCTGGACATCTGGTAATTGCATGAAAATATGATTCTCTATAGACAAGTCGTACTAATTCTAAAAAATCACATCTGACTGTAAGGACCCCCTAGATATTTTGCTTTAGTGTCTGATGCATTTTATTTTTAATCTTGTGGAGGTTTAACTTAAAGGCAATATGTAAAGTATTTGTACAACACTTCAAACAGTAATAAAGTGAAAAACACCACACAAAAAGAATCCTGCGCCAAGTTGGAAACATAGGGTCGAATTTAATGCATAAAATACGAGCAAAACGACAAAAATCCAATCAGAACCAGACTTATGAATTTTCAAAGATTTTTGTGAAAATAGTACCATCAAACACAACACGCCAATTGAGATATTTGGTTGCCCTGGACCGGGTCAAAGTCACGCATTCAGGCCGACCGGTATGGAGCACTGATTGGCTACAGCCACCATGTTAGGCCCTCTGAGGTTTTACCTTCTCAAATCCTTGCCAAGAATCCCAGTTACGATGGAGGGGGCTGCGAAGGGGGCATAGAGCTGGGCAAGAACAAAGTCCATGAGTACTAGCTGCTGGTCTGCACTAAAAACATAGAACCTTATTTACTGTACCCCTAAGCCACTCAGCAAGATTTTATTTGGTCAGATTCAGGTTCAGCATAGCTCACTTTTTGGTTTCCTATCCCTGTAAGGCGTATTGTGATGCTGAACTTCAACTATGTCCATGTGATTCAGGGTCTAAACAAAATATGGTGCATTTCTTATTTTTTTGCCAGCTATATTCCGTGCCATGGAGACGTTTCATTCTCCCACTTTTAAAAACTCTGGGGCATATTTACAAGGCCCTTGCGCCACTTTTGCGTCACTTTTCCCATGTTAAAAATGTCGCAAAAGTGGTGCAAGGGCCTTGTAAATCTGCCCCTTTGAATATAAGGAAATGTAGACCGGCCCTTTACTATTTACAGCTTTTGAAAACAGAAGAAATATACCATATGGTTTTTAATTTCATTTCTTCTGTGGTACGTTTATTCAATTTAGTGGGAAAATGATTAATAGGCTGTCCTGCTTTGATAATGAACAATACTTTTTATGTATAATGCCTTTTTCTATTTTACGTTTTTAATTGTGTGGTAATGAGCTTAAATGGTGTCTTGTTGATTTATGGTGACTTTTTGATAAGTCATTGTAGCTGTGTTCCGGCTCAGGACTCAGTACCACGCTTTGGATGGACAAGAAATCTCCTACCTAAAGGATCCCGGCGAGGACAGCACGCTGAAATATTTTTAAAGGCACGGGGCTTTTAAAATAAAACTCTTTCTCACACGGGACTGCGAGGACCAGGGTGCTTCTCTCAACTGCTGATTCCCTGCACCTGGTTCCTCTTCCCGACTCCTCCCTCGGCCACTACATTACGCCTCGCGGCCCCCGCTTCGCGGGAGCCGCTCGCATGCTCAGGACTCAGTACCACGCTTTGGATGGACATGAACTCTCCTACCTAAAGGATCCCGGCGACGACAGCACGCTGAAATATTTTTAAAGGCACGGGGCTTTTAAAATAAAACTCTTTCTCACACGGGACTGCGAGGACCAGGGTGCTTCTCTCTACTGCTGATTCCCTGCACCTGGTTCCTCTTCCCGACTCCTCCTCCTGCCTATTTAACTTTTACTACCTCTCGCGTGAGCGGGACGCGTGCGGGGCGCAGTCCGGGCGAAGCCCGGGCCAAGGGCGGGCCCGTTTAAGCCCGTTCAAGCACGGTCAAGACCGGACCGGGCCCTGTCCCTTTTCTGTCGCACATTATTCCTACTGATCCCGAGGCAACCGGCCACTATGGACACTCGAAGTAAGCTACGGAGATGCCAATCAAAAGTTTCTGGTACATTGGACAATTTTATTACTAGGGCTAATTCTGTAATTCAGGGGGAATTGAATATGCTTGAAAGGCGTTTATCCGATGGGATTGCCAGTACGCGTAGGTCATCTCTGGGATTAATTGCGTACGTAGGCTCCCCATCCAATTTTGATGACTCGCAGGCAGCATTAATGGACAGCATTGATCGTACCATTGAATCTGTATTACATGATTTAAGATCCAGTTCTCCCTCATGTAGAGACACTCCCCAATCTATTCTCGAGGCTACTGACCAAACTACGCAACCCTCATTGCTGGTATTGCCCCCGAATCGAGCCCAGGTTGCTAATGAGGTTGCTCTACCTAAAAGAAAACGTGTGGGAATCTACAAGATAGGGAAGAAAGCCAGACTTGATAGACCTTATATTAGCACTACTAATGTATCTACTTCAATACGTACTAGGTCTACTCAACCCATTAATGGTACCTCAAAATCTCTACCGGAACTTTTCTCACCGTCACTTAATACTCCTATACTTATTTCCGACCGTGATCCGGAACACGATGAGGGGGATGGTCGACTTACCGCCATTATAAATACTGCTCTCAAGGGTCTTTTTCCCCCACTGCTTGCCAGGTTTGATGCAATTGATGCAAGGCTAAAGGAAATAGAAAAGGCTGTAACATCCCCCACTAATCTATTAGAAAACAGAGGCAATTCACATGTTGTATGTGGAGCGTGTAGGGCCAAGTTAGGTGCTATGAACTCTTTTCCCAGGAAGGATATCCCTCAATCTAGAATTCGAGAATCCATTCCAAGAATCCCTGAATCTATACCCAACACCTTACCCAATACCTTGCTCATACCTTCTGCCGTCCCAAATACATCTCCTGTCCCTGCTCAATGCCACTCACAAACCTTAATTGAGAATTCTATTCCGATATCCAATCCAAATCATATAGATGCGGGCCAAACTTCCAGGGATTCAGGAGCTCGCACTCACCTAAACATGGCCCTAACAAATAGGAGAAAGATGATTAATCTCCCACCTGAAGCTTCACCCTATGTTGTTATTCTAACAGGCGTCCCAGAACTTACTATTCCCGAGTCTGAATCCTATGCTTCTCTAAAAAATAAAGTCATTAACTGGCTTAATAAGCATAGGCCTCTCCCTCCGAATATTAGGTCACAGGTCCTAATGGTTAGGAGGGTTCCTTGGTTGGGTAGCACTCAGAAGAATATCAAGGGTGACTGCATTTTGGTCAATTTTAGTAATTGTCTAACAGCTCCCTATATTCTAAATTGGATTGATAGAAATGGTACCTCCTTCATAAACCCGTTACCTCTTTCTTTCTTCTATCCCCCAATTCACACTCTTTTTCAGGCTGAGACGGATGGCAATTGGTCTAAAGTTGGGGGTAATCGGTTTAGAGGTAGGATGAGGCATACCCATATTGAGGAGCCCATACGACCCGATTATTCAACTTTTAACAGGTATGCTTGTCTTGAAGATATAGATTGACTCCCCCATGAGGCCTCTATGTCTGTTTTGCCATCTGTAGCGCATTCACCTTCCAAATTTCAGCCTACTTCCCCAGCCCTTCCCCCTGTTCCTACCATTGCTTCTATTCGGTCGGATTTCTGTAATCCACCTGCCTCTAAAACTCCCGTTGTCGCTTCTAATTGCATAGCTAGACAGAAAGTCCTCTCATGGAATATAGCGGGCTTACCAAGTAAACTTGACTGTCCAATATGGGGTTCCTTTATAGATCTACACCAAATATGTTGCTTTCAAGAAACTTGGGCAAGACAGGATTACCATCGAATGGGTTTTGCTACTTATTCAATTCTGGCTGTTTGGGGTGGTCGTGGCCGCCCCTCTGGCGGTTTAACTATCTGAATTGCTACTTACTTGGGATGTTCTGTTACGAACCTCCCTACTGGCTCTGAGGATATTCTATGTTTGTTACTTGACTGGGGCCTAGATACTAAGCTGGCGGTAATTAATGTTTATGCCAGACCCGTGAATTTTTGTGCGGAATCCCGGGTGATCGAGGCCCTGTCAAACTTCTTAACTGGAATACCTGAACATACAATGCTCCTTATAGTTGGTGATTTCAACTCTCATTTTGAACCTCTTGAGGGTTTGGCGGACCAAATAAACCTAGAAGAGGACGAAATCTGGAACATTCCTCAGGTTGTAGGCCCAATGGCTAGGGCCTGGACCCCCTTGGCCATCCAGATTACTTCCTTGACAATGGTTCATTCGATTAGGGCCTGTAATGGACGAACCATTTTAGACAATCCCCCAAAGCCCACTTTTAATAAACCAGGTAGGGAGGCCAGACTAGATTACATTTTTGTTCAAGCCAAGGAATGGAGCAGAGTCCTTGACTTCCAAGTTATCCCAAGGGGGGAGAGTGATCATAATCCTCTTATATTGGATGTTTCTCTGGTGGGCTTGACCCCCTTAGACCTTGCGTCACCAGTTAATACGGAGCCTTCAGATGCGGCTATTCTTACAAATAACAAACGGAGAATTAAATGGAACAAACTGGTTTCCAATCATAAAGAACTATCCCGAGTTTATGCTGTAGTGGCCTCTGTCCTAAATAATGTAGCTGAGACTCTAGTGCACTATCCCCTCCCAAACTACTATGAAAAACTGGCTAGTGTTAACCAGGAATTATTTCTCACACTGTCTGATTTGTTTAATCCAATTGTCCCCTGTAAAAGAAGATTGGTAAACCGGCCTAATTGGTATAATAAGACCTGCAGACTGGCCAAGAGAGAATTGCTTGATGCCATAAAGAAGAAAGTCTCAAAGCCTGATATTCAACCCAAAAGACAGACTTATAGATGCCTGATATAACATGCTAAATCGGAGTGGGCTTCAGAAAACTGGGAAAATTTAACATCAGCTCTAAAAACTAGAGATTCCCGGAGATTTTGGTTGATCGTATCTACTGGCAGAACCGAACCTCCTGCAATCGTTAAAAACAACAATGCCCCAGAAGTCTGGGAAAATCACTTTAGCACTCTTTATAGGCCCCCAACATCTGCCATGGCGGCCCCTTTATATGCTGTACCTAGTCAGGCACAAGTAAAATTTACGTTAACCGAGATCCAGCTTGCAATTTCTCAGCTTCCTGTAGGCAAAGCACCAGGGCTAGATGGGGTACCAGGAGATCTGTACAAACATGAACCCAGAGTATGGGCACTATTATTCAATGCCATCCTTGATGGTCTGCCGGTTCCTTTTACATGGCTTGGTGCCGAAGTTGTGCCAATTTTTAAAAAAGGGTCCCCCCTGCTTCCGGGAAACTACAGGCCCATTAGTTTAATAGATGTTGCCCAGAAGCTCTTTTCGAGGTTGATCTTGGATCGGATCATGGAATGGATTGAGACCTCTGAGATTTTGAGCATCTACCAGGCTGGTTTCCGCAAGAGCATTTCTACAACTGACCAGATCTTTAGATTGTGTATGCTTTTCTGGAAAACTGTAAAGATAGAGGGGGGCTCCCTTTACACAGTCTTTGTAGATTTGCGTGCGGCATTCGATTTGGTTCCCCGCACAAAACTATGGACTGTATTACAAGATATAGGCCTCCCAGGCCCACTTTTGCACATACTAGTTCGACTCCATACTAACAACTATGCAAGGGTAAGATGTGGGAGAGATGGTACCCTTTCAGCCAGATTCCCTGTCGATAGAGGGGTAAGGCAGGGATGTGTCCTTGCGCCCACGTTGTTTTGCCTTTATGTAAATGGCCTTATCTCCCACCTAAATGACGTACCCAATAGAGATGTTCCACGGCTTGCGGGCTCTGGCATTTCTGCCATTATGTTCGCTAACGACACGTTGCTCCTAGCTAAGACCCCTATGGGGCTTCAACGTGTCTTGGACGGCTTCGTCTCTTTCTGTATTGACCGGGGGCTAGAGATCAATACAGCTAAGACCAAATTTATGATCTTTAATCCCCCTAGGTCCCTTCGCCCTAATCCTACCATAAACGGAATTACCCTAGAGAGAGTTCATACTTTCGAGTATTTGGGACTAACTTTGAATGAAAAAATGACTTGGTCCCATCATCAGATTAAATCAAATTTAAAGTTAACTCAAAGAGCAGGTGGAATTCTGAAATTATGGAATCAATCTTTGACCCATCCTATTGGTCCGCCGTTGGAAATTTATCAAATGCAGGCACGTGGGGCTCTAATATATGGCGGCGAACTATGGGGTATTGATTGTGCCCCTGAAATTACAGCCACAGAAAACAAGTTTTTACGAAACTTGGCTGCACTTCCATCTAGTACTCCGCTACTCCACCTAAGGCTCGATATGGGACTGAGACCAATAAGGGAGGAACTAGGTATAAAGCCCCTAAACTTTTGGAGGCGCCTTTGGACAACCCCTGAACTCTTGAGTTATCGTTCCGAACTTATGGAACTCTACCTCCATCCAGCTCTAGGTAATATTCCATGGCTTAAGTACGTCAAGTGTGAACTTTCTAGGTTGGGCCTCTTGACCCTCTGGACAAAACCGCTAGAGGCCTGTGCAACTATATCCCGCAAAGAACTCGTTGCACTTTATTATAACTCTAATCTTTCGGCATTTATTTCAAGTGATACTCTGGGATCAATAACTACCACTTTTCTAACCCTGAAGGATCACTATAAATTGGAAACTGTGTTAAATGACATAAATCCCATTGCTCTGAGAAAACTATTTCTACAATGGAGACACAATGCGCTCCCAATTAGAGCCCTCACTAGTAAATGGCACCCGCCCACCCCTAAAAATTGTCCTGCTTGCTCTTGCGAGCTGGAGGACGATATTCATTTAGTATTTTTTTGTCCATCTTACATTAAATCTAGGAGGAAGTGGATCGTTCCAATTTGCAGGAACTGGGGCTTCAGGCACCACTTAGACGCCTATAGGCTGCTGAAAAGTGATTTATCTCCTCTTACTGTATTTGCTATTAGCAAATATTTAGCAGCAGCATGGCATATTAGAAGAATTCATCTGTTGAAATGAAATGTATAATTGTTACTATGTGGTTCGGATTATGCCGAAGTATTCCTGTCAATTGTATCTGCTTCCATTCTATATTATAGTTTTTATCATTGTTTTTTTTTATTGTTTTTGTAGAAAATTTGTTTTCTCAAATTGTATTTGTATGACTTCTTTTATGACTCGTCTGAGTCGAAATAAAGATTTAAGAAAGAAAGATAAGTCGAACGGGAGTGATATATGTTGTAAGTTGCTCGCCTAACATGGACTTTATTAAGATTTTACTAAATTGATTTGTTTGCACTTTGGCACGTGAACACTTTGCCCATTGACTTCTCTTTTGTAAAATCATCATGAATTGTTTATTTTCTTGTTTTAACTATACACAGTGATGAGTTATGTCTTTAATTGTATTTTAACTGTATGTTTTATGTACTCTTTTATGGTTATGTAAATTACTGAATAAAGAAATTTGATGATGATGAGACTGCATGATAAGTTGGAGAAAATGCAGACTTTTGATCAAATTTGTCCAGTTATCTTATGCAGCAGGGTCCAAAGACCTGATGTACAAATGTGCCTGCCAGTGTTATGTGCAGCACAAACGTTAAGTGGGTGGAGGCCTTGGCCTGCATCCCCCTTCCCTCTTTATACAGATGAACCCTGCGACCTACCATGGTGGTGGATGGTTCTTCAGGGTAGCGGAGAAAGGGCATCTCCTGAGGTCATTCCTGGGGAGCGGGAGCAAGTTCTATACCTGTCCCCACCTTGCTTCCTCCCATTTGGCAGTGTTTCTTTGGGGCTGATATTGCTCTCTGTGTGAACATTGGTGAATATGCATGAGGAAGCATATTTACCACCACCTTTTTGCAGTGGCTTACCTCTCTGGTGCCCTGGCCTGGTCCTTCAGGCTGGCCCTGCTTGACTTTTGCCTCTCAGCACATAGCTAATTATGCATTAAGCCCTTCCCTACACTGACGGATGCTGTTAGTGTGGGTTGTTGATCCCTGATTTTGACACCCTGCCTTGATAACTCCTACCCTGCAGGTCCTTCCCTGCCAAGACATGAGCCATTATCCTAAACATATTTCTGCTGGTTGACGCTAGGCAAGTTTAATACTGACCCTGCTACCTTACCGCAATTCTTCGGGAGTAGGGGCTAACATTTCTTATTTGAAAGTTTTGATTAGTAAGGGCATACTGTGGGGAGGCACATTCTGTATATTTTATCTTTACAATTTAACTTTGATTTGTCAGTATGACTCTAAATAGTAGCTGGTCTGTCCCAGTACCAAACCTACTGGGGTGATGAGGGGCTGTCTTAACGCATGGCCATACTGGGCAGTTGCCATGGGCCCCACGAGCATAGGGGCACCATGCAGACCAGAATTTAACACTAATTTTCAGTTAAACATTTTTATTCCTGTGAGTGGTTGTGTAGGCAGGGCCTAGTGCACTGCTTTGCCCAAGGGACTATAATGCTGTTAAGACGACCCTGTGGTAATGGCTCCATACTTTCTTACGGTGGACAATTCTGCTGCAACAGTATCCCTATCTCATAGAACAGACTCAGAATGAATGGTGACCATTCAAGGTGACCACTGTTTGACCCTAAAGAGATAGACTTTATATTTCTCACACATTCTTTTCTCTTGAAACCTTGAGATACGTGGCACTGAGGCAAGGCCTTTCCTATTCCACACTGCTGCATGCCTTCCATTGGTCACACACCTTTTATTTCCTTGTGGATATTGACTATGCTTATTAGGCACAGGAAGGACCAGTCTCCCAGAAGCATTAGCCCTCCAATAATGGTCTTTCTGCAGCTTTGAAGTTCACCAATGGTATTGGCTGTTAGGTTTTCTAGTTCTAGTGTGGTTCTAGATCGACTCCCTTTATTAATCCTTCAACGTTGGTCAACAGAGAGCAATGGTAACACCTTTTGCTTTTAGCAGATACCTGCTCCCTCCATCCCCCTCCATGTTCTCACTGGTAACCACGGATGCAAAGCAGTATGAAGCAAGGCTTCAGTCTCCTCATAGTGCCAGGTTAATTTAATGGCAGATGATGGGATTCTTTAGCAGAGTGACACAGCTTAAGATGATTACCATGCCTAAGGTTTAGCTTATCTATAGCAATTTCCAATGCAACTTTGATAGTGCACAGCACTGTATAGCTTTATGGTGATGGTGCTCTAACTAATGTGAAACAGAAGCTGAATGTTAAACCTTCCACATAATATTTTACTTGTGTATAGTAGAACACTGACACATAGTTGAATAACCAGAGCTGTAAGAACTGGGGTCCTTTACCCCAGGCACCATGCTGCTCTGAAATCCAATCTTGGGTGATGTAAAGTAGTTATTGATTACTGTGGGTTCTTGGGATCCGCCTTGTACAAACTAATGCGACTGGGGAGTATATCACTAAGACATTGACAGTGTGCCACGTCCTAGGAAGTCATTCAACCTTACTTTTGGTGGTCACACACTCCAAACTGTGATTTCTGTTGGCAACAGGTCCAGGCCTCAAAGGAAACAATAGTTGACATCAGTAGCATTAGAGGCTCTTTCAAAGTTATGTGGTATAATTAATATCATGAGTTCAGTTATGTAGCTCACTGCATTCATATGTCTGTTTAATTCCGGACCAAATGTGGCACATGGACAAGTTAGAAGAAGCAACTAAGCCCTTGCAGATGTGAAACAATGTCATGCATACTTTTGCAGCACAGAGAGACTTTGGTTTCACAAGACATAGCTTCATCAGTCACAGTCAACAAGTAGGGACCCTTGCTTCTAGTCAGGGAAAGGGGGATACAGTGTTAAGATAACCCCTGCTCACCCTCTAGGTAGCTTGGCCTGAGCAGTCTAGGCTATCAAAGGCAATGTGTAAAGTATTTGTACCAACACTCACAGTAACACAGTGAAAACACCACAGATTTACTCCACACCAGTTTTAGAAAAATAAGGTATCTTTACTAAAAACTTCACGAGACCAAAATACTACAGAAATACCAACATACAATTAAAAAGGTTACTTTAAAGATAGTTCAAGAGTTTGCAGAAAGTACTCCAGGATGTAAAAATCAGTGTCCTGCACAATGCGACTCTCAATGCACAAAATGCGACACTCTCGTGCCCAACAGTACCTGTAGTTGCGTTGAGGTTCCCAAAAGCTATAACAATGAAGATGGCAAAGGCGATGCGATACTCCTGAGACCTTGAGGCTTTGCAGCAGCCCTGCTTCATGCAGCAGAGGTGGATGCGCCGGCTCCGATCTGTAGGGGGAGGGATGCGATGACTTTGGCTTTCGTTGCGTAGGTTTCTTAGGGGAAGCTTCACACACAGGTACGATGCGACGATCTTCGATGCGGAGCGTTGCGCGGCGCAGCGCTGACTTCAGGCGCCACAACCCTCGATGCGTCGCGGTGGGCAGCGTTGACATCTGGCGCCGCAACCCTCGATGCATCACGGTACGGGACTCTGCGTCGACACACGCAGTGACTGGATACTTTCGCGCACTGGCAGTGGTGCGGCCCGCAAACTGGTTCTGCGACGACCCTCGCAGCGTCAGGAATCTTCACGCACCGGGACGATGCTCGACGCACTCGGCGATGCGGGGACTCCGGGTGCTGCGATGACGACGTGATGAAATTCTCCTCGCACTCTCGCTCTTGCGACTCGCAACCGGATGATGCGTCCCTCAAATGGATGATGCGATGGGTACCAGTTACTCTTGTTCATGCTTCTGCTTTCCAGCTCCCAAACACAGCAAAACGACCTCCTGAGGCCCCAGACTAGGCAAGCACTCCAAGGCAGGTCAGAACTCCCTCAGCAGAGTTCCAGGGGAGCTGGTGGTGAAGTCCTTTTGTTCCTGGGACTTCTTAACAGGGAGCCAGCTCTCCTCAGGCCCTTGGAGATCAGAATCAAAAGAAGGGGACACAGCAAAGTCCTTCCCCTCTCCTTGGCAGCAAAGCAAAACAGCAAGCAGGCAGTCTTCTCCTCTTCAGTTCCTTCCAGCTTTCTCCTTGGCAGAGGTTCCTCCTTAGTTCCACAGTGATCTAAAGTTTAGGTGTCTGGGGTCCTCTTCTTATACCCCTCCAAGTCTTTGTCTCTCTTTGTTTCAGTGGGGGGATTCCCCTGCTCAAACCGGTTCCTGGGTGTGCTGTGCCCTGGAGCACCTGGTTCCTTTCAGAGTGAGGGGCAGGGTCGTTAGATGCTCAGCAGGAGATGGAACCTTCTTTGTGCTGGCAGAGTCCTCAGCCTAGCCAGCAGGGGATGGAGCCGGCATTGTGCTGGCAGAGGCAGCCCTACTCAAACTCAGGGGCTACTCCTCCCACCCATTTAGAGCAGATCTCCCTATTCACCCTGCTGCTGACTCATCCAGACTCCTGGAGCCACCTAGCCCCTCACATGACACCAGTCAGCCAATCTGCACACAGGCACACAGGAAGGTTAAACAGACAGGAGAATAGCTATTTTCTAAAAAGTGCTATTCTCACACAGTGAATTTAAAAAACATCTTGCTAAAAAGATGTATTATTAAATTCTGAACACAAAGATACCAAACTTGGATTTTCTATCTTGCCTTTAGGGGAAGATAGGCATGTAAACAGCCTCCCCCATTCTGTCCTATGGGCAAGATAGCCTCTCAGCAGTGAAAAACGAAAATGGCTGTAATTCACTACCATGGCATGTTACACACCTCAGTACATGCCCTACCTTTCAGATACACTGCACCCAGCCAAGGGGGGTACCTAGGGCCACCATAGGGATGCCTGACATTTACAGAAAGGGAAGGATAAGGCCTGGTCAGTGGTTGCACTGGCCAGGTCGGCATGGCAGTCCTGGACTGCACATAGGCACTGCAAGCAGGCCTAAGACATCATTTTAGGGCTACTCCTGTGGGTGGCACAATCAGTGTTGCAGTCCACTAGTAGCATTTGTACTACCAGCCCTGGCACTCTCAGAACACTTTACTAGGGCCTTGCAGGTAGAACAAATATGCCAAACATGTATAGCCAATTACATCACAATTTCCCTAGGGAGCACTTGCACCTTGACACTGATCAGCATTGGCAAAGTGCCCAAAGCATCTAGCCAGTAAAAACGACATCCAGCATAGCATCAAAAATACAGGAGGTAGAGGCAAAAAGTCAGGGGTAACTACGCCAAAAGATGCCAGGTCTAACAAGGGCCCTGCCTGGTGACAAAATCTAAAGAAAATATTCAATAATATTTTCAAATGTGCAAGACGTCACAAAGCAGGCCAAAGAAAACCTTGTGGTTCTCAAAATGAGTTTTTTTTCCTGTAAACAAGAATTTGACATTTTTTATTCATTCATTTTGTTGAGTAATAACATATAATCATATATTCATTTTATAGAACTTGCACACAAAAGGAAACATACAAATTAGAAAATAAGCATTAATACACACACAGTTCACAAAGAACCCTCTGAATCACAATAACCCCTAAATCAACTGACTCAAACTATCATTCACTCGAATCATGCAAGCCTGACTAACCTCACATATCAATCGTTCTAACACATTGCACAGTTGGTAAAAAAAACCACAGTTAACTGCCAAGGGACCAGAAAATATCAATTGAATGATGAAAAGTTATTCGGCGTAATCAAGAATTGTCAAATAATACATGACCAGTAGTTCCTCCATCCAGTTGTACTCAAATAAAGCAAATGTCCTGGTTCAAATGGTTGTAGGAATAGTGTCATATAATATCTGACAATCATGTAAATTCCCCAGGACTAGTTAGGGCTAGACTCTGGGCTGGAAGCAATGGTGCCCCGTTTAGTCCCACGGGCAGTCGTAAGCCTGAACAACTGGGGGCTTGCCAGGTAATTCCCCCTCCTTGGTCATGATTTCTATTTCTGGATCAGTGGATCAATACTTTGGGTAAGCCAACTAAAAGGTCATAGCTCCAGATGAAAGATATTCCAGGTGCTCAGTGACTTAACAGGCGGGAAGTCAGCATAGGTCTTATCATCGCTGGTCACCCTTGGATCACCCATAAGATAACGCATTACCCTGTGTAGGAAGCTGTCTCTATGTATTGTGTACTAAAGCAAAGTACACTGTGCAGAGAGTACAGTAAGTCCCTTATTGGTTTACAGAGGCAAAAGTAGATAATACTAACTCTCTATTTGTGGGAGTGTGTGCGAGCAGTTAGGATTTTTCAGAGGGTGTATGCTGAGCATTTGTTGTACTCACAGAGGCAATAAATGAGACACACACCGAAGAATAAATAGGAGACAAATTTGCAAAAATAAAATCAATTTTTATATAATTCTTCACACCAACAACATCGTTCTACAGTAAGTACATTTAAAGTTATGATTTTTTTGATTGAGCAAAATCAATCCCATTTGAGTGCAAATACATGCCATTGAAATGAATGAAGAAAAAGACAGCATGTAAAATCGCACAGTCAACTTTTAAGGTTCACCTCTTGGATTTTGGTAGTCAGCAAAGACAGGCCCAATATTTCACCAGCAGATTCTCGGTAACCTCACGAATTTGCCCGGGACCAGGGTGCTGAGGTCTTTGGTAGCTGGTGCGGTACAGGAGAGGGGGGCCACTTAAAAACACACTGCACAAGGAGACATACCGGTAAGTCCGGTCGGGCTCACTCAAGGGAGTAGGTTGCATTGGCCTCAGCACAACAGGAGAATAGCTGGATTCTCGTTACCATGAGTGGCCAGGTGCAAAGCATATAGGTCACCTGGACAGCGTGCATCAAGATGTCCTCAGGTTCAGAAGCAGGCAACCTGGAGAGGCAATTTTGGGACATCTGGTACACTCACGATGTGAGTCTCAGAGATCCTGGTGTCCCTCGATGGGTGCTATCTTCCACTAGAGACAAAGAGGTGGTAAGGTACAACAAAGCCTGTAGGGCAACTAAAGAGGATCTGGTGAGGGCAATCAAATCAAAATGTAGGGACGAATGGGTAAAGCATAGAGCTGTCTATAGAAGAGAATTAGATAAAGCAAAACAAGTGTGGGAAAGCAAACTGTGGGATAACATGTACACTGCTGTGATAACAAAGCATACCAGATACTTTTGGAAAATCACCTCGAACAGTGCAACTGGTACCAAAAGGAATGCGGAACGTTTTATCCAACCCCAGGAATGGGTCTCTTAATTTGGTAACACATACTCATGTGTAGATGCATCAGATAGGGGAAGCAGGCCCCTTTGACTAGTGCTGGGACAGTCAGTGTTAGTGGCATGAGATTTGAGCTCAGCAAAACTGTGGCTGCTATACTGATTTAGGGAGGAGTCAGGGACCCCTGAGCACAAACGAACTTCAAAGACATTAAGGGGTATAACTATGAGAGCTGAAACCCCTGAACGTTGGAATGAAACAGATATGGATTGAGACTGAAAAGGCTTGGACCCATTCTCTGGCCAAGAGAAACCTCTGCTAAAGAAGGAGCAACTGAAGAGACTGCTGTGGAAAGACCAATCCTTGCTTCGTGATCTGGGGCTGGTCTGTAGTTTGCTGTTCTAACTAAGGGAGAGGCTGTTGGTACTGTGCTTGGAGGCGCTGGCTCCCCCTGCTTGAAGAAGACTGTGCTTTGTGCTGTGTCTTGTAACCCCAAGGGCCCGAGGTGAGCTGGCTCCCTGTTTGGAACTACAGGATCATAAAAGTTTCCGGAGAAGTCCCAAGCAACGTGGTGTGCATGTGCTTTTGCAGCTTGAAGCACTCAGAAGTTGTGCCTTGTGGGCACGCAGAAGTAAGCTGAGTCTCGGAGGGAGAATCTATCGGCCTCTCGCTTCTGTCAGCTGCGCGAGCCTGTTTCTTCGACTCAGATCTCAGCCCGTGCTGACCCAAGGAGGGGCAGTACTGGGGCCGGAGTGGGAAGCAGTAATTTTGTGTCATCAGTTGATCCATAACGGGAGTACTGTTCACGGAGCACCTAAAACTGTTGTATACACTTTGCATTATTGCTGCTAACGAACTATCGAACTGTCGTATGACGCCTGACTTCATTTGTGCCTGACGAACTACATGCTTGGTGCGCTACGCACTGCGTTTTTTTTCCCTTGCAGATTACCTGACTGTAACGTGGCGCATCGCATTTTTTCTTCATTGCACCGTCCTTACTTAGCCTAACGTTGAAGCGAGGGGTCAGAGACTCCCGCCTCCAGCATATGGTGGCGGCGGTAAGCAATAAGGACCCCCACTTCCAACATTTGTCTTTGTAAATTGTATGTTGCTTTTATAATCCTAGAAATCGAAATTAAGCTTTTAAAATCAATCAGAAATTGTGATATACCCAAATAATATTGATTAGGCAGGCCATTTTGGCCCTCTGTGATTGGACAATTTGCAGTACAACCAATTAGTCCATAAGTCATATATAGATTACCAAAAATTGCATGATTAGTCCAGCCGCCTGATTATGAATAATTTGGCACTAAAATTCTACTGCATAAGCCCAGAAACAAAGACCATAGCGTGCACGTGTGGTTGCTGCTGTTTATGTTGTATTGCATTTACCACTATTTTCTTAATGCAAAATGCATCCTCTGGTCGATTGTGGACACACAGGTGCATTTTGCGCTAAGAAAATTGAGCTTACTGCTGGGTTATGCTCCTTGCAAATTTCCACATTATCCAACGTAATTGTACTGTGATTTTGCATAATTACACTACAGCAAATTATCCGAGGTATTCCCACCTCAGAAGGACATTCAATAAAGTGCCCCCTTATCTCTGTTTCATTTTCAACCACTTTATAAAATCAGCCTTAAAATGTATCCGTTTTGCCAGGATTGTTTTGGTCAAACAACTAGTGCACTCAGGAGGATGGTAAGCATTTATACAGCATTTTCTACATATTTTTCAAGGAAAACCCCTCAAAACAAGTTCTTGTTTTTGAAAATGTAAATAAATGTCAACGATGTTATTCGGGTTTCTCCCAGAGCATGTGGGATACGACTCATTTTTCTGTCCAAGGTAGACCTTCAAATACTGAGGACTTGGTGGTTCCACCATGGCTGGCTCTCTGCCAAGGTGATTCCAAACCTGCGCCAGCTGAGGCTCCACTGTTGGAAACATATTGGTTCACCTCTAAATGAGGCACAGGAACCAAGAGGTGGGCAGACGTGGAAGCTGCGACTTTTGGCTGACGCCCACTAACCCGCCACCTCTATATACGACCCTAATTTCATATGAATTTAGATAATTCATTGTTGAATATCACAATTTGAAACCACTGTTACTCTTTGGTAAGTAAAATAAGGACTTTTTTTTGCCCTGCTCTATCATGCTTCATGAAGACTTAAAGAGTTTTGCGCTTTCTACCGAATCCTTCAGATCAGTCAAATGAAATTGAACTGGTTTTGTAGAGGAGGACTAATCACCTGCGAGGGTATCCAGGCACTGACTAGCAGTGTCTGGAATGGCTGGTACAACATCTCTGTTGGCCTAGCATGTACATTGGCAGGCATGGCTGCAAGGGGAGGGGGGGGGGGGGGGGGCGGTGGCTGACAGAAAATGGCCAGTCACTGTGTGGCTTTACTTATATGCCGTGCAGTGATTGGCCATGGAAATCATCAAGGCGCAGAATTACGCCATCACGTGACCTGCAGTCAGAAGAACAGTCCATGTGGAGTGACAGGCTGCTGATTGTAGGTGCGTGTATTAATTGCAGAGGGACCGAATGTCGCAAAGATATGCACTGGTGGAGCACTGTGGTGTGATCCCATCACTTGGTGGAAGGTGGCGCTGGGACAGAGGTGCTCAGGCAGAGACTTGTGCCCTATTAGGGGGTTTGGTCATAGTAGAGGTGCAGTGGTAGAGACGGTGGTCCTAGCAGTTGGCAGCAGGGAGTGTTCCGGCTCGTGTCCTCCATGATCAAAGGCAACTCAATATCACAGGGTAAATCAATACTTACATGCTCCTCACCGCTCCCAACTTTCACCACCTCATTGCTTCTAACCTATCGACCAGATATCAGAAACAGAGCCCCCTGCTTTTATCTGCTGAGCGACACTGAGGTTTTAAATGGCACCATAAACACATATAATAGATTAAACGTGGGCATTATTTCGCTTTCTTGTGCAGGATATTTGTTCGGCTTGCTGCTGGCAAAGAAAAGCAGTGGTTGGTATATCAGACATTTCTTTTGGATTGGAAGTATGTATTGAAGTTGCCAATATTTCCCAATTGACAGATATTTATGTCTGCTCAGCTGTTCACACAGGGTCGCCATTTTATTAACAGAGCCGCTGATGATGGAAACTGCTCATGTGTGGATAGCCAAGCCCTAAAGCATGGAGCTAACTCATGAATTCCACGTTGCCACAGTTTCTAAGTATGCCGTGGAAGCCGATACAATTGAGGAAAATGGCTATGCGATTCAATATGTAGTCTTGTCTTTAGACAAAAATCATCTGGGGTGGGGCAGGCTTCCCAAATGAACCTTGAGGTGTTTAAGCGGACTCGCAAACCGTGCTACAGTACGAGCCTCAAATTAAACACAGGCTTCTCAGTTAGGCACTGGGAAGTTGAGGATGTGGAGAGAAAACGTGATATAATGTGGAGAAACACAGAGATGGAGAATGTAAAGTCAGTCGAAAACAGGGATATTGAGCCTTTGGAAAAAAGTACATTAGAAATCATACTTGGAGGCCGGAGGAGCTATTCAACAGGAAAATAAAATGTGACATCAACGATGCAAAGGAAGGGGGAACTCACAGAAACAGAGGCGGGCGCAAGGCTGTAGGAAAATTGATCTGAAGAGAAAAAAAAAGTGGAGCGGAAGGAATATATTGCAATATCTGGTTTGCAACTCGAATCTCCACCAGACCACAGCCATGCCAAATGATGCAATGCTGAACTACGAACAACTGGTCACCGGGGCATGTATGTTACTCATTATTACCAACCACAACTTTCAAAAGCGATGTCAGTAACCTCCCGAATGCACTGGTTGCTCATCCTCTCACTACAGAAAAGGAAATGTAACACATCAAAAGCATTAGGAATGCTGATGCTTCGTTCCAGTAAACCCCGCAGGGCCGAAAGGCAACCTGCTGCTTCAGACTAGCCTGCATGTGCAGTTCATCTCAGCAGTATGGAACCCCACAATTATAACACGCAAGGGGCATATCAGCAACACCCGGCGATAATTATCGTTCAGCGCTCTTAGCGTGAGGATAATTATCACACGCAATACGTGTTTTTCACTTCTTCTGACCTCTGCAACCCACATAGACTCTCTCACTCCATTCTCACTTTAACTGGAACCACCAGCACCTCCGAGGTAAAGGATGTTCTGCCTCTGGTTAAAAACACAATGATTAGCAGGAAAACAGACGGCTGTGCACATCTAAACCCTTCCAGCGACGACCCCTGGAGATGGAAGTGGCACGCCATCACAGCTGCCAAGGTTTCTGACTGCTCTGCGTGACATTTTCACAATTTCAGTGCAATTATGAGTGACATTTCAACGACTATAAGTGACACTTATTCGAGCAAATTCAAGTAATGAAGACAAGGGAAACATACCATTATCAGACATTACACCTATTTGAACAACAACAGCTGCTGTAGTAGCAATCATGAAGTCAGACTCTGCTTCGAGCTGCTGAATAGAGGAGCTGCTCTCTGTTGCTGATCTGGTGGCACTATGCTGCAGATAAGGTTTACGCACCACCTGCTAAGTTCTCTCCCTGGCTCAGAGCAGTGTTCTTAGACATGTTGAGGAAGATGCTCAGGCTGGGGCACACTGGCTGAGGCAGGAAAACATTGGACCTGGGGTGCACAGCCTAGTGGGACATCTCTGTGCGGCTGGGCAGGCCAGCAGAAATAGATGCTGTTTTAGCCATCCTTTGCCGACTGGCCTCCAGCTCCTTCCTCATAATGAATGATGCTCCTTAGAGCATCACTCCAGGCCTCTTGGTCCCACTTGGGACCCTGCCCAATTCTACACAGGATGTGACGCCCTAAAACAAGTAACTTTTCTCACTGGTGCCTGCATAGTGTTGCCAGGCAGGCGGGCAGAAAAGCAAATTAAAACAGATTGCCAGCCTTTGGCCCCCTTCCCCTGCCAGCAAACGATCAGGAGAGAATCAGGACTCCACATCTGCATGGTACATGTTCTTTGCAGCAGGCACATTAACCCTCTGCGCTATTTTTATTATGAGTTAAAACTGCCACCAGACAAAACTCAGCTCTCTCTAGCAGGAACATTAATCACCAACTTATCCTGACCATTTTATTGTTGCCTGAAAACTTCTGGACAAACACGAAACTCTGCAATGCATACTTTTAAGTAACACCTAAGTTATTTTTAAACACAGCACAAGGGTGAGCACCAGGTGGCGGAGCACCAGGTGGCGGGGCACCACCCTAAAGTAAGCCCTGCATGTATGACTTCTGTTGTTCCCATTTAATCAAGGTCATTTTAACTTTACAAGGCCTATAACAGCACACTTAATTTACCAACATACACAAAATAATTGCTTGTGACTGTCACTCAAAACGTCACCCAGTATATTTCATGCTTAGGCACTCCACAAACACAAAAATGTAACCTATACTACGCACACTGAAAACATGGTAGCTGTGCTGTGACAGTGTACCTTTTTCTGCAAATTGAGTCTGCCACATACCAATGTGTGTAATTCTAATGTTGCATTGTTCGTCCAGAAAACTATGGGCCATATTATCAAGACGGGGCGATAAAATTATCGCTGCTTTATCGGCAGGAAACTGACGCTAAAGTGTCGATAAGGGGCTTGATAATATACTCTATAGAATTCCAATAGAAACCCAGGTTAGACGTCTAACCTGGGCTTCTATGGGAATTTTCTAGGGCAGGGGTACTCATAGTACAGCCCGCGGGCCTCCAGCGGCCCGGCAAGCCTTTCTTGCCGGCCCGCGGACCTTGCAGACATCGTACCATTTTTTGGGGGGTTTTTTAACAGTGTCAACAAACACAGACTCTGCTCTGTGGGGGCCTGGGGATTTAAGCGATAGTCCGAGTGGAGCTGCTGGGGCGCTAAGAGGTGAAATACAACAAAGCCTCGTTATCATGCAAATGGTCTCTTAAAGACCTGTGAAGTACTCGGGTGGGGCTGTGTGTGTGCCCTGGAAGAGAAGCTGCCTCAGCTGCCACACAAGCGGATGGGGGGGGCGGGGGGGAGGCGGAGGGGAGAGGTGACAAAGAATGACAAGAGAACAGCAGGGTGTGAGAGTTGGATAAGGGGACAGAGGGCAGTAGGGAGAGACAAAAACAGACAGAGACAGATAGAGATAGAGACTAACAGAGACAGGGACAGACAGAGACAGATAGGCAGAGACAGGGACAGACAGATAGATGCAGAGACAGACAGAGAGGCAAAGAGACAGACGGAGACGGAGAGGGAGACGGAGAGGGAGACGAAGAGGGAGACGGAGAGGTAGGGCGACAGAGAGAGAGGGAGACGGAGAGAGAGAGGGAGACAGAGAGAGAGAGAGGGAGACGGGGAGGGAGGGAGACAGAGGAGGGAGGGAGACGGGGAGGGAGGGAGACAGAGGAGGGAGGGAGACGGAGGGAGGGAGACGGAGGACGGAGGGAGAGGGAGGACGGAGGGAGAGGGAGGGAGACAGAGGACGGAGGGAGACGGAGGACGGAGGGAGACGGAGGATGGAGGGAGACGGAGGACGGAGGGAGACGGAGAGAGACGGAGAGGGAAGGAGAGAGACGGAGAGGGAAGGAGAGGGCGAGAGGGGGAGGGAGACAGAGAGAGGGAGACAGAGAGGGGGAGACGGAGAGAGACGGAGACGGAGAGAGACGGAGAGGGAGAGAGACGGATAGAAGGAGAGAGGGAGGGAGATGGAGGAGGGAGGGAGATGGAGGAGGGAGAGAGATGGAGGAGGGAGGGAGACGGAGGGAGAGGGAGGGAGACGGAGAGAGGGAGGGAGAGGGAGAGAGGGAGGGAGAGAGACAGAGAGGGAGGGAGACAGAGAGAGAGGGAGACAGAGAGGGGGAGACGGAGACAGAGAGGGAGAGAGACGGATAGAAGGAGAGAGGGAGGGAGACGGAGGAGGGAGGGAGGGAGATTGAGAGAGGGAGAGAGAGAGATATGTGTATGCCGGGTCCAGTGGATCAGTGGACGAAGGCATCCGCTGCAGGGACCTGTGTTCCACCTCATGGTCACAGTTTTTTTTTGTTGCTCTAGCCCTGCCCCCTCCCCCAGTGACCCCGCCCCAAGGTGCGGCCCTCGGCTACAAACCACACTGTAAATTTGGCCCCCAAGAGAAAGTTTGTGGATACCCCTACTCTAGGGTATAATTTTATCGCCGTTCTTGATAATATGCCCCTATGTTGGCACAATTTTTGAGAGAAGGATAGCTGTTTAGGTTTTGATTAGAGAGCTGTAGTCATTTTCTATCTTAAACCCGCATCCAATATGGCCGCTCTATGTGCCTGTGGGATATATATCGCTCCAAACATTTTCACGTTTACCTGCTGCTGCACATCACTGGTTTGAAGGAGGATGGGGGCACTCATTTGTCTTTGATGTCTGCGTTGGCCTGGCAACTGTAATGTGGCCCTGTCAGGAAGATCCCGTACTAAGCCCTGCTTTTTGCAAGAACCCCATCTCTAAGTCAATGTTGTGTGCTTGTCTGTCTATGCCGATAGAGCCACAGAAACCACCATGTCCTTATGAACGCTGCCGCTTCTTTTCATTAACCTGGGCGGGGAGAAGCTGCACATCCTGGACCAGTGGCTACCGGCGCAGAGCATCCCAGGAGACAAGGCTTGGAAAGGTGAACACTCTGCCCTGTACAACCCACAGCCCTTCACTACCAAATGCAAACTTTTCTAATAAAGATGACTGACCCTTCTGCATGTAAGTTTATAGCAGTTCATCTCTTGCCCCCTTCCCCGTGCTCAGTGACCTCCTTACCAGAAGGTACCATAATAGCCCCCTTACAAACACCAGCTCACTTAAGAGCAGCGAGTATTGAAAAAGTACGGCTTGTAAATGTGAACATTTTGACATGCCCCAATCACTTCCCACCACAAACGCAGGGTTCAAATCAGCCATGAAGCAATCCTCCGGGCCTCACAGGTATCCTGTGGAGAGGGCGGCTGGGATCGAGACAGGGTCCGAGAGAGCCGCGCGGTGATGCAAATTTTACCGGCCAGATCTAGCATCACCTCCTGGTACATTGGGGTGTCTTCAGCTCTGCCCAGAGTCATGCAGCCGCCCTCAGAGTGCTTACGGGATGTACTATTTAAACAAGAATTGGCATAGCCAATAGGTCTCGTCTTTGTGATTAGCTAGAGGTTTTGGCTTTTCCTTTGTTTTCAAGCTATGTTGTAGAGCAATGTGGCTGCTGTGTAGCATGTTGAAAAATGACAATAAAGAAGACTGCCCACACTATTTTTTTACTTTTTTTACTTTTGTGATCGAAAAAGGAATTCAATAGCTCTCGCATTTGCTTGAGTTAGAGTTATTGGCATTTAAAATGATAATGTGTATTACCTATGTGTTACGGAGTGTATGTGTATGGTGTGAAGTGGAATTATGTGAGTTGGATTGGTATTATTAGTTAAGTAATTGTGCGGCGTAGAATTGTGTAGTGTGGAGTGGATTTGTGTAGTGTAAAAATGTGGCATGGGACATATTTGAAATATGTGGAAAGTAATTATGTGGTGTTGAGCATATTGGAGTTATGTGAAGTGGGACTGGGTGTGATGGCATGTAATTATGTGGAATGGTATTTTGTGGTGTGCAGTGGTACGTAGTGAAGTTTAAATATGTGGTGTGCAGTTGAATTTTGTAGCATGATGTGCAATTATGTGGTTTGGATTGGATGTATGTGGTGGTATTTAATTGTGTTGTTGAGTTGAATTAGTGGGTTTGTTGGTAAATTAAGTGGTGAGAAATGGAAATGTGTGTAGTTGAATTGTGTGGCGTGGAACTGTGTGACGTTGAGTGAAAGAGCAATGTGAAAGAGAGATAAGGGAATGAAGAGAAGAAAGGGGTTAGGAATTAAGGGAAGGAAGGGAGGAAAGATGAGAGGATGTGAGGAAGGAAGAGAGAGAGGGACGGAGTGAGTGAGGGAGAGAAAGAGGTAACTAGGATAGGAGAGAAAGCAAGAAGAACAATGAAAGGACTTTGTGACAGGTGGAAAGGCAATATATGAGTGACTGGAATAAGTGAAGTTGAAATTGGGGTTTAGGAAATACGGTAGGGGTATAGGAATAAGGAGTGAAGAGGGGGATTAAGAAGCGCAAGAAGGAAGAAGGAGGAAAGGAGGTGATGAAGAAATATAGGGAGGTAGAGAAGAAGATAGGCAGATGGGACAGTGGAAGTAAATAGAAGGAAGGGTTTGATGGAAGGAGGAATCGAGGAAAGGGGAAGAGATGGTTGAAGTAATGAAGAGTGGGAAAAGGAGGGAGGGTTGGGAACGAAGGAAAATAAAGAAGGTAGGAATGAAGGAAAGAAGTTAGAGGGATAAAGGAGGCCAATAAGGAAGGGAGGGATGAGGGAATAAGGAGGAGTGACAATAAGGAAGGGTGGGTCTGAACGAATTATATAGGGAGGATGGGTGGAAGAAATCTGGAAAGAGAGAGTTAAAGAAGGTAGGAGGTTAGGGTGGGTTTATGGGAAGGAGATCAACAAATGTATGCTAGTCATATGATCGGTACTTATTTATTCGGGTTAGGCTGCCAACTGTAAAAAGGAGAATGTTATATTATATGGAATAAAAGAGACAATTGTTCAGGAGTACTGACCATATCTATTGTTCATAGATTATGGTGATAATTTTTGTTGTGTGCATGCTGTTTGTAGAGGCTGTGGAGTTGCTTGGTAGATGGGGGAAATTGTTGGGGATTCCAACGACATTGTGTTTGGTAGATGGTGAATGTTTTGGTTGTGTCTTTGGTTCAGCCAGCACGAGGGAGGGCATGTTTACATACGTATATAGTGAGAAGTTGACCGGAGGGTATTGGAGCACCTTATATGAGCAGCAGTTACCTATTTACTCAAGGACACAGTGCTGATTTTACTTATAGTGTCCCCGGCCTCACTGAATGTGTCCCACCGCTCAGCAAAACTCCTTCTCACTCATTTTAGAAAATTACAGAAACAGAGCTGGAGCTCCCTCATACACCACTCCTTAAACGTGGGTGGAATGGCCTCACACCACATCAGAGCACTGCATAATGCCCAGGTACTATCTGACTCTGGAGGAGTGAGGTCTCTAACAATGCAGCAGGCACACCCGACAAGCAAGCAAGGGAAGAATCAATGGGACACAGCGCGCTCTCGCACAAACTTCCATTGCGTATCAACCGGGACACCTTTTTCGTGTCCCAAAGTATTTTGCTGGGATACCATTCTCACCACATTGGGAGGCATGCTCAGCCACGTTCAAACGATGTCTGAAACAAATAAGAGGGTGGGACTAGAAATGGACCACCTGTGGAGAAACTGAGATAATGCTTGACAGGCAGCTGGCTCTAACGTGGGCGTGTGCAGAGGAAGTCGCATCTCAGGCCTTCCTGACATATGAGTGGATCTTCAACAGCCCCACCAGCCAGCTAAGCAAATACTGTGATTGGTGTGTCAGGGATGGCTCAGTGTTACATAAACAGCCCCTCTCTGCCATCTCTTCACAGACTGGGCCCGCCTCCCTCTAATGATGAAATCCCCTCCCCCGTTCGAATGAGCCACAGTGAGTCTGCAAGCCTGTCACCCCCCCCCGCCCCCCCCCCGCCACTGCAGTGTACCAGTCTCCTGCTGCAGGGAGGGGCGAGGCCACAACTCCCTACACACACGAGCGCCCTGGTATTATCACAGCGGCCTGTCATTTGTCACAGAGAACACTGCTCTGTGCAGGCGCCGCTCGGATTACAATCCCCAGTGACAGCACTAAAAGCATTGTGTGTGTTTGCGCTGGGAGGCGGCGGGCTGGGGATGGGAGGGGCGATGCCGAAAATTGTTTCACAACTCTGATGTGTTGGTTAAATAACAGCATGTCAGAGAGTGGGGAATCAAAGTTAATTCAACTGTATACAGATCTCCTCAGCAGGAGCGCGAACCTGCAGAGCTGTCTAGTCAGCTAGAAGACATTGCAGACCCCGTTCCCTTCCATATCGAATGGGGAAGAGCAGGAGTGTCTGTAAGGATAAGCAAAGGTGCCAGGCGAGAGGAGGGGGTGGACCTGGGGGGGGGGCAGGGGGAGGATGGAGAGAGGGGTAGGCCTGCATGGCATCACAAGGCTCTCCTTGTTACTGACGTGCGACCTCAGAAGATAACCCTCCCTCTGCCCACCTCCTGCCTCCTGCACTAACAGCTCAGCATCTAAGGGTCCGGTGTTTTTTGGGGGGTTTTTGGCGGGGGGGGGGGATGATTGTGAGATGCGTGCCAGCGCCTGTCTTTAAACAAAAATAAATGGCCTTTTTCAACAGGGTTTCAGGCGGAGTGAAAACACGTTTCCTTTTGTGACTGACAGTGCCTCGAATCCTTGCAGCAATATTTACATTTTACTATTTCACTCTTATTATTAAATATTGTTGATATAACAATTATTGTGAATAAGCATAGACAGTAATAATGTTCAACTGCAGTGATGCAATATTTCCATAGCACTTAGTAACACAGGGATAATTCTTCTAAGTGCTGTTAAGAGCCGGTCTTTCCTCCATCTAAAAATGCACCAACACACACTAACCGCTTTAATAATGATTTTTTCAAAACGTAGGTGGGACAGGTAGGACAGAACAATTTAGAATCTGGTAAAGTAGCCTTCAGGGGTGAGTTCTAGCTACAAAGACCCAAGCGAATCCTGCAGATTTTAAACCACGCAATGCAGGCTCAGCCTTTTATCAGCCAGACATCAATAAAATAGGTATTGTAGAATAGAACATTAACCGACTGTGAGAATGGTTGCAAAGCTGCAAAATTTTGACAAGGCAGATGCTGCAAGAGGGCGGAGACACTGCGTGGGAGACAAGTGCGCCGCTGCTAATGGAGAGAGGAGGGGGCCTGCGCCTGTTTCCCTTGCGGGAGAGAGCAGCAACCATCTGTTAATTACAAACAGATGGTTTCAAAGCTCGCTCCCGCAAGGGAATTGCCAAACGTGCATGCGTTGCCATTGAAAGCAATGCAAAGCGTGCACATTTTTGACAGAAAAAGGGAATCGATTACTAAAGGTCTCCTCCTATATAGCGCAAGCGTGCTTCATAGGCGAGACCTAAAAACAAAGCAATACAGAACGACGCGCCCAGAGCTGGAAAAAAAAAGAAACAAAGGACTACAGACGGACACCCACAGATGCCGTGCTGCTAAAATAAAAGTGAAAAGCACATATGTGAAGTGATGGCTGACCAGGAGGAACCATGAAGGCGTTGTCATGGCTGATGGGAAAGAACAATGAGTAAAATCGCCTGGGCGTCAACCAGGCACCCAAATGAGGCACAAATACAATGAATCCACAAATAAAATTCAGTATTTCCGAATAGCACAGTAAACGAACGAATGGCAATGGTGGAAGTGGCAAAAGCCCACAGAAGAGATTACAACAGGTCTTGCAGAGGCTCGACCTAAAAAAAGCCTCAATGTGTCTGAGGGAGCTTGGAATGTGAGCACCAGTACAAATGCTTGCTCAGCGCAAGCTATTTTGCACCCATTTGAGAGTTGATAGCAGTGACACCTTACGAATGATATATGGATCAGCCCGCGCCCGGAAAACAGAAGGTCAACTGTTGAGGTTTAAATAATGTTTACATCAAGGCAAGTTAGTGTTTAGCCGTAGTTTTTCACCAACAAATGAATGTTGTCTAAGGTTCTCATTGTTCTTAAGCTTTGTACTCTGGATTCAGGCACAAACTGGAGTCTGTGCGAAATTACAACAGGAGCAGATATGTTTCCTCACAAATTTTTTCAAGATAAAATCTAGCGAAATTTGTGCAGCAGAAAACTACGAGTATTCTGGAGTTTGCTACTTAAAACAGGGTAATCGATGCATTATTCTTTATCCCGGACTGAGGATCACCGACTATGGTGGTAATACTGCATCCCCTTAAAATGTAATTCCTGTGGGAGTGGCAATTCCATGTATGATGTAACTGCATCCTGTAAACATGTAACTGCATGATACTGGTAATTCCAGTTAAGGTATTACTGCATCATGTAAAAATATTACACAAATGATTTTAGTAACTAACATTTTGCTATTACTGGATCACTTTACCAATGCTCATGTCATGAGTCCCAAGGTCGATGATATGCAATGACTTAGGCCCCGATATCAAGGGCCCTGGAACGATTATGGATATTCATTGCACCAGTGGTTAATTTGTAAAATAAAAAGTGCTGGTGCTCTCCTCAGGAGGCAGCGCTAAAAAGAGAAATGTACTGGTGCAAACTGCTCCTGACTAGAGACCCAGCACTTATTATTCTGGAGAGGACTTGGACTAATGGCTAGAACTGGCAATTTTGGAGCTGGGGAACCGGGTTCGCGTCTCAGCGTGGCTCAACATCCTTTGATTCTGGGGAAAATCACATCCACTCCGAATGAGTGTGTCCTTAACTGATGCTTTAAGCACCGGTGCTGAGGATTAGGTGCCGGTGCTGAGCACCGGAAAGCACCAGCTCAAATTAAGTATTGCATCGCACGCAATGAAATCTGATTCTCCATCGATCCAAAACTATAAATACAATAATTATCATCAATTATAAGTTTGTCTTTTCAAAACTGGGCATTAAATGAAGCTTTTGGGGCCGAACGCTTTGCATTTCTAAGGCATTTCCCATTAGTGGGAAGAATGAGCTGTCGATATGCACCTGCGAAAATTACAGGTGTGTGGAATTTATCATACCAGCAATTACATTGGGTGCCCCAAAAGAGGTTTGCACAGGGGTTGGTGCTCATAATTGGTAACATAGGATACCTGGACTGGATTAACCACCACCCTCCCCCTAATTGCTAACATTGTCACTAGACACCTCTGGGTATTAGTGCACGTTATTGAATAAACTTTCATTTCATTTTAGCCGAGTTTCAGATTGTACACTGTCGCATTGCATGAATTCCTCAGTTGGTAGACATCTTTGAGGTGGGCCCCAACTTCATTAAGCTGACCTCCCACTACCCTGTCACTTTCAAGCATCATTTTGTGGATGCCTAACCTTTCTTTCCACACATGTCTCATTCACTTACACATGAGAGCCTGCAGCCATTGAATTGTACACTACAATACAAAATGGGGAAGTGTGGCTCAATGATTAGAGCGGCAGACCCTGATGCAGAGATCTAGCCTGGGACCAGGGTTCAATTCCCCGCATCGGCGGGTCTTGGGCTCAAAAATTCCACGGACCTGATAATTCTCGCCTTGGTGCCATTCCAATCATGGAGTCCCACTCTGCAACTCTGGGCAATAGCTTGCTTAATCTCCACAACGGCCCCCACAACGCTAAGGATGCCTGGCCTCCACCTGGGGGTGCCCAGGAGTGGACGCCTCACAGGGAAAGCCAGGATGGGTTCCACAGCGGTATTCGTACAAGCGCCTTGAGACCCTTGCGGGTGAGTAGTGCGCTATACAAGTATCAATTTACAATACGGGTCTGTTTCTGCTCACTAGGAGTATGCCTGTTCACACGCACCACACCACCGCATGTTCAACTATTAATCCACACATATTCTTTCTCTCTGCTTTCTGAGCATAGGAGATTTCACTGTTTCTTTTCACAGTTCCCCAAGCTAGTTCTTTACATTGGGCAATGTGAGCAATCCTTTCTTGACTGTTTCTCACGTCTTAAGTGCAACTCATGGAACGCGTGGGTCAGAGCTGGTACAGGGGTTTATTATGCCAAATTGGGTTGTAATTGGCACATGATTTGATTTTGAATGTTTTAATTAATCATGTTTCATGTGTGCAATGATCCCATCAAAAAAATGAAATAAAAGATTCTGCATTAAAATAATTGTCATGAAGTCTGTATCCTGAACTTGTGTACTAAGAGATTTCCAATGAAATACGCTTTTCAAACTTTCAATATGAAAATTGGTCTGGGGCCCTCCCTGAGCACGTGCAGAGAGACACCTTGAATGTGAATTTGATACTTGTATAGCGCACTACTCACCCGCAAGGGTCTCAAGGCGCTTGTACGAATACCGCTGTGGAACCCATCCTGGCTTTCCCTGTGAGGCGTCCACTCCTGGGCACCCCCAAGGTGGAGGCCAGGTATCCTTAGCGTTGTGGAGATTAAGCAAGCTATTTCCCAGAGTTGCAGAGTGGGACTCCATGATTGGAATAGGCACCGAGGCGAGAATTATCAGGTCCGTGGAAATTTTGAGCCCAAGACCCGCCAAGGCAGGGAATTGAACCCTGGCCCCGGGCTAGACCTCTGCATCAGGGTCTGCCGCTCTAATCATTGAGCCACACTTCTCCACCCTTGCTTTCTCTTAGTAGTATTTACTTACAGCTTCCTTATTGATTTTCAAGCAAATTCGTCATCAAAATATGGTTTAAAATGGTACCATTTGACCCTCTAGTTTTCCAATGTGTGGGATAGAGAGAGGGAGGAAGAGGGAGAGAGAGAGAGAGAGGGGGCATAGGGAGAGGGAAAGGGAGGGATAGAGGGAGGGAGAGGAAGAGAGAGAGAGATATTGATTTTAGTGGGCCCAATGTTTTTAATCTCGGTATCTTCTTCTCTGCATTGTGCGATGTAGACACTGGTTTTTCTTTGTTCAATAAGGTATAAATAAGATTGACTAGTAAACATTAAAAAAAATATAAAAGAAGCTAGACTAACATTTTGAAATGCTATTTTATCTCATGTTGTTGGGGTGAAGAAACAAGGGTCACACGCATCAATTGATTTTCAATTATTTAGGCCCAAATTACCAGTATAATTAGTTCCATCATTGCCGCACCTGATAACATTAAACACTGTGGAGTCAGAATTTAATGGGTGTGATAAATTCCAACCAATTATGAGATTTCTGCGTGTTAAAATCCAGATTTTGGTGCTTATCACACCAAACTCTCCATGTTCCGGTAAATACCGGGGCCCAGATTTATCAAACTTTCATCCAACACAACACAGCGAGACACATTGCTGCGTTACACTGCGTGAATGAAGGAGTGCAGGAAGGCGCCATATTGAACAATATATGGAGCATTCCTCTCCTTGCGTTGCACTGGTGCACAGTGTGCTGCTGTGCGGCAATGCAGGTACCCTTGCGCCATGGTGCAAGGGTGCCTGCATTGTAGGCAGGATTGGTTTTGTGCAGTAAATGACACCATCCTGCACAAAACAATCCTCTGAGGTTTTTCCTCTTTGTACCATAATGCAGCACAGTGAGAGAGGTTTACCACTCATTGTAAATCTGGGAATGCGCCAAAATCCATGGGTGGATACAGGGAAACACCCACGCACCACCTTTGCAACGCCTTACCAGGGCAGAAGGACGCATGGCAGCAACTTTTGCTGCCTTTTCGTTACTCCAGATTTGCCAAGCCCTCAGGGGCATACAAGGTGGCCTTGAGTTGCTTGCCATATCTGACTTTAGTGTTGGGTTGCCGCTGTGTTACCTTGCATGACACAATGGGTAACACAATGCAATGATAAATCTGCCTGAGCGTATTTTTCCCCAAATAAATAACAGCAGGTTTGACTTACAGATATTTACCATAGAACTCCTAATTGCGACATGTGCAGTAAGCGGAGTTAGCATACATATTGCAATTAATCAGTCTGCTAATGATAAGGGTCTCTCTCTTTTTTACGTAATAAAAACAATTCATACACACAATGCTATCATCATAGAAGACAGGGAATGCAGCATGGCAATTGTAAAGCAATCACCGGAGACTACCTCTGGCTTTCTCTCCCTTGCACGTTTCTCTGCCTCATGCATATTCATTGCAAACATGCCCACAAACTATTGTCAAGGCTCGTAAGGTGGGTGTATTGCTCGATTTCCCCGGCCTTTCTGTGTTAAAAGGGGCCTAATGTGACTTCAGTCTCTTTCCATTCAAGTCTAAGGGTTAGAGTAGTGTATAGAGCCTATTTATTAGGCACTTCGACATGATCCTGTGTTCTTCCCCATAGATCAGGGTTTGCATACATATCCTAGGGGATAGATTCGTTAGCATTAGGGGTAATCTGTTCTGTAGTGAGGGTATTTCATGGAGCCGTGCTGAATTCAGGCCTGGTAGGCCTTAAACGGGAGAGACTCCATCTTTCCTCCTGCTCTGGCAGCTTGGGAAGCTTCTAGGTCATAGGCAGTGTTTTAGTTAGGAGGTGTTATTCGCTTGGAGAGAACCGGTTCAGGCCGGCCCTTATCGAAGGATTGTATTTTTCTTCATGCCGAAGACACTACATCAGGCCGGCCGGCTGGGAACGTGTCCTTGGCACGGGGAGGTACAGGAATTTGGTGGGCGGCAGGTTACGTGCTGGAATTTTCCATGAGAAAATGCACATCTATATTAGTGAAAGTCTGAGGCAGACACTGGCACTTGCTTTTAGTCCGTAGGCGGCACCTGGCCGTTAGCAGTAAAGCTACTATTTATTCCAGGGAAGACAGATGATAAACTTGAAGGTGGAGAAAAACCGAGAGACAGATATTCTTCTAACAGAGCAGCCAAAGAGAAGAGAGTAGCCAATGAGGAAGAGGTCCCAGTGACTCGGAGAAAAGAGAAGGGAGTAGATCTGTGACTGCAGAGGTGTGACTTCCAGGCGAAGCCGAGGCGCAGACGAGAAGGGAACCTAGATGACCATTGAGTGCAGGCTACATACGACCAAGGTGATGTCAACCCCTTTTTATTAGAGTGTACAACTTAATCTTTCACTTTCCTTGCAGGTTGTATGTGATGTATATTATGTTCTGTGAGTGTGTATGTAGTAACTAAATAAAGTATATAGTTTGTAGTGAATCAACATGTGCTGCGTGTTCTTGTATAAGAGGGTAGCCTATTCTTCTAGTCAGCTGTGACTTGACATGAACAGATGTTAATCCTGATCAGGTAGGTGGTAACTGAATAAGGGAGAAAGGAGCCCCTCGAACTGGAGAACAGGTTGTGCTCAACTAGCAGTCTTTGTGTGATCTGATGCATAGTAATACTGATTCCCTTGATGTAATGACTAAATAAAGTATCCAGTTTATAGTGAACCAACATGTGCTCTTGCATGAGAGGGTAGCCTATTCTTCTAGTCAGCTGTGACTTGACATGAACAGATGTTAATCCTGATCAGGTAGGTGGTAACTGAATAAGGGAGAAGGGAGCCCCTCGAACTGGAGAACAGGTTGTGCTCAACTAGTGGTCTTTGTGTGATCTGATACATAGTAACACTGATTCCCCTGTTGTATGTCATGGTAATAATAGGATGAGCTCGTGCTAAGGCTGCCGGCTGGGCAGGAAGTCCTGGGTCTGTTTGAGACCGCGAGGCTGCCACTTGTCTGAGGCTGCCGTCTGGGCAGGAAGTCCTGGGTCCGTTTTAGACCGCGAGGCTGGAGCTGCCGTCTGGGCAGGAAGTCCTGGGTCTGTTTGAGACCGCGAGGCTGCCACTTGTCTGAGGCTGCCGTCTGGGCAGGAAGTCCTGGGTCCGTTTGGGACCGCGAGGCTGGAGCTGCCGTCTGGGCAGGAAGTCCTGGGTCTGTTTGAGACCGCGAGGCCGCCACTTGTCTGAGGCTGCCGTCTGGGCAGGAAGTCCTGGGTCCGTTTGGGACCGCGAGGCTGGAGCTGCCGTCTGGGCAGGAAGTCCTGGGTCCGTTTGGGACCGCGAGGCTGGAGCTGCCGTCTGGGCAGGAAGTCCTGGGTCTGTTTGAGACCGCGAGGCCGCCACGTGTCTGAGGCTGCCGTCTGGGCAGGAAGTCCTGGGTCCGTTTGGGACCGCGAGGCCGCTACTTGTATTATAAGATATATATGTATATGCATATATAATAGGAATTCCCTGTCCTTAGGTGGTACATATATATGTGGTTATTTAGGTGTAAAAAGGCCCTAGGGAGGGGGGTAACGTTCTGGTTTGGGTCAGGGAGGCTCTGTTGAGCGGGTTCTATCTGATCCGAAGACCCAAGCAGAACATTTGGCGTCGTGAACCGTTTACGTATTCTGTGTGCGTTGTGTTGTATCGTGTTTGCTGCCGGCGTGTGCGTGGTTTTGTTTGTATATTCTTTGTGATATACTGGTGTGTCTAGCCTTTCTTCTTCTTTCTTTTCTTTTTCTTCTTCTCTCTTTTTCACGATGTGTTCTAGACAATGTAAATCTACTTTTAAGTTGCCCGTTGATATTCCCGGCTGGGATTCAACGCCTTGTGAAGCCTTAGCCCGTGAGTGGGCTGAGAAATTGAAAGCAGACTGTTAGATATCAATTGATTTATTTGCATGGGGGCAGACCGTATGATGTGCTGGCTCGTGAAGTGAGCTAATTGTGCTGATTTAGAATTGGTATGTGTGTGTGTTTCAGCGTGTCTTGTAAAAAGTGCTTATAAATAGCTTGCTACGTGAGGCAGAAAGGGCCGGATCCCTTTTAATTGTTGGTTAATATGCATTATACATGTGGGCATTTGCAATAAGAACGTAGTGAGTTGAAAACAGAGCTAGTTGATGCCCAGTTTGCTAATATATCTTTGAAGACAAAATTAAACGTGTACCAGGCTGTGAAGTAGTTTCCTTTGCCATGCCAGCATGATTCAGGTGTGATAAGTGTAACAGAGAATGCAGTCAGGCTACGAGCTACACAGACGGTTTTCATTAATTCTTCTGAGGAGCTCTCTCAGCCAGAAAGGAATGTGCATGAAAGTAAACAGACTGATGTTTTAGGCTTCACGATCACCGGTTGCGGACATAAATTAGACATGACAGTGAATGATACATTTTGCTTCGAAAGAGAAATGCAACAATATGATTTTGAATGTGAACAGCAGATTGTGTACAATAAGTCTGATATGTGGTCACTTCCTTAACGTGAACATTTATTTGGTGAGTTACTTCAAGAGCAAGGTGCCCTTTTTAGTTACAGGAAAGTGCAGGGAAATAACAGGTCACTTTTAAATTCAGATGCTGGGCACATGTTGTGCTTTTGCGCACCAACAAATACTGGACAGAACAGAGTTAGAGGCAATGTGGTTTGCCTATGGGAGAGTGCACTGGTTATTAAGTGGCATGTACAGACAGAAAAACAGTTTGCACAGGATTTGATCGAAAGTCCTGAAGTGGAGTTTGAAACACAAGATTTCCCAGTGAAGGTGCCCTATGTTACAAAGGAAATTGATTTGAAACAGTACAGAATGCCTGATGGGCGTGAAGGCTTGCAGTGAGATCATCCAGCAACGCTGAGCAGAGCTCGGGCTTTCTGTGAAGTCCGAGAAGGAATTCCTACGGGAGGGGTCATCTCATCTCAGCTCCTCTCCTCCGTAGGCAGGGACAGCTTCATGGAGATAGATGTCTGGGAGGCTTGCACAGGCGCAGGCCCCCCCCCCCATGAGGAGAGTCGCAGATAGTCCAAGAAAGTTGGCAGGAGTGCAGTTCACTCCGACCTTGAAGGAGATAAGGTGTGAGCTACAGACAGCCGGAGAAGCCTCTGCTTGTTATGTTTGGCAAGGGGCCATTTAGTGTCCGCGGAGATTTGTGAAGGGGGGCAGCACCTGTGAGGGGTGCAGTGAGAGAAGTGAGAGAAGGAGACTGCCCCAGCCCTTCTTGCTGTGTATAGAAAAAGAGGGATTTTATCAAGACTTCAGAGGCTAAAGCGTTAGTAGTATTCTTACACGATTTCCCAGAGCTGGAGGAGACCTATGTAGACAGAAATTAAAATATTGTATTTTTAGAAATGCAAGACGAAAGAAGTGTACTTTTGAAAAATGTTCTTTGCAAGAAGAGTGATGCTTGTTTCTTTTTCAGATTCGCCCAGTTCTCCGCGTGTGAGTGGGACTCCCTTCTCCCGTGTGAGTGGGGCCCTCCCTCTCCCCCCCCCTCCCCCCTTCCCTTCCCTCCCCCCCCCCAAGCCTGGAGTGATCACCAGACGAGACGGTGGCGGCTGATGCCTGTGGCTATCCAGACTGGATGGGGTCCTCCCTTATCAAGGAGATACAGCTGCTGATATATACCGGAGAGCATGATGGACTGCTTCTTTCCAAGCACAATGGGATCGGCAAAGTGTGGAACTGTTTCCTTCACGTGAGGCCAACTTTATATGCATGAAGGCTGTGTGCCTTTCACACGAGGTGACTGCGTGTGTGACGGAGAAGACAAACGACAAAAGAGGGAATTACAGGATGTGCTTTGCCGGAACTGTTTTCTCAACGTGCAGTTCGGATGCGATGGAAGGCGGCTGTGTGTTTTTTCACACTGAAGGACTGTTTTTTTTTTTTAGGGATGGAGATCAATAGAGACGCTTTGCAGTGATCAGAGTAGATATTTTCTAAGTTAGTGAACAGTAATAACTTGTAGCTGTTGCTACAATATATGAGTTTGACAGTGGAGTTTCCAGTTTAACCATTAGAAGCATTAGGAGCATTCAAAAGCTTGATTGATTTATTTTCTGTATCCATTCAACATGTATCCGGATTTCTATGAGCTATTTCTAGATGCACCTGAGTTGTGGCTACTACATGTGTTTAGAGAATGCAGACTTTATTTGCTCTACAGTGATTATCATATACCTTTGATGAGTTTTTGTTTTTTAGTCATGATTTGTTTTGAATTATGTATTTTTGTGTAGCCACTTCCACACATGAGTTGCTGTTTCAACATGTGCTTTTTAGTAGTTGTGACTTTTAATTTAGACATGTGGTTTTCAATGGTTTTGCTTTCAATTGAGATATGCAGTACTTTAATGATAGTTTTGCTTTTCAGTTATGTAATACAGTTGCTATTTGCTAGATTTTGTTTTTGACATATGTGAATGGTGATGATCAAGGGTCATGGGGTGCAATGTAGTGAATCAGCCACTTGTGGTCTGACACCCTATGGTGACCCTCAACCACCACCATTCTGTACTGACTTAAGTGTGTTCTGCCTTTTAGTGGAATAGTCTTTCCAAGAATAGAAGGTATGGTATGTTGAGGTGCAGTCTTGTGGGTGGTGGTGCACACATGTGCTCAATGTTGTATACTGAGGGATTTAGCGTATAATGTTATTTGGGTTAGGTGAATTATGATTTTGACCTATTGGCTTTGACGTGGTCTAATGTGATTCTGCCTTTTGACTCTACCTTGCTTCAAACTTCTCTGTGTGCACAGTGGTGCTTGTAAGTTGTGTGGATGAGAATTATTGGTGTTCCTGCTTTGGCAGTCTATAATGCCAAATCTATTGGGAAAATGGCCTGCTGGATGGTGAAATCCATTAATAATACTTCTACAGTCCTGTCTGACATGCTATTGGACGCCCAGGGTGAACGTAGGACCATTTTGCAAAATCGAGCGGCCATTGATTATCTTTTGCTTAAACATGGACACGATTGTTAGGTATTCTGATTATTATCGGCATTTTGATTTCTATCTGTTGCTTTATTCAGTGTATTGCTTCACTACTTCAATTCTGCACACTTGGTACTAGACATAGATCAGTTAGTTTTGTTTCATATTATTCTTCCACCGATGTTAGTTCTGTTTAATGAATGTATAATAGACTGAAGTCAAGGGTGAAATGTACTGCTCGATTTTTCCGGCCTTATTGTGTTGTAGAACGATTAATGTGACTTCAGTCTCTTTCCATTCAAGTCTAAGGGTTAGAGCAGTGTATAGAGCCTATTTATTAGGCACTTCGACATGATCCTGTGTTATGTATAATAGACTGAAGTCAAGGGTGAAATGTACTGCTATTAATGTGACTTCAGTCTCTTTCCATTCAAGTCTAAGGGTTAGAGTAGTGTATAGAGCCTAGTTATTAGGCACTTCGACATGATCCTGTGTTCTTCCCCATAGATCAGGGTTTGCATACATATCCTAGGGGATAGATTCGTTAGCATTAGGGATAATCTGTTCTGTAGTGAGGGTATTTCATGGAGCCGTGCTGAATTCAGGCCTGGTAGGCCTTAAACGGGAGAGATATTATTCTTCCACCGATGTTAGTTCTATTTAATGAATGTATAATAGACTGAAGTCAAGGGTGAAATGTATTGCTCGATTTCCCCGGCCTTTCTGTGTTAAAAGGGGCCTAATGTGACTTCAGTCTCTTTCCATTCAAGTCTAAGGGTTAGAGCAGTGTATAGAGCCTATTTATTAGGCACTTCGACATGATCCTGTGTTATGTATAATAGACTGAAGTCAAGGGTGAAATGTACTGCTATTAATGTGACTTCAGTCTCTTTCCATTCAAGTCTAAGGGTTAGAGTAGTGTATAGAGCCTATTTATTAGGCACTTCGACATGATCCTGTGTTCTTCCCCATAGATCAGGGTTTGCATACATATACTAGGGGATAGATTCGTTAGCATTAGGGGTAATCTGTTCTGTAGTGAGGGTATTTCATGGAGCCGTGCTGAATTCAGGCCTGGTAGGCCTTAAACGGGAGAGACTCCATCTTTCCTCCTGCTCTGGCAGCTTGGGAAGCTTCTAGGTCATAGGCAGTGTTTTAGTTAGGAGGTGTTATTCGCTTGGAGAGAACCGGTTCAGGCCGGCCCTTATCGAAGGATTGTATTTTTCTTCATGCCGAAGACACTACATCAGGCCGGCCGGCTGGGAACGTGTCCTTGGCACGGGGAGGTACAGGAATTTGGTGGGCGGCAGGTTACGTGCTGGAATTTTCCATGAGAAAATGCACATCTATATTAGTGAAAGTCTGAGGCAGACACTGGCACTTGCTTTTAGTCCGTAGGCGGCACCTGGCCGTTAGCAGTAAAGCTACTATTTATTCCAGGGAAGACAGATGATAAACTTGAAGGTGGAGAAAAACCGAGAGACAGATATTCTTCTAACAGAGCAGCCAAAGAGAAGAGAGTAGCCAATGAGGAAGAGGTCCCAGTGACTCGGAGAAAAGAGAAGGGAGTAGATCTGTGACTGCAGAGGTGTGACTTCCAGGCGAAGCCGAGGCGCAGACGAGAAGGGAACCTAGATGACCATTGAGTGCAGGCTACATACGACCAAGGTGATGTCAACCCCTTTTTATTAGAGTGTACAACTTAATCTTTCACTTTCCTTGCAGGTTGTATGTGATGTATATTATGTTCTGTGAGTGTGTATGTAGTAACTAAATAAAGTATATAGTTTGTAGTGAATCAACATGTGCTGCGTGTTCTTGTATAAGAGGGTAGCCTATTCTTCTAGTCAGCTGTGACTTGACATGAACAGATGTTAATCCTGATCAGGTAGGTGGTAACTGAATAAGGGAGAAAGGAGCCCCTCGAACTGGAGAACAGGTTGTGCTCAACTAGCAGTCTTTGTGTGATCTGATGCATAGTAATACTGATTCCCTTGATGTAATGACTAAATAAAGTATCCAGTTTATAGTGAACCAACATGTGCTCTTGCATGAGAGGGTAGCCTATTCTTCTAGTCAGCTGTGACTTGACATGAACAGATGTTAATCCTGATCAGGTAGGTGGTAACTGAATAAGGGAGAAGGGAGCCCCTCGAACTGGAGAACAGGTTGTGCTCAACTAGTGGTCTTTGTGTGATCTGATACATAGTAACACTGATTCCCCTGTTGTATGTCATGGTAATAATAGGATGAGCTCGTGCTAAGGCTGCCGGCTGGGCAGGAAGTCCTGGGTCTGTTTGAGACCGCGAGGCTGCCACTTGTCTGAGGCTGCCGTCTGGGCAGGAAGTCCTGGGTCCGTTTGAGACCGCGAGGCTGGAGCTGCCGTCTGGGCAGGAAGTCCTGGGTCTGTTTGAGACCGCGAGGCTGCCACTTGTCTGAGGCTGCCGTCTGGGCAGGAAGTCCTGGGTCCGTTTGAGACCGCGAGGCTGGAGCTGCCGTCTGGGCAGGAAGTCCTGGGTCTGTTTGAGACCGCGAGGCTGCCACTTGTCTGAGGCTGCCGTCTGGGCAGGAAGTCCTGGGTCCGTTTGGGACCGCGAGGCTGGAGCTGCCGTCTGGGCAGGAAGTCCTGGGTCTGTTTGAGACCGCGAGGCCGCCACTTGTCTGAGGCTGCCGTCTGGGCAGGAAGTCCTGGGTCCGTTTGGGACCGCGAGGCTGGAGCTGCCGTCTGGGCAGGAAGTCCTGGGTCCGTTTGGGACCGCGAGGCTGGAGCTGCCGTCTGGGCAGGAAGTCCTGGGTCTGTTTGAGACCGCGAGGCCGCCACTTGTCTGAGGCTGCCGTCTGGGCAGGAAGTCCTGGGTCCGTTTGGGACCGCGAGGCCGCTACTTGTATTATAAGATATATATGTATATGCATATATAATAGGAATTCCCTGTCCTTAGGTGGTACATATATATGTGGTTATTTAGGTGTAAAAAGGCCCTAGGGAGGGGGGTAACGTTCTGGTTTGGGTCAGGGAGGCTCTGTTGAGCGGGTTCTATCTGATCCGAAGACCCAAGCAGAACAGTAGGTTAAGCGGGGATGCAGGGATTGAGATGCAGGTCTTTTGTTGCTGAAGTTTTTTATTATCTTGTTCCAGTGCCACAGAGTAAAGTATGCTGTCCAGGGGGGCGTGGGTATGGCGCCGGTCAAGATTGCCGCCTGACGGGGAAGCTCCGCTGCATCGGGACTCTTCGTGACCTGCAGGTGCGTTTCTCGCACCTATTGTCATCAGAAAATCACCCACAACGCAACCGGAACATGCCAGGACCCTGGTGAGCTGTTTTGCAGCATTAAACGCATTGCGCCTATATTCCTTTTTGCGCCGACAGACTTTCCTCAGTGCGTCCGCCATCTTAGATATATGCCGGCTCCTCCGGTACAGTGAGCATGTACTTTTATCGTCTCCTCACTTTCCAGCGATCTATAGCTGGATAACTTTACTATATGCAGCACGCCTTCCCAGAGTGGGAATTTTCATGTCCTCTGCAGTGTGACGTTTTGGACATTTCATTGGATATCTCACTTGCCTCAGTGAGCCCACCATTTTGTCTTCATTACTCCATCAGCTGATACAATGAACCAAATGCAGCACAGCGCTCTTCAAGGTTCACCTCACTTTTCAATGTTTATTTGGAGCTCTTATGACCTTCTTAAATGGATATTGCTACATCTACTTTTCTTTGCAATAATTTTTGAATGCGTCATTTTTGCTGGTTGCTCAATTATGCCTGTTCATGACTAGCTTTTCTATTCATGACGTTTTTAGTCAACCCAAGTTGTCGCTCCATATTTTTTCTGTGAAGTTTAGAAGCTACGGCTGCTGTGTAGGTCGCGCAATGGACGCTGTGCTACTTGAGTGACTCTTACTTATAGGAAGACTGCATAAACCACAATTTGTTTTTGTACCTAATAAACACACTTCATCGACAAATACACTTCCTTCTTCAGCACTAAATTCATCTTGTACCGCAGGAACGATGGCTGATGTTGCTTCCTATCGCAATTCCTCATCACAGTCTACCACTAATAAAACTTCTCCACCTTCTTCGTCTTCTAAACGTCTAAAGCATGATCCTCCCTCTCCCGACAAGTCGTCACCTCCCATTTCCCTGGAGCTGTTGTTGGAGGAAATCCGCGCCTTACGCCCGTTTGTAGAGGAAACAAACAGCAAAATGCAATTCCTAGAGGAAAAGTGGTCCACAATGGAAAGTAGAGTGTCTTCAATGGAACAGCAACTTTCAGTGGTCCAAGGTGACTCTCAGAGACTTTCTTCTTTAGAAAAGAAGGTTCGTAATCTTCAACAACATACTGAGGATTTGGAAAATAGGAATAGGAGGAACAATCTACGTATTTATGGATTGCCTGAAGCTTTGGAAGGTGTGGATCCTGTCTCCTTTTTTTCCTCCTTTTTGCCGAAGCTCTTAGACATGCCTTCTTCTACGTCCCTCAGTATCCAGAGAGCTCACAGACTTGGTCCTTGTCCTCCACTTTCTACATCTCCGGTCAAACCAAGGGGAGTCATCATTCTTTTCTTGAAATTTACTGACTTGCTCTCAATCCTCTCTGCAGCTAGAGCCAAACGACAAATTTCTTGGCTTGGTCAGAAGGTTTCTTTATTAAGATGTCTCTAATGCTACAGCAGCCAGAAGGAAGGAGTTCCTTAATCTTCGAGCACCTGTATGCGCTCTTGGTGCCCGATATGGCCTTTTTCATCCCTGCATTTTTAAGGTGACTTTTCAAAATCAGACTTGGTCTTTTCAAGATCCTGTGGAACTTAAGAACTTTATTCACTCCCATACTACAAGTGATATGGACATTGCTGGTTCTTCTAATGGTTGACTCTTCTGCTTATTTAGTGTAGTAAACTTTAGAATTTTTCTAGTTATTTCATGGACTTTGCTGATCCTTCTAATGGTTCATTAGTTGTCTATTTATTGTTCTTTCGGTGTATTATTTATTTATTTTTTCAGTTCTTCTAATGTTGTTTATTTAAAGTTCCATTTGTTGCTCATGTTTGTCTTATTCCTTGTCTTAAGTTGCTGGCCATGCAACTTTTCATGTTTTACCTGATGTTTATTGCCTCTTTTGTATATCCCTACAGGCCCGTCCTTTAATGTTCAAATACATATGGCCTGTTTCCTTTCCCTTCCTCGTCCTGATGCGGTCCGGACTCTCCAGGTTCAGGCGTTTCATCTTTTCCTGTGTCGTTCTCGCCCCAGTGTGTATCTCTCTTTGTCCCCCTCAGGTATGTTTTTTCAGTCATCCGTTTTGGATATGTACTGTCTCTTCTTGGTCTTCTTCTCTCTTTCCTTCTTACCTCTTCTCCTTCTCTCTTCCTGTTTTCGAATGGATATATTATTCCCTTCTCTTCTGTCTGACCCCTCCATCTTTTTTTCTTTCTTACTCTCATTTGCTTCTTCTTCTATTGCCGCTTGATGATTATGCAGTTCTCTTCACTTCCCTCCATCTTCCACATTTTATTCTACACATCTATTTTCTATATCCTATGGCTTTATTCCTATCACTTCTTTATCTTACTATTTCACATGCTCATTCTTCATTTTATGCTCATTTGCATTTTTCAATATTACACTGCTGTATATATAATGTTAGTCTTTTTCATTCAGAGTTATTACATGGAATGTAAAGGGTTTTAATAATCCTATAAAGAGGCAGAGAATTCTTTCACATTTGGCCTCCTATAAACCTGATTTAGTTTTATTGCAAGAAACTCATTTATCTCAGGCTGAAGCTCTTAAACTCAAACATGATTGGGTTGGCTCAGTATTAGTATCTCCTACAAATACAAATAAAAATGGGGTTGTTATTTTCTGCCATAAAAAGTTGAAATGCTCTGTTGTAACGCAAGATATTGATTCTGATGGTAGGTGGATTTTGGTCAAACTACTAATTAATAATATCACTCTCACTGTGTTTAATCTTTATGGCCCAACTCAACCCGAGCCCTCTTTTTGGCCTACCTTTACAGATACGTTTTTTCAATATAAAGATGAATTTTTTATGCTTGGAGGTGATTGCAATCAAGTTATGGACCCTTTTATTGATCGCAAATCCCAAGTACATTTCATTCCTCAGAAAACTCACAAACAATTTCTCAATACTTTATCACAGACTCATATTGTTGACGCCTGGAGATTATGCAATCCAGACCAACCAGAATTTTTCTTTTTTTTACCCCCCACATGGATCCCTATCCGGGATTGATTATATATTTCTTTCTAAATCCTTGGCCCAGAACCTCGTTTCCTCCTCGATTGAGCCCATTTTGATTTCGGATCATGCTCCAGTGGTTGTTGACTTTGACTTACTCTCTTCCCGCTCTAAAGCTTCCAGGTGAAGATGTAATAATTATCTTTTACAGGATCCAGTTTTTTCCTCTTCCTTCACCTCTTTTGCTGAAGAATTATTTTCTATTAATGAAGATTCTTCTATGTCTCTTGTTTCAATGTGGGATAGTTTTAAAGCCACTGCTCAAGGTTTTATTATAGATTTTGTCTCTAAGAAAAAGAAACAGACCTTCAATAAACATAAAGATTTATTGTTTTCCATTAAACACTTAGAACATCAGTTTTATACTTCCTCATCTGATTCCACTCTGCAGAAACCTATTCCTGCAAAGATCGTGTTTAATACAATTTCTACTGATAATGCTTCCTTCACTTTGCTCCGAGGTAGTACCAGATATTATGGGGGTCGAAATAAAGTTGGCTCACTCCTTGTTAATTATTTAAAATCTAGAAAAGAGAGAACTCAAATCGATTCTATTCAATCAACGGATGGTAAACATCTTTTCAAGGATCAGGATATATTAGACGCGTTTACTAAATTTTATAGCGTTTTTTGCACTCTGGAGTCATCCTCATCCAACTCACTCATTGATGAATATCTCAGTACTATTCCTCCTCCTTCCTCTTCAGATCTAGATTTCGCCTCTTTAGACATAGATCTTTCACTTCAGGCAATTTCTTCCTCCTTGAACTCTTTAAAGAAAAATAAATCCCCTGGTCCTGACGGTTTTCGGTATGATTTAATCTTTATTTCTCCAATTTGCTATCACCAAAACTCTTTCAACTTTTACAACATTTTTGCTCCACAGGTGCAGCAAGTGGTACTTTTCTAGAGGCTTCTATCTGTCTTATTCATAAAGATGGCAATGATCCTATATTTTTCAAAAATTACCGCCCCATCTCCTTGATAAATGTTGATTATAAGATTTTTGCCAAACTGCTTGGCACTACGCCTTGAATCTTTTCTCCCTCATTTAATAGGCCCAGTACAATGTGGATTTATCAAGGGTAGACTAACCTCTGATAACTTTTGCCTATTTTTTTAATGTCCTGAATAAGGCTTCTTCTCTACCTTTTCCTCTTGCGGCGATCTCCATTGATGCAGAAAAAGCCTTTGATAGGGTGGACTGGTCCTGTTTAAATCTCACCAATGGCATGGTTTTGGTGCTAAATTCATTTCTATTATCTCCCTCCTTTTTTCTGCTCCCTCAGCTTCCATCATCATTAATGGCCAAACCTCACAGCATTTTTCACTCCATCGAGGTGTTAGGCAGGGCTGTCCATTATCTCCCCTTTTATTTGTTCTATCTCTATAGCCTTTTCTCTCTCGTATTCGTCATAACTCCTCTATTTTTGGATTCCCTTATGGAGATCATCATCTGAAATGATCTGCTTATGCTGATGATATTTTACTCTTAATTTGCAATCCAGACTCCTCTATCCCTTCATTAATACAAGAAATGTCCGATTTCTCAGCAGTGTCAGGTTATAAGATTAACTCTAAGACAGAAGTTTTACCAATTACCAAATTTTGTCTCAAACAACAATTTGATTCTACTGGCTTTCATTGGAACAGCTCTATAATCAAGTATCTCGGTATTTGGTTTTCCAACTCTATTACGGAATCGGTTAAATTAAACATGAATGTTGCTCTAGATCGCATTTCCAAACTTTTCTCTTCTTGGAACCCTCTCCTTCTCTCCTGGTGGTGTCGTCTTGACTCCATTAAGAGGATGATTACTCCAATTCTATTATATTACTTTTCAATGATTCAAGTCCGAAATCCTGTCACCTTTTTTAAAAGAATAGACTCTTCTCTTTCCAAATGTCTATGGAAAAATAAAAAGTCCAGAATTTCTTTATTTCATCTCAGAAAACCGAGGCTTGTTGGTGGGATACATTTTCCAGATTTTTCTGTTATATCATTAGGCTTTCTGCTTAAAACAAGCTTCTCATTGGCTTCTTATAGAACCCTTTCCTTTTACTCCTTGATGGGTAAATATCAAGCGCTGTTTGTTTACCCATTTTTCTACTAACAAAGTTCTTTCTTTTACTGCCAAAAATGCCCTCACATCCCTTTCACTATTTAGACACACCTGCTCATTGTTAAGACCCCATTTTCAACCAAAAATAATCTCCAGAAATGCTTTTATACATTCTCCTCTTTGGCTTAATCGTCTTATCACCATTAATAATAGACCTCTGTACTGGTCCTCATGGAGAACAAGGGGGATTACCTGGGTCAAAGCCTTGTTTGATGGTACTTCTCCCTGTTCTTTTCCTGTTTCTCAAACTACATTCAATTGTCATCGTTCATTTTTATATAAATTTTCCATACTCATGGAATTAATTCTAAGTATTTTCTACTCCCTTCCTTCTGATGAATCTTCAATTACTCAGGACTCACTTCTTAAAATGTTGGCATCACTTCCAAAAGCTTCCTTAAGTTATAAATTCTTCTATTTCACGAATCCAGATCGAGTCAAGACTAAGGTGGAACTCGCTCTGGAATCAGACTTAGATATTCAATGGAGCACTGATATATGGAATAAGTGAAGTGACCTGGTTCCATAGGTTGATGTGACACAGCAGACGTAGCCAGTATATATCTTTAGGTTATTTATTAAGATAGTAAAGTCCATAGTATAGCCCCACCAGGAGCAGCCTGCTAGCTGCTCAGCCCATCCTCTCAACTGTCTCACACACACCAACATTCCAGTCACGTCATCATTCCACATGGAACACTCACACTGGCTGAGCAGCTAGTTACAAGATACAGGAGAACAGTTAATCTTATATGAAGATACTACAATATCTCCCTTCTTTCCAATTGACAATAAAACAAGGAATACTAAAAGTACATAGCAACTAGACACAAAATATAAACAAGAGATAAAATAGTCCAAACCCCAAGGGTAAAATGAATAAAATATACCACGAAAGGGAACCAGACTATAAAACGGAAGAAAAGGATAAGAAAAGGATGAAAAATAAGAATGAACTATCACCATCCTCCTCTTATATTAAGACACAAAAGAGAACATTAAACTCACACACTATCACCAACCTCCTCCTTCAATGAGACACAAAAAACAATAAACTACCAAACGGAGATTGCAAAGACACCACATAAGATAAATGTGAAAGAAAACACAGAGAATCACAATAGAGAACGACAAAAAATACTCTAGAAATTGTAGAAACATACAGGAAGAATCACTCCCAAACAAATACACAATGGGTGGATGTCACCCATCAGTAACACGTAGGTGGGACTAACACCCCCTAAACTCTGAGTATGAGGGACTAACACCCAAATGTACAGAATACAGAAATGGGACTAAAACCCACAGACTAGTGCACCAAGCATAACAGAAATGCAGCACAGTGAGGCATCACAAGACAGATACCCACACACAACAGCTAATGTTTAAATGAAGGGACTAAGACCCAACACAAACATGAAAAAGGTGGGACTCACACCCCCTTAAAATTTAGTAAAAAACAAATACCCATTACTAATAACATAGGAGGGACTAGGACCCCCTGTACACAGAGTAGATGGGACTAACACCCACTACCAATGACGTAGGAGGGACTAACACCCCCTAAACACTAAGTATATGGGACTAACACCCATTAACCACAAGCTAGGTGGGACTAACACCCCCTAAACACTAAGTACAAGTAGCTAGGTGGGACTAACACCTCCTAAACACTAATTACATGGGACTAAAACCCATTAACAAATTTAATAGGTGGGACCCCTATAGAGAGTCACAACATGACTGACAGACAGAATAGACAACAACGTGCAGCATAAAGTGACTGATACATTAACAACCATTAAACAATTTAATTGGTGGAACTCTCACCCTCTTAAGTGAGTAAACAGGACTGACTCCCATTACTAATAAAATAGGTTGGACTCTAACCCCCCATAACTGAGTAAATGGGACTGACACCCAAACTCAAAAGTCACACCTGAGTAACTGAACAGTGACTCGCGACATGGAAATAGGGAAAAACCCACTCCAAATAATTAATTGCGGAGTACAACATTCAGAATGACCAATGCAACATAAAAAAAAACAACCCTTAACCACCCCCTAAGAGGAAAATGCAGCTACAGCGTGGAAATGGGACTACAACCCAAACCCACTTGGTGCATACACACTGCAAAAGAGCTCCAAAGTTCTGTGAAGACCAGGCTCACAAAAACTTGAAACCAAACATGCTCATATATAAGACACTGCAACCACCCCTACAACATGGATAGCAAACATTGAGATGTGCATAAAACTAAACACAACAGTAACATCAGGTAGGCAGATCCACAAAAATATGACCCTTAAGGAGATGAGCATTACTCCACATAGCTGCGTAACAAGTCAGAAAATACCGCACAAGAGGTGCGCGTGCCACTGTACTGAGACACGCCACTATTGAATGAGATAAACAAAACTGACAGTCACTTGCATCGGACCTTGAACTTGGGCAGCAACTCAAAACTCAGCCTCAACCCTCGGTTGAACACAGAAACCAAAACGTTTGTGAATACCTGCAGCCAACCAAAATGTTTGAGAATACCTGCAGCCAACTAAAACGTTTGAGAATACCTGCAGCCTCATTTCAAATAAAACGGAATTCAACTTTCTCCCAGTGTCTAACATACATCCAGCGATTACGATGGGTGGTTCAAGACGAAATGCAAGCTTGCTTTTGACTTGCGTGCAGCCAAACATAAGAGATGGAGACACGCATCTGTGAAAGTCTCGAGTGGCTGAGAGAAAATCCAAGATGGCGGCACACAGCGGCGACTCACGCAGAGTGGCTCCCAGTGCGTACATGCTGCAAAGCGTCCATAAGCAGAGCTCCAGATTGCCTAGCAACGAAGACCTCGGAACGAAGACCTCGAGGTAATGGTTCCGCGAGACTGAAGAATGCAGGTAGGTGTGCGCGAGCTGTATATGAATTTTAAAACGTAGCGCAACTGTCACCATTAACAGGCCTTGCAGCATATTTGAAACAATAATATCCAATAATTTTAGAACTCCACTTTGATCACAGTGTCGATCTCCATTAAATCTGGCAGAGTCTCTGGGATCCGAACTAAGTTCAACCGCACCTCTGTCAAAGCACCAGTAGACAAAAAAACGGGCAGTGGCACACAAATAAATCCCACACAGGCGCAGCACTTGATTCCGCAGGTGCAGCACACACTGGTAGCGGCAGCCCCGACATTGGCTGTGGCATAACGCAAATTAAAACAGTCACGAGTGAGCCCCACTTTCGCCAAAACACAGCACTTCGCACCAGAGCAAAAACAGAGTCAATCACTGAATACCTTGGTTCAAGATGCCCAATAGACATTTGTAGTGGCAAGTAAGCACTGGTTGACAAATCTTCTTCCCACCTCTTTGCAGTTACAACTCCCAGAAAACACTCTACACGATCGTCAAGTGGCCCCCCACGCCAAAGAGACTGCAAATACTGCTCTCACACGACTGTCACAGGGCCAGCAGCTTTTTTTTTTTTTAAAAACACCACACTTGATCGCGAAGACGTCCATACAGAGGCTCAGGGACACAACACCTCGTAGTAGACACAGGACTGAGGCAAACCTCTGTGCTTCGCTAGAAAACATCTGGCAGCTCCACTCCTCACTCCAACTGGCACATGGAGGTTTGGGCGACCGGTGTTGTGGTCACTGGTGGGGCTCACGGTGCCAGGTAGTTCCGCCAAATGAGGAGTTACTTTTCTTTAAGTTAAATTTCTTCAAGTCACACCAGTTTAGTTACACACCAGTCTTTTTAGGTTACACGCACGGTTCCTTTAGTCCAACTCGTCGCCAATTGAAGTGACCTGGTTCCATAGGTTGATGTGACACAGCAGATGTAGCCAGTATATATCTTTAGGTTATTTATTAAGATAGTAAAGTCCATAGTATAGCCCCACCAGGAGCAGCCTGCTAGCTGCTCAGCCCATCCTCTCAACTGTCTCACACCACACCAACATTCCAGTCACGTCATCATTCCACATGGAACACTCACACTGGCTGAGCAGCTAGTTACAAGATACAGGAGAACAGTTAATCGTATATGAAGATACTACAATAAGATTTGGGCTCGGTCGCTGAAGATCTCGAGATCTGCTTCCACCACTCAATCTATGTTCTTTCTATATCATAGATGATATTTCACTCCCATTTCTATAGCTAATTTCACACACATAGATAATAAGAAATGTTGGTCCTGTGATTTTCCATCAGCAGATCTTTCGCAACTTCTTTTTTTATGCCCCCCGTAGTTTCTTTTTGGACACAAATTTGGGCTCGTCTATCCAACATTTTTAAGATCCATACTCCCATGTCCACTCTTCTTCTCTTTAAGGGAAGTTTATCAGAATGCATCACTTTACCATCCTATGAAAAAGGGTTGTTTGATCTCATGTTAGCTTTAGCATTTCAACAAATTACGATGAACTGGAAATGTTTGACCAAGCTTTCAACTAAGTTGTGGTGGAATACTGTGTGTCAATATCATAGGTTAGATGTTCCTTATGCCTCCCAATGTAATCCACATGTAAACAGATGTATTTTGGTTGCCATTAACTACTTATTTAAATAAGGTTTCAATCAATACTGTTTCTCATCATCGTTCTGAAAATTTCCAACCCCCTTGAATCCCTTCCTCTTTATTCTCTCTTTCCGCTTCTTTTAATATTTCGCAAAGATTTTATTTAGCAGTTAACTTGTTTTTTTTTGTGTTTTTTTATATCTTATGATTTTTGGAGCATAATATTACTATTTATTTACTAGTTATAAAAATATATTTTCTACCCCTTCTTTCCCCCTCCCCCCTTTTCCTTTCCCTTTTTTTCACCCTAAAAATGTAAACAGCTTTCTACTCTGATTTTGTTGCCTACTCTATTTTGCTTACATGTTATCTCTTACAGTGTTATTCTTTAGGCCTATGTTATATCGTATTGATATTTTATGATTCAATAAAGCTTATTAAACATTAAAAAAAATGCTGACCAGTATCATGACACAGTACAGGTATGGTGACGGCCGCTTGGCTGTGCAAAAGAAAAAGAAACTGAAACCACGTGGTGCAGTCTGTCCTCTTGTGTTCAGTGGCCTGCATCTAGAAAACTTATCTGCATCTTGGAAGGTGCTGTGGCAGGCCCAGAGCAAATCACACTTTAGGGAGTAACTCGGGAGCTTTTAATATGTAGATTGTTTTTTGGGTATTGTGATGGTGGCCATTGAAGAGCAAGGTTTGGTGTGAGGAGGCAAGTGCTGAGGTGAACTGACCCATCAGGAAGCCTGGCAAACCCCCTGACAGCCAATCAGAGCAGTTGGAACAGAATAAGTCGAATGTCAGACATATCCCAAACTTTACTGGTCTCACAAGGACATCATTATCTCATGAAATAATTTGTGAATGTCAGCCACTTGTCAAGCTGTGTGTGTGGCCCAGCCATATTTTTAGTCACCATCTTACTAGACATCTGGAATATGTCACTAAGCCACAAGTCAGCCACAGTCCGATATATGACTGTTCATGTCCAAGGTTATCAGAGGCACCAGCCTGATTTGATATTTTTAGTTCTCGCCTTGGCAGCGCATGTGCTGCATGGGCTGTCTCAGCGAGACATAAAGTAATCTATATGTTGGCTGAAACTTCCTCTCATTTGTTTTTCCGCTTGTGATTGGTTTATTTGAGCCATTGCTGTTTTCGTGTTTCTGTTGACTGTTGATTGTATAGTAACTTCCGTGTAGTCCTGAAGCAGCGGCGCCTAGTAAAGTTTCCGTGCACTCTGCTCGCACTTGTTTTACTTGATTACAGTGTGCGATCTGTTTCTCCCGCTGCGTTTGGTTATTTACTTTGAAGCTCATTCCCTGCTTCTGTAACTGGAGACTGTCCTTTGTGTGATTACACACTAGGCAGATATTTTAGCATTGCATTACAAAATTGTTTGAGTGGCAGCATTGTATTACAGAATTGTGCCGATTGTGCATTCTTTCTGTGGATATTTTTTTTTGCTAGATTAACTATTGTTTTACCCTTCTGTTTATATGGTTCCTTCTTTTCAATCCGCTGTCCTAGTTTATATAAGGGGGACTTAGTCAGAATGTCACGGCTACGAAGCACTGCAGTCACACCACTCAGCGCTACAAGCTATAGGCTCCGCGGCTTGCAATCGATTAGGGGGTGTCTGGCCATACAGCACAGGGACCATGGCATGCCACTTAAGGGGAGGGCCGGGGTGGGGGGAATAACCAGAGTTTCCAGGTGACCGTGCCAAGTGGCAACTGTAGCGACCTCCCTGAATGAACCCACTGGTGAGGATTCCCTTATTGATAGATAACTGACCCTACATGCTACTCACTCTGTGTGTGTGTGGAAGGGCGCTGCCCCTAGAAATACCATGCAGCTCTTGCCACTGCATGCCCGTGGGTGCACGCAGTCTGTGCCAGGACCCAGGCAGGTGCACTGCGGTCTGGCAGCGCACCACTAAGTGACGGCACAAGAAGCCTTCACATCTTGGGTCACTGTGCACAGTGGTGACCAGGTATCCCTGCACAAGGGCACCTTTAATCTGGCCTTGTTAGGGGCGTAGTTGCACACTGTTAGCGCATCGGCGAGACAAAACTGCCGCGGAGGCACCTTTACTGTGGGCACAGCGTGCCTGTAGGGAGAGCCGCACGCCTGCCCGTAGGGAGAGCCACACTCCTGCCCGTAGAGAGAGCCGAAAGCCTGCCTGCAGGGAGAGCCGCACGCCTGGCTGCAGGGAGAGATGCATACCTCAACAGGCGTGCAGGACCTTACAGCCATGACCCACCCGTGCTTAGGGCAGTCTTTTCTTCATTTACTGTTGGTTCAATTGGGCTTATGTTATAGAACAAATGCCTCGCGACGGTGCCAACAGCCATCGAAAAAGCGGCTGCCATGTGGCAGGGGTGTGAGGCTGCAGGGACCTCCACCTGCCCCCTAGCCATTTTTTTGTGTACTTTGCTCCCATCATAAATTTAAAGGGGTAAAACTTTGGGTTCAGTGACTAAATATCGAGGGACATAATATAGAATGCCCAAAATATCGACGCCAAAATATAGAAGGACAGACTATCGACTCCCTATCTACAAACAGGTAAGTACTAAAATATCGATTCCAAAATATAGAATGTTAAAATATAGTTAGCTAAAATATCGAATTTTTTAAATGTATTATAAATAATATAAAACGAATTAAATATTAAAAACAATTCAATAAAACATACATAATATAATATAAAAAAGCTTAAAATGTAAACATAATAAAAGTAATGTAAAAAAAGTAGAGCTTTTGTTGGATAGTGAGAGCGTAAAAATTACTATTCCCACTCCAGTGAGTGCAACAGTAGGGAAAACGTTGGATAGCGTAGGGCTAAAAATTACTATTCCCACTCCAGTGAGTGCAACAGTAGGGAAAGCGTTGGATAGCGTAGGGGTAAAAATTACTATTCCCACTCCAGAGAGTGCAACAGTAGGGAAAGCGTTGGATAGCGGGAGGGTAAAAATTACTATTCCCACTCCAGAGAGTGCAACAGTAGGGAAAGCGTTGGATAGCGGGAATGGAAACATTACTATTCCCACTCCAGTGAGTGCAACAGTAGGGAAAGCGTTGGATAGCGTAGGGGTAAAAATTACTATTCCCACTCGAGTGAGTGCAACAGTAGGGAAAACGTTGGATAGCGTAGGGGTAAAAATTGCTATTCCCACTTCAAAGAGTGCAACAGTAGGGAAAGCATTGGATAGCGGGAGAGTTAAAATTACTATTCCCACTCCAGAGAGTGCAACAGTAGGGAAATCGTTGGATAGCGGGAAGGGAAAAATCACTATTCCCACTCCAGTGACTCCAACAGTAGGGAAAGCATTGGATAGCGTAGGGGTAAAAAGTTCTATTCCCACTCCAGAGAGTGCAACAGTACAGAAAGCATTGGATAGCAGGAAGAGAAAAATTACTATTCCCACTCCAATGAGTGCAACAGTAGGGAAAGCGTTGGATAGCGTAGGGGTAAAAATTACTATTCCCACTCCAGTGAGTGCAACAGTAGGGAAAACGATGGATAGCGTAGGGGTAAAAATTACTATTCCCACTCCAAAGAGTGCAACAGTAGGGAAAGCGTTGGATAGCGGGAGGATAAAATTTACTATTCCCACTCCAGAGAGTGCAACAGTAGGGAAAGCGTTGGAAAGCGGGAAGGGAAAAATTACTATTCCCACTCCAGTGAGTGCAACAGTAGGGAAAGTGTTGGATAGCGTAGGGGTACAAATTACTATTCCCACTCCAGTGAATGCAACAGTAGGGAAAACGCTGGATAGTGTAGGGGTAAAAATTACTATTCCCACTCGAAAGAGTGTAAGAGTAGGGAAAGTGTTGGATAGCAGGAGGGTAAAAATTACTATTCCCACTCCAGTGAGTGCAACAGTAGGGAAAGAGTTGGATAGCGGGAGGGTAAAAAATAAAATACTATTCCCACTGCTGAGAGCGCAAAAGTAGGAAAAGTAATGATTTAATTTTAAAATAAGATTACATTAATTATCAATACCAATAAAAAGTTAATTAAAAATAATTACCAATTCATAACAATTAATTACCATTGAAAAATAGGGGTGTGTGTGTGTGTGTGTGCAAGGGGCAGGAAACATAACCCACACCCCAAAAATTACTGAAACATCATGCACATTAATTACCTCCATGGTCTGGTCACTTCGGGGGGAGTGTCCACCAATCCCACGCCCCACCACAACAGAAGTGGACGTGGACGCGTACCCGTCACCACCACAATGGTGGCACGGGACGTACCCACGCCCCCAGAGCGTGGCTACGGACCGTACCACGCCTACCCCTATGTCACACCAACAATGGCGGTACCGCCTGTACCCATGTCCCAAAGGCATTGGTACGGGCCGCACCCCCAAATTTGGGGTGCTGTAGGGGTACGGGCCGTACCCAGGCCAACAGCGCGTGGGTACGGCACATACCACACCTACCCCGACATCACACCAACAATGGCGGTACGGCCGGTACCCATGTCCCAAAGGCATGGGTACGGGTCGTACCCCCAAAGTTGGGGTGCCGTAGGGGTACGGGCGCTACCCAGGCCATCAGCGCGTGGGTGCGGCTCGTACCACAACAGTGGACACATACATAGGGGTGTGTGCCTATCACACCCAGCAGTGTCCAGGCACATGAGAGGTGGGTGCCTATCACACCCAGCAGTGCCCAGACATATGAGGGGTGGGTGCCTATCACTCCCAGCAGTGCCCAGACATATGAGGGGTGGGTGCAGAGGACTCCCAGCCCAGACATATGAGGGGTGGGTGCCTATCACTCCCAGCAGTGCCCAGACATATGAGGGGTGGGTGCAGAGGACTCCCAGCAGTGCCCAGACACATGAGGGGTGGGTGCCGATCACTCCCAGCAGTGCCCAGACATATGAGGGGTGGGTGCAGACGACTTCCAGCAGTGCCCAGACATATGAGGGGTGGGTGCCTATCACTCCCAGCAGTGCCCAGACATATGAGGGGTGGGTGCAAACGACTCCCAGCAGTGCCCAGACATATGAGGGGTGGGTGCCTATCACTCCCAGCAGTGGACAGACATATGAGGGGTCGGTGCCTATCACTCCCAGCAGTGCCCAGACATATGAGGGGTGGGTGCAGAGGACTCCCAGCAGTGCCCAGACATATGAGGGGTGGGTGCCTATCACTCCCAGCAGTGCCCAGACATATGAGGGGTGGGTGCAGAGGACTCCCAGAAGTGCCCAGACATATGGGGGGTGGGTGCAGAGGACTTCCAGCAGTGGCCAGACATATGAGGGGTGGGTGCATATCACTCCCAGCAGTGGCCAGACATATGAGGGGTGGGTGCCTATCACTCCCAGCAGTGCCCATACATATGAGGGGTGGGTGCAGAGGACTCCCAGCAGTTCCCAGACATATGAGGGGTGGGTGCCTATCACTCCCAGCAGTGCCCAGACATATGAGGGGTGGGTGCCTATCACACCCAGCAGTGCCCAGACATATGAGGGGTGGGTGCCTATCACTCCCAGCAGTGCCCAGACATTTGAGGGGTGGGTGCAGAGGTCTCCCAGCAGTGCCCAGACAAATGAGGGGTGGGTGCCTATCACTCCCAGCAGTGCCCAGACATATGAGGGGTGGATGCAGGGGACTCCCAGCAGTGCCCAGACATATGAGGGGTGGGTGCCTATCACTCCCAGCAGTGCCCAGACATATGAGGGGTGGGTGCCTATCACACCTAGCAGTGCCCCACCAGTGCCCAGACATATGAGGGGTGGGTGCCTATCACACCTAGCAGTGCCCAGACATATGAGGGGTGGGTGCCTATCACTCCCAGCAGTGCCCAGACATATGAGGGGTGGGTGCAGAGGACTCCCAGCAGTGCCCAGACATATGAGGGGTGGGTGCCTATCACTCCCAGCAGTGCCCAGACATATGAGGGGTGGGTGCCTATCACTCCCAGCAGTGCCCAGACATATGAGGGGTGGGTGCAGAGGACTCCCAGCAGTGCCCAGACATATGAGGGGTGGGTGCCTGTTGGACAGGCCACACGAAGGGCTTGCTCCCTCCCCGCTCGACAGGGCCCGAACTCCGGCCCACCGGGCATATCCCCGCAACAAGCACCTGTACTCCGCCTCCCGACGGACCCTCTGCTCTCGGACCCCTACTCATCACGGGGTCCAGTCCCACCGGCTCTCCCGGCCGGATCAAGCCGCCATCTTGGGCCCTGCACCACGCGGCCGCATGGCCTCCCCTCGACCCTAACCCCGGGCCTGGCCGGCCCCGACATCCCGGCACCACCATCCACCCAGGAGGTGAGCGGACCACTTGGCAGGTCAATGGGAGAACGAAGTGTCAAGGGCTCTCCCCCGCCAGGTGCCGATCGCCCCCAGCTCCCCCAGGCACTGGCTCCACCCCCTGCTGGGTGTCTGGACACCTTCATCCCGGACCCTCCGACCTCCAAGTGCGAGGGTCCGGACATCAAAGGGCACCAGCCCTATAACTGAGGCAGCTCCGGAGCAGGAAGGCAGTTGTATCCTGGAGTCGAGAGACACCGAGTGAACTCAACCCTGACGGTCTACTGACGCTGCCGTAGCCCGCTCTTGTGAACCATCGTCCTGCCTGCTGGCGCTGCCGCGGCCTTCTGCAACCTTCATCTTCCTGGGACCTGCTGGCGCTGCCGCGGCCCGTTGTAACGACCATCCTCACCGGGACCTGCTGGCGCTGCCGCGGCCTTCTGCAACAGTCATCTTCCTGGGACCTGCTGGCGCTGCCGCGGCCCGTTGTAACGACCATCCTCACCGGGACCTGCTGGCGCTGCCGCGGACCGTATATCTTCCGGGGACCTGCTGGCGCTGCCGCGGCCCGTTGTATCGACCATCCACACCGGGACCTGCTGGCGCTGCCGCGGCCCATACCACCTAACCACCAAGCTCGAGGATTGTGAGCTCATCATCATCTCATCCGAACTACCTGATTGGTAAATAGACTGTCCCGCTACCCCCTTCCCTACCTTGCGAGACTCTAATCGAGGGGACCCCTGAGTCCAGACCTCCTTGTACCATTTAACCGTACCTTAAATAAGTGCTTATAAAGAACACTGAACCTTATCCGTGTGTGATATCTGTCTGTGGGGGGGAAGTTACTTGTCTGTACGATCGCTGGAGACGGCTCTCCCCGGAGACCTCTCCTCCTGACCCCGGCCGACCCTCCCGGTCCATCTACCTTTTCTAACATTGGTGGCCAGCGGCGCGATCCGAATCAACGCGTAATCGTACAGAGAGTAGCTCACCCCACGACAAAGCACGATGTCGACCAAAGATAGCAGCTCCACCGAGAAGTTCCAAATGGAGAAATTAGAAGAATACAACCACCGCGAACTGAGACAATTTTGCATAGAACTTGGCATTGCTACCACCGGCCTGAGTACCAAGGATGATCTAAAGCGCGCTCTTGAGTCATGGACAGAAACTGGGGTCGCAGGACCCTCCGACCAAAGCAGCGTCACACCAGACCAAAACAGCATCACACCAGAGGGGAACGCCACGGCTCCCGAGGAGCGGGGAACGGGCCTCCCACAGGAGGAGATACGAGAAAGAGACAGAGTCAGATTACACGAATTAGAGATGGCACGACTCAAGATGGATGGGTAACTTAAGTTAGCTGAACAGAAAATCAACCTCGAGCATATGCAGATTCGAGAGGAACGAGAAGAAAAGCAGAGACAAAGAGAGCTGGAAGAGAAAAAAATAACGCTCGAGCACGAGCGCCGACTGGCGGAAATAGAACTGCGCAAACAGAATAAGGAACTGGGGGTGCCTGAGCGACCACACACCCCGGGGCCTATTGAGAAAAAAGTTCACATCCCCAAGGATGTGGTCCGCGAGTATGTCCGAGAAGACGACATACAACAGTGGTTTAAAGCCTATGAGATCGCAATGACCTCCCACCGGATCGACCGGAGTGATTGGGGAGCCGGACTTTGGGGGAGATTCATCAACGAGGGTCGCGATGCCCTGCTGCAGCTCCCCGATCACCAAATGTCGTCCTACGACCACATGAAGGCTGCCCTCCTCACCCGCTACGGCCTCACGCCCGAGATGTACCGCCAGAGGTTCAGAGATTGCACCCGGATCCCAGGTACAACTTGGGTGGAATACGTGAACTATTTCAGCCGAGCCTTCGAGGGTTGGATCAAGGGAAATCAGGTCACCACCTACAAACAACTCTTCAACCTTATGGTATGGGAGCACCTGTCAAACAACTGTTTCGTCGAGCTCAGGCAGCACCTACTCGACAGTAAGCTGACTGACCCCCGGCAGCTCGCCGCCGAAGCTGACCGGTGGGAAAGCACCCGAGTGGGCCGGAAAGGGCCACACGACCAGAACAGAAGCAACCAAGGCCAGCACCGTCCTCGGGGAGGAGGAGGGGGCCAGGGGCGAGGGAGAGACGCCTTACCAGCAACACCCGTGGCCAGCACCCCCCCTCCGGCCGGCCGGGGCAACCCCCCGTTGCGGCCTGGGTACCGAGCCAACGTCACGTGCCACCGGTGCCAGCGACTAGGCCACTACGCCAACGATCCGAACTGCCCGCTAAACCAACCACCCAAGCCCCGCCAGGTAGCTGCCGCTGCCCTGGGGGAAGAGCCATCATCGGAGGGACCCGAGGAGTATGAGCCGGACCAGCAAGGGTGGGAACCGGCCGCCATGGTCCTGGCATGCTTAGGGGGAAGGGACATGGTTCCGCGGGCTCCCCTACCCGCCAACACCAGAAAATACGGTCAGTGGGTGACCATTAATGGACAGAGAGCCGAGGCCTTGCGTGACACCGGCGCCAGCGTGACGGCCGTCCGCTGTCACCTGGTGAAGCCCGAGCAGATCCTGCCGAACATTCTCTGCCCCGTCCGCTCGGCAGATAACTCTGAGAGCATGTGTAAGATGGCCTGCGTCCCGTTTGAATGGGGAGGGGTCTCCGGCCTACTGAAGGTGACGGTCCGGGACGATGCCCCCGTGGACTGCCTCCTGGGGAATGACCTCGAGAGTTCCCCGTGGGCCACCGTCGAGAGAAGAGAGCACTTGGGGATGCTGGGCCTCCCGGACTGGGCCTGCATAACCACCCGATCCATGGCGCCCGTGCCGCCCCCCGATCAGAAGAAACCGAATGGCCAGCACCTCCGCCCCCGGTTGCCCCCGTAGAGGACAACGGCGAGTCCGACCTCCCGGACCCGACTACCGAAGAAGACGCGCAACACCAGGACCTTCCGGATCTGGCTCAGTGGCAGCAAGAAGGGGGGCCCACCCAAGAACAGTTCCGCCAGGAACAATAGACCTGTCCCTCCCTCGAGGGACTCCGCCAACAAGCCAGCGCCCAAACCGCCGGGGACAACACCGGAACCCACTGGGTCTACTGGGATAACGACCTGCTCTACAGCGAGCAAAGAATCGCCGAGCTGGGGGCCGGTCGAGTTCTGGTGGTACCTCTCCGCTTCAGAGACTTTCTGCTCAACTTAGCCCACGATGTCCCCCTGGCTGGACACCTGGGCCAGGACAAAACGTACAGTCGCCTGGTGACCCATTTATTTTGGCCGAAAATGAGGAATGACGTCCTGAACCACTGCCGATCGTGCCCCACATGCCAAGCCAGCGGGAAGAGTGGCCGGAAGCTGAAGGCCCCTCTACAACCCTTCCCGGTGGTCACCACCCCGTTCGAGCGGGTGGGGATAGACATTGTGGGACCTCTGGACCCCCGCACGGCACAAGGACACAGGTTCATCTTGGTACTAGTGGACCATGCCACCCGCTACCCCGAGGCGGTGCCCCTACGGACAGTGACCGCCCCAGTGGTTGGCCGGGCCCTGATGGGGATCTTCTCCCGGGTAGGCTTCCCCCGAGAAGTCGTCAGCGACCGAGGCACGAATTTCATATCAAAATACATGAAGTCCCTCTGGCAACAATGCGGGGTCACCTACAGATTCACGACCCCCTATCACCCCCAAGGGAACGGACTAGTGGAGCGTTTTAACCGCACTCTCAAAGGGATGATTGGGGGATTGGAAGAACCTCTCCGTCGCCAGTGGGATGTACTGCTCCCGTGCCTCCTCTTCGCCTACCGGGAAGTTCCCCAGAAGTCCCTCGGTTTTAGCCCCTTTGAACTCCTATACGGACACCCTGTGCGAGGGCCCCTCAGCCTAGTCAAGGAAGGTTGGGAGATGGCCCCCCTAACGACCCCTCCAGACGTCTTCAAATACATCCTGGCCTTACGAAACCAGACCCGGCGCTTCAGGGAGATGGCCAAGGCGAACCTCGAGGCCAGCCAGGAGGACATGAAGAGGTGGTATGATCACAATGCCTCCTCCGTTGAATTCGAGCCTGGGCAGCAAGTATGGGTGATGTCCCCCACCGAACCATGTGCCCTGCAAGATAAGTGGACGGGGCCCTTCAAAGTGGTCGAGCGCAAAAGCCCCGTCACTTACCTCATCGACATGGGGTCCTCCTGGAACCCCCTTCGGGTCCTCCACACCAACCGGCTCAAACCGCACTTTGTGCGCTCCGAACTAAGCCTCTTGATGGCTACCGACAGTGGCACAGAAGAAGACTCCGAGCCCCTCCCGGATCTCCTGAAGACTCAGGAGAAGGACGGCTCCGTGGACGGGGTCCGGCTCTCTGACGCCCTCACTTCGGAGCAACGCCAGGACTGCCGGAACCTCCTGCTGCAGTTCGCTGCCCTGTTCTCCCTCACCCCCGGGGTCACCCCCTGGTGTTTGCACGACGTAGACACCGGGGACAGTCCCCCTGTCCGGCACCGGGCCTACCGCGTACCAGATCGGGTACGGGCCTGCATACAGGAGGAAGTGGCCAAGATGCTCACGATCGGGGTCATCGAGCCCTCGGACAGTCCCTGGGCCAGTCCGGTCGTATTAGTTCCCAAGGCCGCTGCCCCCGGCTCCGCCCCTGAACTGAGATTCTGCGTCGACTACCGGGGCTTGAACGCTGTCACCCGGACCGACGCTCATCCCATCCCCCGAGCAGACGAGCTGATCGACCGGCTGGGGGCCGCCCGCTACCTTAGTATCTTCGACCTAACGGCGGGCTACTGGCAGATCGGCCTCACACCCAGGGCTCAGGAACGGTCAGCCTTCTCTACCCCCGATGGCCACTATCAATTTAAGGTCATGCCCTTTGGCATGAAGAATGCCCCCGCCACGTTCCAACGCCTTGTGAACCAGGTCTTGGCAGGGCTTGAAGAATTCAGCGCTGCCTACCTGGACGATATCGCTGTATACAGCCGCCACTGGTCCGACCACCTCCGTCACCTCCAAGAGGTCCTACAAGCCCTCCAGCGGGCCGGCCTCACAATTAAGGCCGGCAAGTGCCAGATTGGCCAAGGGTCTGTGACCTACCTTGGGCACCAAGTGGGGAGCGGGCTGGTGGCCCCACTACAACTTAAGGTTGCTGCCATCCAGTCCTGGCAGCCCCCCGTCACCCAGACCGAGGTCCGAGCCTTCTTGGGGCTCACCGGCTACTACCGGCGGTTCGTGAAGGACTACGGCAGCATCGTGGGGCCCCTCACGGGTCTCACATCCAAGAACCAGCCGAAGCGGGTCAACTGGACTCCTGATTGTCAAGCGGCCTTCGAGGAGCTGAAGGCCGCCCTGTGCACCGCCCCGGTGCTCCAGGCCCCCGATTACAGTCGGGAATTTGTGGTGCAGACCGACGCCTCCGACCACGGCATCGGGGCCGTCCTCTCTCAGCTGAACCCCGAAGGTCATGACCAGCCGGTGGCCTTCATCAGCCGACGTCTCCTGGCCCGAGAACAGCGTTGGAGCACCATCGAGAGGGAGGCATTTGCAGTAGTGTGGGCCCTCAAAAAGCTCCGACCCTATCTCTTCGGTACCCACTTCCGGGTACAAACCGACCATCGACCCCTGCAATGGCTGATGCAGATGCGGGGGGAGAACCCAAAACTCTTGCGCTGGTCCATTTCCCTGCAGGGAATGGACTTCACCGTGGAGCACCGACCAGGCCAAGACCACGCCAACGCAGATGGCCTGTCCCGCTTTTTCCGCCTCGACGAAGAGAGTCCCCAAGGAGATGGGTGACTCTCCCCGCCTTCAGCTGGGGGGGACGCATGTTGGACAGGCCACACGAAGGGCTTGCTCCCTCCCCGCTCGACAGGGCCCGAACTCCGGCCCACCGGGCATATCCCCGCAACAAGCACCTGTACTCCGCCTCCCGACGGACCCTCTGCCCTCGGACCCCTACTCATCACGGGGTCCAGCCCCACCGGCTCTCCCGGCCGGATCAAGCCGCCATCTTGGGCCCTGCACCACGCGGCCGCATGGCCTCCCCTCGACCCTAACCCCGGGCCTGGCCGGCCCCGACATCCCGGCACCACCATCCACCCAGGAGGTGAGCGGACCACTTGGCAGGTCAATGGGAGAACGAAGTGTCAAGGGCTCTCCCCCGCCAGGAGCCGATCGCCCCCAGCTCCCCCAGGCACTGGCTCCACCCCCTGCTGGGTGTCTGGACACCTTCATCCCGGACCCTCCGACCTCCAAGTGCGAGGGTCCGGACATCAAAGGGCACCAGCCCTATAACTGAGGCAGCTCCGGAGCAGGAAGGCAGTTGTATCCTGGAGTCGAGAGACACCGAGTGAACTCAACCCTGACGGTCTACTGGCGCTGCCGTAGCCCGCTCTTGTGAACCATCGTCCTGCCTGCTGGCGCTGCCGCGGCCTTCTGCAACCTTCATCTTCCTGGGACCTGCTGGCGCTGCCGCGGCCCGTTGTAACGACCATCCTCACCGGGACCTGCTGGCGCTGCCGCGGCCTTCTGCAACAGTCATCTTCCTGGGACCTGCTGGCGCTGCCGCGGCCCGTTGTAACGACCATCCTCACCGGGACCTGCTGGCGCTGCCGCGGACCGTATATCTTCCGGGGACCTGCTGGCGCTGCCGCGGCCCGTTGTATCGACCATCCACACCGGGACCTGCTGGCGCTGCCGCGGCCCATACCACCTAACCACCAAGCTCGAGGATTGTGAGCTCATCATCATCTCATCCGAACTACCTGATTGGTAAATAGACTGTCCCGCTACCCCCTTCCCTACCTTGCGAGACTCTAATCGAGGGGACCCCTGAGTCCAGACCTCCTTGTACCATTTAACCGTACCTTAAATAAGTGCTTATAAAGAACACTGAACCTTATCCGTGTGTGATATCTGTCTGTGGGGGGGAAGTTACTTGTCTGTACGATCGCTGGAGACGGCTCTCCCCGGAGACCTCTCCTCCTGACCCCGGCCGACCCTCCCGGTCCATCTACCTTTTCTAACAGTGCCTATCACTCCCAGCAGTGCCCAGACATATGAAGGGTGGGTGCAGAGGACTCCCAGCAGTGCCCAGACATATGAGGGGTGGGTGCCTATCACTCCCAGAAGTGCCCAGACATATGAGGGGTGGGTGCCTATCACTCCCAGCAGTGCCCAGACATATGAGGGGTGGGTGCCTATCACACCCAGCAGTGCCCAGACATATGAGGGGTGGGTGCAGAGGACTCCCAGCAGTGGCCAGACATATGAGGGGTGGGTGCATATCACTCCCAGCAGTGGCCAGACATATGAGGGGTGGGTACCTATCACTCCCAGCAGTGCCCAGACATATGAGGGGTGGGTGCCTATCACTCCCAGCAGTGCCCAGGCATATGAGTGGTGGGTGTAGAGGACTCCCAAGCAGTGGACAGAGCCATGTGGGTTTGTACATCACCCTCCGATGAGCAAAACTCCATGGGTGCATGAAGGCATACACAATGTGCGACAATGTTGAGAGTGCCATGACAACACATCACTGACTGCAGTGTCCCACTCCCATGAGGATGGATGTCCTTCCCCCACTGCATGACACACCACATGTGGGTGTGAAGACAAATTACACATGCATACCCACCCCTGGCGGAGGCAGCACAATACATACACTGAGATCATGCAACAAGACAGTATCCTCATGTCAAACACGACGAAACTAAGAGAGCCTAAGGGAACACACACTGTCACCCACATTCCAGGAATGATAGGAATGTACAGGTGCCGGGGCAGCCAACAAGTTGTAGCCTCCCATGGAAGGAAAAGGGTGGAGTACACACAGATACAATACCTACAATTGTCAGTCAGGTGCCCAAATACCCTGCAGAACACGTAACACATGTGTGTGAGGCAGGGAGTACACACATGCATAGTGCTGAAAAGGGAAGATGTCAACATGAAGTCATGTCAATACACTCCATACACATGTACAGTGTCCAGCAAGGATGCCACAAACGATGCAGGTGGAGACATAGCAGAGCATGCATGGCCAAAGTCGAAGGGATGTGTCACACACAGAGGAAATGTTGACACAGCTCAGCACTGCAATTGGGAAACACCCTGCAGGGAAGATGGCAGGTGCCACAGAGTAAGGAACACACCTTGGGACAATGTCACCATGCAGTAAGAGCTAACATGACCTAAGAATACATGCAGTCACCTTGTGACGGCATGCAGATACCAGGGTCCACCTCATGAGCAGCACACTACAACATTTCCCAGACACACAACACATCATCACCACCCCAACTCAGGGAGCAGCAGCACCAACAGCAATACCAGAAAAGCCATAGTGTGCAAAGGAAAAACAAAAAAACACATTCAGCATTTCGAAGAAAAGTAGCTACAGTACACTATTCACCAAGCCCATGGGCCACGCCAGATGCGAAGTCCTGGGAGGGGGACATGTTGGGACGTGTCTCCCATAGCTTGCCTGCACAGTGCACTGTACCATATCATCCACAGAGTGGGGGGCATCATGTGGGGGGGAAGAACCAGGCACCGCAGGGAAAGGAGGGGCACGGGTAGGTGTCGCGGGTGCAGGGACGGACGACTCCACCACAGGGGGTGGGGCAGCGCCAAAGGAGGAGGTCAGTATGGCGCTGCACACGGCAGCAAGCTCTTCCAGTGTCTCCCCTGCACCCGAAGGAACCACAGGCCCCAAGGAGGGGGGGTCGGAGGGATGGGTCGCAGCGCAACTGGGGGAGGGTGTGGACAGGTGGGGGGAATCAACTACCCTGCCCGGGGAATTCCTCAAATGCTTGCGGGGTGGTGGCACACTGGGGCTGCGGACGGACTGGCCATGAAGGACTCTCTGTCCGACTGTTGGGCAGGAGAGCCAAGGGGAGTGGTTTTGGAGGTAGTGGGTCGTGAGGACTGTGGACTCCTACTGTGACAGCGTGGCTGCTGTTTTCCCCCCGACCCACTGCTGCCGTCAGTGACGAGTCAATGGACCTCAGCAACATCCGTTGGTCAGACATCGCTGATGACATGCCCTCCATGTACGACACCATCCGTGTCAGCAGTCTGGTGTGGCCATGGAGGACATGCAGGAGCGATGTCTGACCAACCTGCAACTGGCGCTGAATGTCCACAGACTCTGCATTGACGGCAGCAGGGGAGACAGGGGCAGGGGGTGCGGTGCCTGGCACGAAGGAGACATGTTTGGTGTACCACAAACTCCCCTCAGAACCCAGAACCCCTTATCCGACTAGCTTAGTGTCCCATTCGAGGTTGAGCTCGGTGGTCCCAATGTATAGACAACCCAAAACAAGCACATGACAATATTCTCAGGAATGGTGGGAATCAGGCATACCTGTTTGTCATTATTCTCAGATCAGTTCACAACAGAATAGACACAGACACGGTAAAGTTGAAAGAGTTCATTCAATGAACCTCGCGTCCTAAGATGCAGTACTGTGGCTAACATAAGCAGACAAATGGTTAAGTTCATAAGCATCAGCATTGTTGCAATATCATAGACAATGAAAGGAGCAATCATGAGAAAATGACAGTGGAAACAGCAACCTTCATGTCGCCAGTAAACCAATAGTAGTATCATTCGACTAATAGAAGGTCTCTAGGCTTGAACGGGGGACCCCCCACCGTACAGATCAGCTCAGTGGTATCACATCACAGGATCATCTAGTCTCTTCTCCTGCGAAAGTTCCCCATCACAATGAAACTCAAACGTGCTGCACTGCAATATGGCAAGCATTCGTCTATCAGGTATCTGCAGCTGCATGCATGTAATGGCTAAATAGTGGGACGATCAACCTGCACACAACAACATGCACCGTCTAGTCACCCAGACTGTTTGTGTACACAATGTACAGTACAAGCTCGCTGCTCACTGTGAAGGATGTCAAACAACAGACAGTCTTCATGTGAAGCAAACTCGAGTAGGCATTTTAAAATTGATAACACGCAACTACAGTGTCGCGTGAAAAAGCAACAGAATTGGCAAGATGGCTCACTAACAACTAACGCGGTGGTGCCAACTTAGCATTTTACATAGGGAGATAGGAATCATGACTACACCCCCCCTTGTTCATACCACTAACCACTAGGGGCGCGAAATCGAGAACGCAGAGTTCAAGTTTGATAGAACGGAACCAATGGCATGAACTGGAAGTCCATAGAAGGGAAGCGAAAAAGTCAGAAAAGAAATGTCAATGATGAACGATGTTGCAGGGAAATGAACCATGTAAAAGGGGAAGAAACATAACATCGTTGGCTGCACCATGAAATGAGCAGGGCTAAAGTCAATCCATCAAGGTATAAGCACAATAAGTTGCAACAGCTTCCAAGAGGAAATCATTAGAACGTTCCGCAAAATTATCTGCCATCCAGTTCAGCAGGGGGAAGAACACACATGTTCCTCAACAATCGGGGCATCCAGCACCATTTGTGAACAACAGGTGGGGACATCAAGATAACTTCTGGATAAGAATTCAGTTGCAGCCGTTCCGATGTCCCAATTCCCTAGGACTCTATGTGCTGCAGCACAGGCCATAATCCTGACGCCAGAACAGTCCAACTCATGAGCCACTAAGGGGCTCATTAGTCGATCATAATCCGGGTCAGGATACACCGAGTTAGACAGGCACAAATCCAGATCCCATTCGAATGGACAATCTAGGCAATGAAAGACAGGTTGCACGCAGGTAAAGAAGGGAAACCAGAAGGACAATCCATAGCCACTGCTTAAGGTCGCCAGCGGCAGAGTGCCATAGAATTCAAGCATCTGTTGCCGAAGATGGAGCAGCCGGTGCATGCTGTCTTGTAACGCAAGTTGTGAAGCCACAGCGTAGTACACAGATCAATAATAGCACCCCAGCCACGAGTGCGAGAAGCAAAGAGAGACCTCCGAAAACGCTAGAAAAAATCGAATGATGAAATGCGGGGATCACACCAAACAGAGTATGGAAGGAGGTCACGAGGCCGGATCACACAATTTAGAAAAAAACATCCAGGCCACTTGTTGACGAGGCATGAAAGATAGTCTGAATCCGAGTCCCAAATATGTAGTGGGAGATCAGTGTACAAAAGCGCTTGCACCTCTGTGCGCGTGTGAGCTACGTGAAGGACAAATGTTTCTCGGGATGAAGTCAACACGACTTGTTTTTGAGACAATAGAGCCCTTATTCTGCTCATCTTGTTGAACTCTGCTTTCAAGGTTGGAATGGAAGGCCAGATGGATACATCGAGCCGGCCATGCGGGGTGGGAAAAGGACCTAATGACCGAAAACCACTCGTAGTGATACAGTCACGATGTGTGGAATTCCCGGAAGCATCCCACAGCAAGCTTCATCATTGAACAGCACATAATTACCGTTATCAAGCAGCGTACAAGACGGGGTCATAACTGGCACACGAATCCACTTCAGAATAGAAGCTAAATCATGAGCGTGCATATGACAAGCACCATGCAATTTAATCTGCCTACACACCACAGAATGATCCGGAGTGGAGGTGCACCCTTCACCTTTTAAATACACCTCCTTGCCATCTCTCACGCACCTATTGTCGCCTAGCACGGACACAAAGGACCCGAGCAAGTGGGAGGGCGGTGATGGGACTGGACAGGTCCACCGCCTGACTCCCCTCGGCCCCTGTGCCACTTGCTGCGCCAGACTCCCCAGCACTGGTGGCCCCGGTGCTGGATCCCTCCCCCACGTCCGTGCCAGTGTCTCCCTCGGTTTTCCCCCACGATGCTGTGGGCAAGGTGAAGAGACAGGAAATGATCAGACACCTGTATACATATGACACATGAGTTCAAACTACATAGGACACAGCGCATAGCATGAACAGCAACATGAGTGACATCTACAATACTAGAAACATATGTAGGCCCTGCACCACACAGTTGGTTTACCCACCATGCCACTGGGAAACAATGGGGAGCATGACACAACAGAAATGTACTTGATATCAATTAATACAGAGGAGCTACTCTCTGGGGACAGTCGAGCACTGCATCACTCGCATGGCACAGTCACCTACACCCGCAACTGTCCCCTGATGCCAGGGACATGGATTATGACACCTGACATGTAACTACCGGCGTTGCACGATGTGACTATGTCATGTGTGTGTCATGTGTTCCCATGAGATTGCTGTAGTTGTTCCGTGACATGCATCTGCTGTTGCTGCATCCAACATGTGTGTGCGTGTCGATGGGCATGGCACACTATTACGCACACCAGGCCACATGTGGAATCAGACGTAACGGGTGTATGTATGCATCGCACATGGACTTGCGAGACAAGGACATATCTGCTTAGTCTCAATGTATGTGTGATCATTCCTGACATGTACCCCTTCATGGCAAGGCGTGTGGACTGTCTTATTTCAAGGACATGTGACCTGTGCCTCTCCTGTTCCGCAACCGGTCTGTATGATGAAACATCCTTCTCATGCACATATGTGGTTGTCTGTCACTCCTGTAATGCGTCTGCCTGTTCACTTACACTGGCCCACAGCTAGTTCCATGGCATGTCATGTTGACCTTCAGTGCCCACGTGTGTAGCTGACTGTTGGTAGGGGTGTCACCTGGCTGGCATACGTGTCCTGGATGCATTGCACAGTACAGACTCTGTATGTAGCATATGTGTATTAGCTGTTGAACATGTGCTCAGTTCATTGACAGTGGTGTAGTGCTGTACTCAATCTTCGTTATTCCTTCTAAAATTCTGCAGGGTAACGCCTCTCCCCCGACCAATGCCAGACTTGGCTGCCATGAGGGAACGTGACTGTATACACCGCTACCGCTTCTCCCAACCGTTGACTGACAACTTGACCACAAGGCTGGAACCACACCTCCCACCGCTACACAGGTATCCTACTGCACTGACAGCCAAGATGAAGGGGATGGCAGCAGTACATTTCTTTGCCACGGGTACGTTTCAATTGACCATAGCTGATGTAGGTGGCATGTCCCAGACCATGTTCAGCCGTGTCCTGCATGATGTGTTAGAGGCCATGTTGTTACACCTGGATGAATTCATACATTTCCCAACTCGTGAGCAGTTGACAGGTGTCAAGGGTGAGTTCTATGCCCTGGGAGGGATGCCCCGTGTCATTGGGGCCATTGATGGGACACACGTAGCTTTGGTACCACCACACGCACAGGAGGTAGCCTTCCGTAACCGCAAACATTACCACTCCATCAATGCCCTTGTGGTATGTCTTGCTAACATGATGATATCCCATGTCTGTGCCCGTTTTCCAGGATCAGCACACGATGCCTACATCATGAGGCATAGCAGGGTGCCTGAAATGATGCTGCAGCTGCGCAACGAACGTGCATGTCTTGTTGGTGGGTATACTCTGTTAGTCCTGTATTTAGCAGTATCTTAATATCTTACTGCTTCTCCTGACCCACTTCTGTCCATGATGTTTCCATGTAGGGGATGCTGGCTATCCCAACATGCCATGGCTGATGACGCCGCTCCGCAACCCCAGAACAGCCGCAGAACACCGGTACAACGACACTCATGGGCAGACGAGGCGCGTGATTGAGAGGACGTTTGGACTCCTGAAGAGCAGATTCCGGTGCCTCCACGAGACCGGTGGCGCACTCCCATATGCCCCGGTAAAGGTCTGCAAAATCTTCCTTGTGTGCTGCATGCTGCACAACATGGCAGTAGAGAAGGCCGTGCCACTCATCCTGGATCCGGATGAGCAGGATAATCCACCCGTGGAGGATGAAGGTCTCGGGCACGGGGCAAGTGAGGATGAGGATGAGGATGAGGACATCCGGAGTCAGCTTATCCGCAACTTCTTCTCATGATGGTGAGTCCCTGTGTCTGAGTGTGCACGCTTAGAGCCTTGTGTGGCATGTGTTGCAAAGTGTGTGTCGAGTTGACTGTGTGCTAAGTGACTTGGAGGTGTGTTCTGATGTGTCATTCAAGTGATGATGTAATTCCCCAAATTTTAGCGGGTACACAAAATTCATTATTAGCATGGTGACAACATAAATCCTGTAGAGTGCATGTACATGTCTGCGGATTACTAGCTCTTCGCTGAATTGTTGTGTGTCTGTCCTCCCCAGGTTCTTGCGGCTGTCATCTGCTCATGTCATCATTGCACTCCTGCTATTCCTCATGAGTATTGCAACGTGTGCTGGATCAGAGTTACATGCACAGACATGGTGAAAAGTCATTTTGGGTAAGGAGTGCAGCAAGGCGTTTTGTGGGTGGTACGTGTTTGTGATATGTGGGGACTGCTCCTGTGCATGTTGTGTTACCGTGCATTCATGTCGACTCACCATGGGCCACCTGACGTGTTGCATGGCTCCCATGAATTGATAGTCACCCTTCCTGACAGTCATCTGTCATGGATTGTGGATTCTGATGAAGGCATCAATGTGTGTATAACGTCCCTCAGGAACATACGGGATGCCAATGGTGGACATGGTGTGGGACATCCCCATATGAGGCTCAATGGGGAATTGTACACTCTCCGTGTGCAGCAAGGGGTGTGAGGCTCAACCCCTTCACTTGTGTGCCAGCTTAGTAGGATTTACCACATCTGTGTGTTGCAGGGGGTGTCCAGTGTAGGTCACACATGGTCAGCCGAATGACCTGTGATTCTGTTCCAATGGATGCAATTCCATTGGTGTGAGGCTGAATAATAAAGGTGTTCGTCACACTCCAAGGTGCCTCCTCTCTGTAAATGAAGGTTTCTTGCCACTTGGCATGCGGCATCTCTGGCATACTTGCTGTCGATAATGCATAGGAGTCCATGTGTAGTCTAGCGACATGCATGCAGTTGCTCATGGATTAGGCTCTCTATTGGGCATGAAGTACATGGTCGTGTATGTTTTTTAGCAAGGTCGACCACACAATGGGCCATCACCAGCTGCTGAGGGTGTATCTCCTGTGCGCAGGTCGCCCTTCAGTTTCCTGATCCGGTGTAATGGCTCTTTGGTGGTTGTGCATGCATTGTCTCTGGGTGTGCCATGTGACACAGGACACTCCTTACTTTACACACGCGCCTGATGCAGTTGTCCTTCTGACATCATAGTCTTTGTGTGCAAAATGGGGCATTTTTCAGGGAGATGGCGCCTGCTGCTGCGGGCCCTGTACAAGCACCCAGTGGCCACACACACGAGATGGTGTGCATCATGTTTGGCTCGCTCACATATGCCATGCTAGTCCACAGCATCTGTACCTCATGCTGCAACGCACTCTGCATTATGCACATTATCCACAGATAGATCCACTCCAAGTTACGACAGACCATCCCCCAGGTCCATTACAACATCCGTCTCATATACTGCCCTGCCCTCTACGGAGCAAGTAAATCCGAACTCCCAGGTAACTGGTCCACTTCCAGGGGGCATCTGCACACCTCAGCTTCTACACCCTGCGCCCCAGCCACCTCACCGTCCACCATAGATAGCTGCAATGGATCACTGTCTGCTGCAGGATGACCTCCACACTCCCCACCCACACTCAGGAGGCAGTCCACAACCCCCGACCCCAAACCAACCTTGTACGTCTGTCATCCTAGATCCCGTTGGGCCATCTCCGTGCATCCAACCTTGCCCTGGCCACCGGTCTTCACATCCACCGTACTCCAGCATATAGGACATTGTTCTCCCACCTGGCCACACATACCTGGGACTCCCTCCCCGGGTACCTCCACATGGGCCATGACCTCTACGCCTTGATGATGATCTCCCAAATAGGTCTTTCCGCACAGTTTAGCAAGCCCCCCCTCAGCAGCCAGAGGCCATCACAGGTGAGTGTTGTGCTCCATGCCTACATTGAATGATACCTTGTGACCCATGTGTGTCCTGTACCAGACTCTGATCCCAGGGTATGGATGGCTGGAGTTAGTTCACCACTCAGGCATAGTTAGACATTTCCACACACATATGTCGTTGAATAATGCAAAATGACAGCAACATCTCATGTGCAGAACAATATGAATTTATTTTTGGTGGGGTGAGTCTTTTGGTAGATGTGCTAAGGTGCTCCACCGGGGGAATAGAATCCAAAGTTCACAGGGGGAGATGGCATCCTTGTCAGTTGGAGTCATCAGAGTCCAGACCACAGTGTTGGTCATCATTGGTCAGACTGTGACCAGCAAGTCCATGTGGCAGAGAATGTCATTGGGTGAGGTGCTGCTGTTGTGCTAGGGGGCCTGGTGCCAGGCCAGGTGACCTGGGAGATGGGGATGGTCCGCTGACTCTCACGGTCTTTTACGTGGACGACCCACCTTCCTCCGGGGACCCTCAGATGCAGGCCTTGACGATGTTAGGGACGCTCCATCAGACGAATCCTCCTCCTACTCGTCCCTCCCTGTGTCTGGTGCTGGTCTATGCCTGGTGGTACAGGGAGGGTTTGCCAGGCTTTGGGCGATCTGACGAAGTGATTGGCTCACGACCCTGTGCACCGCCAGGAGCTCAGCCAGTCTTGCCTCCATCCGTCCTTGGTGTTGTTGATGACTGGCATGATGCTCGACCTGCAGGTTCTTTATCTCATCGAGGGTCCCCTGCATCCCGGAAAGTCTGGACACGACCTGGTCCATGCCTCTGGTGTCACGCCGGTATGAGTCCAGGATGTTGCGTATGTGTGACATACTGGGGTCCTGAGCTGGCTGGTCAGGTTCGCGCCTCCGCCTGCCTCCACTCCCACCACCCCTGCCCACACGAGCCTGGCCTGCTGTTGTGGGCACATCGGGTCTACGGGACCCCTGAGGGATGGCATTTGCTGGGTTGCCTGCCTCCTCCTGGGTGCCCTGAGAACCTTGTCCCTCCTGGTCAGACTGGCTGTGTTGTTCAGTGCGAGCAGGGCTCCTGGATGTCTCCTGGGATGTGGCAGGAATGGGGTTGGGGGTTGGCACAGATGTACCTGACGCAGGTGCTGCAGGGGCTTGTACACCAGAGGGTCCAGGTTGGTCGGGGTCATCCACGGAGTGGTGAGAGTCGTCGCTGCCGGTGGGATCGTCTTCACGCGGTGCCTGGGACTGTGATTCTTCCCCCCCCAGTGTTGGGGGGAGATCGTCGACGTTGCCCTGTGTGTGAGAGAGAGACAATGTTAATGCTGTTGCATGCCACATCCATGTTTCATACATTTTCAAGTTGACACAGTTCACCGAGGTAGTTGGATGCCCCTAGCATTCCTCTCAGTGTCCACTTGGGGATGGGCATGTTGCGGGGGACAGATTGGGATGTTCTCCTGAGTGTGTGACCTGTAGAAAGTTGGCTCTGATGCTTACTTGGCTCTGGATTGGTCTTGTTGTGTCACATGTCCATTGTGGGAGTGTGTTAATCCGTTGTCTGCCCCGGGGGGGTGTGCTTGTGTTATGATGATGGTCCCTGTGTCTGAGTGTGGACGCTTAGAGCCTTGTGTGGCATGTGTTGCAAAGTGTGTGTCGAGCTGACTGTGTGCTAAGTGACTTGGAGGTGTGTTCTGATGTGTCATTCAAGTGATGATGTAATTCCCCAAATTTTAGCGGGTACACAAAATTCATTATTAGCATGGTGACAACATAAATCCTGTAGAGTGCATGTACATGTCTGCGGATTACTATCTCTTCGCTGAATTGTTTTGTGTCTGTCCTCCCCAGGTTCTTGCGGCTGTCATCTGCTCATGTCATCATTGCACTCCTGCTATTCCTCATGAGTATTGCAACGTGTGCTGGATCAGAGTTACATGCACAGACATGGTGAAAAGTCATTTTGGGTAAGGAGTGCAGCAAGGCGTTTTGTGGGTGGTACGTGTTTGTGATATGTGGGGACTGCTCCTGTGCATGTTGTGTTACCGTGCATTCATGTCGACTCACCATGGGCCACCTGACGTGTTGCATGGCTCCCATGAATTGATAGTCACCCTTCCTGACAGTCATCTGTCATGGATTGTGGATTCTGATGAAGGCATCAATGTGTGTATAACGTCCCTCAGGAACATACGGGATGCCAATGGTGGACATGGTGTGGGACATCCCCATATGAGGCTCAATGGGGAATTGTACACTCTCCGTGTGCAGCAAGGGGTGTGAGGCTCAACCCCTTCACTTGTGTGCCAGCTTAGTAGGATTTACCACATCTGTGTGTTGCAGGGGGTGTCCAGTGTAGGTCACACATGGTCAGCCGAATGACCTGTGATTCTGTTCCAATGGATGCAATTCCATTGGTGTGAGGCTGAATAATAAAGGTGTTCGTCACACTCCAAGGTGCCTCGTCTCTGTCAATGCAGGTTTCTTGCCACTTGGCATGCGGCATCTCTGGCATACTTGCTGTCGATAATGCATAGGAGTCCATGTGTAGTCTAGCGACATGCATGCAGTTGCTCATGGATTAGGCTCTCTATTGGGCATGAAGTACATGGTCGTGTATGTTTTTTAGCAAGGTCGACCACACAATGGGCCATCACCAGCTGCTGATGGTGTATCTCCTGTGCGCAGGTCGCCCTTCAGTTTCCTGATCCGGTGTAATGGCTCTTTGGTGGTTGTGCATGCATTGTCTCTGGGTGTGCCATGTGACACTGGACACTCCTTACTTTACACATGCGCCTGATGCAGTTGTCCTTCTGACATCATAGTCTTTGTGTGCAAAATGGGGCATTTTTCAGGGAGATGGCGCCTGCTGCTGCGGGCCCTGCACAAGCACCCTGTGGCCACACACACGAGATGGTGTGCATCATGTTTGGCTTGCTCACATATGCCATGCTAGTCCACAGCATCTGTACCTCATGCTGCAACGCACTCTGCATTATGCACATTATCCACAGATAGATCCACTCCAAGTTACGACAGACCATCCCCCAGGTCCATTACAACATCCGTCTCATATACTGCCCTGCCCTCTACGGAGCAAGTAAATCCGAACTCCCAGGTAACTGGTCCACTTCCAGGGGGCATCTGCACACCTCAGCTTCTACACCCTGCGCCCCAGCCACCTCACCGTCCACCATAGATAGCTGCAATGGATCACTGTCTGCTGCAGGATGACCTCCACACTCCCCACCCACACTCAGGAGGTAGTCCACAACCCCGACCCCAAACCAACCTTGTACGTCTGTCATCCTAGATCCCGTTGGGCCATCTCCGTGCATCCAACCTTGCCCTGGCCACCGGTCTTCACATCCACCGTACTCCAGCATATAGGACATTGTTCTCCCACCTGGCCACACATACCTGGGACTCCCTCCCCGGGTACCTCCACATGGTCCATGACCTCTACGACTTGATGATGATCTCCCAAATAGGTCTGTCCGCACAGTTTAGCAAGCCCCGCCCTCAGCAGCCAGAGGCCATCACAGGTGAATGTTGTGCTCCATGCCTACATTGAATGATACCTTGTGACCCATGTGTGTCCTGTACCAGACTCTGATCCCAGGGTATGGATGGCTGGAGTTAGTTCACCACTCAGGCATAGTTAGACATTTCCACACACATATGTCGTTGAATAATGCAAAATGACAGCAACATCTCATGTGCAGAACAATATGAATTTATTTTTGGTGGGGTGAGTCTTTTGGTAGATGTGCTAAGGTGCTCTACCGGGGGAATAGAATCCAAAGTTCACAGGGGGAGATGGCATCCTTGTCAGTTGGAGTCATCAGAGTCCAGACCACAGTGTTGGTCATCATTGGTCAGACTGTGACCAGCAAGTCCATGTGGCGGAGAATGTCATTGGGTGAGGTGCTGCTGTTGTGCCAGGGGGCCTGGTGCCAGGCCAGGTGACCTGGGAGATGGGGATGGTCCGCTGACTCTCACGGTCTTTTACGTGGACGGCCCACCTTCCTCCGGGGACCCTCAGATGCAGGCCTTGACGATGTTAGGGACGCTCCATCAGACGAATCCTCCTCCTCCTCGTCCCTCCCTGTGTCTGGTGCTGGTCTATGCCTGGTGGTACAGGGAGGGTTTGCCAGGCTTTGGGCGATCTGACGAAGTGATTGGCTCACGTCCCTGTGCACCGCCAGGAGCTCAGCCAGTCTTGCCTCCATCCGTCCTTGGTGTTGTTGATGACTGGCATGATGCTCGACCTGCAGGTTCTTTATCTCATCGAGGGTCCCCTGCATCCCGGAAAGTCTGGACACGACCTGGTCCATGCCTCTGGTGTCACGCCGGTATGAGTCCAGGATGTTGCGTATGTGTGACATACCGGGGTCCTGAGCTGGCTGGTCAGGTTCGCGCCTCCGCCTGCCTCCACTCCCACCACCCCTGCCCACACGAGCCTGGCCTGCCGTTGTGGGCACATCGGGTCTACGGGACCCCTGAGGGATGGCATTTGCAGGGTTGCCTACCTCCTCCTGGGTGCCCTGAGAACCTTGTCCCTCCTGGTCAGACTGGCTGTGTTGTTCAGTGCGAGCAGGGCTCCTGGGTGTCTCCTGGGATGTGGCAGGAATGGGGTTGGGGGTTGGCACAGATGTACCTGACGCAGGTGCTGCAGGGGCTTGTACACAAGAGGGTCCAGGTTGGTCGGGGTCATCCACGGAGTGGTGAGAGTCGTCGCTGCCGGTGGGATCGTCTTCACGCGGTGCCTGGGACTGTGATTCTTCCCCCCCAGTGTTGGGGGGAGATCGTCGACGTTGCCCTGTGTGTGAGAGAGAGACAATGTTAATGCTGTTTCATGCCACATCCATGTTTCATACATTTTCAAGTTGACACAGTTCACCGAGGTAGTTGGATGCCCCTAGCATTCCTCTCAGTGTCCACTTGGGGTTGGGCATGTTGCGGGGGACAGATTGGGATGTTCTCCTGAGTGTGTGACCTGTAGATAGTTGGCTCTGATGCTTACTTGGCTCTGGATTGGTCTTGTTGTGTCACATGTCCATTGTGGGAGTGTGTTAATCCGTTGTCTGCCCCGGGGGGTGTGCTTGTGTTAGGGGGGTTGTGTGTCCGGGCATGCTGTTGTGTGTAGTGTGAGTTGTCATTGGGTCTCCCAGGTGATGTGTGTGTCCCCTCATGGTGCATGCTGGCATGACAGTGTGTGTGAGTTCCTGTGCTAGATACCTTTGCTTGTGGAGTTGGTGTTTGGGTGTACAGTGGTCCCAGGAGGGCCTTGTGCTGCATACAGCAGGGCCTAGTGTCAGCTACCTTGTCAGTACTTTGCCAGTCCCTGTGCATTGTGCATGGGTATGTACCTATGCCATATGGGCTGAGGACATTGTTGTCTGCGTCTCATTTTGGCAATGTGATGTGTGTGGCCCACCCTCCCAGCCTCCCGGACATCCAGTCTTGTGTTTGTGGTTGTTGTAGCCTTGGACATGGCCTTGCCTTGATTTGTGATGGGTGAATGGTGACGTAAGTGGCATGGGCGTGGTTTTTGGGTTGTTGAGTGCTTGGGGGTAGGTGCGTGCATTTGTTGTGGTTGGCAGGCGCGCAACACCCATTGGACTCACAGGGCTTCAGCCCCCCCCATCGTGTATGGCAGCCCGGGATGAGACAGCTTCCCGGCGCACTCACAGCCGCACCCGAGACCTTCACAGGTCTTTAACCCCTTCAGTGCCACGCCCTTTCCCCCTCCTGTGCCGGGCGTTACATTAGCGGGCGGGGTTCATGACGAGATAGTCTCGTCATGGGCACAGCGCAACCGTGCTCCATGACGAGTGTTAGACCTGGCACCTTGGCGTGAGTTTCCCTTCCACTTTTTGCTGATGTGCCTCATTGTGTTTTGTTGGTGTGAGCTGCTCAGGGCACTGGGCCACTGCTAATCAGTGCCACAGTGCAAGTGCTCCCTTTGTAAAGTGTATACATTGATTGGTGTCCATGATTGGCTTATTTGGTTTACTGTCAGCCCCTAGTAGAGTGCACCAGGAGTGCCAGGGCTTGTAAATACAAATGTCGCTAGTGGGCTTGCAGCACTGGTTGTGCCACCCACAGAAGCGGCCTAGTAAAATGTGTCTAGGATCTGCCACTGCAGAACCTGCGCGCAGTCTGGTACTGTCGCGCTGACTGCGCAAGTGCACCCACTTGCCAGTCCCTAAACCTTCCCTTAACTACATATTAGTCACCCCTCTGGTAGGCCCACGGGCAGGGTGCATTGTAGGCATAAGGTAGGACATGTCCTGATGTGTGTGGCATGTCAATACTGAATTACAGCCATTTTCGTTTTTCACTATTGAAGGCTACCTGCTCTCCATCGGCCAGAATGGGCTACTGGAATTACGACACGCTGTAATCCCAGTGGACTCAGAGAGCATGGTAGAAAGTCAAGTTTAGTATGCCTGAACTCAGAATAATAAAATACTTCTTTTAGTAAAGTTTATTTTAATATCCTGCGTTTGTAAATACTACTTTTAGAAAGTTAGTATTTACTGACCTGGCCATTTCAGTCCGCCTCTGCTGTGTGTGTGTGTTCTGCCTAGCAACTGTAAGAAGCAGGGTTGGGGAATCCCCAGAGACAGGCTGGCTGCCAGGTGGTGGGTAGAGAGATTACACCAGGATGGGTGGGAGGAGTCCACCCTTGACTCTGAATAGACCTGTGCTCTGACAGCACAAAGCCGGCTCCGCCCCCTGTGGAGCGGCTGATGTCTCTGCCCTGCTACTGAAAGGAAAAGAGTAGAGTCACCACAACAAAGTGCTCAAAAACTGGACTGAGCCAGGCCCAGGCCCCCTGGCGCTAAAGAACAAAAGAATCGCACTATAAAAGTAGGAGCCTGGCTCCTAAGAAATCAGATCCTGTTTACGCAACGACGAACCTCTGCCTGAAGGAGAAGGACCTGGAGAAGCTGACGGAGAAATACTGTCTCTCTGCCTGAGAGACTGTCCTGCAGTGGGTGCCTGTCTGCTGGAAGGAGAGGAAAAGACTTAAAGAAAGGACTTTGCTTCAACTTGTGCTGAACTATCTCCAAGGGCTTGCTAGAGAACTTGCCTCCTGAACTGCGCCCCAGGAACATTGGGCGCAACCTATCCCCCAGAAGAGGAGAAGTAGCTGGACACAATCCCGTGACGCTGATCCCCAGAGAACCTGTGTGCCTCTCCCCCTTTCTCTACACCGCGACATCTGCCACCTGGGACTACCACGAGCACCGCAAGGACCTGCCTACCTGGTCCAAGCACCGCAAGTACCAGCCCCTCCGAGCCGTAGCTCGCAACGTGGAGAAAGGCACCTGAAGGCCTGCGCACCGAGCCCTGGCGACTCTGCGCCGTCAAGATCACCGCGAGGCCCTGTGCACACTTGTGATCCCCTGAAAAACTGATCGCGCTGCAACAGCGCTGTGGATTGCCCCGGAGCTGCTTCCCCCTCCTCTGCCCTTGGTCGTGTGGCTAAGACCTTCGTCGGGTGCCCCACGAAGCACCGCCGCCCTCTGACTGCGAGGGACGACACCGCGACGTGGGACACCGCTCCGTCGAAACCCGAGGCCGCCGGGACCATCCCCGTGCAGAACAAAGGTATTTTGGACGATCGCGCTGTGATCTTGCCCCAAGGCTGCCCCCTCTGCTCCTGCCCTCGCTGGTGTGCTGTGCACCAAGAAGTGCCCCCACGAAGCATCGGTGTCCACGGAGGAGCCGGGACCGAGACGCGACGCGGGACACTCAAGAGCGACGTCACCGACTGCCGCGAACATTTGCCCCCAAGAAATAAGGTGCTGTGCCGATCGTGGTAAACGTACGAGCCGCACTTGCTTTGGGCTGTACTTTCCTTGTAAATCCTGGGTTCGAGACGTACTGTGCCGGAGCCGTACCGCTGTTTGCATCGTACATGTGCACCGTACGGAGAAGCAGGCTTATCTCTGAGGCAATGTGTAAAGCGTTTGCGCGCGCACGCAGCAACAACACCCAAGGCCCACCACAAAGGAAACTCCACACAAGGTATTCTATAAAAATAGCCTTTGTATTATACCAAACACATTAGATAAAAACACACACTTTACAATGTGCCAACAGGCACGGGCAGAATTTACAAGGGATTATATATACAGGGGACAGGGCAACATGGATCACTGTCAGGAATTAGCACTTAGAAAATAGCACAAATCACCAATAGTAAATGTAGAACATAACACAAATTAGCACTGTAGAAAACAACCAGTATCTACTGGCGCAATAATGACCTCAGCGTCATCACACTAGCATCGGGTATAAAACCTATCCTGCATCTATCACAGGGGCATAAATCACATTATGCAATTCCTCCTTGGTCTAACGCATTAGACCTAACCACCTAAGTATAACTATACTAGGGGCGCACATCGCACAGGGAAGGACATTCTCCCTACCATCAACCTAAACAGGTAAAACAACCTCCTAGGCAGGACTAACCACATTTAGAGGTATGAAATACAGGGTGCGCAAAACATACTATACACAGTACATTTCCTAGCACCATAAGCATGAACACAGGGTACGCAAAACATACTACACCGTACATTTCCTAGCACCAAAATCACATCAGAGTCCAGGTTGCGCCAGAACCTAAACGTAGCAGCTGCCCACTACTTGCTGGGCAGCTGGGGACAAGCACAGGGCCTAAACGCTGCAGCTGGCACTAAGTGCTGCGCAGCTGTGGAAGGCACATAGTAGGCAGGGCTCTCAATGGCCCTTGAAATGATGTCACCGACGTTGGAGCCACCTGGGCTCAGAAACGACATGTCCCCCTGGAGCACACTGGCGGCGAAATGGCATGTGTCCCAAACCGCTGGAGCCCTCTAGGCTCAAAACACCAAGGAAATGCCCCTGAGTAACGTTGGAGCCATGCTAGGGCTCTAAATAATGTCCCCATACGTGGGAGTCCCCCTCAGGGGGCTATTGGACAATAAAGATGGCCCCTTGACCGTTGGAACGCCACTCGCTCTCTAAGAAATATCAGGTCCCGGTTGGAGCGACCCGCTGCCAAACGGGGCCGCTCCGAGTCTAGGGAAAGAGAACTGTGCCTCGAGGGGCACCAACAACAAGGAGCCACCACTTACTGGGCTCTTTTCTTCATACCCGGTCCCTCTTCCCGGGACCGGGGTTTCTCTGGACCCAGCAGGCGGGGGCAGCAGCACTCTTCTTGCAGCGCGGGGCTCTTCCTCGGTCAGTGCGGCGTGGGGCTCTCCCTCGGTCATGGGAGCCCCGTGCCACGAACTCACGCCGGCCTCTTCCGGCTTGGTTGCAGGCCCCGCCCATGTCACGGGCAGGCCTGCCTGGATTCCGGTTTTGCCGCAAGCCGCGGCGGTGTAGTTTCACGAGGTAAAGTGCGGGGTGGGCACCCGCCTTTACATCAAGCAGTTGGGCGGCATATTTAGCGGGGTGGGCACCCGAAAAGACATAAATTAAGGCCGCAATGCGGGGTGGGCACCCGCGCATAATTAATCAAATAAACGGGGTAGGCACCCGTATCGGCTCACAACCAGCGGGGTGGGCACCCGCGACAGGGCACGATGAGGGGGAATCTCTACGCTGGGGATTCCCTCTAAGGAACTCGCAGCATCGCAGGCGGCAGGGAGGCGCTCGGGGAAACCAGGGAAGCGCTCTTCCATAATAATAAAGCGCTCCTCAGCAGATAGGAGACACAGCGCTCCCCAAGCGCTAGGGCAGCTCAGAGTCCACAAGGCCAGCCAAGGAAGCAAAGGAAAAAGGTCCAGGAAGTCCACCTGGCATCCAGGGGTTGGGCAGGGCCCAGGGAGGCTAGCCTTCCCCTGGGCCCCAGCAGCAGCATGCCCCTGGTAGATTCGAGTTTAGAACAAGAACATTTTGTAAGGGGACACAGCCCCTTTTTATACACCAAATCCCTTTGTTCTGGGTTCAGGGTGAGGGGGAAAACCAGTCGCAGCTGGTTGGGGAGCACCCTTGATGTGCTCAGCCCCTCACTCTATTCACTGGCAGGGCTAGGGTCGTCAGTCGCACCACAGGGCGCGGAGCCAGCATTGTGTGGGGAAAACCCTGCCCTATTCAGGTCCAAGGTGCACTCCTCCCCAGCCATCAGCATGCTAATCTCACACTCACCACTGGGGCAGACCCAACCAGACTCCTGGAGCCAGGCTCACCAGCCAGCTCCAGCCAATCACACGCCAGACACACTGCACACAGAAGTGCCCACTTCTAGAAGTGGCACTTCCACACTAGGTACATGCACGCCGCACACATCATCGCGCAGCATTCAATCACACGAGTCCGCACATACCAAACTCGGGCCTGCACACCCCATGCATCAGGAACTACTAGGGACACATACATTCCCCATGCATTCCTATGGGAGGGCAGGCCTACCTCACCACATGCATTCAGCGTGCGTACGCACTTTACCCTGGGACACAGGGAAAGTGCGCAGAAACCAAAAATCACCACACCAAGTCACCAATAAAAAGCAAAGAAGTTTCAGGGGTGAACTTGCCAGAAGGGCCAAGTCCAACAACGAGACTATCTCGTCATGGGCACTGAAGAGGTTAACAGACCATTTGCATGTTAATGAGGCCTCGCTGTTGTTTCACCCCTTTAAGAGCCCCTGCAGCTCCACTCTGCCTATGGCTTAAAAGATTCATCCCCCCCCCCGAAATTTTGTCTTAGCCTCCCCCGAAATTTGGCTCGGTTGCGCCTCTGGTGGTTGGGGTGTGGATGCCATTCCCCCCAAGTTACGTGAGTTGTTTGTTTACTCACCAGGCTCTGAGACTCCTTCGACTCCGTGTAGTCCCACCGGCGGTAGCATGGCCATCACCTTCTGCTCCCAGGGATGGTAGTGTACGGGTCTGCGGGGTGGCCTACCTCCAGTGATGTTGGTCTGGGCATGTTCTTCATTCATTTTCCTCTTGACCGCCCTGCGCAGATCGTACCACCAGGCTTGGCATTCATGCTTGGTCCTTCGGACGGGCGCAACAGCATTCACCTTGTCGACAATCCTCTGCCACATGGCTGATTTTGCAGCTATGCTGGTCTGTCTGACCAATGTTCCAAACAGCTGTGGCTCGACTCTGATGACTTCGTTGACAAGGAGCTCCAGCTCCGCTGTGGTGAACTTTGGATTCTTGTCTGTATGGGGTGTGGGTGAGGGTGTGGATGGTTGTGGGTGTGTGTGTGTGAATGTGAAGAGGGGGATGTTTGTGGAGGTGGTTGTGTGAAGGTGTGTGAGTGAAGGTGTAGCAAAGGTATGAATTGTGTGGGGTTGTTTGTCAGTGGGGTCTGGCAGCAGTGGGCCTGTTGCAAAGGCTCATGGGTTGTGTGTGTGGGCCCTTTTTATTGGTCCATTTTTGGGTGTGGCTGTGTTTGAATTTTGGTGGGTGTGTTCTAAGTGGTGGTTGTGATTTGGGGCCTCTGTTTGCCTGTTTGGATGTGCCAGGCCAGTCTTTGAGATGTATTTTGTCAAGTTGACGTGTTTTGTGTTGTTGTGCGAGTCGGATTGACCCTCCTTGTGCTGTTTTAAAGTGTCCTGGTTCTGTAAGAGTATTTTTCGCGTAGGTACGATCCGGACATACGCGATGCTGGGTGAGGGGGCTTGGGTACGGTGTTGGTGTGCGGCGCGTACATGCGGTGCAGGGGTACGGTGCATACATGCGGTGGGGGGGCTGGGGGTACAGTGCGTACATGCGGTGCAGGGGTACGGTGCATACATGCGGTGGGGGGGCTGGGGGTACAGTGCGTACATGCGGTGCAGGGGTTCGGTGCGTACATGCAGTGGGGGGGCTGGGGGTACAGTGCGTACATGCGGTGCAGGGGTACGGTGCGTACATGCGGTGGGGGGGCTGGGGGTACAGTGCGTACATGCGGTGCAGGGGTTCGGTGCGAACATGCGGTGGGGGGTACAGTGCGTACATGCGGTGCAGGGGTACGGTGCGTACATGCGGTGGGGGGACTGGGGGTTCAGTGCGTACATGCGGTGCAGGGGTACGGTGCGTACATGCGGGGGGGGCTGGGGGTACGGTGCGTACATGCGGTGGGGGGCTGGGGGTACAGTGCGTACATGCGGTGGTACGGCGCGTACATGAGGGGGTGTTGCGCGTACATGGGGGGTACGGCGTGTACAGTTGCGGGCCTGGGGTGCAGTGCGGACAGGGTGTTGTACGGTGCTGACATATTTGGGTGTGGGGGGGCTGTACGGCTCGTACACAGGCATGAGTTTACCCGTGTACATGTGTGCTACTGCGTTGGCTCCGTACGGGCCTTTTTACGTGCGATTGTGTATTCGGACGGGTGGTCGGGATCGTACTTGCGCGCTCGGACTTGTGTTTTACGATTTGTAAGTGAAACAGTCTGGCTCACTTTCGTACACTTTCCGACGCACTCTCGTAGACTTTTCCCAACACTATTCGTAGTTATTTTTTACGTCCCAATCATACTTGGTAGTTTGTACGGTACTTGTGCGACTCGTACGTAAAAAAATACGGATACGATTCATACGGGGAATATTTTTAACGGATCGGAATCGACACCTTAATTTAGTTCCCATCCAATTCCCCTATAAACCCACAACCCACTCCCAATAATAAAAAATACAATTAACATTATTATTAATCAATTAATAAAAATAATTTTGCAATTAATAAAAATTAATTAGCAATTCATACAAATTATTTACCCATTAATACAAATTAATTACCAATTAATAATTAATTATCAATTAATTATCAATACACATAAATAAAAAAATATTTATTTACTTTATTACAATTAAATTACTTCCCACCCAATTCCCCTACAAACCCACAGCCCGCTCCTAATAATAAAACATACTATTAACATAATTATCAATTAATCAATTAATATAAATTAATTACCAATTAATAATTAATAATTGATTATCAATCAATTAATTATCAAAACATATAAATATAATTAATATTTAATTAATCATAATTAAATTACTTCACACCCTATTCCCCTATAAACCCACAACCCGCTACGGAATTAAATTACGCAAAAATTAAATAACATAACTTTATAGATATCTATATTTTTAAATTCGATATTATGGTAATCTATATTTTAAAATTCGATATTATGGAATTCTATATTTTTAAATTCTATATTATGGAAATCGATATTTCCTACCCCAATTTCGATATTCTGTCCTATCCATATTTTGATAATTCGATATTCTGTCCACTCTATATTTTAACTTCGATATTCTGGGCAGTCGATATTTCGGAATCGATATTTAGGGTGTTCACCAAAACTTTGCAGGCGTTGAACATTTCATAGCAAACCGGGGCGGGCCTGTCCTTCCCTCATTCAGATGTCTCCCCTGGCACATCCGTAGCACCCTGTTACGATGTTTTCATAGAAGCTGCGCCCGATGCCGTTTAATTAGCAGTGTGTGCTATATCTACAGTTTCACGCACCTGGGAGGAGCCCTCCCTGCGAGTTACTGGGAGTGTGCCTTTCACATGTTCAAATCCGGGGAGTCAAAGAGCTTTTGGTAGTTTGGAATCCATGCCCTGACTCACCCCGGGAGGAGTGGCACGTTAGCGGACCAGGGGTGCCACGACCCCGTCTCCTAACCCCGCCCTCCTCACACACCTTACCGATCTACCTCTGACACTACATCCTGCTGAAATATCTTCATTTGTGTGGTTTACAGTGTGCACAATTTACATACCTCTGTCAGTGATTTTGTTATATCTTTAAAGCACATGTAATTTGCTGGTTGTGTCTTAAAGTCGCTATTTTACTACACCAGAAAGGTGCTTTTAAATTAATGTGCTCTCCCTTTTTCTAGCATTAGCATAGAAAGGTGCCAAATCAGTTCACACCGTTTACTGTCCAAGCATTATAGCGACTTCGTCTGCTCTGTTCCTTGTTGGAAAAAAAGTAATACACATTTTACATATATTTACCTCTGTAATGTGGCCCAAGTTGTGTTTTTGGCTGTGCAGTTGTTCTCCGATGGGGTGTGACTGGCCTTAGTGGGTGAGCAGGAAATGTTGCGTGCTCCCTGTAGTGTCTAGCTAGGCACGCTCTAGCGTTCCACCTGTGATGTAAGACACACTTTACACACACCCACTACAGGCGTCACCAGTCAGGTGATCCTGCCAATAAAAGGGGCCGGGCGCTCGAGCCCTGGGCCAGTTACTGCACCACCATACCATGTGTCCGTGTCCCTCATTCATCCGGCCGTAGGCCTGAGGCCCGAAACATCACACTGGCGACGAGGATGGGATGTGCCTGTGCGTGCAGCAGCCCAGCAGATGGGAGTATGAAGTGAGTGAAGCTGCGGCGGCGCGTTGGAGAAAGAGGAGATAGCGCCGGGTCAGCAGCATGAGAGCACCCGGGAGTGATGGTGGCCCGCAGAGAAAAGACTGAGCAGGCCGGCCTTGCAGCATGTGTAGAGCTGCCGAGGCCTGGCAGACTGATGCCGAGTGAGTGTAGGCCAATAACGAAAGCGGAGCCCACCCGCAGCAACACAAGTCCCCCACACAGCCCGGCAAGCGTGAGGGTGCCAATAACGAAAGCGGAGCCCACCTGCAGTGCGGCCGAGCAGGCAAAGTGACTGCCTTCTCCGCGAGTGTGAGCAGCACCGGGAGGCCAGCCAAAGGGGAGAAGAAGCCGCAAGGTGAAAGTGGCAGTGAAGAGAGTCTCGTAGGGAATACCGCACGTGCAGCGTTAGAGGCGTTATGAGGGCAGCTGTGCAGCAGGCAACGAGGGCCCTGATTACAGTTAATTAAATACATTTTTAAAAATTGACTTACTGGGGAAACTAAGGAAACCTCCTGTGAACTTTCAGTAGCCTCTCGGGTGTCCCGGGAGAGGGGCCATCTGGGGGTGCCCGCTTAGGAGGCAGCGTGTGTAACACCATTAGGAGTCCCGAGGCAGGCCCGTGTGAGTCGGGGATAGAGCCAGAAGAATCCACGAGCCTGCAGTGCTGAGAACCTGCTGAAGCGTGTGTGTCGTGAAATAAAGAAGATACTGCCATCGTGTGGCCATTCATAGTATTGCACACATGAAAGATGGGCATGGTGCAGAAGGATCAGCTTTGCAACGGAGGAAGTGCCAGCAACTCCGATGTTACAAAGGTTGATGAAATCAGAGAGGGAGGACTGACTGGGGTATCCTGCACTCAGAGCTACAGATTGAGGGGCAGGCAGCACCTACCACGAGTCGCCTGCAAGTGCTCCCCCTGTTTGCAACAACGCTTGTGCACAAGACAATAGCCCAAAGCAGCAAGCCACTGAAGGGACGGAAGGCCACAATTAGAAGCGTGCCAAAGCGATGCGACTGCAGAGATAAGAAGGACAGAATTGAAGAAGACCCGAGGAGGGAAGAATTGAAGAAGACCCCGAAGAGGGCAGAATTGAAGAAGACCCCGAGGAGGGCAGAATTGAAGAAGACCCCGAAGAGGGCAGAATTGAAGAAGACCCCGAAGAGGGCAGAATTGAAGAAGACCCCGAAGAGGGCAGAAGAGCAAGACCTTCTCACAGAAGATGGTTGCAACGAAAGTCCCCAAGAGGAAGTACAAGTCCTACTGACAGGACAGACCTGAGACAGGCCCACAGGGAAGGTGAAACTGTCTGGACGACGACGCGGCCAGCGAGGTGCCCATGTGACGTCAACATGAGACGTCTGGCAGGATATCACCTCCACGTGGGATCCTGATCGAAGGGAGGAGAAGAGAGTGGCATAACGCCAGCCACTCCACGAAAGGAGAAGGAACAGCGACTAAGTGCCACAGGGCAGATAACCATCAGGGGCGAGCAGGAGAAAAGGAACAGAGCGACAGGGCAGAGGGCTCATATCACCACAATATGAGCGCACCCCGAGACATCAAACAGCCACTCGCCAGACCGACGTCCCGGGAGACAGCCCACGGAGAAGTACCAAATGCAAGCCGCAACTAGCGTGAAGCGAGTATCTCTCCAATGCCTCCCCGCCCGACTAGTCAGTCCCAAACATCGGCGGCCCGAGTCACATGACATCCCTGCATCTCACCGCAGATGCCACGGGTGACGGACAGCCTCAGCAAGATAAAGGCAAAATGCGAAGCCCTTCCAGTCCTCGCTTCACAAGATCAGACCGCCTCCTGCGGCCCAACTGAAGAACAATCACCGGAGTTCCACGAGGCGAGCCACCCAGGACCAGTCTGTGTGCCACTGTCAACCTGCAGCAACCCGAAGTAAAGCACACTCATGGTCCACACGGCTCCAGGGCAGCCCAGCGGGAAGACTCTCCAGGAGGCTCCAATGGGAGAAGAGTGTGAGTGAGAGAGGCAAACTGGAAGTAGCTTGGCGGTCAGAAGCAAAGAAGACCATCAACCACGCCGCTTCCAGATAAACGCTTCACATACAGAGATCTTCCAGAGTCGACCTCACCACAGCTCTCAATGCACTGATGCTGGACCTTCATACAGGGACATCGATGCTGCGAGACCCGACCGGCCTAAACACCTTGCCACGGCCAACAAAAACATCATGACCATGCCGTCCAAGGCTCCAGCACCGCCTGGCTGATGGCCTGAATAAACTGATTCAGTACTATCCGTTGTTTGTTTATTTTGTTCCAGGTTGGACTGTTATGTTTTCTTTTCATTAAAGGTGGGGGGGGATGTAGTGTCTAGCTAGGCACGCTCTAGCGTTCCACCTGTGATGTAAGACACACTTTACACACACCCACTACAGGCGTCACCAGTTAGGTGATCCTGCCAATAAAAGGGGCCGGGCGCTCGAGCCCTGGGCCAGTTACTGCACCACCATACCATGTGTCCGTGTCCCTTATTCATCCGGCCGTAGGCCTGAGGCCCGAAACACCACACTCCCATGAATATGAGGATGTGGTGGCTCTGTGTGACCGTGAGCAGATAGCTGCGCAGTGTGGGATGCCGTCTCGCTTGAGGAGGGTAGGGAGAGCTGGGTTTGGGGGCATGAGTGGAGATGTGTCTGACACACTCACTCCCCCTTCCCAGTAGCAGGCACGTTTTGGGATGAAGGTCAGATAGAATTATGCGATTCCACGGCTGCAGCTTTTTTTTTCTCGCGTAATTAAGGAATTGCTACACAAACCCTTATCTTCTGCACAATCTGCAGATTTTAACAATAATATTGTTTCAAGCTCAAACGGATCAAAAGTTACTAAAACCATGGCGCCGTGGTCGCATTGACGTGAGTTTGAGCTATTGACATTGCAAATAACAATGCCTTTTATTTTTGTTATCTTTATAAAAACATAAATAAAAGGCATTGTTATTTACAATGCCAATAGCTTAAACTCGCGTAACTGCAAGACCTATTGCATTGCAAATGCTTGTTAAGTATTCTTATGCAGCTCTACACAAAAACATATCTGCAGGGCAGCAGACGGTCTGCGTTTATAGGCCGATTCCACTGAAAGACCTCAGAATCTCCTGGAAGATCCAATACAGTTGCATGGAATCTATTTACTGAGGTTTTACGCCTGGGGGATGTTTCGCTCCTCAGTATCTGTGCATACATTTTAGATGCTCTTTGCTCTTGTGCAGGTATCTGTTTGATCCTTAAAAGAGCAATACTTGTTATCTATCCTCGTCACAATATATTCTCTGCGGTTGTAGTACACCCGTGGGCTTACTGTCATTAGTTTATTAGTGCAGTGCCACCACCACCTAGTGGTGAGAGGGATGAACTGAACCCTACTTATGGTTCTTTCACTTTATTGCATCTTTCCTAAAGGCCTCTGCAAGATTTTCAGATTTTCCTGTTGAGTATTCTGAACCTTGCAAGACAGCCTACAATTATTTCTAGCTGTAGAATTAACGAAATTCACTTGTTAAACTGTGTGCCACATGTGCTGTAAAAGGTGACGTGTACAAATATGCCTTCAATTGACATATGAACATTTAATCCCTTTTAACATAAAACTGTTGGAATCAAATTGCTTATCTGGTCCTGCAGAAGAAGGCTCCTGAGCATAAGGGCACTGTTTGGGGTATGGTTGAAATTCTTGATTTTTGAATGTTTTTTTCTACATCCTCAAATGAAGTGATCTCTGCCGCATCTCTTGATGCCAACATTGGGAGCAGGCGTAATACCCCTTATTTACGGTAACAGAAATTACCGGCACCATCAGGAATTTGTTGTGCGGGAATCCGGCCGCCCTAAGGGGCATATGAGCAAGGCGAGGCGATAGAATTATCGCCGCTTTTGCGGCCGTTTTCGGTCGAAAAGCAGCGATAATTTTATCGCCTAATTAGCAAGCTCATGCTAACGCGTGAAAACTTGCGTTAGCGTAGGAAGTCCTAACGCCCAGCTTTGCATCTCTAATGAGATGCAAAGTGGGCGTTCCTGACCTGATATGACAGGAGAAATGTCGCATCAAGCCCCACGCTATGAAGCATAGCGGCAAGAAAAGTAGCGATAACCCCTGTTATCGCTACTTTCCTTACGCCTGCTTCAGGACTGACTTAGCCATGATATCCTATGGAAGGTGGATATCATGGCTAAGTTTGTGACTCCCTATCAGCAAGCTAACGCCACATTTCGTGAGATTATCGCTGGATTTCCAGCGTTAATCTCACGTTAGCCACTTAGCGTGAGGATTTTTATCGCTTTTGAGATAAGCATTGCAAATAGCACGCTATCTCAGCGATAAAAATCCACGCTAGCGGCGATAATTATCCTAGCCCTAAGTGCGCTTAGCGATGATTATCGCCGGTTGTTGCTGATATGCCCCTATATTTCCCTTGCACATACGTTATAGGTAAACCAGCTGACATCAGCAAGCGGAAAATGGGCTGAAATAACAATTTCTATACTTGTTCCTCATTCCAAGCACAATAACTTGTAATTGAGAGGAATTCCGTAGCTTCCGAGCCCCGCAAGACTCCAATTATCGGATGGAAGAATTTCGGATCGAGTACAGTCAGTGCTTTAAATAGCCCGGTACTGTCCGATATGGAGCACCGGCACTTTTTTATTTAGAGAGGGAGAGTACCGGCACTTCTCAAGAGAAATGCTATACTTTTAATTGAAGAGTACCGGCACTTCTCAGAAACAAGCAGGTACTCTGTTACAGAGTATCTGCTCTTCTATTTGTACTTTACAGGGCCACTAGTAATCTGACGGAAAGTGATGACAGCACAGCTGCAGGATCACGCCTGTCTTTTATCTCATGTGCTAATTAAACTTCAATTAAAGTCGGCCTACCAGGAGTAGAGTGTTAGCTCTGCTAGTCACCCATTCGTTACTGTTTAATGACCGATACAGACATTCTGTATTCATATACCGCTAAGGCATCGCGCCATTACATGCCGAGCAGGAAAACAGACCTACACAGCACCGGATGTAGCGCAGGATGCGACCATTAACTACAGTGAAACATATTAAGAGTCTCTCGTGCTCTAGTCAAATATCACGCAATGCTGATGAAGGAGAAAATATCACACCTGTGTTTAACGTCTGCCTTTAAAGGTTCAGCGGCCTGCAATAGATGAAAGCACAAATGTGTTACAGAAAATTAGCTCGACCCTGAGTCACGGTTATAACATTTTTCTCAAGATGAATTTTGTTCTGCGAGTCTTAGCAATATGTCAAATCCTGGCTGTATCACATAAAGCGAGCACTGGAAGTACTTATTTAAAGCACAGTCTTTGCCACCGTTTTTACCTGATTGGTGTCTAAAATAGTTGAAGAGCTACTGTCGGGGTACTTTAAGACCACAGACAGTGGTAACATGTTGCTTGTCACTGCAGATGTCAAGGGGTGTGCTTTTTTGACTAGAAATATAGGGGCAGATTTATGTTCCCTGGCACATCCCTGCAAATCAGCATGGATGCGCCAGGGAAGATGCGTCACGCAAGTTTGCCCTTGCGCCACCGCAGATGAGCCGCATTTACAATGCGGTGCATCGTGGCGCAAGGACAAGCAGATGCGTGACGTATCTGCCGGCGTAAGGTTGGCGCAGTGCTGAAGTTGTGTCGCAAGCGCGACGCAACTCCAGCAATGTTCCAACCTACCCTATCCCTAACATGGTGCGTCAAGCCTTACGCCCGCTTCAAGCAGGCGCAGGGTTTTGACGCATCAGCGTTGGAAAAGTGACTCAGTGAAATCTTGTAGATTTCACTGAGTCACTTTTCAGGGGCGTTCCTGCGACGGAACGCCCCCCCCTGTGTTGTAACGCCCTCATGAAACCTAACGCAGGTTTCACGTGGCGCAGGGCTTTACACCGTGACGCATCTCCATAGATGGACCGGAATCAAGCATCCCTGGACCGGAATCAAGCATCCTAGGACCGGTTTCTGGCTATCAGCCGTCATCAGCCAGGATAGCTTGACTCCAGTGGCGTAGTGAGCACGGGTCCCACGTCTGGGAATACCCATCCCACTTAGGGCGAAAATGAGCATCACAAATTCACTTTCAAAGCAACAAATGAAACTTTATTAAAATGAACACTGAAATGAAATGAAGACACATGGCGGCTCCCCTCGGGACAATCCGTAAGTCACAGCCTGCAAGACAAAAATCATGATGAGAAAGTGTGTCCTGCGCACATCAAAGGGCAGAGAGAGAGCGAAGGACAGAGAAAGGAAGAGAGGGGAAGAGAGAGAGAGAGAGAGAGAGAGGGAAGAAGAGGGGGGAGAGAGAGAGAGAAGAAGAGAGGGGGAGAGAGAGAGAGAGAGAGAGGGAAGAAGAGAGGGGGAGAGAGAGAGAAGAAGAGAGGGAGAGAGGGGGGAGAGAGAAGAGAGGGGGAGAGAGAGAGAGAGGGTGAGGAAGAGAGGGGGAGAGAGAGAAGAAGAAGAGAGGGGGAGAGAGATGAGAGAGAGAGAGAGGAAGAGAGGGGGAGAGAGAGAGAGAAGAGAGGGGGAGAGAGAGAGAGAGAGAGTGCCGCCCCTGTGCACCCAGGCCACACTGCTCACCTGCTGCCACCAGTGTGTCTCCAACCGCTTGCCGGTATGTATAGCAGTACACCAGGTCACACATCTGAGACAGAGGCATCATCTGAAACAGGGTCCAGATACATGATTGGCACAGTACACACACTTGCACAAGACAACATCTCCTGCCCACCCATGCACACCCAGGCAGACGCACCCCAGCCACTTCCGCCGCCCATCGGGGCATGCCCGCCCATGCACACCCAGGCCTCACTGCTCACCTTCCGCCACCAGCGAGTAGACAGGAGGTCCCACCACGTGCCGCTGCAAGCCACAAGCCTGGGGCACGCGGACATGGCACCCTCCACACCAAGCAGCCATGCTCTGCAGGTCACCAGGTCTCACGTTTGGTGCTGGGTCTTGATTACTCCATGGCATAGGACATACCAGTGCACCCGACATCATCGCAGGCTGCACACCCACTCAGCAGCTTAAGGTGCCACTAACTCAGTGCACCCAAAGTCACTGTCCCGTGGCGGGGTGCCTGTGCTGGATGCAATGCTCCGGGTGCCACTAACCCTGTGCAACCCCAGTCAGCGCCATGTGGTGTTAGGCCCGGGTACACGGCAATGCCGAGCACACTACACAATATGGGCCCATGGAGGGCCAGCCAGAGTCCATCCGGGGATGACAAGTACTGCGGAAGAGGAAGGGTACAGTCCGCAGTCTGGTTGCTGTGTCATTGGTCATCAAACAGGATATGGCAGTCCATGTCGCTGTCCAAGGTGAGTGCATCGGAGTGTATCGGGGGTCAGTGGAAGGTCATGAGGCCTTGTGCGGCACCAAGCAGAAACAGGCCAGGTGGCGGAAATGAATGCTAGTGCCTCCTGATCACAAACCAATCCACGTCCTTGTCCCCGGATATGTGCTCTGCCCCAGCTGTGGGTGTAGCAGTACCGGCTGAGGCACTGTGTGCCACTGACACATCAGGTGCCGGAGTGGATACGTCTGCTGCACTGTGAGGCAATGGCACACCAGGGGGCGGAGATGTGAATGGTGTGGGGGCAGCAGCATTCATCGGCACCACGCCTTGTGCCTTGTGGCAGCAATGCAATGATGATGATCTGCAGGGCAGGGCATGGTAGATCCCAGCTACAATCCACTGATGTGCAGCGGTGGCTGCCATCCTTTCCGCCTCCATCCACACCATGTCCTCCAAGAGCCTCCGCATGTGTGCCAGCTCATGGCTGGTATCGCTGGTGCCCCGCTGAGTGGACAGGTGTTCTGCTCTCCTCATCAGGACTCCAGCGATGTCAGTCAGGGTTCATTGGAGACCATGGAGCAGGCTTAGACACCCATGGATGGCGTCCAGTTAGGTGGCCATGAGGTCGAACCCCACCCGCACCTGCTCAGCCATCTCACTCTGGGCCTCCAGCACACGGCGTTGGAAAGCTGTGTGTTGTTCCTGGGGGTCTTGGGAGACTGTTGGGGCCGCGGGTGCCTCCTGCTGAGTGGTTTGGGTGGTGGGTGGGGTCAGCCCTGTTCTGGAGGTGTGGTGCAGAGGAAGTAAATGAATTCTAGAAAGGCTTGTGCATCGATGCTGGGGTTGTCCTCCTTGTCATCAGTGAAGAGTGGCTGGGACTGCTCTGCAGGGGGTGTTGGCGGTGGCCCTGCAATGTGAAGGGGAGATGGTGTATTGCAATGTGTCCACATGTATGTAGCCACATGGTACATGTTGACATGCAGACAGCATGGCATTGTACATTGTGACAGTCTATAGATCTGGGCGATGACCCAGCGTCATTGAGGGTGTGCACTGCACTCTGCTTGATTGTGCATGTGTGCCATCGTGGCCATCTCCACCCGTCCCCCCAGTACCTGGTGGTCACTCACCCTGTTGCGGTTGTTTTGTGCCCTGTCGAGCAGTGTCCGGTCCCCTGACACCGGCCACAGTATCCACACTGATGACTGTCGACACCAGCTCCTCCATGTCATCCAGCACGAACTGTGGTGCTGGGACCCCACCTCCAGTCTGCATTGCTGCCTTCTGGTTGGCTGCGAGTTTCTTCTTGGTCTTCCACTTGATGTCATTCCATCACCTCTTGACCTCGTCCATTGTCCTCTTGTGCTCTCCGATGGCATTCACCTTGTCCACGATGTCCCGCCATATTCCATTTTTGGTGCCCAATGGCACGTTGGAGGTGACGAACAGTTGTTGATGGTGTTCCATCACCTCCATGACTATGATCCTGTTCGCCTGCGGACTGAACTTGTTCTTGTCCTTGCCCTTCCCTTTCCCCGAGGTCCCAGGCTGGTCGTCCGGGGTGCTTGTGGGGTTGTGCTCATCCTCTGCGCCTGCTCGGGCTGCCTCCATTGTGCTTGGGTGTTGGTCAGTTTGTGTTTGGGTGTTTTTGCTACTTTTATGGTGATTTTTCCCACCTGCCAGGTGTGTGTTGCAGGCCTGGCGCTGCTTATCGCTGACTTCCTCATCGCGCTTTGGCCCATTGCAGGTTTTTTTGTGTTGTGGTTTGTGTTTTTATCTCCATCGAGGTGATGATTGTATAGTGGCCATTGTCTGCGGTGTAGGCAGACTATCGCATGGTGAATTCCATGTTGACACAGGGTTATTTTCCCGTACTGGGCTGCTATGTTGAGATTTGCGTTAAGCTACTCTTGCGGTAGTTATCACACGTTCTTGTGAATATACCCCACAGTGCGTATACTTAATTTTTCAGTAAGCAATCAATGTGAATTAACCACCAACAGTCCCTGCCACCAATGGGACTCCCTCTCCAATGGCCTCCTTGTCCGTTTGGGGCCCACTGGTGCACTGCTGGCCCAGCACTGGTGGTCTGTGTGACTAGAAAAAAAGTACACATTTAGATACCAGATACATCTACTAAGTAATTGTTTTTTATTAAACAAAATATAACCACAATACCTCACTCACTGCACTTCAGTTAACAGTACCTTCTATTAAACTATCACTTGTTGGTTGACAAAGTTAGAATGGCCAACTAGTCAAGCCAACCAAAATTGTTTTGTAATAGAGGGCGGGGAGATGATGATTTCGAGCCATTGAAGTGCAATGTAGGGGTTGAATAATGGTCGATGAAAGGCATAGGATCTTGTTAGCTGGTAAATGCAATGGGACCTCATACTTTCCTTCCATGCTGTACTGTCATGGAAACAGTTGATATACTGTACAAATGAATGATAATACAACATGGGATGGGGGCACTAGGACCATGTAACTCTCTCTTTTTGACTGTTTGGGCATGTGTGGTGACAAATAGCTTACCTGGGCCTGCCATCGTCAGAGTATTGTAACAAAAATCTGTTTTCTTAGTCCTCCAATACCACAAAATATATAAGGGGAGAGACAAAGTTTACAAACAAAGCAGAAGAAAGCTACAGACTAGTACAGATAGGAGGAAGTCAGCTACAGAAACATGAACTATAGAAACAATGGATAATGCACAGATAACGAGAATTTAACCCACATTAGATAGAGGAGTTGAAAAATGGGGACAATATTAAAAAATAAACAAGGTACATTTATTCTACTAGCGGGTAGAGGTAAAAGTTAGGGAAATAAGAATAACATGACTTACTGGGGCCAGCAGAACCATTGGCCACTTGAGCGGCTCTGTTGGTGGTTCCACTCACTGTGGCACTGGTAGTGGCAGCCCCTTCACCCGCCTTGGATGCCCTCTTGCCTTGGGTGCTGACATAAGAAACAAGAAGATCAAAAAATAGATTAGTGGTACAATTAATCTCCTAAAAAACAAGAATTGACAATCTCAGTAGCATTGCACTTTTCTAAATCAGAAAGCGTACAATATTTGTATAGAGTTGACCTATTCCTAATTTCCTAAACCTAAGCCCTATTCTTAATCTCCTAAATGTTAAACTACATTTGAAACTACTAATACATTGCAACAAATTATGTTTGCTTCTCTTCCCAATCCCCTGTGACGGGCCAACTCAGTCTCCCTTTTCAATGTATGGGTGCATACTACACATCAATGGAAGATTAAGTCTGTATGTGCTACATAAAGACAGGCACAGATAACGGTAACTCACTGATATTACTACCACTATCTTAGTTACAGGACAGAGGAGGCTGCAAGACTTCTAAAATAATCCGCTCAAGCAAAAAGAAATAATTACTCACAAAGCCTCACATCCCTGACACCCAGCAGGTGAAGACAGGTCCTGCTCCCTGTCCAGCAATCCGGTCCAGGAAAGTGTGAGCTGCTGCATTGTTCGCTGAACCTCAGCGCTCTCTCCCCCACAGAGGCCGATGCTGCAGCAGGGTGGTGTACCCTCTGTCAGGCATGCCGCCTGCTGCTGGCATGGATAGGAGATGGTGCTGCAAATAAAAAACAAGTGCGACCACCTCTGCCTTTGAAAAAATGGGTCGGGCTGCACCCCTTGGTGGCACTGACGACCGCAAGATGTGCCGCGGGTTGCAGTCATACTGGCGCTGCGGCTTACTACCTGTTGCTTCTCTGACATGGCCGGGAATAAAGTAGGAAAAAGAAGCAGAAAGGAAGAACTAAAGGAAGTAAAATAGGAAAACAAAATAACGTGGCTTAACGCTGCCTTGTAAATAAGGCACACTTTCACGTTATACTTCGCGTGAAAGGGGAGGGCAAGGGGTGTTGTGGTGGGCGTTCCCCCGAATCACTCATTGATTTTTACTCTGCCCCATATTTCCAAGGGTGGCATAAATATGGAGCAGCACCAAAATTGAGACAAGAAAAAACCTGGTCCTACCCTGGCGAAACGAGGAGAAATGCTTTATTTCTCCTTGTTTTTGCTGATCTATGTGTGCTGCATTGTACAGCACACATAGAAACCGCAAAACACCATTGATTGTTTATGTACAGGAAGGTGTCTCTTAATGCACCTAAACATCTGTTTGTGTATATTTGGTTGAAAATCTTAACTTGTTTGTCAGAAACTTTCACAACACTGTTCTTATTCCACCAACCTCTATTTCCTAGAAATACAGAGGATTTAGTAACTTTGACTACCTTAACTGGTAAAGTAAACTTAGGTTGACCTTTACAGACCTTAAAAGGTTTTTTAATAATAACCCAATCATTTACTTTGATAAAAGGAACATGATGAGTGGAACTACCATCATAAGATTTCTTTTGAAGAAATTGCTTATGAGCAACTCTAGATTTAACCTCTTGATAATCCGTCATGGTGTTCCTTTTATTGAGTAAGGAGGAGCCTGCTTTCAGGTCCATGAACCAATGCGGCACCAGTTTAGATCAAGCTTCCCTACCCCTAAGTGCTTTAAAAGGTGTGACTCCGGTTGTGGAATGAGGTGTCGTTAGATAGGCCCACACTTTTGTTTGTAAGAAGGCGCCTACATCAACATTTGTTGCAATGGCGGTTTGTACTCCTTCTTTAATGAAACGATTAGCCCTCTCAACTAATCCATTTGAGGAAGGACTATAGAGAGCAACACAACAGTGTTTTATTTCAGCACTCTCAAGAAAATTAGTGAAATGCTGAGAAGTAAAATGTTGACCATTATCAGTGACGACGTAGTTAGGAGTGCCCTCAATTTTAAAAATGTTTTGAAGAAACGAAACAACATTAATGGAGTTGGCTGCTTGTACAAATGAATAATATACCCATTTGGAATGGTAATCTATGGCAACTATGCAGTATCTTTTGTCTGCGGGCAGTAGGTTAAAAGGTCCTGAAAACTCTAATGCAATTTTATCCCAAGGGAATTCTGGAAAAGGAACAGTAATCAAAGATTTCTTGTGAAGTTTCCAATGTTTATCTGAAACAACACAACTTGGACAATTATCTATGAACAATGCTACTTGTTTGTCCATACCTGGCCACCAGAAAATGTTTTTGAGAGTCTTGCATGTTGCAGAAATACCTAAATGACCTTTGTGTGCAATATTTATGATCTTTTCTCTTAAAGATATAGGAGGAACAAACAACCCATTCCTTACACAGACTCCATTTTCAAATGATATTTGTTCACTAATTTGTGCAAAACTCTTTATATCGTCACTCAACCCCTTAATAGCTGGCCATTTACTTTTATTAAAAATTTCCACTTTCTTAAGAGTCTCATCAAGTGCCATTGCAGTGGCCCATTCCTCTTGTGATATGCTGCCATTGCATTTAGCGACAGCATCTATAAGGCCAATTACACAATCTTTGCGGAAATCATCCTCACCTTCACTACAATCAGGCAGAGGTATTCGAGACAGGCAGTCAGAACGGATATTCTTACCTCCTTGAATATACTTGATGTTGAGATTGTATTCCTGTAGTTTATATAGTACTCTGACTAGTCTTGCTTTAGATTTTCCCAGACCATTACCACATAATAGAAACACTAAAGGTTTATGATCAGTGAAAACCTCACATCGAGTGCCCCAAATGTATGTTTTGAATTTATGTACTGACCAGACAATGGCAAGTGCCTCACGTTCGATTGTGCTGTAGTTGCACTCAGTTGGAGTTAAAGTGTGAGAAGCGAAGGCAATGATTTGTTCTTTACCATCAATCCATTGTCCAAAAACTGCACCAAGGCCTTTCTGACTAGCATCCACCGATACAAAAGAATTTGCATTTGAAACAAACGGATGTAATGCTGGGGCATTGATAACTAATAATTTCACTTTTCCAAAAACCTTACTTAGCGTGTCATTCCATTCAAACTTTATACCTTTCTTAAGGAGATACCTTAATGGTTGAATCACCTGCGCATATCCTGGTACAAATCTAGCATAGTATTCACATAAGCCAAGAAATGAGCGCAAGGCCTCTTTATCTGTAGGAGGTGGTGCATCACGTACTGCTTCTACATTACAAAATTTTGGTTTAATGCCTTCTCGTGAAAAATTGTGACCTAGATATTCAACATCGTTAACCAACAATTTACATTAATTAGCCTTAACTGTCATACCTCTGTCTTGTAAAATGGTCAATACTTCCTTTAGAATTAATATGTGTTCCTCTTCAGTTTCGGTATGGATCAATACGTCATCTTGATATGCTTGTACTTGTGGGATGTCACCAAACAAATAATCCATTAGTTTTTGGAATACACTTGCGGCCGATGCAAATCCAAATGGCAATCTTAAATATTTATAAGCTCCAAAGGGAGTCACAAATGCAGTGAGGGCTTGGCAATCTGGGGCGAGCTTAATTTGGTGATAAGCGGAGTGTAAATCGATGGTGGAAAAAAACTTGGACTTCCCTATTTTTGCCAACATCTCGTGTATGAGAGGTAAGGGGTGACAGTCTACAAGGATATTTTGATTTAAAGACCTTAAATCTACACATAACCTAAGATCCCCATTCCTTTTTTTCCGTAAAACAACCGGAGAAATCCATTCTGAGGAATCGATTGGCGATAATATTTCTTCGGTTTGTAAATTATTAAGTAGAGCTTTCAAATCCTCGCTGACAGTAAAGGGTACAGGCCTGACTTTGTGTTTTATTGGTACAGGATTCTCTTTCAACATTATGCTGTGTTCGTAACCTTTTACTACTCCCACTATATCCTTGAATACATTTGGGAAAGACCTTATGATATTTTCGACCTCCATATCAGATTGAATACTTGCCAAGATGTTTGAAGGAAGATCACCAAGTACAATCGGAGGATCTTGTCAAGGGCGCAATATAATACCTGGGAGAGCAAGATCTTTCCAACCTATGATGTCTCTTCCTCTAACAGCCGCATAGATTTTTGTCCTAACAGCTCTTCCAAGACACTCTACTTTATCCCAAAAATATCCTAAAAGCTCTATATCTTGCTCCCCAAAAGCTTTGGGGTTGATATCAGGAGCAATGAGTGACATTTCATTCGGCCAAAACTGGTAAAATGTGCAATCTGCGAGAATAGTAACAGGAACCCCAGAATCAGCCATCGTTAAAATTGTTTTCCCATCTATAGACATGTCAACCAATGGGCCCTTAATTGGTTTCCCAAGTGACTCTGGTACTTAAATAGTGACCACAACATTTTCAAATTGTGAAGTACAGTCTTGCACATCTGATTCTCCAACGAAATATTAGATACCCTGACTCTGTTTAAATTAGAATTTATGTTACTCCTACAGGCTCCTTGAAAATGACCAACCTTTTGACATTTAGTGCATTTTTTTTCCCAAAGCAGGGCAACTGGGATTGTTCCCTATGTGGCTTCTAGAACCACATCGAAAACAAACCAATTGACCTCTTGGAGATTGATTCTTATAATTCCTATTCTTGTTATATGACTATCTGTTATTAACAGCACACACAGCATTGTCATTAGAAACCAAACTCACATTGGAGGAACACGCAGGTTGCACAGATGTCTGTATAGGGGAAACCAAAGTCTGGTTTGATTGGCTAGACAACACTTTAGATGTAACAATCGACCTCTCAATGCTCTTTGATATGTCGATTGTTTCAGCCAAAGTAGGATTGCGTGAAGTAAGTAACCGTTCCTGAATTTTCTTTGAAAAACAGTGAAATACAAATTGATCTCTAATGTAAGTATCAGGTCCAAATTCGCATTTTTCAGCTAATACTCTTAAAGTCGCTATATAATCTTCTACGGATTCTTCACAGGATTGTTTACACATTGTAAAATTAAATCTCTCCAGTAGGACACTTGAAGTGTCAGAATACTGTTTGGCCATGCGTAGCTTCCCTTCAGTGTAAACATTCCAAACTGTGTCTTCGGAAGTAGGGGCAGGATGTCTTGGTAGGTTATCAAAAACTCTACTACCTGCTGTGCCTAAATGATTGACCAATAAAGCTAATTTTCTTTTTGGCGAGTATTGTCTGCATCAATGGCTGTAAGGTAATTTTCAAAGTCCCTAAGCCATACTGCCCATTTTAGTTCAGGTTTGCCTGCTTTTAATAGAAATGGTGCCGGCTGAATAATACCTTGACTGGAAGCCATCGGAGTGAAAGAAATGTCTAGTTGCTGCTGCTACACAAAGTTGAATTAATCTTCCTTGAAACGTTGAGAAGAGAACTCACATGAAAGGATATACTTTGCAGTCAAAGGTCCAGAAAGTATGTCTATAAAAACATTCCCATAACTCACTGTCACACAATTCAGGAACACAAGGTGTGTGAATCACCGTGTGTCACACTGGCAGGAACACTGTGTCTCACGGACGTATGGAGTTTATTTCCTTTGAGCTTGCGAAGTCGCTTTCAATATCCTAAGCGCTGTAGAAAAACGAACAAACTCTTCCTTGCCAATTTAAGATGGCCACCAACGTGCGTGTGACATCAATCCGTCAATGCGTCTCCCACAATGCAATGCAGTAAGACGGGAAGAAAAGGAATACGGAGCGCATTTACCTGGAGCGCTGGAAAACTGGGGTAAAAATACTGCTTTATATTTCCTCCTTCTAAACGATGTCGCGAGGCAAACGGTGTCAGCCAGTGTGTTTTGAATAATGCTATTTTGTAACAGTCCCTCGTTTAAGGATGGCAACGCCAGAATCAACAAAATTCCCCCAAATTGGCAAGAATCCCCAACTTACTTGACGGGGTCCGCCGACGTCGGAAAGTCAAAGGCATTCACGGTGTAAATTGCGAAGGCACCGGGCAGACAAAAAGTGGAACCTGCGCGTCAGGAAGAACACACACAGCAGACAAAGCAGATCAGTTCCCAACCGACTTCCTTCCGAAAGGCTTAAACGCTCCTCGGTCCCAACGTAGGTAATCCAGTGAGGTTCTGTCGATCAGAGATCACCATAGATCGTCAACCCCACTCCTGGTACCAAGTTGTAGCAAGGTGGTTGTCCACAAAGTTGAGAAGACGCTGTTATGATCCAAAGCAGATTTATTGGCTATACATCCAATAAAAGAAATGACAGGGAAGCAAGGCTGACAAGAAAGTGACTTGACAAGTTTAAGGTCAGCAGATAACTGCCTTGGCAGAACCCCACCATACATGACATAACCATGGTTCTAACCTAGAATCATGGCAATTAAAGAAACAGTACAGAATACCAAATAATGAAGAATACTACAACGGCGATAATGAGCTTGATAATATGCTCTATGGAACTCCAATTGAAGCCCATGTTAAATGTGAAGGATGTCTAACATGGACTTCAATTGGAATTCTCCAGGGCATATTATCAAGCCCATTATCGCCATTTTAGCGGCAGTTTTCTGCCGCTAAAGCAGCGATAATTTTATCGCCTGGCTTGATAATATGCCCCTTACTTGTTTAGACTTCTTTATCTCCTTGTGCTCACATAAAATACTAATTCCAGCAGCTGTAGCAGTAAACGAAGACTAGGCTGTAGCAAACAAACAACCCCCTGTGCATTTGTTATATGGTAAAACCACAGGGATGCAAAAGCAATTGTGTGAAAAAGTAAAACAAATCATGACTACACATTTTTATGTTCCACTGTTAATGTATGTATTGTCAAACCGCACGCTCCTCCACCTTTCACAAATGAGAAACTCCTAGGAAACATTGCAAGGAGATATTTTGATTCTACGAGGCTGCCTTTTATTTAAATCAGGTAAGAAGAGATTGTTAAAAATCTGCTTTACATCTTTTTGTCATTCGTATGGCATTAGTTTACGTGATGGCAGTGACTTCAATTGAACAGGATCAGGAATTAAACAAACAGCATCATGCTCCTAAAGTGGTATACGGGAAGTGCTAATGTTCAGGACAGGAGTAATAGATCTAATTATTTGCGTTATCCAGTTTTGCCATTCTAAAGAAACAGAGTCCAACTCGCAAAACGTGTTCATGTAGTACTCCTGAATCCCATGAGTATGTGAGGAGTACACCAAGGTTACTCCTGGAATTCAGCTACAGCTAGCGCACTCCAAGAGTAAGTATTGGCACAATCCTTGTGAATTGGGCGCTTTTTATTTTTCTTTGTTTCATTTTGTATTAGAGATTTGACAGCTCTAAAGTAAAATAAACAGTCTTTACACACAGTGGGGCATATTAACAAGGGCTTTATCTCCGCTTTAAAAGCCAAAGAAGCGGAGATAAAAATATCGCCCTATCAACAACAGGGTGCTAACATGCAAAATCGCATGTTAGCACCCTTTTTCACTACGCTTCCCTTTGCATATCCAATAAGATGCAAAGTGGGCGTTCCAGAGCAAAATAATAGGAGACATGTCGCTAAGCGACATTTCTCCTATTATCAAGCTTCAGGCTAACCCTGTTATAGACAAAAAAAGCAACGCTAACCACGGTTAACGCTGCTTTTTTACGTCTGCTAATTTTCAGACTTAGCCATGTAATCCAATGGGAGGTAAATTACAAGGCTAAATCCACCATGGGCTATCAACAAGGATATCCCTATCCTTGTAGTTTTATCGCTGCATTACCAGCAATAACCTCCCAAAATGCCGCTATCGCTGGATTTTTTATCGCCTAGGCAGTTAGCGTTGTTAATAACGCGATAACCAGGCGATATTATCCAGCGATAGCGGGCGTTAAAAAAAGTTACCGCTAAGTGCCCTTAGCGTTAATTTTCCCTGTTCCTTGTTAATATGTCCCAGTGTTAGTTGAGAATGTACGGTTATTTTTCAAGAACAAAGGGGCATATTAACAATGCGGTGAAAGAAAATTTTCGCCACTTTTGCTGCCGTTTTCGGCTGAAAAGTGGCGATAATTTTATCACCTATTCAGCAAAGACACGCTATTGCGTGTTTTGCTGATTTTGCTCTCGTTTCCAGCACACCTAACTTTGCATCGCTAATGAGTCTGTGGAAACAACATGGGTAAATATCGCGAAGGCAGCTTTGCGATATTTACAATGCGGGGAAGCGATTATTTGAATGCCTTAACGCAGGAATTTAACGTCTGTTAAGTTCCTGAGTAAGGCATACCTAACATGGGAGGTGGATTCATGTGATACGACCACAGGGTCGTATCATCAAGCATATCTCCGTTTTACATGGAACATCGCTGGAAAACCAGCGATGTTTCATGGAAAAGGGCGCTATCGCTGGAATATACAGCGCCATGGCGCTAAGCATTGTTAATACAACGCTAGCCTGGAGAAATATTCCAGCGATAGAAAAAAAATGCAGTATACATGGTCAGCGATAATTATCGCTGCCTGTTGCAAATATGCCCCAACGCGCTTTTAAGGGTTATGTTTTTTTATTTATATACTCTGTGAATCCTAATTGCTAGGTATTGACCATGCCTATGATTTTAGCATGCAAAGGCCGCGATCACGACAGGGCGACACATCACATTTAAGGCACAAACTCCTGTTTGAACCCTTGACGAGATTAAAATGTGTGCCCAAATAGCAGGTGACTGCCCCTGCAATTTGTGGCAGGCGAAACCGGCCCAGACAGTGGGTTCTAAAAGCGCATTTTATAAGAGCCTTACTCCCCTGTCAAATGTATCAAATCCATAATTGGGTGTAAATTGTGCACATCCGAATGTACAATCCTCGCGCAAACACAAATTAGTGCGTACACAAACTCCACTTGAATTTTCTGAGAAATCATGCTCAGGCCTACTCAATATGCTTGTGTGATTAGCAAGTTCCACACATTTACTGGTGTGGTCTCTCTACTGTGTTTGGATCAGAATTCAAATTGGTGCGAGTTCATGGTGTCAGGTGACTCCTGTAGTGTTGTGGGCCCTAGGTCCACATGTTACTAAAGGATGACACAGAACATGTATGCTTAGTAAACTGGTGATGAGCAAGTGCGCTCGGGCCATTTTATTAACAGGCCCATGATGCCTGTTTTGGATTGGTGTGGAGTGCGAGTGTGGCCAGCTCTCGAGGGAGTGGATGGTAATGCAAGTGCCTGCTGACACACTAGAACGTGTCCAGTAGGACAATACATTCCTCCTACACTTTAGTAAAACAAAACAAAGTCCAACCTAGGGAAATAAACTATGCATAGAAGACACCACTCAGTCTCTCGGTCTTGAGAGGCAGTCCACAGGACAATGGTGGACAGGTACAGCTGGGAGCACCCAGGCATCTTAGCACATGTCCATAGTTTAACCAGCTACTACTGGGCACAAACGATGAGTCGACCAAGTCCAGATTCTTTGGCAGCCTGCCCTTTGGATCAGTGTCCACTTACACACTGGTCTGTGTGCTCCGGCAGTGATGCTGTTGGTGTCTGACAACTCAAACATGGTGCATCAGGAGCGTTGGTGTAGTACCACTACAGAGTCTTCTCTTGAGGGCACCTGGCCACTATGATGAACAATCTGCCAGGACTGGGATGGCATCAATGATGCTTAGAACGTTATCCTCCGAATCCCCGATGCCTCGCGGTACCTTGTCGGTAGTGTCGCTTCCAGACTATCTCTCGTGCCAGGATCCCTGAATGCAGGAATGTCCTTCAGGCCCGTATGTGGGGCTGCCATGATAGTGTGTGGACTGTGCAGGGCTGCTTGTGAACCACCCAGGGCCCTCTGCAGGATCACTGATAGTATCCGATGATGTTCGTGCAACCACAAGTGTAGGTGACCTAATGGTCGTTGTGCTTGCCAACAGGACACAAGGATAGATGGGCTGTCAGATAGCCCCTGGATACTTGGTCTCCTACTTGTTAGGGGTGCATCGGTCTCTTGGTGCTTTGCAGATGCAAGGCTCCACCCTGCTGATGAGTTGCTCTTTGGCTCGATTGGGTGATGTCCATGGCAATGATGTTGTGGTTGCCATTAGACCTGGATGACAGGGGGTGATGATTCGCTGGGAGTGAGGATGACTGGAGGGACTTTGCAGCCACATAAATCTGTGTCTTAGCTGAAGATGTTCTTCACCAGTAGCATCTGCAGTACAAGCAGGGATGCCATCTGACTTAGACTTCTGATGCTCGAGAATTGACGTTCGCACTGGGAAGCGTTCGGAAGAGATGCAGTTCGTGCTTGCTGGCGGCTTACATTTGGTTCTTCCATTGAGCGCTCTCAAGGGACGTCGCTCCGCCTTGATGGCTGTCTTGTGTCTGCGGGTGCACTCTTCTCTTGTAGTGGTACAAGTCCTCATTCTTCTCCCCTTGTTGATCTCTCCAACGCACCTGTGTTTGTCTGTTTTTTTCCTGGCGACAGGATCTTCCTTCCTGATGAGGTGTTTTGCCACATTCTGTTCTACATGTTGCAGTTTTGGCAGTTTGACACCTGGAGTGTGCGACTCTCCTCTTGCCGGTATTGAGCCACTGGTGACTCCATCTTGAGGCAGTGTGAGGGAGGACTCTCTTCGCCGTATTTGGCCCACTGTGGGGCTATGCTTCTACAGTTAAGATGTGGTCACTCTCTTCCTATATTCAGAACACGTTAGGCCTTTACTCCCCTATTTTCTACAGGGAGCACTGGGCATATGCAACATTTCATTTGCGGGCACCAGGCAGGCAGCCATGCTCTTTTAGTAACTTGCTTTACTTTTTTTGCACAGGCGACAGACAGCCGCTCTGTGTGGGAGGGTGCACATCACTCTTCTCAACCTTTTTAAACTTTCTTAACTCTGTTGTGAAACTGCTTTCAGAGCAGCAGGTACCTGGGTATCATGGGGGGAAGAACGGTGCAGTCTTCCCATTGGGCCAGTCTTATTTTCTTTCTTCTCTTTGTCTAAAATATGTTGGGCACACCTTCTGCTGTTCTTGGTGCTGCTCTGGTGAGCTACTGTCCTTTCAATTAATGGTGGGGCTGCTCACCCCTCATGTGTTTTTGCTGGTGTTAGTTGCTCAGGGCACTGTGCCACTGCTGTCCAGTGCCACAGTGCAAGTGCTCCCTATTGTAAATTAATATATAAATTTGTGATTCCATGATTGGTCGGTTTGGTTTACCTGTCAGACCCTAGTACAGTGCACCAGGAGTGCCCAGGGCTTGTAAATCCAAATACTGCTGGTGGGCTTGCAGCACTGGTTGTGCCACCCACAAAAGCAGCCTTTAAAAGTGTGTCTAAGGTCTGCCATTGCAGAGCCTGCATGCAGTCTGGTACTGTCATGCTGACTGGGCAAGTGCACCCACTTGCCAGTCCCAAAACCTTCCCTTTTCTTCATATCAGACACCCCTATGGTAGGCCCAAGGGTAGGGTGCATTGTAAGGATAAGGTAGGACATGCCCTGGTGTGTGTGGTATGTTCTAATAGTGAATTACAGCCATTTTCGTTTTTCACTATTGCAAGGCTACCTGTTCTCCATAGGCCAGAATGGGCAGTTTGATTATTACATCTTATAATCCTAACTGACTCAGGGAACATGGTAGAAATTCGAATTTAGTATGCCTGAACTCAGAATGATAAAATACATATTTTAGTGAAGTTGGTTTTTATATTCTGTGTTTGAAAATGCCACTTTTAGAAAGTAGGCATGTTTTTGTCTAACCATTCAAATCTGCCTCTGCTAGGCCGTGTATTCCTTGTCTGGAGTTTGAGTGACAGGGCTGGAGAATTCCAGGAGATAGGGTGAGGTAGCCCAGTGGTGAATAGAGAGATCTACATCTAGATGGGTGGGAGGAGTTGCACCTGGGAACTGAATAGGGCTGTGACTTTCCTCCACAATGCTGACTCCACCTCCTGTGGTGCGTTTGATGTATCTGCCCTGCATTCTCAAAGGAAAGAAGGAGTCAGGTAAACAAAGTGCTCCAGGACTGACCAGAACCGGTTTGAACAAGGCAAAGGCCCCTCTGCCCTCAGAGGACAAAGGATTTTGGGGTATAAGTATTGGGACCCTGATCCCAAGAATTTAGATCACTTTGGGAAAACAAGATGAAACCTCTGCTGAGGAGAGGAACCAAGAAGAAACTGAGGAGAGACTATCCCTGAAACTTGGGGATAGGCCTGCAGGGGTTGCCTACTGCCAAAGAGAGGAGAAAGGAACTTTGTGTGTACTTTTGTTCAACTTGTGAAGGATCTCCAAGGGCTTGGAAAAGAGCTTGGCTCCTGCTGAAGTCTCAGGGACAACAGACTTCAACCACCAGCTCCCCAGAGTTCTTTGGAAGTGCCTGCTGCTGTTTTGGGGCCTTCTGAGGGACTGCGTGTCGCAAGGAGCTGGAAGCGCGCCTCAAGAAGGAGATGCGTGCCGCCGTCGGAGCCACTCTCGTCGCATCGCGTAAAGTGGTGTCGCCGCTGCAGTTGTCGCATCGAGCGGAAGCGTCTCGCATCATCGAGGAAGTGTCTCGCAACACCGAAGAAGCGTGTCGCCATTGCAGCCATAGTAGCTGACGCATTGCACCGCATCAAGAGAAGAGTCTCGCATCGAGGAAGAAGTGTGTCGCCATCGCAGCATCGTAGTTGACGCATTGCACCGCATCAAGAAAAGCACCTCGCATCCACGGAGAAGCGTGCCGCTGTCGGAGCTGTTGTCGTCGCATCGCGTAAAGTGTGTCGCCGCTGCAGCTGTAGCATCGAGCGGAAGCATCTCGCAACGTCGGAGAAGAGTGTCGCCGCTAAAGCCGCTGGTGTCGCATCGCGTAGAGTGGTGTCGCCTCTGCAGCTGACGCATCAAGTCGAGTCTTCACGCAACATCGGAGAAGCGTGCCGCATCTGGTAGATCTTCACATCTTTATTTCTTTGCACCAAAATCTTCAACGCATCAACATCGTTGCAACACTTTCGTTTCCCTGCGTGTCGCATCTAAAAGATACATTGACTTAAAGTGTTGCCTTTAAGAACTTAAGAGAACTAAGCTACATTCTACCATCTTAAAGTAACCGTATTGTGGATTTTTGTCTTTCAAAGGTCTTGTGGTAAATCTATATAAAGAATACTCATTTTTGATATAAAACCTGTGTGGTGTCCATCTGTAGTTGTCACTTGATTACTCTATGTGTTCACAAATGCTTTACACACTGCCTTTGAGATAAGCCTTTAGGCTCGTGTCAAGCTACCAAGGGGGTGAGCAGGGGTTATTTTAGGAGTGTACCCCTTTACCCTGACTAGAGGTGAGAGTCCCTATTTGTCACAAGTGCATACCTGTGCCAACTAGAGACCACCAAGTCTAACAGTGGCCTACTGCCACTAGTGGGCGCATGCTGCACTCAGCACCAGTCCAGGCTGTTCCTCACAGCCTCAGTCTGCATCCTCCGTTTTTGGCAACTCAGGGTACTGTGTAGCGCTGTGGCCACCAGGTGATGTTGCAGATGTCCACTAGAGGGTGCACTACGTACTCGCACCCGTTCGGCTTCTCACTCTCCCTTGTGGGTGAGGATAGTGCTGTATAGATGCCATGGGAGGCAAAAGCTGCTATCATAGGTTCTGTTTTCATAGGCGCAGTGGGGCTTTTCTATGTGCTTTACTGCATACTGGGGCTTGGCCAGCTCTCGCTCATGCCGGGCATCAAGAACGATTATGTTAGTGTCCACTTTTTGGGTTGTTTGTCGTCAAAACCCCATTCTTTCTTTCGTTGGGGTGCTGCCAATGGTCGCTAGGTGGTGCTGTCCTTTCCACCACTGCAGTAGACTATATAAGACAACAAGTTAAGTGGAAGCTGCACAATGCGCGAGGGGCTTGTCCCTTTTCGAAGTGTGAGCTCTCACCAGGGTAGCTTCATGTAAACTTTGCTGTCCTCTGGGCTGGGCGCGGTGCAGACAAACACCACTAGGTGGCACTTTGGTTGCTCGCAATGCAGGCTGCAGCTGTCTCAATATTTGTTGCTTCAGGATGGGGCATTAGGAAACTGATGTGGGGATTCCTATGGTGCTGGAGCAGCCGCCTGTAGTGCTCTGCCACTCTTCTAATGGTGAAGGTGAATCGAGGTGCTGGATGTCACCCTCCTTTTGCCCCCAGTCAGTGAAGGTACAAGTTGTGTTTTATCGGTACTGTCTCTTCCTACATGGCAGGGTCTGTTATGCACTTGTAGGGGTTTGGAACTCACCATGGGGGCGCAGGCATCAGGTCCATGCGGCGAGACATTTCTCGCCTAGCCGCAACACAGCTTCGCAGGTCCTGCGCGGGGCACAATAGGTATGTGGCAGTGTTCTCGCCCACACTGGCAATGAAGGTGCAGGGTTGCATTACGCAAGTCACTTGGTGGTGGTCCCCGTGAACTACTGGGCCATGTCAGGCTTCTCTCCGGTGCTGCGATGCTGCAGGCATGCCTGATCTGCCTTTACCAACAATGACAGCAGGGGGGTGGGGTGCACAGGCTCTCAGGCCCATGCTGATTTTACGGGTCGCTTCTCCTGTGTGTAGGCACCTCGCTGGGGGTTATTTTACTTATACATGCCTTGTGAGAGTCCACTTCTCTCACCTCACTCTCTCAGGCTGAATACGGATCCCTCACCAGGTTGGTCAGTACATGGCGTGGAAATGCCATGCAGTGGGCGGGCCTCAGGCCTTGAGCCTATCAGCTGCAGACAGGTGCTGCCTAGCCGGCCATGTACCAGTCAGAGCACTTCTTCTTGGGGCACTGATGGTGCTGTGGAAATGGCGTATAAGCAGGTCAGTATCCAATGCTTTTTAGAAACTCAGGCCGACGTCTCTCCTTTACAGGACACTGTGGACTAATACCTGGGTGGGACACGACTGCCTCGTGGATGCAGCCATCTTCCGACTTCCCATCTCTGTACCTTGGGCACTTCTTATGGGGGCTCCTGGGGGTGGCACTCGCAGAGTGTACACCCCCGGGCAGCTTGGGGCACATAGTATGGCCCTAGGACAGTTAGGCAAATATGATTGGCTGGCGCTTATCAGCGAAAGCCTCAGGGGTTAACATTCCATGTGGTGCACTTTTCTTGACCACGGTGAGGTAGGAAAACGAATTTTGGCGCTCTGTTCTTTCACCTCACTCTCTCAGGCTGAATACGGATCCCTCACCAGGTTGGTCAGTACATGGCGTGGAAATGCCATGCAGTGGGCGGGCCTCAGACCTTGAGCCTATCAGCTGCAGACAGGTGCTGCCTAGCCGGCCATGTACCAGTCAGAGCACTTCTTCTTGGGGCACTGATGGTGCTGTGGAAATGGTGTATAAGCAGGTCAGTATCCAATGCTTTTTACAAACTCAGGCCGACGTCTCTCCTTTACAGCACACTGTGGACTAATACCTGGGTGGGACACGACTGCCTCGTGGATGCAGCCATCTTCCGACTTCCCATCTCTGTACCTTGGGCACTTCTTATGGGGGCTCCTGGGGGTGGCACTCGCAGAGTGTACACCCCCGGGCAGCTTGGGGCACATAGTATGGCCCTAGGACAGTTAGGCAAATGTGATTGGCTGGCGCTTATCAGCGAAAGCCTCAGGGGTTAACATTCCATGTGGTGCACTTTTCTTGACCACGGTGAGGTAGGAAAACGAATTTTGGCGCTCTGTTCTTTCACGCGTTATTAATTGCGATTTCAGGCCGTTTTAAGTCATGGAATCCGACGCTTCTGTCAGGGAAACGTTGCGGATATTGTGTGAGGCCGGGAGGGAGGATTTGATTGTCCCCTTTGTTCTTGCCGAAGCTTGGGTCGGCATGGAGCAGCGAGGGCGTCAGGCCGCAAGGGGAGTTTCGGCGGTTGTTGCAGCTTGCATTTCTAGCGAGGGCTCTCCAGCGCCATCTATAAGCGCCAGCCACTCGCTGAGGAAAATCTCACCTGTTGTCAGCGGGCAGCCCTCCCGGTCCTCGTCTGCTCTTGACTTTGCCAGTACGATGAAGAATGGGAGGGGCAGGACGCGCACACGCGCAGTGCCCTCAGTTTCCCTTAATAGAAAGAGAAACTACAAGCAACGAGTCGTAACAAAGAAAATTACTTGGTGACCGTGATAAATGGAGAAAATGCACCACCCAGTGGCCAAACAGAGAATAGGCCCAGTTTTTCATCACAGGTTGTGAAGGGGAATAAAAATATTTTTATATTTGGGAGAAGTATGTTAAAACATGTGGAAATATCAGAAGAATGTTTAAATGACAGAGGTTTATCCCCTATTGTGGCCAGTGAAAAAGGTGATACCATTTTATTATCGAATAATCCTTCACAGAAAATGGATGTTTTACCTTCTTTACCTGAGAAAGCTGGTCATGAGTTGTATAATGTTAATGTAAGTACAGGTGTGGATAAAATTGACCCTCTTTTATCAGACATTGACAGAAAGAACGATGTTAGTCAGGTTATTAGTTCTCCGGGATCCGACCAAGTTGGACAATGGGTGTGGATACCGCAGGAAATAAATGATGAACACAGATTGTTAAAGTTAAGGGAGAAGAGGACTCTTCCAGCTGCAAGTTCAAGCGTCTTGCAGCCCAACGTGGGCGAGATGCTGCCAAGCACAAGAAAGGGTAGTACAGATATTCTAGTCAGGCTTCTAGTGTCCTGCAGCATCAGAAATGGCGAAGAGGGGGATTTATCAGCGAAATTTCCCACACCGTTGGACGATAAAAGAGCTGCACATTTAAAAAAAGCTATAAACTGGAAGGAATATGACGGGGGTATAGGGGATGGGGAACAGCCAAGCAGTAGTGGCAGGGGTGGTAGTGCAGGGAAAAAGGGGGTGGTAGGTTGTCAACAGCCAGTGGACAGGAATGAGTCATTGGAAGATGGGGAAATATTGGATTATGAAAACATATCGGAAGGCTGTCACAAACTTGCTGGGAAAGGGGGGGGGGGGGTTGTACTAATGACATCTCGAGATTTTTTTTTTCACAGAATAAAGTAAGCGAGGGTGCTCAGTGCAGATTCAGTTCGAGGCATCAGAACAAGGGGACGAAGAACAGACTGTTGACCGAAGACCATACACATATTAAATCAGGTGAGGCACATACGCATGGTATGCAAAAACGTTTGCAGGTGAATAAAGGCGTGGGTACTGATGGTGAACATAATGAGTCAGTAATGCTAAATAAGTATACTCAGGGAATCGAAGAGGGGGTTACAGCTGATGACAAGGCTAAAAGTCCGGTAAGTTCAGATACCATGCATAAAACAGAGCCCGAAGAAAAGTCCACAATAAATTTTAGACGCTTACCTTATATGGGTTTTTCTATGCCATTGGGTGCACATTTAAACAAAGCTACAAAAGATAAGATATGGAAAGGGGATTTTATTGATGTATTCAAGTTACTCCGTAGGGAAATACAAGCGAAAGAAGGCTCAAAGAAAGAGGCATGGGAACTATCAAAGAGACCAAGGGTACCAACAAACATAGACACATGGACTTCTGTTTTTCTCATTTTCGCTAGTGTATACTGCGAAACATTTCCCGATAGGTCAGTGTCACTGTTCAAGTATTTGGACACGATTCGGAAGGCAGCAACAGAATTTGGGGGCTATGCTTGGCTGCCCTATGATGAGGAATTTAGGGCCAGACTAGTTTTAATGCCGGAAAAAACGTGGGGGGAGGTCGACAACGAGCTTTGGGTCCAATGGATGTACTCTCAGCGGCCCCCACCGTCCATGCACACGGCTGGTGACTTAGCGGTTCCTTATCGGCCCTTGCAGAGCAGACCCACCCTGGAGGGGGTGGGCACTTGGAACAGACCACAAACAATTGTCTCCGGAGCATGCTGGAATTTTAATAAAGGGTATTGTACAAAAAAAACCCTGCAAATATAAACACGAATGCTCAAGGTGTGGGGGTAAACGTGCAGTCACGCAATGGTTTGTGGAGCAAGCAAATTGAGGAAGTGGTTTTCCAAACAGAGGGAGAGGGTTTGCGTTTCAGTCTGGAAACAAGGGCTTCTACTCCAATCAAGGTGGGCATTTTATGTAAATGGTTACAATTTTACCCCAATACACAAGAAGCAGCTTTGTTAGAATGGGGTTTCAAAGAAGGATTTAAATTGGGTTATCAAGGGCCCAGATGTCGCAGATCTGCGCAAAATCTAAAATCTGCAAATGCATTTCCACATATAGTTAGGAATAAACTACTGACAGAAGTACAGGAAGGAAGGATGGCTGGGCCTTTTGATTCTTGGTCGCTAGATAATCTCATTGTTTCTCCTTTAGGTGTAGTCCCTTAGAAGACTGAAGGCGAATTCAGAATGATCCAGCACCTATCATGGCCCCAAGGTCATTCAGTCAATGATTTTATTGCAAGAGAGGATTCCATGGTACAATTTGCATCAATAGATTCGGCTTTAGCAATGATAAGGAACACAGGGGAGAATTCCGAATTGGCCAAATGTGATATTAAGTCAGCTTTCAGATTATTGGCAGTGCACCCCTCTGATTTTTCATTGCTTGGAATCTTTTTTGATGGAAAATTTTTTGTAGACAAATCTCTTCCCATGGGCTGTGCTATATCATGCAGATTGTTTGAATCTTTCAGCTCTTTTCTTCAGTGGTGTTTTTCTTTTCGTACAGGGCATACTGGAGTCACACACTACCTTGACGATTTTCTATTTATGGGTAAGGCCAGCTCCCAACAATGTGAAAAGGCGCAGCAAGATTTCAAAATATTTGCCCAGGACATGGGTGTGCCTTTAGCAGAGGACAAAACGGAAGGCCCCAGTTGTTGTCTCACATATCTTGCCATTGGAATAGATACCAATAGGATGCAGGCCAGGCTACCTCAGAAGAAAATAATAGAAATAACTAGGCTCTTGGAACATGCACGTACAGTTGAGAAATTGACATTATTGGAAGCCCAATGCTTACTAGGTCATCTCAATTTTGCCTGCAAAGTCATACGAGCAGGCAGGTCTTTTTGCAGGCGCCTGGGTTTTTCTATGTCGGGTATGAAGCTTCCACACCATAGAATCAGGGTTACGGCGCAAATGCGAGCAGAGTTTGAGGTTTGGTCCACATTTTTGTCCGAATTTAATGGTGTAACACTATGGTCACTGGACGGCGATTTTATTTGGCAGATGCAACTTTATTCTGACGCTTCTGGTGGCAACGGTTTCGGCCTTTTTTGGGAAGGAAAGTGTGCACCGAAAAATGGCCGGCTAAATGGGTTGTTGAAAAGAAACATATAGCTTTCCTGGAATTTTTTCCATTGATAGTGGCTCTAGCTGTGTGGGGAGCTAAACTGGCTAACAGAACAGTGCTATTCAATGTAGAAAACAAGACAGTAGTTGACTTAGTCAACGGTCAGAAGGCTAAAGACAAGCAGATGTTGAAGTTATTGCAAAGTTTTATGCTAGGCTGTTTAAAGTTTAACATTATATTCAAAGTTAAACATATTGCAGGAATAGCAAATAATATTGCAGATGCCCTATCTCGTTTTCAGTGGGAGAGATTCTGTGGTTTGGCGCCCGAAGCAGATATACGGAAGACTCAGATACCCAGCGTGATATGGAATTTGGCGATATGAATACTCATCAACTCATCGAAAATTCATTAGCAAAAAGTACCAAACTGGCTTACAGAAGAGCTCGGCTGGAGTTCTTAGACTCAGGTGCAACGTATAGATTTTACGATAGAGTTGGGTTACAACAGCGCAGAGAGGATGTAGTTAAGTTCATTATGCTTAATGTCAATAAGAACATTTCTTCCACTACAATAGCTGGTATATCATTTTACGGGAAGTTCTATTGGGGTTATGAGCCATCGGCAGGGGAAATGGGTAGGAGAATACTGCAAGGCTGGGCAAAGACTAAAAAGAGAGGGCTATACAAAAGAGAACCAATATCTCTAAAACTGTTATATGAGATAATAATCAATCTTCATGAGATTTGTTTCTCCGAATTTGAATTTCAATTGTTCAAGTTGTGCATGATTTGGCTCTTTTTTGGTGCCTTCAGGGTATCTGAATTGTTGGCAACTGCCATTAATGATGACATGGAAACACAAAACATATCTTTGGTGCATTCAAATATAGAAATTTTACTGGAAGACTCAAAAACTGACCAAACAGGCAAAGGTTCAAAAGTAATTTGCAGGCTATAGGCGGTCTTCTATGCCTTATACAAGCATGGTTAGACTTTCTAACAGTTGGAGGTGCAACTTCAATGTTTATTTTTTGGCATCGGGATGGATCTCAACTAAAAGCCTCACAATTGTTATCAATATTGCGGAAGTCATTAAAGAGAATTGGGAAGGATCCAACAAATTTTGGTACACATTCATTCCGCATTGGGGCAGCCTCAGAAGCAGCAAGATGGGGGTTTTCTGTTAGCAATGTTAAAAAATGGGGGCATTGGTCCTCAGATTGTTGTTTACGCTATATTAGGAAGTTGGACCATGACAGTTAATAGTGGGGATATTAATTGTTTTTCTCTTTTCAGGTTTGGTGGCAGGTTTGGCAATGTCACAGCACCAAGTCTGGATTATTGGTCACTCATTCATCAAGTGGGCAGCTAAACAAGCGGAAAAACTGCATTTCGGGAAACATTTAGGTTTTTCTTCTGAAGAAGTGGTGTTATCTTGGTGGGGAAAAGCGGCATGAAATGGGGGCAACTCATGCCATTAATGAGTGAGTTATCCGCTAAGAACAAACCAGAATGGTCATGTTACATCTTGGGGGAAATGATTTAGTGCAATTGTCTGGGTTGGGGCTATTGATAGAGATGAAAACAGATTTGGAACTTTTTTCAAAGACTTGGCCCAACACACAACTCATACTGACCGCACTGATGCCTCGCAGAATCTGGAGAGGGGCGGACAGATTTACTGTCATTGAACGAGCGAGAAGGGAAGTAAATTGAGAGCTACAATGTTTTTATTCCATTAATCGTATACATTGGTTAGTTCATGATGAGATTACCAAAGAAGATTGCCAGTTTTTTAGGCATGATGGCATTCATTTGTCTTTTATCGGAAATGAAATTTATATTTTAAATATAAAAGAAATGATTTCTAACATTTTGTATTCACACACATGGTGTTGAATTCATGCTGTTGAAGTGACAGCGCTAATTTGGATGTTTTCAGAGCATAACTGTTTTTTCAAATATTTTATTAATTAACATCTATTTCCCTTCTCCACTCCCTCCTCACCCCCCTCATCCCACTCCTCCCACCCCTCCCTCCCCACACACACTTTGTTAGGTTAGTTTATGGTGGTAGTTTTCTGGATATATTTATGGTTGCTTCGTTATTAACTGTTTGGCGACAGAATGATTTTCGTGCTTTCAGGCAGCACTGTGTTTCTATTTGAATGAAGCTTTCACCCGTTTGGCGACAGTGGTGCCCTCAAATTTTATTTATAATTGATAGTAAACGTCCAGTTCTTTTACATTCCTGGTAAATGAAGGGGGGGGGGACAGGAAAAATTTAGGGGTTTAGGGTTTTTCCTGGTGGCAGAGTTGGAGGAGATCAAGACAGACAGGAAGGGTCTGGCGGCATTAGGAATAACTTCGGACAGAGGGAAGCAAGGGTGAGAAGTTGGAGGCAAGAGGTAGGCAGGAGATGGAGATAGGGGTTTGGGGAGGAGGATTAGGCCGAACAAGTTTGGATAACAGTTGCTACGGGGATATTGCTTAGGGGCGGGGGGTGTTAGTTTGGAACATGTTTGTATTATGATCTGTATGAAAATATGTATTGTATTGCCTACTTGTCCAATAAAGAGGCCTTTTACCCCAAATTTGGGACTTGGACGTGCTTATTGCCTGATGGGGGCTCCTGGGGGTGGCACTCGCAGAGTGTACACCCCCGGGCAGCTTCGGGCACATAGTATGGCCCTAGGACAGTTAGGCAACTGTGATTGGCTGGCGCCTATCAGCGCAAGCCTCAGGGGTTAACATTCCATGTGGCACACTTTTCCTGACCACGGTGAGGTAGGAAAACGAATTTTGGCCCGCCCTCCCACCCTGGCATTATAAAATTTTACTGCTGTAATTCATGTAAAGTTTTTCTCAATAAATGTTCTTTTTGGAGGTTGTCACTTGGACAGGTGGCAGAATTGGAGGAGATCAAGACAGGTTGAAAGGGTTGGGGGCATTAGGAATAACTTCGGACAGAGGGAAGCAAGGGAGAGAAGTTGGAGGCAAGAGGTAGGCAGGAGATGGAGAAAGGGGTATAGGGGAGGAGGATTAGGCCGAACAAGGTTGGGTAATAGTTGCTACGGGGATATTGCTTAGGCTTAGTTTGGAAAATGTTTGTATTATGATCTGTCTGCAAATATGTATTGTATTGCCTACCTGTCCAATAAAGCGGCCTTTTACCCCAAATTTGGGACCTGAACGTGCTTATTGACCGAATTGCAGCAGTGACCGCTTCGTGCTGCAGCCAGGCTCGTGCAGGAGATGGCCTTGATGCCCAGAACTGCAGTTGCATCTGGGAGTACTCTGCTTTGTCCGGACGGTACTTCTCTCTTCTCCTTCCAGGATTGATGGCAGTCTGCTCGGGGACCGTGCGGATGCTTCATGCAGTATGGGGCATAGCCCTGTCAAGCCCTGGCTTACCTTGCAGTCCCTGTCCGTCACCGGCATCTTGATACTGGCCAGGCCTGGCTCTAGCATTTTTTATTTTCTTTGGATGGGCCATAAAGAAGCATGGGTGGGCCATGAAAGTGAGTGGGTACTGGCCAAAAAACAGCAAAGTATTTAATCGATCTGATAATCCGCGTTTGATATTTTGAACACAATAATCAGCACCCAAAGAGTTGCATACTTTGCTTTCTCTGATGTGTTTCCGGCTTTGGGCACAGGGGGGACGCTGCTTATCAAATCTTTAAGATGCAGAACTTTAAGACTTCAGTATGACCCTGGTCAGCAACTTTACAGGTTTTCATGTTTTCTAAAAAACGTTGGCAGCTTTTTTCTTTGCAAAGCACTGAAGTTTAATAATATGATGCAATCAGCACAGAATCATAATCCGTTTTCAGGATATCTATGCTGGTCATTTGTGCATCATGGCATCTAATAAGCTCTGTTGACTTCACACCTCTCCTCAGGCCTGAAAGTATCCAATGTCAATGAGTGTAAATAATTAAAATATACGATAAGGGAGAGCCCACGTGACTGCACGCCCCTGTTGAACATAAAAGTGAAAAATTCTTGTTTTTCAGTTCTTAATGGCATTGGGTGGGCCAGGGTATTTCTAGGGTGGGCCTGGCCCACCCGGCCCACCCTCTAGAACCGGGCCTGATACTGGCACCACTTTCTGCTTCAGTATCTGTTGTGTTGGCAGATGGAGCTGGCGATTTAGGCTATTTGTCTCTCTCCATGAGCCGAGTCATTGCCTGCAAACACGCGGGGTCAGGAAACCATTGTCACCTTTGTAGTGTTGTGGGCCCTAGGCCCACATGCTACTAAAAGGATGACAGAGACACATGTATGCTTATTAAACTGGCCATGAGCATGTGCACTCGGGCCCTTTTAATAACAGGCTCACGTCACGAGTTACACCAGTGTTCGATGGGTGTGGGGTGCGAGTGTGGCCTGCTGTCGAGGGAGTGGATGGTAATAAAAGTGCCTACTGAGACACTAGAACGTGTCCAGTAGGGCACTACAACTCCAAGCATTCTTTCTCTTCCTCAAATTTAAGGGGTCTCAAGATCTGAAAAATTATTTAAAATAATTTGGGAGTGCAGACTGCAGGCAAAGGGCCTTCTTTAGATCTAGGCAGACAGTTTACTCTATCACATCCATCAAAAGAAAGGATATATTGGAATTTATATTTCAGCAGACAGGTTAACTGTCAACGTTGTGACTGAGTAACCCGTCCACCGAGACCTAATCATAAATAAAATTGTATAGCTCAGTGAATTTCCAAAATTTGCAAAGGCAAAAAAGATTTTAAAAAGTTTCAGATCTCTGTGGCCCTCTTAATAGAAAGGTGAGAATAGGTTATGTTCTTTGCCACAGTGGTAAATACCTCTTTTTCTGAGGTTTCAACTTTAACCTGAGGCATATCATCAACTTTAAACTGAGACATAACATGGGAAATTGGTATTTAGCATATTATATTCTGCATGTTTTGCCTTTTTTTAGCATTTCGACCGCCAAATAAATGTCAGTTGATTCAACAGGGAAAACTGTGAGGGTTTGATAATTACCATATCATCACAATTTGTGTCCAGTATTTTTACAACCAGTGAGGTAATTTTTTAATTGACCTATGTACTAATAAGTTGATTGAAGAAATAAAAACCTTCTCAGGGGTTTCACTGATACACCTGGTGCTTTTAAACCAACAAAGAAGAGATTGGAACAGAAGCTGTAATATAAAAACAATGCATTTATTAAACCTCACATATGGGAGATTGCGTCACACAGTACACTCAAGTCACTGTAGGAGGCATTCTAAGGAGTACAGAGAACAGGGGCCTTATATACCCACACAGGGGCTCAAAAGAAGGCAGTACACGTACACATGAGAAGAGTTACACACATAGATGGTCATACAGAAAATGCATAGTCAACAAGTAGGAGGAGTAATGAGTTGCTGACATCAGTTAGAACAGCCTGACAGTTCTATACTAGGAGCAGGTGCATTCTACTAGCTGGGCCTTTCTGAGCATGTGTGAGGTTCTGGAAGAGGGAGAAAGCAAATGGCTAGCACATAGCTAACTAAAATGGCTGCCAAGCACAAAATGGCTTTCAGCTCATGCTAACAGATTCCTGCAATCTTTAACATGATTAGCAAAGGGGGAGGCGTGGCCAGGTGCTGATATACAAGGACACAGATTGCGGAGCTCCCACCCGGCGATCCCCCATCCACAAACATCCTGAGGTCCAGAACCCCCATAATGACTGTGGGAGTCTTGGTGAAGCCCAATGAACATCTAAGGGCAGTGGCATAGATGAACACTGTGACGGAAAGGCCCTGCATGAAATATATCGGCCTCACAGAGGATTACCTAAGATGGCGGCCACTGCGGAGTCCAAGTTAAAAGATGGACGAGGCAAAGGAAATAGAGGTGATTCCAGACCTGCAGAAATCAGGAGGGACGGAGGTCATGTTAAGCTAAGGACATATCGAGGCATTGACTGCCAAGTGAACCTGAGAGCCTTGCTCCCACGACGTGGGCTGCAGGGATCATCCGGCCTACCACTGACATTGCCTACACAGAATCCCTGGAGAATGGAGTCCTGCAGTGGCGCACACACGGATAAAACAGCCCGACGAACCCCGGTGGGAGACCATCCTACCTGCTGCTGATTGGCATTGGTGAAGCCGTCCGGGCCCTCTCATCCCAGTGGGGAGCCCCATCTGAGCCTTCAACACGGGTTCTTGGGAGAGCAAGGACCACAGGAAGAGCCAAGCACCTCTCATGCTACAGGGCACACCCTGCGATGCTACACCACTCCTGCAAGAGTGTATCCTGGAAGCAATGGGTAGTCCCCGCGGCATATAGAATTTGGTGCTCTGAACCCCCCCGTGAATGCGCATACTGAGCAGAATGAGTGTCGGGACTGGAAGGCAGAGAAATAGGTGAGGGAGCCCAGAACTGGTTGTAGAGACGCCGCAACTCGGCCCCCACCGAGCAACTGAGCCAGGGCCTTACACTGTGCACGTCACTCTGAAGAAACTATTTCTCTACCAGCGACCTCTGGCCCATCAAGTACTGTTGAGAGCACCGAGGGCGAGATATAGGAGTGCTCCACTGAGCCCCTGACACATCACGAGGATCAGCACTGGGATCCAGCAGGAGGTGGCCTGTATTGGGCGTTACACGAGCACGGGGATCAGCACTGGGATCCAGCAGGAGGAGGCCTGTTTGGGGGTTATGGCAGCAAACACTAACCCTTGGCAATGAAATAAATAAATGAAATGAAATACTTTTATTCTTAATACATCTATGTTGTTTATGTAAGTGTCAGGCTCTATTATATGGGCTTTGAGCATTGCACAAAGCGATGGCATTGCATTCTCTGGCAAGAGATATTGTTTCTACCGTTCAGTAGTACCTTATTCACCTGGTTTGTTGTAAGGGGTCCCTCTCTTTCTTTTTTTTACCTTTAGCAAACACTAGCTGCAGGAAAATTCAAGGCAGACGATGCCTGCCCCCATTGACTATCCCTGAAAGGGTAATACTCAAGCGGAGGATCCTGCCCACTGGCCTGCCAGTTGTTTTAGCGATCTACCCCCTCTTAAACATGGGGAAGGTACCCAGGAAAAGCGCCCATAACACCTCTGACCTGGGATTGGCCATCACGCAAACTGATGAGGAAGCGGAGACTCGACTACACCCAGGGGAGACCAGTACCACATTATGCATGCAAGAATTGGGAACCCTCCCTGAACCAACTAAGAAAGCAAAAATCCTGGGGGTCATAGTTGACAACAAACTTACCTTCGGGGACAGGTAAATGTGGTTGTCTCAGCTAGCTTCTATCTTCTTAGAATGGTAAGGATGATAAAGTCATTTCTACCAGCAGACAGTCTCAGGACAGTGGTCACGGCACTTATCATGTCTCTGTTGGACCACTGCAACAGTCTTTACCTAAATATCCAAAGAAAGCACCTAAACAGATTCCAACTCATGCAAAATGTGGCGGCCAGATTGCTGACTAGGATACCCAAGTTTGTCTCTGTTAAGAAAGAATTAAAACAGTTACATTGGCTCAATTCAAAGCCCTTTGCACTGTTCTTAAGACCCTCCAGAGAGTTAGCCTGACCATCTGAAACAGTGTTTTCAATTGTATGCTCCCAGAAGGGCCCTTCACTCCATGGGTGCAAAAGGAGTTATCATACCCCCAGCCAAAAAAGTGAAATGAGGTGGTAGGAGTTTTATCACAGGTGCGCAAGGGCCTGGAACGAACTTCCATACCATCTTAGAAACTCAACCAAGCTCCTTTCTTCCAGAAAGGGTCTGAAAACCTGGCTTTTCACCCTATAGGCACCATGTACCTCAGCAACCGATAGGCAGTGATCAGCGCCAGGACACCCTAGGGTAACCGTTGCGCTTAAGAAATTAAATTTCCATAACATAACACATTACCACATCTCGCGAGTTACTGGAGGCAACAATAGATGCCATAGGCACCAACCTGAACTTCTGTTGTACACAAGCTAGGCCATGTATCTCCACTTGGCGATTAATTCCGGAATCCCTAGAAGACCCAGTGTTTCAATCAGTAAAAAAAAACAGCCATAGAGCAACACTTTGCAGAGAACTATGGGACAGCATCGAGTCCATTGGTGGTATGGGATGCTTTCAAACAGTAATTAGGGGCAGGTATATCTGTGGGGCAGTGGGCATCCAAGTGACCCTACAAAGGAAGACACTGGCTGGGGAACAAAAAAAAAGAGAGATTGAGAAAGATAGACCAGAACGTTGTGAACTGCAAGAGGAATTACTGGGAAATGGTGGCAGAGAAAGTTGAAAGATTGCACTACTTTGATTACAGAAATTATATGATCAGAGCACATGCAAAAAGAGATCATTCTGGAGCGCTTCTAGCGTGTCTAGCAGATCCAGTTAAGAGGGGGTCGGTAGTCCTGGAACTCAGAGACAGACACACGGCAACAATCCTCTGACAGCAGGATATTAACAAAGTATTTCACAATTATTATGACCATCTGTATCAAAGCAAGGTGTCAGGCAGGGAGGAAGATATTGATTCCTTTCTAGAGTCCACAAGGCTACCGACCACAACTGAGGAAGAAACAGAATCCCTGGGAAGGGATATAGAGATTCAGGAAGTTAGGGCCGCCATTAAGACTATGGCCAGGAATAAAACACCTGGCACCGACGGCCTACCAGTTGAATTCTTCACTACATGCTTTGAAGTGCTTGGGTCCATCTGGTGGAGCTCTATAATTTGGCGAAACAAAGTGGGAGTCTGTCAATGTCCACAAGGGAGGCCCTGATTATCCCATTGTTAAACCCTGGAAAGCCGGACTTCAATAAAAATGCATCAATGCTCAATCAGGATTATAAAATCCTCAGCAAAGTTCTAGCCATACAACTCCTCCCGCACATGATGACACTCATTCATCAGGACCAAGCAGGGTTTATACCAGGTCATAGCACAGCCCTTAATGTTTGGAGGCTGATGCGAGTGTTGGCTGCTGATTCCTACTGTAAAGAAGGGGCCGCCTTATGTGCAGTAGATCTAGAAAAAGCCTTTGACAGCCTAGAATGGCCGTATCTCTTTAGGGTGATGTGGCAGTTCCGACCGGGGTCAGGCTTTGCGAGCTGGGTGACTCTATTATATACAGAATTCAGCCCTAGGGTGCAGACTGGGGTAATGATCTCAAGCAGCTACCAAGTGGACAGAGGAACTAGACAGGGATGCCCCTTAACCCCCCCCCCCCCATCTAATTACCCTGCTTATGGAGCCTCTAGCTGCTTGGGCTAGAAAAGGGATCCTATACAGGGGCCTGGAGGTAATAGGTAGACATCACTTTATAATACTATATGCTTGAAGGAAGTAACCCAATTAGGGCCACCCGGGTCGCTCTCGACCTCCTCTAGTCTTCCAACAATGAAGAGTTGATGACGCAGTAGAAAATACAAGCAAACTAATTTATTCACAGAGTACACTGCAGTGGAGTCCAATCTGACCAGCCTCCTATGATGGCTGACGAGGGGACTGACTTTACAAACATAAAGTTACATTATGTATGTTGCGGAGCTCACAAAGACACGTCTATTGAGGAAAAACATTGGTAGATGTTGTAATACGATGGGGGTACAGAACATAAGTTTCTATTCCGCAGCCTGGCACAAGTTATCTACTATCCAAGGTCGTCTGGCCTATCCTCCCCTCTAGACAGGTGATAGAAGGCCTCTATGTAACAGAAAATGCATGTGTTAGTGAGCAGGTTTTAGCTTTGAAGAAACAAAACTTACCAAGGACCATTTCTCGTAAATGATCAAGTAGCAGTTTCGATTATGATAGAAAATGGCATCTTCGAGAGGTAAAATGGTGGCACAGATGTCAACCTAAGTAACGTAACATCTCCATTTACTAGTTGCATCTACATACAGTATGCAAATATAATGTATTAGCTATATGAATGTTAACATAATATTGGGTAAAATACGAGTAATATGACAATATTACGTTTCAATTCTAACACGCTGACAACCGCATACTTTTCCTTTGAACTGTGAGGGAGTACTTTGATGGGGCAAAAGAGCTATTTGCACAGCTTGGACGGGTATCGGGCCTTGTTGCTAATTGGAGAATATCCTGACTGTTCCCTACAAATACAGATAGAAAAAGACCAGCAGTAGTGGATGAAGTGATATGGAAACCTAGTTGTCTCCCTTACTTAGGGGTTAAAACATACCATGAAACGGGAGACCTATTGGAAGGTAATATAGGGAAAGCCATCCGAGGTGTGAAATCAAACATGGAGTTTTGGGGGACCCTACCCCTCTCAGTGATGGACAGAGTCACCTTAATGAAAAGGGTGACTCTCCCAAGGATACTATTTTTCTTTGTAGTACTCCTACGATGGATCCCGTCGGGGATATTCCAAAACTTGAAATCACTAATTACGACCTTTATCTGGGGAGCAGGCCGGTCTAGAGGGGCACTAGCCACCCATCAGAGACCAAAAGCACTGGGTGGCCTAGCACTCCTGGACTTTGAGAGTTCTGATTTAGCAGCACACCTACAGTGGCTCACACAGTGGGTGGCAGGGAGGGTGCGCAGAACCGATGACCTGGATCCCGATGTGCTGGACCTACTCTCCCGCATCGTGCTGCCGTTGCCAGCCACGGGGTTGAAGACGGCGCTGAGTTTGCAAAAGCTGAAAATAAGACGCCCTTACGCCCCAGACGTTCCACCAGAATTTCTTGTGGAACTGCCACATTGAGCGGCTGGACGAGGTTTGAGGAAATCAACAGCAGCCCGAGCATTCACTATCGATGCACTCTACGAAGATGGCTCACTATTGCCCTTCGAAGATTTATGAGAATGCTATGATTTACCACAGGGCTGCTTCTTGTTACACAGAGCCCTCACTGCAGCAATACACGAGCACTGGGGAGAAGGGCTCTTTGATCCATCATTGTCGGGTGGCTGCCAATATGTAGTGTCCTTCTCTGGGAAGTACAAATAAGTCACTTGCTTGTACCGCCAGCTTTGGAACGAGACATCACATGCACTTAAGAATTTGCAATTACATTGGAAGGAGGATTCCCCAGAGTATCTAGGAATGCCTGGTTCCAGTTGATAAACTGTTATATACTTCACAGAGTATACCTCACACCTGCATGAATAAATAGAGACTTCCTGATAGAAACAGCTAAATGCTCACGTTATGGAGAAATAGGAGCTGAATTCTTGCATATGTTTTGAACCTGCTCAGAGCTGGGAAACTTCTAGAGTGCGGTGACAGACACCTAAGCCGAAGTGACTGAGAGAGATTCATTGTACACCGGGGTACTGTTTGTTACTTTGGTTCCCGCACACTTCCAAAACTAAAGTGACCAGTAAATTACAAGACTTGTCACTACTTTTGGCCAAAAGAGAGATTACCAGACAGTTGAAGTCCCAGAGAGGGCTCTCTGTGGAGGGATGGAAAAAGGAGATTTTACAATGGGAAGAATATGAAGGGGTTCTATGACTGAGCGAAGCCAGAGAGGGCATGAGTTCCTTGGAAGCAGCCAGGGCACAGGAAGTGCTGGTGACATCGTTGAAGCACCCGGATTCCCTCTCCCCAGGGGAGGCTCCAGACACCACCTGATAGAGCACAACACACAACTACGTCCTAGTTTGAACCATACTCTACACCCAAGTAGTTAGCCCTGAGCCAAAGAGATCGCAAAGGAGCCCAAAGGATTAGCAAATGTAAGTCAACATGGGTGTTAGAAACGGGGTTTCCCGGTAGGCTAGGGCAAGCACCAAAGCCAGGCAGAAACCCCCGTTCTAGTCAGGGCGAGGGAGGTACACCCTGAAGATAACCCCTGCTCACCCCCTTTGGTAGCTTGGCACGAGCAGTCAGGCTTATCCCAAAGGCAATGTGTAAAGCGTTTGTGCAACACACACACACAGTGGCGACACACTAGGCACACTACAAAAGAGACTCCACACAAGGTTATATAAAAATAACCTTTGTATTGTAAAAACACATTAGAATTACAATCACAGATATATACATTGTGCCTACTGGCACCATGTCATAATTTACAGGGGACTATTTACAAGGCAGCCCCAATCGAGTCGCTGCCAGAACCATCGCAAAAGTACAAGTAATCAATATAGAACACCCAGTACCTACTAGCAAGATTATAAACTTAACATCATCACATTAGCATAAGGCCTAAACCCATTAGATCAGGCATGAACCTAAAACATCATAGCATGATATTAGGTAACCTCATAAGCATAAATGCAACATCACTGGGCATAAAAAATGCATTGTGCAATAACCATGGGGTATAAATCACATTTGGATCAGACATCGGCCTAGATCACCATAGGATGATATCCGGCATGCACATTATCATTAGACCTCCTCCCGTTGGGCATAAATCACATTAGGTCAGGCATAACCACGGAACATAATGACCTGATATTAGGCATCACCCCATTAGCATTGGGCATAATCACATGAGGCATCTCATTAGGCAAAAATGCATTAGGTCTACAAACACATTAGATTAGGCATAAACCTAAACATCGTAGTATAACCTTATGCATCATCACATTGGCATTAGGTATCACCATTAGCATAAATGCACTCCGCACAAAATCAGCAGAGCAAACCTTAGGGAAAAGCTGAACACGTGATAAGTGCCCCCAACGTTGCAGATTAGCCTCTGACGCCACTGCGCCTGGGGAGCCCCTCTTCTGGGACCCTCAAGGAAAGGAAAAGTTCCTCCCACGTTGCAGCTGCCTGTAATGGCGGAACAGCTGAGGAAGAGTCAGGCCCACAAAAGCATCCCTGGTGCCACTATCTGCACTGGAGCCCCCCTCCGGGGCTCTGAAGTAAAATAATGCCCAACCTTCTGGCTGCCCGCTCCTGCGGTGTAGCTATGACCAATGTGAGTCCCTTCTCTGGGACTCTGAAAAGTAAATGGTGCCCACAACGTTGCAGCCCAATTTGAGCCCCCACTCACCAGGGCTCTTGGTACCGGGATTGTCTGGCAGGAAAATTGACTCTATCACTCCCGGTGCCTCCAGGAGCGCCGACGTTGCCAACTGGGAGCCCTACTCACCGTGCTCTCTGGGGGGACTCTGCTATGTCTCCATCCGGCCCCGCTCGCCAGGCTCTTCGGGTGCTCCCTCTAGCAGGGGGGAGGCACCCACCATAAGCACAATTAAGACCCCATGTTGGAGCGGCCTGCTGTCCTGCTCATGAGGGACAGGTACCGGCCATGTGAGGTAAGCCCCACTCACCTAGGACTCTTTGTGGTCTCCGCTCTTCCGGGTGTCCTCAGTGTGGCTGTTTCCTCCAGCTCTGTTTCGTCTTGTGGGGCTCTCCCCAGGTACACCGGTGCCCCACTCGGCACCTTGGCCCGCCCACGATCTCTTCCTTCCCTTCTGGCTGGCGGGGCGGCTGGACTGGAGCACGCACCCCTCCAACTTCTATGTGGCTGTGGGAGCTCTCTCCACCTCACAAGAGCCCCGCTCTGGCAGGCATCACTTCCGGGTCCTTCCTCCTTCGGCCACGGGGGGGTAGGCGGCCTCGGCTGCCTCTTGCTCCGGATCCCGCCTCCAACCAGGCAAATAGCCTGGCTTCTGGTCACGTTCTTCCTGCCCCTCAGGCTGTGGCGGTGATTTACTGCAGCGAAACGCGGGCTGGGCTCCCGCTGATTAGGGGCAAAATGCGGGGTGGACACTTGCTTAAATTAAAGTATAAAGCGGGGTGGGCTCCCGCTTAAAGGTGATGAAAACGCAGTGTGGGCACCCGTGAAAAGCTGCAAAATGCGGGGTGGGTTCCCACTAGTTTCAGGAGCACAGGGGGGAATCCCACACGCCGGGATTCCCTTACAGCAGGTCGGCAGCACAGTGCTGCTGGATCCACGCTCCTACTTCTTGGGGGAATTAGCATATAGTGCCCACGAGGCACTAGGGAAGCAGGCAGGGCTGGGCAAAGGTCAGCAGACTACAGGGCAGCTCTTCTCCAGCAGAGTAGCAATCCCTTGGGACAGTCAAACGCGGTGAGGATGGCAATCCTGAAGTTACGCAGCCCTGGCTCCAGCGCAGCTCCTTCGCAGTCCATTAGAATGTAGAGGGGCAAAGTTGGGCACAGGGGCCAGCAAGCAGGTTCCCGCAGCTGTTACTCCTGGCAGAGTTTCCCCTCCAAGTCAGCACAAGCACAATGCTCACATGGAGTCACAGCCCCTGTATTTATACACCTTTCTGCCCTGCGTATAGAAGGGGGCAGAAGCTTCTGGAAGGGTCCTGGAAGTTCCAGTCCCAACTGGCACTGGGAGGGGTGTTAGTAGGGGGCGGAGCTAGCATTGCACAGGGCAGGCACAGACCTATTCAGGGACAGGGGATTTCTCCTCCCACTACTCCAATTGCAGATCTCCCATTCAGCCTGACCCTGCTTCCCTGGAGCCACCCACTCCTCACCAGCCCCGGTCACTTCTAGAAAAACATGCAGGCAGGCACACAGCAAATGCCAACTTCTAAAAGTGGAATTCCTAAAATAGTAAAAATAAATCTGCGCACACCATTGCGCAGCATTTATCATTTCCATTCCACACATACCAAACATGCCGTACTTATTTTGTTTTATTTAGGAGTTATCTCATAAGGGGGGAGTTCCCAATGTTAGCCTATGGAGGGCAGAGAACACACACACTCTGCACTGCTAGCCAGTGCTAAAGTGCCCAGAGTCCTAAAACCACCAACACCATGTTATAAAAAAGGCTAGGAGGAAGGCAAAAAGTTTAGGGATGACCATGCAAGAAGGGCCAAGTCCAATAATGGGTCACCACCCCACACCATTAATGTTGCAATTTACACAGAGACACTGGGCTCAGCCAGGATACGCCCAGAGGGAGGGCAGTGAAAGGGAGGGGGGTTAGTTGGACCATTGTAGATTGATTTACACGGTATGCAACGTAAAATATTTACCTAGATATGGCTGGAAAGATACTCACATTTGTATGAAAATATTGTAAGTAATATACATTCAGGAATAGATTGACACCTTCTTATATACAGCCTAACCTAAAGAAGGCAACTTTGTTAATAGCAATAAACAAACAGTTCGAACGAGAGAGTCCAAGGGAAAATTTTAAAGACCACTAAGGATTGTATCCCCAATCAACTATTAACAAACACAAGAATCCTAGGGTCTACGAACTACCTCTAAGTTACAACTTAAACCTATGCGATAGTAATGAACTTAACTGGAAAAAACTATTGAGCAGAATATTCCTAAGGGCAGATCCCTTTAAGGACGTAATCCCTCACTCACCAATGGTGACATGCTTCATCATAGGGACTCTCCTCCCAAAAGAAAAACCTAGTTCCTTTGGGGGCTACAACCCCCTCTCTGAGAGGGAGGAGCTCAGGGATGTTTTATTTCTAGTTTTGAGGACTAACTAAGTCCACATATGATGAGCAAAGGTGTATGAGCAAGGGTGCAGCGCAAATAATGAAAATCGTGAGTATGTGAAAAGAAGTGATCGTTAAAACTGGCTAGGAGGCATCAAAGCCAACTTTAATCAAAAGATGCCTACTGTCAGGATTAAAAAGCAGTGCACCTGCGGTATGGATTTAAAACCGCTATGGTGTGAGTTTTAGGTGGTCAACATGTTTCAGCCCAGGAAGACCCAAGGTGGATCGGGCTTTCGTCAGGACCGTACAAAGAAACGCTACTGCAAGAGAAGAAAGTGTAAAAACGAAACCAAAAAAGGATATAGGGCCAGTGCAATGTCATAGGCCTCTATCAGAACCTGCAAGTACCTGAAATGGAAAGAAAGTAGCACATGTCAGGTAAGCTTAACACATGTCTTGACAGTATAAAATGTGTACTAAAAAGGATCTGCATGAACAATAGTCCCAAAGGAAAAAGATACCTTACCCGCAAAGGCTGGGTACAGGATCTCACCTCTACCTGGCAACCACTCAGGAAGGCAGCACCTCTCTACAAAAAAGTTTTTTAAATATTATTTTTGGGGTGCAGAAGGAGTAAACAAAATCTCAAAACGATCGTATAGTAGTCAAAAGCTATTCATATCGATCATATGAAAATAACCACTAGTGTAAGGAGCTGTAGAATCATGAAAAACAGAAGAGGGGTTAACCCATAAAGGTCACATTACATATGCTGTAAGTCTGCTGTAGGGACTCCAAAATCACTAATCACTCAGCCCTCTGCCAAGCATGACAAGCAGAGGGAGCAAGAACCCTCCACAGACTGTGTGGATAGTAGTAAGCAGATATAACATAAAGCAAGATCCCCAAACCAGCGTGGTTTATAGAACCTGAGCCAAAGGGACAACAAAAATGCTCACAAACGCTCACCTATCCGTCGGTACCGCTAGACCTGGAGAGACTGCTGCCGGAAGTGAGTGCTGTTTCAAGACCGCGCTCTTAAATAGCCCTTGCCGTGATTTCTTAATCAAGCTCAGGTGGCGGTAACAGTGCTCCGTTGCGCATGCTCAGTGATAATAGAAATAATGCGCATGCGTGGAGTACAAATGCTACATATTAGCATCGCACATGCATCTCATAGGCCGCACTGAAGCTAGTGTGCACATGCGTATATCTAATACGTCTAAAAAATAACAAACGCCATAAACTGATGTCGACCCCGAGTCATTCTGAAATAAAGCCTGTGGTGAAAGACTCGACACTACGGGTGCCCACGAGGTAGAGATTAGTGTTTAAAGGCGCTGTTCAAACACCTGGTATGCGCACATGAAAATACGGACCCAATTGGTTGGAGCCGTTGTGTCATGCTAGCCCACTGATCTGAAAGTAAAAGCGCTCTACGTAGAATTAATCGTATAAGCAACAAAAACATATGCACTCTATGGTCAAGCCATTATATAATGCTAACCCAATACTGTGGATATTAATGCGCTCCGCACACAGAAGGAACATAGAGTAAATCATATGCGCTGAAGCAAAGCGAAAGTGCTATAGATTACACGTATATAAAAAAATGCGCTATAAGTAAAACATGAAACCTGTGGTAAAGCATGAAACCTGTGGTGAAACACGGCCTATAATCAAAAATGTTCAAAAATGTTGGCCCCGAGCAGGACTAAGGTACATAGCTGTGTTAAAGCTAAATAACCTACATGCAGAAGGCATCACAACAAAGGAGTGGCATCCATACATAGTTAGATACAGAAATATGTACTATAGTGACACCCAGGGAATATCATCATTCAAACCAGACTGGTCAGTATCCAATTTGTAAACCCACCGTTGTTCCTTCTTAAACAGAAAGGAAGAAATATCTGTCAAGTGTGTGGGAATGAAAGGACGTTCTAACACAGTCCATTTCAGATCTTGGGGACTGTGACCAGCCGTCACAAAGTGTTGGGTCAGTTTTGTAGAAACTTTCTTACAGCGGATAGTACTCTTGTGTTACAGTATTAGTGTCTTCACTTTACGTGTCGTCATCCCAACATACCGGAGTGAGCAGGGACACGTAATGAGATAGATTAAATTGTTGCTTTTGCAATTTGTATGACCAGTCAAAATCCACGGTCTCAACGTGCCAATGTCAATTTCGGTAGTATGTGCGGTGTGTGCACACGCAGCACAACTTCCACAGGGGAAGTGACCACGTACTTTTGGTAAATCCCACAATGTGTCTTGATGGTGTTTACTGGTCTCAAGTGGGCGTATGAGTCTGTCCTTAATATTGGTGCTACGTTTGAAGGCAAACAAGGGACGTGGTAAAGGTGTCGTCCCGATATTTAGTATCTTCCAGTTTGCCAAAATGCTTTTCTTGATCTGATTAGAAAAACTGCAAAACGTATTGACACAGGTAAGTCTGTTCGTAGCTTCCTTGGAACTATTCAGTTCAAGTAATGCAGCTCTTTTGTTATTCGCTGCGCGTTTCAGAGACTGTTTCACCAACTTTTTGGGATAGTGTCTGGTCACTAGCTTATCTGACAATACTTTAGCGTGTTCATAGTATTTGTCCATCGTTGAACAGTTCCTCCTGATTCGCAGAAACTGCCCAAAGGGCAAATTTTGGCGCAAAGCTTTAGGGCGGAAACTGTCATACAGCAACAGTGAATTCCTTGCCATTGGTTTTTTGTACAGTTCGGTGCGAAGACCGCCGTCAGCCGGAAATATCCAGACATCAAGGAAAGGCAAACCCACTTTGCTAAACTCACAGGTGAACCTCAGGTAGGCATTACGGGTGTTCAACCAAGCCTTGAAATCATTGATGGAAGACAATGACCCTGTCCATACGACAAAGACGTCATCAATATACCGTCTCCAACACCGTATGTGATGTCTATATTGATTAAGAGGGCACAAGATGTGTTCCTGTTCAAAACTGTGGACATAGAGGTTCGCTAAACTCGGAGCGAACACACTGCCCATGGAAGTCCCGGACACTTGTAAAAACAGCTGTTCCTCAAACCTGAAGAAATTCTCCTTCATGGCAATACGAGCACTATTCATAATGAAGGATACCGGAGTGATGGAATCAGGAGCATTCTCCATTAGCAAAGCCTCAATTTTGGCTAGAGTCTCATCTTGAGGAATACAAGTATAAAGCGATTCCACGTCAAAGGAGACGAGGAAATCGCTATCCACATTGAATTCAATGGTTTCAATCAGATTCAAAACATCCTTGGTGTCCTTAAGGTAGGTTGGCATATCCAAAACAAGTGGATGTAAAAAATGATCTACAAAAGTAGACAAAGGTTCTAGCAGAGACCCCAAACCAGAGATGATGGGACGTCCCGGGGGTGGCCTCTGTACTTTATGCACCTTGGGTAGAGCATAAAAATAGGGGATGACAGGATGGCTTTGAATAAGAAACCCTGCCTCTTGTCCCGTAATCCAACCATTTGCAACTGCCTCCTCCACCATGGTTTTAATCTCTAGTTCCAGTCTTCTGGTGGGGTCTTCCCGTAAAGGTTTGTAAAACTGAGTATTACCAAACTGTCTTAAACATTCAGCGCGGTACGCAGAGGAGTCCATTATCACTATGGCCCTGCCTTTATCGGCTGGCTTAATAGTGATTGTTTCATCTGTGGCTAGGGACTGCATGGCGCACTGCTCTCTCGTGTTCAGATTCTGAAACTGTCTAGCCTTCTTAGTGCGAAATTTGGAGACTTGACTTATTACGGCTTTTTCAAAGGTAAGGACCTGGGGTGGAACCTGATTAGGCAAAGGGTTGAACGTGGATTTGTTCCTTAGGCCTGTATTAGTTTCAATCTCATCCGTATGTTCCAGATGTTTATCTCTGAAAAAGAAATCAAGACGGATCTTACGAAAGGACTGCGCAAGTTCCTGTCTAATCTGAAAGAAATCACCATGGAAAGTCGGGACAAATCCCAAACCTTTATTGAGGAGCACCTGTTCATCCTCATTGATGGTTCGGGTGCTGAGATTGATCAGTACGTCGTTTCGTGACTCGGACCTGCTTGTGCCTCTGTCATGCTCCTGGTGGAATGTGCAGGTGGATTGTCCTCCCAGTGAACATGAGATCTCTGGTTCCGGCGTTTTCCTCTTGACCTGTTCCGGCCAAAGCCTAAAAAAGGCTGATTGGAATATAGCTGAGGTTGCGGTTGGAACGGAAACATGGGGCCTTGCGGAGGTGCAGGAGGGAAACCATAGGGTCCCGGTGTCCACCATTGAGGTTGTAATGGAAAAGGTGGTGGACCACCCCGTTGGTTTCTCCATTGTCCCCTATTAGTACGAACAGGGCCTTTTCTTTGTGGTGGGCCCTGGTTAGGAGCATCTGAGTCGCTTGACCATTCATCACTAACTGAAGTGGAATAATTGGAACCATACCTCCTGCCTTGTCTATTGAACTGGGGAGGTACGTATTCACTGCTGGTGTAGGGATATACCTTTTCCATTGAAAAACGAGCTAGATCCTTCTTGAATTTATTGATTTTCGTTAGTAAAACAGAATCTTTGAACTCTTTGTTGTTCTTGTTGTTCTCTTCATTCTGTTTCTTGAACTGTGCACCCGTAAGGGTTACCTTGATCTCTGATTCTAGGGTCTGTATTTCAATCAGGATAGTGTCAGCTACGCGTTTGGCTGTGTTAATATTAAGAATCAGCCAATCACGCGTACAGCGCCAAGTGATTAGTGACCAATCCTGAAGGAAGACCTTGTCATCAAGAAAGAGGCGAGGAGCATTGGTGACTATCAGACCCGTGGGTGCGCAATTGCCCCTTAAATACTCCGTCATGATGGCGCCATGTATATAAACCCGGGAATGAGATTTCTTGAGTGTCAATAATCTAGTCCAATCATCCCCCTGTGTCAAAGTGCCCCCTTGAAAGGTGTCTATAATGCTCGGGGTAGTCAAAATGGATTGGGCCATTGTATCGTCAAATGCTAAGCCTGGACGTTCAGCCATGGTGAGAAGTTAGTGTATAATGTAATGAACAGAAATGTGCAAAACCACCACTCTAGATCAAATTCGGCTCACAAAAAGTAATGGTAAAGTCAAAAAATGAAAGTCTAAAATGGACTCGCAGCCGCGGCTGCTCAATGTACCAATAAACAAACAGTTCAAACGAGAGAGTCCAAGGGAAATTTTTAAAGACCACTAAGGATTGTATCCCCAATCAACTATTAACAAACACAAGAATCCTAGGGTCTACGAACTACCTCTAAGTTACAACTTAAACCTATGCGATAGTAATGAACTTAACTGGAAAAAACTATTGAGCAGAATATTCCTAAGGGCAGATCCCTTTAAGGACGTAATCCCTCACTCACCAATGGTGACATGCTTCATCATAGGGACTCTCCTCCCAAAGGAAAAAACTAGTTCCTTTGGGGGCTACAACCCCCTCTCTGAGAGGGAGGAGCTCAGGGATGTTTTATTTCTAGTTTTGAGGACTAACTAAGTCCACATATGATGAGCAAAGGTGTATGAGCAAGGGTGCAGCGCAAATGATGAAAATCGTGAGTATGTGAAAAGAAGTGATCGTTAAAACTGGCTAGGAGGCATCAAAGCCAACTTTAATCAAAACATGCCTACTGTCAGGATTAAAAAGCAGTGCACCTGCGGTATGGATTTAAAACCGCTATGGTGTGAGTTTTAGGTGGTCAACATGTTTCAGCCCAGGAAGACCCAAGGTGGATCGGGCTTTCGTCAGGACCTTACAAAGAAACGCTACTGCAAGTGAAGAAAGTGGAAAAACGAAACCAAAAAAGGATATAGGGCCAGTGCAATGTCATAGGCCTCTATCAGAACCTGCAAGTACCTGAAATGGAAAGAAAGTAGCACATGTCAGGTAAGCTTAATACATGTCTTGACAGTATAAAATGTGTACTAAAACGGATCTGCATGAACAATAGTCCCAAAGGAAAAAGATACCTTACCCGCAAAGGCTGGGTACAGGATCTCACCTCTACCTGGCAACCGCTCAGGAAGGCAGCACCGCTCTACAAAAAAGTTTTTTTAACATTATTTGTGGGGTGCAGAAGGAGTAAACAAAATCTCAAAACGATTGTATAGTAGTCAAAAGCTATTCATATCGATCATATGAAAATAACCACTAGTGTAAGGAGCTGTAGAATCATGAAAATCAGAAGAGGGGTTAACCCATAAAGGTCACATTACATATGCTGTAAGTCTGCTGTAGGGACTCCAAAATCGCTAATCACTCAGCCCTCTGCCAAGCATGACAAGCAGAGGGAGCAAGAACCCTCCACAGACTGTGTGGATAGTAGTAAGCAGATATAACATAAAGCAAGATCCCCAAACCAGCGTGGTTTATAGAACCTGAGGCAAAGGGACAACAAAAATGGTCACAAACGCTCACCTATCCGTCGGTACCGCTAGACCTGGAGAGCCTGCTGCCGGAGGTGAGTGCTCTTAAATAGCCCTTGCCGTGATTTCTTATTCAAGCTCAGGTGGCGGTAACAGTGCTCCGTTGCGCATGCTCAGTAATAATAGAAATAATGCGCATGCGCGGAGTACAAATGCTACATATTAGCATCGCGCATGCGTCTCATAGGCCGCACTGAAACTAGTGTGCACATGCGTATATCTAATACGTCTAAAAAATGAAAAACGCCATAAACTGATGACCCCGAGTCATTCTGAAATAAAGCCTGTGGTGAAAGACTCGACACTACGGGTGCCCACGAGGTAGAGATTAGTGTTTAAAGGCGCTGTTCAAACACCTGGTATGCGCACATGAAAATACGGACCCAATTGGTTGGAGCCATTGTGTCATGATAGCCCACTGATGTGAAAGTAAAAGCGCTCTACGTAGAATTAATTAATCACTCCTAGCCACAACCATAATCCACAGGCCCTTGACTGGAAGCTGATACCCGAAAACATCCACTCTCATGCCCGCCCACTCTGACTCAAAGATTCTTTCCCTCTGTGAATGAGGGATTAACATCCCGTCAAGCAGAGAACAATGCTGTCCTGTAGACAATGGAGGAGACATTTGCCTCCTCCAGGAGATGCACCTGATGCCCTAAGACTAGCATAGGTTGAAATCTCGTCATTACCCATGCCAATATTTCAGCTCCAATTAAACAAAGGCAAAGGAGGTGGGCTTTCTACTGTACTACTCTTTTTGGAAGACAATTGGGGACAATGTTAATAAAATATGGGAGAGGCTGCTTCCATACTGCATTCAACTAGACGGGCTTTCCTCCACAATTGCATTCATATATGCCCGAATTAAAATCAGGAGTGATTGCTGAACTGAGCAGTATTGGAGAGGTGTGGCTCACTGGTTAGAGGCGGCAGACCCGTAAGCAGAGAATTGGCCAGGGACCAGGGTTCAATTCCCGACGAGGCAGGGTCGTGGACCAGGGTCAAAACGGACTCAATAATTCTCGCCTCGATAACTACTCTAACCAGGAACACACTCGACAACTCTGGGCATTAAGCTTGCCTCATCTCTACAACGGCCCCCCACAGACGCCGGGGATTCCTGGTTTCACCTTGGAGATACCCAGAAAGGGACCATCTCACAGGGAAAACCAGGACGGGTTCCCCAGCGGTCTTCAGCGCCAGGATACTCCATGGAGTCACAGTGCGCTTTGCAAGTACACCCACATTTACATTTACATTGGAGACTCAAGAAACCTCACCCAAACTATTCTGATGAAGGTGACCTCAACCTTGTGCGACATGACTAAATGAAGTGGGACTGAGGGGCCTCACAAAGCAGATGAAAAGTAACATGCCCGGGGGAGGTCCAGAATGGAAATGAGGCCCAGTTCAAACATGCATGAAAGAGCATGCATGGTAAAAGGGTGGAAAGTTTCGAAAACAGCTGCCATGTTTGCAGTGTCACGCACATGCCGCTGATACAGTTTAAAAACTGTGTAGATAACCTTTAAGGCCAGGCACCATATGCCCAATAATGCATTCGTTGGGAGGAGACATCATTAAAGATATGAATTTGTAGAGTGGGGCGGGTATCTGAAAATACAAAAACCTTTATAAATAAAGGCAATGAAAGCCTCATCATTGATGGCCAATCAAATGGAGGTACAAATGTATGCTTAGTGTGGGTATTTAAACAACAAAATGCAAATGCCCAGAAGAAGGAGAGTCAAGAAAAATTATTATTCACATATATGCTAGAGTCATATCTAATGATACTGGGCATGAGGAAGCACAGAAGAGGGTTAGTAAAGTAAGTCTGTGGTATATAGGCTCATGAGTAGCCTCACTTGGACGTAGCAGTATGTCTGTGGGAGGGATCCCATATTACAGGCGGTTACACATCACACCATCGTATGTCATCATTAAGTCCATGGGTTTTGGTAAAGAGAGGAAACACCCATTGTTTCTCTTTTCTGAATAGCGTCCACCTACTCCACTGATTATTAGCCTTGGATATAGTCAACTTAAGGTCATCGGGGTATGGTGGGAGTTACAAAAGTGAGCAGACATTTTCAGAGAATGAGCGCAAAATGGCTGTTAGAGCTCATTGCCCCCTAACACGCCCTCAGAATAAATAGCGGGCCTGTGGCATCTCTGATGAGTGTACCAGTATAGATCAGATTCGGAAAGCAGGGGCTCCATGTACTGGTCACAGGAGGCATTAAGGAAGCAGATCGCAGGTTGAAGGTGACGGGCTCAAGATGGCAGATCGGAGCCTAGCAGATGTTCTCTTTTGAAGTACTGTACACTGTTGGTATTTGGATACAGTGTGTAAAGGTCACAGCGAGGACATCAAATTGAATACAATGCACTGGTTTGTTCAGGCGGTAGGCCGTTAAACAGAAAAGCACTAGTATAGCAGGATTCAGGGAGAGCTAAAACAACTAAGAGGCCCATAACCCCTTACATCATTAAGTATAAGAGGACATGGGGGCCTGACATTGACTAGTTCAATGGGTAAAGCAATGGTCATTTGGCATCAAGTTGCATTGAAGTTACAACAGTGCAATTAGCCGCTTCTTGCTTGAACCCAGTACCCTATTTTGGAAAAATTTGCAGCCATGTGTGCTTCCGGCTTGCAATGACCACGCTATGTTGCACTGATGTTCTGACTTGCATTTTCTGAGGATCTAGTGCAGAGATTGAAGGCTTCTCTTGGTCCTTCCTGTTGTTTTCTGATTGCATCCATGCAAATTTAGCACCGATGTTAATGTGCCAAAGATGGCAACTTTCGAGGTCACGGAGCCGTTTCCACTTGCGTCTTTCCTGCTGTGAGCACCTGTACAGTCAGACAGCTTTATATGGAAAGGGCCACCTCAGCTCTTTGGGAAACAGTAACTGTTTACAATGTATATTGATATTTGTTCTTGCACTGGCTTGGAGTGGCTGGTTAATGCTGACAGAGGACTGGAGAACTTGTTAGACATCTGTATTAGCTTTGTTCCATGCAACAGAAGTAAAGAAAAGTGGATAGTTGTCTGTGCATTATTTTTAAGGTACTGTGACTACTACGTTCCTCAGATTTGAGATGTGGTGTTGGAGGTTCCAAGTAATCTCTCTCAATTTATTTCACCTTTGAAGCTGGCGCCCTGACACTGATTGAAGCAAACTTGCATGCCTAGATTCGATCTACAACAGCTCTTTGGGCCTGCGTTGTGATAGGCAGGCAAGGGATGTAGCCTTAAAAGTTGAATACAGCAGCTAGCTCACATCATATATCTGCTCTAGGCAATTAGGGCTCTATTACGATGGCGGACGGATGAGCGTCTGACCGGCATCATATCAGAAATGGGGCCACCCGACATGGAGTCAGAGGTCCCGCATTCCGAATTATGACGCAACCGTCTTCACTGCAGTCTTAAAGTGTATGTTTACTACTGAAGCTTGTGCTGTGGGCCGCAGCATGAGCAGCAATAGTAAACATGAAGTTTTTAGACATCCGTGCACTGTGTGGCATGCACCAAGCAGTGCCTGCCACATGGTCAAGGGATATTTAGAGGGGCACCACAGGTGCCCCCAACTGTGGTACCCCCCAGGCCTCATAGTGGAGGCCGCAGGGGGACGGGGCCCTGCTAGGGGCCCCCAAAATCCATTTCCATCTGCCGTTTCATGGCGGTTGGACCGCCATACAAAGCAGACTGAAAGGGACATTGTAATCATTATGGTAATCCCTGAGCAGGCACCACCCTTATTGTATGGAATACATTCTGACCGCTCGGCCAATGTGCTCCTTGAGACCATTGGAACAGCAGCGGTCTGTCCCGCTACCTGCTGCCTCTGACCGCCGCATTGTAATGCGGTGGTCAGACTGCAGGGGCAGATGTTGGTCAGACCGCAACAGACATCATAATGAGACCCTATGTTATACAACAGTTATCTGTGATAACCTACCTGATGTTCAGGGTCTAGACTACCCATCAGCTTCTCTTCACAGACATTTTAGCTGGAAAGTTAAAGCCTGATGCTCCCAACATGGCATATATCATCTTAGAAACACTAATGAGAGAACTTATAAGCATAAAGTCAACAATAGATCTAATGCATGCGGATACAAAATCCACAGTGGCTGACTTAAATCCCTGAGATCAGACCTTAGTTCTTTGCATAAGCATCCTAATCAGATGGATCATAGAGTTGAAGCTTTGAATGAGCGCTTGTCCATTCTGGAAATTAGTCCTGACGTGGGGAGATTGCAGCCACAGAAATAATATTCACTTTTTTGGAGAGCCAGAAGATGTGGAGGCTAAAGACTTTGAAAGATGTATTTCTGTTTCATTCCAGAGCTTACTGGACTGGCATTTTCAACTCCATTGGAATTCCATGGGGGCACATCGGATCCGAGATAGATGTCCCACATGGCGGAATGCCTCACGGCCAATTGTAACTTGCTTTCTACATTATCAGAATGCTACCCAGGTGACTACAGTGGCCAAGAGACACAATGGTCCTTTCCTCTTTCATGGCTCCAAAGTTTATGTTGCCGCTGACTATTTACATGATACAGTGCTCCATCAGAAGAAAATTTGGGAGTTTCGTCCAGCTCTTGGGAAACTTGGTATTCGCTATGGACTTCTGGAACTGGCCACTATGCTCCTTACTATCGATGGTAAGAATAAGGAATTTGAGGAACCAGGTGAACCAGGTGAACGTAAATAGTTTATGTCTACTCTGCTCGGTGTGGACATGCAAGTGTTGTGATCTGATCTAAGTTGTGCTCCACACCTAGGTTAGATTCTTGGGTCTACTCAGCATGAAAGCCTGAAAGATGATGTCCCAGAATGTCACGCGCTGGAATCTGAGCTAAAATGTTGGGAGGGGAGGGCCACTAGAGAGGGGTCTGAAGCTGCTACAATAGGTGATGACAAGCCATGTTCCCCTATTAAGCTTTGACTGCCTCTGTCTTTTGAAGTGCATGCTGATATTGTTGAACTTATGGTTACCAGAATAAAGATTCCGTAGTGTAAATCTATTAAATTCTGTATTTTTGCAGGGAGGCACCTCGTCCTTTTGTTTTAAAAAAAACTTGTGTCATGTAGAGGGACCTGCTTGTATATGTGGGCGACTTTCAAAGAGTAGCAAGATATATTGGTAAATCCTTATCTTTTTAGTTTTATCCACCTATTGAAGTTATGCCCTTGGACTGTGTAGTAGTGGTGATGCTGAGAAGGGGTTCGGGAGAGGGGTGGCTAACATAGTTCTGTAATGTTATTGTTATGGTTTTCTGATAGGAGGTCTTGGGGTGGTAATGGGTTGATAGCATATAATTTAATAAATCTGAATTTGTTTTTACTGTTCTCTCTCTTAATATGATTTTAGTCCATCGCGTTCACACTGTGAATAGCTTAACTTTATTCTTGGTCCATGTCTTTAATGTCACTGACCAAAGGTTTGTGCATACTATCCCTTAAAGTGAATAGCCTAACCCACTTCATTAGTAGAAAAAAGGTTCTGTCTTACGTTGTATCAACATTTCCAGACATAGCTTTATTACAAGAAACACATATTTCAGATCTGAAATCTAGTAAATTAAGGAGAGGTTGGGTAGGTCATGTTATTAGTAGCAGTATACGGCCCTTTGCCCTTTCTGATTCTCTGGGCCCCATATATGAGAAGTGGTGCATCGCTGCATGAAAGCAGCGATGCAACACTTCTCAGTGCACCCTCCTTGCACCACCAATGATGCATCATATTTACAGTATGACGCATCATGTCGCAAGGAATGACAGATGCGTCAGTGTTATTGACGTAACTGTTGCCACAAAAGTGGGGCATTGCTGCAGTTGTGTCAGAACTGTGAGACAACTCCAGCAATGTTCCTTTCACATGAGGAAAGCCCAATGTGAAAGGGCCATGAGGCAGGTGTAAGGTTTTGACGCATTGCCATCCGAGAAATGGCGCAGCAAAATCTCATCGATTTTGCTGCGCCACTCCTACTACCCTTTCTTGTAGGGGAACCCCCACCCTGCATACATTATACCTGACGCAGGTATAATGTAGCGCAGGGGTTTATGAAGTGATGCATCTGCCTAGATGCGTCACTTCGTGAATATGGCGCAACTTGATGCATTATTTACGACACAGCTGAGTCACTAAAAGTGACGCAACGGAGGCAAAAAAAGTGATGCAGGCCTTCAGAAATAAGGCCCTCTGTCTTCTTTGAAAAGGTGTGAAGTTGCCATTCTCTTTCATACCTCTGTACTAGTTACTGTTCAGAAAACATGATGGACCCATTGGTACATTACGTCTTCATCAAATTTAAAAATATGGATCAGATTTTGATTGTGGGGTCAGTGTATGCCTTAATCAGCATCGGGCATCCTTTTTCTTAACACTATCCAGACTGTTGACTGAGTTTTGGTTCCACCAAGACAATTATTGAGGGAGACTGGAATATAGCACTTGATCCCCATTTAGACCTTGTGACCCGATGGATAGGGCTAACACAAGGGATAGAGCAATCTTGAATGATGTAATGAGTGATCATGGTTTGAAGAAACCTTGACGGTTGTTACACCCTAGTGACAGGGAGTATATATTCATCTCCTGTGTCAATGGACTTGTTCGTACAAAGATTTCTTTGTAATTTCCAATGCCTCATTAGCCTTTGTGAGTGATTGTTGTATTGTGCCTGAGGAATCTCTGAACATGCCCTAACAGTTTTGGAATTGGATTTAGGACACGTGTCTCCAGCATCAAAGCATTGGGGACTGAATGTCTCCGATTACCGTTCCCAGAAGAGTACTGGCTATTACTGGGAAACCAAACCTCTGAGGCGGAAGCCGGAGGTGTTATTCGCTCGCTTTTTAAAACTGTTTAAATTTTTGTGTTGTAACTGATTTTAACTTGGATCGCACCTTGAGCTCTTCTCTGGGCTAATCGCCAAGCAGGCACCCCACAATCAGCGGATCTAGCGCTGCTTCGTGGGATAGTTGTTTCACGGCCGCCATCGCTGCACACGCGAGGCCACGCCCACCTGACAGGCCACGCCCCCCCCGCCTATAAAAAGTGCTGATTGATAGCGCGCCCATTGGAAACCAAACCTCTGAGGCGGAAGCCGGAGGTGTTATTCGCTCGCTTTTTAAAACTGTTTAAATTTTTGTGTTGTAACTGATTTTAACTTGGATCGCACCTTGAGCTCTTCTCTGGGCTAATCGCCAAGCAGGCACCCCGCAATCAGCGGATCTAGCGCTGCTTCGTGGGATAGTTGTTTCACGGCCGCCATCGCTGCACACGCGAGGCCACGCCCACCTGACAGGCCACGCCCACCCCCCCTTTCCCTAAATGTGCTTCCCACGCAAGCGCAGCGGACGAGCGCAGCGGGCGCGCCGTTTGCGCGCCAAAGGCGCGCCTAATGCAAGCCCGTCTTCGCCCGTCCTCGCCAAGTCATCGCCTCTCGCCAGTCCCCCTGGCCTTTCTCCATCAGTACCCCTTCATTATGACAGGGAACAACTACTTGCCGGGAATCCTGGACGGTCCTGCGCAAACATTACAGGTACGCTTGGTCTCACCTGCCTTCAATGTCAAACTTGTGACCTTACTACGGCCAACCCCCACACTTTTCGACAGCTACTAGAGCCTGCCGATACTACCCCCATCACGATTCTCCATCTTAACGTCAGGTCACTATCCAAACACCACCTTGAGGTCAATACCCTCATACAGAGCGAAAACCCTGACGTCCTCTTCCTCTGTGAAACCTGGTTATGGGACGGCACCTCTGCCATACCTAACCTCACGCTACCAGACGACTATCTTATGTCGACCATTAATAGGGATGGAAGAGGAGGAGGTATCGCCATAATTTATAAGAAACAGTTTTCATGTTCATTCGCCAAGGAAGAACTGCCCGACTGTGAAAGTGCATATTTAAAATCATAATAAATTCCAACTTCACTGTGTCGGGCCTCTACATCTATCGCCCCCCTGGCCCTGCTTCAAAATTCATTGAGGCTCTACTCGAGACAGCAAACTCTCTAGTAACAAAAAACTCTAACTTTACCATCCTAGGCGATCTCAACCTTCACTTTGACCTGCTAAATGACGCCACGATCAAAAATCTTCTCGCTGATCTCTCTGCCTTGCAATTTAATTCCCTCATTCTAGCTCCAACACATCTAGCTGGTCATATTCTAGACCCAGTATTCACAAACATTGAAGAACTTAAAGCAGAGACACCCTTACCAATGGGATGGACAGACCATCACCTTATCAAACTGTCCATTCTAGTCAACAAAATTAGGCACAAAACTGCACCAATTCGTCGTCTAAAAAGACCATGGCACAAACTTTCAATCAGCGATCTTCACACCACCCTTGGGGATTTCCACCATGACACCAATTCTGATATCAACGCAACCTATAGCGCGTTTCATGACTGGATCACCGGAGGACTTGACGCCCTCATCCCAGCAAAATGGACGAAAGGACGCAACTCACCGTCCAACCCATGGTATAATGACACCCTCAAAACTATTCGCAAAGACTGTAAAAAAGCCGAGCGCTTATGGAGAAGGGAATATAACAACGAAGAAAAATCCAACTATCTACTAAAACTAAAAACGTACCATAAAGCCATCCGTGCTGTGCGAACTGCCTTCTATGCAGACATAATCGAATCCAGCCCCACCCCTGCCAAAGAAGTTTTTAAACTCGTTCAAGAACTTCAGAGCGGCAAATCCCCCCTCCCTAGTATCTCCTCCGCACAACAATGCGAAGATCTTGCTACGTTCTTCGTCGACAAGGTACAGAAAATCTATACTTCTTTTCCTCAGCGCTCCCGCAGCCCTTCCAAAAACCCTACTCCTTCCCCCAACCATACTACCATGACTCACATCCCGAAAATTTCCATTGACAACCTTACCAAACTATGCCGGAAAGTTAAATCTGTTTCGCCGGCAGACCCTATGCGCCCGGCCCAATTTTTAGAGTCACTTAACTTTTTTCTACCTTCACTTACCTCTATTCTGAACCTCTCCTTCACATCAGCAAGTGTACCACCTGCCTGGAAGCAAGCGTGGGTTTCACCCATTATCAAGAAACCCACCTTAGATTCATCTAAACCGGAGAATTTCCGACCAATCTCCCTGCTCCCATGGCTGTCCAAACTTGCTGAAGCACATGTGAACAGTGCTCTATCCCAGCACATGGTCCAAAACATCATCCTGGACCCATCTCAAAATGGGTTCAGACCAGGCCATAGTACTGAGTCTGCTCTCCTGGCCACCACAGAGCACCTCCGAACGATTTTAGATGCCGGTCAAAGTGCTGCGCTGATTCTTCTTGACCTCAGCGCGGCCTTTGATACGGTGATAGAGATCAGGGTATGTAAATTATTCCCACTACCACGGATAGAGTAATCTCACAGTTACACGCACATACATTCATCATACGCTAGGGCCCATTTCACTAACATACGCTCAAATACTCTACTGGTAATAAACCTGTGGGAAGAAAACTCCTAAACCACCCTGCATCTATATCGAGGACGATAGGACCTAATTATAGTGATTGTCCTTAAACATACTCTATATAATCTATACAATAATGATCAAAAATGTACACAATAATTGACAAGGAAGAATATTCAACACCATGTTTAAAAATTATATTGCTTTATCTAAATTAGTCAAAGGAAATCAATCAGAATAATTCAGTTCTCATAGTTACCTATTCTAACTAAGTGTCAGAACGGGTCAGGACAAGTCTCTCGGTAAAAGTCTCTCAAGACAAAGTCCCTTCAGCATCGATCCTCAGCAACGCAGGTTCACGTGGCAAAGGCAAAATGGCAAGTGGCAAATCCCTCCCTAAGCTAACAATTTTTATAGTGAAAATTACAATGGAAACACACATAAAGTTTGCGAAATACACTGAATCACTGAGCAGAGCGAGAAGGAAGAAATGTAACATTGCTACATCTGAAAATCTCCGCTCAGGAAAAGTCACAGGACGAAGACTACGGAACAGGAACCAAGAAACTATTAAAGTATCTAGTTTGTTCAACTTCCCTCGACAGCCGAGCCACAGTTCATTGTTCATTTCTAAAACTCCTTTGTTTCCCAAGGACGTTCCATTTCTTTTGGAGATCCTCCAAAACTGCTGCTGTCCTCATGGAAAGTTTTTCTTACAAGGACTATGGTCAATTGACTTCAGGACCATTTCCAGCAGGGGTCTCCCTCGTCACATCGTTCATTTCACAAATCATAGGCAGGCTTCATAATTCAGCCATCTTTACACAGGCCTCCATAGGCCACAATAGACCATCTTAATTAAAGAGACAAAATAAACGTTACTACAGCATAGTGATTAAACAGTGTTAACCCCACTAATACCCTTATGTGTATGCATCTATCTAGCTTTTGCAACATAAAAAAGCATTAATTCAGACAGCGTTTTGTGCTCAAAATAAACAGCACACAGCAACGTTTAAACATGAAAACTTGCACGTTATTTTTTAGAAAACGGAAACAGCACACACATGCTAACCCTCGTGTAACTTTCTCTTATGTTAAGACAAACGGATTGATTAATAAAAAACACACTTGCACAAGACAAATAATTAATTGTTAATTATTAATAATTAGTAAAACGCATAGACATACTAGAGCTTCAAAAGCCCCTGAATTTTCTAAATGAAAACTCTGCTCCAGCAATCCCCCCTTTGGTGATTTTATCACCAAATAAACCCAAAAAAAAAGATTAGTGAAAATTTAGTCCCATTTTAGGAGAAATCAGAAATGTCTTTTCCCCTTACACAACATTAAACACCAGTCACTCTTTCATCATCCCTTTTTGTCTCTAAGTAAACACTCTCCCTCAATTCTTCTAGTTCAATTTCTTGAGGTTCTCTCTTCAACCTTTTATTTTTCTTTTCCTTATTCAATTTCTTTCTCCCTCCCCTGTTTTTACAACACACACACACCAATCTTATTATTAATAAAGCCACAATTATACAAGACAAGGGAAACAATATTCTACCTATAATAGTACTACCTATCTTTGCAATAAAATCCTTAACAGCTATCATCTTATTAGCTATTTTAGTCCACAAACTCCCAGCTTCAAGTGGTACTAATTCTTCATGCAAATTAGTAATATTTCTGATATAGACCTTCAGGTCTTTACTTTCGTCAGGAATGTAAGTGCAACAATGTTGAACTTTCAGCATTCCACAGACTCCACCCTCCTTGGCCAATAGAATATCAAGGGCAAGTCGATTTTGCATAGACATGGCACGTACGGCACTTAATTCCGTATTCACCAAAAGAAACCCTCCTGCGGTATTTGTCGATAAGCGATCAACCACTGTGGACAGTTTCCGAATTCCATAAGCATTTAAAGAAATTCCCACTGCTGGAATCAAAACCCCAAAAATATCACCCACAATTTCAGACCAAGTTTCTCTCTTAAAACGTGTTAATAAGTTCACCTAGCTCGTCATGAATGTTCCCTACACCTCCTCGGGGGTCTTCCACAATCTGTCCCTCTCTATCTTCTTCTGACCCTACTTCTTCAGGTATAATCTCAAGTGGTTCTTCAAACTCCTCCTCTTCTGAGTAAGGAGTAGTCTCTGTGTGATTTTTCTTTTCTTTTCTTTTTCCTCCACTGCTACTTGAAACTTCAGGCTCTTTTACAGAATCTGATCTTCTCTCTGATACTCGCAGTGATTCTCTTGAAGCTCTCTCTGCTTCTTTTCTCACTGATTCCGTATCTTCAGTATCTTCACCATCACTAGAATCTGACTCTTCAAAATACTCTTTACCAGTCCCTTCTTTTGGGTTTGGAACTCTCAGAGTATGACTTGCATGTACCCAGTGCTTTACTCCAGCACACTTTACTGCAGTCGTCGTAGTTAGAATAACTTGTCTCGGCCTTCCCCACCTTGGAATCAAGCAATTTCTTCTTCTGTGCACCTTAATCCTTACCCAGTCTCCTGGACTCAGATCATGGGCTTGCTTCTTCTCAAGTGTGGTAGCTTCTTCTCCAACCTGGTGAAACACAGAATGAACTGCGTCAGCCAGGCCTTCTAACCCAAAATCATGTCATCAGTTATTGTCACCAACTTATTGACAGGCACGAATGCATGGCGCATAGCACGTCCCATGATTATCTTGTGCGGGCTCAAACCTGTAGTTCTATCTGGAGTAGATCTCATTGTCATCAGAACTAGAGGCAAAACATCTGGCCATTTCATGCCAGTGGCTAAGCACATCTTTCCAATCCTATTTTTGATTGTGCCATTAATCTGCTCAACCACACCAGAAGCCTCTGGTCGGTATGCACAATGTAGCTTCTGCTGTATTTTCAATGCTTCACAAATTAAACTTATGAGCTCATTTTGAAAGTGTCTACCTCTATCAGACTCAACTGTAACTGGAAACCCGTACCTAGGAATCAACTCTCTCAACAGTAACTTTGCCACTGTTAATCCATCATTTCTTCTAGTCGGGTAAGCTTCCACCCACCTTGAAAACAAACAGACTACCACTAGAACATACCTCAGTCTGTTCACTTGGGGCATTTCAATGAAATCAATTTGCATTCTTGTAAAAGGACCTCCTTCTCTGCCAATTGTCCCTAGACTCACCACTGTCTTTTTCCCAGTGTTAAATTGCTGACAAATTAAACACCTTTGACAGATGCTTTCTGCAATTGTCCTGAACTTTGCATTGTACCAGGTCTGTTTGAACGACCGGACCATTGCGTCTCTCCCCAAATGTCCCTGGCCATGATACATCCTTGCCATTGACGACAAGATTGAGTTTGGCATCACTGGTCTGCCATCTCTGTAGACCCAAACATGGTCTGTTTCTCTTGGAGCACATCCTGCCTTAATCCAATCTTGTTTCTCTTCTTCTCCTGCCTCATCTTGTTACTGCTTCACTTCATCCCACGTCTCTAAGACATTAGTAAACAATACAGAGAGAAAAGACATTTCCCCTTCTCTGTCCCTGTTGATGGACTGATTTGTCTTGGCGCAGTATTGCGCAACATCATTGGCGTACCTGTTTCCAATCGTTATAAAATCCTCCCCCTGACCATGGGCAGCACATTTTACAACTGCTAGCTCTTTAGGCAGCTGTATCGCCTCAAGCAATTTTCCAATCAATTCAGCATTCTTTATCGGGGTTCCACCTGACGTCAAGAAACCTCTTTGTAGCCAAAGTTGGCCAAAATCATGCACCACTCCAAATCCATACTGACTATCAGTCATCACAGTCGTTCTCAAATCTTTCCCAATCTCACAAGCTTTCGTCAATGCCACCAATTCAGCAACTTGCGCAGATTTCACTCCTTTCAATGGCGATGCTTCCATGACCTCTGAAACTTTGCACACTGCATATGCTGCACATAGCACACCATTATCATTTCTCAGGCATGATCCATCCACAAACAACACATGGTCATTCTCAGGTAAGGGAATATCCCTTATGTCTGGTCTTGGTTTTGTACAGTACTCAAGCACATCCAAACAATCATGATCATCTTCCATCTTTATACGCACATTTTCAATATCCGGCAAGAGTGTCGCTGGATTCACATTCACACATCTCTCAAGAGTCACATTTGATGCTCCCACAATCACTTTTTCGTACTTAGTCAACCGACTATGTGACATGTACTGAGTTCTGCTTCTTGTCAAAAGAATCGCCACATTGTGAGGTACGAATACCCTTACAGGATATCCCATTATGATTCCCTCACTCTGTTCCAGGCTTCTGCATGTTGCAGCCACAGATTTTAGACAACCTGGTAAACCCACAGCTACAGGGTCAAGTGTCGATGAGAAGTACGCAATAGGCCTTCTCAATTGTCCATGTTTCTGGATTAACACTGAAAGTGCACATCCATTTCTCTCACTGCAGTACAGTTCGAATTCTTTTTCATAGTCAGGCATACCCAAAGCTGGAGCTTCACACATTTTACTTTTAAGCTCTTCAAATGCTGCCAATTGTTCTGCATCCAGTTCCAATGGGTCTGACATCTCACTTTTTGTCAATTTAATCAGTGGCTTTGCTATCAGCGAAAAATTAATTATCCACTGACGACAATATCCCACCATACCCAGGAACATTCTTACTTCTCTCTGGGTTTTTGGAGCTTTCATTTCTCTGATTATTCTGATCCTGTCAGTAGTCACTTTTCTCAGACCTTTTTCAATATTGTGTCCAAGATAATGCACCTCTTTCTTGCAAAACTGCAATTTGGCTGGAGATACCTTTAACCCTCCATCTCCCAGATGATTCAGTAAAGCTATGGTATCTACTTCACAAGCTTCACGTGTCTTTGATGCCACCAATAGGTCATCAATATATTGAACTAGTACTGAGTTCTCAGGCATGATTAAACTTTCCAACGATTTTTTCAATAACTGATTGAATATCGAAGGACTCTCCGTATACCCCTGTGGGATACGACACCATGCTAAAATACGCTGGCCAAACCTAAATGCAAAAATCGGCTGGCTGTCATGATGCAATGGAATTGAAAAGAACGCATGACACAAATCAATCACTGTATACCACTCAGCATCATGTGGAATTTGATACAGAATCACTGATGGATTTGGCACAATAGGACAACATGCCACCACAATTTGATTAACTTTTCTCAGATCTTGCACGATCCTAAATTTGCCATTAGGCTTCTTCAGCCCCATTATCGGTGAATTACACGGGCTACTCAGTAGTTCTCTCAGAACTCCCTGCTGAATCATTTTCTCAATTATAGGAGTTATCCCTTCAATTATTTCTGGTGTCATTTTGTACTGAGGAATGTTAGGATAGGTAATTCCCTCTTTCACTGCAATTTTCACTGGATCTACATTATTCATCAATCCCACATCCTCTCCAGTAAAATCCCAAACTACTCTTTTCACTGTGTCTCTCAGCTCTTGAGGCAAATCCTCCGGATTAAACACAGCAAATGCACCAATTAACTCACTCTCTCTATTTTCTAGAGTCATTCGGTAGAAAACATCATCATCTGGTGTCTCAAAAGCTATTCCATCCGGTGTACAGAAAATTGTGCAGTTCATTTTGCACAACAAGTCCCTACCTAACAGGTTCACTGGACTCGTGTCACAGACAATTAATCTGTGCATGTCTGAAAATTTCCCTATCTGTACTCTTACTGGTTCAGTAAGACGTGTTCTAATTTGTGTGTTTGCTACACCAACTACTTGGATTGCTTCATCCGAGAGAGGAAGATTTCTAACATCTGTTGACCTGACAGTTGATCTTGTCGCACCTGTGTCTACCAAAAAAGTAACACTCTCCTCATTTATTTTCCCATCCACAAATGGTCCTGCCTGGTCTATTTCTAGAGTTGCACCAAGTATGCACTCTTCCTCCTCTCTTCGGCACCGTCAATAATCACCCTCAGACTCACTCCCTTCACTCTTTAACAAGTACTGTTGTACCTGGTTAGAACGTCTTGGTTTGTTTACCTGTTCATCATTGTAGAATCCCGAATCCTGATTATACTTTTGTACCCCTCTATTCTGCGGCAAGGGCGGTTTTGGCTCTTGACTCTGCTGTCTCACAACTTTCTGTTGTTGTTGCTGTTGATTATTCCCTTCATTCTGCACCTGTTGATTTAAGGATTTACCCTCATTATTCACTAATGGTGGATTAGGATATTCAGATCTCCAATGTCCCAGTTGGCCACAGTTGTGACAAGGAAACTTTTTCTTTGCTTCCTCAAGACTTCCCTTTCCTTTCCCTGCATACCTAGGTCTATTCCCCGCATTATTTCCTGGATTATTTGCCTGTTCCACCAACTGTGCTTCCTGTCTATCTGCAACTTTCACTTGTGCCCACATTGCTTTCTCTTTCAGCTTTCTTTGTTTTGCTTCAATTTCATCACTGAAGTATTTTGCATGTCTCAGGATCTCATCTACCTTTTTACTCTGCCAATCCACTGTGTGTTCACGAATTCTCTCACCAATTTCAGGTCTTAGACCATACACAAATCTGTATACAAAATGACTCAAATCTTTGTCACCCAGGTGTTCATCTCCACTGAATTGTTTAAAAGCCAGTATCAGCCTCTCGTAAAAAGCATGAACTGATTCTTTTGCTTCCTGTTGTGTTCGATCTATCTTAACCCAGTCTGTCTCTTTTGGAGGAACTTTACTCTTCAGGTATACCATCACCTGATCATACTTCCTCATTACTTCTGGATCTGGTGCCCCTGTTCTTGGATCTCTTGGATACTCCTCAGTAGGCCAACTCACAACTATTTTACATTCAGTCCATAAGTCTGCTGGAACAATTATATCAAACAGACTATTCAGGTCAACCCACAGCACTTTTGACAATTTCACAAACCTGTCTACCTGCCTATACCACTCGACGGGCTTTTCTCTCAATCGAGGGAAATCATTCGTAAATGATAAAATATCCTGTCTGGTCCATGGAACATGTACATATCCTCCTCCAGGTATTTCTCTCATGGGATAATGCTCCACACGTTTCTCCTTTTCTCTCACTGGAAATGCTGAATAAGTTGTTCTATCTTTAGATTCATCTCTTTTCTTATACCACCTATCCTTCCACTTTTCCACATCGCCCCATCTTCGCAATAATGCTATCATTTCCTTGATCTGTCCTGTTCTACCAGTAGCATTCAAATTTTCTATGTCTTTCTCTGTGAAATCCATCCTGTAGGTTTTCTGTAAAGCCTTCACTTTATCAATGTCAATTCCCTGCTCATTTGCTATCGCTCTTAGTCTATCATGTGTATTTCTTGCTCTCCAGGTGATACTTTTACACATAAACATCAGCTCACCATCATGATGACTCTTCAGGATTTCTGTTGGAACTGTTCCTGTCACAAGTTCTTCTAATTCTATACGCAACCTAGCCACATCAATAACTTGTGAATCTTTATCCTTTTTCTGAAGAACTTTCATCCAATCATTTAAATCATCAACTGTTATTTCAGCAGTTTTTCTCACTGGAACCACTCTTTTCTGCGGTTCTAAAATTGGCATCCCTGAACAACTAGGTTCACTAGCATCCAATATTTCACTACATGTGTCATGTCTGGTTTGTCTCAGGTCACTTCTCCCTGTTCTTTTATCTGAATCTCCTGAAGGACCAACTGAATTTGTCAAATCATTCGCAACATATGGAACTACCAGTCCATTTTCACCTGTCCTCTGTTTATCAAACATAGGAATAACCGGACCTATAGTTACAGGCACCGTAACAGCTTCCAGATTCTTCGTTAACTCCCTAATTTTCTCAGTCAGTTCTGTTGTCGTTTTGGCTAATTGTCTGGCATTTTCCTCACTACCTCGATTCTCTTTTTCCCTGAAAGAATTACTACCTCTTGATTCAGGTGTCACTTTTTCTTTCTCAATAATACAGACTGTATCTCTTATCGGAGAAACAACGGGTGTACTCTCATCTGGTTCTGGTCTATATGGAGGTGGTCTCTTGTAAATCATGTCATTCAAGACCTCATCCTCATACTCTCCATATCTTCTCATATCTGACTCAGGAACCCTTTCTGCTCCCCCTTCAACTGTTCTCATCGGATATAATCCCTCTGACATATTAGCATCTCGCCATCTCTTCATTCGATCATGATGTGTTTCACGATCATGTCTCCTCCCAAACATATGCCTGTAATACCCTCCAGATCTTTGCTTTTCTCGCTCATGAACTTCCTCTTCCCATTCCACTAAAGCCTCAAACTGTGTAGGTCTCGGCTTCGGGTCTAAGCATGACATCTTTTCCCGTAAATTTCTCAACACGGCCAAATTAAATGAACCATGTTCTGGAAATGCTAGAACACCATCTTCTTTAGTATACCTAACCCAGTTCTGCAACCATATACAGGTATGTAATCCATATTTCGCAGCCATGAAGGATGCAGGTGTTTTCGCTGGAGGTAGCAACTCACCCTCTCTCGTTTTGTGGTAAATAATTTAATTACCGGAACTTAATTTGATGCGGAAAATTAATAATATTAGCTCAGAAAAATAAGAGGCAGAATCCGTGGTATTAGAGGTTCGGAACGGGCTTTATTCCAAAATCAATTCGAATTGATGGACTCCATATTCCATCACCATGAAGGTTCAGGAAGTGAAGGACCATACTTTATTGACAGGTAATCATTTTTATACAATAGGCTTTACAGTGAAACAGATGCAGGAGGCGTAACAATTGATAACAAAGATAAAACATACATGCGTAACTAAAAGTGGGTGTAACTAGGCGTAACTTAAAGAACGTCATTAGGTATGATGTCACAAGTAGGTGGTACCATGAAAGAATTTCGCAATGTCAGCAGAAATACTCGGCAGAGATGTGCGCGCAGCAGTATGACGTGTGATTGACGTGCAACTAGGGGGTGAAGGGGACTTGACATTTAGCTCTACATGTGGAGACAGAAGTCTGGGGGGTCAAGTCAACCTAATCCCAAATCATATCTAACATCCTATGTTTAAAGAACTATGTTATCCAAAAAAGAAAGGTCTTTCGAACAAAATCTATTCTATACTGACTGTGAGTGCGTGTACTAGCGTCTAAGTGTCTACACTAGATGCGAGGGCAGAAATCTTCCATAGTAACAGGGCTATGAATTACTTGCATAAAGACAGAGAAGCCGGGCCCTTTGCTCGGTAGCTGGAAGAATGTTTACTTAAACTACTAGACAGGAATGCATTGGATAGGGAGCGGAGCAGATAATCTCGAAGGTGAAATACAGTTTTTGGCAGGCAACAGGCTGGAGTCAGGCACCGTTAGCCGCGCAGGGAGTAGGACAAAGTTCATGGATACAGATGCGAGCTCAGACTGGAGCTTTCAGAGGCAGAAGGCAGGAAAAGGCTTAATGGCAGAATCAGGGCCTACTCGCCTGGACTGTAAAATGGGATAAATGAACCATATAAAGCCGGTGGCCTTTCATACTTAGGAATAGAATATCCGGCCCATTCATGGCGGATCTGAAAGAGGACATGTTGACGGTGGACGCACATGTGTTTGCGTCTTCATAACTGGAACTGGAGGAAACATACATGTACTCGTGATTTATACATGAAACCGTTGGGGTCCAAGATAGGGGACATAACTGACCATAAAAATCCATATTTCCACATTCCCTCCTTGTCCCCTACTTGCCCTTAAGAGATATCAATCTTCATCAATCCGTTGATCTGTTCATATAGCATCATTTGTTCTTCTTTCTTCCTCCGGGATGAATGAAATCTTGGTGGTGGAATACACGATGTGGCACACAGACCACAAATCGCTGGTCCACATTGTAGGCATAAGCAGCAACTGAATAGTATGAGAAAGCCAATACCTAGGAAGGATAGGACCCTCCATCCAAAGGTTGACAATACACTCCAAAACCAACCGGACCAAGTCCAGGTGCCTGGATTCTGGTGTATCTGGCTTACAATCTTATGAAGGCGAGTTATGGCTTTATATACAGATGGCGAATTTTCTGGTATGAAAATGCAACAGCTTGATCCGATGACCCTACAAGCTCCGCCCCTATCGGCCAGGATGACGTCAAGGACAAGACGATTTTGAAGCACAACAATCCGCATAGCAGACTGCTCTTCTGTTAAATTGCCTAAGGCGGAAATAGTTTCGTTCACTACTGCTTCAAGGGTTCTTGTTAATCTACGTATCAGCTTACTATTGGTAACTGTACCTATATAGGGAAAGATACCTTTATTGAAATCTGTGTATTTTTCCCATGCTGTCTCAGTGTAATCGACTATTGGGAGATCTCTCCGTTCTCTATTGTGTACTAAATGATTATTTCTGTGATAATCAGGAGGAGCTAGGAAAACAGGTGGCAAAAGGAATCCGATGTAGCAGGTACCATCCCAATCTAGAGGCAAACGTATATATGCAGTCTGACCACATATGAAGTAGGAATGGCGAGAAGCTCTAAATGTAGACTTGCCTTGATCACTGAATTCTATTACAGTGGTGCATCTACTATGGCCCATATGTATGGAACCATTCTTTCTTACACATAATTCACCTTTAACTGGAAATACAGACATAGCGGGCAAAATTGGTGCAGCTTCAGATTCAACATTCAGGATCATGAGATTAAGCGTGAAATTCCCTAATCCATATACCTCATTTTCTAGATCAGTTCCTGTTCTTTTGGGAAGTCCCTCCTTGTTAGGGTAACAGACTTTGAGTAAAACTAAGTTCAGGTTTCCCCATACCCAGTTGTCTTGATCCACTGCAGAATTCGAATCTAGGGAATTAATTAAACTAAACCATGCTCCACAGGAGCCATTGTGTGTGAACGGATATGGAAAGAGAGGCAGAATTCCGTTATAGTTCTGATAGGGAGGGAGTCGGCCACATATCCAACAATTTGTAGCATTGCTAGCCTGATGGGAATGATGTAACATGCTAATGAAAGTGTTATTGCGCAGCGCAAATCTATAGGACAACTCATGCGGGGGTAATTCACTAAAGGAATGTTCGGCAGTAACATTGTAAACATGTTTAGAAATAGGATAATATATGTGCAACAATATACTTGCAGTGATTATTAAAAGACTTAAGAAAAACAAAATTAATAACGTCACTGTGCAATGACTACGCAGTGATTTACAGTACGCATGTTGTTTCAATCGCATTTTTCGGTTTCTTTCTCTATTCAGGTCTAGAGGATACATGTCAGAGACAAATTCGACCGATTCACCTTGGAGAGGACTTAAACAATCAAATTGTCTGACTTGTTAGACCTTAGTTTTAGTTTATATTGTTCCTTGTCATTCAGTTCAACCAAAGGAAGCTTTGAGTCAATCGGTGAAGACACGCGAGGTGTATCGTTTACATCGGACGGTAGTCCATGAAATTTCTTGATATGACTTGAATGTATCCAGCCTTTTCGACCTTCGATCTTCACGGCTGTCCTCGTGGTTAACAGTACGAGTTGAGGCGATTTCCACCTAGGATCCAGCTGAGACTTCCGGTCAAAGTTCCTCACTAACACCAGGTCCCCGGGAATTACGTCATGGGGTTTCACCTCGGTGTTGTCGGGAAAGGCTGCAGCTACCTGTGAACGACAAGATTGTAGTGCAGACATCAAGGAAGCCAGGTAATCTGTCAGCATATTACAGTCAACATCAGTTATTTTGCGTGGTATAGGCGTCCCCCACATATTTGGTGGTCTACCGAAGATCACCTCATAAGGGGATAGCCCTGTTCGAGAGTGCGCTACCATTCTCATGTAAAAGAGTGCAACTGGTAAGGCTACTACCCAGTCGACACCTTTCTCTCTACATATTTTGGACAATCTAATTTTCAAAGTTTGATTATGTCGTTCCACGAGACCTGCTGCCTCGGGGTGTCGGACACAGTGAAATCTCCACTGATAGCCTAACAAAAGTGAAACGTGTTTCATTAGTTTGGATGAGAACGGCTGGCCGTTATCTGAGTAGACAACACGTGGTAAACCGTACCGTGGGAAGAATTCTCGAACCAACTGTTTGGCAGTAGTCGGGGCAGTGTAATCTGAGACCGGGTATGCCTCTGTCCAACGGGAAAGAGCACAGACAACTACGAGAACATATTTGAATCCTCGACATCGTTCCATCTGGATATAATCCATCTGGAGGACTTCAAAAGGGTGATCAGGAGGCTGAAATCCACCTTGTTCTACGGGAATGCTTTTACCTGGGTTAAACTGACAACAGATCATACAGGTACGAACTTTTTGTTTAGCTGCTGCTCGTAAATGTTTGTTGAACCAAATGTGTTGAATACTGTCTAGCATAGCTTTTTCTCCTAGGTGCGCTGGACTATGTATTGTATTAATGATAACCTGGACCATTGAATCAGGAAGGAACCACACAGATTTTTCCTTCGTCATCCATCCTTGATCCGTTTGGATCCCTCCTAATTCAGTCCATTTCTTTATTTCATCTGGTGTAGCATGTGTCTGTATGTCAATTACGTCAAGAGCGGGATCCTTAACCGTCATGCAATGTGTTGGTGTCGGGACTATTGTCTTTGTCATGTCAGATGTGTGAGTTTGAGCAGTCTGTTTAGCTGTTCTGTCAGCTAGATCATTGCCTTGGGAAATGATATCAGTAACTTTCGTATGAGCTTTACATTTCATAATTGATATTGCAGTGGGTAGATGTATTGCATCTAATAAGGCATGAATGAGGGGTCCGTGCTGAATGTGGGCACCGTGAGAAGTTAAATAACCTCTCTCTTGCCACAGCACGCCGAAGTCATGTACAACTCCGAATGCATAACGTGAATCAGTGTATATGTTGACTTTTTTATTTGTGGCTTGAATACAGGCTTGTGTCAGAGCGATGAGCTCTGCTGCTTGAGCGGACAAGGTATTTATGCAATTTGTTTCAATGACTTCAGTGTCTGTTGTGACTGCGTAAGCGGCCACTAGCTCTCCTGTATTTGTTCTCATACATGAACCATCTACATACAACGTCAGGTCTGGGTCTGACAATGGGACGTCTGTCAAGTCTTGTCTAGGTTTCGTCGTGATAGTGATAACTTCAATACAATCATGTGCTAGTGGGTCTGTTCCGTTTACTGGTAACAGTGTGGCAGGATTCAATGTACTACAACGTCTGATTTCTATGTGTGGCTGAAACAATGTTAGTTCGTAACCCGTGAGTCTTGCTATAGTCAAGTGTTGTGTTTGTGTGCGGTTCAAGAGAACCTCTACTGCATGTGGTACTTGTACTGTCAATTGGTGTCCTAACACTATGGCATCGCTTTGTCGGATTGCTAAAGCTGTCGCTGCCACTGATTTCAGGCACGCAGGCAGAGCCTGAGCTACGGGATCTAATGTACTAGAAAAATAAGCACATGGTTTGTGTGATCCTGCTTGTTCCTGTGTGAGTACTGACAAGGCAGTACCTTCGCGTTCTGTAACAAAGAGTGTAAACTGTTTATTGTAACATGGTGTTGCTAAAACAGGTGCTTGACATAAAGCTTTCTTTAGGCTTTCAAAAGCTTGTGTATGTTCCTGAGTCCAAGGGAGGACAGTCGATGTGGCTACCTCCTGTGTTGTCAACTGAATGAGTGGTTTTGCTAGAAATGCATACTGAGGGATCCACTGCCTACAATATGAAGTGAGGCCTATGAAGGCCCGCACCTTCTTTTGTGTCTTGGGTATTGGCATGTTAGCAATTAACTGGATGCGATCTGGTGTAAGCTGCCTTCCCTCCTTGGACAGCGAGTGCCCAAGGTAAACAACTCGCTGGACACAGAATTGCAGCTTAGAAGGGGACACCTTGTGCCCCTTTTCAGCCAAAAATTGTAAAACCGTCAGTGAGGCTTTTTCACATTCATGTTCGCTTCTAGCGGTGATCAGTAGATCATCGACATATTGAAGCAGGGCAGTGTTGACTGGCATGTGGATACTGTCAAGTTCTCGTTTCAGTGCTTGGCTATAGATGCTGGGGCTTTCTGTGAATCCTTGAGGTGCGCGTGTGAATTTAAAGCTTCGTCCATTTAAACTAAATCCGAACAAGTATTGGCTTTCCGGATCTATTGGGACGCTGAAAAAGGCATTCTTGAGATCAATTACAGTAAAGAATGTTGCTTCGGAATCAATGGCTGTCAGTAATGAAGAAATGTCTGGGACTACGGGGTATTGTGGTACAATACATTTATTTAATTCGCGCAGATCAATAACCAATCGATATACTGGCGGGGCTTTTGGATCAATTCGTTTTAGAATCGGAATTATCGGTGAATTACATACATTGGAGTCGGTTTCCACAACCACTCCTTGGGTAATAAGCTCGTCAATGATTTGCAGTAAAGCCACTACAGCATCTGGGGGTAACTTGTATTGTCGCATTCGTGGTAGTACCACTCCTGCCTTTAGTGTGACTCGATATGGTGTAATGTTCATGCAACCAACATCTGTAGGGCCTTGTGCCCATAGATGTGTGGGTAAAGTCTGCAGTCGGTCATCCATGTCTCGGGACACATAGTGCCCTTTGAAATCACGTAAAAACAATCTTACTCCTTCCGGAGAACAACATATTATAGCTCCTAGGGCTTTCAATGTTTTTATACCTAACAGGTTTTCTGGACATGATTTAGTAAGCAATAAATCTGTAGTTCGTGTCAAGGGACCAATCGTAAGGGGAAGAGGCTGTGATACTTCGTTAATGATAGGTTTTCCTGAAAAACCAAGGGAAATATTCTGCGAGCCTGAGAGGGGTGCCCCTGGAACTTCACTACGTTTTATGGTTGTTCGGCTTGCCCCTGTATCAAGTAAAAATTTTCTATCTTGGCCTAATAGTTCACTGTGTACATAGGGTCCTTCCTGATCTACAGGGACCTCGATAAGGGGTAAGCCAACTTCCCTCTCTAGGCTGTTTCATGAGTATCGTTGATAATCAGGATAGTCATACTGTGCGGTCTGGTACATCTGTTGTGTCGTTGTTTGTGTGGCAGCAATAGGCTGCGGTGTTGGAGCTGACATAGACTGTTGCGGAGCTGGCATGGACTGTGCATGCTGCGGAGCTCCTTGTTTGTTCTGATCCTGTCTAAGTGGCCGTGGTCTTTCTTTTGTATTCCCTATGGCGATATTATGTTTTAAAACTGGACAATCGTGTACATAATGACCTGGCTGTTTACAATAGTTGCATGTCCCTTTTACAGGACCCGCTGAAACACTGGACTGTGTCATACCCTTTTTATGACCGTCAGCTGGAACTGTCTGGGAAACTAGCATTTTCATTTTCGTGTCTTTCATGCGTCTTTGTTCATGTTCTTGTTCCTCTCTAATTCTATTGTGATGGTACTGTAGCATTTGTAACATTTGTGACGGAGTGTTACCTTGCCAGGTACTCTCGAATTTCAATACTCTATTCTTAACTTGGGGCAAGGAATTTTCAACTAATTTTGTCACAAACAGATGTGGATACGATTCGCTACTTGCTTTTATTCCACTATTTATACCAAAACATTTTTTGAATCGGGCATAGAAATCACTAGTGTCTTCATCTGGTTTTTGTTTACAGGCTGAAATTGCACCCCAGTCTTCCTTTTTCGTAGTTAATAAACGTGGCAGTACCTGTACTAGTAAACCTGGTAGTGTTTTGGTCTTTTCCCCGAGCCCCGAGCCCTGAACCTGGACCTCGAGCTTTTTCTTCGTTTTCTAATGCTGTCCAATCTATCTTCTGGTCTCCCACCTCCCAATCCTTTTCCTTGAGTTTTTCGTAAATGCCCGCAGGCATTAATACCTTCAATATTGTCATAATGTCGGGATAGGTATATTCTCCCATGAGTAACATATCTTTAATTTCACGGTGGAAACCCGCTGGGTCTTTGTCATGACTGGGTACCACTTTCTTCATTTCTAATAGTTCTATTTTAGATATAGGTGTGTATACAAATACACGTTTAAACTGGTTGTCCTCACCTTTTATCGGGTGGACTTCGCGTAAGGGATTCTGTCTATCCATATAATACGTCGTTCTTTCCTTGATGGGCAGTGAGACATGTTCGGGACATACAAAAAGAATGTACTGCTTTCTGGATTCTAGTATTTCTCTAATTAACTCAGTACCTGAACCTCTCCATTTATTCGTGAGTAATTCAGTCAATATATCAGGTAAGGGGCCAGGATCGGAGTGTTGGCTTTTATATAATATAAGGAGTTGTTGAATCATATAGATACCAGCTAAACGCTGTTCATCTGGGGTGAGGTTCAAAAACGTGTGCGCTAGTGTATCATCACTATATTTTCCGGGACTATCAACCCAATGAACGGCTGACCTGGCTAATTCTTGTTCGTCCATAGAATCGAGTACATGATAACCCCTTCGTTCTCGGAGTAATTTGTCAGCGGCTTGGAACGAATGTTCGGGGGACCTTATATTTATTATAGGAGTTTGGAATTTTCTGCTATTATCTGGACGTATCGGACGTATCGGATCAGTAAAGCATCTAGTATTATTGCAAGATCTTCCTCTACCTACATAGGCCATGGTTTCTAACTGTCCTGTAGGCAGTTCTAATTCTTCCTCCTCCTCGGTTTGTTCAGGCTCGTCTACTGCTAATCTTTCTTCGTGTATTCGTTCTATTTCTTTGCGGATCTTTCGGCACATAGCTACTATACATGATCGTTTATCATGTCTCCCCTCTGATATATTCCGACTCCATGTGGTAAGAATTTGCATTTCTTCCGGATTTACCCCTGGTCGGTCTTGATTTCTGATCACACAGTTTATGAGGAAACGTAACAGTTCCCCCTGTATCTCCACTTTCTGGTATTCCATGGCTCTGTTAATACTCTCAGAATCTCGTCCTGACTGGACAAAGTGATATATACTTTCTAAATGTGTAGTCATTCCTGGTAGTCTCCCTAAATATATTGCAGCTCGTCGGATACGTAATGATGCCAGCAGCATTTCGTCCCCTTTTCCGGGCACAGGGTCATATCTACAATCTATTAAAAGTTCCTTGAGCGTGTCGGGAGTTACTAGTTTGGGCGTACGTTGGTGGGCTAATTCTTGAAAGGAAAGTTTATTTACTCTGGGTGGCGTGGAAAAAATGTTTGATGTACCTCCTGTAGCACCACCTGCGGTGCTGGATGTGAAAGGATTCGTTGAACGTGATATAGCAACCATAGGTGTGGATACAGATGTAGAAACAGATGTGCTTGCCGGAACTTGTGTCGGAGTTTGCTGTTGCGGAGGTACAGACGGAGGAGGGTCTTGGCGTTGAACCCCCTCGGCAGGCGGTCTATGTGGCGCAGCATTAGCATACTCGGGAGCTGCGTCGTCTAAATAAGAGGAAAGAAAAACATCTTCTGCGGTTCTGGGATGCCCTTTGGGATGTACTTTTATCGGAAACAACGGGGGTGGCAAGTCTTTTGGTATCTCCGGAGTAGCCTTAGGTAATCCTTCGGCCAGAAGAGGATACATACCATTCATAAGGGCATTTTCTCGAACTTTATTTGAATTCTCCTTACTTTTCTCTTCCTGTCTGAGCGCTTTTTCTGTACGTCTATATGATTCTTTACGCCATAATTCAATGGCATCTTTCTGTGACTGTCTAGCTTTCTTTTTCCATAATTCTTCCTCTACTTTCATGATGCAATCTGCATCCCAGGTCCCAGCTGCGGGCCACCTCTGACTTTCTGGTAATTCCTTGGTGTAATCTACCCATAAATCAAGAAATAATATGGCGTCTAGGCCATGTTTATGATACATGAAGTACCCTGGAGTGTCCCTAGGAGGAATGGGAACAGCTTCTTCGAGTACCCCTTTTCTAGTTTTTATCTGTCTTAATTTCGAAAAGAGCGGCATTTTGAGAACTGATCTGATACCTAATTTTGAACACGTTTAATACAACAAAACACAATAATGAACAGTCATTCACACCACAATATGCAGAACGTATTTAAAACATTTTAACATTTAACATTTAATGAACAACAATGATGGCCATTTAGGGAACTAGTCACTAAGCATAATACTCGGCACTAACTAGATAATTCTGAATTATATACTAGACATACTTGATATACTGCTAAACAGTACAGATACACTGCTGAAACAGTGCAGACCGGATTTGTGTACCCAAACCCGTCTTGACCGGCACAAACTATGTGCACGTCAGAACGCCTCCCCGACAATGGTACTCACCGGGTAGCTCGGAACGGAAGGCCTCGGAACTGAACTGGACTGGACTTGAACCGGACTGGACTCGACTCGAAACTTCGGAACCTCGGAAACTGGTGGGCCTCTGTATACCTCGGATCTTGCTCTCTCAGCTAGGCTCTGGTCGGGATACTTCGCACTTCTCACCGCCTCGTCTGGGTGTTGATCGCAGCCTCAGTTACCCCCGCTCGGCAGGAGGGAGATACAGGAAATCCTGTGGGTACGCGTTGTTGTCCGTCCAGCTGTGACAGGAGACCGGGCCTGCAACGCACCTCCGGCGCGTGAGATGAGGAAGTGTCCCTGTTCGGGCGCCATATATGTGGTAAATAATTTAATTACCGGAACTTAATTTGATGCGGAAAATTAATAATAATAGCTCAGAAAAATAAGAGGCAGAATCCGTGGTATTAGAGGTTCGGAACGGGCTTTATTCCAAAATCAATTCGAATTGATGGACTCCATATTCCATCACCATGAAGGTTCAGGAAGTGAAGGGCCATACTTTATTGACAGGTAATCATTTTTATACAATAGGCTTTACAGTGAAACAGATGCAGGAGGCGTAACAATTGATAACAAAGATAAAACATACATGCGTAACTAAAAGTGGGTGTAACTAGGCGTAACTTAAAGAACGTCATTAGGTATGATGTCACAAGTAGGTGGTACCATGAAAGAATTTCGCAATGTCAGCAGAAATACTCGGCAGAGATGTGCGCGCAGCAGTATGACGTGTGATTGACGTGCAACTAGGGGGTGAAGGGGACTTGACATTTAGCTCTACATGTGGAGACAGAAGTCTGGGGGGTCAAGTCAACCTAATCCCAAATCATATCTAACATCCTATGTTTAAAGAACTATGTTATCCAAAAAAGAATGGTCTTTCGAACAAAATCTATTCTATACTGACTGTGAGTGCGTGTACTAGCGTCTAAGTGTCTACACTAGATGCGAGGGCAGAAATCTTCCATAGTAACAGGGCTATGAATTACTTGCATAAAGACAGAGAAGCCGGGCCCTTTGCTCGGTAGCTGGAAGAATGTTTACTTAAACTACTAGACAGGAATGCATTGGATAGGGAGCGGAGCAGATAATCTCGAAGGTGAAATACAGTTTTTGGCAGGCAACAGGCTGGAGTCAGGCACCGTTAGCCGCGCAGGGAGTAGGACAAAGTTCATGGATACAGATGCGAGCTCAGACTGGAGCTTTCAGAGGCAGAAGGCAGGAAAAGGCTTAATGGCAGAATCAGGGCCTACTCACCTGGACTGTAAAATGGGATAAATGAACCATATAAAGCCGGTGGCCTTTCATACTTAGGAATAGAATATCCGGCCCATTCATGGCGGATCTGAAAGAGGACATGTTGACGGTGGACGCACATGTGTTTGCGTCTTCATAACTGGAACTGGAGGAAACATACATGTACTCGTGATTTATACATGAAACCGTTGGGGTCCAAGATAGGGGACATAACTGACCATAAAAATCCATATTTCCACATTTAACCTCTTTATCCTTGCTAAACCACTTTTTAACTTTTCCAAAGAATGTCTTTTTCTTTTTCTCTTCTTGGTAATACATTTTAGCGCTTACCAAAACTCTCTACTCTTTCCGTATTATAAATATACAATACGAGCTCTTCAACCAATAGCAGCGCGACTCACACTAACGCACCAATCCTGGAGCGTCTACTTCACTAAACAGCTCTTCCAATCCCTGCGCGACTTATACTAACGCACCAATCCTAGCGCGAACCCTATTCTGATCCACTATCCAATCAGAGCGCGGACTTTCTGACGTCAACAGTCGCTGCAGTCTCTGTCTCTTGTCTTCTGTCACTCGTCTACCCCTCCTTTACAAAATCTCTCAGTAGACTTTGTGTCAAGATTTCTACAAAATCTATTAGTTACAACATAAAAACTTCTCCATTGTCTGCTTCGCTAACCACAGAATAGTAAAAGAGAGTCTATTTCTCAAGAGTCAACAGACTTTCATACATCTCATAACTGTTTCCTCTAGGACTTATCCAAGGAGTCTTACAATCAATAAATGTATATGCATTCACGCACATTCATACAAGAAAAATATAGTACATGCACACAGAATCCTGTTCTCGGGAAGCAGCGCACAATCTGTCCCACTACAGAATTATAACATACATTAACTAAGCAACTTTGCCCAGTCCTCAAACAAGCTCAGAGAATACCTATTACTCCTCCCGCAATAAGCTTTAACGGAAATCCTTACGGATCCCTGGGACTTAAGACTAGAGTTTCACAGATAACCTTCACTACGATACACACTCCTTATATACCAGAAATATATTCTAATAGTAACATACAACAATGTCACTGATTCCGAACCCAGACAATGTGAACGCGCAACTTCAATTGTCACACGTAATTCCTTACAATCCCGTCTTTCCCGAGAGCAGCATATATCTTCCCTCTGCCCTGCTACGGAACTGCTACCAGCTTCCAAATTCCAGAAGCACTACATATAACTCAACATGACGACTCCAACATATAGTATTAGTACATATACCAACATCAACCAAAATAAATCAATAATCAATAAGCTAATGTACAAGCAATCTTATCTTATCAGATCAAGACAACCATCTATAACCATCCTCTGCTACCAGAGAAATTGATAGAGATCAGGGTATGTAAATTATTCCCACTACCACGGATAGAGTAATCTCACAGTTACACGCACATACATTCATCATACGCTAGGGCCCATTTCACTAACATACGCTCAAATACTCTACTGGCAATAAACCTGTGGGAAGAAAACTCCTAAACCACCCTGCATCTATATCGAGGACGATAGGACCTAATTATAGTGATTGTCCTTAAACATACTCTATATAATCTATACAATAATGATCAAAAATGTACACAATAATTGACAAGGAAGAATATTCAACACCATGTTTAAAAATTATATTGCTTTATCTAAATTAGTCAAAGGAAATCAATCAGAATAATTCAGTTCTCATAGTTACCTATTCTAACTAAGTGTCAGAACGGGTCAGGACAAGTCTCTCGGTAAAAGTCTCTCAAGACAAAGTCCCTTCAGCATCGATCCTCAGCAACGCAGGTTCACGTGGCAAAGGCAAAATGGCAAGTGGCAAATCCCTCCCTAAGCTAACAATTTTTATAGTGAAAATTACAATGGAAACACACATAAAGTTTGCGAAATACACTGAATCACTGAGCAGAGCGAGAAGGAAGAAATGTAACATTGCTACATCTGAAAATCTCCGCTCAGGAAAAGTCACAGGACGAAGACTACGGAACAGGAACCAAGAAACTATTAAAGTATCTAGTTTGTTCAACTTCCCTCGGCAGCCGAGCCACAGTTCATTGTTCATTTCTAAAACTCCTTTGTTTCCCAAGGACGTTCCATTTCTTTTGGAGATCCTCCAAAACTGCTGCTGTCCTCATGGAAAGTTTTTCTTACAAGGACTATGGTCAATTGACTTCAGGACCATTTCCAGCAGGGGTCTCCCTCGTCACATCGTTCATTTCACAAATCATAGGCAGGCTTCATAATTCAGCCATCTTTACACAGGCCTCCATAGGCCACAATAGACCATCTTAATTAAAGAGACAAAATAAACGTTACTACAGCATAGTGATTAAACAGTGTTAACCCCACTAATACCCTTATGTGTATGCATCTATCTAGCTTTTGCAACATAAAAAAGCATTAATTCAGACAGCGTTTTGTGCTCAAAATAAACAGCACACAGCAACGTTTAAACATGAAAACTTGCACGTTATTTTTTAGAAAACGGAAACAGCACACACATGCTAACCCTCGTGTAACTTTCTCTTATGTTAAGACAAACGGATTGATTAATAAAAAACACACTTGCACAAGACAAATAATTAATTGTTAATTATTAATAATTAGTAAAACGCATAGACATACTAGAGCTTCAAAAGCCCCTGAATTTTCTAAATGAAAACTCTGCTCCAGCAACGGTATCCCATGATATCCTTCTAAATCGTCTGGAGATATTTGGAGTATCTGGCCACGCATTGGAGTGGTTCCGATCTTTTCTCAAAGACAGATCCTTTCGGGTCTCAGCACCCCCCTTTCTATCTAAACCTCACCCCATTGCACAGGGAGTTCCGCAGGGCTCTGCGTTGAGCCCATCCCTTTTTAATCTTTACGTGCAACCTCTAGCAGCAGTGGCCAAAGAATGGGGACTGACTTTGGTGTCATACGCCGACGACACACAACTGGCCATCGCTCTTACAGAAGGCCCTTCCATCGCCTCCTCCAGTTTTAAAAACGGTCTCTCCGCAGTAGCCCAATGGATGACAGATAACTGTTTACAGCTCAATGCTGGTAAAACAGAAGTGCTACTCTTTGGCAAAAACACCAGCCTCTGGAATGAGCACTGGTGGCCGTCCTTCCTAGGCACCATCCCACCTCCCAAATCCCTAGTTAAAAACCTAGGAGTTTGGATGGATTCCTCACTCAACTTTCAGGCCCACACCAAAAAAGTTGCTGGCACCTGTATTGGCCTGCTGAGGAGTCTCAGCCACATACTAGGCTTCTTTAACACCAAGACTCGCCAACTTATTATTCAGGCTACCATCATTTCGCGTCTTGACTACGCCAATGTACTCCTCCTTGGCGCCAACAAAGGAGAGATATCACGACTCCAACGCGTGCAAAACTCTGCGGCTAGAATGCTAGTCGGCCTCCCCCGCAGATGTTCAGCCAGAGCGACCATCCAAAAACTACACTGGCTACCTGTGGACTCCAGAATTAAATTCAAGACCCTCATTATTACCTTTAAAATCATTAAACTGGATACCCCTCCACTGCTTCGACCATTCCTCACCCCCTATGTCCCGACACGTAACCTGCGTTCCTCCAACCAAAACCTCCTGTGCGTTCCGCGCATAAAACTCTGCCGCATGGGCGGCCGCTCCTTTAGGGTCCTTGGAGCCAAACTATGGAACAGTCTGCCGCAATACATCCGCTCCATAGAAAGTCTCTCGGCGTTCCGGAAAGCAATTAAGACGCATCTATTCCCTCTTTCCTAATTCCCTTCATCTTATTTCGCTCAGCCTGGGTTTTTGCGGTTTCTCTAGCGCCGGGACGCCTCATTGCTGGGGCAGCTGTTTGCGCTCTACCAAAACAATACAATACAATACAATTTACGTCAATTTTTACTAGATAACTAATCCTCTCTAAAATCAACGCAATTGTTATGAGTAGCAAGGAAAGCCACCTTCAGAGGGATGCTCATGAGGGAATCAGCTATTCGCAAGCAAGAAATTATTGATACACAATCTAAATTTGAGTGGGTAGTACGTGATCTTACTGAAACATATGTGTGGCATCCCACAACAGTTTCCTTAGATCAGTTAGACTGGGCAAAATATGATCTTAATTCGCAATTTACTACGCAAGCAAAATATGCTCTTCTTCATTTGAAATGCCGTCATTATGAGCAAGTGAAAAGGCAGGCAGGCTTCTTGCAGCTCAATTAAGTCAGCGAGAAGCTCACTCTACTGTTCCATCAATTCATAGTGAAACTTGCGTTTTACTCACACATTCAGTGGAAATCACAGAAACAATTGCACACTCCTTCTCAGCACTTTATAGTTCAGAGGTGCCTCTTGATGCCACTTCTGAACACATTTTTTTCAGGTTCTCCATTTTATTTTTATTTCTTGTCTGAGGAGGGTATGCTGCTCCTGGAAGGACAGATCACAATGGAGGAGATTTCAGAGGCTATCAGGAGTATATAAGGAACTAGAAGGTGATGCTGTTATTCGACCTGTGTTTAATAGAGCGATCATTGGCCTAATATTTAAGCCTGACAAAGATCCTACAAATTGTGGGAGTTACTGTCCTATTTTGCTTCTTAATTCAGAAATGAAGATACTCGCTACGGTCCCTGCAAGTCACCTTAAGAAAGTTATTCCTAGCCTGATACTTAGCTCTCGAGTGGGTTTTGTACCAGTTTGTTCTACTCGGCACCACATGCGTCTCTTGTCCAATGTAATATGGCAAGTTTGGAATGATCCAGATGAAAAGCTGATGCTTTCTGACTCGGTTGAATGGGGATATCTTTATCGTACCTTAAGCAGAGTGGGGATAGTAATGAAGTGAGGAAACCTTCTTGTAACTTCAGAATGAGTGTATTGCACACCCACCAGACAGTCTACACCAGCAGCGGACGCTACACCTGACACTCATCATCTGAGGTCTATGCATTCCGCAGCTGACATGCCCAACATTCCCAAAAGGAACTAACCATTAAAGGGCAAGTTACAACACATCTTCCCTTAACAATGTAAAAGAATAGAGAAGGATGAAAAAGGAAAAGGTGAAGGGAGATAAATAGTAAGCGAGGACTGTGTGTTTGAGAACAAAAGAAGCAAAATGGAAAACATAAGAAGGAATACAGTGAAAGGTAACATCATTACTCAAGAACATAATCTTGGGGATGCGAAGGTGGCCTCCTAGCTCTGATGGTGCGACTAGGAGAGTCAACTTGAGCTTTACCATAACGACTCAGAAAATATCCTACACAACCCTGACAGTGTCCCGTCTGAGACTAAAAACCCACACTACCATCCACATTCCCACATTTAGAAAGGCAGGACATGCTCCAAACATCAGCACCAGAGAGCATGACAACATTTTTCATGACTTTAATGATGCGCTTGGGACCAAAGAATTTGGTCACACCTTTGGGAGACCACACCGCCTTCATCACGAAAACAAAATCACCCACCTTCCAATTACACTTACGTGCTCTCATTTTGGTATCAAACCTTTGTTTGTAACCCTCTTGATACCTTCTGACTCTCCAATCGTTCACAGAATTGTTACTGTCCTTAACACTCAACCACACAGAGTTAAGTTTAGAACCAGCTACTCTGCCCCTAAGTTTTTTAAACGTAGAGTAACCTGTAACACTGTTGGGAGTGTTCCTGTGTGCCCATCATTTTTCTCTAAGGACACACCTAAGAGGGGACCTTGTTTCAACAGCAGTTTGTTTATGCTCTCCACTAGGCCAGTGGCTTGCAGAGAGTATAGAGCTGTACGATGATGGGTGTTGAAAAGATCTTTCAGGAAATCTGTCATCTCCTGAGAGGTGAATTGCACCCCATTGTCAGAAACTAAAATGTCAGGTACCCCCTCACAAGTGAACGCATCTTTTAGAAATTTAATGATGTCTTTTGTAACAACGGAGCTCATGCAGCATGCAGAGATCCATTTGGAAGTAAAGTCAACCAGGATGACTACGAACCTATCTGTGGGAGCTAGAACATCAAATGGTCCAACAATGTCGATGGCAAGCTTGGACCAAGGGCGTTCAGGTAGAGCTACGAGAGAGAGCGGTGTTGTAGGGGATTTTCCTGGACTTGTCATTACCAGCACAAATGGTGCAATCCCTGACAGCTTCCTCAACATGTCTGTCAACCTCTGGACACCAGTGGGATTCCCTGACCCTTGCTTTGGTTAAGCTACGTCCCAGATGACCTTCATGTGCTAAATTGATCATTTTATCCCTCAAAGAACAAGGAGGAACCAATCTGTCGCCCCGGAAATGCTCCCCCTGCACAATGTTCAATTCATCACGAACATTCCAGAACGCCTTAGCACCACTAGTAACATCAGTAAAAGCAGGCCACCCATTCACAGCAAACTCCATCAATGGTCTCCTTGATTCATCACATTCAGCACAAGCTCTCCACTCTTCCTTATTAAGTGCACATTCTCTGACCCAAAATACAGCACAGTCAGGGGAGTTCAATACATTTTTCTCTAATGGCGTCCTAGAAAGGAAATGAGCAGGGATGTTTTTAAGGTCGGGCAGATACTCAACTGTAAAGTTATATTCCCAAAGTCCCTCACCCCGTCTTTTGATTCTGGGAATAATGCTCTCACCATTCCTGCAGGCAAACATGTGTACAAGGGGCTTGTGATCAGTTTGGAACAAAAATGGTAAACCCCACAAGTAGAACCTGAAATGGTTGATGGCCCACAAACAGGCCAATACCTCTCGCTCAATTACTGAGTAGCGCTCCTCTGCTCCCTTCAATGAGCGTGAGGCGAAAGCAATTACCTTTTCGCTCCCATCAACCATTTGGGAGAGAACAGCACCCAAACCACGTACACTTGCATCATTGGTGAGGATAGTCTTCTTAAGTACATCAAAATGGCCAAGGGTAGTCATGCAAGCAATTTCATTTTTTGACCTTTTTCAAAGCATTTTCACAGTCTTCAGACAATTTGAAATCAACCCTCTTTTTTAGTAGCAGCTTTAAGGGTTGTACAACACAGGCAAAATTGTAGATAAACTTCGACTAATACTTTGATAAACCAAGGAAGGACTTTACTTGGTCTTTGTTTGAAGGAGCTGGAGCTTGTAAAATTGCTTCCACAAGGTCAATTTTTGGGCTAATACCTTTGCTTAAGATAGAGTGTCCAAAATATGATACAGAACTAACTCGGAATTTACACTTCTCACTTCTCTGGGTGAGCCCACATTCTTCTAATCTGGATAGTACCTTAAATATTACCTCATCATGTTTGACTCTATTCTGTCCATACACAAGTATATCATCTTGGAAGAATAGGACAGAGTCAATCCCTGTTAACACATCCTTCATGACTCTTTGATAACATGCAGCAGCACTCGCTAATCCAAAAGGGATTCTGATAAACCTATAGGCACCCAAAGGTGTTACAAACGAAGTTAGTGCCTTAGAATCTTCATGCAAGATGACCTGATGGTAGGCCGACGATAAGTCCATGACACTGAAAAGGCGATGCACCACCGAATTTTGTCAGGGCTTCGTTATTATTAGGTAATGGCTGCCTGTCAACCAAGATACAATTATTTAGGCTTCTCAAGTCCACACACTTCCTAACTTTAGTGCCCTTGTCCTTTGGGTCTAAAACAATGGGGGCCAACCATTCTGAAGATTCAATTTCTTCTATGACGCCCAACTCAAGCAGCCTATCGAGTTCCTCTTGAAGGGGTTTTAACATGAGATTTGGAACCTTCCTCACTTTGTGTACAACTGGTGTTGCCCTATACTTCAAGATTATTCTATGCTTGAACCCATTAAGAAGTCCTAGTTTCTCACTAAAAACTCCAGGATATTTCCCTATAATATCCTGATGGTCACCATAGGGTGTTACCAGCATTACTTGATCGGAAGCATTCAGATTCAAGATGATGCCAAGGTCTTTTTGGTGCCACCAGCCTAAGAGGTTGTCTCCACACCTAGCAACGTAGACCTTGCCAACAGTCTCTCTGCCTTTAACACAATGGTTTGGATGGAATACCCAACAAGGTCAATATTCTGTCCACCATACCAACTGGGTTGATGTCAGGTGGCAAGAGTTTTACTTCCTTGAGTGCAAGAGTGGAATCCCAAAACTTGTCACTTAGCAAGGTATATGGCAAGCCAGAATCAGCAAGAACAGGTACCATTACATTACCTAGACATATGTCACATTTTGGCATAGAAACATTACCAGTATCAATTTCCTTAACAGCATGTACAGACTTGTCAATACTATCTGTGATACAGTGAATACCTTGCTGTGAAATTATTTCTTGTTCACTTTCGCATTCCTGCACATTCGGGCATAATGTCCTTTTTCCCACAATTCTTGCAACTGGAACCCCTAGCAAAACAATTGGGAAAATTGGGTCCATGTTTCAAACTTCCACATCTCAGGCATCTTGTCTTACCATCTCTATTCCAATTGGGATTGAATTTCAGTTTGTCAACCTTGGTGAGTCCGTTCTCCAGTTTTACATTGGACCTAGATACGGTTGCAATTGTAGTCTCAAAAGATGAATAAACAAGATCACTTCTTATTACGTTGGTACTAGCATCAGTGGCAACATTAAAGTGTTGCGCATTTCCTTTACCCAGTGAGAAGTGTGTTCAATACTCTCCACAATGGCAATTGCCTCTTTGAGATTAGGGTTCTTGGATAGTAGTTTCTCCTGGAACTTGGGATCACTAGTGCATCGCACTAATTGGTCAAAGATAAGGAAATCTGTCAATTGTTCAAAATCGCAGGTTTGAGTCAAGGATTTCAAAGCCGCCACATAGTTACCGACTCTCTCAAACTTAGCCTGGGTACGCATACAAAATGTGTGCCACTCCATTACAACATTTAGTCGAGGTCCAAAGTGAGTTTGTAATAATAATACACTCATTTCATAAACATAGTTGGGTTCACCTGCTTCTCTTCCGATCGGTTTGGGGTCCAAGCTATCATAGATGTTTCTACCTTCAATGCCAAGATTGTGGAGCAAAACTGCCTGTTTTCTAGCTGCAGAGAATCTTTACCCACCAATGACTATGAGGTAAGAGTCGAAGAGTGGATTCCATTTCTTCCACAGTGGAATTGGCTCTCCACTTTCAGATAAAAACTGAGGTGGTTGGCTCATGCCACTGGACGTTGACATTCTGAAAGAAGGAGACTTAATAAACTAACAAAATAAACTAATATAATAATTTATAGTAATAATCTAATATAATAAGGTAACTAACTGAAATGCTTCACTCCCTTTCTTTTTTTAAACATGCATCCAAGAGGTAAAACGAGTTTCCAAAAATAGCTGCTGGTGTTGGTTGGCAAAATAACAATAATTAACACAACAAATTAAAATAAATAATTTATCTGTGTTAAGAGTTCTTGACGTCAGCAGTATAAGACCACTCTTGTCTTGGTTCCGCAGGTAGAAATGCCACACGGTGAACGCGCTGTCTCTTCAACCCACAGAAATGCGGAAGAAAAGGTATTACTGCTGTTGATATCACTATGGAAACTGTGCATTCAAGGGTTGCTGCACTAGTCTTCAGCTCACGTCGGCATGTCAAACGTGTGCATGTGATGTTGAGAACACGCAGACTAGGTACGTCACAGTGCCGGCTCGGGAGCACTCGCACTTTTGTCTTTGCGTTTTATCAATGCAGTACGTCACAGTGCAGGCTCTGGAGCACTCGCACTCTTGTCTTCGCGTTGTAGCAATAACGGCAGCCTCGCGCTGAGTTATTTTGTAAATGTTGCCGCTCGAGCGCTTAATGGCAGGCGAGACATAAGCGCAGTCCGTAAATATAATTGCCAATTTTAAATATCGCTTAGCGTGAAGCCGTGCCACCAAGACTCCGCAAGTTGTTCTAAGTGGCATAAGCAAGTCCCCGACACTCAAAAAGATAAAAGGTGAAGACCAACGTTGTCTGTGGAAATCAAAACACCGCTTGTCAGAGAAACACACGCTGGGTTCTTCGGTGAGTAGGTATTCGCTCGCCAGTCGTCGCCAGTAATGAAGCAAGGAAACCTTCTTGTAACTTCAGGATGAGTTTATTGCACACCCACCAGACAGCCCACAGCAGCAGTGGACGCTACAGCTGACACTCATCATCAGATGGCCAACGCATGACATGCCCAACATTTCCAAAAGGAACAAACCATTAAAGGGCAAGTTACAACAAATAAGTCCCGGCTTTTTGTCCAAAATTCAGCGGTTATACTCAGCCCCTTCAGAGGAGATTGATTGTGTAGGTCACTAATGAAAGCCCTTTCAAAGTTTACAAGGCAAGTTTCGGACCACCCTCTGTCGCCTTTTATGTTCCTTTTAGCACTTGAGCAATATGCGGCGGCAATACATCAGTCTGAGACTAACTGAGCCCTGGTGTCATTGAAGGTGTGTGCAATATTACTCATCCCATTGCACAGACAGAGTGGTTACTCTTGGTGACCCAGATGAAAGGACCACAGAGCATAACCACTCTGCCTCTGCAATGGAGATTGAGGTTAGAGATAAAATAAATCAAAGGAAAACCTTGCATCCACCTCCAATAAACTCTGTGGCTCAGTTTTGAGGGAGGTATCCCAAAACATTTCTACACATGTAGAAAGTTGTATTACCACAATCCCAAACTTATGCCTAATTAGTCAGCGTAAATACAGGCAAGTAACCCCCTATGTGTAACACTCCAAACATACTTTGATATTAACATTCATCCCAAACTAACTGTCACTGTTACTAATGAAACCTTTCTTTTGCATGAGAACAAAAACCCTCAAAAAGGAATACTAATTTTTAGCACAACCCGTAACCTCATGAGTTTAGAGACTAGTGATATTTGGAAGATGGATGGCACTTTTAAATCAACACCCCATCCATTCACCCAAATATACACTTTTCATGCCTACATTAATGACACAGTAGTACCTTCATTGTACAGTTTTCTCCCTGATAAGCAAACCTGAACACACACTACATTTTTATCAGTGGTAAAAGTTAAACCTTGAACAAATGTCCTAGAAAAATGTTAACTGACTTTGAATTACCCATGATTAACACCATCACCAAAATGTATCCAGATACTCAAATTCAAGGATGTTTGTTCACTTTTTACAGGCATATTGGAGATTTTTCTTTTTTTTTTTAAATCCTTAAACTCCAATTTGAGTTAAAAAAAAACTAAAGCCCTTTGCTTTGCTCCTCCTGACTGTATAGGTGAATACTACACATCTGTTACTGAATCTGAATATTACTACAAACGATGAAAAATTGGAACCCCTTCTAAATTACTTTGAGAACACATGGATTGGCCATGTAAGCAGGTTTGGTCACAGGAGAAAGCCACGATTTCATGTGGAGTGTTGGAACTGCTACAAGTCCTGCTTAGAGGGAGGAGCAAAAACAAACATTGCCAAAGAGAATAGCACAACCTTTAACGAATCAATTGGAAAACCTCACTCAAACTTTTATCATTTTTTTCAGGAGCAAAGTTTCCAAGAAATTAGAATAGCGCAATCATTGACTGATAGTCTGAACCTACAAATTTAAATAAAAAAGAACAAAAGAAATGTCTGAGCGACTATTGGGTCAAATTCAACAATTTGCATTGATGGTGGCAGCAGACTACATAGATAATATTCCACACATCCTACATTTCTTATCTACACTAACCCCTATTCAACTTTACTTCCCTGTTTCGAAATTAAACTTTACAAACTTTACAAATTCAATTGGCATTTAACTAAAATACATTTTAAATCTAAAATAAAAGTCGGGTTTCCTACCTTAACCCCTTCAGTGCCCATGACGAGATAGTCTCGTCATGGAGCGCGGTTGCGCTGTGCCCATGACGAGACTATCTCGTCATGAACCCCACCCGCTAATGAAACGCCCGGCACAGGGCGTGGAAAGGGCGGGGCACTGAAGAGGTTAAGTAGTCTTCTTTCTTCGGCTCTTGGACTTTGGTAAAATCCCACATTTCACCAAGAGTCTTGTGTAGTCCGTAAATCCAGAGAAAATAATCCACAAACCATGTTGAAATCCAAAACCTGAGTCAAACTTTCAAAAAAGTCCACAGTTTGGCATAGCCATATTTTACAACAATATTAGGACTGCACAGAGTACTGTGCCTAAATATATAATACAAATCCCCAAAACAAAATCCCCCCCCAAAAAAAATGTTGGTGCAAAATTTGCAGCAAGAACTCCATCGATGCAATTCTCTATCCACAGTGGTCGACTATATAGCAAAAATCCATTCATCAAATCTTTTAAAATGTCCTCAAAAAAGTGATTCTGCCATCAATGCCAACTGTTCTTGAACCTTCCATTTAGACAAAAAATTACACCTACTCAATACTTTTTTTAGAAAAACCAGACGCTTTAAAAATATTTTAAAAATACTTCTTTCTTTAATCTTTTGTTTAAAAAAAAATTAACCTTCTTTCAAAAATATAGATCTTAAACCTAAAGTGTCAAGAAAGCAATCAACCCGACATGGGCCTACAACTGCTACCTGCATAGGAATGAAAATGTAGATTAAAACATTCAAAACATGCATAAAACGACTATCCTAGTTCTAACTACCTCTTTCCTCTCTCGTTACCATAAACTAAGCCACGTACAAACTATATTTTAAATTTTTAATTTGGCTTACCTGAGCACAGCTCTTCCTTCCATCCAATCTTGACCGCGATGCTCCAGCGACTGTAGAAAGTTACGTACAACCGGCAATGCCATCTGTATTAGTAAAAATGAAAAAGGATATTTTCTCCAATTGATTTCAATTGGAAACCGTGGCAAAACCTACACATTTTTTTTAACAGTTGCAATGTTGATTTTTAACAAATAATATAAATTGAAATTTAATTTTATATTATTTAAAAAAATATCATATATTTTTAAAAATTGATGAAACTTTCAAAAAATGCATTTTGAGTTGACTTTATTATTTAATCTCTCTATTTTACATTTTTTATTTACTTAAATAGTTTTATACATTTACTCTGTATTAAACATGTTTACATATAATTAGTTATTTTATTAACTATTTAAATGCTTTTATTTCGTATAATTTTAAAATAAAATTATTATTAATTAATACCCAAGTATTACAAGTAATACCCGAGTATTAATACACTCCTCCACCCATAACCCATGATTCCCTTGCATCCTGTCCGAGGTCTTGGTTGTCAAACCCAATTTAAAAAAATTACATTAAATAACTCTTTATATGCAATTTAATATTAAAATTACGCAAGTATTCATAAGAAATTATACACAAATATTAAAATTAATGCCTCGGTATTAATACACTCCCCCACCCATAACCCCTAATTCCCATGCATCCTGTACTAGGGGATAAGTGTCAATCCCTTCATTATTTTACATATATATATATATATTTTTTTTAATACAATTAATTTTCTAAAATCTAATTTCTGTAAAAATGAATACTCCGGTATTAAAATTAATACCAGGGTTTGAATACACTACCCCACTCAAAACCCCTGTTTCCCTATCATCCCGTCACAGGGGATGGGTGTCATCCCCAACTGTATTAATTTTTTTTGTTGTAATTTTAAAAAGAAGAAATAAGTTAAATAAATTCTAATATTAGTATAAAATGTATACTTAAGTATTACATTTAACACATGGGTATGAATACACTACTCCACCCAAAACTCCTGTTTCCCTTGCATCCCATCCCAGGGGATGGGTGTCACTCCCTCCTAAAAATAAATTAAAATATTTAAAATGTATTTTAAAAAATAATTTGAAGTGTATTTTAAAAAACCAAAACTTTTTATAAAAATGAATACCCAAATAGTAAAATTCATACCTGGGTATTAAAACTCCACCCCAGACAAAAATTAAAGACTTGAAAATTTAAATAAAAAAAAAAATGGAAATCTTAATAATGACATAGGATGTAAAGGCAGATGCGTTGTAATGGCATGTGTTGTAATGGCATGCATTGTAATGGCAATTACGATGTAATGCCTACTTTGTAAAGAATGTTTCCCATTGGTTCCTGTTACTGATCAGCCCAAATGGGTGATATGTGAGCAGAATAATATTGAGGCTCCATGGGGTTAGGTGTCTTGTACAATTGTCATGTCTTAGCAACCCCACTCTGTCCTCCGACTATCAGGGTTATGTGGCCTGCTTGGAGGGATTTGCAATGATGTTTGAGAGTAGTTAGTACAGTTCATAAAGATGCACCACTTTGGAATAATGAGGGAATCATTGTAGATCAAAAGCTGTTTAGATGAGCTTTGTGGGAAGAATAGGGAATGTAAATAATTGGAGTCCTCCTTAATGGGGACTCACTTAGGGGCATATCAGCAACAACCGTCGATAATTATCGCTAAGCGCACTTAGCGCTAGGATAATTATCGCCGGCTTTCGCTGAATTTTATTGCTGAGATAGTGTGCTATTAGCAACGCTTATCTCAAAAGCGATTAAATTCCAGGTGCAAGCTGCCAATTGTGCGATTATCGCTGGAAATACAGTGATAATCGCACAACGTTTGGCGATAGCGCAGGGCAGACTCAGCCATGATATCCACCTTCCATTGGATATCATGGTTAAGTCAAACTAAAAGCAGGCGTAAGGAAAGTAGCGATAACCAAGGTTAGCGCTACTTTTCTTATTGCTATGCTTGTTAGCGTGCCCATTGATAATTGGAGAAATGTCGGTTAGCGACATTTCTCCAGTTATTTTGAGCGGAAACGCCCACTTTGCATCTTATTAGAGATGCAAATGTGGGCGTTACGGGAAAGGGCACTAAGGCAAGGATTCACGCAATAGTGTGACCTTGCTGATATAGCGATAAAATTATCGCCACTTTTCGGCCGAAAACGGCCGCAAAAGCGGTGATAATTTTTTATCGCTGCCTAGTCGATATGCCCCTTAGTTTCTTTGAGTCATTAAAATCAGAATTTTCTCTTTCCAGGTCACAGCGTTGGGAGTATTGGCAAGTGCAGCATTGATTGATAGGTAAATTAGGGAAAGATCCTATGCATCTCTCAGCCTCGCTAGTCATGGACTACTTTAGACTGTGGGACCTTTCTAAGGTTGGTCTGTCTAACATGTATCAAATACTTATTGACAACTTATACTCACATGAAACTTGTCTTGTGACTAAATACTTATGACAGGAATCCTTTTGGGGGAATACTCAGAGGGCAACTGGAAGGAAATTTTAGAGTATCACGATCGCTCGCTCAGAGAAATGCTTTTAAATTTTGCTTATTTTAAAATTCTGCATAATTGATATCGCTCTCCTTTCAAATTTTACAAAGTCATCTAGCTTCCAATGCGGCATGCTGGAGGTGCTCTAGCGCAGCATGTGATTTGTACCACATACTTTGGTCATGCCCTGCATTAGATTCATATTGGCATTGTATATGGGAAACGCTAAGTTGAACTAGTTTTATTACTTTTGAGGAGTCAGACAAAATGGGTCTGTTACATGACTTTGTCGATTTGCATAATACGACTTCACATTGGCATAGATGGATGTCAACAGCTCTTATGGTGGCCAAGATCTGTATTTTAAGGCATTTGGGTACTGCACTGGTGCCCAGGCATCAAGAATAGATAGTTGAGCTTTTTTAAATTAGCTACGTATATACGCCGAATTTACAGGGTCCAGGATCAAAACAATGTTTTTGTTGAGGTTTGGTATCTTTTTTTGACGCTGTGTGATTGACAGTTTTTTCTGTGGCATGTGACTACTACCTATTTTTCCATTAAACTAGGATGGCATGTGACTACTACCTTTTTTTCCTTTAAACTAGAATGGTGTATGGAGTGCTTTCCTTTTAGGATTCATGTTTGGGATGATATGCTTGGGGATTGTGGTGCTATATGTTAGTTTAAGAGTACGTTTTATGTGGGGGAGTGTTACCCTATGTATTTCTTAATCTGTGTTGGTGAAACGTGATGACTCTTCTGTTCCATCTGTATTTATTTATTTTTCTTCTCTTTATTTGTCACTCTCTTCTTTCTTTCTTTCTTATGATCATATTATTCCATATTGGGATCTTGAGTGTTTATGAAGGTACATTGTGGGGTATTTTGTACGTTATTCAATTTATTTTTGTGTATTATGAAAGTCACAATAAAGAAATGTTTTAAAAATATGAGTTAGTTCTTCAGACATAACAGAATGTCTGTGGGAGAAATCACATATTTCAGCCTGGTAGTTATGACTCACACTATGGTATGTCATCATTGAGTCCTTTGGTATTGGTAGAGAGATCGAATACTCATCGTTGCTCTCTTCTGAATAGTGTTCACCATCTTCTTAAAAGGCAACACCACCACCTGCCAGGAATTCTGCATGTGGATGAACTCAAACAAGGAATTGCCTTTCCTGGCCCTACTAATCTACATCAGTGAAGGGGTTTTATCTACCAACGCCTTCAGGAAAAACACAGACTGCAACAGTCTGCTTTTATTTGACAGTCACGACACCAAGGCCCCACAGGAAAACTTACCATATGGACAATTTCTCTGCCTCCAAAGAAACTGTAGTACCTTTAAGGATTACGACATCCAGGGCAAGGACCTAAGCGTTAATCTTGCCTGCACAACTAACTTCTAAGACCATCAACCAAGCCCATAAAAGGGCAAAGAATAATCACAGTGAAGCCTTTCTCAAAGTCAACACTTGTCCCACTTAGGATATTTTGACCTGTGTAATTACCTACACTCCCAACTCCAACTGCACACAGCGTATCATCATGAAACACTGATCCATTCTACATTCAGGATTCTTGGATATACCACGTCAATGCTTTGCCTTCAAGTGTACTCATAAGTTGAGAGCTCTCTTAGTTACACCAGACCCAGGACCATCCTCATACCAAAACAACACAATCTCTGCACTCTCTCTCCAGACACAGGTCAATACCCCTGGCGGATCTTGCGGACTATGCCATTTGACTAGCAGCACTAAAGAGATCCACCTGAATCAACAACATATTTGGACTCAAAGGAGTCACACAAATTACTACACGATGAATTGTGCCTATCTTATCACCTGCCCTGTAACCTGTAATATGTGGGCATGACCACTACACCTGTAAAGACAAGAAAGATGGAACACCGCGGTAACAGCTCCTGCAAACGCAGCACCACAGAAAATGTCTGCCCACTTCTCTAACTCTCACCATACCCCTGATGACATTATTGAACCATAATGGGGGCTAATAATCAGTGCAGTAGTTCGACACTAATCAGAAGAGAGCAGTGGTTTGTCGCTCTACAAATACCCAAGGACTCAATGATGACATTTTATGGTGTGAGGTGTAACCACCTATAACATGACATCCCTCCCACAGACATACTGTTACATCTGAAGAACTAAGGGGCATATTATCAAGGACAGCGTTAAAAATTATCGCCAGATTAGCGGCAGAAAACTGCCGCTAAAGCGGCGATAATGGGCTTGATAATATGCCCTCGAGAATTCCCATAGAAGCCCATGTTCTAGTGTGAACCTGGGCTTCTATTGGAATTCTCCAGGGCATATTATCAAGCCCATTATCGCCGCTTTAGCGGCAGTTTTCTGCCACTAAAGCAGCAATAATTTTAACACCCTCCTTGATAATATGCCCCCATCTCACTAAAGAGAGATTCTCCAACTGGTTACACCCCCTCTAACAATGCATTTGTTAGTGAGGATACTCATTAGCCTATATACCACAGATAGAATTGCTTTACTAACTCTCGTCTGGACTTCCTCATGCCCAGTATCATTATATGTTATTCTAGCATATACACAAATAATAATTTTTCATTTTGGTTTCTTAATACCTACACTATGCATACATACATTTGTACCTACATCTTATTTGCCATCAAGGATGAGGCATCTGCCTCCTTTCATTGCCTCTATATATAGTGTGTTTATATTTTTACACACCCACCCCTCCCACTCTCTCTTCAAATGTATATCTTTAATGACGCCTCCTCACAACGTGTGCATTAATGCGCATAAGGTACCCGGTCTCAAATGGTATCCGGAACATTTTTAAACAATATCTGCCGCATGTGCGAGACACTCCTAACATGGCGGCTGTTTTCAGAATTTTCGGTCCATTTACCACGCATGCGTCTTCGAGCATGCTTGCATTGGGCCACACTTCATTCTGGACCTCCCTGGGGCATTCTATTGGTCATCTCCTTAATAACACCCCTTCACAGCATGTCGGCTCGAACCAGGTTTACGATCACAAACACCTGTTAATCATTACAAGAGAAATCTCTACCATAAGTACCTCATTGCTCGTCCTTATCATTAACGTTCCAGGCAAGCAGAGGTGGGGAAGGTCTCTGGGGTGCTCCTCGCAGGACCACATTTTCAATTTCCATTTCCAGCATTATAAAGTTCTCCATGGTACCGGCGTGTTCCTCCTGTTCCCTTGCAGATATCCTTCGAGGTTTCTTCAAGTCTTTGAGCAGCAGCGCGCAAACCCCCTCCAGGTGGCGAGTCACCCCTCCCCGCTTCCCCACTCTGCAACCCTAAAACACCACTGACAACTTTCTTGGGTGCCTGAAAAGGTCGCAGTTTTATTAGCATGATAACAACTTACACATTTGAATCACATTGATCGTGGTTATGTACATGCTGCATTATTATTGTCCTTGACCCAGTTCTAGCAATCACCTAGGCGAGGAGGGGACCCTTTTTGCGTTCTGTGCTTCCGGGTCTAGGCTTCAGCTTGCTACCGATTTGGCGGGTCTCCGTTTGGACCTGTCCGGGCTGCAAGTGCCGTCCCGCTCGCCCTGTGCCCTTTCGTGGGCCCTCCCCTCGCCCAGAGGTCCCTGCCGGCTGGCATCCCAAGGGCCTTTTCTTGCGCATCCGCTCTATTTTCTTGCGATTGGGTCCTTTGCTTTTTGTCTCCTTCTGAGCCCCTGCCGTGAGGCATCCCAAGGGTCATGGGAGAGCATTACCTCTAAACTTTGCTGGCGGCGTGCCGCCCTTTGGCTCGCTCACTGCCCCTGCCGTGCGGCATCCCCAGGGCCCTGTGAGAGCCTCACATCTATCTTCTACTGAGTTCTTCCCTTTTGTTTGGTAATTTTGTTAGTTTAGTCCCGCTACCCTCCACCGTGCAGCTGCGACGCCCGACTCTTAGGTGTGGGTGGGTGGGTTTCTTCTTTCTTCGTCCTCAGCTCGGGGGGGGGGGGATTTGTGACTCCACTGGAGTCCTGCGTCCCTTTTTATCCCCCCCCCCGGCCCCTATGCTCGCCCCCTGATTGGGGGGGGTGCTTGCCCGTGCCCCCCGGGCCAATCCTGGCCGCGTTGGCCTAGCCCCCATGTAAATTTCCGGAGGGGGTTGGGCGGGGGAGGGCCGCCGCCCCCGGATGCCGTTTTGACCCGGGCCTCTAATGGGTCCGGCTTTGCCTACCCGGCCCGGGTTCTATCCTCTGCTCTTGACCTACGGAGATTTACAGATTGATTCAACAGGGTAAGATCCCTATGCTCACCTATTGTGACATCACTGCCCTGTATTTATCAATGTTATATGTTGTACGTCTTTATTGCATTATGTTTTTAAGTCTTTACACATGTGGTCTCTTGCCTGGCCAGTTGTATATATGACCACTTACCACTCAACGGCGACTTCTTAGTGCCTCTAAAGCATGTTGTGTCTGTCATGAGGACAATGTGTAACCATCTGAAAACACTAAAAGTATCTACCTACACGTGTTTTTACCAATTCTTTATATAATCTTTATATCTTTTCTTTCTATTTAGGTTGGACAATTCTATTCTGAAGTATTTACCTATTAAGGGGGAACCTTCCACTACACATCCCTCTCTAGTTGTAGGGTAGGGATCTTTCTGCTCCTGAAAAAACACCAGGGATCTGGCTGGACCAATAGGCGTGAAACATGTCGACCTCACATGTGCATTAAAGCTTTCTTGGTTCATTGAGCCCTCATTTCATTATTTTTATCTCTGCCAAGGGAACACCCATATTGAAACTAATTAGGTATCCCTTAGGCAGTTTTAATTCATTTGGCCCTTTAATTGCACCCACTGCACCCTACAGAATCCGTATCCTCACACACACCGACATCATTACAGCGCAATGCTAAAAAGATCTCTGACTAAGAGCCCTCTGGCAGGGCCCGTAGGGCATTGCAGCGCTGTCCCGACAAGGACCAGGCCTATGATGAAGCATGCCATCCATTTGGATGTGTGAGAGCACTCAATAATAATTTTAAGGATTTCCTTAGATTATTTACTTACAACCTAGTTTTTCTCCCTTTACTTCTATGGGAACAGTACCCTCTGAATTTAATGATTACATAGAATATGACACACGATGGATATGGAGAGTGTCTCTGTCGACAGTGGAAGGTGTGCCCCCAGGGAAAGATGCAGAGGGCAGGACCATGCAGAAACAGTCACTATGGCGGAGAGTAATGGAACAGACACATGTCGGACACCAAGTCCGGTCCAGCCAGATGAAGATGCAGCAAACCACCATTCTCTGGACTCAGTCGCCACCAAGGTCCAACCAGAGAGTGCCCATGACTCATTGCGCACATAGTTAGTGGCACCAGTGCCATTAGGGGATGCCGCCTGCGATGAGGCATGTCCAGTGGTGTTGGCTCCTCCACATCTTGGCCAGGACAGTTCCACATGTGTGACATACTGGACTGCAGTGTAAGCCTGAGGCAGCGGTCAGCGCGGGCCATTCACCTAGTGTTGCCAGCTTAGGTTGGATGGCCCCACCGGACTGCGTAGCTCAGGTTCGGTGGCACCACGGCTCGCGGACTTGCAGTGAATAGGGTTGATGGCACCAGGTCAGTTGTTGATAGTGTGCGATCACCTCCGTGACTCGGATCCGGGGATCGTCCGGACCGAGCCACATCTTCCTCTTACTCCTCTCAGTGCGTTCACAGGTGTGGACTCTGCCATTCGTGATTCACGACTAGGTGCTGGATGTGGAACCTACTGGTCCGCAGGGTAGGCCTGACCCCTCATCCACGTGTCGCCAGCTGGCGTTGAACAGGGTTAGTGGCACCACGTGTCCCAGCTGGCGTTGAACAGGGTTAGTGGCACCACGTGTCGCAAGATGCCCATATGGAACTATGCCTCACTGATCAGGGGTCTGGTGCTGTGGCTGCTGCCCAGGCTTTGGGGTCACAGCCATTCAGGACTCAGGACACAGTCTCACATATGGGACCTACTGCGCCAAAGAGGATGCCGGTGTAGTATGTATTTGTGGAAGGAGTAATGTGGGCCAGCGTCGGGGGGCCAGGGATGGTCTGCGAAGGCCGCAGAAGTCACGGAACTGGTGCTTGGAACTTGCACCGGCATGTGGTGGACCCTCCTTGACACACGCCGGTGTCGGCAGGTGATCAGTGTGGCCTGGCTGCGCAGGGGCGGGCCTGACGGGTTCGTGATCCAGTGTGCCGGGGTCCGGCAGGCGCACAGGATCACAGGCAACTCCACTCACTAGGACGGCGTCGGCCTCGTGGCGTGGTGAGAGGCACCGCCCTGGCAGAGACGTTGGGCTTTCCGGAAGAGGACCATGCCCAGGGCTACGTGTTTTTTATTCACACCCCTACGCTGGCCTGGCGTCACCCAGGCAATCCCACTCTGCTCACGCTTACGGTGGGGACGTAACAGGCAACATTTGCGCTGACTCCACCACTGGCCAGGGGGACATGGTTGCATCCACTGTCCACCACACATGTGTCGCCATGGATATGGGTGTGTCCTGCATACTGCGGTCTGTCCAGCTCATCTCCACCCCTCTTGGCATTGTGTGCTTTACCAACCATGGTTCTCCTGCCTCCTTCAAACATGCCTGGTTGCAACCTCTCTCCACATTGGGCTTGTGTGTGGCTGATGTGCCATGCCGTTGATGGCTCATGTGCACGGCTTGCCCAGGTTACCATTGCAAGTTGTTCTGTCGTGTCTGGTAGGTGGGCATGTTGTTTGGCATGTTGGTTTTGATTTTGTGACGTGTGCATTGCCGGAGTTGTGAGTTGCATGGTTGTGGGGTTGATGTTAGTGGGGTGTTACTTTTGAACTTGCCAGGAGCTGTGCATTTCCCTTGGTGCCATCCTGGGGACGCTGGATGCTGATGGACTGTCTGATGATGACGGACTCATGCACACTGGCTGGGTATTTGGAGGAGAGATTGGTGGTGGTTCCATGGTGTTCGGTTGTTGTCTGCACATTGCTGTGAGACATGTGCTTTCTGTTGTGGTGATTGTGTGCTGTGTTGGCAGGAGGCACAGGTATGACATGTGTGCTGTGGATTGTCCACAACTCATGCATGCATCCAGCTATTGCGTATGGTCCTTGCTTGGTGTCCAGCAGATCCTGCGCATTGTGTTGGACGCATGGGTCTGGGGTGACAGGCGGATGGTGTTCTCCAGGTCAGGTGTGGGGACTTGGATGTGGCTGGCTGTGTGACTCCTCTGACTTTGGCGGGTGTTGGTTGGGGGTACCAGGGACCACCAGGTGCAGCACAGCCAGCAGCTTTGTGTGGGGTGGGATGTTGGTTGTCCGCTGTGTTGGTGCCGTAGGCCTGTTGGGCATTGTTGGTCAGGATGCGTAGGATGGTTGTACCTTTCAGCCTGTGGTAGAGGGTGACATTGTCAGAGGTTAGGTCTGTGTGGCTGGTGCGCTTCCTGAGGGTCCGCTGTCTTTGTCTGCGCTGCATCTGGTGTGGTCAGGGGGTGTTCTGTGTGGGTTGTGGTCCTGGGGTGGTGTCGGTGGGTGTTGTGGCCCTCTTGGGTGTCCGGGCCGCATGATGGGTGGTTCCATGGCTTCTGTTGCCCTTCGGGTGTGGCCCTGGGCTGGTCTCCCTTTTGTGGTGCAGGCTGCCGTCCGACTTCACACCAGAGCAGAGCAGGTGTAGATTTCCTGGTGCTAATATGCCTAATCGCCTGTTTTGTGTTTTTATCGCCGATGTGGCTGGTCTTTGAGAATGTTGTGGTATGCTGTTGTCGCAGCTTTTGGCATGGGAACGCCCATTGTGCATCTCATTAGCGATAGTTGCGCGGGTCCTCTGTGGCGATGTTTTTTGCGGCTGCTATCGTGGCTAAACTGGTGCTGTGAGCTGTTAACACCAGCTTGTGAATGGGGCGATGGATTTATCGCAACGTTGGCTGCGATAAAGTGCCGTTACTCTGCGATAGTTTCTTCTGAATATGCCCCAAGGTGAGCAAGGCAAAGAATGGCTGCTCAGCTTTTCACTAGCCAACAAGCACAGCACTGTTTAAATTAGGAGAAAGAATATCAAGTTACTTGGTAGTAGCGCTTGGAAAACAAATGGCGGCATTTGCCTCCATAATATATACACGTTATTATGAACTGCTGAGGGCAGAGTAGAAAAACAAAACTTCCTTTGCCTTCGAAGTCTTTGAAGTGCACAGCTCATTATAAATTACTTTGACATCAGCAGTGGAGGTTTATCCTTGACACTATTGCGGCCCAGAGTTCCCCTGAAGAACGCTGGTGCAAATTACAGGGATTTAAAAAATGCTCTTTTCTGCTCTCCAAGGCTCGAGGCATACAAAAACGAGGGCACAATCTTTAAAATAAACGGGGACTAAGCCCACTTTTTTTATTAGGCTCACGAACCACCAAGTCACAGGCAGCCCTGAATAAGGTAAATATGCGGTCAGAAGCAGAAGGACTCGCTGTGGCTGTAAAGGTGGAACTAGAGGGAGTGATGAACCATACCATAAAAATGGGGGAATGCAGCAGATATACAGACCAAGAGACAGCCTAAGTGTATGACGTGGAACTTACTTACTGCCAGTTCATGGCAGATGGCAGATAGGGTAAACGCTGGCGATTCATGTTCCCACTGGTAGGAGAGAGGAAGGGGTCTACTTTCAGTTTGTGACTCAACATATCCTGCTGTGAAGGACGTACCCCAGGCCGATCACAGAATTGTTAAAACAGATAACTCCGGCAGACAGCTTTGGTCACTGAGCCCCCCCTCCCCGCTTGTTATTTACAGTTCAGAAGTCACAAGCCTACTAGATAACGGTGAGCCAGGGACCGAATGAAGGGACTGCAGGCAAGGGGCAAGGTATAGGGTAACACGTTTTCGACTCCCCCAGCAGTAAATGTGCTAAGGTTGTAAAAAAAATATATATATTAATATATAGGGGTATACATGCATTCTTATTAGCATATCAAACTACAGCCAGCAGGTTGCTTTCAACTCCTGAGCTTGCTTTTCGCAAGGCCAAACAATTTTCAAATATAACGGCGTAGAGACAAGGGTTGAAGACTACTCAGGGGAGGCTTGTTTATCTGACGTGACATGGCTCGTACACTGAGTTACAGCCATATAATCCATTGTCCCGGTATGATGCATGTGAGAAGGGAAGGGCTCTGACATACTACAGTGTTATAAGCAGCACCTTAAGGCACATAAGAATAAGTGGATAACTGGTGCCATAGAGTAACAAGGAGTGGCATGGGAAGATGGTAGTGAAGGAATAGGTGAAGAGGATGATTACTGCCACCAATTCAGAAGGCAGCGGTGGCAATATCCAAAATTCAAAGTCATGAGCTAATATTTCGGACGCCGGTGGAGTCCCTTCCACAGTAAGACATGCATAATAGTCAATGGACGCCCAGGCGGAACAGTGATTTCTCCGACAATATCTATCAGTCCAAAACATAATAAGAATAAGAATAATACTAATAGTTAGACAAAAAAAGCCATCATGTACAAATAAAGAAATGTGGTTTTGAATACACAGTGGGGAAAGTGACATCTACACGCTAAGGGGTCGATTCCGATCTGGGTCGGAAAGCACTCCGACCGAGACAGATCCGGAGTGTTTTCCGACTGAGCCGGACCCCTACAGTCCGACCAAGCGAGTACGATGCGCACGTATGCTGTCGGACTCGGTTCGGTCGGACTCCCATAGAAGTCAATGGGAGCCGGTCGTACGACGCGTACATGGGCTCCCATTGACTGAATGGGTACGTCTCAAACAAGTGCGCCCCCAACAGTGGGTTTGCGTCGGTGCCATCCGCACCGTACATGCCTGTGTTGGGGACACCCATAGGTCTCCCCTTGTGTCCGAGTCGTAGGGCTGCGGGTGTTAGGGGGTCCGACGTGGACCCCCGAAGTCGGACTCCAGGAGCTTTTGCGAACCGGACACTCCTCGGTTGTAAATCGCATCCATTGCATGCCACGGTTAGCTTCCGACCGACACGTACGGTGCGGTTCGGACCCGGAAACGACTCGTTCGGTGAATTTCATGCAGCTCGCATCGTACTTGCTCGCTCGTACAGCTGTATGAGTCGGCCGGAAAACACACATACGGCTCGTAGTTTTTCCGGCCGGATCGCGTTCGGTGCCCTTCCGACCCAGATCGGAATCGGCCCCTAAGTGTTAATACTTGGCTTTGGTTAAGTGAATGTTTTTGTTTGGGGGACGATGTGCTGCCTCACTCCCCTTCCAAGAAAGGGTATTGTCTTACTTTTACTTTCATGTATGACAGCTGCAAATGGAGACAATATTCTGCCTGCAGAGAACTGCAAGGGCTGAGCCCAGCTGCGCGTTTGGGGGAAGATCACCAAAGCAGGGCCACCATACTTCACCCTGCCAGAGCTACAGCGAGTACTGGTAAGCCAGCGCCCGATTTATCCATTCTTTTTCTGAATAATGGGGAACATCTGCTGACAGATCGACGGGGCTCCGTCCTGGGATGTCAGGCGATACCCAGACTATGGGAACCTAGGTACAGCTACAAACTCTTGACAAAAGAGTAGGGATTGCACATTTCAGGGTCCTCTAGTTGTTCAGGCACCATAGACCACTATGACGGCCACCGGGTTGGCAATAAAGTAAGCCTGGGCGAAGCACTACGCTACGCTCGCATAGTTTGCGAAGTTCGCGCTACTTCGCACTACGCGAACTGCACGTAGCACAGTGCGAACACGCGTAGCGTAGTGTTGCGTAGTGCTGCGATCATTTTTTGCTTGCTCGCGGTCCCCAACGTCAAGTTGGCGACCGCGAGCAAGCAAAATGACATCCCGGCGAGACTTTTTCCTTGTTCGCGATCAGCAACATCAAGTTGGCGATCGCGAGCATGGAAAATAAACCTCCCGGCGAGATTCCCAACGCGAGGAGGTCAGGTTTCTCATTGCGAGGGGTCGCGTATGCTCGCGACCGCTCGCGATGAGAAACTACCAGTTCGCGTTGAGAAAGCTGCCGCTCGACTAAAAATCTACTCGAGCAGCAGAAAACTACAGCTCGCACTGTGCAAGATGCCATTTTCAATGATTGCACAGTGCCGGTTGCTTGTCCGCACTGTGTAATCATTGAAAACAACATCTTGCACAGTGCGAACATGTTACTACGCAGTTCGCGAAGTGCTATGCGTAGCTCGCGTAGTGCGAACTTCACTTTGCGTAGCTTCGCGAAGTGCTACTTCGTGAACTACGCCCACCCTTACAATAAAGCCAGGCATGGCACAGTCTGGCACTGTGGTAGTTCTGGAGGGCATCGCCAGATTCATTAAGGCCTTGAACAACAAAAACAACACAAAAAAATTCGAACTCAAAGGGAGACAGAACTTGCCAGTTCGAAAGTTCCGGGTCATTGGAGTTGAAAAGGCTGGGGAGCAAGGCAGGGTAGGTTGACTGAACACAACTAGTGCTGCCAAGCAACTCGCTACCCATTGGCAATAGGGAAAGCTGGGTAACAGGGGCACCACATTCCATGGAGGGCAACTGCCGAGGGATACCCCCCTTCCTCCCTTAGTCTGGGGTATGGCTCGGGTGCTCAAAGTAAGGGCCCATGGTGAATCAGTCAGCTAGGCACACTTCTCCATTTGACAAGCCTTGGTTACAGCAGGCTCCAGACCTGAAGCAGCAGCCTCTCCTGAGGCCGGGTCATGTTGCCACAGGCCTAAAGATCCAGTAGTGGAAGAACAACCGACCACGGTCTGGTGGGCAACTGCAGCATCAGGGACTGATAGGGTGGCACCAGGGAAGGCCGACAGCCTACAAACCACAGGAAGAAGAGAAATCTTGCAAGACCAATGGCCTAGGGAGTGTTAGGGATGGCCTCCTCCACCCAGGCCACCCAGAGCTGTAGGGGAAGGACAGGGTTCACATTTCTGAGGAAGGGAGGTGTGTATTTCAGAGCAACCTGTGGGGCGCGATTGCAGGCTGCGCCTAACGGAAGATGAAGAAGAAAACAATCTGACAGCACAGGGAGGAACCGCAGGAAGACGTGAGCCTCCCAAGCGGCATGGCGGATAAGAAGGGTGCATTGGTTGGTTATGGAGGCACACCGACAGGTCGGTGTGTGGAAGGAGGGCTGCTCACTTTGGGATTCCTTACGGCAGCTTGAGTAGGTCTGACAAAAGGGGGTAGCAAACGGAGATGGCACTCGCAGCCCAGACTTCGCCAGGCGGCAGGGCACAAAAAGACTAGCAAGGTAGCGAGCTGGGGCCTAACTCCGGGAAGAGGCTACCCTCCACAAGCAAAGGGGCGTGGAAACAAACAGAACAATCTTTGGCCACAAAAGTGGCAAGAAATGAGATACACCTGCAAAACAGCAGAATAATGAACTGTCAGTGTGATTTACGATTCTGAGACATGCAAATTAGTTACGACAAACAAGTGATTTATGACCAACAAATGATTTATGACAAATGATTTATGACAAGTAATGCAAATGATTTATGACCAAAGAATGATTGCTGACACATGATTTATGACAAGTAATGCAAATGATTTGTGACACTAACCTCTGTCTGTGCATGACACAAATGATTTACAATGCGCAAATGATTTATGACACAAGGTTTATGATGAGTAACACAAAATGATTCATGACGCCCAGTTTATGATGGTTCAGGATAATGATTTAGGACCCTGACCATAAACATAGGTCCAGGAGATGGCGTAATGAGTATGCAAATAAGGCTAATAAACTGCGGCCAACAACGACCACAAAAACGAACATGAGCGTTGGCTGTCTTTGGATAATAAATATGTAGGAAGTTATGCATGCCATCCTGGAGTGGGAACAGTGCGGGTGTTATTTCTCCCCCTATCAAGACATTATTTAGTCTACGTTTTAGGGCCACTATTTTGTTCCTGTTGCTTGCTGCCGTTTTGGCATGACCAGTAACCTTGCTCTCTTACTGGACCTTCCTAAGTTTCCAAGATGTTCCCTTAGATAGCCAGCCAGGGGGCCCCAGATATTTGGATTGGTAGCTTCACAGTTTGCTCACTGAATCTTGTCCAGGAATCGGTCCATGATTACCCCCTGCTCATCATTATTTGTCAGAGACCACTTTATTTTATTAATGCTCTCCAGCTCTTTTTTCTTCCCTACAAGTCTTGATCTAATACGAGTAGGGCATGGGACCTGTGCATCACATATGAGGATTGCGTGATAACTTGCCACCGTCGGCATACCTTCAAACTTAGTGGCCAATTCCGAATCTGGCGGGCTGAGGACTGCAAGACTTGCGGTGATGCAGCGGTGGCGGTTCAGCCACCACCGCACTGGTGGTCTGACCACCCCATTACGACTTGGGTGTTGGGACAGACATGGGACCGCCAATGTTGCCAGGGAACTGCCACTCCCTGGTGGTGGTGTGGCGGTCTTGAGGCCACAATATGCAGACGTCCCACCAAGCATATTACAAGTTTCTTCTCCACCACGGAACTGGGACGGAGAGGAAATAAAGAGGGCCCTACAATGTCCCCTGGTGCCTCACACCATGTGGATGCACACAGGGGGCACAAAATGTGCTCCCTCTGTGTGCATGCACCCTGGTCCCTACGCGCATGGAGGTTACAGTCTGTGCTGTGCAGGAACCCTGTATGGCGTTCCAATTGTGGTGGCTTTTTCCAATGCCTTTGAGAGAGGCACCACCATGGGACCGTTATGCTGCCTGCCCGCCTGACCACTTTTAAGTCACAATCTGCTGGGCATGCAGCAATGAGTCTCGACAGTGCAGGAGCGTGGCGGTGGTGGCCCGCTCACGCATCACCGAGACTTGTAATCAGGCCCTTACTTATTATACCCAAATATAGTCAAGAGTAGCCATCCTGAAGCAGGACGAGTGCATTCGTGCCGCAGGGGAGTCTGACTTGAGTCTTCCATTCAGTATTCTCAAACCTAGCTGGTTTAGGAAAGAAGCTATGACATTGCCCTGTTTATCAACCCTTTGAAACTGCTTGTCGATCAGCTGTATGGCCCATGTTTGATTGTCGAGTTCCATGAATGTGTTATTTGACTCTGGGTTCATTAGATTGGCGTTGAAGTCTCCCATCACAGCCCACGTCATCTGGGGGTAAAACGAAAAAATCTTTCAGAATTGGGAACAGCTCGGCCAGGGTGGCTTCCCTTCTTCTGTTTTTTGTGGTGAAGGTAAATGCACCCTAGAATAAGGGTGAGCTGAGGCCTTGTTGTACTTGGTTTAGCCAAGGAAACCCTGAGGAAGATATAATCGCCATTGCCTGTGCAAATCACCATGGCATCTGCAGTCAGTTCCTTTCGTTTTGTGTGGTGTGGTGTGAGTGTGGAAGGCACTAGCAGCCCCCGGGGAGTGGCTGGTGACAGTATATTTCGGGAACACTAGTGGGTGTTCATCAGGATACTACCTCATCGACGGCTAAAAAAAAACTTCACTTGACCAAGTTTTTTTAAAAAGTAAGATTCCAAATCACTATTCAGCCTTTATCAGGTTTGATGCAAGCAAGGGGGGTCGGCAGAAGCACCTCCTTTTTCTGGCCCGCCTGCTGGTGCCTTGAGAAGTTAGGGGTTTATCTCTATATCTGCTCCAGGAACATCCGCTCCACCAGAGCGAAAACCTCCAATTCTCGACCTCTCATGAGGGGATGAATGTACCAAGTGGGAGGGATTTTTGTCAGCTCTCCTATTACTGTCCATCACTAATTGACACCTTCGGTGACTCCACATCCTATTAATGCAATCCTACAAATTACACATGCACAGACTTATGGGTGGAGAGCTCCACTTCAACCTCTTCTATTGATTCTGTACGGAGAGCACCACCAGCTCACACATTAGTTTAGGGCTCACTAGTGAATGTGGGCGGGACAAGGGAAAGTCGTGGGAAACTGCAGAAAAGTTACTACAAAATGAGTGGAGTTAAGAGAAATCAAGGAGGGTTAAAGGAGCAACATCATAATACAAACCACACATCCACCTAAGACTAAGAAGTGCATTTCACAAAATACACATTTAAATCGTTTACTGTCTTGCGTGCTGCAGTATGATAGTGCCTATCAGAATGTCACTGATAATTTCACTGGTAAGCAGGGCCAGTGGGATTGCAAGGGTGGCGCATGCGCTAATGCAAGCAAAGAAACTGGACCACCATCCACTCGTTTTGAAGTAAATGTAGGACCTCTAATTTGGGTGCAGTGGCCCACTCTCGTGGCTGGGCTTTGGTGCCACTGCACCTGCTGCACTATGGAGAGCTGCGCTCCCAAACACTGCATGAAATCACAAAGCTGCACGCACCACCCACGCTTTCACCGACATTCTAACTAACTTGGTATTGCGCACCTGGGCTTTGGTGCCACTGCACCTGCTGCACGATGCAGAGCTGCGCTCCCGAACACTGCATGATATCACAAAGCTGCACGCACCACCCACGCTTTCACCGACATTCTAACTAACTTGGTATTGCGCACCTGGGCTTTGGTGCCACTGCACCTGCTGCACGATGCAGAGCTGCGCTCCCGAACACTGCATGATATCACAAAGCTGCCCGCACCACCCACGCTTTCACTGACATTTTAATTAACTTGGTATTGCGCACCTGGGCTTTGGTGCCACTGCACCTGCTGCACGATGCAGAGCTGCGCTCCCGAACACTGCATGATATCACAAAGCAGCACGCACCACCCACGCTTTCACCGACATTCTAACTAACTTGGTATTGCGCACCTGGGCTTTGGTGCCACTGCACCTGCTGCACGATGCAGAGCTGCGCTCCCGAACACTGCATGATATCACAAAGCTGCCCGCACCACCCACGCTTTCACTGACATTTTAATTAACTTGGTATTGCGCACCTGGGCTTTGGTGCCACTGCACCTGCTGCACGATGCAGAGCTGCGCTCCCGAACACTGCATGATATCACAAAGCAGCACGCACCACCCACGCTTTCACCGACATTCTAACTAACTTGGTATTGCGCACCTGGGCTTTGGTGCCACTGCACCTGCTGCACGATGCAGAGCTGCGCTCCCGAACACTGCATGATATCACAAAGCTGCCCGCACCACCCACGCTTTCACTGACATTTTAATTAACTTGGTATTGCGCACCTGGGCTTTGGTGCCACTGCACCTGCTGCACGATGCAGAGCTGCGCTCCCGAACACTGCATGATATCACAAAGCAGCACGCACCACCCACGCTTTCACCGACATTCTAACTAACTTGGTATTGCGCACCTGGGCTTTGGTGCCACTGCACCTGCTGCACGATGCAGAGCTGCGCTCCCGAACACTGCATGATATCACAAAGCTGCCCGCACCACCCACGCTTTCACTGACATTTTAATTAACTTGGTATTGCGCACCTGGGCTTTGGGGCCACTGCACCTGCTGCACGATGCAGAGCTGCGCTCCCGAACACTGCATGAAATCACAAGGCTGCACGCACCACCCACGCTTTCACCGACATTTTAATTAACTTGGTATTGCAGAGCTCTTATGAAGCCTTTAGAGCTACTGAAGGGTGTTTCAAACGGCCTGCAATGCCTCAAGCACACGCAGCTTGTTCCTGAAATTAAGATAAGTGCCCGAAGCTCCTTTCTCAAGCCCTCGGCATCTGCCAGCGTCCTCTGTTCCCTCTCGAGTGGGCCGCGTCGGACTGCAGGTGCTTCGTGCTGCGTGACCGGGAACCGCCTCAAATGCATTTAAATGTCAGCCATGGAGGATGCTTGTTTTAAAGTGAGCACCTGTAAAACTGAGCGTAGCCTCGTGTGCCCTGTGAAGCTGTTTTTAGTCCAGTGTTCTGGCGCCCCTAAAAGGACTGTTCCCTGCTCTGTCCACTGACAGGATTGCTGAATGTACTGCTAGAGCTATATAGTTCCCGGATTTTGAAAGTTATGCTGAATATTGCATGGATTAGTTCTAGAAATCCTCATTATTTATTAGCTGGAAAAAACCTCATGAAAACATTGCACGTCGTACAATTCAAACCAGTAAGTAGCTGTAAAATGGCAGGTCCCCGTGCCACGTTGTTCCTCATTGCAAAGGTACTTAGGGGTACTGGTCCAGTATGTCTCTGTACAGAGGTTGTCCTACCAGTCTTGTCTAGTGTTCAAAAGGCTTTTAGATACAATTTGAAACCCAACACAGTATTCAGCTCTTCTGGAGATGAGCTTTCTACACACTGGGCTGCCTTCTAACACGGATGACTTCTGTCCCCAGGTCGAGGTATAGATACAAATATAAGGTGATGGCATATGATAGATAATCATGGGTTTCAGACATTTCACAGACACCCCTGGCTGGAGAAGCAGCCTACTGACCCTTCCTGGGAAATCTATGGCCCTGTCAAAACTGGACACTGGTCGCAGGTTGTTCCCACCTGTATGTCTTCGGCCCTGAACAGGCCGGGGCTATTAGTTCCAGACCTTTTCTAGAGACGGATACTCAGGGTACGCTTTAGGGCAGTGCGACTGGTGCGGCTGCACTGGGCGCTGACCTGAGGTAGGGGGCGCTGTGTTTAGGAATAGCTTATGATTGGAGAGATGAGGGGCACTTTTGGCAGGTGGTAGTGAGGGAATTTGAGGGGTGTAGGGGCCATTAGCGCTGAAGCCGGCCGTGCGCATACTGTATGTGTTTGGCCCCAAGTAGGTAGAGTGCCATGGTACACCCCATGGGCCTTTAGAAGCCTGTCTCCAGTGCCACTGTACATTTCTCTGCATTGCTTTCTCGTATCCCTATATACACAGGCATCACAGCCAAGACTATTGGGTGTCTAAGCCATCAATTGAAGATGGAGAGAATCTCTCTGCTCCAATCACGGGATAAAATGTTTAAGAACCATCAGACAGAGGTTTACAAAGAAACAACAGAACCCTCTTGACCAACACAGTGGCCAAGTACACGACCTCTGCTATTGAATGAAGAAAGCAATGCATTAATCATTTATTATCGGTTCCCAGTCCATTTGATCAGCTTGGGCAAGAAGAACAGAAGCCCAGGCCATCCCTTATTGGCTAGAGGAAGCAATGAGACGAATATACCTCCCCTAGTAGTATTTTGTAACTCCTGACATCACAAGAAAATCAGAGATACCGTAAACATTATAGTACATTGTGTTCCCTTGGCCTGGACTAGAGCTGACGCAAGAGGAACTTTGATTAGTTCTCACAAATTGTTTATGTTCTACACCTGTCCAGAATAGCTAGTTAGTCTGGAACCAACTACCAGTGCCTGTGAACAGGTTCAAGTTCACGTTTAGCTTCAAGCTGAACCTCTGTTCATCAAAAGAAATATTGGGCTCAGTGTCTGAGGAAAAGGCCTCCTGCGGGTGTGCGTTAGAAGAAGAATACGGTAGATTGTCCTGCATACTGGACCTGCATTATGCAGATCCAAAAACCAAAGGTCCAGCTTCACCAAGTGCTGCTGTGAGGAGTCCTGCCTATAAGAAGAGTTTTGTTTAGACTTCTTGTGGCATTGTCCTCACCAGCCCGATATCACCATCCTTGACACCAGAGTTCTCAATACAGTCTGAAGATTCCATCAAAGAGAGAGGGGGGAGGGGCTCTTGTGCCCAGACACCGGGAGCAATAACCGCTTTCATGAAGTCTAAGGGGTGTTTCTTTGCTGTCGAGTGGTTTGTTTGATCTTTTTCGTTGTGTGCCCCCGTTTGTGTGGGTGGTGTTCGTGAACTCTCCTGCTCTCCCCGAGATGCTCAAGTGTCACCACACATGACAGCATGGGCTGTCATGCCTATTGGAAACTACATGTGCCCCAGTAGGGTAATCCCCGTCCCCATAGAATTGCATGCAAGATATAAATTGCATATTATAATATTGCATCTTGTACTTTGATCTTCACAAGTTAAGCATTGTGTAAGTGGAGGTAGGAATAGTAAATATATCATAACTTGAAGATGTAGTGGTAGGTGATGGAGTGGAAGTGATATGTTGTAGGTACATTTTAACAACGTCTATCGATATAGGGCCCTAATGTGTATAGGGTGCGCTTACCTGCTTGTGCCCTGGCGCACTTTAAAACAGGTGTGTTGGGCGCAAGCAGGAAAAGTGTGCCCTATTACATAGAATGCACTGCCCCCAGGGCAGCCACAAACTCATGCTGCCCTGGGGGCAGTGCATTCAACTGAAATACAGAGCGGCTTTGAAGCAGCCATTCCGTGTTTCACTGTGCAGGCGGCAACCCGCCTGCTCTGATAAAGGGGATTAGAGATCCCTTTGCAGGAGGGTGCACTGAGTGCCTTCACCCACCTGCAAGGGGATGTCTCCAGAGGGCTGCTATCAGAGGGCGCACTGACAGCATGCCTACTGAGAGCTTCTTTGCCTCTGCACCCGCATCTATAATATGGCACAGACGCAGAGGCAAAATGATTTCCTCATTTGCATGGGTCCCGCCCAATGAAAATGAGGGAATGTCATCTTGAGAAAGCTCTGGGGCTGTACGTGTGTCCAAAGCTTTCAGTATTAGAGAAGGGGCTGCACAAGCGTCTGTGGCATATTCTGTAGGCCTGGGCGGTAAATTCCGTTCCGCTTGCAGAATTTGGGTAATTTCACGTTCCACGGAGAACGCGGAATTGCCAGAAATTCTGCTTTCCGTGGCTTCGCTGCATTTTTTGCTTGTTCGCATTCTCAAAATGCATGTTCGCAAGATATTTTCTCCCGAGCATGTAAACAGCATTCGTGAACAGGAAAAAAGCATCGCAAACAAGCAATTCTGCGTGTTCGCGGAATTTCTGCGTGCTCGCGTATAATTCTTACCGTTTTGAGGTGCTTTGCGTAGCGCGACTACGCAAATTCCGCCCACCCCTAATATTCTGTAATACCAAAGAGCTATGGGGGCTCGCATAGCGGGCACAAGCTCCCGTTGCGCCCCCGTGGCACCTTCTGTAATACGGCCCATAGTGTCAAAGAACCCTCAGTTGTTGTTCTTGCCTGTTCTGTACTCTCAGTTTGACTAAGAGCCATGGCTACGGGCGATCCTAACAACTATGAACACCACTGTGCCAGTGGCATTCTACTACACTGCAGTCTTCAGCAGGCATCTACCTGGATCGTCTGTGATTTTGAGTGGCTGGACAAATGTTCATTTAACAGACAAACCCATACCATGCTAAGGCGTGCATGGAAATAGTAAGAAATGATTTACACGATGAAAGCTAATCAAACCTTTCTCAACTGCACACCAAGGTTACATCATTGAATTTCCTGATGCTGAACGTTTCTTGTGCTGCAAGTGCATTTAATTGTTATCTGTAGGGGAACAAAGTTGACCCTGCATAGTATTTGGGCAGAACAGAAAACTACTTCTTAGCTAAATAGCTTTTTTATTTCACAATATGAATAAAAGCTTCATACTTTTCTAATATAACACTGCCTGGATCTTCAAATTAGTGTGTGCCATGCATATTTTATTTATGTGAGGTGCTCTAAACCTATATTGTCCTCCAGAAGTGAGGCTAGATTCCTGCACCTCGCTGATCTTTGATAGTCAGTGCATAAAGGGGTGGTTCCTTGTCTGGTTTATGATGTTCTAGGATAGAGTTGGCCATTTTTCTTTCGAGGAATGCCTAGTGACAGCTGAGTTTGTCATTCCCTAATAAACTGACCTGTCAATCAGTGTCGGGAGCTTTGCTTTAGATAAACAGTAATCAAACCGCTGAAGCCTGAATGATGTACCTTATTCCGTAATGAGAGAAGGATGCTTCACTTATTTTCAAACCACATCATTGACCAATGAAAAAAATGGCACAGTTAATGTTTCACCAAAAATGGTCTCTTGTCTTTATGTTTACAGCCCATGGCTGTTTAAGAACTTAAAACATTATAAGAAAGCTAAAAAAAAGCTAGGATATTCTTCGAAACCTAAGCGCTCTCTCCAATTTTCTTTCCTTTTCCTTTTGCACCTTTGATTTTCTTGCTCTTAACGCTCCATTTATGTCACCTTCTGGGCGCACTTTCCCCGTCTCTCTTGCTCTCTCGCCTCCTAATCTTAGCCGTCTAGAAATCACAATTGCATGTTCAAGGTCTCAGTGATACTTAAATCACCCATGAGAATAACTGCTGCAGTGAGTGGCAATGATACCTGCTATGAGTAACACGAGGACACAAAGTGGATTGAAACGATTTAATGGCAGTCTTCAATGCACAGACAGCACACAGCACTGTTCCATCCTCGTCGCCAAATTCTGTTATGAGTAACCCTGGGCGTATTTCGCAAAGTAGCGCTACGCGAAGCTACGCAAAGTGCACTTCGCACTACGCGAGCTACGCGTAGCACTTTGCGAACTGCGTAGTACCCTGTTCGCACTGTGCAAGATGCCGTTTTCAATGATTGCACAGTGCGGACAAGCATCCGGCACTGTGCAATCATTGAAAACGACATCTTGCACAGTGCGAGCTGTAGTTTGCTGCCGCTCGAGTAGATTTTTACTCGAGCGGCAGCTTTCTCAACCCGGACTGGTAGTTTCTCATCGCGAGCGGGCGCAAGCATACGCGACGCGACCACTCGCAATGAGAAACCTGACCTACCCGCGTTGAGAATCTCGCCGGGAGGTTTATTTTCCACGCTCGCGATCGCCAACTTGATGTTGCTGATTGCGAACGAGGAAAAAGTCTCGTCGGGATGTCATTTTGCTTGCTCGCGGTCGCCAACTTGACGTTGAGGACCGCGAGCAAGCAAAAAATGACCGCTGCACTACGCAATGATACACTACGCATGTTTGCACTGTGCTACGTGCAATTCGCGTAGTGCGAAGTAGCGCAAACTTCGCAAACTACGCGAGCGTAGCGTAGTGCTTTGCCCAGGCTGAGTTATGAGTAGCACGAGGACACAAAGTGGATTGAAACGATTTAATGGCAGTCTTCAATGCACAGACAGTACACAGCACGGGCCTGACTCCCGTTCCAGCTCCAACTGATTTGGGGATGCACACGGGGTGTGCTTGTGTAACGTCTGTGTTAGAGGGCTAATAGTGCTTGACATCTAGGCACCCCTTTCCTGGGTGCCTATCATGGCACCCTTCCCAGAGCCAATGAAACCCATCTCATCCGGTTTGCCTAATTGTTCTCTTATCTAATTTGCAAGGAGTACCTTGTCCTTGTTCCATGGAGCCTCCACCCTCTCTTCACACACAGATCCCGCGACTGATCTGAGGATAGGTTGTCAAGGTCTATCCCCACTAACCCTGTATCTGCAATATCAATGTACAAGTCCTAATGTGTGCAAGTTGAACGTATTACTGTGATTTTGAAAGCTGAATCTGTCTTTGGCTGGGTCTCATGATGTGTGCTGACAATTGTCAGATCCTGGTCAGGTGGGGACCGTGACAAGCGGCTGCTACTGGACCACAGCCATGGGGGTTGAGGACATTTGCATCTGATGCGCCTGGGTCTACCCTGTTATGGCTCTGAAACTGGGCCAGGTACAACCCCTTGGGCACTTTGGCTCTCAGTGGTAGCGATGGTGAGCAGTCACGGGCTGCTCAGGGAGGTTGTGTGGGCCTCAGAACACAACAATCACACAGTGGCATAGTAACTGATCATCCAAGCCAGCGGTTTACTTTCAAGAAAGAGAAGTACTTTAATGCACACTAGGACAGAATACTTCACACACAATATGTGCAAGGTACAATTTAGTGTCTTTAACACCTAGATGAAGCTGTCCCTCTATCCGCTATCTCGCCCCATTCCCCTCCTGTTTAAGTCTAGACAGCTCTCCTCTGAGATTGAGACAAATACCCTGTTGCTAATTTCTTACCACCCCAGATGGATGAGTCAGTTTGGGCTGCCTCCTGGGTTCATCATAATGCGTTCTCTCCTTCCTGCTTTTAGGAGTGAAAGCGTGCAGCTCTGTTGGAATCTCCTCATTGGCCGCGAGCAACAACCTAGCACACATGTTTGCTGATGACTGTAGAGGTGGTCTCTCAGACAAGGACTGTGGTCCGCACAGAGGTCTGGATCACTACAAGCTATGGCCCCAGGGTCACACTGCACCTCACTCCTCCAGGGCAGTTACTACTACTGTACAGTTGGTAGGCTCATTTAATCTCTCAGTATGCTGGCTGGCTTCTAGACACTTCTGGCCAGGCATGCAGCTCTTCCAGCAAGGGTTAGTATTGGGTGATGTCCCCTTACTTCGGGAGAGCCAGCTGTCAGTCAGACGCCAACTCTGGTTGCACAGAAGTTCTCTGAGTACTCTATGAAGCAGTCAAATTCCTTAGTCATGGAGTATTTGGAAGTGAAACAAGTGGGGTCCCTCCTTTTTATAGAATAATAGCAAACAGGAGATGTGTATCTGCTTCCTGTACTTTCAGAACTGGTTTGGGTTGGTTCCCAATTCAAGTGCCCACTCCTGGATGCTCTCCAGACACAGCCTCTGAGTAGACTTTTGCTTCTCACACCAGGGTTGTCTCCAGTCTGGCTCACCATCAACAGAAACAGAAAGATGACTGAGCTTGTTGCCCCTGATTGTCATCAGCAATACTGAAAGAGTGATCAAGGAAAGTCAAAAGTCTGGACCTCACCAAGGGGGCTCCTTCACCTTTCACACCAAAGTCTGCAGTGCCAGCTTTCACCCATACTATCCCCCAAATAACACTGCTCCAGGAACACTAATCACGAGTTCCAAATTAATTTCAAAAGGAGCCTTGTCTACTATTCCCTCTCTTCTGTGTCTAGGTCTCCTAACTTCCACTACAAGAATGTCAGCAATACATTTCCATTACCTGGGAAAACAAACTTGCCTCAAGGTTGTGCAAACGGCCATGCTAGGAGTATCCAAAATGTATCCCACAGGCTGACATTACTTTTTTCCCCTCACACTCCCTATGTAATGCCATATTAGCTAAACACAAACATGCACAATATTCTCTTGGGATATTAGTGCTAGGAATCGGGTAAGGGCACCGATGCAGAACTTTACATGAGTGGGCCAGTGAATCTCCTCTCCAGTGACCCGGTAAAAAGGTTGTCACTCAAGAAGGGTGCACTTTGTTTGGCCATCCTGGTCACTCATGTCAAGTGACTCTTTTAGGTCTCTGCACACAATCTAGATTAGAGTGACACCAGGGCCAAAATAAAAACAAGCCTTGGCATAGCCAATAGGTCTCGCTTTTGGGACCTTTAAGTATTTAGTTATGCAGCACAATATCCTTTGTGCAACAACATCGACTGTTGCATGGTTAAACACTTATAAGTTCCCAAAAACGAAACCTATTGGCTATGCCAATGCTTGTTTTCTTTGAATTCTGGTACTTATAGTTTCATTTATTCCATTATAAAATTGGGCTACAAGTCCCAGAAGTCTATGGCATATGGGTGTTCCTCCTGTACCACATATTTTTTGCCCTGTCCTTCTCCACTATGCAGTGATTAGTGTGATATTGGAGCATCCCTTTCTGTACCTCTCATTATTATTTGGCTTCACACTGCAGCCGTATGGATACCTATTCTTTATATACCTATTGATTGCCTATCTAGTGTTTAAAATGAGGCAGCCCACTTTAGTCATTGGCTAATTTCACTGTGACTGACAGGATTCTGCCTTTCACAAGGAGCATATCCCCACACAAAACAGTTCCTTTCAATGCAAGGGACTACTGTGGATGTTTGTGATTTTTGAGACTAATAAATGTTTACTTTTAGTCTGTTTTATATTGGCCAGAGTCAAGTAACTCCCACCAACAACAGTTTTACCAAAATAACATGATAAAACAATATTAGCATTGCCAGACCTATTGGCTTTACCAATGCTTGTTTCTTTTGTTCACTGCTGCACGCATTAAAAATAAAAAATAATTTGCTGGGATTGTGTGACTCACATATACAGGTACAAACACAATCACAATTCAGCTGCTTAAAACAAAAGTAGCATCAGCAGAGCCAACAGGGCTGGCGTTAATGTGGAATGCATGAAGAAGTAAATGCACAGATGCAGTGCATGCATTAGCACGCTGAAGCCAGACATGTTGGCTTTGCCAATGTTTGTTGTGTTTACCTGCTGCTCATATTTGCTTTTGTTCACCCCCTGATCACCGTTAACCACGAGAAACACTGTTGTTGGACATGAGAAACAGAAAAGAAGATTTTAAAGAATATTCCAATTCAATATTTTTCTTTAGTTCTATGAGCAATAATCCCTGGCTGAAGGAGCAGCATACCCAAGCACAGCATTCACCAAATTGTTATCCTGGCACATTGCATGTGTGTGCATGAAATCAAACACTTGCTGCTGGGAAACCTGGCATGTTCATGAATTTTAGAGTGACTTCGCATTTTCTCTCACTATACTGGGGGATGCGTTTTTCTTTGGAGATGGTTTCTGTTTCACTCGCTATCATTTGACGGAACAGGGGTCGAAGCAAGCTGACATCACTTCCTGTGCAGACGTGTCAGCACGTGGATGACAGTGGCTTGTAGGCTTAAGTGGTTCCAAAATGTGTTTTTGCCCAGAGCGCGTTTAGATCAAGGCCCAGGGGTTGGAGCAGATCGTGATACTGGAGAGGGAAAGACTAGCTAAATGGCAGACGTTCTTCATAAATTGCAAAGCACGTGGCCTTGATGAAATGTTCAGAATGTTTATGGTCTCACCCATGGGAAATGCGGCCCAGAGAAGCCTGCAGTGACTGCGGTCGCCAGCTGAGTTAGAAAATGAATTTTACTAATCAGACTCCCATCAATATCGCACATACCTAGAGGGAAAACGCCGACAACATGAGATTTTAGATAAACAAAATGTATGCACTTTGGAGATGCAAATAGTAGCACAAAACCAAAGCACATTTTTGACACATGAGAAGCTCAACAAGCGCAAAGAGAAAGTGAAAGGAAAGAGAGAAAAAGAGAAGAGGCAAGAGAAAGGAACAGGCAAAGGAAAAAGACAGATGCGCGAGAGGAGTCAAAATGAAGCTGACGACGAGGGATTGGGAGAAGGGAGGGGATAGGGGAGGGGAGGGGATTCACGCGCTGCAAGGCTGTAAGCCTTAAGGGCCATTACAAAAAGCCAGATGGCCTGTGCACGTTCACGCTCACATGCACGCAGGCTTTAGGCCAGCAAAAGCCTCTCTGGTAGCACTTTGAAAGCCCGCTTACTAAAGGTCTCGCCTGAGCTAGCGTATGCGCTAGCGCTCAGGTGAGACCTAAAAAACATGATACCAGACACATGCATTCGGCAAGTAGGGGCAACAGAACACAGCTATATACCATGCACTGGGCATTTCCAGCCCAACAAAAGGTCACTGGTTTCTCTTACAGCATGTATAACAAGCATGGCCCTACCACACCTAAATGATGCTATCCACATGCCCAATTCATATAACTTTGATTCATTATTCCAGTCCCCATTGGAATGTGTGCACATCAATGACCCCTTTCTGTGGAGCAGTACATAGAGATGGACAATAAAAGCCTGGTTTGACACTTATTGGTTCTCGTCAGTGAGGTACAGTTTGGATACCATAGCACAAAGAGCAAGGGACCCATGCCTGAGCATTCTCACTTTCCAGATGGACTGGAATGTGGCCATGAGTCATGGCCAGTGGTTAAGACTTTTGCAAGCAGTCCACACACCACCCTTTGGTCTTTAAATCTGAGAGTCTAAGGGGCATATTAACAATGGCCAGCGATAATTATCGCTGGCCGTACTTAGCGATAATTATATTATCGCAGGCTATCTCTGCTCTTTATCGCCCTGGTAGCGTGTTAATAACAACGCGTTACTCCAGGGCGATAAAAATTCCAGAGATAGCGAGGTTATCGTCCTTTTGCAGGGAACATCGCTGGTTTTCCAGCGATGTTCCCTGCAAAAGGGCGAAAACCTTGCTGATACGACCCACAGGGTCGTATCAGCTTAATCCACCCCCTATGTTAGGGATGGCTAAATCAGGATTTTAGCAGACGTTAGGTTTTGGCGAAAACGGCCATTTTCGTCAAAATCTAATGTGTGCTAAAATCATGTGGGCTGCCTTGTAAATTTCGCGATGTAAACATCAGCGATATTTGCAAGGTAGTCCATCTTGGGTACGCCCAGTAATGCCCACTTTGCATCTCATTAGAGATGCAAAGTAAGGCGTTGGGAAAAAGGGTGCTAACATGCGATTATGCATGTTAGCACCCTCTTGTAAATAGGGCTCTGGTTTTATCTCCGCTTTTTTGGCTTTGTAAGCCAAAAAAGTGGAGATAAAGCCCTTGTAAATATGCCCCTAAGTTTGACAGGTGTGCCCAAAAGTGGTTCCTGTGGGGTAGCTTGTTTTTCCATTCAGAGGAACATAGCGTTTCAGTCCTGTTTCTGTAAGAGCAGGGTAAAGACAGATTTGCCTAGGGTGGATCCCCATCTGGAGTGGTGCAGAGTAGCTCAAGTGATTGGCAGTAGATGAAACTTTTGTAAGCACCCCACCAATCACCGTTTTTTGTTTTAATGCAGCACCTTCTTTTCCTTCTGTCAGTGTATGTTCTCTAGCGCAGTCAAAGAAATGCTATCATTTGTCTGTGGCCACTCCCCCAAATAAATGCGGGAACTTCCACTTTAAATTGGGGTGGCAGTTCTTAATTTGTAAAAAAAGAAAAAAAAAACATTAATAGGTAAATTAATAGAAACAGAAAGTATGAGAGTCCAAAGGTTTTCCAAGTAGGCTGCTATCTTCTATCAATGCTAGATCACTTTTTACCACTGGTGAGACCTACTGTCGTTGTGGACACTATCCAATGCCCTCCATGCAGTATTTTTAAAGACAGTGAAGTTCCTTTTAATGAACTGTTAAGCCTCTCAGTTCCAGAGTGGGCTTCCCCAAATATTTTGTCTTCCCCCTACTGCTTTGCTGAATATTTTTTTCGTTGGCCTTATGTAGGAAAGTGCCCTTTTTTCATGGTTGCCCCCACTTTTTGCCTAAATGTCGATGTACTTCGACCGAGTGTGCCCTGGGCTCCTGCCAACCAGGTATCCAGGGCCTATGTTCTTTCACTGAACTGTACTTTTGCAAAACCCAATTGGCAACTCTCTGGCCACCTATAAGCCACTTGTAAAAGGTACCATAGTAACCAAGCGCACTGTGACCAGCGAAGGCCTCTAAGGGCTGCAGCACTTATTGTGCCACCCTTAGAGGCCATGTGGCCTTACACACACACACTGCCATTGCAGGCTGTGTGTTTTGGTGCAGAACAAAGTGAAGAGTAGACATGGCACACATCCCTGTGTGCCATGCCTACAATCCACTGCCCTGGCATAGGTAAGCCACCCCTCTAGCTGGGTGCACTTTAACAGTGGTCAGGATACAGGTGCATGAGCCCTGTACCCCTACCCTGTCTAAGCCAATTCTTAGACATTGTAAGCGCAGTACTGCCATTAAGAGTATATGGTGCTGGGAGTTTGTCATTACAAACTCCACTGCACCATAATGGCTTTACTGAAAACTGGGAAGTTTGGTATCAAACTTCTCAGCACATTAAACCCACACTGATGCCAGTGTGGGATTCAATGAAAAATGCACACAGAGGGCATCTTAGAGATGCGCCCTGAAAACGAACCCACCACTAATGTCCAGGCTGAGTGGCTGCATTCAGCTGCCACCACCAGACATGTTTCTGGACCCCTGGGTCGAGAGCCTGCTGCTCTCTGTGGCCAAAAACAATGCACATCCTGGAACAAGGTGCCAATCCTCCTCCCCCAGGATGGGCAGTTTACACAAAGGGGAAGCTTCAAAGGCTTGCCGCCTTTGTGAGCTTCCCCATGCCACTTGCTGCTTTCAGCAACTGGTCCCCACTGGTTTGGACCCCCACTTTGGGAGGGAGAACCGCTGTGACCCATATCCCTTCACAATCCTCCTGTAGTACCCAGTCAAGCCAAGGAATGCCCTGACTTGGATTTGGGTTGCTGGAGCTGCCTAGTCCAGGATGGCCTGGATCTTGGGCTGGAAGGGTTGTACCTGGCCTCCACCAACAAGGTGGCCCAAGTACACCACAGTTCCCTGCCCTATCTGGCATTTGGATGCCTTGATAGTTAGGCCTGCAGTTTGCAGGGCATTTAAAACCTTCCCATGGTGGATCAGGTGATCCTGCCAGGTGGAGATAAATACAGCAATATCATCTAGATAAGCTGCACTCAAGGACCCTAATACAGCAAGGACTTGATTCACCAACATCTGGAAGGTGGCAGGGGCATTCAAGCATGACAGTAAACTGATAATGCCCATCAGGTGTGGAGAATGCTGTGTTTTCTTTTGCTCCGGGGGCCATGCCAATTTGCCAGTACCCTGTAGTTAAGTCATAGGTACTTAGAAATTTGGCTGCAGCCAATTTGTCTATAAACTCCTCTGCTCTTGGGATAGGGTGAGCATCTGTCTTGGTGACAGTGTTGAGCCCTCTATCGTCCACACAGAACCTAATTTCTCTCTTTCCACCCTGTGAATGAGGTTTGGGGACTAGAACCACTGGGCTGGCCCAGGGGCTCTCAGAGGGTTCAATTATCCCTAACCCCAGCATTTTGCTGACTTCCGCGCTGATGCTTTCCTTGACTTGATCAGACTGTTGATAGATTTTGTTTTTGACAGGTGAACTGTCACCAGTGTCCACATCATGGGTACACCAGTTTGTCTGACCAGGGGTCAAGGAAAAGAGCTTTGCATACTGCTGAGAGACTTGCTTGCAATCAGTCTGCTGTTGGCCAGAGAGGGTATCTGAAAAGACAACTCCATCCTCTGACCCATCTTTTGAGCTGTATGAGAGGAGGTCAGGGAGAGGTTCACTCTCTGTCTCCTGGTCCTCATCAGTCACCATCAGCATGGTGATGTCAGCCCTGTCATGAAAGAGCTTCAGGCGGTTCACATGGATAATCATTTTGGGTGTCCTGCTTGTGCCCAGGTCAACTAAGTAGGTGACCACACTCTTTTTTTCTAGGATAGGGTAAGTGCCACTCCATCCATCTGTCCTGGAGTGCCCTTGGTGCCACTGGCTCCAAAACCCACACATTTCCCCCAGGTTGAAATACAACCAGTGCAGCTTTTTGGTTATACCAGTGCTTCTGAAGCTCCTTGCTAGCCTCAAGATTTTTGGATGCCTTTTCCATGTACTCAGCCATTCTGGACCTTAGGCCAAGCACATAGTCCACAATATCTTGTTTGGGTTCTTGGAGAGGCATCTCCCAACCCTCTTTTACAAGACAGAGTGGTCCCCTCTGAGTATGGCCAAACAGAAGTTCAAAGGGGGAAAACCCTTATCCCTTCTGTGGCACCTTTCTGCAAGCGAAAAGCAGGCATGGTAAGAGGACATCCCATCTCCTTTTGAGTTTTTCAGGGAACCTTATAATCATGCCTTTCAATGTCTTGTTGAATCTCCCAACAAGGCCATTGGTTTGTGGGTGATAGGGTGTAGTAAACTTGTAATGCACTCCACACTCTTTCCACGTGTGTTTTAGTAAAGCAGACATGAAGTTGGAACCTCTGTCTATAATCACCTCCTTAGGAAACCCTACCCTGGTGAAGACACCTATGAAGTAGTAGTCCTAAGGGGAATTGCCTCAGGGTACCAAGTGGAATGATCCACTATCACTAGAATGAATTTGTTCCCTGGTGCTGTGGGAGGTTCAAGTGGACCCTCTATGTCCACACCTACCCTTTCCAAGGGAACCCCACCACAGGTAGTGGTATCAGGGGGGCCTTTGAGGGGCCACTGGCCTGACAGGTGACAAAAGAGCTGACAAACTCCTTTACTTTTTAGAGCATCTGGGGCTAGTAAAAGTGGCTAACTAGCCTTTCCCGAGTCTTGGTTTGACCCAGATGTCCAGCTATGGGGATGTCATGAGCTAAAGTTAGGAGAAACTCCCTGTACTTCTGAGGCACCACCACTCTCCTAGTAGCTCCAGGTTTGGGGTCTCTGGCCTCAGTGTACAGTAGTCCCTCTCCCCAATAAACTCTGTGGGTACCACGGACATCTCCCTTTTCCTGTGCAGCAGCTTGCTGCCTCAGTCTTTCTAGAGTTGGACATTCCTGCTGTCCAAGGCACAGCTCTTCCCTAGAGTGTTTCCTCGGGCCTAAGAGTTTAACCTGGTAAGGGTCAAGCTACATGGACTCAGTTCTCTCTGGGATGTCCAAGTCCTCTCCCCGAGGAGAGGGGCCCTGATCCTTTTGCTGTACAGAAGCTGGTTCCCCAATCTTCTTACATTTTCTCTTGGAAGGTTGGGCTATACTTTCAGGCTCCAACACTTTTTTTTCACCCTGTCTCTTGTTCTGTGCTCTTGTTCTTACACACACCAATTCAGGGATATCCAGCATTGCTGCATGGGTTTTCAGTTCAACCTCAGCCCATGCTGAGGTTTCCAGGTCATTGCCAAGCACACATGCAGCTGGTAGCTTTGGAGAGACCACTACCTGTTTCAGGCCAGTAACCCCCCCCAGTCTAATGTCAGCATAGCCATTGTATGGTTCCTGTAACACCCCTAAATCTAGTATTTAGGGGCACCCCTGAACCTTGCTTCCTCAGACAAGAAGAAATTACAAGAAGAAGAAGAAGAAGGACCGTGCAGCAGCTAACAAGAGGAAGACACCCACTGACTTGGCCCCAGCCCTACCGGCCTGTCTCCACCTCGAACCTGCTCCTGCGAAATCCCGGTGTGTCCTGCAGCCAGCAACCTTGAAAACCCCAGAGGACCTGCCTGCCTTCAACCACAAAGACTTTGTCTCCTGTGAACACCGGATTTGTTCATCTGCAATCTCTGGCTCCGGCCGGATACCGTGGATCCGCTCCACTCTGAAGCCGACGTCCACGGCCCGAGCTCGAGTGGGCAAACATCACGAGGAGGTCCCCCTGGTGATACTGACCCCAGATCCGGCAACTCCTGACCTGCCTCAAGCCTCCAGATGATGCCTGCAGCCTAAATCCAGAAGGTCCCCCAACCACGATCAGGAGCCGGTAAGAAGATCTGACCCCAAAAGGCACCCCTGCACCCGACGCCACATGGCCTTGGGTGCCCAAATCAACGGTGCCTAACCAACCCCTAACTTCCTAACTTATCTCTCAAAGTGGTGCTCGCACCCAGAAGACCTTCGTCCCCAAGCCTGCAGTGCCTTTGCAAACGGGAAGTTCGCCATTGAAAACAACGGGGCGCCCGACGTTGAAACAGCACCCTGCCACTCTAGTGCCTCTCAGGGTGCTCCTTTGGTGATACTTTGTTTCCCCATGTGCCCTGAGCTAAAGTCCAGGAGCTTTGCTCCCACAACCAAGTGGCCTGCTTTCCAGGAGCCACCAACCGGAGGCCCCCTGTCACCCTATGGATAACATTGGGCCTCAGCACTCTACACCCTGCCGCCCTAGTGCCGCTGAGGGTGTAATTAGAGTGCATCCTTGACCCTGGGGTACCCCCGAGTCTACCCCCAGACCATCAACTCCCACTACCAAATACTTACTTCAAAACCGATAACACTATTTTCCTTAATAGGATAACATTGACTGTTTTTCTGTGAAAAGTAACTGATTGAGGAGTTTGAAAACCTAAAGAAATGCTTTAAAATTGTACTGATTAACAAAAACGATTTTACTTACCTGTTTACAGGAAATGTACCAGAGTAGTATCCAGGTATACTACTCTGAGTAAGAAAAGTAATCCAAAAGTAACTTACCTGTAATCTTACTGAAAAGTCCATTCAAAGTATATGTACTGCATTCTGAAAAGTATTGCATTATTAGTAACACTACTGTAATCAAATCCAAGTACATTTACAATTGCAATCTAAACTGTGTTACAATCTGTATATTTACTACAAAGTACTTATCAGGAAGTATAGCATCCGGGTTAGAAAGAAAGAAAAGAATATCATCCGCATAAGCGGAGAGTTTCAAATGTATGTCTCCATATTGAAAACCTGATATGAGATTATTACCTCGAATACGAGTTAAAAAGGGTTCAAGGGCAAGGATAAATAAAAGGGGAAACAAGGGGCAACATCGACAAACGCCTTGTTTTAGTCCATTAATCAGCACAGAAACAATCGGAGCTGTAAAAAATAAAGAAATGAGTGCTGTAATTTTGGGACCAAACCCATGCCAAGTAAGAAACTTAAGCAAAAAAGACCAGTCAATTCTATCAAAGGCTTTTTCCACATCAATAGCAACAGCAGCCTAAAAGGAGGAAAGGGAAGAGGCTTTATTTAAAACATTAAAAAGGAGCCTAAAATTATCAGAATTCAGTTGACCCTTAACAAATCCGTATTGTTCATTGCCCATCAACTTAAGAAGGAATGGCTCAAAGCGCATGGCAGGTAATTTAGCAAAAAGTTATAATCTACATTGACGAGGGAGATAGGTCAATAATTTTTGCAATAATAGGAATCACCACCATCTTTATGAATTAGACAAGTCGTCGCTTCTTGGAAGGTACCCCCAGCTGCCCCAATTTAATGGAATAATTGTAAGGAGTTGCAAGAGTCTTCGAAGAAGCAAACTTGAAAAATGTAAGAAACAACTCTACCATAAACCCACCAAGTCCTGGAGTTTTATCTTTCTTAAGGGAATGGAGAGCTTTAAGAATCTCTGAGATCAAGAGATCTCTTTCCAGGGATATAAAATTAAGCTTCTCATGGGAATGAGGGGGGATGGTACTGAGATAAATGTCAATAAGAGAAGAATCTGTATACGGACTCAGGAGTATACAAGGTTTTATAAAATGTATAAATTCCTCTCAAATGTCTTGATCTATAAATAAAAAGGCCCCATCAGACGATTGAAAAGGTTCAATGGAGGAGTGCTGCTTCAGAGTCTTTAAATAATTAGCAAATAGTTTCCCAACTTTGTTATGTCCCCCATATTAATGGGCACTATTACGTAGTAAGATAGATGAAGCATTATCAGTAGTCAGTTTATTAAAAATTAAGTTTAGCATGAACAAAATCCTGTAAATTAGAATCAGAGGCCGACGCATAGAATTGATGTTCTAGCCTCCCCAAAACAGTCAATAAGGATAATAAGGATTTCTGTTAATTAGCAAAGTATTTCTTTTTTATGGCGACAAAGTCAATAACAAACCCGCAAGAGGCGGCTTTAAAAGTATCCCACAATAATTGGGGAGATGTGTCAGGGTCTGCATTCAGTGTGAAACATTTGTTTGCAAAAGTTGTGACTGAAGTAGAAAAAAATGGAATCCAATAAAAAAGAATTATTAAACCACCAGCTATTCTATTTGGTATGTGTCGAGAGTAGATCCAAATCTACAAAAACTGGGGCATAGACAGAAAAAACAGGAAATAAAAATTTGTGCCAGAGGTTGACTAAGGAAATATGGTCTTAGTAAATAAGGGAGCCATGTGGAGGAAATTCCCTTGCAGTAGGGTTACATAATTGCCATGCATCAATTTAATGATTCTGGGAGATAACACAGTGACACTGCTTATCGTCTTATGAGGGATAAAGCGTACTTGGGATTGTCAATCTATAATAGGGTCTATAATCTGGTTACAATCATCTCCTAAAATTAAAAAATAATCCTTATATTAAAGGCGTTTCTCGGCTATCATAGGCCAGAGTTGATAGTCTGCCAAGGTAGGACCATGAACATTAAACACAGTTAAAGAAATGTTATTATTCAACAAGCTACCAATTAGCCAATGGCCTTCACAGTCCATTTCTTGAGTAAAAACAGTACGTTTTAACTTTTTATGACATAATATAATAACCCCATTCTTCTTATTAGATATAAGAAAGACAAAAATGGAATACGCCCAATTATGCTTTAGTTTTACGGCTTCTGACTCAGTAAGAGGAGTCTCTTGTAGAAGAACTAGATCTGGGGTGTAAGAAGCTAAATGAGATTACATTTTCTGCCTTTTGATAGGATTAGCAAAACCTTTCACATTCCAGGATAAAACTTTTAATGGAGCAACCAGCAGAGAAATATAAGACTACACAATCAATGATATAAAGAATATAGGAAGAAGAGAAAGGGGAGAAAACGGGAAAGCCAGAGAGAAATTAGATAGTGACCAAAAAAGTAAAATAGGATAGGAATATAATAAGAGAGGGGAAAAAGGACAAATAACAAGCAAAACAATAAAAGACAGTACATGTCAAAAACTGAAGTACCTTATAAAGGAACAAGAAGGAGAATGGGGTGATGATACACAGATGAAGACAGCACAACCAACAATGGCCAACATACCACACCAGAGGACAACAAAGAACGCACAAAAAAATAAGTACTTGAAGAATCCCGGGAACCTGCAAAGAAAGTAAAAAAAAAGAGAAAAGGATGAACCTGGTCACATTGATAAATCATTAGGCAACAACAACCTATATCAGAGGCAAGAAACAATTAGTAATACATTAAACAATTTCAGAAACTAATTTCAGCGATTCAACATGAAGAAGAAGGGCCAGCAGTATCCATCGAAGTCAAAAATTGAGAGTTTATAAATTTCTTAAGTTCATCTGGATCCTAAAAATTAGTGGTGTTATTCTGGAAAGTAACTTTAAATATGCAAGGGTGAAACAAACCATAACGAGCTCCTAAGGCTTGCAGGGCAGGGGGAGATCAAGGAAGTCCTTCCTACATTTAGCCATTGCTGTCAAGAAATCTGTGAAATAAAAATCTTAGCACCATATCATAAGATAATTTTATTTGCTTTAGTGGCATTCAAAACTTTCAACAGGTCTGTGAATTACAAAAATAAAATGATCATACCATGAGGTTGGGTGGGAGTAGCTGATGAAGACAAATGAGGACACAGTCTATGAGCATGTTGTTTATTTAATCTAGTTGAAGGTACGTTTAGAAGTTTTTGCAGAAATTAGGTAAAAATAGAGACAGGATCATCCCCTTCAATACCTTTTGAGAGGCCGTTTAAATATAGGTTTGAGCTTATTCCTATTTTCTAGGTCTACTGCAAGTTTCTTCAACAGTAGAACATCTTTCTACAAAGCTGCAATTTTTTGGGAAGCAAACTGTAAGTAACTAAACTGCTACTCAACAAGTGTTTTTCTAGTCTCCATATTCGACTATTTGTCCTCAAGGGTTTGAATGTGACTATTCGTTTCCTCAACAAATGGTTGCAAATCTCGTATTTCCATCAACACAATGTTTAAAGAGACAAGGAATAATGACTTAGGTGGAGAAGAGGATCCTGCTTGGGCTTTTGGGTTGCAGAGGAGGGCAAATGTGATTTTAATGATAAAGTTGTGGAAGCTGTCGATTGAGAAACACCAGACTGTGCCAAATCCAGATTGACGCAGTAGCCATTCATGAAGGGCGCCGCAGAAGATGGGCAAGAAACAGATATGGCACCAGAATGACCTCTATTTGAAGATAAGGGTTTCCTAATTCTGCCCATAAATAGCTAAGTCAAAGATAAAAAACACAAGTTAGAAGTCAAATATAATAATTCAGGCAAATGCACAGGCTGAGTGACCTTTCGGATGTATAATATCGAAGCATAAAGTCTCAGGAACACTGTGAGGAGAAATTATATAAATGGTAAAGTGCAGCTTTGCATAGAACAAAGGAAATGTATGAGACAGAAGAGACCAGCATGTAAGCACAATTTATGAGGAACTAGATCCGCTGGTGGGAATGTCACAGGCATACTGGTCTGTCCATTAGATTGATTTTGAAGACGAGACCCATAAACTATGCTTTTTCACAGATGATGCTTTGCTAACCTTAACTAAACGTAAGGAGTAATTGGCAAAAGTAGTCTTGAACTTGAAACTCTTTCGAGCGTGTGGCAGAGTTTAGAATTTGTCATTATAAATTTGAGATACCTAATCTGACGTTACTGCAGGAGGAGTGGATTGAATTTAGATGGGCTGCCTCTCTCTTAAAACACTTAGGCATCAACATCACTCCCTCTCTGTCTAACATGATGCTAGTCAATTTACAGGGGCTAAGAAAGGAAATAATAAGAGTTCTTGACACATAGGGTGTCGTGCCAGTATCCTTGCTCAGAAGAACAAATGTATTTCTTAGACTCCTCTTCCTATTTTAGGCTATCACATCCTCCCTACAAAAAGCAGATATTCTGGCCTTGCAGAAGCAACTAGAAATATACATCTGGAATGAGGAAAAGGGCAGGGATAGCTCTGAGTCTCCTGATGTACTGATGTCCCCTTAGGGCTAGAGAGGGGCTGTCCTTACTTGATGTATGGAGATATTACCAAGTAACACAGCTGCAAATTTTCCAGGCTTGGACCAAAAGAGAAACTGACATGAAGTGGGTGTTTATGGACAGAGCAGTAATGGGTACATTGTTCTGAGATGTCCTTTGGTTGAAAAGACAGGCAAGACATAAGAATGACTATGTAAGCAATATACTTTGAACAATCATGAAGACTTGGGATGCAGTAGACACTAGACTGGTACTCACAACATACCCATCACCCTACACTCTGTTACATCAGAACCTAGATTTATTGCCAGCAAGGAGCGGCTGAGGTTTCACAGTTGGAGTGACGGAGGCTTCCTGGTTGTAAGTCACTTATTCTACAAAAGGATGTTGAAAACATTTGCACAATGCAAGGCATGTTTTAAATTACTGAACAAGACCAACTAATGTGATGAAGCTGGAATCTTTAAAGTTCGGACTCTTAATATAATCACCAAATATGATCCTCCTCTGGCCGTATGGACATTTGATTGTCAACTTGAAGAGTAAGAAAGGTGCTAGCTGTCACTTACAGTAAACCTAAAATAGCACTACAAGGACAATAGAGCAGATGGTGTCCAAACCATAAAGGATTAGTAGCAAATTTAGCCAAGTTTTCAGTTCAATCAATAATCAGCAAATTAGTCAATTTACACTACAAGTATTAATTTTCAAATGATCATGCAATCTGAATTTCTATATTATCTAAAAAAGGATGCAAAATAAGCTGACATACAATTTACAGAATATTAGGTAGACAGGATCCAGAAAGGAATTCCCCAATCCAAATGGGGGAACAGGGGATTTCTAAGAGGACGGTGTTGTCTCACAGTTCCGACTAATCAAGTAAGACTGTACGTTTGAGATAAATAGGCATCAAAATATAGGGACTGAGTCCACTCATATAATCAAAATATGTTGATTCAATTCCTGGTTAGCTCATAGTGCACTATCTGGACACCTAAACCTGAATGGGTACCGGATGGTGTCTGCAACGTCAGAACATGACTCCTCTAATACCCCAAAGAAATCGTGGAAACAGATCTACCCTTTCAAAAGGGAGACAAAAGAAATACACAAATTGGAATTACAAACATTCATTGAAGAGATTGGATTCTTGTGTAAAAGACATGAGCTGCAATTATTAGTAGAAGTAAACAAAGATTTGTAACCAGCATTGCAAGAAAGGTGAAAAAGTTGGATTATTAAACATTATAATTTTCCAGAGATTAAACAAATATATTTCATAAAACCCTTACCTAACACTTTCTATACTATGGAGAGCATAGTAAGAAGTGCTTTCTGCCAGATCTCTCGGATCAGTCTAACTTCCCATTCACCTGTACGGCATGTATCCGGAAGTCTGTCTGGTGTGAAAAAGTCAGCCACCCTTTTCAGGATAGGGACAGAAGCCAGCAGGGCTGGCAATAATTCGCAGGCGAACGTCCAGGATAATCCATGGAAGTGCTTCTTTGGCGACCAAAGCTCAGAAGCAGTTTATATTATCAAAACCGGTTCCATTCGCACTGTGTTTGACATCCTTTGCTTGTGTTAATTTTTGTCTTTCAGATTCAGAGTTGTCTCCAAAACAGACAACAAAATACAAGAGCAGCGTGCTCAGTGTACTTTATACTTGTGTTCTGATAGAATGCTCACAAAGAAATGTGCTTGCAAGCAGAACACCTTCTGAGTATGTTATCATGTGCTTATGAAGTATGTAAAATGTCACTGTGTAAAAAGATGTCAAGTTTAAACATCAACTTGTAAAATGGAAGCTTTTGTGAGTGGGCCCTGATGAACCTCACTACAGCATCAGCATCAAATGAACAAAGTTTAAACTTCAGGGGTTAGGCACCTTGTGCTCAGACATGAGCCCAACACACGAGCCGGGGAAATCATCAGAGTTAAGAAGAGACCTTGTCTCAGCGGAGTCAGGACAGGGTCAGCTAAAACAACCTTTCAAAACACATAATACATGGAGAAACGTTCTGGAAGGTTCTCCACATCATCACACACTAGGAGGTAGAGCAACAAAAAGGCGGCCTATATATGTTTGCAGATGTAATGGATTCAAAAGAGCACACACACTTTGTAAAATTTGCCCTCACCCACAACAAGTTGTGGCATGCTTCATCATAGGGCTGCTACTAATGCCTCTGCGCAAAGCCAACGCTAGAGGCGGAGCAATAGGGAGGAGTAAACAATACAACAGTGATAAAGACAAACGGAAAAGACAGGATCCTAAAGTGCAGATAAATCGTGAGTTTAAAACTGGCTCAGGGATATCTCTATAATAATTTTATTCATGGATTCCCGAGTCAGGATTAAAAAGGTATATAAAAGAATATATACCTAATGGATAGTGGTGGTGTGAGTAAATTAAGTGCTCACCACCCCTCCATTCTGCATAGCGGTCAACATGTTTCTGCCGGTTCAAAGCTTAGTCTCCGGCATTCCTCAGGACAAGTTGGATCCCTATGCTCTTTTTCCAAAACCCCTCTCACTACCCACTATAGTGGGCTATACTCCACCTGTGAGTCTGGAGTGTTTTTGTAACTTTACTCTTCCAATAGGAACGCAAAGGTAAAAGACAAAACAATAACAACAATTGTTTTACATCAAATACAAAGACAAAATTATTAAATGTGTGCTCTCAAACAATCCCAAACAGTCGCAAACCACCCATTTGGTGTGACCAGAATCTTTCTTACGTAGTGCAAAATCCACCATCATAAATCAATGGGCAATCAATGGCCCTCCTAATGGTATATACATATCACATAATCTGTGATTCATATCCATTTAAACTAAAAACATACTTTACAAAAGAAGCAACGTGCTGAAGGAAAGGAGAGAAGACACACTCCAACACTTCAACATAATGTAAAAGATATAGAGGCGTCATTCCCCATATCATAATCATAGATTTTTAGTTCAGGTACACTCAATCTGAGTCACACGATGTCCAGCACTCCCCACTTCTTAACAGAGTTTATTAAGTAGATAGCTAGAAACAGCACTGGAGTAGAGAGCGACCCTCTGTAGCCACACACTGTGGGAGGTTATTCACAAGATGTTCAATTCTTTGTTCGATTCCTACTCCAAATGATATACACCCTCCTGAGCCGATGTTCTCCCTTAATATTGTAGCAAAAAGTTTCATCAGGCACGCTCTACACGTATTATATATTGCCAGTATCCAAAGGTACTAACCACTCTCACCATCTACACCACCCGTTTAAATGAGGGGGGCTATAAGGAATATTACCATGAGTAAAGCTGAATCCCTAAATCACCCCCAAACGAAAATCACTTATTTTCCAATCGACAACCTTTTCTTCCAAACGAGAGAAATCTTACAAATAGGTGTAATGTGGTACTCCTCTCCCTCCAGTATATGGCCAAATACTCCTTACTTCGTCAAGAGTGGTACGCCGCCTGCGAAATCCGTCTCTCCTGGTGCCGTGTAGGTACCACAGGCTTCCGTCTCACTCGTTATATCTCTTCCGCTATCTCATCACGTGGTGCGTGCGAGTGACGGAGCACGGACCACGTCAGAAACTAGACCGCTAACCTCTCAGCACCGTCGAGGCTATGTGTACACTATCACAGGAAACGACAAACCCGTACACATTACGTACAGATTCCATGTGCTGCTAATCACTGTATGATCTCGCATTTGGACCAAAGCATGCCCAAACATGCAAACCTTTGCCCAGGAAAGAGGGGTGTATTAATATAAAAAATATATATATCACTGTTCACCAATATTCACGAGTTGGTAATCATATGTGAGATGTCAATACCTAATAAAATAACATCGATGGAATCCTACAAAAAATACCTCATAATTCAGAGGGTAATTATAGGCTATCATCACAAATTTCCTTGGTGCTCCTGATTATCCCGAGGTCAAATAGAGTACTCTTATCTCAATATTCCTCAACTCTCTCTACCAATAAAAACTGGAAAAAATAGAGCGAGACCTCCGGGTTCCAATTTATTTTCTACCTAGTGCTGACCACGGTATTTCATCATTGAGTCCAGAAACATGACTCTTCATGCGGTATACCCACTTCTGCTCCCGTATAAACAGGGCTTGTGAGAGGTCTCTCATTGATGGTCTAAAGGCAGGTTTATCCAACACAGTCCAATATATATCCTGTGTTGTATGCCCTTTCTCAGCAAAATGTAATGTGAGGCGTGTGTTGGTCCTAGAACATCTGATATTGCTCCTATGCTCCATAATCCTCACCTTCACCTTTCTACAAGTCATCCCAATGTAAATCAAATTACACGGACACTTGATCATGTAGATCACATTGGACGAGTTACAGTTCGTATGTACTCGCTGTTGCCAAAGATATTTCAGACCCACATCTACCTCTTTTGTGTTCTTGGTCAGAGAGCACACATCACATGACCCACACCGTGTATGTCCCATGACAGGTGTTAAGTGTCCAGCCACCCAAGGAGCTCCCCGGGCGCTGTTCTGTGGGCGGGAATGTACTAATTGGTCCTTAATATTTTGACCCCTCCTGAATGCAAAGAGGGGTTTCTCAAGCTTAAGGCCACTAGAGTTCAAGATCCGCCAGTGTTTTAAGATGATACGTTTAATGGCCGTAGAAGATGTATTAAACGCAGTAACACAAACAGTGTTGTTTTTTGTTGGTCTTTCTACTTTGGTAAGTAATTCCTCTCCAGGGCAATTCCATGCTCGCTTCCGAGCCCTCCTGACTATTTGCCTCGGATAACCTCTGTCATCCAATTTTTCTGCTAAGCGAGCTGCCTCTGTCTTGAATTCATCCGGTTCTGAACAGTTCCTGCGAAGCTGCAGGAACTGACCCACCGGTAGATTTTCACTCAAAGCTCTAGGATGGAAACTACCAAAATGTAGGATTCCATTCTTATCCGATGATTTGTCATAAACTTTTGTTGACAGTTTACCCCTCATCGGAGAGATAACCAAATCCAAAAAGGGGAGACTATCCTTAGTGATAGTATTAGTGAAGTGTAAGAAATTATTTTGTGCATTTAACCATTGCATAAACTCATTTATAGATGCCTCATTTCCCCTCCAAATGAGGAGGACGTCATCTATAAATCGTTTCCAGACCCGTATGTTGTCAGTCCATGGATTTTCAGAGCCAAAGATGTGTTTTTGCTCAAAGGCGGTCACATACAGAACCCGCTAGACTCGGTGCAAAAGCACTCCCCATAGAAGTACCATAGGTTTGCAAGTAAAGCACTCCATTGAACTCAAAAAAGTTCCTAGTAAGAGCTAAATCCACCAGATGTAAAATAAATGGTCTAGAGGTCTGATATTGCCAATCCAAATCAAACAAGAGCTCCTCAATCATCCTTAAGGTTTCTAGTTGCGGAATATTGGTTTATAGGGATTCTATGTCCAATACCACCAAGAATTCCTCTTCAGGATTGAAGGCCATGTCACTCAAAAGATTGAGTACTTCAGTGGTATCTTTGAGGTATGCCCTACTACTCTGAACCAAAGGTTTAAAGAAAAAATCACAAAACTGTGACAAGGGCTCAAGTATGGAGCCTATACCCGCCACAATAGGTCTTCCTGGTGGTGGTCTAGTTACTTTATGTACTTTAGGTAGAGTATAAAATGCTGGTATAACAGGATCTTTTTAAAGTAAAAAAACAGCCTCATGTTCTGTTATCCAGTCATTACTCAGGGCTTCCTCTATGACAATTCCAATTTCTCTCTTTAATCCTGGAGTAGGATCGGTTTGGAGAATCTTATAGTTCCTCTCATCACTCAATAGTCTTCGGCACTCCTGTTCATACAGTTCTTTCATTTGAATAACTATAGCTCCACCCTTATCGGCGGGCTTTATAGTTATATATTGGTTATTCTTTAAATCTTCTAGGGCTTCCCTTTCTTCTCTCGTGATATTTCTTTAGGGGTACCTTTGATTGTTACCTAGCTTGTTTATATCATAAACAACTGCATTCTCAAAGGTAACAACTTCCTGTGGTAATACTGAATTCATGGGTGTAAAGGTAGATTTGGGACGAAAATCCGTATCCCCTCTCTTATCAGTTCTATCTTCTCGATCTTTAAAGAAGACATTTAATCTTACTGCTCTAAAAAAATCAGAGAGTTCCTGGCGCACCCTGAAACTATCCTTGGTGTTAGTAGGGACGAAGCCCAGGCCCTTATTAAGCACCCTTAATTGTGCTGATGTTAAAGAGAGGTCTGTAAGATTCATTACTAAGTCGCCTCCCTGCTGGTCCCCGGTACTGGGTCCCGTGCCATGCTCCGGGTTACTCTTTGATTTAGGTCTGCCCGCTGAACACCCAAGTTGCCTCTCTGTCTCCCACTGCCCCGGCCCCTGCCTCTGCCTAAAAAAGGGGGGAACCCGGTATCTGTGGGAAATTCTGGATGTTATTTGGGCCCTGCATGGGTGGGAAGGGCTGAAACATAGGAGGCCAACCAAATTCATGGCCTGGATAATTTTGGTACATAGGGTTAAAATTACACCCCTGGCCCTGATACTGACCTCTACCTCTACCCCGCCCCCTCCTCCTTGGTCTGTTCTCACTCTTGTGGTAAATAATTTAATTACCGGAACTTAATTTGATGCGGAAAATTAACAAGAATAGCTCAGTAAAATAAGAGGCAGAATCCGTGGTATTAGAGGTTCGGAATGGGCTTTATTCCTATACAAAGGAACATAATTCGAATTATGGGCCTTCTATTCCATCACCACGAAAGTTCAGGAAGGAAGGAACAACACATTATTGACAGGTAATCATTTTTATAGAAGAGGCATTACAGTGAAACAGATGCAGGAGGCGTAACAGTCGATAACAGAGATAAAACATACATGCGTAACTAAAATGGGTGTAACTAGGCGTAACTAAAGAACGTCATTAGGTATGATGTCACAAATGGGTGGTTCCATGAAAGAATTTCGCAATGTCAGCAAAAATACTTGGCAGAGATGCGCGCGCGGCAGCATGACGTGTGATTTGACGTGCAACTAGGGGGAGAAAGAGACTTGACATTTAGTTCTACATGTGGAGACGGAAGTCTGGGGTTATGTCAACCTAATCCCAAATCATATCTAATATCCTATGTTTAAAGAACTGTGTTATCCAAAAAGAGAGGTCTCTTAGGATAGAATCTTATTCTATACTGACTATACTGACTGTTAGTGCGTGTACAAGCGTCTAAGTGTCTACACTAGATGCGAGGGGGTAGGAATATTCCATGGTAACAGGGCTATGAATTACTTGCATGAGGACAGCGAGGCCTGGCCCTTTGCGCGGTAGCTGGAGGAATGTTTACCTAAACTACTAGACAAGAATGCATCGGATGAGGGGCGGAGGAGATAATCTTGAAGGTGAAATACAGTTTTCTGGCAGGCTACGGGCTGGATCAGGCACCGTTAGCCTGCGCAGGGAGTAAGACAAAGTTCATGGTCACAGATGCAGGCTCAGACTGGAGCTTTCAGAGGCAGAAGGCAGGAAAAGGCTTAATGGCAGAATCAGGGCCTACTCGCCTGGACTGTAAAATGGGATAAATGAACCATATAAAACCGGTGGCCTTTCATACTTAGGAATAGAATATCCGGCCCATTCATGGCGGGTCTGAAAGAGGACATGTTGACGGTGGACGCACATGTGTTTGCGTCTTCATAACTGGAACTGGAGGGAACATACATGTACTTGTGATTTATACATGAAACCGTTTGGGTCCAAGATAGGGGACATAACTGATCATAAAAATCCATATTTCCACATTCCCTCCTTGTCCCCTACTTGCCCTTAAGAGATATCAATCTTCATCAATCCATCGATCTGTTCATATAACATCATTTGTTCTTCTTTCTTCTTCCGGGATCTCGAATGAAAACTTGGATGTGGGATACACGAGGTGGCACACAGACCACAAATCGCTGGCCCACATTGTAGACATAGGCAGCAACTGAATAGTATGAGAAAGCCAATACCTAGGAAGGAGAGCATTCTCCATCCCCAGGCTGACAACACGCCCCAGAACCAACCGGACCAAGTCCAGGTGCCTGGACTCTGGTGTATCTGGCTTACAATCTTATGAAGGCGGGTTATGGCTTTATATACTGACGGTGAATTTTCTGGTATGAAAATGCAACAACTTGATCCGATGACCCTACAAGCTCCGCCCCTATCGGCCAAGATGACGTCAAGGACAAGACGATTTTGAAGCACAACAATCCGCATAGCAGACTGCTCTTCTGTTAAATTGCCTTAGGCGGAAATAGTTTCGTTCACTACTGCTTCAAGGGTTCTGGTTAATCTACGTATCAACTTACTATTAGTGACTGTACCTATATAGGGGAAGAAACCTTTATTGAAATCTGTGTATTTTTCCCATGCTGTTTCAGTGTAATCGACGATTGGGAGATCTCTCTGCTGTCTATTGTGTACTAAATGAGTATTTCTATGATAATCAGGAGGAGCTAGGAAAACAGGTGGTAGGAGGAATGCTATGTAACAGGTACCATCCCAATCTAGAGGTAGGCGTATATATGCGGTCTGGCCACATATAAAGTAGGAATGACGAGAAGCTCTAAATGTAGACTTGCCTTGATCACTGAATTTTATCACAGTGGTGCATTTACTATGGCCCATGTGTATGGAGCCATTCTTTCTTACACACAATTCACCTTTAACTGGAAATACTGACATAGCGGGCAAAATTGGTGCAGCTTCGGATTCAACATTCAGGATCATGAGATTAAGCGTGAAATTACCTAATCCGTATACTTCATTTTCTAGATCAGTTCCTGTTCTTTTGGGAAGTCCCTCCTTGTTAGGGTAGCAGACTTTAAGCAAAACTAAGTTCAGGTTTCCCCATACCCAGTTGTCTTGATAAACTGCGGAATTCGAATCTAGGGAATTGATCAAACTAAACCATGCTCCACAGGAGCCATTGTGTGTGAACGGATATGGAAAGAGGGGCAAAACTCCCTTATAGTTCTGATAGGGAGGGAGTCGGCCACATATCCAACAATTTGTAGCATTACTAGTCTGATGGGAATGATGTAACATACTAATAAAAGTGTTATTGCGCAGCGCAAATCTATAGGACAACTCATGCGGGGGTAATTCACTAAAAGAATGTTCAGCAGTAACATTGTAAACATGTTTAGAAATAGGATAATATATGTGCAACAATATACTTGCAGTGATTATTAAAAGACTTAAGAAAAACAAAATTAATAACGTCACTGTGCAATGACTACGCAGTGATTTATAGTACGCATGTTGTTTCAACTGCATCCTTCGGTTTCTTTCTCTATTCAGGTCTAGGGGATACATGTCAGAGACAAATTCGACCGATTCACCTTGGAGAGGACTTAAACAATCAAATTGTCTGACTTATTAGACCGTAGTTTTAGTTTGTATAGTTCCTTATTACTTAGTTCAACCAAAGGAAGCTTTGAGTCAATCGGTGAAGACACGCAAGGTGTATCATTTACATCAGACTGTAGTCCATGAAATTTCTTGATATGACTTGAATGTATCCAACCTTTGCGACCTTCGATCTTCACGGCTGTCCTCGTGGTGAGTAGTACAAGTTGAGGCGATTTCCACCTAGGATCCAGCTGAGTCTTCCGATCGAAATTACGCACTAACACCAGGTCCCCGGGAACTACGTCATGGGGTTTCACCTCGGTGTTGTCGGGAAAGGCTGCAGCTACCTGTGAACGACAAGATTGTAGTGCAGACATCAAGGAAGCTAGGTAATCTGTCAGCATATTACAGTCAACGTCAGTTATTTTGCGTGGTATAGGCGTCCCCCACATATTTGGTGGTCTACCGAAGATCACCTCATAAGGGGATAGCCCTGTTCGAGAATGTGCTACCATTCTCATGTAAAAGAGTGCAACTGGTAAGGCTACTACCCAGTCGACACCTTTCTCCCTACATATTTTGGACAATCTAATTTTCAGAGTTTGATTATGTCGTTCCACGAGACCTGCTGCCTCGGGGTGTCGGACACAGTGAAATCTCCATTGATAGCCTAACAAAAGTGAAACGTGTTTCATTAGTTCGGATGAGAACGGCTGGCCGTTATCTGAGTAGACAACACGTGGTAAACCGTACCGTGGGAAAAATTCTCGAACTAACTGTTTGGCAGTAGTCGGGGCAGTGTAATCTGAAACCGGGTATGCTTCTGTCCAACGGGAAAGAGCACAGACAACTACGAGAACATATTTGAATCCTCGACATCGTTCCATCTGGATATAATCCATCTGGAGGACTTCAAAAGGGTGATCAGGAGGCTGAAATCCACCCTGTTCTACGGGAATGCTTTTACCTGGGTTAAACTGACAACAGATCATACAGGTACGAACTTTTTGTTTAGCTGCTGCTCGTAAATTTTTGTTGAACCAAATGTGTTGAATGCTGTCTAGCATAGCTTTTTCTCCTAGGTGTGCTGGACTATGTATTGTATTAATGATAACTTGGACCATTGAGTCGGGAAGAAACCATACAGATTTTTCCTTCGTCATCCATCCTTGATCCGTTTGGATCCCTCCTAATTCAGTCCATTTCTTTATTTCGTCTGGTGTAGCATGTGTCTGTATGTCAATTACGTCAAGAGCGGGATCCTTAACCGTCATGCAATGTGTCGGTGTCAGAACTATTGTCTTTGTCATGTCAGATGTATGAGTTTGAGCAGTCTGTTTAGCTGTTCTATCAGCTAGATCATTGCCTTGGGAAATGATATCAGTAACTTTCGTGTGAGCTTTACATTTCATAATTGATATTGCAGTGGGTAGATGTATTGCATCTAATAAGGCATGAATGAGGGGTCCGTGCTGAATGTGGGCACCGTGAGAAGTTAAATAACCTCTCTCTCGCCACAGCACGCCGAAGTCATGTACAACTCCGAATGCATAACGTGAATCAGTGTATATGTTGACTTTCTTATTTGTGGCTTGAATACAGGCTTGTGTCAGAGCGGTGAGCTCTGCTGCTTGAGCTGACAAAGTGTTAATACAATTTGTTTCAATGACTTCAGTGTCTGTTGTGACTGCATACGCGGCCACTAGCTCTCCTGTACTTGTTCTCATACATGAACCATCTACATACAACGTCAGGTCTGGATCTGACAATGGGACGTCTGTCAAGTCTTGTCTAGGTTTCGTCGTGACAGTAATAACCTCAATACAATCATGTGCTAGTGGGTCTGTTCCGTTTACTGGCAAAAGTGTGGCAGGATTCAATGTACTACAACGTCTGATTTCTATGTGTGGCTGAAACAATGTTAATTCGTAACCGGTGAGTCTTGCTATAGTCAGGTGTTGTGTTTGCGTTCGGTTCACAAGAACCTCTACTGCGTGTGGTACTTGTACTGTCAATGGATGTCCTAACACTATGGCATCGCTTTGTCTGATTGCTAAAGCTGTCGCTGCCACTGATTTCAGGCACGCAGGCAGAGCCTGAGCTACTGGATCTAATGTACTAGAGAAATAAGCACATGGTTTGTGTGATCCTGCTTGTTCCTGTGTGAGTACTGACAAGGCAGTACCTTCGCGTTCTGTAACAAAGAGCGTAAAATGTTTATTGTAACATGGTGTTGCTAAAACAGGTGCTTGACATAAAGTTTTCTTTAGGTTTTTGAAAGCTTGTGTATGTTCCTGAGTCCAAGGGAGGACAGTCGATGTGGCTGCCTCCTGTGTTGTCAACTGAATGAGTGGTTTTGCTAGAAATGCATACTGAGGGATCCACTGCCTACAATATGAAGTGAGGCCTATAAAAGCCCGTACCTCCTTTTGTGTCTTGGGTATTGGCATGTTAGCAATTAACTGGATGCGATCGGGTGTAAGCTGCCTTCCCTCCTTGGACAGCGAGTGCCCAAGGTAAACAACTCGCTGGACACAGAATTGCAGCTTAGAAGGGGACACCTTGTGCCCCTTTTCGGCCAAAAATTGTAAAACTGTCAGTGAGGCTTTTTCACATTCAGGTTCGCTTCTAGCGGTGATCAGCAGATCATCGACATATTGAAGCAGGGCAGTGTTGACTGGCATGTGGATACTGTCAAGTTCTCGTTTCAGTGCTTGGCTATAGATGCTGGGGCTTTCTGTGAATCCTTGAGGTGCGCGTGTGAATTTAAAGCTTCGTCCATTTAAACTAAATCCGAACAAGTATTGGCTTTCCGGATCTATTGGGACGCTGAAAAAGGCATTCTTGAGATCAATTACAGTAAAGAATTTTGCTTCGGAATCAATGGCTGTCAGTAATGAAGAAATGTCTGGGACTACGGGGTATTGTGGTACAATACATTTATTTAATTCGCGCAGATCAATAACCAATCGATATACTGGCGGAGCTTTTGGATCAGTTCGTTTAAGAATCGGAATTATCGGGGAATTACATACATTGGAGTCGGTTTCCATAACCACTCCTTGGGTAATAAGCTCGTCAATGATTTGCAGTAAAGCCACTACAGCATCTGGGGGTAACTTGTATTGTCGCATTCGTGGTAGTACTACTCCTGTCTTTAGTGTGACTCGATATGGTGTAATGTTCATGCAACCAACATCTGTAGGGCCTTGTGCCCACAAATGTGTGGGTAAAGTCTGGAGTCGGTGATCCATGTCTCGGGACACATAGTGCCCTTTGAAATCACGTAAAAACAATCTTACTCCTTCCGGAGAACAACATATTATAGCTCCTAGAGCTTTCAATGTTTTTATACCTAACAGGTTTTCTGGACATGATTTAGTAAGTAATAAATCTGTAGTTCGTGTCAAGGGACCAATCGTAAGTGGAAGAGGCTGTGATACTTCGTTAATGATAGGTTTTCCTGAAAAACCAAGGGAAATATTCTGTGAGCCTGAGAGGGGTGCCCCTGGAACTTCACTACGTTTTATGGTTGTTCGGCTTGCCCCTGTATCAAGTAAAAATTTTCTATCTTGGCCTAATAGTTCACTGTGTACATAAGGTCCTTCTTGATCTACAGGGACCTCTATAAGGGGTAAGCCAACTTCCCTCTCTAGGCTGTTTCATGAGTATCGTTGATAATCAGGATAGTCATACTGTGCGGTCTGGTACATCTGTTGTGTGGTTGTTTGTGTGGCAGCAATAGGCTGCGGTGGTGGAGCTGGCATAGACGGTTGCGGAGCTGGCATGGACTGTGCATGCTGCGGGGCTCCTTGTTGGTTCTGATCCTGTCTAAGTGGCCGTGGTCTTTCTTTTGTATTACCTATGGCGATATTATGTTTTAAAACTGGACAATCGTGTACATAATGACCTGGCTGTTTACAATAGTTGCATGTCCCCTTTACAGAACCTGCTGAAACACTGGACTGTGTCATACCCTTTTTATGACCGTCAGCTGGAACTGTCTGGGAAACTAGCATTTTCATTTTCGTGTCTTTCATGCGTCTTTGTTCATGTTCTTGTTCCTCTCTAATTCTATTGTGATGGTACTGTAGCATTTGTAACATTTGTGACGGAGTGTTACCTTGCCAGGTACTCTCGAATTTCAATACTCTATTCTTAACTTGGGGCAAGGCATTTTCAACTAATTTTGTCACAAACAGATGTGGATACGATTCGCTACTTGCTTTTATTCCACTATTTATACCAAAACATTTTTCGAATCGGGCATAGAAATCACTAGTGTCTTCATCTTGCTTTTGTTTACAGGCTGAGATTGCACCCCAGTCTTCCTTTTTCGTAGTTAATAAACGTGGCAGTACCTGTACTAATAAACCTGGTAGTATTTTGGTCTTTTCCCCAAGCCCTAAACCTGGACCTCGAGCTGTTTCTTCGTTTTCTAATGCTGTCCAATCTATCTTTTGGTCTCCCACCTCCCAATCCTTTTCCTTGAGTTTTTCGTAAATGCCCGCAGGCATTAATACCTTTAATATTTTCATAATGTCGGGATAGGTATACTCTCCCATGAGCAACATGTCTTTAATTTCACGGTGGAAACCCGCTGGGTCTTTGTCATGACTGGGTACCACTTTCTTCATTTCTAATAGTTCTATTTTAGATATGGGTGTGTATACAAACACACGTTTAAACTGATTGTCATCACCTTTTATCGGATGCACTTCGCGTAAGGGATTCTGTCTATCCATATAATACGTCGTTCTTTCCTTGATGGGCAGTGAGACATGTTCGGGGCATACAAAAAGAATGTACTGCTTTCTGGATTCCAGTATTTCTCTAATTAACTCAGTACCTGAACCTCTCCATTTATTCGTGAGTAATTCAGTCAATATATCAGGTAAGGGACCAGGATCGGAGTGTTGGCTTTTATATAATATAAGGAGTTGTTGAATCATGTAGATACCAGCTAAACGCTGTTCATCTGGGGTGAGGTTCAAAAACGTGTGTGCTAGTGTATCATCACTATATTTTCCGGGACTGTCAACCCAGTGAACGGCTGACCTGGCTAATTCTTGTTCGTCCATAGAATCGAGTACATGATAACCCCTTCGTTCTCGGAGTAATTTGTCAGCGGCTTGGAACGAATGTTCGGGGGACCTTATATTTATTATAGGGTTTTGGAAATTTCTGTTATTATCTGGACGTATCGGACGTATCGGATCAGTAAAGCATCTAGTATTATTACAAGATCTTCCTCTACCTACATAGGCCATCGTTTCTAACTGTCCTGTGGGCAGTTCTAATTCTTCCTCCTCCTCGTTTTGTTCAAGCTGGTCTACCGCTAATCTTTCTTCGTGTATTCGTTCTACTTCTTTGCGGATCTTTCGGCACATAGCTACTATACTTAATAGTTTATCATGTCTCCCCTCTGATATATTCCGACTCCATGTGGTAAGAATTCGCATTTCTTCCGGATTTACCCCTGGTCGGTCTTGATTTCTGATCACACAATTTATGAGGAAACGTAACAGTTCCCCCTGTATCTCCACTTTCTGGTACTCCATGGCTCTATTAATACTTTCAGAATCTCGCCCTGACTGGACAAAGTGATATATATTTTCTAAATGTGTAGTCATTCCTGGTAGCCTCCCTAAATATATTGCAGCTCGTCGGATACGTAATGATGCCAGCAGCATTTCGTCCTCTTTGCCGGGCACAGGATCATATCTACAATCTACTAGAAGTTCCTTAAGCATGTCGGGGGTTACTAGTTTGGGCGTACGTTGGTGGGCTAATTCTTGAAAGGAAAGTTTATTTACTCTGGGTGGCGTGGAAAAAATGTTTGTCGTACCTCCTGTAGCACCGCCTGGGGTGCTGGATGTGAAAGGATTCGTTGAACGTGATATAGCAACCATAGGTGTGGGTACAGCTGTAGAAACAGATGTGCTTGCCGGAACTTGTGTCGGAGTTTGTTGTTGCGGAGGTACAGACGGAGGGTCTTGGCGTTGAACCCCCTCGGCAGGCGGTCTATGTGGTGCAGTATTAGCATACTCGGGAGCTGCGTCGTCTAAATAAGAGGAAAGGAAAACATCTTCTGCAGTTCTGGGATGCCCTCTGGGATGTGCTTTTATCGGAAACAATGGAGGTGGCAAGTCTTTTGGTATCTCCGGAGTAGCCTTAGGTAACCCTTCGGCCAGAAGAGGATACATACCATTCATAAGGGCATTTCTTTGTCTGTCTACTTGTTCTGCTTTTGCTCGGGTACCTTCTTCAATTAATAGATTTTCCCGGACTTTATTTGAATTCTCCTTACTTTTCTCTTCCTGTCTGAGTGCTTTTTCTGTACGTCTATATGATTCTTTACGCCATAATTCAATGGCGTCTTTCTGTGATTGTCTAGCTTTCTTTTTCCATAATTCTTCCTCTACTTTCATGATGCAATCTGCATCCCAGGTCCCAGCTGCGGGCCACCTCTGACTTTCTGGTAATTCCTTAGTGTAGTCTACCCATAAATCAAGAAATAATATGGCGTCTAGGCCATGTTTATGATACATGAAGTACCCTGGAGTGTCCCTAGGAGGAATGGGAACAGCTTCTTCGAGTACCCCTTTTCTAGTTTTGATCTGTCTTAATTTTGAAAAGAGCGGCATATTGAGAACTGATCTGAGACCTAATTTTGAACACGTTTAATACAACAAAACACAATAATGAACAGTCATTCATACCACAATATGCAGAACGTATTTAAAAACATTTAACATTTAATGAACAACAATGATGGCCATTTAAGGAACTAGTCACTAAGCATAATACTCGGCACTAACTAGGTAATTCTGAATTATATACTAGACATACTTAATATACTGCTAAACAGCACAGATACACTGCTGAAACAGTGCAGACCGGATTTGTGTACCCAAACCCGTCTTGACCGGCACAACCTATGTGCACGTCAGAACGCCTCCCCGGCAATGGTACTCACCGGGTAGCTCGGAACGGAAGGCCTCGGAACTGAACTGAACTGGACTTGGACCAGACTGGACTCGACTCGATACTTCGGAACTTCGGAACTTGGTGGGCCTCTGTATACCTCGGATCTTGCTCTCTCAGCTAGGCTCTGGTCGGGATACTTCGCACTTCTCACCGCCTCGTCTGGGTGTTGATCGCAGCCTCAGTTACCCCCGCTCGGCAGGAGGGAGATACAGGAAATCCTGTGGGTACGCGTTGTTGTCCGTCCAGCTGTGGCAGGAGACCGGGCCTGCAACGCACCTCCGGCGCGTGAGATGAGAAAGTGTCCCTATTCGGGCGCCATATATGTGGTAAATAATTTAATTACCGGAACTTAATTTGATGCGGAAAATTAACAAGAATAGCTCAGTAAAATAAGAGGCAGAATCCGTGGTATTAGAGGTTCGGAATGGGCTTTATTCCTATACAAAGGAACATAATTCGAATTATGGGCCTTCTATTCCATCACCACGAAAGTTCAGGAAGGAAGGAACAACACATTATTGACAGGTAATCATTTTTATAGAAGAGGCATTACAGTGAAACAGATGCAGGAGGCGTAACAGTCGATAACAGAGATAAAACATACATGCGTAACTAAAATGGGTGTAACTAGGCGTAACTAAAGAACGTCATTAGGTATGATGTCACAAATGGGTGGTTCCATGAAAGAATTTCGCAATGTCAGCAAAAATACTTGGCAGAGATGCGCGCGCGGCAACATGACGTGTGATTTGACGTGCAACTAGGGGGAGAAAGAGACTTGACATTTAGTTCTACATGTGGAGACGGAAGTCTGGGGTTATGTCAACCTAATCCCAAATCATATCTAATATCCTATGTTTAAAGAACTGTGTTATCCAAAAAGAGAGGTCTCTTAGGATAGAATCTTATTCTATACTGACTATACTGACTGTTAGTGCGTGTACAAGCGTCTAAGTGTCTACACTAGATGCGAGGGGGTAGGAATATTCCATGGTAACAGGGCTATGAATTACTTGCATGAGGACAGCGAGGCCTGGCCCTTTGCGCGGTAGCTGGAGGAATGTTTACCTAAACTACTAGACAAGAATGCATCGGATGAGGGGCGGAGGAGATAATCTTGAAGGTGAAATACAGTTTTCTGGCAGGCTACGGGCTGGATCAGGCACCGTTAGCCTGCGCAGGGAGTAAGACAAAGTTCATGGTCACAGATGCAGGCTCAGACTGGAGCTTTCAGAGGCAGAAGGCAGGAAAAGGCTTAATGGCAGAATCAGGGCCTACTCGCCTGGACTGTAAAATGGGATAAATGAACCATATAAAACCGGTGGCCTTTCATACTTAGGAATAGAATATCCGGCCCATTCATGGCGGGTCTGAAAGAGGACATGTTGACGGTGGACGCACATGTGTTTGCGTCTTCATAACTGGAACTGGAGGGAACATACATGTACTTGTGACTTATACATGAAACCGTTGGGGTCCAAGATAGGGGACATAACTGATCATAAAAATCCATATTTCCACATTCTCACTCCCATCACTGTTAGACCTCATGGAATCCGAATTCCTCCAGTCTCCCTGATGTCCTTTCTTTGCTTCTTCCAATTTCCTCTGCACATATTCTTCTGTTGTAAATGGATAAACGTTTTCTTTTGAGAATTTTTTGAGGTCCTTCTGTAATTTAGAGATCTTAGATTGTAATAGGTAGTCCTTGTACTCTCCTATTTCTATATTAGTCTCCTCTAATTTTCTCTTGTATGTGGCCAAAACCACATTGGCCCCCAGTCCCTGCTCACTGTTCTGTGGACTAACCAATCTCTTGTGCATTTCCATGCAATCAAAACCCAATCTTTCCTGAAAGACGGATCTTCCAGGAAGATAAGGGGTTCGTTGGTTACCAATAAGCCTCGAGGGGCAGCGTTGGCCCTCAAATATTCAGTGAGTACTGCCCCATGTAAAATAGCCTTCACATGTGTTTTCCTCAACTCTATTAGGGTGTCCCATCTCTCACCCTGGGTCAAAACTTGATTAACAGTTGTTTCTCCCAGTAATGAGGGTCCATCTAAAATACCTTGGACTAATTCCTCGTCAAAGGCTAATCCCTGTTCAAGTGCCATGTTGAGTGGTGGAAGTATCTCAACTCACAACAAAACAGCACGTTCTCCCATAAAGTAATAATCCAATATGATGTACCAAAAGGTCATCCACAATCAAACCCCTATGGCTCAGCGGCCGTGCTACACATCATACCCACAACAAAGAAAAGGGGGGAGAAGGCAAAAACCCTACCTCATCCTCCTCGAAAAGTACGTAGACACACTCTAGGAGGTAGAGCAACAAAAAGGCGGCCTATATATGTTTGCAAATGTAATGGATTCAAAAGAGCACACACACTTTGTAAAAACCAACCATATTCAAATAAACATCCAACTAAGAAGTTTGGCAACCCGTGGTGGATTATCATTTGGGGATAGAAGCAGGCATGACAAGGTCACTCAGGCTCCAGACTTTAGATATGACCTATTGACTATAGACACATTTGAGAATGTGGGTCTTATTGCTCTTTGAAACAGGAGGTTTGAAAGTGGAGACCCTAGCATATATATAGGCCTGAAGTCCTCTGTGCAAGAGAGGGGAGAAGGGGTGACGCAGGGATAACAGGGTTTTGTTAAGTGGTTCAAATGGATATCACTTTATTCATATTGAGCAATGTCTAATATGAGTGTAACTATCTTTTTTCTCAATTAACATTGTTTAAAACTAATAATAAAAACTGGTGCTGCCAAATAAGTGGCCAGTCCCACCACCACTTCCAAAAAGAACACCAATTAAGTGGTACCAGGTAGGATAAAGCTGTTTCATTCTTCAGCAGGGGTAACTGGAGTGGTTTAACAGCTAGACAAAGCCTTCACCTTTCATGAGCGGATCGGTGGGGGCCTTAGAGTTGCACTGAGAGGAACTGATTATCCTTTTTAAAACCATTCTAAATTGTTTTTATGCACTGGAGGTTGGGGGAAACAATATCTGTTTTAATTGTTTTTTTACCTGCACTGAAAGTCACTTTTGCTGCGTTTGCACATGTGTCATCGTTTTCACGCTATCAAGGAGCTGTGTTCAATGCTCCGGGGGACTAATCAGGGCATTCCTAGTTTTGCAGCGCATTCTAGCTTGCAACGGCAAGCACGCACACCTCTCCTTTTAAGGGGCGGATGACGCGGCCGCGTAGCTAGACAAAGCCTTCACCTTTCATGAGCGGATCGGTGGGGGCCTTAGAATTGCACTGAGAGGAACTGATTATCCTTTTTAAAACCATTCTAAATTGTTTTTATGCACTGGAGGTTGGGGGAAACAATATCTGTTTTAATTGTTTTTTACCTGCACTGAAAGTCGCTTTTGCTGCGTTTGCACATGTGTCATCGTTTTCACGCTATCAAGGAGCTGTGTTCAATGCTCCGGGGGGACTAATCAGGGCATTCCTAGTTTTGCAGCGCATTCTAGCTTGCGACGGCAAGCACGCACACCACTCCTTTTAAGGGGCGGATGATGCGGCCGCGCAGCTAGACAAAGCCTTCACCTTTCATGAGCGGATCGGTGGGGGCCTTAGAATTGCACTGAGAGGAACTGATTATCCTTCTTAAAACCATTCTAAATTGTTTTTATGCACTGGAGGTTGGGGGAAACAATATCTGTTTTAATTGTTTTTTACCTGCACTGAAAGTCGCTTTTGCTGCGTTTGCACATGTGTCATCGTTTTCTCGCTATCAAGGAGCTGTGTTCAATGCTCCGGGGGGACTAATCAGGGCATTCCTAGTTTTGCAGCGCATTCTAGCTTGCAACGGCAAGCACGCACACCACTCCTTTTAAGGGGCGGATGACGCGGCCGCGCCGCTGGCGCGCCGAAGGCGCGACCAAGGCAAGCCCGTCTGCGCCCGTCCGCGCCAGGCCGGGCCCAGGGCCCAGGACCCCTGGTCCAGATGCCGGTAAGACACTATGCTACTCTTCTGAACAGCTTCTTGCACTCAGACACAGACCTTTTGCTCGCTGTACTCACTCTATTTCGTTAGGCCTGGGCACTATGAAATGTTTACATTGTCCTTTCATACTAGATGTCACTTCTAGATCTGGGGCTTCTAACCGAGGAGAGGTAACGGCCTTCAAAATGGCCCTTTTGAATTGTCGCTCCCTTCCTGAACATGCCACAGAGCTTTATCTACTCCTTTACGAGTTTGATTTTGACGCCCTGTGGCTTACGGAAACTTGGTTATCTGAATTCTCAGATCCTGCTGTGGTGCAAGCCCTGCCTCCGGGCTATCTGATTCAGAGAAGAGACAGGGAAACTGCTAGTAGGGGGGGCGTCTCGCTATTATTTATAAAGAAAAATATCATTGCAATCTATCTCCTAACAATATCGCTGACTGTGAAAACTGTCTATTCTCCCTCGGGTTTTCCCCCACATGTACCTTTTCTGGTGTCCTCGTATATCGCCCCCCCGGCCACAGCGGTAATTTTACCAGGGATCTCCCAGACAATCTCTCTAATTTAGTTAGCTCCTTTTCGAACTTCACTGTACTAGGAGACTTCAATCTCCATTTTGACAATATCTCGTCGGCGGAGGCTGCGGCCGTAACGGATTGTCTTGGCGCCCTGGAACTGAAACTTAAAGTATCTAGCCCCACTCACCAATTGGGTCATTTATTGGACCCACTTTTCTCTAATAGTATGGACATTACCATAGGTAACCATTCTCCCTTGCCTTGGTCCGACCATTTCCTGATTCCTTTTACCTGGACGCACCAGGATGGTGCCCAAGTAACAACTAAGACTAAGATCTGGAAGCGTAATTGGTCAAGACTTGATATTGATCAGTGGACAGCGATTCTTAAAAAATCCACCCCTCTCTTAGGGAAAGATCCCGAGACAGCCAATCTTAAAGTGATTAGTTGGATGGAATCCTCGTTAGATTCTCTAATCCCTAAAAAATTGACCATTAATAAGAAAGACACTCATGGTCCCGAATGGTATAACCCCAATCTTAGGGCACTCAAACAAAATTGCAGACGTTTGGAAAGATGTTGGAGAAAGGACTTCTCTGCGACTAAAAAACAAAACTAAAGAGAATCTATCAAATCCTATAAAGTCGCAATCAGACAGGCTCAAGTGAATATTTTGAGAACAAGATTCTTTCCACCGCAAACGCTCCCCGAGAAATTTTTAAAATTGCTAAAACCCTTATTAAGCCTCCTGAGCCTACCCCCTCACTGGCCGACCCCCTAGGGCGGTGTAATGAGCTAGCCCAATTTGTCTTCAAAAAAATTGATAACATCTACTCTACTTTTCCGCCCCCCTCTGTTCTAGGAGGAGAGACTCCCTCCCATGCCCCTGTACAATTGTCTGAGTCGGAAATCACTGTGATACCCTCGATGGATCTGAACACCTTAAAAGGTTATGCCCATAAACTTAAATCCAGCTCCCCTCAGGATGCGATTACCCCTGTTTTTTTTAATCAGGCGTTCAACACCATTGGTCCTGTTACTCTTGACCTCATTAATCTTTCGTTTACTACGGGGGTTGTGCCGTCTTCATGGAAACAGGCCATGGTAAGAGCCCTCCTCAAGAAACCCTCTCTGGACCCAGAAACTCTGTCTAATTTTCGACCCATTTCGTTGCTGCCGGGAGTCGCAAAAATATGTGAAAAGTATGTTAACAACATTCTTTCTTCATTTTTGGAAGAAAATGGCCGTCTTCACTCCTCTCAAACCGGCTTTCGACCGCAGCAAGGCACTGAAACTGCATTGTTAACTGTGGTTGAAGAATCGAGGAAAATTCTAGACGCGGGAGGGTCGGTAGCCATTGTGCTACTCGACCTCAGCGCGGCCTTTGATACTGTCAATCACTTTATCTTGCTGGAAAGACTGAGAGAGATTGGAGTCTCTGGCATTCTGCTTAAATGGTTAGAATCTTTTCTTAGGGATAGGTCATTTCAAGTCTTCCAGAATGACTCGGTCTCGGAAAGAATACCACTGCATTGTGGGGTTCCTCAGGGATCCTCCCTGAGCCCCACGCTCTTTAATGTATATATGCGTCCTCTGGGTGAGTTGGTTAGGCCATTCGGGGTGAAGATCGTCTCATATGCAGACGACACACAACTGATCGTCTCCCTAAACCATTTGAATAAGGAACAGTTCGGTTTGGCTAATTGCATGGAGCACATCGCCAACTGGATGGATAATTCCTTCCTTAAACTAAACGGCGAAAAAACGGAGCTGATGTTCCTTGGGAAACCCACCAACATTAACCCCAAGGCTTTCTGGCCGGAGTGCCTAGGGGAGATGCCCACACCTAGAGAACATATAAAGAGTCTTGGAGTGTGGTTGGACCACAAACTTGACCTCAGTGTTCAAGCACAAAAAGTGGCAGCCACATGCTTTGGAATCCTAAAAATGATCAGGAAGATTCTTCCAGTTTTGCCGTTTGAGGCTGGGAAATTGATGGTCCAGGCCTTGATTCTCTCCAGAATCGATTATGCTAACGTTCTCTATCTTGGTGCCCCCAGTTCTGTGATAAAAAAGCTCCAGAGGGTCCAGAACTGTGGGGCCCGTTCTTTGATGCAGGCTCCCTATATGACTGCTTCCAGTCCTCTGATTGCCGCGTTGCATTGGCTCCCAGTGGCTGAAAGAATCCAGTTCAAGGCTCTATGTATCACGCATAAAGTAATGTCCTTGAAGGCTCCTCCCATCCTCAGATCCATCATCTCCCCCTATTTCCCTAAGAGAACTCTTCAATCAGAATCAAAGCGTCTAGCGATAACCCCTAGAGTACAGAGAGCTCGGAGTGGGGGTCGGATGTTCTCCACCATCGCTTCTCAAAAATGGAATCTTCTCCCTGATAAGATTCGGCTCGAAACTAGCCAATCTTCCTTTCGGAAAGCTCTAAAGACTCTGCTGTTCCCTTAAGCTGTTCCTTTACCGTTTGCTTTGTCTTCAGCGCTGGGAGGCCTTTGGTAGCCATGCGCTCTATAAATATAGATTAATTCATTCATTCATTCAACTAGTACACCATGTAGGTCTGTCGAGCAAGAAATAGCGGTCCTTCATCCAATGTATCCAATATGATTGGTCGTTAAGAAACAAAATTTCCCTCTCAGTGCTGTAGTGGAAGCTATTATAGCTGACATAGGTGAGTCCCAGTAAACAGTACCCAAAACAGATTGTAAGATGTCACACCAAGAGTAGAAGAGGAGGTTCTATTTATAACAAAGATGCATTACCATTTTAGCCAACTCCACCCCCCCCCAAAAAAAACCTCAATTGCGCAAACCTGAGCGCTAAATGAGACATTACAAACAGCATTTTATGACAGCCTAATGATCACTACTAATGATGATGATGTACCCTTTCTCATGAGAATGGTACTGAGTGAATGAAAGACAGTTTAAGGCAGAAAACACCTGCCAATTGTATTGCCTCAAAAACAAAAATAGTTTCCAATTCAGTTAGTTCACTTATAAAGCAGCACAACTCTACTGCTGTGCCTCCAGTTTACAGGTGCACTGCTTTTGCTTCTGCCAAATCACTCATTTCTTTTGTCACGAGCAGAAGAACACATTCCCAATGTGGGAGTGTATCTTCACAAGATCCACAAAAGCCCATTTTCAGTCGGTACAAATTGCCATGATAATGTGCAGAGTGGCAAGCAAGACAAACCACATTTGCACAAAGCACTGCAGTAGAATTGAGAGGACTGTTGCAATATATCAGCACTCCACAACTCTAAAATATTAAAGGCTCCTTCTGAGCAGAAGGGAATAAAGTGGTTTTGTAAGTGAGTGATGCAGAACCTTTTGTTTGGTACCTTACTGTATCTACCCACATTGTGGAATATGCTCCTGTAATGAATCATAAGTACTATAAAATGTGAATCAGAAGATTTCCTGTAATGACAGAGCAAAAGTATTTGTCATAAACCTGATATGTGAATAAAACTAATGGTTTGGACTATGTCTACCATTAACCATTGGAGGGTTTTTGTGTAGGCGTTTTCAGTATGTTAAGGGTCATATTTATCGTGTTGTTGCGTTACACTTACCCCATGAAATGGGGTGCATCTGCAATGCAACTACTAAGTGCGATTTATCAAGCCACGCAAAGCCACCTTGTGTGGCCCTGAGTGACATGATAAATCCAGAGTACGCAATGCCGCACAAGTCTCTGTATTGTGTTATTCTCCCCAGGGAGGCATTCCATGAGTGGTGGGTGGGTGTCCCAGGTAACAACATGGATTTTGAAGCATTCCCAGATTCACCATAAGTGGTAGGCCTGGGAATGCGCCAGAACTTCTACCCCTCCTCAGATGAGGCATAACAAGGAGAAAATGTATACGTCTCCTTGTTTTGTCCTCTTTCTTTCTTTCAGGTCTGCGAAAGAGATGACGTTTCTAAGCGTATGTCTCTTAGCTGCAGTGTGCCTCAAGGATCCTCCTTGAGCCCTACATTATTTAATGTATACATGAGGCCGCTGGCCGAGATAGTTCGTCCATTTGGCATAAAAATAGTTACATACGCCAACAACACACAACTTGTTGTGGCCTTAAACCACCCAGAAAATTAATCTTCCAGCTTCGGCCCCTGTCTGGAGAAGGTAGCTGAATGGATGGAGCTCTCCTGCTTGAAACTGAATGGAGATAGAATGGAGCTCATGCTCCTAGGCAACACTCCAATTTTTAATTCAGAGCTACTGTGGTCAAAGTGTCTTGGCCCTGCTCCGGGACCAAAGAATCGGATCAAAAGTCTGGGCATGTTGTTTGATCGCTCCCTGACTTTTTGACCATCAAGCAGCAAAATTGTCTTCCACATGCTATGGTATCTTGAGGATGCTTCGAAAAATTCTTCCTCTTCTCCTATTCCATGCTAGAAGGAAAATGGTCCAGGCTTTGATTCTCTCATGCCTGGACTATGGGAATGCACTCTATCTGAGAGTGCCCCCAGCCACTACCGCTAAAATACAGGTTATTCAAAATTGCGCAGCTCGAATGCTCCTCGAGATCCCTTATCGGCAATCTGCCAAGCCTGCACTGAATACTCTTCATTGGTTGCCGATATTAGAGTGAATCACATTTAAGCCTCTTTGTATCACCCACAAGTCTTTCTGGGGGAAAGGACCAACGATTAATCAATCCATCGTCACCTCCTTATTACCCTAACAGAAGTCTCCGCTTGGCAAACCTCTTGCTCACTGTTGTCCAAAAATAAAGAGAGCAAGAAGCGGCGGCCGCTCTATCTCTTATAATGCTGCTAGGCTCTGAAATGCCCTCCCTCCTTACATACGTCAGGAGTCCAACCATTTGCCTTTTCGAAAACCAATAAAGATGTCTCCTCGGTCTGCTGCCACAGATAGCCCTGGGATGCCTTAGGGTAGCTATGCGCTTTATAAATGTTTTTTTCATTTCATTTCATTGATTTCTATGTGTGCTGCATTCTTCAACACACACAGAAAGAGGAAAATGCCTCAGGGAGTTGTTTTTGTGGAGAAAGGTGCCTGTTCCTGCACAAAAACAATCCTGCTTGCTGTGAGAAGTTGGCCTGATATATGCTGTCCACTAGTTCTAGTAGGCACCTTGTATCAGTCCAAACAACCCCTTATGATGATAGGTTGAAGACAACCTTATGTGAAAGCTATCCTAGTGGTAGCTTTGGAGAGTCTTGAAGGAATGTAAAGCAGCTTGTTTTACCAGTCTATAATCTCTTGAAAGATGAAATGAAAGGACAACCACACCAGGTATATATTCAAAATATATGTTTTTAAGATAAAACGCACCCCTCTAGTCTCTTTATGAGGCTAGAGTTCGAAGTACTTAGTTTACAAGTGAACAAGCTTCAATAATAGCACAAATACACGTTTGGGCCCTAGGGGCGTACCAAACCATATACCAAAAAAGTGGTATAAGAACCACGACTGGACTAGGCACTAGGCCTATTGCCTCTAGAATCGCTGGGACCCCAAGGAACCACCCAAGGTAGTGACACTGGGGACCCACAGGAGATGTATGCAGTGTGAAAACACAACCGCGGGTTCCTATTATCTTCTATGGGCAATGTCGCGGTTGGAAATTTAAAGATTAGCGACACTTCTAATCGAGTCAGGACCAAAACCTTTTGGACTTAAGCAGTTCTAGGGCTAGCACCAACGAGAGCACCAGAGTACTCGAGTTACCTCACCCAGGGAAGCCGGGTGCATAGGTGTCTTTTGGTGTCGGGTCACGTCGTCGATTTCAATGGAAGCCTGCAAGGAACTGCTGCTGCCATGAAGAGGAGAAGTGTCCGAAGAGATCCAAGCCTGGATCTAGGATGTAAGGAACCTGAAAGCAGAGGGGACAGAGTCTGGGTCACTAGCCAGTGACCGAGGGCAGGATGGACCAATGCCCACAGATGTCGGGTGCTTCAGTTGAGTTGATGGGTGTCTTGACTCTTCAGCCACGAGTTCCAGGAGGCATTGATGAAGTCCATGAGCCACATTCAAGCTGTCTCATGAAGTCTGTCGAGTGCTGCGGTGTCGGCGACCGGATTGGACCCAACAAGCCTTGGCAACGTCAAGTCACTGGAATTCAGAGAAAGGACTGCGGTGCAGACCAGCAAGGTCTGAGGGACTCACCCAGCAAAGGTAAGATGGGGCACGTCTGGAGCAACCAGAAAAGCCCAAGAAGAAGAGGAGTTGCCTTCGTGGGGACCTGCTAGCCAACAGGCTAGTGATCATGAAGGAGACTCAAGCGGTCGCACTTGAAACAGGCCCACGGATCCCTCATGGAGTGGATGCCCACAATCTTCGGTGCAGGAGATGCTCAAGGCTGGGGCTACTCAGAACCCAAAGCACAATTTCGAGGAGGACCAGGAAAATAGTGTTGCTGCAAAAGTTCACCGTGTCCAGGGGTCATGGTTCCACATCACCCACGATAGCCATGGGCCTCAGCTTTGCTGTGGACTCAGGGTAGCCTCTGAGAAGTCTGGAAATCTACCTCTGGTGATGCAAAGACTTCGGCGTCCGGCGGGAGCTTCAGCGATACAGACCAGTCAGTTGCTTTTTTTGTGCCTGCCAAGCAGGGGAGTCACTCCTTGACCCCAAGGGAGATTTCTTCAGTCTTCTAGTTAAAGTAGAACGTCGAAGGTCCAGGATATATGTTGCAGAGTTTCGTCCAGGGTAATCTGAAGTCCTAGGGACTGGATTCCTATACTTATACTAAGTTTAGGGGATGGACTAACTCTAAGGCCCCACCTATGAGTGGGTTTGAAAAGAGGGGTGTACACCCCAATCTGCATCAGTTACACCCATTTCCTTTGTCCAGTTTCGCACCAGAGCAGGGGGAGGTAGTGCCTGCAACCGGTTTGAACTGGACTATGCACAGGGACACCAAATGTGCCCCCAGTGCAGGACTTCAAGCACCAGAGAGTGCTCCCGCCCAGCCCCAATACACATCAGCCTGTGTGGGGAGGTGGGACACCTCCCCTCGACAGGAAACCTACTGTCCAGGCCTCCCCTGCCAGAGTTTCGGTCAGCAGCAGTAGGCCAGACCCGTGTCTGTGGCAGAGGCATCCATTTTGTGATGCCAGGGCTCAGGAAAGTCCTACCGGGTTTAGCTAGTGTGAACATGTCTCTCCCTCTAGAAGGGTGGAATGCTACTCCCGCCGCCAGGACTGGTGGGGGAGTAGTATTCCAAGATGTTTGACACCAAACACGACATGTTTTGATGCAGCCATTCCAAAGTTAGCATTTACCACGAGGTTATAATGCACTTAAGAGTATATGGTATGGCTGTATCACAGAACAGCCATAAGGAAGTATTTCCGAAAGCTGCAGAGGGGCTCAGCTCATGCTTTGGCACCCTCTTACACAAAACCAAGCACTCTGCCTTCAGGATTGTCAAGGCCTGCCATAGGAGTGGCTTATAGGTTTATAGGTGTCTGTATATAGGTGTGGATATATGTAGCCTATACCACTGTAAGGGGTGCAAGCACACCCTTACCCAGGCTGCAGTAGCAGACCTGTGATGCCATTTTGGAGTGCTTCCCAGAGGTGGCATAATACATGCTGCAGCCCCTGGTAGGCCTCTGAGGTACCTATGCTCTAGGTACATAGTATGCCATATCAGCCACGGCCCGTATAGGGCGTGCTACCGGGGCGGTGACGTAGGGCGGGGGAGGGGCAGGGTGGGGGGTTGTAAAATGCGGCATACGGCCGATTTCAGGTAATTAAAACTAATTTTGTTGCGCGCGCTGCATCGCATTTGGCGGTGCCATCTTGGACGTTTTACAAAGGTCCACTTTGCAGGTTGCAATTATGAAACTCTTGGGTGAGGCTTACTGGACTCCCCCATTTCAATTATGTTCAGGGACCTCTTTTACTCGACCCCTTTGTGTTTTTCTGTTTTATATAAATGTGAATGTTGGAAAGCATTACCTACATTTATTTTGCAATAATGATCACAGCTGATATAATGAGCATTATTTTGTATATAAAGTGAGTTTGAGATGGAAGGTAGTTGTTGCTTAGAGAGGAACAATATGGAAAACATATCATACACATCTTTTTCCCGCCTCTTGCTATATTGCACCCAGAGTCTGTGTGAAGAAAATGAACACAGTTTGTCAGCAGAGGAATGCACTTGGCATCAGGCCTCACTGTGCATTCTAGGAGAAAAGAATGCCTGTTATACCCATAATCCCATCTGAGGAGGGAAGCTTCCAACCTGACAGATTGGATGTTTAAAGGTGCACTGAAAGTGATAAGAAAGGGCTGCTGTCTAAATGCAATGACCTATGCTAAAAGCTGGGGCTCCACTCGAGCCGAGGGAACATCCCCATCAACACAGACTTGTTTACAGAGAATGGAGCTCTGTACTAGACTGGACTAAGGTCAATTGCTGTAAGGAACTTCAACAAGTATGCATTGCTTGTGTTCAACGAAGGAGGGAATTCGTCATGAGGGCCAATTAAGGTAGATGGACATAAGAGTTTTGTACATTTATAGTAACTTACGTTTTGTCGTTTAGAACATTTATATCTTAAATATTGATTTCGCATCTTTAATATTGAATGCAGATTTAAGCATTATTCTATACTTTAAAGATGGAATCTGAGATGGTGAGTGCCTGTAGTATCTTTCCCAAACAAAGATGGTGTCCACATAGTGAGTCACTTTCCAAATGGGAACTAGAATGTGGCAGCCATGTCTAAACTCCAGTAGATCAAGGCGCTTTCGCTGGAGATTCTTATTTCCCAATGGCTGTTTTTTGTCTGCTCGCATTTCTCTTCAGTTTGAAGACTGAATTTTATTATGATCACCTCTGAAATGCCTTTTATCGGTATCTGCTGAATTCCTTACAAGCAATTGTTATTAATTGGTGTGCATCTGTATGGACTCCAACATTTCTTTAAAGGTGGTGTTCTTTCATTATTAAGTCTATTGAATTTAAGTTAACGTTTTCATCTGAGGAGCACATCCCACATGTCTTTTAAAGGCTTTGAACCACATACTTCCTTTGGTTTCCTGAATGCACTTTAAAGTGCATTCAATTTTATTTAAGGTAGTGGAAGAATTACGTTATGCATGATTTTAATATCACTTCCGAAGAGTTAAACTTTAGACTAGGCCTGGGCCAAAATTCCGTTCCGTTTGCAGAAATTGCGATAATTTGGCATTTTTGCGTTCCGCGGAAAGCGCGAAAATTTCAAAATTTCCGCACTCCGCAGCTTAGCGATAATTTGTTTCTTGCTCGCGCTGTAAAATAATACATTCTCGCGTGCGCGCGATCGCCTTACCTAAATCCCCGCGTTCGCCGACAAGTTTTCCCGATCCGGTCGCGTTCTCCACAAGATGTTGGATTGTTGGTAGCCATTTGCGCTGTCTCGCGACAGTTCGCGCCCGCAGTAACGTCATGCGTCGCGGGTTCACTTCTTTCTTCTCGCGATCATGCACCGCGAGACAAGTGAAAACAAGATGGCCGCGCCCGCGAGCAACCGCATGGGTAAGTTGGCGAGCCGCGACCATGCTGAAAATACCGCGAACGGGCGGGAAAAAAACTTCCGCATCTTCGCGATATTTCCGCGTGTTTGCGGAGATTTTTAACATTTTTGCGATAATTTGCGAAAGTGAATTTCGCAAATTCCGCCCACCCCTTCTTTAGACTAACATTTCATATATGTTGCAGGCAGAACATTTATACTTAAAATCACACATAGCTGCAGACCGTCAACCATATCTAAAAGGTATCATACTCAGTATTTTAGATAGTGTGAGATAGTTCCAATAAGAAAACCCTATAATAAATGTTGTTTATTTAATTTTTTGAGGACTTAAACACATGGGACAAATCCATTCCCAGGTCCAAGAGAGGGTGCTACACAGTGAGATAGATATTTTCCAATTCCCTTTCTCCCATTTTCTCTGGAGTGACCTCTTATCATCCTGAGAGTACAAGTTGGGAAAGACAGAGCAGAATAGAATTCCAGAATTTGACAATTACATGCTGAACCTGTACTAGCCTGCGCTGCTGCTGCTGACTTGGCCTCCAACCAGCCTCACAAGCCCAGGGAAGCAGACACAGAGTGCTTAATAATCTTTCTCTATTTTTCACCAGAGATTGGATGTAGGCTGCTCAAGATCAATGAGAGACCTCTCACAAGCCCTGTTCATACGGGAGCAGAAGTGGGTATACCGCACGAAGAGTCATGTTTCTGGACTCATTTGTGTTTTTGCTCAAAGGCGGCCACATACAGAACCCGCTAGACTCGGTGCAAAAGCACCCCCCATAGAAGTACCATGGGTTTGCAAGTAAAGCACTCCATTGAACTCAAAAAAGTTGATTCTACTCAAAATTAACATCAAAATTCTATTCAATCTATGAATAAAAGTGAAAAACTGTCAGATGAGAAAACTGCTCCCTGCACTTATGTTTATGTTGTTTGCTGAATCACCTTTGTGCAATATACACTAAATCACACATGTCTTTCCCAATGCCAACAACCCATTAGCATGCCTTTATCATTTAGCATAAATTATCCTTATCCTATCACTTTCTGTAGTGTCCTGTGTACCAGAAGAAGTGTCTCCAAAACATACCTGAACCTTTGCTTTACCTTTGTCACGGGTAGGTCAAAAGTCAACCCAATGGCCTTCGCTCGTACTAGATATAGAGAACAAAAGGTTCCTGCTTGATCCTTGTGTGTGCCGTTTGTGCCTGTGGACCCAAGTCTCAATGTTAGTTTGGAGTTAGATCACCTTTCTACTCACTTCAGTGAAAGATCCATCCCCCTGAATGTGTATTGTTGACATGGTGTCATCAACTCCTTTGAGTCATGAGATATAGAAGTTTCAGCATACTGAAAAATACTAATCCTAAACTATGAGAAAAAAAATAGATTTAGTCAGATAATATTTGTTTTCTTTTTTAGCAGGTTACCTTATTTGTACTGTGTGTTTATTATAATTGTCCTTGTGATGGTAAGTATGATAAAGCGGATTATTAGTTGGGGTGGATGTTAGTCCACCACAAGTGATAATGTCACTATTCTTGTTAGGTCCAGGAAAGGTTTCAGTAATTTAAAACTAAGCTCAACCCATGATATCTATGGCCCAAAGGCTTAACTCAAATGTGTAAAGTATTTAGAAGTGGCAAAACACTTGAAAAGTCGAAAACATGAGACAGTAAAAGAATCTCACTCGAATTTATAGATAGAGAATATTGTTTTGAATACAAATAGCACAAAAACCTGCAAATTATCAGCTAAGGGCAACAGATTGTATAATTCCGAGAAAAGTGTAAGGTTTGAGGTCAACCACGATGGTTGGATATGAGGTCCAGGTTGATCTTGGTCAAAGAATTACCTTTGAACCTAGAAATGTGCAGAGAAGGCAGAATCCTCAGCAGGGCACAGAAACAGACAGAATCATGAGAAGGGTTAGTCGACAACGTGGTGTCACTTTTTGAATTCCCATTGAAGCCGTCCAAGAAGGAGGGAAGAGCTCTGAGCGGGAAAAGTTCTGAATTCACTCCCAGCACGCTATTAACATTGATTTGATGCTTCTAGATATCAAACCAGGTAAAGATTTCTACAGACATAGGGGCAGATTTATGAGCCCCTTGCACCTCATTTACGCCGCCGTTGCGTCACTTTTGTGACGCAGCGGCAGCGCAAATCCTGCGCCATGCTGCAGGGTATTTACAACGTGACGCATCTGGCAGATGCGTCAAGTTATAAAGCCCTGCGCCACATGTAGCCGTTCTGGAGCAGGGGGGGGGCGTTCCGGCGCAGGAACGCCTCCGAAAAGTGGCTGAGAGAAACTGACAAGAAGTGGGTGTTTATGGACAGAGCAGTAATGGGTACATTGCTCTGAGATGTCCTTTGGTTGAAAAGACAGGGAAGACATAAGAATGACTATGTAAGCAATATACTTTGAACAATCATGAAGACTTGGGATGCAGTAGACACTAGACTGGTACTCACAACATGCCCATCACCCTACACTCTGAGACATCAGAACCTAGATTTATTGCCAGCAAGGAGCGGCTGAGGTTTCATAGTTGGAGTGATGGAGGCTTCCTGGTTGTAAGTCACTTATTCTACAAAAGGATGTTGAAAACATTTTCACAATGCAAGGCATGTTTTAAATTACTGAACAAGACCAACTAATGTGATGAAGCTGGAATCTTCAAAGTTCGGACTCTTAATATAATCACCAAATATGATCCTCCTCTGGCCGTATGGACATTTGATTGTCAACTTGAAGAGTAAGAAAGGTGCTAGCTGTCACTTACAGTAAACCTAAAATAGCACCACAAGGACAACAGAGCAGATGGCGTCCAAACCATAAAGGTTTAGTAGCAAATTTAGCCAAGTTTTCAGTTCAATCAATAATCAGCAAATTAGTCAATTTACACTACAAGTATTAATTTTCAAATGATCATGCAATCTGAATTTCTATCTTATCTAAAAAAGGATGCAAAATAAGCTGACATACAATTTACAGAATATTAGGTAGACAGGTTCCAGAAAGGAATTCCCCATTCCAAATGGGGGAACAGGGGATTTCTAAGAGGATGGTGTTGTCTCACAGTTCCGACTAATCAAGTAAGACTGTACGTTTGAGATAAATAGGCATCAAAATATAGGGACTGAGTCCACTCTTATAATCAAAATATGTTGATTCAATTCCTGGTTACCTCATAGTGCACTATCTAGACACCTAAACCTGAATGGGTACCGGATGGTGTCTGCAACGTCAGAACATGACTCCTCTAATACCCCAAAGAAATCGTGGAAACAGATCTACCCTTTCAAAAGGGAGACAAAAGAAATACACAAATTGGAATTACAAACATTCATTGAAGAGATTGGATTCTTGTGTAAACGACATGAGCTGCAATTATTAGTAGAAGTAAACAAAGATTTGTAACCAGCATTGCAAGAAAGGTGAAAAAGTTGGATAATTAAACATTATAATTTTCCAGAGATTAAACAAATATATTTCATAAAACCCTTACCTAACACTTACTATACTATGGAGAGCATAGTAAGAAGTGCTTCCTGCCAGATCTATCGGAACAGTCTAACTTCCCATTCACCTGTACGGCATGTATCCGGAAGACTGTCTGGTGTGAAAAAGTCAGCCACCCTTTGCAGGATAGGGACAGAAGCCAGCAGGGCTGGCAATAATTCGCAGGCGAACATCCAGGATAATCCATGGAAGTGCTTCTTTGGCGACCAAAGCTCAGAAGCAGTTTATATTATCAAAACCGGTTCCATTCGCACTGTGTTTGACGTCCTTTGCTTGTGTTAATTTTTGTCTTTCAGATTCAGAGTTGTCTCCAAAACAGACAACAAAATACAAGAGCAGCGTGCTCAGTGTACTTTATACTTGTGTTGTGATAGAATGCTCACAAAGAAATGTGCTTGCAAGCAGAACACCTTCTGAGTATGTTATCATGTGCTTATGAAGTATGTAAAATGTCACTGTGTAAAAAGATGTCAAGTTTAAACATCAACTTGTAAAATGGAAGCTTTTGTGAGTGGGCCCTGATGAACCTCACTACAGCATCAGCATCAAATGAACAAAGTTTAAACTTCAGGGGTTAGGCACCTTGTGCTCAGACATGAGCCCAACACACGAGCCGGGGAAATCATCAGAGTTAAGAAGAGATCTTGTCTCAGCGGAGTCAGGACAGGGTCAGCTAAAACAACCTTTCAAAACACATAATACATGGAGAAACATTCTGGAAGGTTCTCCACATCAGTTCCCATCAAATGGGCCAATAAGCGGCTATAGTTCTCTGGGAGAAAATAGACACCCTAGTTTTGCCAGCGCTGGACAACGCAGCACACATCTACGTGACCTTGGTTGTATCACTGGTCCGGTGTGCCTGGTACATGATGATCTTTAACACACACTAGGAGGTAGAGCAACAAAAAGGCAGCCTATATATCGTATACTAGATTGTAGGTGGGGGTGACTTGTGGGCCCTCCTTAATCAATGGAAACAATGCTCCATGGGGTAAAACAACATGTTTTGCAGCAGTTCCTGTGTGCTCTACTGCAAAAAGTCCCAAAGTGCCCCTCTCTACCTAAATCCAACAAGGCAAACCATTCTTCCCATGTGCAGAGCTGCTGTTCTCACCCTAGAGAAGGGCCAAGGAAACGTGCAACCCCTCCTCTGTGGTCACACAAAACTAGTTGTGGGGCAGCCCCTCTCCCACTAGGATTGGAGCCTGACTGGCTAGGAAGACGAAAGGGAGGCCAACCCAGGTGTGAGCTACATCTGCTAGTGAAAGTGTAGGCATCCTTTGTAGTTAATTAATTTCCTGGAAACAGCCTAGATGGTCATCCTGTCAGTGGAACAAAACACCTCCCCACACCCTAGGCCTTTGTCTCAACTCTGTGAGCCAGTTCATACCTCATCAAGGAGCTATTCAGCTCCTGGGTGACCATTGGACAAGCATGCAAGCTGGTTTTTGGAAGCGTTAGGCAGGTAAAAAGTGACTCTTTAAAAAGTACCTTTTGTAAAATGTTTGGTACAAATCCAAATTTACAAATTAATTTGATTTGTAACACATACTTTACAAATTCGAATAATTAACTTTTTATTTGGTTCCTAGGCGGAGATAAGTTGAATGACTTTGGCAATGAAGTAATGTTGCCGAAAGCTTTCCTATGGAACATCTAACCTTGCTACAGTAAAAATTGCTTTTAGGGCATTATCACTGTAAGGACATGTTAAACATTAAACATTTACATGTCCTACTTTTAAATATCATGCACCCTTCCTTATGGACATTTAAGGCTTACTTAGGAGTGACTTATTATTATTGAAAAGAGGCTTTAGTGGGTTTACTTTCACAGGTTGAATTTGAAGTTTCCCCCTTCACAACCAGGCTACTGTCATGTTTTGTGTTTTCATTTTAGTGGTGGGAAAATATGTGCTGCAATCCACTAGTGACATTTAACTTGCAGGCCTTAGGTACACTTTGTACTATATACTAGAGACTTATAAGTAAGTTAAATATGCCAATTAGAAGTATAGCCAACTTCTACATGTGCTAAGGGACAAGTTCATACGCTCATGTAATTGTAACTGCATTTATATAGCGCTTACTACCCCTGATGAGGGGGGAAGCGCTTTTTCGGCAAGTAGCATGCTACTCCGGAACCAATAAACTATTAGTGGTGAAGTAGTATATTGAAATGTGACACTAATATGTTAGTCTGTTATTTGGATTGAGAAGGATAGTGGAGGAAAAGAAGAGGGAAAAGGTGTGCATTTATACTGTGCTTGCTACCCCTGATGAGGTGTTGAAGCGCTTTTTGGCAATTAGCACGCTAGTATGGAACCAAAAAAGGATTAGTGGTGAATTAGTCTGGGGAAATATGAAATTAATTTGGTGGAAGGTCTAGAAAGTTTTTTTTCTACTTTTTTGGGAGTTCATAGCAGTAGGAGGGAGTTCGGGGTGAGTAAAGGGGACGTGGGGCCGAACAGTCAGAGGGAAGGGTTTAGAAAGGCTTGTTTTGTAGACGTGAATAGTAAAAGAGGGATGAGATGATGCAAGGAGGGGTAGAGGAGGAGAGAATCTAGAAAGGGTTATTTTGGGGATCATAATAGTGGTATGGGGTTTGGTATGAATGAAAGCAAGAAGGTAGAGGATATATTGAGAGGGGTATAGGGTAAGAAATAGGGTAGTGCATTGGAAAGAGTATAATAATGAGGTTTGACATGAGTCAGAGAGTGGAAGTAGAGGATATGTTGAGAGAGATGGGGGTGAGAAATAGAGTAGTGCATTGAAGAGAGTAGAAGAATGAGGTTTGAGATGAGTCAGAGTGGAGGTAGAGGATATATTGCGAGAGATATAGGGTGAGATATAGGATAGTGCATTGGATATGCTGAATTAGAAGCAAAGTAATAAATATAAAGATACATTAGTACATGGAACGTAAATATATGCATAAGGAAGGTAATATATGTAAATTAAGTTGCATTTAATAAACTCAAATGTTCAAGTGCTGTACTTTAAATTATTTTTTATTTTTTATTTTTTGTAATTCAATAGTGAAGCAATTGTAGATAAATAGTTATGATGAAACATTAACTTGTTTGTTTATGCAGTCACTTATATACATGTTAAACATAGCATAAAGTAATTATATGTAATATGTACATTTTATTAGCAGAACTAACGAATGTCTACATCTTTAAAAACATTATTATACACATTTCTATAAAGCAATACACATATGTAGGGACACATTTATAGTCCAAATAACTACTTGTATACAGAGGGATATGCTGGATCTGTATGTTTGCGTATGGTGATTATGTGGGGAAGAGCCAATGTTTGAGTAGTCTTCTGAAGATAAGGTGGATATCCGTGGGTCTTATGTTTGGGGGTAAAGAGTTCCATAGTTTGGCCACTTGAACAAAGAAGGAGGTGCGATCCAAGTTTTCTTCTTGCATGGTGGGATTTTTAGGTGAGATGCCACTCTGGAGCGTAGGTTCCTATGTTGAATGTATTTTGTGATTTTATTACTGATGAAGAGCGGTCCTGTTTCATGTATCGCTTTGTGGGTGATACAAAACAGTTGAACGTGGATCTTCTGGCAACTGGTAACCAGTGTAGGGCTTTCAAGGCAGGGGAGATGTGGGCTTGCTGCTTTATTTGTAAGTGTACTCTGGCAGCAGAGTTCTGAATCCATTGTAGTCTTTTCATAGTTGTTAAAGGTGATCCGTGGGAGAGGCTATTGGCATAATCGAGTTTCACCAGAACAAGAGAGATAGTAGCCTGGACCTTGTGTGAAAATCTCAAGTGGGAGAAAATGCATCCCAAAGTTTTTATAGTAACAAAGCTTGATATTGCTAGTTTGTCCATTGGGCATTCATTAAAAGCTTGGAGTCCAGGGTCATTCCCAGGTTTCCTACTTCCTATGATACTTTAGGCGGTGTTCCCAGGTCATCAGGCTATGCAGTGAGTGGGTCATAATTTTTTCAAATCGCGATATGTGAGTATTTCTGTTTTGGAAGCATTCAATTTGAGATGACTCCTTGTCATTGATTGATCCACGGCTTTGAGACAACTGAAAATTTGTGAGTTTCCAATGTCTTTGGGGCATTCCAGTTGAAGGAGTATTTCTGTGTCGTCTGCATAGTTATAGCATGTGAGGTGAAATTGATTGACCAGTGCTGGTAATGACTTCATATAGATGTTAAAAAGCATGGGTGAGATGATAGAGCCTGGAGGGATCTCTGCTTTTGTGAAATATGGTTTGGAAGATAAAGTAGGGGTATGGATAACATTAGTTCTGTTGTGAAGGTAGGATGTGATACAGGCTAGAGCAGTCCCCTCTATGCTGGCTTCGTAGAGTCTTTGTATCAGAGTGTCATGGTCAACCATGTCAAAGGTAGCTGTGAGGTCCAAGAGAAGTAGCGCAGCAACCCAGTTATGGTCAACTGTGTTCTTAAGGTCATCCCAGATGGCAATGTGGGCAGACTCTGTGCCTCCTACTGTATGGAATCTCTTTTGGAAGTCTAAAAGTATGGCATTATCTTCAATGAACTGTGACATCTGGGTGAATGCTGCTCTTTCTAAGCCTGAGCGGAGTTCGTGGAGAACTTTGCGAATTAAAAAAAAAAACTCTGCTGCACTACACAGAGCTCCATGAGTAGCGGAGTGCATTAGATAAATGCTGTTCACTGTGATTTTCAGTGCCAGATGTTTGTCCGCACTGTGCAATCGTCCCGAACGGCACCATGCACAGGGCAAGCGGAGTGCTGCTGCCTTTCTGCTGCTCAAGTAGATTTTTACTCGAGCAGCAGCTTTCTCAACCCGAAAGGATGGTTTCTCAACGCGAAAGGTTGCGAGCATACGCAACCACTCGCAATGAGAAATCTGACTGCCCGCGTTGAGAAATCTCGCCCGGAGGTTAATTTTTCTTGCTTGCGCTCACCAACTTTACGTCTAAGAAAGCGATGGAGGAAAAAACACTCTGCTTCACTAAGCGGAGCAGAGTTTTTCAGAATTCGCGAGCTCCGTGTAATGCTTAGTGTGGAAAACTCTGCAAACTTTGCAAGCGGAGTGCAGTTCACCGCCCAGACTTAGCTCTTTCTATCAGTTTTCCCAGGAAAGGTCCATTTGTAATCTGTCTGTAGTTGTCGGGGTTCAGCGGATCCAGGTTTGTTTTCTTTAGTAATGAGCATATGTATGACTTTTTTTGTTCTTCTAAAAATATACCTGTTGTTAGGAAATTATTGATGATTCTTCTTATTGGTGTGGCAGCAGAGGTTGTTAGAAGAATTCTCTTGAATTTGTGTGGTGGACACAGGTCAGAAGGGCTACCAGCAAGCCTGCTTGGTTTGACCAGGACCATGAATTCATTATGTGAAATTTGTTGGAAAGAATGGAGAGGCTGGGTTAGCATATTCTTGGATTGTTGTTTTGGAAAAGGATAGGTGCTGGTGATATTTTTTTTTCCAATGTGTATTCTTTGACCGAGTAATGGTTTTCCATTTTTTCTGTAAAATCTCGAGCAATGGGTTGAGCTCCTTCTAGGCAATTTGGTTCGTGAAAATCAGTGGGAATTTTTTTAGATTTTTTATTTGCACATTTAGCATTTTGAAATACTGTCTGAATAGTACCTTTTCTTAGCTTTTTTTTTTTATAGCTGACTTATATAATCTTTTAAGTATCCCTAGGTGAAGTTTGTCTTTATTGGTGTTTGTTTTAAGACAGGCATGTTTCAGCTTTCTAATTTGTTGTTTTATCTCATTTATCTCTGTATTTCTCCAAGATGCTTGCTTTCCTTTGTTTTGTTGCATATTTTTTAGTGCTACTAGGATATCAAAAGCTTCCTGTAACCACTCATATAGTTTGTTAACAGAATTTATTGTGCCTAGATCTGTACTGGATTTTAGCTGTGTTTCTAAGTGTTCCAAATTGAGTTTGTTTGCCAGTCGATAGGTAGATGCACTGAAGGTAGCTGTAGGTGCATTCTTTGTGTTGTTTTATGTTGCAAAGCAAGCAAAGGATGATCCGACCATGTTAGTTGTTGGTTTCGGATGGGGCACATTGGGTTTGTCAAACCAAATGTGGAGGTCACCCAGAATGCATAGGTTGGAGTGTAGTGTTATCAAGTTTGAAACTGTCTAGAAGTGTGTCGGGAATATTGTATTGCTAGGTGGGCGACTGTAAAGGAGCAGAAAGTTACAGTAGGAAGATGGTGTAGGATTGCATCTGGTGAAGAAGACCTCATAACATTGTATGGAGATGTCATCAGGTACAGTGATATGTAATGTTTGTCTGAACACAACAGCTAGGCCACATCCTCTTTTGCCTATACAATTTTGTGTTATAGTTTGATAGCCTAGAGGAACGGCTTAATGCAAGATTGGAGCCATTTCATCTCCCAACAATGATTTAGGTATGAAGTGTATGTCAGGTTTTGTGTCAGTGAGAAGGTTGTCGAAGTGATGTTTGTTTCTAGAGAGCGAACAAGAATGTATTAGTAGACCGTTTAGAAAATGTGCTTTGGTGATAGTGTGACTTTGATTTGTAGAAAAGTGAGCAGTATTTTGTGGACTGGTAGCAGGTGTGTCCCTAATGGTGGTATTAGCTGTATGAGGATAGCAATCGTGTAGCTGTTCTGTATCGTGGTCCTGTTCTGTATTGTGTTCCTCGTCCAGCAGGCTAAGAAGGCATTTTGTTGCGCTGCATGTGCAGGTGGTGGAGACGTTGGTGGAGAGTGATTTGGTGAGCTGTGTTTCTTTTGCAGTGTAACCTTGTTGTGCAGTAGACATGGGAAAGTGAAGTTGTGATAAGTGTCATGTTGCTTATTTTTCTTCTCTTTAGGGTTGAATGTGTATGAGTTAGGGGTGGTGGTGCAGCATGTGGGTCATGTAGTAAGGCTCTAAATTGCCCAATGGATGAGAGGCAGTTAAAGAGAGTTGCTGTGTTGCTGTATATGTGTTAGGTGTGGGAGAAGAGAGAAAACTTGACATTGGTGTTTGTTCAACTGCCCTTGTGCTCTCTGCCCTTAACCTCAACGCCCAGGCTGAGATGCCCTGACCTTAAATAGCCCTAGTAATCAGGTGACCCCTTCTGCCAATTGGAACTCTAGCCCTAACCAATCACAACAGTAGCCCTAAGACCTAGAACCAATAGGGCACCAGCCTCTTACAGCCAATCACAGCCCTGTCCCAGCAGCCAATCAGGCATGAAACCCTAGGCCCTACGTCCAATAGAAACCCTAGCCCCAGCCCAAGTCCGAGCAGCTAATCAGGCACGAAACCCTAAGCCCTGTATCCAATAGAAAGCCTAGCCCCAGCTCTAGTTCCAGCAGCCAATCAGGAACGAAACCTTAAGCCCTATGTCCAATAGAAACCCTTGCCCCAGCCTTAGTCCCAACAGCCAATCAGGCACGAAACCCTAAGCCCTAAGTCCAATAGAAACCCTTACCTTAGGAACCAATCAGAAACCCTAAACAACCTATCCAACAATCAGATCACTAACTTTAAGTCCTATATCCAATAGAGTCACTGGCCCAGGAACCAATAGGAACCCTCAAATTATCAACCAATAAGAACACTAACCCTAATCCAATAGAAACACCAGATACATCTACCAATCAGTGCACAGATGTAGCATACAATGGCAGTTTATATATGGTGCCTGTGACCTCAAGCACAGGTTGCTAGGCAGGGGTCTGGAAGCTGCTCCTCAATACAGAATCTCCTAGGAGACAGACAGGCTCAATCCATACTCTATAGTTCTGCAGGTATGAATTATGGATGTAAACCATATTCTCATAGAACAATTTTGGATCGTCACATCAGGGCGTGCAGGCAATGGCTCAATGAAAAACTCGTTTTTCTTCAATGTTTTTGGGAACGTAAACCTAAAGAGAAGAATATGAAGAATTTCTGACTAACCCACAGGATGTATACTTACTTTGATAATATAGAACAATCACTAAGGTACATCAGATTGTGGTTCACTATGTTTTGCATGAGTACTTATGTTTAATATAACACCCCAGGTCGACTAAATAGGTAATGAAAACTGATAGAGTTTGAATAATTGAAGAACTGATTCAGGATGTCTCCCCGCTTTGAAAAATTGGTGTAATGTTCTGCAGTGTTAAGAAGGACTTTTTAAGATGACCACTAAGTACTGCAACACTTCTTTGGTAACCAAGCTGATGCTATGAATATAATGTAAATGCTGTCTGCCTTCTTGACTTGGCATAGTTACATACAAGATCAATTAAGTTGATTAATGCAGATGTAGTACTGTTTTATCTGTTCTGCTTGATCACTTAAGTTTCAGATAATGTCCTATAAGTAAAATAAAACTAAAAATTAAGCTGTGAATAGAGTCAGAATCAAATGGGAAAGGTGATAGGATTTTGCGCCTTTGAGCATATATTATCGAGATAAGTTGTTCCATTTGGTACCATGGGAATCTGCTGACAACACACAATCCACAAAAACATATTTTAGGGGTGTTAAAGCAAAAATGTTAAAGACCTCATGCTTATATAACAGATGAGAATTGGTTAAACAGTTTGCAATATTGAATCTTATTTTATCCACAGCAATTATTTTACTAGGATTGTTCAGATAAAACAATAGTTTATTTATGACAGTAATAAGTCTCTGAAAAAAAGTGACTTCCATGTGACAACAAAACAGTTTAGAGGTAATAGTAATAAAATACTAAATCAAAATAGGAATGCAAAGATTTGGAGATCACCAGAGTATGCAAATGTATTTATTTAATAGTTCTCTGTCTCTTATTGATAATAGCGCTGGAAAAGAGAACATTTCTGAGGTACTATTGAAACCATCTTATTGAATGCTTCTAACTTAATAAAGGTAGATGATTTGGCATGTTCATAGCTGCAATCTAACTAAAAGAAAGGTGTGAGTATTGAAGTACCGGGGATTTTAGGACCCCAGCGGTGCCAGGGATAGCACCCTATGACTTCGGGTTATCCTGTTGCTGTAGTATTATAAAAGACGCTCTCATGGTAATGTAACAAAGAACTTGGCAGAAGAAGCTGAAATATGAAAAAGACATCTTTATTAAACACAAATGAGTGAGACTACGTCGCACAGAAGCCTTAGCAACTGAATGAGGCAGTCTGCAGAACAAAAACCAGTCTTCCATTTTATACAGAATATTACGCTTTGGGCAACACCGCCCCTGTTTTACAAGTGGTCATTCACATATTTTGGCTTCAAAGAAAAGGCAGAGTCATGGTGACAATCCCACATTCCTGTTCAACCATCTCACAATTATTTACCCAGCGAGGCTCAGATCCCACATCAGATACCGGTAGGCCCCAATAAACATGAGCATCTCCTGTTTGGGAAACAAGCCATAAAGCAGGAACAGTCAGGTGTGAAAGAGATTAGCTGGAGGCTCGTGTTTAATGTAAAGGCTTTATGGTGTGTCAAGCCCTGATGCTAATCACAGGTGGCCAGAGGACGGGGAGCTCGTGAGACCGGACTGACCTGGGGCAGCAGAGCCAAGCTGCCCAGGTCATAGAGAAGTCAAAGGAAGGCACATGTGCTCTAAAGGCTCGTATTTGCTTCATAATATGTAGCCTATGTGAGGGCAACCATAAGATGGCCACCGCTCTAAGATGGAACCCACGTAGTGATGTATAATATCGTATACATAGTGCATTTATCAATGAAACGTTATATAAAGCACTTGTACATACCGCATTGGCCATTCGCGGTTTGCTAATACCGGAAGAGTCAGGGGTAGGGCCCTGCCTCCTACGCGGTCCCAAATTTTAAAGTACCACAGACCCTCCTTTTGCCCTTACATAGGCAATAACTATACTCTCATCAATCCGAGTCTAGGTCAATATTCATGAAGTCATGGAGATGTTGCTGTAGCATCATCCTATTACTTAGCTCGTTTTCTGATACATGTTTCCTTACACATGTAGTAGCACAAAGGCCACATATGGCGGGACAAAATAAGGAATACCTTTGTCTGTAGTAGGCGGCATAAGATCACACACCCAATAATTAGTGATGTTCACTACTAACTAATGTTGATGCAGAAGCTGTACAAAAGAATTGCTTACGAATTCTAATCTTTTAACCTGCCCATGTTCAGGATAGGGTGAAAAGAGTACAAAGAAGCAGTGGTAGGAAAAGACATAGGTTGGGAAGCGGGTGCAGAAGTCAATTGAGTAGAGAAAAACGATCCCACCCATAAATGACAATGTCATGCTTGAAAAGACACTAGAAAACACGTTATTAAGAACATATAGGCAACGGGAGAAAGTAGTGACCACTATTACAAATGAAATAATAATTTTTCACAACCCTAAGCAAAAAGCAAATCCCAAAATTATCTAGTAACATTTTTAGGGCTCAGTAATTTCAGTAATTCTTGTATGTTCAGGTGAAACAGTGGTGACCCTCATCAATGCTCTAAGGTGAAAAGGGGGTACTCTTTCCACAGAAAATGGACTTTATTCTGCTTATACTAAACAGAATAGTACTTTAAAACACTGCCAGCAAAACAATCTGTCTCCTTAACACCTACTCTATACAATCACACGGAAACCTCTTGTGAAACCACCTATGCCCAGAGTCCGTTCAAAAAGCCTCTCTGGCAGGCTTCTATTGCCCATCAAATCTTCTTTTGTTGTTTTCTTTCGCATGGGCCTCTTCATTCAAGCCTTGAGAGAAATACTATTTAGTTGGAGTGCCCTCCTGGCAAACACCCACAGCTCACACGAAAGTCTCAATGTCTCAAGGCAGTGCACCAGTATCTTTCCTTTGCGGCAGGCACTACAGGTAGTGTGCTCTCCATTGATCTAGGGCATAGGTCATCTCGTGCAGACCCGGGACCATTCTCAGGCTCCAACACTCATCATTCAGTGTCAGAGGACGCTCGGGCTGTTCTTTCATGGGCCCTAGAATTAGTGCCTTTTGTCAATCTTGGATTCGCCGGTGCACTGCACTTCCATTGGAGCAAAGGGAAAAGAGGGGGGTGTGTGGCCAAAAACTCAGGCCAAGGGGCTCAAAGGACTGCACACTGTCAGAGGTTACCAGCACATGACAGGCGCTCTTGTGCACTGAAATTCTGGTTCTGTGGCAAAACCAGCTCCTCCTTCTTTTCTGATGTTGAACGCCTTCTGATGAAGCAAGTGCGATGCTTTAAACAGTTCATTGTATAACAAGGGGACTGCAAACAGGTGGCCTGCGGTCTTTCAAAGGAGTGGCCACACGCCATGGGACAATTTTGGTCTAGAATACACTGTCATTCTCAAAAAGCAATACAAATATAAAGGCAGTAGGCAAAACAGCGTCTCTAATCTTTTCAATTGGGTTTCCGTGTGAGAGCCTCCATCATCTAAGGGTAGATAACTACACGAGAATTCTGCCTACATGCATGTCTTCACATATGGTGGCATTGTGTAATGGGGCAAACACATTTTTTTTTTTCAATGATTAGGTGTTCCTAAATTCCTTATCTAGAACATCTCAATAGAGAAATCACATGGTACAGATTATCATGGGCATGTAGAAAACTTTCACATCAGGTGCAATATGCAATACACAGGCTAATAGTCAAATATGCAAACAAAAGACAAGAACTAGAGGGTCCTGATATTTACATGATTAGAACACATCTGATCCCACCAAAAATTAGAGCTTCAGGAACAAAAGGGTAAAAACTACATTAAAAATAGACATTGAAAATTCGTCATGTTCAAAAAGTAAACGTAAGATATCTCCCTTTGAGCTGGAAAACTTGTCTTACTATAATATTGAGTCAGTTAGCCAGTCTATCGCTATCCTGACAGTCAGGCTGGAAAACATTGAAGCAGGCCTAAGGAAAATTCTTGGAAACCAGTCTGGTCATGCAAAAGGGAATTGTACATAATATGGGGGTTCCTGGTGCATCACTGCAGTCTGGAAGTGTGTACCTGAACAATACACCTACAATAATAAATGGACTGACTGGTGAAAGGAATACGGAAAAGGGAATTGGAACTAGGACACAACTAAAATCCCCAATCACTAAGCATAATGCGACATTGGGCAGGGAAGAAACAAAAGCAATAAAAAATAAAAAATCTATAGGAAGGACAAGAATTTACTTGGGTGATAGTCAGGCATGTGACGCTACACCAAGAGTACGGGTGATACACAAAAGGCAAAAGTTACACAAATTTTAACTCTACACCATATACGGTACTCCTAGGTAATATTCCAGTTCCTTCTTCAGGGAAAAATGAAAACCTGGTTTTCTTTTAAGGAACAAGAGCCATATGCTACTTAGGAAGCAAAACATCATTAACTAATGTAATATAGAAATTAGGCCACCTTGAGTCACAGATCTATAATTTCCAATCAAGGATACATAAATGTAGGGCTGCCTGTTCCTTAAGGGAATTGGGCAGTAACGTGACTAACTGCAGGTGACACACTTTGATCCTGTATATCTCTTTTTTCCTTCACTACCCCATTATAGCCAAATAGACATGCACTGGTGAAGTGTTGTCTCTCATGTTCACAGCATGAAATATCATTATCTGTGGAATTTAGTAACCAGAACAAGTTCAACCAACTGTTGCGTAGCGATGGGCATCGTCATGACCATCCCCTCACAACACAGGTAAACTTGTAATAGTATCAAAAGCAGCAACAAAAACAACAAAAACATGCAAAAAATAATAAAAACGCACAAAACGTCAAGCCATCAGATATACTTGCTGTATATCAAGCACAAAAAGCATAGACAAAACAATAGCATATGTAATAAGCGGTGACACACAAACACCATGTCATGTACTTTATGCACTGTAAAACTGCAGCCCAAAACCCAATATTTGGGCCTGTTTAATTTGTCAGTTTTAAAATCCTTACCCTCCTTTTTGACAGTAGATCACCAGGCAATGGAAATCTGCTGTCAAATATAACTTTACTGTCTCTCTTCTAAAATACAGGACCAGCAAGAACAATTCATGATAGAACCAAATACACAAAAATAAATGTCCATTACTTAACTGTTACCCTCTTGTCAGTCCTTGCAACATCCAGCCACTTTAGTTTTACCTTTCTAAAAATAAAAATCGTTACACTGACACTCCATATTAATTTGGCACCTACAATTTCCACTGTGAAAAATAAGTCTTAATTGTCAATTCGTTCACACTTAGCATGTAGCCTTAAAATTTTTTAGAATCTTATTTTCTGTCTAAGACTTAATGCAACACTTCGTTTTCTGTTAAATAGGAGCTAATAGCAGGCATCATTCTATTTTTTTTTTTTTTTAGAGTGAGACACAAATGTATCAGTTCTGTAAAGCATTTAACATGATGTTTGGGCTTTCAAAGAAAACCCCTTTTCTATATTTTCCCTTTGGAATTAAGTTCTTTAGTTTTAGTGATGTTGTTATGGAGGCCTGTGTAGCAAGGTCATTCTGCATTCCACAGAGGCAAGGCCCTAATTTAAAAGGTCATAAATGTCAACTCCATTGTTTACGGGAAAGATAGCATCTCAGCAGCGTGACCGAGCCAGCCTCTGCAGCTCTCCCAGCCCCCAGCTTCTGCCACTCTGAATTTGTCAAAGCCAGAAGGCCTTCCTAATTCCTTCTAACTTGCAATAATTCACTCTATTTTGAAAAATAATTTCTCCTTTTTAGGCGCTAAAAAAATTATCCCTATTCCCAGATTGTTAAACTACATGTACTGTGAATAATTCACAAAACTTAATAACACACATACCAGTTTTTTAGAATAAATGCTTGTTGCAATCCTATGCAATGGTACACATTTCATCAACTTTAAATTAATGAACTTCTCAGTAGGCCCAGCTGAAGTTAGAACCTTCAACCCTGATATTAAAACAAGCCGTTGTACTGGCATATTAACTCATTGAATCATAAGAAGGCACAACCTGTAAATATATATCAAACCTAAATGTATGTATTTACTGAAGCCTGAGACACTTTAAAAAGTACTCTGAATGAAAGAAAATGGAGTTAAAACAGCGCTTTTAAAATGAGCTTGTTTGCGCCTGCGCCAAGGGAAAATTGTACACACGAATGCTTGCCATTTTAGTGATGCAACACAACTCAAATCAAATTTTAATGCTAGGAGGCCAAAGTATGAGTATTAAGCTTTATAAATATCAAAAAACGATTTTGAAAAGCACTTATTTCTTTAAAATAATTTTTCCATGATTAATAATTTTCTTTAAAAAAAATCCCAATTATTCGTTTTTGTGATAATTCCATGTATACAAAACAAGCTGCATCCCTTGCCTATCATTTTGGACACATACCTCACAAGCCTAGGCGCATAAGCCCAACTTGAAACGCGTCACATTTTTGCGCCACTTTCATTTAAAAGGACGGTTATGCAAAATTCCACCCGTGTTTAACTGGGAAAGTGCTGGCTGAATGAACATTCCTATCAAATATACTGCAGCTGAAAAGTTTGCCTGTGAACATCTAATACAATGCATCTAAGGAAAATGCTGTAAATTTATTTACTTTTGCAAAAATAGATAATTTCGTTTTTGGGGCCTTATTTATATCTATTCAATGTGGTTCTAATTTTATCCTTGAAGCATTTAACGGCAGTTTTGTATATGTGCACAACTGCTCATTCTATAAATTAAATAGCAACACATAGCTATTTTAGCACATCACATTGTTCATTTCTGGATTTTTCCTAAGTTTCTACTTAACATTAATTAACCAACATTTTGCTTAACAGACTGAAAACATCAGAAGACCCACAAACACACATTGAGCTCATTTCAGACATAAACGGAAAGGGGGTCAAACAGACAATACAGCGCACTTTAGCCATTTTTCATAAATAGCGCCGTCGCAATTTACTTACAGAAGTTGCAATAATGAGAAAACCACATAGATATTTAAACACGCAGTTGACTTACAAATCAATACGCATGACAGAAAAAAAGAACAGCTCACAGATTATACTTGAACCAAACCATTTGCAAATACTAGTTGTAAGTCATATTTACAAGAAACGCTTCTCAATAGTATTTCAAAAGGCTGCATAAACAACCCAACAGACAGATGTATGTCCAAGAAGTAGTGAATGCACTCAATTCACTAGCTTTGCCTAGCAGAACACCACACAAAATCGTTCTGCATATCTTTATTCATGAAACTGCGCAGAACGAAGGATCCTTGTTTTGTATTATGTCATATTTTAATTCCCTGGGGGTACAAAATCACCAAGGAAGAAATATGTTTTCAAATCTAACCGATTTTAACTATGGTACCGTCCAAAAAACAACACATTTTTCCATGTGAGCTTACAAACAGGCATGTCAAAAATACTGCGGAAAACGCAAGTATTTTAATCAAAATGGTGCTTAAGGTATTTTTCGTATGCGCAACGTTCAACTAAACCAAATGGAGAAATATCTCCTCATTACCTGCCTACACAAATTGCAATTCGCATATCCAAACCTATACAAACCAAAAGTTGTCCAACACAAATTTCTACATTTCAAACTTGCTAAGATCAGGCATCTTATAGCTCACTAATCTAACTTCAAACTTCAAGGGGTTATCTCTATCAATACACTCGCAAATATACGAGACCCTTGGCTATGGTAATTGCAATGACCAAATTAAAAACCAAGAAACCAACCCCTCGGCTTTGGTAATTGCGATAACCAAATCAAAGACAAAGAACCAAAGCACTTATACTTAATTCTTATTTTTACTAATCAAAAGGTTATCCAAATTCTAACTGTCAAGTTCTTCATAACAAAACGTCTTTTATAATACTCACGCCAAAAAGGATTCTAATCGGGAGTGACATCTTTTGGAGAGTCAAAGTCAGAAAGATCAGAGATATACTGGGCTGCAGAGACAAAGAATCCCCCAGAACCTCGGTACCTGCTTAGTGGATTTCTGTCCTGTTCTCCCCAGTAGATTTCGGTCCTCTGACAAGATCGCTCCTCCAGATAGTCACTTGTATTGATGCCCTACGTTGGGCGCCAACTGAAGTACCGGGGATTTTAGGACCCCAGCGGTGCCAGGGATAGCACCCTATGACTTCGGGTTATCCTGTTGCTGTAGTATTATAAAAGACGCTCTCATGGTAATGTAACAAAGAACTTGGCAGAAGAAGCTGAAATATGAAAAAGACATCTTTATTAAACACAAATGAGTGAGACTACGTCGCACAGAAGCCTTAGCAACTGAATGAGGCAGTCTGCAGAACAAAAACCAGTCTTCCATTTTATACAGAATATTATGCATTGGGCAACACCGCCCCTGTTTTACAAGTGGTCATTCACATATTTTGGCTTCAAAGAAAAGGCAGAGTCATGGTGACAATCCCACATTCCTGTTCAACCAGCTCACAATTATTTACCCAGCGAGGCTCAGATCCCACATCAGATACCGGTAGGCCCCAATAAACATGAGCATCTCCTGTTTGGGAAACAAGCCATAAAGCAGGAACAGTCAGGTGTGAAAGAGATTAGCTGGAGGCTCGTGTTTAATGTAAAGGCTTTATGGTGTGTCAAGCCCTGATGCTAATCACAGGTGGCCAGAGGACGGGGAGCTCGTGAGACCGGACTGACCTGGGGCAGCAGAGCCAAGCTGCCCAGGTCATAGAGAAGTCAAAGGAAGGCACATGTGCTCTAAAGGCTCGTATCTGCTTCATAATATGTAGCCTATGTGAGGGCAACCATAAGATGCCCACCGCTCTAAGATGGAACCCACGTAGTGATGTATAATATCGTATACATAGTACATTTATCAATGAAACGTTATATAAAGCACTTGTACATACCGCATTGGCCATTCGCGGTTTGCTAATACCGGAAGAGACAGGGGTAGGGCCCTGCCTCCTACGCGGTCCCAAATTTTAAAGTACCACAGTATTTATGGATATACTCTCCCTATTAGATGGTGGAACATTTTCTTGGAATTATACTTAGTAAACCCCCCTGAGCAAAAAGTGGGATTTGCTTTGCATAACACTGGAATTCTATATAGGAGTAGCTCAAAACCGACAAACAAAATGTCTGTACTTTTATAACGGAGTTATCTCACAAAGGGGTGTATGATTCTGCAAATAATTGATGACAAAGAGGTGTCAATGTTCTATACTGAACTGAGAAAGGAAAACTGAAATGTAATATATTAATAAACTATGGTATATAACCGCTAATTTGTATATATACATTCTGTGACTATCGCCCCCACTCCCTTGTTCTAAATTTCAAAACTAATTATGCCACATCTGAGGAAGGCAAACTAAAAGACATGATGATAGTCAAAATGTTATACAGATGAAAAATGGTGTCTGTACATATTAGCATTGTGGAAGACATAAAGATATACGGATGGTTCACAAATATAAACAGACAGAATATCTGAATAGCTTGCAAAGGACTCTAATGAGGAATACAAAGAGACTGCTACATAAAGCAACGTTTTGGGATTACTACAAGAAACACTAATTGATAAATAATGAAAATAAAATCTCTGAAATAATTCAGATACTTGAAATTTCCATAAATGAAAATAAAGGCAAAATGTCAGGGTTCATGTTGAAATTTCTGTATATTGGACGTAGGGATGTTGGCAATAGACCATTAGATTCTGTGATGCCTGACTGTTCTCAATTCAAAGGGTGTAGAAGAATTTGTGAAAATTCTGGAATGCTCTCTGGAGTGGACCAAAATTTAGAGCAGCAGAGGCTTACCAGGGTATTACAAATATAAAGGGAACATAGCTGGCATGGAGCTGCGTCTTATCTCAAAACATCTCTTATGCCGCCCTGGAGACTAAGTGACCCAAATATTAATACAGAATATATGTTACACTGCTCTTTTGATTGCACAATAGACCTCTAATTCTTTCAACGAAAAAAAGAGTTAACTGCAGCAAATTACTCAGGTCGCATAAAAATGGGTTCTCGGATACTATACAGGACAGTAAATTTGCCACCCTAACTATGCACCCAACATTGTACTTGTTTCATTTTGAAAGCAATATGTTTTAATTGAAGGAGAAAAGCTGCAGCTACCTGACCTGAATTTGACTAATGGGAGAACCTGGGTTATTTTAGCAAGAAATCACTCTTATGGATCTGCACTGAGCTGTCCTTCTTACTGTAAAAGCACATGTCCAAATAGCCCAATTTTTTCACAATGTCTAATTTTATTCAATTCAAGAAATATTGTCTGTGGGGAGCGGATTTCTTCTCAGCAGTCAGGATCTTAAATTCTCCACACTGATCTTAAATGTCTTGATGGAGCAAGCAGTAAGACAGAAACCCTAACATAAGCCAATGAAGAGCAAGCTCAGTGCATGATATAAGTACAATTTCACCCACATATAATACAAATTAAATAGAATTTTTTTTTAATTTAGGAGCATCCAATGTTTTTAAAGAAAGGGATAACGACAGATCAACAAATACAGACATTAATATACAAGGGGGCTAATGTGCTCCTTCAGCACACTCCTTTACAGACTACAAATGGGGCTTTAATTTCACATTCTGTACCACATTTCATGTAAGCTGTACTGTTAGCATATAAAGCAAAAGTTGCATCAATAAGGTAAGTGGGTACCAGATTGGTTGCTAAGGCATCTAAAAGAAGAAGAGTGTTATCAATGTTATCATAAGTGATCTAAACATCTAAAAATGCCTAATTAAGATGGCCATTCTTTATAATAATATATTTCTAGATTAGAAATATTAGCTTAAAGACTTTTAAAATTTTGCCTACAGATTTTGTAAAACCATTCAACTATAGCCATCAGCAAAGAAACAGTTCCATGACCAACAGCTTTAGACCAAGGGGCAGATTTATGTTCCCTGGCGCATCCCTGCAAATCAGCATGGATGCGCCAGGGAAGATGCGCCACGCAAGTTTACCCTTGCGCCACAATAGATGCGCCGCATTTACAATGCAGTGCATCGTGACGCAAGGATAAACAGATGTGTCACGCATCTGATGGCAGAAGGGCGGCGTATTGCTTGAGTTGCGTCGCAAGCGCGACGCAGCTCCAGCAAGGCTCCGGGGTGCCCTATCGGTACAATGCTGCGTCAATCCTTATGCCTGCTTCAAGCAGGCGCAGGGATTTGACGCAGCATGGCCGGAAAAGTGACTGAGTGAAATCTTGTAGATTTCACTAAGCCACTTTTCGGAGGCGTTCCTGCGCCGGAACGCCCCCCCCTGTGAAGGTACGCCCACATGTGGCGCAAGCTTTACAACGTGACGCATCTCCCTAGATGCGTCGCGTTGTAAATCTGCCGCAGCATGGCGCTGGCTTTGCGCCGCCGCTGCGTCACAAAAGTGACGCAACGGCGGCGCACAAGTGACGCACAGGGCTCATAAATCTGCCCCAAAGAGACCAAAATAATATTTTACATCTTCAAACCATCTATCACATAAATTAGGGAAACAAAAAAAATCACTAAAATGACACCACCAAAAATAAAAAAAAATTGGAAAAAACTATGGGTACAGTCCATTCTGAATCAACACACATGACAAGAAGATCACTATCCAAAGCTAGAACATTTCTTTATGAGTAATTTAGTAGCATTTGCAGTTCCCGACTTTGCAGTCAGATGCTCTGGGAGAAATTGTCCAGCCCATCACATACCTTCTGGCACAAAAGGCAGTGGCTATAGATGGCAACACTATACTGCGCTCAAAATCCTTTTCAATGTTTCTTTCTTATTTTTACAGGTGTTTGATTGGCAAAAAGCTTTGCTAGGGACAAACTGTAATCCTGTGTGCTCAGAACTGGTTGCAGTTTCAATCCATTTCCTTCCCTTGGCAGTATCCTGTAAACACTCCTGGTGCTGTTGCTGTTAGAAGTGTGATCTGTCAGAAAGCTGCGTCTTGCAGAATAGGCCGAATTAGCAGAGGTCTACTGCCAACTGATAAATCATGATGATAACTGAAAAAAACACTGAGTAATTTTGGTACTCAAGCTCGTTTTTCTTAAAGATGGTAAGTGAGCTGAAGCTCCAGATTACTCTGCTAAACATCAATTATGTTTTTTAGAAAAGCAATGGCCAGGAGGTCGTGTGAGCGCGCGATCTAAAATGGCCGCCCCCCAGTGAGCTCCCATCGCCTCAGCCCTTAATCGACGATTTTAGATATGATTAGCCAGCATTACCTTGCTTTCTGAGCCGGCAGCAGCATTTTGGAGGCTGCGCTTTCCAGTGTGGCATCTTTGCGTGTTTCCTCGACTCACAAGGAGAAGCTTTTCCCCTTCCAGTTCTTCCTTGGTCGTCTCTGGTCAGGTACTGCCGAGCTTTCTTGTCAAAGGGGCAGAGCAGCATTTTGGAAAGGGTGAGGCTGTGGCCTACACACTCCTACAGCCTGATTTAGCTGCTCCACTGCCTTCTATTGAAAGGTCTTCCTTTTCATTACTTTATCCTGCACTTACTATAACATCTAATTGCAAAATTCCAGTTCAATAAGTACGGAAGGAAAAAATACACATGTGCTATATAATAAACAGTAGCAAAATACTTCTCCACCTCCAGTTAAATCCAAAATGGTGGAATCTAATGAACCATCTTTAGCATTATTACGTGATGAGATTATAAATATTCGTTCAAACACAAATTCCATTGCATCAGAGATTAAAAATACACGAAAAGACATGGTTAGTCTTTCAATGAAAGTAACAGATAATACAATTAAAATTCAGGATAAATTCAAAATTGACAGTTTCTCACTGCTTGCAGCAAAAATATTACCTATGACTGTTTCTTGACAGGAAAAATCATAAAAGACAGTACAACTTGCATATATTTAACTTACCGGAAGATGCGGAAGGAAATGTTTGTAGGTTATATTTGGGTAATTTATTACCTGGTCTCTTATGCCTAAAAGTTTCTGAGAAATTTGAAATTGATAAGGCACATTAAATTCCTTCCCATCATAATTCACAGAAGAATAAACTGCAAAAAATGATCTTTAAAGTTCTACGTCATCATCATCTAGTGTTGATATAGAAGGCAGCGTGAGAAATCCCATAATTAATGGTTAATGGCAATACAATTTTCATATACTAGGACTTTGCAAAAAAAACTGTTAAAATTTGCAAAGACTTCACTGATCTTCGACCATGATTGAGAAGTCTTGGTTTCAAATATGGTCTGTTTGACCGCTCGACTTTGTAGATTTGGAAATATGGTTTCTCAAATCCTTTTAGCGCCCTGATGACCTTCGTCTATTCTTGGATCAACATTCTCAGCTCTCCATGGATAGGCATGAGACTGATACTTGAGCATTAACCTCATTGTTCTTACAGTGCGGTGATATACAGTAGAGCTGTGCAGATTAAAGTAGTGCAGAGAGCATTAGCGTAGTGTACAGTGGGGCAACTAGAATAGAGTGGTGGTGGTGGTTAGAGTTCAGTGGCTTAGAGTGCAGTGGCTTAAGGTGTAGTGATATAGAGTGCAATGGTGTAGAGTGCAGTGGCCATGTTCTGGGAGATTTTAACATACACCTGGAAGCGCCAGACTACTCCAAAGCCGCCCAGTTGATCCAGACCCTGACTCAACATTTCACTGCCCCCACCCATAAAGTAGGCCATAAATTGGACTTAATCTTTTCCAATATTACCTGTCTCCAGACTCCAGACCAGTGGTCCTATCCATCGGGTAGGGATGGATCTTTTCCTAGTCCTGCTTCTCTTCATGGTCCACACAAAAAGTCAGAAACCGAATCCGCTCCTGAAAAGAAGAGAAATTGATGGACTGTCACAAAGAAGTCCCTTACGCCATCTCTTCAATCTGCTCTCCCTGCTTTCACAAGCAATCCTGACAGAGGAGAAATCCTATTTAATCAATGGATCTCCAAAGCATTGGATCATATCGCACCTCTGAAAACGCACATGGCCAAAAGAACAAAGCCTTTGGCACCATGGTTCTCCCTGCTCTAAGAACAGAGAAAGCGACTACAAAAACATTGAGTGCTGCTAGAGAAAATCCTATGATCCAGAGGCAAAACATCTATATAAGGCAGCCCTTAGAAACTTCTGAAAACTTATTTGGAAAGCTATGAAAGAGCATTTAACATTGCAGATTGCTCCAGGGACATTTTTAATATTGTTAGATCCTTTATTCCCCAGCTGTAATCAAAAGCACCTTTACCCATTCATATGATCTGTGTTGCAGCATATCTGATTTTTTGATGCTAAGATCCAAAATCTCTACTCCACCTTCCCCGGAACTGTTGGCACAATTGACCCACTTATGCCCCCTGCCTGTCACTTACCTGCTCTACATTATTTCAGAAGATGTTTCACTAGAGGAAGTGCCGAAATGCAAATCAGGCTCCCCAGAGGACCCTGGCCCCCTCAAATTCTTAGACTGCCACCACACTTGATAAATCCTTATCTTATTTTGATTTGGAACGCCTCTCTGAAATCCAGCATCTTCCCCACCATCTGGAAACAGGCATTCCTGCTGCCAACGCAGACCCGAGCGTGCTCACCAAATTTAGGCCCATTTCCCTATTGCCAGCTCCTACAAAGTCCTTGATGGAGCTGGTTAATCACCACCCTTTCTCCTCCTCTTCCAAACACTTGGGGGCCGATTCTGATGTGGCTTGGAAATCATTCCAGCCGAATCGGTTTGGGAATGGTTTCCAACCAACTTCAATTGGAAGAGTCCCACCGACCGATGACGATGCATCCTGATGCTTCCAGATATGATTGGGTCAGACTCCCATTGACTTCAATGGGAGCCTATGTTCCGACTGAATGCATAGGCTGCCGTTGAAGAAAGGGGTGACCGGGGAAAATCAGGCACCCTGTGGCGGGCACCCCCTGGTGCTTGCCACACTTTCCATGGCTCGTAATCGGGGACCCATGGGTACCTCCACGGGTGCCTGCCACACTGTGCATGGCTCGTAAGGGGGGTCCCATGGGTACCCCCATGGGCCCGATTGGGAAGGCTCTGGGGGCAGGGGGGGCCGTGACGGGCCCCCAAAGTCTGATTATGGCTGCTGATTCGAGTCGGATGGCATGATTCGGAAAGGCTGTCCAAATCCAGCATTGTAATTGGTTGTTCAGCAACGTGGCCGGTAGAGACGTACGTGTCTGCTCCGTACGGCTCGGTCATTCTGAATGCCGTCGGGTTTGGATTAGGATATTCTTAATGCCTAACTTGCAACGTAATTGGTCGGTCAAAAACCTTTCCGATTCGGGGGCCGATTTCGATCCGGTTTGGGAATGGTTTTTGACCGACTCAGATCAGGAGAGTCATACCATCCAATTACGATGCATCCAGATGCTTCTAGATACGATTCGGTCAGACTCTCATTGACTTCAATGGGAGCCTATGTTCCGACCGTATGCATAAGACCCCATTGAAGAAAGGGGTGGCTGGGAAAAAATGGGCACCCTGTGGCGGGTCCCCCCTTGTGCCTGCCACACTGTGCATGGCTGGTAAGGGTGACCCATAAGTACCCCCACTGGTCCAATTGGGAAGGCTCCAGGTGCAGGGTGGCCCGATAGGGGCCCCCAAAGTCTGATTCTGACTGCTGATTCAATGGCACTATTCTGAAAGGCTGTCCGAATCTAGGATTGTAATCGGTCGGTGGTAAACGCTGCCCATAGAGACGTACAAGTCTACTCCATACGGCTCGGTCATTCCGACTGCTGTCGGGTTTGAATTAGGATATTCCTAACACCTAATTCACCTAGTAATCTGTCGGTCGGATATCTTTCTGATTTGGTCTGAAAGACACGTTCCTGATCCGATTTGGATGGCTTTCCAAACTGCATCAGAATCGTCCCCAATGTTTGGTTTCCAACCAACATCGTAATGAGGCCCTTAATTGTGAAACTTTCAGGTTATCAGAGGTATGCACCCTGTCCAAGCAGAAACCACAATCCTAGTCAGGTTTAGCCAGATACATACCATGGGGCGTGACCAGGCAGTATGGCAGAGTAGACGTGCCTGACGGTGCTCCTGCCAACACATAGAAATCCTGCTTAATTCTGGGACTCCTCTGACTTGAATCTCACCATATTAACCTGTAGTGGTGCTGCCTACATCGTGGGTGTACTGAAAAGCCCTATCCTGTCCCCAGAGCTGAGCCGATGGTCTGGCTAAATCGTGGCAGCCATAGGGAGCTGACACCATGAGGAACGCTCCTGAGGCAGTCTGGGGCACTGGCTGAGAAGTGGAGATGGTGACATCTCTGGAGGATGTGGACGGCTGGCCCGCAATAAGGAGCTGGTGGCTGGACCTTCTGGGGGTGCCGAGGCTGCTGCTGCATGGGACCGCTACCTGAGACGGGGTGATGTGAGCAGCGAGCACCTCAGAAGGGGGCAATGAAACAATACCACAAGTAGTGGAGCCAGCTCACTCCCTTGCTGATCTCCTGAAGGTGATTCAGAGTTTGAGAACGGAGATGGTTCATAAAATTGACTTGGTTGCTATTGATGTTAACCTGTTGAGGGCAGGTTTGCATAAAGCACCGTGGCGGTGCGTCCATTGGGGGCGCTGGGGCGTTGTCCCACTAATGCCACGGCATTCAAATTCTTTGTTCTACTTCTCTGATGCTAATTCCAATCAGGACTCCTGATTGGAATTAGCGTCGGAGAAGTAGAATGAGGGACGCTAAAGGGGGTGGGAGGGGGCGGGGCTGCGGCAGCACTCAGGGAGTTGAGTGACAGCAGCGTACTACACTCACAGCAATAGTGCGCATGTTCGTTTTTGGGCTGATCATTTTTACGATCAGCCCACACATGCGCACTAGCCTTCCCCTTAAGAGACCAAGGGTTGCTTCATGCCGCAGCCCCCGGTCTCCTAATGGGCAGGGAGTATCTCTGCCCTCAACCAATCCTGGCGCTGTTGGAGCAGCGTCAGTAGAGGGGTTGGCAGTGACATTGCGGCTGTTCCTGTTTGTTGAAGAGAGCGCGCGGGACCCAGGAGCAGTCGAGCAGAGGCGGCGCGGACTGGTAAGTTTGCTTTTATTGTATTTTAATTTTAAACTTCCCCGGCCGCCAACCTACCAAACACCCCTCTCCGCCCCCCCGTGTGTATTGCTAATGGGGCCGGGGTCAGGAAAGCAGCGGATGGCGTGAGTGATCAGCTAGAGTTTGTTATCAATGTTGAAGGCTGAATAAGCACGTGGACAGCGAGAACAAGGCCAGTTAGAATTATTGCTAGTTATGGCTATTCGAACCCCAATTGGGTGTCAATGTAATGGATAAAAGCATGGCTAGCTATTCACAATCATTAGAAACAGCAAGAACTGCTATATAAAACGTTATATAAATGTGAATGTGGTGCTGCAGGCCCGGATACTAGATTGTTCAGGCGGCAAAAGGCCATGCAGTCGAGTTCTAAACGTGTCTTCACTACATGGCCAAATGCTGCGATCTTGAGCAAATCGCTTATCTTCCAGTTCGTCTTAGGTAAGCCGTGCTACTTGCTTGCGTGGTGCTGGATGAACACACCACCCCCTTCCTATTCTGAATATGTAAAACAAAGCCCCATTGCATATCAATTCAAAAAGAGACAGTCGTATTACCCGCATTTCAATAGGATCTCCGTTCACTACAGGACAAAAGAGTAGGGGTGGCCGGAATTTGCGAAATTCACTTTCGCAAATTATCGTGAAAATGTTAAAAATCCCCGCAAACACGCGGAAATATCGCGAAGATGCGGAAGTTTTTTTCCCGCCCGTTCGCTGTATTTTCTGCGTGGTCACGGCTCGCCAACTTACCCGTGCGGTTGCTCGCGGGCACGGCCATCTTGTTTTCACTTGTCTCGCGGTGCATGATCGCGAGAAGAAAGATGTGATCGCGCGACGAATGACGTTACTGCGGGCGCGAACTGTCGCGAGACAGCGCAAATGGCTACCAACAATCCAACATTTCGTGGAGAACGCGACCGGATCGGGAAAACTTGTTGGCGAACGCGGGGATTCAGGTAAGGCGATCGCGCGCACGCGAGAATGTATTATTTTACAGCGCGAGCAAGCAAACATTTTTGGTAAAATGCGGATTGCGGAAATTTTGACATTTTCGCGCTCTCTGCGGAACGCGAAAATGTCAAATTATCGCAATTTCCGCGAGCGGAACGGAATTTTAGACCAGGCCTACAAAAGAGGCCCGGGAGACTGTGGGGGGTGCGGCATAATGACTGTGTTTACTGTAAGCACTGACCTACTAAATGCACACAAACATTGAACTCTGCTGAAAGCACCTCAAACGTTCATAATAACACCCATCCTTCACTGCCGCATAATGGATGTACACAATGGGTGCTTTCCTGGCCCATACATAGATTGTGTCTGAGCACGCACACGTTCATATGCGGATATTTGTTGCTTCAAGTTATGTGACTCTAATTACAAGCGAGTCTGAAAATTTGACCTTTTCAGAGGTTTCCAGACATGAGGTAAACTGGTTAAAGGTAACCGGCAGACCACGGAAACAACCGTGATTCTGCTGGGATTAGGAATAGAGAAGTGGACATCTGCTAATGGCGGCCGCTGACTGAACGGTATGGATGCCACGGGTGTGAGGAAGTTAAGTGTACGAATCGGAGAGCTTATTAGTTCAGTTTCTTGGTGAGTGGAATGTAAACAGCACTGCACAGTTACACAAACCAGTGCACACAAGGACTTGATCTAAAATACCACACAGACAATAATTAAAAAAAATAACATGGTGTTGTCACACGGTTTGTTTTCCCTCAATGATTCTGGTGCAGATTATTGTATTTTAAGGGGTGGGATGTGCACCCTTTGTAAGGGCCTGGCTGTATGATGTCACTTGTAGTGAAATGTTCTGCGAGGAGCTCAGATGGCATGGAGTCTCATAAATGAGCATTTTAGTGTTTCTTTCCTGGTTGGTAAATTCATTTATTTCGTTCATGAATGTGTTTATTACTGTTTTTTCTTTATTCAGGCACTGCACTCTTCATATGCTATTCATTTTGCATGCATACTCCTTTATCGTTGCATCCATGCTGGATCGTGTTATTGGGTCACATTATCACATAGGATGCCTAGGGGCTTGTTCCCTGCATATTTTGCCTGTTTTCAGGGTGTCAATCGCCCCAATTCCTTTTGTTGTTACCCACTGTGGCCAATTACCTCGCATGTGCATGAATTGTGTGCCTGTCCAATACCGTGTGCGCTTCGGTGGTCACGGTACCATCTCTGTGCAGTGTTCGCCAGTTTCACCCAGAGTTTTTTCAGATATTACACGACAGCTTACTCAGCATCTGAATACTGATAGCCTGTGTTAGTTGAGCTCTGGGGATAGTCAGAGTAATTACAAAAAAGGCGAGAAGGACCCTCAAACCCACCTTATGGAAGTCAGGCTCACTCGCTAGGCTCACTCGCCACCGAGCACTCACCCCAAACTTTTACACCCCACTACTTTCAAATGTCACCAGCCGCCACTGATAAAGTATCAGACCACATGACCACCGCAGAACAAAATGTAATGCTTCTACAGGAGGAGGTTTATTTTCTCCTCGCCACTGTTATGGGTCTCCAAAAACAGACACTACATTTGGATGACTGGGCGGAGGATGTGGAGCAAGGTCCCACAGAAATACTTTGCAATTTATTGAGTTTCCAGAGACGGGGGGACATTCCACTGAATTATTTCTAGAAGAATGGATCACTACTACCCAAGCCCTAAGAGGTTTCGAAGTTCTTCACTGTCGAAAGGGCACATCAAGACTTGGTCCCTCCGCCTAGACCTGGTGCATCACCTCGGACAATCCTAGCCTGTTGTTCAATTTTAGAGACAGGGATGCAATCTTCCAGTCCATCCGAGCCAGGTACCCCTGCTGTTCGAGGGGCATCCTATATCTATCTATCCGGATTACACTCAATGAGTTCAGGGCCAGAGGAAGACATTACCTTCTTTGAAAAAACACTTAAGGGAACACAACATAAAATACAGCCTCCTTTTACCTGCTAAATTGCGAGTTAAATTTCAGGTGAAAGTCATGTCCTTTTTCTCAGCTGAGGAGGTCAGTGACTGGCTAGACTTTAGAGGAAACTAGGGTTAATGCCTAGTGTCCCTGACGGGGTCGCTCCAACCTTCCCTATTTGACTGTTTAGGACATGGTTGGAGGCTGCGAGGCTAAAAGAATGCAAGAGACAATAGTGCGGGATTTGATTTGAAGTGTTATTTGAAAAGCGCGCGAATGCAGTGGCGTCTTGGCGCTAACCATGAAACGTGAATATAATTCCCTAAGTGTGCGTTTAATTTTTGCCAAAAAGCCAGGTTTTTAATTCCTTCCTGAACCGTATCCGGTTCGGTTGACAGCGCAGAAGGTATGGCATCTGGTTCCATAATTTTGCCGCACAAAAGGATAGTGTGCGGCCTCCCCATCTGACCTTCCGTGTTTTTAGGACACAGACAAGTCCTTCCGTGGATGATCTGAGAGTTCTGGCAGGGAGATATCTTGTAAAGAGTTTCCCTACTTCCCCGTAAATGCCTCCATAGAGGGCCTTATGTACTAGACACAGGGCTTTGAAATTGGCCCTTTGATGGACTGGAAGCCAGTGTAGAGTTTTGATGGCCTCTGAGGTGGGGCGGCCCTTAGGAATGTTCATAAGCAATCTAGCCTCCGCATTCTGAAGTGACTGAAGCTTCCTCTCCTGTGCTTTATCAATTCCCACAAAGAGAGCGTTGCAATAGTCTAATTTAGATAGAAAAAATGGAACTACAATTGTTTTTTGAAGCTCCGTTGCTATAAACGGGAATATTTTCTTCAAAGTTTTTAGAAGGAGGAAGCAAGAGGAAGTTAATTGATTAATGTGGGTGGATAGATTAAGCTGCTTGTCTAGGGTCACCCCTAGATTTTTAACCTTAGCAACGGGGGTAGGACAAACTCCCGCCTCCGTAGGCCACCAGCTAGTATTCCATACCGATGGTCCTTTACCAAATTCAAGGACCTCGGTTTTATCGGTATTTATTTTCAAGAAATTTCAACTCACCCAGTGCATAATGTCTGTCAGACAGGCATGGAAGCCGATAGCTACTGTATCTAAAGATTCAGCAACTGAAATAGTAAGCTGAGAGTCATCGGCATACATGAGTAATGAAAATCCATGTTTCCTGACCAAACTAGCCAGCGGGGCAACGTATTTATTAAAAAGGGTCGGAGATAAGGCAGACCCCTGTGGAACACCGCATGGGAGTCGAAACATTCCAGACCGCATGTTCTCCCAGTGTATATTTTGCTGTCTGGCATCCAAAAAAGAGGAAAGTAGGTTTAATGCAGTATCCTCCACCCCTGTCTCTTTCAGCCGTTGCACCAACACCGTATGGTTTACGGTGTCGAACGCCGCCGACAGATCTAGTAGGACCAGAATTGCTCTACCACCCCCATCTACTGTCCTTCGAATCTCCTCAGTTGCCAGTACCAGCGCTGTTTCTGTCGAATGACAAGGCCTAAATCCATGTTGAGTACAATCCAGCAAGGAATTATCTTCTAGATACTGAATTAACTCCTTATTTATGGCCTTTTCCAGAATCTTTGCTGGTAACGATAATCGGGAGATTGGCCGATAATTTTTCGGTTCAAGTGGATCTGAGGTCGGTTTTTTTAGGATTGGCCTTATACAGGCCTTTTTCCATGCCTCAGGATATTTGCCACTTTCCAGAACTTGATTTAAAAGAGGGGTAAGATATGTGCTAATGACCTCAGAGGCCAGATGAAAAACAGTTGGGGGGCATGGGTCGTTTGGGGAACCGGATTTGGTAGATATCAGGAGGTCATTGACCTTCTCAACATTAAGTGCCGTAAAACAGCCCAGTCTGCTATTTGTTGCCCAGACATTTAAATTTAAGGAGTTATTATCTGGCCTACTCTTCGCTGAGTTAGAAAGATCATCGTATATCACTTGTACTTTATTTTGGAAGAAGTCGGCCATTATATTGCAAAAAGCTTGGTCGGGTATAAATTTACCTGAGTGTTGGGGGGTAACCAGTGTGTGTACAGTTTTAAACAACTCTTTTGAGGAATGAGTCGCCTTGCTTATTTTAGCCGTAAGGTAAGTCCTTTTGGCTTTTACAATTGCCTGTTTGTATTCCTCCAAACATTGATTGTATAATACCTAATGCTCTAAACTGCAGTCTGTTCGCCAAACTCGTTCTGTCCGTCTGCACTTCATTTTTATGGTTTTTATCTCTGGACTATACCAGGGTGCCGTTGGCGTAACTCTTCTACTCATTTTGTTAACTTCGGGGGCCAATTTGTCTACAGCTGTTGCGATCCAGTTGTCAAATCGACTAGCTGCTATATCATTATCACTACTTAGAGTGAGTGGATTTGAGCTTAGAGCCTGTTCCAGGTCGGCCTTTTCTATCTTATTCCATTGCCGCACCTGCAAGTTCCAAACGGAGAGGGGTTGAGGCAGTGTGTAATATTTATTTATTACCTCAAAAACAACAGCTCTATGATCAGTCCAAGGCAGTGGCAATGTTTTAATGGTTTTTATACCTGACTGGTTTATAAAGATCCCATCCAAAGTATGGCCAGCCAAGTGCGTAGGTTCCAATACAATTTGGGAGAGGCCATATGCTGCCAGGTTGTCCACCAAGCTAACTGTATCTGGATTGGTCTCTAGTTCAAGGGGATAATTAAACTCCCCTATAATATTAAGGTTCTCGGAGTCCAAACTTGACTCTAAAAAATTTAGAATGGCCTGCGAGAACCCCAACCTTGGTCCCGGCGGCCTTTATACCAATAGCCCTCTAAAGGTGAAGGAGTCACTAAATTTGAAAGAGAACATTAGTGTCTCAGATGGAAGCGTAGTTACGACCTCATGGCGCAATTTTAGATTGTCTCTATATATTATTGCTACACCACCACCTCTACCTTCTGCCCTGTCATGTTGTACCATTGAGTAGCCGGAGGAGGGCCATGTTCCAATCTGGGTCTAAGCTGGCATCCGTCCATGTCTCAGTTAAAAAAGTTATGTCCGGATTTTCTGTTTGAAGTAGGCATTCTAGTTGATATTTATGTTTTACAAGTGATCGGGTATTTAATAATATACAGAACAAAGTTTGTGTTGACTTTCTACTTATCTTGTCCTTCCTCAGGGTATCTTTGCCTCCTAGTCCCTGAGGAAAGTGTTGTTGTCCATCTTGGCCTTCTTTACCTTCATAATGCTCTTTACGACCTAGATCTGGTAAAATAGAATCTTTCCTTTTACCCCCTGCTAATCGATCAAAGCGATACCCGCAACCCCTACATATGTATGAGCTCATTTTTATTCCCCCTTCCCAGATGCTGCAGGGCGCGCACTTACCAATCAGTAAATCCTCCAGTTGATTTTTAGTATATTTATGGATGGGGGCCAGACCAGGGGTCCTGGCGCTGGCCGCGCTCCGGGCGCCGACGGGCGCAGACGGGCTTGCCTTTGGTGTGCCTTCGGCGCGCCGGCGGCGCGCCCGCTGCACGGCCGCTCAAGCGCTATTTGAGGTCTGGTGAGCGGAGAACTAGACCGCTAACCCTTCAGTGGCGGGCTCGCTCTAACCGGCGGCACCGCGTCTTTGTTAGCTAAGTGTTGATCGATTCAGGTTATTTCGGTTTTTATAAGGTCAGTGCAATTTTATACAGGACAGTGCAATTTTAAAACACAATAGTTCAAATTTTGTAAAATCATGGCAATCAATCTTAATAAAAACTTTCTGAACACCGTTTGCTATATTTCGATTTTCATATAATGTGCAAACACGCAATAGCAGCGATAGCAGCAGCAATTACAATTACACTTCTCCACACGCACACGAATGGCTTCAGCCACGTAACACAGGCTGCGCGGTCGCTCCAGCGCACTATTTGAGGTCTGGGGAGCGGAGAACTAGACCGCTAACCCTTCAGTGGCGGGCTCCCTCTAACCGGCGGCACCGCGTCTTTGTTAGCTAAGTGTTGATCGATTCAGGTTATTTCGGCACAAAATCAATCAGCCCCACAACACAGGCCCCTGTGCACCATAGTGCAATGGTGCTTGTGCTGGCACACGGCAGTCCATTGCGTGCCAGCACTGGGGAAAAGGACAGGAATGCGCTGTATCACATAGGTACGGCGCATTCCTGGCCTTTAGTTTTGACGTAGGGCAGCACAGCAAGATTCCATGTGGCGCTGCCCTATGTCAAAACCTCATAAATGAGGCATCTAATTTAAAAATAGCGCTTAGAAGCAATGAGCCTTTATGGGTTATCTGGCCCCGCTGGACTGGGGTAAAGTCAAGATTTCAGGCCGACCACGATGTAGCATGGGCAGGGTACAGAAGCCATGCAAGGCCCGCTAAAAAAAGTATCTTGATTCTGGTTGCAACAGCGCGATGTTGGTGCAGCCATGTGATGCGTTGGTGTTGATACCTTAGTCGAGGTGATGTGTCAAGTTTCTTCACGCTTTGGTGGTAAAGTGCTGGTTCTGAAGATGATGCGCCAAGAAGTTTTGGTTCCATAGGCGATGCACCGGGTTTCTCAACACAGTCGAGGGGATGCGTCGATGTTCGCACACTGCAGCGGCGACTATAAGTTGGTTCCTATGTTTCAGTTTTTAAGGCGATGCACTGGGCCCAGGGGCAATGCGTCAATTCTCCTACCGCAACAGCAACGATGCTTAGGTTCTGCTACACGCAGACAGGGGATGCGTCGGTTTGATTGGAGCGAGTACCTGAGTCTACTTCTAAAGGATCAGGCACAGAAAAAAGTGGTGAGGCATTGATATACCTGAGTCTCAAAAACAGGAGGCAAGTGAACAAGTCCTTGGAGATCACGCTGGGTTCAAGAAGAGTCTACTTCTTCCTCAGCAGAGTCAGAGTGAAGCAGGCAGTGTCTGTTTTGGTAAGGTCAGAGACTCTGTACTTATACCCAATTGCGCCCTTAAAGTGGGGGTGACTTCAAAGAGGGGTCTTTGAAGCGCACAGAGGTCCTTTCTTCCTAGCTCTGGCTCTAGACTCCATGGGGGTAATCAACCCTTTGTGTGGGGACAGGACACTGCCTATTTAGGTGCAAGTGTCAGCTCCTCCCTCCCATCCTGCCCAGGATGACCCATCAGGATGCAGATGGTTACTCAGACACACCTAATCTTCCTTTGTGTGTGGCTGTCCAGAGGTAATGCACAAAGTCAAGCTGTCACCCACGCCACATGTGTATTTGAGACAGGCTGCAGGCACACAAAGCTTTAAGAGCAGAGAAATACCAACTTTCTAAAAGTGGTATTTCTAAAAAAGAAATGTTAAATCCAGCTTCACCAGTAAAGACGATTTATCATTATCATTCCAATGATAGGAAACATGACAGAGATACTCCTTTTTAATCAGGAATCACAGCCTGAAAGTGTATTAAGGAGTTCGCAATGAAACCTATGAGAGAAATAGGCCTCATAGTAGTTAAAAATGAATTGGGGTGTTTTTACTACTAGGACATGTGAATCTTAAAAGAACATGTCCTAACATTTACTTACACGGCATCCTCCCCTATGGATTACCTATGGCCTACCTTAGAGGTGACTTATGGGATATAAAAGGTAAGTTTAAGGTTTGGAAAAGGGTTTTAAATGGCAAGACAACATGGCAGTAAAACTGTACACACATGCTCTGCAGTGTCAGGCATGAGACATGTTTAAAAGGCCACTGGTGTGAGTGGCACAGTTATTGCTGCAGTCCCACTAGTAGCGTTTAATTTACAGGCCCTGGGCACAGGTAGTTCAATTTACTAGGAAAGTATAGATACATTAAATACCCCAATTGTTGATTAACCAATGTGCCATGTTCAGGGGAAAATTGCATGCACTTTAGCACTGGTCAGCAGTGGTGCAGTTCTCAGAGTTCTAAGGCCAACAAAAACTAGGTCAGAAAAGATGGGGGAAGGGAAAAAGTGTAGGGTGACCCTTCAGAGAGGTCCATTTTCCAACAGTGAGGGAGCAGTATTTTCTATATCTCAGTCCATTAGTATCATCATTAAACAGCCCTTGCCACTAGCCGTATGGACGTATGTTGGTTGATAAAGAGAAATAAGAGCAATCATCTACATAACAACAAATCATTAAAGACTTTGAATTCCTTCAATGGAGAGAGTTAGTGTGAATTACAGGGTTTTATTTTGGAAATTGTTTTAGTCATTCATTTGATATTTATCTTTGAAATTCATCTTTAAAAGTTAATATAGTTCATCAATCGATATTAAATTATAAAATAGAACAACATATTTGTCAAGATCACAGTCATAATTGTAATAATACAATAAGAGTGTTCCATAAAGGAACACTTCCTGTTCCAAATAAGCTGGGATAATGAGAGGAAAGGTGTCAGTTCAGATACCCAGAAAGAATACCAATGAGAGAATCAGTTTGCAAGCATAAAGCTTGTGCATTATAAGCTGGAAAGCATTGTCAGCTCAAAAATAGCAGCAGACAATTGAGGGAAAATCTAAGAAAGCAGCCTCTCATGAAGAAAAGGCACCAAAAACGCAAAATGTGAGTCTCCGGTCAGAGAATCTGGGAAGGAATCAACATCTAATCTAGGAACACTCTTTGGCATAAACACACAAATTACATGTTGAAACATTATTTTCTTTCATCTTCTTCATCCACCAATAGAATCAGCATCTCCTGAAAACAAGCAAACTACTCATGTTCACATCAGAGAATAATAGACTTTTAGACATTAGTTCTTAAACGGTTACAGCTTTGTTTTCTTATTGTCCAAAAACTTCTTCCCATGATTCATCCTTCCTGTCATTTTTGTCTCCTCCTGGTGAGAACCTCACTATCATTTTTCTGATGCAAAACATGTCTATTCATTAAAGTGTGGGACATTGAAAAACAGCCTCATTTAAACAACTCTGACCCCATTACACCAACAAATACCCACAACATGGAACAGCATAGCTTAGCTCAACCAACCCCAGTGGAAGTGTCGTCGAAGAGTCAGGTTGTGCCCTCTCAAAGCAGATTCAAATTTTCTCCCTGGATGCTGCAGTAGACAATATGACAGAGGCAATTCAACCATTACCACAAGAAGAGGGGGACAAAACATATCAGGAGGTTGATGTTGGCGGTGCAAGCACAGCGAACTCAGCAGTTAGACCGCCGTATTACGAGTTTGGCAGATAGGCTTTGTGAGACTGCCAGCAGACCGGAGGGTTCGCAGTTGGAGAAAGATAGCTGCCATAGGGTGGTACAAGGGAGCTGCACCGCTGACTGTATTTCAAGTTGCCTGGTGCATGAGCGGACCACAACGGTCCGACCGTCTGCTTCAAGGTGGCGGTGATGAAGGATTTGGGGTGCGTACTCACCCCTTTCTTTTTCTTCCAGGCACATTCCGGCATGAATCCCTTTCTCCACGTCCCCCCTTCACAGCAGGGTCTTCAACCCAAGCATTACAACCCTGTATGCGGCGATCTTAAGGTGAGTCATTTTCGAACCATTTACCCACTGCCAGGACTGCCCACATAGGGGCTGATCCTCGGTAATGGTTATATGGTATTTTTCCACACAGATCATGCATATGTGTGCATCCTACACATATGCATTCAAAGTGCACACACAGTTATCGATATATTTGTCAAAAATACCACCGCTGCAAGATCCCCACCTCTACATTGCCTGCCCTGTGGTCTATGGACCGCCAGTGCCGTGGGCTGGTGGCTGGGACGGTCTTTGTCCTACGTGGATCGGACAGCCAGACTTGTAAAAAGGCCCTAAGTGCGATATATCAGGTAGATATAGGGTCCTTAGTACTCACACTTACAGATGAGATTAAGAACATATTTTCAATATCAGAGGGTAACCAAGCTAAAATACAGGGAGCCTGTGGAAGCCTTGAGGTTAAAATGACAGATCTTTATTAGAGATTATGCACCATGGAAGCCTCCTTAGGAGTATTACGTGAGGAGATTTAGACTGACAGTAAAAAGATTCTGGCTTTAAAGATGGGGGAAAAGGAACTTTTTGAGAAAATTGAATCCTTAGAAAATAACTATTGAAGGACCAACTTAAGGCTTCTTAATGTTTCAGAGGGAGTAGAAGGTGGGAATTTGAAGGAGTTTGTTACAAATCAAATTAAAGAGTGCATCCCGTGGGTCAGCTTTATGGAACTTGGCCAGAACATACAGAGGGTGCATCAGGATCCCTTCAGGAAAAACCCCAATAGAGATAAACCTAGAAAGATCCTAATTAACTTCTGCACCTGTTTTTAAAAGGACCTGATTCTCTCAGAAGCTTTGAAAGCAAATAGCTTTATAAAAGATGAATGGGCTTTTTGCATTAGATCAGACAATGCAAGTGCAACCCAGAACCGGCAATTGGAGCTAGGGAAATATATCCAGAAATGCAGTGTCAGGCATGAGACATGTTTAAAGGGGTACTTGTGTGAGTGGCACAGTTATTGCTGCAGTCCCACTAGTAGCATTTAATGTACAGGCCCTGGGCACAGGTAGTTCAATTTACTAGGAAAGTATAGATACAATAAATATCCCAATTGTTGATAAACCAATGTACCATGTTCAGGGGAAAATCACATGCACTTTAGCACTGGTCAGCTGTGGTACAGTTCTCAGAGTTCTAAGGCCAACAAAAACTAGGTCAGAAAAAGAAGGGGGAAGGGAAAAGTGTAGGGTGACCCTTCAGAGAGGGCCATTTTCCAACAGTGAGGGAGCAGGGTTTTCTATATCTCAGTCCATTAGTATGATCATTAAACAACCCTTGCCCCTAGCCGTATGGACGTATGTTGGTTGATAAAGAGAAATAAGGAGCAATCATCTACATAACAACAAATCATTAAAGACTTTGAATTCCTGAAATGGAGAGAGTTAATGTGAATTACAGGGTTTTATTTTGGAAATTGTTTTAGTCATTCATTTTATATTTATCTTTCAAATTCATCTTTAAAAGTTAATATAGTTCATCAATCGATATTAGATTATAAAATAGAACAAAATATTTGTCAAGATCAAAGTCATAATTGTAAGAATACAATAAGAGTGTTCCATAAAGGAACACTTCCTGATCTAAATAAGTTGGGATAATGAGAGGAAAGGTGTCAGTTCAGATACCCAGAAACAATACCAATGAGAGAATCAGTGTGCAAGCATAAAGCCTGTGCATTATAAGCTGGAAAGCATTGTCAGCTCACAAATAGCAGCAGACAATTGAGATAAAATCTAAGAAAGCAGCCTCTCATGAAGAAAAGGCACCAAAAACGCAAAATGTGAGTGTGAGAAGGGATCTGGTTCCCCATGCCACTTACCTTCGGGGGACCGCCGTGTCCCCAGGTTTCAGGAAGCCGGGAGAGTCGGCACCCGACGCCAAAGGTCCTTCGAACAGACGAAGAAAAGGATAACCACCCCCCCTTGTCCTTCCCCATTCGCAGGAACGAATCATCGACGATGAGGGCGTGGTAAGAGGAGGGGCTAACCCCGGAAGCACTACGGACCAGGTAGTGAAAAGAGACGAGAGATACAGGATCAGAGAGGAAGCAGACGAAGGACTAGAGGAATCGAAAGGCGGAAGCAACGAAGAGGATGGACGCGAGGACGGAGAACGAGTCGGGACGAAGACCGAAGACGACGGATATCCCGAAGAAGACGAGAAGTGGTGCGAGGAGTGGTGGTCCCCACCGGAGGAGGCTGGAGAGCGGCCGCAACTCGGGAGAGTTGCGGCGGAGCCTGTGAGTAACCCTGAGCGAGGGTGAAAGAAGAGCGGGTGGAGGGTGGGACCGGATAAAAGAAGGGAGGGATTGTATGCCGATATTAAGAATTGTTTGCAGTTAGGTCTGCATTTGCCCCCTTACTGTTATATGCCGATATTGAGAATTGTTTACAGTTAGGTCTGCACTTGCCTGATATTCACCCCTTACTGGTTGACTGGGGACTTAGACGCTGTCGGGAGGAGAGAGAACGGGGACCCCTGAAAATTAGCAGCAGGCACTTCCCGTCGCGGCCGTACTCCTATCAACCCTCCAACCCTAATTCCCCTTCATAAATCTCGCCCGTGTTCACTCCTACTGAAACCACCCTCCTTAGAAAATAGGAAGTCACAATTCACACATGGTGTTGCGGTGACGGTGATGGTTTACACTCTTGGTATATCCAGTATAAGTATCTGACAGCCCGTATTTTACTCTCTCCTCTGAGCCTCCGTGGGACGAATGTGGGTCCAGATAAACAACCGGGAGAGGAAGAATCCAATGACGAGCTAGGAGCAGTCCGAAGAGGAGGAGAACCATCAGTAGAAGGGCCAGTAACATCAGAAGAACCCCAGGGGACTGTTGAGAATCCTATACAACCTTCGAGTGGCACAATACCTGTCATTTCTAATAAAACTCGCAGAGCATCCCATTATATACAGCATCCTCGTCTGATTATCCGACCTGCCCTCCCACAGTGAGTCTCCGGTCAGAGAATCAGGGAAGGAATCAACATCTAATCTAGGAACACTCATTTACATAAACACAAAAATTACATGTTGAAACATTATTTTCTTTCATCTTCTTCATCCACCAATAGAATCAGCATCTCCTGAAAACAAGCAAACTCCTTATTTTCACATCAGAGCATAATAGACTTTATGGGCCCGATTCACAGAACTAACTTAAGACAAAATCTTAAACTTACTACCATTTTGGTATTCACAGAAGGCACTTACTCATTTTGGTATTCACAGAAGGCACTTACTCATTTCGGTATTCACAGAAGTTAGGAGTCCAACTTTCTGTGAATACCGAAGTGGGTAAGTGTCTTCTGTGAATACCAAAATGAGTAAGTGCCTTCTGTGAATACGAAAATGTTAGTAAGTTTAGGATTTTGTCTTAAGTTAGTTCTGTGAATCGGGCCCTTAGACATTAGTTCTTAAACAGTTACACCTTTTTTTCTTATTGTCCAAAAACTTCTTCCCATGATTGATTCATCCTTCCTGTCATTTTTGTCTCCTCCTGTTGAGAAACTCACTATCATTTTTCTGATACAAAACATGTCTATTCACTAGCTAATAATGTCCCTCCGAAGTTGCAACATCTGCAGCAAAGAGAAAAAAAACATCTTGCACAAATAACTAGTCATTGTGGAAAAATAGGCCTTTCAGTATTAATATATTATTTTCCATTTACAATGGCATTGACAGTTGAGCTAACTTAATTCAGCACCTTATTTACGTTTAAGCCTACAATATTTAAATATGGTTACCTACTACAAGTTTTGCATTTAGTATGTGTTTTATTTAAACATAAGCTTGTGCACATTATTATTTTTAAATTCTTTCAATAGCAGATAAAATGTTCTGCATCAATTGCACAAACTAAAAAAGCAACCAGTGATTCACCTCCTGTCCCTAAAATATACAGCGATATTGAAATACCGGAACACTTAAAATTGACACGTAATGAGTTTGAATTCAGATGGGGTACATGGTGGCCAGCTTGCATGCTGGCCAGGAGCTCTCTGTCTCGCTCATGCTTAACTTAGAAGCTCAGCAGAAACTGAAACCTCTTACTTCGAGAGGCCAAAGCGGGTTCCTTTGCCCCATTATGGCGGCATAACAGGCCTGCATTGGTGGCCTGGTTTTTTAAGTCTGCCTTTCTTCCCATAACTCTTCACGGCCAGCGACGTTAAGGGCTCTCCTTGGTAGCTGGCTGCTTTGCAACTATGCCGAGATCGGCGTGCTTCAGCCTGGATTGGTTTCCAGGCCACAGCGGGTATTGTCAGCACAAGCTGACGACTGCATACTCCAGTAAGCTGCACAAATGCAGCACTTCTTTACACTCCCAAGACACAACCTATGAGCTCTAAGCGAGCAATTGGGCTGAGGAACCAAAAGTAAATGACAGGAAGCTCCGAAACTCCCCAGCATTATAAGGTAGGCACCTGAGAAGAAGATAGACTAGCTGGATTCAACAGGGCTCACGGTAACTGACTCTACAAGACCTCGAAATAACAACAGGTACACATTAAGGAACACTCAACTAGGTCCAGGACTGTTACAGAATAAGGGGAGTGAACCTAGTGTCCCACAGCAGAGCAGGGTGATTAGATCACCCCCAATTGTTGCCCCTACTGCTCAAGCATGGGTACCACTATTCACTATATTTACTCCAGCGCTGGGTCTAAACCATGTTGGTAAGCAAAAAGATAGCAGAGATTCAGAGGTTATCCCAGGGACGAGAGTCATCCCTGAGATCCTACTTTAAAGTGTGGGACATTGAAAAACAGCCTCATTCAAACAACTCTGACCCCATTAAACAAACAAATACCCACAACATGGAACAGCATAGCTTAGCTCAACCAACCCCAGTGGAAGTGTCAGGAGAAGAGTCAGGCTTTGCCCTCTCAAATCAGATTCAAATGTTCTCCCTGGATGCTGCAGTAGACAATATGGCAGAGGCAATTCAACCATTACCACAAGAAGAGGGGGATAAAACATATCAGGAGGTTGATGGTGGCAGTGCGAGCACAGCGAGCTCAGCAGTTGGACCGTCATATTACGAGTTTGGCAGATAGGCTTTGTGAGACCGCCAGCAGAACGCCGGGTTCGCAGTTGGGGAAAGACAGCTGCCATAGGGTGGTACAAGGGAGCTGCACCGCCCACTGTATTTCAAGTTGCCTGGCCCATGAGCGGACCGCAGTGGTCCGACCGTCTGCTTCAAGGTGGCGGTGATGAAGGATTTGGGGTGCGTACTCACCCCTTACTTTTTCTTCCAGGCAGATTCTGGCATGGATCCCTTTCTCCATGTCCCCCCTTCACAGCAGGGTCTTCAACCCAAGCATTAAGACCCTGTATGCGGCGATCTTAAGGTGAGTCATTTTCGGACCATATACCCACTGCCAGGACTGCCCATATAGGGGCTGATCCTCGGTAATGGTTATATGGTATTTTTCCACACAGATCATGCATATGTGTGCATCCTACACATATGCATTTAAAGTGCACACACAGTTATCGATATATTTGTAAAAAATAACAACGCTGCAAGATCCCCGCCTCTACATTGCCTGCCCTTTCGTCTATGGACCGCCAGTGCCGTGGGCTGGTGGCTGGGATGGACGTGGTCCTACGTGGATCGGACAGCCAGACTTGTAAAAAGGCCTTAAGTGCGATATATCAGGTAGATATAGAGTCCTTACTACTCACACTTACGGATGAGATTGAGAACACATTTGCAATATCAGAGAGTAACCAAGCTAAAATACAGGGAGCCTGTGGTAGCCTTGAGGTTACAATGACAGATCTTTATTAGAGATTATGCACCATGGAAGCCTCCTTAGGAGTATTATGTGAGGAGATTTCGACTGACAGTAAAAAGATTCTGGCTTTAAAGATGGGGGAAACGGAACTTTCAAGAGAAAATTGAATCCTTAGAAAATAACTATTGAAGGACCAACTTAAGGATTCTTAATTTTCCAGAGGGAGTAGAGGGTGGGAATTTGAAGGAGTTTGCTCAAATCAAATTAAAGAGTGCATCCCGTGGGTCAGCTTTATGGACCTTGACCAGGACATACAGAGGGTGCATCAGGATCCCTTCAGGAAAAACCCCAATAGAGATAAACCTAGAAAGATCCTAATTAACTTCTGCATCTGTATTTAAAAGGACCTGATTCTCTCAGAAGCTTTGAAAGCAAATAGCTTTAAAAAAAGATGAATGGGCTTTTTGCATTAGATCAGACAATGCTAGGGCAACCCAGAACCGGCAATGTGAGCTAGGGAAATATATCCAGGAATGAAAAATATTTGGAGCTAAAGTACAACTGAAATTCCCAGCCAAATTAAGAGTAATGTAGAACAATAAGATGTACAACATAAAAGAGCCTCCTGAGGTTGAGCGTCTAATACATCTTAGAAAAATGCAACGCTAGGCAAACAATAGGTAAACCGGAGAGACCAAGCTCAATGGGGATGATGAACTACCATATTTGGTTGCAGGGAGGATTGCCTAGGAAGGGTCGGGTGGGGAAAATCTTAGGCGGGGTCACACACAGCAAAAGAAAGTAGTAGACTAGTTAATCACAGGGTGGGGACATGAGGGAGGAAATGAAACAAATCAAAGTCCTCAATTGCATCAAGGGCTTTAGAAAGTGCTGGAAGATCACCACGACAGAGGTACTAGGGACTCAGTGGTTGAATCAAGCATGATCCATTGCCTAAAGATTTTAATTTAGAACAGAAATGGTTTGAAGGGTACCCAGTAAGAGCAGGAATATTTTAGAATTTTTAAACTGTCTGATAATGACATCATAATGCTTCAGAAAAACACATTTACGTCAAGAGGAATGGGGGAAATTCTAAAGTGACAAAGTGGATAAAGAAATTTGCCTGTGCTAATCAAATGTGTAATGTGAAAGGGGTGGCTATTCTACTAAAAAACTCTGCACAGTTCGTGCAAGATGTACGGTGAAGAGGAGGAGGGCAGCCCGGGGATGCAACAATACAGGAAAGTGACTTTTATTTCTTTTAATTTCTTTGACACTATTATTTTATTAGGTGGGGTGGAGGCGGGGGCCAATTTAGTGGGGGGGGGCCTACTCTGTGTTCTCAGCCAAGCGCGGGCTAGAGAAATCTCCGCAGACTCCGCTGGCGGAGCGGAGTTCTCCGCCCACACTTAATTTTGGTACAACCTGAAGATTCCCCCCCACAATGCCAGAAGAGATATGGAAAGCAGACCTGCCCTCATCAGAAATAAAACACCTCTGGCAAGTATCATTGTCTACACTGTGGTTCTCTCTGAAATATGCACCTCAGAGGAGAAATCATTTGTTCACCATGTACAGGGCCTACTGGTCTCCAAAAAAGCTCTAACAACTGGGAGGGCAGGAGATGATGTGTTGCCCAAAATGCGCACTTTAGAATGCAGATGACATCCATCTACTTTGGCAGTGTCTAGCTATCCAACTCTCCTGGCAAGGAGTGAGTAAGATATTAACAGAACTAAGCAAAAGATAGAGAGAGGTAAGCCTGACTCTCATTATTTTGGGAATTTTAGAAGGTGAAGGGCTAAAAGGAAAACTGGTGAAATCACAGCCCCACTTACTCTTTATTTTACTAATAATTGCGCACAGGGAACTTTGTAATAAATGGATATCCAACTTTCTAACTACCTACAGAGATTGGGTTAACTCAGCGAAGCACATTGGCAGAATGGATTGCATAAATGGTTCAGTAAAGAGGGTCAATATGTTGGAACTCTTCCTCTCTCCTTCTTTCCGAAGAGAAGGGAGAAAATATCAAGAGACAGGATAATGAACTCTAGGAGTCCAAGTATTAAAGACAAAACTCAATGTAGGAAGAGCTGAGCCGTGGCAACCGTAAACCTTCCATTAAATGTTTGAAGGCGGCTGGATTTAGGCGGTAATAAACCTCAGTGGTTTGGGCCCTTTTTGGCTCTCGGAATGTACCTCCCGCCTAAAAAAGAAATTGACACGTGATGAGAAACCCTTTCAATTATATGACAACATAAACATTGATAAACAAATTCTAATATTTTCTATAGCAGATAACTTGCTAAAACTAAGCCATTGTCAAACCTGGAGGATGGATGGGACCTTCAAAATGTGCCCCAAAGCTTTTACTCAGATATACCCAATGCATGGTGAATAGCACAACTCAAATATCCCTTTTATATATGTACTACTACCAAATAAATAAAGTAGCACTTACTACGCATCCTTACACCACAATAAAGATGAAACAAATAACTACCATTCACAAAACATAATCATAGACATTGAACAAGCCATGATATAAACTGTTTAAAAAGTTTACCCACACACAACCACCCAAGGCTGTTACTACGATTTCCTATCAAAGCATGAAGAGACATCTTCAATCTGCAATAGGTGTGGAATATGTTACAAATAGGCAACTTGCCTTTGAAATACAAAATAATGAAAGAACTTACCTATGTCCCTGTCACAGAGGTAACTAACCACTACAATTTAATAGAAACCCCTTTCTAACAAAAAACACAAACTCAAACTAAGCCCCTTAATGGATTATTTTGAAGACACTTGGGTGGGCAGACTACATTGTTCCGGACAAAGATGCCAATGCAAATCCCAAATATCATGGTGTCTGTGACAGTACCTTGGCACAGAAAGCCAAAACAAACAACGCAGTGGAAGGATGGCACAGTGCATTTCAATACACACTCCGCAGAACCCAACCTACACTCAATAATTTGTTATAACTCCTACAATAAGGGCAACGCTACCAACAACTACAAAGGTAGCAATCTCTAAACTAAATTGCACTGAAAACTAGCCAACTAACCAAAAGAATGTACGACGTGCTGCATTTTAAAGTAAAACTCTTCATAAACAATGAAGGAGCAGATTACTTAGAAATAATAGCCAAAAGAATATTATAGAATAAATATTAACCTGCAAGACTCCCAAAAAAGTATAGCATAATCTTAGCCAACATTACAAATCGTTTTTATATAAATAATAAACTGAATATTTTTTTACATTAGTCAAAATACTAAATAAAACTCAGATTTTAAATAAGACTGATAAAATAATGTGTATATGATTTATATACAAAAAACCTAAACCTCACCAACTGGAAACCTCAAAAAACAAACTCAAACGCAAAAAATAATTATAAGACATACATCATATTATACCAAATAACAATCAAATAACACTTGCATAAATGATAAAATATACAATTTCCCACTCGGAACCAATAAATTAAACATCACTTTCTGTTCTGTAGCTAAATATCATCCCTGTATTCATGCTGTCAAAAAGTATAATCCACCAACAACTGGAAAAACAATTTTAAAAAAGCCACCCAAAAAATGCAAAAATAAAACCAATCCCATAGAAATCCATCAAAGCAATTCAAAGTATCCAGGAATCATAAAAACCTAAAAAAGTCATCAAAGAAAGAAGTGATCCTTGAAACCTGAAAAAAGGGAAATTAAAGTTAAAAATGTTGGTTTATTAGAAAGCAAAACAGATTTCCTATAAAAATAAAAACACTAAATCCAAATGTCCAAAGGAAACGTTTGTAAAGAAAAACCTGCAAAGTAAAACAGAATACACACCACAAGAAAACAGTACAGTCAAAAATTACATAAACTTTACACTTATGGGCCAGTTACGATGTTGGTTGGAAAGCCTCAGTTTGCGGTCCGACCGCCCGATTCAATGTTTGCAGTCAGAACGTACACAGGCCAGTCATTCCAACTCAGTTCCGACAGGCTCTCAGAATATTCCTGTCGGTCGAAACCGCACCATAACCCCCTCTAGACGGCATTTCTGCCGTCAGGATTACGATGTCAGATTCCGACAGCCTTTCCGTGCTAGGCTTTCTGACATGCAAAGGCTGTCAGAAATTGACTTTGGGGGCCCCTAACAGGCCCCCTTGCTCCCGCGGCCTACCGTTGGTGGCCGAGGGGGTACCTAAGGTACCCCCCTGTAAATCCCTGCACATTTTAGATTACCCTGGACCCTATCTGAACTACACTGACAATTTTCGACGACTTTGGGAGTCTATAAAATCCATGAACAGTTAATTTTGGGACTCATGAGATAAACTCTAATCTCATCCACTGTGCACCCCTCATTTTTCCCTACCATTTTGGTTGATGTCTTGTATTTTGTGATCTATAGGTGTAGCTGAATTGAGTCCATTGTGTATTCAGCAATGTTTGATTAGTGCCCTTGTATATTCACTCATTGTATACATTGGAATCTCATTCTATGGACTTCTCTACTTTAACAGTATATTTTCTGTGATCCCTTTATGTCCTCTTTTTATCTCGGGCTCATGCCTTCTTAGAGTCCTTTATTTTTCTCATGTATTCTTAGAATACTGATGATGATCCTTCTGTCTGTCTAAAGGATTGAAATGCTGTTCACTAGTTTTACTGACCCAATATGATTCAACAAGAGAATAAAATGAGTCATGTTTTCCTACTTGTTACATACTCTTGCTCACATATTGTCACACGTGTATCACTTGTATAAGAGCACCAAGCACAGTGATCATTTGATGTATTTGAGCTTCAGATTGAGAGTAGATAGAGATATGCTGTGTACACTCAAAGGAATTGATTTTAAGTAGCCCTTCTAAAAATGGCACTTTTAGAAAACTGGCATTTTCTTGTTCTAGCAATCTATGACCTCTGTCGGGATCCTGGGTCACATGACTGTCAATGGCACTGCTGTTGGATTTGTATATTGCGTACAGACAGTAACACAAAGGGGTTTAGGTGAGGACAGGATGGGCCATCCTGACAGAATGATTAGAGGTGGGCTGTACTCAGCCCCACTTACACTTCAACAGGCTTTGCTTCCTGCATGCAGAAAGCAACTTAACACCAGGCCTGCTTGTCTTTTACCACCCACAGACAGATTTAAACCTTGACTGGGGAAGTAAAATTTATAGAACCATATGTGGTAAAAGGACAGTGAGTCCCCTCAGAAAAACGCTGGCACAAGGTATGCATATTGACCACCAGATTAATTCATCAGAACACTCAATGGTCTGTGGAAGTTACAGAAGATAGGACTGCTCTGCTGACAGTGTACTGCCCTGCTGCTTGAAGAATTGACTTGCTGTCAAGTGTATTGGTTCAGCTTAACAAAAAAGCCCTACAATAAAATCATACAGAATAAATCAGAGTAAAACAAGCCACAAATTTGTTAAATTGCATTGATTCATTCCCCCTAAAACACTCACAGGCACAGGAAAGCAGAAATGCAGATTAAGCACAGAAATTGAATTATTTATAAGAGACTTATGAAACCTTGTAACAGACAAGATAAAAGTGCTGTGTGCAGTGCAAATGTTATCTGGATAAAATAGCATACTAATAAGTACTTCATGAATAAATATGAAAGCTGTATGACATTCTAAAATAGGATATTACCATGAATTGTAGAAAAGTGCAACCGTGCGGAATACAGTAATTGATGAAACTTAAGTACCTGTACAATAAATGAGGAAATAATACATGTGATTACCAAGAAACACTTCCATCCGGCAATGTGCAAAAGCAATCAAAATCAATAGCAGCGATTTATAAAAATTAAAAATAATCCAGTGTCTGACAGGTATCCCAATCAGAAACAACATTGGGCTATAAAAGCTAAAAAAATATCAGTACTCATTGCTCAGAATTTTAGGAAGTTGCTCTCTCTATTGCCTGAGTTATTACCGGCCATCTTCTTTTCAAGGCGATGTATACATATATAAAGATTTGGCCTGGTAGATCTCCGGGAGGTCTGTTCTGTAACACAGTATGAGAGCTTTCTAACAGCTCCTTGTACTATACTTTAAAAACAAGGGACAGAAATAAGTTCTACGAAGAGGCAAGGAGTTATCACAGAGTAACAAAAAGTGTGTCAAGGTTACTTGGCCACCTAGGGAGCAGTCACACATTCTGTCTCTCCTACCATAGCCTCTTGGAGCAAGATTTAGTATATGAGTGGATCTGCAAAGTGCCTAGCCTGAAGCTAAGAAAAAGAGCCCTTTTTTGGATGGTATCATATCAATGTATGGTCAGCCTTTAATGCCAAATATTTAGTTAACAAGGCACTACTTGTGTCTGCAGATGTTTGCCACATAAAATCCCAGTAGTTTCTTTTCACCAATGACAGTATAGGTTTTCAGGGTGAGACCACAAGTCTGAGCAGCCAATTGCTTGTAAAGTGTGCTTTGCATGTCTAAGCCACGACAGTTTGTTACATTTCATCAGATTTAGAATATCCTTTAGGCCCTTTTGGTACTCCAAAAGATCTGCTGTTGATAAAAGATGAGTCCAGTAGCTTACAGGGCGAAAAGCAACATTGTCTGTCACAGACCTTGTTCCCATTTCAGCTCTAAGTACTGTCATTGAGGTCCCTGGGCCTAGGTGCCTGAAAAAATCATTTTCTACTACTTGTATAGCCTTTTCGTTAGTTTGGCCACATATTTCAACCCCATGGGTGCTTGAGCCAATTGCGTTGGTTTTATATGCTGTCAAGGCTGGTTTTATCAAACAATCATTGCGCCTACTCGCAAATCTCTTTACTGCCCTGGATTGTTGGGATAAGACCATTTTGGACTTGATTACTTGACTGCCCCAGGGTAACTTGTCATCAATCTGTATGCTGAGATAATCAAAGGTTCTTACCTGTTCTAGTTGATCGCCGTTGATCCTGTGAGTTCACTTTAATTTTGATTTGGCTTTTGATTTTTTTATCATAAATTTGGTTTTCTAGACTATTATTGTTAGAAGGGAGACTGGACCTGCTTGCCTTCCTCCCAGAATAACCAGAGTGGCTCCAAGGGTCAGTTGCCTGACCTCCAGTGTGAGCTCCTGTGTGAGCAACGGGGACACAACAAGCTTCAGGGGCCTCCCTTCAACTGCCCATCTGACCTGCTGCAACTGGACCGACCTGGACCTGCAACTGGACTTCCATAAGTCATTATGGGCTTTGCGGGAGGGAGTCCTGACCCCCAAGAGGTGCCTTGCCAGGTTTGTGACCCTTGTCTGGCATCAGAGTGGACTCCTCCTGACGTAAAAGTAAAATTCCTAACATTCGGGCTCCTCGCAAGCACAAAGGCGCCAGTTTGTACCAAGACTCTGCAGCCCATGATAATCAGCAATGTGAAGTACTGGTGATACCTGCTCTTCATGCTGGCAATGACTGCCTGCAGCAACCGCCAATGTGAAGCAACAGCAATGACTGTCATGATGTTTGACCGTCAATTCGTGCTACAGTGACAACCATCTACAATGCTCTCCCTACTCCTCACAGCATCCACCACCATGAACGGAACTCATAGTGTTGGACTCAGAAGGTAACTTTTCAGCTTACTTGGTCCCTGAGCTCGACCTACTCTCCACTTTAAAATTAAATAGCTTCAGTTCTACTGATTGGATTTTTGTGGTTCTGGTATCATTTTATTTCTTACAATTTACTCTAGCTGCCTGAATTTGCTTTAGATTTTTATTGTGTTGTGTTTTCACTTTATTGATGTTTGTTTGCTGAATAATTACTTTACACGTTGCCTCTAAGTTGTGTCACTGCTTTGTGCCAAACCATCAGATGATTAAACACAGGTTCACGTAGTGACTTTGGTTACCATCCTGTCATGGATTGTGGTTGTTGCCTGAGTGGGGCTACAACCCCTAAAACAATAACTCAATTTCTTACAGCCGAATACCTACACACTCTCAAAACCTGTTAGGTGGTGAAGGCTCTACTACACACAGCCTTTGTCCGGTGGTCAGCTCTTCACTGAGAGCCCACACTGCCTACACATGCAAGACACTTTAACCCTTATAATGCCCACTGTGGTGCAAAACCTTACACTTATTCGCAGTATACAAAAGTTTCTCTAGATGTAGCTCATTAAACACCTTTCAGTGTCAGAATTTTAAAGCAAACTGTTATACTCATTAGATGATGTAATCAGTGATGTAATCAATTAGGTCATCGAACATGTCATGAGTGATGTAACATATCAAGTCATAAGCAATGCATGGAGGGGAGAAGTCATAGTTACCTCAGTAAACTACATGGTATCCATCTACACACAACTTGGGTTGCTTGTCTTCTGGTTCTAGTAGGACCTGGCCTAGCAGTTTAGGTTGAACTGTTCCTATTGGAGCAGGACAAACACAGATTTGCATATTGCTGGGTTTAAACTGAGGTGGCATAGTCCGCAAAAGAACAATGGGTTGGAATGATATGTCAAGTGATTGCCAGTGGTTAGACGTATTGCAAGCACTCCTCTCATCATCTTTTGTGTGCTTCAAATGCTATAGCATGTCAATTATAGACCCTTGAAAGTATTCAATGCTTAGATCTATACTCCATATCAGAGGATAAGAAATCTTCATGCATCCTCAAGATGCAGTAAACACCTAAACTAATCTTGCTTGCCGATAAGCTCACACATATGCAAGGAGTAGGAAGATTCTGCAACCAGTGCGCATCAAGAGTTATGTTGGTAGTATAAAATTGCAATTAAATAAACACACTAGACAATAGATTATTTGGACTATGGCAATGCCCTACTGGCTTCTGCAAATGAAAAGTTGGTATCTAAACTACAATTCGTCCAAAACACCACAGCACAATTCATTTGCAATATTCCATCTAGCGTTGCTTTCTCTTCCCTTTTGAGTTCCTTACATTGGTTGTCCAATCAGAAAATAAATATTAACAAAAATCATTGTTTAGCACATAAGACATTAATGGAGAAAGGCCCAAGTTATCTTTCTTCGAAGATCACTCCCTATCACCCAGTCAGTTTTTAAGAACCAGCGACATGTTTTTGCTTACTATCCGGCAGGTCAGAAAGTCTACAACAGGGAGATGATCCTTTTTTTCTTCAGCCCCCCTCTACTGCAAGGAGTTGCCACTTCACATTCAATTATGCACTGATCATCTTCAATTCAGAAAACTACTTAAGACAGTGCTGTTTTAATTCAGTAGTTTCCCTTTGCCTGGGATCTGTTCTGTGCCGAGATACCCCTCCCAGGGTGATTTGTGCATGTTATAAATTAAATTAACATAACATAACATAAGGCAGTTGAAGGGACTAGTGCAGCTTGTTCGATCTGGTGATACATAGAACAATATAAACAAAAACGAGGGGGCGACTAGGAGCCAATAAAGGTCCAGTGCCTAGGCTCTGAAAAATGCTAACGAAACAAGCAGTAGAGGTACTATTGCTATCAGGAATCAAAGAGGACAGAGGATCCACCTCTTTGTCCTCTTTACGTACTGATAGGAACAGTACCTCCATTGCTTGAAAAATTGAGCATGTAATGTCAGACAGTTGTTTGCAATATTTCAAGATCAAGCCATAAGATATCAAAATCAATGCAGCAGCAGCATTAATAGGCACAATCATCAGTTTGCCCATGACAATCTCATGGCGGCTCATGCTATTCTTTCTGTTTTTAGTGCAGCACATGGTCATGAGCACCAGAGAAAGAGCATCAGGGCATTTCAATGTGGTAGATGCACATACTTTAGTCAACTTGTTCTTAATAACTTTGTTCTGTCTCTCCACTAAACCCGAAGCTTAAGGATGACAGGCACAGTATAGTCTCTGAGTGATGCCCCAATGTCCCAAGTCAGTTTCATGATCTTGTTTTTAAAATGTCTGCCCTGATCAATTTCTGCACACATCGGGACACCATATTGTGGGATCAGTTCACTGAAAAACAGTTTTGCCACATTCATTGCTAAACATCTGCGAGCTGGATAGGTCTCCACCCATTTTGAAGATATGCACACCACTAGCAGAACATAACAGTATTCTTGATAGTGAGGCAGTTGAATAAAAGTAAGTTTCAACCTCCAGCAAAAGGTCCATACACTAGAAGGGAATGAGCCATTGTAGCCACAGTCTGTTTCCCTAAGTCTTTCTGCTGACCCTCTAAACATGGTGAACAATAATCTTGAGTAACCTTCTGGAAATTTTCATTTGACCATATCTCTGAAAGCTATATGTCTTCACATCGCTTCCTGGAACAAAGTAGTCATCTCTGTCAATAAGACATTTGATATCACCCTACCCTCCCTCTTGTATCCAGCCACACTCCCACTGCAGACCTTCTTTACCCATTTGCTCTTCTTCTCCTGCTCTACATTCTCCTTTATGCTCCTGATTACCTCAAAACTTTGTGTGAACATGCAGGGACTGTCACTGCTGCAAATGAAGCAGCTTTCCCCACAGGAGCAATCAACGTACAATACCAAGCTACCTCATCTGCAAAAAGACTGCTTCTTGAAATGTCACCTAACTCTCCAATTTGCTGCATATTGTTCATCGGTTACTTGGGCTGGCATTTGCCAAGCTTGTAGTAAATCAAAAACTCTAGGATCATTGTATATTGGTGTCCCAGAAGAAGCAATCAGCCCTCCTTGTGATCATAAGTGGCCGAAATCATAGACCTCTCAAAAAACAATACATGAATCACTGAATTGGCTAAATTGACATTTTTGGCCAGATAGTAGTCCCTTGTGAGAGCTATCTGTTCAGCTTTCTCTGGGGATTGTGCATTTGCTTCAATAATCTTATCATTTAAAATTCCAGCATTGTCCCTCAACAAAGAGCCATCTATAAGTAGCACATAATCAAATTATTTCAGGAGACAATCTTTAATGTCCGGTTGAGGATTGGTACGCAGCTCCATTACTTGAATCCAATTCTGGTCTTCTCCTTCTCCCCCCTCCCTATTGAGAGGGCAATGGCAATAGTGTAGCAATACCCAAATAGCACATCTTTTAATGGATATACTAGGGGTTGACAGCAATGCTACTGCATAGTGAGTAAACTGGGCATCAGCCATACATGGATTTTTAATTTAGTGCACCAAACCTCAACTGAATGAGGCATGTACAATGCCAGGCGGTGTTCCAGACACAATGCTAACAGACCGTTCACTCGCCGATGCCGCAGCCGCAATGGCTCATAGATATCCTGGAAGGCCTGTCACACCTGGATCCAGCACTGCTGAAAAATGCGCAACTGAGCGCTCTTGATCACCATAACGTTGTCATAGACAATGAGCACCCTTCTGTTTCTGCACAATGTGGGGGAAATTATTTATCATGAACAGGCATTGCTAAGGCTGGGGAAGAAACATGCTTTAATTCAGTGAATGGTTCCTGGCACTTATCTGACCAAAAGAAAAGGTCAGATACATCTTTATGAATCAATCACTGTAAAGGCAGTTCCATGAGAGAAACATTTGGCATCCACTGCCTAATATAACCTGCCTTCCAATAAAACCCCTTAGTGTCAGTGAAACTGCTCTCCCACCCTCGCAGCTCCACCAATAAGTGAGGCCCTCTGTGAGCCCCTGTCCCCCATAGTGTGGTGTTCGAGGCCCTCCTCCACCCGCAGGTTATACCTACGCCTCATCCCTGGTGGTCCAGTGGACCTCTGACTCCTTCTCTCACTCCGCTCCGCTTTCTGCTCCCTTCATCCACTCCTTCTTCTCCGTGTCACCCTCTAGCTTCTTCACCCTTCATTCTTTCCATCACCTTTTCTCTGCGTTCTGCTCCGTTTCACCCTTTATTCTTTTTGCACTTTTTCTCTTTATTTCACTTTTCCTTGCTCTTTTGTCCTCCTCTCCCCCGTTTTACCTGCCGCAGCTGCCCCATGACCCCTCCCCCCCAGCACGACCAGCCCATGCCAGTTCTCCTCCCCGCTCCCGCCTTCCAGCTGTCCAGCCGTCCCCGACCCCTACTTAATGGCAGCCGCTGAAGGGGACAGGCAAGCAAGACCACTGACTCACTGTCATTAAGTGAGGCCCTCTGTGAGCCCCTGCACTCCCGTAGTGCTGGTGTTCGAGGCCCTCCTCCACCTGCAGGTTATACCTGCGCCTCATCCCTGGTGGTCCAGTGGACCTCTCGCTCTGCTTTCTGCCCCTTCATCCTCTCCTTCTGCTCTGTGTCACCCTCTTGCTTCTTTACCCTTCAGTCTTTTCATCACTTTTTCTCTGCTTTCTGCTCCATTTCACCCTTTATTCCTTTTGCACTTTTTCTCTTTATTTCACTTTTCCTTGCTCTTTTGGCCTCCTTTCCACGTTTTTCCCGCTGCTGCTGCCCCCGCGGCCCCTTCCCCCCGCGCGACCAGCCCGTTCCAGTTCCCCTCCCCGCTCCCAGCTGTCCAGGCCTCCCCGACTCCTACTTAATGCGGCCATGCAGCTGCCACATGCCACGGGCACGCCAAAGGCAGGCCCATCTGTGCCCGTCCGTGACCCGACCGTGACCAGCCCCAGAAACCCTGGATCTCCGAACTGACAACGCTACAACCCAGCGGCATTCCACACACTCAGTTCAGATCAAAGAACTTTATTAGATTCAATTGAATCATAAAAGTTTGCATACATACATTGAATAGAAACTTCCTTTTGTTTTGCAACACATTTATACAAGATACAAAATATTAAAAACCCCTAAAATCACTGAAAAACTTGAATTCATTTTAAGATTCATAGCGTTTCCTGATTAAGTTAAGCACAGCGCTGCAGATAGCAGCAGTAGATAATGACCACAAATAATTAAAGCCCTCCTAATAAGAACAGGGTCAAATTTCCTTTAAAACAGGCTTGATAAAACGTTCCCTTGGGTCTTTATAAAGTGTACAAAACAGCATAAAGTGCATTGTTAGTCTCTCAAACCAACCTGCCTGTTTAGTAAAAGCAACAAGAAAATGCAATGTGCAAAGACGGAATCTAGTCATAAGGTAATGCGATAGAACATGCATAGTAAAAGACAAATAAAATTGCTGTTGACTTAGAGACATACGATCTGGTATTCCATAATCCTGGTTAGACATACTTAATTCAGTGCAAAATGCACTTTTTATAACCTGTTTCATGTTCGATGGGATACCATCGGGATTATCATAATAGTTTTCCAAGCCTATTTTATAAAAGGTATCTTTAACATAACGAAGCCAGGGGAGTGACATTGCGTTATCAACATTCATACAATCTCTGAGGATACTCCTCGAGAATAATAAGTCCTCCGAAGTCCAGATTTTCCCCCATAAAATCAATGGGGCAATATTTATCCTATCTTTTACATAATTCAGACCCACTTCAGAGTGACAAAAAAGAGTTGAAGAACTGCTAGGAATCATCAATAATCTTTTAAAAAATGTGTTCTCTAAAATCTGGATCTGGGAGCTTTTTTGGTACCCCCATACTCCTGCACCCAAAGGTAGCTCCTGACAGGCATTTAGATTTATATAAAGTTATCATTTCTGCTACCGGCTTGTCTCCGAGCTCACAGGCAAAGCGAAAAAGCCCCTCTATTATTCTGCTAGTGTGTTGAATCCTAGCCACAATTAGATGTTCCCAATTTAGTGAAGGAATAAATACATTTAATTGAATTTCTTTAAAAAAAAATCATAAAAGGGTGGAGAACCACCATTCATGAAATATACATTTTGGAGTAAAAACAGGTGAGTATAAAACATACAGACAATACAATAAGTGAGTTTCTGGACGAGGTGTTGGTTTCCTTTTTTTCCAGTTCTGTTGCTGCGGGTTTGAGGAATTTTATGGCTCTACAGGACAGTTGGATTGATAGTCCTCTGAGGCATTGGATGACGGCTGCTCTACATGACCTTATTTGTTCCTTCCTAAAGGCTTCCCGGAGGACCGTTCTTCGGGTCTCTAACAGGGAAGGGCAGATGCATAGTAAGGGTAGAAAAGACTCGTCCCATCCTCATCGTAAGCAACATTCCTTGGATTGCCAGGGGTATTTCCATTTTGTTGTCAAGTCTTTTGATGGAAATGACCCCAGCCGCAGTAACGTTAGGTAGTGCTTTTTCTCCTGGGAAAAGTGGTCTAGCAGGTATGATTGGGGTTTCAGCCACTGATAGCCTTGGATCACGGCCCAGGCATGTTTTTTTTTTAGAAAGATGTTTTGTCTATTAATAAGGAGGTCCTTTTGATTGCCTTGTTCACTACGGTTTTAAAACTGGAATAGGTGGGGAGGGTAAGCCAGGCTTCCTCTAGCTGCAATGCCACAAGGGAATCCTTCAGAACACTGAATGTCGAGTTGTTTAGCCTGGCTTGGGTTTCGATTTCTTCCCAACAGTGATACGCAAAGGTGTTGTCCTCTGTTTCCCTCATTCTCCAGTAGTATTTGGCTAATGCCCCTTGTCTCTCGGGAGTTTGGTTTCTTAGTCCGTACTCGAGTCGAATTTGGGATTGTGAAATATGTCGGGGGATCGAGAACAGGTCCTAAAAGAAGGATGATTGTGCTGAGTTTAAGGAGATGGCGTCTTTCAGGTTTATAATTTCCGAGCCGTATGAGATCGAGGGTAGGATTTTTGCTGAAATAGCTTTAAGCAAATGACCTGTAGAAAACCCAGTGAGGAACTTCGATTTCCGATCGCGATCGAAGCGACCCGCCATCTTGTGCTCCGCCGCCATTTTGTGTTGCCATCACTCAGGCAGCACGGCGAACAAAGTCTATTCTGCTTTTTCTGCCGCCTCGTGTCAAAATGGTCCTTCTGCCTCTATTTGCAAAGCTGGTGTTAGGTCTAGCCGAGTACACTAATCCCTGTCTGGTTTTTCTAATCCTCATCTCAACTATCTGTTGGTTCACACTATTCTTTTCCGACTTTATCTTATCGTCTGGCCTTCACTTTCCTCTGCTAGCATTCTCTCGTTTCACAACTGTCCTCCAACACACACAAACGTATCTCGCCACCTGCAAGTTTGTTACAAATCCGTTAATAAATTAGTTTGAGGGAGGGACGACAAACACAGTTGGAGGAGATGTTTCTTCGAGTCATCTGACACTTTTGTTTTCAAATCTCTCCTATTGGTTCTGTCCTGTTTTTCAACTTTCCTTATTGGCTCTTTCTTGTATTTACTGGGTGTATACTTGGTTAATGTATATGTTATCTATATGGTATAAAGGTTTGTGCGCCACAGAGTGAAGTGGCAGTCTCCTGAGAACCTACCTTGTGTACTTCTGGGACAACTGTACTAGCTGCAGCTAATAAATCTGATCTTCTAACGCCTAACAGAGTGTCCCGTGTCTCTGTGTAGCTGAGCAGGAGAAACCCAGGAGATTAAGGCGTACCCTGCGCCGCCAGGTCCAAAAGGTTCTGGTTCCTTAACTGGCGCCTAACGTGGGGCGGCTTCAGTGGTACCGGTTCTGCCTGAAGGTCGTGAGGAACCCCGCAAGAAAATTCCGGAGGGTTTGCGAGCCACATCAAGCGACCCCTGTATGTCGAAAGTGGTCCGAAGGTCTTTTGCAGCGCGGTTACTCCTTCCTGACGGCTACTAACAACCGCTGCCCTGACTGCTGCCCTGCTTTGGCCCTTTCTTTGATGATGTATGGTAAGGCGAGACGATAGACGGGCCTCTGTTGGTGTGAGAAGACGTCCTTAGTTAAGTATCTTTGTGGGTCGCTCCCACAATTTTTGTCCTTTGTTTTCTTAGCATTTATCGACTATTGCAATAGCCGAAACCGAGGGTAAGTGCATTTGTGCTGCGTAAACTGAGTTTTACTCCCTTGAAGTTTGTGAACAGTCAGGTAAAATCGTGAGATGCCTGGTCTGACTAAGTTTGGAAAATTTGGTTGTTTTGGTTGTAATAGGGATTCCCGACTTGAGGACTCCTGTCCGATTCCTTCAGTTGGAACTCCCACATATGAGCTCTATTCGAAACATGGTGTTGGCCCCATTGCCTTTAACGAGGCATGGACCCGATACACGAAGAAAGATGGTGTTTTAAAATGGCCAGAAAATGGTAGCTTTGATCCCAATGTGCTAGATAATTTGGAAGCAGTCCTATTCAAAAGAAAAGCCCGGCCGGCAATGTTTGACTCTTTCCGCCTTTGGCGTAAGGAAGCCAAACAGAAAGAAATTAAGCAAGCAAAACGAGATAGGAAAGCACAAGGTATGACGATCATACAGGCTGCTCAATAATTCAAAGATGATGAAATTGATAATGCGACTGAAATTTCAGAGAGATAGCATCGAATGGCGATAGATAAATGCTATCCGGTGTTGCCTGTTTCCCCTTCTGAACACAAGAAAGATATGGAAGAAGATCCCCTAATGTCCCATTTATTGAGGTTGCCTCCGCCCTATGCACAAAGTGCTAATGCACCCCAATTATTACAGCCTGTTCAGCCGCCAGCGGTACCTCCGCCTGTTCCGGCACTTCCGCATTTGCCTCCTCCAGTATTACCGCCTCCGCCAGTGTTACCATTAACTTCAACTTCTTTGCCCTCATCTCCTGATCTTAGATCTCCTTTGCCTTCTGCTCCTCCTGCAATTATCTGTACTTCTCCTGTCAGTTCTCCTAATACTTTGTCTCCAATTCTCATGTCTAATTCTCCGTCTGTACGTAAACGTCTCACGGACACTGTCACTGGTATTCTATCTCCTTTCTTTGGAGCTTTAAGTGTGTCTCCGGCTTTTACTCGAAGACAGTCTCGTAGTCAGTTCCCAGATTTTGAAGAACGAGAAAGGTTAGACTCTCTCGCACGTAAATGGATCAAGAAGGGTCCTCAATACAGTGTGTCCGATATTATGCCTACTTTCTCATAATGGAATGCACCTACGCAGAAATATGTTTTTAATACAATGTGCGATACTCTCATTAAGGAATGGGAAGATGTGAATTCAAGTCCGATCCCACAAGGTCTGTTAGATGTTCAGACTGATTTTGATAAAGGACTTATTGTAGGTTCCAAGGTTGAGAAAGCTGTAAGGACACTTATTTCTTATAGATCCTTATTGTTCTCTCAGGCTTTTCTTGATTCTGATCCGTCGGTTAGGTTGACACTGAAAAACTATCCCATGAGAGAGGTTCCTCCAGTATGGAAGGAAGAGGTTGCAGCAGTAGGTGCTAATGCAGCTATTCCTGCTCATTTTCAGCGTATATGGGTACATGTTCAATGGACACGATCTGAAGTCTTGGCCCTTAAGCAGACTCTACCAGATCCTCGTAAGAACCCTGCAGGTTATTACAAAGAATTATCACAGACAGTAGATGCTTGCATCATGAATTTAGCTGATATCGACATGTTGATGGGAAATGTAGTCCCACAGACAATATGGGCTAAGATTCGTAAGGAGAATCACGTACAAGAATTAGGTGCTACTTAGGATGTTATAACTACCACAGATAGAGACCAAGTGGGTGGTGCAAAACCCGAAGCTTTGATTTCAGAACTCCCTGGTAGAATTATTACATTAATGAAAACTATGATGCCTGCCTTGAGAGTTAACTGGGATAAACTAGCAGCATGCGAACAAAAGAAAGATGAAAGTGTCTCTGATTTCTTTACTCGTTTTGAGGAGACATTTATCGATCACAGTGGTCAAGATATGGCTACAGAGGGTGGACAGCGATTATTTGTGGACAAATTTGTATTTAATTTGCTGCCCGAGCTGTCACACAAATTGAAAGACTCCGAAAGTTCATGGGCTGTTTCTTCTTCTGCCCAGATATTGGCTACTGCACAATATTATGAAAATAGAGATAAAGAAGAGAAGGAAAAGCAAGAGAAAAAGACAAAAGAATTAAAAACGAAGGTTCTCTTGCAACAAGCTTATCCTCCTCGCTATGTTCAGTTTCAGTTTCAACAGCCTCCACAGTTTCAGAGATTGTATCAAAAACCTGAGTCATATATTCCGCGACCTTTGTTAGGACCTAATCAATGTGCCTATTGTAGAGAAGAAGGTCATTTTAAGAATAGTTGTCCGGTTTTATTGCAACGCAATGGAGCATTATCTGCTCCACGAGGTCGTGCTGGCCTCCAGTCAGCAAACAGAGGTAGAGGTCGAGGTGTGTTGACTCAAGAACAGCGTGCCCTTCCTTCTCCCAATTCTGTGAACTATTTTGATCAGCAAAATGTTAGGTCTACGCAATATTATAATGAAGATCATTATATTGAAAACGGAAATGAGAATCTTCACACTAGCTAGGACAGCTATGGACATAGTAAGGGAGTTGTGTCGGTTCCAGTAGATCAGAATGGACCTTATGTTAACGTCACTACAATGGGTGTTTCAGAGCCATTTCTTCTAGATACTGGGGCGATGAGAAGTTCTATCATTCATTCTAAACTCCCTGGGGCACCTTTGTCTGGCTTAACGAATGTTTCTGTAGGATTTTCTGGCGCCCCTGTTCGAAACCCAGTTTCTTGTCCTTTGCCTATTACAATTGGCCCTTATGACTTGGAAGCTCCACTTCTCTTGATGAATGGTTGCGGTGAGAATCTGTTGGGCTCAGATCTATTGAAAAGAATGCATGCTACGATATATTGTTCTCCTTCTGGTGTACATCTTACTTTAGGACAGAAACTGATTTTTCCAATGTATTTGTCCAAAGATCAGTTTCCACCTGAATTGCTTTCTCTTCCAGCAACACTTTGGGCCACGGGTCCGAACGATGTGGGTTGTCTTGAGATTCCACCTTATGTTGTCACTCTTAAGCCTAATGTTGAATTACCGCGTATCCCGCAGTACAGGATTTCCACTGAAGGTGAAAAAGCGCTTTTGGAAATCATTTATGACTTAATTCAGAAGGGTGTGGTTGAAGAAACAAGAGGTAACACATGCAATAGTCCTATTCTTCCTGTTCTTAAACGCACTGATCCTTCTCAGCCACCTGTATATCGTTTTGTGATTGATCTCCGGGAGGTAAACAAAATTGTTGTGCCGCAGTTTCCCATAGTATCAGATATCACTGCTTTGTTGACAATGATACCTTCTACAGCGACCTGGTTTTCTGTTATCGATCTAAAGAATGCCTTCTTTAGTATTCCCATGGCCGAAGAGAGTAGGGACATTTTTGGCTTCTCTCTTGGAGGCCGAAGCTTCCGGTTTAAGCGCGCACCTCAAGGCTATTGTGAAAGTCCCTCTATTTACAGCCAAGCTTTAAAAAGTCATCTTGATACTTTTCATTTGCCGTCTGGCGCTGCTCTTATCCAATATATGGATGACTTGTTAATAGCTGCTGATTCAGAAGAGATTTGCAAAATGTCACTGTTGCATTGTTACGCCATTTGTTTGATCTGAATCATAAGGTTTCACCTTCCAAACTACAATATGTTCGTAGAGAGGTTACCTACCTGGGTCATCTCCTATCAAAGGAGGGACGACGATTAACGCCAGAACGAATTCAGGCGATTACGCAAATGTCTGAGCCATCCACACAAAGGGAGGTACGTGCTTTTCTGGGTATCACCTCTTATTGTAGGCAATGGATCCCTAACTTCTCTCTGATAGCCAAACCTCTGTTGGCCCTCACTTTGAAAGATACACCTCACCCCCTTCCATGGACTGATGAGTGCCAAAAGAGTTTTTCCGATTTACGTACTGCTCTGTGTTCCGCTCCTGTATTGGGTACCCCTGATTACAGTAAGCCTTTTACGCTCTATGTTCACGAGAGAGAAGGTTGTGCGTTGTCAGTTTTGACACAGCGATTTGGAGACAAACAGCGGCCATGTGCCTATTTTTCGTCTACGTTAGACCCAGTAGCTAAAGCATTGCCCAGTTGCCTCAAAGCGACAGCAGCAGCAGCAATTTCTATTCGACAGTCTGCTGGAGTAGTGTTGGATAACACTCTCATTGTCATGGTACCACATGCAGTGGATACCTTACTAAATAGAACGAAAACACAGCATCTTACGAGCGCTCGTCTAACTGGATACGAGCTGACACTGTTGGCTAGTCACGTACACATCAAACGATGTAATACACAAACTCCAGCCACTCTGTTGCCCCTTCCAGAAGAGAAAAGTGTTGAGGAGCAACATGATTGTTTCTCTCGTACTGAAGAAGAGACAAAAGGAAGAATTGACTTAAAAGACACACCGTTAGAGAATCCGGATGGAACTCTATGGGTAGATGGTTCTTGTTTTAAAATGCCTAATGGAGATACAGTTTCAGTCTATGCTGTGACTACTTTGCATACAGTTGTGGAAACAGCACGTATTAGACATAATTCAGCTCAAGCAGCAGAATTGATAGCTTTAACAAGAGCGTGTGTTTTGTCGAAAGGGAAGAGAGTGAACGTGTACACTGACAGCCAATGTGCCTTTGGTGTAGCGTTCAGCTTTGGGAGTCTTTGGAAGGAAAGGGGATTTCTCACTTCACATGGCGCTAAAATACAACATGGTCAGTTAGTAACTGATCTCCTTGAATCACTTGCCTTACCCACCCAAATAGCGATTGTGAAGTGTAGTGCACACAAAAAGATTACAGATGACATTGGTCGAGGAAATGCATTTGCAGATGAAATAGCGAAAAAGACAGCGAGAGATGCAACAAGTTGGATGTATGTGGTGAGTCCTGCGAATTGGGTTAGAGAGAGAGGAATGTACGAGGATACAGTGGAAAGTGTAAGAGCGATACAGAAAGAGGCTACGGAGAAAGAGTTGAGCAAGTGGAGAGAAAGTACAGGAATGTTGGATGAGATGGGTTGTTGGGTGGAATTTTCTGAACACCAACGTTGGCTGTTACCAGATGCCTATGTGCTCCCAGTGGTTACTATGGCACATGGTCCAGCCCACTTAAGTGCAAAAGGTATATGCAAACTTCTAGCTCCAGTGTGGGGAAATGAACAAATCCCAAAATGTGCAGACAATATAGTGAAACATTGTATTGTTTGTTTAATGTACAATCCGGGAAAGGGAACCCCAACTCCAGCAGGTCACTTCGCTCCTCCAACATATCCATTTGAGGTGTTGCAGATCGATTATATTCATATGGAGCGATGCAACAACCTCAAATATGTTCTGGTGGTAGTATGCGCCTTTTCAAGATGGATTGAAGCATATCCTCTAAAAGACAACACAGTTTTATCCACAGCTAAAATTCTACTGAAATAATTTTTCCCTAGGTTTGGTTTGCCGCGCATTGTCTGGAGTGATAATGGGAGCGAATTTGTTGGCCAAGTCATGCAGAAAGTTTGTGCGGGTCATGGTATCAAGCAAAAGTTCCATGCGGCAAATCATCCACAATCAGCGGGTTTAGTGGAATGCTATAACGGTACATTGAAGTTAAAATTAGCAAAGGTTCAGGCTAGTACAGGACTCAATTGGCCCGATGCTTTGCCGTTAGCTTTACTATCCACCAGAACTGCAGTACACTCTCGTTTGGGACTTAGCCCTTACGAAGTGGTTTTTGGATGTCCGGCCAACGTGTGGGGAATCCCTCGCCCTAAGAAATACTCAGACTTGCCATATCCAATGTTGATTGACTACTTGCATGAGCTTACGACTAAATTGCGTGTTCTCCATCAACAGGTTCAGAGTGCTTTACCAGAGGCTTCCTCAGACCCAGGTCATTCCATCCGACCAGGTGACTGGGTCTGCCCCAAGAATTTCCAAAGAACGAGAAATTTGGAGCCCAGATGGAGAGAGCCCCGAATGGTTCTGCTCACCACGAGAACAGCAGTTAAAGTCGAAGGAAAGAAGAATTGGATTCACGGCGTGCATTGCAAGAAAGTGCCTTTGCCCTTACCTTACGATCAATGGTTGCGTAGGGGCATTGTTGACTTTGAGAGCGAGAAGGTTCCACGATTCGTACCCTTTAGTGATGCACGCCTGAATGGGACACTGTCTGAGAAAGAGGACGACGATATTCTACAGGAAGCAATACCATCGCATTGTCGATTAGATACAACCAATCCACGAACATTGTTTCAAAATCAGAGCACTCCTGGAAAGGAACGATACAATCTGAGACCTAGACAAAAGAACACTTAAGATTTTTTTCTCTCTTGTGTAGTGTTCTGTCCCGGTTGCAGGGTCACGGTAGGAGTCTTAATTGTGACCTGAGTAGTGGCAATAGGCCTGCAGGACTTGCAGTGTCATAGGACGGCAGATAATCATAATTAAGTGATTGAGGAAGATTGCCGTGAGCATCCATTAGAAAGATGGAAACTACACACGACAAAAGAGAGAGAAAGGATGGAATGAAGAAAGAATCCTGTAAATCAATGTACAGTCGTTTTAATATAACCTTATGTGTTACCATATTATTGTGTATTGTTTCGGCGTTTATCGGTTGGATTGTTTATGCTCTGCAGCAAAAAGTTGTCTCTCCTTCTTCCTCTTCGTCTTCTTCTACTGTCTCTCCACATCTCTTTCATACCCTTCCTCAACATGAACTCATTAGAAGAACTGAATATTACAACAATTCTTTTGTCCAGTTGTTACATCAACACCAGTTACTGGTCAATACGACTGACTGTTGGGTGTGTGGATTTATGCCACATACCACAGAGAATGGAATGCCATATTTGGTTCTCCCATTCTCTTATGAGGGTTCCGCTTGGGCTTATTTTGTCATTTTCTCCAATGCCTACCAAAGTATGTTCAGACGATCCATTAGTTCACATATTGGTGGTCCAGATTTTAGTCATAGCTCATTAATTAAGGGAATGGTAGCTATGGCTAAAATCATGGAAAATAGTAAGATTTCCATTGATGAAAGAAAAGCATATACAAACTGGAACGTCACCCATTATGTCTCTAGTCTTAGTGATAAAGTCAAACAAAGAAAATCTCCGCCAATTTGGACGATTCCTCATCAGGGAAATTTCTGTCTACAAATTAATGATCGCTCTTCCGACACCATACAAAGAAATAACTGTTCTCACATGTACGTTTATTCCTCTCAGAACTCACCTCCTTTAGTGCCGTCTCAGGGTACATATTTTATCTGCCACAATAGAGCTTACACATGGTTACCCACGGGTTTTTCTGGCACCTGCTATATAGCTTTCCTTCTCCCCCCGACATACACCGCTTCTGCAAACTATCATCGAAACAGATATGGCAGAGGGATTATTGATTCGAAAGACACAGCAGGACAAGAGGGAGGAGATTTCCTCAAAGGATTTCTTCCTTTTTGGGGTCCAATGGCCAACAGCAGAAATATAAGGCAACTAGTCCGTGTCATAGATACCACAATAGACATCACTGTAGGAGCCTTAAGTAATATCACGGCAGAACTACAGGCGGACCGTCTTATGACCTTACAAAATCGAGTTGCCTTAGATTTTGTTCTTGCAGATCGTGGTGGAGTGTGCAAATTGATCGGGTCAAGTTGCTGTATTTTCATACCCAATGACGCTCCGACAGTATACCAAGCTATCTCCAAGTTGCACATAATCTCTGAGTCGATTCACCAGGACGAAGGAGATTGGTCCTTTACGGAGTGCTTTTGGGGACTACTGTCCAAATGGGGTTGGAAAGCATTGACATTTCTCGGAATAATTTTGACCATTATCTTCTCCTGTTGCCTTTGTATGCACTGTGGTCCCGCCATCTGTGACCTATGTGCTACTATGTGCATCCCTAAGCCCAAATCGCCAAGAACAGAAAACATAAGAATGATGTTACAGCAACAGCTCCATGACCTCATGGCTATCGACATTGACTCAGATTAACATGAGTCTACCTTGCCTGAGTTCTGGCAAAAGGAGGGTCTGAGGAACTTCGATTTCTGATCGCGATCGAAGCGACCCGCCATCTTGTGCTCCGCCGCCATTTTGTGTTGCCATCACTCAGGCAGCACGGCGAACAAAGTCTATTCTGCTTTTTCTGCCGCCTCGTGTCAAAATGGTCCTTCTGCCTCTATTTGCAAAGCTGGTGTTAGGTCTAGCCGAGTACACTAATCCCTGTCTGGTTTTTCTAATCCTCATCTCAACTATCTGTTGGTTCACACTATTCTTTTCCGACTTTATCTTATCGTCTGGCCTTCACTGTCCTCTGCTAGCATTCTCTTGTTTCACAACTGTCCTCCAACACACACAAACGTATCTCGCCACCTGCAAGTTTGTTACAAACCCGTTAATAAATTAGTCTGAGGGAGGGACGACAAACACAGTTGGAGGAGAGGTTTCTTCGAGTCATCTGACACTTTTGTTTTCAAATCTCTCCTATTGGTACTGTCCTGTTTTTCAACTTTCCTTATTGGCTCTTTCTTGTATTTACTGGGTGTATACTTGGTTAATATATATGTTACCTATATGGCATAAAGGTTTGTGCGCCACAGAGTGAAGTGGCAGTCTCCTGAGAACCTACCTTGTGTACTTCTGGGACAACTGTACTAGCTGCAGCTAATAAATCTGATCTTCTAACGCCTAACAGAGTGTCCTGTGTCTCTGTGTAGCTGAGCAGGAGAAACCCAGGAGATTAAGGCGTACCCTGCGCCGCCAGGTCCAAAAGGTTCTGGTTCTTCACCAGTAAGATTATTCTTTAAGACTCTGAATCCAAACAGCAGTTGTTTAGCTTTGGTACGGCCTTGTCCCAATTGTAATTTGAAATTGAGGTTACGGTCTATGTGGAATCCTAAATATTTGTATGAGTCTACCGGGGACAGAGGTTGCCCATCCAGGTGCCAGATGAATTTGCGGCGTGCCTTTGTTTTGACTCGTCTGGCAAAACACATCACTTTTGTTTTTTGGTGGTTGGTGGTTAGTTGAGCCATGATGATATAAGCTCCTAGTTTGGTGATGAGTCGCTGCAGGCCTACAGGTGTTTGTGCAAGGAGCACAATGTCATCCGCGTGTTGTAAACTGGGTGTGGGGACGTTGCCCAGCTTTGGGGGGTCAGATTGAATTGACCGTAGTTGTTTATCGAGGTCGGCAGTGTAGATGTTAAAAAGGCAGGGTGCCAGCACACACCCTTGTTTTAACTCGTTAAGGGTTTGGAACTTTTTGGTTATGCTGTGCCCGTCTCCTTTCCTGACCTGAACCCACGTCTGGGAATACAAGTTGATTATGGCGTCCAAGAGTTTGGTTGGGACACCCCACTTATGCATTTTTACCCATGGCTTGGCTCTCTGGACTTTGTCAAAGGTTGCTTTAAGGTCTATGAAGCAGGCGTACACAGGCCTGGATTTTGCGAGAGCTTGGTTGGCTAGCAGGGTGACCGCAGAGATGTTCGTGAGTGTGCCCATCCCTGCCCTGAATCCTGTTTAGGTGTAGGGAATGAGGTTACTTCTTCTGACCCAGTCCTCCAGGTCAGCCAACAAGTTTGATGCATACATTTTTGTCTACACGTCGATTACGGCTATCAGACGGTAGTTGGAGGAGTCGGAACGGGCACCCGACTTGTGTATTGGGTTCAAAATACTGCCCCTCCAAGAATCTGGGATGGTACAGGATGCAAGGTCATCAAAACTGTATTGTCTGCATAGGACAGCAATGGAACCCGTTTGCCTTCTATACTTGAGAAGTCCAATTGCTGTTCTGATAAGAATGATTCCAAACCATTTGTATATATTAGGAATAAAAAAGGGGCCAGAATACAACCCTGGCGTACCCCCTCGGTTTAAGCAATGGGTCTTGTCTTCTCCCCTCCAGGACCAAAGCGAATGGCTATGGTGGTAGACGCATGAAGCCTGAGCAACAGGGTAATGAGGGGTTCTTCAAAAACAATATTTTCCATCAGTATCCACAACTTCCCCCGGCTCACTGTTTCGAAGGCGCTGGACATGTCCATAAAGGCCAGGTGGATCAACCCCCCCTGGCCCTCATGTACTTGCCCATAATCATGGACAAGTTGAGGCACTGTCCATTGGTTCCCATCCCCCTTTTGAAGCCATATTGAGTATTCAATATGAGTCCAGAGGCATTGGACCATGACTCCAAACGTGCAAGGATTACCCTCCCCATAACCTTGCAAATTGCGTCAATTAAAGAGATCGGCCTATAGCAAGTGGGGTCATTCCTGTTACCTTTTTTAAAAATCGGGACTACTACTGCATTTCTCCATAATAATGGAATGCGGCCCACTATCACTGCTTTTAAAACATTTAGCACCAGGGGGCCCCATAGTTGAGGATTGCTTGTGAATAGATCCAAGGGCAGCCCGTCTGGACCTGGGGCTTTCGAGGAACTGCCCTTTGCTAGGGCGTCCTCAACCTCACTTAAGGATAGGGATGAACTTAGTTGGTATGCCGTTTGTGTGTTAATGACTGTCTCATCTGTTTGACCTTGTGATGTGACGCCCTTTGGGTTAAATATACTCAAAAAATGAGACTCCCAAGCTTCACCCGTTATAACCGAGTCCATGCTCCTTGAGTCATTGGAGAAAAGGGGATGATTTATGATTTCCCAGAAACTCCTGGAAGGGCACTAGCTCCTTCAGGATCTTCCCAGACCAGTCTTCTCAGTTCATCCTTCCTACGCTTATCCACGCTTTTGTAGGTTTGTCTAACAGTCTTGATCAGAACCCTATCACGGGGGACAGCATGCACATCTTTTTTCAGATCTATTTGTGCCTTGGAACAGTAAGCATTAAACCATCTAACTTCCAGTGAATCCTGACTCCTCACTGATTTAGTCAGGTTTTTGGCCACATCTTCACAAATTGATTCAAAACATTGTATTATATCATCTGGATGGGAGTCAAAAGCTAGGCATGTCATGATTTTACTTAGATTTGCTTTGATAATGACCTCCTCAAATTTTGAGTGACTTATTGTGCTCCACTATATCCTAACCCCCTGATTGCGATTATGTTGTAATTGGAGACCATCACCCCAACCCTTCTGTGCAATAACATGCATGGAAGCAGTAAGGGGGACAATGGTCGCTAGCAGGGTTTGGTTCATTTATCACTTCACTTATTAGATATCAACATGAAATCAATTGTGCTGGCTCTACTACCACCCTGATATGTTGAAAGCTGGGCAGAAGGAATACTGACCAGAGTATCAATCATGCATAAGTCATTTACTACAATGATGGTATTTAATGCTTCGCCCTGTGGGATATACTTAAAGTGAGACAAAGGTTGATCTGCGGTGTCTACAATCCCACATATTTTTGAATACTGTGCTGACATAGTGTGCAGTTAAAATCACCCACCCAAATTATGCACAATGGGAAGAATCTCCCCGCAACTTTATAAATTTCCTCTTTAAGGGTGTTAATAGCCCCTCAGTTTTGTGGGTCAAAAATATTGTAGGACCAATGGATCAATAACAGGCACAATCTAATTGACATTTTGAATAATTTTTTTGTACAGTCCAATAAATCAATTTTCACGCACTCAACCCAGGCCGCAACAACAACTGTAAGATAGCATCACCTGCCGACACCCACGAACCCTACAGCTGTCACCGCTGCTGCCACTCCTGCGGCATCGCCAAGACCATGAATCCAGGGCAACCCACCACCAAGAACACAACAGAACCGAAGACCCTGGAATGCATCCTCCTCAACGTCCGATCCCTCCACAAACACGCCACCGAAATCTGGGACCTCCTTGACAGCACCACCCCGGACGTCGCATTCTTCACCGAAACCTGGACCAACACCACCTCAGGACCAGACATCGCCATCGCCATTACCCAAGGATACAAGATCTCCCGGAAGGACTGCCTCACCCGCTCACCCGCCCTGGAGGAGGAATCGACATCATCCACAAATCCACCCTCCGCCTGAGCACACTCCCCGATGAGCCCACAGACCTGATGGAACACTTACACTTCAAGATACAGGCCAGCCCTACCACCACCCTCCAGGGAACTCTCATCTACTGACTCCCCGGAACCAGCGGACCATTCACCAACTCCATCATGGGCATCATCTTCATGCAAGCCATCAAGTCTACCAACCGAACCCTGCTAGGATACCTTAACTTCTACCTCGACAACCAACAAAACCCCAACACCACATCCTTCTTGGACAACCTCCAAAACATAGGACTCTTCCAGATCATAACCGAACCCACACACTCAGGAGGACACACCCTCGACCCCTCTTCACAACAGGAAACTCCATCACTTTCAGTCACACCTTCGAAGTCCCATGGACAGACCATCGATGCATCCACTTCACCTTCAGAACACCCACCATCCACAGACACCAGCACCTGCTCCCACGAAGAAACTGGACCAAAATCACCGACGACAAGCTCACCTTCTCACCTCAACCCCAACCACCGTGGAAGATGACGACCCCAACACCGCAGCCCAAACTCTGTACAGATGGATCTCCGACAGTGCTAACACCATAGCCCCCCTCTAGCAGAACAACAGCACACAAGACAAGAAATCCAGATTGTTTACCGCCGAGTTTTGAGAGTAAAGACGCGCATGCCACCGCCTCGAAAAGGCCTGGAGGAACTCCAAATCCACGGAAGTCCACAACAACTTCACAGCCGCCACCAATGCCCACCACCAACTCATCAGAAATACGAGAAAAACAGCTATCAAAGACAGAATCTTCACACACGCGCACAACAGCAAAGAGCTCTTCAGCATCATCAAAGAGTTCGCTCAACCCACCAGCGATTCTATTGACATCCCTCCCTCACAAGACCTCTGCAAGAAACTCAGCACCTTCTTCTACCACAAAATCAAGAACATTTATGACAACTTCGACGAAGAAAGCCAACACACTTAACCCTCACTACCCTCCCCCGACACCCTGAAGCCAACGATTGACAGCTGGACAGTCCTCACCACCGAAGACACACTGAAGACGATGAAGTCAATCTACTACGGGGGCCCCATAGACCCCTGCCCCCACCACATCTTCAACAGAGCCACCAACACCATCGCACCCATGCTTCGACACACTATCAACCGCTCCCTGGCGAACGCCTCCTTCCCCGACGGCTGGAAAAATGCTGAGATTAACTCCCTCCTAAAGAAGCCCTTGGCAGACACTACCGACCTCAAAAACTACAGACCCATCTCCCTGTTCCCAGTGAAAGTCATCGAGAAAGCCATCAACACCCAACTCGCCACCTTCATCGAAGAGCACAACATCCTCCACTCCTCCCAATCCGGCTTCAGAAAAAACACAGCACAGAAACCGCCCTTCTCGCCGCAATGGACGACATCCACTCCCTCCTGGACAGAGGAGATACAGCATCCCTCATCCTACTTGACATCTTAGCCGCCTTCAACGCAGTCTCTCACCGCACCCTAACACGCAGACTTCACGAAGCAGGGATCCGGGACAAGGCCCTTGACTGGATCCTCTCATTCCTCTCTGGCAGAACACAGCGGGTCAGACTCCCTTCTTTCCTCTCGGACCCTAAACCAACCACCTGCGGAGTCCCCCAGGGATCCTCCCTCAGCCCCTCGCTCTTCAACGTCTACATGGCTGCGCTCGCCCCCATCGTCAGAACCCACGGACTCAACATTGTTTCCTATGCAGACAACACCCAACTCATCCTCTCCCTATCCAACGAACCCAACGCAGCCAAACAGAACTTTCAAGAAGGCGTGGAAGCAGTCGCCAAATGGATGAAAAACAGCTGCCTACAAATCAACACGGACAAAACAGTGGTACTAATCATGGGCCACAACCCGACACCTGGGACGACACCTGGTGGCCACCGCCCTCGGAAGCCCACCCACCCCCACGGACCACGCATGCAACCTCGGAATCATCCTGGACTCCGAACTCAAAATGGACCGCCAGATCAACTCCTTTGCATCCTCCTGCTTCCACACCCTGTGCCTCCTACATAAGACCTTCAAATGGATCCCCCTCGAGCACAGAAAGACTGTCACTCACACCCTTGTCACCAGCAGACTCGACTACTGCAACGCACTCTACGCCGGAATAAACAAAAACCTCACCCGCAAGCTAAAAAAACATCCAGAACGCTGCTGCCAGACTGGTCCTTAACATGCCAAGACACTGCCATATCTCCCAGCACCTGCGCACATTCGACTGGCTCCCCATTGAGGCTAGAATCACCTTCAAGATCCTCAGCCACACACACAAAGCCCTCCACAATGCCGGACCAGCATACCTGAACAGCTGAATCGCTTTCCACACACCACAAAGGACCCTACGATCAGCCCAGCTCTCCTATGCCGTGGTCCTCCGTGCCAGAAAGACCAGATTGGGAGACTGCGCCTTCTCCTTCCTCACGGCCAGAGCTTGGAAGCCCTACCAATTCCACCTCAGACAGACTACATCACTCCCCATCTTCACGAGAAACCTCAAAACTTAGCTCTTCGATAGACCTCCTCCTTGATGGACTGGAACCTGCACCCCGCCCTCCTCCCCAGCGCCTTGAGACCCTTACGGGTGAGTAGTCATGCTTAACAAGTACCTGATTGATTGATCGATTGATTGATTCCATTTGGGTACGAGGTGATTCCAATTGCAGAATAGCTGATATCCTCACCTGGAACACCCTCTTCATTGCTTTCTCTAATTTATGTCCCAAAATATTCACTTCTGTTGAAAATACTGTACTCTAGAGATTACACCTCATGTCCACTACCAACAGCCCAAATGTAAAATTAATCTATTTGCATGCTTCCCTGGAAGGGGAGGAGACCAACTAATCATCTATGCATTGGGCCAATACAGACCCATATGTAAGCTTCAGTGATTCCAAATCCTTATCAAGAGTCTGGAAAAGATAATGGGTATTTGGTATAGACTTGAGGAAGCCTTGTCCAAGAGATTTGATCTACAAATGAATGAGTATTGACTGTCTCAATTCAATGTTATGGAAAAGAATGTTGAACATAACCCGACTCCTGTAAACCACTCTCCTGTAACGGGAATCTGGGACAGGATTACTGTGGGATTAAGGACAACGGGAAAAGTGAAAACCACAATACCATTAAGAGTTCTTAAATCCTTGACCATACTCCAAGAAACACTGTCCCCCTTTCAAATGGCGTAGAGGGGGATGATTCAGGGACTTTCTTCTATTCATTTAATGCCCTATCACAGTAGCGCTTGTATCACAGGCTCAATACTTCTTCTACTGACTGAGCCGGTTTATGCTGAGGAATTTGGGGCAACCTTGCTCCCTCTTTCATGCTCATCCATACTGTCTGAGCTCTCTGCATCCTTCCTAGCTTTCCTCCTTTCAATGCCTAACGCCTGAGCTCTACAGTACTTTGCAAATCTTCAGGAATCTCACATGACTCATGAGAGAGAAGATTTCTCACTTTCAAGGCTTATTTTTAAAATGTGCTTCCTACAATTCTGTCTGGCATATGGGTTATGCCTCACAGTCAGGTTGCAGGATGGGAAAAACATTATGGGAAGGAATGCTACCCATAGCAATTGCCAGTGGGTAGACTGCTTGCAAGCATGTCTCCTATTACTTGTAGTGCACTCACAGTCAGTTTGTGGCATTGCCTTAGTCAGTTAACAAAATAATTTATCTAGTGCTCAACTCCATATCACCGTACAGCAACCTATGATCATGGACGGAATATACAAAAATGGTTGAGAGCCTTCTATTGTAATTATGTCACATTGATACTAAGAATCCCAGTGATTGTAGAGGACAAATATGTTTTGCATTAGCAAAATTGTTTCTTAGCTTCTCGTTAGCAGAGATAGTTCTTGTATATATTTATTAATGTTGTTACTTGGATCAATGCTCAGAGATATGTAAAGTATTAGTAGGTTGTGAGCCATTTTGCAACAACATCAATATTGTCAATGACTTTCTTGTCTTTGATATGTGAGAACAATGCTGGCATGCATGTTAACCTATAATGATTAGGCAATGTAAAGTTATATATGCTACATGCTTGGTCCATGTCCAGATGATGGACGGAAAGCTGTACAAATCAAACATTCACCCCATGTCATAGAACTGGGTTAAATCCATTGCATTTGTGCTTGCCATGCCATTCCACTTTGGACTCAGCCATATGCAAATCAGTTGTGACCTTGCTTCCCATGGGAACAGTCCAGCCCGAACTGCCAGACCAGTTAATCCCTGGAACAAAAACAAGCATCCTAAGACTTTTTTCGGAGTATAACCCCTCAGTCAGGCTAGCTTGAATCCGGTGGCATGGTGAGCATGGGATCCACGTCTGGGCATACCCTTCCAACTAAGGGCAACAAATACAAAAAGAACAAATGACGCGTGGAATGCTGAACAAATCAAACATTCACCCCCATTCACAGATCTGGGTTAAATCCATTGTTTTTTTGCTCGCCATGCTATTCCACTTTGGACCCAGCCATATGTAAATTAGTCTGGACCCTGCTCCCCATTGGAACAGTCCAGCCCGAACTGCCAGGCCAGGTCCTCCCTGGACCAGAAACAAGCATCCTAGGACCTAGTTTGGGCTACCACCCCTCATCTGCTAGGTTAGGTTGAACCCACTAGCAAAGTGACCTCAGGACCCACGTCTGGGAATAGCCTTCCCACTTAGGGCGACAAATGCAAAAAGAACAGATGATGGACAGAATGTTTAGTCTTGCAACGCCTTTCACACCATTATGATCAATAACTGCAGTCCAGCGGGTTGAATTGTGATGAAGCAAGACTCCAAACATTATTAAATGAATGCTTGGTAGTGCAATTTGGTGTCCCAAGTAACACAGAATGAATTGGCAAAAGCTCACAAGGTCCATCCAGGTTTCCATTTTCTAGCAAGATGTGCCTGCTGCAACACCTAAACCATATTTGGTGATAGAGAAGTATGCTACCTCTGTAATACAAATATGTGTCTCTGTAGAGCAAACGGCCCACAGGGTAATTTGTTCTAGTGGCGCAAATAGGGTAGAGTAGTCTTGGAACCAGGTAGTATAAATCCATGTAAGTTAGAAGCATCTCTAGGGACCTCTGATGTAATTGCAGGTACAAACTCAAAGAGCAGTGATGTAAGCACTCTGTCACCTTGCCTGACCAAGGAATCCCTCAACGTTGAAAGCATCTCCGCCTCAAGGTTAGACCCTTGATGTGAATCAATTGAAAAGTGTAGTTTGAAGCAAAATCAACAAATCATGCATCTGAAGGTACAATCACTCGACCCTTCACACAGAAGCCATGGAAGCATCATAAGCAGCTGCTCACACATCTCCAAGGTGGAGCATCAGAGTAATACTTACTTCTGTCTAGAGGACTTTGTAAAAGTTAGTTCTCTTGTGCCTCATGGAAACTAAGTATAATTATGTTTTTTTCTTCCTCATTTCATGTTTTATCATATGTTATGGCGGCTGAACTTATGCAAATGAAAAGTGCATCTAGAAATAGTAGCCACAGAAGAGATGCTTGCCTGACCTCATCCATTATATGGAAATGGTGTGGAAAGCATTGCTCTGTAGTGTAAAGCACAGTAGAAGGGAGATACCATTTAGTGGCAGGCTTGTGCAGGAGGAGTGCAGCACTCTTCGAGCTATTTAAAAAAAAGGGCTGCATATGAAGCTCATTAGTTTGTTTTATGTTTCACTCACTGCAGCTTCTGGCCAATATGGTGCAATAGATAACCTTGTCTAAGTCTTGCTTGACAGCACAGCTTTCTGCAAGAGCCTATTACTTTCAAGTATATCATGGTGTTTGGCTCATCTCAGAGGAGTATGACTATCTCACCACATTCTGTTGAATTTAGATGTATAATTTCTCCTGAAATGGATTGTCTGGTTTGCCATGCACGAGGGACAGTTTTAGATCTCAAAAGTACACTGAATCATCACACATTCAATTCTTTGTCATAGCTATAATGTAATGTATACCAAATGCATTCTCGGTGCTCATCATAAATTAACAGCAAAGCAAGCCATGTATCAGACATCTCCATTTGCCTTATGTCAGAAGTGTGTATTTCGCTCAGCCTTATTTTTACTGCAATCTGGTTGTTTTACTGCATCAATGTTTAAGAAAGAAAATAGTATCGGAGCATAAACCAAGCTTTGCAGCAGTGGTCCTACTGACAAAGTGCAGCTTGAAATCCCTTGCAACAATTGTGCCAACTACTAGAAACAGGAAAGGCAATTGTGGAGAGGTTATGCAAGGTCTGCCCAAATAGTGTTTTTAATGTTAATACTGTATTTCAAATTAACAAACATTTTGTGCTCGGTTTGCATCACAAAATGTGTTACAAATATGACGCATACAGTTGCGAGATTTTTTTTATTTGTTGGAAAGTTACCTGAAAGAAACTAAAAGCAGCTTAGTGCACTGCTTGGGGTCACTCTGTGTTAAGGGGGCATTTCATGGGTGATATATAGGCATTCTCATACAACCAGTCATGGTTTTTAATGCAAAACTTTATCTACAAACAGTAGTAGACAGCGGTTTGGGGCAAAACATATGCCACTTGAAAGCAGGCAGTAAAACGGAGAAATGCTTATAATTCTCCTAACTTTTCCCACTTTGCATGTGTGCTGCACTGTATAGCAGACATTTGGGTGCCGATTCCGATCCGGTAAAAATAATTTGCGTACGACCCGTATCCGTATTTGTTTACGTACGAGTCGTCCAAGTACCGTACAAACTGGGAAGTACTAGTCGTCCGTGAAAAAAAACTACGAATAGCGTCGGGAAAAGTCTACGAGAGTGCGTCGGAAAGGGTTCACGTCCGAATATCATCGGGAAAAGTGTACGAAAGTGATCCGGACAGTTTCACATGCAAATCGTAAAACACAAGTCCGAGCGCGCAAGTACGATCCCGACCGTCCATCCGAATACACAATCGCACGTAAAAAGGCCCATACTGAGCCAACGCTGGTGCACACATGTACACGGGTAAACTCATGCCCGTGTACGAGCCGTACAGCCCCCCACCCCCAAATATGTCAGCACCGTACACCACCCTGTCCGCACTGTACCCCAGTCCCGCAACTGTACGCGCCGTATCCCCCCATGTACGTGCCATACCCCCATGTACACGCCTTACCCCCCCTGTCCGCACTGTACCCCAGCCCCACACCTGTACGCGCCGTACCCCAGCCCCACACCTGTACGCGCCGTACCCCCCCATGTACGTGCCGTACCCCCCCTGTAGGCGCATCACCACCGCATGTACGCGCCGTACCCCAGGGCTGCATGTGTACGCACCGTACCCCCAATGCATGTACACGCCTCACCCCCCCATGTACGTGCTGCACCCCCGCATGTACGCGCCGTACCCCAGGGCCGCACGTATATGCACCATACCCCCACCCCATGTACGCGCCTTACCCCCATGTATGCGCCGCACCCCCGCATGTACGCGCCGTACCTCAGGGCCACACCTGTATGCACCGTACCCCCACCGCATGTACGTGCCCTCCCCCATGTACGCGCCTTCCCCCATGTACGTGCCGTACCTCCGCATGTACGCACCGTACCACAGCCCCGCACGTGTACGCACCGAACCCCCACCGCATGTACACGCCGCACTCCAACACCGTACGCCAGCACCCTCACCCAGCATCGCGTATGTACGGATCGTACCTACGCGAAAATGACTGTTACAGAACCAGAACACTGTAAAACAGCACAAGGAGGGTCAATTCGACTCGCACAACACCACAAAACACGTCTACATGACAAAATACATCTCAATGACTGACCTGGCACATCCAAGCAGGCAAACAGAGGCCTCAAATCACAACCACCACTTATAACACACCCACCAAAATTCAAACACAGCCACACCCAAAATGGACCAAGAAAAACGGCCCACACACACAACCCATGAGCCATTGCAACAGACCCACTGCTGCCAGACCCCACTGAGAAACAACTCCACAGAGAAACTACTCCACATCACTCATACCTCCACTACACCTTCACTCACACACCTTCACACAACCTCATCCACAAACATCCCCCTCTTCACATTCACACACACACCGTCACATTCACACCCACACACCCACAACCATCCACACCCATACCCACACCCCACACCATGCCCACAGACAAGAATCCAAAGTTCACAACGGCGGAGCTGGACCTCCTTGTCAACGAAGTCATCAGAGTCGAGATACAGCTGTTTGGAACATTGGTCAGACAGACCAGCATATCTGCAAAATCTGCCATGTGGCAGAGGATTGTCGACAAGGTGAATGCTGTTGCGCCCATCGGAAGGACCAGGCATGAATGCCAAGCCAGGTGGTACGATCTGCACAGGGCGGTCAAGAGGAAAATGAATGAAGAATATGCCCAGACTAACATCACTGGAGGTGGGCCGCCCCGCAGACCCGTACACTACCATCCCTGGGAGGAGATGGTGATGGCCCTGCTACCGCCGGTGGGAGTACACGGAGTCGAAGGAGTCGCAGAGCCTGGTGAGTACACAAACAACTTACGTAACATGGGGGCAATGGGGTCCACACCACATACACACCAAATGCACCTAACGTCCCCCAAGCACTCACCGCAAACAACCACACTCAAAAACCACGCTGATGCCACTAACGTCACCATGCACCCTTCACAAATCAAGGCAAGGCCATGTCCAAGCCTACAACAACCACAAACACAAGACTGGATGTCTGGGAGGCTGGGAGGCTGGAAGGGTGGGCCCCACACAACACATTGTGGAAATGAGACGCAGACACCAATGCCCTCAGCCCATATGGCATTGGTACATGACCATGCACAATGCACAGGGACTGGCAAAGTACTGACAAGGTAGATGACACTTGGCCCTGGTGTATGCAGCACAAGGCCCTCCTGGGACCACTGTACACTCAAACAACAACTTCACAAGCACAGGTATCTAGCACAGGAACTCACACTCACTATCATGCCAGCATGCACCATGAGGGGACAGACACATCACCTGGGAGACCCAATGAAAAATCACACTACACACAACAGCAGGCCCGGTCACAACCCCCCCCCCCCTAACACATGCACACAAACCCAGGGCAGGCAACGGATTTACACACTCCCACAATGGACATGTGACACAACAAGACCGATCCAGAGCCAAATAAGCATCAGAGCAAACAATCTACAGGTCAAACACTCAGGAGAACATCTCAATCTGTCCCCCGCAACATACCCATCCCCACGTGGACATTGAGAGGAATGCTCGGCACATCCAACTACCTGGAGGAAATGTGTCAACTTGAATATGTATGAAACATAGATGTCGCATGAAACACCATTAACATTGTCTCTCTCTCACACACAGGGCAACGTCGTCGATCTCCCCCCAACACTGGGGGGGGAAGAATCACAGTCCCAGGCACCGTGTGAAGACGATCCCACCGGCAGCGATGACTCTCACCACTCCGTGGATGACCCCGACCAACCTGGACCCTCTGGTGCCCAAGCCCCTGCAGCACCTGCGTCAGGTACATCTGTGCCAACCACCACCCCCATTCCTGCCACATCCCAGGACACACCCAGGAGCCCTACTCACACTGAACAACAGAGCCAGTCTGACCAGGAGGGACAAGGTTCTCCGGGCACCCAGGAGGAGGCAGGCAACCCTGCAAATGCCATCCTTCAGGGTTCCTGTAGACCCGATGTGCCCACAAGGGCAGGCCAGGCTCAAGTGGGCAGGGGTGGTGGGAGTGGAGGCAGGCGAGGCGCGAACCTGACCAGCCAGCTCAGGACCCCGGTATGTCACACATACGCAACATCCTGGACTCATAACGGCGTGACACCAGAGTCATCAACCAGGTCGTGTCAAGACTCTCAGAGATGCAGGGGACCCTCGATGACATTAAGAACCTGCAGGTCGAGCATCATGCCAGTCATCAACAACACCAAGGACGGATGGAGACAAGACTGGCTGAGCTCCTGGCGGTGCACAGGGACGTGAGCCAATCACTCCGTCAGATCGCCCAAAGCCTGGCAATCCCTCCCTGTGCCACCAGGCATAGACCAGCACCAGACACAGGGAGGGAGGAGGAGGAGGATTCATCTGACGGAGCGTCCCCAGCATCGTCAAGGCCTGCATCTGAGGGTCCCCGGAGGAAGGTGGGTCGTCCATGGAAAAGACCGTGAGAGTCAGCGGACCATCCCCATCTCCCAGGTCACCTGGCCTGGCACCTGGTCCTCCGGCGCAACAGCAGCACCTCATCCAATGACATTCTCTGCCACATGGACTTGCTGGTCACAGTCTGACCAATGATGACCAACACTGTGGTCTGGACTCTGATGACTTCCAATGCCAAGGATACCATCTCCCCCTGTGAACTTTGGATTCTATTCCCCCGGTACAGCACCCAATTGTATCTACCAAACCACTTACCCCACCGTAAATAAATATTTCACTTTGGACATGAGACGTTCCTGTCATTTTGCATCATTCAACGACATATGTGTGTGGAAATGTCAAACTATGGCTGAGTGTTGAACCAACTCCAGCCATCCATACCCTGGGATCAGAGTCTAGTACAGGACACACATGGGTCACAAGGTATCCTTCAATGTAGGCATGGAGCACAACACTCACCTGTGATGGCCTCTGGCTGCTGAGGGGGGGCTTGCTAAACTGTGCGGAGAGACCTATTTGGGAGATCATCATCAAGGCGTAGAGGTCATGGCTCATGTGGAGGTTCCCGGGGAGGGAGTCCCAGGTATGTGTGGCCAGGTGGGATAACAATGTCCTGTATGCCGGAGTACGGTGGATGTGAAGAACGGTGGCCAGGGCAAGGTTGGATGAACGGAGATGGCCCAACGGGATCTAGGATGACAGACGTACAAGGTTGGTTGGGGTTGGGGTTGTGGACTGCCTCCTGAGTGTGGGTGGGGAGTGTGGAGGTCACCCTGCAGCAGACAGTGATCCATTGCAGCTATCCATGGTGGACGGTGAGGTGGCTGGGGCGCAGGCTGTTGAATCTGAGGTGTGCAGATGCACCCTGGAAGTGGACCAGTTTCCTGGGAGTTTGGATGTACTTGCTCCGTAGAGGGCAGGGCAGTATTTGACACGGATGTTGTCATGGACCTGGGGGATGGTCTGTCTTTTCTGGGAGTGGATCTATCTGTGGATCATGTTCATAATGCAGAGGGCGTTGCAGCATGAGGTACAGATGCTGTGGACTAGCATGGCATATGTGAGCGAGCCAAACATGATGCACACCATCTTGTGTGTGTGGTACTGGGTGCTTGTGCAGGGCTATTGCGGGTGGGGCACAGGCACTTGACCCAGCTGGAAGGGGACAATCCTCAGATGTTCACCTCAGTCCTGTACAAGTCCAGCCTCAGGGTGCTTGTGTGCAGCCATCCATCAATAGATCTCATGCATACTTGAATGACGGAACTGCCAATGTCTGTGTCTTTGTTGAGGGTGAGGAGCACCTGGCTGTCAATGGCATACGAGCTGATGATGAGGTGATCTGCACATGTGATGGTAGAGAGGGGGGTCCTGGACACTCTGTAGATTGACATGCTGAGAGATGATACCTGTGCCATGTCCCAGACAATGACATCATACTACATGCTGAAGCCTTGAGTCCCACTCCCATGCCCTTGCTGGGCCACAGAGCCGGTGGGGAGGATTAGGGACGTGACCTGGTTGGTGTGACAGGGCCTGGAAGGCGGGGCAGCGCAGTGTAGGCAGTTGGAGTTGCACACTCAGCATACAAAGGTGTCGTGTGTGTGCCCAGGGTATGTCTGACAGCAGGCGTTAGATGTGCGGATGGACATAGCTCGGAGTGTGGCTGATACATCAGACTGTAGTGTGATGTGGGTAATGCAAGGACAGGATGGTGGTGCAATGTGCACCTTGCATGTGCTGATGGTCCAGCCTTTGACAACGCGTGGCAGCAACAGTGGCATAGACAAGCTGAGGACAGCAAAATGAATGGGTGGAGGGAGGAAGTGAGGAGCATCCTGGAGGCGTGTGTGTTGCCAAATCTGGATACTCTGTTGGCCCTTGCTGCAGGGGCTGCAGCAGCAGGCGGCATCTCCTCGCAAAATGACAGAATTTGCACACATAGACTAGGATGTCAGAAGGACAACTGCAACAGGCGCGTGTGTAAAGTAAGGAGTGTCCAGTGTCACATGGCACACCCAGAGACAATGCATGCACAATCCCAAAAGAAGCATGACACCGGATCAGGAAACTGAAGGCCGACCTGCGCACAGGAGACACACCCTCAGCAGATGTTGGTGGCCCATTTTGCGGACCAACATGCCAAAAAACATACACGACCATGTACTTCATGCCCAATAGGGAGCCTAACCCATGAGCAACTGCATGCATGTTGCTAAACTACACATGGACTCCTATGCATAATCTTCCACAACTATGCCAGATATGCCGCATGCAAAGTGGCAAGAGACTTGCATTGACAGAGATGAGGCACCTTGGAGTGTGACAAACACCTTTATTACTCAGCCGCACACTAAGGGAAATGCAGCAATTGGAACAGACTCACAGGTCATTTGGCTGACCATGTGTGACCTACACCGGACACCCCCTTCAACACACAGATGTGTAAATACTACTGAGCTGGCACACAAGTGAAGGGGTTGAGCATAACACCCCTTGCTGCACACGGAGAGTCTACAATTCCCCATTGAGCCTCATATGGGGATGTCCCACACTATGTCCACCATTAGCATCCCGTATGTTCCTTGGAGCCGTTATACACACATTGATGCCTCCATCAGAATCCACACACCATTACAGATGACTGCCAGGAAGGGTGACAATCAATTCATGGGAGCCATGCAACACGTCATGTGGCCCATGGTGAGTCGACATGTATGCATGGTAACACAACATACACAGGAGCAGTCCCCACATATCACAAACACGTACCACCCCCAAAATGCCTTGATGCACTCCTTACCCCAAATTACTTGTCACCATGTCTGTGCATGTAACTCTGATCCAGCACACGTTGCAATACTCATGAGGAATAGCAGGAGGGCAATGATGACATGAGCAGACGACAGCCGCAAGAACCTGGGGAGGACAGACACACAACAAGTCAGCGAAGAGCCAGTAATCCGCAGACATGTACATGTACTCTACAGGAATGATGTTGTCACCATGCCCTTAACAAATTTAGTGTCCCAGCTAATATGTGTGGAATGACATCATCACTTGAATGACACATCAGAACACACCTCCAAGTCACTTAGCACAAAGTCAGCTCGCCACACACACATTGCAACACATGCCACACAAGGCTCAAAGCGTGCATACTCAGACACAGGGACTCACCATTATGAGAAGAAGTTGCGGATAAGCTGACTCCGGTTGTCCTCATCCTCATCCTCATCCTCACTTGCCCCGTGCCCTAGCCCTTCATCCTCCACGGGTGGATGATCCTGCTCATCCGGATCAAGGATGAGTGGCACGGCCTTCTCCACTGCCATGTTGTGCAGCATGCAGCACACAAAAAAGATTTTGCAGACCTTCACTGGGGCATATGGGAGTGCGACGCCGGTCTTGTGGAGGCACCGGAATCTGCTCTTCAGGAGTCCAAACGTTCACTCAATCACGCGCCTCGTCTGCCCATGGGTGTCGTTGTATAGGTGTTCTGCGGCTGTTCTGGGGTTGCGGAGAGGCGTCATCAGCCATGGCATGTTGGGATAGCCAGAGTCCCCTACATGGAAACATCATGTGAAGAAGTGGGTCAGGAGATGCCGTAAGATACAAAGATAGCGCTGAACACAGGACTAACAGAGAATACCCACCAACAAGACATGCTCGTTCCGCGTGCAGCTGCAGCATCATTTCTGGCACCCTGCTACGCCTCATGATGTATGCATCGTGTGCGGACCCTGGAAAACGTGCACAGACATGGGAAATCAGCATGTTAGCAAGACACACCACAAGGGCATTAATGGAGGGGTAATGTTTACGGTTACGGAAGGCTACCTCCTGTGCCTGTGGTGGTACCAAAGCCACATGTGTCCCATCAATGGCCCCAATTACATGAGGCATCCCTCCCAGGGCATAGAACTCACTCTTGACACCTGTCAACTGCTCACGAGTGGGAAAATGGATGAATTTATCCAGGTGCACAACATGGCTTCTATAACATTATGCAGGACACGGCTGAACATAGACTGGGACATGCCACCGACATCAGCTAGGGTCAATTGAAACGTGCCGGTTGCAAAAAAATGTAGGGCTGCCATCACCTTCACCTTGGGGGTCAGAGCTGTAGGATACCTGTGTTGTGGTTGGAGGTGTGGTGCAAGCCGGCGGGTCAAGTCCTCTATCAACTCTTGCGAGAATCTGTATCTGTGTATGCAGTCATTTTCACTCATGGCATCCAGGTCTGGCATTCGTCTGGGGAGAGGCGGTACCCTGCAGAGATTTGGAAGGAATAACAAAGAGTGAGTACATTACCACACCAATGTCACTGAGGTGAGCACATGGTCAACAGCTAATACACATCTGCTTAATACAGAGTCTGTGCTGTGCAATACATCCAGGACACGTGGGCCAGCCAGGTGATACTCCTACGAACAGCCAGCCACAATAGTTGCATGGCAATGTTGACGTGACATGCCATGAAATAGCTGTTGGACAGTGTAAGTGACAAGACAGACACATTACATGAGTGATAGACATCCACATATCAGCATTAGAGGATGTCATCTCATACAGACAGCTGGCGGGAGTCTAGACGCACAGGTCACATGTTATCTGTAAATGGACAGATGACACACATTTCCTTTAAGGGGTCCATGTCAAAAACTTATGTCACAGACATTGAGACAACGCAGACATTGCCTCATGTCAGGAAGTCATTTGCGAACCATCGTGACACATGTAACGTGTGAGTCCACATGTGGCATGGTGTGCGTATATGTGTGTCATGCACAAATGCACACATACACATGTTGGATGCTGCAACAGCAGATGGAGTTGACAGAACATCAGTGGAAAGCTCATGGGAACACATGACACACACATGACATAGTCACATCGTGGCACACTGGGAGTCACATGTCAGGTGTAATTATCCGTGTACCTGGCATCAGGGGACAGTGGCGGGTGTTGCAGACTGTGCCATACCAGTGATGCAGTGCTTGACACGTGTGTCACACATGCACACATGTGCAAAGTGTGAAGGGGAAGTGTGCCACGTAGTGCCCCATCACACATGACATGTGTAAACAGCTCATCACACATCTATTGTGCCAAAACATGAGGAGACATGTGCCACATCACTGCCTGACACACCTAGGCCCTGCACATGAAGGACTGCACTGACAATGACTTGATGTACAGCCTTGTGCGAGTCTGACACCTCCATTCCTTTCGTGTGCGCCTCCTATCACCAGTGTAAGCAGTGAAACGCAGTACACACGCTCTGAGGGTGTGTGTAGGGCCCGTACTCATGCGTGTACAGGCCATACACGAGTGAGTACGTCCCTATCACTATCGTTGGGGGTACCGTAGGCCCCAGTGATAGGCACGTACTCACGCGTGTACGGCCCGTACACGCGTGAGTACGTCCCTATCACTATGGTTGGGGGTACCGTAGGGCCTAGTGATACGACACGTACTCACGCTTGTACGGCCCGTACACGCGTGTGTACGTGCCTATCACTGGGGCCTACGGTACCCCCAACGATAGTGATAGGCACGTATTCACGCGTGTACGGGCCGTACACGTGTGAGTACGTGCCTATCACTGGGGCCTACGGTACCCCCAACGATAGTGATAGGGACGTACTCACGTGTGTACGGCCCATACACGCGTGAGTACGTGCCTATCACTGGGGCCTACAGTACCCCCAATGATAGTGATAGGCACGTACTCACGCATGTACGGGCCGTACACGCGTGATTACGTGCCTATCACTGGGGCCTACGGTACCCCCAACGATAGTGATAGGGACGTACTCACGCGTGTACGGCCCATACACGTGTGAGTACGTGCCTATCACTATCATTGGGGGTACCGTAGGGCATAGTGATGCGGGCCGTACACGCGTGAGTACGGCCCGTATCACTGTAGTGATGGTGCCCTAGGGGTACGTGTGAAAAGCGCCGTACCTGTGTGGGGATTTAAAGAATTACAATGGGGACACATGAGGGACAAGTATTATGGCCTAAATGCATGCTGGTTGTCATGGATACCGAGTTTCAAGTTCAAAATTTTACACCATGTGATCTGGAAAAATCAGTTGGCCACATTTAACAATGTTGCAAAGTGGTTGTTGACTTGACATGATGCTGCTAAATCGAAAGTTGCAAAGGCTGTCACTGGTGTATGCTTAAAGGGATTGGAGGAAACGTAGGATGCAAATGAGTCTGACCAATCACTCTGTACTCCTGTATATGAAATAGGCCAGCAAGGCAGATATAAGGCAGGCAGAACCCATGAGAGGGCACTTGCCTGCACAACATGTCAGTCGATACCACTGCTGCTGTATTGTCTCCCTATGGCACCATGTCAAGGACTGTGGAGAGGGCCCAGCCTTTCACCCAGGAGGAGAACGAAGCCCTGCTGGATGTGATCCTCCCACAGTACCCCATGCTGTATGGTCAAAAAGGGGAGCAGGTGAGTGCTGACTCCAGTACCTTTGCCTGTGCACCTTTATTGTGTCTGTCACTTCTGGCCTTGTGGCAAGGTGTGACAGACATGCAATGTTGGGTGGAGTGGGTCCCAGGGGGGGGGGGATGGCTTATGTCTCTCATGCAGGGCTTGATGTAGTTCATGTGTGCACTCCTCACTTGCATTGTGCTTACTGTGACATTCACTGCATAGTGCATGGCACATTCCGCCAGTCAAATCCTCTTGGGCATTCTTGTTCTATTGTCCTGCGGTGATTCAGTGGTCACCCCGGTGTGACAGGTGACTGCATCTACAGATGTGTGTGAGAGTTGAGTGGAGCTGTGGTGAGAGTGGTGAGAGTGTCCAAATGATGTGTACGCCCCCTGGACATTGATGTGTGTGAATGTTTCTTGTCATGTGGATGAGTGTCTATGTGGAGTGTTGCACCACAGCTGCATGGAGGAGGCAACTGCTCAATCCATCTGATGTGTGAAGTAAGCCGTGCTGTGTGTCTGACTTGCTGAGCTAGCCCCACACCTGTGACCCCCCCTGGCAAGTGGCACATGTGCAGAGTGAGGTTTGCATCCGCTGTTGCCAATGGCAGGTGATTGATGTGTGCCTGTGTGTGTCTGTGTACTCTGCTGATGTTTCGTCAGTGGCCTGGCGCATGTGACTGCTTTGCGTTGCTGTCCATCAGCCTTGTGTTGCTTGGGATGCACAGTGTGTGCCATGATCAGGGATTGGTTCGCACCCCTCATGCCACCTGTGTACTTACTATGCCATGTAGTGCATTGCTGCGTCCCCAGTGGAAAAAGTCCCTATGACTAAGGTGCTATTACTTGCCAGCATACTATGTCCTGTTCTACAAATCTAAGATGTTCAACTGTGTGTCTCTGTGACATGGTGCAGGTGTAGTGATGTTGTCCCACTTTGTCATCCATACAGGTATCCCACTACCACAAGGGGAAGATCTGGAAGGACGCCATCAAGGCCGTGCAATCGGCAGAGGGTCGCAGTCGGCGCCTGCCACAAGTGAGGAAGAGATGGCAGGACATCCGGTGCTGGACCCGGAGGATCACCCGGATCATGCTGAAGGAGGAGGCTCCTCGCAAGCATGGCGGGCACCGGCACCTGACCCACCAGATGCTGCGTGTCTTGGCAGTGGTCTTCCCTGACCTGGATAGGCAGATACAGGAGTTACAGCAGCAGGAAGGGCGTAGGTATATGTGTCTTTGTTGTGTGTTCACCAGCTTTTGTTGCTGCTCAGTCGCCTGGAGACACTGCCAGGGTATATATGTGCAGTGCATATCCAGTTCCCCCACAGTCAACCTGTGCTGTTCTCCCTCCCTTCCCCTCCTTGACATGTGTTACCTGGTCTGTGTGTGATCACTATTGCACATGGTCATCTAGGTTGCCAGTTTATCAAGGTGCACATTGCTTTCAGCATCATGTGTGGGGGTGGTCTGCCTGTGCCCTGTCCTGTACAGTCATTAGGGGGTGCATATTTGTTGCCACTGATGCTGAGTCCCAACATAGGAGTGTGAGGTTTCAAATGAACAGACTTGCTGCATGCATTACCAATGTTGTGGCCTCAGACATGATGCGCATGAGTGGGATATATGCATAGTGCCGGGACGGTTGCTCCTGTAACAGTCAGCTCATTCCAGGACCATGGAGCAGTGTGCACACTACAGTCCCCTGTCACAGCCTGCCCTCCTACTCATGTGTGTCATCCAACACTGTGCACATTCACTGTGGGTTCATAATGGCTCTGCCTCTGTGGCATTATTCCCTGGCCTGGGTAGTAGTTTTCACATGTGTGATACATTTGCCCACTGGACAGGGATACAGCAGTTTGCTTGTGCATACACACACTGGGCAGTGCCTGTGTGGCTATTCACAACAATCTGTTGATGTTTGTTTGTGACCAATATGTTTTGGCAGCCCTACAAGGTGATGTCGTGTTATTGTAACCCTGAATAAGAGCTCTCACTTCTTGATTGGTATCAGTCACATTGACTCAGGTATGGGTGGGTGTACGTGGGAGGGGCGTACATGTTCAACCCTGATGTTTCATTGCCAGTTCTGACTTGTGTGTGATGATTCGCAGTACAGGAAGTCATCGTGCAGTGCCCCCGTGATGTTGGCCAGTGCTTGCTGTTGGTGCTTCATTGCCTTTGTCAGTTCTTGGCAATCATGTATCCTGCTTGGACATTGTTGGCACCTGTGTGTGGTTCAGATGCTACACAGTTGTGACTTTGTGTGCTGACATCTGTGGGTACATTCTGGCTTGCCATGAGGGGGAACCCACAGTACAGCTAGGCCTTTTTGCTAAACAATTGCAGGCCCATTAGCTTATGCTTTGTCCTGGGTGTGGACATGTGTGCCACTCCAGATGACAGTCAGTAGGTCATATGTGTAGCCAACTGTATGATCAGGTGACAGATAGCCATGTGACAAATTACATTATTCAAGTTGTTACTCTGGGAAAATGTCCCTTGGCACTCACTACACCTGTCAACAAGTCTCAATGTTTCATATGCTTGACCTTGTTGTTTGGTTGTGAAGGACAATGATGTGCCTGCATGACAGATGTCTCCCAGGGAAGTGCACAAGACACCACCTTTACACTTTCCAGGGACACGCTGGCACATTTTAAAGTAATGCACAGTTTGGACAACACTTGTTTGGAGTTCATACATATACATGTTCCCACAGTGTGCTAGCATTTGGGTTAGTCCATGGTTGTTGCTGATACAAAATTACGGGAGTCAAGTCATCCAGCCACCCTGGTGCCATGTATATGTACTTACTGCTACGCCATTTCTTCCTAACAGTGGCTGATTTGAATAAGTCTGGCAGCTCAGACAATGACTGTGTACATGTAGTTTGGTGTGCACCTCCTTGTGTTACTTCTGCTATACAGACACATGTGTGTTGTGTTCACAGAGTGCCACATTCACACATGCTAGACATGTCCATTTTGTAAAGGGTTGTGATTCTCCAGGAGTCACAATGTATTTCTTTGGGGTGTCAAAAGTACTCACAGGTCTCTGAGTGTGGGGACACCTTCTGCATTAGCATGTGGTATTTGGCCTTGGGTGCAACAATACTGTTTGTTTCCCAGTGAGCAAGAGGTGGCATGCCTTCATAGTCTTGCTGTGCTCAACTGATCCCAGGCACTAGCTTCTCATGATCTTGTGAATTCAAGTTATTTGCTGTTGTGTCCTAATTTTCATTGTTTGCAAGTGGCATGGTGTGTCAACCAACTGGGGAGTGCAGGGCTTACATATGTGGGGAGTATCCTAGATGTTACTCCTGATGCCTTTCCTGATATGCACTGTTGCCTATTTTGTTTGGACTCATGTGTCAGATGTATACAGGTGACTGATTTTGTCCTGTCTCTTCACCTTGCCCACAGCATCATCGGAGGACACCGAGGGAGACACCGGCATGGACGTGGTGGAGGGATCGAGCACTGGTGCCACCACTGCTGATGAGTCGGCGGAACCAAGTGGCACGGAGGGCGAGGGGAGTGTGGCGGAGGACCTGCCCAGTACCAACATAGACTACGAGGCAGACGGGTCCGAGGCTGAGCTCCCAGAGGGGGCGGAGGCTGCTCCCAGAGCTGAAAGCAGCAGTACATCTCTCGCCGCTCCCTCCATTCCCATCACCGCCCTCCCACTTGCTCGGGTCCCTTCTGTCCGTGCTAGGCCACACCGTGTCTCCTTCGTGCCAGGCACCGCACCCCCTGCCCCTGTCTCCCCTGCTGCCCTCACTGCAGAGTCTGTGGACATTCAGCGGCAGTTGCAAGTTGGGCAGACATCCATCCTGACTGTCCTCCATGGCCACACCAGACTGCTGACCCAGATGGTGTCGTACATGGAGGGCATGTCATCAGCGATGTCTGACCAACGGATGTGTCTGAGGTCCCTGGACTCGTCACTGACGGCAGTAGCGAGTCACCTGCAGCGCTGCCTCCCACCCCCTACCCCTGGCCCATCCACAAGTCCAACACCCATGCCTGTCCCGAGCACACCCAGACATCCACACACACACGCACCCCACCAGACACAAGCAGCACACCATCACGTAAGGGCAAGCTCACACCTCCTGACACGCACACTCAGGGGGTAGCAGGCACACCCACTGGGTCTGGGGCACACAGGCAGGCACGCAGCCACAGTCCTCATCCACATGACTCACTCCCCAGTCCCTCCGATGTCACTCCCCTTGGCTCCCCTGCCCCAGATTCGGAGAAGGAGGCCTACTTTGCTGGGCTGGGCCTCAGCCCCACTAGTTCACCTGGACGCAAACGGTCAAGGCACTCCACGGGTAGGGGAGTTAAGTCCCCCAGCCCGTCCACCACCTCCCCCAGTAGCGCTGCAACCCATCCCTCTGACCACCCCCCCTCCTTGGGGCCTGTTGTTTCTCCGGGTGCAGGGGAGACGCTTGAAGAACCGGCAGAAGTGTGCAGTGCTGAGCTCGCCTCCACCTTTGGCGCTGCCCCACCCCCTGTGGTGGAGTCGTCCGTCCCTGCACCCACCACACCTACCCTTCCCCCTCCTGTCCCTGCGGTGCCTGGTCCTTCCCCACATGATGCCCCCCCCCCCCAGTCGACGAAACACTCTTGTGATGTGCAGGCAAGCTAGTGGAGACACATGGCCATGTGTCCCCCCCCAAGGACTGCTGATATGTTCTGGCCATTGGCCTTTTTGGATAGTCTCGTTTACACATTATTATTTTCATGCTGAATAAAGCATTTTCTTTTTCTTTGGAAAAGTCTTGCATTTCAGGTATTGATGTTGACGCTGATGCTACAGGAGTTGGGATTGTGGGCATGTGTTATGTTTCAGGGATATGTTGTGGTCTGGTGCTCATGGGGTGGAACCTGGTATCTGCGTGCCATCACGTGATCTCTGCAAAGATTCTTTGTCGTGTATGCTCTTTGTGTTTGGAGACATTGTCCCAAGGGGTGTTCCTTCCTCTGTGGCACCTGACATCTCCCCTGCAGAGAGTTGGTGATGGATCCCTTCAACTCTGGGCATGCCTGCTCAGCAATGTGTCCGGCTGCATCGTCTGTGCCATCCTTGGTACTCACTGTACTTGTGCATAGACTATTTTGCCATGCCTTCATGGATAAATGGTCCCTTTTCCGCACAATGCATGTGTGTAATCCCAGCCTAGTACACATATGGTACTTGTTCTGCTGGGTATTTGAACACCTGACTCACAATTGTGGGCATTGTATCTGTGGGAACTCCACACTATTCCTTCCATGACAGACAACATCTTGGTGGCTAGCCCAGCACCTGAACATTCCTATCAGTCCTGGAATGTGCGTGACAGTGTGTGTTCTCTTTGGCTCTCTTAGTTTGTTAGGCAGTGACATGACTATACAGTCTTGTGGCATGATCTCAGTGTGTGTACTGTGCTGCATCTGCCATGGGTGGGTATGCATGTGTTATTTGTCCTCACACCCACATGTGGTGTGTCATGCAGTGGGGGTAAGACCTCCTTCCTCCTGGGAGTGGGACAATGCTGTCAGTGATGTGTTGTTATGGCACTATCCTCATTGTCCTAAGTTAGGGATACGTACATTCACCCATGGAGCTGTGGTCATCTGATTATGATGTACACCCCCCCATGTCTCTGTCCACTGCTGGGAGTCCTCTGCACCCACCCCTCACATGTCTGGGAACTGCTGGGAGTGATAGGCACCCACCCCTCATATGTCTGGGCACTGCTGGGAGTGATAGGCACCTACCCCTCATATGTCTGGGCACTGCTGGGAGTTCTCTGCACCCATCCCTCACATGTCTGGTCACTGCTGGGAGTGATAGGCACCCACCCCTCATATGTCTGGCCACTGCTGGGAGTCCTCTGCACCCACCCCTCACATGTCTGGGCACTGCTGGGAGTGATAGGCACCCACCCCTCATATGTCTGGGCACTGCTGGGGGTCCTCTGCACCCACCCCTCATATGTCTGGGCACTGCTGGGAGTCCTCTGCACCCACCCTTCACATGTCTGGGCACTACTGGGAGTGATAGGCACCCACCCCTCGTATGTCTGGGCACTGCTGGGGGTCCTCTGCACCCACCCACCCACCTGCACCCTTGCTGTGGTACACTGCTGTCCTGGCCATACACCACCCCCAATTTACAGCTGATGTGCTGCACCAAGCCGTACACCTACAACCGTGGCGTGTGTACGCCTTGCATCCATCATGTGTTGGGGCTGTAGGGGTATGCGTGTACAGCCCGTACCCAGGCTCTGGGGGCGTGGGTACGGTCCGTACACGGGTACCCCTGCATCACCACTGCAATGGTGGTACGGCCCGTACCCACGCTCCCCAGAGCGTGGGTACGGGCCGTACCACACGTACCCCTACGTCACTGCCACAATGGTGGTACGGCCCGTACCCACGCTCCCCAGAGCGTGGGTACGGGCCGTACACGCGTACCCCTACGTCACCGCCACAATGGTGGTACGGCCCGTGCCCATGCCCCCAGAGCGTGGGTACGGGCCGTACCACACGTACCCCTACGTCACCGCCACAATGGTGGTACGGCCCGTACCCACACTCTGGAAAGCATGGGTACGGGCCGTACCACCATTGCAGTGGTGATGTAGGGGTACGCGTGTACGGCCCGTACCCACGCTCTGGGGAGTGTGGGTACGGTCCATACACGCGTACCCCTACTTCACCACTACAATGGTGGTACGTGCCGTACCCATGCTCTGTGGGTGTGGGTACGGTCCGTACACACATACCCCTACATCACCACTGCAATGGTGGTACGGCCCGTACCCACGCTCTGGAGAGCGTGGGTACGGGTTGTACCACCATTGTGGTGGTGACGGGTACGCGTCCACGTCCACTTCCGTTGTGGCGGGACGTGGGATTGGTGGACACGCCCCCCAAAGTGACCAGACCATGAAGGTAATTAATGTGCTCGATGTATTAGTAATTTGTGGGGTGTGGGTTATGTTTCCTGCCCCTTGCACGCACACCCCCCCCCTTTGCACCTGGGGGTTGTTCTGACCTTCTGCGGCATCTGCGTCGGTTTCTGTACACGAGGTGGTAGGCTATGAGGGCCTGGATGACGTGTAGGTTGGGGTCCATCGCTGCCCGTCGCGTACCGGGGCTCCTTGTTCGCGTCGTCCTCAATTTCCTGGCAGTTTTTAGCTCCCGTAAAAAATGCTGCGTACGGAGTGACGTCGGCACGAATCGTACTTGCTGGTCCGTAGAACGCTGCCTGACTCCGTCCGGACGTCGCGTATGCGCCGTCCAGATTCAGATTTGTATGTATTTTTTTGCCGGTCGGTATTTTTTACGACTCGTACGGAAATGGTAGTTCTGTGCGAATCGTACTTGCGAGTTTGTAAGCTGTTTTTCCCGGGTACGAGTCGGACGGAAAAATCGCTCCGTACGACCATTCGTACCCGGGTTTTACCGGATCGGAATCGGCACCCTAATATGGAAATTATATTAAAGTTTATCTAGGCATAGTATTATTGTAGGAAAGTGGGTTATTAGTAGGTGCAGGTAGGTACATACATACATCTAGTAATAAAACCACAATCACTAATAAGGCCCAGTCAAGTCTCAATAAATTAATCCGTGCTCAACCCATGGTAGCTTGGCAGCTGAGCAATCAGGCTTAATTTAGGAAACAGGAGTGTAAATCACTTAATATCAATAAAAAAGTAAATAAGTAAAAGACACAACACAATAAAAATCCAACACCAATTTATAAATGTGGAGAATATTTACTTCTTTAAAATGACACCAAAATGACAAAGGTCCAATGTAGGAAAACAGAGATATATATTTTTAAAGTTTAAATAAAGAAATGTGCTTTCTACCACCAAAAAGCATAAAGGGACAACTGTGGCTATCTGGTTGCGCTGCACTAGGACAAATATAACATTTCAGACCAACCGCGATGGAACACCTGTCAGATATGATGAGTGGTCAAATTTTTACCACCTGACTTAGTCACTTTTTTGGAGCTTTTTCTCTAAACGACGAACGATCTAGTCTTTGGATCTGAGTTTTGAATCGATGATGACAGCCTTCAGCAGCATAATGCCATGATGAGCCCAGGAGGGGCTTTTTGGTCAACAGTGAGGAGCTCTGGAGCTTTCAAACAGAACAAAACCAGCATGGTCAGGCCGTGTCGTGGTGCGACATCACTGGCTTGACTCATCATCAGTGCCGGTCTTCCTCTGCAGCTTTTTCACAAAACTTTGCCAGAATTCATCTGAATGGTTCCCTGAGGGCCAGAAAGTGTCCAGCAGTACCAGTGAAGGCTTTAGAATCTCTGGTTTGCCTCTCGGGGTCTGGGACTCAATTTCCCACAATGCACCAGGTCAGTCCAGGAAAATGTAGGCCAAGCTGGTCAGCTGGAGTAGCCCTTTCAGTGGATGTTGCAGGTGGCTTCTTCCAGCAATTTTCTACCTGCTAACGCCCGGGTAGTCCACTTCTTATCCTTTAAGACAGGCACACTTGTTCTAGTGTGGAGCCTTGAGAGTGCAGCAGGTGCGATCCTTTTGTGAGCAGTTCTTCTATCGAGTAGTCCAGGGGTCCAGTAGGGCAGTCTTTCTTCTCCAGATATTTCAGGCAAGGATCTGTGGGGCTCCTGCAGATCACCCATATGTATGCTTTATTCTGGGCTGGTTAGAGGGGGCATCCCAACCAATGGGGTTCAAGCTGCTACCCTCTGCTATGAACACTTCCTGGGAACTGTGGCATATTTTCGACTCCGAATGCACAGTTCTCCAAAAATCAAAATGGAGAAATACTCTCCTTGGAATGAAGGTCTGACTAACACAACCCACAGGTGTGGCAAATTGCTCATTGAACTCTTCTTCCAGCTCTCTCCTAATCTAATTAGGGGGCTCCCATCTAGCTGGGCATCATGGAAGTGGGGGACGGCCTAGGCCCTGTGACATCTGGGATTCTACCTTTGAAGTTCAGTTTATACCCCCAGCCCTTTTCCTATCCATGGCTTCTCCAGGAAGCAAATTTCCTCCTGCCAAATAGTTATATTGTTTCAGCCCCAGACCTCTTCACACCTACTCAGGGAGCAGCTTGGCTCAGACTGTCAGAGGCTGGTCATTCAGAGGAGGCTTCTACATGGCTATTTTAGGTAACTTCAGGATAGTACATTCTAAAACTACTTTCCTGCAATAGTTGTAATAAATCTGACCATGGCAAGTTTTTGGATTTGTTGTAACTACTATTTTGATACATTGAATTATTTTGCTAGCTATTTTCAGTCAAGCATTAGACTTTATTAAAGTTTGATAAAGCCTTCCCATGTTAGCCTATGGAGCTAGCAGCACTACAAAGGGGGAGAATGACTTTGGCTGCTTGTCCCCAACCAAGGCATATAAAACATATTTTATAACCCCCCTGCTTTTTATACCAAGGCACCCTATTGGGGTACCTAGGTCAGACCATAGGAGTGACTCAGGTGTAATAAAAATGTTGTTTTAGACTTTGGAAGTACTTTTAATTCCAAATTTGAATTTGGACACAGTTTTATATTAAGACCAAACTGCAAGGCAGAGCTGACTTTACAATGACATCAGACACCACATCACCAGACTCGAGCAGCTGGCGGGGTCATAGGTTTACGGTAACGTGAGTCCAACGCAACCGACACTAACAATTAGTGTGTTCCTACCCTGACCACATTATCTCCACAGCCTAATGGGGTTGTGTGTTCTTGATTTACACGGCACCACACGTTTTTAGGGTGCTGTACGTGTGGCTACCATTGACGCCTCTTAGAGGTTGTGGCCACCACCAAAAAGGTGCAGGTAGCCGTATCCATTGGTCCTGAAGAATTGCCATTTAATTAATATCCAGGCAAGAAACATGTTGACCTTTTTTTATTGTTGTAGCACATATCACTCATACACCTAATGGTGAGAGATGTGCAGATTGCTTTTAATCAGGGTGGTGACCATACTTTATTAAATTAGTTTGAAGTGGATCACCTACCCTGTTTTAGTACACTTACCTTTCACTCCACTTGCACCTACACTAGTTATATCAACTAACTGTTTCCCCACACACCTCACTCACCGGCGTTTGGAAATAAAGATCTCCGATAAGAAGGCCCCCTCGGGGTGCCTGATCGGGCATTGCACCGCCGGCCCGATAAGGAGCAAAGACCCGGTGATGAAGCAAGACACCCGCTTGTTGGGTGTGTGAGGGTCTTCATTTCCAGTAGGAGTACCTTTTACTCCGCTTAACTAGACCGTGTTCACACCATCACCCTGGGACCTAGTGATTCTAACACACACTACATTATTATTAGGAACTGCATACCCTTTTGTTAAAGACCACATCAGTGCACACTGAAGTGCATTAAGTCCACTGGGGTCTCTAAACCTACATGCCCTACCATATATTAGGGACTTACAATTAGGCTGTCTTGGCTAATTAGAATTACACCAATTACCATATACCTTTTAAGGACAGAGACTGGCCCTGTACCTGGTTGGTAGAGCCCCAGGCATATTCAGAGTGAGTAACCGCCAGTATCAGTAAAGAAATATGGGGATGATCAGGGCAAAAAGGATGATTTTCCTACATGCCCCCCTGGATCGTGGGCTAGAGAGATTGTATATGGCCTCCACCAACAAAGTGGCCTTAGTACACCACTGAACTCTGTCCTATCTAGCATTTGCTTCACTTTGATAGTCAAGCCCGTCTGCTGCAGGGCCTGAAGCACTTCCTTTAGGTGGGCCTGAAGCACTTCCTTTAGGTGAGCACAGCAATATCATCAAGATAAGCTGCACTGACTGTTTCCAAACCAGGCAGGACTCTGTTCACCAACCTTTGAAATGGGACATTGGTATTGTTTAAACCAAAGTGTATCACTGTGAACTGAAAGTGGCCCTCTAGAGTGGAAAATGCTAACCTCTCCTTTGCCCCTAGACGTAGAGCAATCTGTCATTAACCTGTGGCCAGATCATACGTACTTAGGTACTTTGCACCCCCATCCTATCAATGAGCTCATCATCAGCTCTAGGCATGGGGTGAGCATCAGTGTTGGTGACTACATTCAATCCTCTGTAGTCCATCCAAAACCTCAATTATTTCTTTCCCCCTTGGAGTTAGGTTTAGGCACCAGTACCACTGGACTGGCCCAGGACTTGTCAGAGGGCTCAATTGCCTCCAGCATCTTGGCTACATCAGTATTAATGCTGGCTCTGAACTAAACTGGTCAGACAACAGGTACAGCTTGTTTTTCAAAGGTAGGCTGTCACCAGTGTCAATATCATGAACACACCAAGTGGTTATTCCTTGGATCAGGGAGAACAGCCCAGCAAACTGCTCCAATTTGTCTGCAGGCTTTGTGCTGCTGGTCTGTCAACTTGGGAGAGGGTACTACTCCCTCCACTGACCCATGTTGCACATTGGTGGAGAGGAGGTCTGGCAGAGGTTCATTCTCCTCCTCCCTCTTCATCTGTGACTAACATCATTCTCATGTCTGTCCTGTCTTGGTGAGGTTTTAGTCTGTTGACATGGAGTACCTTGTGGGGACTCCTGGGGGTGCCAAGGAAGGGTGCTCTCAATGCCACTGGAGTCAAGCTAGCCTGGCTGATGAGGGGTGATGCCCCGAAATCAGTGCCTGGGTGCTTGTTTCCAGTCCAGGGAGGACCTGGCCTGGCAGTGAAGGCTGGACTGTTCCCATGGGGAGCAGGGTGAAGATTGGTTTGCATATAGCTGGGTCTGAACTGGAAAGGCATGGGAAACAAAAAACTGTGGATTTAGGCCCAGATCTCTGTACTGGGGTGAATGTTTGACATTGTGGAGCATTCTGTTCATCAATTGTTCTTTTTGCATTTGTCTTGGCAATAGGCACACCTTATTGTCAATTACAGCATTTTCATTGGATCAACGATTGCCATTCAGAATTCCTGTTTGCGGCGGCAGACACACCCTTTTGCTTGGTTGTTGGCTTGTCTTCAGCGATAAGCACATCTTACTGTCACCCAGTAGCATCTTTTTCACAGATTTGCTGTGTGGAAGTAGCCTCTTGTCTTCAGTAAAGGAAGCACACCGGAGAGCCCTGAAGCTTTGTAAGTGTTTTGGCTCATGTGGTCAGGTATTTCCACTACTGGATTTCTATTCAGTGACAGACATGCTCAGGAAATGTTGCTTTATTTGTTTAGACTTTTGTGAAAACAAACGTATAGGCTTTTAGGTCATCCTTTAGCTCTATAACTTTCTTATATGTTGTTTCGGGTGATACAGTTGTGTGGTACAAATGTCTCACATTCCAGTACTTTATTATGTAAAGTGATATTTGTGTTTATATCCGTGTTTTTATTATTACCTTTATTTGTGCAAGATGCAAAATGCCAATATTCCATCACCATCCTTAGCCTAAGCTGGAGTTCAAAAGTACAAGTGGATTCAATGGTTTAAAAACTTTCACAGCTATTTAATTGCTATTGATGGGTATAAGTTGAATGCAAGAAGGAAGTTGGCCCTATTTTACAATTGTTTAGGTGCTGAAAGCCAACACATATTTGACCACTTACCCACAGCTCTCTGCCCTACCGACACAGAATTGGGATACATACACGGAGGCAGTTAATAGACTTAAAAATCATTTTAAGGATTACTCCACCATCATAGTGGAAAGACATAGGTTTTTTACCAGGACATAATTGCAGTTTCAATCCATTGATCATTTTTTGGCAGAATTGGGAGTGTTAGCCTCAGCATGCGAGTTTGATGGTAACCTGGATCATTATTTCAAGGACCAAATTGTGGTTAATTGTTTTGACAAGCGTATCCAGCAGAATTACTATGCTGTCACAATCCTAATCTCCAGAAAAAACTAGAGATAGCCAGAAGAATTAAAAGATCAATCCAGGCTTTGAAGGAGTTGAACAAAGGCAAGGAACAAGTAACTACAAAACAGGTACATGCAATCACACTTAAGCCAAATACCATATTTTGCTTGATAAAAATTCAAGGAATGGTGGGAGATCTGGTGGTAATTCCAACACATGTTTTGGGTGTGGTTCTCGCAACCATTTAGCCAATGCCAAAACTTGCGGCCAATAAACTGTGTTGGAAATCTAAAAAATTGTGCATTTTGCAAAAGTGTGCAGGAGTGCGCAAAAGTTGGGGTTTATGAAGGAAGAAGTATTATGAGTTGGTAAAAGAATTAAGCACTAGGATAGTGTTATCCATCAAGATGGTGGAGGGTAGTCAAGGTAATGTTAAAAGTGGAGATCTGATTTGTGATATCTGCATTGGTAAAACTAAGTTAAAAGTCATGGTGGATTCTGACAAAATATACCACTCAGATTGGTTTTCAGTCCTCGAGTCGCCTCATGACATACACAGATTTGCATTCAGTGGTCATAGTATTAACTTGATGAGATTTTTTTGAGAATGTGTTGTCATTTCAAGGGAAGTCCATCTCTTCCAAGATTTATGTTGCGGTAAAGGGCTACAATATTTTGGGGTAAAGCGATCAGGGAGCACTTGGCATTGTGCTCAGACCAGGAACTGAATGTCCCATATCCTTAGTGAATCATGTGGTACAACCCCCAACCTATAACAAGGTTACTTGTAGATCATAAATCTCAACCCCAAACAATGACAAGGTCATTTAATAATCATAAATCTCATTTTAAAGATCACCTTTTATTGGTGAAGGGGATCAAGCACGATATCCTCTTAAAAACAGATGGAATACCAGCCGTGCATAAAGTAAGACATTTTCCATTGAGTGTTAGGGGTCAATTTAAGGATCATCTAGATAAATTGTGCTCAGCTAAAGTAATTGAGCCCATCAGATCCTCAGAGTGGGTTTTCCCCATAGTGGTAGCCAAAACAAAAAATAGTGAGATGAGGCTCTGTGTGGACAGCCAATCTATCAACAAGATATCAATCAACCAATCAATCAGTTAATTTGTAAGGCGCACTACATACCCTTGAGGGTTTCAAGGCGCTGAGGGGGGGTCGGGGGGGGGGGGGGGGGGTGCTGCTGCTACTGGACGAAGAGCCAGGTCTTGAGTCGTCTCCTGATGGTCAGAAGGTCTTCGGTTTGTTGTAGCTTGAGGGGGAGGGTGTTCCAGGTCTTGGCGGCGCGGTGGGAGAAGGACCTGCCTCCGGAAGTGGTTTTACGGATGCGCGGGACAGTGGCCAGGGCGTGGTCAGCGGAGCGGAGTTTCCTGTGGGGTACGTAGAAGGAGAGTCGACTGTTGAGATAGGCTGGGCTGGTTTTGTGGAGTGCCTTGTGTGCGTGGACCAGGAGCTTGAAGGAGATTCTTCTGTCAACGGGGAGCCAGTACAGGTTCCTCAGGTGGGGGTTGATGTGGTCGCGGCGCGGGACGTTGAGTATTAGGTGTGCAGAGGCGTTCTGGATTCTTTGCAGTCTGTTGATGAGCTTGGACGACACTCCGGCATAGAGGGTGTTTCCGTAGTCGAGTCTGCTGCTGACTAGGGCCTGGGTGACTATTTTCCTCGTGTCTGTCGGGATCCATCTGTAGATCTTGCGGAGCATATGGAGGGTGTTGAAGCAGGTGGAGGAGACTGCGTTGACTTGTTTGGACATGGTGAGTTTCGAGTCGAGGATGACTCCCAGGTTGCATGCGTGATTGGTATGAGCCGGGGGTGTCCCCAGTGGCCACCAGGAGTCATCCCATGCTGAGGGGTTGGGCCCGAGGATGAGGATCTCCGTCTTGCCTGAGTTCAGCTTAAGTCGGCTTTCTTTCATCCAGTCGGCGACGGCCTTCATTGCCTAGTGAAGGTTGGATTTGGCGGTGAGGGGGTCCTTGGTGAGGGAGAGGATCGGCTGCGTGTCATCGGCGTAGGAGATTATGTTGAGGTCGTGTTGTCCGGCAATGCGTGCGAGTGGTGCCATGTAGATGTTGAACAGCGTCAGGCTGAGGGAGGATCCCTGTGGAATGCTGCAGATGATCTCGGAGGCTTCGGACTGGAACGGGGGGAGGCGGACTCTCTGAGTTCTGCCGGAGAGGAAGGAGGTGGTCCAGTTCAGGGCCTTGTCTTGGATCCCTGCGTTGTGGAGGCGCGTGTGTAGTGTGCGGTGGCAGACGGTGTCCAAGGCAGTGGAGAGGTCCAGGAGGATGAGGGCCGCCATCTCGCCGTTGTCTAGCAGGATCCTGATGTCGTCTGTGGCGGCAATGAGGGCGGTCTCGGTGCTGTGGTTGCTGCGGAATCCTGATTGGGAGGGGTCCAGGATGCTGTTGTCTTCGAGGTGACGGGTGAGCTGGATGTTAACTATCTTCTCGATGACCTTTGCTGGGAACGGAAGCAGGGAGATGGGCCGGAAGTTCTTGAGGTCGCTCGGATCCGCCTTGGGTTTCTTTAGTAGGGCGTTGATCTCAGCGTGCTTCCAGCTCTCAGGGAAGGTAGCGGTCTCGAAGGAGAGGTTGATGATGTTGCGCAGGTTGGGTGCGATGGAACTGCCGGCTTTGTTGAAGATGTGGTGTGGGATAGGGTCAGACGGGGATACGGAGTGGATTGTGCCCATGGTCTTGATTGTGTCCTCGGTGCTTACATTGGTCCAGGTTGTCAGGGAGTCTTGGTCGGTGGGATGCGGTGGGTCCGGCGTGTCGAGGCCTGTAGGGGTCATCCAGAGGTTGAAACTGTCATGGATGTCGAAGATCTTTCGGTGAAAGAAGGTGGCGAGGGAGTTGCACAGGGCTTGCGATGGCGGGATGTCGTTGGCGCTGGGGTTGGAGAGTTCCTTCACGATGTTGAAGAGCTCCTTGCTGTTGTGTGCGTTGTTGTCAAGGCGGTCTTTGAAGAAGGTCCTTTTGGTGGTCCTGATGAGGTGGTGGTGGTTGCGGATGGCGTCTTTGTGGGCAGCACGGCTGTCCGGCGTCTTGTCGCTGTGCCATTTGTGCTCCAATTTCCGGCAGCTGCACTATGATGCTAGGAGTTCCAGGGTGAACCAGCTAGCTCTTTTGCTGGTGTCTCTGTTGGTGGGCTTTTTCAATGGGGCTAAGGTGTTGGCGCAGTTGTCCATCCAGCGTCTGAGGGTGCGTGCACCATCGTCGGGGTTGGTGGGGTTGGTCGGTGGGTTGAGTGCGAGGCTTGTCTGTAGTTGTTCTTCAGTGACTTTGCCCCAGCAGCGGCGGGGGATCTGTAGGGTGCGGTGGTGTATGAGGGGTTTTCGTAAGGAGAAGTGGATGCAGTGGTGGTCTGTCCAGGTGAATTCAGAGGCATGGCTGAAGGCGACGTGGGGGCTTGAGGAGAAGATGGCATCAAGCTTGTGACCGGCGATGTGGGTCGGCATCATGACAAGCTGTTTTAGTCCGAGGTTGGTGAGGTTGTCGATCAGGGTGGAGGAGTTGTTGTCATCGTTGTTCTCCAGATAATAGTTCAGGTCTCCGAGGAGGATGTAGTCGGTGGAGGTCAGCACGTGTGTGCTGATGAGGTCGGCGATGGAGTCACAGAATTGTGGCCGGGGTCCTTGTGGTCTTTAGACGGGGGTGCCTCTTAGGGTGGTCATGGGGTCCGTGTGGATCTGGAAGTGCATGTGTTCGGCGGTGCTGAGAGTATCGTTGGTGTTTGTTGAGACCCTGATGGTGTTCTTGTGGACGATGGCGATTCCTCCTCCGGCTCCGTTGGTGCGGTCTCTGTGGGTGATCTTGTAACTGTCGGGGATGGCTATGGCGATGTCTGGAGAGGAGGCTTCATTCATCCAGGTCTTGGTCAGGAAGGCGACGTCTGGGGATGCGGTGTCGAGTAGGTCCCAGAGCTCGACGGCGTGTTTGCGTGCGGAGCGGTGTTGATCAGGATGCATCTGAGCTGGTTGGGTTCCGTCGTGGCGGGTGTCTCGGCACCTTCGAGGCAGGAGAAGCTGCAGTTCCGGCAGGCGAGGGACCGTGGGTGCGCTTCAGGGCGGCCCTGCAGCAGATGTGGGTCCTTCCTGGGTTGAGAGCGACGAGGGTGCTGGCGTCGTAGCGGAGATGGTCTTCATGGCTGGTGCGGGGGCCAGGGGTTCTGGTGCTGGGCGCGGTCCAGGCGCGACGGGTGCAGACGGACTTGCCTTAGGCGCGCCTTCGGCCGTGCAGCGGCTGCCATATATGGGGAGGTGGGGAGGGAGGAGCAGCTGGGAGGCGGGAGGCATGTGTCAGGGGCAGCGAATGGTCGCGGAGGGGGCGGGGCCACAGGGGAAGAAGTGGTGGGGACGGGAGCAGCGGAGCAGTCACGGGAAGGAGACGAGGCAAAGAGGGGTACAGAATCACAAAAGGGGGCACAGAAGTAAGTCAAGGGGTACAGAATCACAAAAGGGGGCACAGAAGTAAGTCAAGGGGTACAGAATCAAAAAAGGGGGCACAGAAGTTAAGCGGCGAGCCGGGGGCGGTGGGGTACAGAAGAGGAACGGGTGTACCGAACGAGGGCAGTGGAGTACAGGAGGGACACGGGCAGACAGAGTTACAGGCACAACAGAGAGCAGATACAAACCTAAGGCCACCACTGGCCACCAGGGATGAGGCGCAGGTGGTAGCCTGCAGGTGGTGGAGGGTCTCGACTTCAGCGGTGGCAGCAGGGGTCAGCGGGGGTGCAGGCGGAGCTGCAGCGGGGGGGAGCGACCTACCAGGCAAGGTCAAGGGTCGCTCACCTCATCGCGCAGCGGCTGCCATATATGGGGAGGTGGGGAGGGAGGAGCAGCTGGGAGGTGGGAGGCATGTGTCAGGGGCAGCGAATGGGCGCGGAGGGGGCGGGGCTGCAGGGGAAGCAGCGGCAGGGACGGGAGCAGCGGAGCGGTTGTGGGAAGGAGACATGGCAAAGAGGGGTACAGAATCACAAAAGGGGGCACAGAAGTAAGTCAAGGGGTACAGAATCACAAAAGGGGGCACAGAAGTAAGTCAAGGGGTACAGAATCAAAAAAGGGGGCACAGAAGTAAAGCGGCAAGCGGGAGGCGGGGGGGTACAGAAGAGGAACAGGTGTACTGAACGAGGGCAGCGGAGTACAGGAGAGAGACGGGCAGACAGAGTTACAGGCACAACAGAGAGCAGATACAAACCTTAGGCCACCACTGGCCACCAGGGATGAGGCGCAGGTGGTAGCCTGCGGGTGGTGGAGGGTCTCGACTTCAGCGGCGGCAGCAGGCGGCAGCAGGCAAGCAGGTGGAGCTGCAGCGGGGGAGGAGCAACCTACCAGACAAGGTCAAGGGTCGCCAAAAGGGTCCCAAAATCCAAGAGATATTAGCCCAATTGGGTGCTGCTAAAGCATTTTCCACTATTGACCTGAGAGCAGCGTAACACCAGTTTACCAGATAGATTTGTGTGCTAATTCCAGAACCTCAACCACCTTTAATACACCTTTTGGTGCATACAGGTTCTTGCGGTTACCTTTTGGCCTAGCGTTGGCTGCATCAGTCTTTAAGAAACTAATGTGTAAACTCTTTGGAGATAATATACAGGTTTTGCCATACCAAGACGATATCCTAATATTCACTACCAATGAGGAGGTTCACTTGAAAGCCTTAGATAAGGTATTGGGCACACTGAAAAAATAAGGACTAACTGTAAAAGGAGATGAATGTTGCTTCATAGCTCCAGAGGTGGAGTATTTAGGGCACATTTCGTCCAACGCTGGTATAAACCCAAATCAGATGTGGCTGATACAATTAAACAGAGCCCAGAACCCACAGACAAGGATCAGTTAAGATCCTTCTTAGGTTTAATATTCTAGATTTATACAGAATTTTGCTTTACAAACTGAGCCCCTTTGGAGAATTTTGTTCAAAGGGGCTGAATATGCTTGGGGGACTGAGGAACGCGAAGCATTTGAAGGTTTGAAAGAGTTATTTGTTGATGCTCCTACCTTATTACCATTTAAAGATGATGCTACGTCAATTGTGATCAGTTTGCAGGCAGTGCTGTCGCAAATGATGGAAGGGAAAGAATGTACAGTAGAGTTTGTCTTCAGGCATTTGTCCGTGGCTGAGCGTAACTATAGTATGATAGAACAAGAGGTGCTGGCTTGTGTTTGGGCGACTAGGCAGTTTTCCACATATCTATGGGGACACACGTTTTCCCTCATTCCAGATCACAAGCCTTTAGAATTTTTGCTTTCTGAAGACAACTTGAGTAAGGGAAGTCCCAGGTTAGGGAAGCTTTTGGCCAGAATGTATGAGGTAAGTTTTGATGTAAAACACATTTACGGAACCTAGAATTCCAGGGAGGATTTTTTTATCTAGGTGTCCTATTCAGAACAGTGATGAACAGTGATGTGGTTGATACAGTTGAGTGTGTTGTGGATGGTGTGGTAGTTGCCAGTTAAAGTATTTCATATTTGGAATGGAAGGAGTGTGCTGGGAAAGACAAATGGCAAGTCATGTTAAGACAGTTCATTACCATAGGTTGGCCTCAGGAAAGGAACATTAGTGTTGATATTAGACCATTTTACAAAGCCAAAGATGGGCTGTTTATAGAGAATGAACTGGTGCTGCGTGGGAACAGGCTAATTCCTCCAAGTTTTCTAAGGAAGAAATTGGTAGATCTTACACTTCAAAGTCATGTTGGCAGCACTGGCTTAAAAAAAGGGTTACACATTTGTAATATGGCCACGTTTTATTCTGGTCCTTAACTGGTTCGCCTCCTACTTCCAACACAGAACCCAGCAAATTAAAATTCAAAACTGCCTCTCTAGCCCCACACCTGTCTACCTCGGTGTCCCCTAGGGATCTATCCTCTCTCCTGCTCTCTTCAACCTCTTCATGGAACCCCTTACCATCATACTTAACCAAGCCGGAATTAACTATCACCTGTATGCTTATGACACCCAACTGTACTATAAAATTAAATCCCACTCTGATGTCCTGCACCTTAACACCGCACTAACTAAGATACAATCCTGGTTCTACTCCAATCATCTCAAACTCAATCCAAACAAAACTGAAATCGTTCTTTTCTCTCCTAAAAACAACCCACTGCCCATCCAAACATGGATTGCTGACCTTAATGCCCTAAACTGTTCTTTCTCCCTATCCGAATCTGTTAAATCTCTTGGCATCACCATCAACAGTAAGCTAACACTCAATTTCCATACAAAAAACACGGCCAAGGGAGCACTTTACACACTCCGTCATCTAAAAAAAATCAAACCTTTCATTCCAGCGGAGGATTTCAAATCGGTTGTACAAGCTCTAGTTCTCTCGAAAATTGACTACGGAAACGCTTTACTCTATGGAACGCCCAAAGTTCACCGTGCTCCCCTCAAATCTGTTCTTAACCTAGCGGCCAGACTTACAACTGACTGCAAAGGTTTTGACCACATCTCACCTGCCCTCAAGGATCTCAAATGGCTTCCTATCAAAGGCAAATCCTCCTACAAAATTCTCTGCATTACGCACAAAGTCCCTTACCAAAAGACCCCGCTCTACCTCTCAAACAAACTCGATAAAGCAGGTTGTGCTCGACTGTTGAGAAGCACCAACTCTCTCCTCCTCGTCCTCCCTCTGTTAAAAAAAAAAGCTTTCCAGTCTCGTTCCTTCTCTGGTAAAGCCCCCAGCATCTGGAATGTCCTCCCTAAAGATCTTCGATGTAACCCTTCTTATGTCAGTTTAAAAAAAGACCTTAAAATGCACCTTCTCAAAAAATATTGGGGTCCATAACCCTTTTATTTACCATACTAGCTATACTCTCCCCTCCTCTTGAAACCTCTGCCCTTTCCCACTCTTACCTCCCCTTCTTTGACCGCACCTACACATCCCCTCCTTACCCCTCTCCACCTTTTTCCTCCCTCCGTTCCCCATCCTATCATTTCCCCAACCACTCCTACTATATTATGCCTACTATATTATGACTCCTGAGCATACCCCCTATATACAGTATTACAATGTGTAATTACAACGTTCTCATGTTGTTTCTAATTTGCCACTTCTTCCCATTTTTACTGTATATTACTCAATGTGTTCTCTTTTGTCCACCATGTCTGTATGCTGCATCTAAAACAACTGTTTTGTATTACTTAATGTAAAGCGCTCTGATACCCCTGGGTGGAGCCAGCGCTATATAAAACTTTTAAAATAAATAAATAAAATAAATCTCATGGCTTGCATATCTAGGAACTTCTAAAATTGCACCACAAAGTGTACACTTTAAAGGACAGGAGTGGTGTACTTTTATTCCATATAGCAGTGGCATACTTTTTCCTTGCATTCTGGTGCATTTGGTTTTGTTTTTCCAACTAAATAAAAGCAACACACTGCAACAACTTCATGGAGAGAACAGCATGAGTGGTTGACCTATTCAAACCTAACTTAGACAAGCTCTGGAGTCGAACTGTGGTGTTAATGCACAGAGTGACAGTACAGGATTTCATAATACTCAACTTTATAAGGGTAGGACAGTCACTGCTATGTTCATGGGAAGATAGAAATATTCATGACAAATGCCCCTCACAGCACAGCAGCAGTGTGCCAATCATCGGTGGCACATAAGTTAAAGGATACTGTTGCCACCCTAATGAACAAAAGTGCACAGCTATTTTCTGATAATGTAAGAAAAGGGGCAACTAATGGAATCTTTAGATATGCGTTTTGCTGCGCTTCGCATCACGCAGCTCCATAGCTGCCAAGTTTCCATGTGTGACATTTCCATTCTTTAGCGTGTTTATGAGTGACATTTGAGGCTGAATGTGTGACATTTCCAGTGACACCATATAGGGAGTAAAACAATCAGTTAAGTGAATGTAATGAGATAAGTAACAGAAATGGCTCCTTCTGAGCATTGTTATAGTCTAGATATTGTTGTAAAAGGGCTGAAGCTCTCCTGAACTGGTCAAACATGATCACTAACCTATCCCTTTTATAAAATGATACAGGCCACCTAGCAGTTATGACACCTATGTGTCTTCGTGGCCCTGTGTTGGGGAAAGTTTTACACTAGGTTGGAGGGTGAGGTAGAGTCATTATGACCCATCTTAAATTAACCCATAAGCTACCAATCAGTAACTGTCTGCTGTATTGGACACTGATATTTGCAGATTTCGACTGTTAAGGGGCCTTGTTGTGCTGCTGGAGGTGGGCAGGCCTATTCCTAGTTTTGAGTTTGGTATTTTTTAATGAAATGCTAAAACTGGAGTAGAGTATGCCAGTAGCATTTTTTTCACCATGCTTTCTGAATGGTGAAGAAACTCTATCAGTGGATTCTCTGTGAGGTTTACCAATTTGTTCAGGAATAGGGGCCCAGATTTACTACGAATTGATGCAGCGCCTTGCAGCAAGATAGCTTGCTGTTCTGAGTCACATGGGGAGAGCAGGAATACACCATATCTACTAACATTTCTGCTCCTTCGCTCTGTGCTGGTGCACTTGTGGCTGACAAGTGCCAGTTCAGGCACGCTTGCACCATGGTGGAAGGGTGCCTGTCTGTGTTACAGTCAGGATTGTTTTTGTGCAGGAAGAGACACCTTCCTGCACGAAAATAATCTCCAGAGGCATTTACCACTCTCTATGCTTGATGCAGACTGCAGTAAATGCAGAAAGAGGAAATAACGAGGAGAAATAAAGATATTTCTCCTCTTTATGCCTCACATGGCAGGGTGTAGCATTATGACACATTCCCAGGTATACTGGTCTTAGTAAATGTGGGAATGCACCAAAATCCATGGGTGGATGTGTGGCAAAACCTATGCTCCACCCATGGAGCACTTTCCAGTGACTTGTGTTGCCTTGTGTTACTCCAGATTTACAATGCTACACAGAGCTTTGCAAGGAGGTTGGGTGTGGCATAGTAAATCTAACTTAAGGGCTTGCATTGCCTTGCGTGACGGAAGGGCAATGGAAGCTCTTGATAAATCTGGGCCCAGATTTCTGCTTTCCCACCCAACTTTAAAGTAGCCCATTACACTGCTGAACTAAGATAGTGCATGTGAGGCACTATCTGTCATCTTATTGTCACAATCCTGGAAACTACTAATACACTCTTTCTTTTATTTGTCCTTCCTTCACTTTGCCATTCACTGCTGTCGCCTTTTGAGCTCCTTTCTTTACTTCACTTCCCACTCTCCTTCATTCACTGTTTTCCATTCTCTCGCTTTTCCACATCTAAACTCTTTCAACTTTCCCTATTGTGTCTCCCTCTCTTAATCTATACAGCAATCTGCTTTTACTAACGCTCCTTTCCCACTCCTCTGCTATCTTTCTTCTAGCTTCCCCCAAATTCATTCTCTCTCTCTGCCCCTCCCCCCAACATGAGGCGATGTGAGGCAATTTGATGCTGTGCATCCAGTGCTTGTGGGGGCTAAGCAGACCTCGTGTCTCTCTAAACCATTATTGAAATTTGGTATTTTGAAATCACAAATTTGCAAATTCATATGCGATTTATTACAAAAAGCTACAGAACGTGATTGCAGCACAGAAACTAACACGTGTTTTAATTTGAATGCTAAATCAAGACTAAAAGTCATGCAGTCCTGCTTCTGCAGACCGCATTGGTGTTTGCATAATGTTAAAGGGATTGAGATTAAGGGAATGTGTCTGTTTAGACACCCACCCACTTGTCGATCTCTAAAATACAAACCACAACATGCATAATATATACATGTTCACTGCTCCATGGACGAGTGACAAACGTATTCTGCCCACACAATGTGAACGGACTCACATTGCACACCAGCCACCAAGCCTGGGTCACCACTACTCAGCTCTGCCAGTGCCACAGGACTGTAAAGACTTTCATGTGCCAGTCTATAGCAGGGCAGCAGCCTCCCGGTCATATTAGCGCTGCTGCACATAGTCGAGGATGTAAAGCTGACTGTGGAGGATTCCCTGCAGGAGGATCCACCAGTGAAGGCCAGACGAAAGTGCTTGATATGCTGTGGTTGAAAAAACTATGGCCCACATATCTCATTTTTTGACAACTTACTGCGCTGCATGAAAAGTAAAGGCTTGCAATGCACTACGGGGCAGATTTACAAGAAAGTGACCCATTTGCACAGATGCGTCACTTTGCCTGTGCCACCCTTAGAAACCCTTGCACCACCATAGATGCGCGATATTTACAATACGGCGCACTATGGCGCAAGGATTGACAGATGCGTCAGAAACTCTGACGCATCTGTTGGCGGGAAAGTCACGCATTTGCTGGAGTCGTGTCACAAGCACGATGCAACTCCAGCAATGCGTGTTGAGGCCTATTCCCACTACACTGCCTCACTACTTACGCCTGCTTGAAGCAGGCGTATGGTTTTGACACAGTGGCGTCCTAAAAGTGGCGCAGTGAAATCTTGTAGATTTCACGGAGTCTCTTTTACGAGGCTTTTCTGCGTGGGAACGCCCACCCTGCATCCACCCACTCTCCCTAGATGCGTCACATTGTAAATAGGCCGCATTGTTTGCGCCGCTGTTGCGTCAAAAAAGTGACGCAACTGCAGCGCAAAAGTCACGCAAGGGGCTTATAAATCTGCCCCTACATTGACTATTATATGGCACATTCCTGTCCTCTCCTTGAGCTGGCACACTCAGTGCAGCCTAGCGCTAACACCAACACCCTTGCGTCATGGTACCGGGTTCCCTGCATTGCAGGCAGGATTGATTTTTGCTCACCTTCCTGCACAAAAACAATCCTTGGAAGCAATTTCCTCTTTCTAAGTGTGTTGGAAAATGCAGCACACTTAGAAAGAGGAAACAACGAGGAGAAATAAAGACATTTTTCCTGGTTGTGCCTCTGGTGGGAAGGCGTACAATTCTGACGCATTCCCAGGTCCACTAGTGTTGTAAAGCTAGGAATGCATCAGAATGCATGGGTAGATGGGTGGAAACAATCACGCTCCACCCAAGAAATGCCTCCGCCATGCAGTGTAACACAAGGCAGAGACTTGTGCTGCATTATGTTACACCAGATTCACCAAGCAATACAGGGTGGCCTTGAGTGACTTGGTAAATCTGATTTTAGATTTTGCATCACCCTGCGTCGCATTGTATGGTGCAAGAGCAAAGCAAAACAAGCATTTGCAATTCAATAGGTCTCGCAAATACATGGGTTTGAGCTATTGGAATTGTAAATAACAATGCCTTTTATTTATGTTTTGGTTTTTAAAACTTAAATAAAAGGTATTGTCATTTACAATGTCAATAGCTTAAACTTGCTTAAAGGCGAGACCTACTGCATTGCAAATCTATTGTAAATAAATGTGGCCAGTTTATTCTGAAGCACATTTCTGTCAAGGTATTTTCCTTGAGTATTACCAACTAAAGCAGCTCTTCGAGTTCGCAATACGACATAATTAAAATAAATAAAAGTACTCCCAGTATCTCTGAAATTTGGGTGGACGGCCAGAGCTTCGGGTGGCTTGAGGTCTGCTGTCTCGACTTAGGAAAAGAGATGTGTGGTGTCTTGCATGTACTTCAGTGCGTCACCCATCTGCTCTGCTCAATGTGGAGCATAGCATCGTGTCAGACGTCACAAATGGGGCGGAGCACTAGGATATGTGTCAGTAGCAGGGATGCCTGGCAGTGAAGTCGTGCTCAGAGCTAGAGCAACACTAAGTCCAGGGCAACTGGAATTATGTGATTATGCGGCCGCGGCGATTTTTTGTATAATTTCACATTTGCCACATAATCCATCATCTACTGCAAAATATGCAGATTTCGAGCTCAAACAGTTCAAAAGTTAATAAAAACATGGCAATAGGTATTGCTGCGCAGTAGAATATCCTTTGTAAAGGTTGACTGGTCATAATTCTGTAATTTATGGCTGTGTTTGGGTTTTAAAGTGGTACTAATGAGTTGCAACTAATGCCCAGACAGTGTTACCAAGTTTAGAAATGTCAAAATAATGAAGTGATACTTTCCCAAAATGTGCTACATAATTTTTCTTTGCTTGCCACATAATTTAGCCAACCCTGCTGCATAATTTGGGCCTTCTCTGCTGCATAATTTCAGTGGCCCTGACCAAGGCCATTGAAAATAGCTACCTTACAGCCTGCATAAACAATGACCCTAAAAGTGGGCCATATAACAATAGTGTCCTCAAATGCCCTTGTTAGGGAAAAATGAGTACTTAAACAGGAAAATGTAAATTTGTGGAGGGCTCCGCAGATCTGTGCAGCGTGGCTGTTTATGCTGCTTTTGGTAAGGCAGTTTTTATAGTCTGTATATGTCATAAATATGATGCCTGCTGCCTAAAATATGAGGGAGATTAAGGGACCATGCCCTGCTGGTACAACACTGAATCAGTGAACACTTTTTTACAAGGCAAGCAAACCCTCAAAATACTGGTTTGTAAACACCTGCAACCCCAGCGTGTGACGCACAGTGCACGGGCACAGATGAACATCGGTATGCACACTGTAAACTTAAGTCTCTCCGAGCTGCCTACAAATTTGCAACCTCCTGCATATTAAAAACCAAAGCCCAAGTGAGTTAAACCACAAAACTGCACTGCTGACGGTGTTCATAGGTTGTCTGAAACCACAAGGGAACAGCACCTCCTGCTGGCAACCAGCCAGGGAGGGAAGCAGACGTTCAAATGTGACGGCACCAGCTTAGAGTTCTCAACTTCAAAAATCAGGTAGACTTTGTTCAAGAATTCATGAACCTTCTGCTTTATATCGTAACTATTTCTGTAAGGAATCAAATGGAGGACATAAGCCTCAAATTATGTCAGATCCGTGTGACTATGTGCCTTTATGTATGAATAAACCATTTCTACAACAATCGTTTACACAGGAACATGGCGTTACGGCAGAATGGCTACATAGAAAACAAGCATTTGCAATGCATTAGGTCTCGCATTTGCGAGAGTTTGAGCTATTGGCATTGTAAATGACAATAACTTTTATTTATGTGTTTTGAAAACCTGAAAGCTGTGCGTAAATAAGCACTTTGTACTTGTAGGCCTTGCTTACGACAAGAAAGTCTGGCAGTAAATGAGGAGCAGTTACTGCCAGCCTTGGTTCTCGTAAGCAACGGCTATAAGTAGACAAGTGCGTGTTTACGACCGCTTGCAAGTTTTTAAAACACATACATAAAAGGCATTGTCATTTTCAATGCCAATAGCTCAAACTCTCACAAATGCCAGACCTTTTGCATTGCAAATGCTTGTTAAGAACTGCCAAGGACACAAAATTGATGGACGGAATGCAGAACAAATCAAAACATTCACCCCCAGTCAAGAGATCTGGGTTAAATCCATCATTCTTTTGCTCACCAGGCCACCCCAGTTTAGACCTGGCCATATGCAAATCAGTCTTGACCCTGTGCCTCATGGGAACAGTCCAGCCCGAACTGCCAAGCCAGGTCCTCCCTGGACCGGAAAGAAGCATTCTAGGAACGGTTTCGGGGTTTCACCCCTCTTCAGCCAGGATACCTCTGACTTTTGACATCTAGATGCTACTTTGGACTTTCACAGCGTAATTTTAAGCAAAATCTCTCCTGAAAGCTGATGTAAAGCTTTAATGTATTTACTTAAAGCTTGTGCAGAATAAGTCAGGCATTGGCATTGCACATGTCTATGGGACCTCAGTTCTCTCCCTCTTCAGAAAATAGGTGTATTTATTAGGTGAAAACTAGGGGATACCTTAAGAGTTGGCAGTAGGCAGATGGTGCTGGGTTAGATGTGATCTACAGCAGAGGCATGTACATAGGCAGGTAGACGCGTATCTTACCACTGGTACAATATGGAAATATCAGATGCGTGATCTATACGGTTGACCAGGAGGCAATACGTTTCTTTTAGACTGTGTTATTTTTTATGACCACGAATACTCAAATGATGAGATTGGGTTGACATTTGCAATAAACATTCCACTATTATAAAATAAATATATGTAATTTTGATAAAAGAGGAAAGGGCCTGTGCACGTGGCAGGGTAAGCCCCATGTAGCAGTAGGTATGTCATTTGCACATAAGATTATTGATGTAGATCAGTATGTGGCAAAATGTCACCTGGCATCTGAAATTAATTTGTGAACCAAAAATGAGTTTCAACCCAGTTTTCATCACTTCTCGATCGTGCATACGTTGTAAGGTAAAGCAACAATATTTTCACTGAAGTCAAAAGATTCTGAACTATGCATTGAACAAACATCCAAGTGTCAGAATGCTTTATGGCAAGTGGGTGCACACACATCTTAACTTTAGACAGCAACATTATAATTCTATTGGACATTGGCTAATTTAACTCAAAAAGACAGAGGAATCCAATGGTTCAGTATAGACGCTGTAAAGCTATCCTGTCAATTTTGTGTTACCATTGCAAAAAGCTTATTCTTATTGGTTGACAGAGGGCACCAGTGTATGTAGCATACTGTACTGTGGCCTTGCATGAACAACGGTAACATGTGCCATTATCTTGGCAAGAACAGTAGCTAAAACACAATATAATTGATAATTAAAGACCATTTATTGAGACTAACAACAATGGGTTTATGTTAGAAATGCTATGATGTGAAAGTCTTTTGTTACCTTTAGTCTGTTTTGTACAGCGCGGCCCAAGGTGAACTTTAAAAAAGCAAAGTGGGTGCTAGAATGGCAGAATTCTTCCAGTGTGTTTAATAAGTAAAACAAACGAATGAAAGCATAAACAAGCGCGTGTCTGCCTTGTAGTGTGATCGCGCGGTGGGAGCGTGAGAGCCAGAAAGGAGATGCCATGCGGGCGCGCACATGTACTGAAAGCCAAAATGAAGCACGCGCCGAGAGCCTGTAAAACAGAGAGGAGAAGCCATGCGCGTGCACATCGCCTGTCAGTGCGCGCACATGGTTTGTCTCCCTTCGCAAGCAAAACTGACAACAATAGTCTCGCCAAGGAGAGACCTAAAAAATGAGGATTCATCTGCAACATTTGAAAATGACACCTAGAACGAGCGGGTAATCTCCCTATTGGTTGTCACAAAACAGAAAAAAGGAAACCGATAGTGTGATTTCCAGATACGGTAAAAGGGAAACTGGTTGTCACCAGAGAAAATGAACCGAAATGAAAAAACCATCCTCACTCAAGTTTCAATATTAATCTCCTCTTTGGGAAATACAATATACCCCCTGGAACAGTCCCTTAACACACATCTGAACACAATTGCAGCACTCGTGCTTTAGCTGTAAACATCTTAAGCTAAAGTGGGGTGCCGTGATTGCTTGAAAAGTAATGAAATAAAAAAACACTTTTTTCTATTTCTTTACTTTTGAAGCAATTGAGGCACCACGCTTTAGTTTAAGATGTTTACAGCCAAAGCACAAGTGCAGCGATTGTAACCAAAAAGTAAATAAAGAGAAAAAAATGGCGGCTGCACGCTTTGTTTTTCTTTATTGCCTTTGGTTACAATTGCCGCACTCGCGTTTTAACTGTAAACATCTTAAGCTAAAGCATGGTGCCTTGATTGCTTTAAAAGTAAAGAAAAAGAAAATCATTTATTTCTATTTCGGTATTTTTAAAGCAATCGCAGCACCAGCGCTTTAGCTTAAGTTGTTTACAGTTGAAGCGCGAGTGCGGCGATTCCAACCAAAGTAAATACAGATAAAAAAAATATTTGCAATGCAATAGATCTCACATTTAAATGCGAGACCTATGGTATTGGAAAGAACTGGCTGCCATTGACCCGGCTGCAAGAAAAGCATGTTGTGCCTTTAGTAGTAAAAACTCAATAAAGAAAGTAGTACTTACAGACTTAAAAAGACGTGCCATGTAACAACGGAAGTAAAAGGGCCAGTAACCATGGGAGGATACACATGAAGACAAGGCCGTACTAAGGGGGACTAACAAGCTAATTACTGAATCTAGCATTTACAAAGGATAAAGACACAAGACAATGAAAAATATGGGCGGAGATTGGGCGGGACTTCTCTTCCATACTCTACAACAGCAAGTCTCGCAGAGCAGCGCATGCACAGAGACTCAGGCTCGACCTGAAAAGGATAAATCCATTACTTGCCTGAGGCAACATCCATCGCCCTTCTGTCGGTGGCTCAGCCTCAAGCACAGAAGTCAGTTTTGGGGTGGTAGGCGCAGCAGGGAAAAAGCTGCAGCCCACAACCTGAGCGTCTCTGCCTTTCCAGTCTTACCTGGCATTCACCGCTGTATGGTTTCAGAGGGACAGGCACCATACCTGAAAGCAACAGTCAAGGCGCCACCGCTTGCCACGCTTCCATATGGGCACTCAGACTAGTCGGTGCTGGCACTGCAATTATTATTTTTTATGACCACCGTGTGCCACTGACAATAGGGCTTGGCTTTTCAGGTGAAGTTATTACACATGCTTAGTGCAGTCACTGCCAGCGCATTTGCTGTAGATGAGTGCAGTATGGTAGAGCGTGCCTCACAGTAGTTGGACGGCAGAAGTCTAATGCTTGACTAATGCATTTTAGTGCAGTGATGTGGACACCAGCACTAAAATATGTTAGTATAACACCTGATGCATGGAACTTGGCAGGGCTGCTGCCCCTGCTACCTTAGAGGCCAGTGGTGGCAAGTACAGAATCAGAATCACAACAAAGCTTTATTTCGATTGTGAAACAGCAATCATAAAAAGCACAGATAAAAGACACGAATTAAGCAATTTAGAATACATCTCACATTCTTAAAATAAATTAATAAAAATTAGTTAATAGTACATGTGGAAAAAGCAATCATCATAATTCCAAATAATAATACTCTTTCTCTGGTTAAGGGTTTTTCTAAAAAACATGGATAACCTCCACGCAACTAGTTCATTGTCCAGAAGCTGGAGCTTCTTAAAAGCAGGACGACATTGTCTCAGCGCCCATTTCCGTAAAATCGGTAAGATCCAGACCTTTCTTGCCACCCGATATAATTTACAAAATAAAACAATGTGTATAGATGATTGGGGCGACGAGTTGTCACATAGACAGGGTTGCAACTCACTTGCCCAATCATTCAAGGTAGGAAAAGAGACAAGCCTATGTATTGTCCCCATTCTGAATCTTATTAGTAAAAATCTATCATAAATGCCCGGTACAAAGACTAAATATGGCTGCAAGCTAAAAGTTGTAAGAACCATCTGGTGCTGCATCACGCTGGGCTTAACTATTTCCCTTGATAGTCTTTGGGACTCCAGGTATCAGAGGGCCTCTTTTCTAAGGTTTTTCCTAGGAACCAAAGAGATAGTGCTGGGATTGGTGAAGTATTTCGTTTGCCCATATCTTTTGTAAAAACTTGAATAAACTTAACCCAAGGTATCCTTTGTGCACCATTCAATCTAAGACTATCCTGTAATAACTCTCTATTGAGGATGGTCTCATCACGCGACCAAATCCTATGCCACAGGAGGATAGGCTCTACTTTGATGAGGTCGGATATGTGTGAGAGACCCAGTTCAGCATGAGAAACATAAGTGAAGGTACTAGAAGAGACTGATAAAACATATTTTAAAAAATTATTTTCAACTAATTGAATTGAATTAGTGTTCACAAAACCCCAAATCCCTGGCAAGTACAGTTCCTGTGCCACTGAGAGGCAAGCAAGACAAGGCAGCTGCTACAATTGGCGACATCCAAATGACGTCCAGAAGCCTTTCTTATTCAAACAAACAAGTTGCAGTTATGGATAAAAAAAATATTTTTTAAACACAGAGCTTCCACATGCACATCTCCTACCAATTTTTGTCATGCAATATACAAGTCTATTTTTATAATAAGAACTGTTAGGTGCGACCTTGGCCTTGGATACAGCATACCCACTCTGGCTACAGTGATTTGTAGACAATGTTTATCTCTCGCCATGCTACCATGCAATAAAACAGACGATGGACTACATTTATTGTTGGATCTGGGGGAGTGAAATAGTGACAACCATATTTCCACAGCAACAGGTAAATATTTAACAACAGTTTATAACACCTTAATGTCAGCAAAATATGTTCTGTGCTTTGCCCAATTAAAATTTTGTGCTACTATTCTGTTAACAATGACATGTTTTTGCTTCACACTCATGAGACATTTGTTTTAACCTTATTGTTTAAAATGGTTCTCGGTCTCACCAAAAACCATTAAACCTTGAAATGGTAATTTCATAAACAGAAAAATAATGCTGGGTCTGGGAAGATCACTTTAGGAACATGTGGCATATTTAAAATCCCCTTGTGCCGCCGGTTCGTCACTTTTTGTGACTCACCGGCGGCACAATTTGGTGCTCCATATTTACAAGGAAATGTATAGCTACCCTGCATGGCTTTTCGTGTCCGTGTAAATACGTCCCCTTTACACGTAGCACTTTGCGTGAAAGGGGTGTGCCATGTGTGTTGCTGTGGGTGTTACCATGCAACAACCATGGATTCTGCCGCATTCCCAGACTTACAAGGTTTTGTAAACCTTGGAACGCGTCAGAATCCTACGGCTCCCCATGGAGGTAAGGAGGTGCAACGAGGAGAAATACTATTATTTCTCCTTGCTTTATTCTCTTTCTACATGTGTTGCATTCTACAGCACACAAAGAAAGAGGAAAACAAGTCTTGTGATTGTTTTTGTGCAGGAAGGTGTCCCTTCGTGCACAAAAACAATCATACCCCAATGCAGGCACCCTTGCACCTTGGTGCAAGTGTGCCTGCCGAGGCGCATGGCAGCCAATTGTGTGCCAGCGCAGGGGAGAGTCCCACAGGGCTTGTCCCCGAGACCGCTGCTGTTAAACTAATATGTCACACCGTTAGCCAAGCTCAATAAATCATTTGGCTTTTCTGTAACTTCCTACGCAGATGACACACAAATTGTGGTGTTATTGTCAAAAGATTAGGCCAATCCGGGTACCCCCTTATGGACATGAATGAGCGAGGTCAGTAAGTGAATGGATAATAATTGCTTGAAACTAAACTTACCAAAAACTGAGGATATTCTATTCGGCAGTAATCCATCGTTTTGGGTACTGGGGTGGTGGCCCTCAGAACTAGGTTCTCTTCTAAAACCAGTGACTAAAGTTACAAATTTAGGAATCCTTATAGATGGGGAGCTGAAGCTCAAAGATCAAGTCAACAAGGTTACATCCGCCTCCTTCTGTTCACTGAGGATAGTTAAGAAAATGGAAACATTTCTACCTTTTGATCTCTTGAAGACAGTAGTCATCTCTCTTGTACTTACAAGACTAGACTACTGCAATGGCCTATACCTTAACTTATCAGTAGGTTCCAAGAAGAGACTTCAGACCCTGCAGAATAAATAAATAAATCCGGTATTTGTAAAATGCGTACTACTCACCCCTAAGGGTCTCAAGGTGCTGGGGGCTGTCGGGGAGATTAGGTGAGCTATTGCCCAGAGTCACATGGGGCTGAGCTGAGCAGCCGCTGGTGCGGGGATTGAACCGTGAGCCCAATGCTCTGGAGTCTGCCGCCCTGGCCGCTACGCCACACCTCTCTCTTGGAATGCGTCAACTCACTTCCTTTTTAAAATCCCCAAATTTGAATCAGTAAAAGGGACCATCAAGAAACTTCACTGGTTGCCAGTTAAACAACGTATCAGGTTCGAAGCACTCTGTATGGCCTCTAAGTCAATGCAAGGCCAAAGTCCATCCCTCTTTAAGGATAAGCTGCGATGGTATATCCCGGGCAGGACCCTGCGGTCTAGCTCAGCTAGGAACTTAGCAGTTCCCTCTTTCAGAAAAACAACTTGGGATGGGAAAAGCTTTTTTAGGATCACCGCCCTACTCTGGAATAGCCTACTCTTGGAACTTAAAACCGCTCCATCTCTATCAATTTTCAAACAAGCTCTGAAAATGTTGCTTTTTGTACAGCAATAGGAGGTGTGTTCTCTTTATGGAGCATCACTGCCCATCACAAGGACCCCAGAATATGCATCTTTCATGTCTTTAAAGTGCCAAGATGCCTTGAGGCAGGATTATGCACTTGATAAATTCTTCATTCATTCCTTCAGGGATCCATCATATTGTAAATATGACGCATCCCTGTGCTCTGAAAGTAACACAGCACGGTGCAGCCAAATGGCTTGTGGCATTGCACTGCTTTACTTTCTTGTAAATAAGGCCCATGTTTTTCACTGGTGCTAAGGAAAAGAAAACACTAAAGCCAATTACTTTGCAGATATCGGGCACATATTTGTTAAGCCTTTGCATTGTCCTTGCAGTCATGCAAGGTAATGCAAGGAAAACACAAAGGCTTCACTAATATTTAAAAAGCCACACAAGACCTGATAGGCATGACCTTGTGTGGCTTTGTAAAGAAATGTAACGGAAGGTCGCTGCTTGCTCTGCGTTACGTTACATTTCTACTTTGGAGTTGTTTCATGGGAGGAACATGGGCATTCCCATGCATCCACCCATGGATTTTGATGCATTGCCAGATTTAGAGAGACTTGTAAACCTGGGAATGTGTCAAAAACGCAGCGGCGGCACAATCAGTGTTCCACACTGCTCCATATTTACAAACCGTCGCGTTGGGACCAATGCGTCAGTTTGCAGAGGCCTGTGTCACAATATACCTGTTCCAGATACAATGTATTCAGGGTAGGCGTTCCCATGTTAAAAACCACGTAGAACTGACGCAGTGAAATTTACAATTGTTCACTGTGTCACTCCACGACATGACTGTGCCAAAATCCCTAGGCCTTCTCAAACCAGGTGCAAGGTTTGACGCAGGGCTTTTAACATGGGATTGTCCTCTGTGTTCTGACACATTGCTGGAGTTGCGTCAGTCTTACAGCCAACTTTAGCAGTACGTCCCTTTAGCGAAAACAGATGCGTCAGAATTTCTGACACATCTGTGAATCCTTTGCCATTGAGCCCTTTATTGTAAATACAGGGCATCCATGGCTTCGTTAGGGCATTTGCAGCAGGCGCAAGAAATCTGATGAATCAAGGCCGATGCGTCAGTTCTTGCAAATATGCCCCTGTATTTTTATGCATTGTTGTAGTTGCATCAGTTTTCTGACCTACTACAGCAATACGCCACTTTTGGGCCGGATGCATTGTGGCATCCTTAAGATGGATGCATCAGAAATTCTGACCTAGCACCATGCAGCACCGTATTGTAAATATGATGAATCCATTGTGTCGTAAACGTTTACGACGCATGCAGCGATGCGTCAGTTTTCGTGAAAAAGGCCCACTGTTTAATTAATGCGGAGAAATAATAATGACATTTTGTGCATGAGTTCTTTTATAAAGGAATAATAATTAAATGGCTGTATAAAAAGTCCTATGACCCCTAGCACTATTTTCTATGTGGATGATGACAATGTGTACAGGAAATGCAGTCACTCACACAGAAGCAAGCAAATGGCTAAATGTGGCTGACCTCTTGCCCCATATTTTAAACAGTGGTGGGTGGAAACAAAATGTAACTGAGACCAACATATGAATATTGGTCACTTAAAGCCCCTATATGCATGTATATTATAAAATACATAAAATAAAAATAAAAACAATAGTTTAGCAAGACAGCTAAAGCTGTCTCTAGAGGCCAGACCTAAAGAGTGTTTAACCTCTTCCATGCTTGCGACGGCCGGGAGCCGTCACGCGGCACTGTGGGCGTGTGCGCACGACGGCCCCCGGCCGTCCGAATCCCCGCCCACTAATGGAACCGCCCGCACAGCGCGGAAATTCTGTGCGCATGGAAGGGGTTAACACATAATGGCGCAAAGCCGTTTATTTGAGTGGGTCAAAAACTGATGGGGGAGTTTTTTTTAGAATTCATGCAACGCAGCAGAGCAAGGCAAGTTGCTGGCTGCATTGTGTGAATGGGAGAAAGGGCTGGAAAGCGATATACATACTAGGATATGCTGCCCTTCAGCTCTCTCCCTGCACATATGAACATGAGGCTGCCTAGCGTCAACGCAAGGCACACTTGCACCATGGTGCAAGGGTGACTTCCTTAAGGGTAGGATTGTTTTTTTTGTGCAGGAACGGACTCCTTCCTACACAAACAAATCCTTAAAGACAAATTTCTCTTCTCTGCGCAGCACATATGGAAAGAGAAAGTAATGAGAAGAAACAAGAATAATATTTCTCCTCACTGCGCCAAAATGGTGTGCCTACCCTACACAGGCGTACACGGTTTACACGGTTTTGTAAGAATGGGTTTGCGTCAAAATACATGGATAGATGCATTGCAGCACCCATACTCCACCCATGGAACGTCTACACAATGCAAAGTATCACAAGGCAGTGCTATCTTTACCTTGTATTGACTAAACCACACAAAGCCACGCAAAGGGCTTAGTAAATGGCAAAAATGATTTTGCGCCGAACTGCACCACAAAAGTCATGCAATCCTGACCCAAAATCTTAGTAAATCCGCACTGACGTTTTAACACCTCCTTGGTGCCAGTTAGTACATGTGGATCTGCTGCTTGTGCAGTTCTGTGCGATTTATGTGCACCATGAGAGCTCAGTAATCTTCCACGTAATATAATAAGCTTTAATTCAATGTCATCCCTGTTTTCTTTTGCTTTCCCGCTGGTGATGCCACGAAAAACATATCCATATAAGGCAAGAGCACTTAGCATAGGTGATGCATTCCAGAGAGGTATTCTGGCTGCAACTGTACTGCTGAGCAGACACCATGTTTATTTAAAAATGAGGGGAGTGGTTTCAAAGCTGTTTACAGACGTTTACTTTATTTTCAGTTTATTGTTAAATCCCTGTTCCCAAACTCAAATTAGAAAAACAGTGTTATGGATATGACATTTTATCACAGTGAGAGTTTCATTGCTCATACAGCTCCCTCCTGAGTCCTACCCTTCATGACAATAAGTACAAGCTGAAAAAAATGACTTTAAAAAATATTCCAAGCAGGCCATCTACTGGTTGATGCTGGTATAAATTAGGAAATCTGGGCCTAGATTTAAAGACATAATAGGTCCCGATTTACAAACATTTTGCGCTATGTTTGCATCACAAAAGTGACACAACTCGGCGCAAAATATTCTCTTCCCGATTTACTTTCCAGTGCTAAACTTGTTTAGTGCTGGAAATAACATGAAATTAACGCGCTGTAGTGCTGCTTTGAATTAATTAGCGCCAAGGGGATGTACCATGGCTGGAGCATGGGCATTCCCATGCAGCTACACAAGGTTTCTGACGCTAAACCCTGTTTTTCAAATAAAGTAGACAGGGTTTAGTGTCAGGAAACTGCACCCTGTCGAAGTAGACAGCAGGAAGGAGAAATGCTTTCATTCCTCCTTCCTTTTCCGACTTTGTACGTGTGCTGCACTTTACAGCACACATACAAAGAGGGAGACGGGTTAAAGTCAGTCTATGCATAGTATTTTGTACTTGAAGGGTACCCTTCCAGTACAAAACCGATGCTAGACTCACAGAGACACCTTTGCATTGTGGCACAAAGGTGTCTGCGTGCCGCATGGCTGCTGATTTCAGCGCCAGCGCCAGGAAGAGGGGAAGAGAGTGCAATATTTCTGTAAATGTGTCGCTCTCCACCTCTCTCCTTTTAACGCAGCACAGCATTTGCCACTGCCGCACTGTGCTGCATGATCAAATGGTAAATCTGCCCCTTGCTTTCCAATGCAAAACTTGTTTTGTGCTGGAAAGTTCCCTTGAAGTAAGGCAAAGCAGCTCAAACCACTGATTTTTGTACTTAGCATCAAAGAGGATGATTACATGGGTGATAAATGGGCTTTCCCATGCAACCACCCATGCTTTTTGACTCAACCCCCAATCTACTAATATTGTGGACAGAGTTTTGCACTAAAAATGACCACTTTGATGCCGGCGTTAAAAAGCAGAAATGCTTTTATTTCTCTTAATGCTTCCCACTTTGCATGTGTGCTGTACTGTGCAGCACACATCCAACGGTGGGAAAAGTTTTAAAGTTAGTCAAAGCATAGATGGGGCATATTATCAAGATAGGCGATAAAATTATCGCCACTTTAGCGGCAGAAAACTGCCGCTAAAACGGCGATAATGGGCTTGATAATATGCTCTATGGAATTCCAATTGAAGCTCATGTTAGATGTCCTTCACATCTAACCTGGGCTTCAATTGGAATATCATAGAGCCCATTATCGCCGTTTTAGCGGCAGTTTTCTGCCGCTAAAGCCGCGATAATTTTATCGCCTGTCTTGATAATATGCCCGAAGTTTTTATTAGAAGAGAATCCTTTGGAGGGGGAGCTAGGGAGAGGGGAGGGGAGTGCCATATCTGTACAGTTATGGTGCTCTCATTCCCCCTCTCTCGCAACACAGCACACAATTTTGGGTGCTGCACTGCATTGTGAGAAACTTATGTAAACTGGGCCATAGATAGATTCAAAGACAAAAGTCAAAACCCATTGGAGACCAGGACATACTTGTAAAACATGTTGCTTTGTCACATGATGATTTAAATAGACTCTTTGAACAAGAATATACTTTTCTGCAGCAGAACCACAATGTAACCCTGGCCGACCATTGCTAAGGAGCATTGACATAAGTGGAGTCAATGATGGAAATTGGTAAATTTATTTGCGGAACCCTCATCCTGTGGCGGGAGGTGCATGTGGCCCAGAAGGGATATAGTAAAGTATTGAGCCTCGAGGAGTGAAGAAAATGTCAGTGCCCCAATGCTCCTGCACCATAGTTACCATTTTTTACAAATTCTGTCCCAAGAAATAAATACGGAAAATATGATAGAAAAGCTGTTCTTCTTCACTTTATTGGTCAGTCACAAACATACGCCATGTTAATGTAGAGAAAGGTTTTAAGTTCCTGATGCCAACTTCTATGTATATTCAACTAGTCGGGGGGTATGATGCTGGTAAATTAGCTCAGATGGAGAATGCACTTGCAGCAGAGTTTCATCAGTGACATGGTACTCATAGGTTATTCTATTCATCATAAATTTGCTCAGATGCTTAAAGTCCCTACACAAAAGCACTGGACTTAACCTGCTGTCCACAGACTTGTACACTACTAATATTTCAAAGTGAGCTTGTGGGGTTTCAGAGGAAATCCTTTAACAACCTGCAGGTTACAAAAATCCAAGACTTGTAAAATAAACTTAGGGCCAAATGTGTCCACACTTTGCAACTTATTTGGGCCACAAGACGGGCACAAACCAGCGCAAAGAATTGATTTTGGGAATGAGGGCCTCATTTACAAGTTCTTGAAGCAAGGCAGTTCTGCAAGTCACGTTTCCTGACCTGCCCTGCATCAAAAGTAAAGGGCAGGAATGGGCCGTATCTATGAGATATCCCGCATTCCTGTCCTTTTCACTGCACTAGCGCACTAATAGCTGCCTTTTGCCAACATAGGCACCATTGCACCATGGAGCAAGGGTGTCAGCGTTGTATGAATGTTTGTTTTTGTGCAGGAAGGGAAACCTTCCTGCACAAAAACAATCAATGGAGGTGTTTTCCTCTTTCTATGTGTGCTGCAGAAATAAATGAATGAATGAATGAATGAATGAATGAATAACAGAGCATTACGCCACACCTGCGAAGAAGCACAGTTTTAATGCATTACTAGATTTTTGCTTTGTTGTAAATCTGGGAATATATCAAAATCCATGGGCATTGCGTGGCAACAATCCCCCGCAAATCTTGATTGCATGTCTCCCTGACACTGTCTGAGGCAGCGCAGCAACTCACAATGCTTTGCCACACACCATATTTGTGAGGCTATGAGAAGCCATTCAGGATGGCTTTGCGTGGTCCTGTGGATATGGGTCTCCACTCTGCGCCACGGAAGCATCCAAAGAAGTGCTCTTGTGGCACACAGGGCTAGTAAATAAGCCCATTACTTTCCAACATTAAATATGTTTTGTACTGGAAGGTAGCCACAAAGTACCACAAAGTAGGTCCGGATTTACCAAAGTGTCACCTCAAAGCAGCACAGCTGCAAAAAATGCTGGGCCATGTTGCGTGACAGGGAGAAAGCAGCAGAATACCATGGCTCTCATTTATGAGAATCCGGCGTAGGGCAGCTCAGCAAGTAACCTTGCTGTGCTACTCTACGCTAAAGTGAAAGGGCAGGAATGCATTGTATTTATCCAATAAGGTGCATTCCTGTCCTTTTCCCCTGCACTGGTGCCGTTTTGGCAGCCTAGCGCCATTTTGGCAGCCTAGCACCAAAGCAGGCACCCTTGCACCAGTGTGCAGGGGTGCCTGTGTAGCATGCAGGAATGAATTCATGTGGGCAGGAAGGGGCACCTTCCTGCAAAGAAACAATCCTGGGAGCCTTTTCCTCTTTCTATGTTGGAAAGAGGAAAAACGAGGAAAAATAAAGTTATTTCTCCTCATCAAGCCTCACCCTGGAAGGCTTAAGGTTTTGACGCAGGTTTTTATGGTTTTGAATATTTGAGGAAGCATCAAAATCGATGGGTGTTGTGTAGGAACACTCACCGCAAGGCCCATTGAACACCTCCCGAGGACAGTGTAAGGCAATGCAGCGGTTCGTACTGCCTTGCTTTACTCCATATCTATGAGGCCTTTCAAAGCCACACAAAGCGGCTTTTTGTGGCCTCATAGATGTGATTTCAAGGTTTGCGCTGCCGGAGCAATACAAAAAGTGAAGCTTTGGTGACGCGAGGGGCTCATAAATATACATTCATATCTACAGAGATATGGCACTCTTCACCCCTCTCCTTTGTGCTGGAGAGAAAGTTGCTGCCTAGAGCCAAGCATATACCTTTACGTCATAGTGCAAGTGTGTGTGAGAGTCTATCATAGGTTTTGTACTGGACGGGTTCCATTCTAGTATAAAATACTATGGGGCAGATTTATCATAGTGTTACCTTGCCCATGCATTACACAAGGTAATGAAGGGACAATGCAACACTAAAGTCAGATCACTGTCTTGAGTTACTCTGCTCCACAGATGTGCTTGATGGGTGGAGCATGGGTGTTCCTAGAGGAGGCATAATGAGTAGAAATATGTTAATTACCCCTCATTTTTTCCTTTTTCTCCCTGTGCCGCATTCTACAGCACACATAGAAAGAGGAAAAAGTCTGAAAGGATTGTTTTTTTGCAGGAAGGTGTCCCTTCCTAGCACCAAACCAATCCTGCCTAGAATGCAGGCACCCTTGCACCACAGTGCAAGAGTGCCAGCGTTTGTGCAAAGCTGCACATTGTATGCCAGCGCAAGGAGAGGACAGGAGTGTGCCATATAATGTCAGCTGTGTTGCTTTTCTGCCCTCTCCCTTTCATGCAAGGCACCAAGGTGTCGTGCCCATGTACCACCCATGAAAGCCCCCTTGATACTAAGTAACACAAAACAGTACTTTGCGCTGGTTTGCATTAATTTCAGACTACTTTCCAGTGTAAAACAAGTTATGCACTGAGAAGTAAATTACTAAAAAAACATTATATGCTGGTTTGCATCACTTTTGTGGCATAAACTCAGTGCAGAATACTAGCTAAACTTGCCCGTAGAGATTTGTGCTACTATGCATTACTTCACGGAAGCATACCATGTCTAGTACATGGGTGTTCACATGCAAAGCCCCATGTGGTTTGATGCCTATGCACATCTGTTAGCATTTGTAAACAGGTAATTGTGACAAGAATGTATCCCTTCTTGAGGCAGGTGTAACATTAGAGAAAAATATGTATTTTCTCAAATTTTTCTAACTTTGCTGTTATGCTGCACTTTATGACATGCATTCAAAGCTATAAAGCTGTAAAATAATGTCAGAGCATAGTATTTTTTTCTGATAGGGTCTCCTTCTAATTCAAAACCTATGCTTGACCTGATGCATACACTTTTGCACTATTGTGAAAGAACCTTTGCATTGGCTCAAGGCAGCTTAAAGTGCACCATCACACCAAGAGAGAAATACACTACCGTGTCTTAGTAGATGGGGCGCTGACCTTCTCTGTCTTTCATGCAAACCAGTTGTTGCACATAGCATTTTCTGCAGGGTCTTTCCCCAAACTTTTTGCTTTCCCCCTCCCCTTTTTGCTTAATTCGTTTTTGTTGGCCTTAGGACTCTGTGCACTTTACCACTGCTAACCAGTGCTAAAGAGCTTGTGCCACTCCCCTAAAACATTGTGTAATTGGGTTACCCCTGCTTGGCATATTTAATGTTTTTATAAGTCTCTAGTAAAGGGCACTACATGTGCCCAGGGCCTGTAAAGTAAATGCTACTGCAGCACTGATTGCGCTACTCACTTAAATAATCCTTTAAACATGTCTCAGACCTACCACTGCAGAGCCTGTGTGTGGAGGTTAACTGCCCTCTCCTCTCAGCATTTAAACTGCATGTCTTAGGTAGCCCATAGGGAAGGGTACTGTGCTAATGAAAGGCAGGACATATATACTTTTTGGTTTTACGTTTTCTGGTAGTGAAAAAATCCCAAATTGTTTTTTCACTACTGTGACACCAACCCCTCTCATAGGTTAACATTGGGGATTACTGTTACATTTAATAAGTTGTAATTCCTAACTGAGCAGGACTAGATCTGTCATGTATGGTAACTATGCATTTGTAATGATGCATCCTCTTTAATGGAAAAGTTGGATCTATGATTGGAACTTTAAAAATGCCAATTTTAGAAAGTTAACATTTTTCTGCTCTTAAACCCTGTGTGCCTTCTGCTTGTCTCCAATACGTGTCTGGGGTGGGCGATAGCTGGGCCTTGTGCATTCCCTCTAGACAGCCACACACAGAGGGAGCTTAGGTGTGACTGATGAGTCATCCACGTCCTAATGGGCCATCCTGTCCAAGATGGGAGGGAGGAGCTGGGCACAGCCTCACATTTACACCTGAGTAGGCTGTGTCCTATCACCACACAAAGGACTGCTTAACACCCTGTAGAGTGCCTGGCCCAGGACAAGAAGGGATAATCTCTGTGCACTTCAAAGTCCCTCTTTGGAATCTCCCCCACTTAACAGGAACAACTTGTTATAAGTACCGGGCCTCTGACATCACCACTTCAGTACACTCCTGGACGTGTGAAGATTCTGCTTTGGAAGAACTGCTTTTCTGCTGTGCTGACCTGCCTGCTGCCCTCTCTGCCTGAGTGAGAAGGACTGGCCCTACACCAGTGGAACCCAGAGTGAGCCCAAGATCTTGTCTGCTTGACTCCTGTTCTGAAGTCTCAGGGACATCAAAGACTTCCAACAACCCTGCCACAGCTCCTAGACTCCACCAACTGAGAGTCTTGCCCTAACAAGTGGTGCCAATCCAGTCCTGGACCCTTGGGAGTGGGTGTAAAGTGCTGCAACTGCAAACATTCATGCATCAACAATGCTGCACTGGTCGGAACCAAGGAATCTCTCTTGCATCGCCAATTGGGAGGATTCATCGCCTCCAGTTCTCTATGCATCACCTACATCCTGCAGCTTGATGACAACACATCCTCAATTTGCTCTGCTCGATGACAATGCCATCCTCGATTTGTGCTGTGCTATTATGCGGCATCGCCTATGAATCCTGTACTTAGGTGCCAAAGCATCCCCTTTTGCTCCCCGCATCTCCTCTCCACCGATGATGCAACCAAGGTACTTTTCAGCAGGACAAGGTTGGTTCCTGTATTAATCCGCGCTCCATCGCGGTCGGCCCGGACTTTCATATTTAAACCAGTCAAGCACGACCAGATAGCCCCAGTTGGAGCCCCAATCTTTTAAGCCTATATTTTTGTTTTATTCTTTAAACATTAATTCCTCCAGTTCTATTTATTTGATTTTTGTCGTTTTGGTCTTGTTTTGTTTATAAAAATATATAGTCTATTTTCCTAACTTTATTTGAAGTCTTTTTGTGGTGTTTTCACTGTGTTACAGTTTGAAGTGTTGCACAAATACTTCAGACATTGTCATTTAAGTTAAGTCTGCCTGCTCTGTGCCAAGCTACAAGAGAGTGAGCACAGGTTAATTGATGGTGTGTACCTGACTTACCCTGACTAGGGCTGTGGTTCCTGCTTGGACAGAGTGCATACCTCTGCTATACAGAACACACAATTTCTAACAACAGTGCAGCAAATTTTGTTGCCGCACTGCATTGTGTGAAATATTTGTAAATTATTAGCCCCTTATTAGCTTGTGTGTTCATGCAGAGAAGTTCATGCGAGCTGTAAAAGTAAAAGTCTGATTCATACTACGATTATCTCAATTCTTTCACTTGTATAAGGGTGATGAAAAGGGTTTACTTCAGTTGGCTGGTTACTAACAATAATTAATAAGTGGCAAAAGCAGTTAACCTTCTATTGTGCTCAAGATAAATTGCATTTGTTATTGGTTTTTTTAAACTTGTTTTATTAGCATGTATCACATAGATGCTTCTAATGATGTGCATTGTTACATGTTTTGTTACAATAGAATTGACCTGTCCATAAAGAAACCTCGCTACCTCAAATGTGCCCATACACCTAACCAACAAGTGGAGGCGCATTCGTGCCACCAAATGCACCTGAGTTCACTGGGTGCGATTCGGAACTTTGCAATGACGGCATGCTGGTCGGAGTGTACAGGATATGTCATTTGTTGAACCCTAAACCAACTCAGAACTTTATAGCTACTGTCTCAGGGGTAATGTGTGTCTCCAATATGTCTTTAAGTGTGCAGAGGTGGTCTCTGGATCGATGCCACAATGGGAAGGGGAAGTGGGCAGCATCCGCCTGCATTCCGGCTACTCCCCGCCCCTTAAATTTGGGAAGCGAATGGTCCAAGGTGTCATCCAATATCACACGCCCACCAATAGGTGGTCCAGCCACTGCTCTCCTCCAGGACTACCCCGTGAGATGCCCCAATACTACAGAGCACGACTGATGTTTAAAGCTCACCAGATTCTCATTAAGTCGCCAGCCTGGCTCATGGCATCCATGGGATGCTCCCATTTGTCCACCACTTCTGACCACAGGTCCCTTATCTGTCTCCTGCACACCCCATGGGTTTTCTCTTTCTGTAGTGCTTTCTCCTCTGCTTGAACCTACATGGTTGCATTTCTGGCCGGGTCTCCACATTAGACCCTGCATTGGACTTCCATGCCATTGTTATGCACCTCTTAGCCAGTATTAGCGCTAAGTCAAGGAACCTGTTTTCTTGACCTTCTTGGATTTAGTTCAAGGGAAGGCTTCCTATGGACAGAGTTCAGTTGTACTCACTAGTATTTGATTCAGGGTTGCATTTAGCCTCATCAGTACCATCCCCCAGTATGGCTGGAGTCAGGCATATTCCCATGTCATATGTATGAAGTCTGCATCAAGGGTTGCGCAGTGAGGACATTTCCTTGGATCACCCTCATAAATGGCCTTGATTTTGTGCAGAGTCAGGTACACCCTGTGTGTGTAGCTGAATTGGATGCATTTAAGGCAAGTGATGCGGGACACCTGCAGTGGATATACTAGTATTCTACCCCATTCGGGGCAGTTATGTTGCGACCCAGCTCTGTGCTCCATCATGTCCTTTGGGAATCCAGAGGGTTCCTAGCCATCGCGTTTAATGCTTCATAGAACCATGGGATCCGGTGTCTTCCCGAACCCATTGCTAGTAGAAATTTGAGGAGTGCGTGGGTTGGGGGTTTCTCATCTTCCTGCCCCATAGCTCTTGGAATGTCTATTAAATCACCTTGTAGGTGAGGAATTGGCCAAATGGCAAGTCGTTCTGTCTGGACAGGACATCTTACGGGATGAGGGTGCCCATAGGGTAGCAATCGCTAACAGTTACGATCCTTGCTTCTGTCCATGCAACTGATTGCACTGCCATAAAGAAGGTAATCAGGGTCCCCATGGGGCAAGCCCACCAGCGGGAGTGAGGGTACATGGAGCACCGTGCTTCTCAGCCATTTGACAAAGCCCTGCCAACAGCACAGGGCTGTGGACCATTGCAGGCCAAGCTGTGGCAACTTCAGTGTGGGATTGAGCAGCTTGGCTAGCAGGGCCCCCTGGTTCGGCTCTGCACCAATTGAGCCGAGGTCCACATGCCCTGCCCTGTCCAGCCACTGGGTGATCTATTGGAGTTGTGATGCTGCAAAATATAACTCAATGTTGGGGACTCCCAGTCTGCCTTCTAATGGGGGCAGGGGAGAGTGTCAAGCGAGACCCTATGGCAACCTCTGTCCCAAATTGAGTGCCAGCGTTGGGAGTCCAGTTGTCTAGACCAGGGTGTCAGCACCTTCATTGGAAGGTCTGCAAAATAGTATAGCAGGCAGGGGAACATTAACATCTTGGAGATTGCTAAGAGGATTAGCCTAAGTGATCTCCAGAAGTGAACGCAGGACTTAATGGAATGCATTGCCACTCCCATGTTGCCCTACCGTACATCCTCAGTCTCATGAAAGATCTGGATGCCCAGGTATCAAAAGGTGTGTGGTGCCCAGAGAATGTTAGGGTGGGCACCCAAAAGTAGCATCTTTGGGACACCAAAGACTTCCAACAACCCTGCAACAGCAGCTAGACTCTAGACTGCCAATTGTGAGTCTTGCACTGTCAAGTGGTGCCAGCCCAGTCCTGGACCCTTGGAAGTGAGGATAAAGTGCTACAACTGCCAAAATCCATGCATCTCTGACTTTGCGCTGTTTGGAATAGATGCAATGACGATGACGACTCATCACTGCTGCTTTCGCGGTTTAACCACCACATTGCTCTCACTGCAAGGATCAAGGACATTGCATCGCTGATTGCGTGGCACATCACCTCCACTCCAAACAAATCTCTGTCTTTGCCAACTCTGAGCCGATGCATCACCTTCCTCCTAAGCATCGGCAACGACGCATCACCTCCCCAGCCCCTCGCATATGGCTCAACGTATCAAAGGTACTTTGCAGTGGGTCCAACTGGGTCCCTGTATCCGACCCATATTCCATCACTTTCAGATTTGTCCTGGTTAAGCGCGACCAGATAGCTCTAGCTGGCACTTTATGTTTTTAAGGACTATTTTTCAAGACATTCTTTAAAAATTCATGACTCCGGTTCTACTTATTGGATTTTTGTTGTTCTGGTCTTGTTTTGATCATTAAATTAGGCTCCATTGTTCGTACCAGGTGTGGTATCATTTTGTCTGGTCTGGTGTTTTTACAGTTTTACTATTTTAAGTATTAAGCAAATACTTTCCAAATTGCCTCTTAAATTAAGTCTAAGTGCCTTGTGCTAATCTATCAGGGGGTGAGCACAGGTTAATTTAGGGTGTGTTTGTGACTTACCCTGACTAGGATTGTGGCTCTCGCTTGGGCAGGGAAAATACCTCTCCAACCAGAAGCACAATTTCTAACATTAGTGATCAGCCGTGAGGGTAGGACTTGTATTTGTGCAATGCCATACAGTATTTTCGTGTACACTACCATCCACATCTAAGACCAATTTGATTCAATTCTCCCTGATTGGTATTTTATATTTTTCCATATTTCATCCTCTCTCAACCTGCCTGTTGGATCTTTGATTTCAACTGCAAAGATGGAGTTTGAGCAGGCCAATCTGGAGATACTACACTGTGGCCCAGCATAGTGACTTTTGTCAGGAGAATGGATTGCCTGCCAAAAGGAGCATCAAGAAGGCAGAGCTCCAAAAGGCTTTGAGGGCATGGGCAGGCACCCATAGACACTGAGGAGGAGGATCTGAAGGATGAGGAGGAATTAGACCAGGACCCAGAGGAGGGTCTTGGACTGCTACCTGTGTAGGAGGGGGTAACATCCTTCTGGGATTAGTGATTCTACCCCGGCCAGGTAGCAGTGTGTCATCCAGAGGTCTGTCCCCAGAGAAGCTGGAGGACAAGAGGTAGGAGAGAAATCTCAAGTTGGAGCTGGCTAAATTAAAGATGAGAAATAGAAAGCTTTAATGGAGAAAGTTAAAGCTTTGGTGGAGAAAGAAAGAGTTTTGGAGGCAAAGAGACTAGCAAAGGAGGAAAGACTAATGGCCCATGAGCTAAGTCTTATAGATCTGGAAATCAGAGCCATGCAAGTGGCGTCCAGCATCAATAGTTGCAGCGTATCTGCAGTGTCCAGTGGAGAAGGGAAGGTCCACATCCCAAAAGATTTGGTACCCATTTATATGGTGGGGGTTGGCATGGATAAATAGTTCTGAGCCTATAAGGTAGGTCTAAGGGGACATAGACTCCTGAGGTGTTTTGGGGGATAGTTTGTGGAGTTACATGCCCACAGTGGAGAGTGACACACTCCTCACACTAGAGGACCAGACACAATGCACTCCCATGAAGGCCATTCTTCTCAATAAATGTAGGTTGCACCCTGGAAGATATTTGCAGAGATTCAGTAGTAGCCGCAAACTTTCCAAGCAGACCATAGTAGACTTCCTAGAGTATTTCAGCAAGGCACTGGAGGGCTGGCTGAGGGGCAGCAAGGTTGATGATTTCAATGAGCTGTACATCCTAATTATGAGGGAGAACAGGCTTGATAATTGTTTCCCAGAGCTGCGTCAACATCTTGGGGAGAGCAAGCTGTCTGGGACCAGAAGCTTGCTGAAGAGGTAGATTTCTGGGTCAGGATCAGAGTGTCCAGAAAGGCATCTGGGGGGACTCTCAAAAGGGTGATCAGGGTTCTCACCAGAAGAAGGAGATTGGGGATAGAAAGAAGAGGTTCTCTCGAGGGCCCCAAAACAGGAGAAAGGGCCCTATTCCCATTCTGCCCACCAGAAAAAGAACTTCTCTGACAAGAGTACAACAAACCCTCCAAGTGTTATGAGTATGGGCATTACAAGGGGATCCTTAATGTTTCAAGACCGAACAGCCTCCCACTGGAGGTAAGACACTAGGGTTGGCAATTGAATTGCTTGGGAAGAAGTTTGTACCAGAAAGTGGGGGCAGGTTAGTGATACTATCTTAGTGTTCTTGGTTGACATTGAGCTGGTGCCTAAAACCCATATGCACTCCAATACTGCAACTATAAGCATTGGGTCACCATCAATGGCCATAGCGCTGAGGTTCTGAGGGACACAGGAGTCAGCAAAACTATGGTAAAGAGTCAGCTGGTGGCCAGAGAGCAAATTTTACCCCATGCATTTCACCAGGTTGTGGTAGCTGACACCCGTAAGGGTCACTATCCAGTGGCCCTTGGTCCATTTGAGCGGGGGAGGGGGGTCACGTCTTCTGAAATTGCAGTGAGCCCTGCCATGTCTGTGGACTGTCTGTTGGGGAATGACCTAGAGCACACTAACTTGAAAGAAGTGGACCTCAGGTCACACCTGGAAATGTTAGGGTTACCTGAGTGGGTTGCACAACTGCCAGGTACATGGCAGGCCAGGAATGAGGTCTAGGAAGTATGGAGCCTGGAAGAATTGCCCAGACAGCTGCCAAGAAAGGGAAGGGCAAGAGGTATGGGAAACCAGCCCTTGAACGTCTCCCAGCTGAGGTGGATGGGGTAATAGAGGAAGTTGCTCTGGAGCCCATAGAGGAGGACATTGCCTCCCTTGGTGTCCTACCTGAACTTGCTGGATGGCAAGGAGGAGTTCTGCAAGACACAGCAAGAGTGTCCAACCCTTGAGTGCAAGAAGCAACTGGCTGAAGTCCAGGTAGCTGGTGATTCCACTTCTAAATCACATTTACTGGGAGGGAAAACTCATGTATAGCGAGCCCTAGGTGCATGTGCATCGGAAAACAAGGGCACTGGTCGTTCCCCAAACTTACATGGCCTTTCTGCTGGAGCTGGCTCATGAGATACCCCTGGCAGTACATGCGGGGCAAGACTAACCCTGGGTGCAGTTCGCGGAGTTGCACTACACGGAACACCGCGAAGTGCAAAAAAACCTCCGCCGCTCTACGCAGAGCTCTGCACGTGGCGGAGTACGATAGAAAAATGCTGTTCGCGGTGATTGCACAGTCCCGGATGCTTGTCAGCACTGTGCAATCATTGCGAACAGTACCATGCACAGCGCAAGCGGTCGCTGCTTTCCTTTTCTGCCGCACGAGTATATTTTTACTCGAGCTGCAGCTTTCTTAACGCGAACGGGCTGTTTCTCAACACGAGCTGTCGTGAGCATACGCACCTACTCGCAATGAGAAACCTGATTCCCCCCCCCCCCCCGCATTGAGAAATCTCGCTTGGAGGTTGATTTTCCATGCTCGCCAACTTAATGTTGGCGATCGCAAATGAGGAAAAAATCTCTCCAGGATGTTGATTATCCTCGCTCGTGGTCTCCAACTTGACTTTGACGAACTCAAGCGAGGTAAAAAGCTCTTGTCCGCAGGCGGAGTTTTTTGGAACTCTGCATAACCTGGTGTGTGGAAAACTCCACAAACTCCATGAGCAGAGTGTAGTTCACAGCCCAGGGTGAGACAAGACAAGACCTTTGCCAGGCTTGTCCCCCACTTCGGTTGGTCCAGGATGAGGATTTCCTAAGATACATTCTGTAGGATTTGCTTGACCTGCCAGGCCAGCAGGAAGACTGGGAAGAAGCTGAAATCTCCTATGAATCCCTTACTTGTCATTAGAACCTTCTTTGAGAGGGTGGGCATTGACACTGTTAGGCCCATGGATCCCCAGACAACCTCTGGTCACAGGTTTATCCTGGTTTCGGTAGCTCATGCCACTAGATACCCAGAGGCCATACCCCTGAGGTTTGCAACTGCTCATGCAGTGGCTAGGGTTCTGATGGGGAGTTTTACCCGAGAGGGTTTCTCCAAGGAGGTGGTTTCTGACAAGGGCACCAACTTCATGTCTGCTTATATGCAGTCAATGTGGATAGAGTGTGGAGTTACATATAAGTTATCCCCACCCTTTCATTAACAACCCGATAGGCTTGTTGAAAGATTCAACAAGACCCTCAAAGGCATGATCAAGAGCCTACCTGAGGTCATGAGGCTTAAGTGGTACGTCCTCTTACAATGCCTACTTTTTGCTTACAGAGAGGTACCACTGAAAGGAGTTGGAATTAGCCCCATTGAGCTTCTGTTTGGTCATCTTGTAAGGGGATCTTTCATTCTGGTCAAGGAGGGGTAGGGGCAAGCTCCCAGGAAACCTTGCCAGAATGTGGCTAGCTACATGTTAGCCCTCTGGTGCCTGATGATCAAATTTTGGAAGCAAGGTTATGAAAACTAGGAAACCAGCCAGAAAGTGATGAAGCAGTGATATGACCAGACGGCTATCACTGTAGAATTTCAGCCTGGATAGAAAGTGTGGGTGATGGAGCCCTCTAAGGGTTCTCTATCTCAACACCCTCAAACTATACTTCGAGAAGTCTGAGGTCACCATGTTGTTGGTGACAGATGGTAGGAGTGAAGAGGAGAGTGACCCAGTCCCTGACTTCCTTGCCTCAAAAGTGAAGGAGGGGTCAGTGGAAGGCTTAAACCTTTCGCCAACCCTGACTTCAGAACAGCAGAGGGACTGTCACCAGTTGTTGGGACAGTTCTCCTTTTTGTTTCCCCTTACTCAACAGATTACCCATCTGTGGACCCATGATGTGGACACAGAAGACAGGCTCCCTGTCAAGAATAACATCTATAGGCTGTTGGATGAAGTAAGCACCAGCATTATGATGAGGTTTCCTATTGCTGGAGTTGGGGGCAATTAAACCCTCCATTAGCCCCTGGTCCAGCCCTGTGGTGCTCGTATCAAAAGCTGCCACATAAGGCACTACAGCAGAACTCAGGTTCTTTGTAGATTACAGGGTGTTCAATTCTGTCACCAAGACTGATCCTCATCCTATTTCCCAGGCTGATGAGCTGATTAGTAGGTAGGGGCTGCCCAGTTCCTAAGTACCTCTGATCTTACTTCACGGTACAGGCAGATTGCTCTAACCAAAGAATCCAAGGAGAGGTCAACCTTTTCCACTTCAGAGGGCCCCTTCCTGTTTAGAGCGATTTCCTTTGGACTCAAGAATACCCCTTCCACCTTTCACGGGCTGGTGAGCCACGTTTTGGCTGGTATGAAGGCCTTCAGTGCTGCTTACTTGGATGACATAGCTGTCTTCAGTAACAGCTGATAGGACCACCCTTTTCACCTGCAGGAAGTGCTTCTGGCCCTGCAAAAGGCAAGCCTGGCTATCAAGGCCAGTAAGTGCCAAATTGGGCGGAGGTTGTGGTGTACATGGGACACCTGGTGGCTTGGGGTAAGATGCAGCCCCTCCAGACCAAGACAGACACTATCATGACATGGGAGCCCCCAAAAACATAAACAGAGGTGAGAGCCTTCTTAGACCTCACCGAGTATCACAGGAGGTTTGTCAATGGAAATAGCACCATTGTTGCCCCCTTGACTGAGCTGACCTCAAGGAAACTACTCAGAAAGTTGATATGGACAGAGGCTTGCCAGATAGCAATTGACTCCCTAAAGCAGGCCCCGTGCACAGCCCCTTTGCTCAAGGCCACTGACTTTTCCAGGGAATTAATTGTTCAAACCGATGCCTCAGAGCATGGCATAGGGGCAGTACTTTCACAACTTAATGAAGAGGGCCTAGACCAACCTGTGGTTTTCATCTCCAGGAAGCTACTTCCCTGGGAACAGAGGTGGAGTATGATTGAAAGGGAAGCCTTTGCTGGGGTCTGGGCACTGAAGAAGGCGAGACCAGATTCAGGCTGACCACAGGCCCCTCAGGCAGCTAATGCAAATGAGAGGTGAAATCCAAAATTATTGATGTGGTCCATCTGGGAATGGAATTTATTTTACCACACAGACCTGGGACAGACTATACCAGTGCCGATGGTTTCCCTAGGTTCTTCCATCTTAGTGATGAGAACTCCCAAGAAGTTGGGTTGCTCTCCCCACTTTCAGATGGAGGACACACATGTTGGATCTGTCAGCCATAGGGCGGTCTTTACCACTGCTAACCAGTTCTAAAGTGCATGTACTCACTCCCGAAATCTTGGTAACATTGGTTTATTCATGTCTCAGGCCTGCCACTGCAGAGCCTCTGTGTGCTTTTTAACTGCTATGCTGACATGGAATTTAAACCCCTTGCTAAGCCTTAAACTCCCCTTTTATTACACATACGTCAGCCATAAGGTAGCCCTAGGTAATCCATAGGGTGGGATGATGTGCAAGTAAAAGGTAGGGCGTATACATTTAAGTTTTATATGTCCAGGTAGGGAAGAACTCTCAAAATTCATTTTTCACTACTGTGAAGCCCACTCCTCTCCTAGGATAACATTGAGGATTCCTTGTTTCATTTAATATGTATTTATTCCTAATTCAGAAGTGGTAGACCCTGTCATGTTTGATACCTATGGATTTTAAATGATAAATCTTTATTAGCAAAGTTGGATTTATGATTACAACTTTAAAAATGCCACTTTTAGAAAGTTATATGATCTACACAGTGTTCTGTTGGGTGATGCAATTGCTTAGCAAACAAGCAAATTCAACAAATAGAAAGCACAGCAGTGTTGTTTCTAAACAGCAAACAATGCATAGTAAATATTCTGGTCATAAATGTGAGTCAAAATACAACTCAAACAAACTTTATGTTCAATTTTGTATATATTATTTATAATTGTTAATTAGATATATGACTGTCACATACATCAAAACAACATAAAAATATCGACTTTAAAAGCCATGTGACATAAAGTGCATGCGTGCTAGGAATACAAATAACAAAAGAGTGCAAATTTCACCAACATATACACAATACATGTAGGTATAGGTCCGTCCTTTTTATACATAAGGCTCTACAGTCAATCTTTAGACTACCTTCTTCTTAGTTTAAGGGTGATCAGACAATGGAGATGAACTGATCATGAAGCTTTGATTTTTCCACCCAAAGTGTATGTGTAAATTAATATATGTCACTGCATGTCTACCTCAGGCCTTGTCTATAACATGTGGACAGCCACGTTAGAAAAGAACCAAAAACACTTCTCCAATCCTGTATGGAGTCTAAATGTATAGGATGAAGAGGATTCCTGAGTCATCTCTTAGACATAAGGCAATGCATTCAGAGTCCAAAGTTGATAAATCCTCCCTCGTTACAAATTCTGTGCAACTGGAGAAATCTTTGTCATCCAATTTTTACATCTATGTGCAATCTTGACTTCACTGAATGCCAAAGTTCACTGGTGTAGCGGAGAACACATTGTGGATCGTATTGCATATAGCCAGGTTCTCAGGGACACAGGGTTACTCCCTTATCGTTGATGACTTTTAGAAAGTTGCATTTTTCTGCTCTTAAGCCCTGTGTGCCTGCTAGTGTGCCAATACACGTTTGGGTGGGGGACAGCTGAGCTTTGTGCAGTCCCTCTAGAGAGCCACACACAAAGAGAGCATAGGTGTGACTGATGGGTCATCCACATTCTGATGGCCCATCCTGGGCAGGATGAGAGGGAGGAGCTGGGTACAGCCTTACATATACACCTGAATAGTTATGTTATGTTATGTTATCTGGAATTTATAAAGCGTGCGGCTACTCCCAAGAGTGTCCCGGCACTGAGAAAAAAAGACCACCATAACAGCTGAGAGAGATTCACCCTAACCACAGAACCGGAAAAGGCCTAGTGCTGGAAAAGCCACGTCTTCAGATTCCGCCTAAAGGTTAGGAGGTCCGGGATCTGTCGCAGTGGGGGAGGAAGGCTGTTCCAAAGACGAGATGCTAATGCTTGAAAAGATCTTCCCCCAACCCGGGAGAGCATGATCTTCGGAGTCAAGATCAGGCGCTGGGTAGAGGACCTCAAAGTACGCTGAGGCGTGTAAGGCTGAAATCTTTCCCTTAGATAGGGGGCCCCAATCTTATGGAAAGCATTGAAGACCAGGACTAGGACTCTGTGTGTTGTTCCCATACAAAGGACTGCTTAACACCTGTAATGAGCCTGGGGCCAGTCCAGGAAGAGAAGACCTCTGTGCACTCCAAAGCCCCTCTTTGAAGTCTTCCTCACTTCAAAGGCACCACTGGGCATAAGAAATGGACTTCTGACCCTACCAACTCAGTTCCCTTCGGGAACTATGAGGATTCTGCCAGGAAGAAGGACTACTGTGTTGCGGAAGGACTGCCACTATCCTGGGCTGCTGTTCTGAAAGAACTGCTATTCAGCAGTGCTGACCTGCCTGCTGCCCTCCTTGCCTGGGTGAGACCTGAACAACTTCAAAAAACACTGCTAAATCACCTGTGCCCCGCCAACTGTGAGCTTAGCCCTGCCAAGTGGAGCCAACCCAGTCCTGGACCCTTGCAAGTGGGTATAAAGTGCTGCAACAGCCAAAATCCACGCATTTGCAACTTTGTGCTAATTGGAACCAGTGCATCTCTCTAAACAATAACGCATTGCTGCTGCTGCAAGGTTCGACCACTGCATCAGTGCTCTACGTCATTGTATCTAAGATAATTTGCAGCTGGTCAAACTGGGTCCCTGTATCTGACAAGAGCACCATTGCGGTCGTCCAGAACTTTCAGATTTGTCGCAGTCAAGAGCAACCAGATTGCCCCATTCAGCGCTTTATGCTTTTAAGCATTACATTTCTAGATATTCTTCAAAAATTCATAACTCCGGTTCTATTTGTTGGATTTTTGTCATTTTGATCTTGTTCTTATATTTAAAATAAGCTTCCTAACCAGGTGTGGTATCTTTTTGTGCGGTGATTTCACTGTTTTACTGTTTTAAGTGTTGCACAAATACTTTAAACATTGCCTCTTAAGTTAAGCCTGGCCTCTCTGTGCCAAGCTACCAGAGGGTGAGAACAGGTTAACTCAGGGTGTGTTTGTGACTTACATTGACTAGGATTGTGGTTCCTGATTGGCAAAGGTGCATGAGTCTGCCAACCAGAAACCACATTTCCAACATGTTATCAACTAAATTGTCACTTAGAGTCATTTAAAAGAGTGCATGGGGTTTTCAAAGTAGAGAGCGCCTGACAGCCTTATTCTCCAGTGTTTTTTGTGTTCAAAATAGTTGATTGAATTTATGCATCAAGTAGGCGTAAGTTTTGACGCAGTGGCGTCCTAAAAGTCACGTCGTGAAATCTTGTAGATTTCACTGCGTCACTTTTACGAGGCTTTCCTGCGTGGGAACGCCTACCCTGCACACATTATACCTGATGCAGGTATAATGTCACGCAGGGCTTTACAACGTGACGCATCCCCCTGGATGTGTCACGTTGTAAATGGGCCGCAACTTTTACGCTGCTGATGCGTCACAAAAGTGACGCAACAACAGCGCAAATGTAACGCAAGGGGCTTGTAAATCTGCCGCTGTATTGGTAAACCACAAGGTGCTTTGTTATAAAATAAACACTTTATGATAATTAAATAAATCTGGTAAACCAAAACCATCATTACATTTTGCAATTTTCAATTTTTAGTAGCTTAAATGAGGTGTTTTAGTATCCCAAATAACTTTCAATATTAAAGTGTGTAAAGACTTTTAGAACTTAAGGGAAAATTGATTTAGTATCATTGACAAAAGATACAATATCTTTGGAACAATAACCATTTTAACAGAGTCAACTTTCCCCCACCAAGATAAGTGTAAATCAGACTACTTATGAATTTTGTCTATGATGACTAAGAATATATATGCACAGTTCAAAATAATCAATTGTTTATTGGAATGAGAGAATAGGATGCCAAGATATTTGAGGTTTTACTTTTGCCACATTAGTCCATTATTGGGAAGCATTTCAGAGGTACAATGCACATTTAAAAGAAATAACTCAGTCTTAAGAGTGTTTAAAGTATATCCTGAAATCTGGGAATATGTTTGAATTAGATTCAATAGGGGGGAAATAGAAGAATCAGGATAGCTAATATACAACTAAACATCATCAGGATAGGCTGAAGTTTTAATAGCCCCATTATTGATAGTAATACCTTTTATTTTTATGCAGCGTCTGATGGTGATGAGCAGAGGTTCAATAGCAAGGAGAAAAAGCCACGGTGACAAAGGACGTCCTTGACGAGTACCTCTAAAAAGGAAAAGTTTGTTGGAGAATTGACCATTGATGAAAAGTCTAGCAGAAGGACCGGAATAGAGTGCTGAAACCATATGAATAAAGGAATTGCCAAAATTAAATGCATAAAGTTCAAAATAAATACTGCCAATGAACTTGGTCAAACGCTTTTTCAGCATCTAAATCAAAGACACCAGTGGGGAAATGCAAAGATGACACAGCTTCATTACATGAAATAATAATCTAGTGTTGTTTACAGAATGCCTATGTTTCATGCAACCTGTTTGATCAATGTGAACAATAGTATTAAGTAGGGGTGGGCGGAATTTGCGTAGTCGCCCTACGCAAAGCTCTGCGAAATGGTAAAAAAGCTCCGCGAGCACGCAAAAGTTCTGCGGACATGCAGAATTGCTTGTGCCGCCCGTTCGCGATGTCCGCAAACTCTGTTTGCGTGCTCGGGGAGACATATCTCGCGAACACACATTTTGAAAGCGCGAACAGGCAAAAAATTCTGCTAAGCCACGGATCGCAGAATTTTTGGCAATTCCACGTCCTCCGCAGAATGCGAAATTTCCCAAATTCTGCAAATTCCGCGAGCAGAACGGATTTTACCGCCCAGGCCTAGTATTAAGTATAGAAGCCAATCTGGTTGCAAGAATTATTGCGTAATGTTTACAAACTTGATTAATTGAAGAGCTAGGTCAGTAATTTGAAACAACAGTGTGATCTTTGTTAGGTTTTGAAGGAACAAAAATCAAAGCTTCAGTGAAGGATCCTTCAGTAGAACCTGAAATACTAAAGTGAGACAATAACTTAAGCAAATGAGGTAGCAGGTATGGAGAAAATTCTTTATAAAATTCAGCAGGTATACCACCTTGTTCCGGTGATTTACCCAGTTTAAGAGATTTAATAGCTAAATTAATTTATTTTAATGTGATCTGTACATACAATTTGTCTCACTGACTGGGTAATTTTAGGTATGCCATGGTGTTGCAAAAAAAATGTCCTTACTAAACATATCTTTGACTGGGGGATTACTATATAACTTTGAATAGTAGGTCAACAATTCATCAACAATTTCTTTGTGAGATACTGCCAATTTACCATTTAAGCCATGAATTGCAGTAATTTTTATTTTATATTTTTTAATAAGCAAATAGTTTGCTAAAAGTCGTCCAGATCTATTGGCTTGAAAATGAAATTCAGCCGTATTATTTGAAATTTGCACCCCAGCTCTCCTGCTTAACAAAGAGTTATACTCATATCTGAATTTCTGTAATTGCATTTTGTACTTATTGTCATTAGATGAAATAAAGAGTTGTTAATGTTTTCCTATTAGTTTACCGAATGTTTAAGTTTAGCATTAAAAGTTTTGTTCTCATGTGCCATAATAGATATAGTTACCCATCTGACATAAGCCTTAAATGTATCCCAATGGTTTACAAGTGAAGTAGAAGCTTCTGGATTGAAAGAGAAATAATCATGTAATGCTAATGAGTGTGGGTTTATTATTGTCATGAAGAACATATGAAAAAAGGATACCAACACTGTTATTCCTGTGAACTGCAGAAGAAATAATATCACCCACCCATCGCTTATTCATATATGATAAAACTGTATAATCTATATGAGTTTTTTTAAGTAACCAATTGCCAGCTTTATATCTGGCTAAATAATCTAAAACTTTAGTTCTTTTAACAGGACGTCGTAACCTTTAACATTAAACAGGACAATTTTACTATCCATAAACAGCAAAAAAAAGTAGATAGAAAAGAGAAAGAACAAATATAGCTTAATGGATTGAAGAGCAGCTCCAGAAAATGTTTATAGGGAAAAAAGGAAAAACAGGACAAACATAAATAAGACAATGTAGAAACATTAATAGTATTTTAGAATCGCACACACACATATGTAAGATTAAGCTGCCTAGACAAAGCCCTCATGAAGAAACTCGATAAATGGGCTTAGAATAATAATACTCAAATGTATGAATTAAGAAGTGACACTCATTTCCATGGATAGCAGAGAATGCTGATCAAAAAATGAAGATCCTCAGGGCGTTAGAAAGCTTTTGGGATACCATCCTTCCAAATTCTGATAATAGATGGATCAAAAAGACCATATTTAAAGCCACAGCTTCTCAGTCGATGTCTAAGCTCAGATAATTCTCTACAAATTCTCTAAAAGTCCTGGTGTATAAAAAATGTATTCCCATTAACCGTCAAAGTTGAAATCTCTCTTGCAACTTTCCGGATCAGTACCAGATGATGGTGACAGAGGACTTTAAAAATCTTGACGCAGTTTAACATTGCTTGCTTTGCGATGAGAAAAAAATCTATGTGCTTTATTAATTTCACATTTTTCTAGGAATTTTAGCTTTAAAAGACCAGGTAACAAGTAAAGCCTACAATCACTACCTTCAACACCTGGTGGTAAATTAAAGATGCACAAATTATACTGCCCATTACGATTTTCTAATTCAAGTAAATGAGTATATCAAAGGCTCAATTTTTGCATTGAGAGGCAACACACTTTCAATTTCTTCTTTATTGTCCTGGATTATTGGGAATTGTGGGAGACTTTTATTTAAAGACTAGCCATGTCCTTGCGAATATTTTTAATTTCCAAAACAATGTTTTCGGTATTGCAGCTTTCTGCTTGTAATTCTTCCAATAAGGTAACTAAAGAAGGCTCATTGGTATCCACATTTTTTTCTACTTTACTGGTGGAGGACAAATTGTTTGATTACGTTTTTTAGCTGTAATATACACATTCTTTCCTTCCACAGTAATATCTTCCTTGTAAAATATGTATAGAAGACGTTAAACTCACTTCAAATGCAAATAAAATTAAATTAAATAAAATCAGCAAAGTAGAAGACTGTGCAGCATCTAAAACCAGCTGGGGGTGTGGTTTAGGCCTCAGCCTCGCCCTTTCCTCAAATTGTCTCTACCCTCCTGACAGAAAGCTCCGGCAACACTGCTTAGGACAGCTTGGTGGAAGGCACAGCACGTTCAAAAGCCTTTCATCCAGAACAGAAAGGCACGAAAATACCTACACAGAAAGCGGTGGACGTAGGAATACAGATAATACCCCTGGAACATGGAAAATGGCTTTAAAATCATCAAAAATGCAGGCAAAACCGATAGAATTATAGGGAGGCAGCCATATTGTTCAGCGCACTCGCGCAACTCCCACTCTCCAGTGTTTTTCAATTACCTTCTTAACCCTATTGGATAATAAGTTATAGGTTGTTGCACAGATCAATCTTTCCTCCTCCCGACATTCATGTGTCTGAAGTAAAACTTTCCCATTATTATTACTTACCCATTGTCTAGCTCTCTCAAAAATCTGTTTGGAGTGAACGCATCTCTGTAGTTTCTCAGAAAGAATTGCTTTCAATTTTTCAAAGTTACCCTTAATAGTGCAATTCTGTCTTCGTCTTAGAAATTGACTAAATGGTTAGGTTCACCTATAACGGCTACTGATATGTAACTAGTTACATTATCTGTCTATTGTCAATTAGCCGTCTCTGGCTATGATTCTCAAATCCAAAAATGGCTATTACTCATTGGGTGTGTGTAAATTTAAAAAATGTATTACAAGTGTTCATACTTAGTAATGTATTTCTAGGCTACCTGTCAGTCGCCCTCCCAAATAATAAAAATGTAATTTGTAAATCTGCATCATATACGTTGTTTAGGTGGATTAGTTTCAGAATACATTTATTCAACATCAAATATGTGCCATACTAGTATGCCACTCTAGAGACAAAGGTACTCGACATTGAGGTCTCATGTGTCTGTAAGTAAAAGTTGTCCTCTAACACAAAGTAGTTTTATGTCAGGGCTAACCTCGCACACTCTATTATGAATCATAAGGGTGTTGAATGGTCCCACTGTGACTCCAAGAGGAGTTCCACTAAAAAATGTGAGTTTCTTCTTCTGGAATGCACATATAGAAGGATTACCAATTCAAGCTGATCATGAGTTCTTTGCTTCGGTTAATTGACAGATTGCTAAGCAGGTTTAGCATCTCTTTTTTTATCATTCAAATTTGACTGTATATAAACAGACTCACTGGTGTATCTAATGGGTTCATTAATTATTGGTAGGGTGTTAAAATAGGGTGTCTTTGGGTTACCTTTTTAGCAAAAATTCTGCTTCATTTCTAGTTACCCACTCTCTCTCTTTCACATCCACACAATCATTTAGATTTACCACAGTTTTGGTGAGGTAGGAATATAAGAGTTCATAGACTGCAAGGGAGCTATAGAAAGTGCTATAGGCAAGCACAGCATACAGTGGTGAGACCTGTGGGACAGGTGTTGTCTGCTTTTATGGGTGAACACATTGGGACTGTAAATGGAATGGCCATGTATGACCTGGAGTGGCTGCCTGTGTTGTCCGAGGGACAGAAACTGGAGACCCAGGCTACACAGATCCCTGCATTTCAGAAATTGCCTCTCCCATGCTTAAGGAATAGAGCTACAGGACAGCCCTGGAAGTCCTGGATCATCTGTCAGCTGTTCATTTTCTGAGCTAAAGAACTAGCCTCAGAGCGTGACCCTATGATGGTGAAATTAACAGTATAAAAAGGCATCTAAACCCAAAAGGTGTGGGGAACCAAAAATGGAAATGGAAAAAATGTCTGTTTCATGTTTATTATTCCTAGGTTGAAAAATCAGATCCAGCTTCTCTGGGTGACGATGCCTCACCCATGTAATGTGGCATGCTTCAGCATAGGCCTCCTCACCACACCCTGTTAAGATGGTACTACCAGGGTGGACTCAACCTCATAAGTATGAGAGAGTTCTTGATCAATTATAATTCCTGGGTAATAGCAGGGATACAGATACAAATATCTTAGGGTAATCCTTTTGGACTTTCCTCTCTTGGTAGGTATACTAGGTATGAGCAAAAGGATAAAAGGGGGATGTTACTTAGTGCTATGACACTCACATCTGTTTTCCGGCCAATAGGTTTCTGCCTGTAATCTAGCCTATCATACAGTCTAGGACATTCTTCAGGGCTAATAAAGGTAGAGGTAGAGTATCCCTCCTAAACTAGACTAGCACCTCTACATGCAGGTGAAACAAGGACTTCCTACCTTACTTGCATTAATTTGAGATGGCAGTCCAAATTCTGCAGCACACATAGAAGGAGCTAAACACCATTAATGATTATTTAATCGTGGTTGCATGTGTTGTCTGAGGGACAAAAACTGGAGATCCAGGCTACACCGATCCCTGCATGGCACAAATTGCCTCTCCCACCCTTTCCAACCTTTACCAAAGAAATTACTGTTGCATGGATTCTGCTCTAGAACAGAACCATGACTCGAATCATAGACCATTAGTATGTAGGCACTGAGTCACCATACCACCTCAGGATCTATGAGTCCGAGTCCAACTAGTTGCAGTGCCTCACTTGCCCTCCTAACTTTACAAGAGAAACAAGTGAATTGGCATCCCATAACATAAAACTCTCGATTCTCTCAAGGATCGTGTAAACAGGACACACACTTTTGCTCTCTCACTTGTACTTGTCCACAGGAGACATGAAGGAATTTATTTAAACAATTGTGCTCTGAAATGCAGTATACATACCACAATTAGAAAGCATATGCATACTAAAAATAACGTTAGCATGGTTAATAATCCATTTACCATAAAAAGTGATGTCATTTTATAGGTTAGAGGAACCTAAGCCCACCTCCCTTGCTACTGAAGCTAAATGTTTACATATCAAAGTTCTCTGGGATTACTGGCAGACCCCGTACCTTAGCATTCACAGATGAAAGTTCTTCATCTCAGCAGAAGCTGTGCTCTTGTCTCAGAACTCTCATTCCATGTGTCTGTTTTTTGCTCATGTGCTCATCTATATGATAGTACATGTGTGCACATAAACATCTGCATTCTTGTGTTATGTCTAGGTGCTAGTGCCTGGCCAGAAAGAATAACAAAGGACATTGTTGTTTGATCTAGTCTATAGTGTTCAGACAGGCAGAAATGAATCACTGCAATTCAAGTAATGCCATAGAAAGAGATCATTTTTAAATGTTTGAAGTGTCCAGCTAAACTGCATAATATATCTAAGATGACTCTGCCCAATATCAATAACAGACGACACAAGATTGTTCGAGTTGCAAATACGAGATAACAACATATTAATACTATTATCAACAACAGCTAGCACTTTTTCCAAATTATCTTCAAGTTGACCTAAATGTGCAGCAGCTTCCATTTGGGATAATTTCCAAATTCCATTATAGGTAGAAATAATTTGGAACATTCGGATTTGGGACCTAAAGAAAATCAGATAAATTAATGTCCTTGATCAGGAGACAATAATGTTGTTTTACTGCAGACAGTGTGGAATGTTCCCAACCATTGTTGACATAACTTTTCCACTGTTTAGGTGGTAATAATGCCATAATTTGTTGACTGTGAGTATCGGGAATCAGGTCCACTTAATTTAAACCCAGGTGTGGAATTAAGAAAACGAGCATAACAACCATTTATGTCCACTAGCCACAAAAACCACCCGCCAGGGCTTGAAAACGAAGAATTAAATATGCCGTTCTGCACCATACTATTTAATTGTTCTTCAGTGTAATTTGTAAAACTCTGCCAATTATCAAAATAGGCAACTGAAGGAATGGTTGGAGCATTAATTTCTTTAATTTTCACCAATTCCAGATAAGTTGTCTGCTGGATTGTTTCACTCAGGTAAATCATTTCTGTGGGAATTTAACAGTCTCAAAAGAAGGTTTCCATGCCTGAACGTGTTGCAGGTCGACCTCCGTGAGTTTAAAATCAGGAGCGCTGGCGTCAGCAGGCATCAAGGTTGCAGTGTGAAGTGGAGCTGTGGGACATACGGTGCCCTCAGATTGCGGTGCAGGTAGTGGCTCATGTTGGTCATCTGGCTGTGGTGTGAAGTAGGGCGGTGCTCGTTGCGGTGCTGACAGGTCACAGTGCAAGCAGTGGCGTCATCGTGTCTGAATCGCTGTCATCGGTAGACCCATTACTGCGGTGCACGAAGAGGCAATGCTTCGTGTGGAGCCCACAGGTCGCAGTGCAAGCAGCGGCGTCCGTAGATTATCTTAAGTCCATTGCGCTGATGTCGAGGGGCCAAGACTGCAGTGTGTGTCGGGGCGTCGAGTAGCCTATGAGTGGTGCTCCCAAACCATGGTGCAGGAAGTGGCATTGATGTCAGTTTGGAGCGTCGGCATTGGTGAGACCAGGGCTGTGGTGCAAAGTGGCATGGTGCTCTGTGTTCCCTTCTAGCAGTATCCACAGGTCTCGGTGCACACAGCAGCGTCAGTGAGGGTGTCACGTCTTCGGCGATGATACCATGGCGGTGGTGTGAAGCGAGGCGGTGTGGAGTGCATAGCCCACAGGTCATGGTGCAAGCAGCGGCTCGGTGTTGACATCAGATTGCTTCGACAGTGAGACCACGGTTGTGTTGCAAATTGTGGCAGTGCCCTCTGCAGTGTCTTCAGGTCATGGAGCCAGCAGCGGCATTGTTGACTGCTTCGCATGACCTTTTCCCCTTCGTTGCAGATGAAACATCGAGTTCCAGAAGCCTGTACCCAGACGATGTTGAAGTCTTTTATTTCTCTGATACTTCCAACAGGAGGCAAGCTCTACATCAAGCTCTTGGAGATACTTAGGATGCGGAAAGAACAGTGAAGTCCTATCCCTCCCCAAGACAGAAGCAACAACAGCAGGCCAATCCAGCAAAGCACACAGCAAAGTGGTAGTCTCTCCTCACAGCTCTTCCAATTCTTCTTCCTGGCTGGTTCCTTAGTCCAGCAGTAATCTGAAGATCTGGGGTTAGGGCCCCAATATTTATACCACATTTTCCTTCAAAGTTGCTACAAACTTATTACATCTGGCATAGATTAACCAGTTCAGCTTGGCTCAGGCCAGGTTCACCTCAGGAGGTGGAGACCGCTTTGTGAAAGGCAGCCACAGTACATTCAGGTGCAAGTGACAACTCCTCCCACTACTCTAAATGCAGCCAGTTCTATTTAGCCTGGCTATAAATCATCCAGGAAAGGCAGAACACACGTCAACCCCCCTTTTGTCTGCCTAGTGTGAATGCACATCCCCTGCTCCTGTCACTCTAAACCCAGACAGGGAATACACAAAAGGGAGAGGCACACGTTATGGTTAGACAAGAAGAGATATCCACTTTTTAAAAGTAGTAGTTTCAAACACAATATAAAAATCATATTCACTAAAAGATGTATTTTTAAATTCTAAGTTCAGGCTTACTAAACTCTATTTTCCTATCAGCTCCCACTGGCAAGCTACCTTGGTAAAGCGTTACCAAGCATCTCCTAGGTTACCAATAGGAGAGATAGCCTTTCAAAAGTGAAAACAAAATACACAGTATTTCACTATTAGGACATGCAAAGTACACCACTACATGTCCCAGCTGTTAAGTACACTGCACCCTGCACATAGGGCTATCTTGGGCCTACCTTCGGGGTGATTTAGATGTAAGAAAAGGGAAGGGAAGGGCTTGGCAAGTGGGTGCACTAGCCAGGACGATATGGCAGTTACAAACTGTGCGCAGACGATGCAGTGGGAGGTCTGAGACACCTTTTAAATAGCTACTTGTGTGGGTGGCCCAACCAATGCTGCAGCCCCACTGGTGCATTGTACTAGGGGCTTAGTAGTAAATCAAACAAGTAAATTATGGAAGCACCAATCCAGAAACACAACTTACCTGTGAGCAGTTGCACTTTGGCACTGAATAGCAGTGGTAAAGTGCCCAGAGTTCAAAAACCAAAGAAAACAAGGTCGAAAACAGGAGGTCGAAAAGCAAAAGGTGTGCAGGTGTACTAACTGAAAGAGCTAAGACTAACAATAGAATTTACAGTATCAACATCCCAAACATCCGAATACAGCCCCGGTACTATCTTATCACCAATAGAAACTTTGAACATGTATGGTATCTGCAGGATCTCCATTGGACCGAATATGTGGAAAGGAACTTTATCCTAGGCAATTCCATTAGTTACTGGAATGACTGAAATGTTAACAAGGGACTAATCTCTTTTCAGTTTCTGTAATGAAGAATGGGGGGCTAACACCGCATTGACCAGTTCTGCAGCAGAATGTTCTGCGAGGTAATGGTCATTGATAAGTAAGAAAAAAACACCCACAAATCCAATCCACATGAACAAGAAAACCCAACATATATTTCCAAGGAGGGACTAGATAAGTGTATTTTAACTATGAAATAAAAACACAAATCCATGAAAGAGGTGTGTACAAAACAGATGAACTGTCAGAATTGTTTTTATCTTCATCCATATAGTACTCGGAGGTATTCGGCTGGAAAAAAGGAGGTTGGAACTCAGCTGTAGGACTTGAAAAGGCAAACTCGGATGGACTCGTCAACAGTGTATCATTATAAATGATATTTGTTGTAGAAGACATGATAGTAGAAACAGATATCGTGTCTGGAAAGATGTAGGCGGAGGACTCAGCATCCCGCTCCCTCAGCCAAGGAGAATCAGCAATAAGAAGGTGCTAAAGGAGTGGAAGATACTAAAGTTTGTTCAGTACACCAGGATCTATTTAGGCAATATGCAGCTATCTGAGGTCATCTTTAAAAATCCCTTTTAGGTCGAAGCCTACCCGACAGCGCAGCTTGTGGGAATTCTAAAAGCTTCCCTGGGAATGCATTCAGCCTACTGCTTACTGTTAGCTTTGTGGTTGGTAACTCACAGTCGCCACTCCACTTGAATCTACCCAAATCGATTCCAATCCACTCTAATCTACTCAACTCTACTCTAATCTATGCCACTAATTACAATCTACCCCACTCCAATCTGCCCCATTCAACTCCAATCTACCCTACTCTGTTCCAATCCACTCCAATCTAACACAATCTACTCCCACGCCGCCCCACTCACTCCAGTCTACCCCACTCCACTCCAATCTATCTCAATCCGATCCAATCTATAAAAAATTGACCCCACTCCACCCCAATCTAACTCATCCCACTCCACTCCATTCTATCCCACTCTAGTCAAATTAACCAAAATGTACCCCACCCCACTCCACTCCAATCTACCCACTCTGCTCCAATCTACCACACTTCACTCCAATCTACCTCACTCCAAGCCAATCTACCCAAATACACTCTACTCCACTCAAATCCATCTATTCTACTCCAATCCAGTCTATCCCACTCAACTCCCAACAATCCCAATCTACCCCACTCAACTACAATGTACCCCAATTTACACACTCCACTCCACTCTATCCCACTCCACCCCAATATACCCCACTCTACTGTGGAAAAATGGATTTTTCTGATCAGTTATGTCCCCTATCTTGGACCCCAACGGTTCCATGTATGAATCACAAGTACATGTATGTTCCCTCCAGTTCCAGTTATGAAGACGCAAACACATGTGCGTCCACCGTCAACATGTCCTCTTTCAGATCCGCCATGAATAGGCCGGATATTCCACTCCTAAGTACGAAAGGCCACCGGCTTTATATGGTTCACTTTTGCCATTTTTACAGTCCAGGCAAGTAGGCCCTGATTCTGTCGTCAAACTCTTCTTGCCTTCTGCCTCTGAAAGCTCCAGTCTGAGCCTGCATCTGTGACCATGAACTTTGTCTCATTCCCTGCGCGGCTCACGAAGTCTGACATCAGCCTGTTGCCTGCCAAAAACTGTATTTCACCTTCGAAATTATCTGCTCCGCTCCCTGCCCAATGCATTCCTGTCTAGTAGTTTAAGTAAACATTCTTCCAGTTACCGAGCAAAGGCCCGGCTTCTCTGTCTTTATGCAAGTAATTCATAGCCCTATTATTATGGAAGATTTCCGCCCTCGCATCTAATGTAGACACTTAGACGCTTGCACACGCATTAACAGTCAGTATAGTCAGTATAGAATAAGATTCTACTCTAAGAAGACCTCTCTTTTGGATAACATAGTTCTTTAAACATAGGATGTTAGATATGATTTGGGATTAGGTTGACTTGACCCTCCAGACTTCTGTCGCCACATGTAGAGCTAAATGTCAAGTCCCTTTCACCCCCTAGTTGCACGTCAATCACACGTCATGCTGCTGCGCACGCATTTCTGCCAAGTATTTCTGCTGACATTGCGAAATTCTTTCATGGAACCTCCCTATTATGACATCACATCTGATGACGTTCTTTAGTCACACCCAGTTACGCCTACTTTTGCTACGTATGTACATTTTATCCACACTATCAATTGTTACGCCTCTTGCATTTGTTTCACTGTAATGCCTATTGTATAAAAGTGATTAATTATCAATAAAGTATGTACTTCACTTCCTGAACCTTCGTGGTGATGGAACTTGGAGCAACCGATTCGAATCGTCCATTGGAATAAAGCCCATTCCGAACCTCTAATACCACGGATTCTGCCTCTTATTTACTAAGCTATTTTTATTATGTTTCTGTATCAAATTAAGTCCCGGTAATTAAATTATTTACCACATGAATGGCGCCCGAACAGGGACACTTTCTCATCTCACGCGCCGGCGGTGCGTTGCAGGCCCGGTCTCCTGCCACAGCTGGACGGACAACAACGCGTACCAGCAGGATTTCCTGTATCTCTCTCCGGTCAAGCGGGGGCGACTGAGGCTGCGATCAACACCCAGACGAGGCGGTGAGAAGTGCGAAGTATCCCGACCAGAGCCTAGCTGAGAGAGCAAGATCCGAGGTATACAGAGGCCCACCAGGTGTCCGAAGTGTCCGAAGTTTTCGAGTCGAGTCCAGTCCGGTCCAGTTCAGTTCCGTTCCGAGGCCTTCCGTTCCGAGCTACCCGGTGAGTACCATTACTGGGGAGGCGTTCTGACGTGCACATAGGTTGTGCCGGTCAAGACGGGTTTGGGTACACAAATCCGGTCTGCACTGTTTCAGCAGTGTATCTGTACTGTTTAGCAGTATATCTAGTATATCAAGTATATAAATTCAGAATAATTCAGTTAAAGTCGAGTATAATGTTTAATGATTACGTTTTCCTTAGATGGTCATCATCATTGTTGCTCAGTTAAATGTTACATGTTAAATGTTTTAAATACGTTCTGCATATTGTGGTATGAATGACTGTTCATTATTGTGTCTATTGTATTAAGTTTGTTCAAGATCAAGTATCAGATCAGTTCTCAATATGCCGCTCTTTTCGAAATTAAGATAGATCACAACAAGAAAAGGGGTACTCGAAGAAGCTGTTCCTATTCCTCCTAGGGACACTCCAGGGTACTTCATGTATCATAAACACGGCTTAGACGCTATATTATTTCTTGATTTATGGGTAGACTACACCAAGGAATTACCAGAAAGTCAGAGGTGGCCCGCAGCTGGGACCTGGGATGCAGAGTGCATCATGAAAATAGAGGAAGAGTTATGGAAAAGGAAAGTCAGACAGTCACAGAAAGACGCCGTTGAGTTGTGGCGTAAAGAATCTCATAAACGTACAGAAAAAGCACTCCGACAGGAAGAGAAAAATAAAGAGAATTCAAATAAAGTCCGAGAAAATCTATTAATTGAAGAAGGTACACGAGTGAAATCAGAACAAATAGACAGACAAAGAAATGCCCTTATGAATGGTATGTATCCCCTCCTGGCCGAGGGATTACCTAAGGCTACTCCGGAAATACCAAAAGACTTGCCACCCCCATTGTTTCCAATAAAAATGCATCCTAAGGGGCATCCTAGAACCGCAGAAGATGTTTTTCTTTCCTCATATTGAGATGACGCAGCTCCCGAGTACGCTAATCCCGCCCCACATAGACCGCCTGCCAGGGAGGTTCAACGCCAAGATCCAGTATCTGTATCTCTACAGCAACAAACCCTGACACAAGTTCCGGCAAGCACATCTGTTTCCACATCTGTTCCTACAGCTACTTCTATAGCTGTGTCCACACCTATAGTTGCTGTATCGCGTTCAACGAATCCTTTCACGCCCGATACCCCAGATGGGGCTACGGGAGGTGCTACCAACATTTTTTCTACGCCACCCAGAGTAAATAAACTTACCTTTCAAGAATCAGCACATTCACGTACCCCCAAACTCATAAATGCCCGCACGCTTAAGGAACTTCTTATAGATTGTAGATATGACCCTGTGCCCGGCAAAGAGGACGAAATGATCATGGCATCATTACGTATCAGACGAGCCGCGGTGTATTTAGGGAAGATACCAGGAATGACTGTGCATCTAGATAATATATATCATTTTGTCCAAACAGGGCGAGATTCTGAATGTATTAACAGAGCTATGGAATACCAGAAAGTGGAGATACAGGGGGAACTGTTACGTTTCCTCATAAATTGTGTGATCAGAAATCAAGACCGACCGGGGGTAGACCCGGAAGCAATGCAAATTCTTACCAGATGGAGCCAGAATATATCAGAAGGGAGACATGATAAGCAAAATTGTATAATAGCCATGTGCCGAAAGATCCGTAAAGAAATAGAACGCCTACACGAAGAGAGATTAGCGGTAGACCAGTTCGAACAAAGCGAGGAGGAAGGATCAGGACTGCCCACAGGACAGTCAGACACCATAGCCTATGTAGGTAGAGGAAGATCTTGTAATAGTACTAGATGTTTTATTGACCCGATACGTCCGATATGTCCAGATAATAACAGGAATTTCCAAACACCTATAATAAATATAAGGTCCCCCGAGCATTCGTTCCAAGCCGCTGACAAATTACTCCGAGAACGAAGGGGTTATCATTTTCTCGATTCTATGGATGAACAAGAATTAGCCAGGTCAGCCGTTCATTGGGTTGACAATCCCGGAAAGTATGATGATGATACAGTAGCACACACATTTTTGAATCTCACCCCAGATGAACAGCGTTTAGGTGGGATTTATATGATTCAACAACTCCTTATACTATATCAGAGTCAGCATTCAGATCCTGGTCCCTTACCTGATATATTGACTGAATTACTCACGAATAGATGGAGAGGTTCAGGTACTAAGTTAATTAAAGAAATACTGGAATCAAGAAAGCAGTACATTCTTTTTGTATGCCCAGAACATGTCTCATTGCCCATCAAGGAAAGAACTACGTATTACATGGACAGACAGAATCCTTTACGAGAGGTACACCCAATAAAAGGCGAGGACAATGAGTTTAAACGTGTATTTGTATATACGCCCATATCGAAAATAGAATTGTTACAAATGAAGAAAGTGGTACCCAGTCATGACAAAGACCCAGCGGGTTTCCACCGAGAAATTAAAGACATGTTACTCATGGGAGAGTATACCTATCCCGACATTATGACAATATTAAAGGTATTGATGCCTGCTGGCATTTATGAAAAACTCAAGGAAAAAGAGTGGGAGGTGGGAGACCAAAAGATAGAATGGTCAGCATTAGAAGCAGAAGAAAAGGCCCGAACTGCAGGAGCAGGGCTTGGGGATAAAACTAAAGCACTACCAGGTTTACTAGTACAGGTACTGCCACGTTTGTTAACTACGAAAAAGGAAGACTGGGGTACAATTTCAGCCTGTAAACAAAAGCAAGATGAAGACACTAGTGATTTCTATGCCCGTTTTGAAAAATGTTTTGGTATAAATAGTGGCATAAAAGCAAGTAGCGAATCATACCCACATCTGTTTGTGACAAAATTAGTTGAAAATTCCTTACCCCAAGTGAAGAATAGAGTATTAAAATTCGAGAGTACCTGGCAAGGTAACACCCCATCACAAATGTTGCAAATGTTACAGTACCATCACAATAGAATTAGAGAGGAACAAGAACATGAACAAAGACGCATGAAAGACACGAAAATGAAAATGCTAGTTTCCCAGACAGTTCCAGCTGACGGTCATAAAAAGGGTATGACACAGTCCAGTGTTTCAGCAGGTCCTGTAAAAGGGACATGCAACTATTGTAAACAGCCAGGTCATTATGTACACGATTGCCCAGTCCTGAAGCGTAATATCGCCACAGGTATTACAAAAGAAAGACCACGGCCACTTAGACAGGATCAGAATGAACAAGGAGCCCCGCAGCATGCACAGTCCATGCCAGCTCCACCACAGTCTATACAGTTTGTGCCAGCTGCACCAGCGCTGCCTGTTGCTGCCACACAAACCACGACACGACAGCTGTACCAGACCGCACAGTATGACTATCCTGATTATCAACGATACGCATGAACCAGCCTAGAGAGGGAAGTTGACTTACCCCTTATCGAGGTCCCTGTAGACCAAGAAGGACCCTATGTACATAGTGAATTATTAGGCCAAGATAGAACATTTTTACTCGATACAGGGGCAAGTCGAACAACCATAAAACGTAGTGAAGTTCCAGGGGCACCCCTCTCAGGCTCACAGAATATTTCCCTTGGTTTTTCAGGAAAACCTATTGTTAATGAAGTATCACAGCCTCTTCCACTTACGATAGGACCTTTGACCCGAACTACAGATTTATTGCTTACTAAATCATGTCCAGAAAACTTGTTAGGTATAAAAACACTGAAAGCTCTAGGAGCTATAATATGTTGTTCTCCGGAAGGAGTAAGATTGTTTTTACGTGATTTTAAAGGTCACTATGTGTCTAGAGACATGGATCCCCGACTGCAGACTTTACCTACACATCTATGGGCACAAGGCCCTACTGATGTTGGTTGCATGAATATTACACCATATCGAGTTACACTAAAGGCAGGAGTGGTACTACCACGAATGCGACAATACAAGTTACCACCAGATGCTGTAGTGGCTTTACTGCAAATCATTGACGAGCTCATTGCCCAAGGAGTGGTTGTGGAAACAGACTCCAATATATGTAATTCACCGATAATTCCGATTCTTAAACGAACTGATCCAAAGGCCCCGCCAGTATATCGATTGGTTATTGATCTGCGCGAATTAAACAAGTGCATTGTGCCACAATTTCCTGTGGTCCCAGATATCTCGTCATTACTGACAGCTATTGATTCCGAAGCAACATTCTTTACTGTAATTGATCTCAAGAATGCCTTTTTCAGCGTCCCAATAGATCCGGAAAGCCAATACTTGTTCGGATTTAGTTTAAATGGACGTAGCTTTAAATTCTCACGCGCACCTCAAGGATTTACAGAAAGCCCCAGCATCTATAGCCAAGCACTGAAACGAGAACTCGACAGTATCCACATGCCAGTTAACACTGCCTTGCTTCAATATGTTGATGATCTGCTGATCACCGCTAGAAGCGAACCCGAATGTGAGAAAGCATCACTGACAGTTTTACAATTTCTAGCCGAAAAGGGGCACAAGGTGTCCCCTTCTAAGCTGCAATTCTGTGTCCAGCGAGTTGTTTATCTTGGACACTCGCTGTCCAAGGAGGGAAGGCAGCTTACACCCGACCGCATTCAGTTAATAGCTAACATGCCAATACCCAAGACACAAAAGGAGGTGCGGGCTTTCATAGGCCTCACTTCATATTGTAGACAGTGGATCCCTCAATATGCATTTCTAGCAAAACCACTCATTCAATTGACAACACAGGAGGCAGCCACATCGACTGTTCTCCCTTGGACTCAGGAACATACACAAGCTTTTGAAAGCCTAAAGAAAGCTTTATGCCAAGCACCTGTTTTAGCAACACCATGTTACAGTAAACAGTTTACACTCTTTGTTACAGAGCGCGAAGGTACTGCCTTGTCAGTACTCACACAGGAACAAGCAGGATCACATAAACCATGTGCTTATTTTTCTAGTACATTAGATCCCGTAGCTCAGGCTTTGCCTGCGTGCCTGAAATCAGTGGCAGCAACAGCTTTAGCAATCAGACAAAGCGATGCCATAGTGTTAGGACATCCATTGACAGTTCAAGTACCACATGCAGTAGAGGTTCTTGTGAATCGAACGCAAACACAACACTTGACTATAGCGCGACTTACAGGGTATGAATTAACATTGTTTCAGCCACATATAGAAATCAGACGTTGTAACACATTGAATCCTGCCACACTTTTACCTGTAACCGGAACAGACCCACTAGCTCATGATTGTATTGAAGTTATTGCAATCACGACGAAACCCAGACAAGACTTAACAGATGTCCCATTGTCAGACCCAGACCTGACGTTGTATGTAGATGGTTCATGCATGAGAACAAGTACAGGAGAGTTAGTGGCCGCTTACGCAGTCACAACAGACACTGAAGTCATCTAAACAAATTGCATAAATACCTTGTCAGCTCAAGCCGCAGAGCTCATCGCTCTGACACAAGCCTGTATTCAAGCCACAAATAAAAAAGTCAACATATACACTGATTCACGTTATGCATTCGGAGTTGTACATGACTTCGGCGTGCTGTGGCGAGAGAGAGGTTATTTAACTTCTCACGGTGCCCACATTCAGCACGGACCCCTCATTCATGCCTTATTAGATGCAATACATCTACTCACTGCAATATCAATTATGAAATGTAAAGCTCATACGAAAGTTACTGATATCATTTCTCAAGGCAATGATCTAGCTGACAGAACAGCTAAACAGACTGCTCAAACTCAAACATCCGACATGACAAAGACAATAGTTCCGACGCCAACACATTGTATGACGGTTAAAGATCCCACTCTTGACGTAATTGATATACAGACACATGCTACACCAGATGAAATAAAGAAATGGACTGAATTAGGAGGGATCCGAACGGATCAAGGATGGATGACGAAGGAAAAATCTGTATGGTTCCTTCCTGATTCAATGGTCCAAGTCATTATTAACACTATACATAGTCCAGCGCATCTAGGAGAAAAAGCTATGCTAGACAGCATTCAACACATTTGGTTCAATAAACATTTACGAGCAGCAGCTAAACAAAAAGTTCGTACCTGTATGATCTGTTGTCAGTTCAACCCAGGAAAAAGCGTACCTGTAGAACAGGGTGGATTTCAGCCTCCTGATCACCCTTTTAAAGTCCTCCAGATGGATTATATCCAGATGGAACGATGTCGAGGATTCAAATATGTTCTCGTAGTTGTCTGTGCTCTTTCCCGTTGGACAGAGGCATACCCGGTTTCAGATTACACTGCCCCGACTACTGCCAAACAGTTGGTTCGAGAATTCTTCCCACGATACGGTTTACCACGTGTTGTCTACTCAGATAACGGCCAGCCGTTCTCATCCGAACTAATGAAACACGTTTCACTTTTGTTAGGCTATCAGTGGAAATTTCACTGTGTCCGACACCCCGAGGCAGCAGGTCTCGTAGAAAGACATAATCAGATCCTGAAAATCAGATTGTCCAAAATATGCAGAGAGAAAGGTGTCGACTGGGTAGTAGCGTTACCAGTTGCACTCTTTTACATGAGAATGGTAGCACACTCTCGAACAGGGCTATCCCCGTATGAGGTGATCTTTGGCAGACCACCGAATATGTGGGGGACGCCTATACCACGCAAAATAACTGATATTGACTGTAATATGCTGACAGATTACCTGGCTTCCTTGATGTCTGCACTACAATCTTGTCGTTCACAGGTAGCTGCAGCCTTTCCCGACAACACTGAGGTGAAACCCCATGACGTAATTCCGGGGGACCTGGTCCTGGTGAGGAACTTTGATCGAAAGACTCAGCTGGATCCTAGGTGGAAGTCGCCGCAGCTGGTCTTGCTCACCACAAGGACAGCCGTGAAGATCGAGGGCAGAAAAGGCTGGATTCATTCAAGTCATATCAAGAAATTTCATGGACTACTGTCGGATGTGAATACCACACCTCGTGTGTCTTCACCCATTGACTCAAAACTTCCTTTGGTTGAAACGAGTAATCACGAACATTATAAACTAAAACTCAGGTCTAATCAGTCAAGCAATTTGATTGTTTAAGTCCTCTCCAAGGTGAAGCGGTTGAATTGTCTCTGACATGTATCCCTTAGACCTGAATAGAGAACACACCCGAAAAATGTTGAAACGACATGCGTTCTGTAAATCACTGCGTAGTCATTGCACAGTGACGCTATTAATTTTGTTCTTCTTAAGTCTTTTAATAATTACTGCAAGTATATTGTTGCACATATATTATCCTATTTCTAGACATGTTTATAATATTACTGCTGAACATTCTTTTAGTGAATTACCTCCGCTTGAGTTGTCTTATAGATTTGCGCTGCGCAATAACACGTTTATTAGTATGTTACATCATTCCCATCAGGTTAGCAATGCTACAAATTGTTGGATATGTGGCCGACTCCCTCCCTATCAGAATTATAAAGGAATTCTACCTCTCTTTCCATACCCGTTCACACACAACGGCTCCTGTGGAGCATGGTTTAGTTTAATTAATTCCCTAGATTCGAATTCTGCAGTTTATCAAGATAACTGGGTATGGGGAAATTTGAACTTAGTTTTACTTAAAGTCTGCTACCCTAACAAGGAGGGACTTCCCAAGAGAACAGGAACTGATCTAGAAAATGAAGTGTATGGATTAGGTAATTTTACGCTTAATCTTATGATCCTAAATGTCGAATCCGAAGCTACTCCAATCTTGCCCGCTATGTCAATATTTCCAGTAAAAGGTGAATTATGTGTAAGAAAGAATGGTTCCATACATATGGGCCATAGTAGATGCACCACTGTAGTAGAATTTAGTGATCAGGGCAAGTCTACATTTAGAGCTTCCCGCCATTCCTATTTTATATGTGGTCAGACGGCATATGTACGTTTGCCTCTAGATTGGGATGGTACCTGCTACATTGGATTTCTTTTGCCACCTGTTTTCCTAGCTCCTCCTGATTATCACAGAAATACTCATTTAGTATACAATAGAGTAAGGAGAGATCTCCCAATAGTCGATTACACTGAAACAGCATGGGAAAAATACACAGATTTTAATAAAGGTCTCTTTCCCTATATAGGTACCGTTACTAATAGTAAGCTGATACGTAGATTAACTAGAACCCTTGAAGCAGTAGTGAACGAAACTATTTCCGCCTTAGGCAATTTAACAGAAGAGCAGTCTGCTATGCGGATTGTTGTGCTTCAAAATCGTCTTGTCCTTGACGTCATCCTGGCCGATAGGGGCGGAGCCTGTAGGGTCATCGGATCAAGCTGTTGCATTTTCATACCAGAAAATTCGCCATCTGTATATAAAGCCATAACTCGCCTTCATAAGATTGTAAGCCAGATACACCAGAATCCAGGCACCTGGACTTGGTCCGGTTGGTTTTGGAGTGTATTATCTACCTTTGGATGGAAGGTCCTATCCTTCCTAGGTATTGGCCTTCTCATACTATTCAGTTGCTGTCTATGTCTACAATGTGGACCAGCGATCTGTGGTCTGTGTGCCACATCGTGTATTCCACCACCAAGATTTCATTCATCACGGAAGAAGAAAGAAGAACAAATGATGCTATATGAACAGATCAATGGATTGATGAAGATTGATATCTCTTAACGGGCAAGTAGGGGACAAGGAGGGAATGTGGAAATATGGATTTTTCTGATCAGTTATGTCCCCTATCTTGGACCCCAACGGTTCCATGTATGAATCACAAGTACATGTATGTTCCCTCCAGTTCCAGTTATGAAGACGCAAACACATGTGCGTCCACCGTCAACATGTCCTCTTTCAGATCCGCCATGAATAGGCCGGATATTCCACTCCTAAGTACGAAAGGCCACCGGCTTTATATGGTTCACTTATGCCATTTTTACAGTCCAGGCAAGTAGGCCCTGATTCTGTCGTCAAACTCTTCTTGCCTTCTGCCTCTGAAAGCTCCAGTCTGAGCCTGCATCTGTGACCATGAACTTTGTCTCATTCCCTGCGCGGCTCACGAAGTCTGACATCAGCCTGTTGCCTGCCAAAAACTGTATTTCACCTTCGAAATTATCTGCTCCGCTCCCTGCCCAATGCATTCCTGTCTAGTAGTTTAAGTAAACATTCTTCCAGTTACCGAGCAAAGGCCCGGCTTCTCTGTCTTTATGCAAGTAATTCATAGCCCTATTATTATGGAAGATTTCCGCCCTCGCATCTAATGTAGACACTTAGACGCTTGCACACGCATTAACAGTCAGTATAGTCAGTATAGAATAAGATTCTACTCTAAGAAGACCTCTCTTTTGGATAACATAGTTCTTTAAACATAGGATGTTAGATATGATTTGGGATTAGGTTGACTTGACCCTCCAGACTTCTGTCGCCACATGTAGAGCTAAATGTCAAGTCCCCTTCACCCCCTAGTTGCACGTCAATCACACGTCATGCTGCTGCGCACGCATTTCTGCCAAGTATTTCTGCTGACATTGCGAAATTCTTTCATGGAACCTCCCTATTATGACATCACATCTGATGACGTTCTTTAGTCACACCCAGTTACGCCTACTTTTGCTACGTATGTACATTTTATCCACACTATCAATTGTTACGCCTCTTGCATTTGTTTCACTGTAATGCCTATTGTATAAAAGTGATTAATTATCAATAAAGTATGTACTTCACTTCCTGAACCTTCGTGGTGATGGAACTTGGAGCAACCGATTCGAATCGTCCATTGGAATAAAGCCCATTCCGAACCTCTAATACCACGGATTCTGCCTCTTATTTACTGAGCTATTTTTATTATGTTTCTGTATCAAATTAAGTCCCGGTAATTAAATTATTTACCACACTACTCTACCCCTTATGACACTCTAATCTATCCCACCCCACTCCAATCTATGACACTTCACTCAAACCTACCCCACTCTACTCAATTCTATCCCACTCCATTATACCCCATGCCAAACTAATCTATCCTACTCCACTTCAGTCTGTCCATTTCCACTTCTATCTACCACACAGCACTCCACTCCACTACATGCTACCTGAATCTACCAACGCCACTGCAATCTACCCTAATCTACCCCACTATGCTCAATCTACCCCACTGCACTCGACCGCAATCTAGTTTCCTCTACTCAAATCTACGCCAATCTATCTCACTCCACTCCAATGTACTCCATACCACTCTGTTCTACCACATTCCACTCCAATCTAAGACACTCTACTCCAATTTACCCTCAATCTATCCCAATCCACCCCAGTATAAACGCATCCCACTCAAATCTGCTCCACTCCACTCCAATCTAAACCACTCCTCTAAAATCTATCCCGCTCCACTCCAATCTACCCCGCTCTACTCCAATCTACCCCACTGTATGTCGGTCTATCCCACTCCAATCTACCCAAATCCACCAATGCCACTCCAATTTACTACACTTCACTTCAGTCTATCTCCCTCCCCTCCAATCTTCCCCACTCTACTCCAATACAGGCTATCTCAGTCTACCCCGCTACAATCTAGCTTATTGTATCCCACTCAACCCCAATTTACAGCACTACACTCCAATCTACCCCACCCCATTCCATCAAACTCTACTCTACTCCACTCCAAGCAACCCCAATCTGTCACCCACCACTCCAATCTACTCTACTCCACTCCAGTCCACCACAATTCACTCCAATCTACCCCTCTCCACTCCAGTCTACAATAGTCCACTCAATATACCCCAATTAACCCCAATATACCCTACTCCACTCCACTTCATTCCACTCCACTCCACTCATACAGAATCTATCCTAATAAACTTTAATTTACCCCACTCCACTCCAATCTATACCAACCCACCCCAATCTATCCCAATACACCCTAATCTAACCCAAATCAAACCTACCCCACTCTACTCCAATATACTCCACTCTAAACTACACCACTCCAATATATCATAATCTATCCCACTACCTTCTAATCTATCCACTCCACTACAATCTACCGCACTTCATTCCAATCTACCCCACCCTACTCCAATGTGCTATATTCCACTCTACCCCAATCCACCCCACTTCACTTCAATCTATGCTACTCGACTCCAATCTACCCCAGTCTGCCCAACTCCAATCATAAGACAAATTATCCCACTCCACTCCAATCTACCCCACTTCACTCTTCCTCATGCACGCTGCTCCAATCTACTCTAATCTACTCCCTCCATTTCAATCCAACCCAATCTACCCTACTCCATTTCAACCAATCTACCCCATTCAACTCTATTCCACTCCACTCAATCCCGATCTACCACACTCCACTCCACTCCAATCTACTCCACTCCAATGTGCCACACCACTCAATCTACCCCTATATACCTCACTCCACTCCACCTCAGTCTACTCCACTTAACTCCAATCTACCACAATTCACATCAATCCACTGACTTAACTTCATTCTACTGCACTCCACCCAAATCTAACCCACCCCACTTCACTTAAGTCTACACCACTCTACTCCAATCTACCTCACACCACTCTAATATGCCACAATCTAACCCATTCCTCCTAATCCACCCCACTTAACTCCAATCTAATCCACTCCACATTAATCTACCCCACTCCACTCTACTATAATCTATTCCACTTCAATATACCCCACTCTACCCAACTCCATGCCATTCTACCACACTCCACTCCCATCCAACACAATATACCTCACTTCACTCCAGTCCATACAACTCCACTCAATCTATCCCACTCTATTCTAATCTATCCCACTCCACTCCAATCTACTGCAATCTACCAATCTTCACTGCAACATATGCCAATCTACTCCTCTCCAATCTATCATACCCCACCTCATTCTAACCCATCCTACTCCAATCTACCCCACTCCAATCCAACCTACCTCACTCAAATGTACCCCAATCCACTCGATCTATCCCAATGTACCCCAATCAAACCCAATCTACTCCACTCCGCTCCATCCCAATCCATCCAACTCTACTCCAATCCTCCCCAATCTAACACACTCTACCCCACTCCACTCCAACCTACCCCACACCACTTCAACTACCCCACTCCACTCCAATCTATCCCAACTCACCAAAATCCACCTAATCTAAACACAACCACTCCAATCTACTCCACTATCTCTACTACCGCAGTCTCTACTCCAATCCACACCACTCCTCTCCAATGTATTCCACTCCACTCCAATCTACTTCTCTCAGATTTACCACAATCTATACCACTCCACTCCAATCTACCCCACTCCACTCCAATCTACTCCACTGTCTGTCAGTCTATCCCACTCCAATCTACTCACATCCACCAAAGCTACTCCAATTTACTACACTTCACTTCAGTCTATCTCCCTCCACTCCAATCTTCCCCACTCTACTCCAAAACAGGCTATCTCTATCTACCCCACTAAAATCTAGCTTAATGTACCCCACTCCACCCCAATTTACAGCACTCCACTCCAATCTACTCCACCCCACTCCATCAAACTCTACTCTACTCCACTCCAAGCTACCCCAATATGTCACCCTCCACTCCAATATACTCTACTCCACTCTACTCCACCACAATTCACTCCAATCTACCCCTCTCCACTCCAGTCTACAATAGTCCACTCAATATACCCCAATTTACCCCAATATACCCTACTCCACTCCGCTCCATTCCACTCCACTCCATCATACAGAATCTATCCTAATACACTTTAATTTACCCAACTCCACTCCAATCTATACAAACCCACCCCAATCTATCCCAATACATCCAACTCTAACCCAAATCCAATCTACCCCACTCTACTCCAATCTACTCCACTCTAAACTACACCACTCCAATCTATCATAATCTATCCCACTACCTTCTAATCTATCCACTTCACTACAATCTACCGCACTTCACTCCAATCTACCCCACCCTACTCCAATGTACTATATTCCACTCTACTCCAATCCACCCCACTTCACTTTAATCTATGCTACTCGACTCCAATCTACCACAGTCTACCCCACTCCAATCATAAGACAAACTATCCCACTCCACTCCAATCTACCCCACTTCACTCTTCCTCCTGCACGCTGCTCCAATCTACTCTAATCTACCCCCTCCACTTCAATCTAACCCAATCTACCCTACTCCATTTCAACCAATCTTCCCCATTCAACTCTATTCCACTCCACTCAATCCCGATCTACCACACTCCACTCCACTCCAATCTACTCCACTCCAATGTACCACACCACTCAATCTACCCCTATATACCCCACTCCACTCCACCTCAGTCTACTCCACTTAACTCAAATCTACCACAATACACATCAATCCACTGACTTAACTTCATTCTACTGCACTCCACCCAAATCTAACCCACCCCACTTTACTTAAGTCTACACCACTCTACTCCAATATACCCCCACACCACTCTAATATACCACAATCTACCCCATTCCTCCTAATCCACCCCACTTAACTCCAATCTAATCCACTCCACATTAATCTACCCCACTCCACTCTACTATAATCTACTCCACTTCAATATACCCCATTCTACCCCACTCCATGCCATTCTACCACACTCCACTCCCATCCAACACAATATACCTCACTTCACTCCAGTCCATACAACTCCACTCAATCTATCCCACTTTATTCTAATCTATCCCCCTCCACTCCAATCTACTGCAATCTACCCCTCTTCACTGCAACATATGCCAATCTACTCCTCTCCAATCTATCATACCCCACCTCATTGTAACCCATCCTACTCCAATCTACCCCACTCCAATCCAACCTACCTCACTCAAATTTACCCCAATCCACTCGCTCTATCCCAATGTACCCCAATCAAACCCAATCTACTCCACTCCTCTCCATCCCAATCCATCCAACTCTACTCCAATCCACCCCAATCTAACACACTCTACCCCACTCCACTCTAACCTACCCCACTCCACTTCAACTACCCCACTCCACTCCAATCTATGCCAACTCACCAAAATCCACCTAATCTAAACACAACTACTCCATTCTACTCCACTATCTCTACTACCGTAGTCTCTACTCCAATCCACACCACTCTTCTCCAATGTATTCCACTCCACTCCAATCTACTTCTCTCAGATTCACCACAATCTACACCACTCCACTCCAATCTACACACTCCACTCCAATCTGCCACACTTCACTGAAATCGACCTCACTCTACTCTAATCTACCCCTCTCCACACTACCCCACTTGATTCCTATTGATCCCACTCCACTCCAGATTACACTTCTCCACTCCATTCTACCCCAATCCACCCACTCCACTCCAATCGGCTCCACTTTACTTCTCTCCAATCTACCACACTTCACTTTAGTCTACCTCACTCCAATCTACCCTGTCTGCTCAATTTACCCCTATGTGAGCCACTCCACTCCAATCTACCCATCTTCACTCTACCACACTCAATTCCAATCTATCCCACTCCACTACAATCTACCCCACTCCATTCCACTACAATCTACCACAATCTTCACCACTACAATCTACCTTAATGTATCCCACTCCACCCCAATTTACCACACTCCACTCCAATCTACCCCACTTGACTCCACTCCACCTCAATCTACTCTACTCCATTCCAAACTATGTCAGTCTGTCCCACCCTACTCCAATCTACTCCATTTCACTCTAAACTACTATTCACTCCACTCTACACCACTCTACTCTAATCTACCACAATGCTCTCAATCCGCCGCAATCAACCACACTCAACCCTACTCCACTCCACTCCAATCTACACCACTCCAATCCAATCCATTCCAATCTAGCACACACTATCCTAATCCCCTTCAATTTACCCCACTCCACCCCATCTATTCCAATCCAATCCAATCCACTCCACTCCAATCCATCCAACCCCATCCCAATTGCACTCATATCTAATCTAACTACTCCACTCCAATCTAATCCAAACCACTCCAATCTACACCACTTCAATCTACCATAATCTACCCCACTCCATTTTAATCTGCCCACTTCACTACAATCTACCACCACAATCTAACCTACCCCAATCCAATATACCCACCCACTCCCATCTACCCCACTCCCCTCCAAACTACACAACTCCAGTCCAATCGATCCTAGTCTACTCCAATCTATCTCACTCACCCCGATCAACTGCAATTTATCCCTCTCCACTTCACTACTATCTACTCAGCTGTACTCAGTCTATTCCACTCCAATCTATCTCACCCACTGCAATCTACCCCAATCTAACCCACTCAAATCTATCCCAATCTACCCCACTCCACTTCACCTCAATCTGCTTCATGCCACTTCAACCAACCCCAATCTAGCCCTTTCCACTTGAATGTAATCCACTCAATTCTACCACACTTCATTCCAATCGACCCACTCTACTCCAATCCTCCCAATCTACCCCAATATACTTTAATCAACCCAATCTACCCTACACCCCTTCACAACAATCTGCCTCAAACCACTCCAATTCACTCAAATCTAAAACAATCTGCCTCACTCCACTCCAATATACCCCACTCCAATCTATCCCAATCTACCCCACTCCACTCCACCTCAATCTGCTCCATGCCACTTCAACCAACCCAATCTAGCCCTTTCCACTCCAATGTACTCCACTCCACTCAAGTCTATCACACTTCATTCCAATCTACCCACTATACTCCAATCCACCCAATCTACCCCAATCTACTTCAATCAACCCAATCTACCCTACACCCCTTCACCCCAATCTACCCCAAACCACTCCAATGCACTCGAATCTAAAACAATCTGCCCCACTCCACTCCAATCTACCTTACTCCACACTACTCCACTCCAATCTATTCCAAACCACCTCACTCTGATCTATTCCAACCCACCTCAAACCACCCCAATCTAACTCCACCTCACTCCAATTTCCCCACTTAAATCCAATCTACACTACGCCACTCCAACCTACCCACTCTACTCCAATCTAATACACTTCACTTCAATCTAATACACTTCACTTCAATATACTCCACTCCATTCCACTCAACTCCACTCCCCCCAATTTATCACACTCCACTCCAATCTACACCACTCCAATCTACCCCACTATGTTCCACTCCAATCTACCCCACTACACTTTACTCCACTGGACTCCACTTCAATCAACACCATTCCACTCTACGCAACTCCAATCTGTCCCGCTCCACTCAACTCCAATCTAAACTACTACATTATATTCTACTAAACTCTATCCCATTCCAATCAACTATGATCTACTCCACTCCACTAAATCTACCCCACTTCACTCTCCCCCACTGCACTCAGCTCCAAACTAGCCGACTCCACTCCAAACTACCCGACTCCACCTTACTCCACTGTACTCCACTCCAATCTGCCTCACTCCATTCCAATCTACCACACCACAACCAACTCAATATACCCCACTCTACTCTACCCCAATATACAGCACTCAACTCTACCCCTTCCACCGTACTCCACTCAATCTATTCCAGTCTACCCCACTCTACTCCAATCAACCTGACTACACTCCAGTCAACCCGCTCCTGTCCAATCTACCGCACTCAAATCCAATTATCCCCACTCCACTTGACCTTACTCCACTCCAATCTATCCCACTCCATTTCAATCTATGCCACTCCAATCTACCACTGTCTACCCCACTTCAATCAACCATCATCTACACCACTCTACTCCAATCTACCCCACTCAGCTCTGCCCCATTGCACTCCACTCCAATCCACCCTACTCAAATCTGCCCTACTCTATCCTACCCAATCTACCCCACTCTACCCATCTATACCCCACTCCACTCTCCTCCTTCTACCTCACTCATTCTACCTCATTCTACCACACTCTACTCCAATCTACCCCAATCTACCCCACTCCTCTCCAATATACCCCTCTCCAATCTACCCACTCCATTCCAATCCGCCTGTCTCCACTCCAATTAACCCCACTCCAATCTACTCCACTCAACTCTACCCTACTCCACTTCCATCTATCACTCTCCACTCCACTCCAGTCTACACCAGTCCACTCTAATCTACCACAGTCTACCCCACTCCAATCAGCCATTATCTACCTCACTCTACTCTACTCTAATCTACCCCCTCCACTCTACCTCACTGCACTCCACTCCAATCTACCCTACTCTACTCCAATCTACCCCACTCCATCCACTCTATCTCAATCTACAACACTCCACTCTATCCAAGTCTACCCCCTCTACTGTATTCTAGCCCAAAGTACCCCACTTTACTCCAATCTACCTAACTCCACTCCTTTCTACTGACTCCATTTCAATCTACCATACTTCACTCCAATCTATCGCACTACACTCTACCACTCTCCACTCTAATCTATCCCACTCCACTCCAATCTTTGCTACTCCACTCAAATCTACACCTTCCACTCCAATCTATCACAGTTTACCTCACTCCAATCAATCACAATCTACTCCACCACACTCAGCTCCAAGCTACCCCACTCCACTCTACACCGCTGTACCCCCGTCAATCTTCCCTACTCCACTCAAATCTACCGCAATCTACCCCACTCCAATCCACCCAATCTGCCCCACTCCACTATTCCCAACTCCACTCTACTCCAATATACCACACTTCAATCCAATCTACCCCACTACAATCTATTACAATCCACTTCACTTCAATCTACCCCAATCCATCCAACTCCATCCCAATCTAATCTATCCAATCTAGTCTACCCACACTCTAATCTACCTCACTCTAATTTATCCCACTCCACTCCAATATATCCAACACCACTCCAATCCACCTGACTCTACTCCAATCTACCCACTCCACTCCAATCTACAACACTACACTCTAATCCACCCCTCCACTCCAATCAACACCATTCCACTCTACCCTACTCAACTCCATTCTATCCCGCTCCACTCAACTCCAATCTACACTACTCCATTCCAATCTACTGAAGTCTATCCCATTCCAATCAGCCATGATCTACCCCACTCCGCTCCACTAAATCTACCCTATTTCACTCTCCCCCACTGCACTCAGCTCCAAACTAGCCGACTCCACTCCAAACTACCCGACTCCACCTTACTCCACTGTACTCTACTCCAATCTGCCTCACTCCACTCCAATCTACCACACCAGAATCAACTCAATCTACCCCACTCTACTCTAGCCCAATCTACTGCACTACACTCTACCTCTTCTACCCTACTCCACTCCATTCTACTCCAATCTACCCCACTCTACTCCAATCTACTTGACTACACTCCAATCTACCCGCTCCTGTCCAATCTACTGCACTCAAATTCAATCTACCCCACCTCACTTTACCTCACACCACTCCAATCTACCCCACTCCACTTCAATCTACGCCAATCCAATCTACCACTGTCTACCCCACTTCAATCAACTATCATCTACACCAGTCTACTCTAATATATCCCACTCAGCTCTGCCCCATTACACTACAATCGACCCTACCAAAATCTGCCCTACTCCAATTCACCCAATCTACCCCACTCTACTAATCTATACCCCACTCCACTCTCCTCCTTCTACCTCACTCATTCTACCTCATTCTACCACACTCTACTCCAATCTACCCCACTACACTCCAATCTACCCCACTCCACTCCAATCTACCCACTCCATTCCAATCCACCTCCCTCCACTCCAATCAACCCCACTCCAATCTACTCCACTCCAATCTACACCACTCCACTCTAATCTACCACAGTCGACCCCACTTCAATCAGCCATTATCTACCTCACTCCACTCCACTCTAATCTACCCCCTCCACCCTACCCCACTGCACTCCACTCCAGTCTACCCCACTCTACTCCAATCTACCCCACTCCAATCCCCTCAATCTACCTCACTCCACTCTATCTCAATCTACAACACTCCACTCTACCCCAATCTACCCCCTCTTCTGCAATCTAGCCCAAAGTACCCCACTTCACTCCAATCTACCTGACTCCACTCCTTTCTACTCACTCCATTTCAATCTACCACACTTTACTCCAATCTATCAATCTACACTCTACCCCACTCTTCTCTAATCTATCCCACTCTACTCCAATCTATGCTACTCCACTCCAATCTACACCTTCCACTCCAATCTATCACAGTTTACCTCACTCAAATCAATCACAATCTACTTCACCACACTCAGCTCCAAGCTACCACACTTCACTCTACACCTCTGTACCCCCTCCAATCTTCCCTACTCCTCTTCAATCTACCCCAATCTACCCCCACTCCAATCCACCCAATCTGTCCACCCCACTATTTCCAACTCCACTCTACTCCAATCTACCACACTTCACTCCAATCTACCCACTCCAGTCTATTCCAATCCACCTCACTTCAATCCACTGCAATCCATCCAACTCTATCCCAATCTAATCTATTCCACTCCAGTCTACCTACCCACACTCTAATTTACCCCCACTCAAATATATCCCACCCCACTCCAATATATCCAACACCACTCCAATCCACCTGACTCCACTGCAATCTACCCACTCCACTCTAATCTACGACACTTCACACCAATCCACCCCTCCACTCCAATCAATCAACACCATTCCACTCTACCCTACTCAACTCCAATCTATCCCGCTCCACTCAAATCCAATCTGCACTACTCCATTCCAATCTACTACAGTCTATCCCATTCCAATAAACCACAATCTACCCCACTCCACTCTGCTAAATCTACCCCACTTCACTCTACCCCACTGCACTCAGCTCCAAACTACCCAACTCCACTCTAATCTTCCCCACTCCACTCTACCCTAATATACCAAACTCCACTCTATTCCATTCTACCCCAATCTACTTCAGCCTACCCCAATCAACCTCACTCCACTCCAATCTACTACAATTCATTCCAAGCTACCCCACTCTTCTCTAATCTATCCCACTCTACTCCAATCTATGCTACTCCACTCCAATCTACACCTTCCACTCCAATCTATCACAGTTTACCTCACTCAAATCAATCACAATCTACTTCACCACACTCAGCTCCAAGCTACCACACTTCACTCTACACCTCTGTACCCCCTCCAATCTTCCCTACTCCTCTTCAATCTACCCCAATCTACCCCCACTCCAATCCACCCAATCTGTCCACCCCACTATTTCCAACTCCACTCTACTCCAATCTACCACACTTCACTCCAATCTACCCCACTCCAGTCTATTCCAATCCACCTCACTTCAATCCACTGCAATCCATCCAACTCCATCCCAATCTAATCTATTCCACTCCAGTCTACCTACCCACACTCTAATTTACCCCCACTCAAATATATCCCACCCCACTCCAATATATCCAACACCACTCCAATCCACCTGACTCCACTGCAATCTACCCACTCCACTCTAATCTACGACACTTCACACCAATCCACCCCTCCACTCCAATCAATCAACACCATTCCACTCTACCCTACTCAACTCCAATCTATCCCGCTCCACTCAAATCCAATCTGCACTACTCCATTCCAATCTACTACAGTCTATCCCATTCCTATCAACCACAATCTACCCCACTCCACTCTGCTAAATCTACCCCACTTCACTCTACCCCACTGCACTCAGCTCCAAACTACCCAACTCCACTCTAATCTTCCCCACTCCACTCTACCCTAATATACCAAACTCCACTCTATTCCATTCTACCCCAATCTACTTCAGCCTACCCCAATCAACCTCACTCCACTCCAATCTACTACAATTCATTCCAAGCTACCCCACTCCATGTACACCTCTCCACTCTATCTCACTCTAAAATATCCCACCCCACCCCCTTCATTCTAAGCTACTCCACACCAATCTAGAAGTCTACCCTACACAATCTACCACATTGTACTTCAAACTACCCCACTCCACTACTATCCAATCTATCCCACTCCAATCCACCTAATCTACCCCAATCCACTCTACCCCACTCCCCTCAATCCCAAGCTACCACACTCCACTGTACTCAAATGACCCCACTCTACTTCAATCTACTCTATTCCATTCTATCACACTACATTCCAATCTACCCCACTCTACTGCAATCTAGCCCTCTCCACCCCAATTTATCCCAATCTACACTAATCCAATCTCTCCCACCCCAATCTACCCTGCTCCATTCCACTCTACTCCAATCAACCCCAATCTACGCCACTCTACTCCAATCTACACCAATCTAACCCACTCAGCTCTACCCCAATCTAAGCCACTCCACTTCAAATAAAGCCCACTCCACTCCAATCAACCCCACTCCACTCCAATCTACCCCATTCCAACCCAATCTACATCAATCCATCCCACTCCACCCAAACTCCACTATACCACAACCCACTGTACCCTACACCAGTCTGCCCCACACCACTCCAATCTATCCCACTCTTCACAGATCTACCACAATCTACCCCACTCCAACTCATCCCAATCCACTCCAATATACTCAACCTACCCCACTCCACCGCAGTCTAACCAACCCCATGCCAATCTACCCCACGCCACTGTAATCTACACCCTTCTACCCCACCCATGCCATTTAACACCACTCCAATCTACCACAATCTACCTGTGGTGCAGCTAACCAACTGCCACCCAGGGCGGCCGCTAAATTTATTGCCTGGTGCAGGAAATAGCGAGGGTGCCGGCTAACTTGTTCCGGGGCGGGGGGAGTTTTGGCGGCTGACAGTGGACTTGTTCACAAGGGTTGGTGGTAGTCGACAGACAAAACTTGCTCACACTGCTGCCGTCAAAAAGTGTGCTGCTCGGGGCGGACTGCCAACTGCCCCCGAGCCTCACCACTGCAATCTACCCCACTCCAGTCTACCCGCACCAATATACCCCACTTCAATCATTCTACCTCAATCTAACCCCCTCAAATCTACCCCCAAACTACCCCACTCCCTTCCAATCCAACCCCTCCAATCTACCACAATATACCTCACTCCAATCTAACCCAATCTTCTCAAGTCAATCCTAATCCAACCCAATTCAATCTATCCCAATCCAACCTACTTCAATCTACCCCAATCCACCACAATCTACCCTAATTTAACCCACCCCACTCCAATCTACCCCAACCCACTATAATCTATCCCACTCCACTCCAATCTACCACATTCCACTTCAATTTACCCCAATCTACACCACTCCAATCTACCACAATCTATCCCACTCCCCTCCAATTTACCCCAATGTACCCCACTGTACTCCTATCTACCCCAATCCATTGCACCCCAATCTACCTAACTGTACTTGAAACTACATAACTTCAATTAACCGTACTCCAGTCCAATATACCCCACTCCAATCTCATCTAACCCTCTCCACCCCAATATACCTGAATCCATCCCATTGGACCCCACTCCAATGTACACCATCCCATTCCACTGCAATCAACCCCACCTCACCTCAATCCACCCCACTCCAGTCTACTCCACCCCACCCAAATCAACCTCACTCCACTCTACCCCATTCCCATTTACCCAACTTCAGACTACTCCACTCTACTCCAATTCACCCCATTCCCCTCCATTTCAATCTACCCCAATCTACCTCACTTAATTCCAGTCCACCCCTTATCACCCCAATCCATCCCAACACAATCTACCCCACTCCAGACGACCCCACTCTAATCTACCACTCCAATTTACCTCACTTTTTGGAGTGCCTGATGGCTGTTGCTGACTGAATGTCTCTTGATTGTTTAAAGTTAAACTTAGATAAAATTGAGACACGAGGGAGTTTCTATCCTGCTGGACTTCCTCTTGGGGCCTAATATTCTTGTTCAATGTCCCAACCCAACGCACAGTTAAAAAAGAAGGGGTAATTATCGACAATGCCATTTCCTACATACTTCCAATCAAGAAAGCTTTTCGTGTTTTTTGTATTTCGGGATACTAAAGAAAATATCTCTATTCATTCCAAATGTGACCCATTATTGCATTATTCTTGCATTGGTTGGAGCGTGACTTGATCATGCACATGCTCTTTATCTCGCACTCGCAGCGTATGTGCTTCAATGACTTCATTTGGTGCAGAACTGTGCAGTTCGCTTGCTTCTCAACTTATTCCATCTCACATCATCTGTGAACCCTGTCCCGTCCCTTTTCCTCTAGGCGCTAGCCGACTTTCCTTATACCTTACTTAAATTGGGCTATCTTCATCCAGATGGTAGTACTAAATTCAAGCATTTCCAGACTTTTGCCCGCTGAGAGAATTAAGCCAAATGTGAGTTGTAACCAAAGTCTGATCTGGCTTTTGCGGTTATTCTGGATTCCTGAGAAGAAATACCATTTTATTTACCTTCACTGTGACAACGTAAGAAGAGATTTACATATAGGCTAGTGCGCGTGGGCCATTTACTTCAAAGCAGAGCGAACAATCTTCCTTTGATTAAAAATGTGAACACCTTATTATTAGGTTCTGTGTTAGAACCTGGAGCATGTGCCACCTTGATGACTGTATCAAGGGTAGATCTTGGAATGTGGGGGTTTTGGCAGTTGTTGGCTGCTGCCTTGCCTGTTGGATGCACAAAACTTCACTGAAATAAACACTTACGATTCACTAGTGTTTTGACTGTCTGGACTTTTTAGTGGCAACTAGTGGACAAGAGCCCAGTGACCAGCAGGACAGGCGACCTTCTGTGTGCAGCCAAAGAGTTGTTCTGCATCTGGGACACTTTCCTCTTCTACTGTTTGGCCCCGTAGTCAGGGGTTCCCTGCAGATAAGTACTCTGTGTTTTTTTCACTACCAGAGCCGGTGTCTCCAAAGGGAGAGGTGGGGGCTTTCATTTAGGTCCTGGCCTTGCCTCTCTCACTGGCACTCTGCATCGCCACACCAGCAAAACTCCACACCTCTTGCTAACGCCATTGTACCGGTGCCGCTTGTGCAGTGTAAACCTCAACATTTAATTTGATATCCCTTGCAGATGCCCCGACTTGCTCTCTTTCCAGCAGGGTAGACTCCCTTCCAGCTAGTCACTTCAAGAGTCCTCCCCGGCTGGGCATTTGAGGCATGTCTTCCGGCGCTCTGTGATGATACGCACACCAGGCTCCAAGAGGCGTGACAGGAAGGTGAGCTTCTCTCTTGCATTCTGTCTTCTGTGGTGATACAGACACCAGGCTCCTTGAGGCATGCCACGAAGGCAGGGCTTTTCTCATCCAGCATGGTGATACGCATACCCTTGATGATGTAATCTCTTGGCTGGCTTACTTACTGCTGATATATCACCTAGTGGCTACACTAAGGATATTATTCCCCTTCAAGGGATGGTTAAAGCACACACCACATTTACAGACTGTTCTACTGTAGGAAATGTGTATCTAGTGGAGTAAGGTTCCAACCCGCTTGGATTGCAACATCAAAAGGAATTAGGGATCAAACTGGATCCCAATAGCCCTGAACAAGTCTTAACCATAAGCCAATTAGTCACAGGTGAGCATATATATGATGAATTTCCTGACATTTTCACACAAAAAAAGAGAAGTACTAAGCAATTTCCAGCATAAAATCAAGTTGAAATCCAGTGCAATACTGGTAGTGCACAAAAAAAGGACCCATACTACATCTGATGAGGGAACCTTTAAAGGCCCAACAAACAAGATTAAAGGATTTGGGCATCATATTACCCATAGAATGCTCTGATTGGGTTGCCCCCGTTGTCATCGCCAAGAAAGCCCATGGAGATGCATCATATTATGTGTTGATTTAAGTTACCTCAATACCAACATTTGGATTAAGAGACACCCATTACCCCACATCCATGAGATGCTAAGCCCGATGAGGGAAGCTACTTTCTCTAGTGCCCTGGACCTCTGCATGGCATACAACTAGGTGGAGCTACACCCCAACTCTAGATGGTTAGTGGCATTTACTACACCTGTAGAACCAAGAAAAGCCCACCTCAAGGAGGAGTGGGGGCTTGGCGGTGCAGGAATCACCCGAGTCTTCTCTTACCCTCCTATATAATAAAGTGGACCCAGAAACCTTCGTCTGCAGAGAGAACCACCTTTATTACAATAGCCCGGGCTATAGAACAGAGTCCCTAGCTGGTCAGAGACAAAACCCAGGAGGCTGCTGCTTTACTCCACAGCGAACAAGCCTTATATACATTTTTACTCCACTCTTTTGGCATTCAGTCCATTGTTCAATCAGGGTGGTGTTTGCAGTTGATAACCTGATCAAGGTGATGTTTGTAGTTGATAACCTGATCAAGGCGTTGTTTGTAGTTGATGACCTGATCAAGGCTCTGCATTCAGACCATTGTTCAATCAGCTTGATCAAGGCTCGGCATTCAGATCATTGTTCAATCAGCTTGATCAAGGCTTGGTCAGTCAGACCATTGTCCAGATAACCTGATCAAGGTGTCAAGGATGTTTACCAAGCAGGAAGCAGAAGATAAAAAACAAGCTTGTTTACACAGGGCGTAGGTGTCTCATGGCTTTCTGTTGATGAATTGGCGAACTACAAAGAACAGGGGGACTTGGGTATGCGATAGTTTTGAGTGTCAGCAGAAATGGAGGCTTTAGGCAGGGTTTTGTCACAAGATGGCAAGGAAATGTAGGAATGTAAGGAAATTAATAGAACCTAGTAAAAACTCATTTTCTTCAGACCCTCCTTTTGCCATTGAGTGGCAAAACATGTTTCTTAGGAAATGTCTATCTGCATTAGGTCGCCAATCTCTTGTTGAAGCATTATCCTTACGTTGGTGTCACGTGTACTGACCGGGGAACTTTTAAGGGCCTGTGTACACATAGCACAAAGCATAGGCAAGCACTGGATACACAGGCAGCATGAGATGATGACTGCTATTCCCAAGGCAAGAAAAATGAGGAACCCCCAACTGGAAAGGAGGCCCCAAATCCAGCCCATGAGGGACCCGTCGTCTTGTTGTTGATAAATCTCAGAGAAAAGTTTATGCAGACGTTGGAAAGCTTGATAGACTGATGGAGCGTTATCAGGTATGTAAATCCAGCAGCTGGAGCCGATCAGTTTACATACAGCACCACGGTCAGCAAGGATGATGTCAAGTACCATTCAATGTTGTAGTGTCATCAGGCGGTCCGCCTGAAGCTCCGCGGTGATGTTGCCCAATGCCCCTGCTGTTTCATTAATGGTGGCCTCCACCACTCGGGTAAGGTGTTGTATGTTGCGGCTGTTGACCATAGGACCCAAGAACGGCAGGAAACCTTTGAAGAAGTCCCCCGCCTCCAGTCCTGCAGTGTCATCGGCTTCAATTACTCCCCTAGGCATACGATGGTGGAGGTGGGGATTGGTCAAGTGATGCGTCCAAACAGCAGTAAAGGTAGGGGGGAGTAGAAAGGCCAAATAACACACACCTGACCAATTTCCGGGAAGCCAGGTATAAGCAGACTGTCCACAAACAAAATATGTATTTAGAGAAGTGATTAGGAGTGGTGGTGAGGTAATATTCAGTGTACTGACTATTGCTCAGTCACTGACTCCTACCTCCCGGGTCCCCAATCCTTTCAGGCACACCTGGCCATGCGTGCTGATCACATTGAAAGCCTGCAATTTGGTGGGAACTTTGCGTCTGGACCGGAAGCGAGAAAAGATGATTCTACTCGAGGTGTTTAACAGAACTATCTCATTGCGTTCAGCATGAGAAATGTTCAAGATGTCAGATGTCGTAGTAGGGCAGAAAGGATTACTGACAATACCTGATCTGTTTCGGGTGAAGTGTCATAAAAATCGCCAATGATGGAGCTCGTTGTTCCATTGATCGTATATGCATCGGTGACGAGCATCCTCCAAGCCAGACAGGAATCAAAAACAGAAAATGGATAGACGAAATAGGGGACAGTGTGTGTCATAGAGTGTGGCATGAGGCCACATACCCAACAGTTCGAAGTATTAATCACAAGCTGAAGCTGGTGCAATAATTGTACAAAAGTATTGTTCATGAATTCCAGGCATCGTGGTAGTTCATGGGGTGACAAGGTGGCGTGGAGATGTTCCGCAGGTGTCGGTGTCGTAACCAGAGGAGCTGGGGGAGAGGTCAGTAACAGAAGCCATCCCACAACCAGCAGGATGAGGAGAGCAAAAAGTATAACTATCGTGGAAAGGAAACATTTATTGTACAGAAGTTTGACATATTTCTTGTGCGCTTCAGTTCCTCGGACTGCTGCCATTGTGCTCCGCCTGTTGTCACTAGCGGCTGTCTGTGATTGGTGGTTGCTTCACTGGATGTGGATACCAAGAGTCCTATGGACATCCCCTTGGTCCAGCATACCAGCACCGATCTCAGCCGGGATATCACAGCCCTACAGCCTATAGACACCAAACAGAGTCAAGGGCCAGTCCCTTTTCTTGGTCTAAAGTTGTAGCGAGTGGAAGAAGGTATGGAGTGGTCTGGAAAGAGAGCTTCTTGTTCCTTCCCCTGATCCTGCAGAGGAGGGACGACTGGACCCCCCAAGATTCGATCAGTTTCGGCTTCCGTAGTGGTGTAATGAATTCGAGCATCACTGAAAGGGACAAATGTCGGTACTACTTCTGTGTCGCAATCCGGTAGTCCTTCTTTCATCCATTGGTCGTACGGAAGGGGGAAAGGCACCCTCTTGCAGTGGGTAGCATGAATCCAGTTCTTTCTTCCTTTGACTTTTACAGCAGTGCTGGTGGCCAGAAGAACCTGTCGGGGGTGCGACCAGCGGGGCTCCAGACACTTGGTACGCAGGAAAATTCGGATTACCACCCAGTCACCTGGCTGGATGGTGTGACCCGGGCCTTCGCTCTTGTCGGGGATAGCAGCGTGTACCTTATGATAAAGAGAACAAAAGGAATCAGTTTACTGGTATAGGAAATCAGTCAATACTGGGAACTCAACATCAGACAATTTCTTTGGCCTTGGTACGCCCCATACATTAGCTGGTCTACCGAATACCAATTCATAGGGAGATAATCCTATCCTTGAGTGGGCAGTCGTACTTACTGACAAGAGAGCAAGGGGTAGGGCATCTACCCAGGTAACACCTGTTTTCGCCACTATTTTGGCCAATTTTAATTTAAGTACCCCATTGTATTTCTCCACCAACCCGGCTGACTGGGGGTGATTAGCAGCATGAAACTTTTGTCTGACACCAAGCCCGGAACAGACAAACTGGACCACATTGGCTGTAAAATGTTGGCCATTGTCAATCCAAATCAAACAGGGCAACCCAAATCGGGGAAAGTATTCTTTCAACAAAACTTTAGCCGTTGTAATAGCTGTGCAATCCTTGGTGGGGTAGGCCTCCACCCATCTGCTGAAGGCACAGACCACTACAAGGACATATGTCAGATGTTCCTCCCCCGTGTGCAGTTCTTTTGCAGTGGCATGAGATTGAATCTCGACCACACTCTGACTAGTATTTTCCAACATTTCTCCTTCCACAACCCATCTGGCTGGTCCTGTCACAAACATTCCATCTGATTTACTTAGAGCAGTCTGTCTTGCTGTTTGGTCTGCAAGGGCATTGCCTTCCCCTACATCATCAGTCACTTTCTGGTGGGCTTTACATTTAATCACTGCAACTTTTCTAGATATTGTCAAGGCGTCTAGAAGTCTGTGTATCAGGGGACCATATTGTATTCTAGTCCCATGTGAGGTGAGAAAATGTCTTTCTTTCCAGAGTCTGCCAAAATTGTGAGCCACCCTAAAGGCATATTGACTGTCCGTATAGATATTAAAAGTCATGTTTTTACTGATTTCACAAGCTCGTGTCAAGGCTATCAATTCAGCCACTTGGGCCGATGCCTGTGGAATTTGTGCTGTCTCAACTACTGTAACAAGAGTGGTGAGGGCATATGCACCAGATGTAGTTCCATCCGATCTTTTAAGACATGAACCATCTATGTATAGTGTTCCCTCAGCATCTATTAGGGGGGTGTCTTGTAGATCCACACGACCCTTTGTCTCTTCTTTAGTCCGTAATATGCAGTCATGAGGGTCAGAATTTTTCCCTTGTGTCTCAGAAGGGAGTAGTGTAGCTGGGTTTAGAATATTACATATCCTAATTCCAATGTGACTGGTAAAAAGAGTGAGCTCATAACCTGTAAGTCGTGCACTGGCAAGGTGTTGTGTCTTGGTGTTGTTGAGGAAGGTATCTACTGCATGTGGGACCATTAAGGTCAAGGGTGAAGACATAACAATACCTGCTCTCTGGCGGACCATAAGTGCAGCAGCAGCGCATAAACATCCAGGGAGGGCTCGGGCTACTGGGTCAAGTGTAGCCGAGAAATAAGCACAAGAGCGCTGTTTGTCTCCAAAAATCTGAGTTAAGACCGCACAAGCACAGCCATGTGTCTCATAGACAAAAAGAAAAAAATTGTTTGTCGTAGTCTGGGGTGCCTAACACTGGAGCTGTACATAAGGCATCTTTGAGTGTCTGAAAGGCAGCCACATGTTCAGTTGTCCATGGAAAACCTCTTTCAGGCATATCTTTAGTAGTGAGAGCTAAAAGAGGTTTGACAATGGCCGAGAAGTTAGGGATCCATTGTCTGCAATAGGAAGTGGGGCCTATAAAGGCACGTACTTGTTTCTGTGTCAAAGGGGGAGGCATGGGACAATCGGTCAGCGGTAAGTTGTCTTCCCTCCTTCGAGAGAAGGTGGCCGAGGTAGGTCACTTTCTCTCAACAAAATTGCAATTTGGTCAAGGAAACCTTATGATTGTGGGAGGCAAGTTGGTGAAGCAGACGTACTGTTGCTTGTTCAAAAAGTGAAGCAGAAGTGGCTGCAATTAAGAGGTCATCTACATATTACAAAAGAGTGGCTCCTGCTGGGAGCGTCAGGGAGTCCAACTGATTCTTGAGAGCCTGACTATAGATGCTGGGACTTTCAGTAAAACCTAGGGGGCGCGGCAGAACCGGAAACTCTGCCCTCCAAGGGAGAAACCAAAAAGATGTCTACTGTCCGGATGTATGGGAATGCTGAAAAACGCATTCTTTAGGTCAATGACAGAAAAATGAGTGGCGGTCACTGGAACCATGGTCAAGACAAGAGGGCTGTGATATCAGGGACAACGGGATACTGTGAGACCGTAATTTTGTTGAGAGCCCGCAGATCGATGACAAACCGATAGATTTTGGGGGCCGCGGGAGAGGGATTGATACATTTTTTAAGAACTGGAATAATTGGGCTGTTACACTCATTACCATGTGTCTCCTCAACTACTCCCGTCTTCACGAGATCTGATATTATAGATAATAGGGCAGCCTCACCTTCCTGGGGAAGGTGATACTGGCGAAGCCGGGGCAGTTGGGCACCTTGCTGGATACGGACAGTATGCGGAGAAATATCGACATGTCCTGCATCAGTGTCAGAAGTGGCCCAAAGTGAGGAGGGTAAGGCCTGCGGAATGGGAGGGAGGGGTCCAGAGAGGAACATAGTGGCAGAGGAATCTGGTGATATGGTAAGGGACACGCCATCAGGACTACAAGAAATGGTAGTATGTAAAACCTTTAACAAATCCATACCCAGCAAATTCTCACTACATCCAGTCATGAGAATCAAAGGAGCATCCATATGAGCTGGACCGAGATCCAGGGGGAGAGGCTTAGAGATGGGGTTGGTGACAGGGACCCCAGAAAAACCCACGGAGACATTGAGAGAGCCAGAAAAGGGTGCCTCCGGTATCAAGGTGTGCCCAACAGAGGATCTATTAGCCCCGGTGTCTAGGAGAAACTTATTTTTATCCCCTGCAACTGACATCCGGACATAAGGACCTCGCTGATCCACAGGAATCGCAGCCCTTACATTACCCCTTTCCTGGCTTTCCTATGGCTGGTAGAAACCTGTCTCATCGGTCTCATCATAATCATCATTGAAGTATGTCCTAGTGGCCTCATACCCGTTGTCAAATCTGTTGACTGTACCCTGGGGCGGACCATTACGGGGTCGAACATTAGGATCTGGTGCACGTCTCTACCTAGGAGGTCCCATATTTCCTTCCCTTTGGGTTCGGGGCCTAGTTTTTCCTGACTGAATATTCTGGGCTAATACCGGGCATTCACTAACCCAGTGGCCATAAGCCTTACAGTAGGCACACTGGTCTTTATCAACGGGACCTGTCGAACTGATGGACTTCTGTAAAGGAGACTGAAGGGGGCGCTGAGGCAGCCTCTGGAACTGGTTCGAAGGCGGACCTTGGCCTCTAGCATTTTGTCTCCGGGGTGGATAAGATTGTTGTAACAAAACTTTCGTTCTAAGGTCCTTGTTCTTCCTAACCTCTTTGTCTTTATCTTCATTCTCTCTATTCTCATGATATTGGGCCATGGCAAGTATGCCTGCCATAGTGTGAGCTGACCACGTACTCTCAACCTTCTTAAGGTGGGCCGAGAGATCCGGTAATAAATTAGATACAAATTTATCAATAAACACTGAACCCGAGCCAGGGGCTCTAGGGTCCAATCCACTGTGACTTTGTACTCAGTTTCGAAGCGGGTGAAAAAATCAGCAACAGACTCATCCTTACTTTGTTTACATGCATTTATCTTATCCCAATTAACAGCTATTTCGGGCAAAAGGGGCTTCATGAGTTGCAACAGATGGCCTGGGAGAGCCAGAATATCCGGATCAGGCTTAGTCCCTCCCTCTCTGTCATTCTCCATCCTCTCAAAGTCGGTCCAGTCACCATGCAAAGCGGCATTATGGTTGACATGGCGTATTTTGTCCCATATGTCGGGTGGTACTACTGACCCGAACAATAAGTCAATATCCTCTAAGGTAAGGACACCAGAGGAAACAATCTGACCTAACTCCTGATAGTAAAGAGCTGGATTCTTACGGGGGTGGTAATTGGGATTTCAATTGAAGAACATCCACTCTTTTCCATGGGACATGCACCCACATCCTACGCCAGTGGGCTGGGGCTGCTCCAGCACCCTGGTTATTGGCGAGCACTGCAAGGATAAAGAAGGGAGCTGTCTCTCTCATAGGCATGGCTTTGTCATTCGGAGGTGGCGGAAAAGCCGTTGTGTCTCTGAGCGCAATCATGGTAATAAGGGCATCATGCATATCATCTCCCTGAAAATGACCCTTGGCAATAGTTAGTTTTAAATCAATCAATCCCCGGGAAGTATCTATGAACAATGCTTCGTATCTTTTCATTATAAGTGTGCACATATACTCGGTCATGTCTGTTTGTTGTATGGCCGTCCATTGTCTAAACGTCGGCCAGATATCTTTAACGCCATAAATATTACCATTATTTATCCAAAGTGCACATTGTTTTCGCATAGCCTCCCTTTCACTACCCCCAGCGAGTTCAGCAGACCTCAAAGACTCCTTTCTACGGGTACCGAAGAATCCAAAAAGGGTATTGGGCATAATAGAGGACCATCTCGTTCCGTCCGGAGTGGCATAAGGGTCACCAACAGGGGTACCAATAGACTGATTATCAAGCAGACGGGAATGTATGGTCGGGGTTGGGTCAATAGGTGGGGCGGTATGAACTGTTGGAGGGAGGGGTGCTGGCAGGATGACGGGAGTCAAAGGATCAGGCAGTGGTACAATGGGTGAGGCAGCCTGAACCACCACTGGTGGGGGTGGAGCGTTAGGAACATTTTGAGGAAGAGCGGGATACATAGGAGCTGGAGCATAGGCAGGAGGTGGACCTTCAAGAATAGCATTCAACAATGAATCCCCCTCTTCTCCTTCAACCTCAAGGTCCCTGGGAGAACGAGCGGGGTAACATTTTGTCGCCTTAGCCCTATGATGCCTATCTGCCATTTCAACCCCTTCCTGAACCTTATTCTCTAAATGCGCTAGCGCATGATCAGCCATAGACATCCTCTCTTTCTTTTTATTCAATGCTTGCTTTTTTCTCATTCTTTGATCTATTTATTTCCTCCACGATGCGGTGGCGTCAAACATAGCTTGACGAGACCGTTTGCGGAGCAGCTGCTCCTCCAGGCTCGAAAGGGCCTGGAGATCAAAGGAGCCAAACTGTGGCCATTGTAATTCAACATTGCTTTGTTTAATATATTTTACCCATAAGGAAGAAAACATGATAGCAGATGGCCCATATTTAACATACATCTCATAACTTGCAGTTCCTTCTGGAGGAAGCGGGCAGGCTGCCTCCAGAAGGGAGTCCTCTGTACATATGCAACAACATAACTTTCGGAACTTACTACTGACTGGCATATTTTTACTTCAGGCAGACAACAGTGGGAGAAAAACACTCACCTCACTGGCTTGGCTTTTGCAAAAGTCAATACAGACAGAAAACAGAGAACAAGTGGTGGATGATCAGTCTACCCTTACCCGAAAATGTTGTTCTCTTCTGCAGACGTAGGCACGAGTCCAGATCCAGACAGAGACCACACTTAAGGGGACACCAGCGGGACGCGGTCAGGTGGCCCAGACCGGATGGGGAAGACCGTGTGCAAGACTTCTGGTCTACTGGACTCAAAATGGTCCCTCGGGTAGGGTACCTCCGTCCGACTTCCACCACGGGCCCCCTCACGACCACCGGGCCAGACCTACGTCTCCGTGGTGTCCCTGTTCAGGTGCCATTTGGTGAACCAAGAAAAGCCCACCTCACGGAGGAGTGGGGGCTTGGCGGTGCAGGAATCACGCGAGTCTACTCTTACCCTCCTTATATAATAAAGTGGACCCGGAAACCTTCGTATGCAGAAAGAACCACCTTTATTACAATAGCCCGTGCTATGGAACAGAGTCCCAAGCTAGTCAGAGACAAAACCCAGGAGGCAGCTGCTTTACTCCACAGCGAACAAGCCTTATATACATTTTTACTCCACTCTTTTGGCATTCAGTCCATTTTTCAATCAGGGCGGTGCTTGCAGTTGATAACCTGATCAAGGCGATGTTTGTAGTTGATAACCTGATCAAGGCGGTGTTTGTAGTTAATGGCCTGATCAAGGCTCGGCATTCAGACCATTGTTCAATCAGCTTGATCAAGGCTTGGTCAGTCAGACCATTGTCCAGATAACCTGATCAAGGTGTCAAGGATGTTTACCAAGCAGGAAGCAGAAGATTAAAAACAAGCTTGATTGCACAGGGCATAGGTGTCTCATGGCTTTCTGTTGATGAATTGGCTAACTGCAAAGAACAGGGGGACTTGGGTATGCAATAGTTTTGAGCGTCAGCAGAAATGGAGGCTGTAGGCAGGGTTTTGTCACGAGATGGCAAGGAAATGGAGGAATGTAAGGAAATTAATAGAACCTAGTAAAAACTATTTTTCTACACACCTATGGGCACATTCATGTTCTACAGGATGCTGCTCGAACTTGTGGTGGTGGTTGCAGTCTTTTAAAAGTTTATGTAACGGATCTTAGAAAAAGTACCTAAAGACCGGTGATGCCAAAACGATGTTTTAAAGTATGGTGCCGTTGCTGAGGAGCATGACATGTTGTTGAGGAGGGTATATGACAGATCCAAAGTTATAGGATTAAGGTGAATAAAGGAGACATGTCAAATAGGTGTTAGCGTAATGGAGTACATAGGGTACACTATTTCTAAATATGGGTTTGAATCCACAATGTGCTTACTGGAGGCCATTAAGAAAGCTCCAGCTCCAGAAATAAAATAAGAACTAGTCTTTCTTAGGATTTGCAGAAAAAGAAGAGATGGGTTGGTCCCAAACCAAATGTTTTTGAATGTTATAGAGGTGGCCACAGAAATCATTTGGTGGATGCCACTATGTGTCCTGCTGCAGACAAAACATGTGCCAAGTGTAAAAAGAAGGGTCATTTTGAAAAAGTGTGCAAATCCCAACATTCTTTTGTTAAGCCTAAACCCAAGAAGATTATTTTGGTTGATAGTGTGTTTGAAACCAATTCTAACTCAGACAGTGTGGAAGATAGTTGTCTCATGATGATTAGTGATTCAACAGTGGAAGGTGTAGAGAATGGTGCAGGTCTGAAGATCGATTCAAATATGCTCAAAAGACAAACCTGTCAAGTGGATATCTGTGGGGTTTCTGTATTCATGATGGCAGATTCTGGTTCAATCTTTACTTTTCATTGGCCCAGATGAATGACAGAAGTTTGATAATATTGAGTTAAAGAAGTCTCTAATCAGACCTATAGCATATGGGGGAAAACCTGTGGGAGTGCTTGCTGAGTTTGAGTGTACCTTGATTTTCAAAGGATGCAACACGTTGGCCACGGTTAACATGGCGAAGGATGGGGCATGTCTTTTAGGGTGGTTGGAACAGAAGCATCTAGGGATCATTTTAGATCCTAACAATCGGTAAGAAGTTTTATTTCAGGAGGAATTCAAGCCGGTATAGACGCTTGAGGACTGAGTGTGGAAAAAAGCATTTCCTTAAGTTTTCAGTGAGAAACTAGCTAAGATCAAAGGTTTTTCCCATTGTACAATATTAAAGGATGGCTTGGAACTGGTTGTTCATAAAGCAAGAAGGGTACCGCTGGCCATGAAGGAGGAAATGGAGCTGGAATTGAAATTCCTTAATCAACAGGGCATAATTGAATCCATCAAGAGTTCTTAGCGGCTGTCATCTGTGGTTATCCCTAGAAAAGGGCATGCTGGTCTAAGGATCTGAACAGACTTGTGGCATCTCAATGAAAGGATATAGGTGGCTAGGCATTTATTGCCCAACATCACGGAAATGTTAGGTTCCCTTAAAGGAGCAAAGGTTTTCACTGCCCTGGGAATGGCTTCTGCCTAACAACCAGAGAGCTTTGCACAAAGCCATTTTACCATCTAGCCACATTTGTGACTCCAGGTGATGATTTAGGTTCAAAAGAATGCCTTTTGGTCAGGCTTCAGTTTCGTCTGTTCTTCACAGTGGTGGAAGCCATGTTTAAGAGGTTGCTAACGTGAAATGCTTCCAAGATATTTTTTGGGTGTATGGGGCAATATAAAAAGCCACAACAAGACATTAGGAAAAGTTTTGACTATTTTAACTGAAAAGGGAGTTACGTTGAAAGATGCTAAGTGTAGGTTTGTGGTGAGTTCAGTGGATTGGGTGAGTTCCATATTGTCTTAGCAAGGGGTAGAAACCAAAGAAAGTTAGGTGAGAACTATCAAAGAGTATCTGATGCCACAGACTACGACTCAGCTCCGTTCATTCTGTGGTATGTTAGAGTGTTATGCTCATTTTATTCCTAACTGTAGTGGGAAAACGTAGCACATGAGAGCTCTCATGAAAAACAATCAGCAATTTGTGTGGAGTGACAGTCAAGATCAAGAGTTTGAGATCATCAAGAATGGATTAGCCAGGGCCATTCCTTTACAACTGCTGGTGACAGATGCAGGTCAGCATGGTTTGGGGGCAGTTAGTGGTGTGGCGTTCACCTCAAGGGTATTGCGTAGGGTGGAATCCACCTATTCTGTAATCGAACACGAAGCCTTAGCATGTTGGTGCGGTGTTGGCCATTTCAGGAATTATTTGTGGGGTAAGGAGTTTGTTATTTGTATGGATTTCAAACCCTTGATAGCAGTGTTTACCACATTGGGCACAGGCGAAGCAACACCTCACATAGCCAAATGGCATTCCAAGAGGCTAGAATTCCAGTATCAATTGAAATACATTCCAGGTTCCAGAAATGTCTTTGCCGACTGCTTATCCAGGATGCCACCTAAAAATGATGGAACTGAGGATGCAATGCAAGATGACTTTTGTGTGGTGGCTGCATTCCAGGGTTCCAACTATGGATGTATTTCAGAGGAGGAGTTAAAGTATGCAGTGGAAATGGATGAAATCATTCAACAAGTGGCCTGTATGCTTGGAAAAAATTGCTTGATGTGGGTGTTGAAGAGGAAAGGAAAGCTTTTCAGCATGGCTCTTTGGAATTAAGCATAAAGGATGGTGTGATGAGGGGAATGAAGTTACTTGTGGTTCCAAATGCCGTGTAGAGCAATATTTTATCCTTAGCACATGAGGGACACATAGGTATAAGCGCTATGAAAAGCAGGATCAGGGAATTTTTAGGGTGGCCGGGTATGGACCGATCTGTGGAACACTTTGTGAGGAAGTGCATGGCGTGTGCGGAAAGTGATAAAACACAGGTCACTTTTCGCAGTCCAGTGGAGGCCAAACCCATTCCCGAAAAACCGTGGTCCAAATTGGCTTTGGGTATTATTGGACCTATGCATGTGTTGTGTGAGAAGTACAAGTATGGTCTTGTGTTGGTGGATTATGGAACCAGATGACTGGAGGTGAAATTTGTAAAAACGGCCAATGGTGAGGAAGTGGCTACATTTTCTGGAGAGAGGGTGCCCCCACTGAATTGGTCATAGATAATGGGGTGCAATTTGTATCTAGAGAATTTCAAGAATTTCAGTCTCATTGGGCTATAAAGCATATCACGACTTACTTGTAATACTACCGCAGCAATGGCCTGGTTGAGCGCTGCAATTGAATAATAAAGGATAGCATTCAATTATTTGTGGCGAGTGGTTTGGATTGGAAAACAGAGTTAAGGAACTTTTTGTGGGCATTGAACAACTCCCAATGCCACCTTCAATATTGCATCATTTACATTATTTAAAGGCAGACTAGCTACCACCAAATTGCTCAGACCAGGGATGAGGCATTTAAAGGTGTCAGATGTGAAACGTGAGCAGGTCAAGCTGCGTAGTGATAAGGCTCAACGGAAGTATGTGAGTGAGGAGAAAACCAAAGGGAGACGCCAATCTAATTTCAGAGTGGAGGATTGGTTGTGAGTGTCAAATTGACTGGTATGATCCCTAAATAAAATCTAAGCTTTTGGAACCTATGCAAATGAAAACTGTTAAAGACAGAGGGGCAGATTTACAAGCCTCTTGCGACACTTTTACGCCGCCGTTGCGTCACTTTTGTGACGCAGCGGCGACGTAAACCATGCACCACGTTGTGACTTATTTAAAACGTGACACATCTAGGCAGATGCGTCACCTTGTAAAGCCCTGCGCCACATGAAACCTGCGTCAGGTTTCATGTGGGTGTTCTGTCGCAGGGTGGGCGTTCCCTCACAGGAAAGCCCCGTAAAACTGACGCAGTGAAATCTACAAGATTTTACTGAGTCAGTTTTACGACGCTGCTGCGTCAAATCCTTACGCCTGCTTGAAGCAGGCGTAAGGAGTGACACACCACGTTAAGTATGGGCGGCCCCTGTTCATTGTAGGAGTTGGGTCGCGCTTGTGACGCGACTCTAGCAATGCGCCGCCCGTACGCCACAAGATGCATCGCGCATCTTCCCCTCCTTGAACCATGGTGCGCCGCATTGTAAATGCGACGCATCTGTGGTGGCGCAAGGGGGGGATTACGTGACGCATCTGTTCTGGCGCATCCCTGCTGATTTGCAGAGATGCGCCAGAAGTTGTAAATCTGCTCTAGAGTGGTTCAACTTGACAATGGCAAGTGTTGGAATAAAGAAAAGTTATCCATGCAAAGTGGGATGGGTGCCCAAGGAGGAGAAGAGGTCGTTGAAATCTGAAAGTGAAAGAAGACCACCTGCGTGGCACAAGAATTACCTCTAAGCACCTGTGATCCATTTATCTAGTTCTCATTGTATGTGTTTCAATTTACTATGGGATATTATGCATGTCTTCAAGTTGTTATTGCATGTCATTATGTTTGGCTGTTAAGTTCTTTTACATTGGTTGTTTTACTTATATGTTTAGTTACTCTTCTTTCATTGTCTCGGGCGGTACGTTTCTTCGTTTTCTTGAGGGAGAAGATGTGTTTGGTTCTGTTTTAGAACCTGGAGTGGGTGCCACCCTGACTTATCCATTCTTCTCTTTAGTTATTGTTAAAATAATTTACCTTTGAGTGCTAAATCCTATTAATAGGACAGACTCACTGTACTGTTTAATGAAGATGGATAACCATGCATTGAGAACTAGGATACCTACTTATATCTAACTCATATGTTCTCTGTTGTCAATGTTTGTTGAGCTTTCTCGTCGTTATTTATGTTCCCTTATCTTTTCTTATTTATGATTATGATATCTGAAATATATTTTTCTACGTTGGTTCACCAGGTTGGTGTAATTGATTTACAAATGTATTTTGTACAACTCATTTTGAGTGAATAAATGCCTTGTAGGCATCTTTACCTTTCTAACCTTGACAACTGCATCAAGGGTAGAACTTGGAATGTGGGGTTTTTGCCAGTTTCTGGCTGCTGCCTGTGCTGTTGGATGCACATAACTTCACTGAAATAAATGCTTACGATTCACGAGCGTTTTTACTGTCTGGACGCTTTACTTATATGAATTCAAATGCATACATGGGGAAGTTTAAAGATGTCTGTAAATTATAGGAGTTCCTGTGTAAAATCAGAATATACATGCAAAAGCGTACGGGAAAACAACTTTTAAACTTAGGAGGAGACGTGGACTAACGGCCAGAGTTGCAGACTTACGAACTGGTTCTCGACTCACCAGCCTGTGATTCTAGGCAAATCACTGAATATACCGTGCCGTGATATATTGTGATGTCAACAGGTGCGCAAATAAAGGGCCCTTCGGTCAAATTCGCGCTTTAGAAATAATGATTGAAAAAACTGCATTATTTTTCTTGGTTGTCCGTTTCTCAGCGTTTTTGTTTGTGGTTGAAGAAAACATACGAAAAATTCACAAAGGCAAAGAACTTCAAACCAGTTTCAAATATAGTGTGTCCAATACAGCACAGTTTGCAATAAAATGTGTGAATTCTTCATTTGTTTAGCCACCCCTTTGTCACACGACATTGAAGTCATCATAAAACAGACGCGTCTTTATGTATCGTATTACCTTCTAACTAAAGCAGCTAAAATGCAGTCAATCGCGGCCATCACATATCTAGTTTCTTAAAAAACCGGCAGGGGGCGCTGTGTCACTTTGGTAAAGATTTCCGCTGCTGCTGTGAAAAGCTACTGCAGTTCACTCCCAGCGTTTGCCAGCACGGCTTATTTCTGTCGCAAGCACTATTGATGCTGTGAAATTTGAACTTCTCACAGAGGCACACTCAGACACGCTCAGAGCAGACCTGAAAACCGCAGATTGAATAATATGATGCACGTCCTGAACATGAACAAAGTCCTCCGTTTAACTCTAAAGAGCTTGTTTATTTGTTTTTTCTGCTTGAACTTTAAAGCCCTTCCTTGATAGGTACTGGATAAGAGCCCTAGGATATGAGGTCCTCTCGATAACATTTTTCAATTATTTCACACACCTGACGCGTGTTTTTCAAATTAATGTACATACCCACAGAACAGGGTCTGAACATACGACAGCAGTGCAAGCTCACCTGCGCTCATCATCTAGAATACTGTGCTTTAATAAGGGGAGGAGAGGGGATGTGGTCCGTCGGCTAGACTGCCGACTTTGGTGCTGGAAACCAGGGTTCGAGCCTCGGGGTCGCGTCCACATTCTGTGATTCTGGGGAAATCACTTAATCTCCCCGTGCCTGGTCGAGTTCGCGCTATATAAACATGCAAAATAAAAAATATAAATAATCCACTGGTATACACTGCAGAAGAGGGGAAACAACAAAGGGGGATGTTCTCAAGAACACGTGATAACCATCACCAAAGTAACTTAACGCAATCTCCAACATCGCAGTCTATTGTGGGAAATTTTCCCCGCCGTGTGGTATTCACAACACGGCGGTACCGTGCGATAGTCACCAGATAATGCTTCAAATGGCTGTGCTAAAATCAAAGCCACGCCGCAAAAATGCGAAACACAAACGCCAAAAAAGCTGTGATGAGGCCAATCGCAATACAAAAAGCAGCGAAAACCAAGTCCCACGCGTCTCGTGGGAAAATGCACTATAAAAGCAACAAAAACAACACACCAGAAAGAATCCAAAGTGCGTAGCAACATGGATGCACCCTGACCGAGCGCAGAGGCCAACGCAAACCCCACAAGCCCCACAGACAACCAGCAAGGACCAACGGGGTCGGGGGAAGGCCAAGGAGGAGAGGAAGACAGGGTGCAGTCTGCAGGAAAACAAGACCAGCGTCACGGAGGTGACAGAACACTACCCGCAACTGACCCACATTCAGACTACCTTGAATGCAGCCGGAGTGTCGAGGAGGCCAAGAGGTGCTGCATGACGTGAAAACCTAAACCAGGCCCAAAGCCGCTGCCAACGGGAAGGCAGCAACGGCGCGGCGGCAGGAGGTGGGAGTCCTGCGCCACAGGAGGAGCTGGAGGAAATGGAGGCCAGTCATCAGTGTGGAGACGGTGCAAGGAGGTGGGAGTACGGACACAGCTCGAGAGGACCTGATGTAAAAACTGCATTGTAAAGGCATGCATTGTAAATGTATGCATTGTAACATCATACATTTGCATCTGCTGTACACAGCATAATGTAATGTTGTAGGGCCCAGGGCCATCATGCATACAACAAGCCACAGGGACACACGCAGATATTATGTTGAACTGGCTACGGGCACGTGCCCGGCCCCTTTATTGGCAGGGCCACATGTACTGTGACGCCTGTACTGGATGTGTGTGTGGTGAGTGCAAGCCAGCCCTCAGGGAGTTGTTGGTGCTGGCAACAAATACAACAGTGAGCAATATGAATACGGAAACAGACAACACCAGCATTACAGGGACAACTGCAGAGCATCATGGAGGTAGCCGGAGCAAGTCCAGAGGTCACACAATGAGCAAACAGAAGTGTCCGTGAGTTGCAGTGTGCTGAGTTTGGGGCACTAGAGCTGAGCGCGCTCATGTGAAGAAAATGTCTAGGATTGTGTTCCTTCTGGACATTCCTGATGCAGCTGCAGTGGGGGGGGGTGCCACACCTACATCATCTTCCTCATCGCCATCCCAGGTCTCCCACACTGCCTGAGGTGACATTGCTGTGTGAACTCTCCACAGCACATACCAAAAACAGTACTGGACGATGATTTGTGGTGCACTGAGTTAGTGGCACCTGGAGTACTGAGCAGGGGACCAGACAGAAGATGGCATCCACGACAGGTGTGAGCAACTCCGTCAGTCTGCCATTACGACTGTTTCGACACTGGCAGTTGGCGGTTGGAGTTGATCCTGGCGGTGGTGGCGTGTGCCTCCTGCGGTGATGCGACGTACAGGCCTGTCAGGACTCTATTTGATGTGTGATCCCTGGTGGGCCACAGTTGAGGCCGGAGGCAGCTGGCAGCGCAGGGCCACAAACTCATGGCATTGATGACACCAAGGTCATCGCCTCAGAGGCCATCCAATATCTCAGAAGAAGGGGTCCCTGACCTGACCAGCACATAGTTAGTGGCCACGGATGCACAGCGGCCAGCACAGGCACCCCGCCACAGGACGGTGACTTGCGGTCCACTGAGGTATGGCCACGCAGACTGAGCAGGTCCTAGTCAATGTTGAAGGTAAATGTGGCGGAGGGTTGCAGGGGACAGTGGAAGCTGTCCTCCAGGGCAAGATGCAGAGGGCAGAAGCTATCCGGAAGCAGCAAATGGAGGAGTGGAAAGCGACTGCCTCATTTCCACTACCAATTTGGTAGCAGCTGCATGAGGATGGAAACTACCCCCTAGTCCATAGACTCAGACGCCACCAATGTACGACCAGAGAGTGTCCATGAATGTCTGGGAACAGACTTAGTGGCACCAGGGCTGAGAGGGGATGCAGTCTGCGATGATGCTGGTACACTGATATGAACTCCGGCATTGCCAAATCAAGACTCTGTGACCTACTGGACCACAGTGTAGGCCGGAGGCAGCGGTCAGCAGAGGGCCACAGCCACGTGTCGTAGGCTTGCGATGCACAGAGTTAGTGACATCAGGGCAGTTGTCGGTAGTGCTTGATCATCTCCGTAATGATGATCCTTTTTTCCTCCCAAATGCAATGCATCATCCTCTTACGCCTCTCCAAGCGTGCAATGATTCGTACTCTGCCTTTGAATAATCGATGTTCAGTTCCAATTCTGTGACCTACTCTAGTGCAGCGTAGGCCGAGAGCAGTAGTCCGCGTGGGCCCACAGAATCTTGCGGCTGTGATGTAGCACTAAGAACTGTTGGCACCACATCGAAGGGTGTATTGTGACATACACTCAGCCATGATTTATGTGCTCTGCCATGGTGTAATCAAGACTCAGTTCCAATCGTGTGACCTACTTGTCCGCTGTGCATGCCGGTGAAGTACGTCAATGAGAAATGAGTACTGCGGGCCTGTGTTGCGGAGGCCATGATGGTCTGAGGAGGCTGCCAAGGTCGCATGCCTCGGGCTTGGAGATTGCACCGGCACGCGGTGGGCCCTCTTCGACACACGCCGGTGACGGTAGGTGCACATTGAAGCCTGGGTGTGCAGGAGCGGGCAGGACTGGTTCAGGGACCAGCGTCCCGGGGTGCAGCAGGCACACAGGATCGCTGGCAACACCGCTCACGGTGTCGGCCTCATGGCGGGATGAGAGACACCGCCCTGGCAGAGACGTTGGGCATTCCGGAAGAGGACCACGCCCAGAGTTCTGTGCCTTTTATCCACACCCCTACACTGGCCTGGCGTACGCCGGGCCAGCCCACTCCGCTCACGCTTACAGAGGGGGACGTCACAAGCTACATTTCCGCGATCTTCCCCACTGGCTGGGGTGACATGGTTGCATTCACTGTCCACTACACTCCAAACACCATCGGTGTGTGTCGACATGGATATGTGTGTGGTCTGCATACTGCAGTCTGGCCAGAACATCCACGACACACTTGGCATTGTGTACATTCTCATTCATCGGTCCCTTGCACCCTTCGCACATATCGGGGGGTGGCGGTGGGTGTTGGGGCCCTCTTGGGTGTCCGGCCCGCATGTTCAGTGGCTCCATGGCATCTGTTGGTCTTCAGGTGTGGCTGTGGGCTGGGCTTCCTTTTTTTGTGTAGGCTTCCATCCGACTTTACACCAGGTCAGAGCGGGTTTTAATTTCCTGCTGCTAACACGCATTATCGCATGCTTCTTGGTCTTTTCGCCGATCTGGCTGGTCATTGAGAATGTTGTGGAGTGGTGCTTTTGCGGCTTTTTGCACGGGAATGCCTACTCTGCATCTCATTAGCGATAGTTGCCGGGGTCATCTGCAGCGATGTTTTTTGTGGCTGCTAGCACGGGTAAACTGGTGTTATGGGCTGTTAACACCAGCTTGTGAATGGGGTGATAAATTTATCGCACCTTTGGCTGCGATAAAATGCCATTAACTCGGGGATAGCTTCTTGAGAATATGCCCCAAAGGGTCAGATGAACAACAGTATTGTAAAGTAGTGGACCCTAGGGCCACATACAGAATAAATTCATGACACTGACGCTAGTGTGGTGGGTGCATGACTGACCAAGGGCATGTGCGCCCGGGCCCTTTTATTAGCAGTCACTTGATTGGTGACGCCTGTATTGCATGGGTGAGGGGTGGGTGGTAGCACGCTCCCTAGGCTGATGCAATATGTGTTTTGCAGGACGGTACATTCCTCCTAACATCCAAAAGAAAATCAACAATTCCACCCTGTGAAAACAAAACAACTATCAACTGGATACCACATCATCCATCAGTCTCTAGAGTCAGTTCGCAGAACAGCAGTGGACTTATAGGCTGATGAAACGACCTGCAGCAGGGCATCTCCTCTCACATTCCTAATTTAATCTGAGTGCTTCAGGACACAAACACTGTCTCCGACGTCAGGAACCTTTTGACTGCATCGTGGTTGGAGTCACGTCCATTGGGTGGAATTGGACCGCTCTATTGATGCGCCAGATGATTCATGGTTAATGTCAACAATTCAAACACAGGGTGCATCCGGAGTGTTGTTGGAGTCCAGCGTGAAGGTTGCATTTGTGGTGTTGCTTGGAACTTTGAACGTGTTTGCAACCTGTTGAGGTCCTCGCAGCAAAACCTTGCTGTGTCATGGAAATTCGTTATTGGGGCAAATGTCATGTCCATCTCTCGCACTTGTGGAGGCCTCATGGATGGATTGCCATGGGACTGCATGTGGTCTGCACTGGGGTGGCTTGTGTTCCACGTCTGGCTACTGCAAAATCCCTGAGGCGCCACTGACTAGTTGCTTGTGCAACCACAGGGTTAGGTGGGTGTTGGTCAAGATTCGCTCTCATCACCAGGATCAGGGTGCAGGCAGGGTGAGCAGACAGTCTCTGGTTGACTGACTATGGTGAGTGTCACTGGTGCGTCTTGTCTGTAGTTCTGATAGCGGTGTTGGACTCCACTCTGGATGTTTGCTGCTCCATGGATGGTAGTGGTGATGCACTAGACAGGGGCTGGCATGATTGGATTGCCAGTCATGAGGTGAACCTGTACGACAGGTGGCAACGACTTGCCTTGATTATTGTAGGTCTTCTTTCTTGGGTCATTAATAGTTGGGCGTGATGGTGGCCAGTTGTTTCCATTCTTCCTTTTGGAGGGATCTGTATCCATTTTCCTGAATGCTCTGGGTTGCTGCACCATCAGTGACTGTGTTTAGAAGGTTATGCTGGGAAGCTTGGGGCAGAGATTCGGTCCGTGCATGCTTACAGCTTACTCTTGGTTCTCCCACTGTGCTATCGCTAAGTCATCCTCTCATCTCCTCAGTGGCTTGTTCATATGGATAGATGCTCTCCATCAATAGCCAGAGTCTTCTCGAGTATGCCTTTTAGGCCTGGCCTCTATTGACCTTCTCTCCTTCTGGCTTGATCAGTCGTCATGTTTCCCATTCTGAACATGCAGGAAACACTTACACTTCCTCTTTTTTGTTCTCCTTGGTACTTAGGCACACCTTCCTTCCAATAAAGCAGTTGAGACTTCTCATTCATAGAGTCTTCTGCTGGGTAGCGCTGCATGCACCTTACTCATGGCTGGCCAACAGGGCTTCTCAGTGGTCGACTATCTCCATAGTTCGGCAATCTGCCTCAGTGTTAGGCTCCGAGCATGGTGATGATCAGGGCAGTCGCTGATCTAGTTCTCCTCTTCTTCTTGCCTTTGTGTGGCAACTGTACACGTGTTGTGTGTTCCCTCTGCAGGGACTTTGTTGGGGCTCCCATTCTGGGGGGTGGATGTGTGTGGCTGGCTCTCTGCCTTGAGGTTCTCTCTGCTGTGTGGCACTTTTCCTCTGGGTTGGTGTGGCATCATGCCACAAGTCACACATTTCCTCCCCAAAAGCCTTCTTATGTGAAGCAGGGTGCCTTTTTATACCTCCTTTCTCTAGGTGGTACAGGCCTTGTGCCTTGAGATGTTGCTGCCATCAGGCAGGGTTGGGGGGTGTTGGAACTGTTTGCCTCAGAGCGCAGGATGATGTGGTCCTGGTGTCTAGATCACCATCACGGCACTTTGTGCTTCTGTTCACCTTCTTGTCCAGCCTACCTTTACTTGGTCAAAGTCAAATACTTTATTCGGTCACAATGCATAACCATAAAAGTGTAAATGGATATAAGAGATCACCCAATTAAAATACAGAATTAGAACACAGTTAAGCATAAATAATTATGTTTTAAAGTCGCCGAATACAATACCAAGATTTATCGATTTCTTAGTAATGTAGACAAAATCTGGAATAAAATAGCTATTAAAACAAAATTTGATCAACATTTGTTATATGCGAAAGTGGTGGACAAATAAAAAATCTCAAGGGTCCATCATGTAAGTCCCAATCACTCCTATTGGATTCTCCATAGATGACAAGAGATGCTATAAAACAAGAATCATCTTTAGAATTATAAAATTTTAAAAGATATTAAAAAATATTAACTGCAGCAATTAAAGGTCTGGTCACCTTGTGTAGGACAAATTTTAAAACAACATCAAGGGATAAGTCAACACAAGTCTGTATCACATAAATAAACAAAGGAAAGTGGTGCCAGGGCTACATATACAGTGTGCAAAAGAAGCATAAAGTGTATTAAGTGCTAAGAGGAAGAAGTTATTGCGCTTGCGAGGTGTGCCGTGTGCCCTTTACCGTGAAGCGCCCACCTAGCAGATAAGGACACACTACCCTTTATTCCAATCCCTGGGAGGACATAAGAGTACAAAGTGCCAGTGCATGCATAAACATATAAATATGCTGTAAAATAAGAAATAATAAAAATAACTTGCAAACCTTGTAGCAAGAGGCTACAGGCAGTTGAATAATCTAAAATATCTGAAATATCCCTAAAAACCTATCTCCCTATAATTGATTTTCTTTATCCTTAAATACCATATGGCTGCCATGAATTTTACAAACGGAAAAAACAACGGGTCCACTCGTGTCTGTGATGCATATTCTAAGTGCAGTGTTGCGATCGTTGAGGCCTAGCGTTCTGCATAATGGTGCTATCAAACGCTTCTGTTGCTTTTTATATGCAGCACAAAAAAATAAAACATGCTTGATGGACTTAGTGGCTTCGCTACCCATGGGCCACTCAGTTGATGCACACAGCCTCTTCTTCCAATGACAGGTGAAGGGAGCTAATGGTATAGTGCCCACCCAGAGCTTGATGAAAAGTGCTCATGCATGAAGGTTTATGACAACATCTAAATAAGCTTTGAACTCAAAGCCACACTTAAATGAGAGAAAAACATCGTTCAAAGTGCCCAGACTAGGTTTGGTGATGATTTGTACCAGGACGTGGGACCAATAGACCATTTTAAGCTGCCCAATGGCACCGCCTGGCATATCATTTAGGTTTGACCAAAAGTCCCCTAGGCCCAGATTGTGCAACCATGACTTTATGGAGGCGCACCAAGGGTCCCTGTCCGCACAAGAACCCTCTAAGAAGCCCTGGAGCCACTCCTATCGGGATCCAGTTCTCTTGTCACCCATACTCCTTCCTAATCCTGGCAAAGTGTGATCTGTTTTTTCTTCTCAGGGCATTGGTGAGAGCCCTCCTAGCACATGTGGTCAAACCATTCATTGGACCTTTCAACCTTAGGATTCTTCCACCCCCCTAATGTTTTTTCTTAAAGTGTGTACCAAGTCTAATAATGAAGGGTGAGTGAGCTTCCACTATGTGGCTAGGCTGCAACTTCTTTAAGGGTGTTGCCATCTGTTCATTTAGTATAAATTGGTGTAACTTGAATAACAAATACTCTGAGTTGATCTGGGACTCCTATTTAACTGCTCGTTTGTTGCTCGTGGTCTCAAGTTGGTTTATGACAGCCAACTTATCTGAGGGCCCTCTCTCCTTGCAACCCATCCAATCCCAGAATAATAGAATTGAGTAGTGGTCACTATCCTGACGTGCACAAACAACAAGGTCAGATACCTCCTACCACATTCTTAAGTCCAGTAAGATATAGTCAATATTACTATTATAAGTTCCTCTACTGAAAGTGGGCATTGCGGCTTAATCTGAGGAGAATCGCCCGTTCTTTGCTCTCAGGCCAGACGTGACCATAATGTCAATGAGCTGAGATCCTGCAGCACTCTTTTTGGTTAATGTAAGGGAGGATTTTAGAGGGCTTATATCCGACAAACAGTCCTGCTCCTCAGTGAGCTCTAGATATAGTGCGTAAGGCTCGAAGCATACATTTAAGTCACCTGCAATTATTTTCCGATAGACAGGGGGCTGCAATGCCAGAGATGCACTTACGATTTTTAGAGTGTTAGATGCTTGTGAAAAAGGATTAGTTCTATCGTAAATGTTAACTACCAAGTAAGTTAGTCTATTTATAAGTGATAGGGTAATAGCTAATATATCCCAGAAGTCAATAAATATTCTGTTTGCAGTGTAACTCAATGCTATCCTTACCTACGCTTGGACTTTCTCCTGCTTGTGTCTCTGTCCATCTCACAGTCTTAGAATGAGAATGTGATGTGTCTGGGGTTCTCAGTCTCTTTAGTGGGTGTCACTCGGTGGGTTGCACCTCTTGATCCGGGTGCCTTCCTATTATACTGCGGTATTTGTCGTGCTGAGGCAGCATCAGAGTGCTCGCATCCCTTTAGCTACTCAGCTTCTCCGATTCTCATTGGGGCAACAGGCTCCTGTCTGCTTCCTCTGTGGAGTCAGCTCTCTGGCGGTGCCACAATGCAGTAGTAGTCTCTCCTTCCAGCTCATCAGCCTGTACCTGGGTGTTGCAGGGGGACGACTGCTGCTGTCGGCTCTTGCTTGGCGTCTTTGTAGGCTTTGCTACCCTGATTAGCTTGTGCTTTATTTCTTTGGCTGTGTTTGCAGTCTTCCTATTGCTTGACGTCACCTGCACTGCTCTGTGTGGTGCTTTGTACTCACTGTGGGGCGTTTGCCTCTGCTGTGCCTTTGAGGTTGTCAGGCAGCCCGCTGGCGGCACGCAATCCTCTCCTCACCCACCTTGGCTCCAGGCTGCTCCTGCCATCTCATGTATTTGGGCTCATTTGGGTGGAGTAAGAATGGTTTCTTACTTCCTTGGTGGGTTGTGCCCAAGAGGCAGTGCTGATTGTGCTTGGTGCTGTAATTCCCTGATCATCCTTGATGGTGCTGACCGATTGCCTCAGGAGTTGCATGGTCTCTTCTCCTCCCTGCAGCTGCAGCAGGTTTCCAGTTGTGTAGTTCTAGGATAGCAGTAGTTGCTTCACCATTTTCTCTTAGGGCATGCATGCCTGTTTTGTTTGAGATTAAACGTAGGGGTATACAAGACCAGTGTTTGCTTTTACCCTGGTGGCTTTGCACTGTGCTATGTGCCATGTGCAATGTCTGATTGTGTTCTAGGGCACTGGCCTGGCTGTGCTCATCTTCATCTCTGTCTGCCTGGGTGGAGTGCTTAGTGTGTTAGGGTTTCCTTCTTTACTTGGTTTGCTGGCTCTTTTCCAGGTGCCTAGTGCAGATAGAGTGCTAGACCCTTTAAGCCTGATAATAGCTGCTGTAGCACTGTTGGCTGTCCTAATATTAGGATGTGGCAGCTGTCCCAATGTGGTGATTAATAAAAAGCCTTTAGTTTGTTTACATTTGTTTTTCTGGCACATATGTTGTGATGGGGCTTCTCTTCTCGGTGGCCCTCTGTGCCAGGACTGCTTGCCTTCATTTCATAGGCATTTCTTGAGACACTGTGCCATCTAGTGGGCAGCTTCTTCTATTGTACTAACCTATTGAATGTGTTTCTAAGGAGCGCGGTTCTCTGAGGACAGTTCGGCAGCCAGGCTAACTCAGTCTGCCTCTGCCTTGGTCCCTAGGCCTGCCAACTACGTTTACAGCCACACTCAGAGGAAAGGAAAAACACAGCAGGGGTCTACCGGTGAGGGTAGGTAACTGCCCTGTGTTTAAGGCTTGCGCGCTCTCCCTCAGATGTCCGTTCTCTCTTGCCTGCGTGGTATCTCTTGGTATCCAGTAGTTGTCTTCCTACAGAGCATGGCATGGCAGGACCCTCAATGCCACATCAGAACCAGGCAGTAGAACCAGGCTCGGCCCACGCCACCTTTCACGGTGTGCAGACTCCACCCTGGAGCTCCTCTCTCTCTGCGCAACAGATGCTGTTCCCTTCTTGCCCTCGACTGGTGAGTAATGATGGGCTTTGCAGAAGAACAATTTGTCCCTTTTTTAGGTCTCACCTAGGCAGCGCTTGCACCGTTTTTTCAAAACATGCTGTATTCAGGTATGGACTTGAAGCTTTGTCAATTTTCTGCCCATTTTTAGGTCGAGCCTAGAGCCTTGCGCATGCGCTGCTCTGTGAGACTGATTGTAGAGAAGTAGGTGAATAGAAGCGCCGCCCACTCTCTGCCAATACTTGACATTGGCTTGTGTCATTGTCTGTCCTAAAGGCTGGCTTCCGATTCCTCCATAGGCTTGTTAGTCCCTTCTTAGTACCGCCTCCTCTTCATTTGTCACCTCCCATAGCGACTGGCCTCTTTACTTCGGCTGTTACACAGTACGTGTAATTTAACCTGTGAGCACTATTTTCTTTAATGAGGTTCTCCTACTGCAGGCAGGACATGCTTTTGTGCCTTCTTTTCCACCCCCGCCCTTCCTCCCAATGTCCGTGCCTTCTTGCCCTCCCGTTGTCCGTGCCTTCTCCCCCCCTCCCTCCCGTGGTCCATGCCTTCTCCCCCCCTCCCTCCCGTGGTCCATGCCTTCTCCCCCCTTCCTCCCGTTTTCCATGCCTTCTCTTCTCCCACTATCAAAGTGTGAAGGGACAGAGCTCGGACTGGCTTAACAGTGACCATTTCTCCCATACTGGCAGTTCACTCACAGCTTTGTTTTTGGCATGATTACTTGTTTTGGATGCTTTCTCTGTAGTCATCAGCCCATGTGCTCAGAGCATGTATTTAAATGCTTATTGCCTAAGTGTTATTATGGCTCTGGGGCTATAAGGAAAGCTGCATTGGTACTCCTTTTATTGGACACCTGCGAGGAACCCGGAAATCAGCTTTGCAAAAGAAGAAATCACAGGTTGATGAACCAGACTTACAAGTCAGTTATGGAGAAAAGCCATGTCACAGAAAACCTACTTTGATGGAAAAAATGAATATAAATATGTATTTTTTTCAAACTAAACCTTTACTATATCTCATAAAATACTAAAAATAAAATGTACTACTTATGTTTTTTTTAATCCAAATTGTGGTAAAGATAGCATTTTTTTAAAGGGAAATATACTATAGCCTTCTTTCTACTGTTGAAAAAGCAAAACAAGGAAACTGCAGACTGCAAGAGAAACAAGCATTTGCATTGCAATAAGTCTTGCATTTATGCAAGTTTAAGCTATTGGCATTGTAAATGGCAATGCGCTTTATTTATGTTTTAAAAACCAAAACATAAATAAAAGGCATTGTAATTTACAACGCCGATAGCTCAAACATGCGTAAATGCGAGACCTGTTGCATTGCAAATGCTTGTTTCAATTGACTCCTGTTATTGTCCTTTGTAAATGGCAGCTTTTGATTTGTTAGTAGGCTTAGTAGTTCCTCCTTAGTACCTCCCTTTCTCATGTTGTTACCTCCCTTAAGGACTGCCCTTTTTAGAAGTGTTGTTATTCGGTACGTCTAATTTACAGTCTGTGAGCACTATTTTCTTACTTTACTTTCTCCTACCTGCTGCTGAAGGCACAACACGCTTTCCCGCAACTTAATGACTTTTTTTATGCAGCTCATCACACCATGCTTGGACTTTGACAGTGACGCCCGCCCGACTTTTCTTTTGTTGTGTGTGGCTCGCCCAGCACTAATTTTGAAAAATGTAATTTTTTTACCCAGCACTTCATTTTTATGATTAGCAATGGCCGCCGCGAGTGATATTTTCAAAGTGCGCAACTTGCACCTTTTCATTTATAAAGTATGCTATTTTTCTGGGCAGTGCGGCACGCTTTAACAGTAGCAGCCGCCCGCCATTTCTTTACGTCTCATGTTGTGACCTCCCTTAAGAACTGCCCTTTTTACATGTGTTGGTATTCTGTATGTCTAATTTACAGTCTGTGAGCACTATTTTCTTACTTTACTTTCTCCTACCTGCTGCTGAAGGCACAACACGCTCTCCCGCAACTTAATGACTTTTTTTATGAAGCTCATCACGCCATGCTTGGACTTTGACAGTGACGCCCGCCCGACTTTTCTTTTGTTGTGTGTGGCTCGCCCAGCACTAGTTTTGAAAAATGTAATTTTTTTACCCAGCGCTTCATTTTTATGATTAGCAATGGCCGCCGCGAGTGATATTTTCAAAGTGCGCAACTTGCACCTTTTCATTTATAAAGTATGCTATTTTTATGGGCAGTGCGGCACGCTTTAACAGTAGCAGCCACCCGCCATTTCTTTACGTCTGAGTAAACAGCCAGCAAGAAGGCACAGCTCGCCAAACTCTATTTTTTCAATATTTTTGGGTTTTAGTAAGCAGTGCGGCACAGGCGGCGTACTTTGCTGCTTACAAAAATCATACAATATTGAAAAAATTTAGTTTGGCTAGCCTCTCCTTTCCTTTGTTCGTGCAGATCTCCAAACTGTATTTTTTCAATATTATATGCTTTCAGTAAGCAGTGCAGCATGACACTGTCTGTCAGCCACTTAAAGATAAAGGCGGCGTGTTGCGCTGCTTAATAAAAACGTACAATATTGGAAAAATAGAGTTTAGCGAGCCGTGCCTTTCTTTTCTTCGACGCCACCCGCCAAACTCTATTTTTTCAATAATCTAATTTTATCGTAAGCAGCGCAGCACACCGCCTTCAACTTTAACAATGGAGGCTGCGCCTTTCTTTCTTCAGCGCAGCTCGCCCAACTTCCTAAGGTAAGGCACCATTTTGCCAACAAGCATTTTTAGTCGAAATGTACATTTCAGTCCCTGACAACCTGCATGCATCTCATTTGTTTTGTCAGTCACCTGAAATCCAGGTCACCCTATGAATGTTCCTTAGTCACACAATAGTATGCTGCCTTTTAAATTATTTATTAACATGAATGTCTGATGCCCGTGTCATAAATTTGAACACTCACGATTTAGACAGCAGATGCTTTGATTTCTAAGCCAAAAATTGCTTTATTTTAGCTTTCGTTAATTTGAAAATCCTTCATTTCAATTTAAGTCAATGGAGAGATCAAATTTGTCCAACTTATTTTTCTAAAGCCCCTTTTTCTCTCTTTCTGTATACTGGCTGTTAGAAATGGGGGTCGCTAGTTGGCAATGGCTTGCACCTTTGTCCAAGTAGAGACCCTTCTTCTTAGTCAGGGTAAGGGAGTTACACTGCTAAAATAACCCCTTCTCACTTCCTTGGTAGCTTGGCACGAGCAGTCAGGCTTATCTCAGAGGCAGTGTGTAAAGTATTTGCACATAACCAACAGTAATACAGTGAAAACACTACAACAGGACGCCATTTCAGAAAAATATCCAATATTTTTATATATCCAAAACAAGACCAAAACGATAGAAAACCAACATATAGTATTTGAAAATATATACTTTAGAGAATACTGTAGAAATATAGTTCCTTGAAGTCGGTAGCTCCGTTCGGGGCTACCGCGGCACTGAAAACAACAGCATCCAACAGTTCCGCCTGACCGCGTCGGTCGGGGATGTCGGCAGACTCGTAAACAGTACCTTTTGTGTTGTGGATGACTCGTTGGTGCAGGCCGGTCGAGGCAACCATCGCAGTTGCGACGTGATGCGGAGTGTTGCAGCGTGCAGTGTCTTCAAGTTGTGGTGCAGGCAGCAGCTCAGTGACGGTTATCCAGTTGCATCGGTGAGACCAGGGCTGCAGTGTGGAGCGAAGGCAGTGCTTGATGCGATGCTGGCAGATAACGTTGCAGGTGACAAAGCCGGTTGCGGGGAGCTGGCATTGGTTCGTCCGGACTGTGGTGTGGGACAGGGCGGTGCGTTGTGAGACTTACAAGCTGTGCCCCCAAGCCACGATGCGGTCACAGAGGTTGCAGTCAGCGTGCAGCGATGGCATCATTGAGACCAGGGTGGCGAACTGAAGCAAGGCGGTGCGGAGTGTGTTGCCCACAGGTCATGGTGCAAGCTGCTATCGGTGATGGTGGCATCGTTTGACCTCGTAGGTGAGACCAGGGTTGCGGTGTGAGATGGGGATGGTGCCCTCTGCGGTGCCTTCAGGACACAAAGCCAGCGATGGACTCGGTGACGGAGTTGGCTGCTTTCCCCCCTCTGTGGCAACTGAAACAACAGTTCCAAAAGAGATACCTAGAGGTTGGTTAAGTCTTTGATGTTCCTGAGACTTCGTGAACAGGAGGAAAACTCAATTTCAAGACCTTGGAGTCATTCAGCACAAGTTTAGTCCAGTCCTTTCACTGCCCAAGGCAGAAGCAGCAACTGCAGGCCAACCCAGCAAAGCAACAATACAGCAAAGGGGCAGTACTCCTCCTGGCAGTTCTTCCAGCTCTTCTTCTTGGCAGGTTCTTTGATTCCAGTGAGTTCTAAAGTTTTGGGGTTCGGACACCGATATTTATACACAGTTTCTCTTTGTTCTCTCAGGCAGAGAGACTCTGGGTTCAGTCCAAACCAGTTCTGTCCTCTCTGGCCCAGCTTCCCAGCAGGAGGTGGAGACAGCATTGTGTAAGGTAGACCAGGCCCATTCAGATGCAAGGAAATCTCCTTCCACTACTCTAAATACAGCTCAGGTCTATTCAGCCCAGCCCTGACTCATCAGGAAAGGCAGGACACACCTCAACCCCCCCAGTGGCTGTCTACAGTGAATGCACATCCCCAGTCCCTGTCAATTAAAAGCCAGACAGTCAATCCACAGACCAGCAGAGCCACACAGAATGTCTAAGCAGGAAAATACTTACTTTCTAAAAGTGGCATTTTCAAAAACAGAACAGAAATATCACCTTTACTAAAAGATGCATTTTTACATTCTCCAGGCATACCAAACTCCATTTCCCTATCTTGTCCCAATGGGAAGATATACTTCTAAGATGTTATAGGCTATACATGCAATTCATATCCAATCCAATACAATAAGCAACCTCCCATTCCATCCTATGGGACAGATAGCCTTGTAGTGGTGAAAACCGAAATACACAGTAATTCACCACCAGGACATGACACACACACCAGTACATGTCCTACATTTAACATACACAGCACCCTGCCTACAGGGGTACCTTGGGCCTACCTTAGGGGTGACTTACATATAAGAAAAGGAAAGATTAGGGCCTGGCAAGTGGGTGCACTAACCAGGTCGACATGGCAGTTTCAAACTGTCTGCAGACACTGCAGTGGCAGGTCTGTGACCCCTTTTCAGATCTGCTTGGGTGGGTGGCACAATCAGTGCAGCAGGCCCACTGGCAGCATTTAATTTACAGGCCCTGGCACTCTCAGTGGGCTTTACCAGAGAGTTACTAGGAAACCAAATATGCCAATCATGGAAACACCAATCCATAAAGCAATTTACAACAGGAGCACTTGAACTTTAACACTGCACAGCAGGGAGAAAATGCGCCGAGACAAAAAACCAGCAGAAACAGAGTCAAAACAGGGAGGTTAGAAAGCAAAAAGTCAGTGGAAACACATCAAAGGATGCCAGGTCTAACACTGACATGTGTGATGCGAGTCACACAACCATTTGAAGCTCCAATCTGCCCCTCTCTGTTTTGACAGTCTGCCACAGGCGGTGTTTTTGGTACCATGAAATGCTGTTCAACCCACACCCTGCCATATCCTAATTTTGTAACCTTTTTCACTCTGCCGCATTTCCCGGTAGTGTCTGCTCTTCTTGGTTCATGTGCCTTCGCTTTTCAGCTCCCTTGTCTCAACCACCCACCCCAAGGACTATCTGCTGAAGCTGGATTAAGGCTAACCCAAAATCTAAACAACGATCAGTCTTACATTTGCAACTCGCTGGCTATAAATTTTTGCATCAAACAAAACATCAATTTTCTTAAGCGACAACCGTTGCCTGTGTTTCTGTTGAACGTAGCTAGACTGCTCTGGAGGGGCTAGTTCTTGCAGTAAACATGTTACCCATCTTTCTTATGGAGGCTGGTCTGAAGGCTCTCTTGTACCATGAGCACGAAGGCAAGCGATCTAGTTACATTAAAGAATTTGCAATGCCCAACTGTGGCAGTCAGCCTGGGATAGTTTGCCCCTGTGCACCGGGCTGACCTGTGTTTTCAGTATGGCTGTTGACACCCCATGACTTGCAGGCACGCTCCTCTTTTCACCCAGCGCTACGTCCCATTCCTCTTTCCAGGGACGTGAACTCAGGGAACTCCGGCGGGTCTTGCTTATGCCGGGTGTCTCCTTAATGTGCCGCAGCTCACCACCTCATCTTGTGGGCCAAAGACTGATCCTGCTCCCACTCCATACAGATTTGACACTTCACCACGCTGAAGGGTCAAAGTGCTGCATGGTACAGGAGCGGATGGAGGGACGGTCTTGGGTTAACATTTTGCAACCGTCCTCATTGCCAATGGAAATTAGTGGGTCTAGTCCCATATACTAAATCAAATAATGTCATGAAAACTAGTTTGGTGGGTGCATGACTGGCCTAGGGCTTGTGCACCTGGCCCCATTTATTAGCAGGGTCACCTGACTGGTTACACCTGTGTAGGATGGGTGGTATTGGGTGGTGGCAGGGCCCCTAGGCTGCTGCAATATATGTCTTGCAGGACACTACAAGCATTTGCTTTCTCCAAATCTGTGATTTGCAAAAACCCTTGCATTGTGACTTCAAAATGCCTTTTTCAAATGCATATAAAACATTTTACAAGGTTTTCTAACCTATTTGGAAGGGGCACAAAAAGGGTGTTACCATCAAATTGTGAATTGGAATTAAATTAATCAATGGTTTGCAACTTTAATTCCAGTCATAAACCATTGAAGAGATACAGACACTGTAAATGATATGTAAATGTTTTTCTAAATTAAAAACCTGTTTTATTTTCTTTTTTAAAGCATCACCATTTCCTATAAGGAATACAGAGTGCTTTATAAATATAGTTTTCTATTTTGAAATGCTAACACATGGATTGTGGTCTGCTGTTCCTTGCAGACTGCTATCCCTGGGTTTCTAGCCAATCACAAGTCTTCGCAGACTGAGGCCTGCCTAATTATTATTCATTAAGAAGGTTGTCCTACTGCTTCCTGTAAATGGTGATTTTGCAACACCATCTATTAGTACATAGGTCACTTCGCAAAGTTGGAGTCCATTCGCAACATATCAATGCATAATTTGCAACCACTTTTTCTGAACAGACTCTTAGTGCCTCTGCCCTATAGATCCCATACATCATTATTCTTCATCAGGCTCTTCAAAAGGAGGTCATTTTCACAAAGAATTTAATTCCAGATGTGAAATGTGCCATGCTTAAAATGTTCTTGTTTCAAAAAATGCCTCCAAATGCTTGGAAAAATATACCTATGGATAGGTATGTATCCAAAACATTTTAATTTCATCTGCCTAGAAATTCACTGAGAAAAAACAAAGGTTAAATTAGTTAACTTTATCACTCATGGCTTGTACAATGTTATCTTTGATAACATCACTGTCCTTGAAGATGTCATGAATCATGTAATATGTGAGGTCATAAGCAGTGCATGGTGTGGGATCAAGTTATAGTTAGCTCAGTAAACCACAACTGGTGAATTTCAGTATTTTTCGTTTTTGTTTTTAAGCATTACTTTTTGTGTGACTTTGTAACTTAACTGCAACATCACTTTAACATTTGGGGGTATATTTATCAAAATTTCATGCAACGCTATGCAGCAAGACAGCTTGCTGTGCTGCACTACGTGACAGGGAGAGAGCAGGAATACGTTATATCTGCTAAGATAGGATCAATTCCTGCTCCCTCCCTGTGCTGGTGCACTGAGTGCTGACTAGTGGCAACGCAGACACCCTTGTGCCATTGTGCAAGGGGGCCTGTGTTACAGGCAGGATTGTTTTTGTTCAAAACTGGACACCTTTCTGCACACAAAAAAATCCTTAGGGGCATTTTCCTCTTTCTATGTGTGCTGCAGAAAGCATCACAAGTAGAAAGAGGAACTAAAAAGGAGAACTGAAGATATTTCTCCTTGTTGTGCCTCTGTTGGGAAGGCGTACTATTTTGAAGCAATCCCATGTTTACTACCCTTAGTAAATCTGTAATTGCGCCAAAATCCATGGGTGGGGCTTGGAAACGCCTATGCTCCATACATGGAATGCATTCCAAATGCAGAGTAATGAAAAGCAACAATTTGTTCTACTTTGCATTACTTTGGATTGATTAAGCCATGCAGAGCCATGCAAAGTGTAACTTGTGAATTTCAGGTTTTCTTTTGTTTGAAAGCCATATTTTATATTATTAAAGTCTTTTTAATCTTTTAATTTTCTCTGTGCCCAGCCCTTGCTGCACATGGCCCTTCCTTCCTACAACATCCCTTTGGAAAATCATAATGTAGCTGAGCAGAGTAGCATAGGGTTTAAGATGGAAAAGTGTGCTTTTTACTGACTAGTGAGTTTTCTTTGGACGTGGGAGTCAGGCAGCTTCAAAATATTCAGGGCCAAATTTTTAATTGATTGATGCAGCCCAACACAGCAAGGCACCTTGCTGCGCTGGGTGAAAGGGAAATGGCCGGAATCCGCTATTTTTATCATTATGCATTCCTGTCCTTTCCTAGTGCTGGTGCACCTTTGGCTGCCTAGTGCCAGTGAAGACACCCTTGAGTCATGGTGCAAAGGGGCCTGCGTTGTAGGCAGGGTTGTTTTTTGCAGGATGGGACAAATTGCTGCACAAGAACAATCCTGAGTGGCATTTTCCTCAAAATGCAACACACGTAAAAAGAGGAAAATGAAGGTATTACTCCTCGTTATGTCTCACCTGTAGCATTTTGATGCATTTCCAGGTCTACCACCAATAGTAAATCTGGGAATAAGCCAAAATCCATGGGTGGATGCGTGAGAACACCAATGCTCCACCCTTGGAACGCCTCCCTGCCGCAGAGTAACACAAGACAGTGATTAGCTCTGCCTTTCGTTACTCTAGATTTATCTAGTCATGTAGGGCCAAGCAAGGTGGCCTTTAGTAGCTTGATAAATCTCACTTAGGTTTTGCGTCACCCTTGCATGGCTCAAGACTGGCACAAAACTTTGAAAACTCTGGCCCCCTATGTGTAGGCATTTTTACTTTATCTTTTATATCCTGACAAAGAAATTGCAGCTGAACGCACGTGGAAGCCCCAGGGAATACACTTTTGTGAGTGTGCAAAAGGTGGGGTGCTCTTAAGCCTACAGAAGTGATGAAATTTGGTTATAGAGAAAACTCACTTTGCACTTTACTCGAACACGGAACATGAGTGTGATATACAAGTACAACAGAAGTAGAAAAGCACTTTCTTAATGCTTAGGCTATAAACCCTTAAATAAAATGCTTGCAAATGCTCGTGCTCATTCCTAAAGCCACTAGTAATGGAATTCCTATATTAAGTCTGAAGGAAAGGGTGCAGTACCACAGGCTGTTACTAGGCGTCCGACTAAATGCCCGTGGTACAGCATCTTTTCCTTAAGACCTAATATTTAAATACCATTACCCAATGTCTTTTTAAAACTGGAAGTTCTCTAATATGGGGCCGATTCTGATCCAGGTCGGAAGGGCACCGAACGCGATCCGGCTGGAAAAACGACGGACCGTACGCGTGTTTTCTGCCCGACTCGTACAGCTGTACAAGCAAGCAAGTACGATGCGAGCTACGTGAAATTCAACGACCGAGTCGTTTCCGGGTCTGAACCGTTCCGAACGTCTCAGCCGTAAGCTAACCGTGGCGTGCAAGGGATGCGATTTACGACCGAGCCAGTATGATGCACGCGTCGGACAGTTGGTGCGAGCTGGAGTGTCCGACTCGCAAAACGTCCGCAAAGTTGCCTTTGGGGGTCCGCGTCAGACCCCCTGTCACCCACAGCCCTACGACTCTGACACAGGGGGAGACCCAAGGGTCTCCCCAACACAGGCATGTACAGTGCGGATGGCACCAACACGTACCCACTGTAGGGGGCGCCCTTGTGCGAGACATACCACTGAATGGGAGCCCATGTACGCGTCGTACGACCGGCTCCCATTGACTTCTATGGGAGTCCGACCTGAACCGAGTCTGGCAGCATGCGGCGGCATCGTACTCGCTCGGTCGGACTGCAGGACTCCGGCTCGGTTAGAAAACACTCCGGATCCGGATTGGTCAGAGAGCTTTCCAACCCCGATCAGAATCCGACCCTATGTAGAGATTGCACTTCCACAAAAAACAATGATAAAAAATAACAACCTGTTGAGACTCGAAAAACTGAAAATAACCCAAATGATCATAATAAATTAAGACCATTGTTAAAGTTGGATGCGACAATCCGCTGGTACCTTTGAGATAATGCAGTCATTTACTGAACACATGTGTTCGCTATACTGAACACATGTGTTTGCCATACTTTCTCGTGCAGTTGTCTATCACTGTAATTCAAAGTCACATTAATAAGTCTGTGGTAGACTAATGAGCTGTGCTGTCCCTTGTTAGCCCCTCTTAGATGCCACAATGTCGAAGGACCAATCATATTGAGTGCTTCCCTCTTGGTGCCTTGTTCCATTATTTATGATAAAGGGCGTCGGGGTTGCAGCAGAGAGCCGGAAAGATATCCATTCCAAATTGCATGCAAACGTGTACAATTGCATGCTATGATGACAGCCGCACCGCTTAGCGCCTAGAGCACCGCTTTATGAAATACTACGTGCTTCCTGTCATGGAAACCATTCACCTCCTTCTATTGTACTACATCCGGCTGAGTGCCCTATCATGCTGGAAGGGAGTTCAGACACAAATGTAAACATTTTGAAAGTTAAACCCAGATTTGTTTCAATACTTTAAAATGACCAGATACCGAACTCTGCAAACTTTTTGTTTTCCACACCAGTGAGGAGTTAATACTTTTATGTTGTGAGCAGGGCCGAACTGGGACTCAAAAGCAGTCCAGGACATTTTGTCAGAAGAGCACTCATGCTGCACATAGAGAGGAAGAGCGACCATTGCAAGTACCAGGAACACCTATTAACAGCCTGTGGTACTTCACCCTTTCCTTGAGCCCTAATATTTAAATTCCACTACCCAGTTGCTTTAGCAACGAGAGCGAGCATTTTGTTTTTAGGCTTTTGGAGCCTTTGTGGTATGTCGGACTTTAACTATGTATTTTTTAAAGTTAAAGTGCGCCATGCCAACAATGCTAGAAAAAAAAATAAGTACATATTAATTGCGGGTGCCACCATGTTGAAAGGGAATGCCAATATTGTCCTAAAGATAGCCTTTATTGTGTATTTATTTACTTTTATAGTATTGAGGCATTGTACGCTTTGAGTTAAAGCGAGGCACACTGAAACGAAAACGTGGTAAATAAATAAATAGCAAATGCAGCACTGCGTGGCAAGTGAGGCACATTAAATAAACTGTGTGTGTGTGTCTGGGAAGCACATAATTCACATGATCGGGAGGGGCTGAAAACCTTTGAACCCTATTAGCGTCAGGCACTTGCCTCAGACAGAAAACAAAGCGATATAAAGAAGGGTATACCCAAAATCACTGGGACCTGGGTGTAGAACAGTATAGAACGTAATGGTCCCAGTACTATCACATCCAAAACGTGTAAAATTGTATAGAGGAAAATGATTCATACAAAAAAGTTGAATGGTGTTGCAGTGTTATTTAATCACACTAAGCACCTGATGCAAATTTTTAAGAGAAACAGTTTTTAAAAAAAAAAAACAACATTCAAATATATCGTTGGAGTGCCCAACTGGGTGGTAAGGTAGAGAGGAAGGTGACTTGAGTGAGGTAGTGGGGTAAGTGATAAACAATCTTCAATGGTATCACAATCAAATTGTTGGGCACGCTATTCAGTGCCACATATTCATAGTCAAGTCCATATCAAATAGGTTACAATCATTTACATAGCCATGCACAATAGTAAGTGACAGTGCGACATGCACTGTTGATGATACTGGCATCAACGATGTGTCGACGTTTCGACCCCTGAAACAATGTAGGTTTGGTTCAAATCCTTACTGACGTGGTCTTCCTCAGGACAAAAGTCAAGGTGAGGACAGAGGGGCACCGTATCTGTTAAAGGAAGAGGCCTAGCAGGCACAGCGTTTCGTCAGGGATGGTGGGGCTGCAAAGGCTCCGCAAGTTATGAGAGAGAGTGATGAACACTCAGAGAGAAAGGATAAAATCCATATTATTCCTTCATAGCAGTGTTAATGCCACTAGACTAGCCGTGGCAATACCATCGGTCAGTAGATGAAAGTGATCATGAGTAACTTGCAAAAAACGATCCACTAAATCGATCGAACGCCCCTGGTCAGTAGGTGAAAGTGATCACGAGTAACTTGCAAAAAACGATCCACTAAATCGATCGAACGCCCCTGGGCGTTCGATCGATTTAGTGGATTGTTTTTTGCAAGTTACTCGTGATCACTTTTACCTACTGACCGATGGTATTGCCACGACACTGCTATGAAGGAATAATATGGATTTTATCCTTTCTCTCTGAGTGTTCATCACTCTCTCTCATAACTTGCGGAACCTTTGCAGCCCCACCATCCCTGACGAAACGCTGTGCCTACTAGACCTCTTCCTTTAACAGATTCGGTGCCCCTCTGTCCTCACCTTCACTTTTGTCCTGAGGAAGACCCCGTCAGTAATGATTTGAACCAAACCTACATTGTTTCAGGGGTCGAAACGTCGACACATCGTTGATGCCAGTATCATCAACAGTGCATGTCGCACTGTCACTTACTATTATACATGGCTATGTAAATGATTGTAACCTATCTGATATGGACTTGACTATGAATATGTGGCACTGAATAGTGTGCCCAACAATTTGATTGTGATACCCTTGAAGATTGTCTATCACTTACCCCACTACCTCACTCAAGTCACCTTCCTCTCTACCTTTCCACCCAGTTGGGCACTCCAACGATATATTTGAATGCTGTTTGAAAAAAAAAAAAACTGTTTCTCTTAATCATTTGCATCAGGTGCTTATTGTGATTAAATAACACTGCAACACCGTTCAACTTTTTTGTATGAATCATTTTCCTCTATACAATTTTACACGTTTTTGATGTGATAGTACTGGGACCATTACGTTCTATACCAAGAAAACAAAGCGAGGCACATTAAATAACAAGTCCGAAGAAGAAATCAGTATCCCTCCTGATGAAATCATGGACGGAGGAGGAGACATTCCCTTTTTTAGAGAGATTACCTGGTGTGCCCCTGCGACAAGGCTTATTGAAATTTAGATGCGGTGTAAACCAGGTCGTAATCTCCGATGCTCAGGGTGCCCTGTTACACAAAGACACAACCGGCAAATATGGCCTTCATACAAAGGGAGATGTAGCACATATTTTAGTGGATTGTTTGTCGTTTTTAGGTCAACGAAAGCTTTTATTGAAACCAGTTTCACAAAAATATCACATTGGGAGAAGGGGCCAAGCCATTAACCTAATCTTGGATGTGCAATTTTCGGAGGTAATTTGTGCCATGGGACGATTTTTATTATGTATGAAGTTTTGCGAAAAATATGATCATTTTATTGTATGTTGGTTTGTGGTAACATTGTGTTTTAACTGTGGGGTCGGCCCGATTTTAGTTAATAATTTTAGGCGTTTGTATATGGGTTTTATCGTCCTAATGTTTTAAAGACCACAGTCTAAAATAAACATATGTTTGTTTGACTGACTGACTGCACCTCTGCCTAGTTTTCCCCAATAGATTTGCACAGTATGTTTCATTTTTAGTGCCAAGAGCGTAAGTCAATCATGCCTACCCTTGGAGGTCTTGTACAGGTAGAAGTACTGAAGACCCGGAGCATGCTCTGGGGTTTGGAGAGGCGTATCAAGCATACCTTTCTTTTTATATGAGATTACTCTCCATGCACTGGTTCATAGGTGCTTAGGAGTAGGGCAGCAATCAGGTTTTGAATCTCAGTACAGACAGTCCTCCAAGCTTCAGCTAAAGTGGCGTGACCAGGCTCTTTACTGACATCCTGAATGAATGGAATGAGCGCATCATGCGACTGGTATTATCAATCTGTAATGCATGCAAGAGGATTACTATGAGACCAGTGGGACCCATTTGGTTATCTCCTGGTAAAGCATAGCACATAATAACAAGCATTGGAAATGCAATAGGTCTCTCATTTGTTGGAGCTGGAGCTATTGGTATTGTAAATGGCAATGTTTTGTACTTTGAAAAACGTCTTGTGTTTGTTGGAGCTATTCACATTGTAAATGGCAATGTTTTTTATTTATCCTTAGGGTTCTATATAGCACGAACTTAACAGCCTCTGTTGTGAATTTCGATTCATCAAAGTTTTGTGAGCCCTGAAATTTGCACAAGTAAAGTGCTAACAGTATAAATATGGGCACTGTTTAATAAACGAAGCCACTGCAATACAAGAGCAAAGGTGACCGAGTGACTGCTTCTGGGTTTACGGAGTTGCTTACACTCACTGCCCGTTAAAGCTAGCTAGCCCGCTACTATGAGTTTATCAAACTTAATGCTATGTTTTCTTATGTTATGTTATGCTATGCTATGTTTTGTTATGCTATGCTATGTTTTGTGTATGCTATGCTATGTTTTGTTATGCTATGCTTTGTTTTGTTATGCTATGCTATGTTTTGTTATGCTATGTATTGTTTTGTCATGCTATGTTTTGTTGTGTTTTGCTATGCTATGTGTTGTTTTGTTAGGCTATGCTATGTTTTGTTAGGCTATGCTATGTTTTGTTATGCTATGCTATGTTTTGTTATGCTATGCTATGTTTTGCTGTGTTTTGTTATGCTATGTTTTGTTTTGCTATGCTATGCTTTGCTATGTTTTGTTATGTTCTGTTATGCTATGCTCTGTTTTGTTGTGTTTTGTTATGCTATGTTTTGTTTAGTTATGCTTTGTTATGCTAGGCTATGTTTTGTTTTGTTAGGCTATGCTATGTTTTGTTAGGCTATGCTATGTTTTGTTATGCTATGCTATGTTTTGTTATGCTATGCTATGTTTTGCTATGCTTTGTTATGCTATGTTTTGTTTTGCTATGCTATGCTATGTTTTGTTATGTTCTGTTATGCTATGCTCTGTTTTGTTGTGTTTTGTTATGCTATGTTTTGTTTAGTTATGCTTTGTTATGCTATGCTATGTTTTGTTATGCTATGCTATGTTTTGTTGTGTTTTGTTATGCTATGTTTTGTTATGCTATGTTTTGTTTAGCTATGCTTTGTTATGCTATGCTATGTTTTGTTATGCTATGCTATGTTTTGTTATGCTATGTTTTGTTATGCTATGCGTGGTTATGCTATGTTTTGTTATGCTATGCTATGTTTTGTTTTGTTATGCTATGCTATGTTTTGTTTAGTTATGCAATGCTACGTTTTGTTGTGTTTTGTTATGCTATGCTTTGTTACGCTATGTTTTGTTTTGTTATGTTATTTTTTGTTATGCTATGCTATGTTTTGTGATGCTATGCTATGTTTTGTTGTGTTTTGTTATGCTATGCTTTGTTTTGTTATACTATGTTTTGCTTTGCTATGCTATGTTTTGTTGTGTTTTGTTATGCTATGCTTTGTTTTGCTATGCTATGCTATGTTTTGTTATGCTATGCTATGCTTTGCGATGCTATGCTATGTTTTGTTGTTTTTTGTTATGCTGTGCTATGTTTTGTTGTGTTTTGCTATGCTATGTTTTGTTATGCTATGCTATGCTATGCTTTTTTATGCTATGTTTTGTTTTGATGTGCTATGCTATTCTATGTTTTTTATGCTAAGCTATGTTTTGTTTAGCTATGCTATGCTATGCTATGCTATGTTTTGTTGTGTTTTGTTATGCTATGCTATGTTTTGCTATGCTATGTTTTGTTATGCTATGCTATGTTTTGTTATGCGATGCTATGTTTTGTTGTGTTTTGCTATGCTATGCTTTGTTTTGTTATGCTATGCTATGTGTTGCGATGCTATGCTATGTTTTGTTATGCTATGCTGTGTTTTGTTGTGTTGTGTTATGCTATGCTTTGTTGTGTTTTGCTATGCTATGCTTTGTTATGCTATGCTATGTTTTGTTATGCTATGCTATGCTTTGTTATGCTATGTTTTGTTTTGATATGCTATTCTATGTTTTTTTATGCTATGCTGTGTTTTGTTTAGTTATGCTATGCTATGTTTTGTTGTGTTTTGTTGTTTTTTGTTATGCTCTGCTATGTTTTGTTATGCTATGTTATGTTTTGTTATGCTATGCTTTGTTATGCTATGCTATGTATTGTTTTGTTATGCCATTTTTTGTTATGCTATGCGTTGTAATGCTATGTTTTGTTTTGTTATGCTATATTTTATGCTATGCTATGTTTTGTTTAGTTATGCTATGCTATGTTTTGTTGTATTTTGTTATGCTATGTTTTGTTATGCTGTGTTATGTTTTGTTTTGTTATGCTATGCTATGCTTTGTTATGCTATGCTATGTTTTGTTTTGTTAGGCCAGTTTTTTATTATGCAATGCTGTGTTGTTCTGTTCTGTTATGCTATTTTGTGTTTAGTTATGCTACGTTTTGTTGTGTTTTGTTATGTTATGCTATGTTTTGTTATGCTATATTTTGTTATGCTATGCTAAATTGTGTTTTGTTATGCTATGCTATGTTTTATGCTATGCTGTTTTGTTGTGTTTTGTTATGCTATGCTTTTTTTTGTTATGCTATGTTTTGTTATGCTATGTTTTGTGATGCTATGCTATGTTTTGTTGTGTTTTGTTATGCTATGTTTTGTTTTGCTATGCTATGCTTTGTTATGCTATGTTTTGTTATGCTACGCTACGTTTTGTTGTGTTTTGTAATGCAATGCTTTGCTTTGTTTTGCTATGTTTTGTTATGCTATGTGTTGTTGAGTTTTGTTATGCTATGCAAATTTTTTCTTATGCTATGCTATGTTTTGTTATGCTATGCTATGTTTTGTTATGCTATGCTTTGTTTTGTTATGCTATGCTTTGTTATGCTATGCTATGTTTTGTTTTGATACTTTTGTTATGTTATGCTATTTTTTGTTGTGTTTTTTTATGCTATACTGTTTTGTTATGCTATGCTATGTTTTGTTGTGTTTTGCTATGCTATGCTTTGTTTTGTTATGCTATGCTATGTTTTGTTATGTTTTGTTATGCTATACTATGTTATGTTATGTTATGTTATGCTATACTATGTTATGTTATGTTATGCTATACTATGTTATGTTTTGTTATGCTATGTTATGATTTGTTATGTTATGTTATGTTAGGCGAGGCTATGTTTTTTTATGTTATGTTATGTTTTGTTAAGTTATGGTATGCTATGCAATGGTTGTGTTTTGCTATGCTAGGCTTTGTTTTGTTATGCTATGCTATGTTTGGTGATGCTATGCTATGTTTTGTTATGGTTTGTTATGCTATACTATGTTATGTTATGTTATGCTATGCTAGGTTATGTTATGCTATACTATGTTATGTTTTGTTATGCTATGTTATGATTTGTTATGTTATGTTATGTTAGGCGAGGCTATTTTTTTATGTTATGTTTTGTTAAGTTATGGCATGCTATGCAATGGTTGTGTTTTGCTATGCTAGGTTTTGTTTTGTTATGCTATGCTATGTTTTGTGATGCTATGCTATGTTTTGTTATGTTTTGCTATGCTATCCTTTGTTTTGTTATGCAATGTTTTGTTATGCTATGCGTCGTTATGCTATGTTTTGTTATGCTATACTATGTTTTGTTTTGTTATGCTATGCTATGTTTTGTTTAGTTATGCTATGCGTCGTTATGCTATGTTTTATTATGCTATGCTATGTTTTGTTATGCTATGCTATGTTTTGTTTAGTTATGCTATGCTACGTTTTGTTGTGTTTTGTTATGCTATGTTTTGTTACGCTATGTTTTGTTTTGTTATGTTATTTTTTGTTATGCTATGCTATGTTGTGTTTTGTTATGCTATGCTATGTTTTGTGATGCTATGCTATGTTTTGTTGTGTTTTGTTATGCTATGCTTTGTTTTGTTAAACTATGTTTTGCTTTGCTATGCTATGTTTTGTTGTGTTTTGTTATGCTATGCTTTGTTTTGCTATGCTATGCTATGTTTTGTTATGCTATGCTATGCTTTGCGATGCTATGCTATGTTTTGTTGTTTTTTGTTATGCTATGCTATGTTTTGTTGTGTTTTGCTGTGCTATGTTTTGTTATGCTATGCTTTTTTATGCTATGTTTTGTTTTGATAAGCTATGCTATTCTATGTTTTTTACGCTAAGCTATGTTTTGTTTAGCTATGCTATGCTTTGTTGTGTTTTGTTATGCTATGCTATGTTTTGTTGTGTTTTGTTATGCTATGCTATGTTTTGCTATGCTATGTTTTGTTATGCTATGCTATGTTTTGTTATGCTATGCTATGTTTTGTTGTGTTTTGCTATGCTATGCTTTGTTTTGTTATGCTATGCTATGTTTTGCGATGCTATGCTATGTTTTGTTGTGTTTTGTTATACTATGCATTGTTTTGTTATGCTATGTTTTGTTTTGCTATGCTATGTTTTGTTATGCTATGCTGTGTTTTGTTGTGTTGTGTTATGCTATGCTTTGTTGTGTTTTGCTATGCTATGTTTTGTTGTATTTTGTTGTTTTTTGTTATGCTATGCTATGTTTTGTTATGCTATGTTATGTTTTATAATGCTATGCTATGTATTGTTTTGTTATGCCATTTTTTGTTATGCTATGCTGTTTTGTTGTGTTTTGTTATGCTATGCTATTTTTTGTTTAGTTATGCTACATTTTGTTTTGTTATGTTATGCTATGTTTTGTTATGCTATATTTTGTTATGCTATGCTATGTTGTGATTTGTTATGTTATGTTTTGTTATGCTATGCTGTTTTGTTGTGTTTTGTTATGCTATGCTTTGTTTTGTTATGCTATGTACTGGTATGCTATTCTATGTTTTGTGATGCTATGCTATGTTGTGTTGTGTTTTGTTATGCTATGTTTTGTTTTGCTATGCTATGCTATGTTTTGTAATGCTATGCGGTGAAATGCTATGTTTTGTTTTGTTGTGCTATGTTTTATGCTATGCTATGTTTTGTTTAGTTATGCTATGCTATGTTTTGTTGTATTTTGTTATGCTATGTTTTGTTATGCTATGTTATGTTTTGTTTTGTTATGCTATTCTATGCTTTGTTATGCTATGCTATGTTTTGTTTTGTTAGGCCATTTTTTATTATGCAATGCTGTTTTGTTCTGTTTTGTTATGCTATGCTATTTTGTGTTTAGTTATGCTACGTTTTGTTGTGTTTTGTTATGTTATGCTATGTTTTGTTATGCTATATTTTGTTATGCTATGCTATGTTGTGTTTTGTTATGCTATGCTATGTTTTGTGATGCTATGCTATGTTTTGTTGTGTTTTGTTATGCTATGTTTTGTTTTGCTATGCTATGCTATGTTTTGTTATGCTATGTTTTGTTATGCTACGCTACGTTTTGTTGTGTTTTGTTATGCAATGCTTTGCTTTGTTTTGCTGTTTTGTTATGCTATGTGTTGTTGAGTTTTGTTATGCTATGCTATTTTTTCTTATGCTATGCTATGTTTTGTTATGCTATGCTATGTTTTGTTATGCTATGCTTTGTTTTGTTATGCTATGCTTTGTTATGCTATGCTATGTTTTGTTTTGATACTTTTGTTATGTTATGCTATTTTTTGTTTTTTTTTATGCTATACTGTTTTGTTATGCTATGCTATGTTTTGTTGTGTTTTGCTATGCTAGGCTTTGTTTTGTTATGCTATGCTATGTTTTGTGATGCTATGCTATGTTTTGTTATGTTTTGTTCTGCTATACTATGTTATGTTACGTTATGCTATACTATGTTATGTTATGCTATACTATGTTATGTTTTGTTATGCTATGTTATGATTTGTTATGTTATGTTATGTTAGGCGAGGCTATGTTTTTTATGTTATGTTATGTTTTGTTAAGTTATGGTATGCTATGCAATGGTTGTGTTTTGCTATGCTAGGCTTTGTTTTGTTATGCTATGCTATGTTTTGTGATGCTATGCTATGTTTTGTTATGTTTTGTTATGCTATACTATGTTATGTTATGTTATGCTATACTAGGTAATGTTATGCTATACTATGTTATGTTTTGTTATGCTATGTTATGATTTGTTATGTTATGTTATGTTAGGCGAGGCTATGTTTTTTTATGTTATGTTATGTTTTGTTAAGTTATGGTATGCTATGCAATGGTTGTGTTTTGCTATGCTAGGCTTTGTTTTGTTATGCTATGCTATGTTTTGTGATGCTATGCTATGTTTTGTTATGTTTTGTTATGCTATGCTTTGTTTTGTTATGCTATACTATGTTATGTTATGCTATACTATGTTATGTTTTGTTATGCTATGTTATGATTTGTTATGTTATGTTATGTTAGGCGAGGCTATGTTTTGTTATGTTATGTTTTGATAAGTTATGGTATGCTATGCAATGGTATGCAACGCTAGGGTATGTTTTATTATGTTATGTAATGGGTATGTTTTGTTATGTTAGGCTATGTTCTGTTATGTTATGCTGTTATTTTATGTTAGGCTAGGCTATGGTTTGTTATGTTATGCTATGTTATGGTGTATTAAACTACTGTGGATTTTATAACATCCAAAAGCTGATGAATGGAGCGGGCTTGCACGTCTTTGGGCTTGTGCGCGCTCCCCTCCCTCCCCCACCACAGTACTTTGCATTTTGCCCTGTGTCTGTGTTTAGTTATGCTACGTTTTGTTGTGTTTTGTTATGTTATGCTATGTTTTGTTATGCTATATTTTGTTATGCTATGTTGTGTTATGTTATGCTATGTTTTATGCTATGCTGTTTTGTTGTGTTTTGTTATGCTATGCTTTGTTTTGCTATGTTTTGTTATGCTATGTTTTGTGATGCTATGCTATGTTTTGTTTTTTGTTATGCTATGTTTTGTTTTGCTATGCTATGCTATGTTTTATTATGCTATGCTATGTTTTGTTATGCTATGCTACGTTTTGTTGTGTTTTGGTATGCAATGCTTTGCTTTGTTTTGCTATGTTTTGTTATGCTATGTGTTGTTGAGTTTTGTAATGCTGTGCTATTTTTTCTTATGCTATGCTATGTTTTGTTATGCTATGCTATGTTTTGTTATGCTATGCTATGCTTTGTTTTGTTATGCTATGCTTTGTTATGCTATGCTATGTTTTGTTTTGATATTTTTTGTTATGCTATGCTATTTTTTTGTTGTGTTTTTTATGCTATACTATTTTTTGTTATGCTATGCTATGTTTTGTTGTTTTTTGCTATGCTAGGCTTTGTTTTGTTATGCTATGCTATGTTTTGTGATGCTATGCTATGTTTTGTTATGTTTTGTTATGCTATGCTTTGTTTTGTTATGCTATACTATGTTATGTTATGCTATCAGTGGAAGCAAAGCGTGAAGGCCATACACTGAGGACAAATGAGTGTGTGGCAAAGGAGCAGAGAGTGATGTAAAGTTACCTAAGGACAACATAGGAGGAAGGGAGAGATGGAGAAACATGATGCAAGCGTCGATGTATAGTCATGAGCGAGGAAACATGAAAATCTGCTGCGCGCTGACAAACACACGTGCTGAAGACAAAGTTGAATGGAAGCACAAGCGATTTTCCTTACCGTTTGTCTGATCGTGCCTTTACATTTATTTACATGCGTTAGAGGACAGGCGCTGTAGATGATATGAAATGAAAGTACAAGCGATAATCCTTCACGCTTGGCTGCATGCTGTTAGTTGAAGATGGGTAAGACTTCCCTTGAAATCACAAGCGCGTATGAATCAAGGCTCAGCAAAATAAAAGAAAATCAAAGGCGGTAAAAGGCTTGAAAAGTTTGTAGCGGCGAAAGTGAAAGTAATCGAGCAGAGCATCAAAGGGCTGGGTGAGAAGGGAGGGGGGAATGCAAGGGTCAAAGCGGCTAAAGTGAAAGAAAGCTATAGAGAAGGGAGGGGGGAGTGGAAAGTTTGTAGCGGCGAAAGTGAAAGTAATCGAGCAGAGCATCAAATGGCTGGGTGAGAAGGGAGGGGGGAATGCAAGGGTCAAAGCGGCTAAAGTGAAAGAAAGCTATAGAGAAGGGAGGGGGGAGTGGGAGCAGCTGTGCACGTGCATGTGATCGTGCACTCAAGGTTTAGGCCAGCCAAAACTGTGGGTAGCACTTTGAAAATCCCACATACAAAATGTCTCTTCGAGCCTTTGGCTCGCGAGACCTAAAAACTAGGTAACCACCTCCCCAACAAGAAAAGGTTTTGCTTACATTACGGAAGCTTGTGTGAAGAACCAGACAATAGGATGGGTGAAGATGGAAACAGCTGCCCTTAGAAATTTAGCAATGGCCTATCAGCCATGGCCTGCCTAAGTGTTTTTTAATGCACACCCCCACTAGAATAGATGGAAGGTGTGGGAAGATGAAGACAGAGATTTCCTTTGTAGTGCAGGATGAACTATTCCATCAGTGCCTGTCTTTTGTCTCTCCCTTTGGGCTACTTCAAAAGGTGGTGGCTGTCAGATCCAAGGAATTCACCCCTCAGTGTGCTCTTGTTTTGGGCGCTCTTCCTAGAGACACACCTCATCAGTACCTGTTGTGGACCCATCACCAGAAGACAAAGACTGTGTGTGCTCTGGAGCGGAGGGATGCATGAACTGAGTGAGTCACCTCTAACTGGTTCCAGATCTTTAACAGTGGGAATCAGCATTCCTTGATTTTGAAAGGATTACAAGAGTGAGCTTAAATCTTCCTCAAATTATTTCAGGATTCCTCACTATCCTAGGAGGTGATACTCCAGAGATTGTTAGGGAAACTCTTGTGATCCAGATCTGTGTGAGGAGTCGCTCGGGGAGGAAGTGTGTTCATAAGTGCCACTGTAGTAATGTGGAGGAGGGAAATGTCAAGAGAGCAGGCAGGCGAGAGAGATGTTGCAATGAGCTAACCCAGGTGCTAGAGTGTGTCTCTCTGCATCCCTTCATTGAGCCTGTTGTGCTGTGCCAAAGATTCCAAGTGTCACTGCAGCTGGTGGTTACCACTGGCCCGAAGAGACATCACAGGTGTGCACTGTGCTAATAACGAGAGGTGTGACAGACAACAGAGGTCTTCTTTGTGCTGTGCTCCGGAGAACTGTGGTGTGTGCTGGTGCCAACAGTGACCTTTGACCCAACTGGGCACTCCCATAGTCTCACTAGTGACTTGTGGGTGGGCTCTCATCACTGTTTGGGTGACCGGGCCCAGATTGCAGCCACTGGATGTCTTTGGCATCTGTACAACTTCTGGCATGGCTGTGAGAGAAGGGGGGACAACCCACACACAGGGCATCCGGCGGGGACCTTGTGCCAGGGTCCTCCAATGCCTAAAAATGAGAAGGTCACTCCTCAGACACAGGTAGCATAAAACTGCAACTGTGGACCTGATTTGTAACCACCAAGAAGCCTTAAACCAAGGCTGACCGGCGGGTCTCAGAAAACAAAGAAACCATAAACCAAGGCTGATCAGAAACCATAACCATCTAAAGCTTCCCAGAGTGAGCATGAACCGGTCATTTAACGTAGTAGCTTACTATTGCATTACCAGTAGAACTTCTTCAGAGCCCTGCATTCCCTGACATAATTATTAGTGCTGTATTATGATGGTGGGGTAAAAAAGGACTTTACCTTTATTTTAAAGATAAAGTCTAGGCTGGACAGTCATCCATGAGTTATGTTATGCGATAGTTAATTTCTGAATCTCCACCCCCCACTCTACCTTCCTTATTAGCCTTGGACTGCTCTTCTTGCCCGCCTGAGAAGTAAGCACTGGAAGGGTGTATTGGTGCTCGGTTTTCAGAACCAAATAAGGTCAGCAAGTGGGACATTGATGATAAAAGGCCTTTAGTAACTTAGTTGTGGCACCCAACCACACACACACAAACTCACACATGTGCACACACACACACACCATTAAATGTACAGCTTTTGTCATTGCAATCTATGTATAAACTACAGATTGGAGGCATGACTTCCAAAAACAGTTTAGAGCCTGATTTAGAGTTCAGTGGATGGGATACTCATCAAAAACATGACGGATGTCCCATCTGATGTCATACAAGGGCATTATAGCTTGTAGCAAGGCAGACAGGATATCTTACAAATTTTGACAACGTTTTCCATCCACCAAGCTCTAAATATCCCTTTCATCAGCAGCTTGTCTTGGTTGTTTAGATAAATTGAGTACCAAGTATATGTAGTAGGTGATATTATGAAACAGTACAATGACAAGTTGTCAAATAACCAGGCAACTAATCAAAATGTCCTCCCTTTCATACAAATTTTGCTAAGCTTGGCTTCCATGAAAAGATAATCAGTCATCCGCGTCTTTTGCAATATCTCTGGAAACATCTGTATGCAATCTATTGCAGCTGAAAAGGCAAAATTGATGTGGATGGATTAAATGTTAGAAATTTGTTGTGATTAGGTATGCCTCGGAGATAGAAAGCCAGGATTTAGCAAATGATGTCTACTAAACTGAAATGTTCTCGTCTCAATTCTATTGCTACACATTGCATTTGGAGTGGGAAAGAGACAGTGTGCTTTTCAGATGCACTCTTTCATTATGGAAAGGACTTCGGCTGGGTTTTGACTTATTCCAAGAGCCCGGTCAAGCACACTTAATACATGTGTTTCCGAATTCATGTCTGGTGTAGTAGAAATAGTCTGATTCAAGGCTTAAGACATTAGGTTTGAGATAAAGGTGCCCAATAAAGTTAGAGAGGGGGTGTCCGAACCTGGAGGTTGAAAGAGGTAGTGAGTGAGATTGTCTGGAAGGTAGGATGCGAGTGATGTAATGAAGAAAGGAGGTTGATAATTAAGGATTATGGATATCAGACATATTGAGCGATGGGTGAGGGACCCGGAGGCTGTCCTCTTATTTCAGGTTCCCATCTGACATTTCGCCAAGAAAGCAGACTCGGGACATATGTACAAGCTCCGATCGCCACAACAATGTCACTTTTTCCAATGTTGTGGTGGCGATAGGGGCATTGTCTTATTTACAAGGCAGCCTTAAGCCATTTAACGTGGTGGTTAGCATGAAAGGGGTGAGCAGTGGGTGTTGCGGTGGGCATTCCACCGCAACATCCATTGATTTTGATGCCTCCTCCTATGTAAAAGAGCAGTGTGCAAAGGAGGTAGCGCCAAAATTAAGACCGGGGAAAACCTGGTCTTAAGTTGGCAAAACACTAATAATGTATTTCTCCTCGTTTTTGATTATTCCATGTGTGCTGCACACATGGAAAAAGCAAGCTGCCATGGATTGTTTATGTACAGGAAGGTACCTCTTCCTGTACATAAACAATCTGTAAAAAAAAAAAAAAAATTGTGACTTTCTTGTGTGCTGCATGAAGCAGCCCACATAAAAGTGGTAAAAGGCATTTTAGTGTTGTTTATGTGCAGGAAGGGACACCTTCCTACACATAAACAATCCTCCCCTGCACGCAGACACCCTTGCACTATGGTGGGGGAAACACATGGCTGTGCCATATCCTTGTAAATATGGTGCAGCCATGCGTTTCTGAAGTGGCGGAGTGAGGTGTTAAGCCATGACAGCTAACACCACTTCCTCGTACACATGCCCCTCTGTTCATTACTCATGACACAAACAAGGCCATTGATCAAATACAATCCGCTCAGTCTGACTTCAACTATGTCTCGATTTCCAGGGAGGGTCGATTGTTGAGGGGGCTTTCATCAACTCCAACAGCTGATGAGCGTTTTACGTTCTCATCCTGCTATTATGATAAAGTGATACCTGAAACCCTTGGAAACTCAAAATGTGATCATGCCAATCACTTCTATACTTTTTCCCCGACCATCAAAAAAGATGTTTGCTGGTGAACCAACATACAGCCACTCAGGAGGTCTACTGCTAGAAGAAAATGAAGTCCACTGCCACCTTGTTGAATTTGCTAGACTACCTTCCAAGATGGATTTAAAGTCAACTTCCTGAATTTCAAATGATGCACAATCGCCCCATAATTCAGTCATCTGAAAAAACAATCCCATTTATTGAGGGGCTTCCCCGTCATTCACTGGATACTGAATTCTCGATGGTTCCAAAACACTGATGCAAAAGTTATGGAGGCCTAAGCTTTGCTATCAAGTCACCTTGAAAATGTTCCTCTGAAAAGTTGCTCTTGCCCTCACTAACCTAGGGACAGATTCAGAGTTTGGTAGAGAGGGTACTCCATCGCAACCAGTAGACCTGAAGTATGTGGTCAACGGAGCCTACTCCAGTTCCGTGGTCAACATATTCTGACACACTGACCCCTCTCGCTCATGAACTGCTTTTGTTTTCTTTGGCCCGATGAGTCATAGATCACTGCATGCAATATATCCATTTTAATTATATTGGACCTATTACATCAAACTACCACTATGTTGCCAGCTAAGCATATATTTACTATTCTTCACTCCATTTATACTTACCATTAGAGGAACTTTTAAGTAGATGGAAGATTAGAAGTCACGTTGTAATTTATTAAATTTTTAAACAAACTATAAAAGTACACAGCAGACCAAATCACATAAATACAGGATGTGCATTAAAATACAGACATGAAAAAATAGATTAAAGCATTTCCAACAATTTCATACAATAAAACAAGACTAAAGTTCAATAAAGTTGACAACTCTAAATCTGAAACTTTGTACAAATAAGCTAAAAACACCAGAAAATTAGCTTAAAGTGCATGTGATCAGTGTTATACGTCTGATACAAAAGAGCATTGCCCCTTCAGTGGCAGTTCAGGTTAATAGACTAAAAGTGTAATCACTTCTCGACTGCGTACTACTGAGGTCATTAATCTATACATAGTGAGACAAATTGCCTCTCTCCGAAGCACCTGTAAATAAAATAAAGCTGCTTTACTCTCTCTAATAGTAAGGTTCCGCAGAAGAGGCCTTAATGTGCATAGCCTCGGCTCCTTACATAGATGGCAAAAAAAGAACAGGTGCAATTGGGATTGAGATGAAATTGAATCACATGGACAAGATATCAAAATCCTGATTATTAAACTCATTTGAGGGGTAAGATACCAGATAATGGATTATACCGAGTGTGAATTAGACCAGGTAGAATCTCTGATAACGTGGTACTTTGGTCAAGTAGGGTTCCATGCCATTGGCAGTGCACAGTAGAAGGTATGCCTCAACTGACCATTTGTTGGACACCAGCCTTGTTCTCTTGGTGCCATAGGAGTTTAGTAGTTCGTGTTTTATTAAAACCTTGGTTGGCTGCCTATGGTCTGCGGGTTGTGTTAAAGATCAGTCCTACCTAATGCCTGTAGATCATCTTTTACAGGACTGAGACACCAATATTTCTTATTCTGTCCCAATTTTAGAAAATCAGCAATGATCGTGTGACTCAGTACGGCCTCGGGCCTGGACCAAACAGACAGCCATAACAAAGTCAGAGCTATCCTACTCTGGGGCATATTATCAAGACAGGCAATAAAATTATCGCCGCTTTAGCGGCAGAAAACTGCCGCTAAAACGGCGATAATCGGCTTGATAATATGCTCTATGGAATTCCAATTGAAGCCCATGTTAGATGTCCTTCACATTTAACATGGGCTTCAATTGGAATTCCATAGAGCATATTATCAAGCCCATTATCGCCGTTTTAGCAGCAGTTTTCTGCCGCTAAAGCGGCGATCATTTTATCGCCTGTCTTGATAATATGCCCCAGTGTCTTCTAAATATCTAAGCCCTAACTCCTTGTGCACTGTTAGAGATGGAAAACTTCTAGGAAGTGACAGGAGTCTCCGCAAAAAACAGTTCTCAAAAACCTGGAGGTGGGAACAGTCAGAAAACCCCCAAACCACTTCACCATCGGAGGCTACTAATACAGATCTAGCTTTGTAGATGGTGATAGCAGCGTTTGACCCTAGTATCGTAGCAAATTTAAAACAATGAGGCTATTGATTTCTCTAATTGCACTGTGAAAACATCCATCAGGTGGTTTCCAGGAGCCAACATTATCAATGGGAACCCCACGATAGATGAAAGAGATACACACTGAAGTGCGGTGCCATTAATGTTAAACAAGCATTGGCATAGCCAATAGGTCTCGCTTTTGGGACCTTATAAGTATATTTACTTTTGCTATAATCGCGGCACGTAAAGCGCGGGTGCCGCGATTATAGCAAAAGTAAAGAAATAGAAAAAACATCTATTTCTTTACTTTTGCTATAATCGCGGCACCCGCGCTTTACGTGCCGCGATTATAGCAGAAGTAAACATAGTTATAAGGTCCCAAAAGCGAGACCTATTGGCTATGCCAATGCTTGTTTATTTTTGCTATAATCGCGCAGGGGAGGGGGCCAGCGAGATTCCCTTGCGGGAGCGTGCGCCCATATGGCGCCACCATATGGCACCGTGCGCTCCCACAAGGAAATCGCCAGACTTGCACGCGTTGCCATTGCAAGCAATGCAACGCGTGCCCGATTTTGCCCCCAAAGCTGTGCCAATGGCATTAGGTCTCTCTCCTACACAGTGCATGCGCACTGCGTAGGCGAGACCTAAAAAAGGGATCTTACTTCAAGGTTGGCCACAGACCATAGCAAAAGATTATGCCTTACTAGTAGAGAGCCCCAAATCAGACATAAAAGCAACAAATATGTCTAAAAGCTTCTGGAGCCCCCGAGCTGTTCTGGCAATTAAAACTCAGTCATCAGCATACATTAAGACAGGCAAGGGATTTGAGCCTGCCCGCAGGGGATCTACTTCCATCTCACCAAAATAATCCACAAGCCCTTTAAAAAAAAAGGGGAGCCAGCGCACAACCCTGTCTGGACCTTTTCTCATATTAACAGTCGCTGTACACTCTCCATTAGGTACAAACTGTATACAGGCTAGGCCTGGGCCAAAATTCCGTTCCGTTCGCGGAAATTCGCTATAATTTGGCATTTTCGCGTTCCGCGGAAAGCGCGGAAAAGGCAAAATTTCCGCATTCCGCAGCTTAGTGATAATTTGTTTCTTGCTCGCGCTGTAAAATAATACATTCTCGCGTGCGCGCGATCGCCTTAACTGAATCCCCGCGTTCGCCGACAAGTTTTCCCGATCCGGTCGCGTTCTCCACGAGATGTTGGATTGTTGGTAGCCATTTGCGCTGTCTCGCGACAGTTCGCGCCCGCAGTAACATCATGCGTCGCGCGATCACGTCTTTCTTCTCACGATCATGCACCGCGGGACAAGTGAAAACAAGATGGGCGCGCCTACGAGCAACCGCATGGGTAAGTTGGCGAGCCGCGACCACGCAGAAAATACCACGAAAGGGCGGGAAAAAAACTTCCGCATCTTCGCGATATTTCCGCGTGTTTGCGGAGATTTTTAACATTTTCGCGATAATTTGCAAAAGTGAATTTCGCAAATTCCGCCCACCCCTAATACAGGCCTCCACAGCCTGCCCCTTACAACATATTGAAGGCTGCGCTAGGGTCCATTTTTTTTATCACAAACTGTATTGCTTTGGTGAGTTCACAGTATAATTATTACATTGTGTATGAGCATAGAAACAGTGCAATATAATGCATAATAATACGGTTGACAGATCACAAACAGGAAAGAACATTCATTTCCTGTAACTGAAGAAGACATACATCAATTCAATGCAATATATACCACCCTCCCTCCCTCTGTTGAAATGAAACGAAACTAGGCTGTGTCGCCTAAAGTGAGGTTTGGACGTGGGAGTTGATAGGTAAACCATTGATGTCTGCTGAGTTGCAGGAGCAGTGCTGAGGTGTACATGCCCATATTGAGGGCGTGTGGAGGTGGCACCTATATGTGGTACCGAAATAGGAGTAGTGTGCATTCATTCAGGTGCTAGAAACAGGGAGGGGAGGGGTGGGGTCATGATTCACATCTAATATCTCAACCTGTGAATGTAGGGCTGGTGAAACAATTACTGTTCATCCGACAATTTGGCCTGCACTCTGAAACTCTCCAATATGGCTTCCCATGCCAGCGCGATGGGCTTCTTATTTCCTCCCTGATTTCCTTCTGCCTTATTGCTCAGCTGTTTGTGAGACCCTATCTAACAACCTCCTTTCGCTATTGAATGGATTGTGGATCCTTTGGGGACTTCCAGCGTCTGGTTATTTGCCATTTCGCAAACAGCAGGGCTAGGTCAGGGACGCGTAGTACCATTTTAGAGACTTTCGGCCTGGGATGCAGGCCCAGGAGACTGCTTGCTAGGGTTTCCCAGTATGAGAAGACAGCTAACGCGGACAAAGAGGTCGATATGTTTGCCCAATAAGTTGTCAAAGATGGACATGACCACAGCATGTGCAGGAGGTCGGCCTCCACTGCATGGCAGCAAGGACAGGCTGACGAGGCAGTAGGAAACATTTTGTTAATTTTGTTTGAAGTCAAGTAAGGTCTTTGTAATATAGAAAAATGGGTACATTTAAATCTCCCATTTTGAGATACCTTCTTGGGGTATTCCAGCAGGACTACCCAGTCTCTGTACGACAGTTCATCAGAAAGCTTGGTCTCCCATTTAAGTGTCAGGAAACAGAGCGAAGTCATGAGATGTGTTCAGAGCCCGGGAAGAGCCACCGCACCAATTGTCTTCCGAGCCCCATAGAAGACAGTGCTTGAAGTGGTTCATGCATCACTGGTTCCGCCCCGTTTGATGCCTAGTAGCGTCATACATATTGGATACTGCTGGCATGTGTCACAAAGAGATCTGCTGTCAGTCCATGTGTATGCGCAAAAGTTGTGTGCAACAGCAGTACCCCATCCTGAAACAAGAAACCCACTGTTGTTACTCCCTCACCCTCCCAGGGGTCCAACCTACGTGCTGTCAGCAGCCCAACAATATGGGTTGGCCACATAGTGGTATATTTGGCGTGTAGGGATGTGTGAAGGCAGTGTATTTTCTTGCCATTTTCCAGTATATTTAGTCAACTGTTGCAGAGATTCTGCTCAGGAACATACCTATGCTTGGGACCACAGAACATCAGTATGTAGGGACTGAGTCACCATACCACCTCAGTATGCATAAGCCAGAGTCCGACTAGCTATAGTACCTCACTTGCCCACCAAACCTTTCTAGAGAAACAAGTGAATTGACACCCCAGAACACAACACTCTCAACCCAATCAGGGATCGCCATAACAAGACACACCCTTTCGCTCTCTCAATTGTACTTGTCCACAGTAAGATAAACCAGAGACACAAAGGAAGTTTAGAATATTTATTTAAACAATCGTGCTCTAAGAGCCAGATTTTGCACCACAATTAGAAAACAAATGCATATAAAAAAATGTCATTAGCATGGTTAATAAACCATACATCATAAATAGACCTGTAATATTGTAAAATAGATTAGCCTAACCCCCCTTTCTACTGAAGCTGAATAATTATATATTATAGATCTCCAGAAATAGTGGCAGACCCCGTACCTTACCACACACAAATGGACATTCTACATCTCAGCTGACACAGTGATCTTGCCCCAGGACCTTCGCTCAGTTAGATTTTTAGAACTTCTGCCCTCAATTAAATGGCAAGATATGTTTGCTCACAAACAGCAGCTGCAGTCTCATGTTATGTCTAGGTTAACCCTGGGTGTAGTTTGTGTAGTAGCGCTACACGTAGCTACGTGAAGTGCACTACGCATGCTACGCGTAGCTACACCATCTGCGTAGTGCCGTCGGGAAATGCTGTTCGCACTGATTGCACAGTGCCAGATGCTTGTCCACACTGTGTAATCATTGCAAACGGCATCTCGCACAGTGCAAGCGGTCGTTTTCTGCCGCTCGAGTAGATTTGTACTCGAGTGGCAGCTTTCTCAACGCGGACTGGTGGTTTCTCACCGTGAGCGGTCACGAGCATACGGGACCACTCGTAATGAGAAACCTGACCTCCCCGAGTTGAGAATCTCGCCGGGGGGTTTATTTTCCACGCTCGCGATCGGCAACTTAATGTTGCTGTCGCGAACAAGGAAAAAGTCTCGCTGGGATGTTGATTTTGCTCGCTTGCGGTCGCCAACTTGAAGTTGAGGACCGCGAGCAAGCAAACAATGCCCGCTACGCTACGCGTTTTTGTACTGTGCTACGTGCAATTAGCGTAGTACGTAGTAGCGCAAACTACGCACACTCCCCGAGCATAGCGTAGTACGACGCACAGGGTTAGTCTAGGTGCTAGTGTATGACCAGAAAAAATAACAAGGGGCATTGTTATTTGACCTTGTCTATGGTGTTCAGACTAAATCTCCCAAAATAGCAGAACACGAAAACATGTGCAGGTTCGGTGTGAAAATACAATTAGGCTAACATAGTGAAACTGACAATGGGCCATGCAGAAACAACACACAACATGCAGCAGAAGGGAACTCTCCGGAGGCAACGCCACACCCGGGCATACCAGGCTATGGACAACTGGTTCATTGTGTAATCCATCTCCATTAGATTGTGGACAGCCAACCAGTAGGTTAGCTACTGGAGTTGTCCAGCCAGACATTACGCCTTAAAATCTGGGGCTCCCAATCACCCCTGGTCCGTAGGTAACTGTAACTTAGCAAGGCTCACTCTGTGACACCCCTTACCCCAGTCGAGCTCCACCAACATGGTGTTTAACAATTAAAACACCCAGGTCGGTACGACTATCGGTAGGTTTCCAAAGTGATTTAGTGGTGCGGCAACATGACCATCTTAGCAAGTGCAAATCTCTCTGCCACCAAAACCAGCAACGTGGTCCAGAATTCGATTTGTGATTGGAGGGAGTTGAGCATGCGGACCAGACTGCCTTCAAGTATATCTTGCATCTCACTGTATATTTGGATACCTAGGTATCTAAACGCTTGTGAAGCTACCTATATGGGAGTGATTTCAGTAGTACCATGGGGTCCGCGAAGGCAGGAGCCAAGGAGAATGCACAGGACTTATCCGCATTTAGCTGCTGCCCTGGTAGGGTGCCAAAGTCACTTATTAATTGTACTGTTCCTTTAAGACATGTAATGAGGTTTTTATGGAACAGAATCATGTCGTCCGCATACAAGGGCGCAGAATGTATTGTCTTGCCCATAGGGATCACCACTCTCCAGTATCTTGATGGATTCGCTGTGAAATAGGCTTGATACGAGCACAAACAGCAGTGGGGAAAGGGGGCAGCCCTGTCTCATCCCTCGTGATATCTGGTATGAGTCAGAGACATAAGGACCAGTATGAGCTCTGACTGTGGGCATTGTGCACAATAGTGATACCTAATGAGTATAAGCCAGGGTTATGTCATATTTTGACAATGCTGCCATCATAAAGTACCACCAAAGTGTGTCAGAGGCCTGACGGATATCCAGAGATAAGCAACCAGCAAGTGGGTACAGGTCACAAGTGGCCTCCATTGTATTGAATAGTCGACAAAACTACATTGATCAGTGTGTAGTAGTTTTGGAAGTAGAGAGAGCAGTCTACAGGCGAGTATTTTACTAAATTTTTTGTATTCAGTATTTAATTAGAATAAAGGTCATATGAGGCACGTTATATGGGTCATTTGCCTTGCTTTAATAGAGAGGGCACTAGAGCTTCCCTCGGGGTAAGGGGGAGGGAGCCATTTTCCAGAGAATAATTATATAATGTTATTAGTTGGAGCACCAATTGCTGTCTATACATGGAGTAGAATTCAATGGGAATGCCGTTGGACCCTGGGGTTTTGTTACGGGCCAGCTCCTTAATCACACAGCATATCTAATTCGCTGATATTGGAGCACCTAGAGTCTCCTGGTCCATTGATGACACTCTAGGCAGTGTCACTCTTTGCAAGAAGGAAGCGATAGCCACCCGGTCAGGGGCAGTCAGGCCGTGTACAGTTGCATATAAAAGTCTCGAAAGGCTGCATTAATCTCCTCTTGTGTAGTAGCCATTCCCCACATCAGGGTGTTTATCGTTAGAATGGGTGTATGCTAGGGATCAGGCCTAATTAAGCAGGCCAGAAGAGCACCAGATAGCATCAGATTTATCGGCATCTGTGTGTATTCTCTGTTTGTACGTCATATGGTCTACAATATGGAGAAGTTCCAGGAGCCCAGCATGGGCAATCCTAGCTTCCTGTAGCCTATCCACTGCCTCGGTGCCCAAACTGCCTCCCCTTTCAAGGATTCTAGTCTGACCTCTAGTTTGGTAAAGTCTTGCATTATTTCTTTTTGAGCCCGACTACCGCTTTAAAAGCTGTGCCCCTGATTACCACTTTGAAGACCTCCCACTCTATCAGAGGTGAGGAGGCTGTGCCCGTGCTCTCTTAAAAGTATGTGTCAATACAAGTCACCAGAGTATCTCTAAAGACTGCGTATTCGAGGAAAGAGGGCTGTAGGCGCCAAGTGGGGATCAGGGCGGGAACCCAGACCCAAGATAGTCTAATTTCTAAAGGATTGTGGTCAAAGACAGTCTTTCCTAAGTATGTGGTATTATTAAATACTAGACTGAAGACTTGAGGAGAAGAGTAACCTACCGAGGCGAGAGTGCAACGTGTTAAGGTAGGAATAGAAGGAGCATTCTCATATACCCTTGTTGCGGCAGTGCCAAACCTCTGAAAGTTCCCAACCTTCCAGCCACTGTTGCAGCACCTTTGATTGGCGAATGGGGGCTGTAACCGGCTGGGGGATGGGAATGGTCAAGAGCCATGTCCAATACCGGATTGAAATCTCCACCCAACACTCATATGTGTGATGACCAGTCTGCCAGTATGGTTGACAGGCGGACTAGGAATGCATCCTGCTCAGTGTTGGGTGCATCTATACATTCAAGTACAATTGAAACCCCATCCAACTCCCCCCTCACCAACACATAACACCCTTAAGTGTCGCTTCTAACATCTTGTGAGCGTCTCTCACAAAATTTTGAACATAATATATTAAACAGTTTCCCTCTCAATTTTCTACTCAGTTTCTGAGCTTCTAGCTGTGTGAGATAGGTCTGTTGTGGAAACGTGATAGGTGAGAGGGCACATATGTAACTGGGCTACTACCCTGTGTCTCTTGTACTCATTCCCCATTCAGCATACATTACAAATAATTATATTATAAGTATTTAAAATAGCAGGCATCTTAAGGGCTACAGCCTTCCCCCTTTTCAGGCTCTTTAGCCACCCAGAAACTCCCAGCCCAGTCCTCAACAAGTACAATAGGTGACTGTGTCCAACATTGAATAACATTTCCCCAATACTTGGTATCAATACAGTGTAACTTGACCATATACCCATCAAACAATAACAAAACAACTGTGTAAAACCGCATGCCTATGCCTAGGGGCGTTCAAGTTGCTCCCGTAGGGGTGACATGTGGGTATATGACCAGGCCAATTTGCCCAGTACTGCTCTTACACACCCAAGACCACATATGTGCCTGCCATCTGTAGTATAATATAACATACATAAAAGAGTACAGTAGTAGATACATCCCCTGATCAACCAAGATCATCCCGGACAGTATAAGTACCTCCAGTCACATGAGGTAAAAGAAAAATTACTTAAGCAGTCCCTAGGACCCACAACAGACCCAAACATGTGCCATCTGTGGGGTGAAACATATAATGCTTGGCTCCGTAGGTCAATCAGCAGTTAACAGATCCTATCCAGCCAACAAGTCCACTGAGGACAACCTGAAAGAGAATACAGCATTATACAAATATTACTCATGACTATCAACCCAGTCCGTCATGTGTCATCTGTGATGTAATCGATGGAAACAGTGCGATACTGCTAATCGAGTTCTAGTCTGAGACACTGTTTTGAAAGGAGCTGGAGCTGATGGGTTTCTTGTATGACTGCATTGCCCTTGCTGATCGGATGGCATCCTGTCGCCCCTCCATAACCTGCTGTCAAGACGGGGCCATCCCGTAACCTCCCACTGTGTACCCCTTGGCACAATCTCCGCTGGGCCAGCTTCAGAGAATTTGAACTTCGGGTCTTGATGCATTGGGAATCCAGAAAATGTTGCTCACGCCAGTCCCATGCTCTTTCTGAAGATTCAAAGAAGATAGTTTGTTGTGGATGCATAACTTTCCGTCAGTCCGGAAACAGCAAGGCATATTGGACGCCAGCAGCACCCGCGCAGGTGTTTCTTGACCTCCTGAAAAGATGCACGTCTGCGTTGTACTGGGATCGTATAGTCTGTAAACAGTGAAACTCTAACATTCTGCATTAGAATAGGCACTTTCTCATGTGTGGCCCATAGCACCGCATCCCAGTCCTTGAAGTTAAGAATCTTGGCCAACATTGGATGTGGTAGGGCACCCGGCACGAGTGGCCTTGAAGGGACCCTATGTGCTCGCCCTACCATGAAAAGATCAGAGAGCCCGCACGGTACCTCCACCTTCTTGAGCCAGTCTTCAATGTATTGGGTAGGATGAGAGCCCTCCGCACCCTCGGGGATCCCCACAGTACGTATATTATTCCCCATGGGTGCTCCACTCAGCATCATCCGCTCGGTATCTGAACTGCTCCACCCACCTGTGCAAGGTGTCAAGCTCTGTGGAATAATTCGCCTGAGAGGGGAATAAGGTGGAGAGGGCTTTCTCGTTCGCTTTTGCCCCTATCAGCTAGTTTGCACTGATAATCTTTAAGGAGACTAATTTTGGTTGTGATGGCCCATAGGCACTGCTCGGTTGCCACTCTTGAATTGCGTATCTCTTGTAATATAACATCTAGCTTGTGCATATGGGGCTTGGGTGCCGTAGGGAAAACATAGTCTTCTGGGGTCTGAGTCACCGAGCTCTCTGAAGGGGTTGAGCGTGTGCGAGAGTGCAGATCTGGATTGTACAGTTTGTTTCTGGTGCGTGCCCTGATATTTTTTCGTAGGAATGTGTTGTAACATTTAAGTGCTATGAGCACTCTACTTCGTACTCCACCTCCACTTCTCACAACATCCCAATTACTCATGAACAAGTACAAAGACACCACAGGAAGACCATGGGTTGAATAGGGGCAAAGGCGACAGGGGTTTAGCAGCCCGGAGTACCAACCTGGAAGCTGTTGTAGGAGAGCCCCGGAGCCAGAGGAAGGAGAGTACAATATGCGTCCCCTCAATCCACTAACTGTGTCCAGCTGTGAGTGAGGCCTTGAGGCCAGGTGGGTCCCCAAGACCACCCCTGCCTTGTGGGCTTGGGGGTAGAGAGTGCAACCAATCCATGGATTGTGTCAGTCTTGGTTTATTTGACCCCCAGAGATATTGTTGCCTGGGGTAAGCACTCAGAGGAGGGGAAGTTGTGCCACAGTGGCGCTCCACGCTCACTGCTCCTTAGCTATCCACTGTCCACTGGATATCAGGATGGTATTGTCAGACTTTCAGGGTCCTTGAGGCATGGGCGTAGCTGGCTCAAGGTCCTCAAACCAGTTTCCGAAGGCAGAAGACCATGCAGTAGTTATAGGAAGTCAGGGACGCAGTCCATATGGTTGGCACATAAGGCAGCTCTCCGACGAGGTTTCCACTTGTGCCATGCAACCCAGGGCACCTCCCAAGTCCAGAGGGATTCAATCTTAGACCTGATCAGGCTCCATTGGGGCCTAGGGGTATTTAGGGTTGCACCCAGTTGTTCACACCAGGTCTCCAAAGAAGTAAGGCCAGTGCGTCTATCCAAATGTAAGGCACCCCACAGCTTGGTTACTCGTTGGGGCCGTTGCTACCTGCAGGAGATTCTTTATCAAGGGCCTGTGAACTCTCCTAAGCTGAACGAAACATGCGCCATACCCGGGCTTACCGTCTATGTTGATCCACGCTTCCCTTCATCAAGAATTCCAGTGAGCGATCACTCAAAGCCCCAGCCTGTTAGTCGGGCTCTCAGAAGGGTGAGAAGGACACCAGGCATCATTGCAGGTAACATCAGAGTCCCCGGCACATCAGCAGTAAGAGCAAGGGAAGCCATGGCCCATGCAGGCAGGAGCAGTAGCAGGAGCAGTCTGTGCATTTCTTGATGGGCCGCAGGTCTCTGGTGAGGCTCCCACACTCAGCTCGATCTTTCCTGGTTCACCTCCTTGTCTAAGCCAGCGAGGTCAGCTGGACTTAACCCTCACCTCAGATCTCAATCAGGGGTGGGGAGGAGCAAAGGGGTCACCACCTCAGCAGTAGGCGGCCGCAGCTCCGCATGGAGTCAGGCTCCCTGGTCTTATATTTTTGCAGCCGCCATGTTTATATCGGGACCAGCCGTAGCAATAGTTGAAACCATTTGTCTGGCCAGTGCTCGGTTATCGTCGATCTGGGATCGTTGCCTCACTGGGTCACCACTACCGCATCTGCTGGGTAGGATTCTGTATTTTGCGGCCATCTTGGGTTGTTAGCCATGCCCCCCAGTTGCACTGAGGTCCATAATTGCTAGAAACAGACAACCTTGCTTAACAAGCACATATTTACTAACTAATAAATGAGGGTTCAGGCACTGATCAATTGTACTGAGACCCTGTCTAAAGCCATATTGAGACATTGCTAAAATGCCGCTCTCAGTTACCCAATTCTCTAGATGGCCCAATAGTACCCTGCTCAATACCTTAGCGGTGGAGCTTATTAAGCATATTGGGTGGTAACATTGTGGGTCACACCCGCCACCCTTTTTTAAAATCATAGAATTGTTGCTTTAGGCCAGGATTTCTGAGGACAAATAGTAATCGCACTTTGTAGAACTTTCAATAAAATTGGGGCTCAAAGTGCCAAATTACTTTTAAATAGATCGACTGGAACACCATCAGGTCCCGGTGCTATGTAGCAGGGGCACCTTTCAACAGCAGACGCGACGTCCTTAAGCGAGATTTTTAGCCCCTTATTTCTACCGGTCACACTAGGGGTAGAATGAACACTGGTGTCTAAGTTTTGGGAATTATAGACGGTAGAGAGTTGCTTCACCCAAGATGTACAGTTATGATTACATCTATTTTAGTAGAGGGGTTATTAATTAAAAATGGGTTATTCACTATCTCCCAGAAATTAGTTGCGTCATTCCTGGCATAGACAACGGTTAGTTGCTCCCTGGCATCCCTTCTGGCCTTCTCTTTTCTTGTCTCTATGATTTCTTTTTAGTGCTTTCTCATTACTGTAATCATTACCATGTCCCTGAGAGGACTCTTAAGTGCTGACAACAAACTGCTATGTGCTTTGGAGCATGCGTTATTAAACCACTTCTTGCAGCTGGAGGCACGGTGCTGCCGGGGTACTGTTGATAGCTCCATTGCCTTCATGAAGATATCAAAGAAGGCCCCCATTACGCTTGTTGGATCCAGATCAGGACTCAAGCATAACTCAAAATGCTCTCTGTGAGTCCCTAGCAGGAGTGCTACAAATGCCTCAGGGTTGACATTGCTCCATTTATGTCAGATCCCTTTATTCCTAGAATATACAATTGGAGTGGCCATCTTGCTTTCAATCACTGGGAGCAGCTCTAGATTAAGGCTTATTTCCAGTGGATAATGTTCCCTGATAGAACACTCAATAACAGAGAATTTACACACTTTCCCGGACCATGGTTTAGCTATTACAATGAAATCAATCAAAGAACTATTTCATCTGCCTGTAAAGGTTACCTGCTTAAAAATCTCATGGGGTGGTGCAGATCTACAGCAAGAAGAGACCAGGCGTAATCGGCATCTTTTTCAGACTATTGCCACAGGGAACATGGTCAAAGTAAGAAAAGTTGCAATATTCCTCATCCCCCACTCCGCAGACCTTATCAGTTGAGACAGGACATAATGTATGGTTAGAGTCCCCCCATATTATTATAAAATCTGTGGTCAGCCCTGCGAGCATCTTGCCCAGAGCAGTCATGTGTGTATCGATAACAGACGCATTGTTTTTATCAAAATTGTTGGGATAAAAATTAATCAGGACTATAGATGGTATCCCTGTGATCGACATGTAGATCATTTGACAAAAAGCTGAATCTACAAAGACCTTCCCAGTCTAAACCGGCAGGTTGGTCCTCACTAAGGTTAGGCCACCACTATCCCATCCTGATAATGATGGCATTGCTGGGGTGAATATAGAATAAAATCCATTAATATGTGTGTTCATAAGGGACCATGTCCATATATTGCTTGGACACCAGCTGAACCAGCTGAACCCAATGACTGTCAGTCAAATTACCACTAATTCCTGCGATGTTCCAAGAAAATACACTGTCATCGAATGTGGGGGGCTATATTCCACTGTGCCTGGGCACACCTGATCCTGATTACAGAGTTGCAAGAATCTTCCAGGACCTACAGATGCCAAGGCTGGATCCTGCAGATGCCTACCCTCCTCACTGAGCACCCTATGAGGCGAATGGTCAGTAACACTAGTCGCCTGCACAGGCACGTCCTGGGGAAAGGAATGGACATCAGGACTGTCATTAAGCGTTTAACTCCCATATTGCTCTGAAGGTCTTGCCTGTGTGCCTAGAAATTTTGGGTAGCTCAACTAGACCACCCACCACCATATACGCTCCGATGCTTGCTGGGGAGGGATGGTTGGAGGGGTAGTCAATCAACCCCATCATGGCTGCAAAACGGTTCTGTGTGGGAACTGTATATGACCAGCTGACATCGGGCATGAAGTTTGGCCAGCAGGAACAATTCATGGTACTCGATTTGTAGACATAACCCAATGGGACCTGACAGACCCTAGTACATGGCCATACAAACCAAAAGACCTATGCAACACAAATTTCACCAAATTTGGGTCACATTAATTGATTACAATACAGTCACCAGATACTGAACCCTGTGAATCTGAACACTACTAAATATGTCCTTGTGATATGGTGACAATCATAGACAACGTGATATTTTATAGGTCATTGTTATTGACCTCAATATAGTGTTGTACAAAAAGATTAACACTGGTCTCCATACGGCCCATCTCCATCCAGGCCTGGTGAGGGTATCCTCTAGAATCATTGTTATCACTGTCAATGTGCCTTAATATATCTTTACTTTCTCCTAAAACTGATTGTGCTACCCCTACAGAAAAAACATTCAGCCGACCCCCTGGAATAAGAAAATGTGCGCTCCCATCTCATTATTGCCATTTTTTGTAAAAAATAACAGAGAAAACTGAATAACCAACTTACAAGTTTTATCAACTCTAGTGACTAACTCCACCCAACTCAATCGGGCTTTAGGACTTCTTACTCCATGAAGTCAGCCACTCCTTCTCACCACCGAAACTTTGAGATGGTGTGAGGATGAAGGGCAAACAGCCGCTTTGGAATAACTCGACTTAAGCACAGCTTTCGACACCGTATTGCACAACATACTACTTCAGAGGCTAGGGCGGTGTGGGGTCAGTGGTACAGCACTATGCTGATCTCCTTTCTTGAAACCCGGAGTTTTCAAGCTCCCTAAACACTGCACATGTCAGAAAGCATCTATCTAATGCAAGGGGTTCCACAGGGCTCAATACTGAGCCTAACCCTATTCATCCTATACATTGAAGCCCGGGCAAGGGGAGACAAAGCCGGACCCAGTAGGGGCCCAAGCCAAACGCTGGCCGGAGGCGGGAAGCCCCTCTCCCAAACCATTGAATAGCCCACTCGAAAGGGTGGACCAGGATTGGTTGCCCCAGGGCAAGCGCGAACCCCCCCACTCCAGGTTCGAGCGGGCGAGGCAAGGGGGGGATAAATAACGGGTTAACAGGCCCAGATAGGCACATACCCCCCTCCTCACAGTGAGAGAAGACAGAATCGTGTTGGGGAAGCAGCGGCCTACCAGGAGCCGGAGGCCCGGAAGACTGCCTCCTGAAAGTCTGCCTCGACTGTCGCTGCCTGGAGCCGGGCCGGAGCTGGGAAAACTACATCCGACACCGAGCTGGGCCTGATCTTCCACCGTTTCCGTCCCTGCAACCCAGCCACCCGACCCAGGGAGGGGGAGGGACAACTCGCCTCCTGGAAGGGGTCTGACCCTAGCAGAAATTGTGGAAAAACTCAATGTTCAAATTGTGTCATTTGCTGGTGATACACAGCTCATAGACTCCTTACCACACATGTGGAAGCTGCTTCTGACCAATTTTCCCCATGCCTAGAAGAACTAGCCTCCTGGATGACTAATAACTGCCTTAAGCTTAATGGCAACAAAACGGAGGTAATGATAGCAGGCTAAACACCTTCTATTTGGACATCAGCTTGGTGGCCTGAGGTCCTGGGCCACCCCACCCTGAAAGCTAAAACCAAAAACCTGAGTGTATGGTTTGACCCCAAACTCTCGTTTGAGAGTCAAATAAGGAGCGTAGACTGTAAGTGCATCGGTACTCTCAAGGTCCTGAGGAAACTCCTGGACCTACTACCAATAACGGCCAGGAGAACTGTTGTACATGCCCTAGTAACATCTCAAAAAGACTATTTCAACGTCCTTTAACTTGGGGCCACCAAAGGGAGTTTAACTATACTCCAACACATTCAAATTGCAGCTGCCCGCTTGGTAATAAATCTTCCCAGAAAAACATCCACCTAAAAAGTTTTGACTACTCTACACTAGCTACCAGTAGAGAAGAGGATTATTTATAAGGCCATGTGCTACTTCCACAGAACCTAAGATCCCCAAGGTCTAATCTTGTAAGGGTGCCACGAGTGCAGAGGGCTGGGATGGGAGCCCAGTCCTTCAACTATCTAGCGGCCAAAACTTGGAACTCTTTACCGCCAAATCTGAGAGCAGAACCTATGGAAAGGATTTTCCGCAAAGGACTCACAACCTGGTTTTTCAGTACTCCAGCAAGGACTGCTTAGTTCTGCTTTCTCTGATTGTCTTGGTCATTCTCGGTTCCGGGTTTCTCCTCGCCCCTTCTTCCTGTCCAATTGGGGTCATAATTTCAGCACGGGTTAACACCGGTGGGTGTAACCATGTGCTTTATAACTGGAATAAATAAATAAATTGTCAACTGTGACCTCAAATACAACTCCAATGCCCATTACACTCAACTTTGGCTTTGCATCAGCAACAAAACACACCAATATCAAGATTTAATAAAATGAGAACTCAGAAACATAATGCATATTCCTCAATTCTCAATGTTCCATCAAGCCACAAATCAACTCAACTCAATTCCTCCTTTTCCCATTAAAGAGAAGTCAATCACACGACCCCCACCAACAACTCTTCACTCTACATTAAGGCCAAAGGGATCGCCTTCATATGAAATAATGATGGCTGTATAAACCATCTCATGAGTAAGCACTTCCACCCACTACTACTGCAAAACATTCTTCTATTTGCCCCTCAACCGTATCGACTGGTAGTAGTAGGGAAACACATCAATTCTTGCCTTTTTTTTTAATGGAGTTTTATTTAGCGCTAACTTGACCCAAAAGGTAACAGGAATCAGAGAGCTTTACACGAGCACCAGTTGCGTTACATGAGGACACATTCATCTCTTCTTAGACACGGGGAGATTAAGTGATTTGCCCAGAATCACAGGATGTTGCGTGTCCTTGCCGTGACTGGAATCCGGTTCCCCAATAGGCCAACTCCTCTCCCCAGGAGACTATGCTGACTGTGCTGCAGAAGAAATGCCTCCATTGATTGTTTTTGTGCAGGAAGGCCCTTCCTGCACAAAAACAATCCAGCCTACAACACAGGCACCCTTTCACCATAGTACAAGGGGAAAGGACAGAAATGCGCCGTATTGGATAAATATGGCAAATTCCTGCACTTTCCCTGTGGCTCAGGGAAGCGCAGCGAGGTGACTTGCTGTGCTGCCCTGTGCCACAAAGGTCATAAATCTGGACCTTAGACTCCACCACTCTGAAGATACTTTGCTGAACCGCATGCAGGGCTTTAAGTGGACCGGCAGTTCTAAAAAGCAGTTGTCGAGACGGGTCCCTATCAGGCTCTCCATTTTTGCCATCACCCTCCGGGTGGAAAAAAAATCTTAACTCTGCAGCAGTACCTCTGCCTTTCACTGCCTTTGTGGTAACTTCTAAGAGACTTGTTAAAGCTCTTTCACAGTCTCATCATTTCAGAACTGAAGGATTGTCATATTATATTCAGCGAGGTCATAGTTGTTGCTTATGCAACCTAAAACCATTGACAGTGCCAATAGTTTTGGCTTGCTGTAGGTGTAATGTTACTTGCTATTATATAGCTAGATGCAATGACAGAAGCTGCAAAATTCCATGCGTGGGGGCACACTGTGCTAAGCTCAGATTTTTAGAATAGGTGTTTTAAGCCACGCCCTTAATTACATTGGTCCCACCCATTGGAGAGCCTACCCCAAGATTTTTCAGCCCACTTAAAGCCCCGACCCCATGATTTAAGGTGCATACAACGATTCCCTCCTGAGCACTCATACATCCATCCCTGGGAAAGTCCAAAATGCATAAGCTACAAAGTAAAGCACTATTCCCCTGGATCTCATCCAGGTCCATTACCACAAAATTGACTGCATTTTTGAATGAGGAGGTCAATTTGCAGCGCAGGCACTACGTGAAGTAATCACCTTCCTTTGCAGCAGCTGCACTGAGAACATCCACCTCTCCTCGAGATTACACTCAACCCGCTGTTGATCCTCAGTTCTATAGAAGTAATTCAGATTTAAACACTATTCTAAACAAGTGTCGATATTTGTTAATTTATTCAGACATTCATTGATCGGAGCAGGCCCGGCTCCAGGAATTTTTATTTGGGTGAGCCAAGGGTGCATTTGGGTGGGCCACTGCGTGCCCGATCTGTCGCTTACATGTCTAGCCAGGCCTGCTTCTGGGCTGTCTTTTATCTCTTCTTAGTCTTACAAGGCCCAGTAAAATGAACTATTTTCCAAATCTCTTTCTAAATGTTATCTCTCTCAAAAAGTGTTTTATTCCATGTAATGTCCCTTTGATGGGAAGAGGAGGTGTTCTGAGGTGGGAGTATCAAGCAAGTGACACTCCTCTGTGCCAGCCTTCAGGGAGAATCCCTCTTCATTACTACCTCCACCTGACCCCTGACTAAGCCTGGGCAAAGCACTACGCTACGCTCGCGTAGTTTGCGAAGTTCGCGCTACTTCGCACTACGCGAATTGCACGTAGCACAGTGCGAACACGCGTAGCGTAGTGTTGCGTAGTGCTGCGGTCATTTATTGCTTGCTCGCGGTCCTCAATGTCAAGTTGGCGACCGCGAGCAAGCAAAATGACATCCCGGCGAGACTTTTTCCTTGTTCGCGATCAACATCAAGTTGGCGATCGCGAGCATGGAAAATAAACCTCCCGGTGAGATTCCCAACGCGAGGAGGTCAGGTTTCTCATTGCGAGTGGTCGCGTATGCTCGCGGCCGCTCGCGATGAGAAACTACCAGTTCGCGTTAAGAAAGCTGCCGCTCGAGTAAAAATCTACTCGAGCAGCAGAAAACTACAGCTCGCACTGTGCAAGATGCCATTTTCAATGACTGCACAGTGCCGGTTGCTTGTCCGCACTGTGCAATCATTGAAAACGACATCTGGCACAGTGCGAACAAGGTACTACGCAGTTCGCGAAGTGCTATGCGTAGCTCGCGTAGTGCGAACTGCACTTTGCATAGCTTCGCGAAGTGCTACTTCGCGAACTACGCCCAGGGTTACCCCTGACTCTGCAACGCACTCCCTTACAGGCTTGATTATCCACTTTTCTACCACCCCTTTCCAGTGCATATTATCTCACAGCTGACCTTGGTCCCCAGCCCCATCCGCTTCCACTTTCATTATTCCCAGTAAAAAACATTAGTAAAATCACCTCCAAACTTGAATTATTGAATATAGGAGTAAATATAATTACCACGCACTTTAAAGTATGTCCCACAGCTGCCCTAATGACCCGACTGCTAATTAAATAAACATTGCAATGCAATAGGTCTCGCATTTGCAAGAGTTTAAGCTATTGGCATTGAAAATGACAATGCCTTTTATTTATGCTTTAAAAACAAACACATAAAAATAGGCATTGTCATTTACAAATGCTAATAGCTCAAACTCTCGCAAATGCAAGACCTATTGCATTGCAAATCCTTGTTTTAAATCTCGTGCCTCTTCTGGCCATGGCGCTCCCTCGTCCTGCGGGTCTTCAAATTCTTCACTCACAACCCTCGTTCACCGAGAGAGCACTTTTGTAATGGGGACACGTGTGTATGGTAATTTATTTATATAACACTTGCTATTTCTGATGAGGTATCGTGAATACGCTGTTTCGGCTCTGAATGTACAGTGTCTATTGTGCTTTTTATTAAAGGGCTCTGACATCAATTCGGACTACATGCGCACTATATAAAAGAAAATAAGCATTTCTGCAGTGTGAACCCTCTGGCTGTCCTTCAGACAGACCCTGTCCGCCACCCGTTCCCAGCAAGCACTTAAAGACACGCCCGCTGTGCGGGCTTCCAGCACATAGGCCATGCAATGAATGAACATTACTGCCCCTAACGTATATCTTCCCCGCATGTCCACATCAGTGTTCCGACCTGCCATTGGTTGTGAAGGGTTTTTTGGGTGTGAAGTGGTAGGTGCAGCAAGCCAATGAAAAGCACCGAGTAGATAGACTTTTGGACTGAAAGTACCTGTGTAAAAAAACACAAATCGATGTTTTGAATACGTTATCAATTGCATGACTTTGTAAAAATTATTGGTTTTTATGTATATTTTTGTATGTTTGTTTGTACCTGTGGGGGACAGGGGTGCAGTAAATCTTGTGTCTATTTTAAATTAAAATGCCCCTTTTGAAGGATGTTGGTTTGAATGGGGAGTGCTGTCTAGAAGGATTAAGGCGAGCACCACAACATTGTTTCACATTGTAACTCATTCTCAAGGGGATGACCATACAGGACTAGGTCATCTGTGGGTACATATCACCCCGAATTCACAGCGCCCATTTCAAACTCAGAGGGGTGAAAGGCAAAGCTGGTCCAGTAAAAATGCCCGTCTAAGCTGAATGGTGCACACAGCAGCAACAGGCGCGTTGACACGATGGGCTATACTGCCTCGCTTTGTATCCTATTAAGTCCACCGCATTGTATGGTTTCACACAAGCCTCGACTTTCTTTTAATATTCAAATCTTCCCTCTTTGAACCCCATTTACGTCGTAAAACGGCCTCTTCCTGTTGATTATTCAGGACGTAGGAAGAAGGACGAGCGTGCAGAGTCAAATAAAAGGTGTAGGAATCACACGTCATCCATACTGGTGGGCAGTATATTTTAAGAGGGTTTGGTCTGGAGAAGTACAAACTCGGGATTTAAAGAGTACTCCAGTGGTTGGGGTTTGGCTTTACTGATAAAAATGTATAACTGCCCAAACTAAGGGGCATATTATCAAGCCAGGCGATAAAATTATCGTCGCTTTAGCGGCAGAAAACTGCCGCTAAAACGGCGATAATGGGCTTGATAATATGCTCTATGGAATTCCAATTGAAGCCCATTTTAGACGTCCTTCACATTTAACATGGGCTTCAATTGGAATTCCATAGAGCATATTATCAAGCCCATTATCGCCGTTTTAGCTGCAGTTTTCTGCCGCTAAAGCGGCGATAATTTTATCGCCTGGCTTGATAATATGCCCCAATCTTTTTTTAGCAACATTAGAATAATTAAAGACTGGGGAAGTTCTAACTATGTAACAACACAAAAAAGCAAAGTTTGCATACAGCTCTTTGATGACAATTAAAATGTCACTGTCCTATTTTAGGATTGTAACTTCTGAACTGCAAGTAACTCAGGGATCTCTGTGACAAAGGCAGTAACCCACTGAGCTATCCCCATAAAATTCAGTTTATCTGCATTTAAAAACCACCAACAGCAGGATCATAAATCCCCAGAGTTATTGGTAATTTTTTTTATTATCATTGTGCATCGTTGGCAGTTTGACTGTGAGGGCCAAGGCTCATGTTTGGGGGGGCCAGGCTCTTGTTTGGGGGGGCATGGCCCACCCGCTAGAACCAGGCCTGGATTGGAGTGTGGCTGCACAAGTTATCCTATTAACATCAGGATGGAACCAAATAAACCAAAGTCTTTTGAGCCTGCACGGGAGAAGGATGTTCGCGACTCCAATATTGTTGAACGGGTGCCATGCGCCTGGCGCTAGCAAGAATAATCCAAATGACCCCTCTGGGACCTCGAGCCAATGACTCCATAGTAAAATAGAATCAACTTGTGTGCAGTGAACCCTTCAAACCTGTCGGCCTAAGTGCCACTGCGCCTGCTGCTCTAATAAAAGCTTCTCTCCTGGATGTCAGTCGCATGTCAACTTGTGTCTTTTATATATAGCTCCGCGCTAACCCTATTAGCCTTCTAGGAGCACCAGTATGAAAATGATATTAGTGCCCTCGCAGACCGGCCCTCTTCTGCCTGTTCCACGCTGGGTTCCTTACTAGGTATCTCAGAAGTTTGTGCCAAACCCAATCAGAGTGAAGCCATCAATGGAACACATTTCAGCACTTCCGATCAGCATACCACAGGGACTTCCCTGGCTTTGGTGTCTGTGCCAGCTCATAGCGTCGGCCAGCAGACTCTCGTTAAGGGACAGCTTGTTATTGTGGCCTGTTTGTTATCGAGCGTAGTTACGTAAAGAACAAACAAGTCAGCAAGGAGCCCGCCCTGCAGAGAGCGGGGCACGTGGAGGTGTGTCCTCGGCTCGTACCTGCAGAAGATGATCGTCTTTACAGATCATCTGGAATGAGTTCGCAATTTGAAATTAAATTAAATCAAATATGTATTCATAATATGTCTAATTCACAGATATGCTGGTACTGGAGCTCATTGCATCTAGACAGAAAAACACAGCACGTCAGCCGGATAGTTCGCTCTGGTGAAATAATCTTCGTAGCTGCAGTAAAGTGGCGCTTTGCCTTAGCGGTGCTTTCTGCCCAGGTACCACGGCCGTTTTAAGGGGCTTTGGCGCACTCTGGCACCCCTTTGTGGCGCATTAAGGACGACGCGCCCAGTTGCCTTAATTTAACCGAAGCCCTGAATGTAGAGGTGTTGAAGAGCCAGATTTTGAGGTGTTTCGATTTAGGGGCGTTGCTCCAAGAGCTGTGTTTGGGGTGCGACACCCACCAATAAATCTATTCTTTAGTTAATAGTTGGGGACAGGTGTTTTCCGTCTGGTATGATGAGAAGTCTGTCTGAAATTGTTTTGTTACATGCATACACAGACAAAAACAGACGCAGACTCACAGTGGGGCATAAGTACAAGGTGGTAACGCTGCCCTAGCGGCACTTTTTTGATGGTACTACAGAGATTTTTTTATCCCCATATGTACAAGCTGTCGCTAACCTCAGTTAGCGGCAGTTTTCCGCCGAAAACGTGCATTTTAAAGATCGCCACTTCTGTTAGCGATATTTAACGAAAATGAGATGCAAGGTAGGCGCTCCCGTACAAAAACGGCCGCTAACCCCACTTCACAATATTTATAAGGAATTCCTTGTATGGAGCAGTTTTTTAAGACCAGAAAATAGTTGTTATTAAAAATGGTGCAAAGACTTGGGGCCTCATTTCAGCAGGTTTTGGTACTGGACAGCGCTACAAGGAATGTTGCTGCGCTGGCCTGCGACAAAATTACAGGGCAGGAATGCGCACCATCAATAAGATAGGGTGCATTCCTGGGCCTCATTCATGAAAAGTGTTGCAGCGCTGTGACAAACCAGCGTTGCAACACATTTTACTACGCCCTTCTTGCGACACTATGGATGCGCTGTATTCACTGTACAGCGCTCCATGTCGCAACTAATGACAGATACGTCTGGAATCCTGCCGTATCTGTCAGCGCTAAAGTCACGCATTGCTGAAGTTGTGTCACTAGCATGACGCAACTTCAGCATTACATGGGGCCAGCCTATCCCTGTGGCTCTGCGTCACCCTTACGCCTGCCATGAGGCAGGCATAAGGTACTGACACAGTGCCATCCTACAATTGTCGCAGTGAAATCGGATGGATTACCCTGTGCCACTCCTATGAGGCTTTGTTGCGTGGGAACACACACCCTGCATGTATCATACCTGATGCAGGTATAATGTAGCACAGAGCTTCCCAAGGTCTCGCACATGCCTGCATGCGTCACTTCGCAAATATGGTGCAACGTGGTGCAAGAATCATGCTGCAAGTATGTCAAGAAACTGATGCACTGTCGGGGTGAAACTGTAAGAAGGGGCAAATGAATAAGCCCCCCGTCAATTTCACCTACGTTGGAGCACATTGGCTGCCATGCGCCAACGCAGGCACCCTTGTGCCATGGTGCAAGGGTGACTGTGTTGCGGAGTTGATTGATGTTGTGGCTCCATCACTTCTCAAGACGTCTGCAGGGCATCTGGACTAGTGGAAGGCGTAGTGAACTTGTTGGCCTTCTTGGAGTGGTGTATGCCTGGTCTTTTCTTGAGGGGTGCCAGGGTGTCTGCACAGTTGGAAATCCATCGGTGGAGGTAGCACGCTGCAGTGTTATCGTCTGTAAGCGTTGGTGGAGCAGTGGTGCTGAGGGAGTTGATGAGAAGTTCTTCGGTGGCCTTGATCCAGCTGCAAGGGCGGCGGCGATGATGGCGGTGGTGTACGGTGAGTATGATGAAGACGTAATGTATACAATGATAGTCGATCCAGGAGAGTCCGGTGGTGTGGCTGTAGTTGAAGTTCCCGCTGGCAGAGGAGACATGCTCGAGCGTGTGTCCTGCTATGTGGGTTGGTGTGGTGACTAGCTGCTTGAGTCTGATGCACTGGTGTGCTGATGTTGCAGAATGTGCATTCGTAGTTTTGACAGGCACAGGGTTCAAGAGAATTCCACAGTGTTACTAGATGGCAGGCAATGTGGCGTCCAGGGTTGATGGCGAGGAGAGTGCTGGGGTCGTAGCTGTGGAGTGTCCGAGAGGAGGGGTCCTTGGTGCTGGCCGTGGTCCAGGGGCAGACGGATGCAGATGGGCTTGCCGATGGCTTGCCTTTGGCAAGGGAGACGTCCATTACAATGCATGCCATTACAGCGCATTGTAAGGTTAGTAATTGAGAATTTTAAGTTTTATGGGGGGTAAGGGTTTTGGGGTGCCAGGGTTAATTTTAGGGTTTAGGGTGGGTTTGGGCTTTGGGGGGCAAAGGTGAATTTTAGGGTTCATGGTGTGTTTTGGGGAGCAAAGGTGAATTTTAGGGCTTAGGGTGTGTTTTGGGTGGCAAAAGTGAATTTTAAGGTTCAGGGTGTGTTTGGGTTTTGGGGTGCAAGGGTTAGTCTTTGGGTTGCACTCACTGGAGTGGGAAAAGTAAATTTTACCCCACCCTTATCCAGCACTTTCCCTACTGTTTTAATGGAATGCGATGTAATGGTTTGTGTTGTAACATCATATATTCCTTTGGCACACCAGTGGTACGCACGCTTCGCATGGGCACACAGCAGCCTCCATTGAGAAGTGCTTCTGGAGGGACTGGACAGCTGGGAGGCTGGAAATGCAGGAAAGGACACTGGAGGGGATGGGGATGCGGGGGGGTGTGAGCAGGGGTTGTAAATGTTTTTTCTAATGAATTCTTACCTCAAGGCCGGGTCCCGTGTCTTCTGTGCTCTTGCTCTTCTGAGTCTGCTTCCAGAAACAGGAAGCAGGCAGCCAGGCTCCCTATGCCAATCACAACACTACAATGCAGCTCTGTGATTCTTCTTGAACGCCGTGACATGGCGTTCAGCCAGGGGCTGGAGGGGTGGGCATGTTCTCCATGCAGGCTGTAATGCAGCCTGCATTGCGAACAGGGAAGTGCGCATGACTGCTTTGGGCAGCCTGAGAGGGCCGACCAAACAGTCCTTGCACACTTGAGTGGGCATACCACTCCGCCCCTGCCCTGCTCCGTGAGTGGAAAATCCCTACCCACCCTGCCGCCCGCAAAGGATACATAGCATGTGTGCATCAGAAAGAAATCATCATGTTATTATTTTGCCACTACTTGCACTGCTTGAAAGCAATGGAGCGATGCCGCCACTGGGGGTGCGTCATCCACAGGTGCTAGGCTTGGGCCTCCTCCACTACGTGTCCCACCTTCTCCTTTCCTGGACATTGACACTGTGGTGCAATCTGCTGCACTCTCGACAAATCTGTGACTCAGCCTACAGCCAGGTGGGATTTCACAAGCCTGGGTACAGCATTCGCCGCCAAGTCCTCTGGGGAACCTCCTGAAGTAGGGGATACAACAGGGCCCCCTTCCCTGTAAAGTTGCAGTGCTCCTGCCACACAAGTTTGGCGCAGCTCAGGGGCCTCACCATCCACAGCGTCCGGCCAGTGCAACATAATCCGGCCTGTGATGTACAGAGGCGCCGCCCACCATTGGTAATCTCCTCCATGCACCCTGGTGTAGTGGTGGATCGTAGAATGCGATACAGACCTCCCTATGTTGATGTGCAGGAGCGCCTCTAATATTCACACCCAAAGGGCGCAAGGCGGTCTGCCCACACAAGTCAGCAACGTGTCTCCATGCGACCCGCTAGACTTCACCACCAGGTAAGGATGATCGTCGCGCCTCAATGTCAACCGCCACAGCCCAGCGTCTCCACAGCACCTCTGCATCCCACTCCGGGGTCCAGACGCAAGCCCAGCAATGCCTCCAGGCCCCAGACGCAGGCCCAGTGAGGCCTCCGGGCGCCCCGGGGACTGTCCGCGCTTTCAAGGTTTTGGATGCCATGGTGTTGCAAGGAGTGTGCAATGAAAAGTGATGCATCACTGGTTTTTCACCGTGATGCGCCTCTTTTCATAGTTGTAGCCCTGAATTTCCTCTTCCCATGAGACACTGGCTGCTCATCCTGGCTGTTGGGGGGCTTGAGGGGGTTGTTGATCTGTGCTGCACTTGGCCCTGGCTGCTCCATTCTGCATTCTACTGTTTTTCCCCCCTATGTTTCATTGGAGGTGGACTGATAGACTATTTTGACCTATAGAGGAAAAGAAAACTCACGTTGGGATGACAAAAGTGCATTTTTGTGCCACTACTGGGCCTTTTGTTAGTTTTCACCCGGTAATGCCTGAATTCCTATCACCTTCATGCTAGTGTTACCGGCAGTTTTCACTGCGGCTTCCTGAAACTATCGCCATGTAGCAACGTCTTGTAAATACGTTGTTAACGGCGATAGTTTTCAGCGGTACGCGGATGTAGGAAAACTGCTGCTAACTAGGGTTAGCAGTAGTTAACACCAGTCCTTGTACATATTGCCTACTGTCTCTTGTCTGTGTTTTAAATGTCTTGAAACATGTTGGCTTTTTTACAAAATATTGGTGGATCTGTACAAGGAAGTGCTGGAGAGAGGTGTTAGTAGATACAAGAATGTGGTACAGCCTGGCCTTTCCCCCCGTGATGGGGCTAAGTTTAGCAACTTAGTGCCAACGCAGGCCCCCTTGCACTGAGTGCAGGGGAGGATTGTCTATGTGTAGGACGGTGTCCCTCCTGCACATAAACAATATTAAAATGCCATTTTATCACTGTCATGTGTGCTGTTTCATGCAGCACACATTAAAGTCATAAAATTGCATTTTTTTAAGGATTGTTTATGTACAGGAAGAGACACCTTCCTGGCCATAAACAATCCATGGCATTTTGTTTTTTCCAGCACACATGGAAAAAGCAAAAACTAGGAGAAATAATGCATGTCTCCATGTTTCGCCAACTTAAGACCAGGTTATACCTGGTTTTAATTTTGGCGCTGCTTCCTATATACGCGACCCGTGTACATAGGGGGCAGCGTCAAAATGAATGGGTGTTGCCCACTGCCCACCCCTTTCCCGCTAACCATAGCGTGAAAGGGGGCCTATTTACAAGACAGCGTTAAGCCACATTAAGTGGCTTTACACGGCCTTGTAAATAAGCGGAACCCCTATCGCCACAACGTCGATATAAGTGAAGTTGTGGTGGCAATAGGGGCTTGTACATATGCCCCATTGTGTTTTAAGTACCCCCTTCCAAACTGCACTCCACGCCTTTTTTATCGCCTCCTTAGCTCCTCCACTACACTACTTCCCTTATAACGTCCTGTACCATGCTATGTCAGCATGGTTGTCGGAATACCTGCGCTCACACCACCTAATCTTACTGACCAAGCTATGTCCCTGTTTTGAATGGCTGCTCACTGTCAAAAGTACAGAAATGAATACGCCTGGATATCCTTCTACGGGTGATATAAACTTCCGATGCTCACTCTTCTATGTACACTATCTAAAGCTGTGATCGCTGGATTGTCTGCAATAAGTTCTCACTATCCCATGTGTAGGATTTCCCAGACCTGTTTGCTGTCCAATTTATCACAATATATAGGCTGCAAAGGTAAATTTTGCTTCCTTTCGCTAATGGTTTTCCCCTAGCAGCGGGTCTACAGAAATATTCTGATCTTAAATAGCGTTTAAGTTATTCCTTGTGGCTTTTTGTGACCTGGGTCATCTTCATTCATAAAGGTAACACATGAGTTAAGGATTGTGCTGCCAAGCACTTCTGTTTCCCTTTTTGTGGTCTTACTGTAGAGAGTTTTAGCTGTCTGTCACAGGCATCATTGTAAAAAATCTGTAACACGCACTTTCAATGGCAATTAGGTCTGCCCCTGGCCCATGTTTGAAAACGTTCTTGTCTATTTCAATTGTATGCACCGGTTTCAATGGCTTTTCTCCATATTCTTGTGCTTCTCACCCCCTGAATCATTTAGGCTGGTTGAGTATGCCCCTACATTGCTGTTGTTAGGGAACTATTTTTCTTTTTCCATTTTTCTGTGCCATTTGAGCTATATCACTCGAATGGAGAATGTCATGCACCTTCTGCTCCTTCCGATCTCTCTCTATCTCACTTTCTCTTCCTTGTCTCCCTCTGTCCATCTCAGCCTCAACAGTCATCCTCCAATCCAAGCACTCAACTGCATCCATATTGCCCTCCGCCCCACCCTCTTCTCCCCATACTAAGCACTCTTTTATCTCAGTGTTTCTCTATAACTCCATCGCTCTCTATCCGTCTCCTATTCTGCCTCTCTCTGCATATTATCCACACACGCCAATCACAATACTATGTTGATTAGTCATACCTAAGCTTTTTGTCAGTACATAATCCTCAGGATCGGTTTCCTGCCTAGAAGGGTCCACCTCTCGATAATCCCATGCCAGATTGCTGTTAGAGCACTGGTCAACAGGATGATCAAGCAAGAGAAGGTAAGGAAGGAAACAGCAGGGAGGGAGATCTGGAACAACACCTGGGAATCATAAATATAATGAATACTGGTATTCGCAAAACATGATATTTGTATACACAATACCACACACTCTATATTTCTACTACCTGTTAAAAAACATAAAACAATTCGTCTGAAGTATGTCTAAGACTCCTGAGGGTCCTGTGTAGATCCACCAACAAGCTGATATGGCTACTGCTAGTGAACAGAGAAATGTACATTCAATAACAACAATTCAACATACTGCACAGTATTATCCTCCACTATTAATACACCATATGATTTACGTATATCTTGCCCCAACGTACCATAATCTGACTCCACTATGCATCACAGGGAATGAGCGTAAATCATTACCACACTCATCACAACCCCTGTTAAAGAGAGCCAAAAGAAATAGGAACACAAATGAATATATGAAGTCTCTAGACACCGGAAATACAGCTTTCCAGTAACACCAATAGACTCCAAGATAGATCAGGGTTTCCAAAGAAAATGAGTCCCAGCAAAACAACATGAAATACACCCCACAGCGTTTGATAGGATAGCAATGTGCTATGGACCCAATCACTGTCAAAACTGCAGCGAAATACCTTCCACCGCAAGCGCCACTGGATGTAGCTCCCCACGGTGGAACCAAACTGTCGAAATGCTGCGGGTAAACGAAACAGGAAAAGTGCCTCTTCCACTGCAAGAACAGAATGCTCGGCAACGGTAGATAGGCAGAATCCCTCGAACAAGGGACAAAGAGTTCCAGCAAAAACAGGCAGTGCAGAGCACCCTTACTGGACCTGCAGGGCTCCCAAACACCAACACAAATTGTGTTCACCAGAATATGTGACAATGCAGCCCGGTCCGTCTTCACTGATATAGACGTTTCCGACGCTGCGTGTCGGCTTGGCAAGGAATCATGGGGATTGTAGTTCAATACAATCACTTCTGGGTATGCTGCGGAGCAGTTCCTCCGCAACCCAGAACAATGTAGATTCTCGTTACCGAGTGCTCAATATGGGATGATCCTGACAGTACATCCCTCCCCTAAAGAGAGCACGCAAGGGGTCCGGGTTTCAACGGATAATTTTTGTGAAAGGAGGCCACCAACCTGGGTGCATGAACACCCTTGGCAGGCTCCCAAGAGTCCTCCTCAGGCCCATACCTCTTACAAGACAACAGATACCATAGTTTGTTCCCCCTTAGTCTAGCATCGGTGATGCACCGTACCTCATGCTCCGTGTCACCATCTTCAATTACAGGTGGAGTCAAGGTTCTCGTAGTCGAGAAGAATGGTTTTAACAGCCAAATATGAAAAACTAGATGGATCCGGAGATGATTAGGTAAAGCCAATTTCACACCCACTGGACTGATACATTTGCTGATCTTTTAAGGACCTATATACCTAGGATTAAACACACTGAAATCAAATGCTCTTGGTGGACAACCAAACTGAGTCTCCCTTCTTATATATAGGCCCTGGTCATCTATTTTTATCTGATGTGGTCTTGTACTTGGCCTTTGCCTTGTTAATATGTTTTTGTGTAGCAGCCAAGTTTTCCTGGATATGTGCTACCTGTTTTGCTACTTCGGGTACCTTGGTGAGTTTGTTAGGGATGAGGAAAGGTAAAAACCTCGGATGATAGCCATATGTACTGCAATAGGGGGAAATTTGTGTAGAACTGTGAATGGCACTATTGTAAGTGGTTTTGGCTAATCAGATATAATCTACCAATGCTTCACTGCTGTTGTCGACATAGCAGCGCAGATACTGCTTAAGCGTTTGATTTAGGCGTTCAGTCTCTCTGTCAGTTTGGGGGTGAAAGCTAGTCGACAGAGAGGGCATGATGTGTAAGGAGGAACACCACACCTTCCAAAATCGGGCAGTAAACTAAGCATCACGGTCAGATACTATGACTCTGTGTAATCCGTGGAGCCTAACAATGTTTATCATGAGCAATTGAGCCAGCTGGCCTGCTGTGGGTATTTGTTTGCAGGCTACAAAATGTCCCATCTTAGTTAAATAGTCTATGACAACTAAAATCACACTGCAACCTTGGCCTTTTGGAAGTCCTACAATCAAATCCAGCGAGATACTTTCCCAAGGAGTGTATGGTGTGGGAAGGGGTTGTAACATACCCTGTGATTTTTGATGATCAGTCTTATTTTTTGCGCAGGTGTCACACGATTTTATCCATTGTGTGATGTCAACTCTAACGGATGGCCACCAGAATTGTCTCATGATTCTGTCCAGAGTTTTGCCACTCCCTGGTGACCCGCACTAGGGTGTTCATGACACCAATGAAAAACCTTCTTACATAGTACATCTGTTGGTATTAATATACGGTTTCCTTTCATTGGTAATCCTTTCTTTAACTTCCATTCCGCATGTCTTTTTAACCAAGTTCTCCAGGTAAAGGTATTCACTCTTCTGATCACCTCCTTGAGGAATACATCCGGTTGTATAACGCATAGCACTTTTGTAGGTTCAATGATAGAACACTCTTGGATCTCTTGTGGTTCCTTAACAGTAGACTGTCTAGATAAAGCATCCACTTTTCTGTTTTCACTGCAAGGGCTGTAAGTTATGATAAAGTGATATTCGGCAAAGAAGAGCATCCATCGTGGTTGCTTGGGGGGTTAGATGTCTGGTGGCAGCTGTCATGAACTGCAAGTTTCGATGATCCGTGAAGACTGTCAAGACTTGTTTGGACCCCAGTAAATGGAGTCTCCATTCAAGAAAGGCGTCTCTAATGGCCAAAAGTTCTTTTTTGGAGATTGTGTAATTTCTTTCAGCTTCATTCAGCTTTCTGGACATTTTCCGCTTCCTCATTCCATTCAAATTTCATGGATTTTCTCAACAGGTTGATGATTGGAGCAACTAGATTGGAAAATTGATTTATAAATTGGCAACAGAAGTTTGCAAGGCTGATGAAACATTGTACATCTTAAACATTTTGTGGTGGTGGCCACTCCTTCACTGCCATGATCTTTCGTTGAGCCATTTCTTGCCCTGATGGTGTGAGCATGACTCCAAGGTATTCCACCATCCGTACGTGAAATTCGCATTTGCTTAACATGCAAAACAAGTGATTCTTCTGTAGTTTGGTTAACACAGACTGTACGTGCTGTCCGTGTATGCTCTCGTTCTCGTAATAGATGAGAATATCATCGATATAAACCACCACATAGTGGTCTAGGATTTCTCGTAAAACATAATTAAGGAAATACTGGAATGCTGACGGGGCATTGCGCAGTTCAAAGGGCATCACCAAATACTCAAACAAACCATAGCGAGTCTTGAACACGGTCTTCCATTCATATCCGCTTCTCATACGAACCAAATGGCAGGCTCCCTTGAGATCTAACTTGGTATAAATCGATGCCTTTTTGACTTGTTCAAGCAATACCGGAACTAGTGGCAAAGGAAAACGTTTTTTGGAAAACGTTTTTTCACCGTAATGTTTATTTTATTTATTTATTTATTTATAAAGTTTTATATAGCGCAAACGTGACCCACGAGGGTATCAGAGCTCTTTACAGTATAAGAACATAAATAGTTGAGGTGGTATACACGCATTCAAATGTGTCAATTTGTACAAAAGAAGTATAAAAAACATATGAATAACAAACATAGAGGACCGTGATTCTGCAGGACATTGTACAATAGACAGTTAATGAACATTAGGTGATTGTGCTAGCAAACATACATATTATAACTTCTATCGATTCACAGTTGATATAAAATGTATAGATGACCAGGGGAACCCACAGCCAACTAAGCTTTAGACTACATACAATTATTGAGCAAAAAGGGCTGTGATATAAGTCTTACATACAGTAGACTCGTCCAATCCCTCTGAGATAGGCAATGGTAATAGGATCTTAAAGATGACTTGGTGACATCCTATAATTAAAACTTAGGACATGAATTTCCTCATTAGTAGTCTTTTTACTTCCTTTTTGAATGCAGTAAAGGAAGTGATTCCACGCACTAGTGGATGTAAAGAGTTCCAAATCTTTGGTGCAATCCCTGAGAAAGCTCTACACCCATTTCTCCTCTTATGGAAGGATTGAGGATTCAGAAGGAAAGTGCTCGCACTTTGTAGTTGTTTGCAGCCTCCAGACCTTTCCAGCTTTAGAGCCAAGTAACTGGGTGTATTGTTGTGAATTGCTTTGTGCATCATGCAGGCCACTTTAAGGTGTATTCTTGCCTCGTAAGGCAACCAATTCAGTGCTTTCGAGGTTGGTGAGATGTGACTATTTCTTTTGGTTCCTGTACCAGTCTAGCCGCAGCATTCAGTGCTTCTCTCAGCGGAGCCAACTTGTATTTGGGGAGACCACAGAGGGTGGTGCTTCCGTAGTCTAATCTTGGTAGCACTAGGGCTTGTGCTGCAATTTTTAGATCTGCCTCAGGGAGGAAGGGTTTGAGTTTCCTTAATATACTCATCTTATGATTAACTCCCTTGGTGGCAATAGAGATGTGCGACTGCATATTCAGATGTTTGTCTATGGAGATTCCTAGGGATTTTGCTGAGTCAATGATGAGGGGGACACAGTCAAAGGAGGTTAGGTGTTTTAACCATAGGTCTAGCTTTGGTGTGTGGCTTGGTGGCAAGATGAGAAGGAATTCCATTCTTTTGGTATTCAACATCAAGTGGTTGTTAGTGAGCCAGCTTTGCGTGTTCAGTAGAATAGTGTTGAGGGCAATGAAGTCATCTGGCGAGGTGATTTTCAGATACAGCTGGGTGTCATCCGCATACAGGTGATATAGAATGTTTGCTGATTTCAGTGCGTTTGCCAAAGGCTCCATTAGGAGGTTGGAAAGAATGAGTGACAGGGCAGATCCCTGAGGCACACCAAGTGTGACCATGGAGGGTTGCGAGAATGAATTCTTCATCTTGATTCTTTGAGATCTGTTATTCAGGAAGGAGGAGAACCATTGCACCACTGTGCCCGAGAGGCCCATCCTACGTTCCAATAGGGACAGAAGGTTGCCATGCTTGACCGTATCGAAGGCGGAGGACAGATCAAGAAGTATCAATAGGCATGATTCATTGCGGTCAAGCCTTTTTAGTATATCATCCATAATGTGTGTGAGTGCAGATTCTGTGCTGTGTCCTCGGTGGAAGCCCGATTGGTGACTGTCTAAGAGGTTGTAGTTCTCAATGTGGTTGCATAATTGAATTTGTACACATTTCTCCAATAGTTTCGCCAAAGTGGGGATGTTGGTTATAGGACGGTAGTTGTTTGGATCAGATGGAGAGGCGTCAGCTTTCTTTAGTATAGGTGTTACCTGCCCTATTTTAAGACAGTCCGGAATGAGACCTTGACTCAGGGAGGCGTTTACAATTTTAGCCTATAATGGTAGAATAGATGTTTTTAAAATTTTGAACAGGGCAGGAGGCAGGGGGTCAGAGAAATGATTGGAGGGGTTGATTGCTTGAAGAGTGTTGTTGATAATTTGTTGATAAATTGGCGAGAAGGTGTGCCAAGAGGCATTGTTTTTTGTGACTTTCCTTGGATTATTAAAATGTACTTCGAATAGAGCGCCCAATTTAGGATCTTGGACCATAGATTGCAGGAGGACCATCTTGGATTGGATGTCTAGCTCGATGGTCTTAGTCTTTTCGTGGAAGAAATTGGCTAACACGTCACAGGTAGGTATGGCCAGGTCATTTTATTCCCTAGAGTTAGTTGTATTGTATGATTGATTCTTGACGATTTTAAAGAGTTTTTTTGTCGGTTGATAGCTTGGTTCAGCTGATTTCTGAAAAAGTCTGCCTTTGCCTTAAGAATCTTCCTATTGTAAGAATTCCTTAACCTTCTAAGGTGCTCAAGGTTATCAGTGTTAGGAGACGATTTCCATAGACGCTGTGCAACTATTAGATGTCTAAGCTCCGAGTTCAGGCCATCATTGAACCAAGGCTTGGAAATCTTAGAGGAGACGTTTTTTCCCTGGAGGGGCGCTGTAGAGTCCAGGATTTCGAGTAACCTGGCATTTTAGAAGGTTGTGAGGTCATGTACATCAGTTATGTCAGTCATGAGGGTCAGAGCGGAGTTGCAACGGTTTACCAAGGAGATGGGGTTGATATTTTGTAAGTTCATTTTCCATTGCCTTGATTTTGAGGGTTGGCCCCTTTTATGAGTAGCTTCAATATTGATGGAGAAGAGGATGCAATAATGATCAGTCAATCGCATTGGGTGATGGATTCTAGTAGGATGATGTTTGATTTTGCAATGATGAGGTCCAATGTCTCTCCCTTGTTATGCGTTGGGCTGTAACAGAATTGGGATAGCTCCTGTTCTGACAGAAACTCTTTAAGAGAGCCTACAATATGATCGTTTGCGTTGTTCCAATGGAGGTTGAAGTCACCCAAGAAAATATGAGGAACTAGTGAGTTGGCATTGGATGCCATGATCTCCATAATCTCGTCGATACAAGTCAAGTTATCACCTGGGGGGTGGTAGAATGTGTGTAGTTTGCTGGCGATGCGCTTAGCATCAGAGATATTAATGCATAGATAATCACAGGAGGATAGGCCGATGGAGTCCGCTTGCTTGACTGATATTGAGTTACGATAAATGCAGGCTACCCCTCCTCCTAGTTTCCCGCTTCTATCAAGTCAGATTATGTAATGGGAAGGAGGAACGAGTAAGTCGAGAATGGGTGAGGAGGCGATGTTTAATACCGGTAATCATTACAAGTGCGTAGATCCCCATTAGCCTTTGGGATGAAAAAAAGTGGAGAGGCTGCCGGGGATTTAGATGGACGAATAAACCACAATCCTAAATGTTTGTCAAGATATGCCCTCAGATGCAGGTTTTCGGTCTCAGTTAGGGCATATTACCTACCACTAGGAACCACTGCACCGGGGATCAAATGGATTTGACAATCTATGAGGTGGTAGGATCTCAGCTTGAATGTCATTAAAAACCTCATCAAATCCCTGGTATTGAACTGGTAAGTGGGTATCCTTTGCTGCTGCTGTAGCTATACATAACCCTGATGCCAATGCCATAGCGGGTCCTTCCGTTCTCCTTAGACAATGATCCCGGCAATACAAAGAGTTCAAGTGCACATTGCTATTTACCCAATCGATCTCCGAATTGTGTTTTTGCAATCAAGGTATTCCGAGTATAATGCCATATTGTGGGGCCTGTATTATTTTGAACGTCATTCTCTCTGTATGCGAAGGTCCATACAGTGCCTCCAGATTCTCGATAGTAAACCCTATAGGACCGGTATCAAGTTTTCTCCCATCAACTGTTTGCACAACTTCAGGGGTGTCTGTGGGTACTAATAGCCACATTTCATAGCCATGAAAAGTCCGGTAGCTCCAGAATCTATCATAGCATGTGTGTATTCAATCGCTTTGTACAAGTATGTTAAGATCTATGGACAGATGCTCTTGTGGGGGAGGGCTCTCATTGCGTAATGAAGGCAGATAAGACAACCTCGAAGAAATCCCTTCATTTTTCCTCGAGCTTTTTAGTTTTTTGACGATTTGTCCAGAGCAGCTGTCACACTTCTATTGCAACTGGAGCGACTGGCTGTTGGTTTCGCCGAACAATCCTTGAAGAAATGGCCTTTTTGTCTCCAATGTAAACACCAATATTGTTTGCGTCACCTTTCTTTTTCGTTTGGTGTGAGTGTTGTTTGCACAGTCCCTATCTCCATGGGTTCCAGCGTTGTTGAAGAAGACTGGTCAAATGCCCCGCGACGGTCAAACCTGGTCAGAGGTCTATCTTTTCATCGGGCGTCCCCTTTTCGTTCTCTCATTCTGTGATCCAGACATACACCCAAGGTAATGAGATCCTCACAATTAGTAGGCTATTGATCGATCTGGGCAATATCACCTGTGAGTTCTTCCCGAAGACCCTGATGAAAGAGCGAGGCATGTTTAGCCTCTGGTCATTTCGTTTCTGACACCAGCCTCCTACAGGCATTTAGGTATTCCACAAGGTCCCTGTTTCCCTGTTTCAACTTCAATTATTCCCTGTCTGCGGTGAAGGACTCTGAACACCTATTAATCACCTTTTCGAACTCCACCCTAAAGGCTGCCCAATCATACAATAAAGGGACATCCCTGCTGACTAAGGGAACAGCCCATTGAGCAGCATCCCCTGCTAAATAACATATAAGAAAAGCTACTCTAGCCTGGTTGGTAGGAAAGGATTTTGGTTTACTGGAAAAATGCAGCATAATCTGCGTTAAAAACACCTGCAACTTCTCTGACTCGCCATGATAACTCTCGAGGGTAGTCAAAGGTACGGTAACAGGTATTTCAACTACCACGGATAATTTTGGCAACCCAGACGGACTCCGGACATCAAAGGGGTTCCTTTGCATACGTTCTACTCTAGCTTTTAACTCTGCGGTTTCGTTGCGAGATGCTGCCAATTCAGCCTGAACATCCGTCATTTAAGGTGGCCTTTCCAGCACAACCCGATCAGGAGGATGACAATCGTGGGCAGGATATTCTGTCAGTGCATAATCCTCAGGATTGGTTTGCTGCATAGAAGGGTTCACCTCTCTATACTCCCATGCCAGATTGCTGTTAGAGCACTGGTCAACAGGATGATCAAGCGTGGGAAGGAAAGGAAGGGAACAGCAGGGAGGGAGATCTGGAACGACACCAGGGAATCATAAATATACTGAATACTGGTATTCGCAAAACATGATATTTGTATACCCAATACCACACACTCTATATTTCTACTACCTGTAAAGAAACATAAAACAATTCATCTGAAGTATGTCTAAGATTCCTAAGGGTCCTGTGTAGATCCACCAACAAGCTGATATGGCTACTGCGAGGAAACAGAAAAATGTACATTCAATAACAACAATTCACCATACTGCACAGTATTCTCCTCCACTATTACTACACCATATGAGTTATGAATATCTTGCCCCAACGAATCATAATCTGACTCCACTATGTGTCACAGGGAATGAGCATAGATCAATACCATTCTCCTCACTACCCCTGTTAAAGAGAGCCAAAAGAAATAAGAACACAAATGAATATATGAAGTCTCTAGACACCAGTAATATAGCTTTCCAGTGACACCAATAGGCTCCAAGATAGATCAGGGTTTCCAAAGAAAATGAGTCCCAGAGAAACAACATGAAGGACTCTCCACAGTATAGGATAGCAATTTACTATGGTTCCAATAACTGTCAAAACTGCAGCGAAATACCTTCCACCGCAAGAGCCACTGGATGTAGCTTGCCCACGGTGGAACCAAACTGTGGAAATGCTGCCGGTAAACGAAACTGGAAAAGTGCCTCTTCCACAGCAAGAGCAGAATGCTCGCCAACGGTAGATAGGCAGAATCCCTCGAACAAGGGGTGATGAGTCCCAGAAAAAACAGGCGGTGCAGAGCACTTTTACCGGACCTCTGGGGCTCCCCAACGCCAACACAAACGTGGTCACCAGAATATCCGACAGTGCATCGTGGTCAGTCTTCACTGATATAGACGATTCCGACGCTGCGTGTCAGCTTGGCAAGGGATCATGGGGATTGTAGTTCGATACAATCACTTCTGGGTGTGCCACGGAGCAGTTCCTCCTCAACTCGGAACAATGCAGATTCTCATTGCCGCAGGCTCGATACAGGATGATCCTGACACTTTCTTCCGGTTTAGTACTAGGGTCTGTCTTCTACAAACCTTTAACTTGCTTTAAAGTTGAACAACTTGAACATTCTAGTGGTTATTAATAGAGGTAGGCAGAATAGCAACAATTGGAGAGGAGATGGCGCTCCAGCAAGAACACCTCCAACAGGGAAGTCTTCAAGACCTCTCTCAACCTCTACCACTGCCTACTAGGGCAAAAAAGAAGATAGCCCTTCCACATGCATCAAAACCAGTGCCAACAACACCAAGAAACTTTTCAACATTGTTAAGGAATTCCACAACCCAGCTGGCAGCAAAAACAACACCATACCCTCACAGGAGCTGTGCTACAACCTCTCCCACTTCTTCCACAAGAAAATCACAATCATATGCAGAAACTTTGAACCCAAACCCACACCTATGGACTTCCTCAACAGATACGCCTCCACCGTAATCAACATGAACCATACACTTACCACCTGAAACTTTCTCTCCACCCAGGACACCACCTCCACCATGAAATCCATGCACTCAGAAGCTTTCAATGATCCATGCCAGCAGCACATCTTCAACTTCGGAACCCCAAATATTGGCCAAGAACTCACCACTTCACTCAACACCTCTATCACCAATGCAACATTTCCTGATGCCTAGAAACATGCCAAAGTCAGACCACTAATAAAAAAAAACCTTCACCATCGCCAGCGAACTCAAAAACTACTGGCCAATCTCTCTGCTCCCATTCCCTGTGAAGGCACTAGAAAAGAAAATCAAAAATCAACTCATGACACACCTGGAGCAGATATAGCTCCTCAACTCCTCCTAATCTAGCTTCCGCAGCAATCACAGTATCAAATCCACCCTGATTGCAGCAACAAATCCTCTGAGACTGAGGAGAAACTGTAGCTTTGATCCTTCTTGACATCTCAGCACCCTTCGAAACTGTATCCCACCATATATTGATTTAAAGACTCCACCACATCAGCATCCAAGGGTACGTACTCAGATGGATCACCTCCTTCCTCACTGGAAGGACCCAGAGGATTCGCCACCTACCTTTCACCTCTGAACCCAAGGAGATAACCCACGGTGTTCCCCAGGGCTCATCTCTCAGCCCCACGCTATTCCAAGCATTTATGACCCCACTGGCCAACATTGTCAGATCCTACGGTCTCAACATAATTTCCTATGCAGACAACACCCAACTCATCCTCTCACTTACCGAAAACCCCACCACCACCAGAACCAACTTTCTCAGATGCATGGCAAACATTGCTGACTGGATGAAAAACAACTGCCCGCAGCTGAACACAGACAAGACAGGAGTGCTGATATTTGACAACAGCAACAACACATGGAACGATTCCTGGTGCCCATCAGACCTTGGACACACACCCACTCCATACGACTACACCAGAAACCTCAGATTCGTCATTGACCACAAGTTCACCATGAAATCACAGATCAACGCCATCTCCTCTGCCTGCTTCCTCTCTGTGCACATGCTACATGAGATCATCAAGTGGCTACCCCTACACTCAAAACGCACCATGACGCAGGCCCTCATCACCAGTGACTGGACTACGGCAATGCCCTCTATGTAGGAATCACAGCACACCTCCAACAGAGACTTCAGAACGCCACAGTTATACTCATCCTCGACCTTCTCCAATGAACCCACATCACTCCCCAACTCAGGCAACTCTACTGGCTCCCCCTAAGAAGAGATGCCAATTTAAGCTGCTGACACACACACACAAGGCTCTACACAGCCAAGGACCCACATACATTAACCACCGCCTAACCTTCTACCTACCATCGAGAAGACTACGCTCTGCCTTGCTTTGTCTTGCCCATACTCCCTGCATCTACCAAAGCAGAAGTGGAGGACGCTTCTTATCCCACATTGCAGCAAAGACCTGGAACAGCCTTCACACGCACCTCCGGACCATCACCTCAAATACAGAATTCCAAAGGGCCCTCAAGACCTGACTGTTCGAATAAGCCTCTGGGACCTGCAAGTACCTGGATACCCTATTGGGTGATTAGCCATGATTTAGAAATCCTGATTGATTGAATGATTGATTGAAGCGCAAGTGCGACAGTTAAGGTGCATAGGGCAATATGGAAGTCAATGTGCAAATGCTTATTTCAAGATCTAGGATAGCTGCGAGACAAATTTTCTAGTTAACCTTCGAAAAGGTCAAAAGCAGAAGGTATCTTATAGTGATTGTGCCTAACCAACTCCCTCACAAAATGGTCCCCAATGGCAGATGAAATTGAGCAAAAAGGACCCTGTGTCATTACAGAATGGTGCTACAGGTCACTAAACAGCGCAAGCTAGATTCTTAAAACTGTTCCTGCCTCCATTGTTTCTGCAAGATCCTTAGCCACAACCCATTTCCAAAACCTCTGAAGCAATTTCACCATTGCGCAATTCAGCATGGGATCTGTTGGTTCAAACCAGGCTACCACCGCCTCCCTGCATGACCTTATTCCTCCATCTTTACATTTTCTGTGTAAAAGCAAGCTCTGTTCTCACATAACAGAACTGCACATGCATAGTATGTGGAGGATTGCCTCTGGCCCTTGCTCACATAGCCTGCAGGTCTCCTGTCCTTCCCTTCACTTCCAATGAGGGAAATGTCTTAAAACAGGTAGTATTCCCAGCCTATATTTTTGAAACTGTTACTTAACCTGGTTGCTGTAGGATTCACTTAGGTAGCACTGTGATTTCAGCCTGGTTTAGCTGCGGCGCATCAACCATCCATGTCTATACTTAGGCTGACTTTATCCTTAACCACTGATAACAACTGAGTGCTATATTTAGTCAGTTTTTGAACTCCAAGATGCTCAAAAGTGAATCCGAGATCCTAGATTGACCAAGCGTGTATAAGGCCTGATGCAGGTAGTCCAGTGCTGGAGAACTTGGCAATCTTCCAATTCAGAACAGAGAGTATATCCCAGTGACCCCTCTGGCGTTAGTTTTCATCTGTGGCAGCAATTCATGGAGGCCAGTTTCTGAGCCAACAATTATTTGGCAATACCAAACTACAACCTAATTTGGGCCGGTGATGCATATGATGGTAATTGGAAGATTGACCTGTACACTTTAAGTATTATTTTATTCAAAATGACACTGTCCCAGCTCCTCAGGGCCTCATTTCTATAGGTCAGTGATGGAAGGACTTTTGCTTGAACCACCTGCAATACTGGTGTGAGCAGCTGGCTTTTCAGCTTATTGTAAAGAGACCTCAGGCCAAAAGCTAATGCATTACCTTTCTTTCTTACTTTCTCCAGTCGATCACTATACCTTCAATTGATGTTGAAATAAAGCCCAAGGTACTTGAAGCTTTTTACTGATTATATTCCTTTGCTTTCTAAAAACCAGGAGTGCTTGTGTATCCTTTCACCTTGAACTACTAATATTTTGGGCTTTTTGCCTAGTAATAGTCAGATCGTTTCTTGTTGAGTAGGCCAAAGTTGCATCAAGAAATAGCTGCAGACCAACCTTGCTTCTGCTAATGAGCACTAAAGTATCCATATGCAGGAGGTTTGAGAGCTGAATATTCCCCAGTTTGGGAGTGTGGGTATTAACTGGATTTAAAACAGGTGAAAGCTCTGATAAAAACAAGTTTAACAATGCTGGGGCCAGTTCAAATCCCTGCTTCAGACTTCTATTGTTTTAACTGCCACTGACATGTGGGAGCCATCACCTAGTTTAACCCTGACCTATGTGTTGGTATGCAGTTGTTCCAGGGCCTTAGCAAGCAGTACGGAATGTTCAAGTTGGTCAGTTTCCTCTAAAGTCTGCCACAGTTGACCCTGTCAAATACTGACTTATAGTCTATAAGGCACAAATAAACCTGGTAGTTGTTTGTCATCGCAGAGTCAACAGGAAAAGAGAGCAATGATGTTCTCTGAGTTCCCTGTATGTTTGGTGAAGTCTGTCTGGTTTAGTGGTATGATGACGTTCGCCTCAGCCCAGTGCTGAAGTTCTTCCAGTAATACTCCTGCAAAATATTTAGCATCACTTTCTATTAAACCTACCAGACAGTTCCCAATGTTCCCTTTGTATCTTCTTTTGACAATTGCTGAGATGATCAAACCCCATCATGCAGATGGGATGAAATGGTGCTGAATAATGAATTTAAAAACTGAGTTAGTTGAGCTGCCCAGAATGATGGGTCATCTTTATTGTTAGAAATGGGGGGTCTCTCATTGGCAGGTTTTTACCCAGTTCAAGTAGAGGCTCTTCTTCCTAGTCAAGATAAGGGAGTTACACTTCTAAAATAACCCCAGCTCATCCCCTTGAAAGCTTGAGCAGTCAGGCTTATCTCAGAGGTAATGTGTAAAGCATTTGCACATAACATACTGTAATACAGTGAAGACACCACAAAAGGACACCACACCAGTTTTGGAAAAAAAACAAATATTTATCTGTGTAAAACAAGACCAAAGCAATAAGGATCCAACATACAATTATTCACAAATATCAATATGCAAAAATATACTTTAAAAAAGTTCTTTGAAGTCGATAGCTCTGTCCGGGGCTATTACAGCAAACAAATCCAACAGTTCTGGCCTGCCGCGGTGTCACGGGCCAGCTATGGTGTCGGGAAGACTCTCTAAACAGTATATTTAGAAATGCAGGGCGTCGGGGACCTTGCGATGAGCTGCGAAGAGCCGGCGTCAACAGGCTTCTGGCCCTTGAAGTCACACGTGTTGCAGGTTGAACTCTGGGTTGGGTGTGTTGGACTTGGCCCTTTTTGGCTAAAGTTCCCTAAACATTTTGCCTTCCCCCAGACCTTTTTTTCTGACATGGTGTTGCCAACTGAGATGCTTTGGGCACTTTGCCACTGCTGATCAGTGTCAAAGTGCAAGTGCTCCCTGTGTAAAGTGTATTGGTAATTGGTTGTCCATGATTAGTATGTTTGCCTTACTAGTAAAGTCCCTAGTAAAATGCACTATGTGTGCCACGGTAATGCAAATGCTACTAGTGGGCCTTCAGCACTAATTGTACCACCCACACAAGTAGCCCTAAAGAGAGAACTCAGGCCTGCCACTGCAGTGCTTGCGCGCAGTTTGTTAAACTGCATTGTTGTCCTGACAAGTGCACCCACTTGCCAGGCCTTACCCTTCCCTTTTTATGCACATCAGACACCCCTATGGTAGGCCCAAGGTGCCCCTGGGCAGTGTGCAGTGTATGTGAAAGGTAGGACATGTACTGAGGTGTGCGCCATGTCCTGACAGTGAAATACTCTCCATTTCGTTTTTCCCTGTTGAAAGGCCATCTTGCCTATAGGACAGAATGGGGAAGTCTGTGTAATATGTTTCCAGCCCATCTTCCCATAGGCTTAAGATGGAGAGGTGAAGGTTAGTGTGCCTAAATTCCCAATTTAATAACACATATTATTGTGAAGGGGGTTTTTGCATTGTGTGTTTAGAAACCACACTTTTAGAAGTGGCTGTTTTTTTGTTCTAACAATTCTGTGTGTCTCTGCCTGGTTGTGGATTGACTGTCTGGATTTTAAAGTGATAGGATCTGGGGAATGTCTTGACCCAGGTGAAGAGGTGAGTCAGCAACAAGCTGACCTGCATCTGGAGTGTAGGGGGAGGAGTAGCCCCTGGAGGTGAAGAGGCCTGGGCTGCTGCCATAAAAAAATGGCTCCATCCCCTGCTGAGTGATTAAGGATACAGACCCCCACTATCAAAAGAAGAAGGTGTCACTGGCAGGGAGACATCCTGAACTGGTTTGAACAGGGATCAGTGCCCCCCTGAACACAAAGACGTCAAAGACATTTGGGGGTATAACTATGAGAGCTGAAACCCCTGAACGTGGGAACTGATCAAGACTGAAAAGGATTGAAACTACTTCATGGTCAAGAGGAACCTCTGCCAAGGAAGAAGCAGCTGAAGAGACTGAAGGAAAGGACTGACCCTTGCTTTGTGTTCTGGGGGTGGCCTGCAGTTTGCTGATTTAACCAAAGAGAGGCTAAGGGACTTTGACGTGTCCTGTGTCCCTTGCTTGAAAGGACTTTGCTGTGTGCTGTGTCCTGAAGTAACCTGTCCCCAAGGGCCTGAGGAGAGCTGGCTCCCTGTTGTGGAAACACAGGAACATAAAAGTTTCCAGAAGTGTCTCAGCGATGCTGTGTGCATGTGCTTTTTGCAGCCTGAGACCTTCGTAAGAACTGCCCCGTGATCGTGTGCACCCGGAGTTCAAGTGAGTCTCAGCAACGCTGTGTGCTTGTGCTTTATGCAGCCTGAGACCTTCATGAGGATTGGCCTGCGATCGTGTGAACCTGGAATCCAAGTGAGTCTCAGCGATGCTGTGTGCATGTGCTTTGTTTAGCCTGAGACCTTCGGAAGGGTTGTCCTGTGATCGTGGGCACCCGGAATCCAAGTGAGTCTCTGCGATGTTGTGTGTGTGTGCTTCTTGCAGTCTGAGACCTTCATTTGGATTGTCCTGTGATCTATGCACCCGGAGTCCAAGTGAGTCTCAGCGACACTGTGTGCGTGTGCTTTGTGCAGCCTGAGACCTTTGTGAGGATTGTCCTGTGATGATGTGCACCCGGAGTCCAAGTGAGTCTCAGCGATGCTGTGTGCGTGTGCTTCGTGCAGCCTGAGACCTTCGTGAGGATTGCCCTGTGATCGTGTGCACCTGGAGCTCAAGTGAGTCTCAGCGACGCTGTGTGCGTGTGCCCTGTTGCAGTCTGAGTCCTTCGTGAGAAATCGCCCTGTGACTGTGTGTCCCGGAGCAGACATGTTCTCTGAGTTGATCGACAGCGTGACCAGAAGTGCTGCGATCGTCATTGCTATCGGCCCGGACCGCCATCCCCAGAGGAGCTGTGGGAATTCACCGCCGCCGTCCCGAGCCTGCCTTTGCCAAGGAGAGACCTCGAACCATCACATCCGGGGTCTGTGTTCCACTGCCCAAGATCAACGAAGTCGCACCGGAGGCCCAAGCTGCGAGGAGAGGAGAGTGAGATCGCACCCCCCAGGTAATGCTCAGCGAGTGTCCTTGTGTCACCGCCTGGGGCGGGGTGCGGTCTCCGAGAGAAACGCTCTCAGCCTTTCCCATCTTTGCAGCGCAAGTCTCTGCTCAAATTAGTATCGCGGCCCGTACTTGCCGAGGATTGGCAGTACCGGGGCCGGAGTGTGGAGCTGAACTTTGTTTGACACCATACCCGTGTTGGGGGCATATTTTGGCAGTAGATGACCGTGAGTCAGTATGAGTGGCATAGAGTCTATCCAGAGCACCGTGATCGCTGCCGGAGTACATTATTGTTGGCATTACGAACTGCCTGATTGTTGCAGTACACATTGCATTATCTTTGCATTACGAACTGCATTATTTTTGCATAATGAACTGCCTGATTGTTGCATTACGCATTGCAATATTTTTGCATAACGAACTGCCTGATTGTTGCATTATGCATTGCATAATCTTTGCATTACGAACTGCCTGATTGTTGCATTATGAATTGCATTATTTTGGCATTACGAACTGCCTGATTGTTGCATAACGAACTGCATAGCATTGCATTAGTACTGCATTGGGTCATTGAGAATTGCTCATTAATACTGCAAGAACCTACCAGGGCTTGCTGGCCTAAAAACCAGCAAAGTGAAATATTATGTGTTGGATTTTTATCGTGTTGTCTCATCGTATGTCTTTTTATATAAACATATAATTGTTTTTATGAAACTTATGTGGAGTCCATTTGTGGTGTTACCATTGGGTTACACTTTTGCCTTGGAGATAAGCCTGGCTGCTCGTGCCAAGCTACCGAGGGGATGAGCTGGGGCTATCTGAGAAGGTGTCCTTCCTTTCCCTGACTTAGAAGCAAGGGTCTCTATTTGGACTAAGGTACCTACCTCAGCCAACTAGAGACCCCCTGTTCTAACAGGGGTTGGTTGTAGTCAGGAGCACAAGCGTCAGTGGGCATTGGGGTTGCGGTGCGAAGTGCAGCAGTGTGGCATGCAGTGTACCTAGGTTGCGGTTTAGGCAGAGGCTCAGTGACTGCATCCAGTGGCATCGGTGAGACCAGGGCTCTGGTGCGAAGTGGGACGGTGCTCATTGCGGTGCTAGCAAGTCAGCAGCATTGTTGTTGAAGTGCTGTTGTCAGCTGACGAACTGGAGTAGATGGCACTGACAGTGTGGGATGGTGCATTGTGTAACTTGCGAGTGGTGCCCCCAAACCACGGTGCAGGTAGTGGCGCTAAGGTCAGCCTGGAGCAGCAGTGTCTGTGAGACCAGGGCTGTAGTGTAAAGTGGGACACTGCTCCGTGTTCTCCATGAGCAGTGTACACAGGTCATTGCACAGGCAGCAGCGTCAGTGATGGCATTGAGACGCCATTGGGGATACCAGGGTGGCGTTGTGAAGCAAGGCGCAGCGGAGTGCGTTGCCCACAGGTGATGGTGCAAACAGCGCCTCAATGGCGACATCGAACGGTATCGTTGGTGAGACCAGAGTTGCAGTGCAAAGTGCAGCGGTGCCCTCTGCGGTGTCTTCAGGTCACGTGGCCAGCAGGGGCATCGTGGACAGTGTTGTGTTGATTTTTCCATTATGGAAACTGAAACAACAAGTTCCAGAAGCTGGCACCCAGAGGATCTTTAAGTCTTTGTTGTCCCTGAGACTTCTTGAACTGGGGGAAAGCTCTACTTCAAGCCCTTGGCGACACTCAGAAAGAAGTTGCAGAAAGTTTAGTCTAGCCTTTCTATGCCAAAGACAGACTGCAGGCCAATACAGCAAAGCATGCAGCAAAGTGGTAGTCTCTCCTCACAGCTTCTCCAACTCTTCTTCCTGGCAGGTTCCTTGATCCAAATGAGTTCTAAAATCCTGGGGTCTGAGCCCCAATATTTATACTACATTTCCCCTTGAAGTTCTGTTTTGTTGGCACAATCAAGAATCTCCTGGCACACACAATCCAGTCCTGTCCTGTCCTGCTCAGGCCAGGTACACAACAGGAAATGGGACAGCATTGTGGAAAGCAGACAGAGTTTATTAAGGTACACGTGGCAATTCCTCCCACCATTCTAGACGCAGGACAGACCCATCAGCTAGTCTATGAGTTACCCAGGAAAGGCAGCACACACCTCAACCCCCTTTGTGTCCCTCTCTAGTGTGAATGCACAAACCAGCCCCTGTCAGTCTAAAACCCAGAAAGCGAATGCACATACCTACCTTCTAAAAGTGGTATTTTCATACACACATTATAAAAATCATCTTTACTAAAAGATGTATTTTTAAATCCTGAGTTCTGGCATACTAAATATCACTTTTCTCTCAGTTTCCCCTGGCAAGATACCTTTTTAAAAGTATTACAAAGCAGCTTCCTTATTAATCTAGGCAGGAGATAGCTTTTCAATAGTAAAAACAAAATGCACAGTGTTTCAACTTCAGGACATTTAACAGACACTAGTACATTTCCCATCTTTCCCTCACACTGCACCCTTCTCACAGTGGTTCCTTGAGCCTACCTTAGGGTTGTCTTAGATGTGAGAAAAGGGAAGGTTAGGGCCTGGCAAGTGGACGCACCTGCCAGGCCAACATGTCAGAAGAAACTACGCGCAGACACTGCAGTGGCAGCACTGAGAGCTCTTTGAAAGGCTGCTGGTGTGGGGTGGGGTGGGGGGATATTCAGTGCTGCGGACTCACTAGCATCATTTGTTTTACCGGACCTGGGCACACACAGTGCGCTGTAGTAGGGACTTAGCAGTACATCAAATAAGCCAGTCAGGGAAATACCAATTCATAAACACAAATTACAGTAGGAGCACTTGTACTTGTACCAAGGACAAAATATACAAGAAAACTTGTTGCCCTTGACCCCAAACAATATGTCCCTGCGGGGCTATAGGAATTCCACATCCCTGCCATGCCACGCCACCCCAGTTTAGACCCAGCTATATAAATATCAGACTTGACCCTGCTCCTCATTGGAACAGTCCAGACCATACTGCCAAGCCAGGTCCTCCCTGGACAAGAGACAAGCATCCTTGGCCGGTTTCAGGGTATCACCCCTCATCAGCCAGGCTAGCTTGAATTCAGTGAGACAGTTAGCCCAGGACCCACGTCTGGGCATACCCGACGCACTTAGGGTGAGAAAGCAAAAGACACATAATGGAATGTGGAACAAATCAAACATTCACCCCCAGTCAAGAGTTCTAGGTTAAATCAATCGATCTTTTTCACCATGCCACCTCAGTTTAGACCCAGCGATAAGCAAATCAGTCTTGACCCTGCTCCTCATGGGAGCAGTCCAGCCCGAACTGCTAAGCCAGGTCATCGCTGGACCAGAATCCTGGACCAGAATCCTGGTACTGGTTCCAGGGCATCACCCCTCCTTAAACAGGCTAGCTTGAATCCAGTGTCACAGTGAGCCCGGGACCCACATCTGACCATACCCGGTGCACTTAGGACGAGAAAGCAAAAGACACACAAATGATAGATGGGGTGGCATGGTGAGCAACAGAACAATGGATTTAACCCAGATTTTGATTGGGGGTATTTGTTTTTCAATTTGTTTCACATTCCGTCTATCATTTGTGTGCCTTTAGCTTTCTAACTGTATGATCTGGCTGTGACATATTTATGCAAGTGTCCAACCTCCGGTTTTGCTTCGTCCCTGAAGTCTGACATTTTGGCCATCATTTCCGCCAGCATCTGGATAGAGGGAAAATCAATGTAAAGTTGTTCCAGTAGTTAGATATCATGCTCCAGGCCGTCCTGTCTATTCTGAAGGGCCCTGCGCAAGCCTTGTTGTTTTGCAATACAGATACCCCATATGTGTACCTTAAACGCAACCCATAAGGGACCCGGGAACTGGACAGGTGACTCTTTTTACAAGAACTCTGGATTTCTGTGTGCACTTCATGCCTGAAGCTGTCATCTGCAAGTGCTAACAGTGAGAGGCGCCAGGTGAACACATTATGTTTGGTTGCAGGTGTTTCTATTACCAGTTTGATTGGGGAGTGTTATGAATATGTGCATGGAAGGTGCGCAGTATGTTTACTACAGCCACCAATATTCCGGGAGCCAATCCAGTAATGGAGCCCAGCCCAGGATTCATGGGCAGTCGAGATGTGTGCGCCTTCCCTTGCGGTGGGGAATCGATACCTCCACATAATGAGCAGATCGTGCATACTTATTATGTCATGATTGTCTGTTGTGGTGGAGTGGTGTATTAGTGCCTCTGTGATTGAGCTATCTAAATGTTTGTCCATAAGCAGGTTGACTTCACCACCCCAAATATAGAGCAAGACAATAGTGCTATACATTTCTGCAAGATGCGCCTAAAATAAATCAGATCACTGTTAGGACCAAATGCACTGAGTACGTTATGTGTCTCCCACCTAGTCGGGCTTGTACAAGGCTGTATCTACCCTGAATGTTATATTCCACATGTATGAGGGTGAAGGGTAGCCCTTGACATACCAGAATAGCTTCTTAGTGTGCATATGTGGAGTAAATTGCCAATGATATATGATGTTCCATCTCGACACAAACACAGCATTTTCTGGGTGCCAATATGCACCTCCTGTAGGAAGGTTACACCAATATTCTAGCGGGCTAAGAAGGGCAGTATGTGCTTGGCTTTGCATGGGTTATTTAGTCCAAGCACATTCCATGTTAAAAAAAGAATGGATATAACCTCATTATGTTGCGGCACCATGTGCGGGGACTAGAACAGTGTGTGTGTGTATAGTGGCAATATCCTATGATAGTGAAGGGAATCTAGTCAGCCATGAGTGAAAATAGTCTGTCTATGTCTCAGTGGTATGTTGGTATGTTGGTATGTTGACATTTTGATGGTACCGCTGCTATAATCCACCCTTTCCCTACACCAGCCAACCCAACGAGCCAGTGAATTTACCCTCCCCTACAAATAGCATTCAGGCTGAACATAAGAACACAATTTCAATAAACAACATCACAACATTAGTAACTTGTTTGGTGAGACAAAAACATTCAATAGGGGCCTTACGCTTTCACCAGCTGCCTCTGGCAATATCACTTTATGCCCACGGCATGGTGGTGTATGTAAGAGAACCTGAAACAAACCTAGATATAATAGTTTGGGAATACGTTAAGTAAGAGTGGCACTCGCGCTTGACCATATATTGGGGTAAATCGACTGTCTTTCCACTGACTCCTGCCACGACCCTCTACGAGCTAGAATACCAGCTGGAATGGTGCACGGAACCCTTTAAATACCTGGGAATATGGGTACTGTTGTGTTGCACCCATGATGCAATGGATGCGCTCCATAGGGTGTGCTGACCTCAAGTCCGAGGGAGGGGTGCCCAGCAAGTATCCCCATGAGAACCTGGCCAGATAGTATGGCCCAGGTCACGTGACACAAGTTTAATAAATCGACTGCCGCAGACGTGACGTCACTTACGCGGGAGCCACAGGCAACATAGTACTGGCTCCGCGTGGTTATTTATAAGTATGCTGCACGTCCACTGTAGTGCCCGGCCTCTGGAGCGTTAGCATCGCCCCTCTGACATAACACTGGCGATGAGGGTGGGTGTGCCCCCGCTGTGTGCATCCTTCGTGGCGGCCGTGTGGGAAGGATCTGTACCCAGCGGTGCTCGTGCCACTGGCCTCCTAGATGACGCTGCCGGCAGTACCGCTGGGTGAGAAGACGCCAAAAGGACCACGCTGCACCCCCCCGGTGAGATCGTGGCAATCTAACGGCTTCTGTCGGCACATACGCCTCACGCTGCCTATGCACATGTGCGGCAGCACCCTTCGGCCTTCAGCGTTCGTGCTGCCTTGTAGCGGCCGGCGCACTCATCTGCATGTGTCCCCGCTATGCCCTGTGGTGGCGGACGGCGATCCCAGGTGGATCTGCGAGGTTGAGGGATTCCTGGCCAAAGAGGGTGACGGTGGTATAGCCCAAGGGTGCACTCCAGTACACGACGATACAGGCGGCTGCCATGTCTATCATTCCTCCCATAGAGCCCTTCGTGGTGGAGGGGCCCCCATCGGGTCAAGCACCCAAATGGAAAGAATGGGTGGAGCGACTCCTAATGTTCTTTGAGGCCACGAAGGTCCACAAGGATCAAAAGAGGGCCCTGCTGCTCCATCTTGGGGGAAAAGACATTCACAGAATAACGAAGACACTCGCTGAGGCAACGCCCAACACCCACCTCACGCTCATCAATGCCCTCACCGGCTACTTCGAACCGATGGCTAATCAGGACTACGAGCGGTTCATTTTTCGCCTAGCTTGGCAATTGCCTGAAGAATCACTGGATACATTCCATTCCAGGTTAAAAAATCTGGCATCCACGTGTGGCTTCAGGGGCGACACTGAGGAGATAAGAGGGCAAATAATCCAGGGCTGTGCATCGGCGAAACTCAGCGAACGGATTCTGGAGGAATTAGGCAAGTCGCTGATGGACATCCTGACACTAGGACTCACCAAAGAAGTATCAAAGGCCAGGACGGCTCACATGGAGGCGGCGCTGCAATCGCCTGTCAAGGTGGAACTGGTGAACGCGGTAACGACAAAGCCGGTGTCCCAACCTAACAAGAGGGAACCAGTGAGTACTCCGCAGTGGAACCAGCAGAACTGTGGCTATTGTGGGGGACCACCTCACAAGGCAGCTGAATGGCCGGCGAAGGGAAAGCGATTTGCCGGATGTGGCAGGTTCAATCATTTTGAAAAAGTGTGCCGCTCAAAGAGATATAGAAAACCCAGAACGACGGTCAACCTAGTCCGGGAAGGAAGCGGTGAAACAAGCGACATGGATGATGACCAGGAGCAACAGATAGTACATGAAGTGCACATGATCAGAGCGGCGACTAATAGACTCTGACGGTTTCCCCAGTGTCACATCCAAGTAGGCCAACACGACGTCACGGCCGTGGTGGATGCTGGAGCCACCATAAACATTATGTCGGCAGTCCTTTACAAAGCCCTGCACACTGCGCCCCCACTGCAATCCACGAAGATCACCGTGTTCGCCTACGGTCAGGACAAGCCCCTGAAAATGCGAGGCAAGTTCAGGACGACGGTAACAGATGAAACCAAATCTGTCACCACCATTGTGTACGTAACTGAAGATGGACAGGGCATGCTCTTAGGATGCAGAGCAGCGGAAACCTAGGCATAGTGACTTTTGCGTTTGGAATTCACCAGGAATCCGTTCAGCACATCGTCACAGAATTTGCATCGGTGTTTGAGGGAATAGGAAGGTTCAAAGGAAAGGAAATACACCTTCACATAGACCCCACGGTACAACCTGTGGCCCTACGGCATAGAAGAGTGGAGTTCCACCTACGCCCGCTGGTTGAAGCAGAACTGATCAAGCTGGAGCAGTCTGGCATAATTGAAAAGGTGACGGGACCCACGCCATGGGTCTCTCCAATTGTCGTCACCCGCAAACCCAAGCAACCTGGGGCCGTGAGAATATGCATAGATATGAGACTTCCCAATGCTGCCATCAAAAGGGAGCGCCACATCACTCCCACCATTGATGACTTGATCTGAGAAATTACTGGGGTGTGCTGGTTCTCAATGCTTAACTTGCACTCTGGATACCATCAGTTAGTTCTGGACCAGGCCTCAAGGAACATTACGACGTTCTCCACTCATGTCGGCCTCCGGAGGTACACACGCCTGAGTTTTGGGGGGTCCAGCGCTGCTGAGGTTTTTCAAAATGTGAACCACGAGCTGATCATGGACATCCCGGGAGACATCAACCTAAGTGATGATATCATGATCCATGCCAAGACCATCGCAGGACACAATTCTCACCTCACTCAAGTACTGCAGAGAACCCGAGACGCTGGACTCACGCTACATACGGAAAAGTGTGAGTACCTCAAGATGAAACTCCAGTTCTTCGGTTATACCTTCTCTGTGGAAGGGGTGAATCCGGACCCGAACAAAGCCCGCGACATCAAGCACGCAACAGCCCCTGCCACGTTTACTGAAGTCCGCAGTTTTCTTGGCATGGTTAATTATTGTGGGCGGTTCATTCGAGACCTCATGACCCTCACGCAACCGCTGAGAGAGGTAACAAAGGACTCTGTCCCGTGGATCTGGGGTGAGATGCATACCAAGGCGTTCCAGGACATCAAAGACTTGTGGGCTGCCACTACCCTGGCTTTCTTTGATCCCCAAAAGATGACGCTGGTCGCAGTGGATGCTGGCCCGAAAGGATTGGGAGCAGTGCTGATGCAACGCCGTAATTCTGAAGAAGACTGGTCCCCGGTGGCCTTTGCAAGCCGCTCGCTTTCCGACATAGAACAGCGATACTCGCAGATCGAAAAGGAGGCCATTGCCATACACTGGGGATGTCGCCACTTCCATCTCTACGTATACGGCAAGCGGTTCGTGGTAGCCACAGACCACAAACCCCTGCTATCTCTCTTCTCAGGTACCTCGTAGAAGCCTCCTCCCAGGATAGAAAAATGGATGTTGCAACTCCAAAACTACAACTATTGAGTGGAATACCAGCCAGGGTCCCGCAATCCAGCAGACGATTTGTCTCGACATCCAAGAGCGGCTATGGCCCAAGAGGACGAAGATGCTGCTTACACTGAGGAGTATGTGCGCTGCATCACAGCAAGATCTTGCCCTCTGCCCCTTTCTATGCTCACCCCGAGAGACGCAATAGCCGAAGATGAGTGCCTACAGAGAGCCAAACACGCCTTGCAGCATGTAAACTGGCACCGAGCCAGAGAAGAGTGGAAAATACTAACTGCTGATGTGCGACACATCCTGGAAAGCCTCTACCACATCCGAGAGGAACTGACGGAAAACACTACAGAGTGCCTAATGCGAGGACATCGACTGGTGATCCCTTCCTCTCTGACCGCCTGAGCTGTCCAGCTCGCACACAGTGGCCACCAGGGAATGGTCAAAATGAAGTCAAGACTATGAACAAAAGTATGGTTTCCCCTGATGGATGAGCTTGTAGAGGCGGCGGTCCACAAGTGTCAGTGGTGCCAGGTGACCAGAGAAGCCCCTATCCCTGCTCCTGTGATCACTGAGCCAAGGCCCCAACGTCCCTGGGTGAGGTTCAGTCTCAACTTTGAGAGTCTCCCAGATGGGAGGCACACCTTTGTGGCCATTGATGATCACTCCACATATCCAGTGGTGGAAATTGTCAACACGCTGAGTGCCACCGAGATCATCCCGAAGCTAGAAAAAATAATGGCGACTCATGGCATTTTTCAAGAACTGAAAACCAACAACGGCCCTCCATTCCAAGGGCAAGAAATGGCCACGTACCTGACCTCCCTGGGCATCAAGCACAGGAGAATCACCCCTCACTGGTCACAGGCCAATGGGGAGGTAGAGAGATTCATGCGAATTTGAACAAGGTAATTGGCATAGCCCATGAACGCCAACAGTCAGTAGAGCTAGCCATCTTAACATTTTTGTGTAGTTATCGGCAGACCCCTCACACCACCGATGGGCCGGTGATCACCGACTCTATCCCTCATCACCCACAGTGGTGCCCTACACCGCCAAACGACAAACAGATCGACGAACAGAGAAGATGGGTGCATGCTCAAGTCAGTCAGCGCCGGAGAGCCCGGCAGGAACACCTTAAACGGTGTGAAAAAGTCTTACTCAAGAACCGCATGACAAGCAGCAAATTCAACCTCCCTTATGAAAGCATCCCTGGACCGTAGTACATGTGAAAGGCACCCGGGCGATAGCCCAGCGTGCTGATGAAACAGTAACCAGGAACATTTCATACTTTAAGAGGTTTCATTCGTCAGGGACCTCATCATCGGCAGGTGCTCCGGTGAGCTCGAGCTCGAGCTCGTCCCAAGGAGATACCAGGTTGAAAGAGGACCAACAAGAAGGGGCCGCCACGCCTACCCGACAAAACGTAACTGATGATACGGGACTGACTCCAGACAATGCCACCTTTGAGGCAGGGGACGCTGAAGTACGTGAAAGTCCCTCTGGATTCCGAAGCCCCTCGCAGAATGGTGAGGCAGAGGAAGAACTGAGCAGGCGTGGAAGTTCGCAATATCGGCTCCGACAAAACTCTGAGCCGACCTGCAAGCTGAAGGACTACTTCACGTAAGACTGTTCTAATATTCTTTGGGAACTTTGAGTTATGACCCTGCTATGTGTTGAATGTGGGCAGTGTCATTTTGAAAGTTTTATTTTGGGGAGGAATGTTGTGTCGCACTCATGATACAATGGATGCGCTTCATAGGGCGTGCCGACCTCAGATCCGAGAGAGGGGCACCCAGCAAGTATCCCCATGAGAACCTGGCCAGATAGTATGGCCCAGGTCATGTGACATGAGTTTAATAAATCGACTGCTGCGGACGTGAAGTCACTTTGGCGTGCGTATGCGGGAGCTGCAGGCAACATAGTACTGGCTCCCCGTGAATATTTATAAGAACACTGCGCGTCCACGGTAGTGCCCGGCCTATGGAGGGTTACCATCGCCCCTCCGACATAACAGGTACATCGTGACCCAGAAGTGGTGATACTCCAAAATTATGGTAAAGTCATAATGAAATTACAATATCAGACAGAGAGATGGGTACGGCTGCCATTATCATTAGCGGATAGGCTAGCCATCATAAAGATGGTGGTGTTGCCTACATTTTATACCTGTTTGTTAAAATCTCAATCCCGCTAACAGTAGCCTTTTTTAGAACATTGGAGTCCTGCCTAGTAACACTAGCGTGGGCCAGTACACTGCCCAGAATAGGTTGGCAGACACTCACACGCCCCTATGTTCAAGGGGGGTTTGCTGCTCCAGATTTCTATCTATACTACCAGTGCACACAGGCTCACTTTGCTCACTACTGGGTTCACCCCCAACGGTTTATGCTGTAGAATATGAAGAGGAGTACCCAAATCCCCTTAGCGCAATGATACCACATGTGAGGGTGTCCAACAATATTAGATCATTGGGCCCGGTACACAGCCCAACTAGAGCATGGCAGACACTCGCAATACGTGCCAACAAAACCCCACTGTACGCACAGTTACTTCCTTTGGTGCACCACTCATCTTTATCAGTCACGAAGGAGGCAGGTGCATTGACCGTTTTACAGGAGGCCGGGGTCAAAACTATGGGCGATGCTTTGCCTGCAGGTTGTTTTCTCACAATGACCGAATTTGGGAGGGGACGGCCATGCACTACATTACAGAGGGGCATATCACCAACAAACATCGCAGAACGCACATAGCGCGAATTTGCATAACGCCGGAATTAATCGCCGAGATAACGCGTTATTATCAATGCTTATCTCCACAGCGATATAAATTCCGGCGATAGCGGCATTATAAGGGAACATCGCTGGAAATCCAGCGATGCAACTACAGCGCTAAGGGAATCCTTGATAATTGGGAGATGTGGACTTAGGCTTAGAATCCACCTCCCATTATAAATATAGCTAAGTCTGACATTTAGCAGACGTTAGCTGATGGCAATAACTGCGCTTAGCGCCGTTTTTCATGTCGCTATGAGAATCAGGGTCCGGCTTGATGATACCGCGGTGTGCGGTTAGCGACTTTTCTAGGGTTGTTTCCAGAGGGAATGCCTAGGGAACGCCTACTTTGCACCTCATTAGCGATTATTATCGCTGACATGCAAAGTGGCATTGACATGGGCGCTACTGCCAGAAAGCCGTCGCTAACAGCTGTTAGCGCCAGCTTGCTGATAGGGCGATAAAAGTATCACCGCTTTAGAGGCAAAAAGTGCCGCTAAAGCGGCGATATTGCCCTTGATGATATGCCCCAGAGTTTTGTATATTATAGGCAAAGGGCAGCCATGAAAGCACTGTTCCCCAGCTTTCCCCAAGAACCACCCACAATAATATCGCTGCAATCCCTGATTGCATGCACTGATGGAAACAAAAAAATATTACCAATCTCTACATTGCTTCGCAGCGCGAGAATAGTGGGTCCATAGATAAAGCAAAGGTGAAATGGGAGGTAGCTCTGGGGCCCCGATAGCGCAGGTGGACTGGGAGTTTTGCAGTGCACTGTTGGATAGGCTTACTTCAAACTGTAATCTCAGGATAATACATTTTAAATATTTACAGCAGGCCTACTACTCTTCCGCACAGCTTCACAAATTTGGGTTGCGCGATGAGGGCACGCGTCAGATGCGGGGCAGTTGAGGTGGACTTCCTGCATCTGGCATGGGAGTGTGGACCGGTGTATCAATATTGGGGCAGGGTAACGCAGCCTCTATCTGAAATGGTAGAGATGCACATAGAATGCACCCCTTCAATCTGCCTACTAGGTCTCATCAGAACACTTCCACCACTACTCCGCAAATTAATAGCAGTGGCATTGCCAATGACAAAACATAGAGTGTCAAAATTCTGCGGAGGGAGTTAGGCACTATGCCAATCGGACTGGATGTGGGATTTTACCTATTGTTCAGCTCAGTTGGACACGTATGCTGAAGAGCTGCCTCAGGCTTCCAGACTAGGCCTGGGCTAAAATTCAGTTCCGCTCGCAGAAATTGCGATAATTTGACATTGTCACGTTCCGCGGAGAGCGAGAAAATGTCAAAATTTCCGCAATCCGCATTTTACCGGAAATGTTTTGCTTGCTCGCGCTGTAAAATAATACATTCTCGCGTGCGCGCGATCGCCTTACCTGAATCCCCACGTTCGCCGACAAGTTTTCCCGATCCGGTCGCATTCTCCACGAGATGTTGGATTGTTGGTAGCCATTTGCGCTGTCTCGCGACAGTTCGCGCCCGCAGTAACGTCTTTCGTCGCGCGATCACGTCTTTCTTCTCGCGATCATGCACCGCGAGACAAGTAAAAACAAGATGCCCGTGCCCGCCAGCAACCGCATGGGTAAGTTGGCGAGCCGCGACCACGCAGAAAATGCCGCGAACGGGCAGGAAAAAACTTCTGCATCTTCGCGATATTTCAGCGTGTTTGCGGAGATTTTTAACATTTTCGCGATAATTTGCGAAAGTGTATTTTGCAAATTCCGCCCACCCCTATTCCAGACCCAGAGACTTTTGGGCCCCATATATAGCTTACATGTTGGAGAAGAGCACAGACTGAGACACTGTATGTAACAAAGAGAACCACGATGTGCTGGGGGCGGCCCTGGGTGGCTGGGAGGATTACAATTTTGTGTATAATTTATGCATGGTGCTGGGAGGGGTCGATATCCCAGTGTTTTTGTTCTATGTTCCTTTCTTACTTTGGTTTGTTTATACATGCAAACTACAACTGTATCCTGTATAAAGTATAATAAAAATGTAATTAAAAAAACAACATCAGTAACTGGTTACTGCTGGGGTTTATCCGCAGGTTAGGGGGAGGGGAGTCCAGAGTGGCGGCTTTACATCACTTCCAGGCTGCAGGGATAATGGGGATTGGGTCAGGGCGACAGAGCGATGCCGAGTAGGAGGGAACAGAATGGTGGTCCCTAACGCGTCCCATGCATCTCAGCCTACCGAGGAAGGCCTGACAGGGGCCAGAACAACACAACACGGGCGATTTGAGCATGTACAATGTATTAAAATGTTCTCTTCAGCCCATTCTGCAATGGTTGGAGGTCTGTTTTTCATTAAGGTTGTTGGCCCCCATCAAGTGAGCAGTTAGGAATATTTCATCATAGCTTAAATTGATCAAGTCATATTACAGATGGGTATCTCAGGGAACAGTCGCCGGGCTACTCCACATCGCTGAGGTTTGCCTCAGAACACCCCGAACTAAGTGGTGAGGTTACCTTTATTTTCAACATGAATTTCTTCATTAATGGTGAGGCGGTCAGGGGTGTTGTGAAGATGTGAGGCTTGTTGTGGTGGGTGATCCTGAGACCAGGCAGAATGTACTTATTTATTGATGTTTACAGAGTTTTATATAGTGCAAACTTGACCCGAATAGTGTAACTGAGCGCTTTACATAGCACCAGTTGCATCACATAAGGAAACATTCATTTTTGTCAGGCAGGGTAGATTAAGTGATTTGCCCAGAATCACAGGATGTTCAGCGTCATTGCCGAGACTCGAACCCAGTTCCCCAGATTCGAGGTCGACCTCCCTAGCCGTTAGGCCAACTCCTCTCCCCATAGCATGAAATAGCATGCAACAAGAAGAAATGCCCACTTTCTCCAGTGTACTTGAATGGCTGGCAGGTATTCACAGTGGAAAGCTGGAGTAGATGGGGCCCTCATGTATTAAAGGATGTTTCTTTCAAGCTAAACATAGTACTGTGTCTCTGTAGCTAGAGCAATCATTGATGGATCCTGGAGGCACCCCAGGTGGAGTCTGCAGCCCCAGGGAGTGGTGGGCCTGCTCTATAGTGAACACAGGAACAATACCACTGACCCAAATAATTTGGTGAGGATGGACTCCACATAATCTGCCATGCTACCTGTGTTTGTTGACTCTGGGAGGTCAATCGAGCACACATTGTTACACCTCAATCTGGCCTCAAGACCCTCCTTTTTTACCTTGAAACGTTAAGAACCCTGGAAATCTCATGAAGTCTTTCATTTGTGCCTACTGTGGTGCTGTGACATCTTTGATAGCTGACATTCGTGTTTCCGCATCTGCAATATGGTTGTCATGCTCGGCCAGTGCAGTACTGATTGTAACCACTCTTGCAGTCAGCATATCTTTTTTGCTATCAATTGCCATCAGGCTTTTGCACATGTTGATCATGAGCTAAGCACATCAGGAGTCTCTGCAGTTTCATCAGTGTCTTGTGGTGCTGCGCGTGGACTTTGGAGGGGGTTCTTCTAGCATTCCTCACTTCAAAGTGTAGTTTTGCCTGCTTGTGTCTCCCTTACCCATATCAACAAGTTCCATGGTTCAAATGTGTGCCACACAGGGTGTGTAGGCTAGATTTTGTCATCTTCTGGGTGTTTTCTGCCTTGAATGATAGACACTTCAATACTCTTGGGGTGTGGGCAGCCTGCTATCCCCACGGGTACACCAGCAAATATCAAGCGTCCCATCGAAAAGTCTGGCACCTCCATGACAGTGCCAGGACATACCTAGGCCTGGGCCAAAATTCCGGTCCGTTTGCGGAAATTGCGATAATTTGGCATTTTCGCGTTCCACGGAAAGCGCGAAAATGTCAAAATTTCCGCATTCCGCAGCTTAGCGATAATTTGTTTCTTGCTCGCGCTGTAAAATAATACATTCTCGCGTGCGCACGATCGCCTTACCTGAATCCCCGCGTTCGCCGACAAGTTTTCCCGATCCGGTCGCGTTCTCCACGAGATGTTGGATTGTTGGTAGCCATTTGCGCTGTCTCGCGACAGTTCGCGCCCCGCAGTAACGTCATGCGTCGCGCGATCACGTCTTTCTTCTCGCGATCATGCACCGCGAGACAAGTGAAAACAAGATGGCCGCGCCCGCGAGCAACCGCATGGGTAAGTTGGCGAGCCGTGACCACGCAGAAAATACCGCGAACGGGCGGGAAAAAAACGGCCGCATCTTCGCGATATTTCCGCGTGTTTGCGGAGATTTTTAACATTTTCGCGATAATTTGCGAAAGTGAATTTCGCAAATTCCGCCCACCCCTAGACAAACCACGGGACACCAAGGTGCCGATTAGGATCCTGGAAAAAATTTCCCCAACCGAATTGAATCTGGACTTTTTTCCTTACAAATGGTAAAAGCGCCGTACAAACTGCCAATTACGATTCGTATGGGAAAAAGTCCCTACAAATCGCATTGGGAAAATTCCCCCACACGTCCTCGGGTCGGGAAAAGTCTCCGACACGTCCCCGGACATTTTTACGTACAAATGGGAAAACTGAAGTCCCAATGCGCAATTACGATCCGTCCCATCAGTCCGATTGTACAACTGTATGGAAAAAAGACCGTCCGGAGCGAACTCCCATAGCAACCATGGAGATGTCCAAACAAGTGCCTGGTACGCGCCGTACTCCCCCCCCGTCCCCCGTATGTTCGCGCCGTACCCCCAGCCCCCCCCGCGGATGGGCGCGCCGTACCCCCAGCCCCCCGTATGTACGGAGCGTACCCCCACCCCCATATGTACGGAGCGTACCCCCCAGCCCCCCGTATGTACGGAGCGTACCCCCACCCCCACCCCCATATGTACGGTGCGGACCCCTGGGGGTCCACACCGTACATACGGGGGTGGGGGTACGCTCCGTACATACGGGGGGCTGGGGGGTACGGGGGTACGCTCCATACATACGGGGAGGTACGGGGGTACGCTCCGTACATACGGGGGGCTGGGGGGTACGGGGGTACGCTCCATACATATGGGGGGCTGGGGGGTATGCTCCGTACATACGGGGGGCTGGGGGGTACGGGGGTACGCTCCATACATATGGGGGGCTGGGGGGTACGCTCCGTACATACGGGGGGTACAGGGGTACGCTCCATACATATGGGGGCTGGGGGGTACGCTCCATACATACGGGGGGCGGGGGGGTACGCTCCGTACATATGGGGGTGGGGGTACGCTCCGTACATATGGGGGTGGGAGTACGCTCCGTACATACGGGGGGCAGGGGGGGGGGTACGGCGTGTACCGGGCCCCCTAATCAGCTCGCATCGCTGCGTACTTAGCTTTTCCGGCACTTTTTAGGTGCCGTAAAAATTTTCCCATCCGGACTGCAGTCGGTGCGAATCGTAATTGCTGGTACGTAAAAACATGCCTAACTCCGTCCGGACGTCACGTCCGCGGTGTCCCAGATCACATTTGTATGTATTTTTCTGTCGGTTGGTCTTTTTTCCGAATCGTACGGGAATGGTGTTTCCGAACGAATCGTAATTGCATGTTTGTAAAGTTTTACAACCCGGTACGAGTCGGACGGAGAAAAAGCTCCGACCCACGGTTTGTACCGGGTTTTTCCAGGATCGTAATCGGCCCCCAAGTCTTTGGCCCTCATTCCAAGTAGTCAGTCCTGATCCAGCCTTGAGAGTGGAGGTAAATACCCCTGTAGTTGCCACCCAACCTGGGGAGATGACATTAGCAGGCAAGTGGCTTTCTCAATGGTTGTGCAACACTGCACCCTTCCCCAGGAGGGCTATGTTGTTGATTTGTTTCCTGGGATACCTACAAGATGCAATCAGTGTCAGGGTCCCAGGTCAGCATCCACCAGTCCTCCTTGAAAGCACCAGAGTCAGCCCTAGCCAGTTACACCCCTCCTGCAGCGGGCCAAGGAGGCCCCCTAACCCCTAAGCAGTGTGACAGGACAGAGGAAATGAACCAGGGTCCAGGCTCGAGCTCCGCTCATTTGCTTGGTGACAGGGAATGCCGCTTGTCCCAAGTACTCCACCCAGGATGAGTCCACGGCAGCTTCCAGTACACAGTCACGCCCGCAGGCTTCTTACTTCCATTCAGTGGAGCGAGGGTCCTGTCATAATGCAGCTATTAAGGCAGGGTAGCAACTGCTGAGATTTAAATGGCAATTGTTGGTCCGTTTTGGTGCTGCGTGCCGCATCTGTACTCTGAATACTGGACCCATCCAATGATGTAGTATCGACCTCACAGTCACCAACGGCACCGCTATTGTGACAGATAGTGGCCCTTGCACCAGGAGCCTCACTTAGGTGTGGCCATCTTCTATCCCGGGACCCTAGTTAACCCACCCCCCATATTCAAGACAATTACTGGCCAAGCCATCTATAGCCATCGCTCATGAAACCAGATATTTGAGCCACATAAACAAGTACAAGAACGGATAGCAGCTAATAACGGCAAAATAAGAAGCTGGAGGCATGCAAGAGAATGATATATCAAAATGGGCACTTCTCTGTTACTCCAGAATATCATAATGAACAGTAAGCTCAATTTGCAGGTTGAAGCACGCCCTTGGAGCAAGACAAGGGTACAAGGGACGATGGTCACTGCCACTTGAAGCAATGCTGTCATCACCTATACCAACTCCAAATTTAAACACATTTCTCCATAAGCTACATGCCCCTAGACTATGTTGACTCAAGGTCTTGTTTCCTAATCAAAGTATCAAAGTGGAGATAAGGAAATAGCATTCAACGTATATAGTGACTCTTTTGAATCAAATTACCATAACATTTGTACAGAATTTCCATTTGTTAGATATTGGGCTTCTAGTTGGCAGTGGTTTGCACCCTGTACAAGTAGGGACCCTCACTCTAGTCAGGATAAGGGAATTACACACTTAAGATAACCCTTTCTCACTCCCTCTGTAGCTTAGCCCAAACAGTCAGGCCTATCTCGGAGAAAATGTGTAAAGCATTTGTACATAGACACACAGCAACACAGTGAAAAGAGAACAAAATGAGTCCACAGCAGTGTAGAAAATAGCCAAAATGTATTTGAATAAAACAAGACCAAAAGAACAAAAATCCAACATACACACGTAAAGTTATCACTTTTAAAATGTTAATTCAGTCCAGACCATAGGGATCTATAGATGCATCACTTTCAGCACAAAGTATCTGGGATGCATAAAAATCAAAGACAAAAACAGATGCAGGGAAGGTAAGAGGCCGAAAAGGGCAAAACGGTGCGTCGGTTCCTTACTTCCAAGGGAGGTGATGCGTCGGTTCCTTATTGTGAGGGGAGGTGATGTGTCGATCTTTGGACACACAGACTCGGTTCCTACTGCTGGGCAACGTTGATGAGAAAATCAGAGCTCAGGGATGATGCGTCTCAAATCAAGATGCCTTGTGTTGGTCTGATGGCAGAGGAGCAGGCACTGCATCGATTTCACAGCTGCGAAGCAGGTGATGCATTGATTCTGCTCCCAACGGGAAATTACACCTAAAAATATATCTCAAGGCAATCCCCATGTTAACCTATGGGGGAGATAGTCCTTCCAATAGTGAAAAACAAAATTAGCAGTATTTCACTATTATGATATGTAAAACACAACTTTACATGTCCAACTTTTCAAATATACTGCACCATGCCCATGGGGCTGCCTTGGGCCTACCTCAGGGGTGACGTTGATGGTGTGCAAACAGAATATCGAGTAAAAAATACCGAGCAATAAATATTGTGGTTCAGAAATATCGACAGCAAGAATATTGTGGTCAAGAATATCGACTTAAGGTAAGTAATATCGATTTTAAAATGATCGGAGTGTTTAATATCGTTTGCAAAAATATCGTTGTTAAAAATATTGTTTTTTTAATTAATGTTATGTATTTTGGTATATATTAAATATGTATGTAATGTAGGTTTTTTGTATAAGAATTGTTTGCATTTTTAATATATGTGTTAAATGTTTAGTAGTTATTACAGTTATTTAACTTGAATTTTGTGTTTTAATGTTCCGTAGCACGTTTTGGGTTTATAGTGGAATAGGGTGGAAAGTAATTTAATTATATTAAATTAATTGATTATTTTTTTCTTTATTAATATTTGTTTAATTGATATTTTATAGTTCTAAATGTGTAATTTAATATTAATTAATAAAGAATTGGTTGTTAATCATTTTAATTAATTAATTGGTAATTAGGGTAATTGTGTAATTAGTTTTAGGTGTGTGCTATGGTGTTTATAGGTGTAAAGGGTGGGTAGTAATTTATTTTTATTTTATTAATTAACAATTGGTTTTTAATTATTTTAATTGATTAATTGGTCATTAATCATGGCAATTGTGTAAATAATTTAGGTGTGTGATGTGTTTATAGTGGTAAGGGGTGTGAAGTAATTTATTGCTAATTGAAGAAGTAATAATTGGTTGTTAAATAATTTTAAATAATTAATAGGTCATTAATTATGGTATTTTTGTAATTAATTTTACGTGTGTGTTTTGATGTTTATAGGGGTAAATGGTGTTATGTAGTTTATTTTTGTTTCAAAATTGTTTAGTTAATTGCAATTGATTAAATTAATTAAAAATGTATTATGGTAATTGTATAATTAATTTTAGGTGCGATGTGTTTATAGGAGTAAAGGGTGGGAAGTAATTTGTGTTTAATTAATTATTATATAGTTGTTAACTAATGGTAATTATTTGATAATCATTTTGGATAATTGTATATTTTTGTGCGTGTTCTTTTTACTTTTAAAGGCATAAAGGGTAGATATTGAATACATTGTAATTACTTTATTATTAATAATAATAGTTTAATTTAAAAATAAGTTTTAATTGTGTTTTATTATTTAATTTAGGTGTGTGTTGTGGATATTATAGTGTTAAAGTGTATGTAGTCAATTAATGTTTATTGGTGTTTTTATTATTAATATTTTTTTAATTGATTATTAACCCCTTGTGTGCCCATGACGAGCTGGACTCGTCATGGGCCGCAGTTGTGCTGTGCCCATGACGAGTCCAGCTCGTCATAAACCCCGCCCGCTAATGTAACGGCCGGCACAGGGCAGGGAAAGGGCGTGGCACACAAGGGGTTAAATATGTTAACTATGGAAGTAAATTTAATTTAATGCGTTGGAGTGTTTTGTTTTTGGTGTGGTGTTATAGGGTAGGAAATTTTTTATAATTAATTTATATGATAATGTTTTCTATTTATATATTTAATTTTTCATTTTTTAATATTGCTTATTTTTATGATGTCTTTAAAAAAAAAATGTTTATAACTGTTTGAGTGTGAATAGTAATTTTTGTCTCTCCGCTATCCAGCACTTTCCCTACTGTTGCACTCACTGCAGTGGGAATAGTAATTTTTATCCCTCTCCTATCCAACACTTTCCCTCTTGTTGCACTCATTGGAATGGGAATAGTAATTTTAACCTCTTTTCCTTCCAACACTTTCCCTACTGTTGCACACGCGTGAGTGGGAACAAAAAAATGTACCCCTCCGCTATCCAAGACTTATCCTACTGTTACTTTCAGTGGATTGGGACTAGTAGTGTTTTCACCGCTCTGCTATCCAACACTTTCTCTACTGTTGCAGTCTTTGGAGTGGGAATAGTAATTTTTGCCCCTTGGCTATCCAACACTTTCCTTACTGTTACTCTTATCAGAGTGGGAATAGTAAATTTTACCCCTCCGCTATCCAACATTTTCCCTACTGTTGCACTCACTGGAATTGGAATAGTAATTTTTACCCCTTCGCTATCCAGCACTTTCCTTACCGTTGCATCCAGTGGAGTGGGTTCGGGTGATCACGACTCTATCCCTCATGACCCACAGTGGTGCCCTACACCACCAAACGACAAACAGATCGACGAACAGAGAAGACGGGTGTATGCTCAAGTCAGTCAGCACCGGAGAGCCTGGCAGGAACACCTTGAATGGGGTGAAAAAGTCTTACTCAAGAACCGCATGACAAGCAGCAATTCAACCTCCCTTATGAAAGGCATCCCTCGACCGTAGTCCATGTGAAAGGCACCCGGGCGATAGCCCCGCGTGGTGATGAAACAGTAACCAGGAACATTTCATACTTCAAGAGGTTTCATTCGTCAGGGACCTCATCATCGGCAAGTGCTCCGGTGAGCTCGAGTTCGTCCCAAGGAGATACCAGGTTGAAAGAGGACCAACAAGAAGGGGTCGCCATGCCTACCCGACAACACGTAACTGATGATACAGGACTGACTCCAGACAATGCCACCCCTTGAGGCAGAGGACGTGAAAGTCCCTATGGAGTCCGAAGCCCCGCGCAGAGTGGTGATGCAGAGGAAGAACTGAGCGGGCGTGGAAGTTCGCAATATAGGCTCCGACAAAACCCTGAGCCGACCCGCAAGCTGAAGGACTACTTCACGTAAGACTGTTCTAATTTTCTTTGGGAACTTTGAGTTATGACCCTCCTATGTGTTGAATGTGGGCAATGTCATTTTGAAAGTTTTATTTTGGGGAGGAGTGTTGTGTTGCACCCATGATGCAATGGATGCGCTTCATAGGGCGTGCCGACCTCAGGTCCGAGAGAGGGGCGCCCAGCAAGTATCCCCATGAGAACCTGGCCAGATAGTATGGCCCAGGTCGAGTGACATGAGTTTAATAAATCGACTGCTGCGGACGTGAAGTCACTTTGGCGCGTGTACGTGGGAGCCGCAGGCAACATAGTACTGGCTCCGCGTGATTATTTATAAGTACGCTGCATGTCCACGGTAGTGCCCGGCCTCTGGAGGGTTACCATCGCCCCTCCGACATAACAGGTACATCGTGACCCAGAAGTGGTGATACTCCAAAATTATGGTAAAGCCATAGTGAAATTACAATATCAGACAGAGAGATGGGTACGGCTGCCATTATCATTAGCGGATAGGCTAGCCGTCATAAAGATGGTGGTGTTGCCTACATTTTATACCTGTTTGTTAAAATCTCAATCCCGCTAACAGGAGCCTTTTTAAGAACATTGGAGTCCTGCCTAGTAACACTAGCGGAGGCCATTAAGCAGCCCAGAATAGGTTGACAAACACTCACACGCCCCTACGTTCAAGGGGGGTTTGCTGCTCCAGATTTCTATCTATACTACCAGTGCACACAGGCTCACTTTGCTCACTACTGGGTTCACCCTCAACGGTATATGCTGTAGAAAATGAAGAGGAGTACCCAAATCCCCTTAGCGCAATGATACCACATGTGAGGGTGTCCAACAATATTAGATCCTTGGGACCGGTACACAGCCCAACTAGAGCATGGCAGACACTCGCAATACGTGCCAGCAAAACCCCACTGTACGCACAGTTACTTCCTTTGGCACGCCACTCATCTTTATCAGTCCCGAAGGAGGCAGCTGCACTGATCGTTTTACAGGAGGCCGGGGTCAAAACTATGGGTGATGCTTTCCCTGCAGGTTCTTTTCTCACAATGACCGAGTTTGGGAGGGGACGGCCATGCACTACATTACAGAGGGGCATATCACCAACAAACTGCGATAAACATCGCAGAGCGCACATAGCGCGAATTTGCATAATGGTGGCTATCGCCGGAATAAATCACCGAGATAACACGTTATTATCAACGCTTATCTCCACAGTGATGTAAATTCCGGCGATAGCGGCGTTATAAGGGAACATCGCTGGAAATCCAGCGATGCAACTACAGCGCTATGGGAATCCTTGATAATTGGGAGATGTGGACTTAGGCTTAGAATCCACCTCCCATTATAAATATAGCTAAGTCTGACATTTAGCAGACGTTAGCTGATGGCGATAACCGCGCTTAGCGACGTTTTTCATGTTGCTATGGAAATCAGGGTCCGGTTTGATGATACCGCGGTGTGCGGTTAGCGACTTTTCTAGGGTTGTTTCCAGAGGGAACGCCTAGGGAACGCCTACTTTGCACGTCATTAGCGATTATTATCGCTGACATGCAAAGTGGAATTGACACGGGCGCTACTGCCAGCAAGCTGTCGATAAGAGCTGTTAGTGCCAGCTTGCTGATAGGGCGATAAAAACATTGCCGCTTTTGCGGCAAAAAGTGCCGCTAAAACAGCGATATTGCCCTTGATGATATGCCCAGAGTTTTGTATATTATAGGCTAAGGGCAGCCATGAAAGCACTATTCCCCAGCTTTCCCCAAGAACCACCCACAATAATATCGCTGCAATCCCTGCTTGCATTCGCTGATGGAAAAAAAATATATTACCAAACTCTACAGTACTTCGCAGCGCGAGAATAGTGGGTCCATAGATAAAGCAAAGGTGAAATGGGAGGTAGCTCTGGGGCCCCGATAGCGCAGGTGGACTGGGAGTTTTGCAGTGAACTGTTGGATAGGCTTACTTCAAACTGTAATCTCAGGATAATACATTTTAAATATTTACAGCAGGCCTACTACTCTCCCGCACAGCTTCACAAATTTGGGTTGCACGATGAGGGCACACGTCAGATGCGGGGCAGTTGAGGTGGACTTTCTGCATCTGGCATGGGAGTGTGGACTGGTGGATCGATATTGGGGCAGGGTAACGCATCCGCTATTTGAAATGGTAGAGATGCACATAAAATGCACCCTTCAATCTGCCTACTAGGTCTCATCAGAACACTTCCACCACTACTCCGCAAATTAATAGCAGTGGCGTTGCCAATGGCAAAACAAAGAGTATGAAAATGCTGGGGAGGGAAGAAGGCACTATGCCAATCGGACTGGATGTGGGATCTTGCCTTTTGTACAGCTCAGTTGGACACGTATGCTGAAGAGCTGCCGCAGGCTTCCAGACCCCGAGACTTTTGGCCCCCGTATAGCTTACATGTTGGAGAAGAGCACAGACTGAGACACTGTATGTAACAAAGAGAACCACGATGTGCTGGGGCATCCCTGGGTGGCTGGGAGGATTACAATTTTGTGTATTATTTATGCATGGTGCTGGGAGGGGTCGATATCCCAGTGTTTTTGTTCTATGTTCCTTTCTTACTTTGGTTTGTTTATACATGCAAACTACAACTGTATCCTGTATAAAATATAATAAAAATGTAATTAAAAAAACAACATCAGTAACTGGTTACTGCTGGGGCTTATCCGCAGGTTAGGGGGAGGGGAGTCCAGAGTGGCGGCTTTACATCACTTCCAGGCTGCAGGGATAATGGGGATTGGGTCAGGGCGACAGAGCGATGCCGAGTAGGAGGGAACAGAATGGTGGTCCCTAACATGTCCCATGCATCTCATCCTAGGAAGGCCTGACGGGGGCCAGAACAGCACAACACGGGCCATTTGAGCATGTACAATGTATTAAAATGTTCTCTTCAGCCCATTCCGCAATGGATGGAGGTCTGTTTTTCATGAGGTTGTTGGCCCCCATCAAGTGAGCAGTTAGGAATATTTCATCATAGCTTAAATTGATCAAGTCATATTACAGATGGGTATCTCAGGAAACAGTCGTCGGGCTACTCCACATCGCTGAGGTTTGCCTCAGAACACCCCGACCTAAGTAGTGAGGTTGCCTTTATTTCCAACACAAATTTCTTCATTAATGGTGAGGCGATCAGGGGAGTTGTGAAGATGTGATGCTTGTTGTGGTGGGTGATCCTGAGACGAGGCAGAATGTATTTATTTATTTATGTTTACAGAGTTTTATATAGTGCAAACTTGCTCCGAATAGGGTAACTGAGCGCTTACATAGCACCAGTTGCATCACATGAGAACACATTCATTTTTGTTAGGCAGGGTAGATTAAGTGATTTGCCCAGAATCACAGGATGTCCAGCGTCATTGCCGAGACTCGAACCCAGTTCCCCAGATTCGAGGTCGACCGCCCTAGCCGTTAGGCCAATTCCTCTCCCCATAGCCTGAAATAGCATGCAACAAGAAGAAATGCCCACTTTCTCCAGTGTACTTGAGTGGCTGGCAGGTATTCACAGTGGAAAGCTGGAGTAGGTGTGGCCCTCATGTATTAAAGGATGCTTCTTTCAAGCTAAACATAGTACTGAGTCTCTGTCGCTAGAGCAATCATTGATGGATCCTGGAGGCACCCCAGGAGGAGTCTGCAGCCCCAGGGAGTGGTGGGCCTGCTCTATAGTGAACACAGGAGCAATACCACTGACCCAAATAATTTGGTGAGGATGGACTCCACATAATCTGCCATGCTACCTGTGTTTGTTGACTCTGGGAGGTCAATCGGGTACACATTGTTACACCTCAATCCGGCCTCAAGACCCTCCTTTTTTACCTTGATAACGTAAAGAACCCTGGAAATCTCATGAAGTCTTTCATTTGTGCCAACTGTAGTGCTGTGTCATCTTTGATAGCTGACATTCGTGTTTCCGCATCTGCAATATGGTTGTCATGCTCGGCCAGTGCAGTACTGATTTTAACCACTCTTGCAGTCAGCATATCTTTTTTGCTATCAATTGCCATCAGGCTTTTGCACATGTTGATCATGAGCTAAGCACATCAGGAGTCTCTGCAGTTTCATCAGTGTCTTGTGGTGCTGCGCGTGGACTTTGGAGGGGGTTCTTCTAGCATTCCTCACGTCAAAGTGTAGTTTTGCCTGCTTGGTGTCTCCCTTACCCATATCAACAAGTTCCATGGTTCAAATGTGTGCCACACAGGTGTGTAGGCTAGATTTTGTCATCTTCTGGGTGTTTTCTGCCTTGAATGATCGACACTTCAATACCCTTGGGGTGTGGGCAGCCTGCTATCCCCACGGGTACACCAGCAAATATCAAGCGTCCCATCGAAAAGGCTGCCACCTCCATGACAATGCCAGGACAAACCACGGGACACCAAGGTGCCGATCACGATCCGGTAAAAAATTCCCCCGTGCGACTCGTATCGGGTCTTTTTACCGTACGAATCGTACAAGTGGCGTACGAACTGGCAATCACGATTCGCATGGTAAAAAGTCCATACGAACCGCACTGGGAATCATTCCCCACACGTCCTCGGGTCGGAAAATGTGTCCGACACGTCCTCGGACGATTTACCGTACAAACGTGAAAATCCAAGTCCGACCGAGGAATCACGATCCATCCCGTGCGTCCGAGGTTACAACCGTATGGAAAAAACACCGTCCGCACCGAACTCCTACAGCAACCATGGAGACATGTGCCCGCATACGCGCCCAACACTCCCCCCAGCCCCCGTACGTCCGACACGTACCCCCCGTATATGTATACCCCCACCCGTCTAGGTACACCCCATTACGTTCCAGTCGAACCCCCACCCCAGTACGTGTCATAGCCCCGTCTACCTACACCCCAGTACGTCCCAGTCGTACCCCCACCCCAGTACGTGTCGTACCACCGTCAATGTACACCCCCCACCCCTGTACGTGTCGTACCCCCCGTGTACCTACACCCCAGTACGTTCCAGTCGTACCCCCACCCCTGGACGTGTCGTACCACCGTGAACCTACACCCCAGTACGTTCGAGTCGTACCCCCACTCCAGTACGTGTCGTACCACCGTCAATGTACACCCCCCACCCCTGTACGTGTCGTACCCCCCGTGTACCTACACCCCAGTACGTTCCAGTCGTACCCCCACCCCTGGACGTGTCGTACCACCGTCAATGTACACCCCCCCACCCCAGTATGTGTCGTACCACCGTCAATGTACACCCCCCCACCCCAGTACGTGTCGTACCCCCCGTGTACCTACACCCCAGTACGTTCCAGTCGTACCCCCACCCCTGGACGTGTCGTACCACCGTGAACCTACACCCCAGTACGTTCGAGTCGTACCCCCACCCCAGTACGTGTCGTACCACCGTCAATGTACACCCCCCACCCCTGTACGTGTCGTACCCCCCTGTACCTACACCCCAGTACGTTCCAGTCGTACCCCCACCCCTGGACGTGTCGTACCACCGTCAATGTACACCCCCCCACCCCAGTACGTGTCGTACCACCGTCAATGTACACCCCCCACCCCTGGACGTGTCGTACCACCATCCATGTACACCCCAGTACGTTCCAGTCGTACCCCCACCCCAGTACGTGTCGTACCACCGTCAATGTACACCCCCCCACCCCAGTACGTGTCGTACCACCGTCAATGTACACCCCCCACCCCTGGACGTGTCGTACCACCGTCCATGTACACCCCAGTACGTTCCAGTCGTACCCCCACCCCAGTACGTGTCGTACCACCGTCAATGTACACCCCCCCCACCCCAGTACGTGTCGTACCACCGTCAATGTACACCCCCCCACCCCAGTACGTGTCGTACCCCCCGTGTACCTACACCCCAGTACGTCCAGTCGTACCCCCACCCCTGGACGTGTCGTACCCCCCTGTACCTACACCCCAGTACGTTCCAGTCGTACCCCCACCCCAGTACGTGTCGTACCACCGTCAATGTACACCCCCCACCCCAGTACGTGTCGTACCACCGTCAATGTACACCCCCCCACCCCAGTACGTGTCGTACCACCGTCAATGTACAGCCCCCCACCCCTGTACGTGTCGTACCCCCCGTGTACCTACACCCCAGTACGTTCCAGTCGTACCCCCACCCCTGGACGTGTCGTACCACCGTGAACCTACACCCCAGTACGTTCGAGTCGTACCCCCACCCCAGGACGTGTCATAGCCCCGTCTACCCACACCCCAGTACGTTCCAGTCGTACCCCCACCCCAGTACGTTCCTGGCGCACCCCCAACACAACCTCCTAAGTACGGAGCGCACCCCATGCCCCAACATCACAACCGCATGTACGAGTCTTACAAAGCCACACACAAGGACAAAATCGTACAACCAAATGGCCCATGTACACACCGTACACACGCTCAAAACGCACGTACACAACCAGGACAAAATAAAACAACACAAGAATACACCATTCGAAAGGCACACAGCCACTAAACATGGCCAACAACCACTAAAATAACACAATCACTGACCTGCAACTGCCAAAAACAAACAGAGGCCCAATACACCACCACTCCTTATAACACACCCACCCAAAATTCAAAAACTGCCACACCCACCCATGGACCAATAAAAAGGGCCCACACACACAAACCATGAGCCTTTGCAACAGACTCACTGCTGCCAGACACCACAGAACCAGACTACAAGCTACACCACACCTTACACTTGCACACCTTCACACGACCACCCTCACAAACTCCCTCTCATCACATTCACACACACACACAACCATCCACACCCCCCCCCAACATCCACACCCCCCCCCACACCCACACCATCCCCACCCACACCCCTCACCATGCCCACTACCAAGAATCCAAAGTTCAGTCACCGAGAGTTGGAGGTCCTTGTTGATCAAATCCTCAGAGTCGAGCCACAGATCTTTGGAACATTGGTCAGAAGCACCAGCCAGGCAGCCAAAACAGCCATGTGGCAGACCATCGTCGATGCTGTGAATGCTGTTGCGGACACCAGGAGGACCAAGCAGGATTGCCAGAACAGGTGGTACGATCTGCGGAGGAGGGTCAGAGCCAAGAGGCAGGAGGAACACGACCAGGCCAACGCCACCGGAGGAGGGCCCTCCCGCAGAGCCGTACAGTACCATCCCTGGGAGGAGAGGGTGATGGCCATACTGCCGGTGGAGGCAGTTGAAGGAGTAGAAGGACTCCGAGACCCGGGTGAGTACACAAACAACGCACCTCACATGGGGGGAACTGCAACCACAACCAAAATTAATAACAGGCACGCAACCACCACAAGCCATCGCATGACTCAACCACACTCCATGAGCAGGCACATGCCACTGCTGCCACCATGCCCCATGCACCCAGCTGGACAATGTCAAGTCACAGGCCACAGAAGACAACAACACATGACACGGTAACCCGGATGGCGGGAGGCTGGGCACCAAGAATCACATAGTGCGACTCCAAAGCAGACAACAATGCCCTCTGCCCATATGGCCTAGGTCACAGCCAGACAAACACTGTGTCCCAACACAGGAATGACTTGCCAGCAAATGGCGGACGCCTTGCATCAACACATGGGGGTGAAGGCACTGTTTTGCACATGCCAGCAGCTAATGAACAGCCAACAGTGTGAAAGAGTGGCAGCACACACCACCACAGCAGCAGCGCACAGACACACAGCAGACAAAATGGGTGCCTGGAGATCAGAAACAAACTCACATCAACAGGCCAAGGGCCACTCAAAGATCTGCTAACAGTGTGTGCCCAGGAAGCTGGGCCAAGGTGACAGAGGGTGACACACGGAGGGAGGGAGAGGGGGACAGAGAGGGAGGGAGAGGGGGACAGAGAGGGAGGGAGAGGGGGACTGAGAGGGAGGGAGACGGTCAGAGGGAGGAGGCTGACACACGGAGGGAGGGAGAGGGGGACACAGAGGGTGGGAGAGGGGGACAGGGAGGGAGGGAGAGGGGGACTGAGAGGGAGGGAGACGGACAGAGGGAGGAGGCTGACACACGGAGGGAGGGAGAGGGGGACACAGAGGGTGGGAGAGGGGGACAGGGAGGGAGGGAGAGGGGGACTGAGAGGGAGGGAGACGGACAGAGGGAGGAGGCTGACACACGGAGGGAGGGAGAGGGGGACACAGAGGGTGGGAGAGGGGGACAGAGAGGGAGGGAGAGGGGGACTGAGAGAGAGGGAGACACAGGAAGATGGACACAGGGAGGAGGCTGACACACAGAGGGAGGGAGAGGGGGACAGAGAGGGAGGGAGAGGGGGACAGAGAAGGAGGGAGACACAGGGAGAGCAAATCAGTCCTTTGGTGTGTGGGAATGTCTGCTCGTCAGCAGGTGGACTGCGTGCATGTAGACAAGGGTGGCCAGTGCCAGAACCCCCCCCTCTTCATCATGGCAAAACGCAGGGCCATGTTACAACCTGTACACGAGCACAAGGACAGCCACCTGCATCATATAAGTGTGTGGATCCACTCCATGTGCACATGTACAGTGCTACAAGGAAGGCGCAAATGCATAGCTCGGCACACATACACACTCCACTGCTGACTGCAGTCACACTTGACGCAGCAAGTAAGACTGTGCCACACATAGTGAAAGGGGCCAAATTGGTGCCCAAGGGACACACACATGCACAAGTGCACTGTGAGTGGAATGCAAGACAGATCCTAATTCCAAGAGGAAATGTGCCAACTTTGTAACGGATGAAACATGGATGTTGCATGGATCAAAATTAACATTGTCTCTCTCACACACAGGTCAACGTCGTGCTGCACCCCCCAACACTGGGGGGGAACACTCACAGGACCCGGATCTGCAGGAGACCGATCCCACCGGCAGCGACCACTCTCACCACTCTGCGGACGACCCCGACCGACCTGGCCCCTCTGGTGTCCAACCACCTGCAGCACCTGCGTCAGGTACAACCGTGCCAACCACCACCCCCACTCCTGCCACATCCCAGGAGACACCCAGGATCCCTGCCCCAACACCACAATGCAGCCAGGCTCGCCAGGAGGGACACGGTGTCCCGGGCACCCAGGAGGAGGCAGGCGACAACGCCAATGCCACCCCTCAGGGGTCCCGGAGACCCCATGTGCCCACAAGTGCAGGCCAGACGCAAGTGGGCAGGGGTGGCGGGAGTGGAGGACGGCGGAGGCGCGAGCCTGACCAGTTGGCTGGGGATCCGGTATTTTCCCATGTCCGTAACATCCTGGACTCATACCGGCAGGACACCACGGGCATGGCCCAGGTTGTGTCCGTCCTCGAGGGGATCAAGGTCCAGCAGGCCCAGCAACATGCGGAGCTAATAGCCTGTCTACAGCTACACCAACGGAGGATGGAGGACAGACAGGCTCAGCAAGTGACGGCGTCCCAGGGGATTCACGCTGAACTCCGTCGGATGGCCGACACCATGGCCGACCCTCCCTGTGCCAGAAGGCGGAGAACATCACCACCCACAGGGAGGGATCATGAGGAGGAGGAGGAAACATCCGACGGAGCATCCCAGACGTCGTCACGGCCTGCTGCTGAGGTTCCCCGCAGGAAGCCGGGTCGTCCACGGAAAGGACCGTGAGGGTGGCTGCTACATCACCATCTCCCAGGACACCTGGCCTGGCACCTGGCCCACTGGAGCAACAGCATCACAGCATCAAGAGACATTCTCTGCCACATGGCCCTGCTGGTCACTGGCTGACCAATGTTGACAAAGACTGTGGCATGGACTCTGAGGATTTCCAATGGCAAGGACACCAACTCCCCTACTGAACTTTGGATTCCCTAATCCCGGAAAGGCCCTCACTTTGCCCCCCCCCCCCAATAATAAATCACACTATTAAGAGTAGATGCCTGCTGGTAGCATTATTACCTAACATGTGTCTTGTACAGTCTAGACATGCCTGAGTCATCTGTTCACTTCAACCATCCACACCCTGGGGCCTGAGTCTGGCACAGGACACATGGGTCACAGTTTTCTAGGCAAGACAGACATGGAGCACCATACACACCCGTGATGGTCAGAACCAGCTGAGGGGGTGGCCGAACAACCGTGCTGACAGACACATTGAGTACAGCAACAGTCATGCGCAGAGGTCAGGGATCCTGGCCCGTGTCCTGGGGGGCACCCAGGTACGTGTAGACAGGTGGCAGAACCATGTCCTGCAAGCTTGAGTCCGGTGGATGCAGAGAATGGGGTCATGGACAACGTTGGATGCATGGGGATGGCACATGTCACAATACCCACACAGTCATGGACATCATGCCCATTACACAGTCTCAGCACACACACACAGCTTGCATCTTGCCACTCGACACATTGACACATAGCCACAATCAGGGAATACCATGCCAGACATGCAGGATGCACCGTGGCAACACACCAGCATTGACTGAGAAGAGGCACCTTGGAGGCATAGGGACACCTTTAATAGTCATGTGTTTGGGATTGCAGAGGCAACTTGAAGTACACATGAACACATCATGTGGAGTAACATGTGGCTCCAACACTGGCACCCCCCTTCTGCAGCACAAATGCGTGATAGCCATGGAACTGGCACACAAGTGTCGGATAACAGCTAAATACCCACAGCTGCTCACGGAGAGACTGCCATACACCATACATCCGCTGATGTGGAAGTCCCACGCCATGTCAAGACAATGTTAACCGTATGTGTCCGAGGGCAGTGTCACACACATTGATGCCTTCATCACAATCCACTATCCCATCACTGATGACTGACAACCAGGCAGCCCATCTATTCAGGTGTACCCAGCTGCATGTCGTGTCCCATGGGGATGCCACATGTCTGCAGAGGAACCAAACCCCGACCGGGGCAGTGTGCACACATCGTGAACAACTGCCACACCCAATACACCCCAGATGCATCCCTTACCCCATGGAGACTTCCAAACGTGTCCGTGCCTGTAACGCTGAGTCAGCCCACGATGCCATGTCCATGAGGAATAGCAGTGCCACAACAATGCAACCAGAAGACGGCATGCGCAGGTACCTGGGGAAGAGAGACACACAAGAAGTCAGCCACAAAAAGCACAGCCACTTGCATGTGCATTGACTCGACACATGTATGGATGACAACATGCTAGGTCACAATTATGAGTGTGGAAATACTACCATCACTGCCACCATCACTCCAGTGACACACCCACACACACCTCTGACTCACGTGCCATACATGCAGGTGGAGACACGCATCACAACACATGCCACACGGGGACCAAGGCGTGCACACTCAGACACTGGTACTCACCACTAAGCAAAGAAGTCGCGTATGAGCCGAGTCCGGATGTCCTCTTGCGGCTCCACATCCTCCACATCACTAGCCCCATTGCCAAGCCCTTTGTCCTCCACGGGTGGATGGTCCTCGTCATGTTGATTCAGGATGAGTGGCACAGCTCTTTCAACTGCCATGTTGTGCAGCATGCAGCAGACCATGAAGATCTTGCAGACCTTCGCCGGGGCATATGGGAGTGCGCCGCCGGTCTTGTGGAGGCACCTGAATCGGCTCTTCAGCATGCCAAACGTCCTCTCTATCACTCGCCTTGTCCGGCCATGGGCGGTGTTGTAGCGGAGCTGGGCCGGCGTGATGGGGTTGCGGAGAGGTGTCAGCAGCCAAGGCATGTTGGGATAGCCAGCGTCCCCTAAATGGAAAGCACATGGATATCGTTAGAACTGGCGAAGCGGTAGTGCTGCTCGGCCAAACAGAATACAGGACAGACAGACTGTACCCACCAACAACACATGCCCGTTCGTTGCGCAGCTGCATCATCATATCAGGCATCCCGCTACGCCTCATGATGTAGGCATCGTGTGCTGATCCTGGAAAACGAGCACAGACATGTGAAATCACCATGTTGGACAGACACACCACAAGGGCATTGATGGAGTGGTAGTGCTTCCGATTGCGGTACGCCACCTCCCGTGCGTGTGGTGGTACCAAACCTACATGTGTCCCATCTATGGACCCAATGACATGGGGCATCCCTCCCAGGGCATAGAAACCACGCTTGACCTCAGTCATCTGTTCAGGGGTTGAGAACTTGATGAAGTCATCCAGGTGAATCAACATGGCCTCCAAGAAATCATGCAGCACACCGCTGAACATGCTCTGGGACATGCCACCAACATGAGCTATGGTATATTGGAAGGTACCCGTGGCAAGGAAATGTAGGGCAGCCATTACCTTCAGCTGGGGTGTCAGTGCCGTAGGATACCTGTGCTGCGGTTGCAGGTGTGGTGCCAGTCTCGCCGTCAGCTCCAGAATCAACGGTTGGGTGAAGCGGTAGAGCCGGATCGTGTCATTCTCCTGCATGGTGGCCAAGTCTGGAATTCTTCGGGCAACAGGAGGCGCTCTGCAGTAATTTGGAAGTGACAAGGAAGAGTGAGTGCACTACGAGAACAACTCATGTCTACTGAGCACATGTAAATCTGGCAATACACACATGCCACATAGGGAGTCAGGCATGTGCTACATGCCCAGGACACGTATGGATGCAAGGTGACACTCCTTCCAAGACCCAGCTACACACGGTGATTGAGAACCTCCCCATGCCACGCCATGAAAATAGCTGTGTCCCAGTGCAAGTGCACTGCCCGACGCAAGACAGGAGTGACATACACCCACACATTAGCAGAAGTGTGATGCCGATTGCAGAGACTGGCAGCGGAACACTTGAGCCACAGGTCACATGACATTACACTAGTCCAGCCCACACACCTTGCCATGAAGGTGCACATGTCATGACTCCCCACACATTCCTTGTGAGTTTGCTGACATGGCCTTGTCACGCTACTCCGTGTCCCTTGCATACATGTGCACCTCACATCCGATAACACATGTGGCATGGTGTTGGGAACAGTGTGCAATGACAATCTACACACAGCCACATGTTGGTTGCTGCAACGGCTGCAGCTTTTGAGGGTGCTACAACATCAACCCGATGTAAATCCCGGACACATATATGGCATAGTCACATTGTGCACTGTGGGTAGTGATGAGTCATGTGTCATGACCCCTGTACCGGGCATAATGGGACACTTCCGTGTGTTGGTGTCCGTGCCATGCCAGTGACGCTCACCCCAAGTGCGCAGTCCCACATGCACACATGTCAAAGGAGTCAAGGGCATGCCTGGCACACATTGCACCCTCACACAGTACACATGTACACATCTCATCATACATCTGGTGCCTTCTACACTCAGGAGGCATGTTCCACATCACAGCCTGTGACACCTGTGCCCCACACATGTGGTAATGCACAGACGATGCCTTGATGTCCATTCCTGGACAAGTATGTCCATCCATGGACAAGTATGTCCGCCCTATTCCTACATGTGTGTCGCCTATCACCACAGTGATGTGTAAAATCCGCCGTACTGCTGCTGAGAGGGCCTGTGCATGTTCCCAAATCACTGTGGGAGTGCTGCCGTATGTGTACCCATCGTGATGGCGAGCGTAGATGCGAGTGTACGGTCCGTACCACTACGAGTACGCATACGCGTGCAGACCCATAGTGATAGAGAGCGTAGATGCGAGTGTTCGGTCCGTACCACTACGGGTACGCATTAGCGTGCAGACCCATAGTGATAGAGAGCGTAGATGCGAGTGTACGGCCCTATCACTATGGGTCTGCACGCGTATGCGTACCCGTAGTGGTACGGACCGTACACTCGCATCTACGCTCACTATCACTATGGGTCTGCACGCGTATGCGTACCCGTAGTGGTACGGACCGTACACTCGCATCTACGCTCTCTATCACTATGGGTCTGCACGCGAATGCGTACCCGTAGTGGTACGGACGGTACACTCGCATCTACGCTCACTATCACTATGGGTCTGCACGCGTATGCGTACCCGTAGTGGTACGGACCGTACACTCGCATCTACGCTCTCTATCACTATGGGTCTGCACGCGTATGCGTACCCGTAGTGGTACGGACCGTACACTCGCATCTACGCTCACTATCACTATGGGTCTGCACGCGTATGCGTACCCGTAGTGGTACGGACCGTACACTCGCATCTACGCTCTCTATCACTATGGGTCTGCACGCGTATGCGTACCCGTAGTGGTACGGACCGTACACTCGCATCTACGCTCACTATCACTATGGGTCTGCACGCGTATGCGTACCCGTAGTGGTACGGACCGTACACTCGCATCTACGCTCTCTATCACTATGGGTCTGCACGCGTATGCGTACCCGTAGTGGTACGGACCGTACACTCGCATCTACGCTCACTATCACTATGGGTCTGCACGCGTATGCGTACCCGTAGTGGTACGGACCGTACACTCGCATCTACGCTCTCTATCACTATGGGTCTGCACGCGTATGCGTACCCGTAGTGGTACGGACCGTACACTCGCATCTACGCTCACTATCACTATGGGTCTGCACGCGTATGCGTACCCGTAGTGGTACGGACCGTACACTCGCATCTACGCTCACTATCACTACGAGTACGCATACGCGTGCCGACCCATAGTGATAGTGAGCGTAGATGCGAGTGTACGGTCCGTACCACTACAGGTACGCATACGCGTGCCGACCCATAGTGATAGTGAGCGTAGATGCGAGTGTACGGTCCGTACCACTACGGGTACGCATACGCGTGCAGACCAAAAGTGATGGAGAGCGTAGGCATGCATGTACGGGCCGTTGCCATGCATTTGGGGTGCCCTAGGGCCCCCACACGCACCGTACCTGTGTGTGATGCTCCAAATTACATAGGGGACAAGTATTAAGGCCTACATGCATGCTGGTTGTCATGGAGACCAAGTTCAAAATTCGAAATTGTTCTGGAAGGTGCACAGCAGAAGTCAGTTGGGATTTGTCTACTTTGTTGCAATGTGTTTGTGGGGCTGACATCATGCAGGAGAATGAAACCGATCGAGAACCCACAGACTGCTAGGTTTGAAGGGATTGGTGGAAACATAGGATGCAAATGTGAGTGACCAATCTCTCTGTACTCCTGTGCATGAGACTGGGCAGAAGGGCACATATAAGGCAGCCAGGTCCCATGAGGGAGCACTTGCCTGCACATCTTTGCATTCGTCGACCCAGCTGCTGCTACTGATTCCCTGGAACCATGTCAAGGGCTGTGGAGAGGACACAGCCATTCACCCTGGAGGAGAACATGGCTCTGCTGGATGTGATCCTCGCACAGTACTCCATGCTGTATGTGCGACCAGGTTATCAGGTGAGTGCATAGGCCACTGCCACAGACTGTCCCTATGTGGTGACTGTGACTTCTGCCATTGCGTCCAGGTGTAACACACATGCCATGTACTGTCGGGGGGGTCCCAGGGGGGGGTGCCTGATGTCTCCCAGCAGTGCCCTGAGACAGGAGGGGTGGGTGCGGAGTCCTCCCAGCAGTGCCCTGAGACAGGAGGGGTGGGTGTGGAGTCCTCCCAGCAGTGCCCTGACACAGGAGGGGTGGGTGCAGAGTCCTCCCAGCAGTGCCCTGAGACAGGAGGGGTGGGTGTGGAGTCCTCCCAGCAGTGCCCTGAGCCAGGAGGGGTGGGTGTGATGCACAGTGTGAGCCTTGATCATTGATTGTGACATTGCCATCATTCCACCTGTGTACCCACTGTGGCACGTAGTGCTTTTTCCCTCACCAGGGGATGATGTCCCTATGACAAAGGTGCAATGCGTTGGCTGCATGACATGCCTTGTTGTTACCAGCTAATTTGTACCCATATGTCTCTCTGTGACATGTGGCTGGTGTATTGATGTGGTGTCACTTGTTCCTCCTCACAGGTAGGCGCCACTGCCAAGGAGCAGATCTGGCTGACCGCCGTCAGTGCCGTGAGGGGTGTGGATGGTCGGAGGCGGCGCCTGGCCCAGGTGAGGAAACGCTGGCAGGATATCCGGTGCTGGACGCGGAGGATTGCACGGCTCCTGCTGGGGGACTCACCTGAGAGCCACAAGAACCGCGGCCGCCGCCGTCTGAGCCACCTCCACAGGCGTGTGCTGCCGGTGGTCTTTCCAGACCTTGAGAGGCGCTTACAGGCGATACAGCAGCCGGAAGGGGGTAGGTACATGTGTGTTTGTTGTGTGTCACCGGCATTTGTAAGGGCACAGTAGCATGAATCCACTGGCAGGGTTTAAAGGTGCTGTGCAGATCCTGTTTGCCCCAGTATAGCGCTGTGCCCCTGCCACCCTTCCCCTCCTTGCAATGTGTTCCCTGGTCTGTGTGTAGTCACTCCTTCACAGGGTAATGTAGGCTGGCGCTTTGTCCACGGGAACAATGTCTGTAGCATCATGTGTGGGGGTGGTGTGTAACAGGTTGTGGGACCTTGCCTGTGCACTGTCAAGTTCACTGCATGTGGGTTCCATGTCAGTTGGCACTGATGCTGACTCCAGACATGGGAGTTGGTCTCTCATGTGTCATGCCTTACAGCGCGCATGTCCTATGTAGTGGCCTGTGACATGATGTGCATGAGTGTGCGATACACATAGTGCAGGGATGGTGACGTGTGTTGCAGTCATTACCATTCAGTAGCATGTAGTTGCGTGCCCACTACTGTCCCCTGGGGCACCTTTTCCTCAGTGGTGTATGTGTCATCATAAACGTGGCCACTGTCAGTGTCTACAGCGTAAGTTGTGCTCTGTGCCATTGTCCCCTGTCACCATGTATATAGACGTGCTAATTTGTACAGGTGTCCACTGTGCAGCCTGACCTGATTGTCCTTCTTCATACTCACAGTTGCCAGTGCCTGTGTGTCTTGTTATACTCATCTGAGGATGGGCACTGGTACCTCATTATTTGTACAGGCGCACCTTGGCTGTTTGGCGTCCAATCTTGCTTTTTGCCTGCCCCTGTGTGTATCACCCAGACCATGAGATGTTGGTGCCACCTGTGTCTCCACAATTTGCCTCGTGTAGGGTCTTGTTGGGGCGGGCAATGCCTATGTGTTAAATCCTGATTACCACTTGCTGGGTCTGGGCAGTGTGTGATGTGCCTGGACACACACGCAATGTGCAGTGACCGAGTCATGTTGTGCATGTTTTCAGCATTACCTATGCAGCATGTGTCTCAAGTTCATGGATATGGTCCCTGGTCATCGGTATTTTCGCCAACGCTGTGTGGTGCAGATGCAGTGCTGGATTGTCCCCAGGGCCTGGGTGCTATGTCAGACTCCTTTTCCTGTGTTTAGCTATTGTCTCATGCTCTCCATGGTATTTCAGTGGCATGGTGGCTCAACCAACTGTGTGTTTCATGCCCTACATCGGTACCCTGTTCAGTAGATGTTAGGGATCTTCCTTTTCAGGCCATGCAATGTTACCTATGTAGATTGGACTCATGTGACAGATGTGTACAGGTGTCTGAATAATTTCTGTCTCTCCACCCTGCCCACAGCATCGTCGGGGGACACAGAGGGAGACATGGACACAGACCAGGCGGAGGGACCGAGCACCAGTGCCAGCCGTGACATCGGGTCTGGCACATCGAGTGGGACAGAGGCGGAGGAGAGTGTGGCCGAGGACCTGTCGACTGGCACATCAGACTACGAAGCTGACAGGTCCGGGGACGATGTCTCCGAGTGGGCGGAGGCTGCACCAGCAGCTGACAGCGGAACAACACCTCGCACCGCCCCCTCAGTTTCCACCAGCCGCCTCCCACTTGCTCGTGTCCCTTCCCAGCGTGCCCGGTCACAGCATGTCTCCTTCCTGCCAGGCACCGCACCCCCTGCCCCTGTCTCCACTGCTGCCGCCAATGCTGAGTCTGTGGACATCCAGCGGCAACTGCAGGTTGGTCAGGCTGCGATCCTTAATGTCCTCCATGCCCACGGCAAAACCCTCACCAACATCGAGGCTTTCTTGGAGGGCATTCATTCATCGCAGGCTGACCAACGCAACTTGCTGAGGTCCATCGACTCCACACTGACTGCAGCAGTGGGTCTCCTGCAGCGCGACCTCCCCCCACCTACCCCTGCCCCATCCACACTTCCCACTCCCATGCCTGTCACACGTACACCCAGACGTCGGCATGCACCCACATCAACGGACACGGGCACCACACCAGCAGGGAAGGTCCACCGCACTCCTCCTGACACGCACACACAGGGTGAGGTAGGCACACCCACTGGGTCGGGGGGCAAACGTGTGACACGCAGCCATAGTGGGAGTCCGCATTCCACCCAGTCCACTCCCTCCAAATCCCCTCCCCTCAGCTCTCCTGGCCACATCTCCCCCAAGGACTCCTTCATGGCCGCTCTGTCCCTGAGCCCCACAGTTACACCACCACGCAAGCGGTCAAGGAGGTCCCCGGTCAGGGTGGTTGAGTCTCCCCCCCTGTCTCCACCCTCCCCCAGTGGCGCTGCGACCCATCCCTCTGACCCCCCCCCCTCCTTGGGGCCTGAGGTCCCTTCGGGTGCAGGGGACTCCCTGGAGGACCTTGCAAAGGTGTGTAGTGCCATCCTGGCCTCCGCCTTTGGCACTGACCCACCCCCTGTGGTGGACTCCTCCATCCCTGCACCCACAACGCCGCCCCTTTGCCCTGATGTCCCTGCGGTGCCTGTTGCTCCCCCCCCCGATGCCCTCACCAGTGTGGAAGACGATGCCATTTGACTGTGCAGGCAAGGTAGGGGACACGCATCCCACTGTGTCCCCCATCCAGCTGAGAATCATTGACTGCCCTATGGGCTTTGTGAAGATTGAACTGCCTGCGATCCACGGACATTGTGCTCCTGCTGAATAAAGCTTAATTTTGTTTTCATTATCACACTACTGCTATGCTGGTATTGGTGTTGGTGGGGCTGCTACATGGTTTTGGGTGGTGTGTAAGGGTTTGGGTGTGTGGGATATGTAGTAGTGTACTGCTCATTGGTGGGACCCTGTGATCTGTGTGCCATCACAAGGTGTTGGCTAACTTTCTTTGTTCATGTAGGCAGTTACTGCATGGTGCACTTGTCCAAGGGTGTATTCCTTCCTCTGTGTACCCAGCTTTCTTCCCTGCAGGGTGTTCCCAATGTTTAGCGCAGAGCTGTGTCTACATGAGCTGTGTGTGTGACGGAGCCCTTCTACTTTGGCCATGCATGCAGGGCCATGTCTCCACCTGCGACAATCGTGGCATCCTTGGTGATCACTGTACTTGTGTGTGGAGTCTGTTGACATGAGTTCATGGGGACATGTTCCCTTGTAGCCAGTATGCATGTGGATAATTCTGGCCTCACACACATGTGTCACACCCCTCCAGTCTCAGGGCACTGCTGGGAGTGATGGGCACCCACCCCTCCTGTCTCAGGGCACTGCTGGGAGGACTCTGCACACACCCCTCCTGTCTCAGGGCACTGCTGGGAGGACTCTGCACCCACCCCTCCTGTGTCAGGGCACTGCTGGGAGGACTCCACACCCACCCCTCCTGTGTCTGGGCACTGCTGGGAGTGATAGGCACCCACCCCTCCTGTCTCAGGGCACTGCTGGGAGGACTCTGCACCCACCCCTCCTGTGTCAGGGCACTGCTGGGGGGACTCCACACCCACCCCTCCTGTCTCAGGGCACTGCTGGGAGTGATAGGCACCCACCCCTCCTGTGTCAGGGCACTGCTGGGAGGACTCTGCACCCACCCCTCCTGTCTCAGGGCACTGCTGGGAGGACTCCACACCCACCACTCCTGTCTCAGGGCACTGCTGGGAGGACTCTGCACCCACCCCTCCTGTCTCAGGGCACTGCTGGGAGGACTCTGCACCCACCCCTCCTGTGTCTGGGCACTGCTGGGAGTGATAGGCACCCACCCCTCCTGTCTCAGGGCACTGCTGTGAGGACTCCACACCCACCCCTCCTGTCTCAGGGCACTGCTGGGAGGACTCTGCACCCACCCCTCCTGTGTCAGGGCACTGCTGGGAGGACTCCACACCCACCCCTCCTGTGTCTGGGCACTGCTGGGAGTGATAGGCACCCACCCCTCCTGTCTCAGGGCACTGCTGGGAGGACTCTGCACCCACCCCTCCTGTGTCAGGGCACTGCTGGGGGGACTCCACACCCACCCCTCCTGTCTCAGGGCACTGCTGGGAGTGATAGGCACCCACCCCTCCTGTGTCAGGGCACTGCTGGGAGGACTCTGCACCCACCCCTCCTGTCTCAGGGCACTGCTGGGAGGACTCTGCACCCACCCCTCCTGTGTCTGGGCACTGCTGGGAGGACTCCACACCCACCCCTCCTGTCTCAGGGCACTGCTGGGAGGACTCTGCACCCACCCCTCCTGTCTCAGGGCACTGCTGGGAGGACTCTGCACCCACCCCTCCTGTGTCTGGGCACTGCTGGGAGTGATAGGCACCCACCCCTCCTGTCTCAGGGCACTGCTGTGAGGACTCCACACCCACCCCTCCTGTCTCAGGGCACTGCTGGGAGGACTCTGCACCCACCCCTCCTGTGTCAGGGCACTGCTGGGAGGACTCCACACCCACCCCTCCTGTGTCTGGGCACTGCTGGGAGTGATAGGCACCCACCCCTCCTGTCTCAGGGCACTGCTGGGAGGACTCTGCACCCACCCCTCCTGTGTCAGGGCACTACTGGGGGGACTCCACACCCACCCCTCCTGTCTCAGGGCACTGCTGGGAGTGATAGGCACCCACCCCTCCTGTGTCAGGGCACTGCTGGGAGGACTCTGCACCCACCCCTCCTGTCTCAGGGCACTGCTGGGAGGACTCTGCACCCACCCCTCCTGTGTCTGGGCACTGCTGGGAGGACTCCACACCCACCCCTCCTGTCTCAGGGCACTGCTGGGAGGACTCTGCACCCACCCCTCCTGTGTCAGGGCACTGCTGGGAGGACTCCACACCCACCCCTCCTGTGTCTGGGCACTGCTGGGAGGACTCTGCACCCACCCCTCCTGTGTCAGGGCACTGCTGTGAGGACTCCACACCCACCCCTCCTGTGTTTGGGCACTGCTGTGAGGACTCCACACCCACCCCTCCTGTCTCAGGGCACTGCTGGGTGGACTCTGCACACACACCTCCGATTTCTGGATATGTGCGCTTGGCACATACACGGTGGGGGTACGCACAATGCATTCGAGGTGAGGGTACGAGTCTACTGACACTGGTGTGGTGGGGGTACGCTCCGTACGTCCGCGGGTGTGGGTACGGGTCGTACTTACACTGTTGGGCAGGGGGGTACGCTCCTTGCATTCGCGGGTGGGGGTACGGGTCGTACTTACACTGTTGGGCTGGGGGTACGCTCCGTACGTCCGCGGGTGGGGGTACGGGTCGTTCTTACACTGTTGGCATGGGGGGTACGCTCCGTACGTTCGCGGGTGGGGGTACGGGTCGTACTTGCACTGTTGGCATGGGGGGTACGCTCCTTGCATTCGTGGGTGGGGGTTCGAGTCGTACTTACACTGTTGGCATGGGGGGTACGCTCCATGCATACGCGGGTGGGGGTACGGGTCGTACTTACACTGTTGGGCTGGGGGGTACGCTCCTTGCATTCGTGGGTGGGGGTTCGAGTCGTTCTTACACTGTTGGCATGGGGGGTACGCTCCATGCATACGCGGGTGGGGGTACGGGTCGTACTTACACTGTTGGGCTGGGGGGTACGCTCCTTGCATTCGTGGGTGGGGGTTCGAGTCGTACTTACACTGTTGGCATGGGGGGTACGCTCCGTACGTCCGCGGGTGGGGGTACGGGTCGTTCTTACACTGTTGGCATGGGGGGTACGCTCCTTGCATACGCGGGTGGGGGTACGGGTCGTACTTGCACTGTTGGGCAGGGGGGTACGCTCCTTGCATTTGCGGGTGGGGGTACGGGTCGTACTTGCACTGTTGGCATGGGGGGTACGCTCCGTACGTCCGCGGGTGGGGGTACGGGTCGTTCTTACACTGTTGGCATGGGGGGTACGCTCCTTGCATACGCGGGTGGGGGTACGGGTCGTACTTGCACTGTTGGGCTGGGGGGTACACTCCTTGCATTTGCGGGTGGGGGTACGGGTCGTACTTACACTGTTGGCATGGGGGGTACGCTCCTTGCATTTGCGGGTGGGGGTACGGGTCGTACTTACACTGTTGGCATGGGGGGTACGCTCCTTGCATTCGCGGGTGGGGGTACGGGTCGTACTTACACTGTTGGGGTGGGGGGTACGCTCCTTGCATTCGTGGGTGGGGGTTCGAGTCGTACTTACACTGTTGGCATGGGGGGTACGCTCCATGCATACGCGGGTGGGGGTACGGGTCGTACTTACACTGTTGGCATGGGGGGTACGCTCCATGCATACGCGGGTGGGGGTACGGGTCGTACTTACACTGTTGGCATGGGGGGTACGCTCCTTGCATTCGCGGGTGGGGGTACGGGTCGTACTTACACTGTTGGGGTGGGGGGTACGCTCCTTGCATTCGTGGGTGGGGGTTCGAGTCGTACTTACACTGTTGGCATGGGGGGTACGCTCCATGCATACGCGGGTGGGGGTACGGGTCGTACTTACACTGTTGGCATGGGGGGTACGCTGCATGCATACGCGGGTGGGGGTACGGGTCGTACTTACACTGTTGGGGTGGGGGGTACGCTCCTTGCATACGTGGTGGGGGTAGGGTCCATACATATCCGTCCCCACGCTATGTGATGTTTGTGCGGCCCGTACCCAGGCCTTTGCCACGTGGGTGCGATCCGTCCCGCCATTGTTGGGGTGACGTGTGTGGGCGTGGTCCGACTCGTACCCACGCTCTTCAGGCGTGGGTACGGGACGTACCTGTCTGGTTGTGTTGCCGGTTCGCGTGGTGACGGACTTCCGTTGTGGCGGTCGCTGGCTTATCAGGACACGCCCCCACCCCCTCGTGGTGACCAGGGCATGGGAGTCAGGTATGTCCAGGCCATGTGTGGTGTGTGACTCATGTGGTTGTTTTGTGGCCTGCCCTGGTCGTGCCACCCCCACCCCACCCCACTTTCCCCCCTCCCTTAGTTATTCTGACCTTCTGCGGCGTCTGCGTCGTAACCTGTAGAGGAGGTGTACTGCTATGAGGGCAGGGATGACTCGTAGGTTCGGGTCCATGTCTGTCCGTCGCGTACTGGTCCTCCTTGTTCGCGGCGTCGTCTGTCCGTCGCGTACTGGTGGTCCTTGTTCGCGTCGTCCTGATTTCCCGGCAGTTTTTGGCTGCCGCAAAATATTCACCGTGCGGGGTGACGTCGGTGCGAATCGTGATTCCTGGGTCGTGAATGGCTGGCTGCGTGCGTCCCGACGTCAGGTCGGCGCTTTCCCGGATCGCATTGGTAGGTGTTTTTTGTTCGGTCGGGCTTTTTTACGAATCGTACGGTAATGGTGTACCCGTGCGAATCGTAATTCCTTGTTTGTAAAATTTGACGACCGGGTACGCGTCGGGCGGAGATTATGCTCCGTCCGACGGTTCGTACCCGGTTTTTGCCGGATCGTGATCGGCACCCAAGTCTTTGGCCCCCATTCCAAGTAGTCAGTCCTGATCCAGCCTTGAGAGTGGAGGTAAATACCCCTGTAGTTGCCACCCACCCTGGGGAGATGACATTAGCAGGCAAGTGGCTTTCTCAATGGTTGTGCAACACTGCACCCTTCCCCAGGAGGGCTATGTTGTTGATTTGTTTCCTGGGATACCTACAAGATACAATCAGTGTCAGGGTCCCAGGTCAGCATCCACCAGTCCTCCTTGGAAGCACCAGAGTCAGCCCTGGCCAATTACACCCCTCCTGCAGCGGGCCAAGGAGGCCCCCTAACCCCTAAGCAGTGTGACAGGACAGAGGAAATTAACCAGGGTCGAGGCTCGAGCTCCGCTCATCTGCTTGGTGACAGGGAATGCCGCTTGTCCCAAGTACTCCACCCAGGATCAGTCCACGGCAGCTTCCAGTACACAGTCACGCCCGCAGGCCTCTTCTTCCATTCAGTGGAGCGAGGGTCCTGTCATAATTCAGCTATTAAGGCAGGGTAGCAACTGCTGAGATTTGCATGGCAATTGTTGGTCCGCTTTGGTGCTGCGTGCCGCATCTGTACTCTGAATACTGGACCCATCCAATGATGTAGTATCGACCTCACAATTACCAACGGCACCGCTGTTGTGACAGATAGTGGCCCTTGCACCAGGAGCCTCACTGAGGTGTGGCCATCTTCTATCCCGGGACCCTAGTTAACCCACCCCCATATTCAAGACAATTACTGCCCAAACCATCTATAGCCATCGCTCATGAAACCAGATAATTGAGCCACATAAACAAGTACAAGAACGGATAGCAGCTAATAACGGCAAAATAAGAAGCTGAAGGCATGCAAAAGAATGATATATCAAAATGGGCACTTCTCTGTTACTCCAGAATATCATAATGAACAGTAAGCTCAATTTGCAGGTTGAACCACGCCCTTGGAGCAAGACAAGGGTACAAGGGACGATGGTCACTGCCACTTGAAGCAATGCTGTCATCATCTATACCAACTCCAAATTTAAACACATTTCTCCATAAGCTGCATGCCCCTAGACTATGTTGACTCAAGGTCTTGTTTCCTAATCAAAGTATCAGAGTGGAGATAAGGAAATAGCATTCAACTTTTTATAGTGACTCTTTTGAATCAAATTACCATAACGTTTGTACAGAATTTCCATTTGTTAGATATTGGGCTTCTAGTTGGCAGTGGTTTGCACCCTGTACAAGTAGGGACCCTCACTCTAGTCAGAATAAGGGAATTACACACTTAAGATAACCCTTTCTCACTCCCTCTGTAGCTTAGCCCAAACAGTCAGGCCTATCTCGGAGAAAATGTGTAAAGCATTTGTACATAGACACACAGCAACACAGTGAAAACAGAACAAAATGAGTCCACAGCAGTGTAGAAAATAGCCAAAATGTATTTGAATAAAACAAGACCAAAAGAACAAAAATCCAACATACACACGTAAAGTTATCACTTTTAAAATGTTAATTCAGTCCAGACCATAGGGATCTATAGATGCATCACTTTCAGCACAAAGTATCTGGGATGCATAAAAATCAAAGACAAAAACAGATGCAGGGAAGGTAAGAGGCCGAAAAGGGCAAAACGGTGCGTCGGTTCCTTACTTCCAAGGGAGGTGATGCGTCGGTTCCTTATTGTCAAGGGAGGTGATGAGTCAGTTCCTTATTGTGAGGGGAGGTGATGTGTCGATCTTTGGACACACAGACTCGGTTCCTACTGCTGGGCAACATCGATGAGAAAATCAGAGCTCAGGGACGATGCGTCTCAAATCATGATGCCTTGTGTTGGTGTGACGGCAGAGGAGCAGGCACTGCATCGATTTCACAGCCGCGAAGCAGGTGATGCATTGATTCTTCTCCCAACAGGAAATTACTCCGAAAAATATATCTCAAGGCAATCCCCATGTTAACCTATGGGGGAGATAGTCCTTCCAATAGTGAAAAAGAAAATTAGCAGTATTTCACTATTATGATATGTAAAACACAACTTTACATGTCCTACTTTTCAAATATACTGCACCATGCCCATGGGGCTGCCTTGGGCCTACTTCAGGGGTGACGTTGATGGTGTGCAAACAGAATATCGAGTAAAAAATATCGAGCAATATATATTGTGGTTCAGAAATATCGACAGCAAGAATATTGTGGTCAAGAATATCGACTTAAGGTAAGTAATATCGATTTTAAAATGATCGAAGTGTTTAGTATCGTTTGCAAAAATATCATTGTTAAAAATATTGTTTGTTTAATTAATGTTATGTATATTGGTATATACTAAATATATATGTAATGTAGGTTTTTTGTATAAAAATTGTTTGCATTTTTAATAGATGTGTTAAATGTTTAGTAGTTATTACAGTTATTTAACTTGAATTTTGTGTTTTAATGTTCCGTAGCACGTTTTGGGTTTATAGTGGAATAGGGTGGAAAGTAATTTAATTATATTAAATTAATTGAATATTTTGTATTTATTAATATTTGTTTAATTGATATTTTATAGTTCTAAATGGGTAATTTATTATTAATTAATTAATAATTGGTTGTTAAATATTTTAATTAATTAATTGGTAATTATGGTAATTGTGTAATTACTTTTAGGTGTGTGCTGTGGTGTTTATAGGTGTAAAGGGTGGGCAGTAATTTATCTTTATTTTATGAATTAATAATTGGTTTTTAATTATTTTAATTGATTAATTGGTCATTAATCATGGCAATTGTGTAAATAATTTAGGTGTGTGTTGTGTTTATAGTGGTAAGGGGTGGGAAGTAATTTATTGCTAATTGAAGAAGTAATAATTGGTTGTTAAATAATTTTAAATTATTAATAGGTCATTAATTATGGTATTTTTGTAATTAATTTTAGGTGTGTGTTTTGGTGTTTATAGGGGTAAATGGTGTTACGTAGTTTATTTTTGTTTCAAAATTGTTTAATTAATTTTAGGTGTGTGATGTGTTTATAGGAGTAAAGGGTGGAAAGTAATTTGTGTTTAATTAATTATTATATAGTTGTTAACTAATGGTAATTATTTGATAATCATTTTGGATAATTGTATATTTTTTTGCGTGTTCTTTTTACTTTTAAAGGCATAAAGGGTAGGTATTAAATACATTGTAATTACTTTATTATTAGTTGTTAATAATAATAGTTTAGTTTAAAAATAAGTTTTTATTGTGTTTTATTATTTTATAGTTTAATTTAGGTGTGTGTTGTGGATATTATAGTGTTAAAGTGTATGTAGTCAATTAATGTTTATTGGTGTTTTTATTATTAATATTTTTTTAATTGATTATTAAATATGTTATCTATGGAAGTAAATTTAATTTAAAACGTTGGAGTGTTTTGTTTTTGGTGTGGTGTTATAGGGTAGGAAATATTTTATAATTAATTTATATGATAATGTTTTCTTTTTATATATTTAATTTTTCATTTTTTAATATTGCTTATTTCTATGATGTCTTAAAAAAATATATATTTTATAACTGTTTGAGTGTGAATAGTAATTTTTGTCTCTCCGCTATCCAGCACTTTCCCTACTGTTGCACTCACTGCAGTGGGAATAGTAATTTTTATCCCTCTCCTATCCAACACTTTCCCTCTTGTTGCACTCATTAGAATGGGAATAGTAATTTTAACCCCTTTTCCTTCCAACACTTTCCCTACTGTTGCACTCACGTGAGTGGGAACAAAAAAAATGTACCCCTCCGCTATCCAAGACTTATCCTACTGTTACTTTCAGTGGAGTGGGACTAGTAGTGTTTTCACCCCTCCGCTATCCAACACTTTCTCTACTGTTGCAGTCTTTGGAGTGGGAATAGTAATTTTTGCCCCTTGGCTATCCAAATCTTTCCTTACTGTTGCTCTCATCGGAGTGGGAATAGTAAATGTTACCCCTCCGCTATCCAACATTTTCCCTACTGTTGCACTCACTGGAGTTGGAATAGTAATTTTTACCCCCCCACTATCCAACCATTTCCTTACATTTGCACTCACTGGAGTGGGAATAGTAATTTTTACCCCTTCGCTATCCAGCACTTTCCCTACCGTTGCACTCAGTGGAGTGGGAATAGTACATTTTACCCCTCCGCTATCCAACACTTATCCTATCTATTCTCAGTGGAATGGGAATAGTTATTTTTGCCCCTCCGCTATCCAAAACGTTTCCTAATGTTGCACTTTTTCGATTGGGAATAGTAATTTTTACCCTTCTGCTATCCAACACTGTCCCACCTGTTTCACTTTTTGGAGTGACAATAGTAATTTGTGCCCCTCCGCTATCTAACACTTTCCCTACTGTTGCTCTCACTTGAGTGGGAATAGTAATTTTTACCCCTCTGCTATACAATACTTTCCCTACTGTTGCACTCACTGGAGTTGCAATAGTAAATGTATTTTCTCCGCTATCCAACACTTACCCTACTGTTGCACTCATTGGAGTGAGATCATTATTTTTACCCCTTTGCTATCCTACACTTCCCCAACTGTTGTACTGATTGTATTGTGAAATTTAAGTTTACAGTTTAAATATGTTTTAATAGTTTAATGTTTTCTTTTATTATAGGTTTTTGTTTTTTTATATATTAAATCTTTAATATATAGTTTTATTTTTTTATTTTTTTAATCTTTTAACATAAATTAAAAATAATAAATGATTAATTGTTTTAAGGTAAATATATATCTATAAATTATTATGTTTGTGTTTTTTCAAATAAGTTTATTTGTTATATGCTATTAAAATGTATATTAAATTTACTTTAGTTTGTTAAAATATACTTAATATTTAATATATATTGTTTTATATTATATTTATAGAAAAGTCAATAGTTTATACATCTATATTTTTACTTGATATTTTTTCACTTACCTGTAACAGTATAGGAGTTGGTATTTTTGTTGTCTATATTTTTTGCTCGCTATTTTTAACATCGATATTTTTTACATAGATGTTGTGTCAGTGAACCAACATAGATGTAGCAAAAGGGAAGGTTTGGGACTGCCAATTGGGTTCACTGGCCAGGTTGATATAGCAGATTAAAACTGCATATACAGACACTGCAGTTGAAGATCTGAGACATGTTTGCAGGGCTACTCGTGTAGGTGGCACAATCAGTGCCGCAAGCCCACGGGCACAAAGAACAATTAATGGAGTGAATGCATTAAAATGTCATACATTCGTCCCAGTACAGAGATCTGGGCCTAAATCCATTGTTTTTTTGCTCCCATACCATTCCAGTTTGAACCAAGCCATATGCACATCAGTCCTGACCCATTGGGAACAGGCCTGCCCGAACTGCCAGGCCAGGTCCTTCCTGGACTGGAAACAAGCATCCTAGGACCGGTTTCGGGGCTTCACCCCTCATCAGCCACGCTAGTTTGACTCCAGTGGCATGGAGAGCACGGGAGCCACGTCTGGGCATACCCGTCCTGCTCAGGCTGACAATTGCAAAAAGAACAATTGATGGACAGAATTCAGAACAATGTCACACATTCACCCCAGTACAGAGATCTGGGCCTAAATCCATCCACGGGTAGCATTTGATTTACAGGCCCTGGGCACACATGGTGCACTTTACTAGGTGCTTACTAGTAAATTAAATATGCCAATTATGGATAAACCAAGCACCAATGCAGTTTACACAGGGAGCATTTGCACTTTAGCACTAGTCAGCAGTCCTAAAAACAGCAAAAACGAAATGCAGCATGCAGTCAAAAACAGGAGGTCAGAAGCAAAAGACAGGGGGAAAGCACACCAAAGATGCCCGTTCTAACACTATTCTTTATTCATAATCTTAGGTGACACCTAATTGTTGGGCTGCATGTATGTCAAGTTTTTCCTGCTTTCATTACGCTTTCCCTGACTACTAAGCTCTCCCCATGGGAAAGCTGATTCGTGCATAAACGCCTCACAGGCACTGCGAAGCGGGGTGTGTGCAACGTGCACAGCAGTAACAACATTTGCAGCCTGGCCGGTCTACAGAAAGTGGGCAGTCATGAGGTAAATGCATGGAAAATCATTTACTCTCGCGAAAACTTGGGGGAAACAGGGATCTCGCTAACAAAAGCTCTGCAAAAGGCCACACTAAAACCTTTCAGTAGCTTATGTAACATCCTTAGTTCTCGTGAGAGTTACGCACGCTACGTGAGAAAGAAAAAACTAGACAGCTTTGCCCAACCTAATTGCTGTCTGATTGATTTTCTCCCTCTGATGCACCGAGTGTAAGGCCACAATCACCGCCGCTCAACCACAGCTGAGTTATTATCTTTCCTCGTTTCTTTGGGGGTCTTCGAGCATCATCAGCTATTCAGGTACTGACTGAAGTCCTAGGAATTCCCTTATTACCTTTTCATTTATTTCGGAGAGCCACTCTCCCAGCATCAGATGGGGCATCCCAGGCCCTACAATTTGCTTCCCTCCCTCCTTGTCTTCTCTTCTTGCCTTCACTTTCAAGATGACACACAGATCTTGAAGAGGGAAAGTTCCTCCACCCAGGCGGGTGTCTGACTTCCTATTGTATGGCCCATGTGTGCTCTCGTCTAAGTTCCTCTTCCACAGACAACATCCTGCAAGAGGATCCCTCTAGTTTCTGTTCCACTGATATTAACTGATTTTACTGCTGCCCAACCATTTCACTTTTTCACAGATACTTCATGCAGCACATTAGCAGAAAGGGCTAGAGTGTTTCACGTCTTTTAGGTTCCCCTCATCAGAGGAAATCTCTTCTATCTCTTTTTGTCCCTTTTGGTGTGGCCCCAACGTGGAGTGAGGAGCTCTCACCTACAGGGCTTGCGGCCGGCCATAGCATCCTGTTTTAATGTGGATGTTGTTACCAAAAGAAGCAAATACACAAATGCTCACACAATCATTACTTACCAGGTCTGGGTTTCGGGGATCATACATACTTATAATGCTCATTGAGTATAATAACATCATTGGGAAACCACAAGCGAGCGTGCCCGCCTCCATCCGCCAGGGGTAAGCACAGCATCTCCCCCAGCTTTCCTCTCCAGTCATTTGCTCCCCGGGTCCAGACCCCAAAACACTAACATCTGTGGCCCCAATCAGGAAGTTTCACTCCTCCCCCGTCGACCCCTGCATCGTGCATTCGATGATGATTACCAACCACTTCCATCTTACATCACAGCCCACCTCGGGCTCCAAAGTTGTATGTATGTGGCACCCCACCCCACAGATAGGCAGCACGCAACAAAGGGACAGGCCATAGAAGAAGGCTTCTCTGGCATGGGATTCTCATTGTGGGCTCTGGTTGTGGTCCCAAGTGTGACCTAGCTTAGTACCTGCTCAGCTCCACACCAGACAATTGCAGCAAGTCGCCTGTAGCTCCAGTGTCTCTGCCCCTTCGGATGGGAATGAAAAAGCAAAATCCTTGGCATAAATGAAAGAGCCTCGGAGAAGGGTAGATCTTTATAGCCTAGAACACAAGCATGAGACAAGTGGCATCAGAGAAGGAAAACGAGATGGAATGGCAACATAAACTGAATAACACTGATCAATGATAACTCGACTGGTGCAAAAAATATGTTGCGTTTTTCAATAAAAGCGCTGACCAGATTTAGTAAAGCATGTCAATTAGGTTAATCTAGGGAGAAGAAACCTGGCTATGAACTCCATTGAGGGAGGATACATTGCCAGATGCCACCATCTTTTCTGTAATTGGCAGTAGCTATGACTGTGCGTAACTGTGGTTATTCACTACTCTATGTTGATGCCTTTTCCCTAGAGAGAGAGTTCAATTTGGTAGTCTTGAATGCAGTCAAGTATTTGTTGCTATGTTATAAAGTGTTACTGAACACTTTAATGGGCAGATTTACAAGAAACTGACCCATTTGTATAGATGCGTCAGTTTCCCTGCGCATATATCATACCTGACCCAGGTATAATGTGATGCAGGGCTTTACAACGTGACTCATCTCCCTAGATGCGTCACGTTGTCAATGGGCTGCAATGTGGCACATTGTTTACGCCGGCGCTGCCTCCCAAAAAGTGACACAACAGTGGTGCAAAAGTGTCGCAAAGGGCTTGTAAATCTGCCCATAGAGTATGAAATCCAACTTTCTACCACAATTTTTAATTTTATCTTTCATCGATTAAACAAACTATTCCGATGTTCTAAGCCAGGGTTCTCCAAAGTCGGTCCCGGAAGGCCGAATACATGCAAGATCTTTAAGATAAACACATTTATCTAAATGGGGATATTCCTAAAATCTGGCATGGATCCGACCCTCTAAAACCGACTTTGTAGAACTTCGTTCTAACCTATCATTCAATATTAGAAATGTTGTTATCAGTCTGAATAGCAAGAGAGGTTTCAAAGTACATCCCAAAAATAGATGGTAGCACAAACATTCATTTACTTCTTGGTATTTTTACTAAAGAAGTAAAGAGGTGAATTTGGCTCAGTACTTGTCAAGTAAACAACTTTCCACTCAGTCTTCTCACTACATGTATACTGTAGTCAAGCAGCCTCAGTTGAACTCTGAGTCAGTGCTTTACAATTCAACAGCTGCAGCTTAACTGGTGAATCAACAAAATCAGTTTTATCAACAAAAATCCCTGGATAAAGCTCCTAAGAAAAATGGTGGACTTGAGTCAATTTGAGGTCAGCCCAAGTGGATTATGAAAGCTATGCACTATAATTAGGGCTCCCGGTTTTATGGTATTTATTTTTTTACAGTTACGTCTGTATTTATCCATATTTATTTTGCGTTTTGCGTATAAATGTAGTTGTAGAACTGTACATTTGCATATTTATTTAAATGATAGACGCGCACTTATACTTTGTTGTCCGTCGTGTTTTTTTGCTATTTAAGTTGCCAAATATTACATAACAGTACATCCACTGGCCAATATTAGCATTATACCACAAATGTTTGTTGACACATGCAGTTATTTAAAATAATTTCATTCTGTTTTTTAATTTCCCATGCTGTCATCTGCTCAGCTGTTGAACTATAATTCATGAAAGACAGCACAAAGAATCACTTAAAAGAAGCACATTTTCTGTATTTATCCACTTTTAAGAATAAATGCAGATAGGAAACACATTGTTTTCTGTCTGTATTTATCTGTAAAAATCCATAAAAACAGAAAACAGGTAGCCTTAACCATAATGTATCCCTAGCGATTCATTTATCTCCAAGCACTAAACTGGGAAGTATTTAGAGGCGAAAGGCCTTCCAAGGATAGGAAAACTGTGCCAGCCTGCCCTGTTTAACTCTTTGTGTCATGCCCTGAGGTTTTTCCTTCAATGGACTCTTTGGGTCTACACAGCAGAGCCCCAAACTATACTGAATAAAACTGAACCAAAACTGAACCAACAATGTGCCCCCACATATAGTCAAAGATGGCTGCTGTAACCCTGGGCATAGCCTGCACTGCCTCACCTCTTTCTTGTGATACTCCGCTCATCACCTGGTACCCGCAGATCCTGCTTCACACTTACATAATGATTGACAGTGCATGAAGTGAAATAGCCAATCGCATAGCAGCTCAAGCCACCTTGTGCTTGACAGTATTACAGGCCCTATTCTGTCAATCACACTGTTAGTGTCGCATAGAGCACTGTGCTGTAGAGCTGCAGGATGTGAATTTTGGTCCCACGCCTGAATGGAGCAATATAATCTGTGAACTACTGATGGCCTGGGCATGGAAGGATGACCAAGTAGACAAATAATGTGTTTTTCCTGTCACTCAAAGAATCTGGGGCCAGATGTACGACGCCTAAAATAGCGCCTCACAAATTGCGAGTTTTTTGCGACTCGCAATATGCGAGGCGCTATTTGGGATGTACAGCAGTGTGTATCACACGGTTAGCGATTCCTAATGGGGTCTAAATTTGAGAGGCTCATGAATATTAATGAGTCCCTCGCAATTTGTGACCCCATTGGGAATGGCAGGACCTCCCAGGTATGGTGGCATGCTGGACCCAGCAGACCACCATGTCTGGGACTGCTTTAAAATAAAGCAGTTTATTTTTATATGCAGCCCGTTTTCCTTAACCCCTTCTATGCGTGTGACGGAGCGGTTCCGTCATGCGCGTCGGTCGCGCTGTGCGCATGACGGAACCGCTCCGTCACGGCCCCACCCGCGCAATGAACCTTCAGCACGGCACGGTAATCCGCGCCACGCTAAAGGGGTTAAAGAAAAACTGGATGCATTTAAAAAAGAAAAAAAATGAAACGTTTTTGATTCATTTTTTTAAGGGCTGGTAGCGGTCCCTGGGATCACTGCCTGCCCTTAAAAAATATTTTCCCATACAGTTGTAAAGGTTTGCGAGTGCATTACCACCCACTTGAAGAGGGTGGTATTTTGTGAGTGTTTTGCGCCCACAATTGCAGACGCAAAACATTCATACATGGGCTTGCGCACGCTATTAGGAAGGGAACTCCCCTTCCTAAAAGCGAGTCGCAAAACCTATTTAGTGAGTCGCAAATAAATTGTGACTCGCTAAATAGGCTTTCTACATGGCCCATGCTGTTTTTGCATGCGCAAACGGGTTCGCAAACCCGTTTGCGCTTGCAAAAACGGTTGCACATCTAGCCCTTTAAGCTGTCTAGAAAAGGCAATGCTGAACACTTTCAGACCCTTGGAGAGACCAGGGTTAAACAGGTGTGGAATCACCTGAATGGTCTGCAGTGTGACTCATCCCTGAAGGGCAAGTTCACACCCCTGTCTGCCTGGGCCGAGATTTGCACACCATGTCAGGAATTTACACTTTAAAAAATATATACCCATCCTATATTATGGATTGAGATAAAAACCCTCTGTCCTGAAAAAAAAATGGACGAAATGCGTTGGATTTCTCAAATTGGCTACAGATATATTTTTTTTTTTTTTATTTTTTTTATTTTTTTTATTTTTTATTCATAGAACAGGAAATATACAAACAATCATAGTAACATCTGGAAAAGCGTAGGTAAAAGAGAGAAAACATTTACTTACAGAGCTGGAGCTAAACAAGTAATTGACAGATCATAGTTGAATACAGCTGAAGACAGTTGTAAGATCGAATCCAAAATAAATATATGATTTATCTTTTGAGTATAAAACTTATTTCTTCATAGTCCCCGGTTATAGAATGACTAACTGACAGTTACAAACTCCCTAAAAATACTTATCATACTATTTGATCTTAGGATAAGAAATCACAGTGGATGAGATTCTTATATAAAGTGCATATATACACATAGTTGCTGAAGTATCTATAACCATTTAGCAAAACATTTTTTTTTATAGAGTATAAAGTGCTGAGTGCGATATGCAAAAAACCAGGAATCAATTTTAACGATTACGTGGATGACATACATTCTTTTAACCCCTTCGCTGCTAGGCCTCCCCCCCCCCCCCCCCCGTGCTAAGCATTTTTTGGGCTATTTGGGGGTAGTGCGCGCTTAGGCCCCTGTAACTTTTTGACCACATAAGCTATCCACGCCAAATTTGCATCCTTTTCTTCCAACATCATGGGGATTCTAAAGGTACCCAGGGTTTGTGGATTCGCCTGGAGAGGTCCCAGAAATTAGACAAAATACAGCACATCTCTTTTGTTTTTGTGGAAAAATGGGAAAAAGGGGCTTCAAATGAAAGCGCCTGGGTTTTTCTCTGCAAATGGTGTCAAAAAAGGATTTGTGGGGCTGAAATCACAATTTTCGCAGCTTTTAGGGAATGACAGACTTTTGTCAGATAACCAACATTGTTTACACAGTTTTGGCATTTTCTGGGACATAGCCTATTTTTGCTATTTTTTGTGCTTTCAACCTCCTTCCAGTTAATGGTAGAAATGGGTCTGAAAGCACTAATGGATCCTGGAAAGCTATACATTTTCGAAAAGTAGACAAAATTCTGAATTCAGCAAGGGGTCATTTGTGCAGATCCATCAAGGTTTCTTTATAGAAATTTACAGTTAAATATAGGAAAAAATGAAAATTAGTTGAAAAAAACAGCCTTTTGTGTCAACGTTTTTACCTGTAACTTCTTCTAATTATGACAGCTCTTTGGAAGCAATATACCATTACATCTGACGGACGTTCCTGGTTGTGGGGATATATAGGACTTGTAGGTTCACCAAGAACCCGACAAATCCAGAGTCAAAAACTGAGCAACAATTTGCAATGGTTTTTTTATTATGTTATGGGTATATAGCAATTATTGTGGGAAAATGTATACATGGAAACATCGGTATGAAAGACACCTATGTATTTCTGAAATGGGAACAAATTATAGAGTGTAGAAACAGTACATATTTGCACATTTTCGAAATTGGGAATACACATACTAGCATGAGAATTGTCGCCCATTTTTAAAAATGACTTCCTTTTTACAGAAAGTCTTTCATTTGGAAGGCAGAAATGCATCAAAAATCAATAGGTAATAACAATTGCTTTACAAATCTGAATTACCCCAAGTCTCCCAATAAAAATGGTACCTCACTTGTGTGGGTAGGCATAGTGCCCACCACAGGAAATGGCTGAAAACCCAACGTGAACACACCGCATTTTCACAATGAAAATTTACCCTTTTTTGCGAAGTGTCTAGCTGTAGTTTTTGAACCCTAGCTCTGCGGGCACCTTGGGAAACCTAGCAAACCTATACAGTTTTGAAAACTAGACACCCAGGGGAATCCAGGATGGGGTGACTTGACTGCCTCCCACCAGGGTCTGTTACCCAGAATCCCTTGCAAAACCAAAAAATTTTTTTAAAAAACATATTTTCTCCACATTTCTGTGGTGGAAAGTTCCGGAATCTGCGTGGACCCACAAATTTCCACCCACCCCGTGTTCCCCAAAGTCTTAAGAGAAAAACGGTACCTCACTTGTGGGGGTCGGCCTAGTGCTCGCGACAGGAAACGGCGCAAAATGCAACGTGGTCACACCTCAATTTCGTAGTGAAAAATGACCCTTTTTTGGCAAAGTGCCTAGCTGTAGTTTTTTAACCCTAGTTCTGCGGCACCTTGGGAAACCTAGCAAACTTATACATTTTTGAAAACTAGACACCCAGGGGAATCCAGGATGGGGTGACTTGACTGCCTCCCACCAGGGTATGTTACCCAGAATCCCTTGCAAACCTAAAAAATGTTTAAAAAAACACATTTTCGACACATTTCGGTGGTGGAAAGTTCTGGAATCTGCGTGGATCCACAAATTTCCACCCACCCCTCGTTCCCCAAAGACTTGCGAGAAAAACGGTACCTCACTTGTGCGGGTCGGCCTAGTGCCCGCGACAGGAAATAGCAGAAAACTCAACGTGGTCACACCTCAATTTCGCAGTGAAAAATGACCCTTTTTTGGCAAAGTGCCTAGCTGTAGTTTTTTAACCCTAGCTCTGCGGGCACCTTGGGAAACCTAGCAAACCTATACCTTTTTGAAAACTAGACACCCAGGGGAATCCAGGATGGGGTGACTTGACTGCCTCCGACCAGGGTCTGTTACCCAGAATCCCTTGCAAACCTAAACAATTGTCAAAAAAACACACATTTTCCCCACATTTCTGTGGTGGAAAGATCTGGAATCTGCGTGGATCCACAAATTTCCACCCACTCCTCGTTCCCCAAAGTCTTGCAAGAAAAACGGTACCTCACTTGTGCGGGTCAGCCTACTGCTCGCGACAGTAAACGGTGCAAAACGCAACATGGTCACACCTCAATTTCCAGTGAAAAATTATTTGGCAAAGTGCCTGGCTGTAGTTTTTGAACCCTAGCTCTGCGGGCACCTTGGGAAACCTAGAAAACCTATACATTATTGAAAACTAGACACCCAGGGGAATCCAGGATGGGGTGACTTGACTGCCTCCCACCAGGGTCTGTTACCCAGAATCCCTAGCAAACCTACAAAATTGTAAAAAAAAACACATTTTCCCCACATTTCTGTGGTGGAAAGTTCCGAAATCTGCGTGGAACCACAAATTTCCACCCACCCCGCGTTCCCCAAAGTCTTACGGGAAAAATGGTACCTCACTTGTGCGGGTCGGCATAGTGCCCGCGACAGGAAATGGCGCAAAACGCAACGTGGTGACACCTCAATTTCGCAGTGAAAAATGACCCTTTTATGGCAAAGTGCCTAGCTGTATTTTTTTAACCCTAGCTCTGCGGGCACCTTGGGAAACCTAGCAAACCTATACATTTTTGAAAACGAGACATCCATGGGAATCCAGGATGGGGTGACTTGACTGCCTCCCACCAGGTTCTGTTACCCAGAATCCCTTGCAAACCTAAAAAATTGTCAAAAAACCCACATTTTCCCCACATTTCCGTGGTGGAAAGTTCCAGAATCTACGTGGATCCCAAATTTCCACCCACCCCGCGTTCCCCAAAGTCTTACGAGAAAAAAGGTACCACACTTGTGCAGGTCGGCCTAGTGCCCGCAACAGGAAACGGCGCAAAACGCAACGTGGTCACACCTCAATTTCGCAGTGAAAAATGACCCTTTTTTGACAAAGTGCCTAGCTGTAGTTTTTGAACCCTAGCTCTGCGGGCATCTTGGGAAGCCTAGCAAACTTATACATTTCTGGAAATCAGACACCCAGGGGCCTCCAGGGAGGTATGGCTTGCGTGGATCCCCCAACGTTTCCTTGCCCAGAAACCCCTGCAAACCTCAAATTTAGCTGAAAAAATCCCTTTTTTCACACCTTTTGGTGTGGGAAAGTTGTGGCATCACCGGGCTCACTCAAATTTATCACCACCCAGCGTTCCCCCGGGTCTTCCGGTAAAAATGGTGCCTCACTTATGTGGGAGGCCCAAGTACCCGCGGCAGGCAAGGGCCCAAAACATAGTGAGGCGACATCAAAATTGCCTATCGCAAAACCTCCTGGTTTTGCAAGGGGTGTCACTTGGGTTTTTGGCCCGGTGCTCGGCGGCCATCTTGGGAAACCTACCAAACCCATACATTTCTGAAATCTAGACACCCGGGGGCTTCCAGGGTGGTATGGCTTGCATGGATACCCCAACGTTTCCTTACCCAGAATCCCCTGCAAACCTCAATTTTAGCTGAAATAATCACTTTTTTCACACATTTTTGTATGGGAAAGTTGTGGCATCACCGGGCTCACACAAATTTACCACCACCCAGCGTTCCCCCAGGTCTCCTGCTAAAAATGGTGCCTCACTTGTGTGGGAGGCCCAAGTACTCGTGACAGGCAGGGTCCCAAAACGTAGTGAGGCGACATCAAGATTGCCTATCGCAAAAACCACCTGGTTTTGCAAGGGGGGTCACCTGGGTTTTTGGCCCGGTGGTCGGCGGCCATCTAGGGTAACCTACCAAACCCATAAATTTCTGAAAACTAGACACCCGGGGGCTTCCAGGGTGGTATGGCTTGTGTGGATCCCCCAACGTTTCCTTACCCAGAATCCCCTGCAAACCTAAATTTTAGCTGAAAAAATCACTTTTTTCACACATTTTTGTGTGGGAAAGTTGTGTCATCACCGGGCTCACACAAATTTACCACCACCCAAGGTCTCCCAGTAAAAATGGTGCCTCACTTGTGTGGGAGGCCCAAGTACCCGTGACAGGCAAGAGCCCAAAACATTTTTTGATAGGCAATGTTGATTTCGCCTCACTACATTTTGGGCCCTTGCCTGTCGCGGGACCTTGGGCCTCCCACACAAGTGAGGCACCATTTTTACCGGGAGACCTGGGGGAACGCTGTGTGGTGGTAAATTTGTGTGAGCCCGGTGATTCCACAACTTTCCCACACAAAAATGTGTGAAACAAGTGATTTTTTTCAGCTAAAATTGAGGTTTGCAGGGGATTCTGGGTAAGGAAACGTTGGGGATCCATGCAAGCCATACCTCCCTGGAAGCCCCCGCGTGTCTAGTTTTCAGAAATGTATGGGTTTGGTAGGTTTCCCTAGATGGCCGCCGAGCACCGGGCCAAAAACCCAGGTGACCCCCCTTGCAAAACCAGATCGTTTTGACATAATTAGTTGTTTGTTTCTACAGCGTGAGAATTTTGGAACAATATTGCAAGGAAAATGTGACAGACATTTTGAGGTTTGCAGGACATTGTGGATAAAATAACTTTTTGGAATTCGCAAGAGAGAAATCACCATGAACTCCCATGGGTTTACGACAATATCTACAGTTGGTGGGTTATTCTTACATGGAAAGTACACCTTGGCAGAGAAACTAAAAAGACAAAGATTCCTGCACACCCATCTATTCCTCAAACACACACACATACTGGTTGGATTTGGCACGAGGGCAAGTCATGGTTCAGTATATTAAATTTTATTAACTGTAGATTTCACAAAAATGAAATGCACTGTCAATAATTGAATGGACAAAAAACCGAACCAATGACTCGCAGCTCGTGAGCTGTAAAGCCACGCCAAGGCACCAACCGCTTTACAGGCCATTCACACACCTTTCATACGTGATACACACAAGACAATTCACACCACAAGGCACAAAAACAACACATTACAAAATTCACAAAAAGGGACAAGGTACACCCTGCTTCAGAAAGACAAATATTACTGCACAGCCATCTAATCCTCAAGTACACACACATAGTGGTGGGATTTGGCACGAGGGTGAGTGATGGTTCAGTATATACAATTGTATAAGCAAGTGATTTCACAAAAATGAAATGCACTGTTAATAATTGAAAAGGCGAAAAACTGAGCCATTGACTCACAGCTCGTGAGCTGTAAAGCCACGACAAGGCACCAACCTCTTTACAGGCCATTCATACACCTTTCATACGTGTGACACATACAAAACCATTCACACCGCCAGCTGCGGGCCCATCACATAACAACACTCTCACCAGCAGACAGCGCCATTCAAGGGCCCATCACTTTCACACGCCCACATTCCTGACACAGCAACTACACAAGCTGATGGATTGCGTGGTGTGGCACTCAGCTAGCAGTGTTTGTAGTGACCAGCAGCAAGTCACTACTCACACACAGCCAGCCGAGTGCCAGTCCACGCACACCGCTGGCCGTGCGCCAATCCACGCACACCGCTAGCCAAACACCAGTTCACGCACACCGCCAGCCAAGCGCCAGTCCAGGCACACCGCCAGCCAATCGCCAATCCAAGCACACCGCCAGCCAATCACCAATCCACGCACACCGCCAGCCAAGCGCCAGTCCATGCACACCGCAAGCCAAGCGCCAGTCCACGCACACCGCCAGCCAAGTGCCAGTCCACACACAACACCAGTCAAGCGCCAGTCCAGGCACAACGCCAGTCAAGCACCAGTCCACGCACACCGCCAGCCAAGCACGAGTCCACGCACACTGCCAGCCAAGCACGAGTCCACGCACACCGCCAGCAAAGCGCCAGTCCACACACACCAACAGCCAAGTGCGAGCCTACACACACTGCCATCACATTTAGGATTTTTTTTAGACAAAAATAAAAACACAAACAAATTGCAAATAGATACAAATCTACTAACACAAAATCAGAAACTAAATACATTGCACTAATGCCAACCTTGAAACAGAATCAAATTTTTTAAAGAATACAGACCAGGCAGTTCACTTTACCACTCATGGATGCTCCCAAAAATTATTTTGCGTGTGGTACGCTCTAAAACAAGCAGGGACACACAGCCCAGGGTTAGAAGGACACTCGGGCAGTACATACGAGTCTCCTTCCGCGTACCTCTTCGCCAACAGACTATACATCTCCTACTAGGAAAGTCTTTTGAGGGTGTGGGAGGAATGTGATCCGGAAAGTGGCGATCTTTCAATTTAGCAACATCCTCCACCACTCCAACTCTAGGAACACTTGCCTGTTCCACTAAAACAAGGCTGCCTATTACAGACTCCTGAAACTTAGCAAAAGTAATCTTTGACTCAGGGCAAGAATCCTGGAACACAACAAAAGCATTAAAGGTTGCCAAGTGGAAAAGATGGATAGTCAACTTCTTTTATCAAATGCAAGCCTTACGAAGAGCAGCGTAAGGTTCCAACCTCTGATCTACTCTGTCAACACCACCCATGTGCCTATTATAGTCTAAAATGCACACAGGTTTGCGCGCTTCAGCAACCTGACCCCAAACAGTCACAGGTGCAGTGCTTTCATCATGGATGGTAGTCAGCATGTAGACATCGCTCCTCGCAACGCAACGCACTGCACTGTCCCCGCAAAAGCTTTTGACAAACAAGTTCTTTTGGGAAACATTTACGGTTAGAGCGGATTGTGCCACAATCAACAGTGTCCAATTTGGCCAATTTCCTGAACAACCGCACACCAGTGTAAAAGTTATCTACATATAAATGTTGGCCTTTGTTAAAAAATCCTCTACCAAGTTCCCAAACAATTTTCTCAGTCACTCCAAAAGTGGACGGACAACCAGGGGGGTTAATCCTGGATTCCTTACCGGTGTACACCCTTAAATTAGAGACATATCCAGTCCTACTGTCTCACAGCATATACAGCTTAATTCCATAGCGTGCCCTCTTACTAGGAATGTATTGCCTAAAAACCAAGTGGCCCTTGAACAACACCAAAGACTCATCCACTGCTATTTCTTTCCCTGGAGCATAGATCTTAGAAAATCGATCAACAAAGTGATCAAGGACAGGCCGAATCTTAAAAAGACGGTCACAATCAGGGTGATCTTGTGGCAACGCTAAACCATTAGCGACAAAATGCATCATCCGAAGCAGAAGCAAATACCGATCATGACTCATGACACCCGTAAATATAGCAGTTGCCATCAAGGGACTAGTCGACCAATATGAAGACATTGATGGCTTCCTTAGCAAGCCCAGCAAAAAAGTTAAACCCAAGAACTTCTTCATCTCATCCAGATTTGTGGGAGTCCACCGGGTAGCTCTAGAGTGGGGCTTAAGGCTGGCACTGTTGTCCCTCAAAAACTGTTCAGCATACAAATTAGTCTGCTCAACAATCTCTGCCAAAAATACATCATCCATAAACAACTGAAAAAAAGGTATTGGCAAAAAGTTTTCAGTATTCACTCTACACCCTGGAACACCAGTAAAGTCTGGCAATGCTGGCTGCACCATCCATGGAGCAACCCAGACGTCAGCACTTTCAACAGGAAGCCTTGCAGCCCCAGGCTGTAGTCCAGATGCCTCTTGCCCCACTATACCAACGGGAAGCCTTGCAGCCCTTGATCCCTCTTGCCGCACTACACCAACGGGAAGGCTTGCAGCCCCAGGCTGCAGCCCAGATGCCTCTTGCTGCACTACACCAACGGGAAGCCTTGCAGCCCCAGGCTGTAGCCCAGATGCCTCTTGCCGCACTATCGGCACATCAATGTCCTCCTTTAACACTGGCACTTCATCCGCACTAAGATTAGCTTCATCCGCACTGAGAGTAGCTTCATCATCCGATGAGGCCATGTGGAGAGAAAACTCACTGCCTGAATTTTCCCCTCCCACCTCTGCCTCAGAATCAGAGTCAGTCTCTGAACCATGGTCAGAGGAAGACTCAAAAAGCATACCAACAACCTGCAGAGCAGTAATCCTGCAGATAGCCATTATCCTTACTAAGAAAGGAAACTGCACAAACAAGTCAACAACAACCAACACTGTGCAAAATAAGTAAGTAAAAAAATGCATGCCTTTTCCACAAAGATCAATATACTCAAAAACGATACGATCCACTTGCAAGAGACCGCTACACTCACCAACACCTACTCTGCAGAGAGACAGCAAAAACAATATCCCACTAGAAAGAAAAAAAAACAAAACCAATTACTCACAAAACAACAACATACACATTGAGCACAAATGCAAAAAGTTTTTGAGACTCAAAAAACAGAAGCCAAACCTACTGCAATTCTTACATCATTTGCAAAAACACATTCATGCAGAGAAATGAAAAAGATTTACATTGTACAAAAAAAAGTCTCTTACCAAACACAAGCAACTACAGAAGCAGCAGAACCAAAAGTAACGAAACCGCAACCTGGAACAGTCTAAAGAGCAAAAGCTTTCAACTAGAACAAAAAGGGAGAAAAATAGCATTACAATTGAAATTCACAAAAAATAAAAGAATTAACATTATAACACACTGTCACTACCCAATTGGTCAATCTGTCAGATGGGCCTTCTAATAGGGCTGTGCAAAAATGGGGGTGAACTTGCCCACGGGATCGGGTGAGCTTGTCTGAGGGCGGGGCATTAAACAGCAGACAGAAATATGCCCCCCTAGCAAAAGAAAAAAATCCCTGGTGCCTAGTAGGGTTTTCTGCCCCCCCTCCCGCCTAGGGCAAAAAGGCCAGAAAACAAGGGGCAAATCTGTCCACAGGATGGGCAGAAATAACTAACCAAATGTATAAAATAACAATAACCAAATTTATAAAACAAATCTGCCCCCTGGGAGTGACCCTTGCCCAAGGGGTCGTTTCCATTTTATTTTCAAATACATCCCTGGTGTCTAGTTGGGTATTCTGCCCCTCCGTGGGCAGAAGACAAATACACGGGCTGATCTTACTCCCTTTAATCTCCTCAAATAAAAATAAATCTTTCAATTTGTCCTTAGCCCTAGCTAACTCTTGCTGCTGTGCTTTTATAATTGGCTCAGGGGTTAAGGTCACCTTTAGTCTGGCCTTCTCTATGGCAGTCTGGAGTACCAAAATCTCCGTAAGTTATTTATTCTTGCCTTGTAAGATATAGCCTGGCACCTAAAAGTTACTTTAAAAGCCTCCCAAACCATAAACAGGGAAGCTGTGTTTAAATTCTACTGAAAAAACTCCTTGATGAATTCTCTAGTTTCTGTTAGCCAGGTCAAGTCTTGTAGTAAGGATTTATCAAATTGACATCTGGTCGTCTTTTTTAAAGTACTATTTAATCTTAAAGTAAATGAAACTAACGAGTGATCAGAAAAAGAATTGGCCACTATTTCTGCCGACTAAAAAATAATCCAGTCATGAAGCTGATCTAAACCTTGCCGAATAGCAGGTAAATTGCAAGAGAGAAGGATGTGCTATTCTCCAGGGGTCTATTAGCAAAAGATCTTTTGTAAGGCTGCTTATCATCTTTGCGTTTTTTGGCTTTAGTTGGTGTTTCGCTTTGTTTGATCTATGGAGGCCAAATTCTGAATGAAATTAAAATCACCCCCCAGAATCAATATGCCTTCCATTCGTACTGCTAATTGATATATTTGACCTAAAGCTGCAGTATCGTCCTCAACAGGACCATAATAATTCACCAGGTTCAGAACTGTTTCCTGCAGCTTGACTTTTACCCATAACCATCTGCCTTTCCCATCTCTTTGCACCTCCCTAACCTGCCAATCAAGTGTGTTTGCTAATAGAATCCCTACCCCTCGGACAGCCAAATTAGCAGAGGAAAAATATGCCTGTGAGTACTTCTTAGGAAGTGCTAACTTTTGGATATCAGTCCTAAGATGAGTTATTTGTAAAAAAACAATCTCCGGAGAAAGGGAGGTAACCCAATTTAAAAAAGCAGCACTTTTTCACGGGTTAAGTAATCCATTGACATTACAAGTCACTATTTTTATGTTCTGCATTTGTTGATTTTTTTTCGTTTGACCTGTTGTATTCTGTATTTTGATCCCATCTTACCTGACCTACACAATTTAAAGTGATTTTATAAAATAGTTTAAATCTTTCCTGTTCATTAGTTTTCCCCTGAAAGCCCACCACCTTCCACCCCAACCCCCTCCCCATGAGATGTGGCTCCCCAGTCCCCGCACACCACATCTCTCCCCCCCTTCTGAACTTAGGGGTGCCCTGTTTCTACACCCTTGGTGATCTGCCCCTCACACACCAGCAAAGACCTAGCAAACAATGGAAATCAAACATTTAGTAAACATTTAGTAAACCCCAGAGAATCATTTTGCTATAGTTATCTCTCTCAGTAGCTCCTGGGCTTCCTCTAAGCATGAAAGTATATGAAATTTTCCTCTAACCAGCACTCTTAGCTTAGATTGCTGTGCAATGGATGCTTGAGCCCCCTGTGCTTTAAATTGATACAAAAGCTTCACAAACTCTTTACGTCTGCGTGCCACCCCTGCAGACATATCTGGGAAGACCCGACATTTAGTGCCTCGTTGATAGAAAACTGAATCGCTCTAGTCAGAATCTTCTCTTTTATTCTGTAGTTGGCAAAGTTGGTCAAAATTGTGCGAGGGTACTTTGAATTAGGAATAGGGTGAGCAGCAACCCGGTATGCTCTAGTTAATGTCAGATCTCCAGTTAAGTCCGGGAGCACTTTTTGCTTAATTAGTGTTTCCAACCATAAGAGGGTATTGGTCCCCTCACTCCCCTCCGGCACTCCAACAATCCGAAGATTGGAGCAACGTGAATGGTTTTTCAATTCTTTGAGCTTGTTTTGAAGGATAATCCTGTCTGCCGTCACTGAGTTGATTTTCTTGGTCGTGGAGCTCATCTGATCCTCAAGGAGAGCTATGCTTGACTCCGCTTCTTGGAGTCTTGTTTGAATTCCTGCAATTGATTCTTCAATTTTTTCCAACCGAAGATGGAGTGTGGCCGTCTCATGCTCCTGGGACTTTTTCATATCCTGAATTTCATCCAGTATGAGATTAAGTAAAGTTTTCATTTCAATCTGTTGCAAGTTTGCTCCACTAGGTGGGGGCTCGAAGATCTCGTGTGGGCTCTTATTCTCTAAATGGATTATTTGGCCTGATAGTTCCGAGCCCTTCTCCACTGTTGCATGGAATTTTTCCTGGGGCTGTGGACAGCCCTCTAAGTGCTGTTTTAAGATGTTTTCTACAGCAGTAAAGGGATCAGGATGCAAATGCTGATCTAATAAGACCGATAGATTTACCTGGCGGTGTGACGGACTTCCCTCTTCTGAATGAACAGATGTCGGGAGCTCGGCAACTGAGGTTGGAGCATGAGGGGGTGGGTATATGTGTAACATCTCAAGGGAATTAATTGTTGCATCTTCCTCTGGTGTTACTGGGAGAGCAGCACTTGGGTGCGGTAAACCTTGAGCAGTTATTGGCTGAGTATTCTTTTTCACAAACAACGGAAACTTTTTATTCTCCTTCAGCTCTGCCTTTTTCATCGTTGACATGGATTCGCTGGTCCGTCTCCTTGCACCATCACCATCGCCATCACCCTCATTAGATCCATCATTAGATGAAAGGGAACCACCCTCTCTTGCTGTAGCTGTAGCTCGGACTGTGGCTCAGATAAATCTTCAACAGAGCTCTCGGCGCTTGAATTTAATCCAGAAAGATTTACTGAGCTTGGGGCCTCAGCTGAGTTTAGTGTCTCTTTTGCCTGCAATACGTGTTTTTTTGCTTTGAGCCCCATTGCTGTATCCACTTTGGCTACAGTATTTGCTTTCAAATGTCTTCCCATTTTACTATAAGTTTCTTAAACCCTAGGACTTTCTGCCAAGTCTTAGATCACTGCTGCAGTAAGCAAGCAAAAGAGGGAGAAGATAGCAAGTGACAGTTTTTATAATGCTAATATTACTGTATGATCCGAACACCAACTCCCCCTGATGTTATCAATTGCCGCAGTTAACTCCCATAGACTTCTATCAGCTCCTATCAGCTCCTATCAGCTTCAGAAAAGAGCATCCGCGCCTTCTTTTTTGCTATTTTGCTATTTACTGTTTTTGCTTCTGGGCGGGTTAGGCAGTTTAAACAGTCAATTTAGGCAGTCAGGCAGTCAGGCAGCATGAGCAGCTTTGCAATTTCAGTTTAAGCTATGAGCTTTCTCAGCACAGAGTCTTAAATAAGAATATTCCAACACTGGGCAGCCTTCACCATGCAATGTTCTTATCCTATCGCCTATCTCCCTTTACCTCCTTTAGTCCCTCCTTGATCCTCAGTACTCGGCGGTGCTCAGCAATATTCACTGAGCAGGAGTCTGCATTTAAATCCACAGCTCAGTCTCTCTGGGGGCTCACGGCAAAATCAGCATAAGCTATCCATCCTACAATCCATCAATCCATCAGTGAGTCATAGCGAGTCTCTGCACAGCTCTCGGGACCCTCGGCGCTATCAGCTCTCAACGATTCCAAAACTCCGAATTCCATACGATTCCGCGATTCAAGTCGCCGCCATTGTGGCGCTCGGCGTGCAGCGTTCACTGCGGTCAGCGATTCAAGCCGCCACCATTGCGGCGTTCGGTCTGCGGTCTTCCCCGTGGTAGGAGGAGCTCCGATCACCTGTGTGTTCTGAGAGGCGGGAGTCTCCATAGCCTACCTCTTGCGCATGTGTGAAATTGGCTACAGATGTAATATATTTCTTCTGTGAAGCATGAATAAATAAAGATCGGATCATACATTTCTTTAAGGACCCCTTTTTTCATCACTGTATCATTGATTATAAAAGTACGAATGCTGATTCTCATTATGTGATCACATTATTGATTATGAGTAATTTTTATGTATTGAGTGCTGAGTAATAATGTTTTCTTGTTTACCACTTCACAACTGTAAGATGAAATTAGTGAACTACATACCAATCCTAATAATGTTCAACAGTTTCATAGCACTGAGCAATGCCCACTAAAACTGTGCATCACTTGTTGAACCCTGAAAAGAGGTAACTCACTGGAACAGCACCGCACTTTCAAGAAATGAGCAGCTGAAAAGTGTATCAATTCTTCAAGCTAGCATCAAAATGGTTTATTATTTCTAAATCCGACCTTTAAATCCCTTTAATAATATCTTTGATGTGATTGCAAAGCACCTTGAGCTATGAACCGTTTCTGTTGACAACCAACCCAAACCACCAACAAGAAGGCCCACTACAAACACCTTACAAAAGCTGAAATCCACAGTCCTATAGCACACAGGTAGTGATCTAGGAGGGTTGGTAATCTAGCAGTGTGCATTACTCCTAAATGTGCCTTTCTCCTTCAAAGGATACTTCAAGATATCGACTTAAAGCAGCTCATGTTGTCACATTGCCTGTCATTTTTCCCCTGTACCCTCAGCAGCAACTATCTTCATAATTTACAACCACACGGTCACGGGACGAACTTTGTAAATTTCCTGATGTTTCTGGGAAGATCAATTCCTTGTGGTTGATAAGCCAGGCAGCCCTTCCAGCTTGGCTTAAGAAGTGAATATTGTGCCCCAAGATGCTTCCAGGTATGAGGACCTATAAAGTCTCTTTGAAGGACAGAATGAACCTATGGTCTTTCTGGTGGTTTTGGGGTCTCCACAAGTGCATCTACACGAACACAAGAAAACCACAGACTAAATCTAGAGTTGATCAAACAACAGTGCAGATTAAACAACTGGCTTTTCTAATTTGTTGAAGGAAGTCTTACACTTCCTAATGTTACTCAGGTCCAGACAAACGAAGAGAGATACAGACAGGAGGCAGAAACTGAGCTAAAGACAAACTTTGTTTGACTGAGGGTGTGTGGATCCCATTCAGTCTGATACCAACTAATTTCAGATCTCTAAAATCAGTCAAAGTACGACAGAACTACAGAGGCAAGCGATGGAATGAAACATCAGATAGCTGCATAAACTAAACTAATACTCAGCATTAATAGTATGTAAATGAAAGGACCGAAAGCAGAGAGGGTCAAACATCTCTAGAGATGAGTGGAAGCTGAATGGAATCGTCTAAACCTACCACCTTGTTAATAGCTTGCAATATCGGTGGCTCAGCACTCAAAATGTAACATTTATAAAACCATTGTTATTTCAACATGTAACTTTGGCATTTGCACAACATAAGTATTCTTATCCACAGAATATCATGAATATGACAAATGAATACCACCAAAGTTTCTTTATTCAAAGATTCCTTATTCGTTTTCTTCTTTTTAAAAAGCTACGCCAACAGACAGTAGCCAACGCGCTTCGTCCTACAAGGACTTCTTCAGGGCTACAAAATATATACAACTTCACAAACTAGTGTAGAGGCTGCCTGAAAAATGGCCCTGCTCAGCAAACTTTCAGTGCCTTCAGACAAGCCACTGGTTGGATGTTGGGGCTCCTCTGAAGACACAGAAATCTCCACCGGACCATTGGGGATCTCTAAATACGGTGGGTAGTAGTCCAGCCAGGGTGGCAGAGATAATGACCTCCCCCACACTGATGAATGGTGGACCACCCGCCATTCTCTAACTGAGGTGCTCTGTAACTTTTCACACCCATATATGGATTCACAGATGTACCTGAACACAGCAAAGAAATACCACAGCAACCTCAAAACGTCAACATCAGTTCAGATTTACGTATTGTCTAAGAAATGTATGGCCTAGAGAAGATCTCTCATTGTTCTCATACATCTTTTTATTGGAAATCAGTAAAGGTTCAATGTAATGTAATTCCTATAAGTTACACAGGCAAAATATCCTGAACATTCATATTGCAGGCATAACAAAAATGCAATCTTTGAGTTAAAACACCATTTACATTTGCATACATACACACATTCATAACTCTTGAAAACCTTGATTCAAGTCATAAAATCAAATCATTACATCAACATTCCTCTGGTTTGTTATCATATTTCACATAATTTCTATAATGTTGAAAAACTTTTCAATATTTCAATCACAATTTGAAAAACAGTGCTAACAATGTTTACTAAACATTCCTTTTCATTGTTCACAGTAGATATGGCTTGTATTGGTTTCCTTCACATAATTGTCCTAGTAACCAATCTTTATTTTTTGCTTTTCACCAATACTGTGGCATGTATTTAATATCTTCTCAAAGCGCGTTTCGGCGTAAAACGCCTTCTTTAGGAATGCCAAAACATCATCATCAAGACCCCAAGGATTTAAAATGGACCTTAAAGCTTTTATATTAGGGTAAATCTTGCCGCCTCTGTTGGAATCTTTTTCTCTTGAACCGGGGCTTCTGTTGACACAACGTTCAATGTAACTGCGTGTCTCTGTCGCATACAGGAAAGGGGAGATTTCCGGGCTTCTCTTCTCTCTTCCCCACTCAGCCAGGCATCTGGAATACAACTGTGCACCGGCCACCAACTGTTGCTGCAGTCTGAGTTTAATCACTTGCAAACTCAGATAAACTCCTTTGCAGAGGCATCTCATAGCAACGCCTCCCCACCAGCAACTTGAGTCTCCTGCACCAGACACGTGATTAAACTGAACCCAGTGTTAGTGCAGATTCCCCACATGTGGACTGATATTAATCAATCAACCACATTAATCAAATAGCATTTTGTAAAGTGCAACGCTGTTACCCCTAGAAGTTCTGCAGGCCAGCACCTGTGGTTCCAGTCTGAGGTATTCTTCCTGAAGATAAGTACTTCAGTTTTGTCGGAGTTGAGTCGGAGACAATTGTCTACGTTGTTCATGGAGTCGCAAAATTTGGTTTTGATGTTGGAGGGGTCATCGGTGAGCGAGAGGATCAGTTGAGTGTCATCTGCGTAGGAGATTATGTTAAGGTCTGTGGGATCTGATGATGTCTGAGAGGGGGGTCATGTAGATGTTGAACAGGGTGGGCCTGAGAGATACGCTGTATATGATGTCTTTGGGTGCAGAGGTGAAGGGAGGCAGTTGGATGTTCAGTGTGCATCCCGTAAGGGAGGAGGCAATCCACGTGAGGGCATCTTATTGTATGCCTATGTTGTGGAATCTGTTGATGAGGGTTTTGTGGGAGGCAGTGTTGAACATGGCAGAGAGGTCAAGGGGGCAGGGCCACAGTTTCTTCCCAAACTTGGAGTGTTCTGTTGTCATCTGTGGTGGCGATCAGTGCGGTCTCAGAGCTGTGGGTGACACAGAGCCCTAATTGTGAGGTGTCCAGTATGTGGTTTTGTTTCAGGAATTCCGTGAGCTGTTGGTTGATGGCTTTTTTGAGTACTTTGGCCGGGTAGGGGAGCAGAGAGAACCCACTTTAATTTTTTTAATCTCTGCGGTTGGCAGAGGCTTTCTTTGGGAGGGGTCTGTGTGTTTCCATCTGTCTGGGGAGGTTGCTGTGGAGATGGAGGTGTTGAGGATACTGGTGAGTTGTGTGCTGATTGGGTTTGTTATGAAGTTGTAGAGGTGGTGGGGGCAGGGGTATGCTGATAGCATTTTCTTCCTTCTCCCTCTTTTGATATCAAAGGTGATCTTCAGGTTCAACTGCTAGCTTTACAAAAGATGGTTTAGCACCATAAAGAGGAGGAGGTTCTTTCCCTGAACACCATAATGACACAGTCCACACACAGTGTTTTAACCCCTTCAGTGCCCGCCCCTTTCCCCGCCCAGTGCCGGCCGTTGCATTAGCGGGCGGGGTCTATGACGAGCTGGACTCGTCATGGGCACAGAGCCACCGCGGCCCATGACGAGTCCAGCTCGTCATGGGCACTGAAGGGGTTAAATGCAGCACCTATCATGTTTGAGCATCTAAAGCCCATCAATATCCTAAGATCTAAATACTCCCAATTCCGCTGACTGAAGGGTGATCAGTTTAAGTGAATTTGGGGATGTAGCATCTGGGAAGACTTGCCTTCCATGCCCGCTTCCTGTACATTCTGATTTAAAATAGCTTAGCAACAGTATCTAAGGGTGAACTTTTTATCTGTTCTAATTTTTTAATCTCTTCCTCTTGCTCCAGTCTAGAATTGCATGTATGGGCTCAAGAGGCTAGCATTTGGAGGCACAGTGCCATATTCTACGGTTCAGCTTGCCCGAATAAAGCGCACTTTTGTTCCAATAATGGAAAGCAACCCTGTTACAGACATTGTTTCCTCTACTACTGCTATTTCCAGTGTCCTTAACTCTGTGGTATCAGGAACTATGCTGGTCCTAAGGGAATTGCAGGGGTCCTTAGAGGAGCGTCGAGCTTTTACAATTGACTGACCTGAAATGTTGTAAAAAACAAGATAGGAATGCATTTTTGGACTTCTGTAGAGAGCAGTGCACAGTTAATGCACTATTTGTTGTTATTGTAGATGAGAGACTCTGGCAGACAACTGGGGCGACTGCTGAATTTGTTCCGTTTCAATATTGCAAGCTTGAATGATTTGGAATGTTGCTATGGAAAACAATCGCATCCTAGAACTCACAGTGGCCTTGTAATCAGATTTGCTTATTACTGGTCCTTCTCTTTTTTACCTTTGCAAGATGACCAGTGCCTACAGAGGCTGGCTGTGTCAGCATAGAAATTTAGGGGTAGATTTACAAACCTTTTGTGTCATTGTTGTGCCACCGTTGCGTCACTTTTTGTGACGCAGCGTAAAAGTGCGGACCATTTACAACGAGACACATCTAGGGAGATGCGTCACGTTGTAAAGCCCTACGTCAGGTATAATGTATGCAGGGTAGGCATTCCCACGCAAAAAAGCCTCCTAGAAGTGACGCAGTGAAATCTACAAGATTTTACTGCAACACTTCTAGGACGCCACTGCGTCAAAACCTTACGCCCGCTTGGAACAGGCGTAAGGAGTGACAGATGAGGATAGGCCTCTCCATGCATTGCTGGAGTTGCATCATGCTTTTGACATGACTCCAGCAATGCGTGACTTTTGCGCCAACAGATGCATCAGGATTTCTGAGGTATCAGTCAATCCTTGCGCCACAGTGCTAAATACGGAGCAAAACCAAAGGGGATGATGGACGGAGCGCTTGAAGCAATGCAAACACTCACTCCCAGTCAACAGATCTGGGTTTAATCTATCATCATTCTTTAGCTCACTCCGCCACCCCAGTTCACACATGGCCATATGCAATTCAGTCTGACCCTGTGCCTCATGGGAACAGTGCAGCCTGAAATGCCAAGCCATGTCTTCCCTGGACCGTAAACTAACACCCTGGGACCGGTATCGGGTTCATAACCCTCATCAGCCAGGCTATCTTGAATCCAGTGGCAAAGTGAGCAAGGGACCCACGTCTGTGCATAGCCTGCCAACTTAGGGCGAACAAAAAAAACCAAAGGGGATGACAGACAGAGCACTTGAAGCAATGCAAACACTCACTCCCAGTCAACATATCTGGGTTAATTGTCACCCCGAGTGGGACGGGTATGCTCAGGCAGGAGTCCCGTGCTCTCCATGCCACTAGAATCAAGCTATCCTGGCTGAAGAGGGGTGAAACCCCGAAACTGGTCCTAGGATGCTTGCTTCCAGTCCAGGCAGGACCTGGCCTGGCAGTTCGGGCTGGACTGTTCCCATTGGGCACAGGGTCAAGACTGATTTGCATACAGCTGGGTCCAACCTGGAATGGCATGGTGAGCAAAAATACGATGGATTTAGGCCCAGATCTCTGTACTGGAGTGAATGTATGACATTGTTCTGCATTCTGTCCATCAATAGTTCTTTTTGCATTTGTCACCCCGAGTAGGACGGGTATACTCAGATGTGAGTCCCGTGATCTCCATGCCACTGGAATCAAGCTATCCTGGCTGAAGAGGGGTGAAACCCTGAAACCGGTCCTAGGATGCTTGTTTCCAGTCCAGGGAGGACCTGGCCTGGCAGTTCGAGCTGGACTGTTCCCATTGGGCACAGGGTCAAGATTGATTTGCATATGGCTAGGTCCATACTGGAATGGCATGGTGAGCAAAAAAACGATGGATTTAGGCCCAGATCTCTGTACTGGGGTGAATGTATGACATTGTTCTGCATTCTGTCCATCAATAGTTCTTTTTTACATTTGTCACTCCGAGTGGGACGGGTATGCTCAGACGTGAGTCCCGTGCTCTCCATGCCACTGGAATCAAGCTATCCTGGCTGAAGAGGGGTGAAACCCAAAAACCGGTCCTGGGAGGCTTGTTTCCAGTCCAGGGAGGACCTGGCCTGGCAGTTCAGGCTGGACTGTTCCCATTGGGCACAGGGTCAAGACTGATTTGCATATGGCTGGGTCCTAACTGGAATGGCATGGTGAGCAAAACAATGATGGATTTAGGCCCAGATCTCTGTACTGGGGTTAATGTATGACATTGTTCTGCATTGTGTCCATCAATAGTTCTTTTTGCATGGTGCTAAATACAGCGCATCCATGGTGGCACAAGGGTTTCTCAGGGTGGCGCATGGAAAGTGACGCATTTTTACAGATGTAAATCTTCCCCTTAGGTCTGTCCTGTCTTTTTATGTGCAGAGTTCTGCGCCCTGACTGCAGAGTCTCCATTGTCATAGAATTAATATTATTAAAATTAAGCTTGTAGGTTGTCAATACTAAAAAACATAGAGAACTTACACCACAGTAGTGTAAGTTTACCTTTGTGAAGCTCGCCCAAAGTTGTGTATTCTGGATTGGTCACTGCCACAGCAACAAGCATAACCAAACCCAATCTGTCTGGCCAGCATTTTTACTCTTGAATAAAACATTTAGAAAAAGCCTAAAGCAGTGACAATCAAATACTGTTGCTTTCAATATACAGTGCATCAATATTCACTTCAGTTATTTATACCGTACTTATTTGGCACTTCAGTTTACCCCGAGGTTAAGAATGATCTACCACAAAAGATCCTCTGAATGTCCCAGATGCAGAGAGAAGGATGCCACATATACACATAAGACACATAATTGTAAGGTCCTGACAGAATACTGGAAACCATTAGTTTTGAAGCTAAAACCTGTTACAAGAATAAACACAGAGACAAGGATAAAGAACTGTTGGTTGGAAATGGTACCAAGATCCAAGATGATTGGAATACAGCACAGGTTTACAGTATTGGGGCTGTTGTTGAAAAAGAGACTCAGACACACAGCCATCTACTGGTCCAGACCAGGAGCTCAGTGATGAAAACATGGGAGAGAAATGCAGAATTGTTTCTGTCTGAGGTGCTGCAGATGAAGGAGGACAGAACATATGACAGAACAGCTGAAGACCTGACTACATGCCATACCCACTTTAGCAATAGGGGATAATTTGGAGCTGTAAATTGCTCCTCATCCATTACAAAATTAAGTACTCCATAGGATTCACAGAGAATGGAATGGTGTGCGAAAAGTCCCATAGCATAAGGTGAGGTAACTGTTCCTCCGAGCAGAGCCAAAGTCTTGGTAAGAGTAGGCCTCTCAGACAGCTGTGTTGTTAAGCCTAATCACAATACCAGTGAACTAGCAGAAGTGTGTCTGTGAGGGAACTGCAAAAGAGAGCTCTTACTAATGACAAGATGGGCAACAATGCATAGAACCCACATGGTAACCTAATTGCTATACGCAACCTCTTACTGTTCTCCCTTCTCTCACTGAGTAGTTGTGATGCTGCACTGTTCTTAATGGTTTCTCTGATCGTTTAAACGTATGAAAATATTAATGCACCACTATGATCACGACAGCAAAACACGTTTTCGTTTATCAAACATAAGTAAAATTACATAGTCCGCATCACTGTAAACGCTTTTAATGTTTCAGATCGAATTTGCAGCTTTTCAAATTTAGAAATTTGAACTTTCATTCTTGATTTGAAGTAAAAAAAAATACCAGTCCCACCTCAATCCGTGCAAAGCTCACTTCTCTCGGGCTGAAATTTCTCAAATGATTTCACACCAGGGGGCATATTTACAAGGGCACTGTGCCTCCGGAGTGTCGGAGCGTCACTTTTTATGATGCTCCAGTGGCACAGTGCCCTGCTCTATATTTACAATGCAGCGCTAAGCCACTTTGCGTGGCTTAATGCTGCCTTGTAAATAAGGGCCTCGTCTCCACAGTTTTCTGTGGCAAAGGGGCATGCAATGGATGTTGCTGTGGGTGTACCCACGCAACACCCATTGCTTTTTTGACAATGACCCAGATTTGTACAAGGATCTATAAATCTGAGGCAGCACCTTTGTAAAGGAGGCGTTAAAGTGGCTCAACGAGGAGAAATACTTTTATTTCTCCTCGTTTGTTGCTCTTTCTCTGTGTGCTTGCAGCACACATAAGAACAAAACATCTTTAATGATTGTTTTTGTGCAAGAAGGTGTTCCTTTTTGCACAAGCACATTCATCTCTGCAATGCAGGCACCCTTGCACTGGCACTAGGATGCCTTTTTAGCATCAGCGCAAGGGAAAACACAGGGGCTTGCAGTGCCGCACTGTGCCATTTAGTTGTAAATTTGCGCCCAGGTTCAATGAGCAACCGGCCGCCCTGTCACGTTCCACAAAAGAAGAATGAGCAAATTGTCTTCGTTTTCACGGGAAATGTATCTGGAATAAAGTGATTATATTCGAGGTCGCCTTTGATGGAATTTGTAACTTTATCTGTCTATAACCCTCCAAGAAGAAGTCAGTCCTCATTAAGCCTTTCAACAAATGTTAGCGCTGGAATGTCTTGTTCTTTCCACAGAACCCGGAACTAACAAGCTACAATGACGTCCTTTGCTATTTTAGTCAAAAGTTGGATAAGCAGCTGAGGAAGATTAAGGGCTCGCTAAGTGGATGTGTTTTTTCTTTTTCTTTACTGCTTCTTGATATTTTGAAAGATGGTTGTTGAAAGGCAGTTTATATTTCTAATGACATGTATTGCTTGCTAGGTCTGTGGTGCGTGAGTGTTTTTACCCGTGACCTCTACCTGCTTTTGTGCCCAGGAAACACATAATTGGACATGATACTCACTATTATTACATGTGAGAGGAGTGAGCTAGGAGATTCTTTGTTCGTTCTATCTAGGTAGACTATTTATTTTATTGCATATAAGTGAAAAAGTATTTACATGAGCTCCTTTTATTTTATTCCTCTTAAATTGATATGTTTCGTTCATATGTATTTGATTTCAGTTTTGTGTTCCTGTATTCTTCTATCATTGTTTGGATTTCAGGATGCCAAGAATTAATAGTTGTAGAGCGCTGCTAATCACCCCTGAGGGGTATCCAGGCGCTGGTGAGCCATGTTGGCTGAAGAGTCAGGTCTTAAGCTCTTTCATTAAGATAGTCAGCAATAGGGCGGTGCGTAGGTGGAGAGGGAGGGTGTTCCAGGATACAGCGATGAGAAGGAAGAAGGATCGTCCCCCGGGGTTGGTATGGCAGATGTGTGGAATGCTTGCGAGGGCAAGGTCTGTGGAACAGAGGTTTCTCGTTGGTAGGTGGAAGGTCAGGCGGTGGTTCAGGTAGAGAGGTCCAATGTTGTGGAGTGCCTTGCATGCGCGTGTGAGAAGTTTGAACATTAAGGGGCCGATTCCGATTCTAGCCGCAAAACGAACCGACCGACACGGACCCGGACCGCATACCGACCGACACGAACCAGCGCCGTACGACCCGTGCAGTACGATGCAACGTGTGTGAATTACAACCGACACATACGGAACACAAGCCGTACGACCGAGCCGTAGGGAAAATAGTGAACCGGACGGAAAACCGACGCGATTTTCACGACCGACACGAACTTGGAATGAACCCGACCGACCCGTACCCGCGATATCCGATCCGCGCAGTACGATGCAATGCGTGTAAAACCAGACCTACTTGCACGGAGACCAAGCCGCACGACCGACACGTACAGACAACAGGGCCCACAAGCAATAGAGACCTTCGCGATCGACGCGTATGAAACACAGAAGATAGGCAGCGTGAACGAGGCGGAGAAGCCCGCACGAGACAACATCAGCGTCCGTATCCATCAGATGAACGTCTCCTTCATGCCTACAAAACGGAAAGGAAAAAAGACAAAAAAAGGACCAAACAAGCAATGACAAAGCCAATAAACATCAAATAAAAAAAAACTGGGACAAAGACACACCCAACACTCCAACTATATAAAGGACTACAATCACTACCATCATCCCTTGCAAACAGGAGACACAGTCAGCAGCAAACACCAGTACACAGCAACCACAGACACACTCACAACTCACCCATCACACAACTCACACACCATCAGCACCTCATCCAAATGCACACACATACACCCAGCAAAACCAACACCAACCCACCCTCAGTTGCACCCTCACACACACATCCCTCACCACCACCACCCATCACCATGCCCCCAAAGAAGAATCCAAAGTTTACAGATAGTGAGTTAGAAGTGCTGGTAGACGAGATCATCAGAGTAGAGCGACATTTGTTTGGTACATTGGTCCAAAGGACCCCCATGTCACAGAAAACCAAGATGTGGGAGAGGATTGTGGACACGGTGAACGCTCAAGCACCAGCAAGGCGCACAAAGGACGATATCCAGAACAGGTGGTATGACGTGCGCAGGAGGGTCAAGAAACTAATCGAAAAAGATCACGCCCTGAGTCAGTGCACCGGCGGTGGCCCTCCTGCCAAACCAGTCTACTTCAGGACCTGGGAGGAATAGGTGCGGGACATCCTACCACCAGAGAGCGTCCATGGGCTAACAGACATACCAGAGCCTGGTGTGTACACAAACAACATACCCAAGATTGTGTGTCAAGGGGACAGTGAAACCATGCACCGCAAGCAAAGCTACAGTAACCAATAGATAATCATCCCAAGATGTGTATGCCAGTCAGACAAACACAATAACTGCCATCTCATAGCGACTTGGAACTGTGTCATGACCAACCTACAAACAAATAGAGCAAGGCAGTAGCACAAAGAGAAATAAACACTGCCAGACAGTTTGCCACCACAAACACACTACCTCACAGTTCAGCTGACTGACAGAAAGGAATAGTGGGGATGCAGGTGAAGTGAGTGTATCCAAAAGCATGATGGGGCCTGTAGTCACAGATAATGCCCCCCCTCCTGATTGGCCCATCAAGACCTCTCTGAAACATGCCCACATCACAGGGAGTGGAAAATGACTGACAAGATGGCTGACACTGGGTCCTGCTGTAGCGAGTACAAGGCCCTGCTAGGGCATGTGCGCAAATCAGAAGCAGGACACCACTGACTGACATCCTGAAAGACAACTTGCACGCCCTACAATGGAAGCACGTTTCATGGTGGGATGTCTGGCCGGGTGGGAAGGAGGACTGACAGCTCTGACCATACTTACCAGCATGTGAAGACACCCCCCCCTCAACACAAATACCCCGTACTGGGTGCTGCTGTGTGAAGCACAGGGGCTCTCTTTGGACTTGTAGCCAAACAAACACCAGGATTTCACAGTCAGCCATCTTGCCATTGCTAGATTCCGATAAATGGGGGTATACCCATCAATTACCCTCCTATTACCTGGGTAAGGAAAACACAATATAAGCAAAAGTGGTATGGAGGAAAAAATAAAAAACAGTATTTTTGAAAAAGGACACTTTTAATTATCCTTTCATATGTGTATAAATTCGCATCTCATTTTCTTCATTTTTTGCTGAGCGTATACAAAAAACATATATTTACAAAAACAAAGACAAAACTTCTGTACATTTAACGAAAGTACGCTACTGTCCTAAACAATGATTTTCAATTCTGGATCCACCTTTCAATAGTGTGGATACCCCAGAGGGCATATACATTGCATAAGGAAGTCAATATCTCCACAGATTCAAAACATCTTGTGCACTTTCCTCACACATGTTCGAAAATAAACTCACCAGTACACCATACTTGCCTTTGTGATTCCAAATTGTCATGTGTCATGGAGATGTCGATCTGCTACACAACACAGTGCATGCCAAATGCTGCAACAATGTGACCAATGTTAGGTGAGTCATGATGATGTGACATATGTGAGGGAGACACACCACTATGGCACCACAATACATACTCACCATGGCCATGTCACTCATCACACACAATGATGTTGACTTGAAACACATAGGCATGCACAACAACAACACCTATCCACAGTCAGTGGTAACAAGTCCACAGGTGAGGTAAGCAAATGTCAGTCAGATGTGGGAAGACCGACGATGCACCTAACAAGGCATAGCACAGGTTCATTACACATCAGCAACATGTTTATTCAAAAATAGTTGCAAGGCAATTGTACGTTACGGTGGACACACGGTCACAGAGTGTCTGAGAATTGTAGTCTAGGGGTGTGTGGCACATCACTTGATGTCAATTGACTACTCCCACACTGGTGTTGGATTCTGGGTGTTGGGGGTCAATGTTGAACATCCAACAGGCAAATTACCCTGTGAAGTACAGACACAAGACACAGTCAAAAGCACAGCAGAACAGGAGAGAAATGCAAGACACATGCACAAAACATGTTGCAAGAAACCTACACAAAAACAAGTTAGCAGTACTACCCTATTGTGGAGTACACACCACCTGAATAGACACATCACTGCACGCATCCAGTCAAGTGGCACACGGGCACACTCAGACAGCAACAGAGCAGCCACAACGCATTCCAGGCTAACTCCATACATTGACATAACAACCCTGGAAACTCACATTCAGGTGAAGAAGTTGTTGATGAGCTGGGAGTGGACGTCACCCTCATCCTCCTCATCACTGGCATCTTGGCCCAGGCCGGGATCCTCCACAGCTGCCGGAGGTTGGCCATCGTCATCGTCATCCTGGATGAGAGGCACCTTCTTCCGCACTTCCATGTTGTGTAGCATGCAGCATACAAGGATTATTTTGCACACCTTTGCAGGCTCATATGGTCTTGTCCAGGCAGCGAAAGCGGCTTTTCAGGAGGCCGAATGTTCGCTGAATCACCCTCCTGCTCTGACCATGTGCCTCATTGTAGCGCATCTCGGCTGGTGTCACAGGGTTCCGGAGGGGTGTCAGCAACCACGTCATGTTGGGGAATCCGGAGTCACATACACACACAAAAATGAGTTTTGTAGGAGTGCGGAATACAACATTGACAAACACACACAATGAGAAATAGTTAGTACACACCAACAAGCCAGGCATGCTGAGCTGGCATCTGTGACATCAGCAATGCAATGCGACTACTCCTCATTATGTAGGCATCGTGCGCAGAACCAGGGAACCGTGCACACACGTGTGATAGACATGTCAGCAAGACATACCACCAGAGCATTGATGGAGTGGTAGTGCTTCCTGTTCCGGTATGCCTGCTCATGTGCCTGTAGTGGTATCAGGGCCACATGGGTCCCATCAACAGATCCGATGACGTTCGGCATCCTCCCCAGTGTATAAAAGGCATCCTTTATTTCAGGGAGTTCAGCTGGGCTCGGGAACTTGATGTACAGGTCTAGGAAATGCAACATCCCCTCCAAGACATCGCGTAGCACCCGACTAAACATAGTTTGCGACATACCACCAGCAGTAGCCACAGTGTACTGGAAGGTACCAGTAGCAAAGAAGTGCAGGGCTGCCATCACCTTCACCTCTGGGGTCAGTGCTGTAGGGTATGTCCGGCCAGGTAGCAGATGTGGTGCCAACTGCTCCGCCAACTCCACAATCAGTGGCCTGGTCGATGGACAGCTGGTGCCCTGCAGATCAGAGATGAACAAAGGAAGATTGTCGGTTCATCCACCCATGTGGCAATGACCAGCCTCAATATCACATGATAGATCATGACAATACACAATGTACTGAGGTGGGTGCTGTTGGGCATGGACACATATGTCACCTACATGACCATCACCTCACATCTCAATTCCACATGTCCACATGAGTCCAATGTGGTGCAATGGCCAATCATCTGGCTGTGTCACCCGACCTATGTACTGCTGTGACGTTACAAACACACACCACAGTGACAAGTGAGACCTGATGTCTCCCAGGCATCACAGATCTTTGCCATGCAGAAACCCAGGGTCCCTGTATTGCCACATCGACACTGGCATGGACATAGCGTATCACGTACACACCACAATGCAAGCGTGAGTCCCACAGGTAGTGGCCACTGTTGTTCCTGCAGGCCCTTCATGAATGTCTCTTAGACACACACACACACATCATCAAGGTTGATGCATATAACATGGATGTGGAGACTGTCACCCATTGGGCACATTTGATCAGACACATCTGAGACACAACATGCACACAGACTGTAGGTGCACATCAGTATTGGGGCTACAGGTCTCACTGTGATGTACATGCCATCACCCCCAGGACTCTGGGTGTATGTGATATGGCCCAAACATATCCAACATGAAACTGTGTCCATGACTCATGCCCATTACTGCACATTTGCACATCACAGTGGTATTGTGCACAACTCACAAAGGATTCTGCCCCCATGTACACGTGCACAGCCTGGGAGTGGCTGCACAAAAGTGCCACCCAACAAACCAAATGTGCCCCACCCCAAACCCCAAGGAATGCAGCCTTACATGCCATGGGACACTGTGTGGCCAATGCTGTAGTGTTGTAGGTGTGCACAGGTGTCCCTGGCAAGTAATTGTGTATTGAATCCGTCAAATAGTCACACCAATGAGGTCAGACGTGGGTGACAATGCGTACGCATTGTATGGTTCATGACCGAGCCGTGCGTACGCTTTGTCATTGACTGCAATGAGGTCCGACACGGGTGACTATCATGCATACGCGTCGGGCAGGCATGGTCCAAGACAGGCGTACGCTTTGGCCATTGAATCATATGGAGATGGGTGTGTGTATTTTCAAAATACGCGTTGTACAGTCAGTTGACCGAGCCGGGCGCACCCATTGGCACTGGACTGTCATGGAGACGGATGCGGATTCAAAACTTGTACGAGTTGTGCACTGGAAATTCAGTTGGATGCCTACAACAATGTTGCAATTTCAAGTGTTTCATGAAGGTGAAGATTTGACCGATGCGGAAGGCGTGTACGAGTCTTACATATCCATGGATTGGCCAGATTCATAGAATGCAACCGCGTTGGACCTATCACTTGGGACACATGGCACAGATTCTGCCTCTGCAGCACAGATATAAGGCTGGCTGGCCCCCAGGGAGCTTAGTTGCCTGCACTACATGCTCCTGTACCACACCGCTGCTACCACTGTTGCTATCTCTGCATCCTCTGTCTCTTGCTATGGCACATACTCTGGAGAGGGCCCCAGCCTTTACTGAGGAGGAGAACCAGGCCCTGCTGGACGGGCTCCTTCCACAGTACAGCAAGCTCTATGGGAAACCAGGGGAGCAGGTGAGTGTGCAGTCCACTGCCTTCCTAATTATACATGTTGTCTGACTAGCAGTACTATCAGTGTGTACACCAGTGGAAAGCATTCTCACTGACAACTTTCATCACCCAAAGTGTGTAGGTACATGTAATGAACAGGTGTCCTGCTGCTAAAGTTCGTTAGTGCAAGCTTAAACTATCCAGGCATTGTTAACATGTCAGACATGCTGGTGATTTGTCCTTCTCCATGGTTGCACTACCTGTGTAACTCATTTACCTTTGTGATGATGACATGTATATCAAAATGTGTGCGGCACAAATCTGGGGCATGTGTGTTAATGGACTTTTAACTTTGTCATCCTCACAGGTTGATGCCCACCTGAAGCAGGAGATATGGCTGACCATCGCTCGGGCAGTTTGTTCGGTGGTGGTCTACAAGCGCCGGATCCGCAACTGCCAGAAGAGGTGGCAGGACCTTCGGGGCTGGACCCGGAGGATAGCTAGAGTCCAGCTGAAGCTGTCACCTCTACGCAGGAGGGGCGAACACCGGACCCTGAAACCCACATGCTGCAGATCCTGGCGGTGGTCTTCCCGGACCTGGATAGGCAGCTGAAGGTCAGACAGCAGCAGGAAGGGGGTAAGTCCATGCCTAATCTGTGTACTATGTCTGACATGCTAATTGCAGTCTTTTGGCCTGGTCACACTTCCACATTACGTAGGTCTTGTAGTCCAATACTCAGGTCCCTTAATTGTGTGATGCACCCGCCTCATCTGTTCCACAGGTGTGGCCCCTACAGTCTGTTGCTTGTGTCACTAGGGCACTGTGTCCCTGCAGTCAGCTATGCTTCATCTACCAGACAGCATATGTTCCTGTGACTCTGTTGTGTGTTTCATGGGTGGTTCAATTGTTTGCCCAATGCCTGAGATCTGACATGTGATCTGTGTGTGCCCTTGAGATGTGTTCCAATTGCTGGTATGACTCACCACATGTGGCTGGGGTATTCCAAACAAACCCATGCAGCAGGGGACTCCAATTTTGTGGCCTCAGGAGAATGTATATCAAGTATGTCACACTTGTTTAGCCACCTGACTACTGTCCAGGGCCAAACACTGTTTCATGTAGACCTGGGCAGTCATACCTCCTCAAGGGCATTTAGAAACACTCTGTAAACCCACTCCTGTGTATTAAATTACAGGTTGTGCTTAGTGACATGTACCTTCAAGTGTCTGCCTCTGTGTCATTATGGTGTGGCTTGTTGTTACGTACAACTGGGGTGTCCATGATTCAGAGGGTCAGCAGGACATCTGAGATGTGACTGTGAGAGACAAGACCTGTGTGACATATAGGTGTGTGATCATCTGACAGCGCACAATGGTGTATGCAACTGTGTCCTTCATGCAGCTGGGTTACATGCACGGCAGACTGTGATGTGTTAATGTACAGGGAGTTGTGTTTGCAGAGACTCATATGTCTGATTTGCATGATGTGGGGTTTTCTGGGTCCTGGATATGTTGTTTGCAGGGGATGGGCAAGTGCGCCGGTCATCTGCAGAATTAGCTTTACCCCTGAGCTAGGATTGTGAGTCAGTGCATACTGTTGTTGTCTGGATGCCCTGCCCCTGTGACAGGAGACAGTGTTGACTGACTTTCCAGGCATTCCAGTGCCATGGCATTTAACTTGCTATGAGTGATCCTGCATTGTGTTCAAGTGTGCACCATGCACCCCATTGTGGCATTGCCCATCAGGACATGAGAACATCATAGTGTGTGTTGTTGGCATGCATCACGAACATGTGAAATGAGTCTCTGCCCATCCCTTCATCCGGACACCTGTACTGAGTCAGTAGCAAGAGATGTGCTGTGTGTATAGTGACATACTCGTACATGTTCACTTGCATGTCCAACTAATGTGTTGGTGGTGCATGCCGGGCCATTGGGGTATTAGCATCCAACATGCAACAGACATATGTGTGCAAGTCAATGAGGGATATGTGTGCCATGGTTGATGTTGAGAATGACAATTGGCTTATTCTAAACAGTGTTGGCACTTTGAGCTGTGTTCAGCTGATGATGCCAGGGCTTGCCCTGTGATGTGATGTACTCTCTGTGGTGTGTGCAGTCAGTGCAGGTGACTGATGTTGTTCTCTTACTTCCTATTCCTATCCAGATACATCCACGGCCACAGGAGGGGACAGCTCCACGGACCAGGAGGAGCCACAGAGCCTGACAGGGACAGAAGGAGAGGAGTCGGGGGGACCCAGTGGCACGGAGGGCGAGAGGAGCCACACAGAGGAGTCGTCAGCACCATCACCCCCAGCTGAGGGCCACAGCAGCTCTGAGGATGACTCCCTTGTGGAGGCGGGTGTCAGCAGCCACCAAACCCGAGCTAGTGAGGCTATCTCCGCCACCACCACCACCGTCACCACCCTCCCATCGGCTCCCATCCCAGAGGTTCCTGTAGGCTCCCGTGTTCGTGAGCATGTCTCCTTTGTGCCAGGTACTGCACCCCCTGCCCCTGTGTCCCCTGCTGCCCTGAGTGAGGAGTCTGTGGACTTACTTAGACAGATCCATGTACGGCAGACGTCAATGCTGAAGGTCCTCCATGCACACACAAGTCTGTTGACGCAACTGGTGTCGTTCATGGAGGGCATTTCATCGGGCATGTCTGCCCTACAGAGGACCAATCAGTCCATGGCCTCCTCCCTGATGGCAGCAGTGTCCCTCCTCCAACAGTCCCGCACCCCTCCTACCCCTGCACCACCCACGATTCCTAGCAGCCTACCTGTCCCAGGCACACAAACACCTGCACATTCTCACAGAGCCACAGACATGGGCAGCACACAAGCACCCAAACCAAGGTCTAGACGTGCACAAAAGCAAGTGCAGGGGACTGATACCACACTAGAAGACAAATAGATACCACACTCACAGGGGCTGGTTTGCAGACACACACACAGTCATCCACAACCACTCCACAGTCCTCCGAAACCTCTCCCTCCCAGTCCCCATCCCTTGCCTCACCTGCAACCCCATCTCCACAGAAGCTCTTCCTCTGTGACCTTGGCCTCTTCCCCACTGACCCAGCAGATCCTGATTACAAGGGGTAGAGGAAGTCCCCACACACAGAGGGGAGTGCCTCTCACACCCGGACACCCTCCCCCAGGTGCAGTCAGACTGAGACCCCCACCCACAAGTCCCCCTGGAGCCGGAAGAGACAGACCCCCCCTCCACCACGCAGCTCCAAGGCAAAGTCTCCGTCCTCCATCCCCCAGGCCACCGCTCCAGAGATTCCCCCACCACTCCCTGCCCCAGGTTCCCCCACCCACAGACACACCATCTCCAAAATGCTAAGGCCCTCCCCCCTACCACTTGCTCCTCCACACCTGGTCAGACGGTTAGTGACACTGATGTGGGGACTGTGTCCCCACCTCTGTCCTGCCGACCTCACCTGCACCCCATTCCGCTCACATGGATTTAGGCACTGCAGTGGAGTCCACGTCCACCCCGTCTGACTTGGGCACTGCAGTGGGGACCCAATCCACTCCATCTGACCTGCCCACTGGAGTTGTGCCGGAACCCACCCCATCTGACTTGTGCGCCACAGTTGTGACTGCACCCACCACTTCAGCCAGCTCCACTGCAATTGCAAGTGTCTCGCCCGCATCCACCACCTGTTCACTGCCTCCTTCTGCTGCGCCCTGATCCTGTCCCTGCGGTGCCTGGCCTGCCCCCATGTATGCCCCTCCGAGGGGATGACCCCGGTCCTTAGCAGTGCAGGCAAGCAACGTGTAACAGTTGTCCCTCTTGTTCACTCCTTGGCATTTGGACATGGACTGGCCATTGGCCTTTTGTTTGAACGGACGTTTAAGTTTTAATATGCTGAATAAAGCTTTTTTCTTTATCCCTGTGAACTTGATTTAGCTGTACATTATGTTGATGATGTTTAACAGGCACTTGCACCTGTAATGCTTGGTTTCCAATGTTGAATACTGATGTGTTGATGTGACGTACTCCATGTGGTCCATGAGATATGTATCCTATTCTGGTGGGTATCCATGTCATCCTTTACAGCTACCTGGGTGTGTCATGATCAACTATTTTTGAACATCTCTGTGAACATTTCATTTGCTTGGTCACATCTCTGGCTTGCACCCATGCACATATGATGTGCTTCCCATTGTCCAATTTGTCAATTTCACAGACTTTGTGCACATCACCACTGGACCTACAGGTGTGGGCATCATTGGTATAGGAGCAACTGGGTCCTCTGTGCAACTTGCTAGACATATGTTTTGAGTAAGTGCAGATGACTTAGGGGACACTCCCGTACCCAGGCTGTTGTGACCAGAGCCTTCATTGTGTGGTAACTGATGACTGACTGACCAAGTGATCTGCTGACATGAGTGAGACGTGCTGTGAATATGTTTGGCACAGCTGGGCTTCCAGGGGAGTTGGGTCCCCTCAAGTAAGTGTGTGTTGTCCCGTGACATAGCCTGGGCCCATGGTGTGTGTTGTATGAGCATGTGTGTGTGTCCACATCCCTTTTCATACACAGATAGTGTTCCCTTGATATGATCCTGTTGTTGATGCTTGCTGAGTGGTATTGTGTGCATCCCACTACTTTGCCATGGGCTACCAGATGTGTGGGTGCATGACACACTACTGTTAATTGGTGTATCATCATTGGGATTTGTCAGTCCTGAGTGGTGATGATGTTGTCAGACACAGATGGGACACAGTCAGGGTTCCCCAAGGCACTTGTTTATTCGCAATATCATGTAGTTGTCCCTAGGTGGTAACTTTCAGTGATTGAGACATGTGTATGTGTGTGTGACTGCTCCCACTTGTCGGGTTCAGGGCTGCAATGTTGACAGGTGTCAGCATATGTGCCTTGTGGTTCTCCTTGGCTTCTGCATTGTCCTGGGACTGTGCCAGGTATTCTTAAGGGTACGTGAGCTTTGACGTCATGGCCATGTATCACATACTGTGCAGTATGTCTGTCATTCACCAGGGTTGTCAACTGTCCTTGTGTGATGAGTCTGTGCACCTTAATTCCTCCCAAAATTCCTGAGTTTGTCATGGGTGCATGTGCAATGTCACCTGTCCATGTGGGCTTCACAGATACACATTGTTGCAGTTCAGGGTGTGTGGTGTTGAGGGTGGACTGATGTAAATGTTTGCATGGATGGTCCCCTAGCACCCGTTTGTCCATGGATGAGGGGCCATGCTGAGCGATTTGTGTAGGTGTAGGTGTGATGTATGTTCGTGGAACAAGACACATGTCTGGGTTTCCCGGTTTGTACGACATCTGCCTTTGTCATCACAGTGGAGGTATCATGCATGCTTGTGTCACCCCAATGTCTGGTCACTGGGGGTTGTGCTGTTGTATGTCAGTCTCTTGCTGTGTTAGTTGGTGTTCATTCAAGCTTGTGTCACATGTGTCTATTGTGCTCCCTCTCATCTTACAACGCTTGATTGCCCACTAAGGGTGTCCCAATGATGGTTTACTTTTGTATGGCACTGTGTCCACATCTGTGTCATTGTGGTTCAGCCCTCCTCATGTGTTGTGTAGTTGCCTGGGGATACTGAGACACACACACATGTTGTGTCAAATGTGCAGTGTGAGGTTGCCTGTTTGTGTTTGTGCATCTGCATCGGTGCATTGGTATTGCTGTTGTGGCCTTTGTCTGGATGCTGTTTCTGTGATTTTCTCTGCTGTCCCTGTGAGTCATATCACATAATTGTGCACATTCATCCTGGTTGTTAGGTGCCATTGCTGGCATGGAATGTGAGTTTGTGACCTGACATCTACAGTCTACACAGGTTGTTTTGATTAGTGTGTCTATTTTCGAGATGTGTGTATGCTTTGTGATGGTCACTTCTGCTCTTGTGTCATTGTACAGTGTATGCATTGTAAACCCCCATGGGTGGTACTTGTCTGCACATGGCCGAGAGTGTGTTAGGTTTTCACAGCACTGTTAGCCTCACCACATCTCTGTAGGTATGGGACACAACCACTACTTCGCCCCAGAAGTGTTTAATGTGTTGGGAACAGGGATCATACATGCTGTTTGTTATTTGCAGCTTTGACCATGATGACACTTACCTTTTGGTCACTGTGATAAGGGGGGGTTTAGACCTCATCACCACAATGCTCAACATCTGCTGCAGTTTGGAAGCCCACACTTAACATTTGTTCTACACAGTGAGGGGGTGTTCTTTTTACATTGACACAGTGCTATAGTGATGATTGCCTTGTGTAGGGCACACTCATTTGTTGGTCACACATGTGCTGTTAGTTACATTGTATGTTCAAAGTCATAATCACTGTTGTGGGCATTTGTCACAGACTACACACTGTTGTCATGATGTTAGTGATGGGCAACATATGCCCTATGGTTGGGGGTGGCAGTAGTGATGGGCAACAGGTCCCCTATGGCTGGGGGTGGCAGTAGTGATGGGCAACATATGCCCTTTGGCTGGGTGTGGCAGGGGTGATGGGCAACATAAGCCCTATGAGTGGGGGTGGCAGGAGTGCTGGGCAACATAACCCCTATGAGTGGGGGTGACAGAGTGCTGGGCAACATATGCCCTATGAGTGGGGGTGGAAGTAGTGATGGGCAACAGGTCCCCTATGAGTGGGGGTGGCAGTAGTGATGGGCAACATATGCCCTATGGCTGGGGGTGGCAGCGGTGATGGGCACCAGGTCCCCTATGGGTGTGGGTGGCAGGAGTGCTGGGCAACATACGCCCTATGAGTGGGGGTGGCAGTAGTGATGGGCAACATATGCCCTATGGGTGGGGTGGCAGTAGTGATGGGCAACAGGTCCCCTATGAGTGGGGGTGGCAGTAGTGATGGGCAACATATGCCCTATGGCTGGGAGTGGCAGGGGTGATGGCAACAGGTCCCCTATGGATGGGGGTGGCAGGAGTGCTGGGCAACATAAGCCCTATGAGTGGGGGTGGCAGTAGTGATGGGCAACATATGCCCTATGGCTGGGGGTGGCAGGGGTGATGGGCAACAGGTCCCCTATGGATGGGGGTGGCAGGAGTGCTGGGCAACATAAGCCCTATGAGTGGGGGTTGGCAGTAGTGATGGGCAACATATGCCCTATGGCTGGGGGTGGCAGTAGTGATGGGCAACAGGTCCCCTATGGCTGGGGGTGGCAGTATTGATGGGCAACATATGCCCTATGGCTGGGGGTGGCAGGGGTGATGGGCAACATAAGCCCTATGAGTGGGGGTGGCAGGGGTGATGGGCAGCAGGTCCCCTATGAGTGGGGGTGGCAGGAGTGCTGGGCAACATAAGCCCTATGAGTGGGGGTGGCAGTAGTGATGGGCAACATATGCCCTATGGCTGGGGGTGGCAGTAGTGATGGGCAACAGGACCCCTATGGCTGGGGGTGGCAGTAGTGATGGGCAACATATGCCCTATGGCTGGGGGTGGCAGGGGTGATGGGCAACATAAGCCCTATGAGTGGGGGTGGCAGGAGTGCTGGGCAACATATGCCCTATGAGTGGGGGTGGTAGTAGTGATGGGCAACAGGTCCCCTATGAGTGGGGATGGCAGTAGTGATGGCCAACATATGCCCTATGGCTGGGGGTGGCAGGGGCGATGGGAAACAGGTCCCCTATGGGTGTGGGTGGCAGGAGTGCTGGGCAACATAAGCCCTATGAGTGGGGGTGGCAGTAGTGATGGGCAAAATATGCCCTATGGCTGGGGGTGGCAGTAGTGATGGGCAACATATGCCCTATGGCTGGAGGTGGCAGGGGTGATGGGCAACAGGTCCCCTATGGATGGGGGTGGCAGGAGTGCTGGGCAACATAAGCCCTATGAGTGGGGGTGGCAGGATTGCTGGGCAACATATGCCCTATGAGTGGGGGTGGCAGTAGTGATGGGCAACAGGTCCCCTATGAGTGGGGGTGGCAGTAGTGATGGACAACATATGCCATATGGCTGGGGGTGGCAGGGGTGATGGGCTCCTGGTCCCCTATGGGTGTGGGTGGCAAGGAGTGCTGGGCAACATAAGCCCTATGAGTGGGGGTGGCATTAGTGATGGGCAACATATGCCCTATGGGTGGGGGTGGCAGTAGTGATGGGCAACAGGTCCCTTATGAGTGGGGGTGGCAGTAGTGATGGGCAACATATGCCCTATGGCTGGGGGTGGCAGGGGTGATGGGCAACAGGTCCCCTATGGATGGGGGTGGCAGGAGTGCTGGGCAACATAAGCCCTATGAGTGGGGGTGGCAGTAGTGATGGGCAACATATGCCCTATGGCTGGGGTGGCAGTAGTGATGGGCAACAGGTCCCCTATGGCTAGGGGTGGCAGTAGTGATGGGCAACATATGCCCTATGGCTGGGTGTGGCAGGGGTAATGGGCAACATAAGCCCTATGAGTGGGGGTGGCAGGGGTGATGGGCACCAGGTCCCCTATGAGTGGGCGTGTCAGGAGTGCTGGGCAACATAAGCCCTATGGGTGGGGGTGGTAGTGGTGCTGGCCATGCAACCCCTATGGTGGCCTGTTGTTAGTGGCAAGGATGTGGATCCCCTGTGTGTGTGTGCCATTTTGCGGGTACATGTCGTTTGTTTGTGTGGAAGGTGTCTGACTTACCGCCTGCGCCGTCGGCCTCGGTTCCTGATCCGGTTATAGTACTGGTATGACCTGCGCGATGGGATTCATGTTGTGTTCGTGTCGTGTCATACACGCTGCTTGTTGCTCCGTCTCGTACCAAGGACGGCTCTGTTAGAAACTCACCAGAGACCAGAGACAGGCTCACTTATCTGTATTACCACGTATAATTCCTCTTCAAACGAAGTTAAGAAAATCATAAATAAAAAATGGCCTATCCTAACATCCAATAAACTTACGTTTGAGAGACAAATGTTTTCTTTTAGAAGGAACACAAGTCTGAGAGATACACTGGTACACACAGACACACATAAATCCAAAAATACCAGCCAACTCACATTATGGAATCAACCGCCAGTCATGGGTCATTACCCATGTGGGACATATGTGGTTTGCCCTTTAACTGAGCACACAAAACAAGTGAATCTAGGTTTGAGTCACCCATGGGAACAACGGGCACATACAAACTGTAACACTGACAACGTTGTGTACTTGATTAGATGCCCATGTCAATTGATGTACATTGGGATGACCAGTAGGAAAATAAAAGTACGGATAAGCAAACAACGCAGCACTATAAGGCGAGCAATAACAGCAACCAAGCTAACTGCCCATTACCTCAAGAAAGGTCACAGTGACTGGGATATAATGTGGACCATAATTGAGAAAATAAAGGGCACTGGCAATCTGGCCAAAAGGCTACTGGATCGTGAACAACGTTGGGTCTATCGGCTAAAGACCCACGAAAACGGGCTCAATGATTCCATTCCATGGAACCAAATGAATCACAGATAAATCTTTTAGGAATATGAGTTCTTAAACCTCCCAGTTCCTCACTACTCCCCACTTCAATAGTTCTACACTGGGCCCCTTTTGACCTCGGATAGGTTAATGTCAAGTATTACATCAGTGGGCTATAATCTCAAGAAAGGGTGTTGCCTCCTTTGACCCCCAAATGACAAAAATGAGCCAATTACCCAAATTCTATTGACAACATATGCATATGTATTTGTATACCTTAGCGGAGGAGCTGTCACTTTGTAGTTTCCTTTATTTGCAAACTTGAAATTGCAATGCCTCCTGTAATTATGCTGGAAACACAGCACCTGAGCTTAAATACCAAACCCCCTGAATGATGTCCCCTTTTAGCTTATTTGCACTGATTTCTAAAGTACATGCTTAATTCTTCTTTTCACACACAGCTGAGTTTGGCACCCAGCACTACCAAGACATATAATACGGTGTTGGATATGACCATCGTTTTGTGGTATTCCCCAAGATTTTTGCCTTCTCTACCTTATTTTTCTGGTGGACATGTCTTTGTTGTCATTAGGACACTGCACACTTTACTCCTGTTCACCAGTGATAAAAAATGTATGCTTTTCCCTCTAAACATGGTAATATTGATATATATATATATTCACTGAAAAAACCATAGGTTTCAGGGGTGTTATAGTTAGCTGGACTTTTCACTTGTACAAAACCATTGAAATTCCCCCGTTATAGTTAGTTCAGCTAACTATAACTCGCGCGCCCGCAATGCACTGCTGATGGCGTCACATATTACATCACTCATGACATGGTCAGTGACATCACTCATGACATCACTGATGACATCTCAAATGACATCACTGATGACATCACTGATGACATCATCCAGTGAATGTGTGTTTTTCTGAAAATTAAATATGTTTTATATATGTATATCTCAAGGTCGATGGAAGAATAAATGGGTATATAAGTGTCTAAATGGATGATTTGTTTTTGAAAAATTGATTGTGTAACTGACTAAGTGTATCATCGTGAATACATGGCTTAGTGAGTAATGTTTAAATATGTAAATATCTGTATCAGTCTCTCACTTTGTGTATAAGTGGCTACATGGGTTGGTGAGTAGCTACATGGGTGTCTATATAGGTTATTAGTTGGTTTTTTGAGTATCAGTCTGAGTGTCTGCATGGTTCGGTGGGGGGTATTACGTAGTGCATAGGTGCATGAATGAGTGACTCACTGTTTGTATGTGTTGAACACAGCATGTGTGCAGGACTGTATGGGTGGATGAGTGTGTGTATGGGTGTGTTAGTGAGTGAATGACTGTCTCAATAGTGTCTTTATGAGTAACTACATATGTTTTAAACTAGTATATGTGACTATTGGTGTATATATGTGAGTATATGTGAGAGTGAGAGATTGAAAGAGTTCCTGTATGAATAAGTATGTGTTTCTATAAGTGATTGTTTAAAAGACTAAGTATGTGTAAGTTTCCGTAGAAGTAAGTGTGGTGGTGTGTGTATAACTGTATATGCAAGTAAATGTATGTTTGATTCTTTATTAGCATGAGTGACTATGTGTGTGAGTAACTCTATGGATGAGTGGCATTGTGTAACAGGATGTATAGGTGTATGAGTACATATGATGAGTGAGTACATGTATGAGTGACTGTATAGGACTGTTGGTGAATGAGTGGATGTGTATGTGGATCTTAGAATTACTGAAGAGGTTGTTGTAACTGGTATTGGTATGTCCATTGTTTGTATCAAAGGTTATATTAGGGTGAGAGGAGGTCTGCCACTCTATCACAAGGATGATGTCATCAGTGATGTCATTTGAGATGTCATCAGTGATGTCATGAGTGATGTCACTGACCATGTCATGAGTGATGTAATATGTGACGTCATCAGCAGTGCATTGCGGGCGCGCGAGTTATAGTTAGCTGAACTAACTATAACGGGGGAATTTCAATGGTTTTGTACAAGTGAAAAGTCCAGCTAACTATAACACCCCTGAAACCTATGGTTTTTTCAGTGAATTTCTGAGGTTTTTTAAATGCTAATTCCTAACTATAACGTGCCTGAAACCTATGGTTTTTTCTGTGAATTTCAAAGGTTTTTTAAATGCTAATTTCTAACTATGCCTACAGAGATAGGACATGTGAAGAAAGAAGAAAAAATGCACAGAAAGAAACAAAAGAAGTGCAGAAAGAACCAACAGAAGTCCTCAAATACGAAGATAAGTGCAGGAAGAAGGATAACGTGCAGAAAGAACAAAAAGAAGAGCAGAAAGAAGCCTTGTTGCAAAATCATCCTGTACCCTGAACTTTTTCAGACGGATACTGGTGGTAACTGAGTCTGACTAACCAGTCCTAGAGCCAGTGCTATGTTAAAAGACACTTAGAATACAGTGAAAACACCTACATACACTAGGGAACATTATGCGTTGGGGTCCCCCTGTGATTAGCATGACCTCCTCTGTAAGCCCCTAGTATATAATAGGGCATTGGGATTAAAACTACCTCTTAAAACAGGCCACAGGGCGTTTTTGCACTCGTTAACTCAGGCCCCGTCCCCTCCCTTCACCACTGTGTAAACGCGCCTTGTGGCTGTTCTAAGTTGAGAGATTAAGTCCCCTTGAATCCTAATGGTCCCTAGGGTCAAACTAGACCACTAGGTACCTCCAGTAAGCACCACAGAGCTGCGTTGCAGAGAGGTGTAAAAAGGGGCTTGGCCTCAGAACACCTGTCTGCAGCGCAGCTCCCTGGCGCATACTGGAGATGCCTGTTGGGGGCGCGTTTGCAGAGTGCTGCACGGAGGGGGCATGGCCTCCGGCACGATGCCAGTCTTTTATTTATTTAAATTTTTTAAGAAGGGGGGCTGTGTGGTTCCCCTTCTTATTCTAATTTATTGGCCCTGATGACCCCATCCCCCAGGGCCTGTCTCCTAATTATATTTTTTTGACCCCAATCCCCAGGGCCGGCCACTGTTTTTTATTATTTTTAAAAAATATATATTTATAGACACACCTAGGACATGCTGGACAAACCGTACGTACCTATCACCATGACGATTTGCGTGATATTCATTAAAAGGCGACTATGCATGCAATGAATCCACGTGGAATGTATTTACACCACTAGTGAAGCTCTGACATGTCTGATGCCCTACCGTGCCTAATCCCGGTAGACACCCTTGTCGTTTATTCATACAAACATGGGTAGCTATTGACGGGCACATTTAATACACATGCACACCAAGCCATTCAAAGGGGATTCGACAAAAATTCGACCAAAACTATGCAAGAAACCCCCCTCACGGTTAATGAAAAACACATCCACTGCCGGATGTGTAATACTTTTTATTTTACTCTCTGGAAAGGGGACGAACATCACTTGAAAGTCACAGCGTGCTCCTGACAGAGCCCAATGCTGTGTTACACCCACCATTGCCTGCTGAGTGCCACACACCTCTGTGTTGTATTCCACTAGCTAGTGCATATGCTATGACACTCTCTAGGCCATGTGCACTGTAACACCACCCCGTGAATATGTCATGCCACACTTGTCTTCGCACGGATTATATTGCCCCATCTAACGTGCCTTCCTCGATGCCTATGTTATAACGCACAGTGCTATGCCATACATATTACAATCTGGGATGCATATCTTTGTCACAGTGCATATGCAACGTTACACTCCCCAGCACATATTTTATATTCCAACTTTAGAGACTAGTTAGGTTACACAACACTGCCCTGTGCATATTACACTCCAAGGCGCATATCGCATAGCACGCGCTAGTGCCTGTGCTATCTCGCGCTCTCCAATGAATCTGTCATTGCGCACAATGTATTGCATATTATATTTCACACCCGGTTCATCTTATATCACACTTTTTGGTGCATAGTTTATACCACACACTATATCTAGTTTTCATTTTCAATCGTGCTCTCAGGACTATGTTCTATATAACACTGTGTTCACCTACCCTTTTCACGGGCATTACATTTTGCGATAGGGGGTGGAGGGTCAGGGGGTGTTTCTGCCAAGTGAGCCCGGAGTCACAGTCACAAACGTCCTCTTCTTCCTGAATAAAAGTGAGATTATGCTGCATACTTGTTCATATTTTAAGTAGTTTGCACAGACACAATGTTTTAAAAACAATAAAGTTCCTAATACCCGCCTTCTCTGAACAGTTAGCTTGCTGCCCCATCCCCCTCCTCCCTATCCTCTGTTGTGTGAATCCATGGACTAGCCTCCTCCCTCCTGCCATGCATGGTCTGATGTGCTGCCACTGCCCTCAATTTAGTATGATGTACCAGCCCAGTCCTCCTGCCCTCCATTGCCCAATTCTATGCCCCATCAATGACCTCCTACTTAAACTCTGTGCTTAGCTTGCTGCCCCTATTCTCCTTCCCCCTGCCCTCCGATGTCTTTGTGCATGCCCCTGCTCCATCCTTTTTGCCCACCGTGTCCCATGGACCTGCCACTCCTGTCTACTCTGAGTATTCTGTTGAGCTGCCACTCCCCTCCCACCTGCCTAGCATTGTCAGATGACTGTAACCTGTCCCTGCCACCTCCACACTGCCTGTCCACATGCCATGCCCCTATCCTCTTCCTCCTGTCCTACATGGTCCATTGTACTGCCACACCCTTCTGCCCTCCCTGGTCTGTTGTGCTGCAACTGCTCCTCCTGCCTGCCCCGTGTGGTCTGTTGTGAGGCCCCTTCCCCAGAACTTTCTTGTCTGTGCACAGGTCCTGACCCTCCCTTCTATCCTCCATCGTCCTTTGTGCATGCCCCTGCACCCTCCTTCTTGCCCATCATAGCCATTGTGCTGCCACTAACCCTCCCAATTGCCATGCATGGTCTTCTGTGCTGCCATGGCCCCTCCCACCTTCCCTGTGTGGTCAGTTAGCTGCCCCTGACCCCCTCCCACCTTCCCTCCATGGTCTGTCTGTATGCCATCACAGTCTCACTGTTGCTCTTCATGGTGTGTCTTGCTTCTAGTGCCCATCCTGCCTGACCTCCATGGCTATCTTGCTGCTCCTGCCCTGCCCCCTTGCCCCCAGCCCTCTGTTTACATGTGCAGACCCCTACTCCCTCCCTCCTGGCTTGTCTGTTCCATTGTAATGCCCCTGATCCGTCCCTCCTGCCCTTTATGGTCTGTTATGCTGCAGCTTTCTCTCCTGTCTGTCCATTATGGTCAGCTAGCTACCATTGCCTCTTGCCCCTCTGTTCTCTGTTGTCCATGTGCATGGTCCTGTCCCCTCCCTCTTGCTTTCTATGGATTGTTGTGCTGCACTCCCGTCCTGCATGCCCTGTGTGGTGTATTGTGCTGCTGCAAACCCTGATGGCTGCCCTGCAGGATCAGTTTGGTGCACCTCTCCATGTCCCTCCTGTCCTCTGTTATCCAAGTCCATGTCCCTATCCCATTTCCTTCCATGATCCAATGTACCATACTTGCGAACATTTTGAACTTGGTAAGAGGGAATTAATTTTCCCCTTTGAGTTACATTGAAAAAGAGGAGATTGTAGACAAGAGACAGATCAAATAAAGCCCATTTGAGCTTAAAAACATTGGACGTTTCCTGGCTGAATCGGGTCTGTTGGCATGTATGGTTGTACTACCATTACCTCTTCCTTCTGCCCACAATGGTCTATTACATTGCCACAGCCTCTCTTGCAAGTCCTGTATTGTTGGTTTGTTGCCCCTGCCCCCCTTTCCACTGCCCTCCATAGTCTGTTGTGCTTCCACGGCCCTTCCTGCCTGCTCAGTGTGGTTAAATTGTTGCCTTTGCACCCTCCTACCTGCCTACAATTTTCAGAGTCCGTGCCCCTGGCCTCTGCCTCTCAACAGTATCCTAATGAACAACTAGATTGCTAACATTCTATATTTATTACAAAAGTGTGGAACGCCTGACATCATCTTGATGTAATCAAAACTGTAATACCTAGAGCATTTCCTTTAGAAATTACATATATGAGAGGCATCAAATTTATGGTTAGTGCTCTAAAAAACTAAAATAAGGACATATTTTCTGAGTTTTCAAATAGCGACTAAGCACTTTTAAATTATTTGTTATCTTTATGTTTTTTTATCCAGTTGACCACTTGATTAAATGTTGCACTTAGGGGAGAGGATGTGGTGTTACTTCCAGAACTGCAGACTTTGCAACTGGGGAACCAGGTTGAAGCTTCTGCTTCAGCTCGACATTCTGTGATTCTGGTCAAATCACTTAGTCTCCCCATGTCTACAACCAAAATGAATTTGTTCTTGTGTGATGTAACCAATGCTCATGTAAAGCACTCCAATACATGACAAGTCTGCACTATATAACACTTCAAAAACACAAAATAATAAGTGTTTTGCACACTTCTGTCATTGGGCTATATTTGGGCTACATCTGGGTGATTTTGGGCTACATTTGGGCTCTTTTGTCTCCGGTGGCCATCTTGGGAGATTTATTTGTTATGAAGTTTCCTAATTTCCTCATGTACTGCAGTCTCCTCAGTAGGAAATGCTTTCAGTTTTTTACTTTGATTTCATCATGAAGGTATTCAGATATGTCACACATTTGCCATAAATTCTGAATGTTAGCACTCTAGTTGCTCATTAGATCACTGTAGTAAAACTACTGTTCACCATGGAAGTCTGCTCCTGGTATTAAAAGTGCATGTTTCAGTCTGCATGTCAGAATTTTTTAATGAAATAGAAGAGGATTTGAGAAGTCACTCAAAATGTGCCCTCATTTTCTTTCTTCAGCATTAATCATAATTTCTATGGCAAAATGAACCCCATCATTGTGTTCCTTTTTAAATTAAATGTTTTAAGTGTTACCAGTTTATTCCAATCAAGATGGCTTCAGGTGTGCCATACTTTTGTCATAATGAAGACAGTAAGCGCTCTAGTTGTTTTTAGGAACATTCTGGGACATTCTGTCATTGGGCTATACTTGGGCTACATCTGGGTGATATTTGGGCTACATTTGGGCTCTTTTGTCTCTGGTGGCCATCTTGGGAGACTTATTTGTTATGAAGTTTCCTAATTTCCTCATTTACTGCAGTCTCCTCAGTAGGAAATACTTTCAGTTTTTTACTTTGATTCCATCAAGAAGGCATTCAGATGTGTCACACATTTGCCATAAATTCAGAAAGTTAGCACTCTTTTTGCTCATTAGATCACTGTAGTAAAGCTACTGCTCACCAGGGAAAACTGCTGCTGGTATTGAAAGTGCATGTTTCAGTCTGCATGTCAGAATTTTTTAATGAAATAGAAGAGGATTTGAGAAGTCACTCAAAATGTGCCCTAATTTTTCTTTCTGCAGCACTAATCATACTTTTTATGGAAAAATGAACCCCCTCATTTTGTTCCTTTTTAAATTAAATGTTTTAAGAGTTACCACTTTAATCCAAGCAAGATGGCTTCAGGTGTGCCATACGTTTATCATAAGTAGGACTGTTAGCGCTCTAGTTGTTCTTTGGAACACTCTGGGAAGCTGAAGTAGAACACAAAGGAATCAACTGACAGAGTCTGCCCTTGTTGGATGTACATGTTTTACTGAGAATGCCAGACTTCATTCTCACATGACTGAGAAAGATAATGTGAATTTACAGAAAATAAGCTCTCAGTTTAGCTTAGCCTTCCAAACCTCTGTGGGAAAAGCATGAGAAAATATTTTTCTCTCAATCTTGATATCCCAGCAGAAGGCTTTTTCACATGGTGAAATCACCTTAGAACATACCACAATTCCTAAAATGAGTATGGTACCATCAACAAATGATTTATAATGTAACTAAAGTCTGAAAACCTTCTATAAACTGCAATGCTTTTTAATGAGGTGCTATCATGTATATTGGTCCCAAGATGGCTGCCAACACTTCTTGGATGAAGTGCTGACAGCCAATCAGATCTCAGGATGAGATGTGTGGTTAGGCTCCGCCCACATATATATGCTTTTAAATGCTATTTTCTCAGGAAATACTGAACAGATTTACACCAGACCTTCAAAAGGCACTTCCTTGACCTTATAGCTACCTCTCTGCCAAATTTCAAGTAATTCTGTTCAGCCGTTCGGGCTGTAGCTGTGTCTAAAGGTCCTATGAAAAAATGCATGGGGAAAACGCGTTTTGGGACCCCCCTTTTTTCTCGGCCCCTGCTTGACGAATCACCCCGAGACTTTTAGGGTAGGTGCTGAACGGAGCGCCCCATTAGTTTTGAAAATTTCGCGAGGATTCGTCAACCGGCGCCAAAGTTATTCAAAATAGAATTTTGAGATTTCCTATGGAAACTAGGTTGTAGCTATAACTATGTACTGGCGACCGCCAGTAGATAATATATATATATATATATATATATATATATATATATATATATATATATATATATATATATATATATATATATATATATATATATATTCTGTTAGGTGGGGTGGTCCAGCAAATGAGCCGCACTCGAATCAAGGTCAGCTTTTCCCCAAAAGCTTTTATTTGGTACAAACAGTGACGCTTTTCAGTCCATTCAGACATCTGACAGCAGCCTGACGCGTTTCGGTATATTCCCTTTTTCGAAGGCTTTTAGCAGTCAGTAGGAGCGCATGGCAGACTTTATCCTCCCTCCGTTTGCTAACATCGTACTCCTTGATTGGATGCTCGTAATTAGACTGTACGTTGCATTCTGGGGAGTGAAGTCCGCTAAATGAATGTGCCCGCCAATGTTGTCTAGTGAAAGCTCTGTATGAGCCCCGGAAAGCACACTGTCCTCATCCATGACACTTGCCCCACGTTGAGCTCAACATCCTTAAGGCTCCGTGGCCCCCTCCATCTGGGGTGGTGCGTGCTCGGCGGCAGGACGGCCGCCAGTAGATTCCGTTAGGTGGGGTGGTCCAGCAAATGAGCCGCACTCGAATCAAGGTCAGCTTTTCCGCAAAAGCTTTTATTTGGTACAAACAGTGACGCTTTTCAGTCCATTCAGACATCTGACAGCAGCCTGACGCGTTTCGGTATATTCCCTTTTTCGAAGGCTTTCAGCAGTCAGTAGGAGCGCATGGCAGACTTTATCCTCCCTCCGTTTGCTAACATCGTACTCCCTGATTGGATGCTCGTAATTAGACTGTACGTTGCATTCTGGGGAGTGAAGTCCGCTAAATGAATGTGCCCGCCAATGTTGTCTAGTGAAAGCTCTGTATGAGCCCCGGAAAGCACACTGTCCTCATCCATGACACTTGCCCCACGGTGAGCTCAACATCCTTAAAGCCTCTGAAGAAGACAGTTGTTGAAACGCGTAAGGCAGCGGTCATAATGCTTCATTTTGCTGGATTACTAAGCTGTTCATACCAATAAATGCTTTTTGGGAGAAAAGCGGCTCCGCGTCTGAGTGCGGCTCGAACGATGGACATCCCACCGAGTGTTTATATTAAGCGGCTGTCCTGCCGCTGAGCCTGCACCACCCCAGAATAGGGGGCCACGGAGCTCTATGAATACAGGGCTCGTTCAGTGGAACGTGGGCCGAAAGGATGAGAGCAACTTTGTTTTCTGGGGCTCATTGAGAGCTTTGATATGGCAGACTATTAATAGAGAGCATCCATTCAGGACATAATAACGAACTACATCTCCCAGAAACCTTACGTACTGCTCATACAGAGCGTCCGAATGACAGCATACGATATGGCTGATAAGGAAGATGTGGAACGTCATGCTCTCTTTGACCGCTAAAGCCTCTGAAGAAGACAGTTGTTGAAACGCGTAAGGCAGCGGTCATAATGCTTCATTTTGCTGGATTACTAAGCTGTTCATACCAATAAATGCTTTTTGGGAGAAAAGCGGCTCCGCGTCTGAGTGCGGCTCGAACGATGGACATCCCACCGAGTGTATATATACACAAGTACGTATCAATCTGTACAAATTTATTAGAAAACTTAAACTGTGCAAAATCCATACCAACAACAAAAAAGCGCAACAATCCAATCCTTGCCCTGTGTTACCAAATATTACCACGATCGAGGACACTTCCCATAGCAACAATGATCTCCTACTCTTGAATACCTTATGTGATTTGGCAAATGAAGACCCTAATCTGGCACTATCTCTCCCCATGACCAACAGTCCTTCAGAACTAGTGAACACAATAACACACAGTGAGGCTGGCACAGAACATGATCACGATTACAATCACTCCGCGAAAACTAATTTTAGACCGAAGTCTAAATATATTCCACAAATACCCAAAATAATATTGATGTTTTCCAGGATGCTGTGATTTGTGACCTGAACAAACTTACACAGATACACACACGTAGGAGAAATATCACTAAAGAGCAGTGGGATGCGGTGATTGCCTTACAAAAAGATGAGAACATAGTGATCAAACCTTCTGATAAAGGGGGGAACGTGATCATTATGGACAGAGAAGCTTACGTCAAAGAAGCTAACAGACAGCTCTCTGACAGTATCTGTTATGAGAAAGTAGACAAGGGTTACCTTGACAAATTGCAGAAAAGATACCATCAGATGGTTGACAAATGGGCCCAAGATGAGCTTCTGAATTGGGATGAAAGCAGGTTCCTTATAAACACCACACCTACTACACCCACTTTCTACCTACTACCTAAAGTACACAAGAACCCCGTAAATCCACCAGGACGTCCCATTGTCTCTTCCAAAAACAGTCTGTTTGAGAACACGTCTATATATATTGATCACTTTCTCTTCCCTTTTGTCAAAGATCTCAGCTTCTACGTCAGGGACACCAAGGATTTCCTCCAAAAAATTGAGAATCTCCATTGGGGGCCTAATTGTTGGATGGTATGCCTTGACGTAGAGAGTCTGTATACGAGCATACGTCATGGTGACGGGTTAAGAGCCTGCCATGACTTCCTTAAAACAAGGAGAACACACCTATATGACCACACACACATGATTCTCCAAATGATTGAGATGTGCCTTACTGAGAATGTGTTTTTGTTCAATGGCAATCTGTACAAGCAAATACAGGGCACTTCTATGGGCACTTGCTTCGCTCCCAGCTACGCGAATCTTACCATGGGCTGGTGGGAGAAGCAAGTGCTCTGGAATGAAGATATGGAAAGATGGACTCAAAATATTAATCTATGGCTAAGATACATAGATGACATCTTTGTTATCTGGGAGGGGTGTGAAAGTTAACTTTTTACTTTCTATGACACTCTAAATGAGAATGGTATGAATTTGAGATTTACTATGGTGCATAGCCAACAAACTGTACATTTTTTAGACATTAAACTCATGGTCACCAATAATACCTTGACTACAACCCTCTTCAGAAAAGAAACCTCTGGAAATAGCATTTTACATGCTACCAGCTGCCACTTGCCCAGCTTTCGGTGGAGTCTACCCTACGGTGAATTCCTTAGAGCTAAACGAAATTGTAGCACCGAAAAGGAATATCTAAACACCAAAAAGATGATGATAAGCAGGCTAAGGGAGAGGGGCTACACTGATAAAATGCTCGTGAAGGGGACAAAAAAGGTAGACAATATCAGTAGAACTGAGGCCCTCTTTAAAGCATCTTCAATACCAACAATCGCCCCCACTGATTTGACACCCATCAGATTTGTAACCACCTTCTCTACACAAACTAATCAATTGAAAAATATTTTGAAAAAGAGATGGGATATCCTGACACAGGATAGTATGCTATCAGTCAGGATTGGAGCATGTCCTTCTTTCTCTTTTAGGAAAAGTCCATCCGTAAAAGACATGCTGGTGAACAGCCATCTGAAACCCAAGAAAGGGACATGGCTGGAACAGGGGAAGGGATTCAAGCGGTGCAGGAAATGTAAAGCCTGTAGCCATTCTGAAGATGTGAAAGAAGTGGTTCTACAAAAAACAGGCAAATTGTGGAGGATCCCCAAAATGATCCACTGCAATACTGACCATGTGGTGTATGCCATCACATGCCCCTGCTCCAAATGGTATGTAGGGTCCACTACATTCCCAGTCAAAAAACGCATTTTGGAGCACTGGCGGGCTATAACCAATCAAGATCTTAGCTATAGTACTGCCAGGCACTTCAAGGAACACCACTCCAGTGATTGGATGAAAGCAAAATTCTTTGCACTAGATAGTGTGCCCAAACACCCCAGAGGTGGTAATAGAGTACAATCCCTGAGGAGACTAGAATCTCGTTTTATTTTACAAGCAGGCAGTCTTTTTCCGATAGGTCTCAATAATGACGAGGAAATGTATTCTCATCTGTAAACATTGTTAATCTGCTGTTTTTTTTTAACTAGGTCTGAGGAAAACCCTCCCCCCCCTTTTTTTGCTTCCCTCCCTGTCATTGTAACCAGTTTTAGAGTCTATTTCTGATTTACCTACTTGACTTTTGCTATTGATTTTTTTTTTAAAAATTTGTTTGGTCTCAGTTTGGATATTTGTCTATATGCACGCCATTCGATTGTATCCTATATCTTGATGCATAGACTGTTTGTTTTGTGACTGTTTTTTCTGAAACATGAACGAATACTAATAATTTATTATCTTTCCTGCAGCTTGGGGCCTATGAATAGATGAAATCATCACTAATAGTCAGCGATAGAATGTACTGGCTAACTCTTTGGTATGCGCACGTTCTTCACTTGATATGGAAGATCCAGTAATAAATGTGGGGTACTATACCTGCAATTGCATGCATCTATCGCTAGTAGTGGTCCTCTCTATAATTATAAGTTGAAGCACTATTTGGTACTTTACCATTAGCTTTATATTTTAGTAGAGATAAGAGTGACCACAACTTTTTTGACTTCTCATTCACTCGTTACTGACTTTATAGTACTATACTACCCATTTGCAGGATATTGAATATATCAACGATTGAATTATGAATAAATTGTACAATAATGATCCCAAACACTATGTACGATATCACAAGATTGCTGATATCAAGAAATCTGATGAATCATGTTTTACAATTATTGTAATCTTGTTTCTATGTTTGGGATACATTTGTCCAAGCTTGCAATTTATTTAACTGATTTAGTTGCTAATTAACGAATGTTATTGTATATTTTGAAGAACTTTTCACCTCTGAGACCAAGTCTATTTTCACTTTTGATTGTGCACGCTGCGACGTGCTCGGAACTGATTCCGATATGTACTTCCTGGTTCACAGGCGAGGTCATGTGACCAAGGCTGCTTGTCAGCCGAAACGCGTCGTCTGGTGTGAATAAACTTTACACCTTTTCTGCAAACAACGGAGTGGCTCGTCTTCTTTCCTTGGATCTATGGGGAGAACTTCAATGCAATATATATATATATATATATATATATATATATATATATTTATATTTTAAAAAGTTTTATATATAGCGCAAACAAGACCCATTAGGGTATCAGAGCGCTTTACATGTGAACGAATATAACAAACAAACATCGTGGTCAGAAATGTCCGGGGAGAGAAACTCAATGACGGCACGGCATATGTAGTCATAAACAGTCAAGCAAAACTAGAACAGAGCAGGCATGAAGAAAGAGGGAGAAGAGTACACAAAGCATGTTACAAAGTCATAACGGGGGAGCCTCCAACAAATACAATAAAAATACGAGTAAAAACAGAGAGGGGACGAGTCTTTGGCAAGAGGATTCTAGAGCAAGAATTTGTCCATTAAAAGCGCTTTAACTTCCTTTTTAAAATTAACAGTTGAGGGGATCATCCTAATTTCCAGTGGAAGGATGTTCCAGATTCTCTGGGCAATACCTGAGAAAGCTCGTTCATAAGTTATCTTTTTCTGAAATTTTTGAGGTTTCAGCAGAAGGGTGCTGGTGCTTCTGGAGGATCTGGAGCCACTAGATAGTGTAAGGTTTTGTGCAAGGTATAGTGGGATATTGTAACGTAAGGCTTTGTGAGTCATGCAAGTAATATTTTGTTGAATTCTTGCTTTGTAAGGGAGCCAATTTATGGATTTCAGCTCCGGTGTAATATGGTGGCATCTTTTTGAGCCAGTGATGAGTCTAGTAGCCGAATTAAGAGAGGCACTGACTGGAGCCATCTTCGATCTCGGGAGTCCACATAGGGCTGCACTTCAATAGTCCAACTTGGAGATCACCAAAGATTGCACCACAGATATGAAGTCACTGGGGGGAAGAAAAGGTTTTATTTTCCTAAGGATGTTCATGTGGAGGTTAGCTCTCTTGGTGAGTGCAGTAATATGTTTTTGCATGTTCAGGCTCTTGTTGAGCATTATGCACAAGGAAGTTGTGGAGTCAATGATGTGTGGTATGCAGTTATGAGCTGTTAGCTGATTCATCCATTCACTGATGGCAGATGAATGATTAGGTGGGACAATTAAAAGGAATTCTGTTTTCAGAGCATTGAGTTCGAGATGATTTAGGATCAACCAGTTTTGAGTTTTCAGTAAGGTGGTGTTGAGGGAGCTGATATTGTCGGGGGAGGAGACTTTTAGGTCCAGTTGGGTATCATCGGCATACATGTGATAATGGACATTGGATAGTTTCAAGATTCCAGTTAAAGGCTCCATGAACAAGTTGAAGAGAGTTGCAGATAGTCTGGATCCATGAGGAACCCCGTGGTTGACTGAGGAAGGGTTAGAGAGGGAATGATTGACCTTGAATCTTTGAGTTCTATTGTGGAGAAAAGATGCAAATCAATTTATAACAGGCCCTGAAAGCCCCATCCTATGCTCCAGTAGGTCGAGTAATCAATCATGTCTGACTGTATCGAATGCTGACGATAGGTTAAGGGGGATCAGGAGGCAGGAATCGTTCTGATCCAGCATTGTGAGCACATCATCAACAATGTGGCTGACAGCTGATTTGGTACTATGACCATGATAGAAGCCGGATTGGAATTGGTCCATCAGTATGAAGCGTTCAATGTGCTCGAAAAGCTGAATGTGGACACATTTCTCAATGAGCTTGGACAAGGTCAGAAGATTGGAGATTGGGCGGAAGTTGTTTAGGTCATCTTGATCCACTGACTGTTTTTGAAGAATGGGAGTAACCTGACCTGCTTAAGGGCCTATACATTAAATTCTACAAGTGGGCTGCAGCACTCATTGTGCTAACCATTAAAGTAGCCCTTTAAAACGTTTCTCAGGCTTGCCACTACAGCTTGTCGTACAATTTTAAACTGCCATTTTGACCTGGTCAAATAACCTTTTACTAGCCCTAAACCTTTCATTTTAATATGTACTCATCAACCCTGAGGTAGGCCCTAACAGCTCATAGGGCAGGATGCATGGTATTTAAAGAGCAGGACATGTGTGCTTGGGTTTTAAATGTCCGAGAAGTGAAAAACCCTAAGTCGTTTTCAAGGCAGCAAGGCTAGCTTTCACATAGACTGACACCTAGTTACCTTATGACACTTGATAACTTCAGTTTGGGAATAGGTAGAGAAAAATGTCTTCAACTCATTTGAATTGTTATTAAAAATCCTCTTTAATAGTAACATTGGATTTTATTCTGAAAATGCCACATGACTGCTAAAGTCAGAACAGTGGAAATTTGGGACCCGGGAAGGTGGAGATAGAGCCATTGGCGTGGCCAGTGGGTAAGGGCCCTAGGGCAAGGAAGGAAGTGAGCACCCCTGGACAATGGTTTGAACTGTAAAATACAGAAATAATCATGGTTCAGAGGGCCCCACGGAGGTCCAGTGCTCTAGACCTGCTGCACCAATGAAAACATTGCCCTTGGATAGATCATATCTGTGTTTCGTATGATAAATTTAGGGCGTAGGCTGCCATCGAATGACAGGTATTCATCACCTGCTCCCCATGAAGCCAAAAGTGAAAGAGCTCTCAGTTAACTTCAATGTTATCTGGGCATTGTGACTTTTCTTGTCCAGGTAACAGTAATGAAGAGAGTAAAGACATTTATATTGGCATTACAGCTGAATCCAGGATTGCAGGCTACCACCTGCGCCAACATACCTTTTCATAATAGAAATGCATGCAGTTATGTGCAGGGATACTCTCTAAAGAATGTAGAGCACTCCTGCATGAACAAGAAAGCATTTCTAATATCGAAGGCAATGTTGGTGCCTGTAAGATAGCTGGCAAACTTTCATGATCATCAGGGCAGATATTATTATTGGAACCAACTAGCTAGCTGCATTTCAGAACCAGAGTATCAGAGTGCCATAAAGAAATAAAGATTGGGCCTACACTACTGTGTCACAGGGGTGGCTCCTCCGCAATGGCGGAGGAGCATCGCCTCATTGGCTCAGAGACAGCAAGTGAAAAATAAAACATCTTAGTATTGCTTTATTTTTCATTTGCCAGCTCTGAGCCAGCTTGTGCAAAGAGGGGTGGGGCCAGGGAATTGGGAGCCGGGAGGAGGAGTGCATATGTGCACTTTTAAGTGCCTTCTGCATTTGGCCGGCCGTCTCAGGCCGGCCAAACACACATACCCACTTTGGTTTCCCCAGCCCAGCAGCATTAGGCAGCCGCGCTGGAGAAACCCCACAGACTCCCTGACCCGAGCAGAGCATCTTCTCAGCCTGCTCAGGACAATCCCTGCGCTGCTCTAATATGAGAGCAGCGCAAGGATTGGATGGGAGTCTGATGCTTTCATAGGGACTCCAGGAACTGCAGCAGAGGACTGCAAGGCAAACGGCAGCACTGGGTAAGTGTTTAATTGAGTAATTAACCCCATTTTCTTTTGCTGCGCGCTCACCCGGTGTGCTTCCTGCTGGCCCCACTCCCCCTCTGTGCATCCCGCTGGCTCCCTCTCCCCCAGCGCCACCTCCTCCTGCCCCCTCTGGTATTTTAATGTGTTGGCCACCACTGTTGTGTCAATATGGGTCTACGAAGCATAACAAGTATGACTACATATCAGGGAACTGCAGTGCTTCGCACACAGTGCGCAAATGTACATTAATTGATATTGTGATTTACTTATTTGTTTTCTTTGCAATGTAGCCACTGGCTCTATTCTTGTGAAGGAGCCAGGGTCCACCTTCTAGATTTACTCCGGAATCCCTGGCCAATGTCGCTTTTTGTCTGCATGAAAGTCTGGAGGGGAGGAAAAATTGTTAGCCAATTACGTATTACCGTTCCAATGAACCATGACTCAGAAGACTCACAGACTCCTGATCCAAAGTTTAGTAAGTGTATTACAAAGCCAAGAACAGTTGGACATACAAACTCCTCAAGACGAGGGTGTAAAAATACTTTGGAACTAATACAAATCCGAACCTACAAGTGAAATTAAGACGGTGCAGCATGCACAGAATAGCCAATTCCAGAATCAGGACACAGAAAATGACAGCTCCAATATTGAAAGTCCCCCTCATTAGAGGTTCATAGGTAAAACGCATTAGTCTGTCCCTACACTACCACTAACGTGACATCCCTACTTAGCATTTCCCAGGCAAGTTTCATAAAGGTGTCAGTATATGAAGGTTTCCTAAGAAGTACACTCATGTTGATGGGTCAAGTAGCATAAAGCTACAAAACTCGTTCTAAGATGTTCTCTTCTTAATTTCAAGGCAGAAGTCCCCGGACTCTACCCCTAGTTCCAGTAGATGATCCTGTAACAAAGCCGTCCTATAATGCCATGCAACATCACCCCTTCCAAGCAAGCCACCTCCTCGTAGGTAACTTTCCATGTGGCATCAATACTTCTAGGCCTTGGCTCGATGACCTTGATTCCCAGGCTCTCTCCAGTGAGAAAGAACACCATAACACATTATCAGCAATGCCATTCTAAGTATATTCTCCTCCATAAGCCTAACTACTAAAACAAAGAAATTATTCTAACTAGCAAAGATGACTTTCTTCCACCTGCAACAGAAACGTGAGAAAGAGCAAGTTCTACATACACATGAATTTTACTAGCAAATCTAATACGAAAGCTTCAGTGAAATGTACACTTTAGGCCTATAGAATTCAGCCAACATAAGAAACGGCACCTAACTTCATAGCACACATATGAATGAACATTATTACTGGGCACATTCAATTAACACATTCAATAAGCACACTAATTGTGATAACATTTGTTATCTACACATGTGAACCCTTCATGTTAAGGTTTCCATCTAGCCACATATAATTGCAATGTTGATTTCTGTCTACTGACTAGATGCTATGTTGAGTGAGCTCTACCTCTAAGCGAATGTGGTCTTCCATCAACTTTTTGATAGTCAAGTCAAGTCAAAATCAACTTTATTCGACTGGTTAAAGCCATAAAAGTACAGAGCAAAACATATCTATAAGACATCATGAGAGCCTATACAGAAATCATATTCCAATAATCTTAAAAACCTTAAAAATGTAAGCAAAGGAATCAGTCTTTTGCCTTATTAACAGTTACGTGCAAGCATATCCAAAAATTAAATTAACAGTTTCGCAATGGCACAGAGGAACAATCGATCTAAAACTCATGTTAACACGAAATTCATAAGCGACACACCTCTTTAAAATGACAACCTGTTAAAATACAGACCATCATAAAAAAGAAAAGAAACATTCAGTTTAAAACAGACATCATCATAAAGTTCATGAGAGGAATATACACGAATAAAAAGAAAGCCCATTATAACACAATTCATTCTAGTAGTAAAAATGAAAGATTACAACATTGCATGGTAAAGTGGCCCTACATTCACTTTCCATGGTGGCATACATTCACTTTCCATGGTGGCAATGGGTTAAAAAGATGATAGCAATAATAAGACAGCATCTTGGCAGCAAACATATTGTTTTGTCAAAATTACATTACATTATTTAGCAAAGAAACATATTTACGCTGCCACAATATCCAGAAAAGCTAGCTTGACTGCAGCCGATTCCTGTGTTTAATAGCCCCAATTAAAAAACTTGCCACCCCGGCACAGACCATAGGTGAGGGTAGCATTTGTAAATAAATCAGGGCCCGCCTTACTTGAACAAAATTGCAGCCTCTGAGCAGGGGAAGGATGAACTTCCTGCGCAGGGAATGGTAATGAGCGCAGAAAAAACATTAGATGGAGAATGTCTTGCTCAGAGAAGTTGTCGCAAGGGCAGGGTTTTGATGAATCAGGTTTGGAGTAGCCTTTGGGAAAAGCCAGTAACCAGGGAACCATATTCAATCGGAATCTCGTCAGGACAAAAAGATGGTAAGCTTTGTTTACATATGATAGATATGGTTGCATCTGCTGGCCCAGGCTCAGTGTAGCAAACATTCTCACTGAGGGTTTGGTAAGTTCATTCTCCCCCCTTAGACCTTGGCGTCTGTCTAAAACTGCTGTTTAAAAGCTCTAATAGCGGTCTTGCCCAGAGGAGTGGGGGTCAAAAATAGACAGGGGCAGCCAAGATTCTCGGTCTGATCCTTAATATATTGCAGCCAGGGAATGTGTAAAGCCTTCTCTAGGGCTAAACAATCTAGGATGATAAGTTGGTTTAATTTTGGGGTCGATTGAGCCCAAATTCTCAACCAACATAAAAACGGCGCAACCGCAATCTTGTCTGAGATATAACCCACTCCCAGTTCCTCATGTAGATAAAAAATCTGGGTGGCTACAGGGACCACATGGCCCGTTGAGCGCACCATGAGCGTTGGTCATCGAAAAGCTCCCCTAAGTATGGGAACGTAGACACTTTTGTTAACTCGGCCCCCTTACAATAGAATTTAGCCTCGGCCTCCTTCCCGGAGCCTATGGTCATGGCATGCCATTGGTCATTGGCTAAGCTCCTCCCAGGCCATCTCCCTTAACCGTTTCTTCCTACTCTGGACTGCAAGTTTGTCGGCCTTCCTACTATTCTTGACTAATGTTGCCTCCCTCGGTTTTTGCTTGAGGGCCTGCATGAGCTCCTTATGGGTAGCCACACAGGTATCGTCAAACCACTTTTTCTAGTTTTGCACACCTTGCTCTAGTCGAAGTGGATAGACTAAAAGCAACCTGTTTAGCAATTAATTCAAAGGCATCTAAAATGGATCTAGCATGAGATTCCTGATCTAGACACACTTTGGACTTCGAGACACGAGTAGTATACAGGTTATCAATAAAGCTTTCGGGTGTGATCCTTTCCCACCTCACTCTGCGCACTTGGTCTTTAAGGCGTATGTTTTTGTTAGTAACTTGACTCATGACCCTTCCCTTGAGGGCAGCTTGACGGTGAAGATCCAATAATAATGGATTATGGTCACTAAAGCAGTTCCAGGTGACACTTAGGCTCATTACGGCCAATGTTAACGGGGAGGATGGCAGAATATGATCAATTATGCTTTGACAGCCATTGCCCACATAGGTGGATACCAATGCTGACCTATCTCATTGTTGTAAGCAATTCAGGTTGTGAGCTGATAGGAGGCCTTCTAGGAAGGAGCCAGACGGAGTATATTCAAAGTGATTTTGCCCTTGGAGGCCGTATTCCTCCTCCAGCATTGCTAAACAATTAAGGGGCAGATGCGAGTGTTAAAATCTCCCAGAATTAAGATATCATAGTAGGCTTCTGTTTCTTCACCATAGCTTACCAAGAAACCCTCTAGTGCAGTGTTTCCCAAACTGTGGTCCGCGGACCCCCAGGGGTCTGTGACACATTCCCAGGGAGTCCGCAGGCAGCAGTTTTAAAAGCACTGCAAAGTTGCTTCTATAATTAGCAGTTTTCGAGCAACAATACACTTGTCAAGATAATACCAGTGATTAATGTACCTGCTGGAGAGAGATGCAGGTTTTATCCAGTGGCAGCTTTGAGTTATCTAAAGTAGCACAGTGGGTTAATATGCCTACTGCAAAGAACGTGTACCATGCATTTGAAAAAACTGTATTTTATGTGCATAGGTGAGTGGGTTACTGCTTTTGTCACAGATTCTTTTGTTACTGTGCAGTTCATAAGTGACAACTGTAATCTAGCACAGCGACCTATAAACGTTCATCTTAGAGCTGCTTGAAAACTGCATGTCACAAGTTAGTATCGTATGTTTTTTCCCAGTCTTTCATTATCCTGATGCTGCTAAAAAGGTTTATTTGGGTGGAAATACATTTTTATTGTTAAAGTGAATGCTAACGGGGGGCGTGGTCTCGTGCCGCGATAAGATGACGGCGGTTCCGTGAGCTCCGCTCGAACGCGGAGGTTATATTTCGATAACAGCCTGCTATTTGACACCTGAAGACTCACCGACGATGTTTTCGAAGCGCTGAAGGGTTGGTGCGGCGAATGTGGCCGTCCTGACCCGAGTTTCTGCATTCCTGAACCCGGTGACCGTGGTGGTGTTTTTTTTTACTTCAACAAATGACGAGCGGCGGCCGCCATTTTGTGCAGATCACTAGTGCCTTGCTGGAATCTCTGAGGTAAACCGGCGCTCTGACAATGAACGCGCGGCAACGCTTTTCTTTTTTCTCTCTTATTCTTCATCCTGTGTTAAAATAGCAAATGACTGCTGCCAGATATAACCTAACATAGATAATGGTGATTATGCTCATCGCAACGTCTCCGCCTGTACTTGGTGCAGCATGTTTTTTTTTGTAATAATAACTCTTGAGGCGATGCCATTTGCGCTATTTTCTTTTGTTTCTGGCTAATTGTCCTATTTTTTAGTGTGTGCTTATCTTACTTTTTGTTATACTTCCTAGCCTCTTGGTGATTTCTTCTTTGACTCCTTCTTAATTGACAGGTTGTCTAGTTCACGAAGGTGGAATTTTACCAGAGTGCTGACGGAAGGTAGCATTCGCTATTTGCACATACTATCTCTTTTTTTCTTTTTGATTGTCTGCCTTCTTATTTTTTATTGGTATTTTTTGGGTCTCAGAAGACTAATTGAAGAGAGTGTTGCCATTTTTGTGGTGGATGGGCAGACAAAAGCCCTTATTGAGAATTACCTCTCGACCTTCATATCATTCCAAGATGGCTAGTGAAGTCTCACATGTGAATAAAACAGTTTTGTCTGGTACCAAGTCCAAGAGAGCCAAGAATGGTCCTCCGTCACCTATTTTATTCTCTCAGAATCCTGTTCTAGATACTATTTTGGATGAAGTGCGGGGTCTTAAATCTTTCATGGCCACTACTAATGAGAAGCTTCAATTAATTGAGGATCGTTGGATTACTATGGAAGCCAAGGTGTTTGACATGGAACAACGTATTAGTGATGTTCAGGACATTTCTACTAAAATCCCGCTTTTCGAACAAGAAATCCACCGTCTTAAACTTCATACTGAGGACCTTGAAAATCGAAATAGGCGCAACAACCTGCGCCTACCAGAAAATCTTGAGGGCTCTAATCTGCTTCTTTTTCTGAAGAAATTTTTGTCTGAACTTTTAGGCATTGCCCCTGATCCTGCACTAAATATTCAACGTGCCCATCGGCTAGGTCGTTTCCAACCTAATGCTTCCAAACCCAGAGGTATCATCATGCTGTTTCTGGAGTTCACTGACCTTATGCAAGTTCTTTCAGCTGCCAAACTAAAACGTCACCTTACTTGGTCGGGCCACAACATCTTTATTTCACAAGACTTATCGAATGCTACTAATGCACGAAGAAAGGAATTTCTGGCACTCCGTCCTCAAATGAGACAGTTGAATATTCGCTATGGCATCCTCCATCCATGTTTGTGTAAAATCACGCATGAAGGCTCCACACGTTCTTTTGATGACCCTCTTAAACTGAAAATGTTTCTTCAAAACCTATCTTCTTCTCCTGTAACTGGCTCTTCCTCCGTTCCTTAACGTCCTCTATTCCTCTTGCTCTTTTATCTTTTCTCACATGGCTGATTAGTAATTTTCTATTTTTTTTTTTACTTGGTCTCTGCCGTCTAGTCTGTCGTTGGTGCTGTTACGCCCCATGCATCCCTTTTTATCTTTGTCTTTTAGGTCTGGATTTCTTTCCTTGATCTATCTTCTTTTACTTTACTTTCTGTCCCCCTTCTCTTGTTTTGCTTTGTTATTTTATACCCTTGCTCGCATTTTGACTCATTTGTTGTTAGGTTATTTCTTGCTTATGTCCTGTGGAATTGTGTATTATATTACTTTTTTTGACTTTTATTCTGATCAATTATGGTGTCTCTTTTCTTCTAGATGTCCCCCTGAAGTGTATCATCTCCTTCCATATTGTACCCCTCCGATCCTCCATTATGTGTAAGTTTGTTACATGGAATGTCCGTGGTCTTGGCAACCCTGTCAAACGTCAGAAGGTTCTTTCTCATTTCATTTATCCAAACTAAACTCTCAAATATCTTTAATTCAAGAAACTCATTGTAATGAAGAAGAATCTCTAAAGTTGAAAAGGCAATGGGTTGGTCAAGTTGTACACTCCCCTGCCTCTAACAAGAAAGGGGGTGTTGCTATATTGTTTCACAAATCGTTATCCGTGCAAATTATTTCTACGCAACATGATGCTGATGGAAGATGGGTAATGGCCAAGGTTGTTGTACAGGGCAAGGATTTGATCCTATTGAATATTTATGGTCCGGTTAAACCTGACCCCAAATTTTGGCATGATATTAAGGTTCTACTTTCTACTTTTGATTGTCCCAACACTATTATCGCAGGTGATTTTAATCAATGGATTGACCCCTTTTCTGATAGACAATCTAAGTCCAAATTCCAACCAGACAAGTCTCACAAGGCTTTTCAATCGGCCATTACCTCTCGTCCTTTATTTGATGTTTGGAAAACATGTAACCCTGACTCTTTTGAATTCACGTTTTTTTCTAATGTACACCTTACACGATACAGGATTGATTATATTTTAGTTAGCAAATCCCTACTTCCTTCGATTCAATCCTCGGAAATTGGGTCAATTTTTATTTCTGATCATGCACCAGTCCTTACTGTCCTGGATCTCTCGTTAAGCCTTCAAAAATCTAGTCGTTGGAAACTAAATAATGCTCTGTTATCAGATACTACTTTCATTACAGAAGCTACTGCCTTTGTTCAAGAGTTTTTTATGTTTAATAATCCTTTAGCAACCTCTGTTTCTAATAATTGGGACGCTTTTAAGGCCTCCTTCCGGGCATTTACTATTTCTTATGTGTCTAAGAAAAAGAAAATTGCTAGGAATAAGTTTTTAGCCTCTATTCAAAAGCTTAAGGTACTGGAGCATAAATATTTCACTTCCAAATCACACTCGGCTCTGCATGAGCTCATTAGAGTGAAGTCTGAACTTAACAAACTGGCGACTGTGGAGGCTTGTAATATTCCTCTCAAAATTAAGTCTAAATATCATGGGGGTCAAAATAAAGCTCGCAAAATGTTAGCCAATTATTTAAAGGTCAAATCTGAACGTAAAAACATTGGTCCAATTTTAGACGAATCTACCAACAAATTAGTATCCTCAGATGACGACATTGCAAATATCTTTCACGATTACTATGAAACCCTATATTCTGATGACACCAATCCTTCTAATCAAAATTTAGATACCTTCTTTTCTGGCCTACCTTCTCCCCCTTCCTTACCTTGTGAATTTGAGTCATTGGAAGTTGCAATTTCTGCACATGAAATCATTAATGCCATTAAATCTTTAAAAAAATCTAAGGCCCCTGGACCGGATGGCTTTCCGGTTGAATTTTACTCTTCCTTTACCTCACTTTTTGTCCCCAAGTTACTGACACTGTTTAATTCCTTTATTACTGATGCGAAGGCCTCTGGCTCATTTATGGATGCTCTAATAATCATCATTCCCAAACCTGACAAAGATCATTCCCTGTGCAAAAATTATCGTCCTATTTCATTAATCAATTATGACTGTAAGATATTTGCAAAGATCCTTGCTAGTCGACTTGAGAGTCTTCTTCCTTTATTGGTTAAGACTGATCAAGTTGGTTTTATTAAGGGTAGATTAGCCGCAGATAATGCCCGAATGTTTGCTAATATTATATCTCATGCAAAAAAAGTTAAATCTCCTCTTGCAGCAATGTCTCTAGATGCCGAAAAGGCGTTTGACCGTATTAATTGGCAATTTATGTTTAGAACCCTCCAATGGTTTGGTTTTGGTCCTTCCTTTATTTCATATATTAAATTACTGTACTCTTGTCCCCGAGCCAGTAGTTTTGTAAATAATCACTTTTCTAAATCCTTTTCTTTGTCTCGTGGTACACGTCAGGGATGTCCTCTCTCCCCTTTGTTATTTGTCCTATGTCTTGAACCCTTCCTTGAGCGTATTCGGGTCAATGCCCATATATCTGGCTTTACGTATAACTCAATAGAAATTAAATTATCCGCATATGCTGATGATATACTGGTATATATGGCTAATCCAATTACATCCCTTCCCCCCTTTATGGATGAGGTTCAGTTATACTCCAGCATTTCTGGTTATAAGTTGAATCTCTCTAAGACGGAAGTTTTACCCCTGAATTCGTTATGCTATCAATATATGTTTAACGATACTAACTTTACATGGTGTCCTATGAAAATTAAATACCTTGGAGTTTGGTTTTCCGCATCCCTACCTGCCACGATTAAATATACATTTGCTGCATTAATTACTAAGATACAATCTTTGCTTCTCACTTGGTCCCCATTATTCCTTTCCTGGTGGGGTAGATTAGACACTATAAAAATGATGATTGTACCTCATGTCCTTTATATATTGTCTATGTTGCCTATTCGCATTCCCACTTCATATCTGTCACAAAATTTTTTATGGAATAAGAAACATCCGCGTATTTCCCTTATCAAACTTAAACACCCCAAGTCTGAAGGTGGAGTACGTTTTCCCGATTTTAAGGCTTATCACTCAGCTTTTATAATCAAACAGTCCTTTGCTCTATCCTTTGACTTTGCAGATACTCCTGTACCACGATGGATCGTTTTTGAGCGTTCCTCTTTAAAGGATTTTTCGTTTCAAAATGTGCTTTACATGTCTAATTGTTCTTTCATCTCTGCTAACCCTATTATAAAATATTCCCAAAATGTATTATACAATACATTCACTAAGGGTTTAACTCCGTTTCAATGCTTTTTATCCTCCACTATCTGGTATAATAAATTTCTTCGATACAAGGGTAAATCTTTTTATTACAAGCATTGGAAGGAGAAGGGCATTATTTTTGTTCATCAATTAATTTTTCAACACTCTATTATCCCCTTCTTGGATTTGCAAACACGATTTCACTTACCTGACACCTCTTTTACCAAATATCTTTTAGTTTCAGCTGCTATACAAACACAGTTAGCCTCGTTTGAATCTTATGCACCCACACCATCTCTTACTCCCCCAACACCATTATACAGTCTATTTTCTTTGCATAAGCCTAAAGCTGCTCTTGTCTATAAATTGTTGTTGTTACATAACACTGAGAGATCCAAATCCTCTACTGAGCTGGCATGGGAGGTAGATTTATCTCTTTCATTTACTATAGATGTATGGGATAAATTATGGTCCACGTTATTTACGGTCTCTGCGTCTACTCGTATAACTCAATCCTTATATTTTATTTATAATAGAGCTGTTATTACTCCTGTTTGTATATCCAAGTTTTCACCGTCCGCGTCTCCACCTTGCTGGTCTTGTTCTGAACATGACGGCACTTTGAGACATCTCATTTATGACTGTACTAATGTGTTGACCTTTTGGAAATCAGTTTGGTCAAAATGTATGATCATCTTTAATTGTAAGCTAAGTTTGTCATTTCATAATGTTTTTCTAGGTTCCTCATCGCCTAATTTGGATGAATCCACGCATGTTTCTTTGTTGTTTGATCTTTTTATTGCATTAGCATTCAAAGTTATTTTATCTTCCTGGAAAGACAATTCGAAAATATCTTCATTAACATGGTGGAATTTTATTTGTGATGAACATCGAATTGCCAGTGTTTCTTCTTATGTCATTTCTCAAAAAATTAAAACTGATCTTTTCTGGCTTCCTTTCACATCTTTTCTCTCCTCACATGCTCCGCTTCCCTAATTTGGTTCTTCTTTTCTTTCTTTGTTACTCTGCATGATTTTTGGACATTTGCTATTTTTTCTAATTCATGTTTTATGAATGATGAGCTTTATTGTCTTACATTTTATTGTGTCCTATATTTTTTTATATATATATATATATATTTTTTTTTATTCTTCTCTCTCCTTTTACTTTTCTTCCTTTTCTTTTCTTAGTTCTATTCCTTTTTTTCTCTTTCACTATTGCTTGATCATTCTATGGATATATTGTTTTTTATTAACTAGTTTACTATAATTTGTACGTATGATATTGATTTCTTATTTGATTGTATCCTTTTTGTATTTCTCGTGTTTTATCCTTTTTTAAAACTCAATAAAAAAAATTCTTAAACAAAAAAAAAAATAAGTGAATGCTAACCACTGTTATGTTCTGAATCCCAAGTTTGTGCTTCTCCAGACCAAGCACTCTTTAAAAATGCCTACCAGAATGAATGACATGTGAATCCTACACCTTGTAGTCCCCTTTGCCTTATGTAACATTTTCTATACACTGATTTTCATGTATGATTCATTGTTTCTATATGTGTGTGATGTAAAGTGCTCTGACATCCTACAATGGTATGAGAGATGCTAAAAAACAAATGATATGCATGTGACAACCGGGGCTATGGAGAGATGAGAGGCTCTGTTGGAGGGTGATAATAACGGAACCATTGAAGAACCCAAACAAAGATTGTCGCATCCTGGTGCATAGTAAGGTATTCATTTACTATTTGTTAAAAGCTAATACAATTCAATATATAATGATAAATGTGTTTTAGACTGCACCATTGTTTCCTAAATATCTTGGGGAGAGAGCCTCCCAAAGCCCCCTTTGTTGTGGTCAGGCTCACTCACTGCACTTGGTGTGCACCGTTTGGGGACTGGTCTGAAAACATTTGCCAGGGCTGCTTTGGGTTTCCAGTCTGGCCCTGGCAGGAGCAGGAGCCTCGTGCTGTGAAATAAAACCAACCATTAAAGAGTTGGTCACAGAGATGCAGCGCCAACCTTCCCATTAATTCTTTTTGTTTTTCGCAAATTTTTTCAATATAAAATACTAAGGGGAATATTTACAACAGAAGTGGCAGAGCATGTTGTTAGCCTCCTTAGCTTAACTACACGCTCCACCACTTCAGAAACGCAGGACTGCACCATATTTAGAAGAATATGGTGCAGCCCTGTATTTCTTCCCGTGCTGGCGCTACACTTAGCAGTGTAGCAGCAATGCAGGCACCCTTGCACCATAGTGCAAAAGTGTTTGCATGCAGGGGAAGATTGTTTATGTACAGGAAGGCCCCCCTTCCTCCACATAAACAAACTTGAAATGCCGTTTTGTCACTTCTATGTGTGCTGGTTAATGCAGCAGACAAAGAAGTGACAAAATGCAATTCTTGTAAAAGATTGTTTATGTTCAGGAAGGGTTACCTTCCTGAACATAAACAATCCAACGCATTTTGCTTTTTCCATGTGTGCTGCACAAGGCAGCACACATGGAAAAATCAAAAACTAGGAGAAAACAAGCATTCTCCTTTTTTAGCCAAGTTGAGTTTTGGTTTTCCCTGGTCTTAATTTTGGTGCTGCCTCCTATATACGCTGCCCTTATAAATACGGGGCAGTGTCAAAATCAATGAGTGTTGAGGTGGAACGCCCACCGCAACACCCACTGCCCACCCTTTCATGCTAAGCATTGCGTGAAAGGGGGCCTAATTTACAAAGCAGTGTTAAGCCATGTTAAGTGGCTTAACACTGCCTTGTAAATAAGGCAAAGCCCCTATCGCCATGGGATGGTCACAAAAAGTGACGTTCCCATGGTGATAGTTGCTTGTAAATATGCCCCTAAAATCCTTAGTAATTTGAGTATTTGTTTTGTGTGCACATGTGTGTCTATTTTTTTTCGAATTACTGTTTTAATGTTTGAAATTTAAATCATACAAATTGCTTGGGGGTCCCCGGCTTCCGGTGGTGACTCAATGGGGGTCCTCAGGAGTCAAGAGTTTGGGAACCACTGCTCTAGTGCCATTAGATGCTCGATCTTGTGGGTTCTAGTGAAATAATTATAAAAAGTTACCACTAATAGGGTTGGTAAATTCTTCCCTGACAATTCCACAGCTAGAACATGGGGCGAACAAGAGCCAATCAGCTTGGCACTATAAGAACATTTTAGATTAAACATTAAAAGAAGACCCTCCCTGGCTCTCCCCATGTTTGATGAAGAAGCAAGTTTGAAATGTCACCCTTTTTCTTACCTTAGGCCAGCTATGTTCCAAGAAAGAACCTTCGTCATAGCATCATCAGTAATAGTCAGGGTGGGACAGGAATTAACTAAATTAGCCCGCGCTAATTTAGTTGGAGGGCAGGGTGCAATGGGATTGGAGGGACTAACATCAATGGGATTGGAGGCACTGACGTCAGAGACAGGTGCTTCCGCATCCATAGAATGGAGAAAGCTGTCTGTGGGGACAAATGCTACTGCAAGAGAAGGTAGTCAATCTTGCGTGTCCAAACCAGACAGTGCCTGAAACCTATTAGACGTGTGAGTTGGAAGGGTCACGTTGGAACAGGGCCCGTGGTTTGGCTTATAAAAATAACCAAGAGATAGTGAGCATATGTTGAAGCTCTTAAATGTTTCAAACTCACAGGGCCTTAATAGGTATCTCACCAAAGCTGGCCTGCGAAAATTAATTACAACGCAGTCCCCTTCGATGTTCTTTATGGATGCGCCAACCCACCGACTCTGCGTACCATGATAATGTCCTTCATATCAGATACCTGGAACCTCTTATTCCTTGATAGCCAGGCTACACATTTTTTTCATAATTGAGACCATGACTCGTGCTGGTCCTTTTTTAATGTTGGTACCCCTGCCAAGACCAGCACAGAGGGACACGCAGCAGGAGGCAGACTCAGGACATCTTGGTTAGCTACCGGGGGATTGCTATTTATGATGGATAAAACGTTACTACTAGAGCTGCCATTCAGTGGGTTCTGAACTGCTCTGTTTGGTCAACTCTAAGTCTAAGATGGGTGCGTGTGGTGGTGGAGTGATTACCGGTAGGTACAATGCCATGCCTGCCTGGGTTTGATTGGGGGTAGGGCAAAATTTGATCTAGTGTCACGCGTGAGTTACTTAAAGAGGTGATAGCAGTAACAGTAGTGGGTTGAATTCCAAGTGAGACGTGAGTCGGTGTGCTCGTTGTTACACCCTTAGTGCCCCCACCCCTTGGTAGTTTTGGACATTAGTACATTCCCTGCTTGATGACCGACCCCCCCCTATAGTTAAAGCCAGAATTTCTATGCAAGTCTTAAGTGGAGCAAGTTTCTTCTCCAAGAGTTCATTAACTTGTTTATACACAAGTGCGGCAACAACGTCCCCGCAGCTCTCAATACAAGGTGTTGCCTCAGTCTGAGTGCTAATTGAGCAACTTAGCTTTGTTGTCAGTGTTGTCACAGGAGAGTCAGAACCTTCTGGGTTATCATTGTCATTAATTAAAGATGGTTGTAACCAAGCAGAGAGACAGGTCCTTGCAGGAGTGGGACGAGTGGTCTGCTTCCTTTTAGTGAAGGTGGGTTTCCCAGCCTTTCTCTTCTGTTTGGGCACAGGGATTCCTACAGATGTGGCGGTATTAATGATCGTGTGTAACTCAGATGACTCAATTGTGTCCGGCCCGGTAGTGCTCCCATTTGCAATAGGGCATTTATCAGTTTCAAGTCTGTGGAGTTGGGACAAAGGTAATTCTGGAGTGCGGTCTGCAAGAGCACCTCTGAGATGTGAAATAGCCGCCCGCCCCTCAATATCCAGGGACAAGCACCACTCTGTGAGTTCTATTTCACCTGAGGCAATATTGACCGCCCTCTCAAGCATACTGTCGACACTAGCGGTTAATGGGCGTGCTGGCGGTAGCGTAGTGCGTTTTCCCATAATAACTGTTCGTGATGGGGTTACGTAGGTATCAAAACAGGATAATCTCAATGAGGTTATTGTTGAAGGATGGGGCACTCACCCGTCTTGACACTGATTCCAGATGCTGCTTCAAAGAGGAGTGGCCCAGCCCAGCCTCAACCGGTCTCGGACGGTCACAAATGGGCCCTCCCTTGGCCTGGGCTTTGCCGGGGAGAGGCCCAGGCATGCCCGCGCGCTTCCCGCGCTGCGGGAGCCCGCGCTTCAATTTAAAGCACCTCCAAGCGCTCTGATTGGCTGGCGGTAGTCAGCTCCTGCCACGATGATACCTGGACCCTGTAGTGCCCCAACTGCCTGGGGTACACGGACTGGTGGCGGCTGGGTGCGGGACCTGTGCTGCAGGAGCCCGAGCTTCAATTAAAAGCACCTCCAGGTGCTCTTATTGTCTGGCGGTAGTCGGCTCCTGCCACGATGATGCATGGACCTTGTAGTGTCCCAACTGCCTGGGGGACATGGACTGGTGGCGGCTGGTGGCGGGACCCGTGCTGTGGGAGTCCACACTTCAGTTTAAAGCGCCTCCTGGAGCTCTGATTGGCTGGCGGCAGTCGGCTCCTGCCGCGATGATGCGTGGACCTTGTAGTGCCCGCAACTGCCTAAGGGATACGGACTGGTGGCAGCTATTCAGGATGCAAGTTCCTTAATGAAGCGCACACATGGATATAACTGACCTGTTTTAGCCCAGAGGCAGAATTCAAAACAATGCTACACCGCAAAATCTCTCATGCATCTCTAGACTGGGTTTAGAAGGCGAAAGGACGCTGCTACTTGTCACATTTTATTGAGATATTGTTAGATTTGGCAGTTAATGAATTGCTGAAAATATTTCTTGAAGGACAGCTGGACCTTGTGGGGACCTCCTGAGAACTTGCTTTTATGCCTTTAAATATTTAACCACTTATTTGGCAAAGGTGAGGTAAAATGCACCATTTTGCCATCCTTTTCAAAATCTTCTAAAGAGTGGAGAGCCACCCAAGCCTCTCCTTGGACAACTTAGATTTCCTTGCTTCACTCACCGAATCACTGCAATTCGGGACCAGTCTTGTGCACCACCACTTACATTTCAGTAGCTGCCACTGACATCATCATATACTAGCTGATGACTAATTTGGTCATCAAATGCTTGTTATGGGTGTATACTTTATAGTTGCAAGCTGCTCTTCATCCAACCCTGCATTTTTACAGAATTGAGCACAACTGTGCACTACAATCATTCTTTTTCTGTGAAAGCACATAATGTCTGCCAAATCTAAGTCAGGATGGAGAAAGATCAGTTTGTGGAAGAGTCAAAGACCCTCTCTCAGCTGTTTTTCTGTGAATCACATAAGCTTTGGTGGCCGCTGCACTGTCAAGCCAGACCAACAAAAAATGTAGTTATTGCTTTCCTCCATCGCCTCAGGCACGTACAAATTGAGAAAAAATAAAACAAACAAAAAGTGTTTAAAAGCACAGGATTATAAAAAGGAGGAATACACCTTCTAAAAACAAAATATGCTACTACGAATGCAACAGAGCTTTCAGCAACTACCCAATAGATCAGTTTACTATAAATATAACTATACCAAATGATAGTTCGGACTTTGTTCAGGTTCAGCATGTCTGCCAAGATTAATCTTGAGTCTGGAGAAAGTCACAAATGGATTGACCCAGTTTGAAATCCACACAGAGACTGACATTCTCATTTCGCCCTAAAAACAGACAGGACAGAGCTTCTTTTACATAGTACAGTAAAGTACAAGTTAGTACAGTTAGTAGTTAGTGGCAAGCTTCAACCAAATAACAACCTTACAGCACACAGAGGCAATGAAACCAACATTATAAGTTACAAGGGATGCATACATTCTCTGGAAATATCCACATTAATTGTGGCAGTTTAGGAGATATACCTATGTTGATAGCAATTAGCTCCACCTCAATAATAAAACATGACCAGAGGGACGTGGCCAGCTGGAGAATGGAGTAGACATATAGCCATGTGGTCCACTCCATCCCCTATCTCTGAGTTTTCTACCTCACAGGTTGCCCGCCCTGGGGGTTCTCCAGGTGCTCACAGAGAAAAGTAAAACTCTACTGCAGGAATAGCAGAATGCCTAAAATTGCTGGGAGAGGAGCAGTTTGGCTGTGAGAGCAGTGGTTGTCATCTAGTAACCCAGCAGCTCCTGGAAAAAGATGAGGCCTGCAGGGCCTGGCCGACCGAAGGTAGAGACCAAGAATGCCCACAAAGTGACTGGTGCACTGCGGCATACAGGGAGGGCACTCACAGTGGCAGTTGACTTGAACATAGCTTTCTTTGGCCTGCAAAAACCAAGAGGCTGACCTAGTAAAGTCCCAACTATGAGTCAGTTATTCACCACCTGGTAGAACCCCAGGGATGGACATAATGTCCATCCCCTAGCCCCTGAAGAGGAGCCTTGGTCTCAGTAAAATCCAGCAGGGGCAGCAACTTAAAATACAGACACAATTGGTTTTAACAGAGTTCCCGAAGCTACTGTGGTTTGGGGTCAGGATGAGCTGGCTGATTCCAAGGGAATAGGAAGCAAGGTAGGCTCAAACGAGGCGGACTGCCTTGCGTGCCACCCAAATGTTCGAGGATGCAGTAGACTACTGTGAGTGACCCGGTTCATAACTCAGATTTGTGGGTGACTTGGGATGGTCCTGGCATACACTATGCCCTTCCTCAAGGCTCCTGATTGTAAAGCGGTCCGAGAGGGAATTAAAGTAGCCTCAGAAGGTCTCACACCCTAATTGGAAGGGTAAGACCGCAATAAGGCTCCAAGAGAACAGTTATCGATTTGCCTTGACAAAGAACTTGTCTGATCTCAACTATACCGCAGGAGGCATCCAACACACCAGTGGGGACGGATGCTCTGTCTGTTGCTCCTAAGGGGTCACCCTTTTTGTTGGTATGCCGCTCAGCATCAGGAAGACCTTGTGGAACTGATACAGGGTGGCTTCCAAGACATTGCACCATTGACTAGATTAGGCACATTGGAGGGCACAACTTGTAGCCGGGAAACAGCCATTACAACGCGGCTGTTTACCCGCAATGCCATTACATCGCAAGCATAACAACGCATGCGATGTAGCAACGCGTAGCCATTACTTCGCTTGTTTTCACATCGCATGCGCTGTTACAACGCATGCAATGTAATGCCAATCCACCTCGTTGTGATGAAACAGAGGCTCTTCCGTTTCCTCACAATGACGTGCACCGCCCCTCGACGTGAAGCAGGAAGCAGGAACCAGGAGCAGAGACGGCGACGCTGGAGAGGAACCACGAGGAAAGAGAGGTAAGGGTGATTGTTTTTGGGGTGGGAGTAGTGTGGGTAGTGGCTTAGGGTAGTGTTGTAGTGTCGTAGTGTTTTAGGGTTTAGGGTAGTGGAGGGGTGGGGTAGTGTGGGTAGTGGTTTAGGGTAGTGTTGTAGTGTCGTAGTGTTTTAGAGTTTAGGGTAGTGTAGTGGTGTTTGGGTAGTGTAGGGGGTCGTGCTAGGGGTAGTGTTGTAGTGTTTGTGTTGTGTAGTGGTTTAGGATTTAGGTAGTGTTGTAGTGTTTGTGTAGTGTAGTGTTTTAGGGTTTAGGGTATTTTTGTAGTGTTTTAGTGTTTAAGGTAGTGTTGTAGTGTTTGTTTGTGTAGTGTTTTAGGGTAGTGTTGTAGTGTTTGTGTAGTGTAGTGTTTTAGGATTTAGGGTAGTGTTGTAGTGTTTGTGTAGTGTAGTGTTTTAGGGTTTAGGGAAGTGTTGTAGTGTTTGTGTAGTGTTTGTGTAGTGTGGTATTTTAGGGTTTAGGGTACTGTTGTAGTGTTTGTGTAGTGTAGTGTTTTAGGGTTTAGGGTAGTGTCGTAGTGTTTGTGTATTGTTTTAGGGTTTAGGGTAGTGTTGTAGTGATTGTGTAGTGTAGTGTTTTAGGTTTTAGGGTAGTGTTGTAGTGTTTGTGTAGTGTAGTATTTTTGGGTTTAGTGTAGTGTTGTAGTGTTTGCGTAGTGTAGTGTTTTAGGGTAGTATTGGGGGTTGTGCAGGGTAGAGTATTGTCATAGTAGGGAGAGGACTGGGGGTCGGGGAGGGTTGTGCAGGGGTAGGGTAGAGTCACTTACCTTGCATAATTTAACCACTAGTATAGCTTTACCACGCATGCCTTTGCGTTGTAATGGCATGCGTGGTAAAAGCATACTCGTGGTAAAAGTTTGCGATTAATGGCATGCCGTTGTCATTGACATCGCGTAGTAATACCCGCGTTGTAATGGCACGCGTGGTATTGGTATGCGATGTAATGACATACATTCCTTGTAGCCATCATGCCAGTGAGCTTTCTAGAAAATGGCGAAAGGGATTGCACCCTTATACTGAATGCAGAGCATCTCCAATGGAATGGCAGGTAGCAGAAGTCATATAGATGCCTCAGGTGGGGAGTCGGGCTCGATCCCAGGGGTCTCCATCCCTCAATAGTTCCTGCAACAGTTCCTCAGGAAGATAAAAAAATAATCTATACCCCTCTGAGTCTAATAGGAATCTGGCTGAAGCTGAAGAGTGATCACCCATTAAACCCCACAAGAACATTTGTGAATTCAACATCACGTGTCTCATTTCTTTCCACCTTCAGATAATAAAACTTGACAACTACACTTGAAACTCCTTTCCTGTGATCCACACAGTCAATCATCCTTGGATTCCTCCCTTATTTCAATTCCATACAAAACAGTAGTCCTCCCTTTGTTCGTTAAGGCACCTTGTCCTTGACAAAGTACTCCTCCCGAACATCACTGTCTTTCACACACAATGTGCCTTTCTCTGTTCTTGAGATCATACCACTGCACCTGCAGAAGAGAAAAAGCATCACAACCCAAGCAAGTTTCTAGTTGTAGGTTAAATGTTAAGAAATCAAAATGCTTAGGGCCTTTGGTCAATTTAACTTGGCAAAACATTTCAGTATACGCTTAAATGCATGATCATGGATGTACATACAGTTACAATATAGATACAGAGTACTATTCAAATGATTACATGATCATATCAGTTAACAACATTATTGAAACCACACAAATGCAGATATATATGGGAACTGAAATTTGATGTTAATGTAGGGAAAACAATATGCACAATTGTATAAATATCAAGATTATACCATAAATGCTCTTTCTGCAGCCGTTCAGTGGCCTGGTCAAACATAAAAAGGTGTAGCAAAACTAACGCTGCTTCAAAGGTCTGACAACTTTCACTTCTAATTAGCTGCAACCAGTTTGCATATAACTGGATATGTACACAATTCACACATCCAAATGAAGCAAGTTCCCCTACTTTAGTTTAAAGCAGCAAGTCCTATAGTAAAACTACCTAGATTGCAAGTGAATATCATGCTCGTCCCATTGGAACTATTTGTACTCTGTGGTGACTAATAGGAGATGCCGATTTCCTCGCTCAACAATATGGCTGAGGCTAAGTCTACCTGAACTCTTTAGGAACTTCCTAGTCATATATGTGTCCACAGTTCATAATTTAAGCCAGTGGTTGCCGGTGGAGATCACTGGCTCTCATTTTTGAGGGATGGACCTTATTTTAGCGCTTCAGACATTTAAGGAGACTAGAGCAGGAGAGGCAAAAACAACAAAGTGGAAAAAAAGAGGAAGAGAAAGATTGAAAAATCTTCACAAAGGGAGAGAGACAGAACCCACAAGAGTGAGATAAAGGGACAAGGGATATCTGGTAGTTGATAAAGGAGGCATTGCAATGGATTCAAGACTATACAGTTTTGGTATTCAGCAAACTGACATTTAATAACACCAGCCATGGGCATCTGAGCAGAGCTTTAGGCACCAGCACACATTAGTTTACAAATTAAGCACCATGTGTCAGATGTAAAGCATAATGTTCTGTTAGTACAGAATGAGAAACCTCTGAATTTCAGTTCATCCACATTTCCAGTTTTAAATAGTGAAATACTTTTATTTAGTTGCCCGTTCTGTTTGTTCCAGTAAACACATTGTTGCTGACCATAAGGTGCACAGAGAACTACATTGAACATAATAAGTAAGTGTCCTGAAGTGAATGGTCACACTCAGTAGAAGTTGTTGAATGTTAGATTTATTATGACACAAAGTGCCCATGACATAACACAGCAAAGTACAACTTACTCCTCTAAGATCCTGGCAGCAACTGACATAGTGGTCACTGCCAGAACCATAAGAACATTCCTATTCTACATTCCTACTCTAAAATTCCTTTTCTACCTTCCTCTTCTAACGCTGTCCAACTCAGTTTACAGCATCTTACCAAACCTCCCCCCTATACAACTGATAAAAACAAGATTTCCACTATTGAAATACCTAAAAAACTAACTAACTAAATAATTATTTTTAATGCAACACGTAATCTTTGAATTTGCTTGGTATCTTTATCACACATGAACGAGATAACACTACATTTCCATGATTGTCAATGGTAGCTGTTACTGGTAACTAAATGTCAATATCTCAATTGTTTATTACCTTTTTCTGGTTGCAACCACTTCTGCCAATCAGATTTGTGTCTACAAAGGAGAAATTTTGACCAGTTGCCTTCTAGTCCACTAATTTTTCCCTTCTAATAAAATCGATCCCTTGGCAACTTTCCCAATTTCAAGTTGTAAAAAAACTTTTGGTTCACCTTTCTTCACTTTTCTCGAACTCTTAACCATAACCCAATCTCCTTTACTAAAATCTTTGACATGGGAATGGTGTTTCTGATCAAAATACTCCTTTATCTTGACTTGTCTCAATGCACGATAAACATTCTCACTAGATTGTAATTTTTTTACTTTCTCTGCTTTGCTTTCTAACCAATTTGAAAACAAACTCATATGAACTTTGCGTCCCCTCAAGAAACTGAACGGAGTTTCATTGGTGGAGCTATGGGGAGTAATAGGTGAGTATCATTATCAGTAATGATTTCCTTTGGTGGCCCTTCTCGCTAAAAACATTCTCCAAGGGTGGGCATGGCTTGAAGCCCGGAAAAGATGGCCGCCTGAAGAGAGAGCTCCATCAGCTGCGGGAGACCATCTACAATTTTCTCCCTACATTCATCAACATTGCCCACCAAAAAGGCAGATGGATTTCCAGAATAACTCCCTGAGTGTATCTATGTAGCCCCAAGGCCCAAGCACTCTCTTTCTTGTCATCTCTCACCCAACTCGGGAACCTCAAGATGCCCTAGCAGCAAGAAAATGGCAACCGCAACACTGTAACGATAAACTTGTCAACTTGTTTCAGTGATCAATGATTCAGTAATCAATGCTTTTATGATTTTTATGTTTGAAATCGAATAAAGCTTGCTTTGATTGATCAGTAATCAATCTTGATGATCCCCTAAACATTGTGACCCAGTGGCCAAGGAAAAGGAATTCAAGGTAAAGCACTAGCTACCCGTTTTTCACTACTGCCTCGCCACTCACTACCTGCACACCCGCCTGGGTCACTGATGCAATTGATTGACAAAATGGTCCCAACTCTGAGATAATAGCCCTGCGGGATCCCACTAATGAAAACTGTTTTGATTTCTGTAAACACCACCAACTCTGAGGCTTTTACTTTTTTATTGCGGTGCTGATTCAAAACATCTGTATTCCTCTCCCACATGCAGATACTCCTCGGCCCTGACTCTATGCCTGCCATGCTCCGCAGGTTCCGCAGCAGTAGGCTCCAAGATCATCAGGAGGAGATACGCACCAATAGGAAGTTAGAAGTGACTTGGTCAAATGTATAATGCTGATATGAGTGGGTGAGAGAGGAAAGAAATGACAATTAAAAGTGAAGACAAAAAGAGAAAACAAAGTGGAAACAATTACATATTCCTGTACTGTTAGAAGTGACTTGGTCAAAGTGAACTGTTGAAAGCAGTGGAGGAGAGTGGAAGGCAATTACAATCAAAAGTGAATGAAAAAAGTGAAAACAAAGTGATAGCAACTAGATACTTATGTTTACTGCCAAATCTGTTAAAAAATGGCGACAATCCAGGGATCATAGGCTTATGAGAGCCCTATAACAATCCTGCTTATGAGGACTGTATTTGCTGCTGGCGCTGTAAATGACAATTACACTAGGTCAGTAAGCACACAGCTGAGAGCATGCCACTAGTCATTTGAGAACCATTAATCCTGTGGCATTTATTACCAAAATCTGAGCCTCCACTTTTGGCATCAAAGCCCTGCTTGAACTAGCTATGCTCGTCGTTGGTTTCTTGTGCCCTCTCCCTGCACGCTGATACTTGTACCGTGTCGCTGCCAAATCTAAAAAAAAAATAGCGCCAGTGCTTGCTGGCGCCCCTAATGAAACTGCTAAGGAGGACTGTGCTGACCATTACACCCATAACTACCAGCAAGCACTGTAGTAGCACCAATAGTGCTAGTACAGTGAACACTTTGACTAAAGCATTCTGCTGTAAGCACACCACTAGGGCTGAAAGCATCAAATATCTGAGCCTACCATTTTTCAGCTCACTCATACTTACTTGCCCCATCTCCATTACTGCATGATCGGGGACCGTGAAACTTCTAACATGATGTAATGATGTGGGTGCAGATCAGGCACTATCAGACTCTGCACACACCTTTCCCCTCCTGAGGCGGAAGCCGGGAGGTCTCCTGCTTTTCTTTCAATTTTAAACTAATTTTCGTGATTTTACTCGTTTTTTCACCTGTGCTTGCTAATTGTATTTTCTAGCCTGCAGCAGTGTGTAGAGACCCCCCAGCGCTCAGCAGCGCTTAAAAACTCTTTTTTCCCCCCTCCCTGCAGCTCCGGTCCCACCCTCGGCTGAGTGTTGATGCCGAGGGCTGGACGCCGGTTTTGGCGGCCATCTTCGTTTGGGCTGGGTTGGGGAGGCCATAGACAAGGACTATAAAAGGCACCTGAGACTTGGAAAGCGGTAATATCAGACTCTGCACACACCTTTCCCCTCCTGAGGCGGAAGCCGGGAGGTCTCCTGCTTTTCTTTCAATTTTAAACTAATTTTCGTGATTTTACTCGTTTTTTCACCTGTGCTTGCTAATTGTATTTTCTAGCCTGCAGCAGTGTGTAGAGACCCCCCAGCGCTCAGCAGCGCTTAAAAACTCTTTTTTCCCCCCTCCCTGCAGCTCCGGTCCCACCCTCGGCTGAGTGTTGATGCCGAGGGCTGGACGCCGGTTTTGGCGGCCATCTTCGTTTGGGCTGGGTTGGGGAGGCCATAGACAAGGACTATAAAAACAGGCACTTACGGCTCCGCGCAGCGGACGCGACCAGCGGATGCGCCGGACCTGCGCCGGAGTCGTGCTAGAGTCCTGCCCGTCTGCGCCCGTCAGCGTCCCGGAAGCGTCTGGCGTGGCGGGTACTTCTGGCCACTATGCTCTCCTACTCCGCTCAGGAGCTATACTCTTTGCGTAACTGGAATGCGTCGTGTTACACGGTTTTTCCTGGCAGATATAAGGGTAAACATACGTGCCCTGCTTGCCATTGGCACCCTGTTCGCTCCTTCCCTTCCCCTATCCCTGCTAAGGAGTGTAGCATAAAACACCTTTGTTTACTCCTCAATACGAGGTCGTTGCACCGACACACTCAAGAGATTTTTGATCTCCTCTCAACGACCAGTCCTACCTGTCTGATGCTTACTGAAACATGGCTGAATGATTCCTCCCACCCGGACATTGCGGCAGCCATCCCCACGGACTATACCATCCATCGACAGGACAGAGACAAGGGTAGGGGAGGAGGAGTTGCCTTGGTTGTTAAAAAATCTTTTCCGTGCACGGTCACGCATACTCACACCATCGCAGAGGCGGACTCTTTAGCCTTTACCATCTCCCTATCGCCGCAACAAGCGCTGAAGGGTCTGATTGTTTACAGACCTCCGGGCCCAGTGGGATCCTTTCTTGATGATCTCCAGCAGGCCATGTCGATCCTTGTCCTTAGATCGGAGCTGTGCCTACTGGCGGGAGATTTTAATTTCCATATGGATGACCATAATGACCAGGACGCCATCAAATTGCTGGATATTGCATCCACTCTAGGCCTTTCCCCCTATCTTTCTGGTCCGACCCACAACAAAGGCCACACACTCGATCAGGTGTTTTCCACCACACCTATCATGGCTGTAACTCTTCTGCCAGTCGTCTGGTCTGATCATTATCTTGCCCATTTTGAAATACCTTCTACTGTGACCTCTCCGGCCAGTGTCATGAGGCAGCAGGGCAGCAGCTATAGGGCATTCCACCGGGTGACCCCAGACATGCTAACGCATGCCCTGGCAGATCACCCTGTTTCCTGTACTGGCGACCTGGAGAAAGATCTGGAGAGCCTACAATCCTGGCTTCTTGCCAGACTAAATGAGCTCGCTCCCTCACAGCCACCCAGATCTGCTGCCCGGCGGGTCTCTGCCCCCTGGTTTACGGAGGATTTAGCCCACGCTCGTAGGCAATGTAAAGCTGCTGAGCGGGCGTGGAGAGTCCAGTATGAGCCTGAAGCCAAACAACGCTATAAAATCATGATGAAGTCCTACCACGATCTTATTTTACAGGGCAAGAAATGTTACTTCGCTAAAAGGATTGAAGACGCAGCTAACTCCTGTAAGGAGATTTTTTCAATTGTACGTGAATTCACCAGCCCCCGGACAACCTCTACTCAGGGTGCCCCGGTGGAGACCTGGGCTAACACTATTGCCAATTTCTTCACCACCAAAATCAGGCTAATTCAGGATTCTTTCCCGTCGAGAGCGTTAGATGATTTATCTACGATGCCGACGGAGACAGTCTTCCTGTCTCCTCCTGGCCCAGCTTTGCTAGACTTTCCTCCCCTTCCGGTTGCCGCATCCTTAGCCTTGATGAGGAACCTTAAATCAGGCTCACCATTAGATCCGTGTCCAGCAAAATTCTTAGCGAAAATGGCAGATGTCATTAATCCCATAGCTAATCCTATCCTCAATTTATCCCTGAGTCAGGGTTTTCTGCCCCAGGCCTGGAAGCAAGCCATGGTCATCCCCCTGATCAAGAAGCCCAATCTTGATCCAGAGGCGCCTTCTAATTATAGGCCAATCTCGCTCCTTCCAGCACTGACCAAGATCCTGGAGAAACACGTGCACAGCGTGCTTTCTAACTTCCTGGAGTCTAATGAGTTACTTCATGAATCCCAATCGGGCTTTCGTTCCAACTTAAGCACCGAGACGGCGCTCCTGGAAGTCTCGGAGATTGTGAAGGAGGTGCTGGACACAGGAGGCAGGGTGATGTTAGTCATGTTAGACCTGTCGGCGGCGTTTGACACCGTCCCCCACGAGGATCTCCTCACTAGACTTCATAACATCGGTCTAGGGGGGACGGTGCTCAACTGGTTTCGTTCCTTTCTGGCCAACCGCCGGCAGACGGTCTGGGTCCCACCCGGGTCCGCCGAGATGCCGCCATTGGGAGTCGGAGTGCCTCAGGGCTCTGTACTGAGCCCCACTCTATTTAACATCCTTATGACCCCTCTGGCGACACTGGCGGAGTCCTACGGGGCCCGGATCGTCTCTTATGCTGACGACTCCCAGCTTCTATTCACCTGTCGTAAGAGCGAAGAGTTCGATGGAGAAAGGATCTGCGAGTGCCTTGGGGCTGTCTTTAGCTGGTTTTCACACAACAGCCTCAAATGCAACTCGGACAAATCCGAAATACTATTCTTCGGATGCCCATCAGAACCAGATTGGCAGGGATGGTGGCCTGCTGACATGTTCCCTCCCACTCAGTCCTCTAAGTGGGCTAAGAACCTGGGGGTTAAAATTGACAACGAGCTCTCGCTCAAATCCCAGGTTTCCACTCTTACGGGAACATGCTTTGGGATACTCAGAATGTTGCGCAAGTTCTTTCCCCTTCTCTCGGAGGAACATCGGAGGATCACTGTTCAGGCACTCATAGGGTCCAGATTGGACTATGCAAATGTCCTATTTCTGGGTCTGCCTGAATACCTCCTCCAGCGTTTGCAGGTTACTCAGAACGCTGCTGCTCGTGCAATTTTTGGCCTGCACCGCCGCACCAGTGCCTCCAATCTCCTCGTATCCCTTCACTGGCTTCCGGTGCGGAAGAGGATACTTTTCAAGGCCATGACTCTCGCCCATAAGGCCTTGCATGGCAATGGTGCCAAATATCTTCAGAGGAGGCTGGACTTCTATCGACCTGTACGATCCCTCAGGTCAGAAGCTTTGGCTTTGGCTCGGGTGCCACGCATCAAAAGGGCTCGGCTAGGCGGCCGGTCCTTTAGCTTTCGTGCTCCGCAGCTATGGAATTCCTTACCGGTGTCCTTGCGAAACACCGCTAACCTGCTTGCCTTCAGAAAAGACTTAAAAACCTGGCTGTTCACTGGATAATCTGCCCCCTCTTTAGGCCCCTGCTCTTTTTACTGTTATGTTTTCCAGCTCTTTCTTTGGTCTGGAGCACAAAAGCGCCGGGACACTCCTTTGGAGTAGCCGTTGCGCTATAAAAGTCCCATTTAACATAACATAACATAACATAACATAACATAACATAACATAGAAGGTATTGAGTGCACAAAGTATATTGGCAAAGTTTATTGGCTAGTATAACTGCCTCCCACCTTTAAGTCCTTTTTTAAGTTCAAAAATGCTTTATTGAGAATTAAATTTGAACAGTGTGCAATTAATTCTAACAATAATAATGATCTATAAAACAATCCAAGTGAATGCGAGAGCAAGTAGAATGTACAATATAACAACCTGATAACAAGGAAAAGATTTTAAACTATTAAAAGATTGACAAATTAAACATAACTAATAATATGAAAATGTTCTCTTGAAAACTTGAATTATAATATAAAATAAATTGCTAAAACAAATGCATTTTAATCTTTTTAAAGATAGAGGAAGGATAGAAAAGAAGATGAAAAAGGAAGCAGAGGAAAGCAAAGGAAAAAAAAAGGATAAGAGAAGGAAAAAATAATGCAATATCAGGTTGGAACAGTGAGAGCCATCAACTTCGGAATAGTATAAACAATTGTAATAAAACAGTTTTGATTTAAGGAGGTTCGTAATTACAAACTTTAGAAACTGATCTGTCCATTTTCCTAGATAAAAATGAAGTAGGAGGTGACCATAATAAATCTTTTTTAATTTTTAAAGGAATAGATGTGGCATGGCCACGGTCTAATCGATGATGATGACATAACAGGTTCCACCATGCCATATATGACATTTTCGCTGTATCCTTCCAATTAGAGGTAAATATTTGAAAAGCTAAGGCGAGCATTAAGTCAATAAGTTTTCCAACCAAGAGTTGAGAAGCCCAACATGGAGAGGTACTACTTAAAAATATATAGATATAAAATCAAAAGGAAGGGACACCGATAGGATGTCAGTGATTTTGTGCCAAATCGGTAACCAGAACTTTACCAAGCAGGCATTCAAAAACAATATGAAAAAGATCACTTTCATCATGTGTACATGACCAACAGTTAGTATTAGAAGAGACTTTACATTTATATAGACTTGTGGGTGTAATAAATAATCTCTTATAAAAAATAATATAATGTTTGTGTTGTGCTCGCTGATGAAGATGAAGTATGAATCTTGACCCATATCGATTTCCAAGTATGAGCTGAAAGTTCTTAGTACAAGTCTGATTCCCACAAAAGTTCTATTTCATGTTTTGAAACAGATTTAGAAGAACCAATCATTAATATGGTGCGTAGAGTAAGCTGGATAGGTAGTACTCGCAAAATAGGCATGGGTGATTGTGTTATTGTAAACTTGAATAGACTGCATCTAGCTGAAAGGATCCTGCTTACGGATCCCTACTCTGCTCCCTCCGGCTTCAGGTCGTCCATCACGGCAGTTCCACTTGGATACTTCTACAAACCGAACATACCAGGATATACCCACACTAACTCTGTGGCTCCTCTAGATGGCCTGTCATATAGATTTCTACCTGTTTATTCACACTTGCCCCCTCCTACAGCTCACTTGCATTAGTTGCTCCCTAGTCAACAGCACCTTGTCCCTTCTAACAGATTTTCCCCACTAACTACATTGGAATCATGTGATTGACATACTAGCCCTCCATTTACGAGCCCAGAGATAGTGTTAAATCACCAGGATAACTGTGTGCAAGATAAGGGGGGCCCTAGTGCATCTCACAATACTATAATATCGTGGAATATTGCAGGCCAGGCTAATAAGTTCTCAGATCCAATATGGACGCAATTTGTGAAACAATATTGGGTTATTTGTTTACAAGAAACGTGGTCGGTTGAATGTAACTTATTTTTGGAAGGCTATAAGGTTTTCTTTGGCCCAACTTCCCCTTCTATGGTGGGTAGATCTAAGGGCGGCCTTGCTACTTATATCTCTCTGGCATTAGACTGCCAGATAAGGGTTTTGTCGTCTTCAAGCCCAGGTCTACAGTCCTTCGTTTTAAGACGGGGGCTAACAAATTGGGTCTTATTAATTTTTACAATTCTTCAGCAAATCCCCATGGTGGTTGTAATATTACAGAGTTGGGCTCTTTTATAAGGCAGTATTATACTGCCAAACGACAAAATCTCATGGTGTTAGGGGATTTTAATATACACCCGTGTGGAAACCCAAGGACCACTAGCACCGGCGGGAGCAGACACCCAAGGACCACCAGCATAGTTGATTTAGGCTGCCCCAGGGTGTCGGGGATCCATTTCGAACACTCTGTACAGGGGAAAGTATTGAATAATGTATTACATGGATTTGACTTAACGCCCCTTAGTCCCTTACCTTACCCGCACAGAAAGGCATTTGCTCCCTCCTTTAAAGGGAGAGGCAGTGGTTCTTTTATAGATTTTAATATTATTTAATCTTTTTTACAATCTTTATTCTGTGGTTTCACCATACTGGAAAGTGTCTACAGTGACCACAATCCCCTCTGTGTTCAAATTTGTGGACCACTCCTGAAAAACAAAAGAAGAGTGGAGCACAATGGGTTGATAAGACCAATAGAAGGCGGACGACGGCTTAGATGGTCGCAGATCTCCCCAGACGTTTTTTACAGATCAGTTAAAGAATCCTGTGCCATTGAATTAGTGCTGTGTACCTCTTCAAAGCGGTACAAAAGAGGGTGGTGATGGACGGAGCATCAAAACCAATCAAACACTCACACCCAGTCAACAGATCTGGGTTTGATCCATCACCGTTTTTTAGCCCACTCTGCCGCTCCAGTTCAGACATGGCCATATGCAAATCAGTCTGACCCTGTGCCTCATGGGAACAGTCCAGCCCGAACTGTTAAGCCATGCCTTCCCTGGACCGGAAACAAGGTTCCTAGGACTGGTTTCTGGCATTTCAGCTGTCTTCAGCCAGGCTTGCTTGAATCCAGTGAGTACAAAACAATATCCACAAGGAACTCACTTGTAATCATAATATACAGTTTGTGACTAAATACGTCACTCTGATTTAATCACAGTAACAAGAATTAAATAATGTTATTCTTTTTTGGAAAGCATATCATATCATTTTCACATCCACTCTCATATTAAACCCTCACCAAGGTCTATATCTTTTTTTGTAATACCTAACCTCAGCCGAGGTAGGTATTAATTTTATTCAAAAGTTCATTTGTTTCATATCAGAAAAAATATATACATTTCTAAAGTTGGACACATATACATAATTCAATATTTACAGTGATGTGTGACCCCAAGTGAAAAAAACCATAACCTATTACATTACATATGTATAAACAAGAAAAAGAGTTAAAAGGGTTATTGGTAATATATATAAGGACAGATTTAGTGATTTATAGATGATTCAACCCGAAACTGTCTCTATTATATGTGTTGTCGACGGCGTTTCGACCCACTCTAGATACCGGGTCTCTTCAGGACTGTATTTCTGGGGACTGAAACATATGGACTGATGTTAGTGACCTTGGTGAAATGTTGAATAAACAAAATTGGGCTTAGGAAGGCAAGGGAAATCTCTTACCCAGATGTATACACTCGAGTCCAATGGATCCCGTATGATTTTGTAAGGCATATGATTTTCAACCTATAATTAAGGATACATAGGTTGAGTGCACGCGCTACAATTGTTGTAACAGTGCTCACCCACGTGATAAAGAACTTACTTCAGTTTACCGTCTCACTAGTAACGGCCAAGACACGGATCGAGATACTTCAGTGTGTTTCCAATGGTATATAACCTCTTAATCGGTAATTTCTGTTAGTGTTTTTATAAAGGTTAGTCCGTTTCATGTGTATCATATACCACATACACACCCGTATAATGAATTGAAACTTACTTAGCATCTTTTTATTTTCGCTTTAAGGAGAGATCTCGCTGATGCGCTGGATTACTCCAATAGCGACTGGGGCGTCTGTCACTGGGGAATTAAATAAAGTAAATTGAACTGAATTGCCAATTTAAACTAAGGGATATCTCTAACACAGAACTTGTTATCGATAACTCAGGCTTCGTATGCAATACTCACTTTAATGAAGACGATAGCCAGAGGACGCTGTACCCATGCGGGACGCAATCCGTCGAATGCCGCGGTTACCCGGAAGTAATCTACCCCATTAATTATAGTCGCGCTCGGAGAGATAGAAGACGGCTAGATGGCGGCCATCTTGGAACGGGTAGTTCGTAATCTCAATAACATGACGGGTTTGGTAACATAGCCCCGCTCGTAAGATATATACTATTTCGAGGGAAAAATAACCCTCCGCCACGTTCTAGCATATAATGTGCGTACCCCATTGGTGCTGACTCCGAATCAACTTAAGGATGATTAATTAGGAGGTATTCTAAAGGATTAGTTTACTATGTGTTTGTCATTGGTTATTTTAAGGGAAACATAAAAGAAAATAAGAGGGATAGGAAATAAACAAGGATAGGAGAAAACAATTTGAAATTTTCATTAAATATTTCTCTATTCACATAATCCTAGAGCATATCACATCTTGCCCCATATCCTTTGGAGCTTTCTCATTTTCTTATTTGCTGAACATGACAATACAGATTTGTTAAAACTTTACACATGATCATTCATCTTCTTTATCTTTTATACATGAAAGAATATACTCAAGGCATTACATGTATATTATTCAGAATGTCAAGGTGGAGCTCTGCCATATTGCGGATTGAACACTGAACAGCCGATCCTTAGTCAATGTAAACTTATGAACCTACGCCACTCTTCAAGACTATTCAACCCATTATGGATAGATCCACATTTGTCGATCCATTTACATTCCAATGTTTGAAGGATAAGAGACATATCACCTCCTCTGGGCGGAATCTTGGCTTTCTCAACCACTTGCCACTGTACCTCATCGACAGAGTGGCCTTTCTCTACATAGTGGTCAACTAGAGGAGCGTTTGCCACCTTGCATCTAATTCGACTTCTGTGTTGACCGATGCGCGCTCTCACAGGTTGAGTGGTTTGTCCGATATATATCAGTTGGCATGGACACCAGATGCAGTAGATCACATTCATCGTTGCGCAGTTAGTCAAAGTTTGCAATTTGATATTCACATTTCCATGTGTAAAAAATTGTGTTTCTTTGGTGAAGTTACATGCTATGCAGTTTCCGCATTTGTAATGGCCTGTGATGGCCGGTAGTGACCATAGATCTTGTATAGTTTCTTTATTTTTCTGATATATACTGGTGTCTGAGCGAACCAAATGATCTCTTATGTTTTTTCCTTTTTTAAAAGAAAACATAGGTGGTTCGCGACAGCATTCTAGGGTGTTTAAAGTGGACCAGTGTCGTTTAATAACTTTCTGTACTTGTGTACTCAATGGACAGAAGGTGGTAACACACACAGTTCTCTTTACACTTTCTCTTGTGGTTTTCTCAAGTAGCACCTCCCGGGGACTAAACCAGGCTCTTTTCATTGAAGTCTTTATCAATCTCTTGGGATAGCCCCTCTCACGTAGCCTGGAACTTAAAATCTCGGCCTCCATGAAGAAATCGGCTTTCTCTGTGCAGTTGCGCCTTAGTCTCAAAAATTGGCCATAAGGGAGGCCATCCTTAAGGGACCTTGGGTGAAAACTCGTATACTGAAGAACGTGTTCCTGTCTGTAGGTTTTCGATATAATGTCACATTCAGACAATTTCCACTGCACCTTATTTTTAAATCCAAAAAAGGCACCATCTCTTTATCTTTATGAAGTGTAAAGGTTAACGCAGTTTGGCATGTGTGTAAATAGATGACAAATTGATCGAGGTCTTGCTCACTTCCTACCCAAATAAAAAATATGTCATCGATGTATCTTTTCCAACATCGTATATTTGTGTGGAAGGGGTTGTTAGTGTTGTTAATATATTTATCTTCCAGATCTCCTACAAATAGATTCGCTAGATTTGGAGCAAAAATTGCCCCCATGGATGTTCCTGAGCATTGTTCATAATAATCCGCATTAAATTTAAAGTAGTTCTTTGTTAGGGCAAAAGAGGGTGTACCGCTTTGTTCGCCATAAGTTGGCAGGGTATGCTCAGACGTGAGTCCCTTGTTCACTTTGCCACTGGATTCAAGCAAGCCTGGCTGAAGACGGCTGAAATGCCAGAAACCGGTCCTAGGAAGCTTGTTTCCGGTCCAGGGAAGGCATGGCTTGGCAGTTCGGGCTGGACTGTTCCCATGAGGCACAGGGTCAGACCGATTTGCATATGGCCATGTCTGAACTGGGGTAGCAGAGTGGGCTAAAGAACGGTGATGGATCAAACCCAGATCTGTTGACTGGGTGTGAGTGTTTGATTGGTTCTAATGCTCCGTCCATCACCACCCCCTTTTGTACCCCTGTGTACCTCTTCAGGTACATCCCCGGGGGAGGTTATCAGTGCTTTTAACACTATCTCCATTAAAGTAGGTGAACTCTTAAGTGCCCCGGCACGGAGAACAGCCAGCTTGACCCCAAGATGGTTTGACTCGTCCTGCTCACAGGGGGCAAGAAAGCTGAGGGAAGCCCTTAACGGTAACCCAAGAAATCTTACCTTGGTTAGAGCTTTCGGCAAAAAGTATACATTGATATTGGTAAAACGCAAGTCTGTTCTGAAGGAGGAGGCCTGGAGGGAGTTGATTGAGACAAGTACCCCGAGGAATAGATCTAGGTTTTGGAGTATTATAAACAGACCGTTTTTAGAGCATGATGAAGGTAGCGACTTGGGCACGCATATCACCGAGGATGAATGGGTGCTTCACTTTAAAACCAGATGCCCTCGCACTACTTTTTGAACAGGGGGAGGTTGAGATGGGAATTGCTGGGTTAACTAGCAATAAAGCCCCAAGACCTGACGGTATCCCCCCGGATCTTTTTAAATCCGATCCACTTTTCTGGGCACTGGTCCTGGTGGCCGTATTTAATGCGGTGGCCAGAAAAGGATCCCCTGCATCCTGGGTCATCTCGACCATAGTACCGTTTTTTAAAAGGGTGATCGTGATAGCCCATATTGCTACAGGCCGATTTCATTGTTGGACTCGGTGGTTAAGGTGGGTGGGCCGCGTATTACTGGAAAGATTGTCCACCGGGGCAGAGGAACATGATATAATTTCAGATGTCCAGTTTGGGTTTCGACCAGGCCGGTCAACCGTGGCCCAATGCCTGAACCTAACCATGTTACTTAGCAAATATACGGTTGTGCGTTTCCGTACCATCTACCTAGCCTTCATGGACTTGTCTTCTGCGTTCGATCACGTGAACTGAGCAAAATTGTGGCAGTCCATGAAGGACATCAGGGTTGACAGTAACATTGTCAATTTTCTTGAGGATCTTCATAGGGCAACACAGGCCAACGTCAGTTTTTCTCAGGACCTTCACGTATCACGGAACTTTGATATTAAGAGGGGTGTCCTCCAAGGATGTATCTTTGCCCCATTTTTGTTCAACCTCTATATAAACAACTTAGATAGAGCTTTATTAGCTACAGGGATTGACTATCCACATGTAGGGCGATGTGGTCTTCCCGTCTTACTATATGCGGATGACGCAGTTCTTATATCCAGGACTGCTAGGGGCCTTCAAACCCTGCTTGACGCCTTTTACAGTTTTATGTTGGAACGAGATCAATCCTTCAATAATTCGAAATCCTACATAATGCAGGTGGGGACACGACCAAAAAAAAGTTTCCAATTTAGGGTAGGCCCCGCTAAAGTACCCCGCCAAGAAGTTTTTTCATACTTGGGTGTCATTTTGGATGATCAGTTATAATGGGGGCACCTAAAACAAAGAAAAAAGGGGGATTTGATTCGGGTGAACACAGCAACTTTTAATTTTGCCCATAAACTAAGAAATCAACCTTTCACCGCCCTGTTGAAAGTTTATCAACCAAAGAGTGTAGCTTTAGCAGCCTACGGGAGCAAAATATGGGGACATGTCTCCACAGAAGTTTTACAGGTGGTGGAGAACACTTTTTTGAAGCGCCTGTTGGGTGTTCCACGTGGTCTGTCAACTATGGTGGTACACGAGGAACTGGGGGTGCCCTATTAAATGATACCTTGGCACATCTCCCCCTTATGTTCTGGGTAAATGGTTGGCTGAATAAGGAATTAATTTTAAGCCGGTTGATTTTAAAAGACTGCTGGACCCTTGACAATGCGCTCAGCAGACCCTGGCTCAGATATATTAAGAGCAGCTTTGATAAGCTAGGGCGGGCTGACCTATTTACTAATCCCGAATTAATCACAAAAAAGGATGTGGGGCTAATCAGGTAATCCTTCAACAGTCTACGGAAATTGGAAAGGGAAGAGGTGGAATTGGGGAAACCTAGTGTCCGCAAATTTCTATTGTTAAAGACATCTTTATCTACCGAGCCTTATCTTCTGGGGTTATCTATTTATGAGCGATTCCTATTAACTAGGTTTTGTGTGGATCTTTTCCACCTCCTGCTTGCTACCCCCAGAGGAAGCAGTAGAGGCCAGTTGATAGCACCCTGTGGCTGCAACGGAGAGTCTCCACAGCATCCGCTACACATCATGTTCTTTTGTAAATTTTACGATGTACCCTGGAAGTATTTTATAGTTCCGATTTTAAAGAAGATGAATTTTAAGCAGGCTCGTTCAGCTCTATTGTATCTCCATCTGCTGAAGGATGATTGTATTTTTTTTTATTGTTGGCTATCTGAAATCCACAGTGAAGGCCAGGGCTTGTCTTGACCAATAGATTTTTTAGGACAAAGATTTTAGACCATATTGATGTTATATTTGGGCCGAGGTTGGGGTTACTTTTAGTTGAGAGTGTTGATTCTAAGGGGGATATATCTGAATATGTACCTGCATTTTTTGCTAGAGATTGTTCTGGGAGGGTGTGCTATTTATTTTAACTGTGTTTAATCTGATTTGGTATTATATGGAATAATGCACCATGTTATAATTCGGATGCTCTTCAAATTTTATGGTTTTATACCTGTGAAACCGAATAAAGTTGATTTGATTTGACCCCATACTGTGGATGATTCTGTATAATTATCCGAAAGGGAAATCCAAATATGTTTCAATGTAAAAGCGGTATAGTATGTTCTGATATTCGGAAAATAAACGCCACCAAGGTCCTTTGGTTGTTGTAATATAGCTAAAGCAATGCAGGGTTTGCGCTTATTCCATAAAAACTTAATTAAAGAGCAATTAAAATTTTAAAGAAATGAAGTGGGAGAGAAATAGAAAGCATTGACAAGTATAAATTGACAATAGGTAGTAACATCATTTTAATTGTGGCTCACCTACCCCACCAAGAAATAAATAGGGGAGAACAACCCTCTAATAATGCATTAATTTTAGTCATAATTTCATTCTTGTTGATTTTAATAGTGTCCTTAATATTATTGGTGTAAAGAACTCCTAGACATGTTATGCCTTTTGAGCTCCATTTGAAACCAGAATCTTTAAACATATGGGGTTGACAATATTTATTCAGTGGTAGAACTTCTGATTTATCAATATTCAATTTATTTCCTGAGACAATCGAGTATGCAGTTAATAATGAAAAGTATTCCGGTTAAGGAGGTAGTGGGATTAGATACATATAATAAAATATCATCAGCGTATGCAGTATATTTTATATTGAAATTTTGAACTGGAAACCTGAAAAAATTGAGGATTTTCGAATTGTTTCCAAAAAGGGTTCAAGTGTTAAGATGAATAATAGGGGGGACAATGGACAACCTTGCCTAGTACCTCTATGCAGGGGAAAGTAATTAGATTGCTTACCCTTAACCCAAATAGATGTAGAAGGATAAGAATATAATATTTTATTGTATTGGATAAAGTGGGGACTAAAACCATGCCATTTCAGAGCAGAAAACATGAAATCCCAGTTGACTCGATCAAAGGCTTTTTCGGCATCTAATGTTCTGACAGCTAATGGAGGACTGAGTTTAGCCACTAAATGTATAATATTAAGGAAGGTTCTTGAGTTATCTGAGATGGATCTACCCTTTACAAAACCAGACTGGGGCATGTCTATTAAATCCGGAATGACAGAATAGATCCAAAAGCCAACAATTTAGCAAACATTTTACAATCCGTAATGATCAATAAGATAGGTCTATAATTGCTACCCTGAGACAGGTTTTTTCCTTCTAAGGTATTAGGCATAACATGGCCTGAGGGAAAGAACCCTGTGTACAATTGGCACTCCAAAAATGATTAACAAGCAGTAGTAGCTTAGAAATTAAAAGATGTTTGAAATGTAAATACAAGCGTACAGTATAGCCATCGGGCCCAGGTGTTTTGTCTTTAGGAAGTATATTTATGGCATTTAACAATTCTTGTTCAGATAGAGGTGTATCGAGGGAGGATAGATCTATATTCTTGTCAGGCTCTTTAGGGATTGACTGGAAAAAAAGAATCTATTTGTTCAATGGAGGGGGATGATTCCGGGGTATATAGTTTTTTATCGTAATCAGTAAAGCATTCCAAACTTTTTGAGTCGCTAATATGTCATACACCAGAGGAATCAGTGATGGCAACAATTTTCGATTTCTCTTTTTTAATTTTCAAATAATTTGCCAAAGATTTACCTGCTTTATTGAGGCTGCCGTACATTTTTGCATTAAATCAAAGTAATGTACCACAAGCATCATCAAGAGATTATTTATTATATTGCAATTTGCATTTAATAAGTTTAGACAACTGTTAAAAATGGGATCTCTGGTTGGCTAAGGCTTGCGCCAAAGCCAGGCAGAGACCGCCTCTCTAGTCAGGGCGAGGGGGTTACACGCCAAAGATAACCCCTGCTCACCCCCTTGGTAGCTTGGCACGAGCAGTCAGGCCTATCTCGGAGGCCATGCGTAAAGCATTTGCGCACGCACACAGCAACAACATCCCAGGCACACTACAAAAGGAACCCCACACAAGGTTATATCAAAAATAGCCTTTGTATTCTCATAAACACATTAGACACATAATCACATAATATACACTGTGCCAACTGGCACGGGCAATATTCACAGGGGACTATATACAGGACCAGGCCAATCGGGCCACGGTCAGAACCATCAGAACAGGTAAGTAAATGCAAATCTAAAACACAACCAGTAACTACTGGTACCATAATGACCTGAGCATTATCACATTAGCATTAGACATAAACCCACATTAGGCACAGACCTCATCAGCATAAACACATTACGCAATGGGCCTCACCAGCAGAAATACATTATGCTCCAACCCCATAAGCATAAACACATTACGCAAACAGGTACTACTCAAAAACATCATAGCATGACATTAGGCATTAGCACATTAGGCCCAAACCTCATCAGCATAAACACCTTACGCAATAGGCCTCCCTAGCCCAGATAAAGTGCCCACAGCGCCTTACCAACTGACCCCAGACCAACTTACATTTTCTCTGGGCTCAAATGCCCTATGTCCTGCAATGTCAGGGCTGCGGCCTATGCAGCATGCAGAAAGTGCGCATAGGTACTGGCCTAAACGTTGCAGCTGCCCACTAAGTGCTGGGAAACTGGGAAACAGAACGTGGGCCTGGGGACTCACTATGCCCTCTTGAACAGATCTGCGCAACGTTGCAGCTGCCCTCTATCACGCAGGACAGCTGGGGAAAATGACCTGCGCCCTCCCCCCCAGGGGCTCGTGAAATTAACAAGCCCAATGTTGCAGTTGCCCGCTACGGCGGCGCAACTGAGGAACTCAACAGGTATTGGCACCAACATGCCCCTTGGACCCCCACTAGGGCCCAGAAAACAATGTGCTCACGTGAGAGTGGCCCGCTCTTCTGGGGGACCGCTCAGGGAGCCAGGAAACACCAACAAGATCATCAGGCTAAGCCCCACTCTGGGCATCCGCAAAACAAATGGCCTCCACCCAAGTCCCACTCCAGGACTTTTTTAAAAATAGAATAGCCCCATCGTAGGAGCAGCCTGCAATGGCGGGACTGCTCAAGTATCAATACTGTGCCCCTTGCCGTCCCCACTCACCGGGACAGACCTTGGGGACTCTGTCTCCTGCGGTATTTGGCTCTTCACCCGGTCCCTCCCTTGGGACCGGAACTTCACCAGGGCAGCATGCGGGGCTCTGTCTTCGTAACAGGAGCCCCACTGGGAATCCTGCTCCGGTCTCTCTCTTCACCCGGCCCCCTTCCGGGACAGGGATGTCATGTGGAGCCTGCGAGGCTCCTGGCATTTTCTCACGGAGGCAGGTGGGCTCCTGTCCTCTGTCCATCACCCTTCTCCTTATCCGGCCGCCCTCCGTGGCATCCAGGAAGGCGGGGCGGGCTCCCGCGGGACTTCCTGCTTCTGGGTCACTTGTTCCTTCGGCCGCACGGCCTCTTCACCCAGGCCCCCTCCTGGGACCCGGGTCTTCACTGCGCACTGGCAGGGCTCTCACCGGTGCACGGGAGCCCTACTCGACCCGAAGCCGCCATGTTCGTTGTACTCCTGCTTCCGTCTGCTAGGCCCTGCCCACAACCAGGCGGGCCGCGGACCGCAGCGGAGGGCTTTCTTTCCTTCTCTTGGCAGCAACGAGGGGTGGGCTCCCTCATACTTGAAAAATATAAAGCGGGGTGGGCTCCCGCTAGTTCATAAATAAATACCTAGCGGCCATGTGGGGTGGGCACCCACCGTTGAATAGCGGATCCCGCCGGGATTCCCCCCCATCAAGTTGAGTAGCCCAGCGCTGCGGAGCCCTTGCGCTCCTTCTCATTGGGGGATTGAAATAAAACAAGCACGGTGCTCACAGGGCGCAAAAATGCAGAAAGAAATCTTTTTTAAGGTCCAAGAGATCAAGACACAAAGACCAGCAAAAAGGTCACAAAAAAAAAAGTCTTTAGAGGTGAAGGGGCAATGCAGGGCCCAGGGAGGCAAACCCTCATGGCAGCCCCCCCTGGGCCCCAGCAGCACGCCCCGGCAGGAACAGCACACCCAGACGGAACAACTTTATAGGGTTACAGCCCCTACTTTTATACACCCTTTTCCTTTGTCTTTAGTGCAGGGCTTGGGCAAAACCAGTTGCAACTGGTTTAGGGGAGCTTTGGAGCACTTAATTGTGCTCAGCTCCTCCTTTGTCAGGTGGAGGCTCAGTGATTAGATGCACCACAGGGGGCGGAGCCAGCATTGTACTAGGGAAGCACCATCCTATTCAGAGTCAGGGGATCTCTCCTCCCACCACTCTCCGCTCAGGTGTCCCATTCAGCCTAGCATTGACTAATACCGCCCCTCCTGGAGCCACCCACGCCCCTCAGCTCCTGTCACTCACAAGCCAGACATACAATTCACATCAGGCAGGCAGACACACAGCAAATAAAAATGCCAACTTCTAAAAGTGGCATTTCTTCACCAGTCACCATAAATCTGTGCACACCATTGCGCAGCAATTATACTCACGAGTTCATACATACTAAACTCGACCCTGCACTCATCTCATGCCAGGAATTACCAAGGACACACTCATCCCCAATGCATTCCCACGGGAGGGCAGGCCAATCTCACCACACATACACAGAGAGCGCACGCACTTTACACTGGACCACAGTGCTAAAGTGCTCAGAGGCCTAAAATCACCAACACCAGGTTACAGAAAAAGGCTAGGAGAATGCCAAAAGTTTCGGGATGAGCCTGCCAAAAGGGCCAAGTCCAACAGCAACGTTATGTCATTATTGGAGGAAAAATATTCATGTTCCAAGGACTTGATCTGATTTAAGAGTTGTTTGGAATCCTGAAGAAGTTTTTTTTTTTCTAGCTACATAATCAATTATATAGCCTCGTGCAGTTACGTTGAACGCATCCCAAACAAAGTTCATATGCGTATCAGAAGGGAGGTTATTAGTTAAATATTCCTGTGTAAATGTTGTAAATTGTTCTGTAAACTGTTGATCTAGTAAAAGAGAATTATTAAATCTCCATCTACGAGTGGAAGAGGTGGGGTTAGGGTAATCAAAATCTACAATAACAGGTACGTGATCAGAAATTAGAATTTAACCTATTTCTACATGTGTTAAAAATTGAAGTGTGTGTTGTGTGAAAAATACGTAATCTATTCTAGAAAAGGATTTATGAACAGGAGAAAAAAAGCTATATTCCAAATCATCAGGATGAAGTACTCTCCAAACATCAATGAGCCCTCTATCCAAAATAGTATTGTTGAAGGCTTTTTGCATTTGAGATGGAACAAATCTAGTTTGTGACTTACGGTCTAAAAAAGGGTCCATAAATTGATTGCAATCTCCTCCAACTATTAAATTATCAGATGCATGAGAAGATAAAGAAGAAATGTCCTTCCAAAAAGCTAGATCCACTCCATTTGGCCCATATATATTACAAATCATAAATGTTATATTATTTATGGTTACTTCAAGGAGAAGCCATCTTCCAGCGTCATCCTTATACTCATTTATCAATTGAACATTTAAAGATTTATGGAATAATATAAGAACACCATTTTTGTTTTGTACAGCAGGGGAGCTGCAGACATTTCTGACCCATTGTCTCCTAATCGAATGACTGTCTTGTTCATTATGGTGTGTTTCTTGTAGTAAAGCAATCTGACTGTTCAATCTGGACAGGTGAGACAAAACTCTTTGTTTTTTAACCGGATTACGAATACCTTTAACATTCCATGACACCATACATAAGTTACTCATTAGGATAATGACAAGAAAATGTTTATAAAAAAAATTATAAAACTCTTAACATGAAACAAATAATTAACCAGATAAATGCGTGAGCTAACCAAGCTAAAACAGATTTGATAACTGACAAACCAAGTCCAATAAGAAGTAAAAACTGACACAGATAGAATAAAGACTTGAGCAAAGAGGTTGAGAAAATGAGAGGAAAAGAGTAGAAAAAGGAATATAAATTCCAGGAGATTTACCAAGAACCAACTGGCCAAATAAGGAAAGGTATGAGACACCAAGAACCACTATAGAAAAGAGAAAACTCACCATAGTTAATTGTAGGAGGAGAGGGAGGGAAAACAAAAGAAAAACGAAAGTGAAAAAAAGAAGGGAAAATGAGAGAAAAGAAGAAGAACATGTATCCAGAGAATATGGCAAAAAGTCAAAGAACTTTAGCCATGGTAAGCAATATAGAAAGAACAATACAGATGACAGGGGGGGACAAAAAGGACAGATACCGCTCCAATGAGCAACACCAAGAATAAACAAATCGAATTTCAGCAAATAGTTGAGGGACAGTATTATTGGAAAAGGGATTGAAAACATACAGCATGAGGGGACTTACCTTACATTAGGGTATACAATGCAACCAGACAAAAACATGAACGACGGAAGTGGTGTAAGATGGGACCAAAGACAACATCAAACAGTATATGAATGGAACCTGCTGAAAAAAGAAGAGAAAAGAGCAATTAGGATTTACTCCGTTCCATTTCTTCTGTTTTATGCATATGTATAAAGTTCTTCAGGTCCGCAGGTTCCTCAAAGGTCATTGTTCTTTCTTTATACGTCACTTTGAAAAAACAAGGGTGAATGAGGCCCTAACAAGCATTCATTGAACGAAGCATGGGTCAGAGATCTAAAAATTCCTTCCTGCGGTTGGCAGTGGGTATTGAGCATCTTAGCTGAAAAAAAAATGTGACAAAACCAAAGCATCTGTTTACTTTGTTTGGCTGCAGCAAGAGTCGCCATTAGGTCAGAATATAAAACAAAATAAACAATAATTCCACAAGGTTTATTTGAGGATTCTGCAATGCGAGGACCAATCCTATGTGCTCTCCGGATATTGAGATCTACAGACTTTGATAGACCAACAATCTGTGGAATTTGCATCTTCAAAAGAGAGATCATATCATTGCCTTCCGAACCTTCTGGAATACCATAAATTCTTAGATTGTTACGTCTATTTCTGTTTACCAAATCTTCTGTTGCTTTCTTCAGGTGTGTCACCTCTTTAGATAAGGCATTGACTTTGTCAGCCACAGCCTGCCCATCACTAATTTTTCGCTCAACGTCGGTAAGCCTTCAATCTAATCCAGACCATTTTACATCAATTCTTTGCAGTGTTGCATTGGTCTCTACCATAAATGGACGGATTTTCCTCAGTTCTTCCATAATATCCTCCAATGTTAAAGGTAAAGGTGATTTAGATGGAGAAGAGGGGTCTTTTTTTAGCCCTTTTATTAGTGTTACTTGTAGTGTCCTTAAGGCTGGTAATGCTGGAGCCAGAAGAACCTTGTGATTTGCTAGATCTAGCAGAATCCATTGTTAAGGTAGACTCAAAAAACACAAGTTATCAGGTAGGGATCTATATCCTCAAGGCAATTCTTAAGGTGAAAACAAAATGGCGGCCAAAAAAAGAACTTTCCAGAGGTGTGAGGTACAATTCCACTAACTATCACTTTAATCGAGTAATAAGTATATATAGGTCTTTACAATGCTGTAACTATCAATGTCACTTGCAGCCTCTTTTGTATATTAGCGCACAGCTCAGATGACAAAAATGCTATTCAAATAGCAATATGGTCGTCCACAAACATTGTAGTCCCTTTGTGATGTATAGCGCCAGAAAGATTCATTTATTGAAGAGCTGTTGTTGTCTGGCTGTGATTAAAACAAGAGAAGAAAGAAGAAATGTTGCATCCCATAAGATCATAAGATACACGAGAGCACAAACTCTCTGAGTATTGCAGTTATAAAGAAAAAAGAAAAAAAATCAAGAGCTCAGCTCTCAAAATGGCGGCCGGGACACAAAGCGACCCAGGAGCATTGGAGAGAATAACTTGAAAATTAGACCAAATTAGAGTCTAAACACTTGCCTCTCAACTCCTGGGTGCTTCTGATATCCATTCCCGTGCCCAGTGAGCGCAGTTAAGCGCCCCTCCGTTTCTGAAGCTTTCCTTGGTGATGTGGAGGAAATCATGGAGTGGCCAACTTGTTCTGCCTCCGCTGCCCGACTCCCCTCCTTTAAGTCTTAATAAACCTGTAGTACACAGTACAGGAATAGAGCAAGAGCAGAGAACAGATATCATATAAACAAGCCTCTGTTGAAGCAACATCTAATTGAATCTTTTAATGTGACTTGAGGGCACTCCAAGTAAGGCAAATTCCTAAGGGACCATCTAAGCGTCTCCTTAAAAACCAACAAAGGACCATTTAAGCAGGCCTTTCAGTGAGCTATTATCTGAATGAGCCACTTTAAAAGTGTCATCTAAGTGCCACTCAATGAGGCAGCAAAGCTCTATTAAGCAGACCTTCATTGAGCCATCAGGGAGCCTATTATGAAGCCTTTTTTAGCACACCTCTCAGTGAAATGAAGTAATGAAATGAAATACAAAAATTTAGAGCATGCTAACACCCGAGGGTGTCTCTGCGCTAGACTCAGTAAGAAGATAGTGGACTGAAGCTAAAGAAGGTAGTGTGAACAGAGTTACTGTTTAAAAAGCCAAGTTTTAAGGGCTTTCCTGAAGGTGAGTAGATCAGTTTCCTTCTTCAATGCAAGTGGTAGGGAATTCCAGAGCGTATAAGGGGTGCCAACATAGCTTCTTTCTACCCATTGTACTTGTTTGAATTTGGGGACAACCAGATTAAAGGCGGTTGCTGAATAAAGTGGTGTAGGGGGAATATGTCAGCGGAAACCTAGCCTAAAATATGCTGGCCCTTCCCCATGAAGTGACCTGAAGGCAATGCAGAGGGCCTTAACATTGATATGCTTCATTATGGGAAGCCAATGAAGAAGGGTAGGATTTGCAAAAAACTGTGATTTCATGTCTCATGCTTTCTAGGATGAATTGCAGGCATTTCTTTGTGATGTTAACAAGTAAGGTGTTGCAATAATTCATCCTAGAAAGCATGAGACATGAAATCACAGTTTTTGCAAGTCCCTAGGAATAAAGGGAACGATTTTCCTGAGGAGTTTCATTATAAAGAAGAAGGCTGAGGTGATGGAGTGTATATGCCCCTCGAAGGTGAGTTGAAAATAACTCCAAGTTTTTTGTAACTGGGGTGGAGAGTGTTCTGAGTTCCACTGGCTACCACCTGGGAGACCAGAAGTTGGTATCTCTTCTGAAGAACAGAACCTCTGTATTACCTGAATGTGGATTCACTCAATTTTGGGACATCCAGTTCCCTATCTCATGCATGTAGTTATGGAAGGTTATATCTAAAGGATCGTTGGACACAAAGACCACAATTTGGATGCCATCTGCATAGGTCACAGCCATGAACCCAAATCACCTAATCAACTTGGCCAGTGGAGCCATGTGAATATTGAAAAGGTTCAGACTCAACTACGTGTCCTGAGGGATGGCGCATGGAAGAGTGAAAGAGGATGAATTCTGAGTTTCCACGGCAACAAATTCTTTCCGGATAGAGAGAAAAAATTTAAGAATAAAAGTTTTTTATCCTTGATGCCAATAAAGAAAAGACGAGTCAGAAGAATACTGTGGTTGGCGGTATTGAATGCTGCCGACAGGTCTATAGGAATCTTGGCAGCATTTCCACGTAAGTCCATAGTCTGTCTAGTCAGCTCTGTGCTCTGATGACTTCTGAAGCCAAACTGGCAGGGATCTAAGTGGCCCTGTTCCTCAATGAAGGAGGCCAGCTGAGAGTTGATGGCCTTCTCAATGATTTGTGCCCAAAACAAAAGAGACAGGAGACCAGACGATAGTTGTTGGGGTCTGTGGAATCTAGGTTAGGCTTCTTGAGGGGGGGGGGGGGGGGGATGCTAACTTTCATTTTATTGAGAAATACCCTGTGCTGAGCATCTGGTTAAAGATGTGAGAAAGATGTCCGGATATGATTTCCGGTACAAGGTTTATTATTTTGAGAGGGCAGTGATGGAGAGGGGAGCCACATTTAGTCGGGACAAGTAATATCTGGACTTCTGCTAGGGAACGTTCAGAGAAGTGGTGCAAACACACACCAGTTGATCACAATGAAGGACCCAACACATCTATCTGGAGGAAACGTCATGTCCACCAGGGGGGTTGCAACGGGAATCCTCTATACAAGCTTAATTTAAACCCTCTCTATAGGATTCCTCTTTTCTGTGCAAAACCAAATGTTCTCAGTTGACAAATATACTGCAAGGGAACTATCAACATACCCTTTAAATGCTGTAATCCAAACCCTCATAAACAGACAAACCACACTACCTGTCATACCCATCTTTGGACACTCAGACGTTCACCTGATTACACAATGGCCAATAAAAAAGACTCCAGAGAAAGAGACGAAAGAGCCCACAAGGACAGAAATGAACAAAAAGCATCTTTTAAAAAGCCCAAACAAGATCCTCCCAACATTGAATTTCTGATTAAGCCAAAACAAGTTCTAGATATCAATGAAAAAATTTACCTCATCCTTCGCAATCTCTCCTCCTTGCACGGAACTGGCACAAAGTACCAAGATAAACACTGATCTCATGCAAACAGAAAACTGGGCCATGCAGAATGATTTCAAAGCCCTCTCCACACGTACAGCCAAGACTGAAACCAGAATAAATATGCTTAAGGATGAAACTGGCTAAGGATAAAAAACTCGAACAGACAATTGCTAAGCAAATAAGCACACTCTCCAGAACCATAACTGACTTAGAAAACAGGAATAGCTAAACAAATAGGGGCTTTACACAGATTTAAAGCGATCTGGTCAGGGTTTTTTTTAGTTTTGTTCAGCAGGTTCCTTTGGTTGCACTCTAACTGAGAATGTCTCAATTCCTATGTATGAATATTGTTTTTCTTTTTTTGGATGGGAACTCATTTTAGAACTATTATGAATTGTATTGTCACTTCACTTAATATTGGAGAGGGTGATCTAAGTGTAAGATGCTGCTATTTTTGTAATTATTATGGCTTTTATGCTCTTCCAGATTAAATAATATTGTGTTTTTTGCTGAAATCTTAGCACTTTATTGCATTAGCACCATATTTCGTTTTTCCTTTACCACATAGGTATGCTATGTATCGATTGTTATTAATGGCAGTCTTGTCTGAAGAAAGGCTTGTTCTTTTTTAATGTACCAGTTGTATCAGAAAACTTCATTAGAGTATATCCCAAACAAACTGCTTTTCCAAAACAAAAATTACACACCTGGATTTGGGGAGACTCGCTACTCGGCTTCAATCCAGTCCTTCCTCCATGAGAATGTTTTGACTTTATGCAGGAAAGGCGATAACAGACTGTGTCAGCATCACACACAGCACTGTTTTCTTTGCTCTCAGCCATCACCATCTTTCGTAACCTGACTGGTCTCTAAGGGGCAGATTTACAAGCCCCGTACGCCACATTTGCGCCGCCGTTGCGTCACTTTTGTGACGCAGCGGCGGCGCAAAGCCAGTGCCATGCTGCGGGGTATTTACAACATGACGCATCTAGGGAGATGCGTCACATTGTAAAGCCCTGCGCCACATGTGGGCGCTCCGGCGCAGGGGGGGGGGGGGGCGTTCCGGTGCAGGAACGCCTCCTAAAAGTGGCTGAGTAAAATCTACAAGATTTCACTCAGTCACTTTTACGGCCATGCTGCGTCAAAACCCTGCGCCTGCTTGAAGCAGGCATAAGGATTGACGCAGCATGTTAGGCATAGGGGCACCCCGAGGCTTGCTGGAGATGCGTCACGCTTGCGACGCGACGCCAGCAATGCGTCACCTTTACGGCAGCAGATGCGTCACGCATCTGTCTATTCTTTCTCCATGGTGCGCCGCATTGTAAATGCAGCGCATCCATGGTGGCGCAAGAAGTGTCTGCCGTGACACAAAATAACTGGCGCATCCCTGCTGATATGCAGGGATGCGCCAGTTATTGTAAATCTGCCCATAAATATCTAAGGCACACCATAGAATGTCTTACCTCACTGCTGCACAATCTGTGCAATCCTGGCAATTCAACTGAAGCACTATTTACCTCGGGCCCAGTTCTATTAAGCAGCAGCTCTACTGAGAAAGAGGGGATGGTCACTGACATCAATTTGCAGTTTTGGGTCCTGATTTAACTGGCTTAAATAATTCTCTTTACCATGGCAACAGCTCCAACATTCCAGTGATGACATCCAAAGTGCTTCAGCCCCGGATGGCACTGTATTGCTCTGCGCATCTGCACATCCACATGCACCTACTTCATTGACAAATAAACAGTAAAATAACTCTTACAGCTACAGCCCTGCCTGGTAAACAAACTAATGCTGCATAAAAGGTTACACAAACTAAATAACACTGAGGTACTGGTTAATGTTCAAGCATTACTCCTGCAATGACCGTTACGCCCGTGCAGTAGAATTGTCGTCCTCATACTAGGCACTAGGGGGCATATTTATAAGCCCCTATCACCACCACAACGTCACTTTCAGTGATGTTGTGATGGCGATAGGGGCCTCGCCTTCCTTACAAGGCCGCGTTAAGCTGCCTAACGTGGCTTAATGCTGCATTGCAAATAAGGCACCCTTTCACGCTGTATTTAGCGTGAAAGGGGAGGGTAATGAGTTTTGCTGTGGGCGTTCCACCGCAACACCCATTGATTTTGATGCTGCCCCCTGTTTACAAGTGCAGCGTAAATAGGAGGCAGCACCAATATTAAGACCAGGGAAAACCTGGTCTTAAACAGGCGAAACAAGGAGAAATGCTTTATTTCTTCTCGATTTTGCTGTTTCCATGTGTGCTGCCTTGCGTAGCAATGTGTGCGACCTTTACGCAGCACACATAGAAACAGCAAATGGCCTATGATTGTTTATGTGCGCAAAAGTCCCCCTTCCTGCACATAACAATAATTTTTTTTAAATGCCGTTTTCCAACTTCTATGTGGGCTGCATTAAGCAGCACACATAGAAGTTACAAAACAGCATTTAAAGGTTGTTTATGTGCAGGAGGGGGGACCTTCCTGCACATAAATAATCTTCTCCTCAACACAGGCACCCTTGCACTATGCTGCAAGGGTGCCTGCATTGGCGCTAGGCAGCTAAAGTTAGCGCCAGCGCAGGGGGCAAAACAGGGCTGCACCATATGCTAGTAAATATGGTTCAGCCCTGCGTTTCTAAAGTTACGAACAGTGTTGTTAGCCTTCTTGGCTTAACGACATGCTTCGCCACTTTATTGTAAGTATGTAGCCCACTATATTTACATATTGATTTATTAGTGGTTATGACGATCTATGCGCCATGGATTGCCGATCAGCTGCAAGAAGGGTGTTTAGTACACATTTAAAATGCATAAAGTGGAGATCCATGTGGGATGCCACCCTCAATAGAGGTCCATGCTGGACCAGAGGACATCTAATTACCTTATCTTTAACCCCATACCTCTTCTGCACACCTCCCACCTTCTGTACTCCCCCTCTGACATGCCACCATCCTTGCCCTAAAAGCACAGGCTGGACTCTCTTGACTCCATAATGTGCCAGGGATTTCTAGGCAGAGGAAGTGAAGCAGCATGTGTGGGTTGGCTCCACGCCCTTGGCATGAGCTGGTATGTTCCCGCCAGACCTTTCTAGTGGGCATCTCCAGCCATCTGTCGGCGGGGGACCTCAAAGGAAAGCATTTGGCTGTGGAGTGCGGTACAGGAATGGTACACCCAGCCTTTACAACAATGCCTCTTCCTCCCTTGTCCCATGCCGTCTCTGGGGTTTCCCACAACTAAATCAACATATGAAACTGGGGATCTGGCCCGGGCCCATAAACCAGCTAGTTAAACTGTTTTCAGAAGAAGGTATTGTGTGATGTGAGTGTGCCACATTCCAGGACTGGCTGTGCTGTATACATCGGGGACAATGGTCTCTTGAAGCATTGCTGACACAATGTTAAGTTTATATTTGCAGAGGCATTTAGGCCGGTTGGATGATGTCACAGCTATACGTCCTCCTGTCTCCGTTGATTTTATGCCAAGATCAGAGGCAGCCACTTCACGCGCATTCCCCTAAATCTCTGCTGCAAATCCAGACTATGGAATCGTCACCGTTGGATACTCTGAAGGGCTTCGTGACATTGTTCATAAGTGATTTTATGTTTACGTGCGCTGTTTACATCTGTTGTATTTGTACAGTGCTTAATCATATACACACTTGAAGCAGCAGTACAAGTATACCGTTTTTTAAAGAAAAAAAATTCATGTCATTTTGTAGGCGGGTGCAAGCGTGTTGACTCGTGAGTAGGCCTGGGCTAAAATTCCATTCCGCTCACGGAAATTGCGATAATTTGACATTTTCGCGTTCCACGGAGAGCGCGAAAATGTCAAAATTTCCGCAATCCGCATTTTACCGGAAATTTTTTGCTTGCTCTCGCTGTAAAATAATACATTCTCACGTGCGCGCGATCGCCTTACCTGAATCCCCGCGTTCGCCGACAAGTTTTCCCGATCCGGTCACGTTCTCCACGAGATGTTGGATTGTTGGTAGCCATTTGCGCTGTCTCGCGACAGTTAGCGTCCGCAGTAACGTAATTCGTCGCGCGATCACGTCTTTCTTCTCGCGATCATGCACCGCGAGACAAGTGAAAACAAGATGGCCGCGCCTGCGAGCAACCGCATGGGTAAGCCGACGAGCCGCGACCACGCAGAAAATACCGCGAACGGGCGGGAAAAAACTTCTGCATCTTCGGGATATTTCCGCGTGTTTGCGGAGATTTTTAACATTTTCGCGATAATTTGCGAAATTGAATTTCGCAAATTCCGCCCACCCCTACTCGTGAGCACGCTTGCATAATGAAGCATGCATGTGCACACATCATCAGGCATGTGCATGCATACTGAATGAAGTGGTCACTGGCAGAGGCGTCATCACTCCTGATGTTTTTATTTTTTTTATTTTGGCCATACTACAGCATCGTCAAGAAGTGCTTTTTGACTATAAGCATTGAAAAATCTAAAAGGCCCGGAAGGCAAGTGCTATTGGCTTTGTCTATGCATGCTTTTTAAAGGGGGCTAACTTCACAGAATTCAGAAATTCTTTCCTATGAAAACTTTGCAAACTTTGTTGTCATTTTGCTGGCTGCCAATTTCGAGCATTTGTCTTTTTTACTGCAGGAGACTAGTTTAGTGGGTAATGTCTTGCAGGTACACTAACACTATGGCCCAGAGACACCTTGCCCTCGAACAAGCTTCCTGGCAGCATCTGGCATTAATTTTGGTATGCTATGCTTTCACATTCAATTTTCATACCAACTAAATTTCACCCATGTGTGCAACTTTTCATAAATGCTGTGACATTTTTTTAATTTCTCAACAAATGTTGTGAATTGTCCCACACTATGACTGAGTTAAGTAGAAGTGAAAAGCCGAGAAAGGTCTGAAACAAAAGAGGTTCTGTTAGCTACAATGAGAGGGGGTTAAGGTAGGAGTAGTGAGGCCAGTAGCAGACAGGGAGCTCCAAACATCAGTCGCCATCAGGGAGAATGACCTTGCCATAGGATGGAGACCGAGTGTCAATACATAGAGTACAAGTACATTGAAAATAATACTACATAGAACACAATACATCATAATTACTGCTACTGAGAATACCAGCACACGAAACAATCCAAGTACAAGAGGAGTGCACCAACCTCAAAGCTAATCATAAACCCCTACACTTGCCTCACTGTAACCCTAATCTAAATCGAGCTCTGAAGGCTAAACCTTTCCCTATGCCTAGCCCAAATTCCATCATTAAAGCTAATCCATAACTTTACCATAACCGTAACACCAAGCCTGACCCTTAACCTTCCCCTAACAACACTGTGGCTAAAATTAACACATGCCCTAAGCCCAATCCAAGTTCAACCAGCCCTTAACACCGTCACTTGCCCTACCCTGAGCCCACGGCTAAGCCTACCTTCTATGCTAAACCCAAACCTAACCTAAACCCAAGCACTACACTAGAGTATACACATCAACCGCTACCCCTTATCCGAATCCCATCAGCACCCCTTACTTTCAGGTGACTCATACACTTACCCTAGCGCTTGCCTCGGTCGATGCGGTGTTCACTCAGCGGCGGGGATCTCAGTAGCGAGGGTGCACCGAGGTGGAAAGGTGAGCACGTGACTCACGCGGACATGGCCTAGTGAAAACATGTCACGTGACACACCTCTCTTGAGCTGCTCTGAGCGGTGAGAGGAACGGGTCTGAGTGAGCAGGACGCCAGGGCGGAAGAGCGCTTCTTCGGAAGGGAAGGTGGCTTCAAAGCCAGGAAGCAATAAGGCGAGGAGGTGACGACCTTTCTACTGTTGATTTTTCCTGCTTTTTTGTTATACGGGGAAATGAAATAGGCGTTTAAAGTTTAATTGTGGCTACGGCGTCACTGTGCTACTTCGTTGTCAAGGTAATATAGACCCCTGGGATAGCACAGGACAATCGTTCCCGGCACAATGTTCTGTATTTATTCATTATTGTCTTTGCCATTCTATTAATGAAAGGAAAATGTACCTCACTATGATGCCAGCCAGTTTGGCTCAGGGTATGGTGGGCGAACACACCTTGGACGGCCTGTTCTAAAGTCATGGAGTCAAGTGCAGTTTCCTGCTTGCGTCATTTCCTCCGTTAAAGGGTGGAAATCTCATTTAATAGACACCCCGCGGACCTGCCAGGCCCGAAGCCTGATATCAGAGCTGATGACTGCTCACTGGCAGCATCTGTTGGGCTCCTCCTCAATACTTGGCTAAGTGCTGTAGCTACTTGTACACAGCACAGCACAGCACAAAAGTGGAATCACAAGCCATTTGTGTCTGAGCCATGCAGTGTCTGTCAAAAGCAATTCAAACATGAATGGCAAAATATCCTAGTGTGCAAATGTTTTCCACATAATTATGGCTCTGTCATATTTGCCACATAATCTGATAATTTTAATCAAAAAATCAAGCGGATCAAAAGTTACTAAAATTGTGACTTGTTTTGCTGTCAGTTGGAGGGCCTGTTGCAAAGGTTGACTGATTACCTTTCTCACAGCTGAGATTGTATTTTACACTGATACTAATGAAGCTAAATCTTTGCAGCGAATGTTAGTATGTGTAACAAGCATTTACAATGCAATGGTCTCGGCATTGGTAAAGTTAGAGCTATTGGCATTGCTCATGACATTATTTTTGTTTATGTTTTTGTTTTTAAAGAAACGGCATTGTCATGAGCAATGCCAATAGCTCTAACTTTAACAATGCCGAGACCGTTGCATTGTAAATGCTTGTTAAATCTCGGAGCGAGTCTGCGCAAGCGCAGCCTTTCGCAGCCGAGACCTAAAAAGGATTAGTGTTTAGAGAGAGGATACGTATATGGAAACAAACAATGATATCAGATCAGAACGTCACAGGCACATTAATCGAAATGAAAAATCAGCACTGACGATGACCAACCCTCCTTACTTCTAATTATTATATGAGAACTTGAAACATATTCATATCTATGTGACTACACGGAATAGTCGCTAGGCGAATGAATAAACCGAACACTGGACTAAGTATAGAAAATAGACCAACACCCAATGTCAGAGGCATGATGGGTTGTGATGTCGCTTTTTGTGAAGTCACTGCATAATATTAATCATCAACCCCGCTTTTTAAGAATACAATTATTTTTTTTAATCGAGACTCGGGGACGGAGCAGGTGTTCAAGTTTGAGGATCTTCTAGAATTGCAAAATCAAAAAGAATTAACTTGCGTAACCTTAAAAATGTTGCGTAACCTTAAAAATGTACGACCCCGATTACAAAACTGGTGGAATTGAAAACTTGACAGAACACAATGACAACAGTTGATATAAAATTGGTAAATTCCTTTCCGTGAGTCGCAGCTAATAAGTGCGAGAAAAATAATCACCCTTGGGGAAGTAAATATAAAAGGGCATGTAGAAGAAATGACACACAAGTGTTGGAAACTAATTACAGTGCCACATAAAAACAGCTGTACTGCCAGGTGTCTAAATGGAATATCGTACGAAAAAGATGTAAATGACGAACTAATCTTAAAAAAAGGGAGTTGCAGATCAGTTTCACGGACACCGATTTTGGCTTTTATGGATTCATGTTCATTACCAAAGGTAGCGGCGTGTTTCAATTCCCACCACAGGCATCAAATTAGAAGGATCCAGAGAAAATGGAAAGTTCACAGCTATCACTAGGCGAAGAAGCATAGAAAGGCGCACCGAGCCTGCAACACCACACAAATCGATATTTTAATGGACTCTTTCATTTTCTATTGGTATGTGGTGGAGTAGCGAACCAGTAAATAGCAGGGCGCCTTCCCCACCCGGAAACAAATTCTTGAAGGTCTTCTCCGGTTCCAAAACCAGGAAGAAATGCTGCGTTTAATTAAAACTCACCCGGGGCCGCGATGCACGACGGGAAGATCATTAACGCTAGCAAGCACAAGAACGTGCGGTGATCCCACGCGCCCCGGCAACACTTGACCCTCGCTTCCATCCTGCAGGCGGCCATGGAAAGCGTCACCAAACCAGCCACCGGCTGAGATTACTACTGCTCCTGTCTGGCAACTGTAGGCTGGTAAACGATAATACGCGAAGCATTGACCTGAGCAGAGAGAGTCATCCACCGCCTTTCTCCGAGGCACAGCAAAAATGCCTCGGAGAAAGGGAGCCTCATTTTCGGATTTGGGGGCGTGTTTTGCTGTTGTCTCCTCCCTGAGACTTCTCGCAAAAAACACGCCCCCCGATCCGAAAAGGACGGGGCTTCAACGGAGTGACTGGACCTCTTCTCCAATGGCTGGCCAGCATTTAAGAGGCCAGCCAATGGAGAACAGGAGAGAAGAGGGGCGGGTGCAAGCCCCTCTTCTCAAAGTCACTCCAACTCATTAAATCTCGGAGCGAGACTGCGCAAGCGCAGCCTTTCGCAGCCGAGACCTAAAAATGGCACAATAATAAAGTATCAGAAAATGTACCACATTACGCTACAGCCTCTTTTTGCTCACTAATTTAGTCAACACTGTAACAGAATGTTGTCCTCCATTGCTGCATAATCCAGTGGCCCAAAGAAGGCAGCACATGTTAAAAGCGCTTGTGCATGAAGCACATGGATCATGAAGTATGCAAATTCAGTTTGGTGTGCGTGCACATCCTGCATTGCGGATCCCTTGTGAGTTGCACTACTACCGCTGAAACAAGGCCAATCAAGGTACCGATGGGTGGGGCTCACTCGCCTCAAAGATCCTGTGATCTCAGTGACAGAGGCACTGTTGCTCTGGGGTGTACTGCTTTGTAGGCCTGCCCTCAAAACTGGAGATGAACTTCAGCATGGATGGTGGTGGATAGGCCTTCAAGGGTAACCCACACTTGCCACACAGTGTGCATCTCCTGATGTTAGGACACCAGGGCTTCTAAGGTCTAGCAAGGCCTTCTAAGGTCTAGCTTGGTCTGGTGGACAGGTCATGAAGGCTGAATCTGTTTTCCCAGTTCCAAATTCAGCAGCTCTGGCCATAGTGCCACATGCTCTCCCCCACTGAACACCATACTGCCCCACTGAGAGAAACTCACACGGCCTTCAGCTACAAACCTATTGTACCCCGATTTAACACCTGGATGTGACTCACTTCAAACAATGCACTAGACAAGAGTAATACGCTGCCTGAAAAAAAAATAACAACGTACCTGAAAAAGCAAACACTCATAGGGAATGCAAGATTAAGTAAAGCATGTGAAATGTAAGCAGGAACAACGTGGTTACCATAACGCTTTTACTCTCATTATTCAGAAATAAATGAGTGTTTTTAACTGAAAAGTCAAGGACATGACTCAGGGCCCGGAAGGGACCAGTTTCAATGCCCGTTGCTTATATCCATACAAAACGTAAGCAGAGTGGTTTAAAAATACCACATACCTGAACATAGAGCTGCAGTAAACATTTTATGAACTAAAATAAGGAAAACAGCTGATAAGGATCACATTAAACAATTTCCACTCCACATATCAACCAGGTATTGGAGTACCTCCAGAAATAGTGCACTTCCCCAGCCAGGGAAACAATGTTGTTCAAAGAAAGATGAGAAAACGAAAGTAGCGCTTCAATGGCAAAATCTGTAAAGTGGCACTAATGTTTTTGGCTGTGAATTAAACCAATCTTGTCACTTTTCTACCACTCTGTCTTGCTCTATTTATTTATTTATTCTTCTTATTTTGAACCTTTTTTTCCTCTCCGACGGAGGATGCACTTTGGAATAGGAAAATATCAGAAAAAGTCAAAATTTTAAGCAAAAGTGTCTTTCTTTTTTGGATCCTTATCACAGGGGAACGAATAAAGGAAAGGAGACGAAACACAGGGTAGGAACTGTTTCTTGAAGTTACGGTTTTTAGCAGGTGAGGAGGAGTGGGACAGAGACAGAAAGAGAGGGAATCGGAGAAAGAAGAAGAATTAGAGGGGGGCAGAGCAGGAGAAGTGGACACTGTCCTTGCCTTCTCTAGAAATGAAGGAAGAGACAGAGTCCTTTTCCTGGTCTTATTGAATTAAAAAAAAATAGGGGATCACCGTGCCCTGCCTATGCCGCCCACCTCAACCACTGGTTATAGGCCACTCTGAAAAATGGTTTATGGCAGCACGAGCATTTCTTTGTTATAATTACTACCCTGGCTTCTCACGCCTTCCTTCTATTGCCCCCCACATTTTCAGACAAGATTTACAAAGATTCAGTGGCAGGGTTGCTTCACTTTTTTCTCATAGATCGGATGAGAAATCCATTTTGGTATTCACAAAGCAACATAGATGTCAGTTTGCATTGCTTTGTAAAAAAAAATTGTAATGCATCACAGAGCATCAGGGAGGCGTTCCATGAGGGATGCATAGGCATTTCTATGCATCCGCCCATTGATTTTGATGCAAACCCCTATTTACAGAGAATTCTAGACCTGCGTTTGCACCAAAATGGTGCACCTGCCTGAGGATGGTGTACATAGGAGAAATATATTTCCTTGGAAAATTTATCCCAACCTTAATGCAGCCACCCCTGCACCATGGCGCAAGGGTGCCTGCTTTGGTGCTAGGCAACCCAAAGTGTGCCAGCATAGAGACAGATCAGATCTGCACCATTTCTGTGAATATATGGCACAGTTGTGCTCTCTGCTTTTCATGCAATGCAACTCAGCAACTTCACTTGCTGCCCTGTGTTCATGATTTTTTGGTAAATCTGGGCCTTAACGTTTGAGCGGTGCATCCACAACAAATTCCAAAATACCTGACAGGGAAAAATGAGGAAAAAGTAGTTTCAATGGAGAGACAGGACTGAAGTCTAGGTGGTACCAGGAGACAGCACGCACATTTTCATCATCATGATGACATCACAATAATGACTTCTTCCCTTGTCCATAGCCACTCAACAGCTTCCTCTTTGTTTCCGAGGTGCTGGGAGATGTGCAATCAGTGAACACTACTGAAAGTACAGACTTTGCTTAGAGCCCTCTTTCTGCTCTTTCCACTGCCCTTAGGACCCCTTAGACAAGGGGTAGCAATGGAAAAGCCAGAGTGTCAAAGGGAAACCAGGGGTGACAGCTGCTACTCCTAGCTACCCTGATGTATACATTTACTCAGATCTTCACGCGTTCCATCATTCATGGTGTGTCCATAAATGCATACATTCACTTGTTGCTATGCAGATAGTTGTTCACTTATATCAGGGGTCGTATGAGTTTTGAAAAGTATAACATATTTTCAAGGACCCCTTACATATCACACTTCCTGTGCATTCTTTAGATTTGTACTGATGATGGTGAATTCCTTTAGAAACCCTAAACAATGACACTCACACATTCTTATTTCAAGCAAGACAGAAAGGCAGAATATACCAATGCTTGGGGTATTTTATGGTAAGGCCAGAGCTGAAGCCCCCCCAATATTTTCCAGTCATTTAACAAGCCTCCTAAATCCTTGTGAATTTCCATTCAGTCGTGGTAGGCTGAGCCAGCAGCCTCTTGCGTGATGCCAGGCTTTGCGTGACAAGGTGGTCTCCCTTCTGGTCGGGTGAAGGGAGGGGCCTCCCTGTTGTTCTTCATTTGAGAATAGCTTTCCCCACCAGCGGATAGGATCTAGCAGCAATACAAGGTTCCTGCCTTCTCATCTTCCATCAGCAGCACTTCCGCAAATGCTAATGAGGCTGCTAATTAAAGGAGAAACTGGAGAAAACAAAGATGTTATTAGGATTAAACTTCCTGTCTTGGATCCAAAGCTGGCATAAAAGTGGCATGTTACAAAACTGAAAACAGAAATGTCATTCTGCTATTTTAGACACTGCCCAAACCCCCCACGCTGCTGAGATCAAGCTCAGCTTGAATGGGCAGCGGGCCCAGTCATAATGGACACCAATTGATTTGCGTTTTGCTTGAGGTATACAAATTTGTGAGAGAGCAAATTGCATCCAATTTCAAGTTTAACATCATTGAATTGGGAATAAGGTATCAATAATGCAGGTTATTCCCCATTCCCAGGGGAGCAATCAGCACATGTGTGAAATTTGCTCCCAGAACGCCCGTCTGGTTTCGCTTGCCACAAATACTAGGAGCAAACACACTTGATTTTGAGCACACGCCATAATCCACTTTTGGACTCTACCTCCAGTGGCCCAGTAAAATGGATGTAGACATGGGTCGTGAAATGTAGACTCCGTGACGGTTTGTGTTTGTCTCTATATAATCTATCCAATCAGGACTGAGCAAGACAAGACCTGACTTAAATTAGCAGCAGGAAAAAGATGCCTGTATGTCTCAGTGATAACTCGAGTTAGTTTATTCATTCCTCTGCTATGTACACCTCCCTTCTCTTCAGCACTTGCATAGGAGCCATCTCTATCGAATTAGCACAAAACGTAACATTTTGCAACAGTTTTTAAATTTAGGCGGTGCCAAAGAATCCGGATACACCACAGTCAAAACCTCTGTTTGGAAACGTTTGCCTTATTGGCGCCTGCACACTAATGTTTGAGCTTTTAGAGATTGTTTGGGGTCCTGCCACCGGTTATATGGGTTTCTAGCCACATTCGAACACTAGGGTCGTCAATCTGAGTGGTCCTGGGATTTTAAAATGTGAATTTATGGAAATGGTAATCTAATTTTTAGACTGGCAAACTAGGTAACCTCTGTATGAGATTGTGCAAACCGAAACACACCTTTACATATATTTCAGACACCCCGACTTAATAAGGTAGCAGATAAATAATAGTTTCTCCTAATATATTGTTTGTTTATAATATAATCACCACTTTCCAAAGTTTATTATTAAGCAAAAGATTGGGGGCCAAATGTATCAAAGAGTTGTTTCACCAGTGTGCCGCGCAATGGGGTGCAAGAGAAATGCAACTCTAGATTTATCAAGCCATGCAAGGCCACCTCGAGTGGCTGAATTATTCTGGACTAATGCAACGACCGCAATTGCTGTATAGTGTTACTCTGCCCCATGGAGGCGTCCCATAGGCGGAGTGAGGGTGTTCCTATGCATCCACCCAGGTTTTTTTTGCGTATTCCCAGATTTACCATTACTGGTAGACCTGAAATGTGTCAAAATGCTACACCTTCCAAGACGAGGTATAACAAGGAGAAATATTTTTATTTCTGCTCATTTTTCCCTCTCTGTATGTGTGCTGCAGAATACAGCACACATAGAAAAAGAAAATGCCTCAGGAGATTGTTTTCATGCAGAAAGGTGTCCCCTCCCATCAAAAACAATCCAATTTACAGCACGCGCACCCGTGAACCATGGTGCAAGCGTGCCTGTGATGGAGCTAGGCAGCACGCTGTGGGCTAGCGCAACAAAAGGACAGGAACGCGCCATATAATGTTAAACACGGCACATTCCTGCCCCTTCCCTAAGTCACAGTGCACTGCAGCAAGGTATCCCTGCTGTTTGTTGCACTTTACAATGCATCACAATGCTTCATCACACTTGGGGGCAGATTTATCAGTTATTTGCATGACATTTTACGTGACATAAAGAGGTGCAAACACACACGTGCATTTGCAATCTCTGCGCTAAACCAGTTTAGCACCACATTCACATTCCTACATGACGCAAAACAACTCTGGTTTTGTTTTGCATGCCAGACATGCAAATATATGCAAAGTAGGCATGGTAGGGTGTTTCCCACGCAAGATGAAGATTAAACCAACGCTAACTCAATTTGCAAAACTAACGCAAATCCCGCAAAGTAGGGCATGTGTTATTTGCATGAGAAAAATAGCACTCGTTCAAAGCAGGTGCAAAAGTAGGCTCGCCAGAACAAGAAGAGACTGCAAAAGGAACAACATAGAAAGAATAGCCCTATGGGAAACCAAATAGAGATAGTCATTGCAAGACATGGGCATCATCTAAGTGCAAGGAGGAAGAAGCCAGCATGAGAAAATCTTCAAACAAAGGGTATCCTTTTTTGACCAGCGCGAGGAAGAAATAATCTAAAAATGCAGACTAATCTGGGACATATTTGTATGTCTGCTCCAATAAATTGCACCAGTACTTGAACCAGCAACTACCAAATCACATGACATACCAACACATATGAAACGTATGTCAGTGCTACATCCTTGGCCTCTGGTTGCTTCCAGAATACAAAAGCTGCTTTGGCAGGTATTTCACAGGGTGCCTTTTCTGCCTTTCTGCCAAAAGTTCTGGAAGCTATATTGAGACTTACCCAGCAGCACATCAGCTTCCCAAAACCTGGTCTTGAAATTCTAAAAGTGAAGCAAGGCTTCTGCCAAGTAGCACATTTCCCAGATTTCATTGGTGCAAATGACTGCACCCATGTCAACCTACTCCCACCATCTGGAACAGCACACCTGTACAGAAATCGCAAACAGGCATACTTCAATCAATGTACAGGCCATTTGTGATGACAAATACTGTTTCACCAATGTAGTAGCTAAACATTCTGGCTCTGCACATGATTCCTACACCTTTCTGCACTCAAGGATCAATGCAAATTTGGAAAGTGGAATGTATGGGCACAGCATACTTCTGGGTATGTATGTGTGTCAGAAGTGACAGATAAAGTTGTGGAAAGTAACTTAAAGGGCTGTATTCCCTCCATGTGGTTTGTATAACAGAAATACATTGACAAAAAGCCATAGGGAAATCAACTACAACTATAGTGGAGTCACGGTGATGTAGTATTGCATAAAATATGAATCACTATGTCAGTGCATGTGTGTGTGCATATGGGTAATGTGTCATACATGTCATAAAGTGAAAAATATATGAACCAGGTCTGTCAAAACTGTTGTGTTGTATGAGAAGTAGTCAACCACATCTCTCAAGTGTCGAAATCAATCATTGCTAGCAGTTAACATGTCATATTCACAGTAATGTAAATCAATTTTTTTGTTCCAGGTCATCAGAGATATGCTCCAAGGACATGATCCCCTCACTCCCCTGACACACCCTCCAGATGACGGCCTATGAAGACGGTGCATCTGTGCGTCTGTGCAGCTCCTGGAGGTAGCTCTTGCCTCCCATTATTTTCCTTGTAGGATGAGCATGCATTATGGGAGGTGTCTGGCTCTCTTGCTCAGTAAGTCGGTTGCGCCACTCACCTGAGTGGAGTCCCCCGGGCTCCAATGCCCCTCAATTGGGTTTCAATAAAGTAATCAAAAGTTCTACATAGGTTGATGTTTCATGGTGTATTATTCACACACAAGTTTCTTTAAAGTTTTCTTTTAGCATTATTCCAATGCGGAGTCCCTTCCGGAGCACACTACGCGAGAATCATCACGCTTAACTCGAAACGTTTCCCCTGATGAAGGCATGTTATGTTAATGCTGAAATGCATTGGGACTCCGCATTGGAATAATGCTAAAAGACCTATGTAGAACTTTTGATTACTTTATTGAAACCCAATTGAGGGGCATTGGAGCCCGGGGGACTCAACTCAGGTGAGTAGCGCAACCGACTTATTGTATCACATTACGCTCTTTGGTCAGAGAGCGATTCCCCGAGGACCCGACAACTATACAAACATTTGAACTTTCAAATAGCAGTGCGTCCAGCTAAATACCCTCAAGTTCTCTTGCTCAGTAGCCATCTTAGGTGGATCTCAGTTTTAAAAACTTTCATTTTGTGATTTGTAGTTCTCATCTTTATGTTAATTGTGATTTCATTTACCAGTAGTTGTACTTACATTGGGGAACCAGTGTCTGACAACAGGGGTTGCTGAACCCGGGTTAAGATTTGCTTTGCCCTCACGTTTGAATTTTAATTGATGCTTCCTGCGCAACACGCAGAGCGCACCCCTCACTCCCCTGACACCCCTCCAGATGACAGACTGCATCTGTCATCTGGGGCGCATGATAGGGGCATGACAGGCGCATCTGTGCAGCGGGCGCGCTATGGAGCGCCTAAAGCACACCAAAGGCAAGCACATCTGCGCACGTCTGAGCTCGGCCCACGCTCAGCTCCAGCCCCCCTGCCGGTTCTGTGCCCCACATCAGCATGCCCATTCACTACTCGCAAGAAAATCTGCTCGATTAGAACTGTTCAGGATCCATTCTTGACCCCTCTCAGGATGAGACAAAAAGGAAATTCCAGAAATGTTGCTTGGCCCTAGCGAAGGATGAAATCCATGCACTGAACAACTCTGCACGCTCAGTTACCCAATGCTCTAGATCATTATCATTGTGCTCTGATTAATGCAAGATCCCTAGTAAAAATGCCATTGAGTCGTCAGACTTCTGAGACTCTCAGAAAATTGACATTACCTTTATCACAGAGAAGTGGGCTGACGGGTCCTCAAGCCCTGATCTTATTACAGCAACGCCAAAAGGTTTTTGTATGTATAGGATGGACCATACTAAAAAAGGGGTGGTGGCCTTGCGGTCGTTTACGCCACCATTTGAAAACACTATTTGTACCAATCATGACTAGTTCAGAAGTTGAAGCACTCTCTTACAAAATAGAAATCACTAATCATTATTCCTTAAACTGGATTTTTATCTATCGTCCCCCGGGTTTTGGCATAACTGCTGGAAAGTAATACCAACACTCCTGATTGTACTTTATGGGGGGATTTTAACTTTCATCTTGAATACCTCTCCGATGGGAATTCAGTGAATCTTTGTGACTCACTCTTCCCCATCTGCATCATGGTTCAATGATGACCTAAAATTACAAAAACAAACATGTTGCAGGCATGAAAGAAAATGGCGGACCAAGTTTGACATACTGGAGAAAGATCTATATAAACAGGCTATCCTAGTGTACAAGAGGATGGTCAGGGAAGCTAAGGCTATTTCACAACCAAGATCCAGGTTTCTGCAAATTCTTCTAAGGAATTTTTTGCCACCATTAAACATTTAACCAAGACTGTCGAGCCTAAAAGTAATTTCTCTGATCAAGAATTCTGCAATGCCTTCGTCTTGTTTTTCAAGGCCAAGGTGGCGACCATTTACAACACTCTTTCAGCCAACTCCCCTCACTGATACATTGGACATCTCTTCCATTGAATCAACTAATCAAGGCCTTAATATAGGTTTTCTTATCAACATCCGTAGAACTGCCTTCTACTGGCAATTTGAGGCTTTCCTCATTCTCAATGCTATTGGAAGCAGACGTCCAGGCACTAATCTGCCAGGTCAAATCTGGATCCCCGTTGGATTTTTGCCCTCCAAGAATCTTACATCTGGTCCCAGAAGCAATGACCAGTCATCTCACTGACATCATCAATCGGATGTTTGAAACAGGATATTTTCCCAAAGAATGGAAGCAAGCATCCATTCTCCTCATTTAAGAAAGAACTAACCCTGGGCGTAGTTCGCGAAGTAGCGCTACGCGTAGCTACGCAAAGTGCACTTCGCACTAAGCGAGCTACGCGTAGCACTGTGCGAACTGCGTAGTACCCTGTTCGCACTGTGCAAGATGCCATTTTTAATGATTGCACAGTGCGGACAAGCATCCGGCACTGTGCAATCATTGAAAACGGCATCTTGCATAGTGCGAGCTGTAGTTGTCTGCCACTCGAGTAGATTTTTACTCGAGCGGCAGCTTCCTCAACGCGGACTGGTAGTTTCTCATCGCGAGCGGTCGCGAGCAAACGCGACCACTCGCAATGCAAAACCTAACCTCCCCGCTTTGAGGATCTCGCCGGGAGGTTTATTTTCCACGCTCACGATCGGCAACTTGATGTTGCTGATCGCGAACGAGGAAAAAGTCTCGCCGGGATGTCATTTTGCTTGCTTGCGGTCACCAACTTGACGTTGAGGACCGCGAGCAAGCAAAAAATGACCGCTGCACTACGCTACGCGTGTTTTCACTGTGCTACGTGCAATTCGCGTAGTGCGAAGTAGCACAAACTACGCGAGCGTAGCGTAGTGCTTTGCCCAGGGTTGGAAAGAACAACAGTGGAGGCCAAAGACCCCCAAATAAATTGTCCTATTTTGCGTTTCCCCATTCCGGCAAAGGTCATAGAAAAGGCCATTCATTTAGAGCTCTCTGCATTTATTAAAACCAACAATCTTCTTGAAGATACCCAATTTGGCTTCAGAAGCCAGCATAGTACTGAATCAGCCCTCATTACAGCTTCAGAAGAAATCAGACAAACTTTAGATCATGGTGGAAATGCTGCCTTGATACTATCACATCTCTCTGCAGCATTCAATACTGTTAATCACAGCATCCTCCTAAACCATCTGTTTGCCTTGGGTATCAGAGGCAAGGCTCTTCAGCCCATGCAATCTTTTCTCTCAGACAGAGATAAGTTTAACTCTTCTCTCTTCACCCTACCTTGTGAGGTCCCATAGGGCTCATCAGTGAGCCCTACACTTTTTAACCTGCATGTGACCCACCTGGCAGACCTCATAAAGTCATTTGGGTTTGCAGTTGTGTCCTACACTGACGATACAGAAATAGTGGTGTCAGCGGCCAGTAGCCCAAGCAACACTGCCTCCAGATTCCATGACTGCTTACTGCAGACTTAAAAATGGATGTCGCAGAATTTCTTTAAAGTCAACACAGTAAAGACTGAGGTCCTACTATTTGTCAGAAACACTGATTTTTGGTCTCCCTCCTGGTGCCCTCAGAAATTTGGAACTCTTCCCACACCCGTCTCCAAGACCAAGAACCTAGGAGTAGTATTTGAGAGCGGACTGTACTTTGAGGGCCACATCAACACCCTTACATCAACCGGCAAGAACTGCGAAAAACCGCAATCACTACCATCATCGTCTCAAGAATAGATTACTGTAATGCATTATTTTTTTAGAAAATAAATTTTCAAAAATTATAGATTCTTCAAAACGCTGCTGCGCGACTCCTTCTGGGAATCACCAAATTTCAATTAATCTCTCAGGGCCTGGCTCAGCTGCATTTGCTGCCCATACATAAACACATTGGCTTTAAAGCCCTCTGCACTGCATTTAAGGCAGTACATAATGTAGGACCACAGTATTGAAAACATTGATTTAGATGGTTTGTTCCCAGCAGGTTACTCAGATCATCATCAGTTCACAATCTAAGGGTTACCGAATTCAAAAGATCTAACATGGGGGACAGGAACTTCATAGCCTGCAGTGCAAGGCTTTGGAATTCAATGCCTCCCTATCCTAAAGAAAAAAACGACCTGCTTGCCTTTCAGAAGGCCCTTAAAACATGACTTTTTAACAACTAAATCAAGTTAACAGCACCATTTATCATCCACTAGATTGCATCTCAGCTCCAGAGCGACAGCACCTAGACACCTCAGGGTAGTGGTGAGCTTTATAAATGTAATTTTCATTCATTCGTTATTTAGTGCATTTGAGCATCCAAGCATGATGCTAAAGAAGCATATAACATGGCCCACAGCAGGGAGGGGGGAATCATTGAACATTGTTTTGGGATATTGAAATCCAGATTTCGATGCCTTGACCTGTCCGGTGGACATTTATTGTACAGGCCCACCACAGTCTGCAACATGATTGTAGTATGTTGTATACTACACAACATAGCAATCAGGGGGAAAATGGACATTTTGTATTAAACTGATCCAGCAAATAATTATCTCACCATGCCAAATATGGAGGAAGTACCAACTGCAGAACGGGGTTCACATGAAGGACATCTCAGAAGGAATGGAATCATAGCTAATTTCTTTCCTAAATGATCGACACATTACCTGATGTAATTAGAACTACTGACACCTACACACTACCAAATTTCAGTTCTATTTTTTCCACAAGTAAGATGTACCTAATTTGACAGACAAACCCAGAAATATATATATCATGTAGTGGTGGAGTGTAAACAAGCTATATCATCATATCACATCAATCCCCAAGTGTCTTGCATATGTGTCTGTGAAATAAATTATTCATTAAGAAATAAGATCTGTGTCCATGCCATCATTGTAACAGCCATGAATATCAAGTAAACTGTTGACCCCCAAAAGTCTGTGTTGAGTAGAATGATACTATAAATGACAAATATCATCAAAAGAAGTTGTATAATAAATGGACATATGGACACATATCAGATAAGTCAAATCAACTTGCTGATAGTATAGACTATGGTAACATATGCCATTGATTCCACCATGTCTCGTGTAACATATAAATGCAACATTACACGGTTTATCCTTCACATTGTATACAGCAAGCATCCACAAATTCCTGGCCTACATACTACAGCAATGTACATACAATGATAATGTCACTACAACAAAATCACGTACACCAAGCACAAAGTCTCAAACTCAAATGTAAGTGTCTGCACATAAAAATCCCATTGCGATCCCTGAACTACATGTTCATGAATTGAAGGGCAGTGGACTCAATGGACCATAAGTGTAACTGTAGGAGGCTGCCTCTGTATGTGATATTGTCACCAGGTAGTAATACCGTGCACAGAGTCCAGGGATTCCCCAAAAGTGAACATGGCTTAATGTAAAACCATAAGTGTGCTATTTGTGGTAGTATGGTCGAGCAGCCTTAGGCCTAACACAGAGGTGTGTAAGACATTTATTGCAATACCGTGATCAATGATGGACACACGACTCAAGAAGGAGATCCAGATCAATTTAAGAAAATTATTCTTTGTTTATATTTTAAGACCAGGGTCTTCGCATTACGGTAAGTACGATTTCCATTTATAATACTTGTCGTGGTTCAGAAGTTTGCCAGTGCAAATTTCAGAGCAGTTCAATATTAACCTGTGGAGGAAAACAATTGTGCTGTGTAACAAGTAAATATACCACTTCCAGTTCCAGTCTTTAGGTGTCTCAGGCCAACACTGCAGGCAATGTAAATCGTAGGGGACCGGGGGCACCCAGAGATGCGAGACTCAGTATCTACGCCGCAGCGGTTGATACCGGCAATTAAATTTACCCTGTCAGTCAGAGACTAATTTAGTTGAGTGGTTTTCAGCTGACCGCCAACACGGTTACCGTCTCTGCCGGCTGGCTGCTGTCGATCGGATGAAGAAGTTCCACCGTCGTCGGACTGTCACGGGGAGGTCACAGTTGGACAGGCTATGCAAGAGGGGCAGTAGGATGCTGAAAGGGCTACTTGCAGGAGAGTACGGGCTCTTGGGCTCCGGGCTGGGCACAGCTCAGGTCGTAGGGCTTAGAGAAAACCTCCAGGTCGCGGAGGCAGTCCTGCTGCGAGGTATTCTTCTGACCAGGCCGCGTTGACACAAGTGCTGGTCCTCTACCACTGCAGTCGAGGAGGTCTTTGGTAGCAGTGAGTTGCATCAACCCAAGGGCTAGTCCTCACCACTGCGGTACTGGAGTTCTCTGGTAGCAGTGAGTTATGTCGACGCAAGGGTTGGTACTGTACTCACCACTGTGGTTCTTGTACCGGCAGATGCCGTGGACTAGGGCTTCTGGGCCGAAGGGAGGATCTTGGCACTTTGGTAAAGGTTGAAAAGCCTCCAGGGTTTCTTGGAGGCCTACAGAGTTTATGGAAGAAGGGAAGGCCCAATGGTTGAACTGGTTGCAGGTGGAGGGGTTCTTGTCAGGTTCTGTCTGTGGCAGTTCAGGTCCGGGTCCGACAGCGGTCATCTTCTATCTTCTTCTTTGGTCCATCTAATCTGAGGGTCTGGTCTGGGAGAGCTACCTAAATACTACATTTGGGAGGCATTTTAGGAAAGTAGCAGGTAGGGTCAATGGGCAACTTACCTGAGGTGACTGCACCCTCTATTAGGGGTACCCTCCTGTGGGAAGAGGCAAAGACCTAGCCCTGATTGGAGGCCTCATCTTTAAGATGGTGGGACTGAAAGCTGTGCTTCACCGTGCTTGCCCCACCTTAGGGCTGGGGTTAGCATAGGTGGGCACACCTCATATATTTTTTAACTTTCCTGGCCAAAGTGGGGGTGTAAACCAGTGGCTGCCATCTGCTGCTAGCAGCAGAGGCTGGTGGTAGCATTACAAAGGTGGCAGGCCTTTGAAGCTTTCCTTCTTCAAGCACTGCCCATCCTGGGGGAGGAGGCATGACACCTCTGCCCAGGATGTGCATTGTTTCTGGTTCCAGAGAGCAGGGGTTCTCTACCGAGGGGTCCAGAAACATGTCTGCTCGTGGTTGGCTGCCTACAGCTGGCCGGAGACCACACCAGGGTTGGCAGGGATTAAGGGGCACATCTGGGTTGCCCGCTGGGTTCCTGGTACAATAAATCCCACACTGGCATCAGTGTGGATTTATTGAAAGAAGTAGTTTGGTACCAAACGATCCTGTATCCAGTGTAGCCACCATGATGCTGTGGAACTCCAGTTGTCGAGTTCCCAGCCAATGTACCCTCTATTGCTTCATTGGCACTAACAAAATTAGGAAATGGTTCCCAATATTGTAGGGACATATCTGCATATATGCCTTCACCTGTAGTGTAGTGCACCCTGCCTTAGAGCTGTGAGGCATGCTAGAGTGTGAGAGGGATGGGCGGAAAACAAAGCTAGGAGGCTTCAAAGAGGGTTGAATGATGGCGGCATTTATTTCCACTCAGTCACAGGAATGTCAACATAGGCACAGCACAGGAAAAAAGGCAGGCGGTAACAAGGTTTTCTAATCCGGGTAGGTGTCAGGACTGTCCGGTGGGTACTTGGTTCGGGGTCTTCTTTGAACGTGGTGGTACAGCCCCCGGCCACAGGATCCAGAATAAAGAGAAGAAAACACGGTCACTGCACTTGTCCTGTATGGCTTTAAGTTGAGTTACCACTTTATATAGGTGCCACCACCGTTTACTTAGTGCTCTCTTTTATTTGGTGAAAAGGTTACAGCTAGGTTCTATCCAGAAGTGGTTGTGACGTTCAGCAGGGTGGTTTGTCGTGCCACTAAGCCCCTCCCCAAGAGAGTTCTCTTTTTCTAGGTGGGAGCTAGGTATACCAAAACTGCTAGCACACTTGAACTGATAGCGTAGAAAGGTGAGGGGGAGTGAGAGGGGTGTGACGGGATGGAAAAGAAAAACAATGGTGAATTTACACTCCCCGTTCCCTCCCAGTTACAGCACAGAAACCCACCCCCTCCCTCTCTCTAAGTTCCGATCCCTGCCCCAATCCACGTACCGCGGGGGCCGCAACTCTCCTGAGCTACGGCGGCGTGAAAGCGTTGTCCGGGGGTGTCCACCAGTCCTCGGTCCACTGCTCCCCTTCGCTGGCTTCGTTCTCGGTCCCTTTGTGGGGCGGCGCCTCGTCTGCTTCTCGTCCTCGTCCCGAGTCCTCGTCTGCTTCTCGTCCTCGTTCCGAGTCCTCGTCTGCTTCTCGTCCTCGTTCCTCCTTGGTGCCTCTCTCAGTTCGTACGTCCTCCCGTCTCATGAACTCGCACACCTCGGCGTCTTCCGGGTTCTCCTCTTCTGCAGGAGACCCCGCCTCCGCTCTTGGTGTTTTGTTCTCCCATAGGCTGATGTCTTGACAGGGTGGTTCGTCATCCTGCAGAGGGGAAGGACCGAAGTGTATTAACTCCTTCCATGCCTTGCCGTGGTTAGCCCCATCCTCCGTCTCACATCTCCCTTCCCTTACATTCTTGTTCTCAAGAATACCACCTAGGGGATATCGGGAGAGGAAATCGGCATTTGCCTGGTCTTTACCCTTCCGATGTTTAGTTTGGAACCGATAGGGCTGTAATGCTAGGAACCACCTTAGGATTCGATCATTGTGTCCCTTATTTCGGGCCATCCACTCGAGGGGGGCATGGTCGGTGAATAAAGTGAACTCCCTCCCTTCCAGGTAGTACCTCAAGGAGTCGATGGCCCACTTGATGGCGAGGGCTTCTTTCTCTATAACCGCGTAGTTTTTCTCCCGGGGATACAGTTTCCTGCTAATGTATAGAACTGGACGCTCCTGTCCTTGTTGGTCTATTTGTGATAGTACGGCGCCTAAACCCGTATCAGACGCGTCTGTTTGCAAGACGAAGGGCCGGTCGTAGTCAGGGCTGAGTAAGACAGGATGACAGGTTAAGGCCCGTTTCAGGGAATGAAATGCATGGACAAGGTCAGGGTTGGGATAGTTTAAGTTTCTCTCTGTCTGAGCATTCTTGCGGAGTAGATCTGTGAGAGGAGCGGCTTGTTGGGAGAAATTGGGGATGAATCTTCGGTAGTACCCCAGGACACCAAGGAATGCTCTAAGTCCTTTCTTTGTTCGAGGAAACGGTATGTTGTTGATGGCCACCACCTTCTCGTTTTGGGGTTTTATGTAGCCTTCACCTAACAGGTGATCCAAGTATTTTACGGTCCGTGCCGCCAATCTACTTTTGGTGGGATTAATCGTGAGCCCGGCGTCCTTTAAGGCCCTAACCACTGTTTCCAAATGTGTAAGATGTTCCTCCCATGTTGGGCTATAGACGACGATGTCGTCTATATAGGCTGCCGAAAAGGAGGAGCATGGTTTAAGGACCATATTCATGAGCCTTTGAAATGTGGCGGGAGCCCCATGGAGCCCGAAGGGAAGGACCTTAAACTGATATAATCCACTAGGGGTGGAAAAGGCGGTTTTCTCGCGGTCGGCAGGATTCATGGGCACCTGCCAATATCCCTTACATAAATCCAAAGTACTAATGTATCTGGCACGCCCTAGGCGTTCTACCAATTCATCGACTCTCGGGAGGGGATAGGAATCAAATTGGGAGATTTTGTTCACCTCCCGAAAGTCGATACAGAAGCGGATGGATCCGTCCGGCTTGGGTACCAATACAATAGGCGAATTCCATTCGCTATGAGAGGGTTCGATGATGTCTAATTGTATCATTTGTTGGACTTCTTTTTCTATTGCTTCTCTACGGGCTTCGGGAATTCGGTAGGGCCGTAGCTTCACCTTTTTCCCGGGATGCGTATTTATAGCATGTTGTGTTACTGACGTTCTTCCCGGATAGAGGGAGAACGCCCCCTGCAGTGGTGTGAGCCGTGTAGCTAACTCCTTTCTCTGGTCTATGGACAACTCTGTGTCCATGCTTTGGTGGTACAGGGGTTCGGGAACGTGAGTGAGGCCCACAGGCACTGGGATGGCCCCCTCCCACTTTTTCAACAAGTTAACATGGTAAATCTGGATGTTGGTAGCTTTTCTCGGATCCAGTTCCAGACGATATGTAACAGGGGTGACCTGTTCTATCACACGGTAAGGTCCTTGCCACTGTCCTAGCAGCTTGTGGTCTGAGGTAGGTCGCATCAAGAGTACAAAGTCATGAAGCGCAAAAGAACGGGGTTTGGCTCTTTTATCATATTGAATTTTTTGTGCGGCCTGTGCTTGCTCCATGTGGGTTTGTACTATGCTTCTGATCTGTCCTAAATGAGTCTTGAGGTTCAGCACATATTCCGGTAGAGGTTTTTCCCCTGGGGTACCTTCTTCCCACGCTTCCCTTAGCATGTCCAAGAGAGTACGGGGCTGTCGACCATATAAGAGTTCGAAAGGGGAGAACCCGGTGCTCTTTTGGACCTGACATCTAATAGCGAAGAGAGCCAAAGGGAGCATGTCCTCCCATTTGCGGGTCTCTAAATTCAGTAATTTCTTCAGGGTGGTCTTAAGGGTGGCATTATAGCGTTCCACCAGCCCATCTGTTTGGGGGTGGTACGCTGCGGTTCGTATGTGCTTTATGTTCAAAGAGGCACATACCTCTTTCATGAGGCGAGACACAAAGGGAGAGCCTTGGTCCGTGATTAGCTCCTTAGGGAACCCTACTCTCGAAAAGATGTTGATCATAGCTTTTGCAATAGCGGCAGTGGTTGAGTGACGTAAGGCCACCGCTTCCGGAAACCGCGTGGCATAATCAACCATCACTAGTACAAACCGACATCCACTGCGGGCGGGCAGTAGGGGACCTATGATGTCCATGCCTACACGGGAAAAGGGTTCCTGTATAATGGGTAAGGGATGTAACGGGGCTCTGGCCGGTAAGACCCTACTATTTTTCTGGCATACGGCACACTCCCTGCAGTACTTCCGGACTTGGGAGTATACCCCTGGCCAATAGAATCTTTTCAGTATGGTATCCTCAGTTTTCTCTTCCCCGAAGTGTCCCCCTAATAGGTGACTGTGGGCTAAAAACAGGGCTTTCTCTCTGTAGGGTTGGGGCACTAACAGCTGTATCGGGGCGTCCCTCCCTCCCTTACGATACAGGAGACCTTTTCTCTCGAAGAATTGTGGACCTACAAGCGCTGGATCTTCATCGTTGGTGGCTTTGTTCCAGGCCTCTCTCAAGGCAGGATCCTCTCTTTGAGCCTCTCGAAACCCGGGCTCCATTGCCCATACAAAGGCGTCTTTTCGCTGGGTCAAATGGACTTGGGTCGTATAATGTCTTTTTTCTCTTTTTTTCTGTTTCCCCGTTTTCCGGGCTTTTCCCGGCACGTTCTCGGATACGGCAACCTGAGAGAAGGGTGCGGTTTTTCTCCATTCCTCCACCTCTGCCCACGTCTCCTGGACTAGATCTGGCATGTGGGGGTAGTCATTGCCGATAACAAAAGTTTCAGGTAGGCGAGGGATGAGGCCCACGGTGAGGGGTACTGCGGTCATGGAGGGGTGGTGTTGGACCTCAATTTCCGTAGTGGGATATATTCGACTGTCCCCGTGCACACATTGGATATTTATCTGTCCTGTGGGGATAGGTCCCCTCCCTGGAACAGCTTGGGGTTGAATGACACTTTGGAGGCAGCCCGTGTCAACGAGGGCCTGTCTTTCTTCTCCGTTCACTGTCATAGTGCGGTGATATGGACGATGAACCCCTCCAGGGCTGCAATAGTAAATTCTTACTAGCCCCACCTCCATGGGCTCTTCCTTCTGGGGGCAAAACCGGGCTATGTGACCTATGTTACCACAAGTGTAACATTTCGGACCCAGGGGAGGTGATGCTCGGGGAAGCATTACAATGGGCCCCGGCGGCTGGATGACCGTGTCGGTTCTTCGCACGGATGGGGTCGGTCGGACCGCTCTTGTAACCCCAGTAGGGTGTCTCCAGTGTGAATCATCGCGACCTCTTTGGGACTCCTGAGCCCGGTAGAAGGCGCTTGCTATTTCGACAGCCCTGTCCAAAGTCAGTCCGGTGTGTTGTCTCACCCACTTCTGTATTGCTGGGTGTAAAGAAGCCAAATACTGTTCTATATATATCTTTTCCAGGATCTCCTCTTTGGTTGCTACCCGGGACTTCAACCATCTATCGGCCATGTCCCGTACCCTATAGGCCAAAGCACGGGGTGTCTCCTGAGGGCCCTCTTTTATTTGGCGTAACCGTATTCTATAAGTGTCATCATCTATACCCAGTCTCTCCAGTATACTAGTTTTCACTTCCTCAAAGGGGGTGAGTCCTAATGGGTTCACGGCCTGATAAGCGGCTTGAAGATCGCCGGACAATAAGGGACCGAGATACTGGCCCCATTTTTCCTGACCCCAACCAGCTGCTCGAGCCATACGCTCGAAGTTAGCGAAGAAGAAATCGGGGTCTTCTCCCTCGACATATTTTTGGATGACGACGGAAGGGAACCCGGCAGTACTCCGCTGTTGTCCTAAGGTATCAGCCAATTTTACGATCGCGGCCTCCTGGGTCTGACTTTGGTTTGTGAGCGATTTCTGCAAGGTGGCTCGATCCTCCTCTGCTACAGCCAGGAACTTTTCCATACACCGTTCGAGCTTCTCTTGGCTTTCCGCCATCTTCCTCATAGTTGCCTCCATTTCCCCCGATCCCACTTCTGACACCAGATGTGAGAGGGATGGGCGGAAAACAAAGCTAGGAGGCTTCAAAGAGGGTTGAATGATGGCGGCATTTATTTCCACTCAGTCACAGGAATGTCAACATAGGCACAGCACAGGAAAAAAGGCAGGCGGTAACAAGGTTTTCTAATCCGGGTAGGTGTCAGGACTGTCCGGTGGGTACTTGGTTCGGGGTCTTCTTTGAACGTGGTGGTACAGCCCCCGGCCACAGGATCCAGAATAAAGAGAAGAAAACACGGTCACTGCACTTTTCCTGTATGGCTTTAAGTTGAGTTACCACTTTATATAGGTGCCACCACCGTTTACTTAGTGCTCTCTTTTATTTGGTGAAAAGGTTACAGCTAGGTTCTATCCAGAAGTGGTTGTGACGTTCAGCAGGGTGGTTTGTCGTGCCACTAAGCCCCTCCCCAAGAGAGTTCTCTTTTTCTAGGTGGGAGCTAGGTATACCAAAACTGCTAGCACACTTGAACTGATAGCGTAGAAAGGTGAGGGGGAGTGAGAGGGGTGTGACGGGATGGAAAAGAAAAACAATGGTGAATTTACACTCCCCGTTCCCTCCCAGTTACAGCACAGAAACCCACCCCCTCCCTCTCTCTAAGTTCCGATCCCTGCCCCAATCCACGTACCGCGGGGGCCGCAACTCTCCTGAGCTACGGCGGCGTGAAAGCGTTGTCCGGGGGTGTCCACCAGTCCTCGGTCCACTGCTCCCCTTCGCTGGCTTCGTTCTCGGTCCCTTTGTGGGGCGGCGCCTCGTCTGCTTCTCGTCCTCGTCCCGAGTCCTCGTCTGCTTCTCGTCCTCGTTCCGAGTCCTCGTCTGCTTCTCGTCCTCGTTCCGAGTCCTCGTCTGCTTCTCGTCCTCGTTCCTCCTTGGTGCCTCTCTCAGTTCGTACGTCCTCCCGTCTCATGAACTCGCACACCTCGGCGTCTTCCGGGTTCTCCTCTTCTGCAGGAGACCCCGCCTCCGCTCTTGGTGTTCTGTTCTCCCATAGGCTGATGTCTTGACAGGGTGGTTCGTCATCCTGCAGAGGGGAAGGACCGAAGTGTATTAACTCCTTCCATGCCTTGCGGTGGTTAGCCCCGTCCTCCGTCTCACATAGAGGTGGCTTACCTATGCTGCCAGGTGGTGCTAGATGGCATGGCACCCAAGCAGGGTGCCATATCAACTTTGTCATTTTCTCCTTCACTGGGGTATGCAGGCTGCAAGGGCAGTAGCATGGACCCAGTGAGGAGGGGGGGTCCCAAGGGACTCTCTTCAGCTCTCAGGACCTAGGTACCCAGCATACTGTTTACTAGAGACTTACACAGGGCAGATGTAGCAATTGGGAGTTTGTTTTAGGGGAGGGCCACTGGCACTGGGGACCTGGTTGGAGGGGACCCTGTGCACTACATTTGAAATCACATCAAAACCAGGCAAAAAGTGGGTGATAACCATGCAAAAGAGGCACTTTCTCACAGTAACCAAGGAAGTATGTCTCACACCTTTGGAGTGGGTCACATCCCTTGCAATGTCTCCCAACAGAGAAACATGGGGGTGTAATAGCAGAAATAGCATGCAGTGCCAATGACAAAATGTAATGCTACACTGTGTGAGTAGTATAGATTATGAGAGGGACACATTAAAAGGTGACATGGCACCACCCAACACCTTTCCCTATTGCCAGTGTTAAATCAGGTACGTGTGCGCCCCACACACACCTTTACACCATAGTTCAAGGGTGTCTGCATGAGGCTGCATGCAAAGGGAGTGAGCTCAGTGAGTGTGGGTGCAGGGTAAAATATGTGGCAAAAAATAGTAGATCAACTTTAATCTTTGTGTGGCCTGTCAGCATCAGATAACTGCCTAGAAATAATTCACTCAAGAAAGACCAATATAGTAAAAATGTAAGTTTCTCTATTGGAAATGCACTGTAGGGGCCTTATTCACAAAGGTAAACTTAGACCAGAAGTCTAAGTTTAGACCTGAAGTCTAAATTTAGACCTAAAGTCCAACTTTACTACTACTAAAGTTAGACTTTTGGTCTAAGTTAGACTTTTGGTTTAAACTTAGACCAAAAGTCTAACTGTACTATTAGCAAAGTTAGAATTTAGGTTTAAACGTAGATTTCAGATCTAAACTTAGACTTTTGGTCTACGTTTACCTTTATGAGGCAGGTCCAAAGTCTTTTTGCAACCTCCATTAGGAAAAGCACTGCAGAGGTCTGTGTGTACCCAGAGAGCCACAGATAGTAAACTCCTGTGGAGCATGTACTTGTGTATTTTTAGTGCAGCAAGTTCACAGCCAGTGTCAGAAAGCACTGTGATTATGTAAGTCATTCTATTCAAATGGAGTTACACACAGTAGAAGTTACACTGTTAGATCAGATGGTGCTTCTGAAACATAGATTCCATAGTCATATCAGGGATATACGTAATGCAACTTAATGAACATACCTATCTTGTCAAAAAATCAGTGAAAGAAAGCTCAGGTTAGAAAAACTGCCCTCACCCACAAACATCTGTGGTATGCTTCATCACTGTTACCACCATTCACTGGTTGATAGAAACCATGTTAACCCTAACCAGGGAGTCCATTAAAAAAGGGGCACTTGGAGATCCCTGAGTTAGTTTTAAAGTGTTTTTCTGCACTTTGTTCTGGATCCAGTTATTCTTTATGTTTGTATTGTCTCCCCTACCCTATTGCTCCACCTCTGTCGTTGTCTTGCGCGGAGCTGTGTTGAGCAGCCCTATGATGAAGCATGCCACAAATGTTTGTAGGTGAGGGCAGTTTTTTTAACCTGTGTGTGTTGTCTCTTAACCTCTTCTAAAAAGTGACATTCTATTACTCCTACTTCTTTATGTGTAAAGTAATGGCTGTTGCAGCACACATATTTTACACTAGAATGACGCTGGTTCAATAAATGCTTATTGAAAATGTGCCCACCGTTTATTGGCTATTTATCTCTGAGAATGAGTGAGCAAGAGTGACTGAGCGAAAAGTACTGTACTGTTTCCAGGATCCCTGAGGGATCATGTTCGATGGTTGAATCAAACCAGATGATGCCAGAGTGTACTATAACACCCCAAGGAACAAAAACAAGCAATAAAAGAATTGGCTAACAACAAAGACCTGGTCATAAAACCTGTGGAGATACTAAGGATGTTCCCAGACTCCAACAAAATAGACCATTTGAACCTGAGACCGAGTTCCTGATGGATTTGGACATGGAAAGACTTTATACCAGTCTTCCACATGATGACACATTGAATATCATTGAAGAAGTTCTGTTCAAAATCGAATGGGAATACCAAACCTCACAAAATGTTGCGATGGAGTGTTGTAAATGGGCCCTTACCAATAATTTCTTTCAATTTGAAGACACCCTCTATCTCCAGAAGCAGGGGACCAGTATGGGTAGTACTTTCGCCCCGAGTATAGCAGGGTAGCAGGGTTGTATGTACATCACTTGGAACAACACAAGATCCTGAGCCCGTCAAACCCTTTCCTGTCCCATATAAAAATGTGGAAACGCTATATTGATGATGTCCTGATCATATGGAATGGCAGAGAAGAGACAGCACACCAATTCCTGGTATGGCTGAACTATTAAAACTAATTCTTAAAATTCACCAACACCATATTAAACAAAGAATTAGTATTCCTGCACCTCAACATTATCACCCAAGGAGGAGAACTAACAACTACAATACACATAAAACCAACTGCAAAAAATTGCCTCCTGGTTTACAATAGATTCCACCCGATACACCTACAAGATAATCTCCCATTCTGCCAATTCTTGAGACTAAGGAGAAACTGCTCAGACCTTCAGGATTTCAGAAAACAAGCAGAAGACTTATGTCACAAATTGGTTAGGAGAAGCTACCCTACCCGAGTTATAGACATATCAATGAAATGAGCCACAAATAACAACAGAGGGGCCCTCATCGAAGAAAGACCATCGAAGCCTAGAGAAGAGAGACCAATCTGTATAACCACCTAAAACACCGCTTCCAAACAAGTGAGTAAGTTAATCAACAGACACTGGCAGTTACTGAATTGCGGAACCCTAAAAATCCCTAAACCTATGTTCTCTCACAAAAGAGGCAGTAGTTTAAGAGACATGTTAATTCACACAAGACCACACCAGACCAGAGACAGGGAAATACCACAAGGTTTCATCTCCCCTCTCACTGAGCACCATGCTTGTGGAAAATGCAGTGTCTGCCATCTAAACTCTAAGAGCAAAAGGATCACATTTACCAAGGACACAAGTTGGGAACAACGGCGTTTCACAAACTGCAACTCAAAAAGTGTAATCTATATGATTACCTGCCCCTGTCGCCTCCATTACATCGGCATGACCAAACACATGATCAAGACACGCGTATGTGAACATCGCAGCAACTTGAGATGCGAACAGGAACCACTAAGATATCCGCCCTCTTCAAAGAGATGGGACACAAGAACTACAATGGACCATCATTGAACAGGTCCCCAATGAATCCCACCTGTTCGAGAAGGAACAGCGTTGGGTATTCTGTCTGGGGTCCCACACCAACGGATTAAATGATGACATACCATGGAGTCATTTCACTTAAACAAAGACAGCATCTTTTGATACCAAGGAATGAACACTAGTAACCTACTGTTCTTTGCAGAATCAACTAAAAATCAACTGCCAAACTTCTATTGGGGATTGATAACAAGTGAACCAGGTACACCTCCCAGTAACTCAGTTTTGGGTACCGACTGACTAATATGAAAAATCATTGTCTCATCTTATCATCCCTACCATCAACCACCTACTAGAGTCATCACTCTTTTGAAACGCATCATTCGAGCAGCTACCTTACTTCAAGGACTTCGTATCAATGTCCATGTATTTTTTAGCACAATTTTAAATAAAGAGTGCATCACACAGTTACAATATAATAGAACCTTTCCTAGAACACCGACCATGATGAGGAACTGGTCCTTTTGCGCCTAGTCCAATATACGCAGTGACATGCTCTCAAAAAACTGTGCATAGGGTGGTCACAATATACTAGAAACTTCACAGGAACACTAATTTTGACTTAAAACTGGGCCTTTTCACGCCCAGTCTACTATACACAGTGACATGGCTCTCTGAAAATCAGCATTATGGACTTTGATCACCTTCACTTTTTGTCCTTTTATTGCCTTTTTATTGTCCCACCACTAATTATGGGAAGTGTGATATCTGTCAACGCACTTAAACAAATCAGCATAAAGCATAGTAGAGGCTCAACTTTTTCCAGCGTTTAGAAATTGTCATTTTTTATTATTATTCTTATATGTAGATCTAGATTCTTCCTTTTTCAATTAGTATACGTTTGACAATACAGATCTGGTAGTTGGGCACAAACCGCGGTATGTGGTAACACTACAATACAGGAAATGGTGCCACATGCGGAGGGCCATTTTGAGATGGTTATCAGTCTAACTCAAACCAGCACGAGGACGTGAGCTTGAAAATACTTTATCGGGACAGTCTTTGCTCAGGCATTCACCCTTGGAGCCACGGGCAGGCAGACTATGCAGGGCAAGGGTGCAGTTTTGATGAGTGTTTGACTACAAGCGCCCATTCCCTCCCGTGCAGAGCTCATAGGCCTTTATGATGTCAGAATCAATGTTGTTTCTCTGACTATTTCACTATTTTTTCAAATATTTCCATTCACCTGCAACCTGATGTTTTACAACTACGGAGAAGCTACCACAGCCTCTCGCGCAGTATTCAGTATTTGACCACATAGAGTGTGTGAATTTTGTTAATCATTTTTTTAATGTCTTGTTCGTCTCTTCTTTTCTTGAAGGCAGCACAACACATTCATTAACAAACAAATAGTTCAATCGTGCACGTGTGAAAAATATATCACTTCTTTCCACAAGTTGGTGATTAAAATGCTTTAACGTGTTAACTATTTTTGATGTCCTACCTTTCCAGGTATTAATCCAAGGATATATCGATTTAGGTATAGTATTTGCATGAAAACAACTGTTTCATCATATTCTTTCTTCACTGTAATAATTATTAGGAAGACCTATTAGTTTTCTGTAGGAGTGGAATAAGGGCTCATTTATCCTGGTCCTGATGAAAAGCCTCAGGGGATGGGCTAGAAACATGTAGACTAGGAGACAGACGACCACTACAGTGTAAGTCTCCACTTCCTCCCCTTTTTAATAATACCAGCGACATAATTTAATAAAGTTTAGACTCTATGTAGCCAGGTATTTTTTTAACACAACTCACCTACTTGACCCTTCCACTCTCATAACACCAATCACTTAATCACCCAATAGTCAATGCCCTACAAAGTGCTCCCAAGTCTCTGTCAGTTGTAGCAAGCCCCGTTCTGCAGCGGGGCGGGAAAAACCCGATGAGGAAGCATGCCACCATTGGACATCTTGGTGGGTGAGGGTTATTTTAAGAAAACTCATTGTTTTCCTTGAACTATTATTAAGACCTATGGTGGGACCGTTACTCCTAGGACGAGTCGACTCTTTTTGGTTACTTACATTAGACAGGAGGCTGAGTCAACGATGAACCTGACCTCCCCTTACCCCATTTGTTTATTTCAGTTTACTTAAATCCTACAGAAAATGTAATTTGTAATATAGTCAATATCTTTCAAAGCTCGGTAAGACAGATCATAATAATGTAACTTGGTCTCTCTGGGCCACACAGACAATTTGGTTTGGTTTACCTGTACTCATTCCTTTGTTTCCTTTCCCTCCAGTGTCAGATTTATGATGGTCGGATGCTCATTGCCAAGATGAATGTTGTCCTTGTGTTGTGTTTGTCTTTGTCTAACCTTTCCCCCTATCCCCCTTCCCATCCATTCATCACACCCCTAACCCTCTTTCCCCGGGCTGTGTGATTTATTGAGGTGTGACTTAACAATGTATACCATTAATTGATCACACACTTGGTGGGGCGGATGTGGTGAAAGTAACACCAAATCAGTGGAGGGTGAGGATCTTATTCTTCAGCTCGTATAGCGCACACTGGCAATATTATATTGGTGTAGAGAAAGAACATAGATGGAAAAATATCGACATGCAAGAATATTGAGGTAAGGATATCGATGGTGTAATCTATCGAGGTAAGTTGATTCGACGTTAAAAAATATCGATTTTAAAGTCATTTAGAAATACCGAATTTGAATATTTCGATGGCAAAAATATTGATGTAAATGATATCGATTTTATGGTTTCTATTTTTTTAATGTTCTATATTTTATTTTTTTAGTAATTTTGTATTAGTATCAATCAAGGTCAACTTTATTCGGTTTCAGCATATAAAACCATAAAAGTTATCGATACATCAAAATTTCATAAAATATAAACACAGTTCATCACAATTGGATTACAATCCACCGTGGTCCATAGTAATCAACAACATAAGGTCTTAAGTTAAATTCCAATAGTCTTAACCCTTGATTTAAAAACCTGACGGCAAAGTAAATTTGTCCCTGGGGTTATATTAGGGTATATATAATTTAAAAATAAGCTTAAACCCTAACCCTAGTTACATTTAATCGAGACAAGCCCTAGCCTTCACCAAGGACTTCAGGTAACTAAGGACAAAAAAGATACATTCATACTGCAATAGTTGTAAATACAGGAGAACTGGGCGACCCTGCTTAAAATTCATCCTTTTTAAAATAGGGGCGATAAAAGAATTCCAGGGGACCTCATAGCATTTTGAAAATAATACAAAGTGTAGCAAATCCTGTGGAGACTCACCGTCGCAGCTTCAGGGTGCTAACATCTGGCATCTACTACTCCCCCTAGGTTTGGCAAGCAGGAGGTGAAAAAGATCCAGACGAAACCTGGTTAGTAAAAAACGTTCATAAATACTTAAAAACCCCAGGAGATAAGGCTCAGCTAGTGATGATGTCTTTAACATTATAAATTTACAGATGCTGGGTTTCCGCAATTCCAGCTCTTCCCTCTCCAGTTTCCTTAGACCGCTAATGGAGTCCCTTATTAACCCCATATCCTTTTTAGTTATTTGTTCAGTGTTGGTGTACAATTCAACTCGTCCTAAACTTTTGAAGCTACTCCTAATATATCTGAGCCAGGGTATATGGAGGGCATAGTCAAGGGTCATGCACTCTTTTAAAATCATCTGACTCAGTGTTAATCCCTCATTCAACCAGACTTTCAACCAGAAGGTTAGGGGACGGAGTGCCAAGATGTCACTTAAGTAAGGCACCCACAGTTTTTCATGTGCCACCATGTTAGACAAGCTGCGAGGAACACCCAATAAGCACTTAAAAAAATGCATTCTCAGTTACCTGTAAATCGTCTGTGGTAACATACCCCATATTTCGCTGCCATAAGAAGCTGTCGCTACACTCTCAGCTTGATAAATCTTTAGCAGCATTGCAATGGGTCTATTTCCCAAATTAGAGGCAAAATAAAAAATCTTTGTTTGAGAGGGCCTCATTTCATTTGGTCGTCCATTACAACCCCCAAGTACGAAAAAACATTAGTGCGAGGTACCTTAGCCAAACCCACCCTAAATTGAAAGATTTTTTTTGGGCGGATACCCACCTGCATAACATAGGATTTAGAATCTTTTATAGATAAATCCCGATCCGACATAAGGCGGAAAAGGCATCAAGCAGGGTTTGTAGCGCCCTAGTGGTCCTGGGTTTAAGGACTGCGTCATCCGCGTAGAGAAGATCCAGGAGGCCACGTCGGCCTATGTGCGGATAGTCTACCCCCGTTAGTAAAAGGGCTTCATCTAAATCATTGATGTAAAGATTAAACAAGAAAGGAGCCAAGATACACCCTTGGCATACACCTCTTCTTATATCAAAGTTCCGTGACACACGTAAATCCTACGAGAATCTAACATTGCTCTTGGTTGCACGGTGGAGGTCTTCTAAAAAATAGACAATATTCCTGTCTACCCCAATATCTATCATGGACTGCCACAGTTTAGCCCTATTCACGTGATCGAAAAGGGAAGACAAGTCCTTAAATGCTAAATAAATGGTGCCAGAGCGTGCAACCATATATTTGTTTGGAATCATGGTGAGGTAAAGGCACTCGGCCACCGTGGACCCGCCTGGGCAGAACCCGTACTGTGCATTTGATAATATATCATGTTCTTCTGCCAAGCTGGTCAACCTATCTAAAAGCACTCGGCCCACCACCTTAACCACCGAATCCAACAGCGAAATCAGTCTATAGCGATGTGTGCTATCGCTGTCACCCTTTTTAAAAAGTGGCACTATAGTCGAAGTAGCCTAGGAATTGACACAATTCAAGGCACACGCATTACATCGTTCTAATTATAAATCGTAAACGTCTTAGAATCACACAACTATGCTGAAATACTTGTTCTTCTTCTTCTTCTTTATTTTCTTTATAGCCTTGCGCCAACGCGTTTCGTCGCAGTGGGAATGTATCCCTTGCGACTTCCTCAGGGCTACAAAATACTAAAAATAACTGCGTTGTCATATACACATCAGGACTTTATGTCCATACTTATTAATCAGAGCACCCAGTGCAAAGACACAATATAAAAAGCAAAGTATATAGTTACTCAATTGTGACTTCCTCAACCACCACCTCATATAGATTTCAACAAAACATTTCATACAATATGATTCGACTCCCTTATAATTCCACTCCAAGATCTAATGATCATTACATTTCTTTAACATATTTTTTAACGTATTTTTAACTGATTCTGCAAACCAGTAACTGTTTCACATAGCCTCACCAGCCTATCCTTTGTGTCGATAAATACATATTTGTGACGATAATCACTTCCCGTTTATTAACGTGCACCCCTGTGTTTAATCCACCTGTGATCATCCCCCATGTGACTGTAACCATACTAAGGACTGTACCTTTAGGCTTATTTGGGTGCCCAAAACCAGAAACCCTATTGTGTCAGAAAGAGAGCACAGGATATCAGCAAGACGTTGGTTTCAAAACAGAGTAAACCTCACTTCAAGAATCACAATATCTCACTGTGCAACTTAATTAAATCTCTAAACTTACCTCCTACTGATTGTGTGTAATCCGAAGTAGGAGCAGCCCGCTATACAACTTCAATCGACCAATTTTTTTATTCCCTCTGTATTCTCTGTGAATGTTCACCAGGTATCTAGATATTCAATATAACAGTTGAAAATAAAACCAACTCCCAATTTATGTACCTCACAATATAACATTAGGTTACTATCCCAGCAGCCTCTAACTTCAAACCACTCACCTAAAATTATATGTACCGTGTCTGGGATCTCCCAAGTCACACACTACTGGACGGAGGAGCAAATCATCTCCTCCCGATGCCCGCTCTCAATATCTTACGAAATCCTGCAAAATATTAATAAACAAAGGCAGTTACCCCTTCTGGTTTTCCGTGCCAGTAAATTCAAATCCTTCGTGCTCCCGCTTTCTTTCCTTACTGTAACAATCTTCCGCTACCGCAGTGTAATGCGGCCTCAGCCCGAATACAGGTGCCGAGTTCTATGTCCTGCTTCCTCTTAACCTGTTTCCGGTATAGAAACTGCTGCTGGACTAACACAGCTTTTTACGACAATAATGGGCGCCATCTTAGAGTACTGTGGATCGCCCTTCCTGAGCCTATCTTCCTCGTTTCCAATTAATTATATTAACATTCAGGATGCATATGAACTCTTCACTCGTCTATTAAATTTGAGCAACGAGTGAGTACAAACCTATTCTTCTAACAGTTCCTACTCAAAAATTGGTTATTCAATACAACATCTCTACTGGCACCATCTTAGACTGGTTCAAACGGCAGGCTAACTTATATCCTCCGTTAATACCACTGGCAGAGCTACGCCAGCCAGTTACTTAGATATACATATAATCCATACCCCTGACGATCTATACAATGCCTCTAGAGTACTCCAGGAAAACCAAGTCTCCCTCTAGTCTTTAATCCGAATCTAGTCTACTCTTGTCTCCAATGCAATATCTTGATCTAACAATAGCACTCCGTTGTACCACATTGCCATTCTCTCTTACTGGCTAAAGAGGAGACTATGTTTCTATATGCACCTTCTTTGTTTCAACACTCCATGACATTGATTATTGTACTATATGCTCCAAGCCTCTGCTTTCTCCAAACATGCAAGGACATCAGCCACATCAAAATTAAAGGTTAGATGGTTAATCAGTTGCCTAAAAAATATTGCAAGTCTTGGTCAAAGTTCAACCCGTCTTCCACCGCCTTCAAGCGTATTATCCATTTAGCCTCATGTCTGCGCAATTTTAGTTCTCGATTCCCGCCCCTTGGATCTTGCTCAATGTGTTCTATACCCAAGAAAGTAAACTTCTTATTACTTCCTTGCTTCTCACAATTGTTCACCTGTTCTGCAATGGGGTACCGTACATCATTTTGTTTAATTGCTCTCCAATGTTCGCTGATCCGTGTTTTCAGTGGCCTAATAGTGCTGCCTACATATATTTTCTTACACTTGCAAAAAATCACATAAACAATAAATTTTGTATTGCAGTTTATGTTTGTCAGTATTGCATATGAGTCATTTGCAACGATATTGAATTCTTTGGTCTTATACTGTGCCCACCTGCACATTCCACAATTTCCACATTTGTAGAATCCTTAGGACAGCTGTGTTAGCCATTGTTCTTTCTTCGCTATTTTATTGTAACTAGGGCTTAGCATGGATCCTAGTATCCTGCCTCTACGATATGTAACCTGTGGTGTTGTAGTAATACACCCCTCTAACCTTTGTCCACCCTTAAAATGTCCTAGTGATTGCATAGACTTTTACGCAGCACATGACTCAAGAAGTTGCCCAGGACTCAGGGCATCCGTTTCTTGCCGCAGCATTAAATACAGCAACAGAACCAGGGCCCAAAAGGTAGGATCAGATTAAAAAAGTTCTGGAGGGATACCGTAGGGTCCCAGGGCTTTGTTGCTTGTCAACCCAGCGATACCCTCCTCAACCTCCCCAAAGCCAAAGATCAGATCAGGGGTGGCTTCCTCTCTACCTGACTGACAGTTTAGCTCAGGTGGGCTCTCAAACATGGTTTTGATATGGAGCACCCATTCATCCTCGGTGATGTGTGCACCTACTGCACTGCCTTTGTCGTGCTCTAAGAAGGGGCTGTTAATAAGTCTCCAGAATCTAGAGCTACTCCTCAGAGTGCTAGCCTCAATCAGCCACGCTTCCTCCTTCAGAAAAGACTTGCGTTTGGCCAGTTTTAATTTATAATCTTTATGACACACTCTGACCAGGGTCCGATTTCTTGGACTACTATTTAAGGTTTCCCGCAGTTTTCCTGATGCCAGCGAGCAGGAGGAGTCAAACCATCTAGGGGTCTGGATGACTGTGCCGTGAGCCGGGACAATTAGAAGGTCACCTACTTTAGCGGAGATAATGTTGAAAGCACTGATAATCTCTCCCGGGGATGTATGCGGTGAGGTACACAGGGCTAATTCACTAGCACATGATTCTATTACTGACTTATAAAAAGCAACTGGGGAAATCTGTGTCCACTCTAACCGTCTACTACCATCTGTTGGTCTCACTGACCCGTTTTGCTCAACTCCTCTTTTGCATGTCAACAAGGGTCCACAAAATTCAACACACAGAGGGTTATGGTCACTATGGACGCTTTCTTGTGTTGTAAAGCCCAAAAATAAAGATTGTAAAAACGATGAGATTAATATAAAATCAATGAATGTGCCATCACCTCTCCCTTTAAAGGAAGGGATGGCCTTGTTGCAATGGTCAATTAGTGACAAAAGGGACATTAGATCAAATTTGTGCAGTAGATCATTCAGAACATCACCCTAAACAGAATGTTCAGAATGGATCCCCCTCACACGTGGGCAACCTAGGTCCTCCAATCTTGAGACCCTGGGGCTCCACATGGGTGGATGTTAAAATCCCCAGCAATCATGAGGTTTAGGAGGAAAGCTGTGCAATGTTGCCTTATAAAAGCCCCTAACGAGGTAATATTACTTCCACCATTGAGACATGATACAGAGTTGTAAAAGTTAACAAGACCCAGTTTGTTTGACCCCTTTCTTAATACCAGAGACTGTATGCACGCGCTTGTTGTAGGCAAAACATGTATCTGGCATTCTATCGATAGAGAAATATAAATAACAAGACCACCCTTTGGTCTGCCCGCCGAAGAAAGGGTGGCCAGAACAAAAAAGGACCTGTATACCTCCAGAAATAAGCTACATTTCGCCAACCATGTTTCCTGCAAACAAATCACACGAAATTGTTTCACAAAAGCAATCCACAGCGTGTCAGAAAACGTATTGGCTAGACCTGCGACGTTCCAGGATATAACGTTATTTTCATGTTCGCGCAAACCCCCCTGGTTTGCCCTAAAGAGTCCTGCTCTGCTTTGGGAATCTCTGGGTCCGAAGGCGGGAGACTACCAAGTCAATCACAAACATCCATCGTAGCCAGGGAAGTGAACCAATGAGACAACTCCAAAGGTGGAGGTCCATAATCCTGTCGACGCACAGGCCTCTGATTCGGGTGAACTAAAGAAGGAGGCAGGTTCAGATGAACATTGCTGATTTATGGTACTATCTGCAAGGAATCGTTGGATGGAACCATATTGCCAATGTTCGTATAGTTACACCCCAGTAACTCTGGTTTATAAAAAAACCAAGTGGTAGGGCCATGATGGACAACTGAAGGCCAAAAGGAGCAAGATGTGAGTCTGTAAGCAAAATCCTTTCTGCTACATGAGGCTTGTTAAAGTTTATGATAACACAGTTACCCATACATGATTTAGGAGAACTATCAATCCAGCTGACTCTTCGCACCATATTAATGTTTTTCTCCACCCTTATTCCAAGGGTGGTATTGTGCGATAGCCAGTATAATACTTTATTCTTTAACTGGAAAAAGTACCCTGGGTGAGAGTTGGCACACTCCCCAATAACACTAGATAGGGGGAAGATTCCGCTGGCAGATGAATAGGTGGTAGCTGCTTCATAAGGGCTTCCTCTTCCCCGTGGGGCCGCCTCCCTGTTAGATGGTTCTCCACTGAGAGCTGGCCCTGCGTGGCCATTCTGTCCATGTTGCTGTGGTTTACGCCCAAAATAGACGCTGGGTGGCTTACAGATACTTGTACCCACGGTGGCTGTAATTGTCCCCCGCTGTTTATAGGCAGACTGTCCGAACTTATAGGGACCGATGGGTGCTTAGTTCTGATTGGGCGACAGGCCCTCCCATTAAAGCAGGTGAAACACAGCATTTGAGGTCCGATAGACCCTTTTCAATCAATGTGAAGCAATGGATTATCAGGCCCAATTTGGAGTCCAACATGCTCTTCATCATCACCTGGAAAGATTCTAATATGCCCATCAACTCTGGCTTGGTCAATGTTTGAGTAGTCAGTGGGACATTAGGTAACAGGTTAGGTTTTGATCTTTTAGCTTTACCCCCTGTTGTTTGGGATTTCCATTTTGTGCCTGTCCCTAAACTACCCGGCTCAGCCATTAATAAGCTCCCTCTCGTGGTTGAACCAACAGCTTTTAGAGTTTATGGATACTTGCTGGAGGTAATCACAGCATGCCCTTGATTTAGAGATGCTTCATTACCCATCTTGCTGTTAATAGTCATGGAAGGAGAAAGGGGTAACTGTTGAGCTGTGGAATGGCAGGTGTGCCAGTGCAATCCTGCATGACGTCACGTGATCCAGGATTAGTTGTCAGATTTCACAGAATTGATAAGTGGCGCTGGCTAAAGACAAATGTGTGTCTGCAAGCATAGGGGTTGGAGCAATAACGGTAGACCTAGAAAGACGTCGGTTTACCATCCCAATCTCCTTGTCCATCACTGCTGCAGCTCCCTGGAGGAACGAGTCCATGGTAAACACTGAGACGGTGGTACCTGCCACGGCCCTCCCAGGGGCTACTGTCACCTTGCGCTTCCCCATGATATAGCCAGAATGTTCAGGTTAATGGGTTTAGATAACAGGGCGAAGACCCAGGAGCTGATCATGTATAGTTGATTGACTTAAATATGTTTTAAGATACAGCTCCAGGATACCACAACGCAGTAGTACACAGCTGGCAAACACCCCTACAGCCGGTGTACTTAATACCAGAATCACATATAGTTCAAAGTAAGGCCAGTCACCTTCCCACCTTGTCCTCAACCACTGGAGATAACGCAGGAGGTCAGGCTGTGAAGCTGTAAGGTGCTCAATAGGGCAGAGGCTGGGTGCAACGATGTACCTAGTCAGCTGTATTCCAAGAAGGGTTTTAAAGAAATTCCATCTCAACAGGGAGGGGTCTTTGTGGGTGGGAAGACTGCACTACAACTCCCACCAGGCCCCCCTGTCCCAAAGCTCAGCTCGATGGACTACTCCCCACAACCAAGTGGTAGCCATTGCATCGCTCACCTTCACCTAACAGGTAGGTAGCCATATTAACAGAGAGGGGTGTTTGCTAACATCAAACTTACAGGTAGGTATCCATCTTAACAGGGAGGGGTGTTTGTGGGTGGGAGGCCTGCACTCCAACTCCCACCAGGCACCCTTGTCCCAAAGCTCTGTAGGATGGTACACCCCCCAACCATGTGGCAACATTTCCCCTCAACTGTGTCGCAGAACAGGTAGGTAGACAGTGCATGCACCCTGCCATTACTCTCAAAAAGCATGGAGCCAAATGACCACACCAGCCCTCACATGTCCGCCAACTTGGCATAGATCCAATAGCCACTTCCAGTGTGCTGACAGAAATGTGTATGTAACTGTCACAGAAATTGTTTGACTCACCAAATCACATGTTGAAGAAATTCAGGGCACAATCATGCACAGCACTGAATGCTATGTGCAAGTGCCATGGGGGCAGAGCATCAAGGCCCATATGGACACAAAATGTGCATGGTCAGTTGTAAAAAGAAAGTAAAGTACATGTTATGACAAAGGTATGATTTAGATTACAATGGCTAGTTCATGCTCAGATGTAACGTCTTCCATACAGAGCAAACCAAAAATACGCTTCACATAAAGTTATTGTGCTGCTAGTGTTTAGATGAGGACATGTCCTTGTAATGACACAATCTGTATGTGCAACATGGTATCTATTGACATGTCACACCATGGACAAGTAATGTATGTACATCAACATCATGTTATGATGCTCAGTATCTTGCAGCCATACCACGTGATTGCAATGTAAACTGTGTGGTGTATCACATTTAACATCCAAACATCTAACACCAAGCGTATGGGGTGCTCTTCAATGACCATTTCACCTCTGATCAACAGGAGATCAACAATTGACTGCTGCAGATGACAACACCAACCTGCAGAGCCAGTCTCCGCCAACGGAACATGGACTCTCGGATGTAGACTCCCCAAGTTCATCAAATGCGGAGCCCGAACCTGGCCCATTAGGACTGCCAGGGCATAGCACGTCCCAGGGCCCCACTGTCCCCACCAACACCACCTCAGCAACAACAACCATGCTGACCCCTGCGGCAACAACCTGTGCGGCCTCAACCCCCACCAGTGCTTCCTTCAACACACTGCCTGCTTCAGAGGATACCAACACCATCCCACAATCAGAGGAGGGCAGGGAGAGTCTGCGGGTTCATCGAGTGGTAATGCCACAGGTCTGGGACAGCAGGCCAAGTGAGAGGGCAACTGGGGGACAAAATCGACAGGACACTGGGGCCGAAGCCCTTGCGAACATCGCCAGAGTCCTTGGGGCATATGAACAAACCCAGAGACACATGGGCCAGGGTCTGGAAGAATTGCATGAGCTCCACCTGCTGGTGAGGTCCTTGGACACGCGTATGGGACAAATCGTGGACCTCATGGGCCAGCTTGTGGGTGTTCTGAGGGACAGTCATGTGGCCCAAAGGACAGCTCAACCTTCCTCCAGTGGCCCGCAGGTTGATACTCCCACCACCTCATCTGCAGCCACAGAGATGGGTGAGCTGGAACAGGATGACTCCTCAGACCCCGCTGAGCGTGCAGCACAGGCCTCTCCTGGAAAACGCAAAAGGGGCCGTCTAGGAAACACCATGGGAGAATCACATGGCAAAGCACCAGCCAAACGCAAGTCAAAGAGCCAGCCATTATGGCACCTCTCTTCACCTTGACATTGACTTTGTTGACTATCCTTATCCACACTGCCATGTTGATGTCAGGTGTCTATTGGACTGTGTCACCTCATCAATATGGTGACTACTCTATTGTCTCATTTACCACCACTGACAACTCATTAATTTACCCAGCACTATTTTCCAAAACATCACTTTTCTGTCACAAACACTCTTTGTAAATAAATACTCCTTACACACCTATGTCTTTGTGTCAGCTCCATGTTTATCACAGGATGTACAATGTTGACTCTGATGCCAATGTACCAGAAGCTCTGATTGTGACGGGGCATTGAGAGGGTGAAGGAACCTAGAAAGACACAAGAGAACGACATTTACTTGTCAGGTGATGGCATCACAGCCAGTTCACAACACTAGTCATCAAGGTACACAACCCAGCACACATTACAATGAGAAACAATACCAACATAGACGTCATGTGGCTGGTCATGACTACACTGTGCCACAAACATCAGCCATCAGCACAGAGCCAACAACAGGCAGCAATCAAAAAACTCCCCTAGACCTTTTCACTCCCATCAAAGACAGCAGACAATGGCCCTTTTGTACAATGTCACTCACACTCAAGGGAAGTAGAGGTTGATGAGCTGTTGACGCAGGTCGACACCTTCCTCCTCTCCACTATCCTCCTCACTGGACATGTGTGGGTTTGCAGGCGGGGGCATCTGCTGCTCATCATTGTCCAGGATCAGGGGGATCTCTTTGCGCAAGGCCAGGTTGTGGAGCATGCAGCATGCAAATACGATCTGACACAGCTTTTGAGGAGCTTACAACTGTGCCCCACCGGTCCTGTCCAGGCAACGAAAACGAGACTTCAGAAGCCCAAAAGTACGCTGCACCACACAACGTGTCCTCCCATAGGCCTCATTACAGCAGACTTCACCCGGGGTCCTGGGATTCCTCAGTGGTCTCAGCAACCAAGGCCGGTTGGGATATGCAGAGTCACCTAGGTGTGAGATACACAGACCAATTTTGTATTATAACTGTGGTAGAGGACAGCATGTCACACATACAGCACGCTACTTGACTCTGCGTACTCACCCACAATCCACGCATGGTCCGGATGCAGATTTGCCATCAGCTGTGGTACGCTGCTATTACGCAGTATGTAGGAGTCATGTGCTGATCCTGGAAATTTGACACAGACATGGGAGATTATCATACCCGCCTGGCATACCACTTGCACATGAATGGAATGAAAATGCTTCCTGTTCCTGTAGATTTGCTCACGTGCCTGTGGTGGAACCAGGCCAACATATGTGCAGTCAATGACACCAGCAACATTAGGGATATGGCCAAGGACATAAAAATCACCCTTCACAGCTATTCATGTCTCCTGGAAAAATGGCTGTAGTTGTCCTTGTAGGTCATCATAGCAGACAGGACATCACGTAGCACCATGATGAACATTGGTTGAGACATCCAACCTGCGCTGGCCACTGTGTACTGGAATGAACCAGTTGCAAAGAAATGCAGGGCCCCCATCACTTTACATTTTGGTTTCAAAGCAGTCAAATAGGTTCTGCGAGGCCACAGATCTCCAAATGAGCATATAGGTCCTGAAGGGTAGGTCAATGCAAACAGAATTTCCATATGATGTCCTCATCCTCCATGTCCGTAAGCAATGTGAATGGACGATGCACATTTGGTCGCCTCCTAGGTAAGATGAAAGGGGACACATGTCAATTCAATTCCCCTATGAGATGTGTCACAACAACTTAGGTTTTGACTGACACAGTGCCAAAAATGACTGACCTAAAACTACAGCTTACAGCATAAGTCACATGTAGAGACACCTTGATCTAAAGTAGTTGTACACTTGTCCAGTATTTACATAGTGAGTACCCCCAAAACAGATTCAGACTATGTGAATGCCAAAAGGTACATTCCAACATCTTGTGTCAACAGCCCTGAGAGTAGTTGACACAGCAAATGTCTGAAACAGCAACACTGCTGGCTTCTACGTAGCTGCTGTACCTGCCACACCTTCTTGCGTGAGTCGGACAGGGCACACATTACCAACACAATGAGCACAGTGTGTGCATAAAGATCTAGTATAAACATGAGTCCAGCAATCTACACAGTGAAATATGCACATTATGTAGTCAGTCAATCATTATTGTGGGTTGCTTAGCCATCTCACACATCGACATGTGTACATATTTGAGAGTCCATCACACAACAGATCTGTGTACATGAACAACAACATCATAAGTGACATGTGCGGGAGTACATGCCAATGCATGTAATCCTGTGCCCTGACATTGCATGTGTAGTCATCAGTGAATTAAATGTCACACTAGCATTGAATTACACTGTATGGTGGCATGATTCCTAGTATGTGTCTACTGTTTAATGCTGAGAACTGGCCATTGCCATTGCCACAGCATGATGTGTCCATATGTGCCGTAAGAGCACACTACCACCACAATCATGGCCAGTGGCACCAAAGTAAAGATGCCAATTCGCGGTAGCGACAGCCTGAGCCCCGCAGTGTGTTACCCCCAATGCCCATGCCAATTCAGCCAATGGGAACCGCAATCGCGGTAGAGAAATACAATTGTGAAAATCGTGGTAGGCATGCTCCACTACCGCAATGAAGGCCATTGTCACCAATGTAAAGATGCCAATTCGAGGTAGTGACCGCCTGGGCCCCGCGGTGTGTCACCGCCAATGCCCAGGCCCATTCAGCCAATGGGAACCGCAATAGCGATACTGAAATACAATTTTGAAAATCGCAGTAGGCATGCTCCGCTACCACAATCACAGCCATTGGCACCAATGTAAAGATGCCAATTTGCGGGAACGACCGCATGGGCCCCACGGTGTGTCACCGCCAATGCCCATGCCCATTCAGCCAATGGGAATCGCAATCGCTGTAGTGAAATACAATTCTGAAAATCGCGGTAAAAGTGCTCCGCTAACGCAATCATGGCCATTGGCACTAATGTAAAGGTGCCAATTCGCGGTAGTGACCGCATAGGCTCCACAGTGTGTCACCGCCAATGACCATGTCCATTCAGCCAATGGGAACCGCAATCGTGGTAGTGAAATACAATTTTGGAAATCGCAGTAGGCGTGCTCTGCTACCGCGGGGCCGGTCATTGGTTATATTTGAAAAAAGCTGATCTGGAACACCAATTGCAGCATCTGAGTACCACTGAAAAAACCTCAGGGCACGATATATGTCTGGGAGAGAGCCACACATTTCCACTGCATACAGACGCTGCTGCCTGACATTCATCACCAACAACTGCTGCTGTATCTTTCTCCTGGACCCAGTGATGGCGAGAACTGAGAACATCAGGGCCCGTCCCTTCATCACAGAGGAGCTGGAGGTCCTGGTGGATGAGGTGCTTTCACAGTATGGGAGGCGATATGGTGCTCCTGATGTAATGGTAAGTGTTTCAGAGTGAACGTTGGAGAGTGCAAAGAGTGCACACGTTCAATTCAAATTTACTTATTTGATTTAGTTCTCTACTGCACACATGAAGTTGATCTTCTGTAGTATGTACCTGTGAGTGCAAGTTTGTGTGACACATTGCCTAGCATGCTGACTTCAAGTCAATGTATTTTGTAGCCTAATTTCCACAGATCCATGGCTGCATTTCAGGATGGGAGGGACATGCAGTGTTTTTGCAGCCATACAGTAATACTGCTGCTTTGGAAAGTGGAAGTCAGAACAAACATTGCCTATGCTAATGGATGTCAGAGTCCATGAGGTTTTCACATGTTCATTTGTGACATTACAAATGTGTTTCGTGCAGAGGGTACTGAAGGATGTGTGTCCATGTTTAATATTGCCACCATGGATAAGTAAGCATTTTACACAAGACAGAAATGCCTGAAAGTGATACTATTGGTGGAAATGCACCTATGACACATCCTATTCATGTACTTCTGAAACATCCTCCTTCCCTTGTTTTCATTATGCGTACTGACTCGCATGTGTAGGCACTGTTTGCCCTTTCATATTGTACATGAATGTGAATGTTCTGATGGCCCATGTTTAACCTCAGTGTGAGTCCCCCTGGCCTGCACAGATACTGCTCAATTTGACCGAGACCCATCACTAAATGGACAGAGTGAGACATATGTGTTGTCTGCCATCCCATTCATCAATGTTCCATCTTAGGCCTGTGGATTGCACAAGACAGGGTGTGAGAATGTAAGATCATGTGACTAAATATGACCTCCATGACACAGTGAGCCATTCACAGGCCAAGGACATTGAGGAGTGTGTAGTGTTGGTCACAGTGAGTCTGCCCCGGCACATCATTTTCAATGTAATGTATGTCTTGCTCCCTCACATACTGCATCGCAGATGAGGGCCTTCTTCACTTTGCTTTCTGTGCTGGCATTCTGCATTCTGCATGTGTATGAGATGGCCAGGTACTGTGTCCATCCTCATACCTGAATGCATTTCTATGCGATTATCTGATGCTGATGTACTACGTGTCATGCTGAATGGCCTATGCTAAATATATCTGTATAGTTCTGCTAAGTTTGTGCATGCTCCTGTACTGAGACACAGTGGTACATAACCCAGTGACACTGAGGGCCATGGCACGCAAGGTGTGGGCTCTGGGTGTCTCCAACCGACGGCACACACACTGTCACAAGAGGTGGGATGACATCTGCCGGCTGAGCAAAAACGTGGCAGAGATGACGCTGGGGCTGCTCCCTTGGACTGGAAGGATGGCACACAAGAGCATGACACCACTAATGGCCCGCATCTTGGCAGTGACACAGCCAGAGCTGGATAGACGTTTGAGGGCCCATCAACAGCAAGTTGGGGGTGAGTATTCTGCGAAGGGTGACTTTGGGTGTGAGTGACTGCATGTATCCCAACCCTGAGCCAGTGCGGAGCTCTGTGATGTTTCTAGTGTGATGCAATGGCTTGTAAGTGGCCTCTGTGTTGAGTGCAGCTGTCATGCATTTCTGCTACATGTACTTTCTCATGTGTTTAATATAATGACCTTGACATTGCAAGATGAGATGTGGCCTTATGACATCTGCTGCATTATGGGTGTCTGGGTGTCATAGACATCACCGGGAAGTGAACAGCAGTCTGCCTCATCTTAGTGTGCTTTCGTCAATGTGTGCAGTGCCTGACTTGGAAATTGTGAGAACTACACATCTGACACCAGTGTGCAACGGTTGTTGTGCTTCAAAGCACACCATGGTGGACATCAGTAGCTCATGGCCATAGTATAAGGACATACAGGAGTCAGTATCTGTGTTTTTCCCTTAAAGTGACTCCATATGTGACTGTGACAACATGTTGAGATGTACATCTATCTCACCTACAGGCACGTAGGTATGCTTACAGAAATCATTATGTCAGGTTACCAGGAGGCACAAGCCAGCTATTTGGCTGTGTGAACATCACATGGGTCATTATTGCCAACTATGCATTTTTCCATGCATCTTCTGAGTTTTGCATTAAGGTTGCACATGCAGACTGCACAGGGTGGTGTGCAACATGGGGGTACCATATTCTTAGTTTTGTGCTTTGCTTGCATATGATGTTTGTGAGTATGGCACTATACTAAACCTACATCTCTCTCTTTTGCAGCATCTACAGAGGGCAAAGAAGGACAGGGGAAAGACGCCAGTGGTGAGGCATCCATCATGACTGCTACACATGAGCACACTGACACTGATGTGAGCAGCGCCTCGGAGGGGGACAGGAGTGCCCTGGAAGAATAACACCCAGAAATACCAACCTGAACATCAGCTGACTCCTAGGGGTGGGCGGAATTTGCGTAATCGCGTTACGCAAATCTCCGCGAAACGGTAAAAAATCTCCGCGAACATGCAGAAATTCCGCGAACACGCGGAATTGCTTGTTCGCGATGCTTTTTTCCTGTTCACAATCGCTGTTTGCGTGCTCGGGGAGAAATATCTTGTGAACACGCATTTTGAGAACGCGAACAAGCAAAAATTTTGCGAAGTCGCGGAAAGCGGAATTCTTGGCAATTTCGCTTTCTCAGCAGAACGCGAAATTACCCAAATTCCGCAAATTCCGTGAACGGAACGGAATTTACCGCCCAGGCCTACTGACTCCAGCGGTGACTCCTCGATGTTTGCAGGCACAGGGAGTGGGAAATCTGCCTCTTCTTCCACCACACATTGTACAGTGCCCACCCTCCCGGCTACTACCACTAGTGATGCCCGTGCCCACAGCACTAAGATGGGTAGAGTGTCCTTCCCCCAGGCACCGCTGCCCCTGCCCCTGTCTCTCCTGCTGTCCTCAGTGTTGAGGTGGTGGACCTTTTGCGCCAGCTGTGTGTGGGTCAGACTACTCCCCTGAACGCCTTCCAGGATCATGACAAGAAGTTGGCACAGGTAGTTGCCTTCATGGAGGGCATTCATTCTGACGTGGGTGGGCTACACAGAACTGTCCAGTCTTTGTCCTCCACATTGACGGCAGCCATTCAGCTGTCACAGGCTCAGAGTCCAGCTCCAGTCCCTTCGGCAACCACCCTGCCAGTGGCAACATCTGACGGGAGTGACCACACACCATAGCCCTCAGGATCCAAGTACTCAACACACAACACACAACAGCAGCACTCCAAGCGGCCCAGAGCACAGACACTATCCCCAAAACAAAAAACATGCACACAGGAGCGCAAAGGCAAAAGCCCTTCAGGTGACACTCAGGGCCATCAGGCCAAGAAGCAGGCCTCAGGCTCACATGCATCTAACTCAGCCCCATCCAAGGACACTCCTGCTCCCAAAGACAAACAAACAGTTGCCCTGCCTGCTGTGAAGCTGGTGCCTGCAAAGAGTCCACACAAAAAAGCTCTCTAAGGCAGATTCACCCACAACCTCATTTCCCACCCACACCCCTGTAAAACTGGGACGGGAGAGCAATGTGGGGGGTTCACCTGGTCAACAGGGGATGGAGGGGAAAAGGCAAGGCCAGCCCAAGCGAAACACCAGATCCAGCAAATCCCCACAGGGAGAGCCACCTGCACCTGATGCACCTTTGGTGGAGAGTGAGGCTGTTGTGCCCGCCCCACTTCCCACTCCTACCAAGACAAATATTACCTATAGAATCCCCAAGAAGTGGAAAGGCAGCCCTCCACATTTTCCCTCACACACTGTGTCTCACAGCAGCATGTCTCCGCCTCCCCGTGCCACCATGCCACCCAGTCGAAGCAGCCCTCTGGCTCACTAAGCAACTGATGCCTCTACCTCAGCTGGTCCTCTCTCTCCCAGGTCCAGTCCTCCAACTGGCCCCGACAATTAGCCACCTCCCAGTTCAACTGACAGCCAAGTCTGAGGCAAAGTCCCCCTCCCAAACCCATCTCTCCCACAGCGGTACGTGGACTGCCCATTTGTATCCCCTGAGCTGTGGTGAGTCCCATGGCAATGTACGGTGTTACTCATTCCCTGTGTAGGTTCTCATGCACACATGTACATACTTTGAACTATGGACTGGCCAATGGCCTTGCTGTTTGTCACTTTGGATGCCCATTCCCTGTGCAGGTTCTCATGCAAACATGTACATACTTTTAACTATGTCAAAACCAAAAAACACTGTAGCACACCGCACCAGACTGTTGATCTGGTACCATCAAGTATATTCAATTCACGTCGAGTTGATAATGATTGATTTTTATTCCAAATTCATAAAAAAACAGTAATTTCCAATTCACAGCCAGCCGACGCTAACTTTTGGAAACCTGGACGATACACGGGCGTTACTTTGCACTACGGATTGGACGTAGCATGGTCCCTTAATAGATGTGCATACTTCAATTAAAATAAACAATTTCCTTCGTTTTTATATGCACATTACTGACTGGATAACAGATGGAACTTAATTTCCAGAACTGAGAAGAATTACCACGAGTAATTGACCAGGATTTGGAACCTTTTGAGAACCAATAGATGTATAACTTTCTCGTGTTGGAACCTTGAAGAAGCCCGTTGGGCGAAACGCGCGTCGGCTGGCTGTGAATTGGAAATTACTGTTTTTTTTATGAATTTGGAATAAAAATCAATCATTATCAACTCGACGTGAATTGAATATACTTGATGGTACCAGATCAACAGTCTGGTGCGGTGTGCTACAGTGTTTTTTGGTTTTGATATGGATTATTGAGAGTCAATTGTGATCTCGATATTTGGGATACTTTTGGTGGATAAGTATCTAACATTGTTTAGCACCCTATATATTTCTCACACTATTTATGTGGACTTATGTTTTAAAAACTGAGGATGATGTGCAGGTCAATTTAGCATATCCACTGTGTTTCCGTATATAATACTTTGAACTATGGACTGGCCAATGGCCTTGCTGTTTGTCATTTTGGGTGCCCATTCCCTGGGCAGGTTCTCATGCACACATGTACATACTTTGAACTATGAACTGGCTAATGGCCTTGCTGTTTTATAATTTTGATGCCTATCTGGGTAATATGTAATAAAGACAGTTACTCGTGTTCTCTGCTTTGTCAGTGTCCTTGCTAAATAAAATGTGTTCTGAGTGGGTATGGTTGCATGTGACACATGCCACTTTAACATTACCAATTGATTGTTTTACTTTTTCAGAGTTTGTCAGAGGTGACAGGCACGTTTGTTCTTGTTGACTCTGAGGCTTAAGGGTGCAATGATGGGTGTTTGTGATGATCTACTGTTATCCTAATCATGCTATGGTCATGTTTGCTAAATCGTACACATGTCATGATATGCTGCAATACCACAACAGAGGTGAATTCTATCCACAAGATTACTTGCGGGGTGACCAGGGTCCGTCATATCTGTGTGATCCTTCTTGATGTGTGTACAGCAGTGTTTATGTGTGGTCATCTTGGTAGGCCTGTCTTCCTAGTCACATGGGTACATTTGGATATGTGAACCTGAGTGGTCATACAGTGTGAATGGGCTGCCATTGTCATTAGTGTTGATGTGTGTGTGCCCCTGCAATGCAAAATGCACACATGTGTGATCCAGGTAATGAGTGTCTGTTTGTTTCAATTGTCTGCCATGTGCTTCAGATTGTGGGCACATATAGGAGTTGTAGGTTGTGCACTGTGCAGTGTGTGGGTGTGTCCTTGCACTCCTGGGGGACACCTACTTGTTGTTGCTGCTAGCTGTGAGCATTCAGTGTGTGACTGACAAGTCTGTGTTGTGTTTTTTTGATCAGTCATGTGTCTTGTTACTGTTTGTGCTCACTGTGCAGACCTGCTCAGCCACACTGACATTATTTGTGAGTTTTCTCATGCATTGCTGTCACTTGACCCATTTTTGGCTCCAGAATGGTATGTGGTATATGTGCTTTTGATGCCTACACATTGTGAGTAACTCCTCTATGTGTTTGTGTTCTGTGCACTCCTCACCTGTCCACTACTGACGTACACATCAGTTCAATATTATGTCTTCCACCTCATGGCTTGCCAGTGTGTGAGCCTCCCCACCACTTCATAGTGTGACATTATGCTGTGTGAGGCTGAACTGTGTACAGGACCAATGTGACAATCAGGACAGTTACCAAATTAGTTATGTGCCATTTTCTTCTACTGGTTTGTTGTCATGGTTGCTCATGTGCAGTGCATATGTTTGAGCAGCACAGTCCTCTAGTAGTGTTGTTGGCATCTGGGTTTCCCTGAGGTGTGCATCTGTGGGTGATGGGTAAGCTGTAAGTGTGTTTGCTGAGGTTCTGCTACCCTTCCTGAGTGTGATGTTATGTTTGTGCTGTGATGATTTGTGTTGTGGGAGTTCATGGTGTGGCACTCAGATATGTGTGCTACTGGTTTGGTTGGTGTGCACAAACTGCTTGGTGTGCATGCAGTGCTGTCTGTGTATGTTGCCTTGTACTTGCCTGTTATGCATCCCCCTGATGTCAAGCTGAGTTTGCAATGGGATGGATTGGTCTGTGCGTCTGTTGTGTTTTTGTTGTGGATGTACACAGTGTTTGGCCTGTGTTGGCTCTTTCTACTGGCAGATGCTATGTGTGTCTGATGTTCTATTTGCATGACATTGTATGTGAGTAATTGTTGCTGTGTGATACATTCAGATGTTTGTTGCAAGTGTAGTGTGCATTACTTGTGTGTCACATGCAGCAAGGTGGATTATTGTTCATGAGCTTGTTTTGAGTGCACACTAGTGGTGTGTCCTCCTATTCTGGGCCTGTCACTTGTCAGCATTGTGAATGTGCATGCTTGTGGTACACTGTGACACCATGTTCACTTGATGAGTGGTGTGGTGTCTTTGTCTGTGTTAGCTGATTGTCCCATTGATCCCAGTTGGTGTTCATTGATGATGCAATTCTTGTGTTGGGGTATAGTGTCTGTGTATTGGCCCTGAGTGGCAATGTTGTGTACTCCTGTTCTGTCTAGGGTCACATTGCCTTTCCACTGTTTGGCAGCACATGTCTGGGCTTGTTGGACGTCTGTGGATGTTGTTTGTGAGCTTTGTGTTTGGCTGTTGTTTTTGTGTCACCATTGGTTCAGGCTACCCTGAGTGTGATGTTTGTGGATGAAGCACGGGGTGTGTGAATGGTTGTCAGGAAACTCACAGGATGTTATTTGCACCATTATGTGTGATTCTCACAGGTGTTGAGTGTTGCAGGTGTGAGGTAGGTAGGCGAGCGGCATGTGTGAAGGTCCTACTTGTGTTTGACAGTCAGGAAGTGTGACAATGAGCCATGTGTGTTGTGCTGATGACATACACATGTCAAGTAAGTTGACACAGATGTGTGGCTGGTCACTCTATGACTTCAGACACTTCCTATCATTCCTGTGCCTATGCATGGTTTTCCTTGTTGTCTCACTGAGTTGTTGCACAGAGGTCTCTTTGGTTTAATTTTACTCACTGTGCCACCCATGTCTGAGTTGATGGCCTAAGGGTAGTGTGATATGTTCCTTCTCTGGCATGTGATGTACAGATGCTATGTGGCTTGCTCCATGGTTTTCCAATACTGCACACTTCCCTTTTGGCTAGCCCATTTCTTGTCCTCTATTGCTGCTGACCTATGGTATGAGTATGTGGCTGGGTGTCAGTGTTGGGTGTTTGTGTGTGACTTGACAGGCAGTGTGAACAGTTCAGTGGATGTTCATAGGCAGTGTGAGTCTTAATTTTGTAATCATACTCAGTTTGCTTCACATTAGTGGGAGATAGGTGTGAGGAGGAGGGTTGTCCAGCCCCTGAGCTTCTGTGCACGGGCTGTTCCTCTTCACCCCCACCTTCCAAGTCAGGCTCCCTTGTCCTTTGGTGTGTGAGCTGCAAGGTCTGGCTACACCTGGCAGATCTATTGTGCAGGGGGATACTGGAGGAGCACACAGCATGTTAACAAATGGGTGTGGGAAGCGTAGGGTGGGAAGGGTGAAGGTGGAGCCCTGTAAATCTTTGCAGACTGCCCATGCCTGGCGTCGGCCCTGCCGACTACATTGTGCGCAGGTTTTCCCACGTCTTTACCGCTGCGGTGATGTGACCGGGACATTGCAGTGATTTCGCGATTGATGGGTGACCCGGATGTGGAGGGGTGAGTTTCTATCAGGTAGGACATGTGTGGGTACACTGGGGGATATTTCCACACTTGTAAGGAGCACTACAAATATACACAATATTTCCAAACAAATATCTTTGATTCAAAAACATTTATTCTCAAATCAAATATTTTTTAAACATGGAGAATGTCCAATTGATCATGTACCAATGTGTTATTGCTTTGATGCCTCGGTTAGTCCTTTATCCATTAATAAATGTTCTTGCCAAAATTTTGTCCTTTTAATCCATCCAAATTTTTCTTTTGATCCATCAATCGTTGTTACCAATTTTTTATGACCCAATCACTTTATCATCCTTTTGATCCATCCATCGTTACTTTCCAATTATATAAAATATTGTATGATCCAATCATTAGATCGAGAGGTTATACTTCCATTCCTAATGTCCAATACTCTCAACAGCCAACGCGTTTCGTCCCCCCCCCCCCCGGGACTTCATCAGGGCTGTCAAATAAATGAGAACATGCCATCATAATCAAGACTTTCCTGTCCATATATTCACACCTTCAAATCAAATCCTGCCTATATAACATGCTCCAAAGTAAATCAGAATAGTAAACAAGTTGTTCTAATTTATTCTTAACTATATAACAGGCTCCCAAGTTAATCAGGATGTTAAACCAGTAGTTCTAGTTTGTAACAGACATCATCTCTATCAGTCAAAAATGACACAATTGGTGATATAATAAACCCCATGGGTAATATTCATAGCACTCATTGCAATAAACACCCCATTTTTTGTACCAAAAACAAAATCCTTCTATAGAACCCTCTTCGTATGCATCAATCTGTCTCTGTTCTCTCCTTAGTCTCAATTCCTACATTCCTGATCGAAATCTGCCCCTTTTATGACCCTACTTCTGTTGTCTCTATCCTGTACTCAAAGTCCTAAGAACCAATCATCTATAACATCCTTAATTTCGCCACCCTATTTAATTCTCAGCTACATTTCTATATTCCCAGATCAAGTACAGTTGAACCGATCTCACCTTTATCCAATAATATCGGTGAGTGCATCCAAGACACGTTATTTCTAATGCAGTCTGTCCAATTCGACTAACACAAATATTATCTGTATCAGAGAAAAAGGAGAAAACCCTTTCTATAACCTTTCCCCAACATAAAAAGTAACCTAAATATTCCCAAAACCTATTTCCCAAATTCTCTGTCCAAGTACCTGTGAAAATTCACAAGTCTTCACCATCCTCTACGCATCCCCTCGCGGATTCTCTGCAACACACGCTCGGTATTTTGAACAGTCCGCGCGTCTGGTTTATAAAGGCAAAGTAGCCAATCACTAAGCCTCCTTTCTAATTGTTAACCCTGTTCCCTCTCTGGTCCGTTCATTCGGTGAGCCAATCACTAAGCGGCATTTCAAAACCGTACTCCCCTGGTCACGAGGCAAAGTAACCAATCACTAAGCCTCCTTTCTAATTGTTGACCCTGTTCCCTCTCTGGTCCGCTCATTCAGCGAGCCAATCACTAAGCGGCATTTCAAAACCTTACTTCCCCACGATTTCTCGTCTATTTACAGTTACACTTCGTATTCTAACAATTCCGCTCCTCTAATTCGACCAGGCACTGAAATTCTGCTTTCTTCTTTAGAAAGTTTCTCATGTTGTACGTTTTGCCTGCAAAATTTTTTAAAAAATTACTACAATACTGCATCATGCCAAGGAAGGATGACAGTTCTTCTTTACTCATAGGTTTCTTCATTGACGGGTTTTGTCCACTAATTATTTTCTAGGACGTACACCAGAGATTTTATATCCCAAATAGTTCACCACACTCACTCCAAACACACAATTCCCGGATTCTAAGGTTAGAACAGCTTTCTGTAATTTGCATGGTACCTCATATACTCCTTTATCATGTCCCCTCATGGCTGAACCATATAGCAAAATAAAGTCCTGGTAGCATTTAACCCCAAGAATGCCCTTCAATATTGTCATTGTTGCCATTTGAAAAACTGTAGCAACTGAGATCAACCGAAAAGGTATTCTTCTGAATCTATATACTCTCATGGGAGTTCCAAATACTGTGATATCTTGAGATGCACAATCAAGTTCCACCTGATGGTATGCTGATACTAAATCTAAATGTTTAAAAACTTTGGCTTCAGAAAGCATGAAAAACATTTCTTCAATATTATGCAAAGGAAATTTGTCAACTATTACTTCCTTGTTGGGTGCTCATGGATCAATCCTGAAAACGAATGTACCAATTCTCTTTACGAACAAAAACTACAGGAGCCAGTCTCTCAGTAGCTACCACTGGTTCAACACCCCTCCAATACACACAATTTCTACTATTCACTAGTGGCTGAATCCTGTATGCTTAGGGGAATATGCCTTACCATTGCCACCACAGGAACTGCGTTTTCTCTCAATCTTATTTTATGGTTATATCCTTTCAGTTTCCCAAGTTTGTTCTCAAAAAGACTTTGACATTTCCTTACAAACATGCTATTTCCTGATATGGTATCCTCAACTTGAATCTGGGGAATCTTGTTGGGATTTAGACTGACACCCAGACTACCTTGGTGAACCCATCCCAACAAATCATCTCCCACTTTTGATCCATACACTTTCCTGTGTGTATATGTTTCTCACTTCTATACATGCTTTAATTTTATCATACCATCTTAATTGTTGACCCGCCATACCCAGTAGGTTTGACATCCTGTTTCTTCCCTGTAGGAAAGCTTTTCTCCAATGTAGCCTTAGGAATTATAGTATTTTGTGAGCAAGAGTCGAATTTCATGGGTACCCTTGCACCATCAATTACCACAACCTCTGCTGGATACCCAGTGGATATGCCTTTTCCCTGCAAAACAACTTCTTGACAAATTTAAGAAACGTACTGTGACGGTGTGAGGTGGGACCACGGACCAAACAATAGTCGGTCTTTTCTCTCCCCACAGCCTCATGGGGACCAGTCAACCAGCAGGTATTTGAGAGATGAGCCTGAGGCAAGCAAAGGGGACTGTTTCTTTAACTGGGCCGAGTTCAACCCTGGGCCCGCCCCCTTCGGTGACGTCGGCTATCCGGAACCAGAAATTCCCCGGAAGGACCGTAAGGAGGTGTGTTATACACCCGGAGGCGACGAGACTGGAGAGACAGGAGACGAGAAGGAGAAGACCGAGAGAGAGTGGATGAGTGGAGGAAGCGGAGGAGGATACAAAGACGTGGTGGACGCGCCCACGGCAGAGCCAGGAGGCCAACGTGCCGGCGAATCCCCGTGCCACACTTCAAGGGAAGTGTGGCTTCAACAGGTACGGGGTCGTGTCAGAGCGTGGGTGGGAAGGAAGGGTTACAATCCTCCCTGAAGCACCCGATCGATCTCCCCTATATAGCGACACCCGAACCTTGTTCTACCCTCCCCCGAGGCACCTCCAACACACCGTTTCACCGTCTGGGTCGCGTAGAAAGAGCACCGTGTGATTCCTCACTCCCTTTCCCTGTAATGTACACCTATTGTCCCTCCATCTGATTCCCCCCTATCTTCTCTTTTTCCCTGGGCCCTACCCGGCACCGGAGACACCCTCGGAGACCGGACAAACTGGAGAAGACCCGGACCAACAGGGAGAGACGAAGCCACTCCAGCCCGGACCCACGCCTCCCCGAACTCCCCCTACCGTACTACAGGAGTACCCCGACACACAGACGTTCCTTAAAAACAATAAAAGCCTACTTGAAAACCAGCCGTGTCCCCGTGCTTCACTCTGACCTGCTACAAGTGGTGGAGAATGCGGGCACCGAGATAGCCATCTGCCCTCCGAAGATGGAAGAGATGCTACATCATTTAGTGAAAGTACAGGAACAGCTAGGCTGGATGGTAGAACAGCAGCTCAGCTCAGCCAAAGCTGACCGCGAAACCTTCACCCATACAGTGTCAGCTCAACTGGAAGGGTTGCAGAAGCTCGTGACCGACACAACCGGGAACCCTTTGCCCCGTGAGCCACGTCCGTCCCCCACTCCTTCGGGGATATCACTACAGAAGTATGTGCGGGAGAAGACCCTGATGCATTCTTACTGAACTTTGAGAGAGCCGCCCTGGCCTGTGGGTGGCCCGTGGACAAATGGCCCTTCTTTCTGGCCCCCCTCTTGACCGGCGAGGCCCAATCTGCGTATCAAGTCGCTAATTCCACTGGCGACACCACATATGCCACAATTAAGACGATTATTTTGGATCATCTGGGCCTGGACTCCGAAGCCTATAGAGTACGGTTTCGCAAAGAAAGAGGGACTATCGGTGAAAATCCCAAAACCCTTTTTTTCGGTTAAAAGCGGCTGCCGACAAATGGCTCACCCCTACAAGTAGCTCCAAAGAGGAAATCATGGACAAAATCTACTTGGAGCAATACTTGGATGCTCTCCCGTATGGGACGCAACGATGGTTGCGGCAACACTCTCATCTGACTACCGCCCAAGCTGTAGAGATGGCGGTGACCTTCTCCAGAGCTCAGCCAAGAACGTACGCAGGGGAGCCCAAAAAACTCACGAAGCCCACCAGCAGACCTGAGCGGAAACCCAGAGCCCCAACGGACATGCTAATGCCTCGTCCCCACAAAGTGGACGTTCCCTCCTTTAGGGGCCCGCAATGTTTCGACTGTGGGGCCTGGGTGCATATTGCTCGATTATGCCCCCAGAAAAAGGGATCCGAAGAGCCCATGGAAGTGGGATACCTGCCGAAGACCTTCCTCTACTCAACGGAACTAGGCGGAGCGTATCATGTAAGGGTTACAGTGAATGGGAGGTCCGCCAAAGCCCTGTTAGACTCCGGGTGCAAACAATCCGTTATACAGGGGGTCTTTGTGCGTTCTACTCAGGTGCTTCCCAACAGGTGGGTGTACATTAAATGCGTCCATGGGGACGTGAGAGCATATCCCCTAGCCCATGTACCCCTAGAAATAGAAGAGGGACAGATACAGGAAGTACGGGTGGGGGTACTCGAAACTTTGCCTGCGGAGATTAACATAGGCACAGATAACCCCCATTTCCATCGTCTCTTTTCTGCGTCCAATAAGAGGCCCCCTCCCCCACCACAAAAAGCAGTACCAACCCTACTCTCCCCCGATCCATGGGTCTCTGACAGGAGTTTCAGGTTCGCGCAAACGAGCGACCCCTCGTTGTTCAATGCATGGGAACAAGCGCATGTGGAGCAAGACAGACCTTCCCTGAGTTATCCCAGGTTCTTGATACAAGAAGGACTCCTTTACAGACAGGGCAAAATGGACGACCCCTTACAGCTCCTGGTCCCCTCTTCCTTCAGGGAACAGATCATGTTTTACGCCCACACACATGTACTAGCAGGTCACATGGGGAGCGAAAAAACCACCCACAATATCCTGAGGCATTTCTACTGGCCAGGGGTATACCAAGAAATAAAAAAACACTGCCTGTCCTGTGAGGTGTGTCAAAGGAAGAACACCCACCGCCCTCCTGCAGTCCCACTACAACCACTTCCCATCATAGGTACCCCGTTTGAGCGAGTTGGGATGGATCTCATCGGTCTCCTTCCAAAGAGTCGGAAAGGCAACCTGTATGCCCTCGTGGTAGTGGATTATGCAACCCGGTTCCCCGAGGCCTTCCCCCTCAAGGCCCCAACCTCTAGGGCCATAGCCGAAAAAGTCATCGAACTCTTTTCACGAGTGGGTTTCCCGAAAGAGGTCTTAACTGACCAAGGAACTCCGTTTATGTCCCGATTAATGCATGAAGTGTGTAAGATCCTGAACGTGCAACAAATAAAATCATCGGTGTATCACCCACAGACCGATGGGCTCGTGGAGCGCTATAATGGGACCCTTAAAACCACCCTTAAAAAAATGCTGTCAGTAAGCGGACAAGATTGGGATCTCCTGTTACCGCTAGCCTTATATGTGATAAGGGGACAAACGCAAAGCAGTCTCGGCTGTTCCGCGTTCGAGATGCTCTATAAACGCCAACCGCGGTCTCTCTTAGAGATGACGAAGGAAGCCTGGGAGGGGGAAAAAAATGAAGAGAGAAGCGTATTGGAGTACAGCCTCTCTCTCAAGAACACCCTCGGCAAACTGAGAGACCTTGTCCATACCAATCTCGAGAAAAGTCAAATCAAACAAAAAAACATGTTACGATAAAGGAAAGAAATGGAGGAAGTTGGAGGTAGGCGATTGGGCTTTAGTAATGCTACCCTCCCCTACGAAACAATTTCAATCTGAATGGATGGGGCCCTATAAAGTCCTCAAAACCATAAGGAAAACCAGTTACCAACTGCAGGTGTCCTCCAGAAAAAAACAAACGTACTATATCAACCTCCTAAAAAACATGGTTAGGGCCCCTACCAAAGGACATTCATTTGACCTTATCGACGGGGACCTCCCCGTCCTCTACCCTAGACCAGCTAGCCATCAACGAAGACCTGAAGACACAAGAACACGAGACGTTACTGCACGTGTTAAAACCATTTGCCCCTATCTTTTCTGACCTACCCGGATTGACCTCTCTGGCAGAACACCGAATAGAGACACGGCCAGGAACCACAGTGAAAGTACGCCCCTATAGAATTCCCGCAGCCAAGAGAACCGTCGTGCAAAACTAAGTGGAAGAAATGTTGCGGTTGGGTGTCATCCGGCCGTCTCGAAGTGACTGGTCCTCCCCAATAGTTATGGTGCCCAAACCTGACGGTAGCACCCGTTTTTGTATGGACTTTCGCTCACTTAATTCTGTGTCCACTTTCGACGCCTATCCCATACCCAGAGTGGATGAACTAATTGAAAAACTCGGCGAGGCTAGATATATTAGTACGCTGGACTTGACCAAGGGGTATTGGCAAGTCCCGCTAAGGGAGGAAGACAGGAAAAAGACAGCCTTTGCCACCCCGGACGGGCTGTGTTACCATTCGGATTGCATGGAGCCCCCGCGACGTTCCAACGCCTTATGAACGAGGTGTTGAGAAACCATCAGAACTACAGTTCCGCCTACTTGGACGATATCATTATATTCAGCCCCTCCTGGGAGTCGCATCTACGACACCTGGAAATCATCTGTGGAACCCTACAAACTGCCGGATTACACGTTAATTCGAAGAAATCCCGAATCGGATTCCACAAGGTAAAATACCTAGGATACGTACTGGGACATGGGTTCATAGAGCCCCAAATCGAAAAAATCAGAACCATCTCAGAAACCCCCTTTCCCACCTCAAAAAAAGAGATGAGAGCCTTCCTGGGGCTCATCGGTTATTACTGCCGATTTATCCCCTCCTTTTCGGCCCTCGCAGCCCCCCTCACCAACACTTTGAAACAGAACTTTCAATCGCACCTCTTCCTACCCCAACCAAGGACATGTGGGAAGCCTTCACCGCCCTAAAAAAAGTCATTACCACCGCCCCAGTATTGTCCTCCCCGGACTTCACCAAGCCATTTACTGTACACACAGATGCCTCCGATTATGGGGTGGGGGCGGTACTCTCTCAGGTAGGGTCTGATGGGATGGAACACCCCATCCTATACATCAAGTTGTTTCCCCGGGAGGTGCGGTACCCGACCATAGAGAAAGAATGTCTCGCCGTGAAATGGGCGATCGACAAGCTCCGGTATTACCTGGAGGGGCACCCTTTCACTTTATACACTGATCATCCTCCGCTGCAGTGGATGAGCAGGAATGCTTCCTTGAATCCACGGGTGATAAGATGGTTCCTGTCGCTTCAACCCTTCTCATTCACGGTTTGCCACCGAAAAGGGTCCGAAAACGGGACTGCGGACTTCCTCTCCCGTTTTCCTCTCCCAGATCGGGAGATTCCTGGGCATGACATGTGTGACGGTGTGAGGTGGGACCACGGACCAAACAATAGTCGGTCACCACTTTCTTCTCTCTCCCCACAGCCTCACGGGGACCAGACAACCAGCAGGTATTTGAGAGACGAGCCTGAGGCAAGCAAAGGGGACTGTTTCTTTAACTGGGCCGAGTTCAACCCTGGGCCCGCCCCCTTCGGTGACGTCGGCTATCCGGAACCAGAAATTCCCCGGAAGGACCGTAAGGAGGTGTGTTCTACACCCGGAGGCGAGGAGACTGGAGAGACAGGAGACGAGAAGGAGAAGACCAAGAGAGAGTGGACGAGTGGAGGAAGCGGAAGAGGATACGAAGACGTGGTGGACGCACCCATGGCAGAGCCAGGAGGCCAACGTACCAGCGAATCCCCGTGCCACACTTCAAGGGAAGTGTGGCTTCAACAGGTACGGGGTCGTGTCAGAGCGTGTGTGGGAAGGAAGGGTTACAAACCTCCCTGAAGCACCCGATCGATCTCCCCTATATAGCGACACCAGAACCTTGTTTTACCCTCCCCCTGAGCACCTCCGACACACCGTTTCACCGTCTGGGTCACGTAGAAAGAGCACCGTGTGATTCCTCACTCCCTTTCCCTGTAGTGTAAACCTATTGTCCCTCCATCTGATTCCCCCCTATCTTCTCTTTTTCCCTGGGCCCTACCTGGCACCGGAGACGCCCTCGGAGACCGGACAAACTGGAGAAGACCCGGACCAACAGGGAGAGACGAAGCCGCTCCAGCCCGGACCCACGCCTCCCCGAACTGCCCCTACCGTACTACAGGAGTACCCCGACACACAGACGTTCCTTAAAAACAATAAAAGCCTACTTGAAAACCAGCCGTGTCCCCGTGCTTCACTCCGACCCGCTACACTTACTCTTAGAGACTTTTTTCCCTTTACTCCTACAAACCTTGCTGACATGACCCTCACTACCACAGGCATTACATGTTTGAAACCAGCCTGGACATATTTTGTCATTGTCCCTATTCCCTTGCATGCCACACCTAAAACACATTCCTTTAAAGTCACCACCATTTTTTGCCCAGTCTTGGTTTTATCCGCACACACTTCAGCTGTACTGTCTTTTGATACATTAAATTTTACTCTTTTATCAATTCTTCCACACAATTCAACATGTGCTCTACACATTTTGCAACCAAAAGTAGTTCCTTCAAAGGTGGCTCAGGCTTCATCCATAGTTCTTGATGGATTTTGTCAAAATTACCTCACAGAACAAACTGATCTCTGATTCTCTCTTCCATAGTTCCACCAAATTTACAGCTCAAAGCAAGTTTCCGTAGGCTAGTAACAAATTTGTCGTCTAACTCATCTTTCCCCTTACTTCTTAAGCCAAAATGATACCTTTCAAGTTTCGTGCGCTTACTCTTGGCAGATAATGTACATTTGGTTTTTTGAAGGCACATTTGTATTTATTAAGATCTTTCATCTCGTCTGCTGATAAGTCTGGTATATTCTCCAATACCACCTGTCCTTACGCACCCAGATAAAGTAACAAAAGTGCATGCTTCTTTTCTGCACTTAATTTAGTGCCACATACTCATGCATAATTGCCAAAAACCTTCTTCCACTTGAGAAATGGTTCACCAGTGGAAGGTAGGAAAAACAGAAGAGCAGAAAACATTTTGCATTTCACACTAAGAATTTAAAATGCTCAGCTACTGAGACAGTTCTTTAAGGAGTGCTGCCAATTGTAGTAAACTAGCACTCCCAAACTTCATTGACTAATATTGCAAGGGGTATTTTGTGATTACTATATTCTTCCTTTATGCGTTCTGTCAAATACCTCTTCAGAATTGTGCAAAACACTAAACTTTGTGGAGTCTATTCTGCCACGCTAAAAGTCTCAATATATCGTTATCTTGCACTCTCAATAACCTGGTATTTTGTGTTCTAAACTCACGAAGCTGCCGCTATTAAAAGACACTAATCAAACGTACACTGCAGGCACTGCAATCCTCACTCCATAGATTGAAATGCCATCCCAATTCAAAATGGCCAATACATTTCTTATGCATTGACGTCACGAAACACAGCCCTTTTTCAAGCAATGAACCAGCCGATACCATGGACTGTGGTTGAGAGTGTGTTCGCACCTTCCAAGCTCACGTATTTTCTATGTGCAATGTCTATTTTGATGAAAAAGATCTCACCTGCTCTGCACATCTGAAGTCCCACCCATATGAGATCCTTCACTGCTGCTGCAAATTTATTCACTGATTCTGATTCCGGGTCGCTGAGAATCGTGCTGGATTGGAAATAGCCCCTTCATATGTGTTGAAATGTGTGATGCAGTGGTATCCCAACACGCTCATTGCCAAATTGTGGTGCCACTGTTCAATGCCCACACCGAAAAAAAGACTGGCTAATAAGATGTCATGCTTATCCAGATACCTCAGCCATCAACAACCGTCAAACTCCCCCCTGCATCTCTGACCTCTACATTCCAGCATTCTATTACATCACCCCATTCTACACCGATTATTCTAATTGTACAATAACATAGTATGCCACAAATTTGTTTCCCATTATTTAGGTTGTCAAGTAAAAGGAAAGGTTACTCATGATGTGTAGTTGGTAAATGTTCAAGAATGTGCATAACTTGGTATCATCTGGGGGCAGGTGGGGTATCGCTGGTGGCTTTTTTAGTTTGTGTAGTTAAACAATTCAAAGTGGGGATAGGTGGTAGCTGACCTTTTATGTGTTCGGGGACTTTAGGTAGTATATCTTTAAAGAATTTGTTTGTGGGTTCCTGGGAGCTTGTGCTTGCTTCTTATATAGCCTGCAATATCTCCCTTACTTCTATTTCTGTCACATTTGGTGAGGTGGATGTGCTCTCTTACATGAATTACAACATCATCTTTTGTAGTTGCCCTCCTGCATTAGAATAATATTTAGTACGTTTTCAGTTCATATTTTTTGGTGATGCACCTCCTTCGCTGAAGGTGGACCCCATGTGATATAGTAACTGCTTTCCTTTCTGTTAAGTGATATATTTTGTAATTTCTGTCATTGTATTTGAAAGTAGTGTAATATTATAAATAAACATAATAATTTTAGGTTTGTACTTCTGTTACTTGCATGTAAAAATATGCAACAGCTTTCATTTTGTATACTTACATGCATGTTCTGTTCAGATGTTTCACACCATTTTGCGGCTTTTGCTCTGGGGGTGTTCTAATGTGGAGCAGGTGCTTTCTTTTCTGGTGGTTAAAAAAATTGAAGTTTCATTTCACGTGTTAATTTATTGGCAGCTTTCTGGAGTTTGTGGTCATTAGGTTTATTTTTTGCCTGCTATATGTGTGTTTATTTATGTATACTTTATCACATATGTTTGGTTGTTTGTGATAGTTTTTATTTTGTGGCTTTTTATCGGTTTTTCACATTGTAGTTTTTTCTTTTTGGAAGTCTAGGTAAAGAGAAAGAAGTTGGAGAGTGTATTGATATTTATTTGCTTTTTTACATTTTTAAATTCAATATGTTTTAGTTTAAATATAAGTTTTAATTACTTGATTAGGTAGTTGGTTAGATGTATATATTTCTTCTTTAATGGTCTTGTGAGAAAAGCCGGCAGAGTTTATTGTCTCAAAGCATTCAAGGGAGGTGCAGCCTATGACTAATGACCTTTTCCGAAACGCGCAAGGCGTACAGTGGTGTTTGAAGTGCCCGCTGTTGCCTGTGACTGATTACTGCCTCCCGAGTGAGCCCCTACTGCCGAGCAGTCTGTTTTGTGATGTTATACGCGCCGGCTTCGGGTGCGGGGGGCTGCACCTCCCTTGAATGTCATAAGGGGGAGCAGGATTGAATTTCATCAATGCCTACTGTGAGGAGACAACTCACAAGATGTCTGGCACACCGGACGGTTCGTGCTCATTTAAGGGCTGATATAATTCAGTGGACCCAAGCCCATTGTGTTTCAATGTAGGCTATGGACACTACGTATTCCAGCATGCAATATGATTCTCATGTGAGTCTCATGTGAGCAGCCCATTGAAGGGCAAGTATTTTAAATAAACGTGCGTATTTTAAATAAATCAAGTACGAAGATGGCCGCCAGGTAGGTGCTCTATGCTAGAGCTCCCGGGTTGGGGATTACCGAAACGGTTTAAATCCCTGGTTAAACCCCGCCATTCCGGCAACCGGCAACCCGACTGTAACTCATGAACAAAGGGCCATCGATACGGTGCTAGTACAGCCCGAAAAGTAAGGGGAGGTTCTGCTCGCTCTCGGGACGAACATCCATCGTGTTGGTCCCCAGCGCGAGACTCGACACTGGGGTGATGCTGCGACCCTTCGTTTTCACACGGACTGACCCAGATTGCGCTGCCCCGGACCCAAAATACATCTGATGAGACGCGGAGCTCGAAGGATCGGAGCATAACCACTGGACGCGTCAGAAAAGGTTCGAGGCCACGATCGCAGCACCCGCAGGCGGTGAGAGGCACCGGGACTGCGCTTGCAACTGTGCTGCTCGGAGGCGCGATCACCCTAGACGGAACGGAGTGCTCTGGATTTTACGGAGGCTCCCTGGATGTCTTGGGTTTCCAAGGCATTTCTACACGGTGGAGACGACGCCAGCGGAGACCGAGAGGGGCTGGTCTGTCCACGAGGATATCTATGGCCCCCAACTGAAGAGAGGTGCTTGGGGCCCAGAGAATATTTGCAAAGTAAAACAAAGTTATAGAATACCAGAATAAAGGCAGGACAATTGCCAATAAGCTGGGAAGTCAGGATTCAGCTTGCCTGACCTTGAAATGGCGGCCGCTGCTGACGACCAGAGCAAAAGAAACTGAGCATTAAGGAGGAATATTCTTTGGGGACAATCAGAAATCAGACAATTGTACCTTTTATCTGTACCTTTTGACCTGATGCGTTGTTTCATCGCTGCCTGGACGACCTGGGCATTTCTAGAGCTCGGAGAGGCTCCATAATGAAAAACTAATCCACAAAATGGAAGGTCCAAAAGGAAAGGGGAAGGGAAAGAGGACTAGGAAGTAGAAACAGACAAGGGCACCCTGCCCTCAGATGTGCTTGGTAGCTAATACAGCGGCCATATTGGACTGTCTAATTTTTAACATCATTGAAGGGAAAAGAGGATTGGCAGGGAAAATTAATATTTTGAACAATAATCTTGCTATTTGATCTAAACCAAAATCAAAAGAATAAACCAAACCTTCCTAGTCAAGCCGACCAGATATATAGCCGGAATAGATAATAACAGCTAAGGGAGAATTAACCCTAAAGCACCTCACACCAACATGCAAACATGGCCGTTAACAAGCTAGAAATAGTGGGCATAAACGCACACGCAATAAAGTATCCTAACATCCTATCAAAGAATGCAGCCAAAAAATTCAAACACAAACTATTAAGAACTAACCCGGACACGCTGATATCTGACCCCTCCGTTAATCTAGTCAATGGCACTATTGTAAATGACCTGATCTTCTTTACCAGAAAAACAGTTAAATGGCGGATTGCCATCACAGAGATGCTTAACATAAACTCAACGAGGAATATACCACACGGCACAAGACTTATGATCACACCATCAACAAGACTTAGAGCGAACCTATGCATAACAATTTACAAGAACGGAATTGTGCTCATACAAGCAGCCAACAACGAATTAGAAAAATTCGCCAACATGTTCCTAACCTTAAAAGAACATGTAGAGACATCAAACTCTCAACAACACCAAACTCCACAAATAGCCAACTTAGGCAACACCAACACTTCCACCACAGACATCACAATACCCAGAGACCTTCAGGAACCCCAACACAAAATACAACAAAAAGACACTATTGTGACAGGAGGCTCAATGGAAGGAAAGGATAAAGAAACAACAGAAATATCCACACGCTATACCGAATCTGATCCGTCGACGCTACGGAGAGAAGAACTAACATCTCCCTCACATGCTGGGACACCGTCTACGAGTAGGCCAATCCTCGGGAATCTGGAATCAAACGACAGGGTGGATATCACCCCGTCCATATCCCTCTCTACTACAACACAAATGACACCGAGGTCTACGCGGAAATTATACCCCACGAACATGGTATTAAGATCACAATACACAGAGTACACATCTCACACTGCTTGTAGAGGAAGTACAGTCAACCGAACTAAAGACAAAAAGAACAGGAAGTCGGAAACATTAACGGATCGAAAACGATGGGACGCAAACCACGAATCCCGAAATAATAAACGGCTGAGCACGCCCAATATTTCACCCCAGATACAGAGGGAAACTGAAGACCTTCAAATACAAATAAGCAATATGTCACAAAACATTTTAAGCACACTGCAAGTGATGGAAAAGATACTTGAAATTACTGTTAGCACGCACTACAAAGTTGAACTCATCCAAAAATCAGTACATAAATTACATGAAAAGAGCAGCAAGACGGCCATGCCTTTATCAAATAGGCATAATAGACCTGAAAGATATCTTAGTTACTTATCAGAGGATGAAACATTATCTTTACTCCAAACATATGAAGCCACAGACCACAGCAGAGGGGTGAAAATTAAGACAGTCCCAATTGATTCGAACAGAACATCCAGACATAAGGAAAGGAAACCCAATCCTAACAACCTTCAACAAATCCAGCTTACCAACAACTCACAAGAGATTAACCCTAATAACTTAGGGAAGCCTATGAAATGCCTACTGCTCAATTGTCGGTCCGCAGTAAAACATGCATCAGACATAGCTGCTCACATTGCTAGCCAGGAAATTGACCTAACTATACTTACAGAAACCTGGCTTTCAGAATCCTCTTCTCCAGTCATGGATCTCCTGGTGCCCCCACAGTATAACATCTTAGATTAGATAGACAAAAAAAGACTGGAGGTGGTATTGCATGCACCCATCGATCGGATATAGAGGTCAGCAGTTTTCATTCTGACCCACTCGAATCCTGTGAATATCTAGGTCTCAAAATAAGATCGGCAGAAAATCAAAGATGCAACATGCATGCGCTTTACCACCCACCAGGTATTAACAATGTCACCTTCATAGACCAGCTAATGGAGATCATCACGGCGAACTCTAACTCTCACTCTAATAACATTTTCCTAGGCGATTTTAATCTACATTGGGACGATAATAATGACAAACACGTCAACGCATTTAAAGACTTTTTAAATGATCTAAACCTTACCCAAGCCTGCACACTGCCAACACACTCGAAAGGAGCAACGCTAGACTGGATAATATCGCAAAACAAGGAAACATCAATACGCTCAATTGTACCATGCGACTGGTCAGATCACCATGCCATTACCTTCCTAATACCCTCCATGAAAAAGAACAAAACCACGCAGCCCACCAAAACCAAGAAGTGGATTCGGGACACCAGAGACTCTAATACCGATATTCTAATAGAAAGATGTGAGAAGGACTTAATGCCGCCAAACAAACTGCACAATGTGAATGATCTAACGGAACACTACACTACATCAATAACGAACATAGTCAATTCGACCATGCCGCTAAAATTGAAAAGTGTCACTGAGAAAGAAAAAAATCCATGGTTTAATGGAGCATTAAATGAAGATAGGCGAAAATTAAGACTTGCTGAAAGAATCTGGAGACAGCACCCGTCATCCCCCACGTTGAAATCTCTCAGAAAAATCAGAAACGAGTACAACAAAAAGATCATGAACTCGAAAAAGGAATTTATTAGATCGGAACTGGACAACACCAAAAACAGGACACGGAAATTATTCGAGATCTTAAAGCAACAGTCTAATAAGCTGGCAAAATCGGCCCATGACTCTACTAAAACACAGTTGAGTTGTGAAGAATTCTCAACTTTCTTCACCGAAAAGGCCAACACACTTGAAAGAGAGCTCAGGACAGAAGCCAACAACCTTCCCAATCAACCACCCACGATGAACAATGCCATCACATCAATCAAAAATGAATGGTCAAAAAACAAAGCACAATGGGATACCTTCAAGCTCTACGACCAGAATACCATCGCCAAAACGCTATCGGATATCAAACCTAATAACCACTATAATGACCTACTCCCCCATAAATGCCTAAAATCAATCAGCCACATAGTCATCCCAATATGGACAAAAATAATAAATGCCTCTTTATCTCAAGGGATCCTTCCAGAATGCCTTAAAACAGGCCAAGTCGTCCCCATCATCAAAAAACCCACAGCGGACCCAGAAGAACCAAACAACTTCCGCCCAGTAACCAATATTCCTATACAGCCAAACTAATTGAGAAATGTGTACAAAATCAACTGAACCATCACATTGCAAATTTCAAGCTGCTAGACGACTGCCAGTCTGGATTCAGAACAGGCCAAAGCACGGAAACAGCGATCCTTCATATTGTAGACGATGCGCTACAGGCCCTAGATCACAATAGAACATGCCTACTAATCCTTCTTGACCTGTCATCAGCTTTTGACACTGTAAATCATGAAAAACTACTAGCCAGGCTGCATGACAGGATGGGGTTATCAGGAATTGTGCTGAAATGGTTTGAATCCTTCCTCCAGAACAGAACGCAAAGATTCCTGGTCAACCAGACACTATCCAAATCATGCCCAAACTCAATTGGCGTCCCTCAAGGATCCACACTCTCTCCATCGCTCTTCAACCTGTATGTCGAACCCCTTAAAGAAATTCTCAGAGATGCAAGAATAGCGTACCACATGTATGCGGACGATACGCAGATATACATAAAGATCAAGTCGCTGGAAGACATCAAATTAATGAATGAGGCCTTAAAAATGTCTTTACGTTAGTTAACTAGCAATCATCTGAAGATAAATGCACAAAAAACTGAATTCCTATTAATCTCACCACCAAAGAATCAGACAGAAACGAAAGAATGGACAGAAACGATCACAGCACTAAACTGCAAACCTACGCTAGTCGACTCAGCGAAATCACTAGGAATCACACTGGACAAGAACTTAGACATGAAAGCCCACATTAAAGCAATGGCAAAAAGTGCTCGATTTCACTTGAACTACATTAGAAAAGTGAAACCATGCATTTCTATGACAGACCTCAAATTGGCAGTCCAGTCTTTAGTTATTTCAAGGATTGAATATGGATGTACAACCTTAGCAGGTCTACCTAAAACTTCCACAGCACCACTAAAAGCATGTCTTAATGCAGCCGCAAGACTTATAACCGGATCGAGGAAATTTGACCACATTTCCCCACACCTAAAAGCATTAAACTGGTTACCTTACGAAGCCAGAATTCAACTTAAAATGGCATGTATTACACACAAAGCGCTCCACTTTGGAACACCGAAATATTTGGCCAAGAAAATTGAACTATCGGGGGGAAACAGACCTGCCAGGAGTGCTAAGGAGATGCTGCTGAGACCACCGATCTTCCGGAAGAAGAAAACATATGACAGAGCTTTCTCCGGAGCAGCCCCCAGAATTTGGAATTCACTCCCTCCAAACATTAGGAAGATTCCTAACACAGCAACATTTAAGAGGGAAGCGAAGATCTTCCTGATGAGTAAGTTCCTTTCGTAAATAAGACGGCCCATCAGAGCACTATGATATAGATGCTTTCACAACAGTCATTCGGAATATGTAAAGATAAGCTCATATACGCATACGATTCTATTCCTATTGAAGCGCACAGACGTAGAACGCTCAGAAAAAGACGCTTCGAATCATGCGTATTTGGATATCCCAGTTCACTTGTACAATAAGCAGTTTCCAATACGTGATTGGGAAAATTGAAGTTAATCGTTCAGGGAAATAACAATATATATGTGATTACTGACAACACACGGTAACCTAATCCTGTCATTGTATTTTTCTTTCTTTTGCTTGTTAAATAATGTATAGTTACATACCTAAGCTACCTCATAGCCGTGTAAATCGTCCTGCTACTCATATTGTATTCCTGCTCAATTTACCTTTTGTTATTGTGAAGCGCTCTGATACCCAAGGGTCACGTTCGCGCTATATAAAACTATATAAATAAATAAAATAAAGTGTCTGTGGCAGTGCAAATTTGGGTCGAGCGCAAGGCGTGCACTGGTGTTTGAAGTGCCCGCTGTTGCCTGTGACTGATTACTGCCTCCAGAGTGCGCCCCTACTGCTGTCCGTTTTGTGATATATGTGTATATAATCTCAAGAAAATAAAAAAGCTGTATCCTGACAGCCTTGTGTATGTGCCTTCTTCCTTGGAAGCATGACTTGGTATTCCTATATATTCATATATATATATATATATATATAGATCAAACACCAAGGTTGCCCCTAGAGATGCCACTCACAGCACGGGGTTACAGCACACCACAACACAGGCAGCAGTTAGGTCAGCAGGCTGCATGTCATCCAACAGCCAAACGCGTTTCGAGCTCCCTCGAGCTCTTGATCACTGGCAGTAATGAAGGCAGGAGCGTTTGAAAACAACTTACTTTATTGAGAGTCCCGCCCCAGTGGGCGTAATGGAAAATGGCATTCTGGTCCTGATGGTCCATTAGTGTAGCCACATAAGACTCATGAAGTTTTTTAACCAAGTGGCTCACGTTCCTGCTTCAAAATTCAATTAATTTCCATCTTCAAAATTCAATTAATTTCCACGTTCGGTGAAAGGCATGCTACCACTGCATCCCGCTGCTAATATAACTGCGAACGAGGCCCCCTCTGTCCATAACTCGCGCTGGTGTTTGCCAACACGCTGGATCCACCTGAAGGCGTCGGGGCATCTCGCGGCCAGGCTAGCCGCTATAACATCAAACACCAAGGTTGCCCCTAGAGATGCCACTCACAGCATGGGGTTATAGCACACCACAACGAAGGCAGCAGTTAGGTCAGCAGGCTGCATGTCATCCAACAGCCAAACGCGTTTCGAGCTCCCTCGAGCTCTTGATCACTGGCAGTAATGAAGGCAGGAGCGTTTGAAAACAACTTACTTTATTGAGAGTCCCGCCCCAGTGGGCGTAATGGAAAATGGCATTCTGGTCCTGATAGTCCATTAGTGTAGCCACATAAGACTTATGAAGTTTTTTAACCAAGTGGCTCACGTTCCTGCTTCAAAATTCAATTAAGTTCCATGTTCGGTGAAAGGCATCCTACCACTGCATCCCGCTGCTAATATAACTGCGAGCGAGGCCCGCTCTGTCCATAACTCGCGCTGGTGTTTACCAACACGCTGGATCCACCTGAAGGCGTCGGGCCATCTCGCGCCAGGCTAGCCGCTATAACATCAAACACCAAGGTTGCCCCTAGAGATGCCACTCACAGCACGGGGTTACAGCACACCACAACGCAGGCAGCAGTTAGGTCAGCAGGCTGCATGTCAAACAACAGCCAAACGCGTTTCAAGCTCCCTCGAGCTCTTGATCACTGGCAGTAATGAAGGCAGGAGCGTTTGAAAACAACTTACTTTATTCAGAGTCTCTCCCCAGTGGGCGTAATGGAAAATGGCATTCTGGTCCTGATAGTCCATTAGTGTAGCCACATAAGACTCATGAAGTTTTTTAACCAAGTGGATCGCGTTCCTGCTTCAAAATTCAATTAAGTTCCATGTTCGGTGAAAGGCATGCTACCACTGCATCCCGCTGCTAACATAACTGCGAGCGAGGCCCCCTCTGTCCATAATTCACGCTGGTGTTTACCAACACGCTGGATCCACCTGAAGGCATTGGGGCATCTCGTGGCCAGGCTAGCCGCTATAACATCAAACACCAAGGTTGCCCCTAGAGATGCCACTCACAGCACGGGGTTACAGCACACCACAACGCAGGCAGCAGTTTGCTCAGCAGGCTGCATGTCATCCAACAGCCAAACGCGTTTCGAGCTCCCTCGAGCTCTTGATCACTGGCAGTAATGAAGGCAGGAGCGTTTGAAAACAACTTACTTTATTGAGAGTCCCGCCCCAGTGGGCGTAATGGAAAATGGCATTCTGGTCCTGATAGTCCATTAGTGTAGCCACATAAGACTCATGAAGTTTTTTAACCAAGTGGCTCGCGTTCCTGCTTCAAAATTCAATTAAGTTCCATGTTCGATGAAAGGCATGCTACCACTGCATCCCGCTGCTAATATAACTGCGAGCGAGGCCCCCTCTGTCCATAACTCGTGCTGGTGTTTACCAACACGCTGGATCCACCTGAAGGCGTCGGGGCATCTCGCGGCCAGGCTAGCCGCTATAACATCAAACACCAAGGTTGCCTCTAGAGATGCCACTCACAGCACAGGGTTACAGCACACCACAACGCAGGCAGCAGTTAGGTCAGCAGGCTACATGTCATCCAACAGCCAAACGCGTTTCGAGCTCCCTCGAGCTCTTGATCACTGGCAGTAATGAAAGCAGGAGCGTTTGAAAACAAGTTACTTTATTGAGAGTCCCGCCCCAGTGGGCGTAATGGAAGATGGCATTCTGGTCCTGATAGTCCATTAGTGTAGCCACATAAGACTCATGAAGTTTTTTAACCAAGTGGCTCGCGTTCCTGCTTCAAAATTCAATTAAGTTCCATGTTCGGTGAAAGGCATGCTACCACTGCATCCCGCTGCTAATATAACTGCGAGCGAGGCCCCCTCTCTCGCGCTGGTGTTTACCAACACGCTGGATCCACCTGAAGGCGTCGGGGCATCTCGCGGCCAGCCTAGCCGCTATAACATCAAACACCAAGGTTGCCCCTAGAGATGCCACTCACAGCACGGGGTTACAGCACACCACAATGCAGGCAGCAGTTAGGTCAGCAGGCTGCATGTCATCCAACAGCCAAACGCGTTTCGAGCTCCCTCGAGCTCTTGATCACTGGCAGTAATGAAGGCAGGAGCGTTTGAAAACAACTTACTTTATTGAGAGTCCCGCCCCAGTGGGCGTAATGGAAAATGGCATTCTGGTCCTGATAGTCCATTAGTGTAGCCACATAAGACTCATGAAGTTTTTTAACCAAGTGGTTAGCGTTGCTGCTTCAAAATTCAATTAAGTTCCATGTTCGGTGAAAGGCATGCTACCACTGCATCCCGCTGCTAATATAAATGCGAGCGAGGCCCCCTCTGTCCATAACTCACGCTGGTGTTTACCAATACGCTGGATCCACCTGAAGGCGTCGGGGCATCTCACGGCCAGGCTGGCCGCTATAACATCAAACGCCAAGGTTGATCCAGCGTGTTGGTAAAACTTCATGAGTCTTATGTGGCTACATATAGTGGTGCTTGTCTAGAATCACACTGTGAGTTAGTGTGTATTTGGGATCAGTGTGAGAGAATCATTTGGTAACATCATGTATTTGCTGACAGATAACTGTTTTAAAATCTGTCATGTTGTGAAGTTTTAGTAGCATTAGAATCCAGTCTTTGCTTATATGTTGATTAAATGAGTCATGCTTTGACGCGGATGTGCTGTACTTAAATATGTAGATTGTGTGCAGTACCATTAACTCTTCCAGACTAGTGAATGAGTTTTGGTAAACTCCTAGGATAGTGTTGCTTGTCTAAAATCACACTGTGAGTCTGTGTGCATTTGGGTAAGGATTGCGAGAGAAGCATTTGGTAACATCGTGTATTTGCTGACAGATAACTGTTTTAAAACCTGTCATGTTGTCAAGTTTTAGTAGCATTAGAAGACACTTATGGCTTATGCTTTCATTATATGAGTCAGGCATTGACAGTAAATTGCAGTCGTGAAATATGTAGATTGTGTGCAGTTCCCTTATCACTTCCAGTGTAGTGAATGAGTTTTGGTAAACTCCTAGGGATACTGGTGCTTGTCTAGAATCACACTGTGAGTCTTTGTGCATTTGGGAACCACTGTGAAAGAAGCATTTGGTAACATTGTGTATTTGCTGACAGAAAACTGTTTTAAAACTTGTCATGTTGTCAAGTTTTAGTAGCATTAGAAGCCAGTCATTGCTTATGCGTTGATTAAATGAGTCAGGCATTGACACTAAAGTGCAGTCGTGAAATATGTAGATTGTGTGCAGTTTCCTTACCACTTCCACTGTAGTGAATGAGTTTTGGTAAGCTGCTAGGGATAGTGTTGTTTGTCTAGAATCACACTGTGAGTCTGTATGTATTTGGGAACCACTGTGAGAGAAGTGTTTGGTAACATCCTGTATTTGCTGACAGAAAACTGTTTTAAAACTTGTCATGTTGTCAAGTTTTAGTAGCATTAGAAGCCAGTCTTTGCTTATGTGTTGATTAAATGAGTCAGGCATTGACACTAAAGTGCAGTCATGAAATATGTAGATTGTGTGCAGTTCCCTTATCACTTCCAGTGTAGTGAATGAGTTTTGGTAAACTAGGAATACTGGTGCTTGTCTAGAATCACACTGTGAGTCTGTGTGCATTTGGGAATCACTGTGAGAGAAGCGTTTGGTAACATCGTGTTTTTGCTGAGAGAAAACTGTTTTAAAACCTGTCATGTTGTCAAGTTTTAGTAGCATTAGAAGCCAGTCTTTGCTCATGTGTTGATTAAATGAATCAGGCATTGACACTAAAGAGCAGTCGTGAAATATGTAGATTGTGTGCAGTTCCCTTATCACTTCCAGTGTAGTGAATGAGTTTTGGTAAACTCCTAGGGATACTGGTGCTTGTCTAGAATCACACTGTGAGTCTTTGTGCATTTGGGAACCACTGTGAAAGAAGCGTTTGGTAACATTGTGTATTTGCTGACAGATAACTTTTTAAAAACCTGTCATGTTGTCAAGTTTTAGTAGCATTAGAAGCCAGTCTTTGCTTATGCGTTGATTAAATTAGTCAGGTATTGACACTAAAGTGCAGTCGTGAAATATGTAGATTGTGTGCAGTTCCCTTACCACTTCCACTGTAGTGAATGAGTTTTGGTAAGCTGCTAGGGAAAGTGTTGTTTGTCTAGAATCACACTGTGAGTCTGTGTGTATTTGGGAACCACTGTGAGAGAAGTTTTTGGTAACATCGTGTATTTGCTGACAGATAAGTGTTGTAAAACATGTCATGTTGTCAAGTTTTAGTAGCATTAGAAGACAGTTATGGCTTATGCTTTCATTATGTGACTCAGGCATTGACAGTAAATTTCAGTTGTGAAATATGTAGATTGTGTGCAGTTCCCTTACCACTTGCACTGTAGTGAATGAGTTTTGGTAAACTCATAGGGATAGTGGTGCTTGTCTAGAGTCACACTGTGAGTTAGTGTGTATTTGGGATCAGTGTGAGAGAAGCATTTGGTAACATCATGTATTTGCTGACAGATAACTGGTTTAAAACCTGTCATGTTGTGAAGTATTAGTAGGATTAGAATCCAGTCTGTGCTTATGCGTTGATTAAATAAGTCATGCTTTGACACTGATGTGGTGTACTTAAATATGTAGATTGTGTGCAGTACCATTAACTCTTCCAGACTAGTGAATGAGTTTTGGTAAACTCCTAGGATAGTGTTGCTTGTCTAAAATCACACTGTGAGTCTGTGTGCATTTGGGTAAGGATTGTGAGAGAAGCATTTGGTAACATCGTGTATTTGCTGACATATACCTGTTTTAAAACCGGTCATGTTGTGAAGTTTTAGTAGCATTAGAAGCCAGTCTTTGCTTATGCTTTGATTTTATGAGGCTTTGACATAAAAGTGCAGTCCTGAAATATGAAGATTGTGTGCAGTTTGCATACCACTTCCACAGTAGTGAATGATTTTTGGTAAACTCCTAGGTATAGTGGTTGTTGTCTAGAATCACACTGTGAGTCTGTGTGCATTTGAGAACCACTGTGAGAGAAGCATTTGGTAACATCATGTATTTGCTGACAGATAACTAATTTAAAACCTCTCATGTTGTCAGGTTTTAGTAGCATTAGAAGCTAGTCTTTGCTTATGAATTGATAAAATGAGTCAGGGTTTGACACTAAGGTGCAGTACCATGTACTATTCTGTTCACTGTGGCAGAACTGAAAATTTAAAAGTTTTACCTAAGCGCTGTCCTAGAAGTAGTCTGATTTTTTAGTCAGTTTCTAAGTACCAAATAGATTGCTTCAAATAAAAGTGTTCTGACATACTATACACTTGTCTTTTACACCTTCAATTCCCTAGTCAGTATCCATACACTTCCAGGAAACATCCTGTCACTTCCTTTGCAGTCCTCTAGAGACCCATTCAACAGCATGTACTAATCCATTGACTCTGCCAAAACTCAAACACTTATAAATTCACCTAGACACTCTCTTTCCAGTACTCTAATGAGTCAGTCACTGCCTAAGTATTCATGCACTGAGCCAGGTCTTAGCACATGAACTACGTCAAACCCATATCCACTATGCATGCAGTCCTCTAACCTCCTGCACACTTGTCTTTCACGCCTTCAATTCCCCAGTCAGTATCCGTTCACTTCCAGCAAACACCCTGTCACTGCCGTTGCACTCCTTTAGGGACCCATTCAGCATCATGTACTAATCCATTCACAGCGCCAAACCCTAATAAATTCACCCAGGCACTCTCCTTGCAGTACTCTAATCATTCAGTCAGTACCCAAGTACTCATCCAGTGACCCAGGCCTTAGTATATAGACTGCTTCAAACCCTTATCCACTATGCATGCAGTCCTCTAACCACCTACACAATTGTCTTTCTCACATTCAATTCCCTAATCAGTATCCATACACTTCCAGGAAATACCCTGTCACTCCCTTTGCAGTCCCCTGGGACCCATTCAGCACCATGTACTAATCTATTCACTGTACTAAAACCCAAACACTTATAAATTCACTGAGATGCTATCTTTGCAGTACTCTAATCATTCAGTCAGTGCCTAAGTATTCATACAATGAGCCAGGCCTTAGCACATGGACTGCTTCAAACCCCTATGCACTATGCATGCAGTCTTCTAACCACCTAGACACTTGTCTTTCACACTTTCAATTTCCTAGTCAGTATCCATACAGTCCAGCACTTGACACTGCCTTTGCACTCCTCTAGTGACCCATTCAGTACCAAGTACTAATCCATTCCCTGTGCGAAAAGCCTAGCACTTATAAATTCACCTAGGCACTCTCCTTGCTGTACTCTAATCATTCAGTCAGTACCCAAGTAGTCATGCAGTGAGCCAGGCCTTAGCACATGGACTGCTTTAAATGCCTATGCAGTATGGATGCAGTCCTCTAATCACCTACACAGTTGTGTTTCACACCTTCAATTCCCTAGTTAGTATTCATACTCTTCTAGCAAACACACTGTCACTCACCCAGTGTGTCTCCTTATAGTACTGTAATCATTTAGTCAGTTAGCATGTAGTCTTTTAGTGAGGTAGGCTTTAGGGCATGAACTGCTTCAAAGTAGTATGCACTATGCATGTAGTGTTTTAACGATCGTCACACTTGTGGTTCAGGGCTATAGTTTCTTAGTCAGTTTTTATATAAAATGTGTTTGTTCAGTAATGGAATAGTATAAATTTGAAAGTTATTATGTGTGATTCTTTTTTACAGATACAGAACAGGAGTGTTTCTCATCTGTTTGCACTCTTCTCGTGCAAGATTGTTTGGATGAAGGGTCCTTAGGTGTTTCATCATACTTGCTGTGCCGCACAAGTATTTTTTGTGGATCCCCTCGTAACAGAACTCTTTGGCAAATCTTGCGAGTGAAGAAGGTGGCATTGGTCTTTGTTTTCTCCTTGGAAAAAGTAAAACATTTCCTCACCACTGAAGAAAAACGTTGTTGGTGTGGTGCCTTCTGCAAAACATTTTCTTCAGATTCTGTAAATATTTTAAAGCGGCAACATTTACAGTTTTTGTAAGTTAAACTTATAAAATTTTGTTAGCTGTATGCATTTTATATATCTGTGATTTGTTTCTTGTGGTATTTTGTTGAGAATACCATGTTGTTGTTTTTTTTAACAATCTTTCTTATTTTCCAGGTCTGTCGTCGACATCCATTGTCCCCACAGTAGTGTTCCGCCTTGTTGTTTTTTGTTATTGTTGTTACATTTTGTTTATTAGTTTATTGTTCATATATATGTTAATAAAAAAATAAAGTTTGAAAATAGTTTTTCGTTTATATATTTATTATTATAAAAAATAAAGTTTGAAAAATAATTAATAACGTTTTTGGTTGTTCTCTTAACTGCTGTGTGACTCTTTCTTGTTCTTATTACTGTTATTTGATGGAGTCCACCATGGTGTTAAATTTTGGGGCACTTATCGCTGGAATACTGGTGATATCTGCCGTTTGCACCAACTTCTGAATAGTGTGTTAGATTTATCTCAACTTTACTTCCTTTAAAGTGCTATTAATGAAATGGAGAGTAGCCGTTCCCATGCAAAAAGACACGAGGTGCACCTTTGCGATTTATTCTAAATACTAAAATCCTGTATTGTATTGCACTGAGGTATTGGCTGCACTTACAGTGTACACACAAAATCTATTAAGAAATCTCATTGTATTTATATTGATTGGGAATAGTGCGTCAGGTGCTGGATCTTGACGAGATACACTGCTCAGTTCGTATATTGTTGTGCACACGAAAAAAATCACATCACAACTTTCACACCAATTGCAATGCGAAACAAATTCCGGCGATAAGACACGTTAGCACCAGGGATTTTACACCTGCTTTCTGCTGGTGTTAAGCAGGACAACTACCTGCACCATGAAAGGAAATGCAGCCAAGAGCCACACCAGAACACCCACAGGTGCCATAGAGTCAATGAGCATGATACAGGGATACCCATGAGGGCCAGAAGACTCATCTCAACAACTCCAGGACCGCCAATGCCCCCCAAACCCACATCTTAGTAAGTGTGTCCCTGTGGTCATTGTCTTAGCATGATAGGCACAAGCCCTGCAACATCACAGTGTGCTGTCACCTCAGCGTTGGCAGTGAGCCTGGATGTGTAGCTACATACGCATCCTCCTGCATGCACAACTGGCGTGTGCTGGTCTGTTGTTCACAGGTCAGTGCAGGGGTGTGCCTATCTGGCAAGGGGAACGGGGTGTCTCGGACATGTCCGTGTACAGGAAGTGCGGTAAGTGTGTCTCTGTGTTCTGGTTTGGCCTGTTACAAGAGCCGCAGCAGTCGATGTTGTAAAGTGGCATGCACCACCTCCAAACGGCACTGTGATGTTGTAGTTGGAATGTATCAGGACATGCGCAAATAGGCATTACAATGGCGTGCCGTACGAGTGCACGAGATACAACAGCTCACCGTACAAAAGTGTGGGGGCTCGTGGGAGGGAGGAGCAGCCATTTGGCAACATAACACACAGTGAACTCGACCATGTGCCACATGCTGGGCATCTCATCCATGATGACCACGGTCGCAGACATCCCACAACACCAACGACTGGCCTTTGTACACATCCTGTATGAATGCAGCGTGGTTTTCACTTCTATGCTCGTTCAGTGGTGTGATGTTGGCAGGTTGTGTGACTTGTGCTCCTTGTTGGTGTGTTTCATTTTGGCCATTGTTAGTCTATATGTGTGTTGTACTTAATTGTGTATGTGTGCCATTCTGCCCATCTCCCCCCCTCCCCCCTCCCCCACTCCCTGCTTCTTCCCCTTCCTTGTGCTGTTGTGTCTATTATTTTGTTGCTGCACACATATATACATGTAAAGAATAAATTAGAATAGTTCCTTGATTCTTTTAGGTTTCAAAACTTCTCTATTGGTTTCTTTTTAATTTTCCATATGAACCGTTTTTTTTAATATTCAACAACACATAGAAGTCAGAAGTGCAACGTATTCTATCAACACACTTTCGAGAACATTCTACAATACGTGCAGGTTAAAAGTTCATCAATTTTTTAAAACTTTACGATATTTGTTTGTAACATTTTCTTGAACATTTAACGACACATGCAGGTTAAAAGTTGACGATTGTTTTAAGTTCGAACAGTGCCTTCCAAATGTAAGTAGCAGGTGTGGTTGAGCTGAGCAAATTTTATCCTATGATATATACTCCACGTTGAAACTGCTTTTTCTTAACCAATCACAAAGATGCTTTTCCACAAAACTAATGTGCACCCTACTTTTAAAAAAGAATGCTTTTCATGATATCTTCAGAGATAAGTTATAGATAGGAATTAGCATTTAAAAAACCTTTGAAATTCACTGAAAAAACCATAGGTTTCATGCACGTTATAGTTAGGAATTGGCATTTAAAAAACCTTTGAAATTCACTGAAAAACCAAAGGTTTCAGGGGCGTTATAGTTAGGAATTGGCATTTAAAAAACCTTAGAAATTCACTGAAAAAACCATAAGTTTCAGGGGCGTTATAGTTAGCTGGACATTTCCCTCGTACAAAAGCCTAGAAATTCCCCTGTTATAGTTAGTTCAGCTAACTATAACTCATGCCCCCACAAAGCACTGCTGATGACGTCACATATTACATCACTCATGACATGGTCAGTGACATCACTGATGACATCACTGATGATATCTCAAATGACATCACTGATGACATCATTGATGACATCATCCATTGAGTATGTGTTTCTGAACAGTTTTATTATGTTTAATATATATAGGGAAAGGCCTGTTGAAGAATAAGTGGGTGTACAAGTGTGTGAATGGATGATTTTCTAGGTGCGTAACTGACTCTATAAGTGAGTCATTAAATGTATCTTACGCAGACTAGTGACTAAACTGTGTGAATGTCTGTATGTGTCTGTGTGTTGGTGTATAAGTGGCTGCATGGTTTTGTAAATAGCTATATGAGTGTCTATATGGGTTATTGATTAGTTGTCTGAGTATCTGTATGGGTGCCTGAGTGTTTGTGTGGGTAGGGTGTGTGTGACTCTGTGACTAGATGTGTGAGTGGGTGATTCACTGGGTGCATGGTTTTAAGAGTGCATATGTGATGGACTGTATGGTTGGGTGAGTGTATGTATGGGTGTGTTAGTGATTGAATGTATATCTCAGTTGTACATGTGTCAGTAACTACATATGTGAAACGCAGTGTATATGTGTGTAAGAGTATATAACTATCTATATCTGAGTGTGTGAGATTTTGGGAGTGGCTGTATACGCCATAGTGCAAGGATATCTGTGTCATGTGCTGTTTGTTTTTTCTGCAGGAAGACACAGAATTTGTTAGTATTTTTATGAATAAGTGAACTTGAGTGTGTTTAACTGTATAGGTGAGTAAATTGTACTGTGATTAATTATTTGCATGACTGACTAGATGTGTCAGTACCTCAATGGATGATTGTCGGTGTGTGATTGTCTATATAGGTGTATAAATGCACAGAGTGACTGTAAGGATGAGTGACTGTAGAGGTGAGTGAGTGGACATGTATGTAGACCTAAAAGTCAATGAGTGGGTGAGTAGTTATTGGTATTGGAGTATCTATGGCTGTCAAAATGGCCGTCTGAAATTTTGAGTCGGTGTATCAAAGGTTATATTAGGGTGTGAGAAGATGCACTAATTTATCACATGGATGACGTCATCAGTGATGTCATCAGTGTTGTCATTTGAGATGTCATCAGTGATGTCACTGACCATGTCAGGAGTGATGTAATATGTGACGTCATCAGCAGTGCATTGCGGGGGCGCGAGTTATAGTTAGCTAAACTAACTATAACAGGGGAATTTCTAGGGTTTTGTATGAGGGAAATGTCCAGCTAACTATAACACCCCTATGGTTTTTTCAGTGAATTTCTAAGGTTTTTTAAATGCCAATTCCTAACTATAACGTGTATGAAACCTATGGTTTTTTCAGTGAATATATATATATATATATTCACTTTAAAAACCATAGGTTTAACACATGTTATAGTTAGGTGGATATTTCACTCGTAAAAAATCAATGAAATTCCCCCGTTATAGTTAGTTCAGATAACTATAACCCCTGAAACCTTTGTTTTTTTCAGTGAATTTCAAAGGTTTTTTAAATGCCAATTCCTAACTATAACGTGCATGAAACCTATGGTTTTTTCAGTGAATATATATATATATATATTCACTTAAAAAACCATAGGTTTCACACATGTTATAGTTAGGTGGATATTTCACTCGTAAAAAACCAATGAAATTCCCCCGTTCTAGTTAGTTCAGATAACTATAACTCGCACACCCGCAATCCTCTGCTCATGACGTCACATATTACATCACTCATGACATGGTCAGTGGCATCACTCTTGACATCACTAATGACATCATCCTTGTGATAGAGTGGCGGTCGCGCAAGTTATAGTTATCTGAACTAACTATAACGAGGGAATTTCATTGGTTTTTTACGAGTGAAATGTCCACCTAACAATAACATGTGTGAAACCTATGGTTTTTTAAGTGAATTTGCAAGGTTTTTTAAATGCTAATTCCTAACTATAACGTGTGTGAAACCTATGGTTTCACACTCGTTATACCTATGGTATTATTTTTTTTACATATTTATTTTTCAATAAACTACGTATAAATTTTTTAAAATTTTTTTTAATGGTTTTTTAACCGTGTGCGCACGGTGTGCGCACCCCCGCGATTTAAAAAAATAAATATTTACATGTTTTTTTCTGCCTTCGGGGTCCTTCAGGGACCCCCTGACAAAGGCTAGAGGGTCAGGAACTCACTACCCTGCCCCCTTTTCACGTTCGCCACCTTACTTTTCCACTCTCGCACTGAAAACAAACAAAATGGCGGCCGACACTTCCTGATTTTGACCGATTCGAACGTTGACTGACATATAACAACCAATCAGAATTACGCTTGCGCACATTATGGTGCGCACACGGTGCGCGGCTATAGAATATGTATGTGATTTTAATTGCAATTATCTCAGGAACTACTGAACAGATTGACTCCATATATGCAAAAGGCACATCCCTGACCTGAGGACTACCTCTCTGCCAAATTTCAAGTAATTCTGTTCAGCCGTTCGGGCTGTACCTTCGACTAAAGGTCCTATGGGAAAATGCATGGGGAAAACACGTTTTGGGACCCCCTTTTTTTCTCACCCCCGCTTGACGAATCCCCCCGAGACCTTCAGGGTAGGAGGTGAGCGGAGCGCCCCATTAGTTTTGAAAATTTCGCGAAGATTCGTCAACCGGCGCCAAAGTTATTCAAAATAGAATTTTGAGATTTCCTATGGAAACACGGTCCTAACTATAACTATCTACTGGCGACCGCCAGTAGATAATATATATATATATATATATATATATATATATAATTGCACACCAAGTACTGCCAGAAAACGCTGCTCGCCTGCCTTTAAGCGCCGGTGCAGCCATGGCGGCAGATAGCCATGAAAATCAGCACATCAACTCCAATAGAGATGAGGCAGCACACCAACACCAATATGGGTAGTTTTAATCACAAAACAACAACGTGTTTCAGCCGCAAAACGGCCTTTGTCAAGTTGTCTGAGTCCTTCTTGGTCACCATTTTGTAACAGTGACGTCACAATCAACACAGCTGAAACATTGCGGATAGTAAGCACAATTTTTGCATGATTTGAATGTTTGGACTCTTGAATGTAAAACATTATTTCATATGATTCTTTTTTTTACAAATCTTGTTTCGCATTCTTATTAAAACATTGGATAAATATAAAGTGTATCATTTGTTAATGCATACAAAAGACATAATTCACTTATAAATCATAAAGTGTGAAGAAAGCACCTAACGTCAAACTTATCTTTCCTTTTAAGCACAACTCAAAATGGTACTGAAAAATATCAACATAAATATTTGCAAACAAATCTATATACAGAGTATGGCATTTCGCAGAAGTACTTATTAATTTCATAGTACTTGAGCATGAGCCAGTGTGATACTATTACCAATGCCAAGTGGCATAAAATTCATTTTATCTAAGCCAATTAATTTAGCACATTTGTATTCCGAATATTTCATTTTTCCCAAAGTACCTATCTATGTCACGGTGCTCAGACATGTGCTATCGTGGTTCTATCACCAATGCCAAGTGGTAAAAATTTATTTTGAGTAGACCAACATTATTGTATAAAAGATTTCCTTTGTAACACATAAGAGAGATCTATTGCAAAACCAAATCATGTTGAATTCCAAATGTTCTTCTGGTTTTTATTTTTATGATAAAACTACTAGTGATCAAGGAAGGAGTGCGTGCGGCTAGTGACAAATGCCCTTAGATTTTAGTGTGAGGGTATTTTTTGGGGGGATGTGCAAATTCATAAAATAGTGCCCTACTTAGATACCAAGGGACATGTATATAAATGAAGGAAAAGGATTACTAGAACTGAGTTTTGGCACCAGATACTCATAAGACGTATCTTATGCTAGGACCCCAGTCTGTGAACTTAATTTATCCCTACATGACTTTGCATTTTATGGACAAAAAATTTGTAATACAGTGCAGATTGGTTGTAATTGCTCCACGCCAAATGGCGGATAGTTAGGCATAATTGCATTTTAATCCTACATAATCACAGTCCAAAGTGAACAGTGCACCCTATGATAAAATTGTAGAAGAGTGGCAAGGAAACCCTTACCACACCATAACACCCAGAAAAAGATACAGTTCACTAAAATTAAGCCTTCTAAGATAAGTAGATTTAAAGAACCTATAGTTCTAGGACATTATTAGTAAATGAAGAACATGGGACCCTGAGCACAATTTGCATTATACACCTATGTGGGTGCACGATTCTTCCTCTTTGTTTAACCCACACGGGGTTCTGGTTTTGAGATCGATTATATATTTCGATTCCAGAATTCGTAACTCTTTTTCACGATCTCCCCCTCGGATGTGTTTGTATACTCTGTCAATGTCACAGAAACTGAGAAGTTTCCTATCACTATTGTATGCATCGTAAAAGTGCCTTGCGAGTTGCGACGGGATAGTTGAAATCCACATTAGTGATTGCTCTCTGATGGTCCAAAATGCGTTTTTGGAGAGCTAGGTTGGTACTGCCCATGTAGCGTAATCCACACGGGCATACCAACAAATACACTACATATCCAGTAGTGCAAGTGATGAACTTGTTGATACATTTGACTTGACCATTGTGCATCTTATAGGTACCACAACTTGTAATGAATTTGCAGGCCTTACAGGCATTGCACTTATGAAATCCCTGTCTTGGTTGAAGCCATGTTGTGTTCTACATTTCGGTAGCTATGAACCAATTTATCCTCCAAGGACTTGGGACTTCGATAGGTGACAGCAGGAAAATCCCAACCGTTTTGCCTATTATGGTATCAGATTTCCAAGGCCCCAATGTTTGTTCATTAGGGACCTTAATTTGTTGGATCTGGCACCACATGTCGTTATCATGCGCGGACCGTCTGTATTGTCTTGTTTTGTTTTTGACTTTTTGGGGGCAAAAAGTGCATCCGTGTGTGTTATTTTGGACAATTTTGTATGTGCTTGGATAAGAACTTTTTTGAAATAACCACGTTCTCTGAAACGTTGTTTCATATTGGTGGCCTCATTGGTACACACTTTGTCTGTGCTACAATTTCTTTGTGCACGTAATAGTTCCCCATAGGGGATGCAATTTATCAAACAGGTTGGATGGTGGCTGCAGGCATGCACTGTAGTGTTGCCAGCGGTTTCCTTACAAAATAAGGTCGTTGTCAGTTTGTCATTTTTGACCAAAATTCGTATGTCAAGAAATTCACAGGTTGTGTTACTGATGGTGTGAGTGAACTTCAAATTAAGATTGCTCCTGGCTAGTGTGTCAATGGATTCTATAGCAAGATCTTTTCCACCATCCCAGAGTGGCACATGTTCAGAATATCATTCATTAGGTTCACTCCACACCACTTGCTCCTCCCACCAGCCCAGGAATAAATTTGCTAGGCTGGGGGCGAAGCAAGTGCCCATTGCTGTACAGGACTTTTGCCTATACAGAGTTTTCTCAAATAGAAAAATATTTTCTCAAAGGCAAAACAACATCATTTCTTTCAACATCATTATATGTTCACATTTTTCAATGCATTGTCTTTTTAAATAATGCATACATGCATCTACTCCTCTTTCTTGGTCTATGCACGTATATAACGAGCAGACGTCTAAGGAAATCATCAAATACCCTCGCTCCCATTTGATATCATGAATACGTTTCATAAAATCAGAACTGTCTCTACAGTAGGATCTCAAGTCTGTGACATATGGGGCAGGAAAATGATCCAAAAATATCGATGTGTTTTCTAGTAGACCCCCATTTGAAGAAACAATGGGCCTCCCTGGTGGTCTAGTTGGATGTTTATGTACTTTGGGTAGAAAGTAAATACAGGGTACCTTGGGATTGTTATTTCTCAAGAATCTCCGTTCATCATCATCCAAGAGACCCTGTTTCTACCAATTGTCAAGTAAGTTCCAGTAAAGATTGACAGTATCATCATACATTTTCCAATCCACGATTTCATAACAACTTTGGTCGGCCAACTGACGATTAGCTTCCATTCTGTAGCTCTCAATATCCCATACAACAATGTTCCCCCCTTTATCAGAGGACTTTATAATGATCGTGGGATCTTCCATTATGCTTTTGGTTGCATCCCTTTGGTCTTTGATAAGATTGTCTTGTATGCAATAAGAGCGATCTTCCCTTAATTTGACCAATTCCAGAATCATTGCTTGATGAAAGGCCTCAATGTTATCATACGCTACATTGGGATTATACTTGACTTGATCTTAAGACCACTTTTGGAGGGTTTGTCCACAATGAAGCCTAAGTTTCTTAGAGTTGAACCTGACTCACCATCACCTAGACTACTGCCACCAGTTTCCAATTCATGTATGGCCAGAATGGATTCTGCCTCCTCTACAGAAATATTCATTGTTGAGGTTTGTTGCATAGATTCCAAGTTTAAATACTTTGCGTTCCTACTCCTTTGAAGTTGCATGTAATTTCATGAGTTTCAACTTCCGGACAAATAGGAATAAATCTATGCGAGTATCGACATAGTTCCAATCTGTTGTTAGACAAAAGGATAGTCCTAGTTTAAGCATAGATTCTTCATTAGATGTTAAGATACGTTTGGATACATTCATCTATATTAGTGGGTTCTGGTTTGTTCTTTTGGCAAAATTGTGATCTACCTCCTCTTCTTATTAGTCTTAGTGTCTCTTTTTGTTTGCGGCCTTTCTTCATGGCCTTCCTCGGCCCCTTCCTGTTCCTACCTCGTTTGTACTCGCCCCCTGTGTTGTTAATTCCTTCTGGAGTTGATGTGCTGCCTCATCTCTATTGGAGTTGATTTGCTGATGACATCACTGATGACATGTCAAATGACATCACTGATGACATCACTGATTACATCATCCAGTGACTGTGTGTTGCTGTAAAGTTTAAATTTGTTTTATATATATGCCAAGCTGTATTGAGGAATGAGTGGGTGTATAAGTGTCTGTATGGAGGATTTAGTCGTTACGCGACTGACTGTATAAGTGAGTGATTAAATGTGTCTTACTGAATGCATGGGTTAGTGACTAAACTGTGTGGAAGTCTATATCAGTCTGTCTGTTGTTGTGTAAGCTGCTGCATGGGTTGGTGAGTAGTTGCATGAGTGTCTATATGGGCTATTGATTGCTTGCCTGAGTATTTGTATGGCTGCCTGAGTGTGTGTGTGGGTGGTGGGAGGTGTGTGACATCTGTGCATAGATGTGTGAGTGGTTGATTCACTGAGTGCATGGGTTCAAGAGTGCATATGGAAGCAGCTGTATGGGTGGGTGAGTGTGTGTATGGGTGTGTTGTTGAGTGAATGGATGTCTCAGTGGTACATGTGCAAGTAACTACATATGTAAAATGCAGTATATGTGAGTGATGGTGTATATAAGTAACTATATGTGAGAGTCAGTAATTGTGAGAGTGGCTACATGGGTGAGTGTGTATTTGTATCAGAGATTCTATAAGAGAGTAATTATGTGTTAATTTCTGTATGAATAAGTGAGGTGGTGTCTGTATAACTGTATAGGTGAGTAAATGGAAGTATGATTGATTCTTTGCATGACTAAGTATGTGAGTAACTCTGGATATGTGGCAGTGTGTGAGTGTCTGTATAGGTGTAGGAGTGCATATGATAGTGTTGTATTAATGAGTGACTGTATGTATGAGTGACTGTATAGGTGAATGAGTAGATGTGTGTGTAGACCTTGGAATCAGTCAGTGTGTATTTAGCAACTGGTATTGATGTATCTATTTTTTTGAAAATGGTAGTCTGTATTTTAGAGTGGCTGTATCAAAGGTTATATTCAGGTGAGAGGAGGTGCATCAGATTTTCACGTGGATGATGTCATCAGTGATATCATCAGTGATGTCATCAGTGATGTCACTGACCATGTCATGAATGATGTAATATGTGACATCATCAGCATTGCATTGCGGGTGCGCGAATTATAGTTAGCTGAACTAACTATAACGGAGGAATTTCTATTGTTTTATACGAGTGAAATGCCCAGCTAACTATAACACCCCTGAAACCAATGTTTTTTTCTGTGAATTCCTAAAGTTTTTTAAATGCTAATTTCTAACTATAATGGTGCCGATTCCGATCCTGTAAAACCCGGGAATTCCACCGTACAAACCAGCAAGTACGATTCGTACAGAAATACCATTTCCGTACGAATCGTAAAAAACACCGTACGGCTAAAAAATACATACAATTCCGATCCTGGACAGCACGTGTGCGGCGTCCGCATGGAGTCATGCAGCGTTTTACGGACCAGCAAGTACGATTCGTACCCATAGCACTCCGCACGGCTATATTTTTACAGGAGCCAAAAAGTGCAGGAAAAGCTAAGTATGCCGCGATGCACGAGGAAAAGGGGGCTCGCTACGTGATGTACACGCCATCACCCACATCGTACGTGTCATCATGTACACTGCATACCCCAACATTGCATATGTACGGACCGTACCCCCCCACCCCCCGCATGTACGCGGCATACCCCCACCCCAGCCCCGTATGTACGCGGCATACCCTCAACCCCGTATGTACGTGCCGTACCCCCACCCCAGCCCTGTATGTACGAGGTGTACCCCCACCCCAGCCCCGTATGTATGTGCTGTACCCCCACCCCAGCCCCGTATGTACGTGGCGCACCCCCACCCCAGCCCCGTATGTACGCGCCGTACCCCCACCCCATCCCCGTATGTACGTGCTGTACCCCCACCCCAGCCCCGTATGTACGTGCCGTACCCCCACCCTAGCCCCGTATGTACGCGCCGTACCACCAGCGCTATGCGCTGGGGGTACGGCGCGTACATATGGGGCTGGGGTGGGGGTATGGCATGTTCATACGGGGCTGGGGGTACGGTGCGTACATACGGGGCTGGGGTGGGGGTACGGCACGTATATACGGGGCTGGGGGTACGGTGCATACATACGGGGCTGGGTGAGGGTACGGCACGTACATACGGGGCTGGGGGTACGGTGCATACATACGGGGCTGGGTGAGGGTACGGCACGTACATACGGGGCTGGGGGTACAGCGCGTACACACGGGGCTTGGGTGGGGGTACAGCGTGTACATACAGGGCTGGGGTGGGGTACGGCACGTACATACAGGGCTGGGGGTACGGTGCGTACATACGGGGCTGGGGTGGGGGTACGGCACGTACATACGGGGCTGGGGGTACGCCGCGTACATACGGGGCTGGGGTGGGGGTACGGCACGTACATACGGGGCTGGGGGTACACCGCGTACATACGGGGCTGGGGTGGGGGTACGCCGCGTACATACGGGGCTGGGGTGGGGGTATGCCGCATACATACGGGGCTGGGGTGGGGGTACGCCACGTACATACGGGGCTGGGGTGGGGGTACGGCGCGTACATACGGGGCTGGAGTGGGGATATGCCGTGTACATACAGGGCTGGGGTGGGGGTACGGCGCGTACATATGGGGCTGGGGTGGCGGTATGGCACGTTCATACGGGGCTGGGGGTACGGTGCGTACATACGGGGCTGGGGTGGGGGTATGGCACGTATATACGGGGCTGGGGGTACGGTGCATACATACGGGGCTGGGTGAGGGTACGGCACGTACATACGGGGCTGGGGGTACAGCGCGTACACACGGGGCTTGGGTGGGGGTACAGCGTGTACATACGGGGCTGGGGTGGGGGTACGGCACGTACATACGGGGCTGGGGGTACGGTGCGTACATACGGGGCTGGGGTGGGGGTACGGCACGTACATACGGGGCTGGGGGTATGCCGCGTACATACGGGGCTGGGGTGGGGGTACGGCACGTACATACGGGGCTGGGGGTACACCGCGTACATACGGGGCTGGGGTGGGGGTACGCCGCGTACATACGGGGGTGGGGGTACGCTGCATACATACGGGGCTGGGGTGGGGGTACGCCACGTACATACGGGGCTGGGGTGGGGGTACGGCGCGTACATACGGGGCTGGAGTGCGGATATGCCGTGTACATACAGGGCTGGGGTGGGGGTACGGCACGTACATACGGGGCTGGGGTGGAGGGCCCTACGACTCGTACCCCGGGCACAAGTGTTCCAGGGGTAGGGGTCGTACACAGTTCGCTCCATACGGGACGTTTTCCACACGCTTGTGTATTCGGAACGCCGGTACGGATCGGACTTGTGCGCTCGGACTTCAGTTTTACGACTCGTACGTAAAACTGTCCGGGGACGTCTCGTAGACTATTCCCGAGGCGATTCATATGTATTTTTCCCGTACGAATCGTACTTCACCGTTTGTACGGTACTTGTACGATTCGTACGTAAAAAAATACGGATACGAGTCGTACGGGAAAAAAGAATACAGGATCGGATTCGGCCCCAATGTGCCTGAAACCTATGTTTTTTTCAGTGAATTTCTATGGTTTTTTAAATGCTAATTTCTAACTCTAACGTGCCTGACACCTGTGATTTTTCCAGTGAATTTCAAAGGTTTTTTAAATGAAAATTTGTAAGTCTTATGCACCTCAATCCTATGTTTTTTTAATTATATATATATATATACATATATATATATTTTAAAAAATTGTGAATAATTTTTAGTTAGGAAAATGATATTCATTATTTTTCAAAAAAAATATTATACAGAAGTCGCACACCCTTCGCGCACCCTACACGATGGCTGCGCGCAGTCCGGTAGCCATTTTGAAAAGTCGCGCTAGGGTCGCGACTTAGGCGTAATTTGTAAAGTATGAAATATCTTTAAATTAATTATAAATAAAAGTTTTCCTTTGTGTTTGTCTAAATTTATTAATAAAAGTATTTTTAAAGTATTATTTTCAATATAATTTTGACAAAAAATTATTCGATTATTATTGGATTAGGAGGTTAGGAGGGATGTCCATTTTGCTCGATCTGTTTTGCAAGATTTTTTGGTCTAATCAGGTGGATACCCTCCTCCAGGTAAGGTACGGCTTGAGGATTCTATTCAAAAGGTGAGGAATCCACAGGCAGAAGTATCCATCAGAAGAGCAAGTTACTTACCTTCGGCAACGCTTTTTCTGGTGGGTACAGTATCTGCCTGTGGATTCCTCACTGTCTCTCCCGTTGTCTACCTGTTTCTACCAAAAAGATGCTTTTACTGTTTGGCATGAATGTTTTTAATATGTCTTAATCATGCTTATGTTTTAATAGTGAGAAAAGCTTGATCTGTTGCTATTTCTTTATGCCTTTATTAACCATGTCATGAGTGATGTAATATGTGACGTCATCAGCAGTGCATTGCGGGGGCGCAAGTTATAGTTAGCTGAACTAACTATAACACGGGAATTTCAAGGGTTTTGTACGAGGGAAATGTCCAGCTAACTATAACAACCCTGAAACCTATGGTTTTTTTCAGTGAATTTCTGAGGTTTTTTAAATGCCAATTCCTAACTATAACGCCCCTGAAACCTTTGGTTTTTCCAGTGAATTTCAAAGGTTTTTTAAATGCCAATTCCTAACTATAACGTGCATGAAACCTATGGTTTTTTCAGTGAATTTCAAAGGTTTTTTAAATGCTAATTCCTAGCTTTAACTTATCTCTGAAGATATCAGGTTTAATGATTTTGATTGGATTTGTATATTTTTCAAATTCAGTGTGTCAATTTCATTAATTATGTTTTTTTAAAATACTTTTTTATCACCATTTTTTAAACTTATTTTTTCAATTAATTCTTTTAAAAGTTAAAAAATATTATTTGAATTTAATGGGTTTTTCAAACATATGTTTTTATATTTTTCAAAATATTTTTTTAACTATATGTTCAAAACTTTATTTATATATATTTTTTCAATGTTTTGGATCCGCGCACCCTAAGCACACCGTTCTCGATCCCTACGCGATAGCATCCGCGCATGGTATGCGTCGGGTACGTGTTTAGTGCGCGATTCCAATGCGACTGGTACGTGACTCCCAGTCTATACGCGACACGTTCGTTGTACGTAACGCGATGTTTACGTGCTTCCGCGATGCGTCATCTGCGTCTATGACGCGGTAGGTGCGCGGATCCCGCTAAATATTTAACATTTAAAAAAACAGATATATGTATTTCATGTGAATATTAATTGAAGACAAACTCTAAACTAGTCTTAAAACTAATATATTTTTACATCTAATCCTATAATTTTTTTTAATTCAATTTAGCGGATGCGCGCTGGGTGCGTTCTGCGTAAGCGCAGGGTGCGTGGATCCCATGTGACCTGCAAAAAAAGAGATTTGATTGGTTCATTACACTTCCTGTTCTAACTATAGAAAGACCCCACCCAATTCAATCATTCTTCTTTGACCTTCTTTGGAGGAGCATCTCTTTGCAGAGAAGAAGATTTTTTAGACTAAGTTTACACTTAGTTCTAACTTTTTTCAACTAAAAATGGCTTCAGGGCAGCAGGCATCACCTGCATCTCCTCATACATCTGAGGATGAATTTTTGGAGGAGGCACGACCCAAAGAACGTTTTTCTTCAGTGGTGTGGAAATTTTTTACTTTTCCCGAGGGGCAGAATAAGACCAATGCCACCTTGGTCACGTGCAAGATTTGCAAAAGAGTGCTGTCGCGAGGGGATCCTAACACGAAATACTCGTGCGGCACGGCAAGTATGATGAAGCACCTGAGGACCCTTCATCCGAACAATCTTGCACAAGAAGAGTGCCGACGGATGAGAAACACTCCTGCTCCTGCGCCTTCCACCTCATCGCAGCCGAGCACTTCAAGAGTGCATCCATCAGCCCAAAACTTGGACATCTGTCCTCAATTTCAATATTTAAAAGTGCTCTGCACTAAGTGCAATGCGACTTTGTGCTACGGTGAGCAGTCGATCGATCTGATCTGCCGCCGGCAAGAAAGTCACATTTGCTAGTTTTTGGTTTTTTTTTTGTTCCCTGAATTTCATTGTTTGGTTCCTCCTGTTTTTTTGTTTTTTTGTTGTTTCCAGAAAAACCAAAAAAGAATCAAAAAATTGTTAGAAAACCTCCCCAAAAAATATAAAAGAAGAAAGAAAAAAAAATGTTCTTGTAAGAACTAACTTTCCTGGTTTAAAAAAAGAGCTAAATTTCTTTGTAGTGTGTGAAAGTTTAGATGAATGTATGTGTAGTACGCAATTGAGTGAATGAATGCATTAGTAACGTATGGTGAATGTATAAGTGCAGAACTATGAGGAAGTGCTGCAGCATCACACAGTAACCTCTTTAACTACAGTGTGCTGTAGTACTTCCGAAGCACAGGGATGCAACATATGTACATAAATATGTTGCAAATCTATGCTTCTCTCTGCAAGGCTGCTTAAACTACAGCCATGTGGTGACATTAGGCACCCTTGCACCATAGTGCAAGGATATCTGTGTCATGTGCTGTTTGTTTTTCTGCAGGAAGACACACCTTCCTGCACAAAAACAATGAGAATATGCATTTTTCTCCTTCAATGTATGCTGAACATTTTAGCATGCATTGAAGATATAAAAATGTGGAGAAATAAAAATAATTTTCCTTATTGTACTTTCCTACACCAATTTTAGAATGGCGCAGCATTCACATACATATCAAGATTCATGATTTGTGATAAATCTAGACATGTGTCTTGTTCTATGAGTATTGTTATGTTATGTTAATTCGGATCTTTTATAGCGCACGGCTACTCCGAAGAGTGTCCCGGCGCTTTGACAAAAACCCTAGAGGTGAGACCAGGGCAGATGAGAGCAGACAGAAGGGTTACTGAGAAAAAAGCCATGTCTTCAGCTCCTTCCTGAAAGTCAGTAAGTTATTGACTTTCCTCAAAGAGACGGGCAAAGAATTCCAACATTGAGGTGCCAGATGACGGAAGGAGCGACCTCCAATTTTAGCCCGTCTAATGGAAGGGACAGAGGCCATGGACATAGATGTAGATCTCAAAGTTCTGCTAGGAACATAGAAGGCCAAGCGCTTCCTGATGTATTTGGGCCCTACCAGATGGAGTGCCTTAAAGGCAAGGGTTAATGCCTTAAAGGTGATCCTTTTAGACATTGGGAGCCAATGCAGGCTTTTTAGTAGCTCAGATGCCCTCGTTCTCCGCTGAAGACCATAAATGGCTCTTGCGGCAGAATTCTGCACAATCTGCAGATGCGAAAGAAGAAATTTAGGCAGCCCCAGGTAGAGCACATTCGCATAGTCGAGGCGAGAGCCTATCAGGGCCTGCACAGTGATCTTTCTATGGTGCAGAGACAACAGCGGAAGAAACTTGGGCAACATCTTCAGGATGCCAAAATATTTACCCGCAAGCCCAAGGATCTGAGGTCTGAAGGAGAGACCATCGTCGATCTGAAAACCAAGATTTTTAGCCTTAGACGAAGCATCTGCCGGTGGAAACATATCGGAAGGCCACCAAGACTTCCATCTGGGGTCAGGGGAACACCCAAAGAAAAGCAATTCCGATTTATCGGAATTACATTTCAGACTGTGCTGTTGAAACCAGTCAAAAACAGCCCCCAGACAGTCTCTGATCCGCAGGCCGTCAAAGTCCGAACCCTTAGCACAGATAAAGAGGAGCTGGGTGTCGTCAGCGTAGGATATGATCTGGGCACCAAACGATTCCGCCACTGCCGCCAGAGGAGCCATATAGATATTAAAAAGGGTGGGGCTTAAGATGGAACCCTGAGGTACCCCAACCTCCAAAGGCGGCATCTCGGCGGAAAAAGGAGGAGCCCAGACCGTTTGCCGTCGGCCGGTCAGAAATGACTTAAACCAATTCAACACTGTTCCCCGGAGTCCGATCTCCCAGAGTCTTGAAAGGAGACCGTCATGGGGAACGGTGTCAAAGGCCGCCGACAAATCCAGCATTACCAAGATGGCCTTTCCTCCAGTGTCTAATACCTCCCTGATGGCATCGGTGATTTCAAGAAGAGCGGTCTCCGTGCTCATATTCGCACGAAAACCCGATTGAGTGTCATGCAAGATATTGTTACTCTCAATAAAGGTAGAAAGGGAGGCATGCACATGCTTCTCAACCACTTTTGCCAGAGCAGGGAGGAGGGAGATAGGCCTGTAATTGGAGTGGATTAGTGGGTCCAGATTGGGCTTCTTAACCAGCGGCAGGATCAAGGCATGCTTCCAGGCTTGGGGGACAGCTCCAGTGCTCAGGGATATATTGAGCACCAGGTTAAGCAAGGGGTTCAAGGCAGGCGCTACTCGCTCAAGACATTTTGCAGGGCAGGGATCCTGCGGGGAGCCAGATTTCAGCTGGGTGAGGAGAGCGAGTGAGGCTGAGGAAGATAGAGGGGGAAATTCAGATAAAGAAGGACCTTCCACCACCCCAGATGGAAACAGGTCCGGCCTGGTCTCAGGTGCAGATGCAAGACTCATAGGGGAAAAAGTATCTTGAATAGATTTGATTTTAGTGGTAAAAAAGATTGCGAGCTGGCCAACCCATGATTCGGTATGGGAGTGTGAGGGCAAGATCGAGGTAGGGGAGACAAACTCCTTTACGATGCGAAAGACTTCTTTACTTGTATTCTCAGCATCGTCAATCCTTCTTTCAAAATAGGCTTTTTTTCCAGCCATAATATGGCTGGGATAAAGCCTAATAGTTTCCCTATATTTAGTTTTATCCCTGGGATCATAAAGGCGACCCCATGCCCTTTCGGCTTTCTTACATTCACGTCGCATCTCACCGAGAGAGGGAGTAAACCATGGGGCAGAAGCGCGCCGACAGAATTTGCTGGACGTTTTCCCGGGAGCTAGCTCCTCAAATCTATCTTCAAGCCACCTCTGTAGAAAATCCAGATCCTCCTCTAAAACGCCGGATAGCTGACAGGGGTGAAGAGAGAGAGCGTGTGTCAGCATTTCAGAGGACACCCGATGAAAAGCCCGTGCCATCCCTCTAGAGCATTCCAACGGTCTTATGGAAGTCACGTTGGTAGAGGGGATATGAAAATGTATTAGATAGTGGTCAGACCACAGTACCGGGGCCGGGGGAAGTATTAATCAACGTGGTAGAGAAAACTTGGTCGATAATATGACCTTTGTTGTGTGTGGGGGCAGAAATGTACGGAGACAAACCCAAAGGAGCTGTGATATCCCACAATTTAACACCATCTGTGTTGCTGTCCATATCCATGTGGAGATTAAAATCTCCCAACAATATGCAGTGCTCAGATTTTAAGCAGAGTACGGAAAGCGCAGCCTGCAGTTCCTAAAAAAAAAGACCTAACGATCCCGGTGCTCTATATATTAAGAGTCCGACACAGGCTTGGTGAGGGGACAGGGAAAGGGTGAAACCGAGGGAAAAGTCGAACAGGAGAAGCGCTTGTCAACCACCATAGCCACCCCGCCACCTCTACCTGCTGCCCTGTCTATCCTGATGATGATATATTCCGCGGGAATAGCATTAGCTAGATCAGGGCCAGAGCTCTCTCCCAGCCAGGTCTCTGTTAGAAAAAGGCAGAGCGGCTTAGACTCCGACAACAGGTTATAAATATCCAAAGAATGCCTGCTAAGAGATCTGGTATTAAGGAGAAAGCAATCATGCACAACAACACTTATTGAACACCCTTTCAACGCAAAGTGTTGTGCATAATGAGGTTGTATTTACATGGAGTAGAAAAAGTACACAGAGTGCCTTTTCCTCTCTTTGTAAATATAAAAGACTGTCTTGCGCATTAACTATGTTACAAAAAGTGACATATTTCCGGTTTTAAAATTCCTTGCAAATGATAGAACGTAAGCACAGAGTTTTGTCTGCAAAGATGCTCAAAGAAGAATGATTGAAGTGATTGCGGTCCTTCAATAGGTACAATGGGAAATATTATGAACCCCTCAAATCTCTTTTTTGCAGGTCACATGATATCTGATTATGGTCAGATTTCAAAACTACATAGGTATAAACAGAGTGTTTTTAGAAACGTGTTTCAACTTTGTAGCTTCTTGCCGACCTCGTCATTCTGCATATTGAGACTTAGTTAAACTTACCTTCACAATAATAGGAATAAAAAATGGTATACATTTTTTTCATATTTTCATTGCAATCTAAATGCATATAAATTACTTGTTTTAAAATTTGGATCTGTGAAAGAAAAGAAAAAAAAATTATAACATGTAATAATACATTTTTTACAACACAGCATAATTTCCACAAAGTAATTTGTTTGCCTTTTTTGCTGCTCTCAGAATATATTGAATTTCACTAGAAATAGTGATTTCAATCGTACTCATCACTTAACAGCGGGCAAAAAAAAAACCAATCAGAAAGATTGTTAAAAAAAACCAACATACTATTCTCAGTAAAATATCAGAAAATACAAATCACACATATATGAAATGCTTACAGATTACAAAATTTTATAACTTTAATTTATGAAAACTGTAAATGTTGCTGCATTAAAATAATCACCGAATGAATGACCACCAAAAAGTCCATAATTCAAAAATGTACCTTTCCTTGAGGCCAAATGGTATTTTTGCACTTCTTCTTTATGTAAATTGTCCAATGGTAGTCCTATTAAATTATAATAATAAAATACTCAGAGAGTGAATTATTTTCCTAGAACTTTGGCTTTAAAAATATTAGGTAGGAATTTGGTAATTCACTAGGCAAACGTTGTTTGAAAACCAACTGGGCATCATTACAATATGTCCAGCCTTTGTCACATTTTAGATAGGCAGTGTAATGTCCAGATGTGGTGGAAGGACCATCATGGAAAATTATTGCAATTGTTACAAAAGTGCTTCCTGACATTGATATTTGTGCTGCTACAAATTGCTTTATTAAAGTATCCAATTTTCTTCCGTCAGCTGTACAACGTTGCATCATTAAAATTATGTATTTTCCATATTTTGTTAAGAATAATGTGGATAACATTTCTGATTTACATTGGCTACACTCCATGTTTTGAATTGCACCTTTAACTAATTTATTGAAAGACACTGATTTACAGTCTGGTAATGTTAAATACAGAACTCTCTCAGTGTCTACATTGGTGCTACATGTATACATGCAATTTTAACAATAATGTTCCTATTTGTAAGAAAGGCCAAAAATATTTTCTATTTCTACACCTTCATTTTCAAAAATGGTAAGCATATACATTAAAAATTCCTGAGCATCTTGTTGGATATTTTGTGTAAATTGTGTAGAACCAGAACACACAACCAAAAGACTACGAACATCTTAAACAGATTGTATTTTACTTCCATCTGTTGTCAACAGAATGCAACAGAGAACAAAATCTTTTTTGGCGATTCTCCATAATTTGCTCTTGCAAACCTTCAAGATAAAAAACAACATTGACCACTACATTAGCATAGCAGTTGACACCAGAACTATTTTCAAACTGATAACCAACAATCTCTCCAACAATGTCCAATTGCTTTTTACCTGCAATCACAACATTATCTTGTTCTTTTCTTTTCTTGACACCTTCAGAACAGATATTCTCTAACCTTCTTTTTCGACCAACCACACGCTTTTCAAATACAGGATATTGACCTAAATTTGGAGCATACACCCTTCTTAACCTATTATACTCTTTTACACAGTTTGCATCTGCAGTAACGTTTGTCTCATCAATATCAATCAAAAACAAACCAGATAACGTTCTGACTCGCGACAAAGCAACATATGCCATACCCTCTTTAAATATGGTAGATCCAATGTTCACCAATGCACAGTCTACACTTAATCCTTGAGATTTATGAATAGTCACTGCATATGCCAGAGAAAATAGAAATTGTTTCCTACGGACATATAAAACTTTAACAAGCAAAAAACGAACTGAACAACGACCAATTTCTTTAACTTCATCAATCTGATCAAATTACATTTTTAAAAATGTAATTCCTTCTTTTTTCTGATAATTCACAAAATCCACCACTTTGCCCATTGCGCAATTAACTAAACCTTTCTCTACATCCTAATTACGCCTTAAAATTACCCGACAGTTTACACACGCATATAGTGTCTTTTCTAAACCAGCAGTTTTAGATATTTTTTTCGTAAACAATCCAGTTTTGATCTCAACTTTCCCGTCAAAATAATAGTGATTCCTTCATGCAGTATTTTATCGATGGCTTCCATTTTTACAATTTCTTCATTTTCCAGTTTCAATAGTTCTTCGTTGAATATTGAACACTCACGCAGTGTTGGCATTAAACAAATCACTGACTTAATTTTAGCAATTTCCACGTACACTTTTGCAGGAACTGCATTTTCATTTGGAAAGACATTGCAAAGTAATCGACTCTCCAAAGCTTCTTTCCCTTGTTTTGAAAGAATTCCAATTCTTATATCTTGAAGAATACTTCCATATTCAGCATCATTTGCCTGTCGCATATTTGTTGTCAGTTCTTTGTATTCAAAATTACTCCAAATGTTCACATTACCAACTGTCAAGAGACTTTCTGGTATCTTCATGGGCAAGTGTCTTAAATACCGGTTGTCCTTTTACCGGAGTCAGTTGCAGTAGATCTCCAAAAACTATGACGTGTTTTTCTCCAAATAACACGTCATACTCTGCTTTAAGAATTTGCTGCATTCCTAAATGCACAAAGGCAAGCATCAAGTTTGAAACCATGCTCACCTCATCAATAATGAGAAGTTTCATTTTCTTCAGGACTCTTGAAACTTCACAACAAGCTTCTCCAGATAGCTTGTGGTATTCCAATTTGTTCTCATGCTCCACTGGTAGCATTAGTAAACGATGTAAAGTAATTCCTTTAATGTTATGTGCTGCCAACCCAGTTGGAACAGTGACAACAAAAGACAAATGCGACTCCGTTGTTTTTTGCGGATAACTTGTAATTACTTTCATTAAGAAACTTTTTCCTGTTCCAGCTTGACCACTCACATACATTCAGATAGGTTGAAATGATGTACATGAGCACCCTTTCTTTTCATGAAGTAATCCATGGTCAATCTGCTTTTTCACTTGCTGATATATTTGTTTCTGTTCAACATTTAGTTGCTCTTCCAAGTTTCCTAACTGTATTGCATCTTCTTGTGCTTGATACATTGCTGTTTCCACCTCATTCATTGCAATCGCTGCTTCATTTTCAACAATTGGTGGTCCGTGTGGACTTGACTCAGTGCAGCAGAACTTTGACTGTCTTGAGAACTGTCTCTAGCAATCTCAGCTGCAATTATAGCTTCTTGATCAATTTCATCATTCAACATTTTGACATAATTTGCAAAAGCACTGCATTGTATGCTATATTTACAAGCATTAAATGAATCTTCATAGCTGGGAAAATCTCCAAGTAATTCCAGTTCTGAACGCCATGGTTTGAACATTTGCAAAAGGGCTAAATAGTAAAATTCCCTTTTGTCAGCAGTGTCGCAACTCAGTTTTCTGTGATTAATTAAATTTCCTTTCCTTTGTTTCAACAGACATCCTTCGGAACCTATCACTCCATATTTTCCATCGTTGATGTTCTCTGTAGTATTCCGTTTAAAAGTGTAGTTTTGCAGCACTTCATAGAGACAAATGTTCTCAAGATGATGACTTCTATTTGGATAGTATGTGTCCAACATTTTGGTTTCCAAAATATCTGTACTTTCAGGGTCATTTTCTGCTAAATATTCAATTTCTTGAGCAGATCTCAGTACCCGATTTCGCATTCCTGCAAGACCTAGACTCACCCAAATGATTCTTCTACTTTTGGAATATAGACTTGCAGATGATAACCGATCTGAACATTCATATGCTCCAATTTCACGATGCGATAACATCTTCAAACTGAAACTGTATAATTTCTGACTTAGGGCCTCATGTAGGTAGCCAAATACCGGTCGGTAACGGCCGATTTTCGGTAAATATGCCGTTACCGACCGGTATTCAGACAAGTGAGATGTAGGAGTCCAAAAACGACTATTCGGTAAATATGAGGCGGTAAATACCGAATCATATTTACCGAATTCTAAAATACCGAATCAGATTTACCGAATACATACTTAACGAATCGGTAAATATGAAGTGGTAAATATGAAGTGGTAAAAATTAAAATGACATGTAGGAGCACTCGGTAATTAAGAAATCCAAGAAAATCGGTAAATAAGAGTCGGTAATTAACACGGATTGAAAGCAGGTGGTAACCATCAACAGTGCACATAAGCAATCCCAAAATGCAACAGCGTGGACAACATGGCCGCTATGTATGTCATTGCAAGGCGCCTACGTCTACAGGCAGCAGGACTGAGGGTTTGGTGACGGGAGGAACGCATCTACAGACAGAAAGTTGTCTGCTGCAATAATGTTCTTATTCCACCCCCGCATGGGCGGCTGGATGTTTCCATCTGGCCTTCGATTCCAACCTTGAAAGCAGAGTTCAACAAGTTGTGCAGAATAAGAGCGCTATTGTCCCAAAAAGAGGTGCCTTTGACTTCCTCTCGTGAAACATTTGTCCTTCACGTTGCTAATACGCGCACTGAGGTACAGGCGCTTCTGAATACTGACCTCCCCCTGCATTTCGGCTCTTTGATCCATACTATTTTCAATGCCTCGTCCACGACCGGCCTGGCTCATTTTTTTAAACTTGTGGGCTCGGGTCTCGTGACCTCTTTCCAAACTATTTTTGGTGTGATTCCGGCATTTCTTCATTCACTTTTCTCGAGCATCTTTGGAGGTGTCCCGCTGCTTCTGGCGCTAGTGGCAGGTGTGCTGCTTTTCCTTTTTATACTCCGGAATGGCTGCTCCTTCTGTGCCACACGAGCACCTGTCCCGTCTGCATCTTCTTCGTGATAGGATGCTTGACTGTTATGGTACTTTGCCATTGGCGACTTTGAGCCTGGCTTATGGATTATTCTTCAGGTATTCCTACTTCACCTGCGTACAACCTGTATTTCACTGCCTGGATTGTCCCTTTGAATGGCCTCTGGATTTGTGCTTGACCAACATGGTGTCTCCGGTGCCGGATTTCGATCGACTGATGAGGCCCTTAGTGTCTCACGAGTTGGCCTGTTCTGGTGTCCGGATTATGGCCTGTGGTGCGGCGCATGGTATCCTGGGTAATTGGGACATCTCAGCGGCCGCCTACGACTTCTTGGCTATGAGCTATTTGGAGGAACATTCCGGGTGCCCTCTGATTGTGCTAGAGGCTCCGATGGTTGGAGAACACGTATGTTCCTTTTCTTTACTTAATTGGATGGCTGAGACTTTTAGTGGCCCTGCAAACGATTTTTTGTTGGAAGCAGTGGCCACATATGCTGCCTATACATTCATGGATTAACTGGACTGTCGTCCATTGCGCCTGTGCTACTGGACAGCACCCTGGCGCAACATTTATTTCTTTTATTTCTCTTTTTTCTCTTCCTGATGGTCGTTTTGAGTTTTTTTATATACTTGCATTTTTTTTTAGAATTCTATGCTGCTATTTTTTGTAGTTTCGGACTTTGGCGCAGCATTGGTTACGCCTTGTTCTGCTCTGACGAAACTGAACTCTGCGTTCTCTCTTTTCTTGCCTATTGAATAGTGCTTCGATCAAGGGGGCGTGTAGTGAGTTCTCCCTGAATACGTACATACATTGTTAAGTTAGCATAACCACGTTCAATGTTAGAAAGCCATCTTTTTGTCTTTGCACACGACACTGCGTTTACATGTTATTTCTTAAATAAACTGCTGACTCGAGACTTGCTTCACACGAGAGCAATCTGTTGTTACCATCCCAAGCTCTGCGCAGCGACCTTGGTCTGTACATGGTGTGACAAACAGTCTGGAATATTACACAATGCATGTTTTCCACTCTAGGTTGATCGACCCACTGTTTAGCCATAACACACGCGCAGCTGCAAATACCTGAAAGTTGGTGCTTTTAATATCACAGACATCATGTTTATGATTCAGACCGAAGACGAGCCTTCCTGCGAGAAGACTCCTGATGCTCCTGTGATGTGATTTCACTAAGCTGATCTTTGAGGTATGGGGTCCCCTATTCAAGCCTAAGAGACCTTCTATTAGCATAATAATAATATTAGCTTCTTAGTAAAGGGAAGGTGGTAGTATCCTCGGTATTTTCCGATTCGGTAAATACCACCTCGGTATTTTCCGATTCGGTAAATACCACCTCGGTATTTTCCGATTCGGTAAATACCACCTCGGTATTTACCGATTCGGTAAATACCACCTCGGTATTTACCGAATCGGTGAATTCCGATTCGTGATTACCGAATGTTACCGAATCGGTAACTGTTACCGAATTTTTACCTACATATAACTTACCGATTCTAATTTACCGATTCGGTACGGCTCGGTATTTAAGAAACGGTAAAATTTATTTACCTACATGAGGCCCTTAGAGTCTTCTCGTGAGAAATCTCCTCCCATATTTCTTTCAATTCAGTCTTATCTGATTTAGTGATGTAAGACATTTCATATCAAGCAACAGCAATGGAATTGTCCACAATATACTGAATATCCATGTTAGCGTTCCACATGGATAAAATAACTAGATTGTAGTCATTTATGTATTTTAATTCTTCGCTTCTTCTTAAGTTGTAGTTGTTTTTCGGAGACTTTCTTGTGATGGTATGTTGTATAGCTGACATAAAACTGCTCACTCTTCCTTTGGATAATACAGGACGTGGAAATCCAAAACGACATTTGGTATAGAACTTATCCTTTGGCTTGTACTTTCGTTGACAGTATTTTCCACACCTGTGGCTTTGAAATCGTAAGACTTGTTGTTTTAAGTTTTTGTCTTCTCTGCTATTGGGAAGAGCACATGTAGCATAATCTTCAATGAAAGACAAAACACGTTCATCTGAATCTGTTCCAAATTTGGGGGCGTCCTTGACCCATAACAACATATGTATGTGAGGAGCACCTCTTGCTAGATACTCCTTTCTCCAAAAGAAATCCACAACTTCTCCAAGAGGAGGATTCTTTTTATTGCAGATGAAAGACATCATAGCTTCAAATCTATGATTGAAATATCTGCATACATTGACAGGATCCAAAGAGCACAATTCTCCAGGTGTCTTGTATTCAATATTTTTTATATTGGAATTTGCCTCTCGAAGAAATTTAAGTAAATCATCCCAAGCATACTCAGCACAGCTTAGTGTAACCAACCATGTAGGAGTTCCCAAGTTCCTTCACTGATATTCATTAGTCCCACACTGACATGCCATCAGATTAATCAACTGAGATTCTAAATGATCATCTCTCTGATGCACTTTCTTCATAAAATCCTTTGCAGTTACATTTTGAAGATGCATTCCAGTTTTTAAAATGTGATTTACTGCATATGAAAGTCCAGACAAGTCACTTTCAAACAGAAGATGAAACATATAAGGGATACATTGAAGAAATCTTGGATCTTCTGCATATAATCTTGTTGTCCGATATTCAGATGCAGGAATCTGCACAGGACGTTCATCATATCGTCCACCTTTTCCTGTTGGAAACAACTGCGGGAAACAACGAGCTTCCAAGGTCTCTTCCTTGACACTCATGGGACTTCGTGTTGCTTTTTTCATTTGAAACAACTCAATCGTATTCCCCATCACCTCTTTGGAATGAGGTGGATGTACACTGTAATGTTCATAGATCTCTTCACATCTGGACATGTCCACTTTTTCAATGTGTCCACTTAATGTTTCAGTATCTTCTGCTAAATCTATTTCTTCTTCTCCAACAAACACATTTCTATAGTACTCATTATTTTTTAACAGATACAATGACGCCTTTTGCACTTTTCTAACATCCACTAACTCTTGCCAAATTTTCTTATTCTTATTAGGAGCACCATTAATTAGAATGAATAGTGGCTCATTTTCTGCATGGTCTACACCAATAGTTTCAATATTTTTCCTTAAATCTAATGGTAAATACACAACTCTTCCTTTCAATCCTCTTTGCAACTCTGATGGAGGTAATTTACTTGTTTTGGGCTCCATACGAACAATAGCCTGAAACAGGTGAACACATTGTATGAGAATAGACTCATACGTATTTAAATCTATCAGCTCTGGAGGAATAGCAACCAACTCTAGATTATTATGAACAGCTCTAGCAGGCATTTTATTCTCATCTAATTTGTTATAACAAAATTTGCAAATACGCTGCTCACATCCCAAATCAAAACAATCCTCTACCAACAAATAAGTTGCAAATTCCATCCACTTATCATTATCTTCTATTTCACTTTTTAAATACAGATTGACACCCCTAGTCTGATTTTTATAGTGACTTCGCCGACAACAAATACAAGAAACATTTGGTCTTTCACCTGAAATTACCTTAAACTTTGTGATCTCATCCTCAAATTTTTCTGTAATTACGGGTTCTACATTGTCTTCAACATTTTGTTCTACTAATGTGTCAGTTTCTTCACTCTCTTGCTGAGGCCCAAAGTAACAAAACTCAATATCATCACAGACCTGCTTCACATCTGATACTGACCCACGCAAAAGAGCACTGTTCAACTCACTTAACTTTAGTGTTGGACTTTTTGCATAATACAACCTTCTCACTAACTTCTGCATTTGAGTATAATGTACTGCCAGCATTCTGAAATGGTGAAAAACACTTTGACAAACTTTCCTAGAAAGATAAGCCAGAGAATGACCTTGCAAACCAGTATGTTTTCTCACTCTGCAAGGGTCTAGTCCTTAACAAGACAGCTTAATCTTTTGTTTTACACTTTTTTTAGTATAGGCTCGTAAAAAACTACATAATTTTTCAATAGATTCCTGTCGTACACTGCAAACACTACTGCAATCCCAAGTGTACACAGGGTTTTTAGCACGTCTCCCTAAAACTTCATCAGCTATTACTTCTTCTGCCTTTCTTTCAACCATTTTCTCTTTCTCCATTGGACAACCGTCACTAACCTCATAACCTCTACCACTGGTGTCAACTGCATATAATATTTTTTCGCTCAGTGAATAACTCTCTTCATTAAAAAAAGGTTCTGAACTAGAAGTGTGTTTCCATTCTCCCAAAAACATATCACAAATTCTTTTTTTATTATTAACTCTTTTCCTCCTACTTTTGGCCTTCATTGCATATATTGGATTATCTAGTGATTGAATTCTGTTTAACACTAAAATAAACAGTTTTCTTATTACTTCAAAAGCCTTTTTCACAATGTTTTCAATCTGCTTCTTCTTTTTATAAAATAGAGCTCCTTTTTATATTTCTTCACATCTTTCAGCAAATTATGTACTACTCTTGTAAAATATTTTTTGCGTAATTCCTTATACTGATTTTGCCTTCTTTTGCCATACTTTATCTCCTTTGACTGACCATTTGCTTTTTTACTTTTCCTCTTATTTTGAATTTTTTTCTTACTTGAAAAATTCTCAGTAATTCCAGCATTATCTACATTCTGTTTGCTCCTACAAACATTTTTAATAAATTGCTTCGTGATCTTACCAGAAGATTTTTTCCTTTTAGCCACATTATCTTGTACATGCAATACTTGTGGTTGATGTTTCTTCAAATAATCCTCCTGTCTCTGTTCTTTTCTTTTTCTTGTTTTTTCTGGCATGATTTCTCTATTTTAACGTTGAAAAACAGTATCTGTAAAAAAGAATCACAAATAAAAGTATATTAATAACTTTCAAATGTATACTATTCCATTACTGTACAAACACATTTTATTTAAAAACTGACTAAGAAACTATAGCCCTGAACCACAAGTGTGACGATGGTTAAAACACTACATGCATAGTGCATACTACTTTGAAGCAGTTCATGCCCTAAACCCTACCTCACTAAAACACTACATGCTAACTGACTAAATGATTACAGTACTATAAGGAGACACACTGGGTGAGTAACAGGGTGTTTGCTAGAAGTGTATGAATACTAACTGGGGAATGGAAGGTGTGAAAGACAACTGTGTAGGTGATTAGGGGACTGCATGCATTCTGGATAGGCATTTAAAGCAGTCCATGTGCTAAGGCCTGGCTCACTGCATGAGTATTTGGGTACTGACTGAATGATTAGAGTACAGCAAGGAGAGTGCCTTGGTGAATTTATAAGTGGTAGGCTTTTGGCGCAGGGAATGAATTAGTACTTGGTACTGAATGGGTCAATAGAGGAGTGCAAAGGGAGTGACAGGATGTTTGCTGGACTGTATGGATACTGACTAGGGAATTGAAGGTGTGAAAGACAAGTGTCTAGGTGGTTAGAAGACTGCATGCATACTGGATAGGGGTTTCAAGCAGTCCATATGTTAAGGCCTGGTTCAGTGCATGAATACTTAGGCACTGACTGAATGATTAGAGTACTGCAAAGAGAGTGTCTTGGTGAATTATAAGTGTTTGGGTTTTGGCACAGTGAATGGATTAGTACATGGTGCTGAATGGGTCTCTAGAGGACTGCAAAGGGAGTGACAGGGTGTTTCCCGGAAGTGTATGGATACTGACTAGGGAATTGAAGGTGTGAAAAACAACTGTGTAGGTGGTTAGAGGACTACTTGCATAGTGAATAGGCGTTTGAAGCAGTCTATGTGATAAGGCCTGTCTCACTGCATGAGTACTTGGGTACTGACTGAATGATTAAACTACAGCAAGAAGAGTGCCTGGGTGAATTTATAAGTGGTAGGCTTTTGGCGCAGGGAATGGATTAGTACTTGGTACTGAATGGGTCACTAGAAGAGTGCAAAGGGAGTGACAGGATGTTTGCTGGACTGTATGGATACTGACTAGGGAATTGAAAGTGTGAAAGACAAGTGTCAAGATGGTTAGAAGACTGCATGCATAGTGGATAGGGGTTTGAAGAAGTCCATGTGCTAAGGCCTGGCTCAGTGCATGAATACTTAGGCAGTGACTGAATGATTAGAGTACTGGAAAGAGAGTGTCTTGGTGAATTTATAAGTGTTTGGGTTTTGGCACAGTGAATGGATTAGTACATGGTGCTGAATGGGTCACTAGAGGACTGCAAAGGGAGTGACAGGGTGCTTCCTGGAAGTGTATGGATACTGACTAGGGAATTGAAGGTGTAAAAGTGTGTAGTAAGTTAGAAGACTACATGCATACTGCATAGACATTTGAAGCAGTCTATTTGGTAATGAATGGTTCACAGCATAAGTACTTAGAAACTGACTAAATCATCAGACTACTTCTAGGACAGTGCCTGGGTAAAACTTTTAAATGTTCAGTTCTGGCACAGTGAAGAGAATAGTAGATGGTACTGCACCTTAGTGTCAAACCCTGACTCATTTTATCAATGCATAAGCAAAGACTAGCTTCTAATGCTACTAAAACTTGACAAGATGCCCGGTTTTAAAAGAGTTATCTGTCAGAAAATACATGATGTTACCCAATCCTTCTCTCACAGTGGTTCCCAAATGCACACACACTCACAGTGTGATTCTAGACGAGCACCACTATCCCTAGGAGTTTACCAAAACTCATTCACTACAGTGGAAGTGGTAAGGGAACTGCACACAATCTACATATTTCAGGACTGCACTTTAGTGTCAATGCCTGACTCATTTAATCAAAGCATAAGCCCAAACTGTCTTCTAATGCTACTAAAACTTGACAACATGACATGTTTTAAAACAGTTATCTGTCAGCAAATACACGATGTTACCAAACGCTTCTCTCACAGTGGTTCCCAAATGCACACAGACTCACAGAGTGATTCTAGACAAACAACACTATCCCTAGCAGCTTACCAAAACTCATTCACTACTGTGCAAGGGATAAGGAGACTACACACAATCTACATATTTAAGTACTGCACTTTAGTGTCAAAGCATGACTCATTTTATCAATGCATAAGCAAACACTGGCTTCTAATCCTACTAAAACTTGACAACATGACAGGTTTTAAAACAGTTATCTGTCACCAAATACATGATGTTACCAAATGCTTCTCTCACAGTGGTTCCCAAATGCACACAGACTCACTGTGTGATTCTAGACAACAACCACTATCCCTAGAAGTTTACCAAAACTCATTCACTACTGTGGAAGTGGTAAGGGAACTGCACACAATCTACATATTTCAGGACTGCACTTTTGTGTCAAGGCTTAACTCATTTAATCAACGCATAAGCAAAGACTGGCTTCTAATGCTACTAAAACTTGATAACATGACAGGTTTTAAAACAGTTATCTGTCAGCAAATACACAATGTTACCAAATGCTTTTCTCACAGTGGTTCCCAAATGCACACAGACTCACAGTGTGATTCTAGACAAGCACCACTATCCATAGGAGTTTACCAAAACTCATTCACTACAGTAGAAGTGGTAAGGGAACTGCACACAATCTCCATATTTCACGACTGCACTTTTGTGTCAAAGCCTGACTCATTTAATCAAAGCATAAGCAAAGACGGGCTTCTAATGCTACTAAAACTTGACAACATGACAGGTTTTAAAACAGTTATCTGTCAGCAAATACACGATGTTACCAAATGCTTCTCTCACAGTGGTTCCCAAATGCACACAGACTCACAGTGTGATTCTAGACAACAACCACTATCCCTAGGAGTTTACCAAAACGTATTCACTACTATGGAAGTGGTAAGGGAACTACACACAATGTACATATTTCAAGACTGCACTTTTATGTCAAAGCCTGTCTCATTTAATCAACGCGTAAGCAAAGACTGGCTTCTAATGCTACTAAAACTTGACAACATGACCGGTTTTAAAAGAGTTATCTGTCAGAAAATACACAATGTTACCAAATGCTTCTCTCACAGTGGTTCCCAAATGCACACAGACTCACAGTGTGATTCTAGACAAGCACCACTATCCCTAGGAGTTTACTAAAACTAATTCACTACGGTGGAAGTGGTAAGGGAACTGCACACAATCTACATATTACAGGACTGCACTTTTGTGTCAAAGCCTGACTCATTTAATCAAAGCATAAGCAAAGACTGGCTTCTAATGCTACTAAAACTTGACAACATGACTGGTTTTAAAACAGTTATCTGTCAGCAAATACACAATGTTACCAAATGCTTCTCTCACAGTGGTTCCCAAATGCACAGAGACTCACAGTGTGATTCTAGACAACAACCACTATCCCTAGGAGTTTACCAAAACTCATTCACTACTATGGAAGTGGTAAGAGAACTGCACACAATGTACATATTTCAGGACTGCACTTTTGTGTCAAGGCTTAACTCATTTAATCAACGCATAAGCAAAGACTGGCTTCTAATGCTACTAAAACTTGATAACATGACAGGTTTTAAAACAGTTATCTGTCAGCAAATACACAATGTTACCAAATGCTTTTCTCACAGTGGTTCCCAAATGCACACAGACTCACAGTGTGATTCTAGACAAGCACCACTATCCATAGGAGTTTACCAAAACTCATTCACTACAGTAGAAGTCGTAAGGGAACTGCACACAATCTCCATATTTCACGACTGCACTTTTGTGTCAAAGCCTGACTCATTTAATCAAAGCATAAGCAAAGACTGGCTTCTAATGCTACTAAAACTTGACAACATGACAGGTTTTAAAACAGTTATCTGTCAGCAAATACACGATGTTACCAAATGCTTCTCTCACAGTGGTTCCCAAATGCACACAGACTCACAATGTGATTCTAGACCACAACCACTATCCCTAGGAGTTTACCAAAACGTATTCACTACTATGGAAGTGGTAAGGGAACTACACACAATGTACATATTTCAAGACTGCACTTTTATGTCAAAGCCTGTCTCATTTAATCAACGCATAAGCAAAGATGGGCTTCTAATGCTACTAAAACTTGACAACATGACCGGTTTTAAAACAGTTATCTGTCAGCAAATACACAATGTTACCAAATGCTTCTCTCACAGTGGTTCCCAAATGCACAGAGACTCACAGTGTGATTCTAGACAACAACCACTATCCCTAGGAGTTTACCAAAACTCATTCACTACTATGGAAGTGGTAAGGGAACTGCACACAATGTACATATTTCAAGACTGCACTTTTGTGTCAAAGCCTGACTCATTTAATCAACGCATAAGAAAAGACAGGCTTCTAATGCTTCTAAAACTTGACAACATGACAGGTTTTAAAATAGTTATCTGTCAGAAAATACAGAATGTGACCAAATGCTTCTCTCACAGTGGTTCCCAAATGCACACAGACTCACAGTGTGATTCTAGACAAGCACCACTATCCCTAGGAGTATCTACAAGGAGTACTACATTTTAAAGCAGAAACATAACTCATTTCACAAATTCATCAACAATGACTGGTTTCTAATTCTACCAAAATATAAAAACTGTACAGTTATCTATCTACAAACACATGAAAAACACAAATGCTTATCACAGAATGGTTTCTACATGCACACACACTGTCAATAAGATTGCAGAGAAAAAAAGTGCTCCCTACACTTTAGCAGGAGAAATACATTAGTCTTTCAAGTTGTTTTGTAGATTAAGAAGTATATCAGTCACACACCAGATATCAGTCACACTCCAGATTTTCTTATACAGAATCTCTGCACTGTGCACCTGTCACCAGAACCAAAGAATGGCAACATTTCCCTCTCATTTTCCACACATATACATGTAAACATCAAATCACATTCCTTCCCACATAAATTCCAAATCAAACACACATTTCTATTGGTTAAACATTTCAACCCTTTCCAAATGACATAAATTTCAACACTTCCCCCAGTCTGCCTTCTGCCCGTTACCATTGAAACAGGTTATGGAACAGTGTACTGAGCACACAAGTCACAAGTTCAGCACACTCAATGTTGCCAATCAAGACAGCAAGTGTGCTTGACTTTTCAATATATCAGCTTATCATATATAATGTTCCTTACAATCAGTTTTTGTTAACCAATAAGAATCATGCGTTTAAAAAACAGAAATATACACCCTACCTTTCAGTGTAGAAGGTTGTCAAACAACCAATGATTTCTTGTCTTTTTTCAAAATTGCATCTTAGCCACCATTTTAGAAACATCTTACTTTCCAAACTGCCATTTCATTTACAGAGACCATCTGAGTGCATCCAGACCTCCTTACAAGATGCTTAGAGTGTGGATTGTGGGACACAGCTACATTTTCTGGAGTCAAAGGTCTGCAGAAAACAAAGGCATTCACAAAGACCTAGGTTTGCCAAATGTAGACATTAAATGGATTGGACAGAGAGGGTTAAAGTGGCACCAATTGATGCCATTAGTGAAATCCTTCATGCAAATCCAACACCCTGACCTCATAATAGTGCACTGTGGTGGCAATGACCTAGGCACTTTCACTGGGGTAGGTCCGGAAATGCTTACGAAGGACACCTTTGCAGAACTGATTTCACTTCACCCTAAAACTGCCTTTGTGTATTCTAACATATGCCAAAGGTAGAAAGGGAACTGGTCCGATCATTTTTGTCCACAGATTGAGAAAGCTAGGAAACATGTGAATAAATCTGTTTCTGCTTTTCTCAGAGACTAGAGAATGGGGTCCATTTACAATAACAATCTGCGCTTTCATATGCAAGAGGTGTATAGGAGAGATGGAGTACACTTTACTGATGAAGGAAACAGAGTCTTCCTCAACAACTTTAGACTCTGTATAGGTACTTACTTATAAGTACCAAAAACTCTGAATGAACACAACAGCTCTTTTTAGAGCCACTCAAGAACAAAACACTTAACCTTGATCTTTATCTCCCAACAATTTCATTTTTTTTCCCTTGGATCCGTGAACCCAACGCGAGAGAATCCGTGCATCCAACGCGATAGGATGGGCGCACCGTGTGCACATTTCGCCATTTTGTTTTAAAAAAAGGGGCCCCGGGATTCCTTCTGGGACCCCCTAAGCACCTCTAGAGGGTCAGAGTATTTCCACTCTGCCCCCTTTATATGTTTTACACACTTATTCCCCTTGCTTCTTCAGCCTCAATTCTACCGAGGCAGAAAATGGCTGCCAACATTTCCTGGTTTCGAATGTAGACAGACACTCGACAGCCAATTAGCATTCAGCGCGCGATCGGGAGGGTGCGCGCTTGGTTCGGGGAGGATGCGCTTACGGTGCGGGTAGGGTCCGCGGATCCTCCCCGGCCATATATATATATGTACTTTTAACTCTAATTTTCTTAGGAACTACTGAACGGATTCACACCATTTATGCAAAAGGCACAAGTCTGAACTGAGGACTACCTCTTTGCCAAATTTGGTGTCATTCCGTTCAGCGGTTCGGGCTGTAGCTGCGACAACAGATCCTATGGGAAATTGCATGGGGAAAACGCGTTTTGGGACCCCCCCTTTTTTCTCGGCCCCCACTTGATGAATCACCACAAAACTTTCAGGGTAGGAGTGGAGCGGAGCTGGCCAAAAGTTTGGAAAATTTTGCGAGGATTCATCAACCGGCGCCAGACTTATTGGGAATAGAATGTTGCGGATTTCCTATGGAAAATAGGTCCTAACTGAAACTATCTACTGGCGACCGCCAGTAGATAATATATATATATATATATATATTTAGTATACAATGTATACATGTGAAAATGTGTTGGTCCACCTGTTTACCTGGGTGGCAAGGAAAAAATGGGTGGAACTGACATCAGCACGCCGACGAGGTCCTCTTATGGCTCTTATAATGGTGTCCCGAGCTGATCCGTGCTATTATGACATTGTCGTCGACATGGGAGAGCTAGGAAAGAATTTCCGCGGAATGCTGGTGCAGGGGATATTCACCTAAGCGTTCAGGCTAGTCCTTTGGGAGAAACTGTTTATGTTGCCACTCCAGAAACCGAAACCAGTGATCCGAGGGCAGAGGCACTGCAGATGGCACACGAGGTGGGGAGCCCAGTCGTGTGCACCGGCGGGGCAGCGAAGTGACAAGCACCCCTACCCACAAAAAAGGTAGCGAGGTCACTGAATACCACAGGATCTTCTCTTTGTATCTGGCAGGAGCAACAGGGTTAAAATCCCCTAGCTCCAAAATGGAGAATTAGTGCTACAATGGTCTTCAAGAGGACCTGCGTTGGATGCCACTTCTGCCTTCCGTACACTGGAGGTGGCACATGGGTCACGCGGTACGGTCATACTGCGGTGGGACGCACACTCGTTGACCTCTCATGGCACTACTCCACACTTCGGGGACTATGCTTTCCATTAGCTGTGTTTTCTGATGACGCGTCGTGCCGGCCCCGTCCAACAGCAGAACCCCTTTAGATCCAAACAGACTCTTCCACTCTCTCACTGGAAGTGAAACCAGGCCACGAGGACACTTTCACAATACAACAGCTGGGAATGCACTTTTCGGTAAAAGAAACACATTCCTTCCACCTAATTTATCAAATAAACAACTCACTGAAGAACAGGGGCCAGCTTCGATCGGTAAACAGCCGTTACAATGACTTTTTTACTTCGCGATACCATTACAACACATGCATTACCACTCATGGGTTGTTCATCGCGAAGTCATTACTATGCATTTGTTTAGAACGCATGGTCATTTACCACACATGCCTTTACAACGAATTTTATTGTAAAGGTATGTATGGTAAATGAACATGAGTTCTAAAAAAATGTAGACGATCCACGTCGTTGTAAGGAAACAGAGGTTGTTCCGTTTCCTCACAACGACGTGCACTGGCCCTCAGAGACGACATGAAGCAGGAACCACGAGGAGAGAGGAACCATGAGGAGTGAGAGGTAAGGGGGATTGGGCATGGGGTGGTGGTTACTTTTCTAGGGTTTAGGGTAGTGCCGTGGTGTTTGGGTAGTGTAGGGGGTCATGCTGGGGGTAGATTTAGGGTTTAGGGTAGTGCAGTGGTGTTTGTGTAGTGTAGGGGGTTGTGCTGGGGGTAGTGTTTTAGGGTTTAGGGTAGTGCAGTGGTGTTTGTGTAGTGTAGGGGGTTGTGCTGGTGGTAGTGTATTAGGGTTTAGGGTAGTGCAGTGGTGTTTGTGTAGTGTAGGGAGTCATGCTTGGGGTAGTTTTAGTGTTTAGGGTAGTGCAGTGGTGTTTGTGTAGTGTAGGGGGCCGTGCTGGGGGTAGTATTTTAGGGTTTATGGAAGTTCAGTGGTGTTTGTGTAGTGTAGGTGGTCATGCTGGGGGTAGTGTTTTAGGGTTTAGGGTAGTGCAGTGGTGTTTGTGTAGTGTGGGGTTTGTGCTGGGGTAGTGTTTTAGGGTTTAGGGTAGTGCAGTGGTGTTTGGGTAGTGTAGGAGGTCGTGCTGGGGCAGTGTTTTAGGGTTTAGGGTAGTGCAGTGGTGATTGGGTAGTGTAGGGGGTCGTGCTGAGGTAGTGTTTTAGGGTTTAAGGTAGTGCAGTAGTGTTTGGGTAGTATAGGGGTTGTGCTGAGGGCAGATTTAGGGTTTAGGGTAGTGTAGTGGTGTTTGGGTAGTGTAGGGGGTCGTGCTGGGGGTAGATTTAGGGTTTAGGGTAGTGCAGGGGTGTTTGGGTAGTGTAGGGAGTCATGCTGGGGGTAGTGTTTTAGGGTTTAGGGTAGTGCAGTGGTGTTTGGATAGTGTAGGGGGTCGTGCTGTTGGTAATGGTTTAGGGTTTAGGGTAGTGCAGTGGTGTTTGGGTAGTGTAGGGGGTACTGCTGGGGTAGTGTTGTAGGGTTTAGGGTAGTGCAGTGGTGTTTGGGTAGTGTAAGGGGTACTGCTAGGGGTAGATTTAGGGTTTAGGGTAGTGCAGTGGTGTTTGGGTAGTGTAGGGAGTCGTGCTGGGGGTAGATTTTTAGGGTTTAGGGTAGTGCAGTGGTGTTTGTGTAGTGTAGGGGATTGTGTTTTAGAGTTTAGGGTAGTGCAGTGGTCTTTGGTAGTGTAGGGGTCGTGCTGGGGGTAGTGTTTTAGGGTTTAGGGTAGTGCAGCGGTCTTTGGGTAGTGTAGGGGTCTTCCAGGGAGTTGTGTTTTAGGGTTTAGGGTAGTGCAGTGTTCTTTGGGTAGTGTAGGGCTGTCGTGCTGGGGTAGTGTTTTAGGGTTTAGGGCAGTGCAGTGGTCTTTGGATAGTGTAGGGGTCGTGCTGGGGTCGTGTTTTATGGTTTAGGGTAGTGCATGGTCTTTGGTTAGTGTAGGGGTCTTGCTGGGGGTTGTGTTTTAGGGTTTAGAGTAGTGCAGTGGTCTTTGGATAGTGTAGGACTGTCGTGCTGGGGTAGTGTTTTTAGGGTTTAGAGCAGTGCACTGGTGTTCGGGTAGTGTAGGGGGTCATGCTGGGGGTGGTGTTTTAGGGTTTAGGGCAGTGCAGTGGTGTTTGGGCAGTGCAAGGCTCATGCTGGGGGTCGTGTGTTAGGGTTTAGGGTAGTGCAGTGGTCTTTGGGTAGTGTAGGGGACTTGCTGGGTGTTGTGTTTTAGGGTTTAGGGTAGTGCAGTGGTCTATGGGTAGTGTAGGGCTGTCGTGCTGGGGTAGTGTTTTAGGGTTTAGGGCAGTTCACTGGTGTTCGGGTAGTGTAGGAGTTCGTGCTGGGGTGGTGTTTTAGGGTTTAGGGCAGTGCAGTGGTGTTTGGGTAGTGTAGGGGTCGTGCTGGGGGTGGTTTTTTAGGGTTTAGGGCAGTACAGTGGTGTTCGGGCAGTGTACGGGTTTGTGCTGGGGGTCGTGTTTTAGGGTTTAGGGTGGTGCAGTGGTCTTTGGGCAGTGTAGGGGGTCGTTCTGGGGTAGTATTTTAGGGTTTAAGGCAGTGCAGTGGTGTTCGGGCAGTGTAGGGGGTCGTGCTGTGGGTGGTGTCTTAGGGTTTAGGGCAGTGCAGCAGTGTTCGGGCAGTGTAGGGGGTCATGCAGGGGGTAGTGTTTTAGGGTTTAGGGCAGTGCAGTGGTGTTCGGGCGGTGTAGGGGGTCGTGCTGCGTGTCGTGTTTTAGGGTTTAGGGCAGTTCAGTGGTGTTCAGGCAGTGTAGGAGGTTGTGCAGGGGGTGTCGTTTCAGGTCTCAGGGCAGTGCAGTGGTGTTCAGGCAGTGTAGGGGGTCGTGCAGGGCATGGTGTTTTAGGGTTCAGGGCAGTGCAGTGGAGATCGGGCAGTGTAGGGGGTCATGCAGGGGGTGGTGTTTTAGGATTCAGGGCTGCGCAGTGCAGTGGAGTTCGGGCAGTGGAGGGGGTCTTGCAGGGGGTGGTGTTTTAGGGTTAAGTGCAGTGCAGTGGTGTTCCGGCAGTGGAGGGGGTCGTGCACGGGGTGGTGTTTTAGGGTTTACGGCAGTGCAGTGGTGTTCGGGCAGTGTAGGGGTTCGTGCAGGGAGTGGTATTTAGGGTTCAGGTCAGTGCAGTGGCGTTCGGGCAGTGTAGGGGGTCGTGCAGGGGGTGGTGTTTATGGTTCAGGGCAGTGCAGTGGTGTTTGGACAGTGTAGGGGGTGGTGTTTTAGGGTTCTGGGCAGTGCAGTGGTGTTCAGGCAGTGTAGGGGGTCGTGCTGGGGGTGGTGTTTTAGGGTTCAGGGCAGTGGTGTTCGGGCAGTGTAGGGAGTCATGCAGGGTGGTGGTGTTTTAGGGTTTAGGGCAGTGCAGTGGTGTTCGGGCAGTGTAGGGGGTCATGCAGGGGGTGGTGTTTTACGGTTTAGGGTAGTGCAGTGGTGTCTGTGTAGTGAACAGCCCATGCGCTGCATCGCTAGGTGAGACCTAAAAAGCATTGCTCCAAGATGGCTGCCAACACTTCCTGGATTGAAGTGTTGGCAGCCAATTAGAACCAAGTGCTTGTGTAGTTAGGTCCCGCCCAGATATATAAAGATTTTTTCCTTTAATATCTCAAAAACTACTGAACGGATTTCCATCATTTAAAAAAAAGGACGCTTTCTGAACCAAGCACTTTTTGGCAAATTTGGTGTAATTCCGTTCTGCAGTTTGAGCTGTAGCTGTTTTTAAAGTTTCCTATGCGAAATCGATTTTCCGACCTCTATATTTTGAATTTCTCAAGAACTACTGAACGGATTTACACCATTTAACAACAAGCATTTGCAATGCAATAGGTCTCGCATTTACGCGAGTTTAAGCTATTGGCATTGTAAATGACAATGCCTTTTATTTGTTTTAGAAACGAAAACGAAAACAAAAATAAAAGGCATTGTTATTTGCAATGTCAACAGCGCATACTCGCGAAATGCGAGACCTATTGCATTGCAAATGCTTGTTTTAAAGGATGACAAAAGTTTTAAATGGTTGGTGATTCTGCCGAAGTATGTGGGAGGCACTCGACTTGTTCGTCGGATGAAGAGGAGTTTAAGGAAGGACACACCCTTCATTTGCCACCCCTGTCTCTTGAGCGTGTCTCTGTTGCTCAAAGATAGCGCTCCTTTAGAAAGGATACATTTTGATTTTAGGGGGAAAAGTGGGATTTCACAGAAAAACTGCTTATGCTTCCCTCAAAATGAAATACCTGAACAGCTTTAGGGTGGCAGAAGGTACTGAGGTGTGGGCAAGAAAGCAGACCACCACTTCACATACACCCAAGAATATATGGGTAGTGCTAAAGGGGACCAGACACAAGGGGGTACAGACACTGAAGGGAACTTCGGAGACTGCACTTGCACTGACCTACAGAACTGCCCAATCAGGTGGTGAGCTAATAAACCCATCGTGGCCGATTACCCCGATTGAGAGTAGAAATGCCATCAGGATATTACAAGATGTGTAATAATAGCAAACACCAGTTGCCCTGCGAACCTCCCTTCAGCCCTCTCTTGGACAGAATATCATGTCTCCAGTCCTCTGTTTTCATTTCACAACCTAATGCATTCTGGTCTTTGTAGTCCCCTGCTGCACCATTGAATCCTTTTGGCCAAAGCACCAAGGAATTATGGCCGAAAAGCATTAGGATTGTGCCGGAGCTCATGTGATACTGCATAATATTACACTGTGCCCTCAGCCCTTTTTAGTGGTAAGTAAATCGGCACAATACTTTGGTTTGCTTACAGTGCTCATAAAAAATAATAGTGAATAACCCCAGTGCTGTTGCATACATGACAGAGGAAAAGAAAGAGCACGGCTCATTGGAGATGTCTGCGGCATAGGGCTAATAGCGTGCACAAGGGAGGAAATAGTGAATAACCCCTGTGCTGTTGCATACATGACAGAAGAAAAGAAAGAGCACGGCTCATTGGCGATGTCTGCGGCATAGGGCTAATAGCGTGCACAAGGGAGGAAGGGTGCTGTGTTTGAGAGGATGTGATAACAAGCAGGAAGTGGGATAAGGGAGGGGGTGGCAAATGGTGTGCACTTTCGCGGCCGCTTTGATGTTCTCAGTGGCCGCGCGGCTCACTGAGAACATCAAAGCGGCCGCGAAATGATCACGCAGGCTGCCAAATGGTGCGTGCTCCTGGCGCACATGCACTGTGGTTGGCGGCCTGAAAGCACTGATTTGCACTTCCAAATCCCCCTTTTACAAAAGCTCTCGCAAGAGTGCCGCTAAAGCGCTGGCTCAGGCGAGACCTAAAAAGGGCTCTCTCTGAACTAATGGCTACCTTTTAGCAAAACTTGGTATAATTCCGTTCAGCAGTTTGGGCTGTAGCCGTGTCTAAAGATTCCTATGGAAAATAACATGGAGAAAACATGTTTTGGGACCTCCTTTTTATCGCGGCCCCTGCTTGGCGAATCACCCCGAGTGTTTCAAGGCAGGAGATGACCGGAGCGCCCCATTAGTTTTGAAAATTTTGCGATGATTCGTCAAACGATATTGGAAACACAAAAAATGCTTTTCCTATGGAAAATAGGTTCTAACTATAACTACCTACTGGTGACCGCCAGTAGGTAATATATATATATATATTCACTTAAAAAACCATAGGTTTCACACATGTTATAGTTAGCTGGACATTTCACTCGTAAAAAACCAATGAAATTCCCCCGTTATAGTTAGTTCAGATAACTATAACTTGCGCGCCCGCAATCCACTGCTCGTGACATCACATATTACATCACTCATGACATGGTCAGTGGCATCACTAATGACATCACTGATGACATCATCCTTGTGATAGAGTGGCGGTCACGCGAGTTATAGTTATCTGAACTAACTATAACGGGGGAATTTCATTGGTTTTTTACGAGTGAAATGTCCAGCTATTTATAACATGTGTGAAACCTATGGTTTTTTAAGTGAATTTGCAAGGTTTTTTAAATGATAATTCCTAACTATAACGTGTGTGAAACCTATGGTTGTTTAAGTGAATTTGTAAGGTTTTTTAAATGCTAAGTTATGTATGTATTATTATGTTTTTTACATATTTATTTTACAATAAACTAACTATGTATATAGTTATAGATTGACTGTATCCTGTAATATGGAATGGCTCGTTTAAAATGTTTTTTATTTTAAGGTTTTTCACCGTGCACGCACGGTGCGCGCACCCTGCGAATGTTTGAAAAAAAAAATATGTTTTTTTCACCCTTCGGGGTCCTTCAGGGACCCCCTGACAAAGGCTAGGGGGTCAGGAACTCTCTACCCTGCCCCCTTTTCACGTTCTCCACCTTTCTTTTTCACTGTCACACACCAAACACACAAAATGGCGGCCGACACTTCCTGATTTCGACCGATTCGAATGTTGACTGACATGTAACCACCAATCAGAATTGCGCTCGCGCACGATAGGGTGCGCGGACCGTGCGCGCACGGTGCGCGCTTATAGATATTTATGTACTTTTAAATGCAATTTTCTCAGGAACTACTGAACAGATTGACATCATATATGCAAAAGGCACATGCCTGACCTGAGGACTACCTCTTTGCCAAATTTCAAGTAATTCTGTTCAGCCGTTCGGGCTGTACCTTCGACTAAAGGTCCTATGGGAAAATGCATGGGGAAAACGTGTTTTGGAACCCCCCTTTTTTCTCAGCCCCCACTTGACGAATCACCCCGAGACTTCCAGGGTAGGAGCTGAGCGGAGCGCCCCATTAGTTTTGAAAATTTCGCGAGGATTCGTCAACCGGCGCCAAAGTTATTCAAAATAGAATTTTCAGATTTCCTATGGAAACACGGTCCTAACTATAACTATCTACTGGCGACCGCCAGTAGATAATATATATATATATATATATATATATATATATATATATATATATATATATATATATATATATATATATATATATATATATATATATATATATATATATATATATATATATATATATATATATATATATATATATATATATAGATATATAACCTACTGGCAGTCGCCAGTAGGTAGTTATAGGTAGGACCTATTTTCCATAGGAAATCCACAACATTCTATTTAGAATAAAGTTGGCGTCGACTGAAGAATCTTCGCGAAATTTGGCCAGCTCCGGTCCGCTCCTATCCTGAAAATTTCACGGTGATTCGTCAAGCAGGGGTCGAGAAAAAAGGGGATCCCAAAACGCGTTTTCCCCATGCATTGTCCCGTAGGACCTGTTGACGCAGCTACAGCCCGAACTGCAGAACGGAATTACACCAAATTTGGCAAAGAGGTATTCCTAAATTCAGACTTGTGCCTTTTGCTTCAATGGTGTAAATCCGTTCAGTAGTTCCTGAGAAAATTAGAGTTAAAAAGATAGATATATCTGGGCGTAACCTAACCACACATCTCATCGTGAGATCTGATTGGCTGTCACTACTTCATCCAAGAAGTGTTGGCACTGGCAGCCATCTTGGGACCAATATACATGATAGCACCTCATTAAAAACCATTGGAGTTAATAGAAGGTTTTAAGACTTTAGTTACATTATAAATCATTTGTTGATGGTACCATAATCATTTTAGGAATTGTGGTGTGTTCTAAGGTGATTTTACCATGTGAAAAAGCCTTCTGCTGTGATTTCATGAATCATGTTTGAGAGAAAACTATTTTCTCATGCTTTTCCCACAGAGGTTTGGAAGGTGATTTATAAGCTAAACTGAGAGCATATTTTCTGTAAATTCACATTATCTTTCTCAGTCATGTGAGAATGAAGTCTGACATTCTCAGTAAAACATGTACATCCAACAAGGGCAGAGACTGTCAGTTGATTCTTTTGTGTTCTACTGCAGCTTCCCAGAGTATTCTAAAGAACAACTAGAGTGCTAACAGTCCTACCTATGACAAACATATTGCACACCTGAAGCCATCTTTATTGTAATAAAGTGGTAACTCTTAAAACATTTATATTAAAAGGAACAAAATGAGGGGGTTCATTTTGCCATAGAAAGTATGATTAGTGCTGCAGAAAGAAAAATTAGGGCACATTTTGAGTGACTTCTCAAATCCTCTTCTATTTCATTAAAACATTCTGACATGCAGACTGTAACATGTGCTTTCAATACCAGCAGAAGACTTCCCTGGTGAGCAGTAGCTTTAAAACAGTGATCTAATGAGCAACTAGAGTGCTAACATTCAGAATTTATGGCAAATGTGTGACACATCTGAATGTCTTCTTGATGGAACCAAAGTAAAAAACTGAAAGTATTTCATACTGAGGAGACTGCAGTAAATGAGGAAATTAGGAAACTTCATAACAAATAAATCTCCCAAGACGGCCACCAGAGACAAAAGAGCCCAAATGTAGCCCAAATATCACCCAGATGTAGCCCAAGTATAGCCCAATGACAGAATGTCCCAGAGTGTTCTAACGAACAACTAGAGCGCTAACAGTCTTACTTATGACAAAGGTATGGCAGACCTGAAGCCATCTTGATTGGAATAAAGTGGTAACACTCAAAACATTTAATTTACAAAGGAACAAAATGAGGGGATTCATTTTGCCATAGAATATATGATTAGTGCTGCAGAAAGAAAAATTAGGGCACATTTTGAATTCTCAAATCCTCTTCTATTTCATAAAAAAATTCTGACATGCAGACTGAAACATGCACTTTGAATACCAGCAGCAGACTTCCCTGGTGAGCAGTAGCTTTACTACAGTGATCTAATGAGCAACTAGAGTGCTAACATTCAGAATGTATGGCAAATGTGTGACATATCTGAATACCTTCTTGATGGAATCAAAGTAAAAAACTGAAAGCATTTCCTACTGAGGAGACTGCAGTAAATGAGGAAATTAGGAAACTTCATAACAAATAAATCTCCCAAGATGGCCACCAGAGACAAAAGAGCCCAAATGCAGCACAAATATCACCCAGATGTAGCCCACATGTAGCCCAATGACAGGAGTGTGCAAAACACTTATTATTTGTGTATTTGCAGTTTTATATAGTGCAGGTATTGGAGTGCTTTGCATGGGCATTGGTTACATCACACAAGATCAAATTAATTTTGGTTGTAGACATGGGGAGATTAAGTGATTTGACCAGAATCACTGAATGTTGAGCTGAAGCAGAAACTCCAACCTGGTTCCCCAGTTGCAAAGTCTGCAGCTCTGGAAGTAACACAACATCCTCTCCCCTAAGTGCAACATTTAATCAAGTGGTCAACTGGATAAAAAAACATAAAGATTACAAATAATTTAAAAGTTCTTTGTTGCTGTTTGAAAACTCAGAAAAAATGTCCTCATTTTAGTTTTTTAGAGCACTAACCATAATTTTGATGCAAATAAGACCCTCTCATATATGTAATTTCTTAAGGAAATGCTCTAGGTATTACAGTTTTGATTACATCAAGATGACGTCAAGCGTTCCACACTTTTGTAATAAATATAGAATGTTAGCAATCTAGTTGTTCATTGGGATACTGTTGAGAGGCAGAGGCCAGGGGCACGGACTCTGAAAATTGAAGGCAGGTAGGAGAGTGCAGAGGCAACAATTTGACCACACTGGGCAGGCAGGAAGGGCAGTGGCAGCACAACAGACTATGGAGGGCAGTGGAAAAGGGGGCAGGGGCAACAAACCAACAATACAGGACTGGCAAGAGAGGCTGTGGCAATATAATAGACCATTGTGGGCAGAAGGAAGAGGCAGTGGTAGTACAACCATACATGCCAACAGACCCGTTTCAGCCAGGAAACGTCCAATGTTTTTAAGCTCAAATGGGTTTTATTTATTTGTCTCATGTCTACAATCTCCTCTTTTTCAATGTAACTCAAAGGGGAAAATCAATACCCCAGTTTTTTTTCAAAATCTCCCTCTTACCAAGTTCAAAATGTTCGCAAGTATGGTACATTGGATCAAGGTAGGCAGGAGGAATTGGGGTAGGGACATGGACTCGGATAACAGAGGACAGGAGGGACATGGAGAGGTGCACCAACCCTACAGGGCAGGCATCAGGGTTTGCAGCAGCACAATACACCACACAGGGCATGTGGGACGGGAGTGCAGCACAACAATCCATAGAAAGCAATAGGGAGGGGACAGGACCATGCACATGGACAACAGAGAACAGAGGGGAAAGAGGCAATGGTAGCTAGCTGACCATAATGGACAGACAGGAGAGAAAGCTGCAGCATAACAGACCATAAAGGGCAGGAGGGACGGATCAGGGGCATTACAATGGAACAGACAAGCCAGGAGGGAGGGAATAGGGGTCTGCACATGGAAACAGAGGGCTGGGGGCAAGGGGGCAGGGCAGGAGCAGCAAGATGACCATGGAGGTCAGGCAGGATGGGCACTAGAAACAAGACACACCATGGAGAGCAACAGTGAGACTATGATGGCATACACACAGACCATGGAGGGAAGGTGGGAGGGGGCCAGGGGCAGCTAGCTGACCACACAGGGAAGGTGGGAGGGGCCATGGCAGCACAGAAGAAGTGTGTCTTGCATCTAGTGCCCATCCTGCCTGACCTCCATGGTCATCTTGCTGCTCCTGCCCTGCCCCCTTGCGCCCAGCCCTCTGTTTTCATGTGCAGACCCCTATTCCCTCTCTCCTGACTTATCTGTTCCATTGTAATGCCCCTGATCCCTCCCTCCTGCCCTTTATGGTCTGTTAGGCTGCAGCTTTCTCTCCTGCCTGCCCATTATGGTCAGCTAGCTACCATTGCTTCTTTCCCCTCTGTTCTCTGTTGTCCATGTGCATGGTCCTGTCCCCTCCCTATTGCTTTCTATGGATTGTTGTGCTGCACTCCCATCCCACATGCCCTGTGTGGTGTATTGTGCTGCTGCAAACCCTGATGCCTGCCCTGTAGGGTCAGTTTGGTGCACCTCTCCATGTCCCTCCTGTCCTCTGTTATCCGAGTCCATGTCCCTACCCCAATTCCTCCTGCCTTCCATGATCCAATGTACCATACTTGCTAACATTTTGAACTTGGTAAGAGGGAGAGTTTGAAAAAAAACTGGGGTATTGATTTTCCCCTTTGACTTACATTGAAAAAGAGGAGATTGTAGACAGGAGACAGATCAAATAAAGCCCATTTGGGCTTAAAAACATTGGAAGTTTCCTGGCTGAATCGGGTCTGTTGTCATGTATGGTTGTACTACCACTGCCTCTTCCATCTGCCCACAAAAGTCTATTATGTTGCCACAGCCTCTCTTGCCAGTCCTGTATTGTTGGTTTGTTGCCCCTGCCCCCCTTTCCACTGCCCTCCATAGTATGTTGTGCTGCCACTGACCTTCCTGCCTGCCCAGTGTGGTCAAATTGTTGCCTCTGCACCCTCCTACCTGCCTTCAATTTTCAAAGTATGTACCCCTGGCCTCTGCCTCTCAACAGTGTCCTAATGAACAACCAGATTGCTAACATTCTATATTTATTACAAAAGTGTGGAACGCCTGACGTCATCTTGATGTAATCAAAACTGTAATACCTAGAACATTTCCTTTAGAAATTACATTTATGAGAGGGTCTTATTTGCATCAACATTATGGTTAGTGCTCTAAAAAACTAAAATGAGGACATATTTTCTGAGTTTTCAAATAGCGACAAAGCACTTTTAAATTATTTGGTATCTTTATGTGTTTTTTATCCAGTTGACCACTTGATTAAATGTTGCAATTTGGGGAGAGTATGTGGTGTTACTTCCAGAGCTGCAGACTTTGCAACTGGGGAACCAGGTTGGAGTTTCTGCTTCAGCTCGACATTCTGTGATTCTGGTCAAATCACTTAATCTCCCCATGTCTACAACCAAAATGAATTTGTTCTTGTGTGATGTAACCAATGCTCATGTAAAGCACTCCAATAGTAAGTCTGCACTATATAAAACTGCAAAACACAAAAAATAAAAAGTGTTTTGCACACTTCTGTCATTGGGCTACATGTGGGCTACATCTGGGTGATATTTGTGCTACATTTGCGCTCTTTTGTCTCTGGTGGCCATCTTGGGAGACTTATTTGTTATGAAGTTTCCTAATTTCCTCATTTACTGCAGTCTCCTCAGTAGGAAATACTTTCAGTTTTTTACTTTGATTCCATCAAGAAGGTATTCAGATATGTCACACATTTGCCATACATTCTGAATGTTAGCACTCTAGTTGCTCATTAGATCACTGTAGTAAAGCTACTGCTCACCAAGGAAGTCTGTGCTTGGTATTCAAAGTGCATGCTTCAGTCTGCATGTCAGAATTTTTTTATGAAATAGAATAGGATTTGAGAAGTCAAAATGTGCCCTAATTTATCTTTCTGCAGCACTAATCATAATTACTATGGCAAAATGAATCCCCTCATTTTGTTCCTTTGCAAATTAAATGTTTTAACTGTTACCACTTTATTCCAATCAAGATGGCTTCAGGTGTGCCATATTTTTGTCATAAGTAAGCCTGTTAGCGCTCCAGTTGTTCTTTAGAACACTCTGGGACATTCTGTCATTGGGCTACACTTGGGCTACATCTGGGTGATATTTGTGCTACATTTGGGCTCTGGTGGCCATCTTGGGAGACATATTTGTTATGAAGTTTCCTAATTTCCTCATTTACTATAGTCTCCTCAGTAGGAAATACTTTCAGTTTTTTACTTTGATTCCATCAAGAAGGCATTCAGATGTGTCACACATTTGCCAGAATGATAGCACTCTAGTTGCTCATTAGATCACTGTAGTAAAGCTACTGCTCACCAGGGAAGTCTGCTGCTGGTATTGAAAGTGCATGTTTCAGTCTGCATGTCAGAAATTTTTAATGAAATAGAATAGGATTTGAGAAGTCACTCAAAATGTGACCTATTTTTTCTTTCTGCAGCACTAATCATACTTTCTATGTATAAATTAACCCCCTCATTTTGTTCCTTTTTAAATTAAATGTTTTAAGAGTTAACAATTTATTCCAATCAAGATGGCTTCAGGTGTGCAATACGTTTGTCATAAGTAGGACTGTTAGCGATCTAGTTGTTCTTTAGAACACTCAGGGAAGCTGCAGTAGAACATAGAGGAATCAACTGCCCTTGTTGGATGTACATGTTTTACTGAGAATGTCAGACTTCATTCTCGCATGACTGAGAAAGATAGTGTGAATTTACAGAAAATATGCTCTCAGTTTAGCTTATAGATCACCTTCCAAACCTCTGTGGGAAAAGCATGAGAAAATAGTTTTCTCTTAAGCATGATTCATGAAATCCCAGCAGAAGGCTTTTTCGCATGGTAAAATCTCCTTAGAACACACCACAATTCCTAAAATGAGTATGGTGCCATCAACAATTTATTTATAATGTAACTAAAGTCTTAAAACCTTCTATTAACTGCAATGCTTTTTAATGAGGTGCTATCATGTATATTGGTCCCAAGATGGCTGCCAACACTTCTTGGATGAAGTGCTGACAGCCAATCAGATCTCACGATGAGATGTGTGGTTAGGCACCGCCCATATATATATATTTCTTTTTCCATTCATATTTTAAAAACTAAACCACCACTCCTGCTTCCTTTTGAAGAAACGGGCCTGACACAGCTGGGATCGCGGTTTCACAGGGCTTTATTTCCGCCTTAAAACACAATAATTCAGCAAATCTTTAAAGAGTCCTGCACCTGGAACGCGTTTCGGCGATTGCCTTCATCTTGCCAGTGCTGTGCGTGACTAACAATGTTTAAAATTTCGCGGGGGTTTTTTATTCTTTCACAGAGGCTTCTCATTGGAGCAGCGCTGTCATCATAGAAAGAGGACAAGGAGGGTTCCAAAGTAAGTACTATCCCTCTTTCTCGCCTCCGTAGTGTCCCATTGTGTTCATCCTGCCTTTTGAAGATCCCGTGCAGTTCACATTTGTAGGTTATGGTAAGTACCTTGCCTCAGCGTTTGATTGCGCTACGACTGCTGAACGGATTTACACCATTTAACTAAAAGGCATGACTCTGAACCAAGGGCTACCTTTTTGCCAAATTTGGTGTAATTCCGTTCAGCAGTTCAGGCTGTAGCTGCGACTAAAGGTTCCTATGGAAAATTGCTTGGGGAAAACACGTTTTGGGACCCCCCTTTTCTCTCATCCCCCACTTGCTCAATCATCCCGAAACTTTCAAGATAGGAGCGGACCGGAGTGCCGCATGAGTTTTGAAATTTTCGCGAAGATTCGTCAATCGGTGCCAAAGTTATTGGGAATAGAATGTTGCGATTTTCCTATGGTAACTAGGTCCTAACTATAGCTACCTACTGGCAACCGCCAGTAGGTTTTATATATATATATTCACTTAAAAAACCATAGGTTTCACACATGTTATAGTTAGCTGGACATTTCCCTCGTAAAAAACCAATCAAATTCCCCCGTTATAGTTAGTAAAGGGAACTATAACTCACGCGACCGCAATCCACTGCTGATGACGTCAGATATTACATCACTGTATTTATTCACTTATTTACCCATTTTTCTTTCCTTTAACCTTTAGCTATACATATTTAATAAATATTTATTTTACAGAAAGACACATATGTCATCAGTGATGTAATATCTGACGTCATCAGCAGTGGATTGCGGTCGCGTGAGTTATAGTTCCCTTTACTAACTATAACGGGGGAATTTCATTGGTTTTTTACGAGGGAAATGTCCAGCTAACTATAACATGTGTGAAACCTATGGTTTTTTAAGTGAATTTGCAAGGTTTTTTAAATGCTAATTCCTAACTATAACGTGTGTGAAACCTATGGTTTTTTCAGTGAATTTGTACGTTTTTTTAAATGCTAAGTTATGTATTTATTATTTAAATTTTAGTTTTTTTTAAGGTTTTTCACCGTGCGCGTACCGTGTGCGCACGGTGTGCTACGCGCACCGTGCGCGCTCTGTGGGCGCGCGGTGTGCTTCGCGCACCGCGCGCCCACGTTACGCAGTTCGCGTAATTTTCACGGTTCTACCGTGCGCGCACGGTAAGCGCACTCCGCGATTTTTCGTAAAAATATTAAAAACATTTATGGCCCTTGGGGGTCCGTTGGGGACCCCCTGACAATGGCTAGGGGGTCAGGAACTGTCCACCCTGTCCCCTTTTCATGTTCTCCACCTTTATTTTTCACCTCCCTCTGACTGCGAGAGACAAAATGGCGGCCGACACTTCCTGGTTTCGACCGATTCGAATGTTTACTAAGATCTAACAACCAATCAGAATTGCGCTCGTGCACGGCAGGGTGCGCTTACCGTACGCGCACAGTGCGCGCCTATAGATATATATATGCTTTTAAATGCTATTTTCTCAGAAAATACTGAACAGATTTACACCAGACCTGCAAAAGGCACATCCCTGACCTGAGGACTACCTCTCTGCCAAATTTCAAGGTTTTCTGTTCAGCCGTTCGGGCTGTAGCGCGGACTAAAGGTCCTATGGGAAAATGCATGGGGAAAACGCGTTTTGGGACCCCCCCTTTTTCTCAGCCCCCGCTTGGCGAATCCCCCGAGACTTTGAGGGAAGGAGCGGAGCGGAGCGCCCCACCTATTTTGAACATTTTGCGAGGATTCTTCAATCGACGCAAAAGTTATTCCAAATAGAATGTTGCGGATTTCCTATGGAAACACGGTCCTAACTATAACTATCTACTGGCGACCGCCAGTAGATTATATATATATATATATATATATATATATATATATATATATATATATGTATATATATATACACAGACTGTGCATGTGGGTAAATCCTATATTTCATTTCTACACATGTTGATTCAAGTGCTTAGACTTGAAAGGTCTGGGGCTCGATTGGGAAGCAGGAAAAGAGAGAAATGCATTTCCCTTCTTCATTTTTAGGTCTCGGCTAGCGCTGCTGCGCACATGCGCAGCTCGCTCGGCGAGATTTAATGAAACTGAGTACTTTTAGAAAAGGGCTTTAAGCGCCGCCCCTCTTTTCCATTGGCTGGCGTCACCGTTTATGCTAAACGGTGGACAGCTATTGGAAAAGAGCTTTTTTGGAAGGCCCACTTGGACGGGCTCTCCTGCTTTCCTTCTGGCGTAAAAGATTTCTTCTCTTTATGGGGCCATGTGTTTAAACACATGGCCTCATAAAGAGAAGAAATCCTCGCTCTTTCACTTTCAGGACCCCCTCTTCGCCATCCCTTTTAAATCTGTCCCCTGTTCTGCTCATCTGTCTTACACCCGTCCTTTCCGCCTCCGTCACCTTTCTTTCTCCTGTTTGAGCTTCTCTCTCTCACCCACCCGCCCCCTTCCCTCCATAGGTTGTCAAGCTCTTTCCCTGCCTTTTTCCACCCTTTCCTTCCTCTTGCTCCCTCCCCTCTGCTTCACTCCCACCCTCGCCACCTCCTCCTGTCTCCCCTCGCGCCCTCCTCCTGTCTCCCCTTGCCCCCTCCCCCTGACTGCCCTCGCCCCCTCCCCCTGGTCCCCACACTCTCTTCCTCTCGGCTGCAGTTTGGGAGACAGCACCATGTCACGTTCCCAACCTCGTTTTCAGAGAAGCGTATTCAGGACCAGTTTCCTTTTAATTAATCGCCTGCTCGCCCAGATGCGCCAAGGTATGTTTTCACCACTGAAGAAGTCTGGCATGGGGGGGCACCCCCCACCCCATTCACTCTGGGGGGGCTTAAACCTCAGTCTGTGGGAGGTGGCAGCGGACAGCGCAGCCATTACTCACAACATCCCGGAGCATTCCTCGTACCTGCCCTGGAGCTGATAAGCTGGAAATTTCACGCAGCCATTTGTAAAAGAAAGTTGTGGCGGACCTCGAGGGCAGAGAGATAGGGGTGTGACGAGGCCCGTGGCACGGTGGCGCCCCCACCCTGTGCCCAGCCATGGCACATGCAGCCCTTGGGACAAGATGTGCAGATGCGCACGGGTGATAGGGCCGTGCATGTGGTAGTAGAGTCTGTGCAGGGGGGACCTCGTGGCATCTGACCTTGTTTATTTTCACGATGGGCAGATATTGCGTCACAGCCCTCACTGCCTGCCCCAAAGCAAGAGATCGGAAAACCTCTGGGACTTAACCAAGCGGACATTGAAGATGCGCCGGCGTCGAGTACTGGCACTAGTGATCTAAAGATCGGCCGTGGCTGTGGAAAACCCCAGCAGGCCGCTCCTGGCCTTTGAGCTTGCTACAGTGTAACATAGGACACCGCGGCACCCCAACGGCATTACATTTACTAACATCAGGTGTTCATGTCACTACCGATAGAACCCGGTGAGGTCAGGACCTGTGAAACACACTTTAATAGGATCAGTTCATGAAAGAATAAACGTTTGACTGCAGGTGGCAATGGCAGCACAGCTCGCTGCCTCTCACATTGCAGCAGTTACTTGGGAGTTCCGTCCCACGACCGGACCCGACCCCACCTGAATTAAACCTGCTCAGACTAGTTCTGGTAGTGGCAGTGCAGGTGCTCAGACCGCAGTAAATAATCCCGCGACTGGACCTGACTACACCGACGCTGATGGCAGAGTGAATCTGTGGATGAACAGGCGGCCGCCGGAGTGTTCCTCAGCAGCACAGAACGCATGTAGCTCAGCCAGAATCAAGCGGCGTTGTCACGGGAGACCACAAGTCTTTGCAGTCACGTCCCGTCAATTACCACCTGACAGCTCACTTCGCAAAGAGTAAGTGCCTGAGTGACAGATATAAACTCCTAGGCTAGTTACGTTGCTAATGCTAATATATAGTCTGTTTCCTTATAGGCAGCACTCATTCTTTCCATCCAGTGACGTGCATTCACACACATTTAGCCACTGCTATGCATTAATCACCCAATACAGCCATCATCTAGACTCACCCAGGAATCCATTGCCTGCCTGTTTACGTGCCTCTTGGTATGGTCTTTGTCTATATGGCTGCATGCACGTATGTTTTCTGGTTGTGCGTCCAGGTATTTCACACAACATAAGATATTTACTAGAAAGAACCCTTGCACATGAATTAATTAGGCGACTCTTGTGCCTTTCACATTGCTTGTTTCTGGGGTGAACAGATTATGTGCATGAGGGGTACAGTGTTCATTTCCATCCAGTTATTTACAGTACCCTTTTTCTCTCTTTCAGTAAGTTATACTATTTTATTGTGTCCTGCCAAGAAATTAATTGGTGTAATTTTTTTTAATGATATGTTTCTTCATTGCTTGATTTTTCTCATGAGAAAACATCACTCATAGTTGTTGAAGTGTAACTCATAATTACACAGAAATTATGAAAATGTCACACATGGCAAATCTGAAACCTTGGCAGCTAGATGCATACCGGTACTACAGCAGGTACATTATCAGATAAGGTGTCTTATGTCCTCATTGAGGTCAAGGTGTTAATATATCTCAGATGAATGGTATTGAATGGGTGGCTAAAAACCATGACTTATTGCAAAGTGGTGTAATTCTCGCTCGGGGTAAGGAGGCCACAGTTACCCCAACACCCTAGTGTGTCCTGCCCTTTACCTGGTACATACAGTATGCAGCAAAGGCTTTTACTACACAACTCGTGCACTTATTTCGTCAACCTCTGAAGGATGAAAGACTGTACTGGCCTTGTTATGAATCAGGCCTGTGACTCGGGGGCACCACATGAATATCTGAGCACTTATGCCGTTTTCCTCTTACCTTACTGTTTATGTGAAAAATAGAGTTGGTGTGACGTTCTTACTGTAGTTTGTGTTTGTTGACGCCTCTGTCTAACACAGGTAATGTGTCAAGGGCTGGTACATAGTATTGTAAACTTTTAATACAACTTCTTCCCATTGCAGAGGCTGCAAAGCGCTTAATTTGTGGAATATTGTTAAATAAAATTTCACTTGTAACAGCAGGAAAAGCATTATTCCCTCTCGTTGGCTAGACTATTTGACTCACCCCCACCCCCCCCAAGAGAGCATGTTGCATTATATACTGTTGTGTTGTATACCTAGGCAACCCCCTATTGGATCAGCTGTCTACTAGGCTTAAAGTCCAGATCCTGGTCACCTGTCTACATGCTGGTGCTGAAGAGCCATCTCTTCTGGGAACATGACCTACCTATGAATTCAGAACTTGCTTATTAGTTGCCTCTTTGTATATGATTGCAGTCTCACCACTGAGCAGCACTTTTGACACAAGATAAGAAGGAAGCATTGAAAATGCAAGAGGTCTCGCCTTTGATTAAGTTAAAGCCATTTGCTTTGCTAATGGCATTATATAGCAAAGCAAATGGCTTTAACTTAATCAAAGGCGAGGCCTATTGCATTTTCAACGCTTGTTAGTTTTCCTCCTCGGATCAACCGAGGGCAGGGGCGGGTGTGGAGTCCATGAGAGCAGGATGGGCATGTTTACCGGGACATCCTTCATCTTTGTCATCATCAGTCTGCTGTGCTCTTCAGCGCAGATGGTAACTTGATTTTATCTCTAGAAATAGTCAACATAGGAATGTAAACAAGGAGGCCTCATCTAACACTGCACCAGTTTTTTCTTTACTCTGACATCTCTCATTCCGAGTCTTGAGAATGGAATTCAGCTAGTGAACTGGCACTCCTAAGACACAAATAGGCGCACACCCTTCACCCTCTATGAGTAGCACCGCCTCTCAGTCATTTGGATGCCTCAGGAATGTAAAGGTTGGACACCTGTGTGCAATGCTTAATGTGTGCCAGTGGGTGTGGTGCAGATTGGGGTGTACAAAATCTCCCTACTTCCACGGATAGAGTAAATTCACAGATACACGCACATACACTCATCATACGCTTGGGCCCATTTCACTAACATACACTCAGATTACTCTATTAGCACTGAACCTGTAGAAAGAAACCTTCTAAACACCCTGCATCTACACACATGGTCGATAAGACCTAATTGTGACTGTCCTGAGTCATGATCTAAAATCTATACAACAATAATCAAAATAGAGTACTCAATAATTGACAAGAAATAACCACCAACACTGTATTTTAAAATTATGGTACTTTATCTAAAATTAGTCAAAGGAAAATCAATCAAAGTAAATCATTATTCTCATAATTACCTGTTCTAGCTAAATGTCAGAAGGGGTCAGGACAGGTCTCTCAGTAGAAGTCTCCCGAGTCGCCGTCCTCACAGCATATGTCCTCACCAACGCAGGATTGGGAAGAAGTGGCAAAGTGGCAAAAACCCTCTCTAGGCTAACAATATTTATAATGTGTTTAACAATAGAAGGCAACATAAAATGTTTTCGATATCCGCTGAACCACTGAGCAGAGCGAGCAGGAAAGGATGTAGCATCGCTACATTTGGAAAATCTCCGCTCAGGAAAAACAACAAAAATAAAAAGACAGAACACGGAACTGGAAATTAAAAAGTAACTCTTCATATTCATATTTCCTCGGAACCAACATCATGATCTCAGAGTTCATTCATTATGGCTCCTTTGTCCTCCAAGGTTACTCGGATGTATCTGGATGCTTGCCCAGAACTGCTACTGTCCTCACGGAAAATATTAACCAGGCGAAGACTGTGGTCAGATGACTCTCGACCATGTTCAGCAAGGCCTTCTCATCACAAAATTCACTCGAATACAGGCTTTAAACGGTAGCCATTTTCCCACCAGGCCAAAATGTACCATCTTAATTAAAAGAGACAAAACAACGTTACCACAGCATAGTGATTAAACAGTGTTAACCCCACTAATACCCTTATGTGTATGTAATTATCTAGCCTTTGCAACACAAGAAAAACATTAGTACATGACATTTAAAAAGCGTTTTTCGTGCTTTAAATAAACAGCACTCAGCAACATTTATTAATAAAACATGCACATTTATTAAATAGCAACGCAAAAGCATTCCCATGTGTCGTTTTTCTCTCATTAGTACATATTGGTTAGTTAAAACATTTACACAAAACAAATAATTAATAGTTCAAATTAATATTTTATTAATCGACAAATAGACAAACCAGAGCTTTAAAAACCCAATAGATTTTCAACAGAAAACTCTGCTCCAGCAATCCCCCCTTTGGTGATATTATCACCAAATAAACAACCCAAAAACAAAAAATTGTAAAATTTTAGTCCCAATTTTTAGGAGAAACTGGAAATGTCTTTTTCTTTTTCACAACACTAGACACCAGACTCCCTTTCATCATCCCTCTTTGTCTCCAAATAAACACTCTCCCTTAATTCTTCTAATTCTATTTCTCGTTGATCTCTTTTTCTTTTATTTCTCCTTTCAATATTTCTTTTAATTAATTTCTTTTTCATCCCCCCTTTGGTGATATTATCACCAAATAAACAACCCAAAAAAAAAAATTTGTAAAATTTTAGTCCCAATTTTTAGGAGAAACTGGAAATGTCTTTTTCTTTTTCACAACACTAGACACCAGATTCCCTTTCATCATCCCTCTTTGTCTCCAAATAAACACTCTCCCTTAATTCTTCTAATTCTATTTCTTGTGGATCTCTTTTTCTTTTGTTTCTCCTTTCAATATTTCTTTTAATTAATTTCTTTTTCCCTCCCCTGTTTTTACAACACAAACACACTAATCTTAGCATCAATAAAGCAACAATTATACAAGTCAAAGGAAACAATATCTTACCTATAATAGTACTACCTATTTTTGCAATACAATTCTTAACAGCAACTACTTTATTAGCTATTTTAGTCCAAATACTCTCAGCTTTGAGTGGTACTAATTCTTCATGCAAATCAGTAATATTTTTGATATAGACCTTCAGGTCTTTGCTTTCGTCTGGAATGTAAGTGCAACAATGTTGAACTTTCAATATTCCACAAACTCCACCCTCCTTAGCCAATAAAATATCAAGGGCAAGTCGATTTTGCATAGACATGGCACGTACGGCAATCAATTCCGTATTCACCAAAACAAACCCTCCAGCGGTATTTGTCGATAAGCGATCCACCACTGTTGACAGTTTCCGAATTTTATATGCATTCAAAGAAATTCCCACTGCTGGAATTAAAGCTCCAAAAATGTCACCCACTATTTCAGACCAAGTTTCTCTCTTAAAACGTGTTAGTAAATTAATATGTTCTACATCTTCTATTCTATCTATATGAAAGATCTTTGGAAAAACCAGGCCCACATAACACGTGCCATACCAATGGTCAGGCAACTTGTAATAAGCCTTGTTCCCACAAACATAATACACTCCTGGAAAAATTGGATCCTCTCCTCCTCTAAAACCCCATCCTGTTGCAATGAAGTATGTATCATGACACTCACTAGTCCCAACAAAGTATGTATCATATTGGGATTTCCTTCTTGTAATGCACAGCCTACCCTTCTGTGGTGCATCTAAAGCTAAAGTTGGACTAGCTCCATTTCTCAATTCTTTTCCCATCTCAATGTCCCAAATTGTCTCACTCATTTTGTCTTTCCCTGCCTTTTCATGCATGCTCAATCTCCTTTCCTCCACCATGTTTAGGAAAGCTTTCTCCTCTTCTTTCAAACTGCAAGTTAAATTATTCTTAAAAATGTAATCTAATGTTAATTCTTCTTTCTCAATAAAAATCTCACCAAAAATGTTGGCTTTTTTAGCTGGATTCAGCTTCTCATTCATAGGCAATTGCCCAAAAATACTATCTTTGTTAGACATCTTATAATCTATTTTCCCTAACAAATAAAAAACACTACTCAACACACTACAAGAAATTCCATACGTAGCTGGTAAATGGTGATAAGTAACACCCTCTGAAACGGATGCAGGTAATTGCATACAAACATAGCAATCCCTCACTTCCATTGTCTTCACATATTCATACAACAATTTTGAAAAAACATTGCTAGAAAAATCATTAATTGACCTATCTTTATGCATGTAAGTATTACTAATTCTAGTTGGAACTACTTTTTGTGAACTTTTCTCTACATTAGTCTCATTCTCAGTATATATTTCAAATGTACCTATTGAAACTCTAAATGTAACTAATAAAGCTAAAACACCCCATAGTAGCATTAATAATGCAGTACAGCACCAGCACATTCTACACCATCTTTTCAAGAAGGCACACCTACTTCGATTATTCTCTATGTTAGCCATTTTACTACTTTGACCTTGTCTTCTGAATTTCAGACTTTCTCCTTTTCACTTTTCTCCAAGTGATTTCTTCAGTTCACTCAATTTGGATATTCATCACTTTTCACTCCTTCTTCTTCAGCAACATCAAATTGTATCAGATCATCAACAACATCCTGTGCATCCGACTCTTCTCCAATGTCAGTCAGGATAACTTTTAAGATTCCAACAGATTTGTCCTTTTCCTCAACCACTTTTCTCAAGATCCCCTCCGGATTGTCTCGATTCACTGTTTCTTCTTCTTCTCCTCCTTCAGACAGTGCCACATAAGACCATTCCGGTGATCTGTACTTTTGGTTGGGTTTTCTAATTCTCTTTATCTCCTCAGGTTCTCTTGACTCCTTTTGCTCCTTCCTTTTTACTTCGTTTTGACTCGACACCTCATTCACTTGTTCAGCTTTCGATGTATTTGCTCTTATCAGTCTGTATCTCAGCCTCTTTACTCTGTTGTTAGGCCAAAAATCTCCTCTTACAACCTTTTTCGGTCTCGTTTCTGTATTATTTCTCTCTCCAATCCAAGTTCTTTTCCTCAGAACTCGACCTTCTGATTTTTCATTCTCACTTTCATCTGATTCTGTTTCAAACGCCTCTTCTTCTTCAGCAGTTTTCTTTCGCTCCACAGTCTTTTTCACCACTGTTTGAGACTTCCCTACTTCTTTCCCTCCTCGAGTCTCCGACACGCAATCTTCTTGCTGTCTACTTGTCCCTTCACCTAGCTTATCAGAAGTGTTCCTCGGGGGTCTTCCGCAATCTGTCCCTCTCTATCTTCTTCTGACCCTACTTCTTCAGGTATAATCTCAAGTGGTTTTTCAATCTCCTCCTCTGATTCAGGAGTAATTTCTGTGGAACTGCTCTTTTCTTTTCTTTTTCCTTCACTGCTTTTTGGAACTTCAGGCTCTCTTACAGAATCTGATCTCCCTTCTGAGATTCTCAATGGTTCTCTTGAAGTCTTTTCTGCTTCTTTTCCTGAACTTTGATTTTTTCTCACTGGTTCTGGGTCTTCATCATCACTGGAATCTGATTCTTCAAAATACTCCTTGCCAGCCCCATCCTTTGGGTTTGGAACTCTCAGAGTATGACTCGCATGTACCCAGTTTTTCACACCAGCACACTTCACTGCAGTTGTCGTAGTCAAAATAACTTGTCTTGGTCTTCCCCACCTTGGAACCAAGCAGTTTCTTCTTCTGTGTACTTTAATCCTCACCCAGTCTCCTGGACTCAGATCATGAGCTTGCTTCTTCTCAAGTGTGGTAGCTTCTTCTCCAACCTGGTGAAACACAGAATGAACTGCGTCAGCCAGGCCTTTACAGTAATCCAAAATCATGTCATCAGTTATTGTCATCAACTTATTGACAGGCACATATGCATGTCGCATTGCGCGTCCCATCAAGATTTCGTGCGGACTTAAACCAGTAGTTCTATCTGGAGTAGATCTAATAGTCATTAGCACTAGAGGAAAGACATCAGGCCATTTCATTCCAGTGGCTAAACACATCTTACCAATCCTGTTCTTTATTGTGCCATTAATCTGCTCAACCACACCAGAAGCCTCTGGCCTGTATGCACAATGTAGCTTTTGCTGTATGCCCAATGCTTCACAAATCAAACTCATGAGCTCATTATAGAAGTGTCCACCTCTATCAGACTCAATCGTTACTGGAAACCCGTACCTAGGAATTAACTCTCTTAACAGTAACTTTGCCACTGTTATTCCATCATTTCTCCTAGTCGGATAGGCCTCCACCCATCTTGAGAACAAACAGACTACCACTAGAACATACCTCAGTCTGTTCACTTGGGGCATTTCAATGAAATCTACCTGCATTCTCGTGAAAGGACCACCTTCTCTACCTATCGTTCCCAGACTCACCACTGTCTTTTTCCCAGTGTTAAATTGCTGGCAAATCAAACACCTTTGACAGATGCTTTCTGCAATTGTCCTGAACTTTGCATTGTACCAAGTCTGTTTAAAAGACCTGATCATCGCATCCCTTCCCAAATGTCCCTGGCCATGATACATCCTTGCCATTGCTCACAGCATGGAGTTTGGCATGACTGGTCTGCCATCTCTATAGACCCAAACATGATCTGTTTCTCTTGGGGCACAACCTGCCTTGATCCAGTCTTTCTTTTCTTCCTTTCCTGCCTCATCCTGCAACTGTTTCACTTCATCCCACGTTTCTAGGACATTAGTAAACATCACAGAACAAAAAGACATTTCACCTTCTCGTTCCCTATTAATTGAGTGATTGTTCTTAGCACAATATTGTGTAATGTCATTAGCATATCTATTGCCAACTGTCACAAAATCATCTCCTTGTCCATGAGCAGCACATTTCACAACTGCTAATTCTTTAGGCAGCTGTATCGCCTCAAGCAATTTCCCAATCACTTCAGCATTCTTTATTGGAGTCCCACTCGACGTCAAGAAACCTCTCTGTAGCCAAAGTTGGCCAAAATCATGCACAACTCCAAATCCATACTGACTATCAGTCATCACAGTTACTCTCAGATCTTTCCCAATCTCACAAGCTTTCGTCAATGCCACCAATTCAGCAACTTGTGCTGATTTCACTCCTTTCAATGGTGATGCTTCCATTACTTCTGAAACTTTGCACACTGCATATGCTGCACTCAGCACACCATCATCATTCCTCAAGCATGATCCATCTACAAACAGCACATGATCACTCTCAAGTAAGGGAAGATCCCTTATGTCTGGTCTCGGTTTTGTACAATACTCCAGCACATCCAAACAATTGTGATCATCTTCTGTCTTCACACCCACATTTTCAATATCCGGCAACAATGTCGCTGGATTCATATTCCCACATCTCTCAAGAGTCACATTTGATGCTCCCAGAATGACTTTCTCATATTTAGTCAACCGACTATGTGACATGTACTGAGTTCTGCTTCTTGTCAAAAGTATTGCCACATTATGAGGTACAAATACCCTTACAGGATATCCCATTATAATTCCCTCACTCTGTTCCAGACTTCTGCATGTTGCAGCCACAGATTTCAGACAACCTGGTAAACCCACAGCTACAGGGTCAAGTGTCGATGAGAAGTACGCAATAGGCCTTCTCAGTAATCCATGTTTCTGAATTAACACTGAAAGTGCACATCCATTTCTCTCACTGCAGTACAATTCAAACTCTTTCTCATAATCTGGCATACCCAAAGCAGGAGCTTCACACATTCTGCTCTTCAGCTCCTCAAATGCTGCCATTTGTTCTCCATCTAGTTCCAATGGATCTGTCATCTCACTTTTTGTCAGCTTAATCAGTGGCTTTGCTATCAGAGAGAAATTAATTATCCACTGACGACAATAACCCACCATTCCCAGAAACATTCTCACTTCCCTCTGGGTCTTTGGGGCTTTCATTTCTCTGATAATTTTAATCCTGTCATCAGTCACTTTTCTCAGACCTTTTTCAATATTGTGTCCAAGATGATGCACCTCTTTCTTGCAAAATTGCAATTTAGCTGGAGATACCTTTAACCCTCCATCTGCCAGATGATTCAGTAAAGCTATGGTATCTACTTCACAAGCTTCACGTGTCTTTGATGCCACTAGTAGGTCATCAATATATTGTACTAGCACTGAGTTTTCAGGCATGATCAAACTCTCCAATGACTTTTTCAATAACTGATTGAATATCGAAGGACTCTCTGTATACCCCTGTGGGATACGACACCATGCTAAAATACGCTGGCCAAATCTAAATGCAAAAATCGGCTGGCTGTCATGATGCAATGGAATTGAAAAGAAAGCATGACACAAATCAATCACTGTGTACCACTCAGCATCATGTGGAATCTGATACAAAATCACTGACGGATTTGGCACAATAGGACAACACGCCACCACAATTTGATTAATTTTTCTCAAATCCTGTACAATCCTGAACTTCCCATTAGGTTTCTTTAGCCCCATTATCGGTGAGTTACACGGGCTACTCAATAGTTCTCTCAAAACTCCTTGCTGAATCATTTTCGCAATTATAGGCGTTATTCCTTCAATTATTTCTGGTGTCATTTTGTACTGAGGAATGTTAGGATAAGTAATTCCCTCTTTCACTGCAATTTTCACAGGATCTACATTATTCATCAATCCCACATCTTCTCCAGTAAAATCCCAAACTGTCCTTTTCACCGTGTCTCTCAGCTCTTGAGGCAAATCCTCCGGATCAAACACAGCATATGCACCAATTAACTCACTTTCTCTATTTTCTAGAGTCATTCGGTACAAAACATCCTCATCTGGTGTTTCAAAAGCTATTCCATCCGGTGTATAAAAAATTGTACAATTCATCTTACAAAGTAGATCCCTACCTAACAGGTTCACTGGACTAGTGTCACAGACAATAAATCTGTGTATGTCTGAAAATTTCCCTATTTGTACTCTTACTGGTTCAGTAAGACGTGTCTTGATTTGTGTATTGGCTACACCAACTACTTGGATTGCTTCATCCGAGAGAGGAAGATTTCTAATATCTGTTGACCTGACAGTTGATCTTGTTGCACCTGTGTCTACTAAAAAAGTAACACCTTCTTCATTTATTTTTCCATCCACAAATGGTCCTGCCTGGTCTATTTCTAGAGTTGCACCAAGTATGCACTCTTCCTCCTCTCTTCGGCACCGTCAATAATCACCTTCAGACTCACTCCCTTCATTCTTTAACAAGTACTGCTGTACCTGGTTAGAACGCCTTGGTTTGTTTACCTGCTCATCATTGTAGAATCCCGAATCCGGATTATACTTTTGTGACCCTCTATTCTGCGGCAAGGGCGGTTTTGGCTCTTGACTCTGCTGTTTCACAACAGAAGATTGTTGCTGCTGTCGATTATTCCCTTCGTTCTGCACCTGTTGATTTAAGTTTTTATTCTCATTATTCGCTAATGGTGCATTGGTACACTCAGATCTCCAATGTCCCAGTTGGCCACAGTTGTGACACGGGAACTTTTTTTTGCTTCCTCAAGATTCCCCTTTCCTTTACCTGCATATCTAGGTCTATTCCCTGGATTATTTCCTGCATTATTCGCCTGTTCCACTAATTGCGCTTCCTGTCTTTCCGCAACTTTCACTTGTGCCCACATTGCTTTCTCTTTCAGCTTTCTCTGTTTTGCTTCAATTTCATCACTGAAGTATTTTGCATGTCTCAAAATCTCATCTATTTTCTTACTCTGCCAATCCACAGTATGCTCACGAATTCTTTCACTAATCTCAGGTCTCAGGCCATATACAAATCTGTATACAAAATGACTCAAATCCTTGTCACCCAGGTGTTCATCCCCACTGAATTGTTTAAAAGCCAGTATCAGCCTCTCATAAAAAGCATGAACCGATTCTTTTGCTTCCTGATGTGTTCGATCTATTTTAACCCAGTCTGTCTCTTTTGGAGGTACTTTATTTTTCAGGTATACGATCACCTGCTCATACTTTCTCATTACCTCTGGATCTGGTGCTCCTGTTCTCTGATCTCTTGGATATTCCTCAGTAGGCCAACTTACAACTATTTTACACTCAGCCCACAAGTCTGCTGGAACAATTATATCAAACAGACTATTCAGGTCAATCCACAGCACTTTTGACAATTTCACAAATCTGTCTACCTGCCTATACCACTCGACGGGCTTTTCTCTCAGTCGAGGGAAATCATTCGTAAATGATAAAATATCCTGTCTGGTCCATGGAACATGTACATATCCTCCTCCAGGTATTTCTCTCATAGGATAAGCAACAGTGGATGCTTTCTCTTTTTCTCTCACAGGAAATGCTGAATAAGTCCTATCCCCTGATTCTTCTCTCTTCTTGTACCACCTATCCTTCCACTTCTCAACATCACCCCATTTTCGCAATAAAGCGATCATCTCTTTAATCTGTCCTGTTCTACCAGCACCATTCAGATTTTCAATGTCTTCGTCTGTGAAATCCATCCTGTAAGACTTCTGCAAAACTTTCACTTTATCCATATCAACTCCTTGCTCATTCGCTATTGCTCTTAATCTGTCATGTGTATTTTTAGTTCTCCAGGTGATGTTTTTACACATAAATAACAATTCACCATCATGATGATTTTTTAGAATTTCTGTAGGAACTGTCCCTGCAACAAGCTCTTCTAATTCTACACGTAACCTAGCCACATCAATTGCCTGTGAATCTTTATCCCTCTTTTGAAGAACTTTCATCCATTCATTCAAATCTTCAGCTGTTATTTCAGTAGATTTTCTCACTGGAACCACTTTCTTCTGCGGTTCTAAAATCGGCATCCCTGAACAACTAGCTTCACCAGCATTCAATCCTGAATTAGACTGTATCTCTAATCCTTCACTACATGTCTCATGTCTGGATTTTTCTGTCCTTTTTCCTGAGTCTCCTGAAGGACCAACCAAACTTGTCAATCTATTCCCAACATATGGAATCAGCAAACCATTCTCACCTGTCCTCTGCTTATCAAAAACAGGCATAATCGGACCTATGGTTACAGGCACCGTAACAGCGTCTAGATTCTTTGTCAGCTCTTTGATTTTTTCAGTCAACTCCGATGTAGTTCTGGATAATTCTCTCGTATTTTCGCCACCGCTTCTATTCTCTCTTTCCCTGAAAGGATTACCACTTCTTAACTCAGGTGTCACATTTTCTGTCTCAATGATACGCAATGTATCTCTTATCGGAGAAACAACTGGTGTGCTCTCTTCTGGTTCTGGTCTATATGGATGTGGTCTTTTGTAAATCATGTCATTCAAGACTTCCTCCTCATACTCATTAACTCCATATCTTTCCACTTCTGCCTCAGGAACCCTTTCTGTACCCTTCTCTTCAATTGTTCTCATAGGGTATAATCCCTCTGACATACTAGCATCTCGCCATCTCGTCATTCGATCATGATGAGTTTCACGACCATGTCTCCTCCCAAACATGTACCTATAGTTTCCCCCAGACCTCTGCTTCTCTCGCTCATGTACTTCCTCTTCCCATTCCACTAAAGCCTCAAACTGTGTCGGCCTTGGTCTTGGGTCAAGACATAACATCTTTTCCCGCAAATTTTTCAACACGGCCAAATTAAATGAACCATGTTCTGGAAATGCTAGAACACCATCTTCCTTAGTATACCTAACCCAATTCTCCAACCATATGATACCCATATCTCGCAGCCATGAAGGATGCAGGCGTTTTCGATGGAGGTAACAATTCACCCTCTCTCGTTGTAACATCTTTATCCTTGTCGAACCAATTTTTAATCTTTCTGAACAAAGATTTTTTCTTTTTCTCTTCTTGGTAATACATTTTAGCTTTTACCAAACTTTTCTAATCCTTTCCGTAATACAACTCAATAGTACGATGTTTTATCCAATAACAGCGCGACTCACACTAACGCACCAATCCTGGAGCGTCTACGTCACTAGAGTACAGAGTGACTCTTTCCAATCCTTGCGCGGCTCACACCAATGCACCAATCTCAGCGCGAGCACTGTTCTGATCTAATATCCAATCAGAGAGCGGTCTGTTTGACGTCAGCAGTCGCTGCAGTCTCTTCTGCTCCTGTCTCCTGTCAGTCGTCTACCCCTCCTTTACAAAACTTCTCAGTAGACTTCGTGTCAGATTCTACAAAATCTATTAGTTACAACATATAAACATCTCCATTGTCTGCTTCGCTAACCAAAGAATAGTAAAGAAAATCTATTTCACAAGAATCCCGTTGACACAGTAACATGCATTCATTAACTGTTTCCTCTAGGACTGCTCCAAAGAGTATTACAATTAACTAAATATATGAGCATTCACGCACATTCATACAAGAAAATGTAGTACATACACACAGAATCCTGTTTTTACCGAGAACAGCGAACAATCTGCCCCACTACAGAATTATAACATACGTTAACCAAGCAGTGTTTACCTCTGCCCAGTCCTTCAAAACAAGCTCAGAGAATACTTATTACTCCTCCCGCAATAAGCTTTAACGGTGAACCTTACGGATTCCTGGGACTTAAGACCAGAGTTTCACAAATAACCTTCGCTACCATACACACTCCTTTTATACCAGAAATATTTCTAATAGTAACACACAACAATGTCACTAATTCCGAACACAGACAATGTGACGCGCAACTTCGATTGTCACACGTTTTCTTTTCCTGCATACATACAGGACCAACAATCCCGTCTTTCCCGAGAGCAGCATATACTTCCCTCTGCCCTACTACGGAACTGCTACCAGCTCCCAAATTCCAGAAGCACTACATAAAACTCAACATGACGACTTCAACATATAGTATTAGTACATATACCAACATCAATCAATAATCAATAAATCAAAAGCCAATGTACAAGCAATCTAATCAGATCAAGACAATCATCAATAACCATCAAATTCTGCTACCAGGAAATTGGTGCAGATTGGGGTGTACAAAATCTCCCTACTTCCACGGATAGAGTAAATTCACAGATACACGCACATACACTCATCATATGCTTGGGCCCATTTCACTAACATACACTCAGATTACTCTATTATCACTGAACCTGTAGAAAAAAACCTTCTAAACACCCTGCATCTACACACATGGTCGATAAGACCTAATTGTGACTGTCCTGAGTCATGATCTAAAATCTATACAACAATAATCAAAATAGAGTACTCAATAATTGACAAGAAATAAGCACCAACACTGTATTTTAAAATTATGGTACTTTATCTAAAATTAGTCAAAGGAAAATCAATCAAAGTAAATCATTATTCTCATAATTACCTATTCTAGCTAAATGTCAGAATGGGTCAGGACAGGTCTCTCAGTAGAAGTCTCCCGAGTCGCCGTCCTCACAGCATAAGTCCTCACCAACGCAGGTTTGGAAAGAAGTGGCAAAGTGGCAAAAACCCTCTCTAGGCTAACAATATTTATAATGTGTTTAACAATAGAAGGCAACATAAAATGTTTTCGATATCCGCTGAACCGCTGAGCAGAGCGAGCAGGAAAGGATGTAGCATCGCTACATTTGGAAAATCTCCGCTCAGGAAAAATCACAAAAATAAAAAGACAGAACACGGAACTGGAAATTAAAAAGTAACTCTTCATATTCATCTTTCCTCGGAACCAACATCATGATCTCAGAGTTCATTCAGTATGGCTCCTTTGTCCTCCAAGGTTACTCGGATGTATCTGGATGCTTGCCCAGAACTGCTACCGTCCTCACGGAAAATTTTAACCAGGCGAAGACTGTGGTCAGATGACTCTCGACCATGTTCAGCAAGGCCTTCTCATCACAAAATTCACTCGAATACAGGCTTTAAACGGTAGCCATTTTCCCACCAGGCCAAAATGTACCATCTTAATTAAAAGAGACAAAACAACGTTACCACAGCATAGTGATTAAACAGTGTTAACCCCACTAATACCCTTATGTGTATGTAATTATCTAGCCTTTGCAACACAAGAAAAACATTAGTACATGACATTTAAAAAGCGTTATTCGTGCTTTAAATAAACAGCACTCAGCAACATTTATTAATAAAACATGCACATTTATTAAATAGCAACGCAAAAGCATTCCCACGTGTCGTTTTTCTCTCATTAGTACATATTGGTTAGTTAAAACATTTACACAAAACAAATAATTAATAGTTAAAATTAATATTTTATTAATCGACAAATAGACAAACCAGAGCTTTAAAAACCCAATAGATTTTCAACAGAAAACTCTGCTCCAGCAGGTGCAGATGGTGGACACCCACACTCCTTTTGGGGAAATTATAGCTTATTTTTCATCAGACTTTGAACCGGAGCGCGATAAAGAAGGACGGAAAAAGCGAGACCGGAAGAGGAAGAGAACGATGGAAAAAGAATTGGTAATGCATCCATTTCGCCTAAGAAAATAAATAAATTACTGTTTTTATCAATCATGGTCCGAGAGAAGGAAACAGCTCCCTGACAAAGAACATGTGAGTGGAGAGGATGTGGTGCAGCAGGCAGAGCTGCTGATACCAGAGTTAGGTATCCCTGGTTCGAGTCTCAGCAGTGCACAATCCTGTGATTCTGCGGAAATCACTTAAACTCCCAGCGATAAATTATAATATATAAATATGCTGGAAGAGTAAAAAGCAAAAAGAGGCAAAACGTTATGAAAAAAAAGTTCAAGCAAAGTGGATATTAACAGTATTTCCACTACCGGAAACTAATAAAAGAAGAAGATAAGCAACAAGCATTGGTAAATGTGGGAAAATATGTTACAGCTAACTCAAATGGAGGAAAAGTAAGTAGCACACCAGGAACCAATGAGAAAACCAGGAAAGAGAGGAGGTGGGATGAGAGTCCTTTTTAAGTTTTTATTAAAAACAATAGATTTCTCAAGCACAATGCAAGTGCTTTGCCAGGCGAAACCTAAAAACAACATAAATGGAGAAAGCAGTACAAGCATTGGCAAAACCATAAGGCCTTCCTTTAATGTGCTAACGTTTGTAAATGGACAATAACAAAGGCAGTTTACATGGAAGGAGGGCACAAATGCTGTTTATTACATGAGAGCTATTGGCATTGCCACTGCTGGGAAAAATGTAGTAAAAATGTTTGCTATCTGTGTAAAATGCATATAGGTGATAAAGAATTTAAATAAACCCTGGCATGCTACAACACCAAAGTGAGCCTCCAAAAATCTCTTTTAGACCCCCACACTAATATTTTTTACAGCTTAGGCACCTGCTATCTAAGTTTTCGTTGCATTCGTATGTTTCCACGTTTGAGACACTGCAAGTGTGAGTGCAAAAAATATTGTCATTTGGGAAATACTCCCACCTACACATCTGTAAATCACAACATGTGTTGGCAATGACTTAGGGCCGAAAGCACTTGATCCAGCGGACAGTTGTGCAATCTGCGCTGTTTATGGCTTTTCTTGGTAATTCAGTGTTTACTCCCATCTCTTTTGACAGCTTCGAGTCCACTTTATTTGCACTGTTAGTTTTGTCGCACCGTACCGAAAGTTTACTCCCACCCATGTTAGAGGGTGGCTTCACACCACTGGCCAGGCTCTGCGGAGAAAGAAGACCAGTGGCAGCCGATAAGGTAAACAGACGTGCAGGCCTTATTACTAGTATCCCTGGAAGAGGTATCTAGTGGTCCAGGGCCTATTTGTTTGCCATACATTTACATTTAGCATAGAGATTTTATCTCACTGCATGGATTGAACCGCTCCTGCTCGAAAAGCATTGTATGGTCAATATTCAGCAGCACTGTATGAGCCATACAGTTGCACAGAATTATTTTTTCTTAGTTAATGAAATGACAAACCTTCTTGTTAAAATCTATTCAGTCTATCACTTCCCACTGACTGCATGCTTTGTCTCTAAATTACTTCCAGGATGGTTGTTGTTTGGTTGGTGACTTTTGGTATCCAAATGCTGGTAGCAGATTTTGATAGTTTCCTGACTTAGCATGAAGGGTACTTTGGCTTCAGTGCACTCAGACCATCATAAGGGCAGGAAAGGTAGTGTGCCTAATGGCTTTACTACTGGGGAACCAGGTTCAAGACCTGGCCTCGCCTCAATGTCTTGCGATTGTGGGCAAATCACTTAAAAACATGTAGTGGTCATGTAAATCCTCCCATTGGTCAATTTCCCATTATATAAAACTTCAAAAAATCCCTATGAGTCTGCTCAATAGAGACCTCCCATTAGTTTAGGTAGACTCTGGTTTCTGGGCTGCAATATACTTTCACCCCCCACCTCTGCCCAGCAACACACCACCTGAAATATATCAGTTTGGTTTCTTGTTTAAAGTAAGGACTTGTTCTGCTCATCGGCAGCTTGACCCCACTACTAATGTCAGGCCACTAATTACTTGAAGTTCGTCTCACTCTAGTGTGGAAAGACTGAGGAGGAATCTGCTAGGGTACTTCCTCCTCTAGTTTGCTTAGGAGCAAGTATCTGAAGTCAGAGTATCTTTTGATAAGACCATGTCTTCCACCCAGTATCACTTAGTTTGCCATTAATAACTGACTCTATGTTTCCAGTAGCCTTTACTTATTTTGCATTTTGGAAGGGGTAACATCTGTAACATCAGCTTAGTTGAATATAATGTACCAGAAGACGGAATTAAACCCTTGCAATCACTTTGAATCCCTACTCACCTCCCTACTCAAAATATATTGTGATTTCAATACCTTGGAGCCACCAATGACACCATGACCCCTTACATGACCTAGTTAGTGTAGGTGGTAGTCCAAAACAAGTAATAATGTCACAAACTTGTTAGGTCCAGTCAGGTTTCAGTAATGTAAATCTGAGCTCAATGCCAATAGCTGTGGCACATAGAAGACAAGCTTAACTTAAAGAATATTTGTAAAGCATTTAGAAGTGTCAAGGCAGGTAAAAAGTCAAAAACACAACTCAATAAAAATCCTGTTACAATTTATAAAACAGAGAAAAATGTAATATGAATTTGTGAACATTTGAGTGACAAAACACAAAGAAAAAGTAAAACACAAATGATAGTCTATGGTCATAGTTGTCTAAGACCGAGGCACAGTTTCAGGCTAATCACAATGGAGTACAACTCGGGTACACCAAGTAGGATTCCTCCCGATCAGAGATTTTACCTTAGGTCTTAGGTCTAGTATTACTAACATTTGATGCAACGCAACACAACACAGGAAGACCATTTGCTGTGATGTGGTGTGCTGCATCAAATGGAGAGAGCAGCAATGCATCCTATTTACCAATATATTGTGCATTCCTGCTCTCTCTATGCGCTGGCGCACTGTGCACAGCCGAGCACAAATGTTGCCAACATTGTGCCATGCGGCAAGAGTGCCTGCATTAAAGGCAGGATTGTTTTTCTGCAGAAAGGGACACTGCTGCACCAAAACAACCCTATGTGTTCCGCAGACTGCATACCTAGAAGCTGAAAATAACGAGGAGAAATAAACATATTTCTCGTTGTTACGCCTCTGATGGGATGGCGTGACATTTTGACACAATCCCAGGTTTACTTCCCTTAGTAAATCTGGTAATGAGCAAAACTTAATTGGTGAATGTGTGGGAACACCCACACTCCACCCATGGAATGCCTTCCCAATACAGAGTAATGCAAGCCTGTATTGGGAAGGCAGAAACTCCGGCAGAAGAAAAAAAAAACGAATTTCATTGTGTGCGCTGAAACGGCAAATGCGTTTCAGCGCGCGCAGTGAATTATTTTTTCTTTTTTCTTCACATTATTCCCCCCCCACCCTGCCTCTCCCCCGCCCCGCCTCACTGCCCCACGGAACTCCCTCCACGGGCCGCTACTGCTTCTGATTGAGTGGGCTTTCACCCATCTCGTGAAGATGCACACTATGACTAGGACGTATGTCAGCTCATTGTAATCAGGAATTTTGATGATGTTCTTTTGCACTCTATTGAAGTGACCTTCGGATCTCCCTCCGTGACTCAGTGTAACATGTTTTTTACCTGCATTAATTTGTTGACATGTCACATATCGATGGCACTCTTCTTCTCCAAGCTTCCTAAACTTTGGTTTGTACCTAATCTGTCTAAAGAGATATGCCATTGAATCCCTCTCTAAGTGTGTGTGTCTATGCATGTATTGTATCATTTGAAACGACAAACTATCCAGCAACATTAGTCTCTCATCAGCTGACATTTGGATGTCATTTGTGTTTTTCTCAAAACCCACTGTAATCCAACCATTTTGTTTTGTTTCTGAAACATTTTCTTGTAATTTTCTTTTAAATCTTCCCAAGTGTAAGTTAATGGCATCAACATTAAATAGACAGTGTCTTTTTTGAATTCACATGTGAAAATTCCATTAAATGTATAGTCCAACAGGACATTATATGGGGCAACTGAATTAGCATCTCCATTTCTTATAGCAATCGTGACTCCCATTTGAACAGTTAGACTGAATGCTATGGTAAGCGCAATCAATTTTGCATCTTGTGCTGAGGTAACCCCTTGAAGCCATGAAGTTTCAACAATATAACTTATAGTTCACATGGCATTTGCTTTTCTTAATGTGCTATTGTTACCTCTTAAACATGAGCCATCCACATACTGGACAATGTTGGGCTTAATCAAGGGTTCATCATTAGTGTCGAACCTTGGCTTCATGCATTAATTCATAACACCTAGACATTCATGTTCAATTTAATTGCAAACATTTCAATTTACTTGCAGTAGACTTAATACATTTGAAATCAGACATCTTTTGATCACAAATGATTTTGGTAGCAACTCCATAAATAAGGGACCATTTCAGTTATTTTATGTTCCATCATTATTTTCTCAACCTTTTTGTGACTGACATCAACCGTAGCTACTAATTTAAAGCAGCAGGGAATTTCTGCGGCAATAGGGTCAAGGGTTGTTGGTACATCTGCTACAGGCTATTGAGCATATCAATTTTTTTAATAGGTACTGAGAGAGTCAGTTCTCCCTCTCACTGCAAATGTTTGTAATTTTATTTAAATAATATAACATTCCTAGTGCCGGGGCATGACACAATTCTTTTGACTCTAGGAACACTTTTCTGCAATTGTTGCCGAATGGAAGTGGATCAGACACATCCTTGTGTGTAAGCCTCAGTTAAAGGCTTAGCCACTAGGCAAATGTTTGGTATAGTAGCCAACCATTCCCAAAATCATCCTGACTTCTCTCTGAGTTTGAGGTGTATTTATCTGATGAACTGCTTTCACTCTCACTGGTGACACCTTTCTAGCTCCTTTTTCAATGATCTCTCGTAGATATTAAGCTTCTTTTTGTCAGTACTCCTTACTATTCTCACGTATTGGCACTGAGAAATGAACATGATAAAAATCAATACCAGTAAACCATTTTTCAGCACACAGAGGGGCATATTAACAAGGGCCGGCGATAAGTATCGCATAGCACACTTAGCGCTTGCATATTTATTGCCGGCTATCTCTGGAATTTATTGCCCGGTTACCGCGTTATCAACAACGCGCATCGCCGAGGTGATAAAATTCCAGAGATAGGTGGGATATCGCCGTTTTCCATGGTGGAAAACGGCGATATCCAAGATGATAGGGCCTGTGGTCTTAGCCACAAAATCCACCCCCCATGTTAGGTATGCCTTAGTCAGGAATTTAACAGACGTTAAATTCCTGAGTTAAGGCATAATTAACGCGATTTTATTTATCGCTAACCCTCCTTGATAATATCACGAAGCTTCCTTCGCGATATTATCCCAAGTTGCTTTTCACAGCCACGCCTCTTTTGCATCTCATTATCGATGCGAGGCGAGGCATGTGAAAAAGGGGCGATACATCAAGGAATCATGCGTTAGCGTGCCCTTGATGATAATGCGATAATAATATCGCCGCTTTGTGCCCGAAAACGGGCTCTAAAGCAGCGATAATATTATCGTTGCCCTTTGAAAATATGCCCCAGAATTTTAAAAAAGTATGTTGCCTGGATTCGGTACCATAGGACAACATGGAACAATTATTCTAAGGTCCTGTGCTATTTTCTATTTCTGATTTGGTTTTTGTAAACCCATGATCAGGGAGTTACATAAACTTCAAATCCATTCCTTGATCTTCAATTACCGGTGTAATTCCCACAACTGTCTCTCATGCCAAATTGTATGATGATATTCTTGAAAACATTGCATGGTTCTAATGTGACTTGGAATGCTTCTGCACTTTCTACTAATCTGATAACTTTCTCTGTGAAGCCCCCAACTTCTGGATTCACTAGGTCATACTTACGACAGAATAGAGAAGTGTGGCATTAAGCAAACATTTCTAACGCCACACTTCTCCATTCTGAAAATGCATGGATGAGCCGTATTCACAAGAATGCGGCACACCCCTGCATTTCCTCTAGTGCTGGCACTAAGTTCAGCTGTCTAGCGCCAATGCAGGCACCTTTGCACCATAGTGTAAGGGTGTCTGTGTTGAGGGAAATGATTGTTTACATGTAGGGAGGTCTCTCTTCCTGCACATAAACAATCATTCATGCTGTTTTGATACTTCTATGTGTGCTGCTTAATGCAGCACACATATAAGTTGAAAGAAAGATTGTTTATGTGCAGGAAGGGTCACCGTCCTGCACATACTCATTCAATGGCAATTTGCTATTTCTATGTGTGCTGCACAAGGCAGCACATAATGAAACAGCAAAAGCAAGGAGAAATAAGGCATTTATCCTCGCAATGCCAGAGTAAGAACAGGTTTTCCCTATTCTTAATTTTGACACTGCTTCCTATTTACGCCACTCTTGTAAATAGGAAGCAGCGTCAAAATCAATGGGTGTTGCTGTGGAACGCCCACCGCAACACCCATTGCCCACCCCTTTCACACAGAGTACAGCGTGAAAGTGGGCCTTATTTACAAGGCATTGTTAAGCCACGTTAAGTGGCTTAACGGTGCCTTGTAAGTAAAGCGAAGCCACTATAGCCATCACAACGCCACTGGAAGTGACATTGTGGTGGGGATAGGGGCTTGTAAATATGTCCCTCTGTTTCTTTCAAATCAGAGAGCAATTCTTCAATTGTCATTACAGGAAACAATCCTACTGCTGTCTCTTGTGGGGCCATATTAAACAGTACATCCTCATCAAGAGTCCGACATTTTAAAACTCCTACAACTTGAATCTTGTTTCCTAAGTGGGGTTAGTCTGGAACTTCCATTGTTCTCTCATTGGATCTGGTAATGTATGAAATGTTGGGGCTAAAACTGTCATTATAGAATACAGCAAACTGTTAAAACGAGTTCTGATTTTGGTTCTGAAAATAATTCCAATTTACTTTAGGCAACTTATTTTAATTTATTTTAGGGTTTCCCATATTATGTGGGACCATCTGGACTTGTGAAACTTGTATCATTGAGACCTGTCTCTGAATTGACATTTGCATTTGCTGAACTGGCATATTTTGGATCTGCATTTCTCCCTGTATTTGCACATTTACATTTATTACATCAGAATTAAGTTTAAACTTCCTCTTCCAATGCTCGAATCTTTGACAAAGATAGCAAAAGGTATTTTTCTTAATCGCTGCAACATCCATCCCTGAATTCAGACCAAACATAAAAACTCTTCCTCTATCCTGTAAAACACAAAATCCTCCTTAAGCACCTTGTATTCCTGCTTGGCGAGCAGCACCTTGCATATCACCTACATTCCGTGCAAACAGTTGATTCTGAAATCCTCCCGTAGCAAACTTCCTCTGAGCCATCATATGTTTCTTCTTAAACTGCTTTTGAGCTATGTCTTGTGACTCTTGTCCATGACTACAGTACCCTTGACCACCAGGATCCAATCCAATGACTTTCTTTGCCAACTAATCACACTTTGCAGTATATGCACGCTGATCTGACCAGACATCATTAGTCCGTAACAAACTGAAACACATATGAATCCTATGTCACGGGCACCAGGACATTCTCGTCCTTTTTTTGAAACACTGGCTTGTCTCTCAATTTTGGAAATGTATTTGCAAATGCTACAAGTTCACCTCTGTTCCATGGTACATGAACATGCACCTCTTCCGCTATATCTCTCAATGGATAAGCCAAGGCCTCTCCCTCATCATGTGTATTATCGTCCCCAACTAGGTCTGGTGGTTTATTTTTCTTCTCATGTTTCCTTGCCCACTTGCTTCCAAATCTCTAGAAACAATGTAATATACAAATGTATTTCACTAATTCTGTAATGTATACTTGCATTCTTGAAGAACGCATTGCCTCAATTGCTTCATCATTCATTTGTACCCTGATATGTTTCTGAAATGGAACACTTATTTAAACATCGATTTCATATTTTCGGGCCAAGTCAGTCGGGGCCATCATATGTAGTTGTTGCAAGTCTTGTAATTTCCCAACTCAGTTAAATTAATTATATTTCCTGATACTGGTTCAAATGCTCAAGACCTAAACATCCCCTAACAGTTTCTAACTGAAAAATTAAGTGGTCTTTCTTTTAAAGGTTTTAGGTCAACTTGTTCTACCGTGATCTCTGTATTTGTGGTCCCTGCTGCTTCCTCAAAACCATGGATGAAAATTCCAATCTCCAAACAAACCTCTTTCCTCCTGAGTTATTGGTGTTGTAAAGACAATCCTTCCCCCATCTCTTAATGCTTGAACTGTCTGGGGCAGTTTCCATTCAATAATCAGTTCCGGCATTTTTATATAAACCACTTCTTCTACAGCCATTTGCGCTTCTTGAGTTGGGACCATATTAATTAGGACAGTCACAATTTGTCTAGGCACTATTTGTGCAACTACAGTTGGTAGTATTTGTACCGAATCAGTTACAATTGAAACAGTAAAACCTGAAGGTATCACTGTCGATATTGAGTCAACAGGTGGTGGGGAAATCTGAAATGTCGGTAAAGGTTTCTCAATCTGTATTTCTCTTGGTTCAACAGAAGCAGTAGCCACTGTATTACTTGCTGGTATGCTATTTTCAGTATTTGCAGTGGGGACCACATAAGGTGTTAAAAAGGCATCCAGTATTTCATCCCCTAAAACACTATCGGTTTGCAGCGGCGGCTCCTCCGCAATGGTGAAGGAGCATCATCCCACTGCCTGGCTCAGAGCCAGCAAATGAAAAATAGAACAATGTTCTTGTATAGTTTTATTTTGTATTTGCCGGCTCTGAGCACTGTAGGGAGGGGCTAGGCCGAGGCATGGGAGGGGAGTAGTGCTGAGTGCACTCTTTAAGTGCTCATGTGTGTTTGGCCTGCCGTGTCAGCTGGACAAAAACACACACGCGCACTTAGGTTTCTCCAGCCCGGCTGCAATGAGCAGCCAGGCTAAAGAAATCCCCATGGAGTCCCTGGCCTGAGCGAAGTGTCTTTCTAGCCCGCTCAGGCCAACCCCGCCCTGCTCTTCAGCACGGGGATTGGAGTCTGTCCCAGGGGCTGCTGGGCCGAGAAAGAGGAGAGGCGGCGCGCCACTGAAGGCAGCCGGCAGCTGAAGGCAAGTTTCAATAAATATATATTACTTCTAACACACCCCATGTGACCCTCCGCGGCTTCACCGGTGTACAATCAGGTTCAGCTAGCACCAATCAAAATTAGTTAATGACAACAGATTGTCACTAACTTTTACCGATGGAAGTGATATCAACTGAACTGAACATATCAACTGATGTCTTTGCAAAACAAGATTAACATCCCGGGATCTTTCGACTTCAATGACCCTAAAAATTCAATCTCTTCTCTTCATCAACTATTTATCGATCTCTTTGCCACTCACTCATACATTTATACTCTTAATACCGTAATCTAACCCAACAAAATTACAGCAAACGCAATTATGCAAATAAAATTGCTGCAAACACAATCACACATTCATATTTGTAATGCAACAATCTAACCCAGCACAATTATTGCAAGCTGAATTACTGCAAATGGAATTACTGAAAATGGAAATACAGCAACCACCACTTATCCCTATTAATACTCACAACTTCTTCAGCAACCGCCTTCTCGTATCACCGTCCAATACCGCTTTGCCAGTCTTCAAGTTATGGGCAGGACTTTTGAGATTTGGGCATTAATTCTAACTTGGGCAATTATTTTGTAGCTCCATTCAGGGCGTTAACCTAATCTCTGCTCCTTTTAGTCAAGATGTAGAACCTTCCCTCTGCTACCACTCGTGTGCCTCCTATTGACTTATTTTCACCTCTCAGCCATCCTTTCACTCCTCTTTTTCTCTTACACTCAGTTTTTATCTTTGATCAGTATGACCTTTCATTTTCTTTGTCTTCTTTTCTCTCATCCCCTTTTCTCTCTAATCCTCCCATTTATAACTCCTTCATTCCATATCACTGATCATTTTTACTTTTCTTTTTCTTTTTCTATGGACCAACTTATCTGTCAGAGCATTCCCCCTGCATTTTAATTGAGCTTGGATGGTAATGTTCATTAACAATTTCCTCTGATATGCCAGGAAGTCAAGCCCATTGCATTTTAGAAAATGGGAAGGAGCGAGGTCGCATTTTATTGTAGATCCTTAAACTGATGGACTGTGACGTAAAGGCTATCAGGACAAAACAAAGCCCAATGCATTTACCACTGTCATCAGTACAGTGCTAACACTGCCCAGGATATTACAGTGTTTTTCCTTGCTATATATAGAAATTATATTTCTATTCTGTCTTCGATCTGGATATTACATATCATGGAAAACAACAGGGCACATGTCCAAAGGATAATCACTTCACAATTAGTCACTGAATGCTAAATTTCACCAGTTTAGACTAATTGTGGATTCTAAAATCATTTATTAGAGAGTAAACACTATTTATCTACAGAAAGAGAAAAGAGGGAGAAAGTGAAAGCTGCAAAGGGAGGGTGAACTGGAGAGAGAGGTAGAGAACATGGACATCAATTGGGTATAGTCGGGGCACTCTGTAGCATGAGCTATCCCTAGTTTTTTTTGCCTTTTGGTAGCCTTGCGAACCCCTTTCTAGCCTTGGCTCAGGAGTGATGAAAACAGTAGCAGAAACTGAATGCAAGTATTGCATACATGCTGCAGTATTCACTCTAACCCCTGCCCTTTCTGTCTTCATCTCTAAAGAGAGGGCGTAGAGAGGCTAAGGGTTGACAAGAAGTCAACTGTGTGGTGAAAGTTGGGGTCAAAGGGTGAGTATTGTAACTTCTTTGAAATATCCCACTTTTAATCCATTCAAAAATGTGCTCAACGCTGCAGAAAAAACGCTGAACGGAATCACACCACATTTTAAAACAAAACAAACTGGAACTTTACTCGAGGGAGTGCTATTGGTTTGTTTGGTATAAAGGCATCCAGTAGTTTTTGACAAATCAGTGTTAAGGAAATGTGTCTGGTCGGCTTGAAGGGACTAAAAAGCTATATATATTCGGACCCTTAATGAGTGAACTGTACTCGAACCTCAGTTTGAGGAGAATTTTCAGGAACAACATTTTAAAAAATACAAGTTCTCCAATGAATGATGGTGCTTTTTGTTTTTCTTGTCATGCATTTTGAACATGCGAACAAGTTGAGATTGTAGAACGAAAGACTCGGGGGCAGATTTACTAACCTTTCTCGCAACGCAGTGTAGCCTGGCAACTTGGGGCCATTTTTACAAGACAATGGAGAACCGCGATGCTGCAAGCACGTTTGCTGCGTCGAGCTGCATCATTGTCTAAGTGCAGAAATGTGCCATATATACAAGAATATGGTGCATTCCTGTACTCACCCCTGCGCTGGTGCATAAACAGCAGCTGTGCACCAACACAGACACCCTTGCACCAGTGGCATAACACAGGCCCTCGCAGAGCCCGTTGTGCGGGGGCCCAAACTTCAAGGGGCCCCCTCAGCACAGTACTCTGACCGGTAAACTCCTAATTGAGTCCGGATTGGGTCCCTCCACCTGCCTGGCAGGGGGCCCCCTCAAGTTGCGTTACGCCAGTGCCTTGCACCATGGTGCGAGGGTGCCTGCTTTGCATGGATGATTGTTGTTGAGCTGCACAAAAACAATCATTAATGCCGTTTTGCTCCTTTTATGTGTGCTGCAGAATACAGCACATATTGAAAGAGCAAAAAACAAGAAGAAATAAAAGTACTTCTCCTCGTTGCACCACCCTTACGTCTTTCCTCGGAAGGCTTACGTTTTTGGCGCTACCTCAGATTCACGATTCCTTGTAAATCTGGGGCAGTGTCAAAAGATTATGGGTGTTGCTGGAAATGCCCACAGCAACACCCTCTCTCAAAGACCTTGCCTTGCATGAACGCACACGTAAATACATCCCCTACAACCTCACACTACCTGAAAAGAATGCCTTACAGAAACTCAAAAAAATGGATAGTCTCATTATCAAACAGGCTGACAAGGGCGGTGACATTGTTCTTCAAAACACTGACGCTTATAAACAAGAGATTCTCAGGCAACTATCCACACATGATCATTACTTGAGACTCCCCACTGACCCCACCAGGGAGATTCTAAAACTCATTCTGGACATTACAGAGGAAGGCCTTTCGCAGGGCTTTCTCAGCAAGACCGAATTCCAGTACCTCAACACCAAATCACCACGTACTCCAGTGATTTACACCTTACCTAAAATACAAAAAATGCCACCAGTCCACCCGGACGCCCCATTATCTCGGGTTGTGGTTCCATCCTTGAACCTCTTGGTAGATACATTGATCATTTCATTAAAGAATTTGTCCCTACCACACAATGCTACATCAAGGGCACCATGGACATGGTTAACCTTGTAGAGGAACTTCCATTTGACCCCCTCACCAGCCTCCTATGCGCACTCGATGTGGAGGCCCTATACACTAACATTCCCCAAGACGAGGGCATTGATTTTATAGTCATGGTACTCAACTCAAGACCACAATCCCACGCAGTTCCCACTTCCTTCATTCTTCACCTCCTTAAGATCTGCCTCACTAGAAACTTTTTTCTTTTTGACGGTCATTTCCGTCATTTCCGGTCAAAGGTTGGAGACTAACATAATACTATCCCAATTGAACCCATTCAGAAGTCACATCCTCCAATGGAAACGCTATATAGACGATATTTTCCTTATCTGGAATAGCACTGAAGACAATCTCTTACAATTCCAACATTGGCTCAACACGCATAGCCATGGCCTTAAATTTACTGTCGACAGCAGGAACCATAAGATAGCCTTCCTGGATTTATTATATATTATTACCCACAATGGTGGACTCTACACCACACTGTACCGCAAACCCACCGATAAAAACACTTTACTTTCATACAGCAGTCACCATCCCAGGGCCCTCTGCGACTCACTTCCATACTCACAGTTCCTCCGCATACGGCGAAACTGCTTCTTTAAGAAAGACTACTTCTTGGAGGCTAATATTTTATCCAAGAAACTTATCAGCAGAGGTTATCCCCGCAAACTTGTCAAAACAGAGCTGAAAAGAGCATGGTATTGCCCCAGGGAGACCTTACTCAGTCCCAAAACTAAAGAAATTGACGAAAAAATAGTTTGTGTCACCACATTTTCGCCTATATCCAATATAGTGAGGAAATGCATCCTGAAATATTGGCCTACACTTAATGCTGGCCACCTGAAGCTAGAACGCCCTCTTTTCACCTTCAAAAAGAGTAAAAACATCAAAGACCATCTGGTCAGGGCTACTGTCCCAGACACGAAAAAGGACGCCACCATTAGGACACTATGGCCACTTCAAATGCGCCACCTGTAGTGTATGCAGTCTCACCACAGACACAAAAAAAATTGTGCATGCTAATATTGACATCACTCTCTGTCACTTTTCCAATTGTAACACCTCCAACGTTATATATGTGATCACTTGTCCTTGTAACCTGATTTATGTGGGACAAACAACACAGAGGATCAGAATCCGGATTTGCCAACACAGCAGCAGGATCCGCTGTAAAACTGCCAATGCTCCACTTGTCGAACACTTCACTGCCCTGAACCACACCGAAGATGACTTAAGGTGGCAAGTCATTAGTGTGATCCAACAACCTGCTAGAAACACAAACATTGCTGCTATTTTGAACAAGGAAGAACTAAAATGGATAATCTGCACTGACAGCCTGCACACAGGGCTGAACCATTTGGAGGATTGGTCGAACTTGCTCTAACCTTCCCATGTGTACTTCTGATTCTTGAATAACTTGTCAGGATTTTATGTAATCTTGTGTTGTTGTTTCAATTGCCTCCCTCTCTTATCCTTGTATTCCTGCCTTCCCCTTCCATTGCCGACCTTTACTTTAATTTTTTACCTGGCATATTTAATATTCACCCTCATGCCCCTTTCCTCACTTTTTATCCCATCATTTATTCTCTTTTATCATTCTCCTCTACCTTATTTTGTAGTTTTTGCGTGGCCCCCTTCGTACTGGTTTATTGCCCAATTCTCCCATTTTTTCCTTACACCGACCGCCTGCACATGCTGTTATTCGTTCTCTAGACATTCCTCCTCCTTAGGGCTTCATTCCTCTCCTCAATCCTTCCCTTTCCATCATGGCTGCACCATCGCTTTTCTTCCTGCACTTAGCACCTTTTCCATTTCTATTCCCCTCTTCATATCAGCCCGCCCCCTCCTGCTCGCCCTACCCATTCACAATTGCGAGCACGTATCATGTGACCCGCCCTACTCTCGACTCCCGGAAGCTCCTGACCCGACCTCATCGTAGGTTTCGGTTCTTGCACCTAGGCATTGCTCCAGTTCAATACGGCAATCCCGGCGCGGACCCAACCGGTCCGAATTTTACCCGCGCGCCTGCCCTTCAAGCTTTGCACGGTAAGAGACGCTACGACCCCCCCACTCCCCGTGTCCTTTTCTTACACAGGCCGTCACGTTACTACCCTGCTGCCCTCTTCTTCCGTACCAGCACCTGACGCCTCTTCCTCTCCCTTTCGCCGGTCCCGGCTCAGATCTCACCACCCTGCCTTGCATCAGCGATCCAGCCCTCCCGTTGCGGACATCGGACGCCCTACCTTCCACTCCTTATCTGCGTGAGTCGCCGCATGTGAGGCTCTCCGGCCCCTCTTCAATGTTGCTACTACGTAAGTCTGATTGCTCCTTGGCGGCCCCTGTCTCTCCTTCCCCGCCTGCTCCTTGCCCTTCTCTGCTTCTGGCCGTGTCCACTTGCGCTGTCACACCCAAGCCCCTTCGGCCCTCGCTCTATTGTTGCTATTATGCCTGATTCTCTGCCTCCATGCCCCCTCTATCTTTCCCTTCATCACTCTTACTCTTGTTCCCCTTTCCATCAGGCCATCTCCACACACCACTGACCTCTTACATCTAGCTTTGCCTCCAATGCTAGCGTGTCTCTTCTGGCCACATACGGCTACCCTCACGGTAATTCCACCCTAGCTTTCTCTTCTCACAGCTGTCCCTGCTCCTTCTTCCCTCACCCCTCTGACTACCCCTGATGTTACCCTTACTACATCTTCCTCTACAGACCTTCTTCACCCTCCCTTGCCTTCCTCTGGATTTTCCACTCGCTACTTACCCAATTGACCTTCATATATTATTGTTCCATGCTGATCACCCTTCTCTTTTATCCATTACTCTCTACTTCCTCGCTTCATCCAGCGCCTTTTCTAACTAAACCCCCCTCTTTCCCTTCCCCTCCTCTTCCCTTTTTAATTCCCCCACCTACCCAGGCTAACTTCCCAGGCACCCTTACCATCGCCTTTTTTTTAAGAGATCCCACTATTCGTATGGGGATCGAAACATCGTCGACCTACGTCTCTAAACTCAATACTTTATTGTATATCTGTTGATTGAGTATGAGATGCTGTTCTGACTTTTACGTACTTTCACTGTTCATTAAAATAAAAAGTCACCTTTTTAAATCACCAGCATGGGTTAAGGAAATCGGCTGATTTCTATTCTAACCTCCTCACGGCTAGCTCACTCATGAACTGTTTATTATGTTTTCCTAATTATCACTATAAATATTTTTTTCATCACTTGCATTGATCATTCTTTTGAACCCCAATTTCTTATTGTAGTAATTGTGATATTTATTGTGACTCCTGTTGAATGGGACTACTGTTCCTTAAAAATACACAGCAACACCCACAGCATGCCCTATAACGCAGAAAACTGAGTTAAAGGGAGCGATATTTACAAGGCCGTGTTAAGCCATGCAAAGTGGCTTAGAGCTGCTTGTAAATATGGAGCAGGACACAGCGCTACCAGAGCGCTGCAAAAAGTGGCGCTCCCGTCGCGCAGCTATGCTCCGTTGCATGTAAAGGAATGAGCAGAAATGCACCATACAGAAGCGCACCCGAAACTCAAAAGCTAATTTATTTAGAGATTGTTAAACAACAATCCAGTCAAAAAACAAACCCCCTCACAATTGATTCTAATCAGCAGCCAAACTGCAATTAATTTGCCTCATTCTTCCTTGATAAGGCAACATTGATTGAAAATGATTTCTGGACGGCCTTTGAGCTCCTCCTGATGATACCTCCAAATAGCCATGGCCCAACTATGATCACTCAGTCCACGGACTTCACAGATGTCACTCTTAAAAACAACGCTTCATGGAACACATTCAAACCCATCAATGAAAATGTAATTCTTAATATCTTAACAACACTAAAACCTTTAAACCATTTCAGCAGCCCACTCCCATCTAACCTCATCAAGGAGCTTAAAACTCTGGACCAAGATAGTGACTGGGTAATGACTTGTCACCTTTTTGTAGATGGGGATCACCCCTGCTCCCTTCCATTACTTAGGCACTGGGGCACCCCCTGAAATAAAGTTGGACAGGGTAAAGATGAAAGGCGACAAATTTTCACTGTTGTATAAGAAGAAATTGCCGGCGATGCTATGATGCCAGGAGCCTTAGCTTGAGTGATTGAAATGATGGCAGACTGTTGTTCGCTTCTCGTAAAGAGCTCCTTGTAAAAAATAAGGCGTGAATCTAAATGGGGTGTTACCAGGTCAGACAGGCACGATCCCTCCTACGATATCTTGAAATGATCGTACAAGGCGGATATTGACATTTTATTCCTTGGTTGGGGGGGCTTCTTATTGTCCCCCTTGTCACTAGGAGCACACAAAGATTTTGAGACTTTGCAGGCACATGCCTCCCCAATAAGCTTCCACCTATTCTCACCCCACTCCCTTTTTGCTTTATTTTGGGCCTTTTTATAGGACCTTCTCAGGTCTCTTACCAGGTCAGTGTTATTGGATCTGAGTACTGACGATAGTTGTCGTTTTAGATGCCTGCACTCCCGGTTAAACCATGCAAGCTGCAGGGTTACAGTAGAGCTAGACTTCGGTGGGGCAAGGGATCTACAAAATGGGTGGCCAGCTGTTTGTAAAAGCGGGAATAGATAAGTGTTAAAGCTTCCAGGCCTCCTGGTTGCTCGAGCAGAGCTGTAAAGTCTGTGATGCACCCAGTCAGTTCATGTTTAATTGACTTGAGCTTGTCCTCATCCAAGATCACCTTTCGCCACTTATGGCAGCGATTGTCAATCGTTGGGTATATCTCTCTTGTTACCAAATGGCTTCTGGACCTATTACAAAGCTCACTGCAGGGGGACATTAAGCTCATACATAGGGGGTTGTGTGTCAACACTTTTGCCCTAAATCATGTCTATTAACAAGGTCTAAAACCTCAGATTTAGTAGAAAATAGTCAAAGCGACTGATACCCTTAGATCTGTTGAAGGTATTGGCACCTAATGTATCTGACTTGGTCCGCCTATTTGTGGCCCTCGACCCAAATCCCAGTGCGATGGCATTTAACTGCAGTGCCACTTGCAACCATTTTTAGATAGGGGCAGGTCGAGGTGAGGATCTAACCAGAGGCCATCCTCCTCCCTTGCTTTGCAAACATACTCCTGCTCCAGGGGTTCAAATGTCAGATTAAAATCACATGCTAGAATCGGGGGGGTGGTTGAGAAACGCTTTCCCCCCAAAAGCTCCTCAAGATCCTGTAAGGTGGTGAATCTGCCACCCCCCACTCCCGCATAAACATTAAAAATGTCAAGGGTAGTGCCTGTCTCACCCTTAAGTTGAATTCCCAAGATGTTGGGATTATTACAGCATAGCTCACAAACCTTGCAATTGAGAGCTATCTTAACTCAAACTAACAGTGCCCCTGATGGCCGTCTTGACTTTCTCCGAATAGCGGGGCAGTGGGATATTAGGTAACCTGGCATGTTTAAAAGAATAATGCTCCAAGTTTATTGGAGGATGCAGATGTCAAAAGCTTCCATAAATTTGATCTAGTGCAGGAGTATTATCTTCAACCTCACCCCAGGCACGTTCCACCACACCATCTGGAGCATACTCATATCCTTTGACAAGGTGGCCTTAGGAGAAGGTATTAAAGCTAGGGTTTATACATAGGCCTGGCGATGACAAGGAATAGTGGATGTTACTCCCACCGGGGACTCTTCCCTAGATATGGATGGCCCTCTGGTGTCCGGATCCCCTTGGCCTTAAGTAGTATACTGCTGGCCCATGGTGGTGTTAAAGGGGCTAGCTGGCTCACTGAAGCTGGTCATATATCTCACCAATACAGTCAATCATTTGATTCTAGGGTCAAGTCTTAGCCAAGATAAGGGCCGATAGAAGGGTTACTAGTTAGCTGATGATAGTTAGGGAGGTGGTACTTTAGTTGGAAACTGGTTCTCTCAGGGCGGCAAGTTCTTGTTTCCAGTGCAATTAGACTATGGGCCAATCTACTATCTGCCAAGGACAATTCTATGCAATCCTTAGGGCTATTGGGAAGAGAGTGCCTTCTCGCTCGCAGAATATCGTCCCCGATCACTGACCTGCAAGCTCTCACATGTCCAATCCAATGGATTGCTTTATTCTTAAGAGAGGCTTCTCCTTCGTACCTCTTGTGTAGGTGTAGTTTTCCTGAACATTAGTCATATAGATCTTACAGACTAAGAGAGCTTGGTTCACCTTTCTCACTGGATACTGACTAGGATTACTCCTGGGCAGAGGTTCTCTACCATAAGGTCTTTCATGTTGCTCATAGGGGCCCCTAGCTATACGCGGTGGCTCCACCCGCTTCTCCAATGGATTTCTGGTGCTAACTATTTCTGCAAGGCTACGCATTGGACCTTCTAGTCCTCTTGGCTGGAACTGGCTGTGTCCTACAGGGACTGGAGGTGTATCCTTATTGAGGGGACTACCAATCCATGAGGCCAGAACGTTCGATTTTGCGTTTGCACTCCCACTTGTTGCCAGGAGAGATTAACATGGCCTCTGAGCTCACATATTATCAAGTTCAAGGCCTTGATTTCTACTCTTAAGACATTGATAATCATCAAGACATCAACGTCGGGCTTGTCCTGCCCCTTATCCTCCCAAACTTGCAGGTTTTTTTACCATAGCTAAACGTGGTGCATATCTATTGATACAAATGACATCTAGTCCAGGTGAATCTTGGGTCCCTAAGGTAACGGAACTTACTGAACTAATCACCTCAGTATCTGATGGTTTTGGGGAAATGGCCTAGAGGTATGTGTGTTGTGCTCCCAAAATATGTGGGGAATGCATATGGGCATTCTAAAGCTTGATTATAGTGTTGGAATCTTGGGGTTGGAGCTGACTGTGGGCTCTAACGGGTCTAGAATTTCCTCACATTCAGTTAAAGATTGTCCATTTTTTCTAGTACACAGTTCCCCCAGCATGCTTCATGGCTTTTTTGGTCTTTTTAGTTTTGGTGCGTGCTTCCCCAGATCCGCTCGGGACAGCTTTCGTTTTCCCCTTGACCGACTAGATGGAAAGGCCAAGATGCCTAATTTGTTAGAAGCAGAGGCACAAACACAAGGCAAAATTGACTTAGCGCCAGCTAGTCGTAAATGGGCAGTACCATTCAAGACCATAGAACAGGACTTGGGGGGGTGGCTGAGCCCAGCCTCTTCCGGGCTATGACGGGCGCGGTCGGGTCTGCCCTTTCTATGGACGTGGCCCGCGTGTGTCCCGTGCTGTGGAAAGAGACCAGCGCTCTTGTAGCGCAACCTTGGCATTGGTGACCCCTACAACTGGATCATGTAAGGTGGAAACAGCAGGCAAGTGGCCAGAGCCAGCGGCGCATCCCGCGCTGTGGAAAGAGACCAGCATTCTTGTAGCATGTCCTTGGCGACCCCGCCTCCTGGCTCACGTAAAGCCAGCGGCTCTTTTTCAATCTACTGTGTGAATGGCAGTATTTTTAAGAATAGATTATTTATGTGTATGTTATTTTGCAACATATTGGTTCTTGTTCTGTAATAATAGTTGAATCCTTGTTTAAATGCCTTAGAAGTATTTGTTGCACTGTGTTTGTTTCTATAGTTAGGTGGTGATATGGATTTGTGATGCTACTTTTGCGATGTCAAGGAAATGTATTTGTTTCTGCGCATTAGAGGGTGATCAAGTGTAATAACTATATGTACATTTATGCTTATTGTAGTCAAACTAACTGTAGTTTTTTGTTTACCTATGAGTGGATGTTTGACAATAAGATATTGGTGGATAATTTCTCTGACACTGGAATGTTTGTAAATTATCGCAGTTCTTTTGTAATATTACATTGAGTGTTACATTTTTTACAACAGTTTTGTGTCTTGTTATGGTGTTTAATATGTGTTGTGATCGCACATGAATTGAACTCAGATAGTGGGTGTCTTTGTGTATGGCATTTCTTTTCCATTACAGTGGATTATTACAATTGAGATCTCTTGCAATATTGCTGCATGTGTTTTAAAACAAACTTTTTTTGGTTAAATTTGTAAAAGGGTTAATCTGTGAATGCCATTAACATTTCTATATTGGTGGTTATACTATTATTAAGTGTTGTCTCCCCAGGCAAATTATGCGGAACAGTTCTGCAGTTTGTGTAGCTTTGGTTTTTCCAGTATTTCAGACAACACACTTAGGACCTGATTTAAATCTTGGGTGATCAGGACCCGCTGTCACTTTTTAAATTGTTTCCCCGCCTGCTGACTTGGCTGTATTTAGATGTTGGCTGGTACAAAGGCAAAAGACTGCCAGAGTCCCGTTGACACCGCCAGGAATTCTCAACACCAATGACAGCGGTATAGGCAGAAGCGGCTTTTGCCGGGAATTCAGCCAAGATTCCTACCATCCCAATTACTGTGGGCCTTTCTGCTGCAGCAACAGTGGCAGGAATCCAACCTACTTTAAGTTGGTGGAATCAAAGGAAATTAGTACAAAACGTACCCTTTTACCTGCTTCCCATTTCAGTTTCTGTCTTGTACCCCATCATCCAGGTCCCACTTTTGCTGCATTGATTCAAACATGACGCCGAACGACTCAGTTGTTGCCAAGATCTATGATAAGCTACTTGTACAATTGTCCTATATATCATGTATTGACAATTGCTATAGCCTTGTGTACTTCTGCATTGCTCTTACATGCAACAGTTTTCTTAGGTGTAATGCATTAGTGTTTATGCTCCTATTCATCAAGGTGATATGATCACACCTGTATTGACACTTGAACAAACATATTGCTGTTGTGGTGCTTGTGGGTGTTGTGCTTGTGGTGCTTGTGGTTGTTGTGCTTGTGGTGCCTGTTGGTGTGCATTCAATAGTGTGTTGCATGCATTATGTGCCAAGAAGGGGCATACCATATTGTCTACATATACATTATGACACATACACAACATGTATGTGCAGTAAGATAATGATGAGTAGTACTTACCTGTCTCAACACCACCATGGCCTCACTCCATCAGAACACCGCTGCCAGCATACTTCCAACTCAACGGAAACATCCAAATCTGCTTGGCCCAAAACTTCTGGCATTTAGTGACGGAGTACTGATATCCAACAAAGAAGACTGCTCCGGCCGCGGTCTCCTGTCTATTGCTGCAACATCTAAATACAGCGGTCGGAACTACAGTCAGTTTGATGGAGTGCTTGGGACCACAGCCACCATCTCCCAAAGATCTAAATGAGGCCGTTAGTATTTATTCACCTATTTAAAAACAATTTCCTAAAATTATATGGGTAGAGTATTGGAACCATTAGATGATGTGATCAGTGATCTCATCAGTGACATCATTAATGATATTAATGATGTAAACTAACATGTCATGAATGATGCCATAAGCAAGGTCCTAAGAAGTGTATGACAGGGGTACAAGTTATTGTAAGTATGGCTAACCATACCTGGTGAATTCCAGTGTTTTTTTAGTTATTTACTTTGTAACTATATTTTCACTTTTACTCTGTTTTTGGCGAGCTACTCAAGGTGGCGTACAGATGTTATTACAGGTGCCTATATAGCACCCGTAATAAAACACCGTACGTACCCGCTTTACCACTCCAGGGCACGCCTAGGGGTCATGCTGTAACCACACCAGCTGAGTTATGCGATTGGAGGAATGGGAGACCTGAAGAACCAGAACCTTTTGGGTCTGGCGGCGCAGGGTACGCCTTAATCTCCGGAGTTCACCTGCTCAGCTACACAGAGACACGGGACACTCTGTCGGCGTTAGAAGATCAGATTTATTAGCTGCAGCTAGTACAGTTATCCCAGAAGTACACAAGGTAGGTTCTCAGGAGACTGCCACTTCACTCTGTGGCGCACAATCTTTTATACTATATAGGTAACATATACATTAACCAAATACACTCCCAGAACACACAGGAAAGAGCCAATAGGAAAAGTTGAAAAACAGGACAAGACCAATAGAAAAGGTTTGAAAACAAAGTGTCAGATGACTCGAAGAAACCTTTCCTCCAACTATGTTTGTCACCCCTCCCTCAAACTAATTCATTAACGGATTCGTAACTAACTTGCAGGTGGCGAGATACGTTTGTGTGTGTTGGTGGACAGTTGTGAAATGAGAGAATGCTAGTAGAAGACATGAAGGCCAGACGATAAGATAACGTCAGAAAAGAATAGTGTGAATCAACAGATAGTTGAGACGGGGATTAGAAAACCAGACGGGGATTAGTGTACTCGGCCAGTCCTAACACCAGCTTTGTAAACAGAGGCAGAAAGCGTATTTCGACATCAGGCTGCAGAAAAAGCAGAATAGACTTTGTTCGCCGTGCTGCCTGAGTGATGGCAACACAAAATGGCGGTGGAGCACAAAATGGCGGGTCGATTCGATCGCGATCAGAAATCGAAGTTCCTCAGACCTGTATCAAGAAGGCATCTTGATACCACATGCCACATTAGTCGAAGAGGACAGACTACACCCCGGCTGGTTCCTGCTGCACCGTTCGCTCATGGCAGCTCTGACTACTAAATGGGAAGACATAACTAACAAACTCCCAACACACCTAACGGTCCAGTACCTGCATGTGATGGGCCAGAGTGGACACCTCACAATGTGGTTTGCCACTTCCCTTAGGCAACACACAGCAATCACATTAACACCACTGAAGCTCAATTGGGAGGAGGACCTTAGCGACATTTCTCCAGTTGTCCTGGGGAGGAACGCCCACTTTGCATCTCATTAGAGATGCAAAGATGGGCGTTAGGATTCAGGCGGTAAGGCAAGGTTTCACGCCATAGCGTGACCTTGCTAATATAGCGATAACATTATCGCCGCTTTTTGGCCAAAAACGGCCACACAAGCGGTGATCATTTTATATCGCCGCCTTGTAGATATGCCCCTTAGGGTTCACAAACCCATGGCGAGCTTCATGGCCACTGTCCACGGCATGGCATGTTTAATGGGACTGTGCTGGACCTTGTTCGGAGCTATGTCAGTCACAGAGACACGCTCGGACTTTCTTCGCTATACTGCATGACTTTGACTGTGTTGGAGTTCCTTCACCTCATCCATCCTGGAAGCGCTTCCTCGCTTACCCCCATTGCCTGTGGATGTTGGTTACTGAAACCCCCTGGGGGCGAGGACGAACCAAATTTGCCTCCTGAAGTACCTTCCTCCTTTTGCTACATGGAAAGAACCCTAGCGCAACCTGGTGACATTAGCGTGAGGTCGCGCTGATTATTCCATCGTCTCTGTGACCCGCCAATTAGCCCTCCGAGCTCAGCTGCGGCATTACCTCTGGTTTCGTCCCTCCCGTGCCTTCCTCTCGTATTTCCCCAAACGCTTGAAGATTGTTTTCTCTTAGCTGCGCATTCATTGTCTGCAGGTGCGAGATCGTGCCTTCAATCCGGATACAAAAATCATTGTATGCGAGTATAACGCGCTTATGATTTGTTTACTGCTGCTTTGCTGGTTGAACTGTGCCCTTACCTGTTCTAAAAAGAACAGTGAAAACTCGATGGTTGGGTCTAGAATACCACGAAGAAACGATCGTCTGCCTCTGCTGCCAAACAACCTGCCTGACATCAGCACCACCTAGTGGAAAGAGGTGGAATACCTTTCGTTTTTGAATTACACATTATCTCCTTGGATGCTATTCTTGGGACTGTGAAGAAACATGCCTCAGGATTAAATCCTTTTGTTTCTGTTCTGGTGAGAGACTTACTTACGAACTCAAGCTATTCTTGTGCATCTTTCCCGACCTTCATTTCCCGTGCAGGACGGCTGGTGGTCCTTTTTGGTCTCTTCACTCCCTGGGGGCATTACCTGGCCTCTGGCGTATCTCCGTAATCGGGGACCGTGGTGCCCTCGTTGAGTGAAGTGGGGTGCCGCTCGCAGTAGCTTCTACCAAGTGTGCTCTGGGGAGGAATTCCGTGTTATTTTGACATTTCCCTAATTGAAGGAACTCTGGTGAAGTCTTCGAGCCCGTGTGCTCCATTCCTGGCTTTGCTGTGCTGTTCTGATTAGCGGGAGCTGGACTGCGAGGCCCAGAGGTGCTTGCGCCAGGACATCGCGCACACCTGGTGCCTCTTCCCGCCCCCTTCCTTCTCCTATTTAGCCCAGCTCCCTTGGGCGTACGCGGGACACGCGCGGACTGTAGCGCGGGCGAAGCCCGGGACAAGGGCGGGACAGTCTTAGACAGTCCTGGACTGGGCCCGCCACTCTGCTCGCACAATCATCAAAGCTAGTCGGTTGAAGTAAGACTATACCACCTATTTTATCAAAGTAGTTTTCATGTGATTGTAGTTAGTGCGCACTTATCCTGTTGTTATTTGTTTGTGTCGTATAGCAGTGTTTACTACCAACAGAAAACATGCCTAAGAAAATCGTCTCTGGAGCTTTAGATACGTTTAACACCATAGATAACTATCTGGTTCAGGTGGTAAATAAAATAAACAGTGACAGAAGGCAATCGCTAGGTTTGAGTCAATTCCCTGACCTTCACTTAGCAAGCCCCTCCACTAGTGCTCAAATGACTGATACATTATCGCAAGACCCCAGCACGAACATCCCTGACACCTACCCCCTTGAAGTCGGAAACCATGATCAAAGCATAGAACTGTTGGTTGACCTAGAGACAAACGCAGAGTCTGACCCCGAGTCTCAGGCGGAACTCATAGCAGAGGAATCTTTACCCTCTGTGCCTGTGTCTAGGGCGGTGAGAACCTGCAGAAAAAGTCAGCCTAAACGCGGGGGACCACGGTCAGGGAGGAAAAGGGCCACTTCCCCACCAAAGTCTAAGGAAAAAAAACAAGAGCATGAGGGAGATAACCTTAGACAAATTATAGATGATGATCTATTTAACAGGATAGCGGATATGATAGATCTAAAGATAAAGACTATCATTAAGCCACTGATTGGAAAAATTGATAAGCTTACCGCAGAGGTGAAAAGGTCGGGAGGGCTGCAACGTAAGCTAGTAGAAGAAACAGAGAATGTAGTAACCATTGTTACTAAACCAGTAGACACTGTGTTGGGAAATAATGGGTGTGATATAGTAGCAGATGAAGGCTTATCAGAGACCATTCCGCCTGGTCAGGTACCACCAGCTGTACCTAGTCAGGAAACAGCAAGAAAGGCCCCTACACCCCCATCTACCGCACCAACACCGCCATCCCTAGGGGATAACCCCACACAATTTATAGTGGAAGCCTCACCATTGGTACTGGTACTAGCGAATGTACCCATCTTACCCCCTGGCCAGACAGAATCTATTTCATCTCTGATAAGCAAGGCGTTACACTGGCTGTCAAGCAATATGCAGATGGCATATTATGGGAAAGAGCAGTTGGCAGGGGAAATTGTAATGGCGAGGAGGATGACATGGATTGGGTACAGGGAAAAAAAGTTCAAGGGGGACTGCGTAGTGTTAAATTTCTCAAACGCAGACGTGCTCCCAAATGTCCTGTCAAATATATTTCCCCCCCAACGAAGAAGTGGAACCATAATCCCTCTCACCCTAAAATTTTTCTATAGTGAGCAGCAAAACGCGATCCATCCAAATATTCCAAGACCAGGGTGGGTCACAAGAAGTAACAGATGGGGTAGGGGTTTTGGACCCATACATAATGACCATGGTAATGGCCCAGCAAATAGATTCGCTGCAGGGCCAGGTGATCATCAGATTGTGTTATTTTCTAAGACCCCTAGATCAAACTGGAATATAATGAATAGGTGGGGGGCAGGTGTCCCGGTAAATGACCGAAATGACCCCGGGATCTGTGGAAATGGGTTTGGAGCTTGGCCGGTTGAGGAGCAGTTTTGGATGCGTCCCAATACCCCATTACCACGGTGGAATGTAGCAACAAATGGATGGGGATTGGAGGCCCCACCCTATGATTGGGGGTTTGGTACAGTGAATAGGTATGGGGTTTTGGCAAACTTAAATGATTGCGATTGACGTATGGGGGGCCCAAATACGTTAAAAAATGGATCAAGGGTCCCATGCATAATAAGCCACACCAAAGATAGGGGCAGAGGTCTTATAGATGGTATAAACATGTTTGAGACAATTAATCTGGAAGGCCGCAAAGCGCAAGTTGCTCCAGAAAGAGAAACTGCTCCTGACCAAATTGTGGGTGTGATCGTTGGTGGCTCCCTTAAGGAGAACGAGAATGTTATTGTTAATGATAATGATATTTCGTATGATCAGTTAAATGCAGTAGAGAGAGTGGGTAACTTATCGGCTAATGGAAGCCCCCACCTACGAGCAGAAGATGGGGTCCCCTTGACCGATTTTGTGGCGAAGAGAACTGTAGAAACATGCAAGATACTATGTTGGAACGTAGCGGGACTTAATTCCAAACGTAATGATAAGGAGTGGTCAAGCTTTGTCGTAAGACATAACATTATTGCCCTCCAGGAAACCCGGGATACAACTGCTAACTTTTGGTGGGATGGGTTCACTAGCTTCGCCAAGGCAGCTATTCCTAGCCGCAGCGGCAGAGCTAAGGGAGGCCTGTTATTGTTATTCTCTCTAGAATTGAAGGGCTCCCTAAAACATATTAGTACTGACTCGCACAACATACTTATCGTAGAGAGAGAGATTAACCCCACTAGGAGGTCCTTATACATCAATTTTTATAACTCAGGGAATAGGGACAACAGCGGTAGCAATATCGCTACTTTAGACGCTATATTAAGGTCAGGCAGCCAGATTACTCAGCTTGACACAGAGTATATCCTACTAGCCGATTTTAACATTCATCCCTGCACGTTAGCATGCAGTTTAAGTAACAAGGAATGGGGTGATGGTCCCGAGGGACCTCACTTTGAACATACCACAGAGGGAGAGGAGCTAGAGGATTTCCTGGCAAATTTCAACTTGTACGAACCAGAGGGGGGCCCAAGAATAGCTACCTTCACTGGCACCAATCCCGGAACCATAATTGATTATATTTTCACCACACAAGGTATTTTAAACCAGGTGATTTCCTACTACACTGTGTTATCTCACCACAGTGATCATAACCCTGTCTTACTTGAAGTGGCTTGAGGAGATTACATGGGGCCAAATCCGGGGAAAGTGAGGTCGGACCATACTTTGCGTACCTCTGATCAGGGTAGGAGAGTTAAGTGGGCTAAGGTGGTCCCAGAAAACTTCTATGCTGAGGTTTTCCCGAAAATTAAGGAACATGTTGAGGTTTGCCAGAACCCTCGTGCCCCGGGTTGTGAAACTATAGGGGCCTTTGAGTCGATCTGTGGGCAGGTGTCGCATGATCTCCTGGCTAAATTAAAGAAAGGAGAACCGAATAAGAAGCGCTGGTTCGACACCGCATGTTCAAAAGCACACAGGTCTCTGATGGTAGCTTTGAAAAAAATACCTAGGGTAAGGGGTGAGATTGTTAGATTGAGGAAAACCTATAAGTCAGCTATAAAAATCAGACAAGAAAGCATCAAACGGGAAGCCTGGGAAAATCTTCTATCCGTGGCTGTCCTGAAGGACAGTCGGAAATTCTGGGAAATAATTAAACAACCATTCTTTTCCGACCAAAATAATGAGGCCACGGACTGTGTCATCCCAGATGACAAGTGGTTGAATCACTTTAAAAATGTGTACGGGGATAATGATCAGGCAACCCAGGATGTGTCGTTGGCCACTTTAGACGCCACTCCTATTCATTTCTATAGTACAGAAGTGGAGAAAGCTATCTTGGCCACAACTAAGCATAAGGCCCCGGGCCCCGACGGGGTGCCAGCCAATTTTTTCATACATGCCCCGAAGTTGTGGGCAGAGGTATTGGCCAAAGTCTTTACCGCCGTTAATAGCAACCCTACACCATCTTCCTGGGACATTTCCACCATCGTCCCCATCTTTAAAAAGGGCCAGCGGGACGACCCCGGGTGTTATAGGCCCATATCCCTTTTGGACTCGTCGGTGAAGATCTTAGGCAGAGTCCTTTTGTCCAGGCTGAGGGATAATGTCGAGAGTTGTGGAGGGTTGTCAGAGATCCAGTATGGGTTTAGAGAGAGGAAAGGCACAATCGAACAGTGCTCCAACCTACACCTGCTCATATCAAAGTATACGGTGGCCAAGGAGGGGTCCTTGTTTCTAGCATTCATGGACCTCTCCTCGGCCTTCGATTTGGTGAACAGGGCTAAGTTATGGATGACCTTGCTGAAAATGGGGATCGACGAGGCATTGGTAAGATTTATGGCTTCCCTACACCAGGAGCTTTTTTCGGCCGTACGAGTCACAAATGAGGGTAGGTGCACGTCCCTTTTCAAATCCCTGAGGGGGGTAAGGCAGGGCTGCATATTGGCCCCTCTGCTCTTCACAATTTATATTAACGGTCTGGGTGCACATTTGGAGGAGAAGGAGGTCGACGTTCCGCGTGCGAGAGCAGTTAAGATCCCAGCGCTCCTGTACGCGGACGACGCCGTGCTAATTGCGCGCACGGGTGTCGGCCTTCAACGCCTCTTAAATGCCTTTGGCACATTCATGGAACAGCTTGATTTAAAAATAAATGCTAGTAAATCGCATACCATGGTGGTGGGCCGAGAAAGTAGTAAGAGGAGAACAATAACCTTTACGTGTAGAGGGGATATGGTTTCTAGAGTTTACACTTTTCCCTACTTGGGGGTACTTTTTGACCAGAGAGGAACTTGGGGTCCTCAAGTGAGGGCGAAGAGGTTGGCGGTTATTAGATCATCGTCTGCCCTCATGGGCTTTGCGGGCAGGTTAGGTGCCAGGCCCATGGAAGCGTTGTTAAAAATTTACAAGAGTAAACCTGTCGCCGTTGCGTTATATGGTTCACCAACTTGGGGCTATGTAAACGTGGAACCAATCCAGAGAGCGGAGAACAGATTCATACGACACTCCTCTCTGTGCCGCAGTCAACACCAACTTACTCAATACACTTGGAGGTGGGCCTAGATTTCCTTACTGATGGGTTGAATATGGCTCCCCTGATCTTTTGGTTAAAGACGTGGCTTAATGAAGACCTCCCACTAAACCATAAGATCATGTCCGACGTCTTGTCCCTAGACCATTGTAAAAAGATCCCCAGGCTGGCCTATCTGTTGAAGGTATTCTCAGATTTGGGACAACCAGAGCTCTTTACTTCCCCTCAAGATATCAAGGTCCAAGACATCGATCTTGTCAAAAAGCATTTTATGGGGAGTGCAAGAGCACTTCGTGAAGAAAGGGAATTAGTGAAACCATCAGTAAGGGGCCATTACTTACTTGTTAATTCATTTTCTTTAGCACCGTATCTTGGTTTCGTTACAATTCCATTCCATAGGTTTCTTTTAACCAAGTTAAGGTTTAATTTGTTACATTTTTATTTAGGCTCTTTAAAAACATGGGAAAAACCGGAAATAGCCTCACCCTGCAGTTGCGATCATTTCTCACCCCAAGACACCATGCATTTTGTTATGTTTTGTGGGTTTCATTTAGAGCCAAGGAAAAAATATCTGGTATCAGCTTTGAAGGAGGCGGGCTTCACACAAGTGAGACCGGCTCTGCTCTTCTTGCAATCATTCCCCAACATACATATTACCTTTTGTATAGCCAATTTCTTGGTAGCTGCAGTTAGGATGAAAAAACATACCCATTAGATCCATCGTTATTCCTTTTTAACTTTTGTATGCCTAGACTTGTTTTAATGTAAATTATTTTATTGTCATATTTTAACACGCATGAAATGTTCCTAACTCTTTGTATGAAATGTTTTTAATCTCTTTGTATGACTTTAATTGAGTCGAATAAAGATATTTTGACTGACTGACAGTCAGTGAAGCCTGCAAAAAGGTCTAGCTCTGGCCTAGGAAGCTTGCTGTGGGTTTACCGTCCCTGGCCAGGGTTCATGGATTTCAGCTGTCGAACTGGATGACATTATGAATCCTGCTCTAAAAATCAGCTCTTTTAAATGTATTCATTGAGGCGGTTCCCTTTTGAGGACCCCAAACAGTGGTCAATGAATGCTCTCTCTGCCCCTTATGGCTCTTTCATTTTATTCAGGAAGTGGGACAGATTGCATGCATTCTGTCTGTACTGACAGCAGCAAAACTTTCCTAAACATTCTGCCAGTTAATCAAAGATCCATAAACCTGTGTTCTCGGACGCCCGTGGATTAATGGTCAAGAGAGCTCTATAATTTATTCCTTCCTAGTCCACAAAAAATGTTACATGCTTTATTCACGATATCTGTTAAATGCTTTTATGCCAAGCTAAGCAAAGGCACTTCTTTGAGCAAAGTTTTACTTTTATGCCAAGTTTTGTGTAAACACATTCCCTCATTATTTCTGCATCAGCGAATAAAGAATTAAAATGATAATGTTACTTTTTTTCATCCCACTTGTTTTGGCCTCTGCTTGACAGAGCAACAATAAATTTGGCAAGCCAAACCAAAAGCACATGAACTTGTTTATAGGAAATTCTCATGCGCTTCATCAAATGGTCCCAAAGTTATTAAGAAAAAAAAATGTGTATATAGAATCTCCATTATTATCATCTCCTATGCCCTACCATACCATTCATTCTGTTTCAGGATTATAGCTGTAATGTACAGAGAAAGTGGTAAAAGTCAACCTTCCACAGGTACGCAAGATTAAACTGTCCAATACTCAAAGTTTAATACAACAACAATTATTGTTAATTGACACTTCTCATGGTTTCTATATTTGTTCTATTCACTTTTACATACAACTGAATGTCATACATACTTTGTTCCAATACATTTCTGGATTTACACTTTTCCCTTTATCATGAGATATATTATTGAATTTTTAATCTCCACAAAAACAGCACATAAAAAAACTAGTCTTTAATGTAGTTTTTAACATATGTAATACAATTCAAATCCACATTTATCAACGATTAATGCTATTCATATGAAGAGTATTATAGTAGTCTCTGTAGCGTCCTCCCCAGTTTTGGTAAGCCACACATGGAGCTTAATATAACACGGCTTTATTTGTCTGCATGTAACCGCGAACTCCACATTCTAAATCTGCATGTTCTTTGCTACGCTCTAACACTTATGTCACAGTTCTACAGAGGTTAATTGGATATAACCTGAAGCACACCCTTCGTTTTTCCTTTGTTTGAAAACCTTCAACTTTATCTCTCATTTTTTTCTTTTTTAGCATGCAAAACTCCAATGCGCTCTGTCCCAAACAAGTGCCAACATTCTCATGAGTTCATAGAGTGGCACTGCAAAGTCCGTGTCACTAAGGAGTTGCACAGCAGTATGCACATCAGTGAACTAGTATTCACAAGTATACCACGATTTACACAAGTTTGTCCAGATTTATGCGTTTTTTATTCCAAAGTTAGTCAGTTTTTTTCAACCATCACGTCAAAGATATGAAGTTTCTATGTTTTATGCATATTTATACTCTGAGATCGCCAATCCAGGCTTATTCACAGGCAAATTTTGAAACTTCATGATTTCCAGCCGTTTAATTCTACCCAATGCATTTCGGTCCTCACGACCTTCTTCGGGGGTATCTATGGTGTTAAAAAATATTTCAATGAGTTTACCCACTAACAGTTCCTATGCACATTGATTTTACATTGAACATTTGACCCATCCACCCCTTTGTGCCCACCAAAAAATATAATTTATGTGACTCTTAAATGTTATGTTCACCACCCCTTGTTGCACATTGTTACACTTCCCTCCCCAGTTCTCTCTACTCATCATTCAATATGCCCCTCTGGTAAACAACACGCTTGATACCCTTACAAAACAATGCTAAGCTCAATAATATTATTGCATCCAGTGTTGATTGTTACCCCCTTCTCCCCAACAAAAATTCTCTTTAAACTACACCCGTATACAAAAACATCATGTCTCCGTGCATACCTGCTAAAACGTCCTGATTTTAACCTCACGTAACACCCTTGCCTTCCTCCTTCATGTTTTCCAATCGGAACGGTTTTTAAACCTAGTACTCCCACCTGTGTTCCAAAGCTATCACGTGCTATCTGCATCTCGCCTTTCTTCTTAAAGTGCACCCAACCGCTAAATCCCTCAGTCGGTGAAAACAAACCCGTTATGCCATAAACATCTCACCCCCTTCATTGAACATAAAAGGAACAGTGTAGAATTAAACGGCTGGAAATCATGAAGTTTCAAAATTTGCCTGTGAATAAGCCTGGATTGGCGATCTCAGAGTATAAATATGCATAAAACATAGAAACTTCATGTCTTTGACGTGATGGTTGAAAAAAACTGACTAACTTTGGAATAAAAAACGCATAAATCTGGACAAACTTGTGTAAATAGTGGTATACTTGTGAATACTAGTTCACTGATGTGCATACTGCTGTGCAACTCCTTAGTGACACGGACTTTGCAGTGCCACTCTATGAACTCACAGTTCTACAGAGTCCATCAGGAGCCAAAAGGGTTCTGTCATTGGTAACTCACACAACACTGCATTCTCCACCGATTGTTGGGATACCTGCATTCACAAACTAGGCAGATTTCGACTCATTTGGTGTTAACATAAATCTGTGAAGAATTTCTGAAAAAACAATATTCAAACATTAGACATTTCAACCATCTCTTTCAGAGCACTTAAGTTGTCAATATTAATTCTTGCTTTGCTGCCTTTGTGCTCTGAGTAGTTGTGTCTACCACGTGTGAATATTCTTGCAGCAGCAATTCACAGTCTAGTTGCAATATTTACATAGTATTTTTGAGAAATTGCATTATTGGTTGAGTTTGTGGAAGCTCCACTCAGGCAATCACCACAATACATAACAGAGTGAACCACAAAAAGTCAATAAATTAACCTGTGTTTAACCCTTTAGTAGCCTGACAAAAAGCAGTCAGGCTTAACTGAGAGGCAATATGTAAATTACTTATGCAGCACACAAACAGATCAGAGAAAAATCACAAGTTCAGGCTGGCCATGATGGAGTGCAAGTCGGATCCAGTCCTGCTGAAATGTTACCCACTAAATCTGGCTGGAATTTCATATTTTCTCTCAGTAGGAGATCTCAATGATGCCAGTCAATGGCCCAGGACCTGGGGGGTAGCTCTTAGGGAGTAGGACTCACTCTAGCAAAGTCAAACAACAGGGCTCAGGCAAGTTCTGTTGTAAGTCCAGGCATGGCCAGTTTCAACAAGTCATCTAGGCAGTTGCAGGGAGGCCTCTGAAGCTTGTTGGGTCTCTGTAGCTCACACAGGAGGTCAGTCAACTGACCATTGGAGTCACTCTGGGTAGCCTGGGATGAAAGTAAACAGGCCCAATCTTCCTTCTTAGACAGCAAGGTAGTCCTTCAAGCAGCAGGGCAGTCTTCTGGGAGCAGGGCAGTCCTTTTTCCGTACCTTCCACAGGTCCAAGCATGGTATTTTGAGTGGCTTTGTAGGTCCAATACTTACACCTGGTGGCGTGCAAGTGTGGCGTACAACTCCTCCACAGTCATCAGGTCAGGGTTGCCCATCCTGTCCACACCTAGTAGTCTTGCGGAGAAATCCACTTGTTCCGCTTTCCCCGTAATTTATTCGCATTGGCTGCCACAGGTACAGTACTACTTTGCTTATTTTAATTCATCTATCAGTGAAAATGAATCATTTAGAACAATTATGCAAAAGTAAAACATATGTTTAGCACTGAAGCATGCCCCGGCCTGGATGAATAGTGGGTTTAATGTGGTCCTGTGTGTGACATTGGTGCATTTTGGGGATAAAAGTGTCATGTTGCGTTTTTAGGTTTCCTCTCATAAACCCCAATACAAACAATATTCTGAAAAAAACACCGAAACTTTAAAGTCATGCTCACACACCTACTTCTCCTGCACCCACACGCACCCTGCAGGCACACACCTCTGGGAACTTAAACAGCTATGGAGATGTACTTCTTGCAAACACATACACACCTACCATGCAGACACACACAAACATATACTCTGCAGACACACACCTGCAGACACCAACACTTGTAGACACATAGAAAAACCCTGCGCACACACACACATGCACACACACACGCACGCACACACACACACAGAGTAGACACACATAAAGGTGCAAATGCATACTCCCACAGACCAGCCCCCAGCAGATCTACATAGAGCCTGCTGCCTAGGACATGATTAAATGTAAGGATTGGGAAGGTTGGAGTTCCAGGAGGCTGGGTCTCAAACTGTCTGTGTAGGGAGACATACTGGTCACTTAAGAATAGTGCATTCAAAGGATGTCTCCAAGGATTAGGAGTTAAGTGTTGGGGAGATTTTTAGTGAAGGAGTTAAGATGTCAGTTATATATCTGCTCTAATGGGGGCACTTTCTTAACTTATTTCCTATTGTTGTGAACATTATATAGATTTTCTGTTTTCAGGAGGGCTGCCTGTGGTGGTCGACAAGAATCAGCGTTCTGCATGGGTGACAACATAAAAAATAAATTAAATACATACATTATTATTTTTCAGAAACCTGGGTTTGGATTAAAAAGAGAAAGTTAGGCAAATGAGAACATCTATGCATGTTTCTAGTGCATTTATTAATGAGTCTGAAAAGAGATATTGTATACTTCATATTACTATTCCTTATAGATGTTATGGAACTGCTGTTGTTTAACAGTGAGCAGTGTGGAAGTACTTTTGCTGCTCAACCTCTTCCAATATATTACAGTTTTGGTTTTGCATATTTTTGTTTTGGTGTAAATATTTGTAGAAATTGGGTTATTGGTTGAAGGCAGTAGAAACCCCACTCAGGCAACAGCCACAGTCCTTGTCAGGGTGAATCACAAAAGCCACTAAATTAACCTTTGCTTAATCCCTGGGGTCGCTTGGCACAAAAGCAGTCAGGCTTAATTTAGAGACAATGTGTAATGTATTTATGCTTCACAAAAACAGCAATTACATGAAATCACAGCATAAGATCCAATTTAGAAAAATAGAATACATTTTAATAAATAAAATGATATAAAACAACCAAAATCCAGTAGAACTGGAGGCATGCAATTTTAAAGTATTGGGTGACAATAGCAAATGAAACTCTAAGTTTCACTTGGAGTCATCCGGTCACACTAGGCAGGGGAATAGTCACAAGTTCAGGCGATGGAGCAGATACAGGGACAGGTTTGTCTTGCTGAACAGTTATCTTTAAAGTCTGGTGCAAGGAGCTTCATTTGAGATGAAGAACTCTGTGATTTGGAGCTATCTGCCATAACACTTGCTTGGCCTAGAGCCTCCCAGGCCTGCTCTCATATATCTTCTTCTTCCTCTCCTGTACAGCAAGTTTATATGCCTTTCTCCTGTTCCTGACCAGCACCTCATCCCTTGGGTTAAGCTTAAGGGCCTGCAAAAGTTCCCTATGGGTCGCGCAGCAGATCCCATCAAACCATCTCTTAGCCTTGGGGCCACTTGCTCTGCTCATGGCAGTTAGGTTGGATGATATCTGCTTAGTGATTTTTTTAAAGGTCTCTAAGGTGACTCTACCATGCAGGACAATCCTTTCCCACTTTAGCCTGCAAGCTTGATCTTTAGTGCTAATGCTTTTATGTGTAACGCAGGTGGTCATTGTTATATTTCTTGTCTGGGGATCACTGCTGGATTCTTACTTGCATGTAAGCTACGGTTTGCTAGCAACGAGGTTTCACTGGGGATTCTAGATTGTGGATTCCTCAGTGAGGCTTGGCTGTGGAACTGAGAAGATACTTCTGGGGGTTGTTCTCTATATCACATTAAATCCACGTTTCATCTACATTGGATGTATCCTGTGATCTTTAAAAATGGCGACGAGGATGGGATGGAGTAATCATCAGCTAAAGATTGCACAGGAGATTTATACTTGAGAAGAATTTTGAAGTAAACCCCCAGTTTGTATTTGAATGTACTTAAGGGAGATGGATTACATGGAGTAACCTTTGTAAGGTTGGAAACTACATGTTTGTTATCCTATTTTCAACATGTAAGGACCGCTTCATTCGTGAGTAAATCTTTCATTTGGATTTGGTGTGAAAGAGACACAGAAGCGCGCATAACCTTGAAAGAAGTAAGGAGACAATACCGTTGTTGTAATCCAATTCAGAGGAAATGTCATAAATTGAAGGTAGATTCGTTGCGATGACTGTGACTGTGAATGGCAAGGGAGACAGTAATGCGAATTCGAGCTTCTGATTATTCTGCGTGAGGAACCTTTTTGGGAACATTTAACCCTAACGTCTGAACAAATGTGTGCATTCTGATGAAAACGATTCTTCAAGGAATACAAAATATGCCATAAGTCATTGCTCGAGATTGAACAGCTTACCGGTTGATATTTAAAATACGCAAGGAACCGCCATGAAGCACCGGTGAAGCGTACGTGCATCGTTGTCATTCTTTGAAAAAGATACCTCACGAGCGAGTGTATCCTGATCGCGTGCAACTCTAGCGTTGCTGCCTCCATTTTCGTTCTCCTCAACGCGGAATAACGTCTGACGTCAGGGAAGGAATGAACATTGTGATTGGCGCAGATTGAAGTGCACCGCACCTTAGGAACAAACTCAGGGATTGGTGCAAATGACGATAACGTCGGTGTTGCTTAGTTACTGAATGCCATCTTCGCAAGAAAACACCGGAGGATCGTAAATCACTTGCACTAACAGCCAAGCACTGGCGCTGAGCGAGAAGACATCCTGAATGAATTGGGAGCTTCGATGCTAGTAATCCATTTGAATAATTGACTTTAAAAAAAAAATATATGTATATATATATATTTTTGCTGTTTGTTGATGAATATCCGGTAAACTCATTTAGGTATTACCATACAGTTTAATTCACAATGTTTGTTCAGTTAAATTTGGTGTAAAATTCCGTAATGGCCACACAAAACATTCCTCCACCTCCTACCTTTTTGCAAGAACCAGGTCCCACCTGTATGGAGTGGGAGGACTGGAAGGAGGCTTTTGTTACTTATTTAGAGGCCATAGGTGGAGATGTCTTTTTGCCCAAGAGAAAGCTTGCTATCTTAAAATTGAGTTTTGGCGTTGAGGGCAGGAAAGTCCTGAGCACATTGCCAAGTTTTGCTGAGCATGTCGAGAATAACAATTCTGATTCTGATCATGACCAGCATGATATATATGAAAGCGCAATGTCTGTGTTGTCTGAAAATTTTGGGAAAAGATTGAGTCTCGTTGTTGAGAGACACAAGTTCTTCTCGCGAGTTCAAAAACAAGGCGAGAAAATTGAACAGTATGTCGCTGCTTTGCGAAGACTAGCAATCACCTGTAAATTCAAAGATTTAAGGGACGAAATCATTAGGGATCAATTAATTAATAGAACAAACAATTCCAAGATCCAAGAAAACTTTTAGATCTAAAAGATCCCTCTTTAGACAAATCTTTAGAAATTGCAAAACGCATTGAGAACACATCTCAATATGTCAAGGATTTAGCAGATAGTAAATTAAAAACTGATCCTGAAATAAGTACAGTATGTGCTGTACACTCGTCTAAAAAGAATCCCAAGACAGACAATGATGACAAGAGAGCACTATATCTGAAACGAGAGAATAATGTCAAGGTGAAGGTGTGTTATAGGTGTGGCAGTAACAAACATACTGCGGAGGCAAGTCATTGTTCAGCTTCAAAGACCCGTTGCTATAAGTGTAGGAGGATTGGCCATTTCTCCAGGGTTTGTAAAGGGGAGAATTTCCATAATAAAAGGAAATCAGTGAACGTGGTGAATGATAATGTCTCAGTTTGTCCCGTTGTTGAAAAATCAAGTGACATAGATTCTGATATTGAAGTGATGGTGGTAGGTGACAATAAAACACATGACAATAAATCACTTGATCTTGACAAATCTGATAAGTACGTGCCTCCCAAGTGCATAATCAGCATAAACAATGTGGATGTTGCCATGTGGGCTGATTCCTGTTCCCCTTTTTCCTTAGTGGACAAACAAAAGTGGAAAGAATGAATGGTAAAGGATTGATTGCAACTAATGTAGAACCTCAAGGTTATTGTGGGGCAAAGTTACCTGTCATAGGTTATTTCAATGCTTCTATGTCTTTCAAGGGAAGGGAAACGGAAGCAAAAGTTTACGTTGTAGAAACCGGGAAGTGTCTATTAGGATGGGTGGAGCAGAAAAATTTAGGAATCATCCTTGATCTCAATCATCCTTTACAGGTATTACTAACGGGATTTGAGGTCAACAAGTGGGTGAGAAAATTTCCAAATTTATTCAAAGATGGTTTGGGATGTCTCAAGAAATTTGAGCATCAGATAATTTTAAAGAATAATGCCATACCCAAGGTGCACAAAGTTCGTAATATACCCCTTGCTTTGAAGGATAAGTTGAAAGATGAACTGGAAAGATTGTGTAAGGAGGGTGTAATTGAGGCGATAGAGGCTTCAGAATGGTTAAGTCCAATTGTAATAGTGCCCAAGCCCAATGGAAATATTCGGATGTGTGTGGACTTGAGAGATCTGAATGAGTGTATATGGGTAGACAGACATCCCTTACCCCACATTAACGAGATGTTGTCTACAGTTGCTGGTGGGAAGTGTTTTACCACACTGGATTTATCCAGCGCTTACCACCAAGTGCGTTTGAAGAAAGAGTCAAAACATCTTACATCTTTCATAACACCCGAATGCGCATATCAATTTGTAAGTATGCCATTTGGATTAGCATCAGCATCTGCGGTGTTTCAGAGAGTAATGCAAACGATACTAAAAGGCATAAATAAAGTATTAGTGTTTCAAGTTGATGTGTTAATATGGGGGAAAGACAATAGTCAGCATGATGCAACTTTGTTAGAAGTTCTGACAAGGTTGGAATCCGCTGGTTTAACCATTAGTCTGCAAAAGTGTAAGTTTGCTCAACCTACTGTTGAATATTTAGGACACACGTTATCATTTGAAGGCATTAAACCAAAACTAAATTTAGTAGCCGATTTGGAGAAAGCTCCTTCTCCTCGCGATAAGGAACAATTGAGATAATTTCTTGGCTTAGCCGAGTATTATTCCAAATTTGTGTATCATTTTTCCGAAATGGTACATCCTTTGCGTTGTTTGATGAAAAAAGGTGTACCCTTTCTATGGTCTTTAGAATGTCAATCTGCATTCATGAACATTAAGAGAGCTGTGGCTAATGCTACTGCGTTGTGTTCATTCAACCCACAACATGAAACAATAATTGTAACAGATGCTAGTGGATATGGTTTGGGTGCTGTATTAATGCAGAGAAATAATGGTAAAGAGAGAGTAGTAGCCTTTGCGTCACGTACACCCAAAGGGGCTGAGCCTTCTTATTCCACTATCGACAAGGAGGATCTTGCTTGTTGGTGGGGTGTACAACATTTTAGGATCTATGTATGGGGAACTAAGTTTGAACTGTACACGGATCATAAGCCATTAATAGATGTTTTTACTACGTCTGGTGCAGGTAGAGCTACACCACGCATAGCTAAATGGTTATATCGTCTGCAAGAGTTTTCATTTGAGGTAAAGTACATGCCGGGTGTAAGGAATGTCAATGCAGATTGCTTATCCCGTTTACCGGTGGCCAGTGATGAGGGTGACTCTAACATTGATGAGGAATGGATGGTGGCTAGCATTGAGGAAGTGTGTCAAGCCATTACAGAAAAGGAATGGATTGATGCGATTTCTTCTGATAAAGTCATGGTGAAAGTGGTTAAACAGTTACCTACTTCTTTTGGTTGGAGGTTGGATGAGTCGGTGAAAAGTTATAAGGATGTGTGGGAGGAATTGTCTGCTGTTAATGGCATTGTAAGAAGATGTGATAAATTAGTTGTTCCATCTTCGTTGAGGACAAGGTTGATGGAGTTATTACATGAAGGTCATGGTGGGATGTCGGCTGTCAAAAGGAATGCCAGGATGGATTTTTGGTGGCCAGTGATATTGAGAGGTTTGTAAGAGAATGTATTTCATGTACATGCAGTGATAAATCTCACGTGTTGAAAGAGACTCCTATAACTCCTATCAGGTTACCAGAAAAACCATGGGAGAGGTTAGGAATTGATATATGTGGTCCATTCGATTGTTTGTCAGCGTCTGAAAGGTATGCTATAGTCATGATGGATTATTATTCAAAATGGCCGGAAGTGGCATTTGTTAGAGAGGTTAAATCTAGTAGCGTAATTGCATTTTGTGATGAGGTATTTAGGAGAGAGGGATGTCCTGCAGAGATATTGTCGGACAATGGACCACAATTTACTTCAGAAGAGTTTAGTGGTTTTCTCAGTAGAATGGGTATTAAGCACTTGAGGACTCCAGTATATCATCCCAGGGGTAATGGTTTAGTGGAACGCTTTTTTTTTTTTTTTTTTTTTTTTTTTTCCTCATATACCAAGAAGGGCATTCTTGATGAGTGGCCACCATCCCTCTCCACCGATCAAAATGACCAGGCCCTGATGTTGGAGACCGGTGTGGAGAAAGAGAGGCTCAAACTCACAAGCAACCACTGTTTTTGAACGTCCACTCCTTTTCGCGCTATTTTGGAGGGATCAAACCAACAGTGCCCAGGTTAAATCATTGGAATGTTTTTTTTTTTTTATTTTTTTTTTTATTTTTTTTATCTATTCCTCCATGTAACAAGTGGTGCCCAAATTTTTTCATAGCTGTTTCCGTCGCAAGCCATGTCCGATTCACTAATATATATTATATGTTTCAGGCATTCTGTAAAGGTTGGAGCCTTTATGCTTTTCCAGGCTCTACATATCTCTCGTCTTGCCAGAATAACCACATAAAAAATAAATTTGGATATCGAGTCATTGAGGTGGTAATTTGTGTGCAATCCAAATATAATCATTTCTGGCGTGACTTCAATATGTTTATGTACTACCTCAACTAAAAAATCTCGCACCGTGGCCCAGTAGCTTACTATCTCAGGGCAGTCTATAAACATATGGCAATCATCAGCTGCAGGCATTTTACATCTTGGACAAAGGTGGCAAAGGCCTGTTATCTTTGTAAGCTTCTTTGGGGAAATATAGGCTCTATATGCAGTATATAGATGATTTCTTTTAAGTGCAGCTAATTTGACCACTGCATGTAACATGGTAAAAGAATCCCCCCATAATTCCATGAGGTTAGAGTCTGAATTTATAGCATTCCCTCAAAGCTTATGCAGTTCGAGTTCTGTTATTGATTCCGACTCAAGGATGGCCCAGTACCAAAAGGAAACCTCCTGCTTCCATCTACCACTCCTAGATACACAATCAAATTTAGGATTCAGTGATTCAACTCCCCAAGATTTTGTTGCCCACCATCCTGACAACTGATAGTATTTGTACCTTGATAGCGTCCCACCTGTCAGGCAGGATAAAGATTCCCAATTCAGGAGCCGCGAGTCTTTCTCTAGATCTTGCCAGAAAAACAGGCCTGCCAATTTAAGAGGACGGGATAATTGATCATTCAGGCATTCTGGTGTACCCGGGGAATCCCATATCGGGGCCTGAGGAGCATAGTATGGAATTTTTAGTATCTTTCTGACATACAACCAGTTCCTAAGAGCAGTGTCAAGGATTTTTAGCCTGACTCTCTTAAAAAACCGTGGATCGCCATATTTAAATAGGAAATATTCTTGCCCCTGAGGTATACCGTGTAATAGGGCTTGAAACAATAAACCCAAAGAGGAGGCATCCGTCTTTCCGGCTAACATTCTGAAGTTTTTAAAATGAAAAGAGTGACAATAGGCCAGTAAATCCGGTAAGGTCAGCCCTCCCATAGCGAGGCCTCTCCTCAACTTTTTCCAGGAGATCCTCGGTGTCTTAGTATTCCATATGAAAGAGCCTATTTTCCCCTGTATTTTAACTATATCCGGTGCTGGAAATGTCAGTGGAATAGACGCAAATAAAAAAGTGATCTTCGGCAGAATGACCATTTTGATTAGATTTACTCTGCCAAAAATACTCAAAGAGAGACCAGACCAACGCTGCAGTAAACCGCAAACATCCTTATAAACCCTCATCAAATTCATTTTGGCTATTTCTGAGATATTTTGGGCCAAAATTATACCCAGGTACCTCATATGTGTCTTAGCTCCGGCCACCCCTCGTGTCTGGTTCCAATGCATGGTCTCAGTTTTATCTTTGTTTACCCTATACCCCGAGATATCTCCGAACAGTTCCGCTTGCTCAAACAGTCTTGGAATAGCCTCGTCTGGATTTGAAGTAAACATAAGAAGATCATCGGCGTATAGGGCAAATTTTAAATCTAGGTCTGCAATTCTAAAAGGATGGATCCCGGGGTCAGCCCTGAGCTGACATACAAAAGGTTCAATATAGAGGTTAAATAGCAGAGGTGATAAGGGACACCCCTGTCTCGTTCCTCTGGAGATTATGAACCAGTCTGAGAGCACTCCGTTTACCAGAACTTTTGCTCTGGGGCTCTTATATAGGGACTGGACAGCTGAAACAAAGTTGGATGGGAGTCCGAACCTAGTTAGAGCCAACCATAAATATGACCAGTTTACTTGATCGAAAGCCTTAGCGGCATCAATTGCCGTAAGGGTCAACGGGAGCTTCTTAGCCACTGCAACATCTACTGCTGCGATAGCTTGGTAGGTTAGCTCATTCAACTGCCTATCGGGAATAAAACCTCTCTGATCCTGATGCACAATTGTTTTGATGACTTTGGCCAACCTTGCTGCCAAGACCCCTGCAAAGATTTTATAGTCAGTATTCAGCAGCGAGATTGGTCTATAAGATTCAATTTTCAAAGGATCTTTATTAGGCTTCAGGATCAGAGTGACTGTCGCTTCAGACCAGGTATCCGGGATAGTGTCACCCGATAGATAAACGCTTTAACCGAGTGTTGGGGAATAGCATTCAATTATGTTTGTCCACAAATAAGACTTGGAAAACTGAAGTAAAAAATGTGCTGTGGAATTACAGAACCACTCCTCATTCGGTGACGGGAGCGACTCCGTTTAGTTTACTCAAGGGAAGAGTGCCTAGCACCATGTCTGTACCGGCGTGGATGGGAAGGAGTGGTAAGAAAAATGTTAAGATCATTGAGGTGCGTGCCAAAGTTGAGAGGCATCAAGATGCTTACCAGAAAAGACATAATGACAAGATAACCAGAGCTGCAGTGGGTATTGAAAGGGGCGATGTTGTCAGATCTTGTTCAGGGAATATGGCAAAAAAAGGAGGGTCAAAATTTTCTGAACCAAGGGAAGTCATAAGTGTTAGAGGAAACTTAGTTGAGTTGTCTGATGGTAAATGGTGGAATACACGGAGAATCACAAAGTGCAATGATGTAGAAGTAAAAATATGGTTAGAAAAGAATTCACATATTATTAAAACACGCTGAGTTCCCGAAAGGACTCTAAGTGAGCGTGTCAAACATAAACCCAAGAAATTGGAAGACTATTTATGTGATTAAAAAAAAAATGTTCATTTTGTGCAATTGTTATTTCTTTTCTGTTGTTTATAAAAGATGTTTAAGAAATTTTGGGAAAAGAGAAAAAAATTGTTGATGACTAAAACATTTTGTTTGTTTAAGAAGGGAAGATGTGTTATATTTCTTGTCTGGGGATCACTGCTGGATTCTTACTTGCATGTAAGCTACGGTTTCCTAACAACGACGTTTCACTGGGGATTCTAGATTGTGGATTCCTCAGTGAGGCTTGGCTGTGGAGCTGAGAATATACTTCTGGGGGTTGTTCTCTTTATCACATTAAATCCACATTTCATCTACATTGGATGTATCCTGTGATCTTTAAAAGTCATCTCCCCTGTTATGATGGCAGCACGGTATAACACAAGTGTGAGGGGATTATTCTCACTAAGGCCAGTCCAGGAACCACTAAAGTGCTCTACGGCCACGACTAGTGGTGCTGACAGCAATATGTAGTCAATGGTACTGGGCCTTCCGTTGCCTACATAGGTGAGGACTGGAACCAGTGTGTTTGTTTGCTGTAGGCAGTGTGCCTGATGGTGTGTGCTCAAAATGGTTTAATGATTGAGGAGAGTCCCCCTGCTCCGACGTTAGGACACAGTTAGAAAAGCACTGATGAATGTTAAAATCCCCTAGAATTATCAGGTCATAAAGACCTGGATTAGCTTCCTCATAACGTTCCAGGAGTTCATCTAGGGCTAGGAGGTGTTCTAACTCATGACGTTTGGTAAAGGCGTTGTAGAAATTAACCACTAATATGGTAGGGTGGTTATTAAAAGACAGCTCTACTGCCATAATGTGAGATGATCTGCATTCAATCAGTTTGGATTTACAGGAAAGCTTTAGTGAGAACATTGAAAGCAGGCCTCCTCTAGCTCTTCCGATATTTGGAGGAGTTGCGTGTTTTCAAAATGAAACAAAACCATCTAAATAAAAACAATCTTTAGCCTCCCACGTTTCTTGTATGGCAATATTATGATGCGTTAAAAGGATATTTTCCCAAAGTATATTGCCCCTTTTTGATCTAAGTCCTGCTATATTCCAGGAGAGGACCTTAACATGCTGGGTAACTGTAGAGGTTGATGTGACAGGGGAACCAGGAGATTTAGCGCTCGCATGGTAGGGCATAGGGGCTGGTGGCCTTACAGTATTGGGGCCCTTGGGTGGAAATCTGTTGCCCTGGATATTTTCTTCCTTCGTCTTTAGTCAGTCATTTTCATCCAGGCCCTGAAGCTTGGCTGGGGGTTGAAAGTGGTTACTCATGGGTAGGTTTGTATCCATGCAACTTATGTGTCTGGCCCTGGCTGGGTTTGAAGGTAACAGCCATTGAGGAGTGACCGGCGGCTGCTTGGGAGGATAAAAAAATTGTAACTGAGTGTTTCTGACTGGGGAGTTAGAACTGTTCTTATAAACACAGCCCACTAGCAATTTGGCCTGCACGGAGTGCTTAAAATTTACCCCTATACAATCTCTCAATACACTTTTCTTTGTCCGATGGCCAATCCATCCAACTCTTCTTGCAATGATTATGTCTGTGGCTATATTCTGGCCATTTACCACATTTTTGCTACACCAGTGGGTACATTTATATGAGGTCCAAGGACGTTTCCTTAGAACCTTGAGAAGATGAAGGAACCCCTAGTAAAACTGCTATAAGAGAAGCAGATGCGGGTGGCAGTTCAAGGGAACAATTATTCACGTCCTTTGGTGTGGCAAAATGTGACCAAGAACTTTTTGGCAATAGATCATCCCGGAGTATTGAGGGCTTACTCATCTGAGCGACCTGGGCTATCTGTGCTGCGTGAAATGGTTCATCGGGCATGCTATTGAGACTAGGGCTGCAGGGTGCTTCCTCTGTATCTTTAGAGCTTGATCCCTGAGAAAATTGATTTGTGGTCTCAGGCAGAGAGCAAAAAGCACCTCCCCTCCCACCTGCTGGTTTTCGCACTACAGGGTATTTATTGCACGTGGGTACAAAAGCATTTACTTTCATCTCAACCCCTTCCAACTTTAACATTAACGGTGCTAAAAGAGCTTTAGTCATTTTTTCCAATCTTACAAAGGGAGTCCAACAAATGTTCAAGATTGAGACTGACTGAAACTGGGAATATGGGCGGTGGAGACTCCTTCGTGGCCTCATTGCAATCTACTCGCTTCCTCTTGATAGGTGGAGAAATCAAAACTAAATCATCTCACACTGCAGGTTTGGGTGTTAAAGTTTTTGGAAGCATAACTGACTCATCGGAGGAGGCCACCACAGGTAGGAGTACCGATGTGACAGAGCTTAGACATCCCTCTGGCATTACCACAATGTCCCCTTTTGTTGCCTGTGCTTTACCATTCAAGTCCACAACAGGGTCCTGGGCAAGGTTGTCTACCTCCAAAGAGAGCCTTCTCTCAGTCAGGGCTATCTCCTGCATTATTACATGTGATTCCCTTGTTAAAAATGAGTCAATGGTGGCTACCATGCTGCCACCCAAGGCACCCCCTTGCACAGCAGTCAACTTCCTTTTACCCATGTTGCAAACACCTAATTAACCAACCTTGTATAATGGTTAGTATAAACTGAATTGGGAAACCAGGGGAATATCAGACCCACCCTACTGCTTATAAAGTACCTTATAGTTGAAGAGATTTCCACAGATTCAGCCCCCAAAATTCAGCAAACTGGCGAGACCCAAAAGAAACAACCAGGTGACCTGGCCCAGCCCAGCCTCTTCCGGCCACTGATGGGCGTGGATGGCCCTGTGTGAACTTTATACTGCCTCCAGGCACGGTGAAGTGGCGTTAGTCATCAAAACACTGCAGGGGGTGCTGGGGCTCGTAGTTCAGAGCCTTGGGCCGGTTCCCCACCAGGCAGCAAACAGCGAAATGCAGAAAGGGTTTTCCGCGCTGCGGGAGCCCTCTGTGAACTTTATAGCACCTCCAGGCACAGTGAAGTGGCATCGGTCGTCAAAACACCACAGGGGGTGCTGGGGCTCATAGTCGAAGAGTCTTGGGCCGGTCCCCCACCAGGCAGCAAACAGCGAAATGCAGAATGGGCTTCCTGCGCTGTGGGAGCCCTCTGTGAACTTTATAGCGCCTCCAGGCACGATGAAGTGGTGTTGGTCATCAAAATGCCGCAGGGGGTGCTGGGGCTCGTAGTCCAGAGTCTTGGGCCAGTCCCCTACCAGGCAGCAAACAGCGAAATGCAGAACTAGCTTCCAGAGTTTATTTTTTTTCCCAGCTTTTGTCCCATTACTTTTGTTGTTTGTTATCTTTCTGGGGCTATTTTATCTTCCAAGCCCTTTTTTGCCTTACGCTCACATTTTAATTCTCCAGCATGGAGTAAATATGAGGCAATGCACCCATATGCAGAAGCCTCGTCTTTTTTTTTCAGCTACTTTGCAACACTATCCATGTTAGTTAAAGAGATTTCACATTACAATTCATATTTTAAGCATTTCATTATAATTACAATTAAAATAACAGTATAATACAGTATACATTTCCACCAGCCTCCAGCTACTAGGAGGGGACTGCAATTCCCAGAGTGTCCTGCAATTTTCCCATGCCTGGAGGCGCATATAAGCATCTCGCGGCTCCCGTAGCGCGGGACGCCAAGGGCGGGCCCATCAGCGCCCGTCAGTGCCAGGAAGAGGCAGGGCTGGGCCACCCCTCTTATGCTCATCATCTGCTAAGACACTTGAGGTGAGTGCCCATATAACTGGAAAATAACAACTTGTATTTCCATAGTACCCATCATGGGGAAGCATAATGGGGCTATTCCCATGCAGCATGTTACCACCATTATTAGTAGTATGCTAGAAAGGGCGGTCAGCATAGTCTCCAATGAGATCGAATTAGCTGAGAGGTGCCTATCCCTTGGAGTTGAGGCTCAACAGACCGGTTTTATGAAATGAACATCTATAACCAACTCTGTCTCTCTCTCTGCATTCTGCAGTGTGCCTTTAACTATACCAAGTGCTTTGTTACCCACTGGACCTAGCCACGATAATGTGGACCTTGTTAATGGGAATTGTAAGGAAGACTTGTTCATCATAGGTTCGCCAACATCTCAACAGCTCTAGGGGCCAAGCCTTGATATAAGCTTTATTTCGACAGAAATGTCATAAAAGCTGTGATTAAAATAAAAGCACATTGCTAATCTTTGAAAAAGTGAATTACACATTTACAGCATCAGAGAATTGTATGGATATTAATACAACAAAGTGATCAATTAATCTCATATTGCAGTAGTGCAGATGTCATGTTCAAAGAGTTAAAAAATTGAGATTTGAAAACAGGGAAGCGATCAATATGTGCACATTTTAGTTCAAATTATCTAATACGTATTAACATTTAAAAACCAAGATAAAATCAGGCAATGCTTCGTTATTACAAAAGAACGTTAAAATTCAAAAAGGCATTCAATTTTCCTTGATTAGCAGCATGAATTTGACAAATAAAGTGCTTGTGCAGAATGAGTCCAGCAACTTAAGTAATAGGACCTTGGACTCCCTGCTAACCTACTTTCGATTAAGGCTATGACTTTCTTGAAAGCACCTTGTGAGCCATGCTTGCCCTAAAAATTTTGCTACACAGCATGCATAGAACGGCCTGGGGTCGGAACTAAGAATGCGTATTTCTGTGCGGTGGTCTTGTGTGCCCAATTGTTGACATGGCGGTTTCGACTATTTTGCCCGTGATGATTTGTACGCCGGGCAAGCAAACATCAAATGGGCTGTGCTTTCGGTCGGGGCCTTGCAACATGGGCAGCTTTTTTCCTTACTTGTGCCCCACTTTGCTGTCTCCTCGCTGACAGGAAGAGTTACGAACCTGAAATGGATATAGAGTGTTCTATCCCTTGGTACCTTGATTGTGTTGAGGAAAGGCTCAAAATGTCTAAATTGCTTATGGGAGTAAAATTCTAATGTTAGTTTGCCTACATTGGGATTACTATTCTCTCGTAGATCCACCCATTCCCAGTATAGACGTTTGAGTTCCTCTCTCCTCAGGGGTTCCTGACTGGCCCAGCAGCCCTGAAGACCCATGGCTGTCAGCGTTCTTTTGATGTAGGCAGTCCAGCCTATTTTTCCGCCGGTGTCTAGGACAATGATCTCAGCGAGGGCTTCTGCATAAAAAGAGAGCTCAGGGATCCGCCTAATGCGAGCCCACAAGAGTACATGACACAGCCTAGCTATGTCACCCAATGACCGCCTACCCATATCTAACAAAAAAGGAGCAAGGGGACATATTTGGGTGTCATGACCAGGTCTCTCAGAAATGTATATTCTGACCTACAGAGCTCATCAAGTTTGTCAAACCCCCAGACTTCAGCTCTGTAAAGGGCAGAGCTGACTGCTTTTAAGTCGTAGATGTGGAGTGCTGGAGCTACGGGCCTGGTATGTGAAAGGCGATGTTCTTTCCCTATAGTTCCAGTTCTTCTTTTATGTCCCATCAACATCTTTGCTATGTGGGGCCTCCAAGACATTTTGTCACAAAATCTTAGGCCCAGATAGTCAAAGGTGTCCACCTTTTCAAGGGGGCACCACCTAGCAAAGGGCCACTTCTGTATGACCGGTGGCAATTGAAGGCCATAAATTTGGTTTTGGAGCTATTGATGACCAATCCCCGGTTGTTGCAGAAGAGTTGAAATCTATTAATAAGACGCTGTAGCCCTGCTAGGGTCTTAGATATCAGCAGGGTGTCGTCTGCGAACAACAGGGTTGTTATCTTGTTGCCTCTCAAAGTGGGCGAGTCGGCAGGCTACTCCAAGCTTAGGGGCCAAGCGTAAAAGGAAGCTCGGAAAGCCTGTTTGCTCCAAAAGGAAACAACCTATTTGTTCCAGTTCTTCACGCACTGTTATGAGCTCGTGGATACAGCCCCCACTGACCACGCAGAATGTTGCTTTTCCAGAGACAGAATTGAACAAGCAACTGTGTTGTCCTATTAGTACCCAGACTGAGCTTGTTTCCTCCACCTCTGATTGTAGAGGACCTGGAGACAATTTTATCAATACTGTTGTAGACACTGTTTTTGAGCATATCAAAGATTTGATTGATAAAAATTTCACCTGTCTATGGAAGCGTTTAGATCGCCTGGATACTGTTATGAACAAACCGAGCTTACAACAAAAATCTATTGAGCCTGCTGGTACCGCTGCCTGATGTTGTACCCAACTCCAATTTTAATCCACAGCCTATCTTATCAACATCAATTGTAACCAATGGCTCTTGTGGAACATGTAGTAAAGTTAAGGAGTGTTTTCTATCAAAACCCATTGCTGTGCCCAGAAATCCCCCTATCTTTGGTGGTGTTGGAGGTATGTCTGGCAGTGTTCTGCATATACCCCCTATTCCTCATTGTGAACGTGAGATCAACCCAGTTAGTACCAATCCTAGGCTAGGCACCCAGAGTGAGGGTCTCCCAAATCCATCAATATTGAGAACCCCTGAGCCTAGTAGGGAGGTCCTGAGTCTACCACCAGCAGCATGTCCTTATGTTTTGGTATTAGCAGGGGTACCCACCCTTAAGAAAAATCAAGAAGAAACGTGGGAACAACTCTTCAATAAGTGTGTGGACTGGCTATCCAAAAACAGAGGGTTTAAGGTGCCAAATATGAATAACATCATCATGGTGCAAAGAGTAGGGTATGTGGGGGAGTCATTAAAGAACATTGAGGGGGACTGCGTTGTGATCAACTTTCGAAGTCCATCTATGGTTAGATCACTACTGCTGGTATGTGAGGTTAACACCACTAACCCAACTTACATCTGCTAATTGCCATTCGGTTACTTTTATAAACCGACCCTCGGGGTCACAACTAACGACGCTCCCCCTTTAAACACACATAATAGGTTCTTAGCACTGTCTGGTTTGGATAGCCAGAATTGACTGTTAGCCTCACCAGCACCCAACGGGAGCACCTCTACACTAAATACCAACCCACCAGAGCCACGTGAGCACGATATCCCAAATAGGCCTGCTGTTGACACAAATTAAAACATACTAAGTTGGAATGTTGCTGGTTTGGCATCTAAAATACCCCACCAGACTTATTAAAAATAGTTAAAAAACAAGACATCCTTATGTTCCAGGAGACCTGGGCTACGCAAGATTTATACCTTGAAGGGTTTGAATGTTTTAATATTATTGCCCCAACCCCCAAGTTAGGCCGCCCATTAGGCGGGCTTTCAATCTGGGTTAATGTCTCTGCTGGAGGTCGTGCAAAGGCTTTAGACACTGAAAGCGACAACTTCCAGGCACTAATCTATAAAAAGGGGTGTATCTATCTGTTCACTCAATTTTGATCATAATGATCTTCATACTTCACCAAACATTAATTGTATCAACTTGTTTGATTTTATCTACACACTACAACATCAAAAGGCCTCGATAACATAGCTGGCATATGTTTGGGGGGAGAGTTTAATGCTAAGTTCCCTAGGGTAAATATCCCAGCTATTGACTCTATCCCGAAGATGCCTCAGTGTAACAGGAGGGTAGAATTATCAGATCATTTGCGCAATAACAACTTAATTAATGTAATGGAAATTGCTGCAATAACCAATAACAATAACCTTCCTGAGCCAACATTTAGAGGTAGGGGCAGTGCTTCCACCATCGATTATGTTTTTATTTCCCCTACCCTTGAAGATTGCTTACTGAAAGCTGAGGTTGTTCTAACTATCCACGGGGACCACAACTGTATCAAAATAACATTGATAATCGGCCCTAAGCCGTTATATGTTAAAGAGTGTGGTGCTAGGAATTTGACCCCCACTACCGTTAAGCTTAGAATTGTCTGGTGCGGAGTTGACAACACTGATTTGTTTTACAAGATGGTAAAGGACCATTCAATACAGATTGGCATTTGTTTGTTGTTACAAGATCATAGACCCGAGGTAATCGGTGCTTTCTGGGAACTTTGTGAGGGTATTTGTGAGAAGGTGGCCTGATATATGCTGTTCACTAGTTCTAGTGGGCACCTTGTATCAGTCCAAACAACCCCTTATGGTGAATGGTTAAAGACAACCTTATATGAAAGCTATCCTAGTGGTAGCTATGGAGAGCAGCCTTCAGGCTAAGTCTTGAAGGAATGTAAAGCAGCTTGTTTTACCAGTCCATAATCTCCTAAATGATCAAATGAAAGGACAACCACGCCAGGTATATATTTAAAATATATATATTTAGGTTAACACACACCCCTCTAGTCTCTTTAGACTGAAGTTCGAAGTACTAAAGTTACAAGTGATCAAGCATCAGTAAAAGCACAAATACACGTTTGGGCCCTAGGGGCGTACCAAACCATATACCAAAAAAATGGTATAAGAACCACAACTCGAATAGGCACTAGGCCTATTGCCTCTAGAACCGCTGGGACCCCAAGGAACCACCCAAGGTAGTGACACAGGGGACCAACGGGAACTGTATGCAGTGTGAAAACACAGCCACGGGTTCCTATTATCTTCTATGGGCAATGTCGCGGTTGGAAATTTAAAGATTAGGGACACTTCTAATCGAGTCTGGACCAAACCCCTTTGGACTTAAGAAGTTCTAGGGCTAGCACCCACGAGAGCACCAGAGTACTCAAGTTACCTCACCCAGGGAAGCCGAATGCATAGGTGTCTTTTGGTGTCGGTCGCGTTGTCGATTTCAATAGAAGCCTGCAAAGAACTGCTGCTGCTGTGAAGAGAAGTGTTCGGAGAGATCCAAGCCTGGATCTAGGATGTAAGGAACCTGAAAGCAGAGGGGACAGAGTCTGGGTCACTTGCCAGTGACCTAGGGCAGGATGGACCAATGCCCACAGATGTCGGGTGCTTCAGGTGAGTTGATGGGTGTCTTGACTCTTCAGCCACGAGGTCCAGGAGGCGTCGACAAAGTCCATGAGCCGGATTCAAGCTGTCCCATAAAGTCTGTTGAGTGCTGCGGTATCAGCGACCAGAATGGACCCAACAAGCCTTGGCAACGGCAAGTCACTGGAATTCAGAGAAAGGACTGCAGTGCAGACCAGCAAGGTCTGAGGGACTCACCCAGCAAGGGTAAGTCGGGGCATATCTGGAGCAACCTGAAACGCCCAATCAGAAAAGGAGTCACCTTCATGGGGACCTGCTAGCCAATGGGCTAGTGATCGCAAAGGAGCCTCAAGAGGTCGCACTTGAAGCTGGCCCACAGGTCACTCGTGGAGTGGAGGCAAACAATCTTTGGTGCAGGATGTGCTCAAGGCTGGGGCTACTCGAAGCCCAAAGCACAACTATGAGGAGGACCAGGAAGATAGTGTTACTGCAAAAGTTCACGGTATCCAGGGGTCACAGTTCCACATCACCCACGATAGCCACGGGCCTCAGCTTTGCTGTGGACTCAGGGTAGCCTCGGAGAAGTCAGGAAATCCACCTCTGGGGATGCAGAGACTTTGGCATCCGGCGGGAGCTTCAGAATTGCAGACCGGTCAGTTGCTTCTTTGGTGCCTGCCAAGCAGAGGAGTCACTCCTTGACCCCAAGGGAGATCTCTTCAGCCTTCTAGTCAGGATAGAACATCGAAGGGCCAGGATGTACGTTTCAGAGTTTCGTCCAGGGTAATCTGCAGTCCTAGGGACTGGATTCCTATACTTATACTAAGTTTAGGGGATGGACTAACTCTAAGGCCCCACCTATGGGTGGGCCAGGAAAGAGGGGGGGCTGCACCTATTTCCTTTGTCGAGTTTCGCACCAGAGCAGGGGCAGGTAGCCCCTGCAACCGGTTTGAACTGGAGTATGCACAGGGACACTAAGTGGGCCCCCAGTGCAGGACTTCAAAGCACCAGAGAGTGCTTCTACCCAGGTCCAATACACATCAGCCTGTCTGGGGAGGTGGGGACACCTCCCCTTGACAGGAAACCTATTGTCCAGGCCTCCCCTGCCAGAGTTTCGGTCAGCAGCAGGAGGCCAGACCCGTGTCTGTGGCAGAGACATCCATTTTGTGATACCAGGGCTCAGGAAAGTCCTATCGGGTTTAGCCAGTGTGAACATGTCTCTCCCTCTAGAAAGTTGGAATGCTACCCCCGCCGCCAGAACTGGCGGTGGGTAGTATTCCAAAGCGTTTGACACCAAACACGACATGTTTTGATGCAGCCATCCCAAAGTTAACATTTACCGCGAGGTTATAATGCACTTAAGAGTATATGGTAAGGCTGTATCACAGAACAGACATAAGGAAGTATTTTCGAAAGCTGCAGAGGGGCTCAGCTCATGCTTGGGCAACCTCTCACATAAAACAAGCACTCTGCCTTCAGGATTGTCAATGCCTGCCATAAGAGTCGCTTATTGGTTTATATGTGTCTGTATAGGGTAGTGATATAGGTAGCCTATACCACAGTAAGGGGTGCAAGCACACCCTTACCCAGGCTGCATTAGCAGACCTGTGGTGTCATTTTGGAGTGCTTCCCAGGGGTGGCATAATATATCCTGCAGCCCCTGGTAGGCCTCTGAGGTACCTATGCCCTAGGTACATAGTATTCCATATCCTAGGGGCTTATAAGGCACTCCAGAATCCAATTAGATATGTACCTAATGTACATGGAAACCATTTTAGAGAGGAAGCAGCTAGGCTGTGGTCCTGATTAGCAGGGCCACAGTCAGACTAAGGTCGAAAAACAGTGAAACACCAGCAAAAAGTGGGGGTACCCTGGTGAAGCAGATCCTACTCTCTACTGTATTAAATCCATGTTATCAAAACACTGCGTGGAAGTACAACATGGACCAAAATGGTTCAATTGTAACTGCTCCTCAGCCAATAGACAGCTTCGCAAGGCACTCTCAACGAATCCCAGAGACCCGGCTCTTATCGAATTATTAAGGCTAAACAGCCCCCACCCTAGGAAAGGAAGAAATTGTAAAAGAGCACTGGAACTCCCTTGCATGTGCTGCCATATTAAAGAATGGGAATGGCTTTAGGGCTGCTTTTAAAGACATGAGGTCCATGGGACAAACACTCACCCCGATTAGTTGCAATATAATCAGCGAGGCTTGGGAAGCCCATTTTTCTACAATTTATTCAGCTCCACTGCAAAATGACGAACAAGTTGAACATCAAATCCACACTGGGTTTCCGATTTCCCTTGCGGAGGTGAAGGACCCTATTCAACAAAGCATGGGCAATAAAGCCCCTGGACCTGATCAGCTACCTATCTACCTTATTAAACAAAACCAGAGTTCTGGGCCCCCTTTTTCTTAAACGTTTTTAATAACTTAACTAATGCCCCGATCCCAAGTACATGGTCAACCAGCATTATCGTTCCAATTTTTAAAAAGGGCGATCGATCTAATCCAAGCTGTTATAGACCGATCTCCCTTATAGATAACACGTTGACAATCTTTGGGGGGATCCTGTATAATAAGAATAATACATGGGCCGAGGAAGATCATATTTTACAACCTTGTCAGTTGGGGTTTAGAAGTAAAATAGGCACTATAGAACAGTGTCTAAACTTCAACTAGATAATAGGTAAATATATTAAAGCCCAAAAATCCAATTTTTATCAGGCTTTTATGGATCTCACTTCAGCCAGTGACTTTGTCAACAGGTCACGTTTATGGTCTATTCTTTTAAATTACTGCTTGGATGAGGTTTTAGTCCATTTTTTAGGCCATTTGCATAAAGATCTGAAAGCCCGGGAGAGGATCAATAAGGGTGGGGAGGTCTCGAACGCTATTGATGGGGGTATAGGGGTCAGGCAGGGCTGCGTCCTGGTCCTCCTTCTCTTTATCTTATATATCAATAATGTATATAAATCATTGACAACACTTACAAATGACATTCCTAGAATTAATGGTAATATACTCCTCGCCCTATTGTATGCTGATGATGCGGTCCTAATGGGCTGCACAACAAACGCTCTACGGGTCTTAGTGCAGGGTTTTGTAGATGTTATGGCTAGCCTAGATTTGTGTACTAATTTATAAAAATCTTTTATAATGGCTTGTGGGCTGAAAAAGTATTTCTTGAACTCTATTATTATCGACAACCAAAGTTTACAACGCACTCACAATTTTCCCTATCTGGGCCTGGTATTCGCAGCAAATGGTTCCTAGGCTGATCATGTGGTGCACAGTAGGAACAAGTTTTCTAAAGGAACTAACTCAATCCTCGGTCCCCCACAGCCCAAAAAGACAGACGTAGTCTTAGCTATTGTGAACATTTTTAAATCCCAATGTATACCAACTGCAACATATGGTGCAGAGGTCTGGGGCTTTACAAAGAGCAATAGTATCCAGGGAGAAGAAAATAGATTTTGTTGCAAACTTCTGGGAGCCCCGATCTCTGTTTCACAATATGTTTGCCACAGTGAATTGAATTTGATTTGTGTTGAAGATTATATAAAGGCTCGCCCTGCCATATTTTGGCTTGCCATTCGGAAAAACCCGGCAGCGGCCCTCACTCGAGATATAATAATGGATTGTCTAAAGTGTGAGAAGGGCAGGGAAATACCATTGATTGTCACACTGAGGGAGAGCTTGAGTAGTGTGAACCTTGAACATGTTTACTTAAACCCTACTGACCTAGATGGCATAAACAAAAGAGTTTTACAGGAGGCCCTAATGCACAATACAGCCAAGTAAGGCTCGAAAAGGAGGCTCAAAAAACCACTGTTGTTAGGTATATGTTGATTGAGGATGCCTCCCATTTGCCATCTAGTTACCTCTTAACACCAATAGGTCGCTGGGAGAGAGGTCTTCTTTTCTGCCTAAGGGCTGACACAGTTAAATTTCTACTCTGCTTTCCCCTGCAGTATAATGGCAATCTTGATCAATTGCCGTGTCCTTGTGATGATCGAAGCAGGCAAACAACATTACACTTTCTATTCTTCTGTAATTTTTATCTAAAGTATACAAAGTGGTTTCTGATACAGTTTTTTATAAAGACATCCCCTGTCCACTATAAAACTGCTTACTTGAAAATCCTCAAACTGGAAGACGAAGAACTAATTTTTCGAGTAGGCTCGTTTTTGAAAGCTGCGGTACATGCTCCTAATACAATGTGCACTTTATGAAGGTTGTTTTTTATTGATTTTATATTAATATTGCACTTATGTTTATAGCTCATAACTTACTGATGTTTTTTACTGAATAGCCTTCTAACTTTTTCTATGCCATAGCCCAGGCAACAATTAAGTGGGATTAAGTGAGTCCAAACTGGAATCGTTTTTACATGTTATCTTATCGTGAATTGATTGTATTTTAATGTTGACTTGTGTACCATTATGCTGCTATTTTATCCTGTACTTTTATGGATCTTTTTGTATCCAAATAAAGATTTTTGATTGATTGATTGATTAATTTAAAATTACATTCTTCACACCCATGTGTCTTGTCCAACCATGGGGTCCTCATAATCACTATCCACACTTAGAATTAAAAGTGAAGTAACATAGAAAAATCGGTCGGCTTAGGGTGAAACTAAATACCATTAGACAAATCCACAGACAAACTAAATGATCAGTGGCACAAATTATTTTTGTAATCACTTGTTCACCACCTGTGACGACAACTTGGATAAGGACAAACTCAGCAAAGCTGGATACAACTGTACACACTGCAGGTGGTACACATAGTATTTGAGGAGTATGATTATGTTACAAGGACCAGTCTTCCTGTGCAGATGAAGATATAGGTAGGCCCACACTCACAGCCATACATTAAAACCTAGACTACTGGTCCAACAACTGCTGATTAATGCCAACAAATGCAATGAGCGCATGAACCCCATTGTCAAAAGCTGCAATGTCAGCAGAAAACGGTCAAATATGACATAAATCCCCCATCATTAGCTACCAGTTACAACAGCATCACCCCCTCTAACACCCCCTGCACCAAATCCACACAAGAAGGTAATATTAACCAAGTCAAAGACAGAGATTCATATTTAAGAGGTAAAACCATTGCTAAATAAATCATTGCGATAACAGGGGAAATATACATAGGAAGGAGGAAGCAGAACAACCAATGTCCTCACTGTGTCATATCTGTTACGTGGTGAAAATTGATATGGAAGTTGGGAAGGTTATTGACAGGCAACTCATATCAAGTCCCATGCAACAATTTGATTTTACTGAACACTAATTATTTTCTTTTTCTGTATCCAAAGTGAAACCAATGTACTTGATTTGTAACAAAGTGTGTTGTCAAATAGGAATGTGACAATTAGAGAGGTAGACCCTTATTGAACAAATATTGTGAAACTGAATTATGCTTTATCTGTTTTTTTATTTTATGATATACATTGTCACATACATTTTGTTTGTAACAGCCCTGAAGAAGCGCGTTTGAGCGCGAAACACGTGGTGGCTGTTCGCGGCTATTTGCAGTTTTGGAGGCTGATTGCTGTATTGAAAAAACAAAGAAAGAATAAAAGAAATTTTGAGAGATACAAGAAGAAGTCACTGTTGTTTATTGATTCTCAGTGCACTTTTGTTTATATATTAAAAAATACGATACTGGTGGGGATCTGTAACTGAGATAACCAGCGCCGGGCGTGATTCCTATTGCCCTAAGTTGATTGTTATACCTTTATACATGTATTAAAAAATATGATTAATTAATTATTTTTGCAAAATATATGCCTACAGCAAAATGTCTACTAAACATCTGCACTACTATATTTCAGTAATGCAATGATAACCCTGTTCTCAATCACAATTATTCGAAGCGGAAACCTTAAACGTTTACAAATTAACCTGTGATTCCCTGTCTGGTAGCTTGCCACGCAGCCTTAACCTAGATTCAGTGTCGAAAATAATGTAGCAAGACACAATCGTTTGTGTTGTGAGTAGCAACAATTTTACTCAATATTTTTAGAACATTTTTTTTTTTTATACAACCGAATCAACCACAAAGCTTAGCAAATACACTGTGTTATGATGTTACAGGCTCCCAATGTGGACAGGGGGAAGGTCCAAGGAAGCAAAGTCAATACCCCTGAGCCAAGAAAGCATCAACAACAATTTGTTGGTGCTGTCAGTGTGTCATTCTGTAGCCTTGTACAATACTACTTTTTATTGATGTCTGCACTGCTCCATTGTGGCAAAATAGATACTAGGTTCACACTGACAATTGTAAGCCATGCACAGTTCTTTGGTAGTGTCTGCTTGGTGTTTTGGCATCAACACATTGTTTTTATTTTTTATAGTAGTAAAATTTTACAACAGCCAACAGTCCAGGGCATGCTGAACAACTCTTGAGGGATACGACTCACTGCAACGGAGCCCAGTGACAGGGTGAAGAGTAGTTTATCCTGTACTAGTTAGGAGGAACAATAGTTTATTTCCTGATTGTGCCCTTACTTGGCTTATGTTGGCCCTGTAGCTCATATAGGCCATCAAACAATTAACCCTTGCAATCACTACTGATGTCCTTTTGATGAGGCAAGCAGGTCCTATATTTCTTCTGAAGTTAGACAGCTCACCATTTCTTCTTTAGGGTCTTTATAGGTTAAGGAGGTAGGACTCTGCCCTTGGAACTTGTATAGTCAGTGGCTGCCTATGGGTGTTGAACTAACACTTTCAGTAACCCTTTACTAGTTATGATCAGTTGCTATTGATTCCCTGCGCTCGCCTCAAGCGTAGCTAGTGATAAAAAAGCATGTGCTAACATGGTGTCAGCTTATTTTGTGTGTACTAGGTGCAAGCACCTTTAAAGTTTAAGATTCACACAGTCTTTATTCATGGAAGTCAACAGGCCACTCTGCAACTGTAATATAGTCTACAATTGGCAGGACACTGACATTTTATTATAATTTTAATTTAGTGTGTGCAACAATGAGAGTTGCAGTCCACTATTATTTGTAAGTACAGAGGCCCTTAAGGCACACACTATCTTCTATTAGGATGCTTTAAGTAAGTAACATATGGCAATCATGTGTATGCCAATGTCAACATGTTTAAAAGGACAAAGCACACACAGTTGTACAACTTTTGGCAGGGCTATCATGAACAGAGTTATAATGTAAACAAATAAAATTGTTATTACACTATGGGTATATGTACAAGGAAATGTCGGAGCACGGAGCTGCGCCTAATTTGGCAGCTCTGCGCTCTGACATTTCCAACACAGGGATGCGGCGTACTTACAACAATATGGTGCACCTCAGTTTTCTCCCTATCACTGGTGCTAAAATTAGCTGCCTCGCACCAACGCAGGCACCCTTGCACCAAGGTATCCCTTCCTGCACATAAACAATCCATAATGGTGATTTATTACTTTAATGTGTGCTGCAGAGTGCAACACAAATAGAAGTAGCAAATAACCATTATTAAAGAATTGCTTATGTGCAGGAAAGGACACCTTCCTGCATATAAACAATCATTCATGGCGTTTTGCTCTTTCTATAGAAAAAGCAAAAATGAGGAGAAATGAAGTATTTCTCCTCGTATTGCCATTCTTACATCGGCTTTTGCATGGCGTTAGTTTTTGGCGCTGTCTCAGGTTTACACATTCTTGTATATCTGGGGCAGCCTCAAAAAGCCACGGGTGTTGCGGTGGAATGCCCACAGCAACACCTATTGCCTGCCCCTTTTATCCAGATACCTGCATGAAAGGGTACCATATTTACAAAGTGGCCTTAAGCCGAAAAAAGTGGCTTAACATGACTTTTTAAATATGGAACAGGGCATTGCGCCAAAGGAACATCATAACAAGTGATGTTCCTGTGGTGCAATTCCTTTGTAAATATGCCCCACAATATTTCAAGTTTGGACAAATCTGAAGGAATACCACCCAAAAGCAATGGTGTAACACATACATTCTTGGTTACACTTATGGTTAATTTGTAGAAAAATAACCTTCCTTTCAGAACATATCAGAATGTATACAATGCTCTTACAAACGAGTTAAAGGATTTTAATGGCATATTTATAAACAAACTTGGGGGTATTTAGCTGGACGCACTGCTATTTGAAAGCTCAAATGTTTGTATAGTTGTCGGGTCCTCGGGGAATCGCTCTCTGACCAAAGAGCGTAATGTAATACAATAAGTCGGTTGCGCCACGCAACTGAGTGGAGTCCCCCGGGCTCCAGTGCCCCTCAATTGGGTTTCAATAAAGTAATCAAAGGTTCTACATAGGTTGATGTGTCATGGTGTTTTATTCACACACAAGTTTCTTTAAAGTTTTCTTTTAGCATTATTCCAATGCAGAGTCCCAATGCATTTCGGCATTAACATAACATGCCTTCATCAGGGGAAACGTTTCCATAATGTAAACAAAAAGCGTAGCACTCAATAAATGATTCTGGACAGGTACGTGGTTATATGCAATAACTGTGATGTTATGGAATACAAAGTGTTTAAAAACGATCGGTATTTGTGAGCATTATCATAAAGTACTATGCGTGGTGACAGCATTAATCCGACGTGTTTCGCAGTGAGCCGACTTTCTATTATGTAATTGTCCGTATTATCAGGAAGGTCCGTGAAGGTTAGCTAAGTGCACTGTTGAGTGAATACAGAACGGGGATCGATGAAGCTGGCTCGGGGTGTGTTATAATAAAATGTGCTAGTAAACACGTGTGTTTTCGATATTAGTTAGAATATGACAAATGAATTTTAAATGTGTGCTATAGTGCTCCATGCAATCCAATATGCGTCGCGGCTAAAAAACATGCATTTAGAATCGAACAGTGATGTTCTTACCGAGTTAAGCGTGATGATTCTCGCGTAGTGTGCTCCGGAAGTGAAACCCGAGCATGTAACCCGGAAGTGTATTAAATGAACTAGGGTTGCTAAGCAACCGGGGCAACGTTGTGATAAAAGTGTCGGTTGTTGGTGCTAATAAAGTTAGCTATTCCATAAACGGTGAGGAAGGTGATAAAAGGTGATAAGGGTCGAATGGTGATAAAAATAAAAATAAAAATAAAAGCGCACTGGTAATCAAAATGAAAACGGAGAGTTAAATTAACTATAGTGGTGTAGACAGAACGTGTGTAGTGGGTGATATCTGTTCCAGCAAGGAGATGGTAACAGTGAATAATAACAAAGAACATATCTGATTGAAGGAAAGATAAATGACACATTACACGATGAATGAAACATTAAATATCATGGTGAAAAATTGCATTAAACCACCTGGTAAAGGCTATAGGCGGGGCCAAGGAAGCTAATGATCAAATATTAGCGCTGTTGTAACTTTAAAGGTAACAATTGAATTCCATACGGTCATTGAGACCATTTGGCTTCATGCTACACAGAAGGGATATCCAGTAATTCTCTCTTTTGAGGAGTTCATTATGATTATCTCGACCCTCTATTCTGGGAACTGTCTCTAATATGCAATAGCGTAATTGACATCCTCAGCCTCTTAAGGGCCATTTACCATATAGCCAGTTCATAAGAGTGAAACGTATAGTATCCAACCCCACAAAGCTTGATGACCATTTGAAAGAGATGACATCTAGATTTACTGCACGAAGGTACCCTCCCCAAATACTTGAGCAGGCCAAACAACGCTGTTACAATGTCAACAGACAACAACTACTTCACAAGAGTCCACCTACCAACAAAGATTCCATAACAGTGGTATCCAAATATTCGACTTCAAGCTTCAAATTCAGGCAGATCATTAAAAGACATTGGGAAATACTGCGAATTGAACAGGATTTTAATAATATTTTCAATTCCGACCACATATTCGCTTACACCAGGATCAAAAACCTTGGAGAACTCATCAAACACAAAGAAACTACAATCACTGTTCACAAAGGGACAGTACCCTGTTGGAATTGTAGCCCTTGTAGCAATGTAATCAAGGGGACAACCATCAGTCACCCTATGAAAGGAAACAATATCAAGGTCAGAGCTAAAGCAACATGCGAGAGTGCAAACCTTATTTACATGATCAAATGCCCGTGCGGGAAGGTTTACATTGGACAAACTTAACGCAAGATTAAGATACGACTTAACGAGCACAAGTCCAACATTCGCACCTGTTAGACCTGTCAGCCCTTTGGGTGGTCCCTCCTCATCATTATTTATTTTGTCCCACTTTTGCCTCAAACCCTGTTATAATTTTTCCTTTTTGGGAACCACCAGACTTTTTAGTGTTGATGCAGGGTCAGGGAGCCATTTTCCCTACCCCTGGAACTTCTGTCTGAGGGCCTGAGACACAAAATGGTGGCCACCCATTGTCACCTGTGACATCATCAGAACCCACTGGAGATTTCTAGAACCTTCCGTAACATTCTGGAACCCTGTGACAGTGAGAGGCAGTTTAGAATGTTGGGAGGCCATCTCAGAGTGGCAGTTGGCATCTGACTAGAGAGAAGAGAGGACCAGTTCAGAAGGAGGTCGGAGTAAGGCAGCAGGGGTGGAAACCAGTGCTTGGAGTGGGGTCCAGAAACCCACCCTTGATGCTAGTCCCTACTGACCAAGCCCAGCCTAGAGCCCTGTGTGGGATCAAGATCAGAAAAACGATCTTAAGGACCTAAATATTGTGAAGAGGCCTTAAAGAAGAAGACCAGCAAGCTCCTGACCTGGTTAGCGGTGTCGTCTTGGAGTCCTGACGTCGAGAAGCCTGGAGACCTGAGGCCTGAGGTGGAGAAGCGGCGCTGACAGAAAGCAGACGTCGTACCCGGAGCCGTCAGAGGTCGAGAGAGGGCGCCGACGGAGGTCGTGGAGAGGCACCGGAGGTCGAGTAAGGAGTCACCTGAGGTCGAGGTGAAGCGCGCCGGAGGTCGGGAGTGGAGATCGCACTCCGGAGTCGCCGGAGATCGAGGTGAAGCGCGACGGAGGTCGGGAGTGGAGATCGCACTCCGGAGACGCCGGAATCTGAGGTGAAGCGCGCCGGAGGTCGGGAGTGGAGGTCGCACTCCGGAGACACCCGGAAGCGGGGAGACCGTGACCCTGCGACGCCAGAAGGCGACATCGAGCCGGAGCAGCCCAGCGACATCGAGCCGAAGCCGCCCAGCGACACCGAGCCGAGGCCGCCCAGCGACATCGATCCGGAACCGCCAGCGACACCGATCCGAAGCCGCCCAGCGACACCGAACCGGAGCCGCCCAGCGACATCGAGCCGGAGCCGCCTCACGACATCGACACGGTGCCAAGCGGAGCCGATCATCGTGAAAAGGGCAGTAAGTGGTAGAAAGGGCATCTGAGGCCCTGTGGAGCCCTAAAAGACCATTCTAGGGGCTAGAGGGGTGTTAGAACCAGCCTGGGAGTGCCAGGGGTGAACTGAGACTGGTGCAGTGACCTCTGTGAGGGGTTGTGTATTTTGGGAGAGCCAGATCCTTAGGTTACCCTTATTCTACCTCAGTTCAGGCCCAGCCTTGACCAATCTAGGTGGGACACCCCCCATGTCATCCAAATGACCACAAGCTGTACTTGGGCATAGTAAAACCAAACTACCTCAGGAAAGTGATGTGAACTGTAATTGTCATTAATTGTGTTATTTAAGTTATTGAAGGTGCTTTATTTATTGACTGTATTTATTGTCTGACAGTATTTATTAGCCATTTGTATTTATTGCACCCCTATTTATTCCGTGTTTATTTATGACCTGATCCTATTTATTGGAACCCCACTGTGGTATTATTTATTTGACCTGCCCTTTTAAAGGAGAATCCTATGGTACTGTATTTATTTTATGAACCCTGCAACTAAGAGAAAATAAGATAAAGACAAACTACTTTCTTTCATAATTTTTACGGTGTAGTGTCGTTTTTGGAACGGATGAACGCATGGTTATTGTGAGGGTGTGACGTACGCTTAACACGGTGCCTGACCCCCAACCGCTCGAGCCAAGCTACCATTGTGCTGGGAACCTGGTGACTGCTAACCCGGTTGCCCGGTTTCCAACATAAAATTGTTGTTCAGCGGTGGGATAGAGCTGTGCTTGCGTCTACTCGACAATAACTTTGGGTAGTCCATAGGCCTACACCGGGAGTTTTCTCCAAGCGGACTTCCTAATTTTGAGTTTTGTTTTTTCCAAATTTACTTCTGGTGGTGGGAGGAGGTATTACAAAAGGTACCCCCCTGCATAGCTTCTGTAAGCAACTGTCTTCTATCCTGAGTGGGCAAAATGGAGTTTGTGTTGGAGGATGTGGAAACTTACACTGTGGCCCAACTCAAAGAGTTTTGTGAGAGAGAGGGGGTGTATTGTCCCCCAGGTGCAAAGAAGGGTGAGCTCCAAACCAGCTTGAGGGCTTGGGGGGAGGCACGACGAGAAAGTAAGGTTGAGAAGGAGGATAGGGATGGAGAGACTGACCACGAGGGGGCTGGTTTGTACCAACCTGAGGTGGGGAACCTAGTAGAGGGGCCCAGAACACTTTCAAGGAAGGGCAGCAGTGTCTCTAGTGGCGGCTTATCAGAAGCAGTATTAACTGACCGGAGGGAGAAAAGACGGCTCACATGGGAGTTGGCGAAGCTGGAGAAAGAAAAGGAGGAACGGAGGATGGCTCACGAGTTGAGGCTCAGGGAGATAGATCTCCAGATCCTACGGGTCGGGGCACACACTGTTCCTAATGGTGGCAGCGAAGAAAGAGAAATCACCAGGGAACCCAAACCCTATTTGCCAAAAGACATAGTAGCTAGCTATAGTGCGGGAGATGATATCGCCAAGTGGCTAGCAGCCTATGAGGTCTCTTTAAGAGCTCATGGGGTTCCAGAGAAATATTGGGGAGGGGGATTGTATAAATACATGCCTCCAGCTGGCAGGGATACATTATTGGCCCTAGAGCAGGATGAGCAGACCCACTACCCCACCATGAAAGTGGCGCTCGTGAGGAAGTTTGGACTAACACCCGAGAAGTATAGACAGAAGTTCCGGGGTAGCCACAAACTGGGCACACAGAATTGGGTGGATTTCCTGGACTATGCAAAGAAGGCATTAGAGGGTTGGATACAAGGCAGCGAGGTGAGGGACTACAAGGGGTTGTTTGATTTGATGTTGAAGGAACACCTGCTTGAAAAATGTTTCCCTGACCTGCATCAACACCTGGTGGATAGCAAGCTGACCAATCCCCGGAAGCTTGCTGAGGAGGCGGACATTTGGGCTAGTACCCGGGTGTCCACAAGGGGGACTGGAGGGGACTCTCAAAAGACCGGACAGGGCGCCCCCCAGAAGAAAGAGGGAGGGGAAAAGAAAACGGAGTTCTCTAAAGGCCCCCAAAATAGTTCCCAAGGGAAGGGAACGGGATTCACCCCTAGGGCTAACCCACCCAGAAACCCTAATCCTGGCCAGAGTCAGCAGCCAAGGGTTGTCCATTGCTACAAGTGCGGTGGTGTCGGACACTATAAGGGAGATGTGAAGTGCCCGAAAAGACCACCCCCTCCCATCGGAGGAAAGGCCCCCGGAGTAGCTAGTGTAGTGCTCGGGGAGGAGATGCCCTTAGATAAGGGAAGGGAGTGGGCGGGTGTCACTTTAGTGTCCCTGGGAGAACGGGAGATGGTTCCTAAGATCCAGGTGCCCGCAAATACCACAAAGTATGGGCAGTGGGTCACCATCAACGGCCAAAGAGGGGAGGCTCTGAGAGACACAGGAGCCAGTATGACTATGGTACGTAGCCAACTGGTGTCTCCAGAGCAGGTGATTCCCCATGTACTCCACCCTGCCGCGATGGCTGACGGCAGAATGGGTCACTATCCGGTGGACGAGGTTCCATTTGAATGGGAAGGGGTTGCAGGTTTACTTCGAGTTGCCGTAAGCCCTGCCGTGACAGTCGATTGTCTGCTGGGGATTGACATGGAGCATAATGCTTGGAAGGAGGTGGAATACCGGACTCATGCTGAGATGCTGGGTACACCTGACTGGGCCTGTGTCAGCACAAGGTCTGCGACTACCCGGAGAGGGAGTTCGTTTAGGCGGGAGCCTGGAACAAAGGCACCGCCGGCTGCCAATCAAGGGAAGAACCGAGGACAGGAGGAGCCTGCCTCGGCATCTGCGCCCCGTGTGACGGATAGGCCACCGGAGGTGGTGGACCAGGAGTCTGCGGAGGGGGATGTTACCGAACTGGAGAACCTACCCATCCCGGCCGAGTGCACGTGGAGGGAGGGCCGACCAGGGAGGAATTCTGCAAGGGCCAGAGGGAGTGTCCTACCCTTGAGGGACTGAGGTGACAGGCCGAAGCCCAGGCAGCAGGGAACGTTGAGGGGAACTATAATATTTACTGGGAGGACGGCCTCCTCTACAGTGAACCCAAGGCACCCATGCACGGATCGTCACGGGCCTTGGTTGTCCCTCAACGTTACCGAGCCTTCCTTCTGGAATTGGCTCATGAGATCCCCTTGGCAGGACACCTGGGGCAAGACAAGACCTTTGCCCGGCTTGTCCCGCACTTTTATTGGCCTCAAATGAAAGTGTCGTCCGACACCTATTGCCGGACGTGTGTGTCTTGTCAAGCCAGTGGGAAAACAGGGGTGAAGCTGAAAGCTCCCCTGGAACCACTTCCTGTCGTTAGCACCCCCTTTGAAAGGGTGGGCATCGACATTGTGGGTCCGTTAGATCCGCCTACTACAGCTGGTCACAGGTTTATCCTGGTTCTGGTGGATCATGCCACACGGTACCCAGAGGCCATACCTCTGAGGACCATTACTGCACCTGTTGTGGCTAGGGCCCTGATGGGAATCTTTACCCGAGTGGGTTTTCCCAAGGAAGTTGTGTCCGACAGGGGGACCAACTTCATGTCAGCATACATGCGGGCCATGTGGAAGGAGTGTGGAGTGACCTACCGGTTCACCACTCCCTACCACCCCAGACCAATGGTCTGGTGGAGAGGTTCAATAAGACCTTGAAAGGCATGATCAGAAGTCTGCCTGAAAGCCTGCGGAGGAAATAGGACGTCCTCCTACCCTGTCTATTGTTTTCCTACAGGGAAGTGCCACAGAAGGGAGTGGGCTTCAGCCCCTTCGAGCTTTTGTATGGGCACCCTGTGCGTGGACCTCTCAGCCTGGTGAGAGACGGATGGGAAAGAACTCCCAGAAAGCTTCCCCAGGACGTGGTGAGCTACATGCTGGCCTTCCGGAGCCAAATGGCTAAGTTGTGGAAGCAAGCCTCAGACAACTTGGAAGCCAGCCAAGCAGTGATGAAGGCGTGGTATGACCACAATGCTCACCCGGTGGAGTTGGAGCCTGGCCAGAAGGTGTGGGTGATCGAACCAGGAGAGCTTAGCACCCTCCAGGATCGCTGGTCAGGACCCTTTGAGGTGTTGGAGAAGAAGGGTAAGGCTACCTACTTGGTGGATCTGAAGACCCCTCGCCAGCCCCTACGGGTGCTGCATGCCAACCGCCTCAAACCCCACCATGAGAGGCCCGAAGTCATATTGCTGATGGTGACTGACGGAGCAGAGGACGTGGAAAGCGAGCCTCTTCCCGACTTATTTGCGTCTCAAGAGAAGGATGGGTCGGTGGAGGGAGTGATTCTCTCCCCATCCCTAACTCCTGAACAGCAGGAAGACTGCCGCCAGGTCCTGGGGCAGTACTCTTCGTTGTTCTCCCTTGTTCCGGGTAGGACTCACCTGTGCGTCCATGACGTGGACACAGGAGACAGCCCACCTGTGAAGTCAAAGATCTACCGGATGACAGACAAGGTGAAGGCCAGCATTCACAGTGAAGTCACTAAGATGCTGGAGCTAGGAGTGATTGAACCTTCCAGCAGCCCCTGGTCCAGTCCGGTGGTACTAGTACCAAAAGCTGTAGCACCGGGTGCCCAACCGGAACTGAGGTTCTGTGTGGACTACCGGGGACTGAATTCAGTAACCAAGACTGATGCTCATCCGATCCCGAGGGCGGATGAACTGATTGACCGGCTGGGAGCTGCCCAATATTTGAGTACCTTTGACCTTACATCCGGGTACTGGCAGATCTCTCTGACTGATGGAGCTAAGGAAAGGTCAGCCTTCTCCATGCCCAAGGGCCACTACCAGTTCTGCGTGATGCCCTTTGGGCTCAAGAACGCCCCTGTCACGTTTCAGCGTCTGGTGAACCAGATCCTCGCCGTAATGGAGAGTTTCTCTGCTGCTTATCTGGACGACATTGCCATCTTCAGTAACAGCTGGGAGGATCACTTGCGTCACCTGCAAGCTGTTCTCCAGGCCCTGAAACACGCTGGTTTAACAATCAAGGCCAATAAATGCCAGATCGGGCAGGGGTCGGTAGTGTACCTTGGACACTTGGTGGGTAGGGGAGCGGTGCAACCCCTCCAGGCAAAAATCGAGGCAATCATGGCCTGGGAACCCCCCAAGACTCAGACTGAGGTCCGAGCTTTTCTGGGCCTTACCGGATATTACCGCCGCTTCGTGAAGGGGTATGGGACCATTGTGGCCCCCCTCACGGAGCTTACGTCCAAGAAACAACCTCGACGGGTAGTCTGGACGGAGGCTTGCCAGCAGGCCTTTGTGAAACTGAAGCAAGCCATGTGCGAGGCCCCGGTCTTAAGGGCCCCAGATTTTTCCAAGGGGTTCATTGTCCAGACGGATGCATCGGAACATGGCATTGGGGCAGTGTTATCGCAGCTCAATGAAGAGGGTCTGGATCAACCCGTGGTCTTCCTATCCCGGAGACTACTTCCCAGGGAACAGAAGTGGAGTGCAATAGAGCGTGAAGCCTTTGCAGTGGTATGGGCTCTGAAGAAGTTGCGGCCATACCTGTTTGGCTCGCACTTCCTAGTTCAGACCGACCACAGACCTCTTCGTTGGCTGATGCAGATGAAGGGGGAGAATCCCAAGTTGCTAAGGTGGTCTATCTCCCTACAGGTAATGGACTTTCAGGTGGAACATCGGCCTGGAGTGGACCACGCCAATGCAGACGGTCTCTCAAGGTATTTCCGCCTTAGTGATGAGAACTCCCAAGGGGTTGGGTAGCTCTCCCCACTTTCAGCTGGGGGGGACGCGTGTTAGACCTGTCAGCCCTTTGGGTGGTCCCTCCTCATCATTATTTATTTTGTCCCACTTTTGCCTCAAACCCTGTTATAATTTTTCCTTTTTGGGAACCACCAGACTTTTTAGTGTTGATGCAGGGTCAGGGAGCCATTTTCCCTACCACTGGAACTTCTGTCTGAGGGCCTGAGACACAAAATGGTGGCCACCCATTGTCACCTGTGACATCATCAGAACCCACTAGAGATTTCTAGAACCTTCCGTAACATTCTGGAACCCTGTGACAGTGAGAGGCAGTTTAGAATGTTGGGAGGCCATCTCAGAGTGGCAGTTGGCATCTGACTAGAGAGGAGAGAGGACCAGTTCAGAAGGAGGTCGGAGTAAGGCAGCAGGGGTGGAAACCAGTGCTTGGAGTGGGGTCCAGAAACCCACCCTTGATGCTAGTCCCTACTGACCAAGCCCAGCCTAGAGCCCTGTGTGGGATCAAGATCAGAAAAACCATCTTAAGGACCTAAATATTGTGAAGAGGCCTTAAAGAAGAAGACCAGCAAGCTCCTGACCTGGTTAGCGGTGTCCTCTTGGAGTCCTGACGTCGACAAGCCTGGAGACCTGAGGCCTGAGGTGGAGAAGCGGCGCTGACAGAAAGCAGACGTCGTACCCGGAGCCGTCAGAGGTCGAGAGAGGGCGCCGACGGAGGTCGTGGAGAGGCACCGGAGGTCGAGTAAGGAGTCACCTGAGGTCGAGGTGAAGCGCGCCGGAGGTCGGGAGTGGAGATCGCACTCCGGAGTCGCTGGAAATCGAGGTGAAGCGTGCCGGAGGTCGGGAGTGGAAATCGCACTCCGGAGACGCCGGAATCTGAGGTGAAGCGCGCCGGAGGTCGGGAGTGGAGGTCGCACTCCGGAGACACCCGGAAGCGGGGTGACCGTGACCCTGCGACGCCGGAAGGCGACATCGAGCCGGAGCAGCCCAGCGACATCGAGCCGAAGCCGCCCAGCGACACCGAGCCGAGGCCGCCCAGCGACATCGATCCGGAACCGCCAGCGACACCGATCCGAAGCCGCCCAGCGACACCGAACCGGAGCCGCCCAGCGACATCGAGCCGGAGCCGCCTCACGACATCGACACGGTGCCGAGCGGAGCCGATCATCGTGAAAAGGGCAGTAAGTGGTAGAAAGGGCATCTGAGGCCCTGTGGAGCCCTAAAAGACCATTCTAGGGGCTAGAGGGGTGTTAGAACCAGCCTGGGAGTGCCAGGGGTGAACTGAGACTGGTGCAGTGACCACTGTGAGGGGTAGTGTATTTTGGGAGAGCCAGATCCTTAGGTTACCCTTATTCTACCTCAGTTCAGGCCCAGCCTTGACCCATCTAGGTGGGACACCCCACATGTCATCCAAATGACCACAAGCTGTACTTGGGCATAGTAAAACCAAACTACCTCAGGAAAGTGATGTGAACTGTAATTGCCATTAATTGTGTTATTTAAGTTATTGAAGGTGCTTTATTTATTGACTGTATTTATTGTCTGACAGTATTTATTAGCCATTTGTATTTATTGCACCCCTATTTATTCCGTGTTTATTTATGACCTGATCCTATTTATTGAAACCCCACTGTGGTATTATTTATTTGACCTGCCCTTTTAAAGGAGAATCCTATGGTACTGTATTTATTTTATGAACCCTGCAACTAAGAGAAAATAAGATAAAGACAAACAACTATCTTTCATAATTTTTACGGTGTAGTGCCGTTTTTGGAACGGATGAACGCATGGTTATTGTGAGGGTGTGACGTACGCTTAACATGGTGCCTAACCCCCAACCGCTCGAGCCAAGCTACCATTGTGCTGGGAACCTGGTGACTGCTAACCCGGTTGCCCGGTTTCCAACAGCACCAAACAGTTGAAATCGACAGAGGCACAGCATTTCCTGGAAGCAGGCCACAGCATCAGTCAATTACGCTATTGCATATTAGAGACAGTTCCCAGACTAGAGGGTCGAGATAAATATAATGAACTCCACAAAAGAGAGAATTACTGGATATCCCTTCTGTGTAGCATGAAGCCAAATGGTCTCAATGACCGTATGGAATTCAATTGTTACCTTTAAAGTTACAACAGCGCTAATATTTGATCATTAGCTTCCTTGGCCCCGCCTATAGCCTTTACCAGGTGATTTAATGCAATTTTTCACCATGATATTTAATGTTTCATTCATCGTGTAATGTGTCATTTATCTTTCCTTCAATCAGATATTTTCTTTGTTATTATTCACTGTTACCATCTCCTTGCTGGAACAGATATCACCCACTACACACGTTCTGTCTACACCACTATAGTTAATTTAACTCTCCGTTTTCATTTTGATTACCAGTGCGCTTTTATTTTTATTTTCATCACCTTCCTCACTGTTTATGGAATAGCTAACTTTATTAGCACCAACAACCGACACTTTTATCACAACGTTGCCCCGGTTGCTTAGCAACCCTAGTTCATTTAATACACTTCCGGGTTACATGCTCGGGTTTCACTTCCGGAGCACACTACGCGAGAATCATCACGCTTAACTCGGTAAGAACATCACTGTTCGATTCTAAAAGCATGTTTTTTAGCCGCGACGCATATTGGATTGCATGGAGCACTATAGCACACATTTAAAATTCATTTGTCATATTCTAACTAATACATGTGTTTACTAGCATGTTTTATTATAACACACCCCGAGCCAGCTTCATTGATCCCCGTTCTGTATTCACTCAACAGTGCACTTAGCTAACCTTCACGGACCTTCCTGATAATACGGACAATTACATAATAGAAAGTCGGCTCACTGCGAAACACGTCGGATTAATGCTGTCACCACGCATAGTACTTTATGATAATGCTCACAAATACCGATCGTTTTTAAACACTTTGTATTCCGTAACATCACAGTTATTGCATATAACCACGTACCTGTCCAGAATCATTTATTCAGTGCTACGCTTTTTGTTTACATTATAGAAACGTTTCCCTGATGAAGGCATGTTATATTAATGCCGAAATGCATTGGGACTCCGCATTGGAATAATGCTAAAAGAAAACTTTAAAGAAACTTGTGTGTAAATAAAACACCATGAAACATCAACCTATGTAGAACCTTTGATTACTTTATTGAAACCCAATTGAGGGGCACTGGAGCCCGGGGGACTCCACTCAGTTGAGTGGCGCAACCGACATATTTATAAACGAAACACACATTTGAAATGGATGTGAATGCCATATCAGGAAATAGTGCTTTGTGTATGTGGTGTGGTAGTTGTGTGATTGTAATTGTATGTACATTATTTGACCATGTGTTCCTGGGTCTTTCTGTTTTTTTGTCTTTACAATGATTAAAATATACCTTGTGATGTTGATGTTTGATTTTAACATAAGTTATGGCGGTATATCATTACCGATGTACCACACTTTAATTATTTTTAAATTACTTTAACTTGTGATAATGAGTTCCATACAGCCAGGCACCAAAATGCTTTATTTGAAGAAAATTAACTTTTGTTGTTTATTGTTGACAACACAAACTTTTTTAGATGACAGCAGATCATTTAACATTCTTAAGTGATTAAAAACACAACAGAAAGACAAATCAAAATGTAAATTTCCTTTGATGATTTTATACTCATGTATGTCACAGACTTATGAGTTCATTTGAAACATTTATTTAGATTTCCTGTACATATTAGCGACAACCACATTGGGATTTTAGCACTGATATTTCTGTTATTTTATGATACATAATATAATATAAACTTACATAATTTTCAAATTAACTTATGGTTTTGTTTGATTTATTCAACCTCAAAAGAAGATCTGATCATACATTGTGAAAATAATTATCAACTATTCCATTCCTTCTAATATGCCCTTCATGTGAATCCATTCCTACATTTTGACCAACATCCATATTTGACATGGTGGACAGATTGTCAGCAGTACATGTTTCTGTAGGATATGAATTTTACCTCTAATCGCAATGTTGTATAGGCGTCATTCCTTGATCTCTGGTCTAAGGTAGCACTCGCCCCAGCAGCGCCACACTTCAGCCGGATTGCCCGAGTCTTGAGCCCTCTCTCACCTGGGTTCGAAGCTGCTCGTTTACCTTCTCAGTATTCTGCTGTTTATTTCCCCCGCTGATCCTTATTTGTGCCTGACTGTTGCCTTTGTTTATTGTATTTTGGTATTTTTGTAACTGTTACTGTCTCTGTATTTTGCATACTTTTCCTGCCACCCCTGCGGCCCTGCCCCCCAATTCAGCCCTGCTCCCACCTCCCACTCCTCTGCTCCCGCCCCCTCTCCCTCCTCTACTAAATGGCGACCGCTGCGTGGTCGCGCGCAGTGAGCGTGCTGCTGGCGCATCAAAGGCGTGCCTAAGGCAAGACGTCTGTGCCCATCTGCGACCAGCGCCAGGAACCCTGGTTCCCCTGGTCCACACCGCTATGACTCAGCCACCCTCCACGCTGTCAACCCCAGAGGCCACGCTGACTGCGCAACATCCTCGCCCAACACGACCCATGAGCAGTTCTCATGCGGACACTACCGGAGATCCTTCATCGTCGATAAGGTGCCCACAGCCGCCGAAGAGCCGCCTACTGAATGACCCACTGAAACCCTGACATGCATCCTTCTAAACGTGCGCTCCCTACACCAACACGCCGTGGAGGTCTGGGACCTGATCGACACCCTCTCGCCCGACGTTGCCTTCTTCGCGGAAACCTGGACCAACGCGACCTCCGACACCGACATGGCCACAGCAATCCCAGACGGCTACAAAATCCAGAGAAAGGACTGTCTATACCATTCGGGAGGAGGACTCGCCATCGCACACAAGACCCCCCTCCGACTCTCCACATCCAGCACGAGCGACCCCCCACTCCAACACAGAACACCTCTATTTCCAGTTCCAGACCACGCTATGCGGCACCCTCATCTACAGACCACCAGGATCCCGCACCCAGCCCACAACCACCATCGCTGAGCTCGCCGCACACCACGAAATCTCCTCCACGGACTACATTCTGCTCGGGGACCTGAAATTCCACCACAAAAACAGCCAGGACCCCGATTCCACCACACTCCTCGAGAACCTCGCCAACCTGGCACTGAAACAGCTCATCAGCACTCCCACCCACAGAGCAGGTCACACCCTCAACCCCATCTTCATGGGAGGATCAAACATCCGCTTCAGCCACACCACCCAGCCCCTCTGGATGGACCACCATTGCGTCCATTTCACATTCAACACCACCGCCGTATCCAAGCCCGCCCCACGCTGCCACAATGGAACTGGGGTAAGGTCACCGAGGAACACCTGAACTCCGCCCTTCCCCAAGGCACCCCCAATGACACGACCGACACCAACTCCGCAGCCAGGGAATTCCACCGCTGGGTCTCCTTCTGCGCCAACAAACTGGCACCTCTCCGCCGCACTGCCAAACAACACCCGCTGAAGGCCGCCTAGTTCACCACCAAAATCCAAGAAGCCAGACGCTCCTGCAGACGCCTGGAGAAAACCTGGAAGAACTAGAAGACCACGGAAGCACAGAGCAACCAAAAGAGCGCCCTGAATGACTACCACCAGCGTATAAGAGACACCAAAAGGACCTTCATCAGAGACAAAGTCAAGACCAACGCATCCAACGACAAGGAACTGTTCAACGTCATTCAGCAGTTCGCAAAATCCACCTGCGAAGCCACGGACATCACACCATCCCAGGAATGCTGCGACAAACTCAGCTCCTACTTCCACCTGAAGATCAATGCCCTCTACGACAACTTCAGCGAGCCAGCAGAAGACAGCACCACCCACCACCGCTGAGAAGCCAACCATCACCTCCTGGGCCCCCGTGTCCGTCAAACTCATTACCTCAACCATGAAGAAGACGCACTCAGGAGCCCCAACAGACCCCTGCCCCCTCACATCTTCCACAGGGCAGCCGCTGTCATCGCACCCGAACTAGGGCAGACAATCAACTCCTCCCTCATATCCGGCATCTGCCCAGACGACTGGAAGCGTGCGGAGGTGAAACCTCTCCTCAAGAAACCAACGGCCGACCCAACTGACCTGAAGAACTACTGGCCCATCTCTCTCCTCCCCTTCGCAACCAAAGTCACCGAAAGACTTGTGAACGCACAGCTGACCACCTTCATCGAAGAGAACTCCATCCTAGACGCATCCTAGTCTGACTTCCGCAGCAACCACAGCATCGAGACCGCCCTCCTTGCCACCACCAACGACATCCACATGCTGCTAGACCAGGGACACACCACAGCCCTCATCCTCCTAGTCCTCTCTGCAGACTTCGACACTGTCTCACATCGCACGCTAGCCGCCAGACTCCACAACTCAGGAATACAGGAATCCGCCCTCGACTGGATCCAACACTTCCTCTCCAGCAGAACCCAGAGGATCAGACTCCCCCCTTCCTCTCCGATTCCACTGACATCATCTGCGGAGTACCCCATGGATCATCACTAAGCCTGACGCTCTTCAGCATTGTCAGACAGCACAGGCTTAGCATCGTATCCTACGCCGACGACACCCAGCTCATCCTCTCCCTCACCAAGAACCCAGAAGACACCAGACTCTGCTTCCAGAAAGGAATGAGAAATGTAGCAGCCTGGATGAAGGATAGCTGCCTAAAGCTCAACTCTGATAAGACCGAGGTCCTCATCCTCGGACCCTGCACCTCAGCCTGGGACAGCACCTGGTGGCTCTCCGCCCTCGGAAGCCCACCCACCCCGACAGACCACACTCAGAACCTCAGCATAATCCTCAACTCCTCCCACTCCATGAATTGCTAGATAAACGTTGTCGTGTCCACCTGTTTCAACTGCCTCTGCATCCCCCGTAAGACCTTCAAATGGATCCCTCTGACTGCAGAAAGACCGTCACCCACGAACGCATAACCAGCAGACTAGACTACGCAACACCCTCTACACCGGAATCAACAAAACTCTTCTACACAAACTCGAAACCATCCAGAACGCCGCAGCTAGGCTCGTCCTAGGGACACCATGCCACGAGCACATGACCCAACACCTACGAAGCCTCCACTGGCTCCCCGTCAAGAAGAGGGTCACCTTCAAACTCCTTACCCATGCCTACAAATCCCTCAACAACATCGGACCCGAATACCTCAAAGACCGAGTATGTTTCCACGTACCCAAGAGGAACCTCCGCTCCGCCGACCTCGCCCTGGCAGAGGTCCCCCGCATCCTCAGAAACAGAACCAGCGGGAGACCTTACTCCTACATCACAGCCAAGACCTGGAATGAGCTCCCAGTCAACATCAGATGCTCCCCAACCATTCACACGTTCAGGAAGGACCTCAAGACCTGGCTCTTCGACTGACCCGGACCTGCTCTCCCCCCCCACCCCCACCCAGCGCCTTGAGACCCTAACGGGTGAGTAGTGCGCTCTATAAACCACTGATGGATTAATTGATTGAACATATACCAATCATATTGCACACTGTTGTTGGCCTATAGAAAAACGTGCACCAGAAAGATCTAGACATCGGAACCTTGACTTCAATACTCCAAAGCAATGCACAATTATTCCTCTTGTCCTACAGTGGGCAGTGTTATGTGATTCCTCTGTAGAATTTCTGGGATGAGAAATGGAGTCATTAACTATGGCCTTAGAGCATATATCTCCCTGATCACCTTTGAAAACAAAACGTACTAAAACATTAAAAAACATTAATGTTATGATAAGAAAGCAAAAACACTTAAAACAATGTTAAGTTTTATTGAGGAACATAGTTATTAAATAGTGCAATAAGCATAACTACTTTTCGTACAACAATACTAAGTAAATGTTTTCCATTGTATTACATATATAACAAATAAAAACCAAACTTAGATCACAGACTGTGACATGCTAAAACTAATAGCAAACATTTATGGAACATCACTGTAAATACACAATACTTGAAAGTAATGTAACTATGCATGTATGCATTTGAATATAGGTGATAGAATCCACATGGAAAGCATAAAGAAAATATATTTTTTCCCTTCAACAGCTCTATCCCTAGCTTAAGACACACATACGCACCAAGCAGTATGCCTTGACCATACATTCCACTTCAAAGTGTTCATTGATTCCGGAGTACCGAAATATGAAGGTGTCAAGTGCAGAGCCAGGAAACCTTGCTTCTACATTAGTAAAACAGTAGTTGTTGTCACAAACGACCTGCCCATTGATAGAGTATGCATGTTTGTTATTTCTCTGCAGGTGAGCTGTTCCAGACCGCAGGAGCAGGTTGGCATGAGTGCAATCCATTGCACCAAATACATGTGGGAAGTTTTCAACTTGATAAAAAACCTTACTTCACTTTCTGAATTTGTAGACCAGGTTTGGGGAAGCTGATGTGCTGAGGTGTTAGTTTCAAAATAGTCTCAAAAACTGTTGGCAGAAAGGCAGACAATGCATGTACTTTTGACCCTGTTTTTTAAGTGTGCTATTTTTCTGATGAAAATGATGCAGGTGCTATATGTGTGTGACTTTTGTAAATAGTGTTTGTGTTGTTTTCAGTTTCTTGTTGGAAACACCCTACCACACCCACTTGGCAAACATTTTAATAATTGTTATGCAAAACAATGCCAAACTTGTTTTGACCCACCCAACCATAAAAAAGTGACACAAAACTATTTTTGTGCTTCATTGTAAATTGATGCGACTCTTTACATCTCGCAAAATGACAAGCTAAAATCTAGTAAAGCTGGGCCATAGTCTTACTCACACATTCACTTAAGAATTAGTTTTTTTCTCATTTTTTTTGTCAGTTAACATACAGCGCCAAATTCACCCGAAGATCACATATTTTTTTTTTAGGCACGGGGAGAACAAGAGGTTTGCCCAGAATCACATGATAATGAGTCGACGCCAAGATTAGAATCTGGGGGCATATATATAGGGATTGGTCCACCAGAGTGTCACTTTTGATGATGCTTTGATGGAGCAATGCCCTTCTCCATATTTACAAGGCGGTACTAAGCCACTTTGCATGTCTTAACACAGCCTCGTAAATATCGTACCTTTGACACAGTTTTCTATGTCAAAGTGTGTGCAATGGGTGTTGGTGTGGGCATTCCCACACAACACCCATTACTTTTTAAATCTGCCCTAGATTTACAAGAAATGGTAAAGAGGCAGCACCAAAAACCAATGCCATTGATAGGGAGACGTTAGAACGGTGCAACTAGGAGAAATACTTTTATTTCTCTTCAGTACCCCTTCCTGCACATAAATAATCATCCCTGCAATGCAGACACCCTTGCTTCATGGTGCAAAAATGCCTGCACTGGCACTAGGTAGCTTTTTCAGCACCAGCGCGAGGGACAACATAGCGATGCGCCGTATTTTTGTAGATACGGTGCATCCTTGCATTTTTTAAATGACACATCGCAGCGCAGCTGAATTGCTTGCAGCACCGCGCTGTGTCATTTCTTTGTAAAGATGCCCCCCTGGTTCCTCAGTTTCCAAGTCTGCAGCTCTGGCTCTAATGTCACTTTCATTTCCGTATTAATTTCTTAGGGGCATATTATCAAGCAGGGCGTTAAAATTATCGCCGCTTTAGCGGCAGAAAACTGCCGCTAAAGCGGCGATAATGGACTTGATAATATGCCCGTAAGAATTCCAATAGAAGCCCATGTTGACACCAGAACATGGTCTTCTATTGGAATTCTCAAGGGCATATTATCAAGTCCCTTATCACCGCTTTAGCGGCAGTTTTATGCCGCTAAAGCAGCGATAACTTTAATGCCGTTTCTTGATAATATGCCCCTTAGGGGCATATTATCAAGCACGGCGTTAATATTATCGCTGCTTTAGCGGCAGAAAACTGCCGCTAAAGCGGCGATAATGGGCTTGATAATATGCCGCAGAGAATTCCAATAGAAACCCATGTTGACACCAGAACATGGGCTTCTATGGGAATTCTCACGGGCAGATTATCAAGCCCATTATCGCCGCTTTAGCGGCAGTTCTCTGCCGCTAAAGCGGCAATAATTTTAACGCCGTTTCTTGATAATATGCCCCCTAGTTTGTTCCATTTGCATTTTGTTTCCACTCTCCCATACCTTGTTAGGAATCTGAGCCTGTCACCAATAAGGAGGTGCTTGGTAAGGCGGCCAGAAGTTTATCTGTGAATATATAATTCTAAAAATCAGATTACTAAATGTTTTCCCTTTCTTAAGGCAAACATCTGAAAAATATTCTTTATATGGAAGTGGCTAAGAATAGTTCCTCTCTGTGTGGAACAATAATTACATAGCTGCGGTCAACAGAAGGAGCATGGGATGTTTGTAATTGGTTCCTCCATTTAAAACATTATATAACTTAAAAGAAAACAATTAGCAGCTTATCGTTTCCCTTACACACTTGGGGGTTATTATGTCAACAAGCATCTCCATATGGAACGCATTAGACCCATAAGGAATGTTAAGAAAAAATGAAAATGTTCCTCTTTAAATTCCCTGCCAGGGCCTCAGTTCTGCATGGTGTCTCTGCTCAAGTGCTGAACGATCTTGAGCTGCTTTTTGGATCATGTTAGAAACTTTAAAAGCCAACAAATGTAACTAATCCGGAAAACACCAGGCCATCCGGTGACAAACACTATGCTAAACATGCTTTGTTGGCTTCTATGAGTCCTGATGTTCCAATAAAACACTTCTTTGATTGGTGGGAATTATAACTGGACAATAAATTGGCCTCCGAGTACCAGATTAACAAGGGATGGCTGACCCCCAGTGCCCCTGAGTGTATTTGCTTATTGAAGACTAAAACTGCGTGCCTCATTTGTTTAGAAAAATGCTGTTGCACATGTCCTATAAAGAAGCCAGTTAACACTAACACAGAACTCAGGGGCATATTAGCAAGGGCTGGCGATATAATTATCGCCGCTTTAGCATCCGTTTTTGGGCAAAAAGCAGCGATAATTATATTGCAATATCATCAAGGACACGCTAGCGCTTGTTTCTTTGATGTAGAGCCCGTTTTTTCACAGCCTCGCCTCGCATCGCTAATGAGATGCAAAGAAGGCGTGGCTGTGAAAACAACACATGTTAATATCGTGAAGGCAGCTTCGCGATATTAACAAGGAGGTGCAGCGATAAAAAAATCGAGCTACCTCAGCCTTAACTTCTGTTAAATTCCTGACTAAGGCATACTTTTAATGGGAGATGGATTATGCTGATAGGACCACAGGGTCCTATCAGCAATGTTATCGCTGTTTTCAATAGAACATCGCTGGAAAACCAGCGATGTGCCATTGAAAACACCGCTATCGCTGAAATATTATCGCCATAGCGCTATGCGTTGTAAATATAGCGTTATCATGGCGATAATATTCAGCGATAGCCGGCGATAATATTTCTATCGCTATGTACGGTGGCCATTGATAATATGCCCCTAAGTGCACCAGGAAAAGCACAGAGCGATAATTCACTGCTACATCTTTTAAGCAATGTCCTCCCAATACTTCAGCGGGGTCCTACTGGCTTCAAGTTTCATCCTGCACCTTGCACCCACCTTCATTAAAACCTTTTATTCCCCCTACAAGGGGATTAGGGCCAGATGTACAACCATTCCGTTTTGCAGGGCGCAAATTGCGATTTTTTTGTTACTCGCAAAATGGAATGTACTAATGTATATCAGACACATTTAGCGCTTGCCAATGAGGTCGCACATGACCTGCCTCATGAATATTCATGAGGCAAGTCGCAATTTGCAACCCATTGGGAATGGCCAGAACTCACAGGGATGGTGGCCCGACTACCATAGCTGTGACTGCTTTTTAAATAAAGTAGTTTTTTTTTCTTTTAAATGCAGCCCGTTTTCCTTAAAAAAAGGAAAACAAGATGCATTTCAAAAAAGAAAAATTAAACGTTTCTGTTTAATTTTTTAAGAGTATGCAGGGGTTCGTGAGACCACTGCCTGCTCTTAAAAAATATTTTCGCTACCAAACACAAAGGGAAAGTGGTCCCCTGGAAAACCCTTCCAGTTTGCAACTGGCTTACTGCCTACTTGAAGTAGGTGGTAAATGCAATTGTTTTGCGACCGCAGTTACGGGCTCGAAACCATCGCACATACCACTGCAACTTGCTATTAGGAAGGGACGACCTTGGCACACCCCTTCCTAATAGTGACTCACAAACCATATTTTGCGAGTTGGTAATAGGTTACCAACTCGCAAAATGGGGTTTTTACATACCACAACCCATTTTAGTGGTTGCAAATGTACCGATTTTCCTTCAGCGACCACAAAAATTGGTCGTACATCTGGCCCTTGGTACTGTGGGCCCTTACACAGATATTGACGGTGTGGTCCCTGCCAGTGTCTGTTTACAGTCGCCTCCAGCCTACTTTTTGAAGGAGGTCAGGAAATGCCAGGTCCCTAGGCATTCTTGACCCCCTCCCAGAGCCACTCTTGAGAGCTCCAACTTCCACTTTTAATGCAGACATTTATTGAGAGGAAATAGTCTCAATGATATTAAACTTCACTGTGACAAATTATTACTTTATATGAAAGGAGCTCACTCCCATGGAACTGGGGTAGCAACAAATTGTCAACACTAAAGATAACATTTTGCATGCAGGAAATAACTTTTAGAGAAAGACCTGTGGGACCTTTAGTACAACAAAATTGTGTTGCGACACAAAAGCATTCACAAATTCAGTTTTCTGCTTGGCAGCTAATTTTGGCAGTATGGTTTCAGGTCTGCTGGAGTGGTCAAGGAACTGTTTCAGTGAAACGACAAAGAGCGGATTTACGTTCAGTCTTTTAATCTGAATTGTGCCTGCATAACCCATCAGGCAACAATTTTGAGGAGATGAGCTTGACCAGAAAATGACTGCTACTTAGAATGTATTCCATTATCACCTCTTGTCTGGTGTTTTGAAATGTGTACCTCACTTGTTTCCCTGAAACTTATGGGGTTTCTGGATGATGTCCTCGTACTACACATGTGTAGTCCAATAACATTTTGCCCCATACATAAAGTATTGAAAGTGCCTTCATGCTGGTGCCCACACAACTCAGAGGTCCAATGTCATCTTAAGGGAAGATAGCTGCTCTATGATGCTACAACAAAAGGTGCCAGATTGCAAGAGAAATTATCGACTCTTTTAGGAATCGCATGTGTTGTAGTATCATCCAGAACAATGCTCTGGGTCATACCGGTAGAACTTTGTTCCCAGTACATGCAATGGGATTACAAGTCCATATTTGGAAATTGGTGCAGTTGCACCAAATATCCTGTTGGAAAATGGCACTCGCTGAAGCATCACCCCAAACGTTTTGACTACCACCTCCTTTTTCTCAGACCTTCTTTTTGTTGACATTAGGGCTCTGAGCACTTTACCACTGCTGACCAGTGCTAAAGTGCATATGCTTCTCCCCTAAACATGACGCCATTTGTGAATACCCAATTGGTATATTTAGTTTACTTGTAAGTCCCTTGTAATGTGTTGCTGGGAGTGAGCTCAAGGAGAGGGGATTGAATGTGGTCAGGAAAGCTTCCAAAGTAGACCTACAAATAGCCCTCAGACTCTATCAGGAAGTGAGGAGGCTGCAAGTAACAACAGAGGAGGAGAGCCCTGAGCTGATGGAGCACACCCCCTCCAATGGGGCAGGGTGCAGTGTATCTACCAAGGGCCTTCGCGTATGGAGTTGGATATTAATGTCATTGAAAGCTACAGCATGACTGAGATGAGGAAGTTGTGCAGAGAGAGTGGACTGAAAATCCCTGAGGGTGATCTCAAGTTTGAGTATTGGTTTGCCCATAAAGCCTGAGAGGAAACCCCCAGAATGAAATCTGTACCACAGGATGAGAGTGAGAAGGACAACTTCACTACTCTAGAAAATGCAGCAACCTGGTTATACCTGACATCAGCATCAGGACTGCAGAGGGCAGTGTCCATGAGAAGGAGAAAGAGGAGCAGAAAAATGACTGCTACTCTCTATGCAGGGAGCAGTGTCTCCTCCCAAACCCTATCTCCTGAGAAGTTAAAGGACAGACAGGCTGAGCAGGACCGGAGGCTACAGCTGGCCCAAATGGCTGCTGAGGAGAGAAAGGCTGAGAGATCCTTGGAGGAGAAAAAGATCTTGTGGGGTCATGAACTGAGTCTCAATGAGCTAGACAAAAAGGCCAAACAGATGGCAAAGTCTAGCAGAAATGGTGGCAGCAAAACTACTCTGTCCAGTGTGGAAGAAAAAGTCCACATACCCAGAGACGTGGTGCCTGACTTCAAGGAGAGGGATGACATAGGCAGGTGGTTTCAGTCATATGACTTATCTCCAGGGGTGCACAGGAACCCTGAGGAGGATTGGGAAGGTGGCATATGAAGTCATTATCCTGGTGATGGGAGGGATGGCCGAATGGCCCTAGAGAAGGAGACAGACTGATGTATCCTACCATGGAGGAGACCATTTTCAAAATGAATGAATTCACCCCTAGAGGAATGCAGGTTGAAATTCAGGGGCAGTCAGAAACTGTATCACCAGTCCTGGGAGGATTGTTTGGGGTACTCTTGCAAGGCACTGGATGGATGGGTGAAGGGTAGTGTGGTAAACTCTTTTTAGGGGCTGTATGATTTGATTGCAAGAGAGCATATGTTCAGTCACTGTTTTCCAAGGCTACGCCAACACTTGGTTGATTGTAACTTCTCTAACAGGGAACTTGTAAAGGAGGCAGATTTCTGTGTGAGTACCAGAGTGTCTGGAAAGGCATTTTGGAGTGATCCTAAGAGGGATGCGAACGTCCCCCTCAACAGAGTGAGGGGGGTTCACAGTAACCCAGACAAGTTCTAGTATAGTGAGAGGAGAGAGGGCAACTTTTAAGAGTAGGAGGAGATGTGGGGGTGGGAAGAGGCCCAGGGTACCATAGTCCCAGCCCCAGAGCTTAGATTGTTCCCAGAGGGGTCACAAGCAGGGTACCATGGTCTGCACCAAGAGTCCATCCACTGATGGAAGCTCTACAGTGTCAGGAGAACTGGGGGGGTTGGCCACCACAGGCGCCCTACCAGTTCCACTTTCTGTGAGTACCACTATACAGTGGAGGGTACGGGGGCTCAGAAGATGGAGTAGGAGGTGGAAACAGTCCACAGTGGAAGGACCAGTGGGTTAGGGGATGCCAGCTCTGAGATCAGAGCACCCCAAGACTGCTCTTGGGAAGTCACTTCTGGCCTGGGGGGCTGCATGGACTGACACACTGAGAGAGGGCTGGAGACTCTTTCACAACACAGGCAGAATGTGTTTTCCTTGGGGATGGTAGCTGTACTCCCCTGCAAGTCCTGGCTTGCCAAGCACATGCTCAACCTAACAGTACTGGCCCTGGGTTGAAGGACCAGGTTCAGGATATCACCCCGGTGTGTCAGCATCTGTATTGCTGTATGCCCGGGTATGTCAGTATATGCATCAGTGTATGCATGGGTGTGTCAGTATGTGTGTCAGTGTGTGCCAGGGTGTCATATTGAAAGTATTAGCGTTTGGGTGGATGTGTCAGGGCCTCGTTTGGTGTATGCCTGGCTATGTCAGTGTCTGCATTGATGTATGCCTAGCTGTGTCAATGTCTGCACTGATGTATGCCTAGCTGTGTCAGTGTCTGCATTGATGTATGTCTGGCTGTATCAGCATATGCATTAGTATGCCCCTTGGTGTGTCAGTGTATGTGCTAGTGTGTGCCTGGGTATGTTATTGGATGCATTAGAATGTGGGTAAGTGTGTCAGTGTAGGCACTGCTGTATGCCTGGGTATGTCAATACCTGCTTTGCTGTCTGTCAGTGTATTCATCAGTGTATGCCTGGATGTGTCAGTGTATGCATCAGTGTGCCTAAGTATGTTATTGGATACATTAGTGTTTGACTGCGTGTCAGTGTCTGCAATGCTATATGCCTGGGTGTGTCAGTGAATGCATTGGTATAACCCTGGGTGTGTTCAGTGTATGCATCAGAGTGTGGTATTAGATGCATTAGGTTTTGGCTGGGAGTGTAAGTGTCTGTGTTGCTGTGAACCTGGGTTTGTCAGTGTTTGCACTGGTATGTCCCTGGGTGTGTCAGTGTGTGTGTCAGTGTGTGCCTGGGTATGTTATTGGTTGCATTAGTGTTTGACCAGGTGTGTCAGCATACGCATCGGTGTATGCTGGGTGTGTTAGTGTTTGTTTCAGTGTGTACCTGGGTGTATTATAGTATGCATTAGTGTTTGCCTGGGTATGTCAGTGCCTGTATTAGTGTGTTTTGGGGTATGTCACTTGCTGTCTCAGTATGTGTAATGGGGCTTAAGGGCTATATCAGTGTTTGGCTGAATGTCAAGCTGTCTCAATATGTGACTGGGTGTGTCATTGCCTGTATGTGCCTGGGTGTGTCAGTTTTTGTGTCAAATTGTGGCTGAGTTTATCGGTAGTTGAATCAGTTTGTGTCTGGGTTTGTCAGTGGCTGCATTGGTGTGTGTCTGGATGTGACAGTGGATCCATTAGTCTGAGCATGAATGTGTCAGTCTGTGAGAGGTGTTACCAGTGTATGACTGGGTATATGAGTGATAGTATCGGTGTATGTGTTTGGGTGTGTGAGTGGGTGTATCCATGTTTAACTTGGTGTATGAGTCACTGTATCAGTGGTTGACTTCGTGTGTGTGATTGTATGAGTGTGTTTGTGGGTGTGTGAATGGCTGTATGGTATATGAGTCTATCTAAGTAGCAGTTTGCATGTGTAAATGGGTTTTGACTGACTGTATAGGATTTGGAGTGGCTGTATGAGTGTATGTGTGGGAGTGTCAGTACCTGTGTAAATTACTTTATAGGTGTGCGAGTTCGTGTCTAAATACGTGTATGGGTTTGTTTGTGACCCATAAGTTAAATGACTAATATACATTTTTATAACTTTAGAAATACATTTTAATAACATACTACAAAACAATTTAAACTACACATTTAACAAATAAACATAACATAACTTATTTAACTATTTACAAATATACTTTTCTGTATAAGTACTTCAGGAAGCACAAAACAAAGTGATGAATTGAAGCATTTTACAATACCGTCATGGGAAAAAAAGGTTACAGATAAAATTATGTACTGCAATACTTGCAGCAAGCAATTATCCAGGTGCATTACAAAACATTATTTACATGGGACAACTTTCATGTGGTAGCACTTAAAAATGTGTCACAAATAAAATATGGGATAGAAATTTGCTGCAGCACGATAGTCCACATGTACACCATCCTTAGGAGAACCACCATTAACTGCAGTCATTTTAATCCCACCCACATTCAAAAAATTAAGTGAGATTCTTGCTCACTGTAAGAAAGGCCACATGCTTGTCGCCATGAAAATATCCTCTGTGGGTGCAATTTGCCTTGTGTACTGTTCTCAGGTTCTATACTCCTACACTAAAAGGGATGCACTCCTGTAAGAATCATACATAAACAATGGGGGATCATAAAGATTGCACACACAAAAAAGTTGGTTTCAAACTCTGAGCTGTGCAGAATATGTATGGGATAACTTAAATAACTTTTTGCACAGTCAAACTGTAACATCAAAGACATCCAATTCAAGACAGCAGGACAACTTTGCTGTAGCATCTGTCAAGTGTTTGTAGGTACCTTAAGCACAGATTTGAAACTACACTGTCCTTCATCTGCAACAAAACAATCATCTTCTTGGAGAAATTATTAATCCTTTTCACAAAAAGAGTACCAAGCAAGAGGTGCTTGTCATATTCATATGATGTTCTGGGTAAAAGATGCACATAAGTTTGGAACAGATACGGATGGGTCTGTACTTTCTTTCATAGAACAGTATATTACATGCAACATTCCAAGAGACACTTTGAAAAAAAGGATAAAGCAGCAAGTACTGCATTACCAATCACATAGATGTGGAAAGTACTGTTAGCAGAAATATTCAATTATTTTCTTAGCTCCCTGTTGAAGTTTCATATTTTTCACAGCCTGAACCCAATTCCTACTTCCCAGTTCTTTTTGAAAAAAAAGAAAAAGCATCAAACGTTTAGAAAAACCTTCTTAAATAGCAACAGTACTTTTTATAAACATTTTAAAAGTACCCCACAAAAGGACTGCTTACAGTTTCTGACTGCCCCTGTATTTCAACCTGGACTCTTCTGTGGTGAAATCATACTTACTGACAAGGGCCTCCTTCAGGGTGGGATACCTCGACCTCTTCCCCTTCTCTAGGGCCAGTACGGATTCCTTTCCATCACCAGGAATATGACACCAAAGGTCAGAGCCTTAATCTTCCTCAGAGATTCTCTGTACCTCTAGAGCAACTTTATATGCCTGAAACAACCTGTTCATACCACCCCCTCCTTAGAGTGTCCAAGTCTCTCAGTATATGAACTCTTTCTTCTGCACTGGACACAGTAATGTTTCTCCCACAATTTTTGCTAGACTCTAACAGGTATTTGGCCTTTTAGTGCACTTTCTTGACAGTCACTTCATGAGCCAAAAAGACCCTTTTGTCCTCTAGCATCAGCTTTTCTCTCCTCTGGAGCCAGCTGGGCCAGCTGCAGCCCCAGGTCCCTATCAGCCTAGCTGTACTTGAGCTCATCTGGGGAATGTAGTAGTAGAATAAAACTTTATTGTATGTGGTTAGTTCAAACCGTTTCAAAAGTGCATAATAGATAAAATCATGTACAAATGTTTTTATTAAAAGACAATAACAGAATAATATAAAGGTTATTGAGTTCTCAAATGTTTAGAAGTTTAACGAGCCTGGGCTGCTACATTTGGCTGGTTGGGGCCAGCCTTAATTTGATTTATTTCCCGGTACTGACAAACTGAAGTTTAGAATGAATAGAAGCTGTGGGGCAATTAAAATTCAAAATACTCTGGGAACTGGGTTTGGGAGCAGACACTACTTCCTGTATCAAATCCAATAGGGAACTCTCACTCTGTGGGGGATCTCCTCTCTTCTCTGGAGCCTTCACCCAGTCATCTTCATCAAATATTTTATTCGGCTCAACTGAGCCATAGAAGTCAAAGCAAACAAAAGAAAAACACATACAGTATCACGCCATCATAAACTTGAGAGAGAAATTTTCTAAAAGCACTAAAAACTATTATTAAAAAATATCTGTGCCTTGAGAGAATCATTCAGTAATGAGATTGTATTTTTATGCCACTTAAAATGTAATTTAAAACAGCATGTATCATGGTTTCAAGCAGTGCAAATAAGCAAAGGCAGCGGCATGAGATCTGATTTATAGTGTATGCAGAAGGAACCATACTCTTTGTGCAGTGTAGAATGTGCACAAAAGCAAAAAGTGTAAAGTGCTTTGTTCTGCTGGAAATTCACAGTAACAGCAGGGGAGAGTTGAAAATCATGTGCCTTTTATGGGGCAAGCCAGCAGAAAGTGTATAATTTGGAGATGAAACCATGTCAGAAGGAACTTGTGCCTTTCATTTACAATGACCTTAAATAAAGTGTGAGGTGTGCAGGAAAAACATTACAGTTGTTTGCTAACCCTCCCCCTCTAATATCTGCCTGGGATCTTTATACTTTTTGATTAAAGAGTGCTTTAGTTTGAGTTAGGGGAATAGTCGACAAACTGTCCATGTTCACATAAAATGTTTGGGCACCAAGGGCCATAAGTATGAAGCTGTTTTGCAATCGCAAACACAGTGAATCACAAAAAAACTGTGCTTGCGATCGCAAAACAGAGTGTTCCTATGTAAGAAAGGCATCCGGTGCGCAAAAACGGTAATCGCAAATTTTGCGATTACCAATTTTGTGAGGCAGGGAATCTGCGAATAAACATGCAAACTCGCAATCTGCTACACATTATTTGTGATATTCGCTAATAACCTGCTCGCAAAAAGCGAATATGCAAAACGAAATGCAGAAGGAAAAAAACGCAAATTGCGAATTTGCGAAAATCTCTATTTTGCACATTGCAATTACCACCAATTCTGAGCAGGTGGTAACCAGGTGCAACCCATATAAGCAGGCCGACAATGCTACAGGGGGTTTCACTATGGCTGGGCTGTATGTGATAGCAAGGAGGCTGTGAATCAGAGCTGCTGCACAGAGAAGGAGATGCCAGGAAAGGATCTTCAGAGCACGCATCACCCTGTTCCAGCAGACCGAGGAGGAGATCCATGTGAACAACAGGCTGGACACAGACAGCATCCTGGACTTAATAGAGGAACTCAAACCCATATTAGAACACCCCGCACACAGGGCACACATCATTCCCACCCATATAGAGGTCCTGTGCTCACTGCACTTACTGGCATCGGGGAGTTTTTAGGTGATGATATTCACAGCACGAGGGGTCTCTCAGAGTGCACTGTCACGCTTCTTCCACACTTTCCTTGATGCAAGGGTACAGAGGCTGCATCACCACATGCAATTCCCCAGCACACAACAGGCACTAGATCAGACCAAGCATGATTTCTACCAGATAGCCCAATTCCCCCACATAATTGGCTGCATAGATGGGACCCATGTCACACTCTCCCCCCTCACAGAATGAAAATGTGTTCAGGAACCACAAGTCCTATCATTCCCTGAACATACAGGTAGTGTGCAACGCCAAACATGTCGTCACTGATATTGTTGCTAAATACCCTGGCAGCACACACAACTCATACATTTTTCGCCACAGTGGAATAAACCGCTGGCTCACAGATGGCGAGTTTGGTGAGGGCTACCTGCTAGGTAAATGCATGGCTTTCAAAAACACATTCAGTAAACGTCTGAAGTGGCTGGACAGTGTTTAACCTAATTCTTGTCACCCTGCAGGTGACAGTTCGTATGCTGTACGTGACTAAATCCTGACTCTGTACCTGAATCCAGCCACTGCAGTGGAGCGAAGGTATATAAGCGCCCACAGAGCCACATGCTGTGCCATTGAGAGAACATTTGGAATCCTTAAGAGCCGTTTCCACTGCCTTCATAAGAGTGGAGGAGCGCTACAGTACAGCCCAGAGACATGCTGCAAAACTGTGGCCACATGTGCCATGCTACACAACATCGCAACCAAGAAAGGCACCCCAGTGGAGCTCACAGATTCCGATTCATCAGATAAGGAGGGCCCAGCTCCACGGTTCAGACCAGCAGGAGGTGTTGGTGTGGCTGCCTGGTGCCAGAGACGAGATGAGATCACACAGAACTATTTCTAGGTGAGTAATGAGGACACAATGCTACAGATTGGTGTACAACTGTGTGTTTTATTTCCTTAGGGGCAGGAACATATCTGTCACACCGACTGACTTAATCACAATTGCATGCACATGTTAGTGTCACAGTGCAAGGATGTCCTTCATACATGAGTCAAGAGGCAATGTGTTGCCTCACACATTGCCATGTGCCACTGATCACACTTCATCTCCTGCAGGCACGGCCTGTTGCCCCTCGCTCAGGGTGCCCACTGTCCCCCTTGTCAAGTCAAGTCAAGTCAAGTCAAGAGTACTTGTATAGCGCACATATCACTCTTACGAGTCTCATGGCGCTTGCAGACGGCTCTGAGAGAATGAACGTCCGGAGACTAGCTTTCATAAAGCCAGATCTATAGTCTCTTGCGGAAACAGCTATGGTCTGACGTGTTGCGAAGGTGGTAGGGCATCCTGTTCCAAGACGCAGGGGCAAGATAAGAAAAAGCTCGTCCCCCCTGTTTGCCGTACGAATTTTAAGGGGGGTAAGCAGGGCAGCGTCACTAGAACGCAGAGCCCTGGAAGGTTGGTACCATCGGAGTTTTGGCGACCAATATTTCGGGCCGCTGCCATACATTTGCTTATGGGTTAAACATAGAGTCTTGAAGAGAATTCGCTTTCGCACAGGGAGCCAGTGAAGGGTGTTTAGGCAGGATGACGCTGAGGTTCTATATGGGCGGTCGAGGACCAGCCTCGCTGCCGTGTTCTGGAGAACCTGGAGTTTGTTTAAAAGGTCAGAATTTATGGCATGCAAAAGAGCATTGCCATAATCCATTCTATTGATAATTAGACCTTGTATTAAGGGTCTACGGGCTTCGAAAGGAAGCCACTTGAAGACTCTGCAAAGGCTCCGCATGATACCATAACACGTGCCAATAACCTGGTTCACATGGCCCCTCATAGACAGGTTGTTGTCGATGTAAAAACCTAAGTTTCGGACCACATTCTTATGAGGAGGACAGGGGCCAAGCCTGGACGACCACCTGTCCTGAGACCAGTGGTCCATTGCGTTGCCAAAGAGCAAGATCTCCGATTTGGTTCCATTTAACTGGAGATGGTTAGACAGCATCCATTTATCCACGTGAGTCAGGCAATCTATAAGGTGTTGCTTGGTTTCACAAGGCTGAGGACCAAGAGTGATCAGAATTTGAGTGTCATCCGCATAGGATATGACATCAAAACCATATTGTCTGATCACTGCAGCTAAGGGGGTCATATAAATATTAAAAAGGGTGGGGCTCAGGACAGAGCCCTGGGGGACGCCCATCTTTACTGGTCTTTCACTGGAAGTGATGTTACCCATCTGGACAGTTGTTTTGCGATCGCTCAAGTAACTGCTGAACCATTTCAGGGCCGGCCCCCTGACACCAATCTCCCAAAGTCGTCGTTCGAGGATACGATGGGAGATGGTGTCGAAGGCAGCCGACAAGTCAAGCAGAATAAGAATAGCTGACTGATGTTTGTCTAAGGCCAGTCTGATATTATCAGTGACTTCTATCAGGGCGGTCTCCGTGCTGTGTGCAGCCCTGAAACCGGATTGGGAGAAATCTAGGAGTCCGTGGTTTTCAAGGTGACTCACCAGCTGTTTATTTACCAGGGTCTCCAGTATTTTCCCAAAATAAGGTAACAGAGAGATTGGCCGATAATTCAAAAGTACCTTCGGGTCCGCTGATGGCTTCTTTAAAATTGGCCTGATTCTGGCTTTCTTCCAGCATAGTGGAAAATCGGATTCTGTCAAGGACTTGTTGAAAATATTAACCAGCCCTGTTAGTACTGTGGAAGCCAGCATGGGGAAAAACTTAGAAGGGAGAGGATCATCTGGAGAGCCAGATTTGATTTTATCATGGCCTCGGTGACGGATTTGAGATCACATGCCTTAAACTCATATAAGAGTTCACCCGAGCCAAGTGGGGGATCTGGGAGTTCTTCAGTATCTGTATAGTCAGGGGCAGTTGGAAAGGTACGATGGATATTCATGATTTTTTCCTCGAAAAATTCGGAAAGGGAATCAGTCCATTCTTGAGAGACGGGAGCAATAGATTCGTTAGCAGAAGTGGTGAATTCTTTAAGAATATGATATAACTCCTTAGAGGAGTTTTCTGCCTTATTTATTCTATTTACCAAATATGGTTTTTTGGCTAATTTAATTTCAAGCATATAGTCACGATGCTGCTTTTTGAAGTTATGGCGATCTGCGAGATCTTGTGTCTTTGGCTGCTCTCCCCTGCCGCGCACTCCGCTGTCTGTCCTGGGGAATTGCTGGAGTGATGCTGCTCTGCTGAACTGATCCTCACTCTCCAATTAGCTCAGGGGTCCTGTGCCTCGTGTGGCAGCTGCCCGCAGCTGGTCCACGGCATGTGTGACCTGCACCAGGCCCCTAGCAACATCCTGGCAGCAGTGAGCCATTTCATGCTGCATGCTAACACACCGACGTGCCAGCAGGGATGTGTCAGTTGACAGGCGGTTCACTGCTTTGGTGTACATGCGCCTGGCTTCCCGGTCTCTTCTCATCTCTGTACACAGTCCTTCTAGTGTACCTGTCATGCCCATGAAACCATCCCTTATCTCGGTCATGTTGTGATTGTGTGTGGTAAACTGGCGCTGGATTGACCTTAATGCTTTAGCTTGCAGGCGCTGTACTTTGACCATGGTGCCTTCACCTACAGCAGCATTGCTGGTGGACAGCCGTGCCCTGCGCCTGGACCCACTCCCTTCACTAGGATGGACAGGGGACGGTGCTGTGTGCTGTCCTGCACGCTGGCTCTCGACTGGCTGGGTTTCGCCATTTGTGTCCTACGGTCCTGCCTCCAGCAGTGGGAGCGGTGGCACTATGAGGCGCCATCCGCATGGCACAGGGATTGCTGGTCTGCCTTCATCCTGCTGCTCTTGCCCTGCCTGGTCTTCATTGGTGGATGCATCCTCACCTTCTGCAATTAATTCCTGTGTTTCAGATGGTGCTGTAAATGTAAATGCACACATTAATTTGGTGTCCTGCCTCACATTGGTAATGCAATACAGTTCTCAGATTTTGAATTACATGAGTACTATCTGTCTGTTTTTAGCCTTTCCTGAATTACTCATCCTTATTCTACTTTGCTGTATCTCAGTGCTCCACTGTTTGGTGCATGTGCACTACAACTCCCATAATGCATTGCTGGGTGTGCTTGTTAACATGTACTGGATTTGCATTCATGTTTTGTGTCTGGGTGTTTCCTGAATGTGTGAGTGAGGTGGTGATGTATCAGAGGAGTAATGGCATGCATCTTACCTTGTCTGGTGTTTGGGGTGTTGGAGCTGTCCAGGTCAGCCACGCCACTGACACTCTAGGGGTGAAGGGTGCCCTCCACCAACTCCTCAAGTGGCGTAGACTCAGTTGCTGTGGATGTTCCCCCACAGGTCTTGTTTGCCTCCGCCAACCTTGTCGCCACCTTTTCCTTTGATCTTTGGCGCACCTTTGCGGAGGTCCGCAACAGTGCGGTGGGTCACGCCGATGGCATTCACCTTCTCTTGGATTTCAAGACAAACTTTCCTTTTACATGCCTCTGGCACACGTAGGGATATATTCTGAAACAAGAGCTAATGGCTAACCACCATTTCCTAGATGAGCACCTCCTGCTCCCTCTCACTAAATCTTTGCTTCCTTTTTCTTACATTCTCCTCCTGCTGCTTCTCTTGGGGATCCATTTCTCCTTCTCTCACTTGCAGTGCACAATTCTCTCTCTTTCCTCCCAGCCTCTCACTCAGCTTCTGGAAATCAGGTGCAGCATGTGCAGTCACACTTCCTGGTTGTGATGTAATCAGGCTGCACCTGAATTGCTGATTCTCTAAATTGCGATTCCTTTTTTGCGATTTCGCAATTAAGGATTCGCAAGATAGGTATTTGCATTTTATCCTGTAAATTTCTGGGAATCACTAATATTTTGCGATCTTTTATTTACATTGGGTTTTGCAATTCTCAAAATGCGATTCACTAAGAATCGCATTTTGAGAATCACAAAAAACAATTTTGATTCATATGGCCCCAAGCCTTTTGAAACTCATTTTAATACACTTGAGCCATGAGATATCCAAGCAGTTGTCCAGTTTCAGACAATCTTGTAAGACTGTTCTGCATAAATGGGCTTCTGGGTTTTTCCAGAGTCTGTGACATAACAAGAGTGGTTGTAGCTTGATATAATCTTCTATGTAAATAAGATCAACCTCTTCATGGAAAATGGCCATCGAGATAGAATGTGGAACTGCCAGGAGTCTTCACCAAGTCATTTTTCTGCTTATTTCCCTCCTTCTCTAAGCTGCTACCCTTAGGCGCCCTGATTCTAAGGTCAACTACAATCAGGATTCTCTCTTCTCAAGAGTGCTGAAGTAGTCCTCTTAAAGCTCTTCCTGTGGTGCAGATTGGATTCTGTGGATGTACTACCAGGCTCTAAGGGTGAACTAGTACTCAAACCTGCATGTACAGGTGAGCTAATGTGTGTGTGTGAATAGTTTTATGGGTGTGTGAATGAGTGTTCCAGTCAAAGTCTGGCTATATGACTGATCAATACATTAGTGCTTTTGTAGGAGTGTAACTGGGTCCCTAAGGGCCCGATTACGAGTATGACAGTCTGAGGACCATCAGACTTGTGGTGGAGCGGCAATGGTGGTCCAGCCACTGCCACACCAGCGGTCCAACTGCCCCATTACGGGTTGGGTGGTCAGACAACCCTGGGACTGCCATCGCTGTCAGGGAACTGCTGTTCCCTGGGGGTGGCGTGGTGGTCAGAGTCCGCAATATGCTTGGTGAGACTGCGGTGGTCCCACCAAGCATATTACGAGTTACCTGTCCTCCGGGGGTTTACATGGTGGTTCCTCTGCCATAAAAACCTTGGAGGAGAGGAAACACCCCTGTGCGTGTTCTGCATGTGCATTTACACAGGGGGGCATAACATGTGCACCCCTGTGTGCATGCACAAAAGCTCCTTCACTGCATGGACATTTGAGGCATTCCTATTGCATGTCTTGTTCGAAGGCACCGCAGCCTTTAAAAGAGGCACTGTTCTTGGAACGCCGCGCTGCCCGCCAGACTACTAATACCTTGTAATCTGGTGTGTGGGTGGCGGTGAGTCTTGGTGGTGCGGGGACATGGTGGTGGAGTACCTCCCACTCTGCACCCCTGAAACTCGTAATCTGGTCCTAAGTGTCTGCCTCACTGTGTGAGCATGTGCAAATAACATACTATTAAATTACTTATTATAAGCAAGCATCCACATCTAATTTTTAACACATTCATTCATATTAGTATGATTGTATGATTAAATGGATAGACATCCAGTGTACTAATTCCTCTTTCTCTTTTCCTGCTCACTGTATTTTTAGTTACTATTCTCATCTAAGCAACCTTATATTTTCCCTTGCAGTATATGTCTAGAAGCATTACATTTTCTTTCACCATACATACACTCCCTATTTTTATATAAATATTATTTTATAAACTACAACCTAATCAACATATATGTAAACCCTCTTTGCTGTTCTCTCAGTTTTATTTCAATGTCTGGTAACATTTGTTTTCATTTTTAAATCTCCAGTCAGAACTCCTGCAAACCACCTCCTGTCTCAATAGAAATTCAGCTAAAATGGCTACCCTTCACCATGTGCTCTTACTTTTGCTACTCTAGTTCACAGATCACATGCTTCCTTTCATCTTTCATTTGTGTATTACCACTTCTAAATGGTCAGTATTTCTTTAACCCTTTCCATGTTTCCTGTGAAGAAGCCCAATTTTTATGGGTTTTTTCCATGAATCCATTGCGGCCCTCAGTGCAGCTCCAAGTGTAACTTTGTGGCGTCTCTGGAGATCCACTTGGGACACAAATCAAAATAAGCTTTATTCGGAAAGTTAATTTCAATCCATAAAAGCATGTACAATTTAACATATCATCTAATACATTTAAAACAAATAATTTTTATAGAAATATATGTACAGAGCATGTGTCGGCAAAAGCTCATTTACATGGTTCCAGTTAGTGTAGGTACAAAAATAGCAGCAAGTGGGCGCGGAAGGACAACGTTTCATTTTAATAAATAGACAGTTAAAAATAATGAGTGGGCGATAACGGTGATAGGTACAGAAGACATTATTACCACAAAGATAGCAGCGTGTGGGGATGGGAGGAGAGCATTTCATTCTAATAAATAAACATTAAAAAATGAAATGTAGACGATAACGGTAATACAGCTAGTGCGTATACGAAACATTATTCCCATATTCAGCTTTCAATTTGTTAGAGTGATGGGATTAAATTGCGACTTTAGGGCGGGAAAGAAGAAACATTCGCCCCCTACTGCGTTATTATGATGCTTTGGGGGATAAATCCAAAACAACGTTTGGTATCAAATGTCTGCCGTTCTTCTATGTTTGCTCTAATCACGATGAACCTAAGTCAATATTGTTTCGACGTTTAATCAGATTTTTAAAAAAAGCAGTAATATTATAATTTATACAGTCATTATCAAGACATTGGAGGGCCAAGAATGCTGGGCGACATTGGCGAATGCCCCAGATTTTAAGAATTGGTTTTATCCATTTCCTTCTCAATTCTTCATAAAATTTGCAAAATAAAATAACATGAATGGTTGATTGCTCGGAAACAGAATCACATGGGCAGTGTGGTAATTCATTTGACCAATTGGTAACAGTTGGAAATGTCACCAGCCTATGGAAAATGTTCAATCGAAAGCGAGTGAGAACAAATCTGTCGTATCTTTTATCAGATTTTTGTAGGTATGGTTGCATGCCAAATGAAGTTAATATCATGAGATTGTGGCTCACAGACAGTTTTGTAGCTTCACTCGTAAATCTCAGTCTCTCCATGTGGTTCATACAGCGTTTCTTAAAATCTTTCCTTGCGATAGCTGACATAGAAAAAGGATTATTAAAATATTCAGGGTTACCAATGTCTGTCATAAAATCTTTCACATATTTGATCCATTTTATGTCAAGGCAATAGTCCAATTTGAGAGCGTCCTGAAGAACTGCCTGATTAAAGCAGTTTGTCTCTGACTTCCAAATACGATGCCACAGAATTAGGGGTTGGATTTTTATGATATCCGTAATGTAAGGAACTCCCAACTCAGCGTGGCAGACATAGGTAGACATAGAAGCCGGAACCGCCAATAGATATCTAAAAAAAGCGTTTTCCACTTTTTGCAGTTCGGAAACATTCCGATGACCCCATATCCCTGCCCCATATGTTGCTACACTTGTGCATTTTGCCTTATATATTTTGATCAATTCCAGGGGGGGTCTTCTTCCTAGTTTTTGGGCAAAATTAACAAGGGCAGTAGTGGCTCTGATAAAAAGAAGTTTTCTTGATGTGATTGCTTGGCCCCATAGGCCCTTGTCATCTACGAGAATTCCCAAATATGAGTAAGTGGATGTGGTAGCCAGTTTGCTCCCATTTAAATAGATATCTTTACCCTTTTTGCTGCCTTTACCACATTTCATCACAAAAGTTTTTGAGGCATTAATATTTAGATCAATATCTTGCATATATTTATTGTACAGTTCCAATGCCTGCTGGAGAGCTAAGGGGGTCCTAGCTAAAATAACAGCGTCGTCCGCATAAAGTAGTGCCGGTATGCGTCTGGGGGCCAAGTCTTGTTGACACAAAAATTATTTTCAGAATCTGTTTGAATATCCTGTGAAGAAGCCCAATTTTTATGGGTTTTATCCATGAATCCGTTGAGGTCCTCAGCGCAGCTCCAAGTGTAACTTTGAGGTGTCTCTGGAGATCTACTTGGGACACAAAAATTATTTTCAGAATCTGTTTGAATATATCATTTATTCTCCAGTTGGTATAAATGACTAAATGTGCACCCAAACACTGCTTATTTGCAATTCTTTTATTAACACTCTCCCTTCACATTCACTGTCTAGTCTTTTTTTCCCTTCCCCCATGCTTCTGTAGCTCTGTTACCATGGTAACCAATTTTGAAATATTCCCTGCTAACAATAGGTCACAAGTTCTCACCACTTCCTGAGAGCAGCATGCTAACTTCTAAACCAACTGCAGCAGGTGCGGTTGAGTGTTTGGAATTATAAGCATATCCCAAACACCATTACTTTTTTGTTTTTTCTCCAGAGCTAATGACACAAGAACTTACTTTTATCTCAACATCACTACCTACATTTAGCCAACAGCATATTCACACCATGCAATAAAATATCTTCTTTTTTATATCAGATGCTGCTCGCCATTTTAACTGCCTTTCATTTTGGAAATTGTCTCATTCGCACCAACCTTCTCCTGTGTGCTACTCCTCCTGGTCTCAAAATGGTTTGAGTGTGGATTGTGGGTCACAGTGTTGTGTTTTGGGTCAAAGAGTGTGCTAGAAAGAGTTGCAATAGCAGGGACCTGGGTCTGCCTAATGGGGATATTACTTAGGTTGGCTAAAGACAATTAAAGTAGCATTAACTGCTGCCTTTGATTCAAAGCATTGTGTATTGCGAACATCCAGATCTCAGGATTGTAAACTGTGGTCTCAATGACCTAAGCACACTGACTAAGGTAGGGCTGGAAATCCTAATGAAGGATATCTTTTATCAAACAATGGCTCTTTTCCCTGACACTGCCTTGGTGTTCTCCAACATTTGCCAAAGGCAGTAGTGTAAGTGGTCAACTGAATTCTGTCCACAGATAGACAAATCTGGGAAACATGTGAATAAAACAGGTTCTGCATTCCTCAGAGATCACAACATGGGCTCCATATACTACAATAATTTACTCTTTAGTATAGACAATATATATAGAAATGATAACGTTTATTTCACAGAGAAAGGCAACAGGGTGTTCATCAACAATTTGAAAGAGTGCATCCTGTTTTATGTGTAGTTATCATCTACACACCATAAATCCAAAAGCCCAATGGAGAGCTGCCCTCTTTCCCAAACACTGGTTCTTTTTCTTTTAAAACCCTTTTTATTAAAGTTATTTGTCGACTCCCTGGATCCATCATGGTTTCACTAACCACAAACACACATTCAATACAAATCAGCATATTTAGAAGTCGCTTGTATGCATTTGTGAGTGATTGTGTTGCTGAAATTGTGGGTCTGTGCGTTGCTGAATGAGTTTGACTAGGTGTGTGAGTGTCTCTGTGGGTGTGTGACTGGGGATGTGAGTGTCTCTGTGGGTCTGTTATTGGGTGTGTGAGTTCCCTTCTGGTACTGTGAGTGGGTGTGAGAGTATCTGAGTGTATGTGAAAGTGTCTGTGAGTCAGTGTCAAAGAGTCTCTCTGGGTCCGTCTTTGGGAATGTGAGTGTCTGTATGGGTGAGCAAGTGAGTCTGAGAGTATCTGTGTGGGTTTGTGAGTTTCTATATGGGTCTGTGAGTGGGTGTGTAAGTGTCTCTGTGGGTATGTGAGGTCTCTATGGGTATGTCGCCGGGTGTGTGAGTGTCTTTGTGGGTCTGTGAGTGGGTGTCTGAGTGTCTCTATGGGTGTGTGACTGGGCATGTGAGTGTCTTTGTGGGTCTGTCAGTGGGTGTGAGTTTCTGTAGGGGTCTGTGAGTGAGTGTGAGGGTCTCTGATTGGGTCTGTCTGTGGTTGTGTTAATGTCTCTCTGAGACTGTGAATGGGTATCTAACTGTCTCTGTGGATCTGTGAGTTTGTGTGTCAGTGCTTCCATGGGTCTGTGAAGGGGTGTAAGTGGTTGTGTGGGTGTGATAGTGTCTCTCTGGGCCTGTAAGTGGGTGTGAGAATATCTTTGGGGGTCTGTGAGTGGGTTTCTGAGTGTCTCTGTAGATCTGTGAGTTGCTATGAGAGAGGCTGTGTGGGTGTGTGACTGGGTGTGTGAGTGTCTCTGTTGGTGTGGAAGTATCTCTTTAGGCCTGTGAGTGGGTGCGAGAGTCTCTGTGTCAGTGGGTGAGGAGGTGTGTGACTGTATGGATAAATGAGTGGGTGAATATGTGGCTGTATGGGTTTGTGAGTGTGTGTATGAGAGGCTGTATGGTTGAATGTGTGTGTATATGGCTGTATGGGTGGGTGAGGGGATATGTCAGTGGTATATGGGTGAGCAACTGGGTATTTGAAAGGCAGCTTTTGTGAGTGAAGGGGTACATGAGTGACTGTATGGATGAGTGAGTGTATGTGAGACTGGCTGTATGGGTGAGTGTGTGCTTGTGTCAGTGACTGTATAGGTAAGTGAGTATATGCTAATATCTGTATGAGTAAGTAAGTAGGTGTCTTTCTAACTGTATTGGTGACTAAGTGGCTGTGTGATTGACTGTATGTGTGAGTGAGTAAGTATGTGAGTAGCTCTATGGGTGACTGACTCAGTGAGTGAGGGGCTGTATTTGTGTATGAGGTGATGTCAGTAGATGTATTAGTGAGTGGGTGTATGAGTGGCTGTATGGGTGAGTGAGTAGATGTGTGTGAAGATCTATAAATCAGTGAGTGGGTATGTAAGCACTGGTATGGGTCTGTGAATGGGTTTGTGAAAAGTTGTGTGTGAGTGGGTGTATGAAAGCTTCAATGGGGTGTGAGTGGGTGTGTTAGTGATTTTGTGGATGATGTGATCAGTGATGTCATTTGAGATATCATCAGTGATGTCATCAGTAATGTCCCTAACCATGTCATAAGTGATGTAATATGTGAGGTCATAAGCAGTGCATTGCGAGGGCACAGAGTCTGTGACATAACAAGAGTGGTTGTAGCTTGATATAATCTTCTATGTAAATAAGATCAACCTCTTCATGGAAAAAGGCCATCGAGATAGAATGTGGAACTGCCAGGAGTCTTCACCAAGTCATTTTTCTGCTTATTTCCCTCCTTCTCTAAGCTGCTACCCTTAGGCGCCCTGATTCTAAGGTCAACTACAATCAGGATTCTCTCTTCTCAAGAGTGCTGAAGTAGTCCTCTTAAAGCTCTTCCTGTGGTGCAGATTGGATTCTGTGGATGTACTACCAGGCTCTAAGGGTGAACTAGTACTCAAACCTGCATGTACAGGTGACCTAATGTGTGTGTGTGAATAGTTTTATGGGTGTGTGAATGAGTGTTCCAGTCAAAGTCTGGCTATATGACTGATCAATACATTAGTGCTTTTGTAGGAGTGTAACTGGGTCCCTAAGGGCCCGATTACGAGTATGGCAGTCTGAGGACCATCAGACTTGTGGTGGAGCGGCAACGGTGGTCCAGCCACTGCCACACCGGCGGTCCAACTGCCCCATTACGGGTTGGGTGGTCAGACAACCCTGGGACTGCCATCGCTGTCAGGGAACTGCTGTTCCCTGGGGGTGGCGTGGTGGTCAGAGTCCGCAATATGCTTGGTGAGACTGCGGTGGTCCCACCAAGCATATTACGAGTTACCTGTCCTCCGGGGGTTTACATGGTGGTTCCTCTGCCATAAAAACCTTGGAGGAGAGGAAACACCCCTGTGCGTGTTCTGCTTGTGCATTTACACAGGGGGGCATAACATGTGCACCCCTGTGTGCATGCACAAAAGCTCCTTCACAGCATGGACATTTGAGGCATTCCTATTGCATGCCTTGTTCGAAGGCACCGCAGCCTTTAAAAGAGGCACTGTTCTTGGAACGCCTCGCTGCCCGCCAGACTACTAATACCTTGTAATCTGCTGTGTGGGTGGCGGTGAGTCTTGGTGGTGCGGGGACATGGTGGTGGAGTACCTCCCACTCTGCACCCCTGAAACTCGTAATCTGGTCCTAAGTGTCTGCCTCACTGTGTGAGCATGTGCAAATAACATACTATTAAATTACATATTATAAGCAAGCATCCACATCTAATTTTTAACACATTCATTCATATTAGTATGATTGTATGATTAAATGGATAGACATCCAGTGTACTAATTCCTCTTTCTCTTTTCCTGCTCACTGTATTTTTAGTTACTATTCTCATCTAAGCAACCTTATATTTTCCCTAGCAGTATATGTCTAGAAGCATTACATTTTCTTTCACCATACATACACTCCCTATTTTTATATAAATATTATTTTATAAACTACAACCTAATCAACATATATGTAAACCCTCTTTGCTGTTCTCTCAGTTTTATTTCAATGTCTGGTAACATTTGTTTTCATTTTTAAATCTCCAGTCAGAACTCCTGCAAACCACCTCCTGTCTCAATAGAAATTCAGCTAAAATGGCTACCCTTCACCATGTGCTCTTACTTTTGCTACTCTAGTTCACAGATCACATGCTTCCTTTCATCTTTCATTTGTGTATTACCACTTCTAAATGGTCAGTATTTCTTTAACCCTTTCCATGTTTCCTGTGAAGAAGCCCAATTTTTATGGGTTTTTTCCATGAATCCATTGCGGCCCTCAGTGCAGCTCCACGTGTAACTTTGTGGCGTCTCTGGAGATCCACTTGGGACACAAATCAAAATAAGCTTTATTCGGAAAGTTAATTTCAATCCATAAAAGCATGTACAATTTAACATATCATCTAATACATTTAAAACAAATAATTTTTATAGAAATATATGTACAGAGCATGTGTCGGCAAAAGCTCATTTACATGGTTCCAGTTAGTGTAGGTACAAAAATAGCAGCAAGTGGGCGCGGAAGGACAACGTTTCATTTTAATAAATAGACAGTTAAAAATAATGAGTGGGCGATAACGGTGATAGGTATAGAAGACATTATTACCACAAAGATAGCAGCGTGTGGGGATGGGAGGAGAGCATTTCATTCTAATAAATAAACATTAAAAAATGAAATGTAGACGATAACAGTAATACAGCTAGTGCGTATACGAAACATTATTCCCATATTCAGCTTTCAATTTGTTAGAGTGATGGGATTAAATTGCGACTTTAGGGCGGGAAAGAAGAAACATTCGCCCCCTACTGCGTTATTATGATGCTTTGAGGGATAAATCCAAAACAACGTTTGGTATCAAATGTCTGCCGTTCTTCTATGGTTACTCTAATCACGATGAACCTAAGTCAATATTGTTTCGACGTTTAATCAGATTTTTTTAAAAAGCAGTAATATTATAATTTATACAGTCATTATCAAGACATTGGAGGGCCAAGAATGCTGGGCGACATTGGCGAATGCCCCAGATTTTAAGAATTGGTTTTATCCATTTCCTTCTCAATTCTTCATAAAATTTGCAAAATAAAATAACATGAATGGTTGATTGCTCGGAAACAGAATCACATGGGCAGTGTGGTAATTCATTTGACCAATTGGTAACAGTTGGAAATGTCACCAGCCTATGGAAAATGTTCAATCGAAAGCGAGTGAGAACAAATCTGTCGTATCTTTTATCAGATTTTTGTAGGTATGGTTGCATGCCAAATGAAGTTAATATCATGAGATTGTGGCTCACAGACAGTTTTGTAGCTTCACTCGTAAATCTCAGTCTCTCCATGTGGTTCATACAGCGTTTCTTAAAATCTTTCCTTGCGATATCTGACATAGAAAAAGGATTATTAAAATATTCAGGGTTACCAATGTCTGTCATAAAATCTTTCACATATTTGATCCATTTTATGTCAAGGCAATAGTCCAATTTGAGAGCGTCCTGAAGAACTGCCTGATTAAAGCAGTTTGTCTCTGACTTCCAAATACGATGCCACAGAATTAGGGGTTGGATTTTTATGATATCCGTAATGTAAGGAACTCCCAACTCAGCGTGGCAGACATAGGTAGACATAGAAGCCGGAACCGCCAATAGATATCTAAAAAAAGCGTTTTCCACTTTTTGCAGTTCGGAAACATTCCGATGACCCCATATCCCTGCCCCATATGTTGCTACACTTGTGCATTTTGCCTTATATATTTTGATCAATTCCAGGGGGGGTCTTCTTCCTAGTTTTTGGGCAAAATTAACAAGGGCAGTAGTGGCTCCGATAAAAAGAAGTTTTCTTGATGTGATTGCTTGGCCCCATAGGCCCTTGTCATCTACGAGAATTCCCAAATATGAGTAAGTGGATGTGGTAGCCAGTTTGCTCCCATTTAAATAGATATCTTTACCCTTTTTGCTGCCTTTACCACATTTCATCACAAAAGTTTTTGAGGCATTAATATTTAGATCAATATCTTGCATATATTTATTGTACAGTTCCAATGCCTGCTGGAGAGCTAAGGGGGTCCTAGCTAAAATAACAGCGTCGTCCGCATAAAGTAGTGCCGGTATGCGTCTGGGGGCCAAGTCTTGTTGACACAAAAATTATTTTCAGAATCTGTTTGAATATCCTGTGAAGAAGCCCAATTTTTATGGGTTTTTTCCATGAATCAATATGTGAGGTCATAAGCAGTGCATTGCGAGGGCACAACTTATAGTTAGCTCAGCTAACTATAACTGCTGAATTTCACTGGTTTTGTATGAATGAAACCTGAGCCTAACTATAATGTCCATGTTACCTTTATTTTTTTCAGTGAATTTCTAAGGTTTAAAAAAAATGCTTGTTCCAAACTATAATGTCCCTGTAACCTTTGTTTTTCAGGGAATATCTATGGTTTTAAGTAGTAATGGGGTTTGCAGACTGGTGGAAAAAGGGGCAGGGTCTTTGACCAGCTCTCAGGAATCCCACTGTGTAGGAATTACAGAAAGTACCAGGAGGGCTTCTTGACCACCAAGATCACTCAGCATCCAAAAGGACTTAATTCCCCAACCAGTAGTGTGTCAGGAGATGCGTCTGCAGAGTGGTGGAGAACGGGGGCATAATCTCCGAAGACCTCTTAGCAATCCTGCTGTGTGGTACTTACTGGAGGTAACAGGAAAGGTTGTTTGCACCTAAGGACTCTCAGCAGCCGAGGGGACTTCATCCCCCAACTAGCATTGCTCCAGCAGGCGTGTTTCCAGAGTGGTAGAGAAAGGGGGCGGGCCATGAAGACCTCTCAACAATCCCGCAGTGTGGGACTTACTTAAGGTAACAGGAGGGGTAGTTGGCATACAAGGATGTCCCACCACTCTGCAACTGCAACTCCTAGCGCACTACTGGTTGGGGGATAAAGTCTACTTTGCTCCAGCCAAGCCATAACAAACAACAGTGTCTCGGGATGAGCACCCAAGGACACTGCTGGAGCCAGACTGGGGGGTGGTGGTCCACAGGGCTATTATTGGCTCCTGGAGAAAACATTAGGGCCAGTGACTGTAGAAAAAACAAAGGTAACAGGTGATTGAGTAACGGAGTCAGATAAGTCATGGTCATCCCTAATTTTACATTCTGCTTTGATGAATAGCATAGTATGGTGTAAGTATTTATATAACATGTGCTACCCCTAAGGAGTCGCTGTGGTGCTTTTAGAGACAGGTAGTACACTACTGAATTGGCACCAAGTGCTAATAATTGGTTCCTTCATAAATGTTTGCAATTCGTCAAGCTATTTACTAGGCAGTTGTCATGGAGACTGTAAGTCTTCTCATCCAGGTTTAACATGCAATTCAATAAAGAAGGATATTATATGTTGTTGTCATGTATTTCACCATGCATAAAAAGGTAGCAATTATTATGCTGTTGTTTACCAAGGAGACATATCATCTGCTGAAAGTTCCTCTCTCTTTATCAACTGTAACAGGCATATTATCATATAGGCGGTTGTATATGGAGTGATCTAGGCCTTTGTGGCTATGTCATGGACAAGAAAGGAGAACGAGTTATCAAGCTTTTGTTATGTGTATGAAATGCAACTATAGTACATGGATTTCTGTAATCCATGTATAAACGACAGTCTCTAATTTCTTTATAATTGGCGACTAGTGAGGCCCTCAGTCGCTGGTTATAAAGAAAAGACATCAGAAATCGACTATTATAAATTATTACAGTTGAGTTCTGACATCACAATGCCTGTTGCCAGAGCCAGCAGCCCATGTGAAAGGCAATTCAGGTCACAGAGCTTAATTGAAGCAGCTGTTCATGGCAAGGTTGACAGAACTTGCTTTTCATTCTTCTCCTCTATTTTAATAACTTAAAATGGCAAGCAGATTGAATATTTTTTCTTTTTCGTACTCTTTAGCCAGAGAAAAGCTAGAATCCTTCTGCATGTTTCTATACATTCTGAGCAAATGAAGTTTTTCCTTAAAAAAACCGAATTGTATTGAACAGTATCTAACATCTGTCTGCGACAAATATTCAACAAGTTTTGCATGTGAAAACAATTGAAACCAACAGTGGAACCTTCAAAATTCAGCACCTAACCTAGTATCACTCCTGTAATATTATCCCTTTAGTATTAATAGGGACTTGTGTGCACACTGAATAGCACCCACTGTCACAGTGCTTGTTCCCGTCGGGAACCCAGGTATATAAGATCAAAGCACAGGTGAACCACACACAAAGATTCGGTCAATAGGTGCAGTTATAAAAGTCCATATTCAACAACAAAATTTCTTCAGTTTTTTTCTTTTTATTCCATTTTAATTTTATGAAGAACAAACAGAGACCAGTTCTTGTGTCTCAACAAACAGTACAGCCGACGCGTTTTGTCCTTATAAAGGACTTCTTCAGGGCACTAGATAAAGATGGTCTCAGAGATTTACACTGAGCTGTCAGGTCGAGGGTAATTCTGTATATGAACCGTATTCCCATCCGGCAATTTTTTATATTATATTTATATTCTAGAGCCGTCTCAGTCAGGCCGCATCCAAACTTTGACTGCCAAGCAGGTCCCACTGTAATAGGATCCAGGCGTGCCACAGTAGAGGTTGCAAGCAATGACGGGATAAGACCCATCAGGGTAATCTATAATTTATCCAAGTGTATCAAACATCAAGTATTTCTTTGATCGTGACAGTCAAGGCAAGGACCAACGCAGTCGCAATCTGATAGTTGCGGTCCGCCAAGGTCACAGACAAATGACGCAGCGGTAGAAAAGCAAGAGTTGAATAAAGTTTTTTCCTTAAAAAAAAATGAATTGTATTGAACAGTATATAACATCTGTTTGCGACAAATATTCAACAGGTTTTGCATGTGCATAATTTTGCACTTGAGGTTTATTTATATTCTTTATGTTTGCAAACATGCTCACTGTTTTATATGAAAGAGCATTGCACCAAGGTTTTAAGTGGTTTGTGGGAAAGGTGATGGTGTGACCATGTATTATATGGGATAAAGTATTTCCTGCTGCATATGATAAGGACTTTGCAAGTCACCTCTGAGTCCCATAACATTATAAAGAAACTCGCCTTTCGACTCATTACTTTATATGGTTATGTTACTCCTTGGTTACTTAAAATACCCTTAGAATGTACGGCAGGGGGTAATTTAACCCTTTTAAAATGCTGTTATAATCCTTTTATAAAACTTTTTAGATACATAGTTGTCATCTCAATAATTAGCATTAATCTTAACATTAGTCCTGTAAGAGATATTCAGGACAAAGGCCATGCACAGCGGGTGGGGGGGGGGGTTTGTGCACTCAACCCCATGCCGCACAAGGCGATAAACATCTTACTTTACGTTAACAAATCTAAGAAATTGATTGAAAAAACTAAGGTCAAAGCAAAGTTATAGTTAGGAATGGTAATAATATCGTACCTTACATTAACAAAAAACTTAGAAATCCACTGAAAAAACAAAGGATTAAGGCACATTATGGTTAGATGAAAATGTCAGCTAAAACATACTGTTTTAAAGGAACGAAATCACTGAAATTCAGCAGTTATAGATATCTCAAGTAGTATAACTCGTGTCCTCAAGTAACTATAACTCACACCCTCACCATGCACTGATAATTACTTCACTTATTACATTGCTCTTAACATGTTCTATTACATCATTGATAACATCACTTCATCATCTGAAATGACATTGATGACAACACTGTGCATGGCATTATATTTTATTAGTTTTAGACTGAAAATAAATACTTACAAATTAATTTACATTTATAATGTACAGTAAAATATTGATAATTTGTTTAAAAAAATGTATAAATGTTAATATTTTTCCCATAGAGAGAGTTCTACCATAGTGATAAAGGATACCACCTACCTGTGCACCGTTAATAATAGTAGCTTTACACTCATAAATCCTGTTGTAGAAGGCCTCACCCACGATTTGAAAGAATGGAGACACCAAAGTGTAAATCTAAACTCAGAAATGGTGAGTATCAAAAATGTGCAGACTGACACCTAAGTGTAGTTCTAACTGTACACAAGCAAAATACACATTTATATTTGCCTTTGAAAATAGGCATCAAGAATGGTTTGGTATTTCCCCGTATAAATTGAAAAGGTCTTTACGTGCTGTAAATTATGTGGGAAAAGTACAGTACTTTTATACTAATAGTGACTCCTATTTGCATATAAAGTTCTTTTGAACCTGAATAGTTTTAGTGCTGACTCAATTAACTTTATTCAATGCACAGACATTGAAAAGGTATATGATTTTTAATGAAGAACCAGTGAAACAGGAGCAGTGCAGGGTGTAAGTGAGGTGGAAGGATAGAATAGCCTGATATTGAGCTAGATTCCCCCATCAGTTCTGTAAAAATGGTAGGGTTTGGAAGTCAGAGTCACAGACGACAATATACAGGATGTACAGAGATAGAGGAAGAATGGCGTAAGGCTCACATGGCTGTCAGGGTTAGCTACTAACACAGCAGCAGTAGTAGGTCCTTAGTAGCCTAAGAAAGTCAAATACAAAGAAGGGCATACTTAAGGTTTTTAGAGGGTTCCAGTTCATCATTGGCCAATATTCCAATTCTTCCGTCTACAAAGCATGGTATTCTAATATTTTAGTCCGTCTGAGGTGACCTAGGACAACAGCTCCTAGAATGTATTGCGCCTCTCAGTGAAAGTCCTAGACTGGTGCGCTGAGTACCTGAAGGCATCAAGTCAACCAGTGCCATTAAGAGAAGATTAGTGTGTGAGTCTTTCAGAAAATGGTATTGTATCTGCCACAGAGATGCAAATGCAATGGACATTGATAACTGTAGGGATAGGGACTGTGTGATCGTGGTTTGATCTTTGAGGATCACCTGAGATTTGCAGAATTACTGGTGGATTTGGAGCTACTGTACTAGATTCCTGTGATTATATCCCAATTTCACGTGAACTTTCAACTGGACACTTGTCTGCTTGCAGGTGAAACACTCCCGACCAATGGGAACACTGCAAGACTGGTAATCCCGAAGAGGCTGGTAACTCAGTGAATAGAGTTGATCTCTTTAAATATACTCAAAATGTACGTTTACACTTCTAATCAATAACAGAATAGCTCTCAATCCCAAGCTATATGTTTTAGTCAGATTTCGATTAGCATTATAATTCTGAATCACTTTTAGTTTTCTTTTCTTTTCCTTATATAAAGAAAAACTTTTGTTAACGGTTACAAATAGTGTCAATTTTAACACTGTGCAGATGTGATGACAGTGATAATTGTGTTGATGATGGCAACAAATTATACATTGGATTTGTTTAATCCAAAATGAGCATGAGGTGAGACTACTTGGCTGTGAAGCGGTAGTTCTATGATTTGGTCATATCATTTGTGTCCCTGATTATGGAGCATACCTAAAGGTCCTTGCTTACCACACTGTGAAATGCAGATGTCATGGAATCACACATGCCTCCCATCTGAGAGAATCTGGCACTGCAAAGAACACTGCATGCCTCAGCTCTCCATCCCGACACATCTTTTGATTTCTAATTCTTAGTAAAGCATTGTTGTCGGTCACCTGCAGCGCTTATGCACTAAACCAGGAATTGACCCGACTACAGCATTCAGAGGCATATTTGTGAAACAGTATCACAGCGCAGTTAGTCACCTTGCTGTGGTGTGCCTCGTTACAGGGAAAGGGCAGAAATGTGCTGTATATATCACAACACTGCGGAGTTCAGCCTTTTGCCAGGCCTGGCACAGAATGGGCTGCTTAGAGCCAACTCAGGGAAGCATGGTGCAAGGGTGCCTGCATTGCAAGCAAACAATACCTGAGGCATTTTCCTCTGCTGCAGAATGCATAACACCTAGAAAGAGGAAGTAACAAGGAGAAATAAAGTTATTTCTCCTCGTTATGCCTCACCTGGGAAGGCATAGCCTTTGGCACATTCCCAGGTCTAACATTGATGGTAAATCTGAGAATGCATCAAAATTCATGGATGTTGTGTGGGAAGAAAAGTGATGCAACACCAACATATATATGGCCCTAAGTGTCTGAAAGGGCTGATGTTAAGTTGCCCCAAATCCTTGTTCACACTGACAACTAAAACGCTGACTCTGTTTAGATTAACTGCTTAATCTAAGTTTTGTGTAAGAAAATCAACTATTTTTGAAAGTACTAATTACTACAAGCATAAACACTTGGCACGGGATATGGAGTAAGGAGGGCACAAAATTCACACAGGATGTTATTAAAGATTCCATTGCATTAGAACATGGTAAGAAAATCCCATGGTTGATATATATCCAAACTCTTTTAAATTAATGTACTACTAATACGGATCTGGATAACCCCTCCCAGATTATGATAAAAAAAGTTAAAGACAAATTTGATCGACTCACGTACATGGTTGAGGGAAGTTGATGCTAATACGAAACCCATGATAAAGGAGTTTTGTGATAGAACCCATGAGGCAGGGGTACAAAATTAATTAATACTGGTCACAACTCTCATTTCGAAGCCCTTTTATATGAGGACATTGGATCGCAAAATGACGTATAATGATTCATGGATAGAATCTGACTAAATGTTTTTAGATTGATGTGTGATAAAATAATTAGCAAACTGGTCACTGGTTACTTGTGGGTTTTTAAATTAGGTCTGATATTTTAAATGAATTTTATGAATTTTTAAATGTGCTCATGTAGTATGCTTTTATAGTTTCTGTTTTTAAACCGAATAAAGCTTTTTGAATTTGAATATGATTTGAAAGTACTATCTATATTTTTTTTAAAACAGTTTAAGTGGGAGACTAACATTGTTTTAGCGATCAGACGACTCTGATGATATCATTGTTCATTATGCTGGAGACAGACGCTAAGGGCTATAACACAGTGTTTTGCAATAAAAATATTATGACCTGTGATACTCTCAGATGCAGCCAGGTGAAGCGAGCACTATCAGCCCCATCTCCGACCCTGCCAGAAACTGTCTTATTTCTTTGTTCCTTGTAGGTTCTAAGAAAAGGAAATAAGCGATCCAGGTGATAAAGTTTATTGTGGCTCCTGAGTGGAAGAGTCGCTTTTCTACTTTACAACAGAGCTTTACATATTTGTCTGCACAAGCAATCGCCGCTTCTGGATTGCTTGTTTTGGATTCCTGCTCCATTACTAAACACAAGGAGGTAAAAGAACAGTACAAACTACTTCATTAAAATAGCTGGAGATCTATTGCCAGGTGTGCCAACTTCTGTTTTCTTCCCGGCTGCTTCAGTTCTGAGGTAAACCTGTGCATTTGCTAAGTCAGAAACAATCATGACGTCGTATCTTTGTGTGTAAGTGCATTATAGAGTTTGCACGTAGGTCTAAAGCACTTCAGTATAGTACACAATGTGGGTTTTACAGTTAATAACTCATAGGAAGGTGGCAATGAGCTGACATGAGCCTTTACAGTGAGGTTTGACAAAGTCAAGAAGTGAGGCAGAGTTGCAGGTGAAGGGATGTGGTGGAACTGCCCTGGGGTAGTCTGGAATCAAGTAAATACTTGCAGCCACAACTGCCTCACCCTTTGATGCGGTCAGTGGCATAGCTACGGGGGTGCGCCTCGGGCGGCACCAGTTTTGGGGGGCTGCAGCTTCCACCCGCTCCTACCTGCTGCCTCGGGGGCGGCAATCACCCGCCCCACACACACACACATTTCGGCCGTCGCGAGGCGGCAAAAGCAGGGACCCCTACTGGTGGCCATAGGGCTAGCGACTGGATGCGGTTTGGGTGTTCAGACTGTTGTGGAACTGAAAAATGGCTGCAGTCTGGTGAATTTGGTGGCCATCCAGATCCGCCAAGCACAGTAGGAGAATACCTGGTGACTCATGCTCTCTTGCCTGCATTTCTGATTTTTTCTGGTACTGCTACTATGAGATGTATGTGCTCTGCCACAGGACTTAATCTCAGTTGGATGGTACAGAGGGCCGAGATGGAGAGACTTGTTGATGGTCCCGAAGGTCCCCCAATATCTGTAACTGACTATTCACCATTGGATCCTCTTCAAAGAGTTGCACCAAAACTGGGGAGGAAAGTACAAGCTTATGCACCCATAATAACAATCTTCAACTAAATATAACATTATTTTTAAAAAAACACGTCTTTAGAAGAATGCTAAAGTTATGACTGTTTGCATCATATGATCTTCTTAATCTGATTACTCAGTGCACTGTCCCCCTAGTTGGATTTCTTTGCTACATGAATATGATTGTTTGATGAGGTGCCCTTTTTCCTTTTCTGGAGGTATGTCATTCCTCCTGTCACTGACACCTGTTCGACTCAAGCTTTTTGACGCCCATTTCCAGTTCAGATCATGTGCCCATCCATGCTTTGGGAACCTTTCCCTTACTGTCAAGCTGAACTTGGTCCTTGTTCTCTGTTGCTTGTACGAATTACAACGATGACAGCTCTTGGTGTTTTTGTGTTGGATGTTCAGTCAATCCCTTTTCTCTCTATGCATGGGACTTGACTGCTATCTGGGTGCCACTTGGTAGTTAGTCAGTGCAAGTGCCTTTATTATGTTTGATGTTCTGGGCATGTATTGAATATAAATATTTGGAAATGTGGGCGTGTTTGTATAGTGATACACATTTTGATCCATGACCTATGTGGGTAGCCTAGGTGGGTGCTTCGTGTATGAGGGTTGTATGTGTAATATTGTGTAGTAGTTTATTACAACTGGCAAGTTTCTCTGCACTTTGGCAACATTTTACACATATGCAGGAGCTGCCAATCTATGTAGGGGCCTACTCGAATTCATGCAATAACCAGGAGCCCAATGTAATACTTTTCTAAGTGGTATGTAACATTGCTTCAGATCTGTAACACACTGCTTCCTCACACTGGAGGCTTGTTTGCCTATGTAATTTAGTTTCACCACTCATCAGCTACTGGCTGGTGTATTTCCATACAAGCTGTCATAAAGCCTTCATTGACCTTGTAGAGTCAATGTTAGGTTAGGCCAAGATGCACACAGACAAAGGTATAACATCAAAATATTATTTTTTAATAAAACCATAAAGGGCCCAGAGCTAGGAAACCAAATTACCCAGGTGCAAAATGTGGGAGACACACAGTCTGCAGTGACTGCTCGCACATAACTTGTCACGCTGTAGAAGCAAAGATGTGACCAATCTCAATCAGGATAATGTAGCTACCATGACCAGTAGGCTGGCCCTGTTGGACTCCTGGACTGAGTTGCATTAGATACTGGGACCCCAAGCTGAATCTCCTAGTGAGTTTCCGCCAAGGAAGTTGTGAAGTGGGAGAAGCAGGTGGGGCTACACATCATATGTCCTGCTTGTAATCTCACCAGTGATGGAACAGCCAGGCCCACATGTATTATGGGATTCCAACCACCAGCAAACAGTTCCTTAGACCAGAATTTTTCTCTGGCCAAGCATGCAGAGTCAGGAAACACCAAAGACTGGAAATAACATCCTGCTATACCTCATAGTAGGAACCCGGCCGGTAGCCCATTAGCTTTGGGCCCCTTTCACTGATATTGTTATCAGCGTCAAGCACCACCTTTGTTGCGTCACATTGTACAATGCTTTTTGTGTTTCAAGCAGGGCAAAGGTTTCCTGAACCTTTAGTAGACAGAATTCAGTCATCTTGAATTGACCAGGGTAATATCGGGGTTCACTTATGTGAGGAATATTTGTCATCGAAAGAGGGTAATTTATAAGAATGATTAAGGATCAGCGCCCTGAGCTTGCCTCCACATTCAAGTGATGGTCACGAGAGACCCTCAATTGCCACCACGCCCTTGTCCAGGTTTCAAGAAAGCCATAAGCACCAACGGTACTCCCTGAACTCTCTAAATATCTACGCATAACAGACTGCAAGACATAAAGAAGCATTGGAGAGAGCACCCCAATCACTCTTGGAGCAGAAGGCACTGCCTACTGGCTCAAGGTAGCTGCCCTGTGCAGATAAACAACAAAGGGAGAACCCTCGAAATATCTACGCATAACAGACTGCAAGACATAAAGAAGCATTGGAGAGAGCACCCCAATCACTCTTGGAGCAGAAGGCACTGCCTACTAGCTCAAGGTAGCTGCCCTGTGCAGATAAACAACAAAGGGAGAACCCTCAAAATATCTACGCATAACAGACTGCAAGGCATAAAGAAGCATTGGAGAGAGCACCCCAATCACTCTTGGAGCAGAAGGCACTGCCTACTGGCTCAAGGTAGCTGCCCTGTGCAGATAAACAACAAAGGGAGAACCCTCAAAATATCTACGCATAACAGACTGCAAGGCATAAAGAAGCATTGGAGAGAGCACCCCAATCACTCTTGGAGCAGAAGGCACTGCCTACTAGCTCAAGGTAGCTGTTCTGTGCAGATAAGCAACAAAGGGAGAACCCTCGAAATATCTACGCATAACAGACTGCAAGGCATAAAGAAGCATTGGAGAGAGCACCCCAATCACTCTTGGAGCAGAAGGCACTGCCTACTAGCTCAAGGTAGCTGCCCTGTGCAGATAAACAACAAAGGGAGACCCCTCTGCTTCTTTCTCGGGCACAAGTTAAAGTCACAAAGCAGAGGTAAAAGCAGGGATTCAGGTCAGATATCAGCGAGACAACTAAAGAACTTGCAGCATCCCAAAATATGCATTCCTAATTACTTCCTTGAGTACAGCTCAACAGGGGCAGCACTGGGCAGACTCCCAGATGGAATATTATGGTGCCTAGGCTTTCAGAGCCTCAGGGTTTCGATATTTACTTTCACCGAGGTAATAGGTATTGCCTTAATAGCTCGTTTACCTGTGTGGGCGAAGTTTCTCTTGAAAAGATAAGTGGTTCCCTTTGACTGAGCTAGTTGACTTACGGTAAACGTCTTTGAGTTTGTTGCATCTGGGTACATTGTCAGCTTACTTAAAAATAATTACTTCTTCACCTCAACACGTTTTACTTCACTCAGGTGAAGAGATCATAGGGGGCAAAGGAAAACAGCCTACTGCCTGAAATGTCACATAAGAGAGACATGCTTCCTTCTAGTGCAGTCTGATGGTAGTTTTGGTGTATGTGTCTTGTTACTGGCTAAGAATCACGTGGTTGAGAAGGCACACTACCTCTTACACATATTCTGGACTTGCCAGTTTTACATTTTGACAATGCATGCACTTTTTATGGGTTGCATTGTTACAGGCGCCTGCTCACATTTTTCTTCATGCATATTTTGTGGCCGCACAGTGCTGACATTGGTTCTGTGCATGTACACAAAATGCAGTGCATGCACTTGTGCTTGTTTTGATATGAACGCCGAGTTTGTTTCTCTTCCGAACTTCAAAATTAGTTATCCAAATGCATGAATGTGTCTGGCCATCTGCACCAGCGCGGTTGTACCCTGGAATACTGAGTACAGGAATAGCAGGACAACTTGGTACTGTAATTTTGAAACAGAACTACATTAAGGGTAGAATTATTCCTCTGATTTTTTTATTATACCCACTGGGGACACTAATAAAATAAGTCTATCCTTCAGGGGTCATTGTAACCTCCTTCCTTCTGTATATTCATCACAAGAATATGCACCTCTTCCCCTCCTTCACACCAGTCTCCTCAGACCTTTCTGACCACTTTGTGGGTTTCTGTTTTTTCAAATGAAATAGCTCCCCAGTTCTTCAGGGTTGCAGCCACATTGGTGATCATCTATGCCAATGTGAGGAGAGGCCTTATAATGAAGCATTCCGCCTTTGAAGGAGGGAGGGCTTTCATCATTAAAGGCTAACACCCCCACAGTGTACGCTACACATTCCTCATGCCCCTTTATTTCTCTATTCCCTGGGCACCTTATTGTACGTACAATTTATGAATAGTAGAAGGTGCCCAGGTAGTTAGCTTCCCTTCTTTCCCATATTGTTTATGAGACACATTGCTGTTTACAAGACACTTTGCTGACTTAACACTTTGTGTGTTGATTTGGCCTCCAGATGTGTGTGTATGCTGAACTTTGCTGGCCTATGCAAATTAAACCCTATAATGAGACACCCTTTGGCAGAGTCAGGCACAGGCCTCACAACTGTACACTCCTGACTGCCTGGCACCAAACTGAGATGGGCACACGCTGCATCAGAAATTCACTAGTTGGCGGTGAACAGGGCAGTGGCAGTACCCTGAGCCGCTTTGGCAGATACACGGTGAATCACGCTGGGAGTGTGAGCTGAGCCTTCGTTTTTTAAATAAGAGTCTCTTAACTTTAGCCTGCAATACTGTAATACTGGTTTTTTTTAAACTTTTAAACTTTTAAACATCTAAATTGTTGGCAGCTCACCTGGGGATTGTGTGCCTTGTTCCTTATTCCTCCTTCCCGCCCCGGTCTGACGCGGTAACTAGTACCGTTGCGCGGAGGGCGGAGAAGGTCAGGACAAGACACTTCCGGGTGACAGTCTGGCTCTGAGGAGGGTTAAAAGCGCATGCTCCGGCGCCCGCGCAGCGGACGCGCGCAGCGGGCGCGCCGCTGGCGCGCCAAAGGCAAGCCCGTCTGCGCCCGTCCGCGGCCGTACGGGGCCCGGGGCCAGTCACCCTGGTATGTTTACAAGGGAATTATACTACAACAGTCAAAGCCTTCTTGCTCTTCGCCCTAAAACTGTTGCTACTTGCATTCATTCTATGCACGCTGATGGCCTAACTAGAGCCTGTAATCATTGCCCCTTTAAATTTAATATCATGCCTGAAAGAAAGACGGGCCCGCCCATTCTAACCTGCGGTCTTCTTAACTGCCGCTCTCTTAAGAAGCATAGATTAGAGATCCACGACCTCCTGACGGACAATATGGTCGACATTATGTTCCTCACCGAAACCTGGCTGGACGAGGACTCTGCTCCTGAACTCCTCGAAGCACTGCCAGTAGGGTACTCTATCAACCATATTGACAGGGACTCCGGTAGGGGAGGCGGCGTGGCTATAATCTTTAAACACGACATTCAGTGCAAGCTTGAGCATATCGCCATTACTGACTGCGAGGCCGGTCTGTTTACGATCTTGATTGATGGCAAGTGTACTGTCAAAGGCCTCCTGGCATACAGGCCTCCGGGGTACTCATCCCGGTTTGTTTCCAGCTTGGTTGACTACCTCACTCTACCTGCGCTTCGCTATAGCAAGTTCATTCTGCTAGGCGATCTTAACTTACATTTCGAAGATGCCAGCTGCACAATGGCACAAGCTTTGCGCCAGGAATTAGTGACACTACAACTTCAACTTAGTGTCACAGACCCCACCTACCAGAAGGGCCATCTGCTTGACCCTATTTTTACCAACTGGGAGGAGGTGATGGTTAGCACCCCCCTGCCTATGATCTGGACAGACCACTATCTAGTCCCTTTCATGCTCCGGACCTCCATCCCGAAGGTGAAAGAATACTCACACAAGGGTATTGTCTGCCGGAAATGGGCTGGCTTTTCCCCAGACAGGTTTAAGAGTGCCCTTCGGAAGGGGGGCCCGCCCGGGGGCAAGGATACCGATAATGCCTGTCTTGAACTGGACAGGAGTATAGAAGAAGCTCTTAATATAACTGCCCCCTGGGCATGTAAAACACCAGCCAGAACTAAAATATCTGCCCCTTGGTTCAATAATGTCCTGAAAATTGCTAAAGCTGAGTGTAAACGCGTGGAAAGAGTATGGAGGAAGAACTTCTCTATGCAAGGGAGAAATGAATACAGAACATCGCTGAAAGCCTATCATAGGCTTATCAGGAAAATCAAGGCTGAATATTACCAAGAAAGAATCAGATCTGCGGAAAATTCCACTAGAGAATTATTCAAGGTCTATAGAGAGATTTCCTCTATAGACTCTATAGCAGCGCCAGTCGTAGGTTCAACCGACCGCTGTAACCAAATAGCGGAATTCTTCTTCGAGAAAGTAATGACAATATACTCTTCCTTCCCTGCTGTGGCTCTAGCTGACCAAGACAGATGGGCTACATCTCGCCATATAACTGTAGCACAGGAGGATAGGCTTGAGAATTTCCTAATTCCTTCCCCTGAAATTCTGATAAAAATCTGTCAGAGTGTAAAATCAGGGTCTCCCAAAGACCAGGCCTCCCCGAAAAAACTTGAGGGATGCTTAGAAGCTCTGGAACCCTTCATTAGGTATCTCTTAGAGATCTCATTTGAGACCAGCACAGTCCCTAACTGCTGGAAGGAGGCAGTTGTTCTCCCCCTCCCGAAAAAACCGCAACTAGGCCTTGAGCGCCTCGAGAACCTACGACCCATCTCCCTTCTTCCCTACTTTGCCAAGATCGCAGAGAAAGTGGTCAACCAGCAGCTCACGGCACACATTGAGAAATTCCATCTTCTTCATCCCACCCAGTCGGGCTTCCGTTCATGTCACTCGACAGAGTCCGCCCTCCTTCTGGCCACTGAGACCATCCGGCAATTTGTGGACGCGGGTCAGACTGTTGCCCTGATTCTGCTTGACCTTAGTGCGGCCTTTGACACTGTGGCCCATAAGATACTGGTTGATCGTCTGAAGAAGGGAGGTGTATCCGGGAAGGCCTTGGGCTGGCTTACTTCTTTTTTGAACAATCGCAGCTTCCAGGTGAGGCAGGGGAAATTCTATTTTAAAGTGATGGCACTGCAGCAGGGAGTCCCTCAGGGCTCAATCCTAAGCCCCACCCTTTTTAATATTTATGTAGCTCCTTTGGCTGAGATTGCTGAAGGTTTTGGGGTTGGAGTGGTGTCCTATGCCGATGACACCCAGCTGGTTGTGTCTCTGACTCAAGACCAACAATCGGCAGCTCCCAACCTGGTGGCGTGCCTCCAAGAACTTGCAGCCTGGATGGATATTAATTGTTTAAAACTCAACGGCAACAAGACCGAAGTGTTGATTGTGGGGAAAACCCCTTCTGTCTGGTCGTCTGCGTGGTGGCCGCAAGATTTGGGCCTTACTCCTATACCTTGTGCCCAGGCAAAAAACCTCGGGGTTTGGATTGACACCCACCTCTCGTTTGACTATCACACCAGACGGGTTGCCGGCACATGTTATGGAGTTCTTAAAAGGCTCAGGAAAACCCTTGACATACTACCCACTGCGGCCAGGAAGACCATGATCCACGCACTCGTAACTTCCCGTCTTGATTATGGGAATGTTCTTCTTCTGGGGGCTACAGGAAAGTGCTTGCAGAGACTCCAATGCGTTCAGAACACAGCGGCTCGTCTAGTCCTGAAGCGCCCTAGGAGAGCTCCCTCTAAGCCGGCTCTTGCCTCCTTACATTGGCTCCCTATCCGGGAACGAGCACGCTTTAAAGCTCTATGTATGTGCTACCGCATTATGCAGGGGACCGCTCCTGCCTACCTGCGTAACCTTCTCACTCCCTACACCCCCACCCGTCGCCTCAGATCTGAGGGACTGGGTCTAGTCTGTGTTCCTATGATAAAAAGAGCCAGGATGGGAGGCCGCTCCTTTCGACTTTTGGCGGCCCAATCCTGGAATAAATTACCGGTCTGCCTCCGACTGGAACCAGTCGAAGGTATCTTTAGAAAGAAGCTGAAGACTCTCCTGTTCCCCCACACATAGACCGCTGTATCTGATCCTGCTATCCCACCGCAGCGCGGGGACACACTGTTTTAGTGTAACCAGGCGCTTTACAAGACCCAATAACATAACATAACACTAGTGTCCAAACCTGGTTTATGTTAGGTTGACAGTATGACAAACAGCAGACAGGGGTGACGGAGAAGTTTTAAATAAAAGTCAATTCGACGAAGGTATAGGCGGTGCCAGGAGGTATTTTTTAAATACATTTTTAGTGAACATTAATTTGAAATGTAAACTTCACTTTGTCAGTACGCGAATGAAAACAAATGTAACAAATCAGTAAAGTTTAATAAGAGCACTTTTTACACTGTATATAATCTCTCACCTCATAACAAAAAATGATTTTACCCGTACTCCTTTTTGTTCGTAATAACACCTTAAAGTAGTTGAGCTTTGGGGGTTCCAATTCTTGGAAGTGTTTGACCTCATCAACTTTACTGGGTGATAATTTTAAACTGAACTCCAAACAAGGCCAAATCTATCATTTGTTAATCTCAAAACTTAGAATTGAAGGGTTTGCTCTGGACAGTACTGAAGGGAGTAAAATTGATGAACTATGATATGCCATGAGATCCTATCAGCAAATGAACCATTTAGTAGAGAAGACGCAGCAGGTGAACGGTCTTGTTTTAGAAGGTAAAATAGGGTCTGCCATTGACTGTATTCATGACAATACCACTAATTACTTTTACAGCTGCTTTGGGTCTGGGACTATTTCACAATGTATGGCCAAATATTGCTGTGGGGATACATGGTTGGATCAGTAGCTAATATTATTACTTTTCTACAAGGAGAAAGAAATATCAGAACAGGCTACACAGATGTGAAGGCCCCTGTTTATAGAGTGTAGAGGGTACCCATTGGCCAGGAAATAGTAACAGCCGTTGTCAATGAGATGAAGACTGCTTGAGATGAAGGCAGCTCGAGCAAGCCTGGTGGAACCTTTAAGGTGGGATTTAATGACAGATTTGATTGTGTCATTCCAGATAATTAAGCAAATATTTTAACAGTATATAGAAAATAAATTATCTAGATTCAATTTGTATAGATTGTGCACACTTTTGAAATATTTTGGCATTTAAAAAGAACCAAAGGCTGGACAATGATCCCTATTTTTGCTCTTGGGAAAACAGTATTTGTGCTTTTTGAGTTAAAACGTTGTTTCCACTGTTTTTGCAGGTAATAGAATAAGACACAAATGTAACATCATGGCAGGGTATTTTAGTGCCACCATCCCTAAGAAATGTGCAAAAACATGCACTTTGAATTTCCATCTAATAGCATCACTGGACTGTGGGGCAAGCTCTTTGCTAAAATTGTGCTTACCCATGTTGATAAATATACTCAAGGGCCAATTTTCTACCTATTCAACAAGCTGATTTGTGCTCCAGAGAATGTAATGCGGATTATCCGATGCTGATCAACTGAAATCCACTCAGGTGGGTAAGAGCCTGTACTGCTGCCTTGGTGATTATTCAACAGTTTTTCACTACAACAGCCGTTAGAGAATAGGGAGAAAATGATATGATTTAGTATTAGTCCATGTTAGTTTCCATTGGCTGGAAATCACTCTTGAAAAGGTATCATTCAATCTAGTTTAAAGCCAGCTGTTCAAAGGATTACACATGTATATTTAGATAGATAGATAAATAGATAGATAGATAGATAGATAGATAGATAGATAGATATATAGATAGATAGATAGATAGATAGATAGATAGATAGATAGATAGATAGATAGATAGATTGACATGCTAAATGAAATAATTGACTACATCGCTGAACACATCTCACATAAAATCATTGATGATATCACTTATGACATAATGAAGGGATTGTGGCAGCATACTTTAGAATTTGTGGTCTTTAAGAAAATCAACAAGCCGCACCTAGGCCCAATTTTCAACCATCCAACACTTAATAATGGACATAACCTTTGACCACATGCCACACATATATCTATCTGCCAAATCAACCACAATTAGTTGATGTTACACTCTTTTACTTGAAACCACTCCCCTTAAAAACAAAAGACTTATAGTGAAATGAGTTCTGCCCATTTAATCATCCCAGATTTTCTGCTTTTTGATCACCTGATTTTTGGACCTTTACTGTGGCTGAGTCTCACCGCTACAGTCTCGCCTACGATAATCAAATGGTAATCAGACTGCAACTGTTTACTGTCATTGTCTGCCTTTTAACATAAGGCTGCCACAATGCAACTAGAGTAAGGGCACTAGGCTGGTACCACATGAATATGTGTACACACATGTGCGGGCTGCTCGTGTGAAACTATCGTTGTGCTCAGCCTGGTAATTGCACACAGGTAGCCTGGAGCAGAACGGGAACTGCAGTGTTAGATGTTGTCTTGATGTAGGCCTTATAATATTAGTAGGCACTCATAGGTAATGTCAGTGGGGTTTACTAAATCATATCGGGCAAAATCTGCCTTAAACTGCAGTTTCATTTCCCTTATGCCTACACAGCCCAGTGAGTAATCAAACTTGGGCGAAACTTCTGGGGCAAGTTTGATTATGCAGGTCCCAAGAACCTACATGAACATCTTATGGGTCATCCAAATTTGCCACATCTTTAGCTAAGCTCTAAATGAGATCCCAGAACTCGTGTGACCCGGTTCGTCCAAGTTAATAACGCTGCTCCCAGCAAAGGGAACATAGGCCTCTTCACAGAAAAAGAGCAATTAACACTGCTTCGCGCAGCTCTAGAGGACGAAGGGGTAGTGAGGAAAATCTGCATCTGGTAATTAGCTGTCATACTGTAAAGGAGGAAACCCAGCTATCTGGCGGCAGCACAGGAGGGCTTCCCCTTTGAAGTTTTGGTGGTAAGGTGTCTGGCAGTGATGTAAGCTAGGGGTGGAACTGAGGCCCCCAGATGAGATGTGCACATTGACAACAGGACGGGCCATATTGGATTGTCCAAAGCATGATGTTCAAGAGGGTTGGGAAAGAAGTGAAGGGGTGATGAGGCATCCCAGGATTGGCCATGCTTGCTTGGCATCTAGAACTTTTAACCCCACTTATAAACTCCTGCATAGAAGAAAGACAGAGAGTTGGTCCATGGAATTGGATGGGGGTAACACCATGGACACCTGGAAGGACAAACCCCCTGATGCCCTAATGGATTAAGGACTGTGTCTGCAGCTGACCCCAGGACCGGTGGGTTTCTTCATGGCCTGTGAAACTGGTTCCCTAATACCCCCTAAAAGCCAGATTCAGGAAGACCTGGACGTCTGTGCCCCAGAGGAGAGGAGCACCAGAAACCAGGCAAAGGAGAAAAGCTGGCGGGAGCCAGTGAAACCAACTCCATGAACATGGTGCCACTTTAGAGGGCATGAGGCCTCCTGAAAAGGCTGCAGGTTGCTGGAGCTTTCCACAAGTAAAATGAGCCAAGATCATCAAAACTGGCCGAACGAGGCAGGAGTTATGAGTCTGTAAATTTGCCCGAAATCGAGTGATGGAGTGAGTGGGGCACTGCTGCATTTCCGATAATTTCCTCTGGGGAGGGCCAAGCCCTCAAGGGAGGAGGCAGCACTCTAAAAAAGTTGTCAGGACGAGCTGGCATGCATGGTACCCCCTCTACTGTACTTTGATTTCCCAGTGGGGGTCCTTAGTTCCACGGGGGCAATGCAAGAAGACATGAATCCTGGGACCCCATCACCAAGCCAGAGGAGAATATTTAATATTCAATGTTGATTTATGCTCAGGAGACCCCATCCCCGAGAATGTGAAGTTCCGGTAAGTCTGGGGCACTTTGCCCATCCCCCATGACCATGTGTGGGGAGGGCAGATCCTTCCAAGCCCCACCCACCCTGCCCCACCTTCTCTCATGTGTAACATACAACAATGTCTCTAAGGGTATCAGTTAGTGGACAAATTTAAGGTAGCACAATTAATTGATGGAGGCAAGGGAAAACCAGGGAGACAAAAAGAATTTGACAACATAAAGTTTTTTTGGTAGTCATATATATTTGTTATAAATAACTTCATATTTTTAAACATGTGTAGGAACAGCACTGCGTTACATTAAAAGGCATGTAACCTGTAGGATACAGTGCACAAGTGCTCGTCAAATGATGACAACGCAAGTGACACGTGGGGAAGTATGTACAGAAACGTGGAGGGGTGCAAAAAAAAGACAGTAGTAGGTGAAATTTAGATAGTAGAGATACCCAAACAATGAATGTTAGTATATACAAGTGGAGTCAAAATAGGTATCATTGAAGAACTAGCGCCGACAATTTTTGCTCTAGGAGTCAACGGTGTTTCGGCCTGTTGGAGTGTTTAGGCCATCATCAGGGCCAGGTTACTCTTATTTGGAAAACAGTGCTGTGGGTAAGAATAATTACACTCAATGGTGAACCAAGTCGAGTGAGAAATAAGAGGGGATGGGTAGAAAAAGAGGGGAGGAGGGGTTTTTGCGATTAGCCCAAGGGGGAAGGTGAAGACAGGTTAGAGCGTGGTGAATGGGTCAGTGAAAGTAGGAAGAATATCTAGGCTCAGTGAAATCACGGGGGACAAATAAGTTATCCCTGCCTGTGATTAGGAAGCACAGAGATGCAGAGGCTGCCAAGTACGGTTGCGTTAACTTACGCATGGTAAGCGAATGGAATCCAAACGTAGGCGTGCGGAGTCCCTGTATGTATCAGGTTAAGGAGGCATCTGTCTGGAGTGAGAGAAGAGGGGGTAAATATGCTGGTCAAGGATGGTGGTGGGCAAAAGGATAGGAAAGGAGGGAGACTCACTGGTCTGGAGGGGTCGTGTGTGTTCACATAGGGATGGTTCTGGTTGGAAATTCAGAAAGGGTCCAATGGTTACTGCGTAGATACATGGTAAGGAAGAAGCCGTTGCCTCTGGTCATCTAGGAAAGAAAGGGGGTAAGTGGGTCAATGGGGTGTAGTGCGAGTAGTGGTCGGATACTACTGGGTAATGACAAATGTCTCAGAAAAAGTGGTAGGAGAGTGTGCAAAATGTGGGTATGCTCAAGTACAAAATACATTTATTTAGTCACATCTTCCAATCAGATGTGGTTTTACTATAAGACACAAGTACCGCAATACCATTTTTTAAGTATTGCAGTAACATAACACCTAAAAATTTAAAATTCTAACAAAAAAACGACAACTTACTTAGTTATTTGGGCCTCTCAGGAAATCCTCAGGCTCAAACTTAAAATGAAATGATTCCTTCATAGTAAACAAAACTCTTTTTGAAATCATACGGTACTACCATGAGACCTGGAAAAGAAAGCAAAGGTCTTGTGGGAGTGACACAGCACTCTATCACTGACTCTATGGGTCCGATGGGAGTGCCGCGGTACCAAGGGAACACCCAAAAAAATATAATACAATTCAAATTCGCCATCTGATTGACTGCTTAGGGGACTCTATTAAACAAATAAGCATTAATATCAGTAGCACATTGGTGCTCTACAGAGGCAGATTGGTGTGCAGACAATCAGAGTCCATCGTGGCCTCAGGGAAAATTCCAAAGCAGCAGCCACCCACTACTCCATCCACCGCCGCTGCCAGAACTGAATCTTCATTGGATGATTACATCATTGTACTGTCCTCAACATTTGCAGAAGCATAGCCAGCAAACTATATGGCAATAAGTTACAAAAACAAATGCACCCCCAGAAATTTGCTTGAAGAACAAGGCTAAAGTGTTCTTATAGGTTTTGAAATTGTCTTGTGTTTCATGCATGGCCCATTGTTCTTTTTCCTATGTTAGCCTAACTGTGTATGTTATAGGCCTCATTTTCTTTTGCACATATATCTATATAAACACGCTGGCTTTTGTACCACATTGTACTTTCACACAGAACCTGCAAATGTTTTAGTGTTCTATTCTTGTCCCGGGATGTGGTCTGACCATCATAGACCAAATCAAACAACAATGTCCCATGTTGTTCTTTCTGGCCATGCAGTTGTGGCTGCTGCCTGGAACAGCAGTGGGGCAGGTGGGGGGGAAAGGGAGATCAGGTTTTAAAAAAAACACTTACCTACAGGCCGGCCGGCTGGCGCCACCTCTCCTGACTTCTCTTCCTGGGAGAAACAGGAAGCACCAGGGCTCCCACACTCCCTGCTGCCAATCACAACGCTGCAATGCAGCGTTGTGATTGGTCTGAGCGCCGTGACATGTCTAAGCATGTGGCGCTGGTAAATAGTTTTACTGCTGTAGGAATATTCTATGCAATGAAGACATTTATAAGGTGTGGGTGTTGATTTGAGGTATTTCAGATTGTTGAATAATGTACAATGTGCAATAAAGTACAATTTAAGGGTGAGCCTCAAGAAGGGGATTTAACTCAAGCTGGGATTTTAACGCTCTCAGGTTCTATGCCATTGCACTCATATCATTAATGTATGTAGCGTATTTTAGGAAACTGTGGAGGGTTTTTTATTAGCGACTGGCAAAATGTTTCTCATCAGTGTCAAATGCATAGCAGATGAGTTGTTGACTTACAATAATGGGTCATGTCAAATCATTAAGAGGAGGATCCAGTTTAGGTGAGTAGAGTATAAACTCTTTTTTGAAGTGTGTTCAAAGTTTAAAAAGGAGGTGTTAGGAAACCGGCTAATGTCAACTACACATTTAGAGAGATGGCATCTGGAGGAGACCAGAGAGAAAATGAAGGGCCTCAGGATGAGACACTGCAGTCAAGAACCTCTCTTGAATCTATTGTATGACAATTTTTCTCCATACCACCTGGAGAAAAGGTCTCAGAAAACGCGGTGACATTCATATTGTGCCAGAAAGGCATAAAAAAGTACTCCTTTGATACTTCTGGGATAATGAAACACCTCAATGAATGGCATTCCAGGCAGCCGAATGCTACAAAGCAAAGAGGAGAAGAGAATTATGGGCAGTGTACATCTTCTGCTGTACTACCCAGTGCGTATCCCGGTGATTCTCTTCCACCAGAAGTACTTGCCACGCAACCAAAAGACTTTAACCTTTTATATGCTAACATAGGGTTGTACTGTATTAAGTGTTCCAAAATCATGTCTGTCATGTCTGTAGAGGAGCAGAAGGGTCCAGCTTGAGATAAACAGGTGGTTATACATGAAGCCAATTGTAAGAAGCATATTTAAAAAATAAATGTGGACCCATATTTTTTTTGTGCATGGAATTATTCTTATTTAATCCCAACACAAATATAAAACCTACACACACAAATACAAAATGTTTTAAAATACAAACACAATTCTTTTTAAAAGTACCTTTCTTGTTAAAAAAATTGAAAAAAATGTAGGCTGGTTTCCATGTCTGTATCTAAATGTTAAAGTATGCTATTGTATTTTAAATCAGAAATGTAATATTCTTTGGCACATTGTGTAAAATATATACAGTCCATCAAATTGGTAAGGTGGAAAATACCATATCTACCAAGATATGGTGTTCTTTTTATCTCCCCAGCACTGGTGAACTTTTGACTGCCATGCTCTAATGCAGATACCCTCGTACCATAGTGTAAGAGAGTGTGTGTTGTGTTAAGCATCTGTTTGTACTGAAAGGGGCCCTTTTACTACATAAACAAAGTTTTTACACTTTTCTAACAATGTATGCGTACAACAGAATGCAGCACGCAGGAAAAGATAGTAATATAGGGAGAAATAAAAGCCTTTATCCTTGTGACGCTTGCCTTCAGTAGGTGTACATTTTTGGTTCAAATACTTGGGTGTACATTTTAATACATAAGGATTTGCATCAAAATCATGATATGCATGGAAAATTAAATTCCAGCACAACACTTTGCACTGAGTTTATGTTAGCAAATGTACAGAAACCTGAAAGAAAGTGTTAGTAGAATTGAATCTCAGAGGCAGATTTACTAACACTTTGGGTTGTTTTAGAATCACAAAGGTTACACAAATTGGCATAAAATATTTATTCTGGAATTACTTTCCAGTGCAAAACTTTATTTGCTGTAAAGTAACACAAAATAGTGGTAGTGCTACTTGTGTTGCTTTGTGTCAAGAGGGTGTACAATGGCTGGTAGTTTGGTGCTCCTATGGAACCACTTATGGTTTATGATGCAATTCCTATCTTCTAACATTTATAGACAGGCTTTAGCACCAAGAAATAATGCCTCTTCTAGGCTGGCATTAGAAAAGAGAAAAGTTCTATTTCTCCAAACATTTCTCACTTTGGACATGTGCTGCACTGTCCAAGTTTGGAAATGTACCTAAGCTTAGGATTTTATACTGGAAGAACACCCATCAAGTACAAGACCTATGCCAGACATTATGCAGACACCTTTGCACTAGGCTGCATTAATCTGTGCCATTGCTAGGGAGAGATCAGTATGAGCAGTACAGTGCCATATCTTCATAAATATGGTGCCTTCCTACTCTCTCCCTTTCAAATAATGCAGCACACCAACTTTGGTGCTTGCACTGCATTGAATGACATCTTTGTAAATCTGCGCCTTAAATATTTATTTATTGCTAATGACTATTGAGTATATGAATGAACTTGTCACGTAACGCATTGCAGCAACCTTAGTTGTTACACCGTATTGCTTTATAGGGAGAAAAGAGGTAAACACTGTTTATAGTTTAATATAGAGTTCCATCACAAATGTATAGATCTGGTACCTAAAGAGAGCACACCGCATCTAGCAGAAACCTTTGTAGTATGGTGCAAATCTATCTGTGTGACGTTTAGTATACATTCTGGGGCATATTATCAAGACAGGCGATACAATTATCGCCGCCTTAGCGGCAGAAAACTGCCGCTAAAACGGCGATAATGTGCTTGATAATATGCTCTATGGAAGTCCAATTGAAGCTCAGGTTAGATGTCCTTCACATCTAACATGGGCTTCAATTGGAATTCCATAGAGCATATTATCAAGCCCATTATCGCAGTTTTCTGCCGCTAAAGCGGCGATAATTTTATCGCCTGTCTTGATAATATGCCCCTTTATGCTTTATGAATACTCATGCACTACCTGCATAATAGTGCATCCAAATAAGCTATAAAAGTTTGACCACTTTCTACTTCAGGTGTTGTATCAGGTGTTAATAAATCTTTTGTATTATTATATATTATCAAAAAGGTAGGGGAATATAACAAAGTGCCAAATTTAAAGAGTAGTCATATGCACTATGCAAAAACCACAAGGGAGTTACCCTAGTACAAGGAAAAGGGACAGGGTATCTGAAACAATAACAATGACGAATTCCCTTTCCAACTGGAATGGAAACGTATAACTTCTTCACAACTGACTCTCGTTCAATTTATTTCCAGTTATTTCAATTTACTGGAAATGTTCATTTCATTTTTTGACTGTGGTCATTATCATTATTATAAGAAACTTTCTTATATTTTGGGGAATTCTTCCTTTTTCCACATGACTGTATTGTTTTTTTATAGTGCAGTATTGTAGTATTTACTAGGTGAACATTCCAGTTGGAAATGGAATTGGTAGTTGTTGTTGTGTCATATGTACTATGCATCCATCATCTCATAATAGTGACAAACTGAGGCAAATTAGAACTCTGACAATATAACTGTTCAGAGGTATTAAAAGAACCTCCTTCTGTTGTCACCTAAATACATATCATATTGATTTATGATACAGACTATGACACACAATGATTATAGTAACCTTTTCAAATTATAAATTGTATTCCATATTTACCAATAGGCTACTGAGTTTGTTCTCTTATTCATCATTTGTTCTCCACTTGATAGCAACCTCTCTTTAGCCATTTCACAGATCTTCCTATTCCTAGTAATTATTTCATTGCCAGTGTATTTAAAAGAAATAATTTGAGAAGTATTAAACCATTTTCAGGTTATACTTTTGGAACACTGGTTTAGCTGCTTTTAAAAAAGAATTACGTGTCGCCTGTAGCATGCAATACACAGTTACTATTTCTTCACAGTAAAAAAGTATTATAAAAAGGGATTAAAAAAGTTTGTTTTTACACATCCAGAATCATTATTGTGCAGATTGCAAACTATTTAATTAATATTCAAAATTTGTGAAAATATCTCTAACTTTTTAAAACAACATTTATTAGTTTGATAGTAAAAGAATATACATTTTAGGGTTAAAATAACTTACTAGAGGGGATTTATTTTTGCTCTCAGTGAGTGCCTTTTCACCATGTGTACTTGTTTACAACTTATGACTAGCTATACATCTTCAGCATGCCTAACACCTAAAAGAAAAGTTTGTACTTATTGAACTATGCAGAAAAATCCTTTGGATTCCATAAAAAACGAATCTGTAAATGTTAGTATGTCATCTGTAAATAGAAAGTGTTATAGTTTGTGCTCAATATCTACTTAGAGAAAGGTGAGGATGTCCTAAAGATAAGTAAATACTACTCTAAAAAAAGTACTAAAGAACATCTGGTTATGTACCTCTACATAACAAATGTGAAAGCTTATACTGGTCTTCAACCTTCAGGATGATGTATATTAAACAGGTGAACAAATTCCTAACCTCTAAAACTGGCTCTAACTTCCAAAGTCATATATTTTCTAGACATTTGGTTGCAGAGATAACAGATAAGAATTTCTTTAAGGTTGATGGCAAACCTTCCTTGAATATAAGAGATGTGTTGTTACATTCAGTCTAAATTGTACTATTTTTCAGATGGACTGTATAATGTCCTGAAGTTATGGTTTTTCCTTCATGAAAAACTATGTCAACTGTTGTTTTCATTTTTCTAGCTATAGACACCTGACAATATTTGACAACATAACTTTCAGTGTTGTCTTTTATGCCAGGTGGTCTACATCCTAGTGGCATTAGAATGACATATTCTCCACTGTTACTAATCACTAAAGATAAAAGTACTTCGATTCAGCATGGGCTGTTTTGCACAGCTTTTGTTATTTTTAAATACGCTATCAAATGACACTGGTTTGCAAATTGGTATATTTAAATACTCAAATGGTTATGAACCAATGTCACTTCTAAAAGAATTTTAAAAATCTACATGATGACGCTCCTATAAAGAGCTGATTCCAAAGAATTTATCATCTGGACTATTTACAGTTTCTAGTATTTCTAGTACAACCATGCGGAATCGCGAGGCATCCTTTTGTAAAAGTGTAAAGTAACTGCATTCTTTCTATAGACAAATCAGCAGTATTGTGAATACCATTTGTTGAGTGAGGTGCATCTTTGTCAGCTTCATTGTTCTCAGTAGAGTTGACAGTGATCTATAGTAGCATATTACTCTTTTCCTCAATTTTCTGAACAATAATATTAACTATAGAAGAACATTTACTATTACATTACAGCAGCCATTCAGTCCATATAAACTAGAGAACTGGGATCCTACCAGTTCCTTTACTACACTTTATTTAACTTTCTCTGTTGACTGATTTTTGCCTATTATAAGTTTGTAAAAGACACACAATTGATGGACGGAATGCAGAACAAATCATAACAGTCACCCCCAGTCAAGAGATCTGGGTTAAATCCATCATTCTTTTGCTCACCATGCCACCCCAGTTTAGACCTGGCCATGTGCAAATCAGTCTTGACCCTGTGCCTAATGGGATCAGTCCAGTCCGAACTGCCAAGCCAGGTCTTCCCTGGACCGGAAACAAGCATCCTAGGACCGGTTTTGGGGTTTCACACCCTCTTCAGCCAGGATAGCTTGATTCCAGTGGCACAGTGAGCCCGGGACCCACGTCTGGGCATCCCCGGCGCACTTAGGGCGAGGAATCAAAAGAGACACAATTGATGGACAGAATGCAGAACAAATCATAACATTCACCCCCAGTCAAGAGATCTGGGTTAAATCCATCATTCTTTTGCTCACCATGCCACCCCAGTTTAGACCTGGCCATATGCAAATCAGTCTTGACCCTGTGCCTCATGGGAACAGTCCAGCCCGAACTGCCAAGCCAGGTCCTCCCTTGACCGGAAACAAGCATCCTACGACCGATTTCAGGGTTTCACCCCTCTTCAGCCAGGATAGCTTGATTCCAGTGGCACAGTGAGCCCAAGACCCACGTCTGGGCATACCCAGCGCACTTAGGGTGAGGAAGCAAAAGACACAAAATTGATGGATGGAATGCAGAACAAATCAGAACATTCAACCCCAGTCAAGAGATCTGGGTTGAATCCATCATTCTTTTGCTCACCATGCCACCCCAGTTTAGACCTGGCCATATGCAAATCTGTCTTGACCCTGTGCCTCATGGGAACAGTCCAGCTCTTATGAGTTTGTGTCATTCTTATTTACACTATTTTGCGCAAAGTTTTGTTTGCTAGCGATTGCATGCTTTTGAGTTATTAGGTACTGGGTTCCATGACAAAATATTGAGTACAAAAATATCTACACACAAACATTTTGTCATAACATATCGTTAGTATAAATTACATCTTCTGCAATACATTGAACACCAAGTCACAGCTCAATGGCTCACAAAAACCCACACCAAACTCCACATGAGACACAGCCTCTGTAGTGCAATTAGTTTTTTTTACAGTGTATGCAGCAGATCTGACGTGTTTCAACTCCACACAGGAAACATTTCCACGAAAAGTGCCATTTTTAATTTGTTTACAGTTTATACAGTGAAAAGCGATGCAGTAAAATAAACATAGAAAAGATTCTACAATGTTAAACCTTGTTCTTACCCATCCTATGCCATGAATGACAGAACTCATGTGTACTTTCAATTTTCATCTGAAAAATATTATTTTTTTTTGCATTCGCACAAATCACTATAATTAATTTGAAATCATATCACCACACTATTCATTACTCCTAAAAGTATTTCAGAAAAACCTACTTATCTTCTCCTAGAAGCACCCATCTTTTAGATCAGTCACTTCTCGTGGCAGCCTGCAATTTAAATAGTGATCAATCAATTCACAAAACCTTAGATCTCAATATATTAAAATATGTCACAAGGTAAATTTACCTCGGAAATGCCAGCAGCATATTCCTCTCAACCCAGTCCCAATAAAGAATATAATTCCATGTTGTATATTGGCACAATTATTCAATATGTGAGGATGAATCTGACTATTGTCCAGTAGTATCAGATTAGAAAAAAAGACATACAGTAACAGAAAACAAATCTATTCAATATTATCAGTCCAAAACAAAATATAAATTAATTCACATGTACACCTATTATAACACCTATTTTCATCTCACACATGTGTCAGATAGTTTTCTATGCTATGCAGCCTCAGTCCAGTACATATGAAGCAAAATCCATTGACTTGACCATGGTGTGGGTCTCTAAGGGGCATATTATCAACAAGCGGTGTTAAAATTTTTGCCGCTTTAGCGGAAGAAAACTGCCGCTAAAGCGGCGATAATGGGCTTGATAATATGCCCTTGAGAATTCCCATAGAAGCAAAAACCGAAGGAAATGATGGACGGAGTGTTGAACATTGCAAGCACTCACCCCCAGTCAACTGATCTGGGTTTAATCCATCACCGTTCTTTAGCCCACTCTGCCACCCCAGTTCAGACATGGCCATATGCAAATCAGTCTGACCCTGTGCCTCATGGGAACAGTCCAGCCCGAACTGCCAAGCCATGTCTTCCCTGGACCGGAACAAGCTTCAGCCAGGCTTGCTTGAATCCAATGGCAAAGTGAGCAAGGGACTCACATTTGAGCATACCCTGCCAACTTATGGCGAACAAAGCAAAAACCAAAGGAAATGATGGACGGAGTGTTGAACATTGCAAGCACTCACCCCCAGTCAACTGATCTGGGTTTAATCCATCACCGTTCTTTAGCCCACTCTGCCACCCCAGTTCAGACATGGCCATATGCAAATCAGTCTGACCCTGTGCCTCATGGGAACAGTCCAGCCCGAACTGCCAAGCCATGTCTTCCCTGGACCGGAACAAGCTTCCTAGGACCGGTTTCTGGCATTTCAGCCGTCTTCAGCCAGGCTTGCTTGAATCCAGTGGCAAAGTGAGCAAGGGACTCACGTCTGAGCATACCCTGCCAACTTATGGCGAACAAAGCAAAAACCAAAGGAAATGATGGACAGAGTGTTGAACATTGCAAGCACTCACCCACAGTCAACTGATCTGGGGTTAATTCCCATAGAAGCCCATGTTCTGGTGTCAACATGGGCTTCTATGGGAATTCTCTGCGGCATATTATCAAGCCCATTATCGCCGCTTTAGCGGCAGTTTTCTGCCGCTAAAGCGGCGATAATTTTAACTCAGTGCTTGATAACATGCCCCTTAGACACTACAATGTGTCTTCAAACTTTAAAATCTCTTCAGTGGGATTTGTAATTAATAAAAAAGTAAATATATTTTAAAAGCAACAAATTAACGTTGAAGACAAAATAACTATTAAACACTTAAATGTTGTGGGGTGACTTAAAACCTCCCAAAAATGGAGTAACAACATAGACTTCTCTTGGCAATGTAACAACAGTACTTTTACTAACTGTCGCGACTGGGAGAAAGATGACCCTCCTGGCTGCTGGTCTGTCTCTTTCTTAAATTGCTGCTGACAGGTAGCTCCTTTCATACACAATTCACACAAAGGTTTATTACAAAACAGCAAATAATAATTGGCTTACAGATTATAGTTTGAAGAGGGAAAAACACTCAAAAGACCTGTGAACCCCATAACCCCAAACTCTGAGATAATCCTTTACACATTCTTTGTTGCAATTTTGATAATGCTTAACAAGCAAAGCATTCTTCTACTCATGCATGCAGGAGTTTTTGCAACAAATGCAATTTCAGTGGGGTGTGTACTGGTGTCATGATATGCCTAAAACCTCTATGTGCTCTGGGCTAATTAGATTTCCTACACCAATTGTTTAATCAGGTTACAATCTGTATAGAAGCACAAAGTGCATGCAGGTGATGCTGTGGGCTCAGACCATAAATATATTGTGCTTGTTAAACATGAGTTGGCTTTTCACTGAAGCCCTTTCAAGTTACTTATTCCATTGTGCAATCAAGTGAACTTTTCACCTTAGTTGTGTCAGTGCAAGATTTGGCCCTAAACTGTGTTTGTAACCACAAACAGCTGTGTGTTTTCTGATAGAGTTTGTTGTTGTACTATATTTTCATTTTTTTGTATTTTCTGCAGTGTGTTCATATTTCACATTTCCCACAACTATCCCCCCTCTAGTTGATATTTCAACAATTTGAACTAAACCTTGATCTACACTTGGCACGAGTTGATACAAGTTGCCATGTGAATCAACTACTTGAGTTGATGTCCTAACTGAAAACATCAAATGTACAAATCAATATATTAGTAATAAGACCACAATTGTTGGCAACAAGGCTCCCAACAGTACCGATGTCCATGATGACAGTGATAAACCTAAGCACCAAACCAACTATCTGGGGCACCCCTTCATATGCCATTTTCTTTTGTTAATAAAGCATTGTCTGTATAGCCTCTGACAAAGTTCCATTGCCCGCATCATTCAATGGAATAAACGTGCAGCAAGCCACTCCGATTTTCTTGCATACCTCTCCTTGCATGGCCATCATATGGTCAAGTACATAACCATGCTGCAGTGCAATCATTCGTATGGCACGCAGTTCTTTTATGGCATTAAAGCCATTGTTGGTAGTGTTAATGACTTTAAGGAGCTACCACCGAGTAATCTGGTGCCAAGAAGCTGTTGCTTTAACTTGACCAAATAGCAAGATGCTCCCAAAGAAGAGTTGAACATCACTAAACAGTCAGTACTCTTGGGGAACATAATTTCAAGTTCTTGTACCATAGTTTTTTGAAGTTCTGTTCCTTTGGCTATGGTGTAGCAAGGTTGTTAGACAACTCATGAGGTGTTCATGTAAAGTTGACATATTGATGCTAGGAATTACCAAACCTGGATTGTGCAAGGTCACTATGAAGCATGTTCTACCCCAGTTTGGTGGTAACTGGGCATACAGCAATCCTCTGCCTTAAAAATAAAATCCATCAGGCTAGAGGTGCCCCCCTGCATGTCGGCATGATAAACTGTGATCTTATCACCAATATTCTGTCCTCCATTAACAGTGCCATTTCCTCTGAAACATAAAGAAATATAATTTAGTTTTATGACAGTCTGAGGACTTACAGTGCTATCTACCCAAGTATAACATGAAAATCTTTTCATCCTGGATAGGTGTACATTCTCTATTGCATCCTGACTAACATCAGTGCCATTCCATAAAGACATAGCCCTACAGGAAAATTCAATATTGGGATGTTAATTATCATGGGAAAAGACTGACTCGGTGACTCTAAACCTTGGCCTACTAACAAAATTGGTAGTAAAGGGTTTACAAAATAGCTGTTACACTCGGTTCGTGGGAGTGCTACCCTAAAAAATCCTAAATCTAGGACCATCTGTGCCCAATCTACAGTGGTGGGACTATCTGTCTTCCTCATACGTGATATTTCATCCCTGATGTCCTGTCTGTCTGTGAGAATGTATAATACTTCTGCTAATGAGCCATATCTTGTTGTGTTAACCAAAAAACGTGCTAGTAGTAGATGTGTCCATTGCGTTTGGGCCTTTATCCTACACAAGTAGATATGTAATATACATTGAGCTATACTTGGGGGTACTGATTCAGGAGCATGGGGCATTAGGGAACACACACAATAAGATTTACTAGTGTTTTCTGAACTTATGTCTGACATATGCTAATACCACATATTATCTGACAGCTGAGTATGGACATTATGGGTCACATTGTTACTAGAAAATTCTCTTCACATATGAAAAATATTAGAACTAAAGGGCACGTTGCTATAAAAGAGCAGAAAAGATAGAATCAAGAGACAAAAAAAATACACATCTTTTGCGCTGTTTTTCAAACAATAGTCCAAGAGTAGAGAGGAGAAACTTAAGTTCTACCTCCCGGGCAGATTGCTTCGTTCAGTGGATAAAGGGCTGCTAGCTGTCCCCCGCTACAGCAAAATACAAACCGGAGGCAAAACTTTTGCCTATCTAGCTCCGAAATATTGAAATTCATTTCCATGGAACTGCATAAATGCTCCAATCTCCTCTGCTTCAGGAAACTCCTAAAGACCGAACTATTCTCTTACTGATTATTCTGACCTGTCTGTCGCCTTTTTCTTTAGCGCGGAGATACTCCTTCGAGGGCGATTCCGGCGCTTTATAAATCACATATAAATACAAATACAAATGAGGGGAAGTGCTTTTATGATGGCAATATTCTCCCCCCTCTTGTTCCAATTCCATTGTTCCTTTTTTTTGGTGATAGACTGGGTTTCAAAGAATGTGGGAGCGGTGGAACCAGGGTTTCCTGCCATCCACCTTGAGGGCAATAGTAGTCACCAAAGTAGGGGCCATTGAATCATCCCTCCCCCCATTTTTGGACAAAGTTCTTTATAAATACTTGGTCTCCTATATGCAAAGCTAGGAGGCTGACCTCAGCATTGGTGCGCTTTTCCTTTTCCTTGGTCAGAGATACATCTAGCACATTTCATTTGTTCACACAAGTATAGATGCATTTCATCATTTAGGATCTCTGCGGAGCATTCTCCCTGAATTGTACTTCTAGTGGCAGGAACTTGGGTATTCATGGATATCCCTGTCACTTTGATGGGGTGTCAAAATATGGAAAGTACTGGGGGTATTCCTGAGGGAAAAGAGTGTTTGTGATAGACAGTACAATAATTTCTTTCTCAATGTAGCACATAACTTACTGATTTTAAGCTTCAAGAGGCCATTCAGGCACTCAACAATACCATTACTTTGAGGGTGGTACATGAAGGACAGTTTGTTTTATCCCTAACTCTGTTGTAAAATCATAATTGTTGTATCAGCAAAATGAGTGCCATTGTAGCATCTTATTCCTTCTAGAATTCCCCATCGTGGAATTACTTCAGGAATTAGGAATGTATCTGCTGATTTGGCATCACAATGGACGCATGGTCCTGCTTCTATCCATTGAGCAAATGAGCAGACCAACAATTTTGAGGTACCTGTAGTTACTGCACCTATTGATATTATCCATAAAGTCCAGATGAAGCGCTTTAAAGGGAATGTATGAAGTATTCACACATTCTTTTACAACACATGCCTTTACAACGTGGGCAAAACAACAAACTTGTTGTTACTACACTTTCCATTACAACACAAATCATTACAATGACTTGCCTTATTGAAGCGCTAGACTTTGGAATAGTATATTTTACTATTCCAACGCCAGTCTGTGCAACTGTAGGGAAGGTGTTGGATTTAAAATCGAACTATGGGTTCCCTAAAGCAAGTCATTATAACGACTTGCGATGTAATGGAACGCGTGGTAACGACACAGTGATTGTAGTGCCAGCATTGTATTGGAACTGCGTAGTTCTGTCTGAATTGTAAATGCTGTTTCCCCTTTAAATGGATCTTGTGGTCATGGAATATTGGATTTTACCACTTTTAGTGTGGGATTAGGGGAAAGGTGCTACCAGATGATGCATTTATGAAGATACATGGTAAACATGTTTTGAATATTGGGAACACACCAATTTTGTTGTATTTGTATAGCCAAGTAGTCTCTAGAGGCATGGGCTAGTAAATGTAGCTGACAACAATTGCCCTAAATAACGGACCTCTCCCTGACAGTACTGAATTTCCTCTCTCTTCACTTTGTATCCTGTCTGAGCAAGAGTAACCACAAGAGATATAGTGCTCTTATGCACCGCTGCTCAGTGGGACTACAAATCAATATGTCATTAACATATTGCAATACTATGCTACCCCAATTGGAATTGGACAAGTCATTCTTTATCATTCTTATAAACACACTAGGGGACTCACAATACTGAGTCCTGCGATGGGAGAAAGCTGTCATATAGTGGTTGGCTGGATGGAGAGGAATGCTAAAGAAGGTGGTCTTTAAACCAGTAAAGGAAAAATACTTGGCATCCTGGGGAATATTTGTCAAGATGATGGAGGGTCAGGAACAATTGGAATTTCTGGTACCACTATGTTATTCAGGGGGTTCAGGTCTTGAACCATGTTCCCTTACCTATTTTGACAGGGTAAATCGAGGTGTTACAATGTGACACTACAGGGTGAATAACTCCTTGCTCTAGCAACACCTGTATAATAAGGGTGATGGCCAAACCTGCTTCTCTAGACAGGGGATTTTGCCTCACTCTGGGTAAGATCCCACCTTCCAGTAATGGTATTCAGAATGGTGTTGCGGTACGAACCAGGCCTACATCATCAGGACCCTTAGTCTATAAATTCACTGGCACTTGGAATAGATCTGCTTTCCTTACAGAGTCAAAAACTCTTTCGGGTGTTGACATCCTTACTTCTAACACTGTCCTCAATAGTATGTCATCTTGGAAAACTACAACCATTTTCTTGGGATCATCATCAAACAGTTGTCTATCTTTTTTATTCCTAACCATTTATCTTGGCTCAATGAGGATGCTTGTGGTCACTAACTATCAAGGCGCCATAAGTTGGTGTTACTTCTAATGCCTCAATTTGCAATATTAATTTGGCATCTGACATCCCAGATTCTTGCGCTTGTTGCTGAAAAAGGCATTGTTTAGCTAACTGGACCTCTCTTCCAGGGAACTCTTGTGCCTCTGCTATAGTGGTACATATTGCTGTAGTGAATCCCGCCATATCAGCAGGTCATGCTCTAATCTGGTCTCTGGTTGATAAATCTACTATTAATGCCATGATTCGGAAAGGTGAAACTCCAAGTTTGGAACAAATCATGGTACCATCAAATCGGAAATGGATAGTCATATTTAATTTTCCCATCAAATCTGTTTCTAACAGATTAGCTATGGAAGTTGGAGAAAACAGTAGATAGCCATCAATGTGCCTCCCTCCTGCTTCCCACAGTTATTGGAGTCATCTGAGTGGCAGGTGCCACTATAGCACCTTTTACTGCTTATTTCTGTGCCAACTTCTGCGGCTCTATCTTGGCTGCTTTTTCTGCCACTTCCTGTTTTTTCCTTTCTTTCTCTTGCTTTTTCTTGGCAAAATGGATTATGTGCACTTATATTTCTGTCCAGGGCTTGGCTTCTATTGCCACTATGTTATCTAGGCTGTCCTGCACGTCGGAGGGAAACCCTTATTAAACTACATCATAAAATAAAATGGCATTACCTCCTGTCACTTCCCAACCCTGACCTACTTCCTAGGTCCATTTCACTTTCATCCTATTAAAAAACAGAAAAGGATTCTCATTTGGCTGCATTGACTGATCCATGTGAGATCCAATGTATAACCAAATTAAACGGAGACCCAATGTAATTGTAATTGCATTTATACAGTGCTTACTACCCCTAATGAGCCATTGAAGCACTTTTTCAGTGAGGAGTATGCTATTCCAGAACCTAAAAAGAATTAGTCATGAATTAGTATAGGGAAATATGAAATTAATTTGAGCGGTGAATATGTTGGTCTGTTGTTTGGATTGAAAAGGATAGCGGAGAGATAGTAGAGGGGAGGGCTTGCATTTACATAGCTCTTGCTACCCACTGATGAGGTGCTGAAGTGCTTTTCTGCGAGTAGCAATCTACTCTGGAACCCAAACAGGATTATTGGGGATTTAGTACAGGGAAATAAGAAATGAATATGAGTGGTGGACATGTTAGACTTTTATTTGGACTGAAATGGATAGGGGAGGGATGTAAGAAAGAAAGATTTAGAATTTGTGTTTGCTTTGGAGCTCATAGTAGTAGGAGGAGGTTTGGGATGAGTAAAGGGGAGGGGGTGGGGAAGAGTCAGAAGGAAGGGTTTAGAAAGGCTTGTTTGGGAGATCTGAATGGTAAAATAGATGATACAAGGAGGGGTAGAGGAGTCAAGATTCAAGAAAGGGGTATGTTGGGGTTCCTAGTAGTAGAATGGGGTATAGGATGAGTAAGAGAGTGGAAGTAGAGCATATATTGAGAGAGGTATATGTTTAGAAATAGGTGAGAGTCTAGAAAGGGTTATTTTGGGGAATCTTAGTAGTAGAATGGGATTTGGGATGAGTGAAAGTGGAGGTAGAAGATATATTGAGAGAAGAATAGGGTGAGAAATAGAATAGAAATAGTGCATTGGAAATAGTAGTAGAAAGAGGTTTGAGATGAGTCAGGGAGTAGAGGTATAGGATATACTGAGAGTGGTAAAGGATGAAAAATAGGGTAGTGCATTGAAGAGAGTAATAGAATGAAGTTTGAGATGAGTCAGAGTGGAGGTAGAGGATATATTGCCAGAGGTATTTGGTGAGATATATGGCTTTGGAGATTGGAGATGCTGAATTAGAAGCAAAGTAATTAACAAAAATATACATGTCCATAAAAGGTATATACCTATATATTTATTAAACATAGAATATTATACCTGTTAACTAATATGTATATTTGTTAAGCAGAACTAACGAATATCTATATGTTTAAAAACATATTTATTGTACATGTTCATACAAAGCAATGCACATATGTAGGTACACATCTATAGTCAAAATAAAGTCATATATACAGAGGGATATGCAGTATATTTAGGATTGAATATGGTGGTTATGTGGGGAAGAGACAAATCTTGAGTAGTTTTCTGAAGATACGGTAGTTATCTCTGGATCTTATGTTTGGAGGTTAAGAGTTCCATATTTTGACTGATTGAACAGAGAAGGATGTGCCACCTATGGAGTTTTACTTGTATGGTGGGATTTTGAGGCGAGGTGCTAATCTAGAATGGTGGTTCGTTTATTGAATGTATTTGGTGATGTTATTCCTGATGAAGAGCGGTCCTGTTCCATGTATCATTTTGTGGATGATACAAAGCAGCTTGAATGCGGATCTTTTGGCAACCGGTAACCAATGTAGGGCTTTCAAGGCAGGGGAGATGTAAGCTTGTGGCTTTATATGTAAGAGTAGTCTAGCAGCAGAGTTCTGAATCCTTTGTAGTCTTTTCATTGTTGTTAAAGATGATCCATTGTAGAGGCTGTTGGCGTAATTGAGTTTAAACAGAACAAGAGAGATAGTAGCTCTGACCTTGTGTGAAAATCCCAGGTGGGGGGAGATGCGCTACAGAGTTTTTATAGTAATAAAACTTGATCTAGTTTGTCTACTTGGGCATTCATTGATGGCTTGGAGGCCTTGGTAATGCTGAGGTTTCTTCCTTCCTTTGATACTTTAGGTGCTGTTCCTAGGTCATCAGGTCAGGCGGGGAGAGGGTCATAATGTTTCCAATAGCCACACGTGAGAATTTCTGTTTTGGAAGCATTCAGGTTGAGGGGCTCCATATTATCCACTGATCCACGACTCTAAGACAACTGAAAATTTGTTAGTATCCAATGTCTTTGGGGCTTTCCAGTTTAAGGAGTATTTGTGTGTCAGCTACATAGTTATAGCATGTGAGGTAAAACTGATTAATCATTGCCGGCAATGACTTCATTTAGATGTTGAAAAGTATGGGTGACATGATAGAGCCTTGAGGGACCCCTGCTTTTGTGAAGCACAGTTTGGGTGAGAAAAGGGGGTATGGATGTCATTAGTTCTGTTGTGAAGGTAGGATGTGATCCAATTGAGAGCAGTACCCTCTTTGCCGGCTTTGTAGAGTCTTTGAATTAGAGTGTCATGGTAACCATGTCAAAAGCAGCTGAGACGTCCAAGAGAAGTAGTGCAGCAACCCAGTTCTGGACAACTGTGTTCTTAAGATCATCCCAGATAGCAATGAAGGCAGATTCTGTGCCTCTTCCTGGACAGAATCCTGTTTGGAAGTCTGAAATTATGTTATTATCTTCAATGAATTGTGGCATCTGGGAAAATGCTGCTCTTTCTATCAGTTTGCCCAGGAAAGGTCTATTTGAAAATGGTCTGTAGTTATCGGTGTTAAGTCCATCCAGGTTTGTTTTCTTTAGTAATGGGAGTACATGTTACTCTTTTAGATCCTCTGGAAATATTCTGGAAGTTAAGGAATTGATGATGATCCTTCTTACTGGTGTGGCAGCAGAGGTAGTTAAAAGAATTGTCTTGAAGGTTTGTAGTGGACATGGGTCAGAATTGCTACCAGAATTGCTACCAGCAGGCCCGCTTGATTTGGCCATGTCCATAAATCGATTGTGTGAACTTTGTTGGAAAGAATGGAGAGGCTTGGTTAGCGTACTTTTGCATTGTTGTTTTAGAAAGGTTCAGTGCTGGTGGCTTTTCTATGAATATGAATCCAATGTATCTGCTTTGGTTGTGTAATGATTTGCCAGTTTGTCTGTGAATTCTTGAGTACTGGGATGAGCTCCTTCTAGGCAATTCGATTTACGAAATTTCGAAAGAATTTTATAGAATTCTTTATTTGCACATTTAGCATTTTGAATTCTGTCTGAATAATATCCTTTTTAGCTTTTTGGTTTCTGACTTGTACAACCTGTTGCGTTTCTGTAGGTGAAGTTTGTTTTGATTGGTGTTTGTTTTGAGCCAGTTCCAATGCAGCTTTCTAATTTGCTGTTTTATCTCTGTATTTCTCAACGGTGCCCCTTTTCTTTTGTTTTTTGTTGTTTTCTTAGTGGTGTTAGGATGTCAAAAACTTCCTGTAGCCACTCATATAGTTTTTAACAGACTTTATTGTGTCTAGATCTGTGCTGGATGTTAGTTGTGTTTCTAGGTGTTCAAAATTGAGTTTATTCCACGGTCGATAGGTGAGCTCATGTAAGGTGGTGTAGTGTAGTTCCTATATCCCTGATAGGCTCTGCGCATTGGAATAATATACACTATAGATTTGACATAGGACTGAGGTCAGTATGTCTATATCGAGTACATTAAACTTAATTACTTGTGTGTGCCAGCTAACTCAAAAGTCACTAGAAACTTCTCGAATACACAAGAAGGGATTAGTTTCTGACAACCGCATAAGCATGACAACTTTGTTTCCCTTAGAGTCGGAACAATCTCAGAACCGTGAAACAATAGAAAACGGTTTCACTCAGTCAATCGTGCATGCTTCATTTCTACAGAGTTGCATAGAAATAGAGACGGGTGTTTCAATAAAAAGAGTTTATTGAACAGTCTTATTTCTCATGCAAGAGACATGAACTGCTACAATCGTAAGACAGGCTGTGAAGTACAATATGTTACAGAGTTAGCAGTAAGATAAAATTATACTGCAATAGCATGGTTTGTAGCTATGACATATATTGATTAAAAATACATACATAAATAACACAGGCTAAAAAGGTGAATACTCATCTGATGCTTCTAAATAGTTCTACCCCAGTGTACCTAACCTAAGTGTAGTACGAGGTAAGAAGTAGGTGATGTCTTCTAAAGTATAGCTAGCTATAGCTATAGTTTTACCAAGAGTTGCCAAAAGTTTTTCTAAGTTCTAGTCTGCTCCATACCTTAGAATGTGCGAGGTTGGAATCTCTTTTCCGGTACTCGATATCTAACACCCCGCAAGGGGAGTCAGAAACACTGGAGCTGGATTCTCTGTGAAGAGGATGACAGCGTCTGGTCAGTGCGTCAGGCTGGAACTCGATTTCCTTCCGAACTTGCCGGGCGAACCACAAGTAGGCAGTCGAGATGGATTGTGCCGGAACCGTGGTTTGCCAGAGCAAGTGCAGGTATATTTATACCTTGAAGGTGTTTAGGAATGCCTGTATTGACGTAAAGGTCGGGCATCGTAACGTCATGAATGAACCCCTAAGGAATAGATGTTCATGCATACTAAAAGAGTTCTTGGAGAAATCAATATCCAAGCAAGGGAAATTCCTAAAGGCTTAAGAGTCTGGTTTTCCAAGAACTCGTTGTGACGTGGATTGTCGGATGTAGGAGACCATGCCTGTATTTGATTAGCATGGACAATGCCTAAATAAGGGCTGGATTTTCTATGACTAAATAAGGGCAATATGAATTGTACCTATATAAGGGCATAAATCGGGAAACCTATATACGGAATCTAAATCTACACACAACAGTGGCTTTAGGTGTATTACTTTGTGTTGTTTTCTGTTGTAAATCAAGCAAATGCTGGTCTGACCATGTGACTGAAGTCATCGTTTGAAAGGTAACTAGTTCTGTATTTACAAAAATGGTATCTAGGATGTATCCAGCGATAAGTGTGGGTTTGTGGACGATCTGATATAGGTTCAGTAGATCCAGGCTAAAGATTGTTTTTGGATGGGGGGCCTATTGGGTTTGTTAAACCAAATGTTGTGGTCACGTGGAATGCATAGGTTGGAGTGTAGTGTTATAAGGTTTGAAACCGTGTCTAGAAGTGTGTCTGTGAATGGTGCATTCCTAGGTGGAGGTCTGTAAAGGAGCACGAAGTTATGGGAAGAAGATGGTGTATAGTTGCATCTGGCGAAGAGGGCCTCACAGCCTTGTATGGAGACGTCGTCAGCTTTAGCGATGTTTGCTTGAACACATAGCATGGCCACCTCTTCTTTTGCCTATACAATTTTGTGTGATCCTTTGATATCCTAGAGGAATGGCTTCACGCAAGACTGGACCCATATCATCTGCTAACCATGATTCAGTTATGAAGAGTAAGTCAGGTTGTGTGCCAGTGAGAAGGCCGTTGATATGATGGTTGTTTTTAGAGAGTGACCCATCATTTATTAGTAGGCAGTTTAGATAATGTGCTCTGGGGATGGTGTGACTTTGTTTTGTAGAAGTGTGAGCAGTATTTTGTGGGTTTGTAGCCAGTGTGCTGTCAGTGCTGGTTTTAGTTGTATGAGGATAGCAATAGTGTAGCTGTTCTGTATCATGTTCCTCACTCAGCAGGCTAAAAGGGCATTTTGATGGGTCTGTGAGTGTAGGTGGTGATGATGGTGGTTGAGAGTGATTTGGTGAGCTGGGTTGCTTTTGTTGAATAGCCTAGTTGTACAATAGACATGGAGATGCAACGTTGTGAAGAGTGGTATGTTGCTTATTTTGTTTGTGTCTGTTTAGGGCATAAGGTGTGGGAGTTTGGGGTGGTGGTGCAGCCTGTGGATCATGCTGTGAGGTTCTAAATTGTCCTATGGATGAGAGGCGGTTAAAACAAAGTTGCTGTGTTGCTGTATATTTCCTTGGTGTGGGGGAAGGGAGAAAGCTTGGCATTGGAGTTGGTTTACTGTGTGTATTATTTGTGTAGTCAGGAAGGTGGGAGTAGGTGTATGTTTCTAGTTTGTGATGAAAGTATCATGGGGTGCTTTGTGTGAGATATTTTGTTGTGCTGGTGTGTATGTTATTTTTTGTTTTTGAGGAGTGGTTTAAGGAGGTGATGATGTATTTGTTTTCTGTGCGAATTTTGTACGTAAAGCATTTTTGGTGAGCGGAAACTGCAAGGTAAAAGGGGTGGTGATGTGTTCAGGAAAAGAGTGTATGTGGTGTGAGAGAGGGAATTGACAAGAGTTAGGAGTGTTTGTTTTAGATATGATTGCTAAAAGAGGTAATATGTGTGGTGCATCGGAGTGTAAATGTTGTGTGGTTGTGTTATAGAGGCAGAAGAAAGAGGAGGGTGTTGGTGGATGAAAAGATGGAAGGCTGAGTAGAGGGGTTTGTTAGGAGTAGCTAGAGCAGGCAGTGTGTGTCTGGGTGGGATAGAATTACCTATGGTATGTATTTGGGTTATATTAGTGATGAGAGGTTTGGTTAGTTGTATAGCATAGAGTGGGATTATGTGTGTACATGAAGGTGCAAATGTGTGGTAATTGGGGTAGAAGGGTGTCAAGGAGTGTGGGGTTTTGTAGTGGGTGCTGAGACATTGAAATTTGTGTAGGGTTAGTTTGTAATAAATGTGTAGAGTATATTTGCTGGGACTGTGTTAATATGGATGTGGATGGGGTTGGGTGGATGCTGGTGGATGTGAAAATGGGCAGCATTTCTGGTCCTAGGCCTGACCAGTCTCAAACAGGCTCAAACAGGCGGATGCCCTTGTCCTCTCAGCCCTTTGTCTCGATGCCAGAGCTGAGATGCCCTGAACTCTGACCTTAAATAGCACTAGTGATCAGGTGACCCCTGCGGCCAACATGAGCCCTAGCCAATCACACCACTAGCCTAAGCCCTAGGCTCAATAGGACAATCAAATCTTTAGTCCTAACAGCCAATCAGAAACTAAACCCTAAGGCCTAGGTCCAATAGAAACACTGACCCAAGGACTAAGCAGAACCTTAGAGTAATCATCAAATTAGAACATCAACCTTAAGCCCAATAGAAACACCAGATACAGCCACCAATCAGTATACAGAAGTAAAATCCAATAGCAGCTTATATAAGGTGCGTGTGACCTCAAGCACAGGCTGCTGGGCAGAGGGCTGGGAGCTGCTCCTCAATTCAGAATCTCCTTGGAGACAGGCAGGCTCAATCCACACGCTGGAGTCCTGCAGGTAAGGGCCTAAACCAGGCCTCTAACAATACTGATTTCCCAACACTTAAATACCTCACTCTCCTACCCACAAAACAAGTGCTACAATCACTTTCCAGTTTAAATACTAAGAGCATCACATCTAGTCTCAGTGAGAGGGACATTCTTCACTCCAGCTTTTTTAAATACAGTGTCTTCTTCATCTCTTATGAGAGAACTATCTCAAGTATTTATAGGTGCTGACAGCATAAGAGCCCAGAAGACCTCCCTAGTAATTCGCAGGAACCACCATAATGCAAATTCCTGACAATGAGTTCAAATTTGATAGACAGCTTCATCAAACATGACTGCCATCTGTCAAACATTTGACTTGTTTTTAAAAAAAATCATAAAACAAAATAATAAAGAAGGATTCTGTCCCTGAAAAAACAAAAGCTAATTACCCCCTCCATGGGGGATTATTTCTCCCAAGGTTTTGTGGTCTATTTAAATGTTTTTACTGTCTTTACCTTCAGGTTTTTTACAGAGGTTATGGATTGTAAAAACTAACCGTTCAACCGTCCACTCTAAATCGTCCAGGCAGTCAAATGGCCAAATCTCCAACGACCCTTACTCTTTCTGATCATAAGAGAAATTTGTATGTGAAGGAGTCAGAGTAGGCTCCATTGCTGACACACTTAAGGTCCTCTCTACTGGAAATCAGCTAGCCGGACCTTTCGTTTGGTACTCTGTCAATCATGTGGTAAAGTAACGTCTCTGCCAGCTCTAATTCAGCCCCTTAATCCTGGAGATTTATATGTGCTGACAGCATAAGCTAAACACAGAGGAAATATTTGTCTCACAAATACAAGTCCTTCCTAATAAGAAAAGAGCACTACATCTACCTATTTGATTAGGTTCCGCAATGTGGTCAAGGTCAAACCTGACCAAAATGGACTCAAAGTCAATAATCTTGGGATATGTGATGAAGCCTACCACAATTTCCATTGTTCCATTTACTAGAGCCTGCTCTACACACAAATTACCTCACACAATAATCCTTGAATTATAATAGATCCTTTGAGTGTTTATTTTAACCAGCCATAAGCAAAACTGACTTTTCAAATGACTCAGTTGTAAGTTTAATCCTTGATGGTCCATCTTGTTCATTGATTTAAGTGGAATAGGTTCTCACTTCCGCAAGTGCAATATTTCTATGTTAGAATTTTCCACACTTATCCAGTGTGGGCATAAGGCATACATTTTGTTTATAGGTTCCCTGCAGCTCCTCCAGTAAGCTTGGAGGTCAATTTCTGTCTGGAAAATGAAGAGTTAATGACAAATTTTCAGTGATGTTTTAGCTTCTTCATTCACTACACTGAGTTTAATTTCTTTTAGCATATTGAAATATTCTCATCTGCAGCCTATCTCAGAATTCTTGTTAATTCATAATATTGGAATGTTAGCCATATATTGACATTTCAAATACTTCCTAAAGAGATTCATGTTTGCTCATGCAGTCATTTATTGAACACTGGCTGACCTTATAATGGATAGAACAGAAAAAGTCAGCACACACTATGGCATTTTTCCCTTCAAATTGTATGTCATAGTTTGTTCTGAGAAATTATTTCATTCTCAGTTGAATGAAGGCTAGCATCAAATTAAGAACTATGCTAACCTCAGCAATTGGATGAACCTTAAATATTAGAAGGATCCTGTGAACTTCATGGCAAGCATCACCAGTTTGAAATGTTTATATGTTGCTTCTGTCTTCATTTGTTGATAAACTCACTAGCCCTTCTAAAGTTTTCATTCTGTTCAGAATTATAATGAACAATTACCTTTTGAGAGCAAATTACTTTTCCAAAAGATTTTCAACAAACTGCTTTTGTCTGGGTCTAGGAACTCTCTTAATCTGTTTTATTGATTTCATATTGTTCATTTGTACTCTATTCCGAAAGCTCTCTGAGTGTATTCTTCCTTACATTGCGGATCTAATATTAACTTTATAAAAAACAAATGTTTCCCCAATCTCTTGTGAACTGTTACTGATTGGTCTATGATATGTTTTGCACCATCAAATGAATGTCTTACTTTTATTTTACCTACTAAAGTTTTTATGAATGCTCTACTTCTCTTACTAAGATTTTGTTTATCTACTCTTTTTGCTGACTATTTCTCTGCTGTAGATGGAATATTTGTTTCAAGATGATGTTGTCATTCTTTCCTCTTTTTTTGATGCTTTGAAGGCATAGTGTCCAGAACAACAATATATGAACCTGCAGTAAAAAGGGTATGGGAATAAAAAGAAATATATTTTTTATGAAATATATGAATATGTATGTAAATAAATAGTATTCTCTTTTATAAAAAGAGAGACAACTGTCTCTATGAATACCCTTCTATTACTAAACATGTACTGCTGCCATTGTGCGAATCAAATCAAAATTCTTTATTCGTAAAAAAAGTAAGCATATAAGCAAATGTTAAAAAAGTAGATAACAAGTCAATAAATACATCAATTCATCAACTACAAATCATCTGATAAAAATACAGAAGAAATTAAAAAATATATGGTGTAAAAACAGAAGTGCTTTGAAGAAGGACAGAACACAAATATGGGTGTTTAAAGAAAGCTCAATAGAGCATACTTCTCCTCAAGAACACTCCACATTTCATCATCATCATCCTCAGAAAGCTTTATTCAATTATTTAAAAACATTCATAAAAACATCACCAATATTAGATACATCAACCCCCCCAAAAAACAAAAAAACAATATGACTATTTTACACATAAAAACATCAGGAATCATAAAAAAGAAGAGCCCTTTGTTTAGAAACTGCAAGTCAAAAAAAATTATCAACATTTACACAGATGGATGTTGGGCAGCATTTGTAGAAAGTGGAGGGCGGGCTTCCATTGTCGAAATACATACATGTTAAGAATTGGTTTTACAAAAGACAATGAAGTAGTCAAGAGATTCAACAGCAGACTCATCACATGCACAAACTAGCAGAGCACCAGTATCAAATTGGTGCAGGGGAAAACAAAGTAACGATCTAATAGTACCTAGGTAAAACTTGGATAAACGTGAGCGTACCCAGAGGTTCACTACCCAACTCAAATACTGCTCAAGTTTAGGTGAGTTTTGCATGAATACGTAGTCCCGCAGGAGTGTTTTTCGCTCCTGTTCCCTGGAGGCCTGGCTATGACACACAAAAAGGAACTTATCTTTTAATATAGAAGCCTTAGTGAGCAAGGTCTGAGATAAATACATATCCTCCATCCAATTTTTCAGCCATGGATCTCACATAACTCAACCATGGAATAGCAAGGTCCTTCTCACATCTCAAACAATCAGTGGTTAATTTCCCTATTAAGGGAGGAAGCCTTGTTTGCCCAAAGGGAAACCCAAAGAACCAAAGGGGCCACCCTAATCTGCACAGTTACATATGGGATGCCCAACTCCTGATGAAGGAAAACATGTGGGGTCAAAAGTGGTAACCCCAGTAAATGGCAGCAGAATCGATTCTCCTCCACCTGTATCGATGTGACATCCCAGTAGACCCAGGCCCCTACACCATAGGTTAAGACCAGTAGGCACTTTTGCTGAAAAACCGTCAGTGGGGGCTGTTCTGGCTTGTTGACCTCTCTCTTGGAAAACACAATCAGTGCGCCCCCAGAATGACTAAAGTGTTGGCACCAGTTTGCTATGCAGGGCAACCATGTGGATTGCTCATCGAACACAACTCCCAAGTACGTAAATTCTGTAACCCTTTCAATATGACTGCCTTTAATAAGAAATTAATCTACCTTCCAGACTCTCTTCCCACATATCATATGCTTGGTTTATGCTATAATAGTGTCCAAATCCAATCTGTCAATAAAAATAACAAAACTGTTGATTAAGGCCCTTAGGCTGTTAGGGGAATGGTGCATTAGCACAGCGTCGTCTGCGCAAAGAAGAGCCAGAACAGGCACTGATTTTATCATGGCCATGTCCTTCTCTGAAGCTACTAAGGAAGCATTTAAACCATTAATGTAGAGGAAGAATAGAATTGGGCCAGGACACAGCCCTGGTGAACACCTTGATGTAGTTAAAAAATGTCAATGCATTCTCTGCCTGGACACAATCTAACAGAAGCGCCCCCACAGTGTCGCACCCTGAGAAAACTACCCAAAGCCTCCTCCAACCTCAAGGTCAAAATAATATCCCAAAGCTTACTGCGGTTGACCCTGTTGAATGCACTAGATAAATCCATAAATGAAAGGTATAATGGATCTCTATAGCAAATATATATTTGCCAACAACTGGTTGGAAGTTAAGGCATTGTTCACTAGTGCTGAGTCCTTACCTAGACCCATATTGTGTTCAGGAGATTACCTGTTTTTTTTGTTTTTGTTTTTTGGTTGGCTCTAGACCAGTCTTTTCCCTATTAAGGACAATGTATCCAATGTCCTTAACCGTGGACTCCAGGAAGGAGATCGGCCTGTAACATCATGGATCATTTTTACAGCCTTTTTTGCACACCGGGACAATTACAGCAGTATGCTATGCCTTGGGGAAACCAAATAGAGATACATTATTGATCACATTTGTATTAAGCGGCGCCCAAAACTCCACATTTGCCTTATATCAATCCTTTGGGACCCCATCCGGCCCGAGTGCTTTCTTGGAAGAGCTCTCCATGATCGCCTCCCAAACCACCACTAGTTCAAACTTTATGGATAATGGGTAGAATGAGGATTGATCAGTGGGGGTACTGTCCCCAGGGCCCTCATAAGAATAAGTGGCCTTAAAATGGGTGACCCATTTGTCAGCACTAAGATTAGTCCCCAAGCCAGTTGACACAGTTTCCGTAAGCTTAGGCCTGTTAATGATTTTCCAGAAGCTCCAAGAATCTTTAAGCCGGATGGATGCCACCAAGGCAACCCACATATCTTGCTTAACAGCTCGGTTTCTATTCCTAATAACTGTTCACCTAATAGCTAAGGGCTCATGACAATGCTTCACGCAGATGCTTATTAGAGGACCGACACTCTTTATCAAACCAACCTGGTGCAGTATCATTGCAAGTCTTCACATGGGATAGGAGATTACCATTGATCTTAACATTCACGGAATCAAAGGTCTCAAGTATAACAACACTAGTTTTGGTTTTCACCAGCAGATAATCCATTAATAAATAAAAATTGTATTTTATCTGTCAGATAAGAAACGTAGAAAAACCTATCCCCTGCCACCTAAGCTGCAGAATTTGAGTGTGTAAACAAACCCCCACAGTGCTGGTCTTTATTGCATGATAAACTGGCCCAGGGTAAACCAGGGATACCTCAGCAGGGTTATGACTGCTGAAGGCACTGTCACATTGATGGATTCAATAAGTGAGCCTATGGTAGGTGAAACTAAGATATAATCAATACCCAAGCCTTGCCACTTGCCAATTAAAGGTAGGAGTGTCGGACACAAGGTTGCCCTTGAGCTCCATTCCATTTTGCATGTCAAACTGAAATAGAAGCTTTAACAACTTTCCACCCCTAGGATCGTTTTTTCCCTGAGAAGCCTCTGAGTTGAACCACCTGAAAGGGCCGAATGATCATATGGTTAAACCCAAGGCTGGCACGAAATCCCCCCCAATTAAAATATTGAAATTGAAAGACACAAGTGAGAACCTTCTCTTTAGACAATTTCCAATGGAAAAAAGAACCTCTAAATTTCATGAGGAATCATTAGGCCCCACTGAGTTGTAAAAATTGATTAAACAAAAATTAAATGAACTGAGAATTAACACCTACAAGATCTGTTTTCCTGGGTGTTTAAAGGGGACAGGGTATATCTTAATATTACATGTAGTATAGGCCAAGACCAACCAACCCTGGCTGGCATCTTAGAGAGCTTCATGCAGGTACACTAAAACTCTGAAAGCCATTCAAAGTTATGTTATTAAGGCACCAGGTTTCCTGGAGCAAAGTAAGATAAAAGTCAGCTATATAGTCAAGCAAATTTACATGCGCCATTTTGGAAATTAACCCCACCACATTCCAACATATTAATTTGGGCCTAAATGTAGACCAATCCCCAACAGCAGAGCTGGAGAAAACTACACAGGAGGACAGAGTTCTTCCCTCGACACTCCCCTTGGCCTGCCAGCTTAAACTTACATCATACTGGGATTCAATATCTACCAGTGGGCAGGCCTCAATAGGACCAAAGTGGGTCCTATTGAAGCCCCCCTACAAGGAGGGTTGATGGCAACTAAAGTCTGGTGACGTCAGTCCTAGTTATTGAGATCATCCAATGGCATGTATCTATTAGAAATGGAAATTCCAATGTCAGACCTCTGTGGGGTGGGTGGGGGACAATGCGTACTGGACCCATCTTGCTGGTGCCTGTAGAAATACTCTAAGGGAATTTGTATGTACCAGTAATGACCCTCCGCGTATTTGCACTATTTTATGCCCTTATCCCTGGTACTGTTGTATTTTATGGCAACATGTGCAAGTATTCACTATATGGCATTTTATTTGAAATGTGTTTATATTTGTGTTATGTATTTTGTATTGTATATGTACTTTTATGGTCTATAAAAGAACCGAAATAAAGTATTTATGATGATGACTTACTCTAAGGGAAAAACTCTGATGTTACCATTTACAGCGAACGATTGTTGTTGAAAATTACTAAAAACCCGCCCAGTAAGATAAGGATGGATGCCTAAAATTAATAATAATACATTCTCCACTAAGAGTGTTATCAGAAGTGCCAATCCAGTGCACTTGTTGAACCATTAAAATGTTCTGGTAGTCCTGCAGTGAAAAACTTGAGTGACCAGCTAATCAATGGCAAACTTTGTTCATAAGCGGCTATATGACTCAACACAAGTGTCCACACATTTGGGGATATTCCCCAAGGCCACTACAAAGGGATAGCTTTCCAGAGAAAGGTTAACACGTGGAATGACATCACTAGGGCAGGGCAATGGAATCAAGTTGCGACCCTGAGGATAGCAGTCCTGATCCCAACCTCTTAAAACACGCCAGTTAAAAATGGAGATGGAGGGTCTCTCTGGGGTGCCCCTAATAACAACCTGAGTAGCAGCAGAAGATGAGCCCACCAAAGCCCTGGCTTAGTTAGAAGCAGATGCAGGGGGGATTGGCAGACGTAGTGTATGAGGTGCCACATGAACAGGGCCCTGATAGACAGAGAGATTTGCATAAACACTAGAGATCCTTACCACTTCTGCTTCAATTTTGCAAGGCTATCTAGCAAGCGCACCAGGCAAGATTCAAGGGTCTAATTGAGTTGTGAGAAGAAGGGGGGCCAAGTTGCTACACATGGGGCACTTGTGTAGCATTGCCCAGAACTGTAGAAAGAACAGGATCTGTGCTATTGGCAGTGCCTTTCCTTCCTGCATTAACATTTTTTGATTTTTGCTTGGGCTTGGCAATAGGGCTTCAGCAATGAGGAGTCACCTGTAATGAAGAGCTGTGGGCAGGCTCAACAGACAGGGTTACCTCACAATCCATTTAAACCATAGGCTACCCTTGCTCAGCTTGATTCAAAATGGAAGCATCCACCTAAGAATAATCCAGAGTGGCCCCCAAGTACAAAGAGAGGCACCTCTCGATCAAATCTATTTCCTTTGTTACGACTCTCACAGCTCTGGCCAAATGGTATCAATAGCCACTCAGCTCAAAGACATGTGAGGTTTAGAGGGTATTGCTTTTCTTTTCCCCATCTCCTGGTTCCAGAGTACAGGCTCTCCATATAGACAAAAGGCCAGAAGGTTTAATAGGAAACAGAAATGTCTTACTTGCAGTCAAATGGGGGAGGTAGGGTGCAAGGAAATCAATGTTGACTTGAAGAGCTAAGGTTGTAGGCCATGCCATGCCACATTTAGTCATGGGCAGGCACAGATGTGTTTCGTGCCGCAGGCAGGCATGGCTGAATAAATAGTTCCCAACCGCAGCCCTTCCTCCTCCTCAAAGCAGGGATTTCTGGGTAATTTAGTCCAGCTGAAAGCCATACTGTGCCGCGGCCAGGCAAGGCTGAATAAAAATCCGCCTGACCGCTGCAGAGGTGCAGCCCCTCCTCAAAACATTGCTTCCTTGACAATGAAGTCTAACACCTCTCCTGTGCTGAACGGTGTCCGCGTCACATTTCAAAAAGGAGGCTACCCCGTAACACACAGTTTGATTGCCTAATAGTTGCAAGTAGTGGAAAGCCCCCCAACACTGAGCAAAACAAGAATTTATTCAACGTGGTACTAAAATCTGTTTAGCTGAATCACAAAAAACGTACAGAAAATTAGAACGAGGACCGGGGTTTGCTCAGAAGAGCCATCACATGGACAAACCCATGGTGGAATCATGACTGAAGCCCATGGGAAAACTGAGCAGGAAATGACCTGTTCCTGTTCTAAAACTAAATATTAATGTCCTTTCCCACCTTCACATTGCCCAAGATATAAATAAATCCATACCCTGTGTCCTTTTTTAAATTAATATAGTGCTGCAAAATAATTTTACTAAGTTCAGTGTGCTCCCTTGGGTGTCATCTTTTCTTAAGGAAGAGGAATTTAACCATCATTTCATCTCCTTTATGGATGAGAGATGGTGAAATAATTAGCTCCGGTGAGCTTAGATCTTTCAGGAATGAATCGACGTTAGTGATTCTCAGGATATCTATTCCTTTTTTTATGCAATAGGCAATCCTATATTATAGCCCTACTCAGGGGTGCACCAGGATTGGACGAAACTGAGCGCCATAGTAAAATAGGAGGCGAAGTTGACAATGTCTTCCATATATGTAGGCTTTCCTGTTTTCAGGTTCTATTTTTGGTAAATTCTGGAGGTTTTTTTTCAGTTTTTTCAATTCCTTAAAAAAACAGTGGTTATCAGTGGTTACACATTTTTGAGCCATTAAAAACAACAGAAACAGTGTTTTTCCACTGTTTATGGAATTTTAATTTAATTTTAATTATTGCTTGTTTTCTGCACTGATGAGGTATATGAGGTCCAAATACATTGTACTGCACCAGAATGGACTACAAAGTCAATAGCATTCTTCATTAACTCTGAAGAATATAAAGATGCTTACAGCATACTGTATAGCAACTGACAAGGATGTCTTACAGGGAAGCACTTCAGCTCAGGTATCGATTTTGGCAGGCCATCATACAACTTTATCACATACTTAGCTGAATTACTGCAAAGACAAACAATATCACTCCAATCTTTATTGAACTTGGTAGGAACTTTTTCAGCAGCATTCCAAGCGTCTCTGCGTTCCATTTTTACCAGACGTCTGGTGTCATGTTTTCACCACTATCTCAGATGCTTGGTGACAACATTCTTTTCACATATACCTGTCACTACATCTTGCATTGAATGTTTAAAGCTTGGGGTGTTTGGCAATTCACTTGCAATCAACACTGACTCACTAGAAAAGGGAGCTGATGTATCAAAGAATTTCACCAATTTTCTGTCTGTGGGTGAATGTGATGGTACACATTAGGAAAGATTCTTATGAAACCAGCCAAATATAGCCAAAATATCAAATATGATTTTGATATTTCCAGATTCTCTACAGTTTATAATTAACTAAATAAGACCTAAAACATGATTCTAAACACTGCATCTTTAGACCAAAGACCACAAAACTGAGAAAAGCAGAAGGAAGAAGAGACAATGATTTAGTGACATCCCTAAACAACAAACCTCAAGCAAAATAATGTTAGCCCAGTCTTTCTTGATGCTATCTTGTATAACAAAGTTACATTGTATTGGCCCCTTCAGGAAAGAAATAAAAATGTCTCTTTCACTCATCTTTTCCTTTCTTTGAATGGCTCTTAGTTTGCGGTTGCAAAGGTGTTTTTTCAGTGTTTATATGTTTACACCCCTGATGACTATTTTCCTTTCGGTGGGGTTGTAGCAGTTATTATAGGTTTAAACCTAAAACCAGATAGCCTACATATATGCCAAACCCAGCTCGCTCTGGGAAATAAAATGAGAACTGGTTGGCAGCAAGTGCAACAAATGCCTACATAGTTGATGCTCCTCAACCTGAAAGTAGCGGCATTTTTAAAAAGCCCCATTCCCCTGCACCATAACTGGCTGCTGGGACACACTGAGATTTATAAATAGAAAAAAGGGTGACAAGCCCTTATGGGAGATCCATCAGTCCCCCCAATAACCCTTGTTAATTTAAGTCTGCAAGCTAAAATGTGAGAGCCCCATGTACCTGAGGAGTCAAACGTGACTCCAAGGTATGGTAAACTACTTATGCTGGCCAATAGCCATAACCTGCGATTTGTTAAAATTAGTTGCTATATTCATGCAGGCCATACATTTAAAAAGAGTCAACCAACTTGCATGATGTATTATGCATGTGGGCGATTAAAACAGCATTGCCTGCATACAGCAACACTGGTACAGCCTCACCACTAAGACATAAATTAAAAAAGCACTCAAGTTGTTCATGTAAAGAATAAAAAACAGTGGCACCAAATAGAGTGAGCAGCCCCTCGCAATAGAATATTTCCCCACGATGAGGTGTAGATTCAGACACTGCTCCAACGGGCCTAGCTTTTCCCTGAAACTGTTGTGGTTGGCATTGAGAATGTTGTGGACCCGAGCCCACTCCTCCATACTAATAAAAGTTACTCTCCATACGATCTCAACTGAGGTGTTGATCAGAAAGATAGGGTGGTAGCACTTAAGCTCCGATCTAACGCCCTTCTTGAAAATTGGCACAATCGCCGACTATGGCCTAGTTCCCAGGACACTATGTTGAGGAAGACTGTTAAATAAATTTGCAAGCAATGGGACCCAAATCTCCACTTTCAGTTCACCAGATCTATAGGTAGTCTACTTGGTCCCAAAGCTTTAGAACCGGGTCTTAAGTGATAGCTTCTAGCACTTCTTTGATGGAAAATGTTAACTTAGGGCAGCCCCTGGAGAAATTATTTGAGAATAGGTTGGACAGGGGGCCATTTGCAGAGGTGCAATATACTGTTGAAAAAGAATTAGCCCATTCCCTTGGGATTATATTACCTCATAGTTTATTTTACGGGCTACCCCTTGACCTACAACAATGGTCCAAAAGTTTGGCAAAACTCATAAGGCATCCTCAATCCTCCCTATTAAGTTCTTCCTTCTCTTTAGTTGTTGCTTACACTCAAATATATCTTTTGCTATTTCATGCAGCATCCTGGTGTTGCAGACGGAAGTTTCCTAAGACATCTATTTGCGACAGAACAAGTGGAGTCAAACCACCTCAGAGCTACCCAAACGGCTGTCTACTGGTTTTAAGATAGACATTCTCTTTTGTTCATGTAGGCCATCACGTCAACTATATCCAAGATAGCAAGATACTTTCCCACTTTTTTACCACTTTGTTCGCTCGGTAGGACAGTATCGCTGGGATTGGAAAGATCCCACAGCAGCTATACTAGAATTATATTTTGCATTAAAATCACCAAAGCCCATAAAATGATGCTGTTGAGTGTGACATTGAGCTGTTACATTGGTGATAAAATTAAAAAATAAACAAAATGTATATTGCTCCACTGCAGAAATCATTATTATGAAAATGTATGCAACGGAAGGAGGGTGGGAGCACACTGCCTAACATTCAGCAATCAATTTGCCCCAATACATCATGGTAAATGCAGTGCATAATAACACTTTCTTCAGTAGTAGTCTTTAGTTTTTCACCCTTGTTGGTGTAGTGCTGGGATATGAGGCAGTGTGCTCCCACCCTCTTTTTGTATAAACATGTATCAAATAAACATGCAGATTTCCTCATCCCTTAATGTGAATTGCTTGAAAGGCATGCTGTACAGTAGGGACCTCCTCCCCAGCAAAGTTAAGTGATACATTGATCCAAATCGCTGGTCTTCCTTTCGCTTGAACAGAGTTAGAACAGATAAGAGGAGTATAATAGCAGATATACCCATTATTCTCTACTGGTCCTATGTCCCAGGTTTCCTGAAAAATATGATATCATACTTTTCAACAAAGGAGACTTATTCTAGTATTGACAGTTTGGACTTAAACCCTGCAATGTTCCAACTAATTATAGACACAGAGCTTGGATTTGTATGTATTAAAAAAGGAGTTTCCAGGGGTATTGAGTATCGCAAAGGGTCCTTAAACAAAGTTATGTTACAGCTGGATAAAAGTAAATTGTTGACGTCTAATCCTGATGGACATCCATAATGATTTGAGGTCTCTAGCGGGGCATGCAGATGACAATTGTTGGAGATCAGTTGAAAATGTCTTCATTCAGAGGCTGCATTGGACTGCTTAGAGGTGGAAATACTGTGAGTGCAGAAATTACAACAGGCTCATCAAAATAGCCCAAAGTCAGAGTGACAATTTAGCTTACAAAAAGAACTTTTTTAGACCGTCCGATCCACCCTACACTTCTGGCCATGATAATATTAGAACTATTTGCCAGTGGAAAGCCCCTGTGGTTGGTCAGCCAGGCAGTGTAGGACTTTATTGAATAGATCACTATGGGATTCTTTCAATCCCTTTGAAGTACAGGGACACCAGCCAAGACAAGGAGATATGCAAAAGACACAAAATTGATCAAGCTAGCCTGGCTGAAGAAGGGTGACATACCCTGAAACCGGTCCCAAGATGCTTGTTTCCGGTCCAGGGAGGACCTGGCCTGGCAGTTCGGTCTGGACTGTTCCCATGGGGCACAGGGTCAAAACTGATTTGCATATGGCTGGGTCCAAACTGGGGTGGCGTAGTGGGCAATAGAACAGTGGATTTAACCCAGATCTTTTGACTGGGGAAGAATGTTTGCATTGTCAGCATTACGTCCATCATTTGTTTGCTGTAACACTTTTTCGCTCTAAGACAATGAGATATGGGCAGGTGACTGGAGGTAAGTCCATTATTGTTCTATTTGGTGTTCCCTCTGTAGAGTTATTATATCCCCAGCTGCAAAAATAAACATTAAATTGTGGTACAGGAGAAGGAGCCCCCGCTTGAGCTCGCTCCATATGCACTAGCAGGTAACGGCGAAAAGCTGGTACACAGAGGAATATTTTTCTGCACTTACATCCTTCTTCTTTCATCTTTATTTCGGTCTCATGGACCATAAAAGAATTACAGAATAAAATTTTTCACAAGTAATAAAACAAATCAGTTACAAAACAATTGACCAATTTATAAAACAAATTAATTCAATTGGTATTAGCTTAATACATTGATTGCGACTGAACCACATTGCTGTTAAAAATTTTGCAACTGCAAATACAATTGGGGCCGACAGATCTTTTTTTAAGATTCTAAATGCTGGAAGATACCATCTAAAGCCCAGGTTTTTAAGGAGTGGAACAAGCCAGTAATTCCTTGCTCTTCTATAAGCAGGGCAGAAGAATATAATATGCAAGTCAGTCTCACTTGGATAAGCACAAGCTGGACATTGTGATGTAGACTCAGGACTTGTCCAGCGAGCAGTATGCGCTTTAAGAGGAAGGGTGCTATACCGCCATTGCATGAAAAGCTTCCTTGTTAGCGGGGGGCCTATGTAGTCAAATACAAGCTCTAGATGGTATGAGTCTTTGGACCCCAAAAAATGTTCCGTTAAGGACCCCTCCTGAACATTCTTAATTAAAACGCGTAGATGGTGCTCAAAATAGACCTTAGAAAGGGACTTGCGTGAGATTCTGGGACAAGTATTTTCAGGATCGGACCAAAGGTCCGGTCTGCCTAATGACTCGCATGTTTGTTTGATATATCTAAGCCAAGGAATTTGTACAGAATTGGCAAGTCGCATAATCTCCTGGAGCTCAGCTCTGTAGTTTAACAATTCTGGCGTGCACCAAAGTTTGCGCCAATAAGTTAGGGGTTTGAGACCCAACTCCTCTGTGATAGGTCTAAGACCTAAATCAAGTCTAAGAGGAAGGAGAGGGGTACTGGTTGGAAGACCTGTCAGTTGCCTTAGAAAATTATTCTCCGTGACCTGCATTCTCTGGGTGGCAGTATGCCCCCATAATTCGCCTCCATAGGTCACTGCCCCTTTTGCCTGAATTCTATAAATTTGAAGGCAAGGGGAAAATGGCTGATAGGTCAATCCTCGTGTCATCCTTGATATACCACCTATCATTTGGGTCAATTTTAAGTTCGCCTTGGTTCGGTGTGAGTCCCAGGTCATGGACTGATTAATTGTAACCCCCAGATATTCAAATGTATAGACCCTCTCTAACCTAGAGGGCCCTAGAACAGGATTAGCGCGAGTTGACGAGGGTGGATTGAAGATCATGTAATTGGTTTTAGAAGCATTAATCTCCAATCCACGCGTTACACAAAAATTCGCGAATCCGTCCAGAATCCGTTGTATACCCATGGGGGATTTAGAAAGCAGCAGGGTATCGTCCGCGAACAAAATAGCGGGGACCCTGCTGCCGTCTAGCCTGGGAGCATCAGTGTTTCTCAAGCCGTTCAGATGGCTAATCACCCCGTTGACAAAGAGGCAGAAAAGAGTCGGCGCGAGCACACAACCCTGTCTAACCCCCCTGTCAACGGGGAAACGGTCCGTGAGAGTTCCTCCTCTTCCACACCTAACCCTGGCAAAATTTCCCTGATGCAATCTTCTCAGAATTGACAAAATATCAGTTGGAGCCCCAAGGTCCGTCAGGACAGCCCACAGTTTGTCCCTGGGCACTAAGTCGAATGCGGCACGGAGATCTACAAAAACCGTGTATAGGCTGCCACCCTCGATTAGCACAGTCTTCCAGTGTATAAGATTCAAGCGGAAATACTGGTCAATGGTAGAAATACTTCTTCTAAAGCCAGCTTGATATGTACTCATAATTCCGCGCTCCTCAATCCAATCTTGTAAACAATTGAGGATAAGTCTGCTGAATAACTTTTGGGGGACATCAATGAGGCTGATAGGTCTATAATTGGCTGGGAGCAGAGGCGAACCCTTTTTAAATATTGGGACAATCTCTGCGCCCAGCCAAGTATCAGGCAGCTCCATGCTGCCCAAAATAGAATTGAATAAAAACATGAAGTAGGGCGCCCAGACATCTGGTTCCTGTTTAAATAAATCACCTGGTAGGCCATCCAAACCTGGTGCCTTGCCTGTTGCCAGACCCGTAATAGCCATTCTGACCTCCTTTAGTGTAAATAACAGCCCCCGTGAACTGTTATTTTCCGTCTGAGCGGAATTAATTCTAGTCCCATCAGGTAACTTATAAAGGGACTGGAAGTGATCTTGCCAGGTCTTAGCTGAGATGTTGGGCTCTACTGCGGAGACCAGCTCCTCCGACCCTGTATTCACGCAACGCCAGAATTTGCGCGAATCCCCACGTAACAGAAAAGTAGTAAGATTCTCCCATTTTTGGTGCTCCCATTCGCTTTTTGCATTCTTAATTAGGGTTTTATATGCCGTTCTTCTATCCCTGATTTCCACACGGCCCTTCCCTGCCTTAATTGCAGTCAGAAGATCGGTTTTGGCCTTCCGACAAGCAGTATTATACCAGAGGGAACCCAAAGCAGGCCCATTAGCCCTTTTGGATGTTCTGATGAAAATTTGAGATGTAGATTTAATAAGATCAGCATGAAGTTGCCCCAAGTGATTGAATAATCCCGGGGTACTACCTTGCACGCTTAAAACTTGAACCTTCTCAAGCGTGGGGATTAATAGGGCATACAACTTAAATATCGTCCCTGGTTTAGCTGCTAGTTTCTCCCACTTTATTCTGCGTCTATTATTCGAGAGTAGTAACCCCGGCTCAGGTAGGTCCCTTTTCTTCCCCCGAGGCTCCAGACCAGAATGGTAAAACTCTAGTTCCAGAGCATTGCGGTCACTGTCTTCTCTTGGTATCACCCGAAAATCTCTTAAATGTGACCACAAGGACAGTGGAACCAGAATATAATCAAGTCTTGATGCTTTACCCTCTCTTTGGAAAGTGCATCTTGGGGGAATATCAGATTTTAACCTTCCGTTGCAGGCCCTGAGACCATGCTTCAGAGTGAGGGATGTAATTTGCAAGGCCAAAGGGGACCAAACTCTTGGGGGCGGTAGTTGCGACGGTGGTATGGACCAGGCGAGATCCTCATCCTGAGCCAATCCATCCAATGAACCCAGGAGTGGCTCAAAGTGGCAGTTCAGATCGCCACCTAGTAAATACGGGGTGCCTTCCGGAATTGCATTTAAGGCGAGGTCAAGCTCCTCGATGGTGCACGATTCTTGCGAGATGTTAACTGGCCTAGAGTATACATTCAGTACCAGAAGACTATGAGAATTTGGCCACTCCAGTAGTACAGCCAGAATATCCTCCGTGTTCAATGGAAAGACAATAGCCCTACATCCCAGGTCCGTGGCCACCCAAGTTGCAAGGCCTCCCGAAGGACGGCCTTTGGCCCTCCATTTTGCATTTTTGGAAAATGCAGCAAAGCCTGTACGAGAGAGATCTTCCCTTACCCAAGTTTTTTCGAACAGGCATATGTCCTTATCCTCAATAAAGGCATTCCAGGTCGGACAATTCAATTTGCTGGACAAACCTGCCACATTCCAAGATAAAATTTTAAGAAAGGGCAAGTTAATCCTTTCTGTTTCGGGAGTGGGAGATACAATGAGATTGGGATGCGTCTTCATGCAATCGGTCAATTCATTTTGGAGAGGTATCACCAATGGTGTGATAGATAATAGATTAGGAATCCCCGGGCAAATTTCCCCATTAGTTAGTTTCTGCTCAGGTTCTTTTTTCTGTATAGGGGTGACTGATTGTGCGTTATAAAACGAAGACCTTTTGTGACCCAAGTCCTCCCCTAGCCCTGTCCTACCCAGTCAGTCCACCATATCTAGGTAGCTAAATCTGTTAAATGTGGGAAAATAATCGTTCGACGGGATTCTAAAACTGGGGTAGTCTTTCATTGCATTTGGCCTCCATCTACGTCCTCTTCTGGACACAAATTCCCACCCCTCCTCTTCCTTCCCATACCTTGTCGAAGGGTAAAAGAATGATAGAGGGAGGGTTTGGATGGACGACTCTTGAGCATACCGGGGCCAATTGCATATGTGCGTAACAATAGCGGGGTCCCTAAAGTTAATCACAACACAATCACCCTGGATAGATTTCCTGGTGGTGCCTAACCATGGGACTCTTCTCACCATGAGGACCTCACTATGTTTACCTTCTGGAAGGGGTCTATTGTTTGAGAGCCAATGAATTACCTTATTTTTTAGGGCCCCCACGGGTTCTCTAATGGATGGTTTTAATTCAGGGATACCTGCTAAGATCACTACGTACGGCATAGCCTCTGGTGGCAAATTTACTATCCCGTGCTGTGAATCATTTGCAGATGCCCCTGCTAGAGGCACAACCAGATCCTCTTGAGAGTTTGCATTTGCACATGTTACAATTCGTGGTATTAAGGTTTCTGGTGCAGTTAAGAGGGAGTGCTGCGTTGGATTTAACTGAGGTGGAGGAAGCCCTTTCTTAGGTAGGGACTCAATTGTAGACTCACTCTCCCTATTGGTCATAACTCCACTGGTGAATGCACTAGATATGTGCTTTGCATCCACTAGTTGTGTAAGTCCTTTATGGATGTTCGATAGGAATGTTTCCATCTTAGTTATACGGTCTTCTAGGGGATAAAAAATTTCCTTCAGAAGAGTGCGGATATCTAAGAGGGTAAGGACCTCTTCCCTCGTTGTAATGTTTGGACTGGGGGGCGATTGGGCCGGGGTATGGGTAGGTAGCACCCTTTTTTTCCCAGGCGGATTCGACCCCTTATTTGTTAGAATCTGATGGTTGGCCTCGTTTTTGGAGTTGCACTTAGGTGCTTTCTCCTTACGCCCCCCTATGGTTTCAACCCTTCTTTTTCTTTTGGAAATAGCTCCCTCCTTTTCCCCCCGTAGTGATTTTACACGGTGGCAAGCTCTCTCGGTAGTTGCATCAATATTAGGGAGAGTCGGATTAACACTAGAAGGAAGCGAAGGAGGCCTAGCAGAGGGGAGGGGTAAAATACTTAGCTCTGTGTTAGCGGACATATCACAGTCAGTAGCAATTGAAATGGGGCTGCGTGTACCAACTGGGTCAGGTGTACCATTTGTCCCTCCAATAACTGATGGTGTATAAACACAGATTTTTTCTGGCGTAGTAGCAAGTGCAAGGGGGCCTAAAGAGGATCTCCTGACCCAGTCAATTTCTTGGGATATTCGCCTTTCTAAAATTGAAATTTCATCAATTAAAAGTGAACCTGCTTTGGCAAAGTAAGTATCCAAAGTACCTTTAACCGCCCCAGCAGCCAGTGTAGTTTTGCTTCTCGTTTCCCTTGAAGTCATTTCGGGATTCAGTTTCGTGAAGAGATGTACAGCGATATTACTCGGTAGGGGGCCCAGGCCCTGCCTCGTACATCCTCGAACGGCCTCAAACGGCCCGCTCATAGCCCGGTCTTCGCTCCGTGCTTCGTTCCGCGCACATTTCGCTAGCGCGAATGGAGTAGTCGGTTTTTATGAGGAGGTTCAGACAGGGAGTGTTTGGGAAGAGGACCCAGCTGCGCCGATGGTGAAGAGGGCGCTAAGCAAGCTGGTCCTCGCAGTCCCGCCCTCCAACAGAAGTGCGATGCAGAGTCTCTCGCTGGCGTGCAGGGTTCGGATAGGCTGTAGTTCAGGGCACCCACTTCAGAGAAAGGAGCAGCAATTTATAATCACAAGCGGCACCCGTGAAGCGGGGGCCGCGAGTCGTTGCCGCGCTGTTAGCAGGGAGTGTTTGGGAAGAGGACCCAGCTGCGCCGATGGTGAGGAGGGCGCTAAGCAAGCTGGTCCTCGCAGTCCCGCCCTCCAACAGAAGTGCGATGTAGAGTCTCTCGCTGGCGTGCAGGGTTCGGATAGGCTGTAGTTCAGGGCACCCACTTCAGAGAAAGGAGCAGCAATTTATAATCACGAGCGGCTCCCGCGAAGCGGGGGCCGCGAGTCATTGCCGCGCTGTTAGCAGGGAGTGTTCGGATAGGCTGTAGTTCAGGGCACACAGAGGAATATTTTTCTGCACTTAGATTTGGCACTGCCAACCACTGACAATAAATGCTAGTAGTACTATTTGTAGGTAAACGTGATGCCTGTGCTGGGGCAGGCGAGTGCCCAGGGGCTTTGACTGGTGCAAGGCTGCTAGTTGAGTTGTGATCAAAGTGAGACGGTCCAAAATGGGTTGCAGCTCTTACCGAAGAGTAGCAGCAATCTTTCTACAACAATAGATGAGAAATTCCCTATCCACCCTCACTGGAGACATTGGGCTTTCAATGACTGGCTCCATGACAACTGGAGAGGGACCTCGTTCCCATCTAGGTTTCCTTTTAAGCACTAACAAAGATATGAAGAGCATGGGATTGTCAATTTCCCTTGACCTCCACACTCTCGAATAGGTGTGGGGGAGGTTTTGAAACCCAACTGAGGCCCAGCCATTTCCATCTCAGTGTAGGACCCGGAGGTGATCTCATTGGGTTTCTGTTCTGACATGAGTCTGCCCTCGGTCAGTGCAGTTTTACCTGTAATGACCCCCAAGGCCATCCCCAACATTTTGTTAATCAGTGAAAGAGACTGAGATAGTACTGGGTCCAACATCCAAACATGAAAGGGAGGGGGCCCATCTTCCTCCCAGCTCTGACAGGCACAGACCAGCCTGCTCTTAGCCCAGACTCCGCCTGACCGCAGACAAGTCCTGCAGGTGTGCCATGGGAACTGGAAATCATGCTGTTTAGTATTGGGCTGCAGTGCTTCTCCTCCTGCCCTTCCTCCTGATTGCTCCGGTTTATGGTGTTTGAGTCGTGCCCCAGCAACTGGCACAAGCAAAAAGAACAATTGATGGACAGAATGCAGATCAATGTCATACATTCACCCCAGTACAGAGATCTGGGCCTAAATCCATAGTTTTTTTGCTCACCATGCCATTCCATTTTGGACTCAGCCATACGTAAATCAGTCTTGACCCTGTGCCCAATGGGAACAGTCCAGCCCGAACTGCCAGGCCAGGTCCTCCCTGGACTGGAAACAAGCATCCTAGGACCGGTCTGAGCATACACTTCCTTTAATATCTGTTTTTTGCTCTGAGCCCTCCTAAGCAAAATAATTTGAAGGAGGGCCCCCCTCTAAAACTATAAGGCAAGGATTTGAAGAGTGGGAGGGTGAGGGAAGATCACATGGGGCAGGGATCATGACATACTTTCAGGGGTGCTTTTCTGAAGCTAAAAAGCAACATAAGCAAACAAAAAAATAATTTATCAAAAACACATTCTGACCATATTTTGGGTGCTATGGGTCCCAATGCACTGCACCTGCTGCACTAATGATGGATGTAGTCCTGAGAAGTAGGCTGTCTCCTCTTCTTACATTGCTGCCTTACCATGTCTGACCATCACTTCCATCTCGAAACAAGACTAGTCTTTTTCTGAGAGAAAATGAGCTACTGTGTGATATCCCCATTTGTTTGCGCCAAGAGCACCATGTGCCCTAATGCTAGCAAGGAAAATGAGGCCCCATGCTAGCTTTCTATTCTAAATCATTCATAATTGTGATGCAGAAGGGCCCCTGGCATAGTGTTACTGCACCTGTTTCACTCATGTTGCATCTGACCTTTATTAACAACGTGGCTTCCATCTCATACCATCCCTCTACCTCCCATCTCTCATTATCCCTCTCCCTCTCAGCCCTCTGATTCCTAAGGCTCAAAGAAACACTTGAACAGGCTGTCACTTTGTGTACAACATAACAACAAAAGAAAGCACATTTAGCCCCCCCCCCCCCCCTCATTTTCTCAAAAGTTGCTCGGGCCCTATTCAATGGAGACCTGGGCCCTAATGTTAAAAGGAAAATGCATCCCACGTTCTTTTTCATAGTAAGGCTTCCATACCTGCCCATAACTGAGGTCTAGTGCCCACTCACAGAGGGGGGCTCCTGTGTTGTGAAACAGATAGTAGAGAACCAAAGAAGAAAAGGGTCGTCTCACAAAGATGCCTGCTACCTGAATAAAATGCAAATGTGTGCAATGGTTAAACACCAAATATAAAGACTGCTTTAGAGCCAGGTCAGGTTTTAATGAATGGGGTCACTCAGCTTTATGGTGACAAATATTTTCTCTTTTTGAGACATGATATATGTGTCCATTAAAAAAAAGTGCACCCTTTTAATGGACACATATATAAATATTTACACTAGATATAGTGTAAATGCTTATCACTGAAATGTGTATTTTTAAAGCACGTGTTTTATCATAAACAGAGTTTTGCAGCAGCCTGTTTTATACAGTGTAATGCATATCTAAAATATTGCCATTCACAATGCTTTCTGTAACAGACTGGGCCCGTGTAGCATATTAAACTAGTCACTATTCCTCACTGCACCAATCAAGATGTATTTCTATGACTCTCTGGTCACACACGAAGACAACTGCAGTAATCACATTTAGCCAACTGAGGTTTCATAAAGTGAAAGAGTAAATTTCCCTTTGATTGGTTTAACTTGCATTTATTTTTCATTGACATGTGTGAGTGTGTTTATATGCAGCTACCCAAGGATGAACAAAAAGACAATATAATGCATAATGTTTCCTTCATTTTAGCCATATGTTTAACCCCAACTTCACACTCAATGACCCTGCCCCATGCCACTCAGTAGTATCATCCGCACACATTTTTTAAGGCCTTCAACTGCTGCGGGTAAACAAGACAGAGAAGAATCATGCTTTGCGTGCTTTCTGGTTATCTTCATTTACATGTAATTGCAAACCCATTTGATCCCCCTTAAGAACACATCCATGGCCCCCTAAGGGGGCGCGCATCACAGTTTGAAGACCTCTACTATAGTACCTAGTGTCTTGGATCATAGGTCTGACTCTGGATGTCATAAAACCATCACTGTGGACCAATTGAATCATTTTTTCCCAACCATGTTCTTTTCCAGTTTTGAGCATCACCTTCTTCATACTTACTTTTGTATGGTTTTGATGAATGAATTGGTGAAATGAGAAGAGAACAGAAAAGTAGGGGAGAATATAAAGGATAATGGATTGGTAGGCTAGGAGAAAGTAAGGGAAAGTTATTTCAGGAAGCAACATGAAAAAAAGAGGATAGAAGAAGAGAAGAGACAGAAAGTTACCCACAGCAGGAAGTGAATGGGAGGAGGGAAGACAGATGACTGGCAACATCATAAAAGTGAACCTACATGGGACACCTTCAATCTCACTGCATTTTTAAAAGCAGTATATTCAGGGGTTTTTAACTATACAATGCATAAAAAACATTCCACATTTTAACCAATACTGCAACTAAATAGTGTGCACTGTGATTCTACGCAATTTAAAAAGAATATTTCTTTGTTATGCTTGAAAAGGGCCTAGTGTATTGCTTCTATAATGCAGTCAGGTGGCATAGCTCTAGCTCACAAAGTGGTGCAACTATCTTATTTTCAGTCATGAATCCACTTTTCTTCCATCTCTTGTACCCCTAATAATCAGCACCTTCCCAGTGTTTTCATTTTTATGAGGCCCACAAACCACTGGGTAAGGCTCGGAGAGCACAGAAAAGCAGAGCAGAGGAAAGGGGATTGAGAGTAATTGAAATGAAGTGAAACTGATTTGAATGGAAATAATGTCAAAGGAGAGGAGAAGGTAAGAAAGAAAAAGTCATAGATTGGATATAGAAGGAAAAGAAAGGGTGGAAAACAGAGGAGAGAGAGTACAGAGTTTCAAAGTAGATCAATCGGACAACACCTACATCACTACATTTTAACAGCATTACACTCAGTGATTTTTTTATCTGCATAAGACACTGTAAAATCATCAAAAAATTCAATATTATTATTAATATTGCAATTAAATAATGTCCACAGTGGTTGCACAACATTTGACCAGCACATGTCCTTAGTATGTCATCCTAAGGGGTCTTGTGTCTATATTATATTACAGTTGGGGGTCATAGCTCTGACTCACAATGTGATATAACCATCTAATGTTCAGTAATGAACCCACTTCTCTTTTTTCTTCTGTACCAATACTGATCAGCACCTTCCTTGTTTTGTCTTTCTCTGAGATGAGTGAGGGAATGGGTAAGCACAGAAAATCAGAGGTGAGAAAAATTAGTTGGTAGGGTAATAAAATGGCTGGAAAACAGATTTGGAAAGGGCTGGGAAGGGAATGTAGAGGAGTGGTACAGAAAGGCAAGAGAAAGTCATAGATTTTATATTGGAGAGAATGGAAGGGTAAAAGACAGAGGAGAGGTGACAACATAAAGGTGGACTTACATCAAGCACTATCTACTAAACTACATTTTAAAAGACTTATAATAATTGATTTTCAACAATAAAAGCCACACAAAACTAATCATGAACATGTCATATTATAGCTAATCCTACCGGTGAATAATGTAGACTGTCATTTCACACACTTAAAAAAGCACATTTCCTTACTAAGGGCTTGATTCTGATTCGGTTAGGAAGGCCTCTTAACGGCATTTGCTCCGTCCAAATCGGATCGGGAATGTGTCGTTCCAGCCGACTCAGAAAGGTTTCCATCTAACCGAGTACGATGTGAGTTAGGCGTTGAGAATATCCCAATGCAAACCAGACGGCATTTGGAATGACCGAGCCGTATGGAGCAGAATCGTATGTCTCTAAGGGCCACGTTTCCAAACAACCGAGTACGATGCTAGATTTGGACAGCCGTTCAGAATCGTGCCATTCAACTCAAATCAGCAGTCGGAATCAGACTTCGGGGGCCCATAGTGGACCACCCTGCACATGGAGCCTGCCCAATTGGGCCCTGAGGGTACCCGTGGGTCTCCCCTTACCAGCCATGCACAGTGTGGCAGGCACCAGGGGGTGCCCGCAACAGGGTGCCCTATTTTCCCCAGCCACCCCTTTCTTCATTGTATGCATTCAGTCGGAACAAAGGCTCACATTGAAGTCAATGGGAGTCCAACCAAATCGTATCTGGAAGCATCCGGATGCATCGTATTTGGTCGGTTGGACTCTCATGATCCGATTCGGTTGGTAATCATTTCCAAACCCATTCGGTGGGGAACTTTTTCAAACCCCATCAGAATCGGGCCCTAAGTCTCAAGCAAGTGCCTAGTGCCTAGGCGTTATAATGAAATTGGAGTCATAGCTCTGGATCTCCTATACCACAATTTAATTTTTATTTTTGCAGCTGGGGATATAATAACTCTACAGAGGGAACACCAAATAGAACAATAATGGACTTACCTCCAGTCACCTGCCCATATCTCCTAAAGTGTTACAGCAAACAAATGATGGACGGAATGCTGACAATGCAAACATTCTTCCCCAGTCAAAAGATCTGGGTTAAATCCACTGTTCTATTGCCCACTATGCCACCCCAGTTTGGACTCAACCATATGCAAATCAGTCTTGACCCTGTGCCCAATGGGAACAGTCCAGCCCGAACTGCCAGGCCAGGTCCTCCCTGGACTGGAAACAAGCATCCTAGGACCGGTCTGAGCATACACTTCCTTTAATATCTGTTTTTTGCTCTGAGCCCTTCTAAGCAAAATGATTTGAAGGTGGGCCCCCTCTAAAACTATAAGGCAAACGATTTGAAGAGTGGGAGGGTGAGGGAAGATCACATGGGGCAGGGATCATGACATACTTTCAGGGGTGCTTTTCTGAAGCTAAATGTGGGACTTATAAAAAAGCAACATAAGCAAACAAGAAAATAATTTATCAAAAACACATTCTGACCATATTTTGGGTGCTATGGGTCCCAATGCACTGCACCTGCTGCACTAATGATGGATGTAGCCCTGAGAAGTAGGCTGTCTCCTCTTCTTACATTGCTGCCTTACCATGTCTGACCATCACTTCCATCTCGAAACAAGACTAGTCTTTTTCTGAAAGAAAATGAGCTACTGTGTGATATCCCCATTTGTTTGCGCCAAGAGCACCATGTGCCCTAATGCTAGCAAGGAAAATGAGGCCCCATGCTAGCTTTCTATTCTAAATCATTCATAATTGTGATGCAGAAGGGCCCCTGGCATAGTGTTACTGCACCTGTTTCACTCATGTTGCATCTGACCTTTATTAACAACGTGGCTTCCATCTCATACCCTCCCTCTACCTCCCACCTCTCATTATCCCTCTCCCTCTCAGCCCTCTGATTCCTAAGGCTCAAAGAAACACTTGAACAGGCTGTCAATTTGTGTACAACATAACAACAAAAGAAAGCACATTTAGCCCCCCCCCCCCCATCTTCTCAAGTTGCTCGGGCCCTATTCAATGGAGACCTGGGCCCTAATGTTAAGAGGAAAATGCACCCCATGTTCTTTTTCATAGTAAGACTTCCATACCTGCCCATAACTGAGGTCTAGTGCCCACTCACAGAGGGGGGCTCCTGTGTTGTGAAACAGATAGTAGAGAACCAAAGAAGAAAAGGGTCGTCTCACAAAGATGCCTGCTACCTGAATAAAATGCAAATGTGTGCAATGGTTAAACACCAAATATAAAGACTGCTTTAGAGCCAGGTTAGGTTTTAATGAATGGGGTCACTCAGCTTTATGGTGACAAATATTTTCTCTTTTTGAGACATGATATATGTGTCCCTTAAAAAAAAGTGCACCCTTTTAATGGACACATATATAAATATTTACACTAGATATAGTGTAAATGCTTATCACTGAAATGTGTATTTTTAAAGCACATGTTTTATGATAAACAGTGTTTTGCAGCAGCCTGGTTTATACAGTGTAATGCATATCTAAAATATTGCCATTCACAATACTTTCTGTAACAGGCTGGGCTCGTGTAGCATATTAAACTAGTCACTATTCCTCACTGCACCAATCAAGATGTATTTCTATGACTCTCTGGTCACACACGAAGACAACTGCAGTAATCACATTTAGCCAACTGAGGTTTCATAAAGTAAAAGAGTAAATTTCCCTTTGATTGGTTTAACTTGCATTTATTTTTCATTGACATGTGTGAGTGTTTTTATATGCAGCTACCCAAGGATGAACAAAAAGACAATATAATGCATAATGTTTCCTTCATTTTAGCCATATGTTTAACCCCAACTTCACACTCAATGACCCTGCCCCATGCCACTCAGTGGAACTTTTTCAAACCCCATCAGAATCGGGTCCTAAGTCTCAAGCAAGTGCCTAGTGCCTAGGCGTTATAATGAAATTGGAGTCATAGCTCTGGATCAGAATGTCATACTATCATTTAATTTAAACGAATACAAATTAAACTAGTTTCCCCTTCCTTATCCTGCATCAGTAGATTACAGCATCTTCATAATACTTCCTTTCAGTTATGGAACACTATAGTAATACTAATCTGTATCTTTCAAATGTTCTTCCTTGCTTTCCATGTTAAGTAACATTACTGTTTTAAAAATTGCACTACCTAATTTCCTCCAACACCAAGCACAAGGAACTAGTACTACCAAATATGGAAAAATAGTGGCAGTACACCCAATTTTTCAACTTAATGGCTAGTCAAAGAAAGCAAAGCCACTCTGCAAAAGCACTTTAGAAATGAGAACTAATATTTTATACTTTTTCACATGTGAAGGTACATTAAAAATGTTGTATGTAATTTTATTTCTTCACTATATTGATTAACACATTTTTAAATTAGATATATTATTTTACAGACAGGCAGTCGTGTTTATTTAATTTAAAATGCAGCTACAATGAAAGGCCCTGTCATTCATAAATAGTTACATTACTGTTGTGAATAATAAAAGACTCCAAACATATATTTAAGTTTCATAATTGATTTTTCTAGTAATTCATTATCTCTTGACGCCACATAAGCATTCTTGTTGATTTCTATTGGTTTTCTTACCTGTAATAGACCTATGGGAAGAGGTAAGATCGATGACATGATATGTAATACACCAAAATGCAATATCAGCTCTTGGGATGAGAACCAGAAGAAGAGCTCAACTCAAACACCTCCACACTTGTCAAGTTGAACTCACCTTTAGAAGATTATATACGTTTTATATTAGGCTTGATTCTTACAACTGAGCAGGCAATAACAATAAAGCGTTTTTCAAACATTTTGTGTGAATGACAACAATAAGTTGATCTTACTGTAACCTCCTGTTAAATGTTCCAGGAATATCAGTTCCCTATCTAATTTAGCATGGTTGCTATGGATACCAAAGCAAAAGCTATACCTTGTATACTCTAACTGGAAATCTATACCATTTCAAATATCTAACTTCACATTTTAACATTACCTTATAAAAAATAACTTTCTTTAATTTTTGCATTTACAAAACAGTACACCTTTTTCTTTGTATTACATAGAATATCTGGGGCATTATTATCCTGTATTTGGATTTTCAATGTAGACAAAACATGTATTACAGGCCACTGTTGAATGTTTTTGTTATCTTTATTTTTATTGAGTTTCAGGCAATAGACAAAAAAGGAACACAGTACTAACCCCACATATGTCATCCGAGGGCATGGAACTCTCTCCAGGCCCGACCCCTCATTGTAGCGTCCATGCAAGTCAATGCCAGAGTTCGCCCGTGAGGCAAATGTCCAGGCCTGCATGGCGGAGCGCGAGCCCCTGCCGGGCATACACAAAGCATACTCATTTTGACTAAAGAATAAAACCATAAACTCCCCCATCCCCCCTATCCCACCCCCTCCCGGAACCGGTGTGCCAAAGTCGCTAGGAGTGTGTTTGGTGTCACTGGTGATCTAAGTGCCGCTGTTCTTCAGTGGTGTCGCTCGAAAATGAAGTGTTAGTGAGCCTCATGAGGCGAAGATATTTCGGGCATGTGACTTGATTAAATTTCTTCGCCAGAAGATCTAGTAGCGGGTGCCAGAATGGTATTGAAAGAGGACATAGACTGGGTAAGAGTTGCCTGGATGCGCTCCATACCAACTATGTACCATAACTTGTGTAACCACCCTGTATGTGAAGGACGAGTACGTGTGCCCCAGAGATTTAAGATGTGTTGGACAGCCGCCCCCATTGCCAGACCCATCTGTTTTCCCCTAATTGACTTCAAGGGAAACATAATTGCATTGGGCAGCCCCAGGAGTGTATAAGCTGGAAAACGAGGGATTTCGGTGTCAAATTGTTTATCAATGTCGTTAAGGACCTCCGTCCAGTATCCCGTCACCTCTCGGCACTCCCATAGCAGGTGAGTCATTGTGCAGTCCATGTCACACCCCCTCCAATGGGTCGAGCTGCGATCTGGATTGCCCCTGTTAAGTCGGACCGGTATTAAGTACCAGTAGGTTGCCACTTTGACCGCTGCCTCCCTGCTCGCCGTGTTCCTGGCAGTATGGTTTACCCTATAATATATGGCTTGCCAGTCTTTTTCATACAGGACAATCCCCAGCTTTCTCTCCCAGCATTTCTGCCCGGCCGAGCGCTTCATAGAAGTCGGTGACCATAGCATCCGATAGAGCTCGGTGATGAGCCTACGGTCCGTCTGCTTTGTAACAAGCCACTTTTCGTAAGTCGTCAGTTTCCTGGTTGGGTTGGGGAGATCGTATCGCTGAGAGAGATCGGAGAACTGAAGAAACCCGGCGAGGTCGAATAGGTGACCTGTGGATTTGCACTCCGAGGCGCGCCATTGCGAAAAGGCCCGGCTGTCCATTTCGGGTTCAAACTCAGGGTTGTCTAGCAGAGGCATCAGCGGTGAGGGGAACGAGGTAAGGCCCTACTTGGTCGCGACCCTATTCCATACCCCCATCACCGTGCGGGTAAGTGGGGAACGATTGAGAGATGCCAGCCGGTCGGAGCATCTCAGGAAAGGCATTTTCCAGAGGGCCGTCTGCGCCATCGCTCTATCTTGGAAGAGCCACCTCTTCTCCGACTCTAGCCGGCTCCATTCCACTAAATATCTAAGCTGGGCTGCCTGAAAGTATTGCAGGAGGTTAGGAATCCCCAGCCCACCTTCGTCTGGCAGGCGGTGAGAGAGGTCCCGTCTCATTCACGGCCGCTTACCCGCCCAAATAAAGTGCTATATAGCTGTTTGTAGTTTTCGAAGCGTTCCTGTGAGGGGCCACGACTGGGATAGTTTGGAATACATATAATATTTTAGGGAGGATGGACATCTTTATCGCCGCAACCCGGCCCAGTAGCGACAGTGGGTGTTGTTACCAGCGCCTCAGGTCACCTTGTATTTGAGAGAGGAGGTTTGCATAGTTCTGGGAGACCGTCTGTTCCGTAGACGGGGTCAGAACAATCCCCAAGTAGGGGATCAAAGCAAACGAGCGGAGACCCCCATAAACCGGGGCTGTGGTTGGTGCCGTCGAGACGTTGCTCCCAGGGGATGGAGCATAGACTTCTCGGGGTTGATTTTGGAGTCAGACACCCTCCCAAACGTATCCAACTCCTGTTGGAAAGCTGGCACCGACCTCTCAGGGGCATCTAAAGCTGCCAGGATATCGTCTGCATACAGACTGATGGCATGTTGCTCCCCTCTGAAGGGGATGCCCAGGACATCAGGATTATCTTGTATCCTCTAGGCCAGGGGTTCGAGGTACAGCGCGAAAAGGAGGGGCGAGAGAGGGCACCCCTGCCTCATGCCGCGCCTAATGTCAAATGGGCTCGAAGTGATACCGTTCACCCGTATCGACTCCTGTGGCCTATCGTAGCAGCTTGCGACCCAGGCACAAAAGCGTTCCCCAATGATAAAGTGTGCCAGCGTCTTGTTAAGGAACCCCCAGTCAACCCGGTCGAATGCTTTTTCAGCGTCGATTGACAACAGCGTAGCATCCATCCCGTTGTGATGTGCCTTATCGATTAGGTGCATGATGCGTTTGGTGTTGTCGCTGGATTGTCGATTCGGGATAAAGCCGGATTGATCGGGCTTGATAATGCCAGGGAGTTGTGGGCCTTGTCTGGCCGCCAGAACCCCTGTGAAAAGCTTTAGATCTAGGTTAAGTAGGGAGATTGGCCTATGTGCGGCGCACTGAGTGACGTCTTTCCCCGGCTTGGGTAGTACGATGATGTCGGCTGCTAGCATATCCGGGGGTATCGAACCCGGCCCCTCAAAGGAGTTGAAGAGGCGGGTCAAAATTGGTGCCAAAAGAGGGCAAAAGGCCTTATAGAAGCCGGCCAAGAAGCTGTTCGGCCCCGGAGACTTCAGGGGCTTGACGCGGGAGATCGCTCCGATCACCTCCTCAATCCTGATCGGAGCATCCAGAACTGCTGCGCGAGCGGCGGGGTGTGATCGCCGCCTGGTGGAGATATGCCTCCCCGTCCGTATCTATGGTCAGGTATTTGCTGTAGAGGGAGGCGTAAAAAGCCCGAAAAGTCTCCGCAATCTGTTCAGCACTTTCCATGCTCTCACCTCGAGCGTCGTGGCAGGTGGCGATTTTGGAGCGTTGAATGCGGGCTCTGAGTTTGCTCGTGAGGAGACACCCCATTTTGTCACCTCCCACATAATATGAGTGCTTATGCCTCAGGGCCGCGTACTCCACCCGATCAATGTCTAGGCCGGCGAGTTGTGCCCTGGCTGCTTTTAACTGTCGCCATATCCTGGGGGCGCCCGTGCGACTGTGCACCCTTTTGAGTTCCTTTAACGTTGGCCGTGAGTGTCTCCCTGTTTTCTACCGCCGAGAGCGCTATCAGCTCCCCTCTCACCACTGCTTTAAGGGCCCCCCACAGAGCGGTCAAAGGAGTGTCGGGTTTGTCATTGGCTGTGAGGTAGTCCATAATACACTTATGTATCTGTTGGGTCACCCCTGTCCTGTGCAGTAAAGCTTCCCTTAAGCGCCATCTCCCTCTAAATGGGTTTGCTGGAGGGACTGTGAAAGTCACCCACACCGCGTCGTGATTGGAAAGTGCTGCCGGGACCATGTCCACCTCTTCTACATATGTGTTAAGTTCCGAGGAACCAATAAATTGGTGTATCCGGGTATAAGTGTGGTGCACGTGGGAGTAATAAGAATAGTGTGTGCTCCTGGAGTGAGCCTCCCGCCACAGGTCCAGCAGCCCCCTCTGACCCAACCATCTCCTCCCCTTGTTTGAAATTGCCCCAGCTGAGCCGGATCGGTGGCCTGACCTATCCAAGTCTGAGTCCATGACAAGATGAAGGTCCCCCCTACGAGAACATGTTTATCCTGAGACTGTAGAAGTTCGACAGTGCCCCTTTGAGTAAGGTTTCCTGGCCCAAATTAGGGACATAGAGAGATCCTTCAACCATAGTCATCCCCCCCACGTGTACCTTGTGTGATAAGAGTCTACCCCTGATCTCTGCAACCTTGTCACCCACTGTGCCACGGAAGTGTCTAGCAACCAGTATAGCAACCCCGGCCTTCTTATCTCTTGTAGAGGAGAAGTGTTGTTGGGGAAAGACTCGTGAGCGCATTCTATGCCAGTCTTTGGACAACAAGTGCGTCTCGTATAGGAGGCAGATCGAAGCCCCCGAGTTCTCTAGATACGAAAGGATGGCTCTACGTTTCATTGGGTTGTTCAACCCCTTTACGTTAAGGGTACTACTTTCAGCGTGGATCCGGCCATAGCAGCAGTGTGGGGTGAAACAGTCAAGCCAACGTATGCCTCTCCCAGTTACTCTCCCTTCTTGAGGACCAACAGACATGTGGGTCCCCACCCCAGGTGGCACACCGGTTCCCTCCCCCCTCCCCCTCCTTCCCAACTCCCTAAACCCCTCACACCCCCACCCCTTCCCCAAACTGAGCAACGCCCCAGTCCACCCCCCTAACCCCCACCCCAACACAACATCCCCAACCAAAGAATGCAGTCCGATCCCATGCCCATGACCCCACCACTCTAACCCCAACTGAAGAGTCCCACCAATTTACCGTAGTCCAATGCCTGCCATCTTGAGATGCAGGCATGTTGTGAGTTCACCTGTATGAGCGTAAGGCCTCAGCGCCCCCGGTCCCCCACCCTCCCCCCGGGCAGTAGTGAGACAATGCGTGTGAGTCCCCAAGTGCGGATTGAACTCAGTTAGAGAGGTGTCCCTCGACACCGCCACTAAGGCCGATGCCCGTTCCTGGGACATAGTGATGGGGTCCGGTTTGAACTCCGCTGTGGGCGACCGTCTGCGGCCCACCCTCTGCCATCCTCCTCTCGGCGGTCTTTGGGAGCAATCAGGGGAAGCGTCTGGGTCACGATGGTCCAGACCCAGGAGGACGCAAGTTTCTCGGAGGGATCTCATCTGATGCAGCGCGCCATTCCACTTGAAAATCAACCAAAAGGAGTGGCCCCAAGAATAAGGTATCCCTTTGTCTCTGAGGAAGCAGGTAACGTCCTTGAATGCTTCCCATTTTTAAAGAGTGATGGAGGCCAGGTCTTGAAAGAGAGCCACCGAATATCCAAGATGTTGAAGAGGTTGTTTGGCTCGTGCCTCCCGGAGTATGCGCTCCTTCAGAGGGAAGTCCGGTAGGAAGGCCAGTGGTGCTCATCTTGGCAAACCCACTCTGTGCGCACGGTCGATGCGTATCTCAAAGTCCGGACCCTCACCTAGGATTTTCACGGAAGAGGCCCTGCAGGTAGCAGGCGGTGTCTGCCCCCTCTGACTTCAGCGGGACTCCCGGACGCGTATGTAGTTGCATCTCAACCTGTTTTCGAGGTCTTCCGCAAGCACTTGGAGAGCTACTTGTTGGTCCTTGAGGCGGAAGAGTTCCTGTTGTAGTTGTTCCAGCTCCTCGCTCTGGGTTTGGTCGTTGTCTTCAATGGAGGCCACTCGCTCCCTCAGTGCGTCCACCTCCCGCCGTATCTCGCGTACTTCACTGTTGAATGTTTTTGAGAAAGTAGGCTTATTAAATCTTTTTAATGGTTCAGTTTTCAGGGGTCTATTATTTCCCTCTTTTTAGATTTTAAACCGAATTTCCTATGGGAGCCTTTTTTGGATTTTATTAACCCACTAATTTCAATTTTAGCAAAATAGAACCAATTGACTACATTAGGTAGTGTATGTCTTGTTTGCAAGCAGTCAGAAGAATTATTAGTGCACTTTTTTTTTCTCTCGGTTATATGTGCATCAGGAAATCGTGGATTATTCCCATTTGTAAGCATTTTGGCTGCTGTAAAATGAGTTTGCAATGCGGCTCCTCTGTACAGAATCCCAGCAGGCAGTTGTATGTGCGTTCTCCAAGTTCCTTTATTGGAACTCATCCTTTAGAAGCAGGGCGTTAGAGTTACTAATATGGTTGTCTTTTTTTTAATCATGTTAGTCCTCATTCCAGGTTTTTTACACCTGGGGTTGAAATACGATATTTGTAATTCCCGGACTTTGATTGATGTATTACTCTTTATATAATTGCTAAAATATTTTTATTGTGAAATTTTAAAGGCGCGCCTCGTTATTTATTTTTTAGAGCCATGATTATTGGGAATCAGATATTGTATGAAAGTATTTTATGATATCAGTCTTGAGGCTTAGAACTGAGCAGACGATAACATTAAAGCTTTTTTCAAACATTTTGTGGTAATGATAACAATAGGTTGATATAACTGTAACCCCCTGCCAAATGTTCCATGCATAGCAATGACATATCTGCTATACCATGATTGCTATGCATACCAAAACAAAAGCTATTCCCTGCATACTCTAACTGGAAATCCATACCATTTCAAATGTCTAACTTCACATTTTAACATAACTTTATAAAAAATAATTTTCTTTAACTCTACATTTACAAAAGAAAGTAAAACGTTTTCATTATATTACATAGAACAACTGGAGAATTATGATCCTGCATTTGACTTTTCAGTGCAGACAAGACATATATTACAAGGCACGTTTGGGGAAAGTAAGCTTATCACATTTTTATCTTCTCAAAAATGGTTCGGTTTTAAAGATTCTTTTTGTGGGGGTTACCCACACATACCAAGACAAAAGCCCATTTCACCAAATGTTTTCTGGAGTGGCTCCTTTGCCGGGTCTGTAGTAGTATAGCGAAACTTAGAAACGTAAAATTAAAAAGTAAGTGTAATAACTGTTTTTTTGGATGCATAACTTATTACAGCTGACTTTCTTTTCTGTTACTTTCATTTTTTTTACTCTTTCACTATATTACTCAAGCGGACCCAAGAGGTTAAGCATGTCACTGCGTTGCAGCTTAAACCCTCCCTTGTTTTGGAAATCATGACATTCTGAAGGTATATTGTTGCTAGAGCTGCAGTTTTCAGAGACAGCTGTCCCTAAACTTACTCCCAAATAGCTATCTGCATATTGTCACTACTGTGCAAATAACAGAAATGTTTTTTCGTTTCTGCCATGTAAGAATAGCAGGTTGTTGTACCACGTTCACCACATTCTGGTCTCGTGCAGCTTACAGACCAGTTTATTTTTCGAGAATGGTTCGTGTAGCTTTACAAGAGTCCCGTCTGGGTCACTCTAATGTTCATTCAATGTCTTTTGGCATGTTTCCAGTCACTTGAGACCTTTTTTCACTCTTTACAGTATCCTCATATTGGAGTAAAATTAGAGTGCCTTTCCTTGAAGGCTTTTCGGGACTTACCTCTTGATCTCAGTATTAGATATGTCAAAGATGTACCCATGAGTGACATTTTGGGATCGCAGTACAGAAAGGAGTTGCAAAAGTGGTAAATAAAAAAGGGCAAATAAATGTAATGGCTAATTACCTAGATGATGTTGGGTGAATCTGAAGGAAATATTGCAGACACAGTTGCTCCCACTGCAGAGGGTTCGGGTGTTGTGCCGGTCCATTCGAGCAGAGTTAAAAGGAGGTGGGTGAACACATGTTTGATTTACTAATAACTTTGGCACTGTCTGATGGATCAGCATGAAATTTGGCAGAGGCTTGACATGTTTAGCCTACTCTTGATGTTCCCGGTTTCATGCACATCTATGAAGGGGTGGCCGATTTAAAAGGGAGGTGCATAGAAGTCTGCAGTTGATAATAAATGTGCGGAGTTCGATGAATCAGCATAAACGTTTGCAGAGTTTTATCTGGTTCAGCTTCATGATTTTATGTCAAGTTTCGAGCAGGTCTGGCCAAGGGGCATGGCAAAGATAGATAGGGGTGGGGAAGAGCAATAAATGTTTCCTTCACTAATAATTGTGACACTGTTTGGTGGTGAATCTGAATGAAATGTGTCCGACAGCATATTAGGCCCAGCACAAGGGCAGGCAGGCAGGCCTGCAATTAAACCCTGATGCACACGACCAAATGAAGGTGGGCACAGAGACTGACTATGTGCAGAGCAAAATAGGTAAATCGCAGGTTAAAGTGGTAAATCACACAAAATCTATGAAATTCACTGAAAAAAGGTTAAAGCATAGTAATGTTAGATTCCATCATTGATGACTTCTCAAATGACATCATTGATGACTCACTGATTTTCATTTTCATTTTTACATCCTGCTTGTCTGATACTTTTCAAGAAAGTTAGAAGATGTGCAAATGAAAAAAGTAGGGAAGCGAAATGAAGTGAGATGCTTCATACGTTTTGAAAAATTATTAAAGAAAGCCATGTCAAGTTACTTATGCAGCCTCTAACTCCTTTGGCTTTTGAGCCATGTTCTTTGGAAGCTATGTTGCCCCAAGTTCATACATGCCATCGATTAAAATAATGTTCGTTTAGCAATCTAAAGCTTAAAATGTCTTTCCTTCCAAATCAAGTTAATAGGAACATTAAATGCTTCCAGTTTATTTCTCCAGATGTCCTAGGTGTCCCAAATGTTGTCATGCATGTCACTTGTTCCACATTCATATTCTGCCTATAATTATAAACAATAAAGTCTTGGGAGTTTGTTTCTTACAGCTTTGATTTGATGTGAGGCTCATCATTTAGCTCTACTAAAATAATTAAGCATCTCGGCGCATATCATCAAGGCCATGCGATAATTATCGCTCAGCGCTCTTAGCGCGAGGATAATTATCGCTGGCCAACTCTGAATTTTATCGCGGAGATAGCGTGCTATCAGCAACACTTATCTCCAAAGCGATAAAATTCAGAGCGCAAGCTGCCAAATGTGCGATTATCGCTGGAAATACAGCGATAATCGCACAAGGTTTGGCGAAAGCTTGCTGATAGGGCAAGGAATACTTAGCCATGATATCCACCTAACATAGGATATCATGGCTAAGTCAGTCTTGAAGCAGACGTAAGGAAAGTAGCGATAACAGAGGTTATCGCTACTTTGCTTGTCGCTCTGCAGGTTAGCGTGCCCATTGATAATTGGAGAAATGTCGCTTAGCGACATTTCTCCAGTTATGTCAGGGCAGGAACTCCCACTTTGCATCTCATTAGAGATGCAAAGATGGGCGTTGGGGGAAATGGCGATAATGCAAGGATTCAAGCAATAGCGTGACCTTGCTGATTAGGCGATAAAATTATCGCCGCTTTCCGTCTGAAAACGGACGCTAAAGCGGCGATAATTGTATCTCCGGGTTTTGATGATATGCCCCCTCATCTCAGAGCAAGATAGGTCATGTAAACTTGTGTGTTGAGGAGGCAGCCAAACAGCACATCACACGTGAGTGCCTGCAATAAATGTAGCCTTGCCATCTCTTCCTTCATTCTCCAAAGTCGATTCAAAACTGCAGCTGAAGTAAGAGGCCTTCTAAATTGTCGTGCAAAACAACCGGAACTCGTGGCCGACTGGCTGGTGAGAAGGATGGCTGCTGATTCCGTTCTTACTCTAACCCGGTATCCCTGGGCCTTCTTGGGGACGTCAGAAGGCAAGGCAGAGCAAACACCTATGGCACGGCACGGGGTTAAGAAGGAAGTGGGCAGCAGCTCTTGCAGTCACATAATCACTCTCCTAAGAGCCATTTGGCAGGGTCACCAGCATCTGGTACCATTGTCCTTCGGTAATGGCAGGAGGCTGGCACCTCCATACAGATTCCGACTGACGCAAATAGGGGACTAGCTGCATCATGGCTTTGTGTTTTAATGGCACTTGCTGTTTACTCGGCGGCATACTCTCTTCTCCAAGAACCATCTAATAGCCAGGGGAAAATCTGCAATAAATCCGTGACATAGAAAACAGGCCTAAGCATTGAAATGAAGAACTGTGGCTTCTATATCAGCAAGATTGGTTCCATCTAATTTAATTTTGCATTTTATATCACCGAAGAGCTATATGTACCTCGTTTCTTAGAATGGCTTTACTTGATAATAACATTTCCAAAAAAGGCGAAAGCTGACCTTATTTTAAAATGGAAATATAAGTATATTGGTGTGAAACTACAATGTAACCAGATAATAATTCTAAATACTTTGGGGCAGATTTACAAGCCCCTTGCGCCACTTTTGCGTCAATTTTCCCATGTTAAAAGTGACGCAAAAGTGGCGCAAGGGGCTTGTAAATCTGCCCCTTTGCACATATCGTCAATATACAATTGGAACATCGTAAAAATCAGACTCCAGATCATAGTACATTGAGTTTGAAAAAGGGCCCAATCTTTTGTTTTATTCTATAGGCATACATGCGCATGGGGTTGTGATAACTGGTATTAATGTATAATAACCACAACCCATGCCTCTTTGCTTGGTAGGTGTTTGGAACGCCATAAAGGTTAAAATTACAGTGCTGTGTAATAGAATTACATAGATGAGGTACTGCATTGCATAGGTTCTGCTTTACATACCCTAAATTTAACATACGAATTTCAGGATGTATATTGTCTTCACGTATTGCCACTGTATTTAATGTGTTTAACTCACTCGTATTTCATATGTTGAAAACCATTTGTCCATAAAATGGCTGCTGTGTTTATTCCATGTTGCCCTTTATCCATGACCTTGATATGTAAAGTTAGATGCAGGAGCTTAACCGGTGTGTCATGGCCTTAGTGCAAGGAAGAAATCCGGCCTCCTGGCTGCTGTTTGAATGATAAAATACAGCACTAATCAGGGTTGAGTGTGTCCCTCCATCTCTGTGCCCCGGTGCCACTGCACCTGCTGCACCAACAAAGACTAAGTCCCAGGTCAAATGATACGTAGGACAACGAATAATCAGTCTAAGTTCTAAAACTCAAAATCTTGTTCCTCGACGTCTTTACTCATTTGACTGAAGTCAACCCACCCAGGAGATTTTTTAAGCTTTATTCCTTAGTTTGGCTGTAAATCCTTGAATCCCTCTTAAAATTACCAGCCAATAAACATTAAGAAGGATGCTGCCCGTGCCGCAAAAAAAAAGGATAATTGTGGAAAATGAAAAGTAATCCAGGTTTGGCAGAACTGAAGTTGGAGTAATGCTCACTTTAAGTAACTGTTCATTACCTTCTTGTCCTCCTTCCCATCGAGTCCTTACTCATCTGAGTAAATATCTCATTAGTATCAAGACAAGGTTCACGATGACAAGACAGCCCACCACACTGGCACTGGGCTGGTCTGAAATTGTTGATGCAAAAGGCACAGTCAAGAACAGGCATCTTTAGAGATAAAAGTCTCCTTAATTAAACTATGCACTGTGAGCTTGTAGTGTTCAGCGTGTAGCCAGAGTGACCGAATTGCAAACATTGGGTAGTGACACTAGTATTGTCTGACCTAAAAACACTCCATCACCATGACGAATATCTGGACTACGAGATGAGCCACTGTGTTCCCAGCTTCATATCTTTGAGTGTTTTTGTGCAGCCCAAAAAGTTTGATTACAATGTTGGTCAGTCAAGCCTGACGAACAAAACAGTGTGATTTACTCAAACCTACATCACTGGGAGCAGAAAAAAGGAAAGTGACCTAAAGTTCTGACACGAGGAAGGAGAAGGGTAAATAATGGTCGGACAATTTCCTGTTCCTCACAAAACGCCAAATGGAACCTCTAGTGTGTGAAGTATGCCTTCAACAAATTATGTAGCCACACTCACTGGAATATAATTGAGGATAATATGTTCCTCCCCGGAGAAGCAGAGAGAATATTCTATATGCCCTGAAGTCCAGGGGGAAACATCCTAGTGATAGGTGGTGCAATCTATCTACTCATTGTCAAAACTGGGAAGCAAGTTCCCAATGAGAGGGTCAATCTGAAATCCATCATTCTAAGATAACCATGAGAGGGTCAGTCTGAAATCCATCATTCTAAGATGACCATGAGAGGGTCAATCTGAAAACCATCATTCTAAGATGACCATAACCCATGCACCACCAACAACTACATTTGCATGGAACCACTAATTAAACATGTCCTAAGAAGCTCCAGGATGCAATATGCTGAGTCAGCTGTGCAGACAGGGGTTTAGCTTCAAGCGTTTGGGTGGGACGTCAGTTGGCACCTGGGTGAACCAACTCTGCCTATTGAGGAATGTCTGTATTCTGGGAAAGTTTAGTTTATTATGCGTACGGCGGCTGTGGCATCTCCCCAAAAATATAACAATGCTCTAGCATTGTTTTATTTTTCGTTTGTCAGCTTTTGTATTGAAGGGCGGGGCATGGGAGGGTGGAGGACGAGTGCTTGTGCACTCCCTAAGTGCTCTTGCCTGTTTGGCCAGCCGTCTCAGGCCGACCAAAACACACATGCACACTTAGGTTTCTCCAGCCTGGCTGACTCCAGAGCCGGGCTGGGGAAACCCCCACAGACTCCCTGGTTTGAGCAGGGCGTCTTTTCAGCCCACCCAGGTTAATCCCTGCACTGCTCTGCAGCAAAGGGATTGGCTGGGAGGCTGTCCCAGGGTCACCTGGGACCCAGAAAGAGGCCAAAAGGAGCGACGCGACACAGGAGGCAGCCAGCAGCATCAGGTAAATTTTTTAAATTATTAATAACCCGTCGTCCCCCTCTCCCCTCCCTGCTCGCTCTTCCCCTCTGCACTCCTCCCACCCACCTCACCACTCTTTGTTAGTGGCGGCCACCAGTGCAAATAGGAGATGTTGAGTGAGACTAGGTTGATGGGTTGTGCAAGGGATAGATTTGTCCAGTACTGATGCTGCCTTGATGAGTAATAGAAGAGTATCTGGGCCATGAGGAGATCATTATGGCCAAAATAATGTTTCAGGAAAGAGACCTTCTAAAATGCACATTAGCTAGTTGGTCCTGCTTTCGTTTTTTTCCCTCAAAGGAGTCATTTCTACTTTATGAAGCTACTGGTGCATAAGGTGACTTCCTTGGAGTCATCTATCAGGAGGTAGATTGTGTCTGATTTGGTATTTATAGGAAGACAGATCTTTTTATTCAGTTACATAAATCTTTTACATTTGAAGGTAGTTTCTCCATAGAAGCAAAATATTAATGAATTAGAGTTTCCAGGCAGGAGCTGCATGTTGGACATACTGGTGGCCCGGTGTGATGTCTCCTAGTCAGATAGTTGTCAAAGGGTAGAGTGTTATGGGAATCTAATCTAAAATTAACTTTCTGAGCTTCTGCCCCCCTGAACTATTGCACACAAATACCCTCTACTCTTCTACAACCCTGATTTCATAACCCTACACGCAGAATGTGTAGCTCTTGGTGTTAAGCCAGAAAAGAGCCAGAAGACCACTGTATTTTAAGGAAGAAGGGAACATTATGTGGTAAAACAGCCACCACTTCCTCCACCAAAATCTCAAAGTCGTAAGACTTCGAAAGATCAGAAAAGAAAAGAACCCACTGGATCAGCATGAAGACATGATTTAAAGTGACACAGTTATGACCTGAGAAGAGGTTGTGAAGGCTGAGTGTAAGGCTTTTTATTACCAAATGAAGCACCACAACCACTGGTCTTTTCACAAAGATCTACCGCCTGCACATTCTAAGGATGAACATGTGAGAACTCTGCTGATCTACCCTTGGAATGACTGCTTCAGTAAGTCAAGTGTGAGGATGTGGGTGTTTTATATTATATGACTGGGTAGCCTTTTTGTCACTTACACTTTAAAAACCTTTATTGGGTCCAGTGAGGCTCATTTGTAAACTTAGGGCCCCACCTTGTTGGTCATAGTGGTCGCATTGCCCATGTTTTGTATTGCGGAGGGGTGCTGCTCTCTGCAGCACCCACCACAATACAAAACAGACACCCAACAGATATCTCTGCACTACACGGCAGGCACCAAGGACTGGAGATCAACTTTTTCCCAAGCTTGGAGTCACAGGCAGACTCTAAACTTTGCTAGCCCAAAGTACAGCAGTTGCAGTCCGGCAGACAGTACAGAATCTCTTTGTGCAGTTCCAAGGGCAACAGGGAAGTCCTTCTTCTGTCCTATTTTCAAATAAAGTGTGATCTAAGCCTCCAGGGAGCCAGGGGTGCCCTATTTATCCAGTTAAAGGGCCCTGAGGGGACCACGTGATCAATAGCCAATGGGCTATCAGGTCCCCTACCTCTGGGTGATGACTTTCCGGCAATGTGTGACATCTAGCAATACCGGAGTGCACCATTCTAGCCACTCTCAAGATGTCAGGACCCTCCCTTGGATGTTGGAAGCTCAGTAGTCTACCATAGAGGTGTGGCTACCTAGGGGCTGCACGCCTACTGGAAAACCTGTTTGGGGTTGGGTATTTCCTCTTTGGCTCTGTCTCCATCTCATCTACAGGAGCAAAGGGCAGCCACACCGTTTGCCCATCAAAAGCAAGTTCCCCTATGAAGCTTGCCTTTTGCACCAGCCCCCTGAATGGCTTCCTGCAATGGGGAGGTAACACCCCACCCAGCGGCAGGGAGTCCAAGCCTGGGAGCCGTTCACATGACACCCTAGGCAGGGAGAATGCTGTCTGTGGGTTGTAGCCTGTGAAAGGCTACTGTACCACTGGGGCACAGAGTGACAACTTTCTAAAAGTTGCCCTGCTTTTATAGTAACATTAAATTCGACCTGGGCATCAGGTTGGGTTTAATGCCATGATCCATTAGATTATTTACAGTACTTAGTTTGGTAGTCCCATTCAGAAGTTAGCCAGGCTGGAGGAGCAGTCTGTAACCAATAGGGCTAATAGCTTTTCCCGACCACACAACAATTTGAGGGGTTTGCCGCAGAGACATTCATAAGCATACATGTCCCACTTATTAATTTACAGCTCCCGGTCTTAGAGTTCTCCAGGCCTTCCTTAGGGGAGACCTAGCTATACTGTTAAGGGCAGTGGTGGCTTTCCTATTGGTTTGAATGGCAAAGTCGAACTGACAGTGTAAACACTGCCCTTCCCATCTGCAGTGACAGACCAGGAGCCATTTTGCAGTTGGTCACACACAGTGTGGCACAATAAGTGCTGCAGCCTTGGCTGGACACCCTGCCTTACATGCCCTGGCTACCTTGAGTTCCATATATTAGGGACTTATAAGTAAGTAAGATCTTGCCAATGGGGATAGCCAATTCGACATACACTTGGTAAGGGGTTAGAACAATGGAACTGCGGTCAGGTTAGCAGGCCTCTGTACACTTTCAGAGTCAAAACTCCAGCAGTATCAGTCCTAAAAAATCGAGTGGCCCTGCCTGGCTGCCAGAGCTGAACTTTGCTGGGCTGTAGATTTCACAGTTCTATGGTCATGACCTCCACAACCCAGAGAAGAGCTGCTGGGTCCTTCTCCTTCTCATGATGAGGTGGTGCATCACTGATAGACTCGGACCTGGGTGCTTTAGTTTTAAGCCCTGAAGTGCCAAGAGGTGACTGTCAATCAGTGTCACCTCGTCATAGAGTGGGGTGGGGGGAGGTCAGCAAGCCTCACTTACCCCATCAAACTCTGAGACAAGTAGGGGAAGGTTCTCCTCTCATTGGCTGATCCATGACAAAGTCAGCCAAGAAGAGGAAGCTGCAGTCCCTTCCCCTATCCTCCAGGAATTACCGAGGCTTCCCTCCTACTACCTGATGTCACTGCCGGAGCCCAGTAAGTTTATTTTTCAATGTTGAATGCATGTGTGCATGTATAAATCTATGTGTATTTGTTATTGTGTGCTTTGAAAACTGCCACTTCTTCCTGTGTGAGCAGGTGTAGTATTGGTACTCCTTTATATCCTTCTTGAGTCCACCTAAAACGGTAATACTTGTCATCCTCTGGTAAAAACAATGGCATGTAGCAGTGGTTATGGGCAAAGGTCAGCGGAAAGGAACCTCCAAAATGTGTACACCCCGCCAGCGGCCAATAACTCAAGAAGTTGGCAGTGAGCCATACTTCTGACACTTCTGTTTGGCTTGAATATGTGCTGCTTACCCAAAAAGATGGAAGACTGAAAATCCTCTTGATAGGAAAAGTGCTTTGTAAGGAATGGCACTTTCAGATGAGGTGTGAAAGTGGTATATCTGCGCACACCGTAGGCCACCAAAATCAAATTACTCTAGCAAAGGCATACTATCTTTGTTCCTGCAGTGGAATTTTAACAAGCATTCCCATGGAGGTGCAAAAGTCGAAGGAAGTAGCAGCAGTGCTTGTGAGTCTAATAACTGTTATCATCATCCTTTTGTGTCACAGGACTAGAAAGATAATCTTTAGACCTGAAGTCTAAGTTTAGACCTGAAGTCTAAGTTTAAACTTCAGATCTAAACTTAGACTTCAGGTCAAAAGATAGACTTTAGTTCCAAACTTAGGGCTTGATTCCCAAAGGCACTCACGACGAAGGCCTCACAGTTGTGGCAGGGGTCTCACACTCGTGGCGGAACCTTCGCAATGAGAATTTTGCGGCCATGAGTGCAGAGGCTCTTTGTGAATCAGGCCCTTAGACTTCGGGCCTAAATTAGTCTTTAGGTCCAAACTTAGACTTCAAGTCTAAGTTTACCTTTGTGAATCAGGCCCTTTGTCTCTAGACTAGGGTGTCAATTATTATTTTGTTGCTGCACAAGGTGTCTCATTTATCTTTAAAATATTGTCTCTTTATTTATAAGTTTTATTTGCATGCTTGTGAATTCTGCATTCTTAACTAGTGTACTATCAAAAAATACAGGCATGCAGAAGCTACATTCTGTTCTCTTTCCTGTCTTTGTATTTTTACTACTCACGTGCTCATTAAACTACGTGGTGAGAAAGCAACATTTATGAAGAAATTGTGGTTTGTTTCTATTTAGTAAGTTCTGTTTATTCATATACCCTTTTTTGAAAAATAGTAACAGTGACAATACATGTAGCCGATCCTTCAAACTAAGTTGTCGCTGGGTAAAATGCAATAGTTTACATTGTAGTTCTCTTTTAATCTAAAAAGTTGAAATGCTTACTCATGACGTAGATTTATTAATTGACTCCCATTTATCGTATGGTTAATTTAGCCTCGAATTTCAATATATGACAGGTACAGTTTCTCTAGGTAGGTTCCAAGGTTCGCATTTACAATATTTTGATGCACGGTAGCTCAGCAAGCCTTCCTGCTGCACTGCTGTGCGTCAAAAGGAAAGACCAGGAATGCACCATATCTATAAGATGAGGCGCATTCCTGTCCTCTTCCCCTGAGCTGGCGCACAACGGACTGCCATGCGCCAACACAGACACCCTTGCGGCGTGGTGCTAGGGTGTCTTCTTTGTAGGGGTGATTGTTTTTGTGCAGAAAGGGACACCTTTCTGCACAAAACAATCAGAAGAGGTGGTTTCCTCTTTCTATGGAAAAAGGAAAAACGAAGAGAAATAAAGGTGTTTCTCCTTGTTGCGCCTCCCTTATGCCTCCTCTGGGGACATGTAGGAATCTGACGCATTCCCAGGTTTAGAAAACCTTGTAAATCTGGGAATGAGTCTGATTTTACGGATGTTGTGTGGGAACACCCACAGAAATGCCCATGGAAAGCCTCTTTCAAGCAGAGTAATGCGTCAAAGGGGGCCATGTTTACAAGGCAATGAAAATCCACTCTCGGGGCAAATATGATCAGGCATACTGTGACACCAGTGCATCAAAAAAAGTGACGCACCGGCAGTGCGATGGGCTTGTAAATGGCTTATTTACAAGACCCTTGCGGGCCGGTATGTCACTTTTTCCCATACAAACAGTAACGCACCGGCAATGCAAGGGGCTTGTAAATACGCCCCCAAGTGTTTATTTATTACTGGTGCAGTTCTGGCACAATTCTATACGCAGCTATGTGTATTTTGATGGTGGATTAATGTTACAAAAGCAAATGATTTGTGCTATACTGCGGTCATTATAAACAGCTATTCTAAGTCGCCAATGTTAATCGCTATCCGAGGGCACTACATTTCAATGAAAGGCTTTGATCTGAAGGGAAATGGAATACTCGTTTGGGCTCTAGAAATCTTTGCAATGGAGCTGATGTAACACCGTAAGATTCAAGCCACTGTCAGTGTGCTAACGTTTAAATATTCTTGCTGAAATAAATGTTTTCGAATGCCTACTACAAATTTGATAATCAGAGTCTGGACCTGGGTACTGTTAGAACTGTAATCTGTCATGGACGTCATCTAAGGGTCAACTTCCTTACCAAACTCTGTCATCTGAACTGGCAAAATCAGTGCCTAGAATTCGTGAGCATGTTGCTGTTGTGGTCATGGAACACCATTTTCTGCCCATGTTTTTATTACGCTGCTAGTGATTAATAACCTATTATTCACTGTTAATGTGATAAAAATCATTGGTGCATCAAGAGCTGAAACAAGACCTTGGGTTGTATCTGAGGCTAGTAAAAAAATGTGTTCCAGTGTTTGGTATGTACATGCTTGTGGGTAAGGGTGTGTGTGTGAGAGAGAGAGATAGGCAAAGTGTATATGTGTGAGCTCATGTATCTGTATGTTTGAGTGTGTGTGTGCGCACATGTAAGTGAAAGAGATTAAGAATCAGTGACAGCTAGTGAGTGAGAATGAGTGAGGTTAAGAGTGAATGCAAGTGTTACTTGTTAAGGGGTTAAGGTGTTAAATGTTACTAGAACATGACTATGGGGGTTGGATTGACACACAGAAATATCATGTAGAAATGTGTTTCTACTAAAACATGTAATATTCATCAAAACCTGACAATATTATCATGTACTATATGATATATGTTGCTAAATGCGTTTAGGTATGTAAGACCACATGATTTACCAATGAATGATGTTTTAAATCATGGTATACAAATTACAACTACCATTCCCACAATGCCTCATAATGGGAGTAGTGGGGGAGGGGTATATACAGGCAAAAGTAAAGATGGACTATTGCTACGTACCGTGACCAAGACCTGTGTGGTTGAAACACGTAGGTGGAGTGAGATGGCTTGCAATAAATGAAATTATAAAATCCCCAGGAGAGTGCTGCATTATTCCTGCCTTTGGTGAAATATATATTATCTACTGGCGGTCGCCAGTAGATAGTTATAGTTAGGACCGTGTTTCCATAGGAAATCTCAAAATTTTATTTTGAATAACTTTGGCGCCGGTTGACGAATCCTCGCGAAATTTTCAAAACTAATGGGGCGCTCCGCTCAGCTCCTACCCTGAAAGTCTCGGGGTGATTCGTCAAGCGGGGGCCGAGAAAAAAGGGGGGGTCCCAAAACACGTTTTGTACATGCATTTTCCCATAGGACCTTTAGTCGAAGGTACAGCCCGAACGGCTGAACAGAATTACTTGAAATTTGGCAGAGGTAGTCCTCAGGTCAGGGATGTGCCTTTTGCATATATGGTGTCAATCTGTTAAGTAGTTCCTGAGAAAATTGCAGTTAAAAGCACATACATATCTATAGCCACACACCGTGCACGCACGGTACGCGCACGGTGCCGTGCACGAGCGTAATTCTGATTGGTGGATTCATGACAGTCAACATTCGAATCAGTCGAAATCAGGAAGTGTCGGCCGCCATTTTGTGTGTTGTGTGTGTGACAGGGAAAAAGAAAGGTGGAGAATGTGAAAAGGGGGCAGGGTAGATAGTTCCTGCCCCCTAGCCTTTGACAGGGGGTCCCTGAAGGACCCCGAAGGGTGAAAAAAACATTTTATTTTTTTTCAAAAAATCGCGGGGTGCGCGCATGGTGCGCGCACCCCCCAGCCGCCATTTTGAGTTTTAGAGGCAGAAGAGAGTTAAAAACACAAGTGGAGAACGTGAAAAGGGGGCAGGGTAGAGAGTCCCTTACCCCCTAGGCCTTCTCAGGGGGACCATGAAAGACCCCTTAGGTCACAAAAAAAAAAAAAATTTAAAAATATCGCGGGGTGCGCGCACGGTGCGCGTACGGTGCGCGCACGGCAACAAAAAAACCATAAAAAAATAGAATTAAAAATCAAGTTTAAGTGTTTAGATGTTGGTTGGCTCTAAAAAGAGCCGTTGTGTTCATTGAGTGTTTTTTGTACCTACAAGTACCGATGCAGAGTCTAAAGTTCAAGAGGAAGACTCTGTTGCCTTCATCTGTGAAATGAACACCGTCTCCTCTATAAATGCCTTGCATGTTGTAACGCAAGTTGTTGTGGTATATAGAACCCATACCATAGTCTCTGAGGAAAGCAGAAACAGACTTATTGACGTGCTTTCTTGTTTTGTCAATCTGCGGACAATATTGGTTGGACCAGTTCCACTTTTGCCTTTGGCATATATTAGAATATACAAAGGTAGTTTGTGGAAAAAGTGACATCAATTGCACAATGGTGTCCTTATCAAGCATTTCCAGACCTACCCCAGTTAAAGTGCCTAGGTCATTTCCACCACAGTGCACAATTATAAGGTCAGGTTGTGGGAGATGTAGAAAGGATTTCACAAAAGGCATTAATTGGTGCCACTTTAACCCTCTCTGACCAATCCATTTAATGTCTACATTTGGCAAAGCAAGGTCTTTCACAATACCTCTTTTTTCTGCATACTTTTCACTCCAGAAGACATAGCTATGACCTACAATCCACACTGTGAACATCGTTCAAGGAGATCTGGATGCACTCAGAAGGTGTCTTTCAGTAGAATGGCAATATGAAAAGAAAGATAGTTGCAAAATGGAGGCTTACATACTTTTTTTTAAATAAAAAGAACTCATTGGCTGTTTCAGACCATTCAACACTAAAAACTAGGCTGTATGTTTAAATTTTTAAAAGCATGTTTTGTATTGGTTCAGAAAAATGTGTTCCCACAGAACATTACTTTGGATTTGCTGTTAGGTTTGAAAAGTCAAGCACTCTTGCTCTTTGGATTAGAAACATTGTGTGCTGAACTTCTGACCTCTCTGCTCACACCAGTGTTCCATGACCTGTTGCTATGGTAGCAGGCAGAAGTCATGTTGGGGGTAGGGATCATTTGGAAAGGGTTGAAATTTGCAACCAATAGAAATGTGTGTTTCCATTTGAAAAAATGTGGGAAGCACTGTGATTTGAAGTTAACATGTCTGTGTGTGAAAAAAGAGAGGGAAAGATTGCCATTTACTGATTCTGCTGAGAGGTGTATAGTTCAGAGATTCTGGCTCTGATAATCTGCTGTGTGAGTGCCACATTTCTTTCTCAACTAACTACTTTTAAAGGTGAGTTATGAATTTGAGAGGGGATGTATGTGGTGCATTTTGATATAAAAAATATAAATGTGATTCTTGTTTGAAAGTTGTGTTTTACATTTTATGTTTTGGAGGATATTTAACTGCCTTGAACTTGTAAGATATTATGGAGTATGTCTTCACCATAAGTTAAGGTGTACTGGTATCACCCAGGAATACTGTTTTCTGCCCAGAATCACACCATGAGTCTGTGTGAACAAAGGAATTGTTGTCAGAGATTTAATTTGTGGTGGTCTGGTTCTGTAAGACTTGCATTCGTAGGAAAGGGGTAGCTTGTTTTCTTGAACTGTGATGGCTAGCATTCAGCACAAATCAATATCTCACAAATGAGAGGCAAATGCTAACACATTTGAAATCAACATGGTAGATTTTCCTTCCACTCCTGCAATGGGTGAGGTAGTTCCTACATGTTACAAACTCCAATTAAAACTTACCACACATGTACTCTTACATACATCTGTGCAGCCTTCATGCAGTTGTGCAAGTGTACATGCAGATCTCTCTTGCACCTGACAATATACAGTCTCCAGAAGTACGCTCTTAGCACACAGGCAGCTGCTTCTCCTGCACTCCCATGCTAAGTTTTCAGCACTGTGTGGTATTTTAGATAGTAGTGTGTAACGCTACCACATTCAACATCACCAAGGCTCATTTCCTTTGCCCTGGTCTAATCACTCACCCAGGTTCCACATGCTCATGCTCTCAAGTAGCTGTTAGGACATGTGCTCTTTTCTGCCTCTCTAAACTATAAGGAAAATGTGTCAGGCTGTTACAGTAATTATCACTTGCAAAACCACAGTAGTAAATGTGCTTTGAAATTGCCAATCAAATATCGTTTTCGGACTAGAATCACACCATGAGTCTGTGTGCACAAAGGAATTGTTGTCAGAGATTTAATTCGTGGTGGTCTGGTTCTGTAAGACTTGCATTCGTAGGAAAGGGGCAGCTTGTTTTCTTGAACTGTGATGGCTAGCATTCAGCACAAATCAATATCTCACAAATGAGAGGCAAATGCTAACACATTTGAAATCAACATGGTAGATTTTCCTTCCACTCCTGCAATGGGTGAGGTAGTTCCTACATGTTACAAACTCCAATTAAAACTTACCACACATGTACTCTTACATACATCTGTGCATTCTTCATGCAGTTGTGCAAGTGTCCATGCAGATCTCTCTTGCACCTGACAATACCCAGGCTCCAGAAGTACGCTCTTAGCACACAGGCAGCTGCTTCTCCTGCACTCCCATGCTAAGTATTCAGCACTGTGTGGTATTTTAGTTAGTAGTGTGTAACACTACCACATTCAACATCACCAAGGCTCATTTCCTTTGCTCTAGTCTAATCACTCACTCAGGTTCCACATGCTCATGGTCTCAAGTAGCTGTTAGGACATGTGCTCTTTTCTGCCTCTCTAAACTATAAGGAAAATGTGTCAGGCTGTTACAGTAATTATCACTTGCAAAACCACAGTAGTAAATGTGCTTTGAAATTGCCAATCAAATATGGTTTTCTGCCTAGAATCACACCATGAGTCTGTGCCCGAAGAGAATTGTTGTCAGAGATTTAATTCGTGGTGGTCTGGTTCTGTAAGACTTGCATTCGTAGGAAAGGGTCAGCTTGTTTTCTTGAACTGTGATGGCTAGCATTCAGCACAAATCAATATCTCACAAATGAGAGGCAAATGCTAACACATTTGAAAACAACAGGGTAGATTTTCCTTCCACTCCTGCAATGGGTGAGGTAGATCCTACATGTTCAAAACTCCAATTAACCCTTACCACACATGTACTCTTACATACATCTGTGCAGTCTTCATGCAGTTGTGCAAGTGTCCATGCAGATCTCTCTTGCACCTGACAATACACAGTCTCCAGAAGCACGCTCTTAGCACACAGGCAGCTGCTTCTCCTGCACTCCCATGCTAAGTATTCAGCACTGTGTGTTATTTTAGATAGTAGTGTGTAACGCTACCACATTCAACATCACCAAGGCTCATTTCCTTTGTTCTAGTCTAATCACTCACCCAGGTTCCACATGTTCATGGTCTCAAGTAGCTGTTAGGACATGTGCTCTTTTCTGCCTCTCTAAACTATAAGGAAAATGTGTCAGGCTGTTACAGTAATTATCACTTGCAAAACCACAGTAGTAAATGTGCTTTGAAATTGCCAATCAAATATCGTTTTCTGCCTAGAATCACACCATGAGTCTGTGTGCACAAAGGATTTGTTGTCAGAGATTTAATTTGTGGTGGTCTGGTTCTGTAAGACTTGCATTCATAGGAAATGGGCAGCTTGTTTTCTTGAACTGTGATGGCTAGCATTCAGCACAAATCAATATCTCACAAATGAGAGGCAAATGCTAACACATTTGAAAACAACAGGGTAGATTTTCCTTACATTCCTGCAATGGGTGAGGTAGATCCTACATGTTCAAAACTCCAATTAACCCTTACCCCACATGTACTCTTACATACATCTCTGCAGTCTTCATGCAGTTGTGTAAGCGTCCATGCAGATCTCTCTTGCACCTGACAATACACAGTTTCCAGAAGCATGCTCTTAGCACACATGCAGCTGCTTCTCCTGCACTCCCATGCTAAGTATTCAGCACTGTGTGTTATTTTAGATAGTAGTGTGTAACACTACCACATTCAACATCACCAAGGCTCATTTCCTTTGCTCTAGTCTAATCACTCACCCAGGTTCCACATGCTCATGCTCTCAAGTAGCTGTTAGGACATGTGCTCTTTTCTGCCTCTCTAAACTATAAGGAAAATGTGTCAGGCTGTTACAGCAATTATCACTTGCAAATCACAGTAGTAAATGTGCTTTGAAATTGCCAATCAAATATCGTTTTCTGCCTAGAATCACACCATGAGTCTGTGTGCACAAAGGAATTGTTGTCAGAGATTTAATTTGTGTTGGTCTGGTTCTCTAAGACTTGCATTTGTAGGAAAGGGGCAGCTTGTTTTCTTGAACTGTGATGGCTAGCATTCAGCACAAATCAATATCTCACAAATGAGAGGAAAATGCTAACACATTTGAAAACAACAGGGTAGATTTTCCTTACACTCCTGCAATGGGTGAGGTAGATCCTACATGTTCAAAACTCCAATTAACCCTTATCCCACATGTTCTCTTACAAACATCTCTGCAGTCTTCATGCAGTTCTGCAAGCGTCCATGCAGATCTCTCTTGCACCTGACAATACACAGTCTCCAGAAGCACGCTCTTAGCACACAGGCAGCTGATTTTCCTGCACTCCCATGCTTACTATTCAGCACTCTGTGGTATTTCAGATAGCAGTGTGTAACGCTAACACATTCAACGTCACCAAGGCTCATTTCCTTTGCTCTACTCTAATCACTCACCCAGGTTCCACATGCTCATGGTCTCAAGTAGCTGGTAGGAAATGTGCTCTTTTCTGCTTCTCTAAACTATAATGAAAATGTGTCAGGCTGTTACAGTAATTATCACTTGCTCTACCACAGTAGTAAATGTGCTTTGAAATTGCCAATCAAATATCGTTTTCTACCTAGAATCACACCATGAGTCTGTGTGCACACAGGAATTGTTGTCAGAGATTTAATTCGTGTTGCTGTGCTTCTGTAAGACTAGCACTCGTAGGAAAGGGGCAGCTTGTTTTCTTGAACTGTGATGGTTAGCATACAGCACACATCACTATCTCACAGATGAAAGGCAAATGCAAACACATTTGAAAACAACAGGGTAGATTTCCCTTCCACTCCTGCCATGGGTGAGGTAGTTCCTACATGTTCCAAACTCCAATTAACCCTTACCATACATGTACTCTTGCATACATCTCTGCAGTCTTCATGCAGTTGTGCAAGCGTCCATGCAAATCTCTCTTGCACCTCACAATACACAGTCTCCAGAAACACACTCTTAGCACACAGGCAGCTGCTTCTCCTGCACTCCCATGCTTACTATTCAGCACTGTGTGGTATTTTAGATAGTAGTGTGTAACGCTACCACATTCAGCATCACCAAGGCTCATTTCCTTTGCTCTAGTCTAATCACTCACCAAGGTTCCACATGCTCATACTCTCAAGTAGCTGTTAGGACATGTGCTCTTTTCTGCCTCTCTAAACTATAAGGAAAATGTGTCAGGCTGTTACAGTAATTATCACTTGCAAAACCACAGTAGTAAATGTGCTTTGAAATTGCCAATCAAATATGGTTTTCTGCCTAGAATCACACCATGAGTCTGTGTGCAGAAAAGAATTGTTGTCAGAGATTTAATTCGTGGTGGTCTGGTTCTGTAAGACTTGCATTCGTAGGAAAGGGGCAGCTTGTTTTCTTGAACTGTGATGGCTAGCATTCAGCACAAATCAATATCTCACAAATGAGAGGCAAATGCTAACACATTTGAAAACAACAGGGTAGATTTTCCTTCCACTCCTGCAATGGGTGAGGTAGATCCTACATGTTCAAAACTCCAATTAACCCTTACCACACATGTACTCTTACATACATCTGTGCAGTCTTCATGCAGTTGTGCAAGTGTCCATGCAGATCTCTCTTGCACCTGACAATACACAGTCTCCAGAAGCACGCTCTTAGCACACAGGCAGCTGCTTCTCCTGCACTCCCATGCTAAGTATTCAGCACTGTGTGTTATTTTAGATAGTAGTGTGTAACGTTACCACATTCAACATCACCAAGGCTCATTTCCTTTGTTCTAGTCTAATCACTCACCCAGGTTCCACATGTTCATGGTCTCAAGTAGCTGTTAGGACATGTGCTCTTTTCTGCCTTTCTAAACTATAAGGAAAATGTGTCAGGCTGTTACAGTAATTAGCACTTGCAAAACCACAGTAGTAAATGTGCTTTGAAATTGCCAATCAAATATCGTTTTCTGCCTAGAATCACACCATGAGTCTGTGTGCACAAAGGATTTGTTGTCAGAGATTTAATTTGTGGTGGTCTGGTTCTGTAAGACTTGCATTCATAGGAAAGGGGCAGCTTGTTTTCTTGAACTGTGATGGCTAGCATTCAGCACAAATCAATATCTCACAAATGAGAGGCAAATGCTAACACATTTGAAAACAACAGGGTAGATTTTCCTTACATTCCTGCAATGGGTGAGGTAGATCCTACATGTTCAAAACTCCAATTAACCCTTACCCCACATGTACTCTTACATACATCTCTGCAGTCTTCATGCAGTTGTGCAAGCGTCCATGCAGATCTCTCTTGCACCTGACAATACACAGTTTCCAGAAGCATGCTCTTAGCACACATGCAGCTGCTTCTCCTGCACTCCCATGCTAAGTATTCAGCACTGTGTGTTATTTTAGATAGTAGTGTGTAACACTACCACATTCAACATCACCAAGGCTCATTTCCTTTGCTCTAGTCTAATCACTCACCCAGGTTCCACATGCTCATGCTCTCAAGTAGCTGTTAGGACATGTGCTCTTTTCTGCCTCTCTAAACTATAAGGAAAATGTGTCAGGCTGTTACAGCAATTATCACTTGCAAATCACAGTAGTAAATGTGCTTTGAAATTGCCAATCAAATATCGTTTTCTGCCTAGAATCACACCATGAGTCTGTGTGCACAAAGGAATTGTTGTCAGAGATTTAATTCGTGTTGGTCTGGTTCTCTAAGACTTGCATTTGTAGGAAAGGGGCAGCTTGTTTTCTTGAACTGTGATGGCTAGTATTCAGCACAAATCAATATCTCACAAATGAGAGGAAAATGCTAACACATTTGAAAACAACAGGGTAGATTTTCCTTACACTCCTGCAATGGGTGAGGTAGATCCTACATGTTCAAAACTCCAATTAACCCTTACCCCACATGTTCTCTTACAAACATCTCTGCAGTCTTCATGCAGTTCTGCAAGCGTCCATGCAGATCTCTCTTGCACCTGACAATACACAGTCTCCAGAAGCACGCTCTTAGCACACAGGCAGCTGATTATCCTGCACTCCCATGCTTACTATTCAGCACTGTGTGGTATTTCAGATAGCAGTGTGTAACGCTAACACATTCAACGTCACCAAGGCTCATTTCCTTTGCTCTACTCTAATCACTCACCCAGGTTCCACATGCTCATGGTCTCAAGTAGCTGGTAGGAAATGTGCTCTTTTCTGCTTCTCTAAACTATAATGAAAATGTGTCAGGCTGTTACAGTAATTATCACTTGCTCTACCACAGTAGTAAATGTGCTTTGAAATTGCCTATCAAATATCGTTTTCTACCTAGAATCACACCATGAGTCTGTGTGCACACAGGAATTGTTGTCAGAGATTTAATTCGTGTTGCTGTGCTTCTGTAAGACTAGCACTCGTAGGAAAGGGGCAGCTTGTTTTCTTGAACTGTGATGGTTAGCATACAGCACACATCACTATCTCACAGATGAAAGGCAAATGCAAACACATTTGAAAACAACAGGGTAGATTTCCCTTCCACTCCTGCCATGGGTGAGGTAGTTCCTACATGTTCCAAACTCCAATTAACCCTTACCATACATGTACTCTTGCATACATCTCTGCAGTCTTCATGCAGTTGTGCAAGCGTCCATGCAAATCTCTCTTGCACCTCACAATACACAGTCTCCAGAAACACACTCTTAGCACACAGGCAGCTGCTTCTCCTGCACTCCCATGCTTACTATTCAGCACTGTGTGGTATTTTAGATAGTAGTGTGTAACGCTACCACATTCAACATCACCAAGGCTCATTTCCTTTGCTCTAGTCTAATCACTCACCAAGGTTCCACATGCTCATACTCTCAAGTAGCTGTTAGGACATGTGCTCTTTTCTGCCTCTCTAAACTATAAGGAAAATGTGTCAGGCTGTTACAGTAATTATCACTTGCAAAACCACAGTAGTAAATGTGCTTTGAAATTGCCAATCAAATATGGTTTTCTGCCTAGAATCACACCATGAGTCTGTGTGCAGAAAAGAATTGTTGTCAGAGATTTAATTCGTGGTGGTCTGGTTCTGTAAGACTTGCATTCGTAGGAAAGGGGCAGCTTGTTTTCTTGAACTGTGATGGCTAGCATTCAGCACAAATCAATATCTCACAAATGAGAGGCAAATGCTAACACATTTGAAAACAACAGGGTAGATTTTCCTTACATTCCTGCAATGGGTGAGGTAGATCCTACATGTTCAAAACTCCAATTAACCCTTACCCCACATGTACTCTTACATACATCTCTGCAGTCTTCATGCAGTTGTGCAAGCGTCCATGCAGATCTCTCTTGCACCTGACAATACACAGTTTCCAGAAGCATGCTCTTAGCACACATGCAGCTGCTTCTCCTGCACTCCCATGCTAAGTATTCAGCACTGTGTGTTATTTTAGATAGTAGTGTGTAACACTACCACATTCAACATCACCAAGGCTCATTTCCTTTGCTCTAGTCTAATCACTCACCCAGGTTCCACATGCTCATGCTCTCAAGTAGCTGTTAGGACATGTGCTCTTTTCTGCCTCTCTAAACTATAAGGAAAATGTGTCAGGCTGTTACAGCAATTATCACTTGCAAATTACAGTAGTAAATGTGCTTTGAAATTGCCAATCAAATATCGTTTTCTGCCTAGAATCACACCATGAGTCTGTGTGCACAAAGGAATTGTTGTCAGAGATTTAATTCGTGTTGGTCTGGTTCTCTAAGACTTGCATTTGTAGGAAAGGGGCAGCTTGTTTTCTTGAACTGTGATGGCTAGCATTCAGCACAAATCAATATCTCACAAATGAGAGGAAAATGCTAACACATTTGAAAACAACAGGGTAGATTTTCCTTACACTCCTGCAATGGGTGAGGTAGATCCTACATGTTCAAAACTCCAATTAACCCTTACCCCACATGTTCTCTTACAAACATCTCTGCAGTCTTCATGCAGTTCTGCAAGCGTCCATGCAGATCTCTCTTGCACCTGACAATACACAGTCTCCAGAAGCACGCTCTTAGCACACAGGCAGCTGATTTTCCTGCACTCCCATGCTTACTATTCAGCACTGTGTGGTATTTCAGATAGCAGTGTGTAACGCTAACACATTCAACGTCACCAAGGCTCATTTCCTTTGCTCTACTCTAATCACTCACCCAGGTTCCACATGCTCATGGTCTCAAGTAGCTGGTAGGAAATGTGCTCTTTTCTGCTTCTCTAAACTATAATGAAAATGTGTCAGGCTGTTACAGTAATTATCACTTGCAAAACCACAGTAGTAAATGTGCTTTGAAATTGCCAATCAAATATCGTTTTCTGCCTAGAATCACACCATGAGTCTGTGTGCACAAAGGATTTGTTGTCAGAGATTTAATTTGTGGTGGTCTGGTTCTGTAAGACTTGCATTCATAGGAAAGGGGCAGCTTGTTTTCTTGAACTGTGATGGCTAGCATTCAGCACAAATCAATATCTCACAAATGAGAGGCAAATGCTAACGCATTTGAAAACAACAGGGTAGATTTTCCTTACATTCCTGCAATGGGTGAGGTAGATCCTACATGTTCAAAACTCCAATTAACCCTTACCCCACATGTACTCTTACATACATCTCTGCAGTCTTCATGCAGTTGTGCAAGCGTCCATGCAGATCTCTCTTGCACCTGACAATACACAGTTTCCAGAAGCATGCTCTTAGCACACATGCAGCTGCTTCTCCTGCACTCCCATGCTAAGTATTCAGCACTGTGTGTTATTTTAGATAGTAGTGTGTAACACTACCACATTCAACATCACCAAGGCTCATTTCCTTTGCTCTAGTCTAATCACTCACCCAGGTTCCACATGCTCATGCTCTCAAGTAGCTGTTAGGACATGTGCTCTTTTCTGTCTCTCTAAACTATAGGGAAAATGTGTCAGGCTGTTACAGCAATTATCACTTGCAAATTACAGTAGTAAATGTGCTTTGAAATTGCCAATCAAATATCGTTTTCTGCCTAGAATCACACCATGAGTCTGTGTGCACAAAGGAATTGTTGTCAGAGATTTAATTTGTGTTGGTCTGGTTCTCTAAGACTTGCATTTGTAGGAAAGGGGCAGCTTGTTTTCTTGAACTGTGATGGCTAGCATTCAGCACAAATCAATATCTCACAAATGAGAGGAAAATGCTAACACATTTGAAAACAACAGGGTAGATTTTCCTTACACTCCTGCAATGGGTGAGGTAGATCCTACATGTTCAAAACTCCAATTAACCCTTACCCCACATGTTCTCTTACAAACATCTCTGCAGTCTTCATGCAGTTCTGCAAGCGTCCATGCAGATCTCTCTTGCACCTGACAATACACAGTCTCCAGAAGCACGCTCTTAGCACACAGGCAGCTGATTATCCTGCACTCCCATGCTTACTATTCAGCACTGTGTGGTATTTCAGATAGCAGTGTGTAACGCTAACACATTCAACGTCACCAAGGCTCATTTCCTTTGCTCTACTCTAATCACTCACCCAGGTTCCACATGCTCATGGTCTCAAGTAGCTGGTAGGAAATGTGCTCTTTTCTGCTTCTCTAAACTATAATGAAAATGTGTCAGGCTGTTACAGTAATTATCACTTGCTCTACCACAGTAGTAAATGTGCTTTGAAATTGCCTATCAAATATCGTTTTCTACCTAGAATCACACCATGAGTCTGTGTGCACACAGGAATTGTTGTCAGAGATTTAATTCGTGTTGCTGTGCTTCTGTAAGACTAGCACTCGTAGGAAAGGGGCAGCTTGTTTTCTTGAACTGTGATGGTTAGCATACAGCACACATCACTATCTCACAGATGAAAGGCAAATGCAAACACATTTGAAAACAACAGGGTAGATTTCCCTTCCACTCCTGCCATGGGTGAGGTAGTTCCTACATGTTCCAAACTCCAATTAACCCTTACCATACATGTACTCTTGCATACATCTCTGCAGTCTTCATGCAGTTGTGCAAGCGTCCATGCAAATCTCTCTTGCACCTCACAATACACAGTCTCCAGAAACACACTCTTAGCACACAGGCAGCTGCTTCTCCTGCACTCCCATGCTTACTATTCAGCACTGTGTGGTATTTTAGATAGTAGTGTGTAACGCTACCACATTCAACATCACCAAGGCTCATTTCCTTTGCTCTAGTCTAATCACTCACCAAGGTTCCACATGCTCATACTCTCAAGTAGCTGTTAGGACATGTGCTCTTTTCTGCCTCTCTAAACTATAAGGAAAATGTGTCAGGCTGTTACAGTAATTATCACTTGCAAAACCACAGTAGTAAATGTGCTTTGAAATTGCCAATCAAATATGGTTTTCTGCCTAGAATCACACCATGAGTCTGTGTGCAGAAAAGAATTGTTGTCAGAGATTTAATTCGTGGTGGTCTGGTTCTGTAAGACTTGCATTCGTAGGAAAGGGGCAGCTTGTTTTCTTGAACTGTGATGGCTAGCATTCAGCACAAATCAATATCTCACAAATGAGAGGCAAATGCTAACACATTTGAAAACAACAGGGTAGATTTTCCTTACATTCCTGCAATGGGTGAGGTAGATCCTACATGTTCAAAACTCCAATTAACCCTTACCCCACATGTACTCTTACATACATCTCTGCAGTCTTCATGCAGTTGTGCAAGCGTCCATGCAGATCTCTCTTGCACCTGACAATACACAGTTTCCAGAAGCATGCTCTTAGCACACATGCAGCTGCTTCTCCTGCACTCCCATGCTAAGTATTCAGCACTGTGTGTTATTTTAGATAGTAGTGTGTAACACTACCACATTCAACATCACCAAGGCTCATTTCCTTTGCTCTAGTCTAATCACTCACCCAGGTTCCACATGCTCATGCTCTCAAGTAGCTGTTAGGACATGTGCTCTTTTCTGCCTCTCTAAACTATAAGGAAAATGTGTCAGGCTGTTACAGCAATTATCACTTGCAAATTACAGTAGTAAATGTGCTTTGAAATTGCCAATCAAATATCGTTTTCTGCCTAGAATCACACCATGAGTCTGTGTGCACAAAGGAATTGTTGTCAGAGATTTAATTCGTGTTGGTCTGGTTCTCTAAGACTTGCATTTGTAGGAAAGGGGCAGCTTGTTTTCTTGAACTGTGATGGCTAGCATTCAGCACAAATCAATATATCACAAATGAGAGGAAAATGCTAACACATTTGAAAACAACAGGGTAGATTTTCCTTACACTCCTGCAATGGGTGAGGTAGATCCTACATGTTCAAAACTCCAATTAACCCTTACCCCACATGTTCTCTTACAAACATCTCTGCAGTCTTCATGCAGTTCTGCAAGCGTCCATGCAGATCTCTCTTGCACCTGACAATACACAGTCTCCAGAAGCACGCTCTTAGCACACAGGCAGCTGATTTTCCTGCACTCCCATGCTTACTATTCAGCACTGTGTGGTATTTCAGATAGCAGTGTGTAACGCTAACACATTCAACGTCACCAAGGCTCATTTCCTTTGCTCTACTCTAATCACTCACCCAGGTTCCACATGCTCATGGTCTCAAGTAGCTGGTAGGAAATGTGCTCTTTTCTGCTTCTCTAAACTATAATGAAAATGTGTCAGGCTGTTACAGTAATTATCACTTGCAAAACCACAGTAGTAAATGTGCTTTGAAATTGCCAATCAAATATCGTTTTCTGCCTAGAATCACACCATGAGTCTGTGTGCACAAAGGATTTGTTGTCAGAGATTTAATTTGTGGTGGTCTGGTTCTGTAAGACTTGCATTCATAGGAAAGGGGCAGCTTGTTTTCTTGAACTGTGATGGCTAGCATTCAGCACAAATCAATATCTCACAAATGAGAGGCAAATGCTAACGCATTTGAAAACAACAGGGTAGATTTTCCTTACATTCCTGCAATGGGTGAGGTAGATCCTACATGTTCAAAACTCCAATTAACCCTTACCCCACATGTACTCTTACATACATCTCTGCAGTCTTCATGCAGTTGTGCAAGCGTCCATGCAGATCTCTCTTGCACCTGACAATACACAGTTTCCAGAAGCATGCTCTTAGCACACATGCAGCTGCTTCTCCTGCACTCCCATGCTAAGTATTCAGCACTGTGTGTTATTTTAGATAGTAGTGTGTAACACTACCACATTCAACATCACCAAGGCTCATTTCCTTTGCTCTAGTCTAATCACTCACCCAGGTTCCACATGCTCATGCTCTCAAGTAGCTGTTAGGACATGTGCTCTTTTCTGTCTCTCTAAACTATAGGGAAAATGTGTCAGGCTGTTACAGCAATTATCACTTGCAAATCACAGTAGTAAATGTGCTTTGAAATTGCCAATCAAATATCGTTTTCTGCCTAGAATCACACCATGAGTCTGCGTGCACAAAGGAATTGTTGTCAGAGATTTAATTCGTGTTGGTCTGGTTCTCTAAGACTTGCATTTGTAGGAAAGGGGCAGCTTGTTTTCTTGAACTGTGATGGATAGCATTCAGCACAAATCAATATCTCACAAATGAGAGGAAAATGCTAACACATTTGAAAACAACAGGGTAGATTTTCCTTACACTCCTGCAATGGGTGAGGTAGATCCTACATGTTCAAAACTCCAATTAACCCTTACCCCACATGTTCTCTTACAAACATCTCTGCAGTCTTCATGCAGTTCTGCAAGCGTCCATGCAGATCTCTCTTGCACCTGACAATACACAGTCTCCAGAAGCACGCTCTTAGCACACAGTCAGCTGATTTTCCTGCACTCCCATGCTTACTATTCAGCACTGTGTGGTATTTCAGATAGCAGTGTGTAATGCTAACACATTCAACGTCACCAAGGCTCATTCCCTTTGCTCTACTCTAATCACTCACCCAGGTTCCACATGCTCATGGTCTCAAGTAGCTGGTAGGAAATGTGCTCTTTTCTGCTTCTCTAAACTATAATGAAAATGTGTCAGGCTGTTACAGTAATTATCACTTGCTCTACCACAGTAGTAAATGTGCTTTGAAATTGCCAATCAAATATCGTTTTCTACCTAGAATCACACCATGAGTCTGTGTGCACACAGGAATTGTTGTCAGAGATTTAATTCGTGTTGCTGTGCTTCTGTAAGACTAGCACTCGTAGGAAAGGGGCAGCTTGTTTTCTTGAACTGTGATGGTTAGCATACAGCACACATCACTATCTCACAGATGAAAGGCAAATGCAAACACATTTGAAAGCAACAGGGTAGATTTCCCTTCCACTCCTGCCATGGGTGAGGTAGTTCCTACATGTTCCAAACTCCAATTAACCCTTACCATACATGTACTCTTGCATACATCTCTGCAGTCTTCATGCAGTTGTGCAAGCGTCCATGCAAATCTCTCTTGCACCTCACAATACACAGTCTCCAGAAACACACTCTTAGCACACAGGCAGCTGCTTCTCCTGCACTCCCATGCTTACTATTCAGCACTGTGTGGTATTTTAGATAGTAGTGTGTAACGCTACCACATTCAACATCACCAAGGCTCATTTCCTTTGCTCTAGTCTAATCACTCACCCAGGTTCCACATGCTCATACTCTCAAGTAGCTGTTAGGACATGTGCTCTTTTCTGCCTCTCTAGACTATAAGGAAAATGTGTCAGGCTGTTACAGTAATTATCACTTGCAAAACCACAGTAGTAAATGTGCTTTGAAATTGCCAATCAAATATCGTTTTCTGCCTAGAATCACACCATGAGTCTGTGTGCACACAGGAATTGTTGTCAGAGATTTAATTTGTGTAGCTTTTATTGTGTAAGACTTGCAGTCGTAGGAAAGGGACAGCTCATGTGATAGGTTTTGAAAAGCTCATAAAAAATATAGTAATATATTTAAATTACATAAAGGTATTTTTTTTTAGTTTCTTTCAGGTATTGCTGAACAACACTGAAATAAATTAAAGATGCCTATAAAATCAAGAAAGAGAAAAGAACAGCAACAACATCTATATTTGAAGACAACTGGACAACAAAAATTAGTTGAAGAACCTCATGTTGGAAAAAAGAAAAAGCCTTCTGGTAAGCAGACTAAGGATTTTATCAAAAAATATCCTCAAGCAAAGAAAAAATGTAGAAAATATATCCACTGGAAATAGTGTTTCAAGTAGAAAACAACAAGACAATCGACAGAATATACTAAATGCTATTTTACAATCAGAAATAAGAAAGAATGACTTAAAAAGAAAAATAGATTTTAAAAACATTCGTAGAAAAATGTTTCAGAGAAGAGTGATGTTCAATTTGCTAAAGGATGTGAAAAAATATAGGAAGAAAGCCAAATTTTAGAAGAAAAAGAAACATATTGAATCAATTGTTGCAAAGGCTTTGGAATTAAAAAGAAAACTATTTATTTTAATTTTGAACAGGATCCGTACATTAGATAAATTAGTGAATGTAATGAAGTCAAAAAGAAAAAGAAAAAGAGAAGTGGAAAAGAAAATTTTTGTGAAGTGTTCTTAGGAGAATGGAAGCATAGTTCAAGTACTGAACCATTTTTTAATGAATAGAGTTATCTTCAAAGTAATAGTTTGCTGCATGCAGTTGACACCAGTGGTCGAGCATATGAAGTTAAAGATGGTTGTGTAATGGAAAAGGAGAAAATGGTTCCAAGAAATGAGGAAGAAGTGTTAGCTGATGAGGTTATGGGGAGACGTCCTAAAGCCCCAGTGTACACTTGGAATTGTAGTAGTATTTGTACTGTACGACAGGAATCTATTGATACATTTTGTGACTTTCTAAGAGAATATAGTAAAAAAAAGTGTTAAACAGAAGATTAAGGTGCTTCAAAGACTAGATCCATGCAGAGTGAGAGAGAATACTGGTTTGCAAGGACATTCTCTGGCTTGTCTTTCTAGGAAAGTTTGTCAAAGTGTTTTTCACCATTTTAGGATGCTGGCAGCTCATCATACTGAAATGAGAAAGTTTGTGAGAAGATTGTATTTTGCTAAAAGTCCAGCACTAAAGTTACATGAGTTGAATAGTGCTCTGTTCCATGGATCTGTATCAGATGTGAAGAAGGTTTTTGAGGATATTGAGTTTTGTTACTTTGGTCCAGAGCAAGAAAGTGCAGGAAATGACACAGTTATTGAAGAAAATGTGGAAGAGAATGTAGAACCCACTGTTAGTAAAACATTTGAAGATCAAATGACAAAATTTACAATCATCTCTAATGAAAGACCAAATATTACTTGTATTTGTTGCCGGAGAAGCCATTATAAAACTCAAACAAGGAATGTTGATCTCTATAAAAAAAGTGAAAAAGAAAATAATTCTAAGTGGAAGGATTTTGCTACATATTTGTTTCTGGAAAATTGTTTTGAATTGGGTGAAGATCAGCGTATTTGTAAATACTGTTATAACAAGTTAGAAGAAAATAAAATGCCAGCTAGAGCTGTACATAATAATTTAGAATTTGTTGATATTCCTGCAGAACTTAGTGATTTAAATACGTATGAGTCTATACTCATTCAATGTGTCCATCCGTTTCAGACTATAGTTCGTATGGAGCCCAAAACAGGTAAATTACCTCCTTCAGATTTACAAAGAGGTTTAAAAGGAAGAGTTGTCTATTTGCCATTAGATTTGAAAAAAAATATTGAAACAATTGATGCAGATAGTTTGGAAACTGAACCATTAGTTATTCTGGTTAATGGTGTACCTACAAAGAATCAGAAAATTTGGCAGGAGCTGGTAGATGTACGAAAAGTACAAAGAGCAAATTTATATTTGAAAAGAAATAATAAATGGTATGAATCAATTTATATGGATGAAGATGAAGAAGTTTTACTAGCAGACACAGGAATACCAACTGGGCAAATTGAAAAAGTGGATAAGTCAAAAGAAGAAGAAATTTATGAACATTTCAGCATACATCCTCTTCATTCTAAAGAAGTTATGGGAAACACTATTGATCTGTTTCAGATGAAAAAAGCAAAAGGAACTCCCGTGAGTGTATGGGAGGAGAGCTTGGAAGCTCGTTGTTTTCCCCAGCTGTTTCCTACAGGAAAAGGTGGACGATATGTTGAACGTCCAGTACAGATTCCTGCTTCTGAGTATCGGACTACAAGATTATATGCAGAAGATCCAAGATTTCGTCAAAGTATTCCTTATTTGTTCCATCTTTTATTTGAAAGTGACTTATCTGCACTATCTTATGCAGTAAATCACATTTTAAAAACTGGAGTACATCTACATAATGTGTCTGCAAAGGATTTTCTGAACAAAGTGCAACAGCGAGATGATCATTTGGAATCTCAATTGATTAATCTGATGGCTTGTCAGCGTGGGACTAATGAATATTGGTACCAACGCCATGGAGAATTGAAATGTATGTTACGGAACTTACGAACTCCTACATGGTTCATTACCCTAAGCTGTGCTGAGTACGCTTGGGATGATTTACTGGATTTTCTTCGAGAGGCAAAGTCAAATATTGAAAACATCCAATGCAAGACAGCAGGAGAATTGTGCTCATTGGATCCGGTTAATGTTTGCAGATATTTCAATCATAGATTTGAGGCTATGATGTTCTTCATCTGCAATAAAAAAAATCCACCTCTTGGAGAAGTTGTGGATTTCTTTTGGAGAAAAGAGTAGCAAGCAAGAGGTGCTCCTCATATTCATATGCTGTTGTGGATCAAGGATGCCCCAAAATTTGGAACAGATTCTGATGATGCAGTTTTATCTTTCATTGAAGGATATGCAACATGTGCTATACCTAAAAGCACAGAAGAAAAAACTTAAAAGAGCAAGTTTTACGTTTCCAAAGTCATCGGTGTGGAAAATACTGTCGACGAAAGTACAAGCGTAAAGATAAATGCTACACAAAATGTCGATTTGGATTTCCACGACCTGTTCTTTCAAAAGGAGGAGTAAACAGTTTTATGTCAGCTGCGCGACATACTATTACAAGAAAATTGCCTAAAAATACCTACAACCTAAGAAGAAAAGAAGAGTCAAAATATATAAATGACTACAACCCAGTCATTTTATCCATGTGGAATGCAAACATGGATATTCAGTATGTAGCTGACAATTCTATTGCTGTTGCTCGGTATGTCACATCTTACATCACTAAATCTGAGAAAACGGAATTGAAAGAAATGTGGGAAGAGATTTCTCACGAGAAGACTGTCAGTAAAAAGCTATACAGTTTCAGTTTAAAGATGTTATCGCATCGAGAAATTGGGTCATACGAATGCTCAGATAGGTTATCATCTGCAAGTCTGTACTCCAAATCCAGAAGAATAATTTGGGTAAGTTTAGGCCTTGCAGGAATGCGAAATCGGGTATTGAAATCTATTCGAGAAATTGAATATTTAGCAGAGTACGAATTAGAAAGCACAGACATTTTAAGAACAAACCTGTTGGACACATATTACCCAAAGAGAAGTCATCATCTTGAGAACATGTGTCTCTATGAAGTGCTGCAGAACTACATTTTTAAACGGAATACCACAGAAGACATCAACAATGGAAAATATAAAGTCATTGGTGAGGAAGGATGTTTGGTAAAACAAACAAAAGGAAGTTTGATTAATCACAGGAAGCTGAGTTGCGACACTACTGACAAGAAGGAATTTTACCACTTAGCACTTTTACAGTTGTTTAAACCATGGCGTTCAGAGGATGAATTACTTGGACATTTTCAAAGCTCTGAAGATTCCTTTAATGCATGCAAAGATACCATAGAATGCAGTACTTTCACAACTTATGTACAAATGTTAAATGAAGAAATTGAACAAGAAGCAACAATTGCAGCTGAAGTAGCTAGAGACAGTTCTCAAGACAGTCAAAGTTCTGGGACGCTCAGTCAAGATCCTCTAGGACAACCAATCGTAGAAAATGAAGCTGCAATAGCCATGACTGAAGTGGAAACAGCTATGAATCAAGCTCAGGAAGATTTAATAGACTTACCAAATTTGGAACAACAACTGAATGATGAACAACAACAAATTTATGAGAAAGTCACAAAACAAATTGATCATGGATTATTACATGAAAATAAAGAGTGCTCATGCACATCATTTGAACCAATCAGAATGTATGTGAGTGGACAAGCTGGAACTGGAAAAAGTAATTAGAAGCTACCTACAGAAAAAAACGGATTCAACTTTGTCTTGTGTTGTTACTGATCCAACTGGGTTAGCAGCCTATAACATAAAAGGAATTACCCTCCATCGTTTGCTAATGTTGCCAGTAGAGCATGGGAACAAAATACAATACCACAAGCTAACAGGAGAAGCATGTTTTGAAGTTTCAAGAGTATTGAAAAAAATGAAAGTTCTCATTATTGATGAGGTAAGCATGGTATCACACTTAATGCTTGCCTTTGTGCATTTAAGAATGCAGCAAATTCTAAAGACAAACTATGACGTGCTATTTGGAGGAAAACATGTTATAGTTTTTGGGGATCTACTGCAGCTCACTCCAGTTAAAGGACAACCAGTATTTCATACTCTTACACATGAAGACACGAAAAAGTTGTTAGGAAGTGTAGGTAATATGAATATTTGGACATACTTTGAGTACAAAGAACTCATTACCAATATGCGACAAGCAAATGATGATGATTATGCAAGCATTCTCAAAGATATCAGAATTGGACTACTCACAGAACATGGCAGAAAAGCTTTACAGAGTCGATTGCTATGTAATTTGTTTCCAACAGAACAAATAGTTCCAGAGAAAATATACAAGAAAATTGCTGGAAAAAATACCGTAATCTGCTTAATGCCAACACTACATGAATGCTCTATATTCAATCAAGAACTTTTGAAATTTGAAAATGAAGAGATTATAAAACTGGAAGCTGTGGATAAAATACAGCATGAAGGAATAACTATTGTATTGACAAGCAAATTGACAACTAAATTGGATTCTCTAGAGAAAAACATATCGAAAACAGCTGGTTTAGAAAAGAATCTTTATGTATGTATGAACTGTCGAGTAATTTTAAGACGTAATTTGGATGTAGAAAAAGGTTTAGTGAATGGAGCTATGGGTAAAGTTGTGGGTTTTGTTAATTACCAGAAAAAAGATGGAATTGAATTTTTTAAAATAAAATTTGATCAGATTGAAAAGGTTAAAGAAATTAGTAGTTGTTCAGTTCGTTTCTTGCTTGTGAAAGACTTATATGTACGTAGGAAGCAGTTTCCGTTTTCTCTAGCATATGATGTAACTATTCACAAATCTCAAGGATTAACTGTAGATAGTGCTTTTGTAAACATTGGATCTAGTGTGTTTAAAGAAGGTATGGCATATGTTGCTTTGTCACGCGTGAAAAAAATATCTGGTTTATTCATGATAGACTTTGATGAGTCAAAAGTTAGTGCTGATGTAAACTGTGTAAAGGAATATAATAGATGAAGAAGAAGCTATGCTCCTCATTTAGGTCAGTATCCTGTGTTTGAAAAACGTGTTGTTTGTCGGAAAAGGAGAATTGAGAATATCTGTAATGAGGATGTACAGAAGAGTAAACACATAGAGACTGATGTGGTTGCAAGCAAAAAGAAAAAGGACAATGCTGAAGAGGTTGTTGGTTGTCATTTTGAAAATAGCTCTGGTGTCAACTGCTACGCTAATGTAGTGCTGAATGTTGTATTTTATCTTGAAAGTTTGCAAGAGCAGATAATACTAAATCATGAAAAAACATTCTGTTCTCTGCTGAGTTTCCTTTATGAGAAGCTGAGTAATGATAAAACTAAAATAGAAAGTGCTTCTGATGTTAGAAATCTTTTAGATGTATGTTCTGGATGTATACATTTTACAGAAAATGTCCAGCAAGATGCACAGGAATTCTTAATGTATATGCTTATGGTACTGGAAGATGAAGGGGTAGAAATAGAAAATATGTTTGGTCTCTCTTATAAATGGGAACATCCTTTGAAAATTGTTTGAACACATGCAGCACTAATGTTGATTCTGAAAGGTTCATATATTTAACATTACCAGAGAGTAAATCAGTGACTTTTAGTAAATTAGTTAAAGATGCAAATCACAACATGGAATGTTCTCAATGTAAATCAGAAATGTTATCAACGTTATTTTTAAAGAAATATTCACAGTATGTAATTTTAATTATGCAACGTTGTAGAGCTGATGGAACACAATTGGACACCTTAATAAAGAAGTTTACAGGAAATCAATTATCAATATCAGGAAAAACTTTTGTTGCAGTTGCAATAATTTTCCATGATGGACCTTCTATAACTTCTGGCCATTACACAGTTTATCTAAAATGTGAAAAAGGCTGGACACTGTGTAATGATTCACAATTGATTTTCAAGCAACGTTTGCCTGCAGAATTACCAAATTCCTACTTAATTTTTCTAAAACCAAAATTTTAGATACAAATTGCAGCATCTGAAGAAACCATTATTTCGATTTTATAGGATTACCATTGGATATTTCACCAAAAAAGAATTTAAAATTTCCATTTGGCCTCATGGAAAGGTAACTGTTTCTATTGTGGACTTCTTTGACAGATATTATTTTGGTGTATGAGCTTAAGCAACAAGATTTACAGACGTTATTTATTGCAAATAGTTATTGTTCTTAGATGATATTTTTAATATATATGTTACATTTCTATCAAGGTATGTTTTACTGAGGAGAGATTCAGGGCTTTTTTTAAACAATCTTTCAGATTGTTAATTTTTTTGCCCGCTGTTAAGTGATGAATGCAATTGATTTCACAATTTGCAGTGAAATTCAATATATTCTGAAAACAGCAAAAAAAGGGCAAAAAAATACTTTGGTAAATATGAAAATATGTGTGCTGTATTCTAAAATGTATTGTTAAATATTACTACTTTTTTTCTTTTTTTTCAGATCGAGAAAGAAAATTTAGGAAATGTAATCCTTTTTTCTAGCAATTAAAAATAAACATTTATTTATAATTAAGTTATTTTGTTGGTCAGGTATGTTTGAAATATCTGTATTTCTCACCCCTTCACTTTCATGCTCCCTTTTCTTCACTTCTCCTGCTCTTTCGTAACTCCCTCACTCCTTCTATACTACTCCCCTAGGTTTACTGCCTCCATCACTACTTTTTCAACCATGTATCTCTCCCTGTCTCCATGTGTCTCAGTCATTCTAACTGCCTTACTCCTTCTCAGTTCCTTGCTCTCTGTTTCTGTTTCTCTCCCTTTGTCTGTCTTACCCTTAATTTGCTTAACATCTCTGGGGAAGATTAACAAGGCCCCTGCGCCACCACTACGTCACTTTTCATAACATACTGGTGGCGTAGGGAGCTCCTCCATATTTACAAGGAGAGGAAAAGCCACCCTGCGTGACTTTTCCTCACCACATAAATACAGCCACTTCACACGCAGCACTGTGCGTTGAAGAGGCGTTCCATGGGTGTTGTTGTGGGTGTTCCCACGCAACACACAAAGAACTAGACACATCTCCAGGTTTACGAGAACTCGTAACTCTGGAGATGCGTGTGAATGCTACGCCACTCTAGAGGTGGTGTTGCGAGGCACAACGAGGAGAAATGTTTTTATTTCTCCTTGTTTTTTCCTCTCTTAGTGCGTGCTCCATTCTACAGCACGCATTGAAAGAGGAAAAAGCCTCTTGTGATTGTTTTTGTGCAGGAAGGTGTCCCTTCCTGCACAAGAACAATCTCCCCACCACGCAGGCATCCTTGAACCATGGTGCAAGGGAGCCTGCGCCGGCGCATGGCTGCAGTTTGTATGCCTGCGCAGGGGAAGCATAGAGATGCGACAAAAAGATCGTATAAAAAATATAATTAAAAATAAAGTTTAAGTGTTTGAATGTTGGTTGGCTCTAAAAAGAGCCATTGTGTTAATTGAGTGTTTGTTGGTACCTATAAGTAAGTATCGATGCAGAGTCTAAAGATCAAGAGGAAGACTCTGTTCCCTCCATCTGTGAAATGTACACCGTCTACTCTATAAATGCCTTGCCAATCCCCTCACTATTTCTTCTTATTTCATGGGACAAGGAGCAGAACAGGTATCAATTTTAGTTGTAAATGGCAGAAGAGCACTCTACTTCAGGGAGTGAGGAGGACATCTGGATGCACTCAGAAGCATTGGTTCATAGTAGTTTCTCTTCCAGAATCTTCATACACCATAGCCACTCCCCTCACTATTTCTTCTTATTACCTGGGACAAGGAGCTGAGCAGCAATCAATTTTAATTGAAAATGGTAGAACAGCAGTGTAGTTCAGGGAGTGAGCAGGAGACCTGGATGCACTCTGAAGGTGTCTTTCAGTAGAATGACAAAATGAAAAGAAAGGTAGTTGTAAAATGGAGGCTTATTTACTTTTTTTTTTTTTAAAAAAGAACTCATTGGCTGTTTCAGACCATTTTACAATAAAAACTAGGCTGTATGTTTACATTTTTAAAAGCATGTTTTGTATTGGTCCAGAAAAATGTGTTCCCACAGAACATTACTTTGGATTTGCTGTTAGGTTTGAAAAGTTAAGCAATCTTGCTCTTTGGATTAGAAACATTATGTGCTGAACTTCTGACGTCTCTGCTCACACCAGTGTTCCATGATCTGTTGCTATGCTAGCAGGCAGAAGTCATGTTGGGGGTAGAAATCATTTGGAAAGGGTTGAAATATGCAAAAAAAAGAAATGTGTGTTTCCATTTAAAAGAAATGTTGAGAATGTGAATAGGGGACAGGGTACAGAGTTCCTGACCCCCTAGCTTTTGTCAGGGGTTCCCTGAAGGACCATGAAGGGTGAAGAAAACATTATTTTTTTTTTTTTAAATCGCGGGGTGCGCGTACCGTGCGCGCACGGTGGGGAAAAATTATAAAAAAAATAGAATTAAAAAACAAATTTAAGTGTTTAGATGTTAGGTGGCTCTAAAAAGAGCCGTTGTGTTAATTGAGGGACAGAGGAAAAAAAAGACATGGCAAAAATTATAGGGTGCCGCACATGTGCTGCTGTATCTTCCTCTCTATTAGCGGAATGCTGGTGTCCGCATAAGAGAGAAGAGCATTACACGCATTGCACCGTATATGCACCCTCTCAAACAGAGGGTGTATATCCAGAGGGACCGAAGAAGGTGAAGCTGCCGCCGCAGATGAAGTGCTCGGCTGAGCTGCCGATGATGTGCTCGGCTGAGCTGCTGCGGATGTGCTCGGCTGAGCTGCTGGAGGGTTTTCTCTAGCAGCTCGAGCATAAGCCACAGGATGTACATCTCTAACGTGCCTGATCATAGTGAAGATACTAAAAGAGTATTTCTTTTTAGGATCTCCTCTTGATAAGAAGATCACAAAGAGTGCAGGTGACTTTGGGAGCATTCACTTTTTTCTGCACCTGTGGAAATGTAAAAAATTGCCATATAAAAGAGTCTTTCTGTTTCCTCTGTCTCTGTCTCACAAGGGTCTCCTGCTCACTCCCAGAAGATGACTGCTGCTCTGCCATTCTGAAGTATTGAAGTACTAGAAAAGCTGCTCAGCTCCTTCTCCCAGGGAATCAGAAGTAATAATGAGGGGAGTGGGTGTGGTGTTGGAAGTTTCTGGAACTGAAACTACTATAAACCAATGAAAAGTGTTGTTTCTTAATCACATGACCTGAAACTACTATAAACCAATGAAAAGTGTTGTTTCTTGATCACATGACTTGCCGTGCGCGCACCGAGCGCGTACGGTGCGCGCACGGAGCACGCACGGTACAAGCACGCATGCGCGTACAGAGCCCGCGCGCATGCTCGTACGGAGCACGCGCGTACGGAGGACGCACACATGCGCGTACGTAGCACGCGCGTACGAAGCACGTGCCCATGCGCGTACGGAGCACGCGCGTACGGAGCACGCGCGAATGCGCGTACGGAGCACGCACGTACGGATCACGCACAAAGTACGCATGCGCACATGGAGCACGTACGCATGTGCACATGGAGCACGTACGCATGCAAGCACCGTGCGCGCACCGTACGTGTACCGTATGCGTACGGTGCGCGCACAGTCAAAAATCCTTAAAAAAATATATATATATGTTTAGAGGTTTATAGAAGATATTAACTATTCTGTTCAACTATATCCAAAATAAAAAGCTGAGCCATTCCATATTGCAGGATACAGTAAATCTATATTTATATACATAGGTAGCTTATTGTAAAATAAATAATTAAAGAAAAAAATAAAACATTCATAAATTAGCATTTAAAAAACCTTGCAAATTCACTTAAAAAACCATAGGTTTCACACACATTAAAGTTAGGAGTTAGCATTTAAAAAACCTTTGAAATTCACAGAAAAAACCATAGGTTTCACACACATTATAGTTAGTAATTAGCATTTAAAAAACCTTGCAAATTCACTGAAAAAACCATAGGTTTCACACACTTTATAGTTAGCTGGACATTTCACTCGAAAAAAACTATTGAAATTCCCCCGTTATAGTTAGTTCAGCTAACTATAACTCGCGCGCCCGCAATCCACTGCTGATGACGTCACATATTACACCACTCATGACATGGTCAGTGACATCACTGATGACATCACTGATGACATCTCAAATGACATCACTGATGACATTTGGCAAACCTAGGTCTTTGTGAATGCCTTTGTTTTCTGCATACCTTTGGCTCCAGAAAATATAGCTGTGTCCCACAATCCACACTCTAAGCATCTTGAAGGGAGGTCTGGATGCACTCAGATGGTCTCTGTAAATGAAATGGTAGTTTGAAAAGTAAGATTTTTCTAAAATGGTGGCTAAGATGCAGTTTTGAGACAAGAAATCATTGGTTGTTTGACAACCTTCTACACTGAAAGGTAGGATGCATGTTTCTGTTTTTTAAACGTATGATTCTTATTGATTAACAAAAACTGATTGAAAGGAACATTATATATGATAAGCTGATATGTTGAAAAGTCAAGCACACTTGCTGTTTTGATTAGCAACATTGTGTGCTGAACTTGTGACCTGTATGCTCAGTTCAGTGTTCCATGACCTGTTTCTATGATAACAGGCAGAAGGCAGATTGGGGGTAGGGTTCAAATTTATGTCATTTGGAAAGAGTTGAAATGTTTAACCAATAGAAATGTGTTAGCTTTTGAATTTATGTGGGAAGGAATGTGATTTTATGTTTACATGTATATGTGTGGAAAATGAGAGGGAAACTTTGCCATTCTTTGGTTTTGCTGACAGGTGAACAGTGCAGAGATTCTGTATAAGAAAATCTGGTGTGTGACTAATATACTTCTTAATCTACAAAACAACTTGAAAGGTGAGTTATTTAATTGTGAGGGGATGTATGTGGTCTATTTTGATTTTAATCAAACTAATGTGTTTCTCCTGCTAAAGTGCAGGGAGTACTTTTTTTTGTCTACAATCTTATTGACAGTGTGTGTGCATGTAGAAACCATTATGTGATAAGCATTTGTGTTTTTCATGTGTTTGCAGACAGATAAATGTGCTGTTTTTATATTTTGGTACAATTAGAAACCAGTCATTGTTTATGAATTTGCAAAATGAGTCATGTTACTACACTAAAATGTAGTTCTCGTAGATTAAGAAATGTGATTTGGTATAGTGCAAGGGATAGCGTTGTTTGTCTAGAATCACACCGTGAGTCTGTGTGCATTTAGGAATCATTTTGAGAGAAACATTTTGGTACTAATGTGTAGTAGAACATTTTCTGTAATGTGTGCAGTCACCTTAGATCTTGTAGACTAGTAAATGTATTTTGTACAAGGGATAGTTTGCTGTCTACAATCACACTGTGAGTCTGTGTGTATTTGGGTAAGCATTGTGAGAGAAGCATTTGGTAATATCATGTATTTGCTTGCAGATAATTGTTTTGAAACCTGTCATGTTGTCAAGTTATAGTAGCATAAGAAGCCAGTCTTTGCTTATGCATTGATCAAATGAGTCAGGCTTTGACACTAAAGTGCAGTACTTAAATATGTACATTGTGTGCAGTCCCCTTACCCCTTCCACAATAGTGAATGAGTTTTGGTAAACTCATAGTGATAGTGTTGCTTGTCTAGAATCACACTGTGAGTCTGTGTGCATTTGGGAACCACTGTGAGAGAAGCATTTGGTAACATCATGTATTTGCTGACAGATAACTGTTTTAAAACCTGTTATGTTGTTAAGTTTTAGTAGCATTACAAGCCAGTCTTTGCTTATGCATTGATAAAGTGAGTCAGGCGTTGACACTAAATTGCAGTACTGAACTATGTAGATTGTGTGCAGTCCCCTTACCCCTTCCACAGTAGTGAGTGAGTTTTGGTAAACTCCTAGGGATAGTGTTGCTTGTCTAGAATCAACTGTGAGTCTGTGTGCATTTGGGAACCACTGTGAGAGAAGCATTTGGGTACTTCATATCTTTGCATACACATAACTGCTTAAAAACCTTTCCTGCTCTCACGTTTTGGTAGAATTAGAAGGCAGCCATTGCTTATGTATTCACCCAGGAACTGTCCTTGCAATACTGTAAACATTCAGTTAATATCCAAGTAGTAACAGAGTGAGGCAGGCCTTAGCACATGCATTGATTCAAATGCTTATCCACTATGCATGCAGTCCTCTAACCATCTACGCAGTTCTCTTTCACACCGTTAATTCCACAGTCAGTATCCATACACTTCCAGCTAACATCCTGTCACTCCCCTTGTACTCCTCTAGTGACCCATTCAGCACCATGTACTAATCCATTCACTGCGCCAAAACCCAAACACTTATAAATTCACCCAGACACTCTCCTTGCAGTACTCTAATCATTCAGTCAGTATCCAAGTACTCATGCAGCGAGCCAGGCCTTAGCACATGGACTGCTTCCAACCCCTATCTACTATGCATGCATTCCTCTAACCACCTACACACTTGTCTTTCACACCTTCAATTCCTTAGTCAGTATCCATACACTCCAGCAAACACCCTGTCACTCCCCTTGCACTCCTCCAGTAACCAATTCAGCACCATGTACTAATCCATTCACTGCACCAAAAGCCAAACACTTATAAATTCATCCAGGCACTTTCCTTGCAGTACTCAAATCATTCAGTCAGTACCCAAGTACTCATACAGTGAGCCAGGCCTTAGCACATGGACTGCTTCAAACGCCTATCCACTATGCATGCAGTCCTCTAACCACCTACACACTTGTTTTTCACACCTTCAATCTCCCAGTCAATATCCATACACTTCCAGGAAACACCCTGACACTGCCTTTGTACTACTCTACTGATCCATTCAGCACCATGTACTAATCCTTTCAGTACGCCAAAACCCAAACACTTATAAATTCACCTAGGCAGTGTCTTTGCAGTACTCTAATCATTCAGTCAGTACCCAAGTGCTCATTCAGTGACCAGGCCTTAGCACATGGACTGCTTCAAACCTCTATCCACTATGCACGTAGTCCTCTAACCATTTACACACTTGTCTTTCATACCTGCGATTCACCAGTCATTAACCATACACTTCCAGCAAACATCCTGTCTCTCTCCTTGCACTCCTCTAGTGACTCATTCAGCACCATGTACTAATCCATTGACTGCACCAAAACCCAACCATTTATAAATTCACTGAGGCACTCTCCTTGTAGTACTCTAATGATTCAGTTAGTACCCAGGTACTTATGTAGTGAACCCGGACTTAGCACATGGACTACTTCAAAAGTCTATCCACTATGCATGCTTGCCTCAAATCACCTATACAATTGTCTTACACACCTTCAATTGCCCAGTCAGTATCTATATACTCTAATAAACATCCTGTCACTCCCCTTGCACACCTCCAGTGATTCATCCAGCACCATGTACTAATCTATTCACTGTGCCAAAATACCAAAACTTAAAAGATTCATGCAGGCACTCTCCTTGCAGTACTCTAATGATTCAGTCAGTACTCAGGTACTCATGCAGTGACCCAGGCCTTAGATAATGAACTGCTTCAAATATCTGTCTAGTATGCATGCAGGTCTCTAACCACCTACACACTTGTCTTTCACACCTTCAATATCCCAGTCAGTATTTATACAGTTTCCGCAAACACCCTGTCACTCCCCTTACACTTCTCCAGTGACCCATTCAGCACCATTTACTAATCTATTTACTGCGCCAAAAGCCAAACACTTATAAATTCACTGATGCACTCTCCTTGTACTTCTCTAATGATTCAGTCAGTACCCAGGTACTTATGTAGTGAACCCGGTTTTAGCACATGGACTACTTCAAATGTCTATCCACTATGCATGCAGGCCTCTAACCACCTACACAATTGTCTTTCACACCTTCATTTGCCCAGTCTGTATCTATATACTCCAATACACACCCTGTCACTCCCCTTGCACACCTCTAGTGACTCATTCAGCAGCATGTACTAATCTATTCACTGCGCCAAAACCCAAACACTTAAAAGATTTATCCAGGCACTCTCATTGCAGTACTCTAATGATTCAGTCAGTACCCAGGTACTCATGCAGTGACCCATGCCTTAGCCCATGGAGTGCTTCAAACGTCTGTCCAGTATGCATGCAGGCCTCTAGTCACCTACACATTTGTCTTTCACTTTTTCAATTAACTAGTCAGTATCTATAAACTCCAGTAAACACTCTTTCAGTCCACTTCCACACCTCTAGTGACTCATCTGGCACTATGTAGTAATCTATTCACTGCACCAAAACACAAAAACTTGAAAAGATTAACCCAGGCACTCTCCTTGCAGTAGCGTAATGATTCAGTCAGTACCCAGGTAATCATGCAGTGTATGAGGTCTTAGCTCATGGACTGTTTAAAGTCTATCCACTTTGCATGCCGGCCTCTTGTCACCTACACACTTGTCTTTGACTTCTTTAAATAACTAGTCAGTATCTATATACTTCAATAAACACCCTGTCACTCATCTTTCACTCCTCCAGTGACTGATCCAGTACCATGTACTAATCTATTCAGTGCACCAAAACCGAAAAACTTAAAAGTTTCATCCTGGCAGTCTCCTAGCAGTAGTTTAATGATTCAGTCAGTATGCAGGTACTCATGCAGTGAACTGTGCATTACCACATGGACTGCTTCAAAGGTCTATCCAGTATGCAAGCAGGCTTCTAACCTACTATACACTTGTCTTTAACAGCTTGTATTCTCCAGTCAGTATGCATGTACTTCCAGCAAACACCCTGTCACTCTTCTAGCACTCTTCCAGTGACTTATTCAGCACCATGTAGTAATGCATTCACTGCGCCAAAACTGAAACACTTATAAATTCTCCCAGGCACTCTTCTTGCAATAGTCTAATCATTCAGTCAGTACCTAAGTGCTAATGGAGTGAGGCAGGCCTTAGCACATGGATTGATTCAAACGTCCGTCCAGTATGCATGCAGGCCTCTAAGTACCAACACAATTGTCTTTCAGACCTTCAATTTCCGAGTCAGTATCTATAAACTCCAATAAACACTCTGTCACTTCAATTGCACACCTCCACTGACTCATTTGCAACTAAGTACTAATCTATTCAATGCACTAGAACCCAAAACCTTAAAAAGATTCACCCAGTCACTCTGCTTGTAGTACTCTAATGATTCAGTCAGTACTCAGGTAGTATTGCAGTGATCCAAGTGTTACTCTATGGACTGTTTCAAACGCCTCTCCACAATGCATGTAGGTCTGTAGCCAGCTACACACTTGTCTTTCACACCTTCAATATCCCAGACAGTATTCATACAGTTTCCGCAAACACCCTGTCACTCCCCTTATACTTCTCCAGTGACTTATTCAGCACCATTTACTAATGTATTTACTGCACCAAAATACAAATACTTATAAATTCATCCTGGCACTCTCCTTGCAATACTCAAAACATTCAGTCAGTATCCAAGTACTATTGGACTGAGACAGGCCTTAACATATGGATGGATTCAAACACGTATCCACTATGCATGTAGGTCTCTAATCACCTACACACTTGTCTTTCACATCATCAATATCCAAGTCAGTATCCATACACTTCTAGCAAATATCCTGTCACTCACCCAGTGTCTCTCCTTATAGTAATGTAATCATTAAGTCAGTTAGCATGTAGTCTTTTAGTGAGGCAGGCTCTAGGGCATGAACTGCTTCAAAGTAGTATGCACTATGCATGTAGTGTTTAAACCATCATCACACTTGTGCTTCAGGGCTATAGTTTCTTAGTCAGTATTTATATAAAATGTGTTTGTACAGTAATAGAATAGTATAAATTTGAAAGTTATTAATATACATTTATTTGTGATTCTTTTTTACAGATACTGTTTTTCACCGTTAAAATAGAGAAATCATGCCAGAAAAAAAAAGAAAAAGAAAAGAACCGAGACAGGAGAATTACTTGAAGAAACATCAACCACAAGTATTGAATGAACAAGATAATGTAGCTAAAAAGAAATAATCTTCTGGTAAGATCACAAAGCAATTTATTAAAAATGTTTGTAGGACCAAACAGAATGTACAGCATGCTGAAACCTCTGAGATTGCTTCAACTAGAAAAAAAATTCAAAATAAGAGGAAAAGCAAAAAAGCAAATGGACAGTCAAAGGAGACAAAGTATGGTAAAAGAAGGCAAAATCAGTATAAGGAATTACGCTAAAAAATATTTTACAAGAGAGTAGTACATAATTTGCTGAAAGATGTGAAGAAATATAAAAAGAGAGCTCTATTTTATAAAAAGAAGAAGCATATTGAAACCATTGTTGAAAAGGCTTTTGAAGTAATAAGGAAACTATTCATTTTAGTATTAAACAGAATTCAATCACTAGATAAACCAATCCATTTAATGAAGGCCAAAAGTAGGAGGAAAGGAGTAATTAATAGAAAAAAAAATTGGATTTTTTTTGGGAGAATGGAAACACAGTTCCAGTTCAGAGCCTTTCTTTAATGAAGAGAGTTGTTTACAGAGCAAACAATTATTGTCTGCAGTTCACACCAGTGGTCGAGGTTATGAGGTTAGAGATGGTTGTCCAATTGACAAAGAGAAAATGGTTGAAAGAAATGCAGAAGAAGTGATAGCTGATGAAGTTCTAGGGAGACGTCCTAAACACCCTGTGTACACTTGGGATTGCAGTAGTATTTGTAGTGTACGACAAGAATCTATTCATAAATTATGTCGTTTTTTATGAGCATATAGTAAAAAAAAGTGTTAAACAAAAGATTAAGGTGTTGCAAGGACTAGACCCTTGCAGAGTGAGAAAAAATACTGGTTTGCAAGGTCATTCTCTGGCTTGTCTTTCTAGGAAAGTTTGTCAAAGTGTTTTTCACCATTTCAGGATGTTGGCAGTACATCATACTCAAATGCGGAAGTTAGTGAGAAGATTGTATTATGCAAAAAGTCCAGCACTAAAGTTAAATGAGTTGAACAGTGCACTTTTGCGTGGGTCAGTATCAAATGTGAAGACGGTTTGTGATGATATTGAGTTTTGTTACTTTGGTCCTCAGCAAGAGAGTGCAGAAAATGACACATTAGTAGAACAAAATGTTGAAGACAATGTAGAACCCGTGATTACGAAAATTTTTGAGGATGAAATCACAAAGTTTAAGGTAATTTCAGGTGAAAGACCAAATGTTTCTTGTATTAGTTGTCGGCGAAGTCACTATAAAAATCAGACTAGGGGTCTCAATCTGTATTTAAAAAGTGAAATAGAAGATAATGATAAGTGGAAGGAATTTGCAACTTATTTGTTGGTAGAGTATTGTTTTGATTTGGGATCTGAGCAGCGTATTTGCAAATATTGTTATAACAAATTAGATGAGAATAAAATGCCTGCTAGAGCTGTTCATAATAATCTAGAGTTGGTTGCTATTCCTCCAGAGCTGATAGATTTAAATTCCTATGAGTCTATTCTCATTCAATGTGTGCACCCATTTTAGGCTATTGTTCGTAAGGAGCCTAAAACAGGTAAATTACCTCCATCAGAGTTACAAAGAGGATTGAAAGGAAGAGTTGTGTATTTACCGTTAGATTTAAAGAAAAACATTGAAACTATTGGTGTAGACCATGCAGAAAATGAACCACTAGTCATTCTAGTTAATGGTGTTCCTACTAAGAATAAGAAAATCTGGCAAGAGTTAGTGGATGTTAGAAAAGTGCAAAAGGCATCATTGTATCTGATAAAAAATAATGAGTACTATAGAAATGTGTTTGTAGGAGAAGAAGAAATAGATTTAGCAGAAGATACTGAAACATTAAGTGGACAAATTGAAAAAGTGGACATGTCCAGATGTGAAGAAATCTATGAGCCTTACAGTGTACATCCACTTCATTCCAAAGAGGTGATGGGGAATACGATTGAGTTGTTCCAAATGAAAAAAGCAAGAGGCAGTCCCATGGGTGTATGGGAAGAGAGCTTGGAAGCTCGTTGTTTCCCGCAGTTGTTTCCAACAGGAAAAGGTGGACAATATGATGAACGTTCTGTGCAGATTCCTGCATCTGAATATCGGACAACAAGATTATATGCAGAAGATCCAAGATTTCGACAATGTATCCCTTATATGTTTCATCTTCTGTTTGAAACTGACTTGTCTGGACTTTCATATGCAGTGAATCACATTGTATAACTGGAATGCATCTGCAAAATGTAACTGCAAAGGATTTTATGGAGAAAGTGCATCAGAGAGATGATCATTTAGAATCTCAGTTGATTAATCTGATGGCATGTCAGCGTGGGACTAATGAATATGGGTACCGTCGTCATGGAGAACTGAAATGTATGCTACTGAACTTGGGAACTCCTACATGGTTTGTTACACTAAGCTGTGCTGAGTATGCTTGGGATGATTTACTTGAATTTCTTCGAGAGGCAAATTCCAATATAAAAAATATTGAATACAAGACACCTGGAGAATTGTGCTCTTTGGATCCTGTTAATGTATGCAGATATTTCAATCATAGATTTGAAGCTATGATGTCTTTCATCTGCAATAAAAAAAAATCCTCCTCTTGGAGAAGTTGTGGATTTCTTTTGGAGAAAGGAGTATCAAGCAAGAGGTGCTCCTCATATACATATGTTGTTATGGATCAAGGACGCCCCCAAATTTGGAACAGATTCAGATGATACTGATTTGTCTTTCATTGAAGATTATGCCACTTGTGCCGTACCCAATAGCAGAGAAGATAAAAACTTAAAACAACAAGTCTTGCGATTCCAAAGCAATAGGTGTGGAAAATACTGTCGACAAAAGTACAAGTCAAAGGATACGTTCTATACCAAATGCCGTTTTGGATTTCCACGTCCTGTATTATCCAAAGGAAGAGTGAACAGTTTTATGTCAGCTATGCGACAAACCATCACAAGAAAGTCTCCGAAAAATACCTACAACTTAAGAAGAAGCAAAGAGTCAAAATACATAAATGACTACAATCCAGTTATTTTATCCATGTGGAACGCAAACATGGATATTCAGTATGTTGCGGACAATTCCATTGCTGTTGCTCGATATGTATCGTCCTACATTACTAAATCAGAAAAGACAGAATTGAAAGAAATGTGGGAAGAGATTTCTCACGAGAAGACTCTAAGTAAGAAATGTTATCGCATCGTGAAATTGGAGCATATGAATGCTCAGATCAGTTATCATCTGCAAGTCTATACTCCAAAAGTAGAAGAATCATTTGGGTGAGTCTAGGTCTTTCAGCAATGCGAAATCGGGTACTGAAATCTGTTCAAGAAATTTAATATTTAGCAGAAAAAGAACCAGAAAGTACAGATATTTTGAAAACGAACATGTTGGACACATATTACCCAAACAGAAGTCATCATCTTGAGAACATGTGTTTCTATGAAGTGCTGCAAAACTACACTTTTAAACGGAATACTACAGAGAACATCAATGATGGAAAATATGCAGTGATTGTTTCCGAAGGATGTTTGGTGAAACAAAGGAAAGGAAATTTAATTAATCAAAGGAAACTGAGTTGCGACACTGCTGATAAAAGGGAATGTTACTGTTTAGCCCTTTTGCAAATGTTTAAACCATGGCGTTCAGAACTGGAATTACTTGGAGATTTTCAGAGCTATGAAGATTCATTTAATGCTTGTAAAGATAGCATACAATGCAGTGCTTTTGCAAATTATGTTAAAATGTTGAATGATGAAATTGATCAAGAAGCTACAATTGCAGCTTAGATTGCTAGAGACAGTTCTCAAGACAGTCAAAGTTATGCTACACTGAGTCAAGATCCATTAGGACAACCAATTGTTGAAATGAAGCAGCAATTGCCATGAATGAGGTGGAAACAGCAATGTATCAAGCTCAAGAAGATGTAATACAGTTAGGAAACTTGGAAGAACAACTAAATGTTGAACAGAAACAAATATATCAACAAGTGAAAGAGCAGATTGACCATGGATTACTTCATGAAAAGAAAGGGTGCTCATGTACATCATTTCAACCTATCCGAATGTATGTGAGTGGTCAAGCTGGAACAGGAAAAAATTTCTTAATTAAAGTAATTACAAGTTATCTGCAGACAACAACTGAGTCGCATTTGTCTTGTGTTGTCACTGCTCCAAGTGGGTTGGCAGCACATAATATTAAAGGAATTACTTTACATCGTTTACTAATGCTACCAGTAGAGCATGACAACAAATTGGAATACCACAAGCTATCTGGAGAAGCTTGCTGTGAAGTTTCAAGAGTCCTGAAGAAAATGAAACTTCTCACTATTGATGAGGTAAGCATGGTCTCAAACTTGATGCTTGCCTTTGTGCATTTTAGAATGCAGCAAATTCTTAAAACACAGTATGACGTTTTATTTGGAGGAAAACACGTCATAGGTTTTGGAGATCTACTGCAACTGACTCTGGTAAAAGGACAACCGGTATTTAAAACACTTGCTCATGAAGATACCAGAAAGTCTCTTGGCAGTGTTGGTAATGTGAACATTTGGACATATTTTGAATACAAAGAACTGACAAAAATATGCGACAGGCAAATGATGCTGAATATGGAAATATTCTTCAAGATAAAAGAATTGGACTTCTGACAGAACATGGCAAACATGCTTTGGAGAGTCGATTACTTTCCAGTTTGTTTCCAAATGGAAATGTAGTTCCTGAGAAAGTGTACATTTAAATTGCAGAAAATAAATCAGTGATCTGCTTCATGCCAACACTGCGCGAGTGTTCTATATTCAACGAAGAACTATTGAAACTGGAAAATGAAGAAATTATTAAAATGGAAGCCATCGATAAAATAGAGCATGAAGTAATCACCATTATTTTGACAGGAAAATTGAAAACAAAACTGGATTCTTTAGAAAAAAAATATATAAAACGGCTGGTTTAGAAAAGACTCTATATCCATGTGTAAACTGTCGGGTAATTTTAAGGCGTAATTTGGATGTAGAAAAAGGTTTAATTAATGGAGCAATGGGTAAAGTGGTGGATTTTGTTAGTTATCAGAAAAAAGAAGGAATTGAATTTTTTTAAATTAAATTTGATCAGATTGAATAAGTTAAAGAAATTGGTCGTTGTACAGTTCGTTTTTTGCTTGTTAAAGTTTTATATGTCCGTAGGAAACAATTTCCATTTTCTCTGGCATATGCAGTGACTATTCATAAATTTCAAGAATTAAATTTAGACAGTGCATTGGTGAACATTGTATCTACCGTGTTTAAAGAGTCAGAACATTATCTGGTTTGTTTTTGATTGATTTTGATGAGACAAAGGTTACTGCAGATGCAAACTGTGTAAAAGAATATAATAGGTTTAGAAGGGTGTATGCTCCCAATTTAGGTTAATATCCTGTATTTGAAAAGCGTGTGGTTGGTCGAAAATGAAGGTTTGAGAATATCTGTACTGAAGGTGTAGAGAAGGGAAAAGAACAATATAATGTTGTGATTGCTAGTAAAAAGAAAAAGGACACTATTGAAGAGATTGTTGGTTATCAGTTTGAAAATAGTTCTGGTGTCAACTGCTATGCTAATGTAGTGGTCAATACTGTTTTTTATCTTGAAGGTTTGCAAGAACAAATTATGCAGAATCGTGAAAAAAGATTTTGTTCTTTGTTGCATTCTGTTTATGAAAAATTGACAACAGATACAAGTAAAATACAAACTGTTTCAGATGTTCGTAATCTTTTGGATGTGTGTTCTGGTTCTACACAATTTACACAAAATATCCAACAAGATGCTCAGGAATTTTTAATGTATATGCTTACCTTTTTTGAAAATGAAGGTGTAGAAATTGAAAATATTTTTGGCCTTTCTTACAAATGGGAACATCCTTGTGAAAATTGCATGTATACATCTAGCACTAATGTAGACACTGAAAGATTTCTATATTTAACATCACTAGACTGTAAATCAGTGTCCTTCAATAAATTAGTTAAAGGTGCAAATCAAAACATGGAGTGTAGACAATGTAAATCAGAAATGTAATCCACATTATTTAAAAAAAAATATGGACAATATATAATTTTAATGATGCAACGTTGTACAGCTGATGGAAGAAAGTTGAATACTTTAATAAAGCAATTTGTAGCAACACAACTATCAATATCAGGAAGGACTTTTGTAGCAATTGCAATAATTTTCCATGATGGTCCTTCCACAACATCTGGACATTACACTGCCTATTTAAAATGTGACAAAGGCTGGACACTTTATAATGATACCCAGTTGGTTTTCAAACAACGTTTGCCTAGTGAATGACCAAATTCCTACCTAATATTTTTAAAGCCAAAGTTTTAGGAAGATAATTCACTCTCTGAGGAATTTATTATTATAATTTAATAGGATGACCGTTGGACAATTTACATAAAAAGGAGTGCAAAAATACCATTTGGCCTCAAGGAAAGGTATATGTTTGAATTATGGACTTTTTCGTGCTCATTGACTCAGTGAATATTTTAAAGCAAGAACATTTACAGTTTTTATAAGTTAAAGTTATAAAATGTTGTTAGCCATAAGTATTTCATATATGTGTGATTTGGATTTTCTGGTATTTTACTGAGAATAGCATGTTGGTTTTTTTTAAACAATCTTTTTGATTGTTTTTTTTTGCCCGCTGTTATGTGATGAGTACGATTGAAATCACTATTTCTAGTAAAATTCAATATATTCTGAGAACAGCAAAAAAGGCAAACAAATTAATTTGTTTAAATTATGCTGTGTTGTTAGAAATGTATTATTACATGTTATAACCATTTTTTCTTTTCTTTCACAGACCCTAATTCTAAAATAAGCAATTTACCCCAATTTACATTACAAAAAACATCTGAAAAAAATGTGTACCATATTTTATTTCTATTACTGTGAAGGTAAGTTTAACTAAGTATTAACATGTACAATGGGCAGATCTGGAAGAAGCTACAAAGTTTGAATACGTTTTTCAAAACACCCTGTTTATACCTATGTAGTTTTTGAATCTCCCTGTCATAGGATATCATGTGACCTAAAAAAAAACAGATTTGAGTGGTTCATAATATTTCCCATTGTACCTATTGAATGACCACCATCATTTCAATCATTCTACTTTGAGCACTGTGCTTACCTCCTATCATTCGCAAGCAATTTTTCAAACAGAAATATGTCACTTTTTGTAACATAGTTATAGCGCAAGACACTCTTTCATATTTACAAAGAGAGGAAAAGGCACTCTGTGTACCTTTTCTTCTCCATGTAAATACAACCTCATCATACACACCACTTTGCGTTGTTGTTGTGCTTGATTGCACTGAATACTCATAGAACAAGACACATCTCCAGATTTATTAGAAATCATAAATCTCAACATGTGTGTGAATGCTGCACCATTCTCCAATTGGTGTAGCAAAGGACAAGGAGAATTTTTTTCATTTCTCCTCATTTTTTAACCTTCAATGCATGCTAAAATGTTCAGCATACATTGAAGGAGAAAATGCGTTTACTGATTGTTTTTGTGCAGGAAGGTGTGTCTTCCTGCACAAAAACAAACACCACATGACACAGATATCCTTGCACCATGGTGCGAGGCTGCCTGTGTCATTTTATGGCTGCAGTTTAAGCAGCCGTGCAGAGAGAAGCATAGATTTGCAACATATTTATGTACATATGTTGCATCCCTGTGCTTCAGAAGTACTACAGCACACTGCAGTTAAAGAGGTTACTGTGTGATGCTGCAGCACTTCCTCATAGTTCTGCACTTATACATTCACCATACGCTACTAATGCATTTGTTCAGACAATTACGCACTACACATACATTCATCTAAACTTTCACACACTAACAAACAAATATAGCTCTTTTTTTAAACCAGGAAAGTTAGTTCTTAGAAGAACTTTTTTTTTCTTTTATATTTTTTTCTTGGTTTTCTGAACAATTTTGATTTTTTGGGGGGGTTTCTGGGAAAAAAGGAAAAAAACAGAACTGGAGGAACAAAACAATGAACTTCAGGAAAAAAAAAATAGCAATGATGGTTCTCTTGCTTTCTACAAATCAGGTCAATGGACTGCTCTCCATAGCAAGAGCACTTTTAATGTGGCAAACTGTGGACGGATGTCCACGTTTTGGACAGATGGATTCACCCTTGAAGTACTCGGCCGTGATGCCTCTGAAGGACGAGGAAGAACTCTCATTCTTCGGCACTCCTAACGTGCCAGGTTGACCGGATGCATGGTCTTCAGGTGCTTCTTCATGCTGGCTGTACCACAAGAATACTTTTTGGTTGGATCGCCACGGGAGAGCACTCGCTGACAGATCTTGCATGTCACTAATGTTATGTTATGTTAAAATGGCTTTTATAGAGCGCACGGCTACTCAAAAAGAGTGTCCCGGCGCTTTTATTTAAGGTAGACTACAGTATGTTAACATAACACATTAAAAGAGAAAATGACACAGACAGAAAGAAAAACAACGAACGAGACAAGACCTACTGAGTAAACAACCAGGATTTGAGATCCTTTCTAAAAGCTAGTAAGCTAGTGGCTCCCCGAAGTGCAAGAGGCAGAGAGTTCCACAGCTGTGGCGCCAGTAGTCCAAAAGAGCGACCTCCCAAGCGCGCTCTCTTTACTCGCGGGACGGACGCCAAAAACAGGGATTCTGATCTCAGAGAACGAGCCGGTCGGTAGAAAGCAAGTCTTCTTTGGAGGTATTTTGCTCCCGTCGCATGGAGGGCCTTATATGTCAGGGTCAAAGCCTTAAAGGCAATTCGCTTGCGGATTGGAAGCCAGTGCAGGGTCTGGAGCAAGCCCGCAGCACTGACGCGTCTGTTCAAGCCAAAGATCGCTCTCGCCGCAGCATTCTGCACAATTTGGAGCCGCTGTAACAGGTACTCTGGCAGGCCCAGGTACAGAACATTAGAATAATCTAACCTGGAGCCTATCAGAGCCTGCACAGTCAGCCTCCTGTGCTCCTCCGATAAGAGGGGAAGAAACCTCCGTAGCATCCTCAGGAGGCTGAAGCAAGTGCCCGACACCCCCAGAATCTGAGACTTCATAGTCAACCCCTTGTCCATCTTGACCCCCAAGTTCTTAGCCATTTGGGATGAACAAGTTGGGGGGAACATATTGGTAGGCCACCAAGCCTGCCAGACTGGCTCCGTGTCACACCCAAAGAAAAGTACCTCAGACTTATCGGAATTGCACTTGAGGCTGTTCAGTTGAAACCATTGAAACACAGCCCCAAGGCAATCCCGGATACTCTCCCCATCAAAGTCTCCTCCTCTCTTACACGAGAAGAGGAGCTGGGTGTCGTCTGCATAGGATACGATCTGGGCCCCAAACGACTCCGCCAACGCCGCCAAAGGGGTCATGAAGATATTAAAGAGGGTCGGGCTCAAAATAGAGCCCTGAGGGACCCCGACTCCCAGAGGCGGCATCACGGCGGAATCAGGCGAGGCCCAGACCGTTTGCCGGCGGCCCGTTAGAAAGGAGGAAAACCAGCTAAACACCGTCCCCCGTAGTCCAATCTCATAGAGTCTTATGAGAAGACCATCATGGGGGACGGTGTCGAAAGCCGCCGACAAGTCCAGCATCACCAGCATGGCTTTGCCCCCAGTATCCAGAACCCCTTTAATGGTTTCTGAGACCTCGAGGAGCGCAGTCTCCGTACTGAGATTTGGGCGAAAACCCGACTGAGTGGCATGCAAAATCTCATTCGACTCTAGAAAGTTGGACAGCACCGTCTGCACGTGCTTTTCAACAACTTTCGTAAGAGCCGGCAGCAGAGAGATAGGCCGGTAGTTGACTGGGGCCTTTGGATCCAGACCAGGCTTTTTGAGCAGCGGGATGACCATTGCCTGCTTCCAAGCCTGCGGAACCACTCCCTGACTCAGCGAGAGATTCAGTAGCGGGTTAACCAGTGGATTAACCACCTCGGCCAGTTTTGCCAGAATTTTAGCAGGGCATGGGTCCAAGGGCGAGCCCAATTTCAAATTGCCCAGAAGTGCTAACGAGGCGGGCGCAGATAAAGGTGGAAATACGCCCAGCGTGAAACCTGGCAAAGCAGGGGGCGATCGATTGGCCTCAGAATTAATTCGCTCCACGGATACAACCGATGGAAAAGAATCCTGTATAAGTTGGATCTTGCTAGTAAAAAAACTAGCAAGATCAGAGGCCCAAGAATCAGAGGGTCTCTCCTCAAAGATGTTAGTCCGTGGAGAAATAAATTCTCTAACTATAGAGAAGATCTCCTTACAGGAGTTGGAGGCAGCCTCTATCCTCCCTGCCAAGTAGGCTTTCTTACCCAGGCGAATGTCCCGGTGATACTCCTTAACCACGCTCTTATAGGTCAACTTAGCATCCGATTCATATTTTACCCGCCAGGCTCTTTCAGCTACCTTGCATTGCTGCCGCCTAGCCGACAGTGCTGCGGTAAACCAAGGGGCGGAAACTCGTTTGGGAGTAAGACGGGGGGCCAATTCCGGGGCCAGATCGTTAAGCCTGTCAGAAAGCCATGCCTGCCAGTACTCCAGATCCTTCGACAGGTCGCCAGAAAGGGGGCAGGGGTGATCCAGGGCAGCCTGAGCCAGCATCTCAGGGGTCACTCGATGGTACGCCCTATGGGTGCGACCAAGCTGCTGTGGGGCGGCAAAAGCCAATTTACCTGTGCCTTTGATCGAAAATTTAGCCAGCAGATGGTCTGACCATAGTACCGGGATAATCTCTAAGACCTCCAAAGAGGAAGTCGAGAAACCTGGTCAAGAGTGTGCCCCTTGTCGTGCGTCGGCCCCTGCAAATAGGGGAGCAAACCCAGCGGTGCCATAGCCTCAGAGATTTTAATAGCGGCCGTATCGGATGGATCATCCATCCGAAAGTTGAAATCTCCGGCCACGATGCAATGTTCTGCTTTCAGGGCCAGTCCCAGTAAAACGGAGTCAAGATCTTCAAAGAATGTTCCGGGTGGGCCAGGCGGTCTGTAGACCAATAATCCCTTGACTGATTGATGCGGAGCCAGAGCGATGGAAAAAGCAAGGGACTCCGAGCCACGAATATCCTCCACTGGCATGATAGTACAAGCCGTGCCTTTCTTCACCACCAGTGCCACTCCACCGCCCCTACCCTTCGCTCTGTCCTTCCTGAAGACGTTATAGTCAGGCGGAATTGCCATGGCGACGTCTGGATTAGAAATTTCTCCCCACCATGTCTCGGTAAGCATAAGACACAGTGGCTTAGCCGTGTCAAGAAGCTCAAAGACGTCTTGTGCATGTCTGCACGCCGATCTGGTGTTTAGTAGCATGCAGAGATATCCCACACTGGCGATGTTATTGCCAGGGGAACAAGACAAAGCACGGGAGGGGCGCCATCCGCAACCGGGGCAGATGGATTTACCACGGTGACGCCCAGGAAAGACAGTACAGCAGCCACTGGAAGCAGTGAGGAGAGCGCGAAGCTCCCCAGCAGTATAACGCAGCACGAGTGGACCTGTATGACACATGCTGGGTGGCCGAGCCTGTCCCGCTGCCCCGAGCGCCTCCGGGACGCTGACGGGCGCAGACGGGCAGGACTCTGGCTTGACTCAGGTGTCGCAAGGGCGCGACCGCTGCGCGTCACCGCTGCGCGCCAAAGCGAGCTTTAAATAGGCAGTATGTCGGTGCGGTGGCGCTGGAGCGCTAACCCCCGACCCCAGGAAGGGTCAATAGACCTATCCAAGATGGCGGCGGCGCGTCACGTGACCCCGTGAGCCCGGACCCGCAAAATGCGGTGCAGGTAAGATTTTATAGTGCGTGAAAGGGCCAAGGGGGGGGCGCAGCTGTCATAAAAACAGGGATACAAAATAAAGCCAAATCAGATAGGAAAACGGGAAGTTTAAAAGTTGCATGTGCAAGCCACGACAAAGCGCTGAACGCGTGACCCTAGCGCAGCGTGGTAGTCACCTTTTCAAGGCTGACCCACGTTCCAACTCACCTTAAATAGGCAGTATGTCGGTGCGGCGGCGCTGGAGCGCTAACCCCCGACCCCAGGAAGGGTCAATAGACCTATCCAAGATGGCGGCGGCGCGTCACGTGACCCCGTGAGCCCGGACCCACTAAATGCGGTGCAGGTAAGATTTTATAGTGCGTGAAAGGGCCAAGGGGGGGGCGCAGCTGTCATAAAAACAGGGATACAAAATAAAGCCAAATCAGATAGGAAAACGGGAAGTTTAAAAGTTGCATGTGCAAGCCACGACAAAGCGCTGAACGCGTGACCCTAGCGCAGCGTGGTAGTCACCTTTTCCTAAGGTGGCATTAGTTTTGGTTTGCCCCTCAGGAAAAGTGAAAAATGTCCATACCACAGAAGAGTACCTTCCTGGGCATGGTGGTTCTTCCAGAAATTCATCTTCAGATGAATGAGCAGATGCTGGAGATGCCTGCTGCCCTGAAGCCATTGTTTTGAAAAAAAAGTTTGATCTAAGTGTAAACTTAGTCAAAAAAAGTTCTTCTCAGCAGAGAGATGCTCCTCCAAAGAAGGTCAAAGAAGAATGATTGAAATGGGTGGGGTCTTTCAATAGTTAGAATAGGAAGTGTAATGAACCAATCAAATCTCTTTTTTTCAGGTCATATGGAATCCGCGCACCGTGCGCATAGGCAGCACGCACCGAGCGCGAATTCGTGAAATTGAATTTAAAAAGAATATAGTATTAGAAGTAAAAATATATTAATTGTGTTAGTAGTTTAGATTATGTCTTCAAGTAATATTCACATGAAATACATATATATATGTTTTTTGACATTTAAAATATTTCGCGGGATTTGCGCACCCACCGCGTCAAACACGCACATGACGTTTCTCGGAAGCGCGCGAGCGTCGTGTTACATGCTTCGTACGTGTCGTGTATGGGCTTGAAGTCGCGTAATGGTCGCATATTAATCGCGCACGAAAATACGTACCCAACGCATACCGTACGCGGATCCTACACTACACTCGTAAAATGGCGACTATGGTCCGCGCAGGGATCGAGAAAGGTGCGCATAGGGTGCGTGAATCCCCAAAAAATAGTAAAAAGAAAATATCAAAGTATTAAAAATATAGTTTAAAAAAAATTGTTTAAATAAATTTCCAAATTTGTTTAAAAAAAAATCATTAAAAACAAATAATATTTTTTAATTTTTAAAAGAATTAATTGTAAAAAAAGTTTAAAAAAAGGTGAAAAAATAATATAAAGAAATAATTAAAGGAATTGACACACTGAAATATAAAGATTTAGAAATCCTATGAAAATCATTAAACATCATAGCTTTAGAGATAAGTTATAGAAAGGAATTAACATTTAAAAAACCTTTGAAATTCACTGAAAAAAACATAGGTTTCATGCACGTTATAGTTAGGAATTAGCATTTAAAAAACCTTAGAAATTCACTGAAAAAACCATAGGTTTCAGGGTCATTATTTAGCTGGACATTTCCCTCATACAAAACCCTAGAAATTCCCCGTTATAGTTAGTTCAGGTAACTATAACTCGCGCCCCCGCAATGCACTGCTGATGATGTCACATATTACATCACTCATGACATGGTCAGTGACATCACTGATGACATCACTGATGACATCTCAAATGACATCACTGATGACCAGTGTCTGTGTGTTTCTATAAACTTTAAATATGTTTCTTATATATAGGGAAAGGCATATTGAAGAATGAGTGAGTGTATAAGTGTGTGAATGGCTGACTTTGTAGGTGCGTGACAGACTGTATAAGTGAGTCATTAAATGTATCTTACTGAATGCATAAGTTAATGACTAAACTGTGTGAATGTCTGTATGCGTCTGTCTGTTGGTGTGTAAGCGGATGCATGGTATATATATATATCCAAAACACAGTATTCCACCTGTGGCCAGCTGAACTCGCGGCGGGTGCAGCCGGGAAGCGGTGGGGGAAACTGCTTATAAAACAGCAAAAACAAGGAGTTCATGGTACTCCCAAGGTCCGGTGCACTCACAGGGTGTGTATCGGCTATAAAACATCCGCAGACGCGTTTCTGGCTCTTGCCGTCATCAGTGAGGAAAAGCCGTCAATAAAACGACACAGTCATTTTAAACGGTTCTGCCATAGGGTTGTTGGATCCTTGGCCAATAAAGGGCCAGCAAGGGGGCGTCACCGTTTTCATTTTTTATTGCCTAATGCAATTTCTATGGCGCTCCCATCGCTAAAAAAGTTAATTGGCAACCGTAATAACTGTGCCTGTACATCCCCTCGCCTGCCGCTGGATTAAAAATGAAAACACTGTGAATGTCCCACATATGGTGAAGCACACTAGCTTTGTATAAGCCACAACCTGAATAGGTCAACAGAGTCCGTAAGCGGCAGTTCAGGAAACCTGCTCTCTCTTCCAAAAACCAAAGCTGATTGCTTTTCCACACAGGGTGCTGCATCTTAGCAGCTCCCCATGTGGAAAAGCAATGCCGGCTCTCGCAGGAAGCGGGGAGCCAGCGGGACCATGGGGGGATTGGGGACCCCCCACGTTCCCCAACGGATAGGGCCGGCCCCGGGGGATGGTGTCCCCTGGGCCAGAAGTGGCCCGGGAGGGGGGCCAGGTGGCCCCCCCTCCTTAAAAAACAAACAAAAAAATACTTTAAAAAAAACAAACAAAGGCCGGCCCCGGGGGATGGGGTTCCACGGGGCCATAAATGGCCTGAGGAGGGGGGCAACGCAGCCCCCTCCAGATAAATTAGGGGGAAAAAAATGGCCATGCCCCGGGGGATGGGGTCCCCAGGGCTGATTATGGCCTCGGGAGGGTGGCCACACGGCCTCCTTCCAATTTATTTATTTTTTTAAATAAAATTGGGGTCAGGCCCTGGGGGATGGGGTCCCCAGGGCAAGTAAAATAGGAAAAGAAGGGGGGCCACACAGCCCCCCTTCTTAAAAAATAAATAATAAAAAAAGACCGGCATTGCGCCGGAGGCCCCGCCCCCTCCCTGCAGTACTCTGCAAACGCACCCCCTGGCATGTTTGCAGATGGGTAACTAATTCCCCTTGAATACTGGGGGTCCGTGGGGGCCAACTAGCCCACCAGGACCCTCCAGTATGCGCCACGGAGCTGCGTTGCAGAGAGGTATTCATAGGCCACACCCCTTTTTACACCTCTCTGCAACGTAGCTCTGTGGCGCTTAATGGAGGTACCTCGTGGGCTAGTTGCACCCCAGGAACCCTCAGGATTCAAGGGGGGTTAATCCCCCAACTTAAAACGCGCCACGGGCATGTTTGCACAGCGGTGAAGGGAAGGGGCGGGGCCTGAGGTGACATGTGTGCAAACACACCCTGTGGCGCATTTTAAGTTGGGGAATTAATTCCTCCTCAATCCTGAGGCCCCATGGGGGCCAACTAGCCCACCAGGTACTTCCAGTAAGCGCCACAGAGCTGCGTTGCAGAGTGTTGTAAAAAGGGGCATGGCCTCTGAACACTTCTCTGCAATGCAGCTCCCTGGCGCATACTGGAGGTACCTGGTGGGCTAGTTGACTCCCAGGGACCCTCAGGATTGAAGAGGAATTAATTATCTAACTTAAAACACACCACAGGGCGTGTTTGCAGACATGTCACCTCAGGCCCCGCCCCCTTCCTTCACCATTGTGCAAACTTACCCCCTGGCAAGTTGTAAGTTGGGAAATTAATTCCCCTTGAATACTGAGGGTCCCTGGCGGCCAACTAGCCTACCAGGTACCTCCAGTATGCGCCAGGGGCTGCGTTGCAGAGAGGTGTTCAGAGGCCATGCCCCGTTTTACATCTCTCTGCAACATATCTCTGTGGCGCTTACTGGAGGTACCTGGTGAGCTAGTTGGATCCCAGGGACCATCAGGATTCAAGGGGACTTTATCCCCCAACTCAAAACGCGCCACAGTTAGCGTTTTTGTTCAGTGGTGAAGGGAGGGAGTGGGGCCTGAGGTGACATGTGTGCAAACCAGTGGTCGAAGTGGGGGAAAAAAAGTAGGGGAACTTCGAGCGGAGAATCAGAGGGCGGGAATAACCCAAGGATTAGATCAGTGGGCGGAGTCGGAGGTGTGGCCAGAATGCGCAAACATCCCAATTTTTAGTATTTGTTTGGCATTTCACTGTCCAATTTAATCAACCAATGGATACACATGATTAGTTAAGGTTATAATGAGTTATTGACATTAAAACACATTCACAAAGTGGGATATGCTTCTAATCACAGAATGTCCCAAATACGAGAAAATATGGATGCACAAGTTTTGTGGATGCACAAGTTATTTGTCGTCGAGCCATGGAGTTTGTCATCAGCACTTTTCCCTTTTTCCACAACAGCAATTCAAACATGAATGGCAAAATATCCTAGTTTGCAAATGTTTTCTATATAATTATGGCTCTGTCATATTTGCCTCATAATGCACGATCTGCTGCATGATCTGACCATTTAAACTAATAAATTGTTCATAGCTCAAACTTATCAAAAGTTAATAAAAAATGTGACTTGTTTTGCTGCGGAGTAGATGGCTTATTGCAAAGGTTGACTGATCACCTTTCTCATTGCTGCATTTGTATGTTACACTGGTACTAATAAGGCAAAATCTTTCCAGAGGCTGTTAGCATGTGTACACATGCCAAAATAATAAAATATCAGAAAATATACTGCATTACTCTGCAGCCTTTTTTTAATGCATAATTTAGTCAGCACTGCGGCATAATTTTGTCCTCCTTTGCTTGCTGCATAATTAATTCCAGTGGCCCCACAGCAAGCAGTACATGGTAAAAGTGCTTGTGAATGAATCAGAGAGACTGTGAAGTTTGCAAACTTAATTTGGTGTGCGTGCAAATTCTGCATTGCCAATCCCTGGTGAGTTGCAGCTACTACCTCTGAAACAAGGCCAATGGAGGTACCTATGGGTGAGGCAGACTGGCCTCAAGGGCAGGTCCGGCCTTAGCACTGGTGGTGCCCTTTGCATTAATGTTTGTTAGTGCCCCCCAATGACCACCTCTGCCATGGATTCCCTCACTACCACCCTTTAACAGTGCTCCTCAAGTCTCCATAACCACACTCTCTCTGATGCATTTAATTTGATTTACAGCACCACTCATATCAGTGTATGGTGTCAGAGCACTTTGCATCACACACATTACTCAGAGACAATCAATATGTGTGTAAATCACTGTATAGAAAATGTTACACAAGACTAAGGACTACAAGGTGTAGGAGTCACATGACAACCATACTAGTAGGCCGTAAAGTTTAATAGTGATTGGTCTGGAGAAACAAACTCAGAATTTAAAACGTAATACAATGGTTGGGGGTTCTCTTTAATAATCAGAATTGATTTCTGTCCAAAAGAACACTATTTGCAACATTAGGATAACCAATGACTGGGGGGAAAAAATAATGCCAATCCAATACAAAAATTCTTTATTTCGGCCATTTTAGACCATAAAAGATACAGCAATAAAAAGCATTCACATTATATACAATAAATATAAAATCACAGCAAAAGAGTCCATTGAATTGCAAATTACAAATACAAGTAGTATCCATATTTATAGTTAAAAAAAAATATTGAACGCACAGTATTCCCTGGTTTGCATTAGCTAGACATTAATTTACGCCTAGTCGTCCACATGGCTGTCAAGAACTTGCTTACTGCAAACACCACAGAATTCAAGGTACTGGTCTTTAAAATTCTGAATGATTGTAGGCAGTTTTTAAAACCTAAGTTTCTACATAACGGGATCAACCAGTACTTCCTATGTTTACTGTAGGCAGGACAAAAGAAAAGCACATGCATTTCGTCTTCCGTACTACAGTTGCAACCTGGGCAGGTCTTATCTAGTGAAACTGACCATTTGCTTGTGAACACTTTTAGAGGGAGAGTACCATATCTCCATTGAATAAAAAGTTTTCTAGCTAAAATTGGAAAAACAATATCCATAAAATCCTCAAATTTATAAGAACTTTTGGAGGCCAAAAATGATACAGTAAGGGTACCAACATTGGAAGTGCATAGTGCCGAGTTCAAGCTCTTCTCTTTGAAGATCCCTGCCATGGTCCTACGGGATAGCTCTGAACACCCCCTCTCCGGGTCGCTCCACATATCACACAAACCCAAGCGTTGGAATTCTCGTTTTACAAAAGCCAGCCAAGGTATTTTATCTGCATTGCAGAGGCTCAATACCTGCTTCAGCTCCTGTCTATAGTGTGACAATTCCACAGTGGTCCATAGCCTATGCCAGAACCTTAGTGGTTTAAGTGCTAATTCATCTCCTATAGGTAGGAGTCCCAAATCTAATCTTAGCGGGAAGAGTGGGGTACTTTGTGGGAGTGACAGCAGCCGTCGAACATAATTGGATTCTAATTTGGAAATTTCAGGACAATCAGAATGGCCCCACAGCTCTCCACCATATAGTGCTGCAGCCCTGGCTTGAGTTTTATAAATCTCCAAAGCTGGGCTTACTGGCTTGAATGTAGAAGAATTTGAGACCTTCAGAATACCACCCACCAATTGGGACAACTTTAAACTGGATTTTGCTTGTTGTGGTCCCCAGGAGAGATTTTCATGTAATGTTGCCCCAAGATACTGGAACGTGTTAACCCTTTCCAACCTTACAGACCCCAGGGTCGGGTTTAAACGTGTAGAAGCCGTAGGATTGAATATCATAAACTTTGTTTTATCGGCATTTATCTCAAGGCCCCTGGATCTACAAAAGTCCCCAAACCCATCCAATATCCGCTGTATCCCCATAGGGGATTTGGAGAGCAGGAGGGTATAATCAGCAAACATAATTGCTGGTACCCTCCTGCCCGCCAACCTTGGTGCGTGATTATTGGGGAAACTGTCAAGATGCAAAATTACACCATTGATATAGAGGCAAAACAGGGTCGGTGCTAAGACACAACCCTGTCTCACCCCCCTGCCAATTGGGAACCTAGATGACAATGCCCCATTCCTCCCGCATCTAACCTGGGCAAAGTTCCCATCATGGAGCCTTATCAATATATGCAAGATTTGTGGTGGGACACCAAACTCCTGTAAAACCCACCACAATTTTTTCCTTGGTACCAAGTCGAACGCGGACCTGAGGTCCACAAATACCATGTAGAGGCTGCCACCCTCTATCTTTGCCGTTTTCCAATACAGGAGAACAAGGCGAAAGACCTGCTCCATGGTAGATGTGTTCCTCCTAAACCCTGCTTGCAGTGGACTTAGGACCTTATGTTCCTCCATCCAGTCCAAAAGATGGTCCAATACCAGGCGTGCAAAAGGTTTTTGAGGGACATCAATCAGGCTTATTGGCCTGTAGTTGGCTGGGAGCAGAGGAGAACCCTTTTTAAAGATTGGGACTATCTCCGCTCCCAGCCAAGTACTAGGAATCTCCATACCCCTTGCAATTGCATCAAAAAGAATAAGTAGGTAGGGGGCCCAAATCTCACGTTCGTGCTTAAATAGGTCGCCAGGAAGTCTATCTAGACCTGGGGCCTTTCCCCTCGCAAGTCTCCCTATTGCTTTGTGCACTTCACCCAGCGTGAACTCTAGGGGGTCATGTTGTACATTTAAATCCATTAAACCAACAAGAATTTGTGTACAGGGTTCTTCACAATAAAGGGACTTGAAATGGGACTCCCAGATTGAGGCGTCAATATTTGGATCAGCCGCAGCTTTGGGTTCCCCTGACCCTGTATTAACTAAGGACCAAAAGCTGCGTGCGTCTCTTGAGTCCATGGCCCGTGTTAGGTTTTGCCACCTATACCAGTCCCATTCTCTCTTTGCATGTGTCATCACATCCTTGTAGCGCCGTCTAAGGTAATGTATTTTGTTCTTCTCGGTATCAGACTTAACTGCAAGGATCAACTCTGTCTTAGCTTTTCTACATGCAGAGTTGTACTAAGCCGATACCGGAGACTTCTTCTTTCTTGTGGGTGCCAAAGGATTGAAGACATCTCCTAGCATAGTAACTAAATTTGCATGGATAAAGCCTAATTTCTCATTGCATTCTATAGACTTGGGTTGGCTAATCAAGCAGTCTACCTCTATGAATCGTAAGTGGACCAAATCATACATTTTTGCTGTTTTCTCTGGTGAATCTACTATTTTGCCCCATTTTACCCTTCGCCTGTTATTAGATAACACTAGCGTTCCTTCCCCCAAAAAACACAATGCTCTAATTTATACCTTGCAGTTTGCATGCAGCTCTTAGATGACAGTTAATAGCTCACTGTTCTATGTTAGGATTTTAACTTATAAACTGCAAGCAACAAAAGGATTTCTCTGACAAAAGCAGTAGCCCACTGACCCATTTAAATTATGTGCACTTTGTGATCTGCATGGTGCATGTTCTTTGCAGAAGGCACATTAACCCTCTGTGCTACCTTTCCATGAGTCAAAACTTCCACTGGACAAAACTCTGATCTCTCTCTAGGAAGAACATTAAACACCAGAGTCATCATGACATTTTTATTGTCGCCGAAAATTGCTGGAGGCCAGGAAGGAGGCAGCAAGCACTTTTAAAACCTTAATATACTTGAAAACATAATGCATCCACCCAGTTAGTGCCTGGTCACACCGGTTGCACTGCCCTAGAGCTGGCCCTTCTCAAGGGTCCTGTGACCTCAGTGACAGAGTCACTGTTGTTCTTGGCTGTGCTGCTTCATAGGCCTGCCCGCAAAACTGGAGGTGAACTTCAGTATGGATTGTGGTGGACAAACCTTGAAGGTTAACCCAGACTTGCCAGTGCTAGGGTCCCCATGCTGCTGCTAAGACACCAGCGCTTCTATGGTCTTGTGAAGCCTTCTAAGGTCTAGCATGGGATTGTACTCTCTCAGGAGAGTCGTCTGGTGGACTGGTTATGAAGGCTGAACGTGTTTCCCCAGTTCCAAATTCAGCAGCTCTGGCCATAGTGCCACATCCTCTACCCCACTGAACACCATACTGCCCCACTGAGAAAAACTCACACTGCCTTCAACTACAACCCAATTGCTGCCGGCTATAAACACCTGGATGAGGCTCAATTTAAATGACGCAATAGACAAGAGCAATATGCGGCCTACAAAAAAAAGTAACAACATCCTGGAAAAAAGCAAACACTCATAGGGAATGCAAAATTTAGCAAACCATGTGAAATGTAAGCAGGAACCACATGGTTACCTTAACGCTTTTACACTCACTATTCAGAAATCAGTGAGTGCTTTTGCCTGAAAAGTTAAGGACATGACTACAGGGCCTTGAATGGACCCATTTCAATGTCCATTGCTGATATCCTTACAAAACGTAAGCAGTATGGTAAAAAGACCACATCCCTGGACGCAGAGCCGCAGTACACATTTTGTTTTCCAATCCACACTTTGCAGTACCTCCAGGATTGGTGCACTAGTTGCCAGCCCAGGGAAAACAAAGACAAGAAAACAAAAGTAGCACTTCACTGTCAAACTCTGTAAAAGTGGCGCTAATGTGTTTGGGTGTGAATAAAATCAATCTGGCCAATTTGCTACCACTCGTCTTACTTTAGTTATTTTTCATATTTTTAACCTTTTATTCCAGATGCTGCACTTTGGAATTAAAATACGACATTTCCAGCAAAAATTATTTTCTTTTTTGGATCCATTTCACAGGGGAGCAAATAAAAGAAAGGAGAGGAAAGAGAGTGGGAACCCCATCTTGAAGTCACGGTTTTCAGTAAGAGAAGAACTGCTAGACAGAAAGAGAGGGAAGAATGAAATAGTGGGGGCGGAGCTGAAGCGGCATAGCAGAAGTGGACAGTGTATTATTCTTCTCTGCCGCCCGTCCTCGAACGCCAGGAAATGCCGAGCTTTATTTAAAGGCGATGGTGATTTCCTGCGTCCTGGGACGCATTTTCAAAATAAAAAAGTAGGGGAACGGAATCCTTGAAATTGAAGAAGTAGGGGCACGCCGTGCCCTTCCGATCCCGCCCACTTCGACCACTGGTGCAAACACACCCTGTGGCGCGCTTTAAGTTGGGGAATTAATTCCTCTTCAATCCTGTGGGTCTCTGGTGACAACTAGCCCACCACTTACCTCCAGTAAGCGCCACTATGCTGCTTTGCAGAGAGGTGGCCCAAGCCATGCCCCTTTTTACAACACTCTGTAACATAGCTCTGTGGTGCTTACTGGCGGTACCTAGTGGGCTAGTTAGACCCTAGGGACCCTCAGGATTCAAGGGGTCTTAATCTCCCAACTTAAAACGGCCACAGGGCGTGTTTACACAGTGGTGAAGGGAGGGTACGGGGCTTGAGGTGACATGTGCAAACACGTCCTGTGGCGCGTTTTAAGTTGGGGAAATAATTCCCCTTCAATCCTGAGGGCCGCTGGGGGCCGACTAGCCCACCAGGTGCTTCCAGTAAGCGCCACTGCGCTGCAGAGAGGTGGTCCAGACTGTGCCCCTTTTACACCTCTCTGCAACGCAGCTCTGTGGCGCTTACTGGAGGTACCTAGTGGGCTAGTTGGACCCTAGAGACCCTCAGGATTCAAGGGGACTTAATCTCCCAACTTAAAATGGCCACAGGGCATGTTTACACAGTTGTGAAGGGAGGGGGCGGGGCCTGAGGTGACGTATGCTAACATGTCCTGTGGTGCGTTTTCAGTTGGGAAAATAATTCCCCTACAATCCTGAGGGCCCCTGGGAGCCAACTAGCCCACCAGGTGCTTCCAGTAAGCGCCACTGTGCTGCGTTGCCGAGAGGTGGTCCGAGGCCATGCCCCATTTTACACCTCTTTGCAATGCAACTCTGTGGCACTTACTGGACATACCTGGTGGGTTAGTTGGCCCCCAAGGACCCTCAAGATTCAAGGGGAATTTATCCCCCAACTTAAACGCCCACAGGGCGTGTTTGCACACATGTCACCTCAGGCTCCCCCCTCCCTTCACCAGTGTGCAAATGCCCCCAATGGCACGTTTTAAGAGGTCGTTTTCAATCCCCCTGCCCTATTGTGTACTAGGGGCTTACAGAGGAGGTTATGCTAATCACAGGGGTACCCCAACTCAAAGTGTTCCCTAGTGTATGTAGGTGTTTTCATTGTATTCTAAGTGTCTTTTAGCATACCACTGGCTCTAGGCCGGGTTAGTCAGAGTCAGTTAACACCAGTACCCGTCTGAAAAAGTTGTGGGCACAGTATGATTTTGTAACAAGGCCTCTTTCTGCTCCTCTGTTGGTTCTTTCTGCACATGTCTTGCTTCTTCCTGCACTGTTCTTCGTCTTTGAGTACTTCTGTTGCTTCTTTCTGCATTTCTTTTTTTCTTTCTGTGCGTTGTTTCTTCTTTCATCACATGTCCTACCTCTGTAGGCATAGTTAGAAACTAGCATTTAAAAATCCTTTGAAATTCACTGAAAAAAACATAGGTTTCAGGGGCGTTATAGTTAGGAATTAGCATTTAAAAAACCTTAGAAATTCACTGAAAAAACCATAGGTTTTAGAAAAAGTTATAGTTAGTTGGACATTGACAGTGATGTCATCAGTGATGTCATTTGAGATGTCATCAGTGATGTCATCAGTGATGTCACTGACCATGTCATGAGTGATGTAATATGTGACGTCATCAGCAGTGCATTGCGGGGGCGCGAGTTATAGTTAGCTGAACTAACTATAACGGGGGAATTTCACGGGTTTTGTTTGAGTGCAATGTCCAACTAACTATAACTTTCCCTAAAACCTATGGTTTTTTAAGTGAATTTCTAAGGTTTTTTAAATGCTAATTCCTAACTATAACGCCCCTGAAACCTATGTTTTTTTCAGTGAATATATATATATATACATATATATATATATTCACTGAAAAAACCATAGGTTTCAGGCCTGATATAGTTAGAAATTCGCATTTAAAAAACCTTTGAAATTCACTGAAAAAACCATAGGTTTTAGGGGTGTTATAGTTAACTGGACATTTCACTCGTACAAAACCATTCAAATTCCTCCAATATAGTTAGTTGTACTAACTATATCTCGCGCGCCCGCAATCCACTGCTGATGATGTCACCCGGAAGAATCCTGCTATTCAGCAACTTCCCTGCAACATACTGGCGACTGAGCCGTTAGATATGCGAAGGCGACTCCCCCCCGTATCCGAGTTTGAATTCATCATATCCGGAGCCGCCATTATAGCAGCCCTCGTCTCCCTGCCCAAGTTCCCCCATTCTGGAATTGTGTCTAATGAGGCTCTATTTAACAGGCATGTTATTTAAGTCCTGATGATGATCCGCTCATCCTTCAAACGGATCGAAACGCCGTCGACACCCTAAAACACCTTATACGCAAAAAACCTTCCTTTCATTCCGCTGTAAAGGTGTTTTGTAGTGATTTGTTCTTGTAACACTGTATATCCTCCTTGTGTAACAAACCGGAAAAGCTTTGCCTGAGCCCCCTGTTGTTCGTTTTCTCCCTTGTTTATGTACTCTACTGGCTAAGTAGGACACAGGATTGTGTTCCATTTTATGTATTGTTTTGTATGACTATATCCTAAACCTACAAGTAAATATCAGACCTCTGTCCGGCTGGACAAGTCCACTAAATATAGCTACGATTGAGTCTATATTCTTTCCTTTGGTTTCCATTTCACTTTCTGGGGACCACTGTTGTTGAAAACAATTGTCTCCCAAGGTCCCTGGTCGACTTCTCTTGGGTTCCCTTGTTGTTGCAGAAAATTGATTCAAATATGGCACTCTGTATTTTACAGAGAGTGATGAAAGGTTATACTAGTGTATGATGAGGTGTATCTGATTGTCACGTGGATGATGTCATCAGTGGTGTCATCAGTGATGTCATTTGAGATGTCATCAGTGATGTCACTGACCATGTCATGAATGATGTAATAGGTGACATCATCAGCAGTGGATTGCGGGCGCGCGAGATATAGTTAGTACAAGCTAACTATAACACCCCTAAAACCTATGGTTTTTTCAGTGAATTTCTAAGGTTTTTTAAATGCTAATTCCTAACTATATCAGACCTAAAACCTATGGTTTTTTCAGTTTGCAACACCTCTAATTATGGGGGCCACGGAGCTCGTGATTCGTGGGGCTCCGAACGTGGGGCACAGGAAATGGATATTAACAGCCACGATTGCCAGGGCTCATGCCAGAGCCGAAATTTGCATTTAATTGGGAACGCATCCATCTGAGGAAATATTACGGACTTCATTTCCCAACAAGCAATGTACTGAACTCATACAGAGGCATCCATTGATTGGCGCTTATAAGGAAGATGAGGCCCAATCATGCGTTTCTTGGCTGCATACCCTTCGAATAAGAGGTTAACTCGAAACGCGTCAGGGCTGTGGTCAGATGCCTTGATTAACTGACAAAAGTGACTGTTTTACCGCAAATAAAGGCTTTTTTGGAGAAAGCTTTCCTGCGCTCGAGTGCTGCTTACTTCTAGGACCATCCCCATCGAGCAAGATATATATACAAAGGAGAAAATCGCCATGACTCACAACAGTGAACTACTAGTTGAAGACGAACAAGCTCTGATCACCCTCATAACAATGGGTGATGTAGAACAAATAGATCCCTGTGACAATTTGGGTGAAATACTTCCACCTTTAGGAGCCGGAATAAGCGGTAAAAAACCCAAATCTTATTTCTATCCTACCTTACCACCTGGCAACAAGATTGACTTGTTTCACGAAGCCATTATACATGAGTTATACCATCTGAACCAACGCAAAGTAAAGGATAATCTATAAAGCAGATTACATATGGGAAGCTAACCATCAATTGCAGGATACATCGTGCTACAAAGAACTCAGCACCAATCCAACTAAGGAAATTGAAGTAGCCATCAATAAATACCTTAATGACTGGCACAATGAGGGTCTGATTGACGAAGAAGAGAAAACATATCTCACAGTGCCAAAACCCATTGAAGCCACAATTTACTTACCGCCCAAAGTTCATAAACGATTAAACAAACCACCTGGCAGACCTATCATTTCCGCCAACGGTTCAATCATGGAACCCATTTCCAACTATATTGACTATTTCTTAGCTCCCATTGTAAAAGATTTAACCAGCTATCTCAGAGATACAACTGATCTCCTACAGAAACTTGAGGGTATACCCTGGAACCATCGATATAAACTAGTGTCAATGGACGTAGTTTCTTTATACACAAACATAGAACATGAAATAGGCCTAAAAGCTTGCAGCTTCTTTTTAGGCAAACGCAACATTCAATACAAACAACACAACTCCATGTTGTTACAAATGAATACTCTATGATTGCAAAATAACATTTTTACCTTCAACAAAAAAAATTACCAGCAAATGAAGGGTACAGCCCTGGGCTTTTCTCTTTCTCCGAATTTTGCAAATCTTGTCATGGGGTGGTTCGAACAGAAAATCGCATGGAATTGCGAAAATGATCACCATGTACAAAAAATCATAGCATGGTGGCGTTTCATCGACGACTTGTTCATAATATGGGATGGTACCAATGAAGAATTTGCAACATATTTCCAAATCTTGAATAATAATGAGACCAATTTACAATTCACCTATGAAATCAGTCCAAATAAAATCTCATTTCTTGACATCGAAATATATGTGCAGAACAATACAATACAAACCACCCTTTTCAGAAAACAAACAGCTACGAACTCAGTTCTTCACGCGGACAGTTTTCACCCCACAAATCAAAAATGGAACATACCTTATGGGGAATTTTTACGTTTGCGTAGAAACTGCTCCGCAGATAATGATTTTGAGAACCACAGCAAAGCAATGGCAGTAAGATTCCAAAGAAGAAAATATCCTGACAGGATAATTCAAACAAGCCTCAAAAAAGCAAAAGAAAGAAATCGGACGGAGATATTGAAAAACAAACCAAAGGCAACCCAGGATGATTTCACAAAAATACGCCTTATAACAACTTATTCAACTGAAACTAGTGATCTAATCCATATTTTGAAAAAACATTGGGGCATCCTGAAACTTGACACCACCATTGCAGACCTAATTGGAGATCATCCGAATGTCACCTATATATACAAACTGACACGCAGCCACTTCAAAACCAAGCCACAGAAACCATGGACTAACATTGAGGGTTTCTGGCCATGCAAAAACTGCAAAGCCTGCAAAATTGGCATCCCCAAAAAAGAGGTGGAGGGCAGAAAAGGCGGAAATTGGAAAATTCAACAACACATTTCCAGCAAATATGTGGTGTACGTTGTCGAATGCCCTTGTAATCTAAAGTACATAGGCAGTACAATTTGTGAAATTAAAAAACGGATTCTTGAACACATTAGAGCCACCGTTAACACAGATCGCTCTAATGCTATTGCCAAGCATATGGAAAACTCGCATGACAGCAAATGGGAACTGCTTCGCTACTACGCCATTGAACAAGTGCCAGTTTTGGAACGAGGAGGAAACCGAGAAAAACTCCTCCGCCAAAAGGAATCCAAGCATATTGTTTCATTTAGAACTTTGACTCCTCATGGCCTTAATCAGGATGAGGAACTCTTTGTACATTTGTGAACCCTATTGTGATGACCAGGTATCATTCCCCCGTGTTATCGTACAGACAATAGTGTCGGCCAAATATAATTTTACAGTAATTTTGTACATAAGAGTCCAATCTGCCGACTTTGACACATATGAAAGAATAATAGTCAAACACCCACTAGAGGGATTAGATTGGGCTTTCTTTTCATTTCAATCCTGTGTCAACAGTTTCTTCCCCACCAGAGGGATGGGATATCATGATGTGTGATTCCGGGTTTTGAGGGTAATTGATTCCTTCACACACTGTCTATTTTACCATTAAACCCACTAGAGGGTAAATATCATATATCGGTTTCCACACATCATGCACGTTAAACACTATGATTGTGCAAACCTGATCACCTAACTCATCACTTTACTTGTAATTGCGTTGTTAAAAGTGGTCCACTAAAGAATTGTCATTATGACAAACTAATTTCATTTCTCTTCTCTCCCCATGTCACCTCATTTAATTTTTGAAAATTTTGTTTCTTGTAATTCACCAGCATCATGTGTAAATACACGCACTACAATGACCAGAATGCTTTGCTAACGCTAAAACAGGAAGTAGCAGCAATAATTGAAATAAATATTGTCTGGCCATTGTGTAGGTAACCCGTGATCAAGGTTCGAGTGAGAACCGAAACGCGTTGGGCCAGTGTTGTTGTTGGCTGTGCTGATGAACTTTGTTTTGGATTAAAACGATCTGCAAACTAAACCATTAGATTCCGCTTGAGTGCGTGTACTCCTGACCTCTGGGCTCAGAGGTCTCTTGCTTCTTATATATATAGATATATATATATATATATTTATATATTCACTTAAAAAACCATAGGTTTCACACATGTTATAGTTAGCTGGACATTTCACTCATAAAAAACCAATGAAATTCCCCCGTTATAGTTAGTTCAGATAACTATAACTCGCCCGCCCGCAATCCACTGCTCATGACGTCACATGTTACATCACTCATGACATGGTCAGTGGCATCACTCATGACATCACTGATGACATCATCCTTGTGATAGATTGGCAGTCGCGCGAGTTATAGTTATCTGAACTAACTATAACGGGGGAATTTCATTGTTTTTTTACGAGTGAAATGTCCAGCTAACTATAACATGTGTGAAACCTATGGTTTTTTAAGTGAATTTGCAAGGTTTTTTAAATGCTAATTCCTAACTATAATGTGTGTGAAACCTCTGGTTTTTTAAGTGAATTTGTAAGGTTTTTTAAATGCTAAGTTATGTATGTATTATTATATTTTTTATATATTTATTTTACAATAAACTACCTATGTATATAGTTATAGATTGACTGTATCCTGTAATATGGAATGGCTTGTTTAAAATGTTTTTTTTTTTAAGGTTTTTCACCGTGCGCGCAAGATGCGCGCACCCTGCGAATTTTTGACAAAAAAATAAAAATAATAATTTCACCCTTCGGGGTCCTTCAGGGACCCCCTGACAAAGGCTAGGGGGTCAGGAACTCTCTACCCTGCCCCCTTTTCACGTTCTCCACCTTTCTTTTTTACTGTCACACACCAAACACACAAAATGGCAGCCGACACTTCCTGATTTCGACCGATTCGAATGTTGACTAACATGTAACCACCAATCAGAATTGCGCTCGCGCACGTTAGGGTGCGCGCACCGTGCGCGCACGGTGCACACACGGTGCGCGTTTATAGATATTTATGTACATTTAAATGCAATTTTCTCAGGAACTACTGAACAGATTTACACCATATATGCAAAAGGCACATGCCTGACCTGAGGACTACCTCTTTGCCAAATTTCAAGTAATTCTGTTCAGCCGTTCGGGCTGTACCTTCGACTAAAGGTCCTACGGGAAAATGCATGGGGAAAATGCGTTTTGGGACCCCCCTTTTTTCTCAGCCCCCGCTTGACGAATCACCCCGAGACTTTCAGGGTAGGAGCTGATCGGAGCACCCCATTAGTTTTGAAAATTTCGCGAGGATTCGTCAACCGGCGCCAAAGTTATTCAAAATAGAATTTTCAGATTTCCTATGGAAACTCGGTCCTAACTATAACTATCTACTGGCGACCGCCAGTAGATAATATATACCAGTAAACACAGTTGTTTGCATCCTAGAGTCTTGGGCAATGTGGAACTGTAATGTTAATACACGGCGGTCCAGCCGTGATGTCGCACCACAGCGTGATCCTGCGCAGGCCGGGGGCTTTGGATTCACGAGGCCCTGTCCGGACCACCAGTCTTGGCGTTAAGTGGTATGTGCAACGCAATGCAGCAGTTTTCATGGAGCACATTTATGGCTGGATATCAATTTTATTTGGAGTTGTGACTGCAAAAGACATTTTGAACTGTGTTTACTGGTTTATAATGAAGTGAATTGCAGATCGAGACTACTGTTACCAGCATGCATTGAGCATTATCACGTGGCCTATTAATTGGCAATAAAAGAACACTGGGAATACTTAACAGCAGTCTCTCATATTTGTTTGCAGCAACTCTGCCTGTGATCAAGGACTGTGTTAGTCTGAAACGCGTAAGGCAAATTATTAGAACCTGGAATCTGCATATTGCGCTGCAGCCGTATTTTTGGTGGTGAGTGCGTCCTAGAGTCTTGGGCAATGTGGAACTGTAATGGTAATACACGGCAGTCCAGCCGTGAGGTCGCACCACAGCGTGATCCTGCGCAGGCCGGGGGCTTTGGATTCACGAGGCCCTGTCCGGACCACCAGTCTTGGCGTTAATTGGTATGTGCAACGCAATGCACAGTTTTCATGGAGCACATTTATGGCTGGATATCAATTTTATTTGGAGTTGTGACTGCAAAAGACATTTTGAACTGTGTTTACTGGTTTATAATGAAGTGAATTGCAGATCGAGACTACTGTTACCAGCATGCATTGAGCATTATCACGTGGCCTATTAATTGGCAATAAAAGAACACTGGGAATACTTAACAGCAGTCTCTCATATTTGTTTGCAGCAACTCTGCCTGTGATCAAGGACTGTGTTAGTCTGAAACGCGTAAGGCAAATTATTAGAACCTGGAATCTGCATATTGCGCTGCAGCCATATTTTTGGTGGTGAGTGCGTCCTAGAGTCTTGGGCAATGTGGAACTGCAATATATATATATATATATATATATATATATATATATATATATATATATATATATATATATATATATATATATATATATATACATATATATATATATATATATATATATATATATATTCACTGAAAAAACCAAAGGTTTCCGGGGCGCTATAGTTAGGAATTGGCATTTAAAAAACCTTAGAAATCACATGGATGATGTCATCAGTGATGTCATCAGTGATGTCATTTGAGATGTCATCAGTGATGTCATCAGTGATGTCACTGGCCATGTCATGAGTGATGTAATATGTGACGTCATCAGCAGTGCATTGCGGGGGCGCGAGTTATAGTTAGCTGAACTAACTATAACAGGGGAATTTCTAGGGTTTTGTACGAGGGAAATGTCCAGCTAACTATAACACCCCTGAAACCTATGGTTTTTTCAGTGAATTTCTAAGGTTTTTTAAATGCCAATTCCTAACTATAATGCCCCTGAAACCTTTGGTTTTTTCAGTGAATTTCAAAGGTTTTTTAAATGTCAATTCCTAACTATAACGTGCATGAAACCTATGGTTTTTTCAGTGAATTTCAAAGGTGTTTTAAATGCTAATTCCTATCTATGACTTATCTCTGAAGATATCATGAAAAGCATTCTTTTTTAAAAGTAGGGTGCACATTAGTTTTGTGGAAAAGCATCTTTGTGATTGGTTAAGAAAAAGCAGTTTCAACGTGGAGTACATATCATAGGATAAAATGTGCTCAGCTCAACCACATCTGCTACTTGCATTTGGAAAGCACTGTTCGAACTTAAAACAATCGTCAAATTTTAACCTGCACGTGTCATTAAATGTTCAAGAAAATGTTACAAAAAAATATCGTAAAGTTTTAAAAAATTGATGAACTTTTAACCTGCACGTGTTGTAGAATATTCTAGAAAGTGTGTTGATAGAATACGTTGCACTTCTGACTTCTATGTGTTGTTGAATATTTTAAAAAACGGTTCATATGGAAAATTAAAAAGAAACCAATAGAGAAGTTTTGAAACCTAAAAGAATCAAGGAACTATTCTAATTTATTCTTTACATGTATTTATGTGTGCAGCAACAAAATTATAGACACGACAGCACCAGGAAGAGGAAGAAGCAGGGAGTGGGGGGAGGGGGGGGGAGATGGGCAGAATGGCACACATGCACAATTAAGTACAGCACAAGTATAGACAAACAATGGCCAAAATGAAACACACCAACAAGGAGCACAAGTCACACAACCCGCCAACATCACACCACTGAACGAGCATAGAAGTGAAAACCACGCTGCATTCATACAGGATGTGTACAAAGGCCAGTCGTTGGTGTTGTGGGATGTCTGCGACCGTGGTCATCATGGATGAGATGCCCAGCATGTGGCACTTGGTCGAGTTCACTGTGTGTTATGTTGCCAAATGGCTGCTCCTCCCTCCCACGAGTCCCCACACTTTTGTACGATGAGCTGTTGTATCTTGTGCACTCGTACGGCACGCCATTGTAATGCTTATTTGCGCATGTCCTGCTACATTCCAACAACAACATCACAGTGCCGTTTGGAGGTGGTACATGTCACTTTACAACATCGACTGCTGCGGCTCTTGTAACAGGCCACACCAGAACACAGAGACACACTTACCGCACTTCCTGTACACGGACATGTCCGTGACACCCCGTTCCCCTTGCCGGATAGGCACACGGCTCCACTGACCTGTGAACCCCAGATCAGCACACGCCAGTTGTGCATGCAGGAGGATGCGTACGTAGCTACACATCCAGGCTCACTGCCAACGCTGAGGTGACAGCACACTGTGATGTTGCAGGGCTCGTGCCTATCATGCTAAGACAATGACCACAGGGACACACTTACTAAGATATGGGTTTGGGGTGCATTGGCGGTCCTGGAGTTGTTGAGATGAGTTTTCTGGCCCTCATGGGTATCCCTGTATCATGCTCATTGACGTTATGGCACCTGTGGGTGTTCTGGTGTGGCTCTTGGCTGTGTTCCCTTTCATGGTGCAGGTAGTTGTCCTGCTTAACACCAGCAGAAAGCAGGTGTAAAATCCCTGGGGCTAACGTGTCTTATCGCCGGAATTTGTTTCGCAGTGCAATTAGTGTGAAAGTTGTGATGTGATTTTTTTCGTATGCAGAACAATATACGAACTGAGCAGTGTATCTCGTCAAGATCCAGCACCTGACGCACTATTCCCAATCAATATAAATACAATGAGATTTCTTAATAGATTTCAAGTGTACACTGTATGTGCAGCCAATACCTCAGTGCAATACAATACAGGATTTTAGTATTTAGAATAAATCGCAAAGGTGCACCTCATGTCTTTTTGCACGGGAACGGCTACTCTCCATTTCATTATCAGCACTTTAACGGAAGTAAAGTTGAGATAAATCTAACACACTATTCAGAAGTTGGTGCAAACTACAGATATCACTAGTATTCGAGCGATAATTGCCCCAAAATTTAACACCATGGTGGACTCCATCAAATAACAGTAATACGAACAAGAAAGAGTCACACAGCAGTTAAGACAACAACCAAAAACATTATTAATTTTTTTTCAAACTTTATTTTTTATAATAATGAATATATAAACGATAAACTATTTTCAAACTTTATATTTTTATTAACATAAATATAAACAATAAACTAATAAACAAAATGTAACAACAATAATACAAAACAACAAAGCAGAACAATCCTGTGGGAACCACGGATGTCGACGACAGACCTGAAAAATCAGAAAGATTGTTAAAAAAACAACAACATGGTATTCTTAACAAAATACCACAAGAAACAAATCACAGATATATAAAATGTATACAGCTAACAAAATGTTATAAGTTTAACTTACAAAAACTGTAAATGTTGCCGCTTTAAAATATTTACCAAATCTGAGGAAATTGTTTTTGCAGAAGGCACCACGCCCACAAGGTTTTTCATCAGTGGTGAATTTTTTTTTAATTTTTTCCAAGGGGAAAACAAAGACCAATGCCACCTTCTTCATTTGCAAGATTTGCCAAAGAGTTCTGTTACGAGGGGATCCTAACAAAAAATACTCCTGCGGCACAGCAAGTATGATGAAACACCTAAGGACCCTTCATCCAAACAATCTTGCACGAGAGGAGTGCAAACAGATGATAAACACTCCTGTTCTGTATCTGTAAAAAAGAATCACAAATAAATGTATATTAATAACTTTCAAATTTATACTATTCCATTACTGTACAAACACATTTTATATAAAAACTGACTAAGAAACTATAGCCCTGAACCACAAGTGTGATGATAGTTAAAACACTACATGCATAGTGCATACTACTTTGAAGCAGTTCATGCCCTAAAGCCTACCTCACTAAAAGACTACATGCTAACTGACTAAATGATTACAGTACTATAAGGAGACACACTGGGTGAGTGACAGGGTGTTTGCTAGAAGAGTATGAATACTAACAAGAGAATTGAAGGTGTGAAAGACAACTGTGTAGGTGATTAGAGGCCTGCATCAATACTGCATAGGCATTTAAAGCAGTCCATGTGCTAAGGCCTGGCTCACTGCATGACTACTTGGGTACTGACTGAATGATTAGAGTACAGCAAGGAGAGTGCCTAGGCGAATTTATAAGTGCTAGGATTTTCGCACAGGGAATGGATTAGTACTTGGTACTGAATGAGTCACTAGAGGAGTGCAAAGGCAGTCACAAGTGCTGGACTGTATGGATACTGACTAGGAAATTGAAAGTGTGAAAGACAAGTGTCTAGGTGGTTAGAAGACTGCATGCATAGTGCGTAGGGGTTTGAAGCAGTCCATGTGCTAAGGCCTGGCTCAGTGTATGAATACTTAGGCACTGACTGAATGATTAGAGTACTGCAAAGATAGTATCATGGTGAATTTATAAGTGTTTGCGTTTTAGCACAGTGACTGGATTAGTACATGTTGCTGAATGGGTCACTAGAGGACTGCAAAGGGAGTGACAGGGTATTTCCTGGAAGTGTATGGATACTGACTAGGGAATTGAAGGTGAGAAAGACAATTGTGTAGATGGTTAGAGGACTGCATGCATAGTGGATAAGGGTTTGAAGCAGTCCATATACTAAGGCCTGGGTCACTGGATGAGTACTTGGGTACTGACTGAATGATTAGAGTACTGCAAGGAGAGTGCCTGGGTAAATTTATTAGGGTTTGGCGCAGTGAATGGATTAGTACATAATGCTGAATGGGTCACTAGAGGAGTGCAAATGGAGTGACAGGGTGTTTGCTGGAAGTGAACGGATACTGACTGGGGAATTGAAAGTGTGAAAGACAAGTGTGTAGGTTCTTAGAGGACTGCATGCATAGTGGATAGGGGTTTGAAGAAGTCCGTATGCTAAGACCTGGCTCTGTGCATGAATACTTAGGCAGGCGCTGAATCATTAGAGTACTGGAAAGAGGCTGTCTTGGTGAATGTATAAGTGTTTGGGTTTTGGCACAGTGAATGGATTAGTACATGCTGCTGAATGGGTCTCTAGAGGACTGCAAAGGAAGTGACAGGATATTTCCTGGAAGTGTATGGATACTGACTAGGGAATTGAAGGTGTAAAAGACAAGTGTATAGTATGTTAGAACACTACATGCATACTGCATAGACATTTGAAGCAGTCTATTTGGTACTTAGAAACTGACAAAATAATCAGACTACTTCTACGACAGTGCTTAGATAAAACTTTTAAATTTTCAGTTCTGCCACAGTGAACAGAATAGTACATGGTACTGCACCTTAGTGTCAAACCCTGACTCATTTTATCAATGCATAAGCAAAGACTAGCTTCTAATGCTACTAAAACTTGACAACATGAGAGGTTTTAAATTAGTTATTTGTCAGCAAATACACGATGTTACCAAATGCCTCTCTCACAGTGGTTCTCAAATGCACACAGACTCACAGTGGGATTCTAGACACGCACCACTATCCCTAGGAGTTTACCAAAACTCATTCACTACAGTGGAAGTGGTAAGCGAACTGCACACAATCTTCATATTTCAGGACTGCACTTTTATGTCAAAGCCTGACTCATATAATCAAAGCATAAGCAAAGACTGGCTTCTAATGCTACTAATACTTCACAACATGACCGGTTTTAAAACAGGTATATGTCAGCAAATACACGATGTTACCAAATGCTTCTCTCACAATCCTTACCCAAATGCACACAGACTCACAGTGTGATTTTAGACAAGCAACACTATCCTAGGAGTTTACCAAAACTCATTCACTACTCTGGAAGAGTTAATGGTACTGCAAACAATCTACATATTTAAGTACACCACATCAGTGTCAAAGCATGACTCATTTAATCAACGCATAAACAAAGACTGGATTCTAATCCTACTAAAACTTCACAACATGACACGTTTTAAAACAGTTATCTATCAGCAAATACATGATGTTACCAAATGCTTCTCTCACAGTGATCCCAAATACACACTAACTCACAGTGTGATTCTAGACAAGCACCGCTATCCCTATGAGTTTACCAAAACTCATTCACTACAGTGCAAGTGGTAAGGGAACTGCACACAATCTACATATTTCACAACGGCAATTTACTGTCAATGCCTGACTCATATAATGAAAGCATAAGCCATAACTGTCTTCTAATGCTAATAAAACTTGACAACATAACATGTTTTACAACACTTATCTGTCAGCAAATACACGATGTTACCAAACACTTCTCTCACAGTGGTTCCCAAATGCACACAGACTCACAGTGTGATTCTAGACAGACAACACTATCCCTAGGAGTTTACCAAAACTCATTCACTACAGTGGAAGTGGTAAAGGAACTGCATACAATCTACATATTTCACAACTACACTTTAATGTCAATGCCTGACTAATTTAATCAACGCAGTTAACTGTCAGTAAATACACGATGTTACCAAATGCTTCTCTCACAATCCTTACCCAAATGCACACAGACTCACATTGTGATTTTAGACAATCAACACTATCCTAGGACTTTACCAAAACTCATTCACTACTGTGGAATGGGTAAGGGGACTGCACACAATCTACATATTTAAGTACAGCACATCAGTGTCAAGGCATGACTCATTTAATCAACATATAAGCAAAGATGGATTCTAATGCTACTAAAACTTCACAACATGACAGATTTTAAAACAGTTATCTGTCAACAAATACATGATGTTACCGATTGATTCTCCCACACTGATCCCAAATACACACTAACTCACAGTGTGATTCTAGACAAGCACCACTGTCCCTATGAGTTTACCAAATCTCATTCACTACTCTGGAAGAGTTAATGGTACTGCACACAATCTACATATTTAAGTACACCACATCAGTGTCAAAGCATGACTCATTACTCAACGCATAAGCAAAGACTGGATTCTAATCCTACTAAAACTTCACAACATGACAGGTTTTAAAACAGTTATCTGTCAGCAAATACACGATGTTACCAAATGCTTCTCTCACAGTGATCCCAAATACACACTAACTCACAGTGTGATTCTAGACAAGCACCACTATCCCTAGGAGTTTACCAAAACTCATTCACTACTGTGGAAGGGGTAAGGGGACTGCACACAATCTACATATTTAAGTACAGCAAGTCGGTGTCAAAGCTTGACTCATTTAATCAACATATAAGCAAAGACTGGCTTCTAATGCTACTAAAATTTGACAACATGACAGGTTTTAAAACAGTTATCTGTCAGTAAATACAGGATGTTACCAAATGCTTCTCTCACAGTGGTTCCCAAATGCACACAGACTCACTGTGTGATTCTAGACAAGCACCAGTATTCATGGGAGTTTACCAAAACTCATTCACTACACTGGAAGTGATAAGGGAACTGCACACAATCTACATATTTCACGACTGCAATTTACTGTCAATGCCTGACACATTTAATGAAAGCATAAGCCATAACTGTCTTCTAATGCTACTAAAACTTGACAACCTGACTGGTTTTAAAACAGTTATATGTCAGCAAATACACGATGTTACCAAATGCTTCTCTCACAGTGGTTCCCAAATGCACACTAACTCACAACGTGATTCTAGACAAGCACCACTATCCCTATGAGTTTACCAAAACTCATTCACTACTCTGGAAAAGTTAATGGTACTGCACACAATCTACATATTTACGTACACCACCTCAGTGTCAAAGCATGACTCATTTAATCAACGCATAAGCAAAGACTGGATTCTAATCTAACTAAAACTTCACAACATGACAGGTTTTAAACAGTTATCTGTCAGCAAATACACAATGTTACCAAATGCTTCACTCACAGTGATCCCAAATACACACTAACTCACAGTGTGATTCTAGACAAGCACCACTATCCCTATGAGTTTACCAAAACTCATTCACTACAGTGCAAGTGGTAAGGGAACTGCACACAATCTACATATTTCACGACTGCTCTTTAGTGTCAATGCCTGACTAATTTAATCAACACATAAGCAAAGACTGGCTTCTAATGCTACTAAAACTTGACAACATGACAGGTTTCAAAACAGTTTCTGTCAGCAAAAGCAAGGGTGCAAGGGTGTCCTTTGGACACCCTTGCACCCTTGAAATTGCATGCACAATTTGCGAGTACCTATTGGTACTCGCAAATTGCGCATGCAATCTCCCATTCGTTCCTATGGGCCTGTGGGCCCATAGGAATGTATGGGAAGGCATTCCTTAATTGCGACTCGCAATTTGCGAGTCACAATTAAAGAATGTTTAGGAATCGCTATTTTAATAGTGATTCCTACATGCATAGGCTTTTAAGAGTACTTAATTGCGATTTCTTAATAATCACAATTAAGGACTCGCAAAAGCTTTTCTTGATGCATGTGCCTGTTAGTCTCCTGTGCTGAGTTTAATTTTAAAATATAATGTAGGGGACAGTGTAGGGATACCATGCCACTCCAGACCCTGTGGTAGGGTCCAAGAGATACTCCTCCAGGCCAAAATGTTTTTTATGATAAAAAGCTGAATATCCGCTGTAGTCCTGCAGGACTGCTGCTTTTTAAAAAAAAAATAGAACACCTCAGGCATTTTCTAGTTTAACATTTGGACCCTGGGGCAGGGCAAAGCCTGGTGGGTCTTCATTTAAAGTATTTGGGGAGGGGAGCTTGACTGGGCTCCAATCCCTGAGACAATTCTGGCCCGAGGACCCCATCTCATGAAGTTGTATACATGAAAGAGGGGAGGGGGCATGTGACACCCTTCCCTGAGTCACTAAGGGACCCCGGGATGCATGCTCAGGACCAAATACTTGAAAGAGGTGAATGGGTCATGGACCCCCCCTCCCTGAGCCACTAATGAGCCCAGGGACTTCATCACCTTGGACCTATTTCAAGTTAAAAGGGATGGGGCGTGTACCCCCCTCACCAAGCCTGTAGAGGCCCCAGAGATCACATTCCCCGGGGCCGACATATAACTAATGGGGAGGGGTTGCACGGCCCCCATCCCCAAGTCTGTAAAGACTCCAGCGACCCTAGCCACAGGACTGGCTCAAACACTGTGCTCCAGGGACCCAATTCCCAGGACAGAGTAATTTTCCTGTCTGCAAGAGCACCCCCAAGGAAACATATGTCTGCTCCCATATGGCAGGAGCATTTTTAAAGCTCCCATCTTGAAGTAGCAGACATGCTTTCCCTACCTGCAGGAATGTGGGCAGGGAAGGCATGTTTGCTCCCACTTGGTAAGAGCTTTAACAAGCATTTGCAAAGCAATAGGTCTCACATTTGTCAGATTTAGAGCTATTGGCGTTGAACATGACACTATCTTTTATCTATGTGTTTTGGTTTGGAATGTAGTGGATGTATGAACAGAGATACAGCTGTAGCACTGCCTAGAGGACTTGGAATGTGGAATTACCACTGGGACCAGAGAAGCAGCTGCCACACTGTCTGGAGGACTTAAAACGAGGATTTAGGATGAGGAATTCCTGGCAGGACCAAAAAGGCAGCTGCACCACTGCCAAGAGGACTAGGAATGAGGAATAACCGATGGGACCAGAAAAGCAGCTAGCAGCACTGTCTAGAGGACTCAAAATTAGGAATTACCAAAGGGACTAGAGAAGCAGCTAGCAGCACTGCCTGGAGGACAAAGAATTAGGAAGTACCACTGGGAACAGAGACACATCTGTAGCACTGCCTAGAGGACTTAAAATGTGGGATTTTCCGACGGGACCAGAGTAGCAGATAGCAGCACTGTCTGGAATACTTAAAAGGAGGAATTACAGACGGGACCAGAGTAACAGCTTGCAGCATCATCTGTAAGGCTTAGAATGAGGAATTACAGATAGGGCCAGAGTAGCAGCTAGCAGCACTGTCTAGAAGACTTAGAATGAGGCATTACCACTGGTACCAGAGAAGCAGCTAGCAGCTCTGCATAGAGGACTTAGAAAGAGGAATTACTGACGAGACCAGAGAATCAGCTAGCAACACTGCCTAGAGTGCTAAGAATTGTCACCCCAGCTGATCGAGTTAACTCCTGGTTCAAGCTAAAAATTCACCCTACTATCCTTTCCCTAATAATGAGCTCCTTGCAGTCCCCTTCTTCAAGAAGAGCTCTTTCCTAACCCACCCCTGAGAGCTCCTTCCTCCTGACCAACCTCAACTGAGAGTGCCTTTCTCATTCCTCCCTGTAGCAGAGCTGCCTACTAGCCCCTCCACGCCAGGGTTTGTATACAATGTTTGAGTGGACACAGGTCCTAATCAAAATGGAGGGCTGAATGCTTTAAGAGTGCATGCAATGAATTGGTGTAAGCAGCATGTTCACACAAGGATAAACTCATTGTAAAGTGTGCACACAAAGGCTAATTGTATTTAAGGCATGCATAAAATGGCTGACTAGTTAGAATGAAATCGCAGAAGCTGAGTGTATGTAAATGCGTGACAAAAGGATTGAGCATAGGCTGGGTGTACAGAGCGGAGACAATTCACAAAGGCATTTATGAATATGTGAAGTAGCAATCCAGTATCACTTCTTCTCATGTTCTTAAATACCTTTGTGGATTTGCACCAAAATATCTAAAATGAAAATATACAGAGAAGTGAGCAGTGTGTGCACATGCAGAGTGTACACCAGAACTGCATAAACGGGCTGGGTCTATACAGTAGGTACACACAAGGGCTGGTGTTATCTAATGTGCACAAACAGAAGTCAGGTGTTTACAATGGATTCACATTTTGACATGGAGATAACAGTGTGTGTACACAGGGCCTAGTAGAGCTCAGTATGTGCTCAGAAGGAATGAGTGTTAGCAGGATTTGCAGACAACAGCTGGGTGTGTGTTGGGGGTAAACAATGGCTTGTGTATGCAGACTGTCATAAAAGAACTTTAATCTGGATGTGTACAGAAGGGCTTGTGTAAGGATGTTGTGTATTTAAGGACTAGGGATAGATAGAATGGCGACCCGTGAATGTGACCGCAATGACATCTTGTGTTAAAGTTGATTATTGTCATAATGATGTATATTTTTCTAAGTATTCTCAAAGTGTTAAGGGGACCAGGAGAGAGGAAATGAGAGAGACAAGAAAAAGCAGCTGAGGGAAGGGCTGGACATAACAGGGCATGCACGCAATGGCTGATGTAGGTATTATGTGCACAAATGGGTTAGGTTTATGCGTGATATGTACCCAGGTATGAGAAGAGTGTGCACATACAGGACATGTCCACACAAAAAGCAGAGTTGTGGACACAGGCTGTATGCATTGTGCACAAACAAGGATTTGTTTACAAAGGATATGCACATTGGATATTTATACACAAATGTTGGGTGTAAGAGTGCGCAAAGGCTAGATGCACATCAGGTGCACACATTAGATGAGTGTAAGAAGTTTGTTACACAATGGTGCGGTGTACACCATGTGCCTACAGGAGGTCTAAGTGTGCGCAATTTGTGCACACGAGGACGAGGTGTAGGCAGGAAGTGTAAACAGTGGATGGTTGCTGGCAAGGTGTGCACTTATTTACTCCTATAAGCGCCGACAAGGCCTGGTTTGCGCAGTGAGGGCATGCACACAACAACACTCAGGATCAGGCCAGAAACGAGCTGCAACTTACATCGACGTCCTGGCAGAAGGTGGACATCAAGCGATACTGTAGTCAACACTGGTGGCCCATGTTATACAGAACCCAAGAGGGCACTGGAGGATAGTCCATCAGCTCCTTGGTGGGCGCATCATCAAGACAGAGCCCTCACCCACAGCTGCAAAAAAAACAGCGGGAGAAGCCAGGGAGGTGAAGCTTCAGCTGGATGCCAAGAACGTGTCTATCAGCTCCTTGGTGGGGGCTTCATCGAGGCAGAGCCCCCACCCATGGCTTCAAAAATAAAAATGCGTGAGGATTTAGAGAGGCAGAGCTTTAGCTGGACACAAAGAATGCATCCTGCATCATCCGCTTAATAACAATATAATCTGTTTTTACTTTCACAAAACTCTAATTTATAATCTACTATGTGGGGTGGAGAACGCCAGCAAAGACCACGCATCCCTGCTCATTCCCAAGGTAATAGTACTTCATGAGAGTTAACTTGAGGAGCAAAAGATGGAACATAACAAAAGCCGAACCCACCAAAGTGCGTTGCTGCTCATCAGGCGGCAATACTCCATGGGAGTTAACCCGAGGAAAAATGTGGGAGATGCACCAACAATTACCCATTTGCAGACTAAGATTTTCAAATGACGCACATATAAGCCAATTCAAAGTGTGGGAGTAGTCAGACCCCACAAAGTACATACAACAGATCACCTGACAGGGCAAGCACTGTCTAGGCTCGACCTAAAAATGCACCCGCTGGGTGAAAGCAGACTTTCAAATCCATTCCGGCAATCTTGGGGGCAATGAAACTCAGATTGCTTCCCCGGCATGAGCAAACAAAAACTGTTGCTCCTTCCGGGCAGGAGCAGTGCTGGCTCATGCAGCACCCATGATGGGTGCTTGAGGAGAGCCAGCTGGTGCTGTAGGCTCCCCCCGTGGCCCCCAAAGTACTACCCAGCCATGGCACTCAGGAGAAGTATCTGAGGCACTGGGGGATGGGGTTGTCAGGGCCACTGTAGGCTTGTGGAGGGGGTTGCATGCCCCATCCTCTTTATAAAAAAAAGAAGGACCTGTGGATGTGGTCCTTTAGGCCCATAGTGGCTTGGGAAGAGGAGGCTGCATGCCCCCACCCCTTACAGACCCTGGGGGTGGCATCCCAAGGGCCCACTTTGCTCGGGCAGGGGGGTGCACTGCCTCCATTTAATTTAAAAAAGGCCCAGTGTATGGGATCTTCAGGTCCCATATGAGCTTGGGGGCATGCATACCCCCTTCCCTTAAAAAAAATCTAAATGCCTAGGGGATGAGGTCTGTGCTACTCGAAGTGCCTCGGATAGGGGGGGCATGCACCCCCTACCATTAAAAAAAAGGACCTCAGGGATTGGGCCCCAAAGCCCGAAGTGGCTTGGGGAAGGAGCGTGCATCCAGGTACTGCAGCCAAACACCGCTGTGCAGGGCCTAATAAAATATTTGTGTACATTTAAAAATTCTAGAAATTCACTGAAAAAATACAAACGTTTAAGTGGTGTTATAGTTAGATGAAAATGTCAGCAACAATATCACATTTTAAATAAAAGATACACTGATACTCACCAGTTAGTTATCTCAAGTAACTATAACTCGTGCCCTAAGGTAACTATAATTTGCGTCCTCACAATCAGCATTGGAGTGGTCAGTCCCAGGGTAGTGTTCCACTGTGAAGTCCAGTACTTCTAAGAAAATGGACCACTGCAACAGTTTGGAATTTTCATCAGGTCTGGCGGAGTTCATCGAGTTGTACTACACAGAACTCCACGTAGTGGTTAAAAAACTCTGCCACATTATGTGAAATTCCGTAGGCAGGCAGAGTTTCCTGGCATGCCCGTTCATTTTCATTTTACGTCAAATGCAATGCGGAGTACATCCTCGAGTTCGAAATCGCACACAAACTGCACCACATGGTTTGCCTGGGCATGGCCATCTTGTTATTACTCTGTTTATGGTGCTGGACCTGTTTTTCAATCCCTTCTTAATCTTTTAGTTAATCTTCCCCTCATTTTTAGGTCGAGGGACCGTCCGGTCTGCCGAAGGCAGAACCGGAAGTCCGGAGATCTTATGTTTCTTAGAGTGGCTATTTAGCCCGCCTCTCTTTTTGCCTCTCCTCCATTGGCTGCTTCCTAAACGGAGGCCAGACATTGGAGGAGAGAGCCGTCCCTCCAAATAGGCTCCGTCTTTTTCAGATTCGGGGGCGTGTTCCGTGCTCTTCTTTCCACTTTTTAGCCACGCCCTTTTTCAGGCGTGTTTTTCTCTCCTCCAGCCAATGGCAAGAGGAGAGAAAAAGAAACACGCCCCCGAATCTGAAAACGCCACTGCGTTTCTCCGAGACATTTCTGCTTCGCCTCGGAGAAAGGCGGTGGAGTGTGCTTGTTTTACTTCCATTCGGAGCGTTTATAATTTTCAGTGCGGTCCGCTTCTGCCGCACATGTTTATTAAATTAATTACTGTTCCTTTTCGGCGCGGTCGGCTTCGGCCATGCTTGTTTATAATTTTGAACACCGCTGGGAGGGGAGAGTTCGACGGACGGGCTCTGATGGAGCAAGGAGACCGTGAGCTTTCCAAGTCACAAAAGGTAAGCGCCCTGCACTGAAACACATGCTCCCAAGTTACCGACAACGACTCCTGCAGCAGCTTACGTCTGGACACCTGGGGGAGGGGCCGCAGAGCCGTGGACTGCGAGAATCGAGCTCTTTATGGGTAACGTTTGGATATTTTAACTCTAGAATGGCGTGCCCTCAGTGACGCACTTGTAGGGCGCTTGGGAAGCTGTGAGTCCGAAGGGTACGCATGGTTCCGCGTCCTACTGGGAGACCCCACCTCCTCTCCACATTTACCTGTTCAAAACTATCACACCTGGGCCGTTTGGTGCATATTCAAAGCCGGGCTCTGTGAAAGGGATCCATGGGGAAGAGCAAAGGGCGGGGGCTGCATGCAGGGTTACACGGGGGCCTTTCTGCTCTTCCGGCCCCCAAGCATCAGTTGCACACCCTCGTCCCCACCTTGGACACTGGATTAACACCTCCCTCCGGCTGGAGAGCTGTGCTTCAGGCAGACACACTTTCCACTTGCACATATCACACAGCAGAGCTAGCCCTCTGACAACACGTCACACAGTGCGAGGTCCGGACCAGCAGTGTTGTCATGTTACCTTTCACAAATCTTACATTCTCGCGCATCACCACAGATATCCCACCAGGAGGCACATATAACGCAGTTGGAGCTATCCCCATCATGCAATCTTAGGTCTAGGGGAGCAGACCCATCATGATAGGTGTAACACATTTTATAGTCTCACGCCTCAGACAGCAAAGATATCCCCCAGGGAGGCACACATCACACATTCTTATTCACAGCAGAGCTATCCCTCTGATACGTCACACAGTGTGAGGTGCAGGCAGCAGAGCTGTCACCATAGCTTTCACAAATCAGACAACGGGACCTTCCACTGGCACATATCACGCAGTCTTCACAGCAGAGCTATTTTTCGGACTGACACACTTTTAGGGTCTCTATACTCCGAGAGAGATAGACTTCGCTTGACCATCACGAAGGCTCAAACCTCAAAAAAGAGCTACCTTGAACAGTACATAGTTAATAGATGCCTCGGAAGCTGAGCTATCTGATAGGTAGGTAATACACATCTCGCGTGCCAGACAGCAGAGCTACCCCTTACAGTACGTATCTTATGAGCTCTCACTTCTAACAGCCGAGTAGCCTGCAACCTGACGGCACGGAACTTGGTGGCACAATGGGAGAGGTGTGTTGGTGCAGCGCGTGCGCTCTTTAAACAGCAGAGCTAGCTCTCATGTACGCAGATTACACCGACCGTACAGCCAGCACTCCGGCTACATGCCTTACAGCCTCCCTCCACGATGCTCTGTGTTTTTAAGGCGGGGGCGCAGTTTTGGGATTGAATATCTGCGCATCATTGGAGGGGTCATTGGAGGTCAAACTTTTCTCTTTGGCAAAGGTTTCACCTTTATGTTTTTTCCTTTGTAATTGTATTCAATCAATCAACGTTAATTGTTTGGTTAATTAATGAAAACCGTAACAAGGTTACTAAAGAACACACCAAGAAATCTGTAAATGCACTTCAGACCTCAACCAAGACTTACACACTCGATTCTCCCTCTCACATTACTTCCTCACCACCCCACCCCACACACTGTGGCCATGTGTTTAATTGCTGCATTGCTTACCTTCAGATATACCCGCCCCTTACCCATACTTTCACCATCCTCGTCATCAATTAAATTGTTAATGTTGGGTTTTGTTTCAGACAAATCTGTAAAAAATCCTTACTTTTGCATGAGAGGCCAGTATTGGTGTACAGTGTGAGAAGCAGATACTGATGTATGAGGGCCAGTATTGGTGCGCAGTGCGAAAAGGTGACAATGGGTTTGCATGAGGGGCCCTATGGTGCACAGTGCGAGAAGCTGCTACTGTTCGAGAGTGTGAGAAGTCACCGTTGGGCAGTGAGAGTGGCACTGGTGAGCAGTGTGAGAAGCTGCCATTGACAGCTTAAGGAAAAGGTACCTGTGGACAGTGAGTGTCTGGGGCTGGTGTGCGGTGTGAGAAGCTAGCACAAGTGAGTAGTGTGAGGAACCAGCACTGATGGGCACTGTGGGAACTAACAGTCGTGGGTTTTATAGTGCGTCTACATTGGTTGGTAGAATGAAACGCTGTCCCTGGTGTACAGTGCAAGCAGCTGTCATTAATGAACAATGTAAAAAGCTAACACTGGTGATTGGTGTGAGGAGCTGTCATTAGTTGGTAGTGAGAAGCTGGCACTGGTAGAGAGTGAGATGTTGTCACAAGCGGCTTTGTGAGAAGATTGTACATTGTGTTACACAGAACGACCTTAAACCAGCGAGGTTTCAAAGAAATGTGCAGAGTAGGTTTAAGAGAACAGCGTATATGCATTGACCGAAAATTAATAAGATGCAGAGTTCAGAATTAAAAGCTCACAACCTCACAACTTCACTCTCTCTCACTCACTACCTCAATCCCTCTCTATCTCACTACCTCACTCTTTCTATCTCACTAACTCACTTTCACTCTCTCTTTCACTACCTCTCTCTCTATCTCACTACATCACAACATCACTCTATGCTTATATATCACTACCTCACAACATCCCTCTCCCTCACTACCTCACTCTCTATCTACCTCACTCTCTCTATCTCACTACCTCACTCTCTATCCACCTCACTCTCTATCTCACTACCTCACTCTCTATCTACCTCACTCTCTCTCACTACCTCACTCTCTATTTCAATACCTCACTCTCTCTCTCTATCTCACTACCTCACTCTCTCTCTGCTAATGCAATAGGTATCACATATGCAAAAAAAAGCTAATGCCAATAGAAATGACAATGCCATTTATTTAGGGATACAAAAATGATAAAAAAAATAATGAGCAATACCAATAGCTCTACCTATAATATTGCCGAGACCATTGCCTTGTAAATGCTTGTTATTTATTGTATTAGTATGTATTTTGTGTGACAGTGTATTTTAATTTTTTTCATTTTTTTGTGACTTTTTGTATTTTTGTTTATTTTTTCTTTCACTTCCTTATTACTTCCTTCCTTCCTTTTCCCATTTCTTTTCTTTACTCCACCCAGTGCAAAGGCAGAGCAGGGCAACCAGGGGAGGGGCGGTACCAGGCCCTGCCCAAACAGCCAGCAGCAGAAGTAGCTGCCTACCTTGCGGATAGCGGTGCTGCACAGGAGTGCAGCCACAGGCAATTTTTTGTCAGGTGGGGTGGCAGCACTGTTTTTTTCATGCAGTACCACCTCTCCTACATGCTTGCAGCAGACGGAAGGCCTGGCAGTGGGTACCCCCTGCGGGTGCGTTGGTATTGGAGCAGGGTTCTCAGGTATGTGATGCATGCCAGCAAATTCCACTGCGCCACCCAGCAGCTGAAGCACCGCTGGAGGGATATCTTAGACTGAGAACAGGACCGGCTCCACATGCTAGGTGTTGAGATTCCGGGGCTCGGTGAATATTAATTATTTGTTGTGTTTCTGTTCTACAATGCTAAAAAAAGGTTTCCGAATAGCATGTTACGTTTAGTTTACTTTAGAATATTATTATTATCTGATTCAGTTTCAGCTACACAGATGCTCAGCACTGCCTAATCATACTCATCAGCGCTCACTTTTGCTGTCCTCCAGTCACCAAAGTGAATCAGTAATATCAGTGAGTTAGCGGTCTCAGTAACCTTCTTTATGAAGCTTATACAGACCAAAGCTGTTTCACAGTGATGTGCATGCATCTATGCACTGTAAGAAAGGGAGACTGAAGGGCTTTTTACAAGCCCCTAAGGCCACCAGAGCATCACTTTTTCTGACTCTCTGATAGTGTTGCTCTCAACCCAATATTTACAAGGTGGCGTTAAGCCACTTAACATGGCTTAACGACACCTTCTAAATATGCTCCTTACCGCAGCAGTTCGCCGGGGCAAAGGGGTGGGCAATGGGTGTTGCTGTGGGCATTCTGCTGCAAAACCCATGGCTTTTTGACGCTGCCCCATATTTACACGGTAGGGGGCAGCACCAAAAATAAGACCAGGAAATACCTGGCCTTAAACAGGCAATACGAAGAGAAATGTTTTATTTTTACGCAACTCTTTCCGTGTGTGCTGCATTCTGCAGCACACATAGAAACAACAAAATACCTGTAAAGATAGTTTATGTGCAGGAAGGTGCCACTTCCTGCACATAAACAATCACCCCTGCAGCACAGGCACCTTTGCGACATGGTGCAAGAGTGTCTGCACTGATGCTAAGCAACTTCTTTAGTGCCAGCGCTGGGGGAAATGCAGGGGTTCACTGTATTTTTGTAAATATGGCGCATTCCTGCGTTTAAAAAATGTCGGAGCATGCCAATAGCAATTTTGGAGTAACACCGTGCTCTGACATTTTTTGTAAATATCCCCCCAAGCTGGTCTATCAAGGAGGTTGAGAAATGAGACTAGAATAAAAGATTTTTCATTGCAATGCATTGGTTCCAAATGTAGGCTTTGTTAAGGAACTTACAAATTGTGATTTCAGGATTGGTTTGGAAAACTCAACAACAGTTGATAGACTTGAATCTAGTACTATAGGCGACCTGTTTTAGATAAGTACAATGTGACAGCTTTTGCCTGTCATAATAATTTTGTGGAGATTAACTCTACCACTAATCTACTTTTTTATCTTCTTTATTTCATACATCACCCAAGGACAAGAGGAGGGTCATTGCAGAGGCCGGTCTGGGAGGAGCTGGTCAGGAGTCACTGACCACCAGTGCAACTGCATAAAGCTCTGCTAACACCAGTAAGTTCTATTATTTATTATTATCATTTCCCTGATGATTTTTGTAGGCTTAGGGTAGAATCTGGTGAGAAATAAAGTTGCTCTGACACCCTTACCTGCCGTCTTCCTTTCATGTGACGATGAGAACGGGATACGAACTCATGTGTGCAAAACACAATAGATTAGCTCTTTTTCGTCTGCCCATTAAGCTACTTTTAAATGTTGCCTTGTTTATTTTTTTATTCTGTCTTCTTTTTTCCCAACTCCCCTATCGAATTTTTATTTAATTCTTGTTATCCATGCATTATCGTTTTTTCAATATGTCATGGGTTTTTTGCAGCTGATTTTCTCTTGTCTGTAATAGTCTATACTTTTCTTCTGCTTTGATAGTAATCTCTCCCTCATTCCGATATATCTTGTGGTACTGTAAATCTAAAAACTGATTTTTGGTATTCTACTGTCTTCTGTGAAGAGTACAGGCACAAGTAAGCTAGTATTATAAATAATATTCACCACACATGTTTGTTTGAAAGGTTTTCTTTTTCTTGCACATGCTCTAACAGTTAACGCGAGAGTGGCCATGGATCCCCACCCCCAATGCTGTGCTGTAATTCATTTATACAGAACACCAGCAGTTTACCTCACAGTCAATCATGGCTGGAAACGAGAATGAGGCCCCATTACATTTGGCAACAAACACATATGTCCTTCATTGACCATTATTCCACCCATTCATTATGCTTCAGTGACTCAGAGTCATCATCAAAGGCTATAGCTCCTTCCCTCCATTATGAAATGTTTGTGGTTGGCTTGACTACCTGGCTTTTCTAAAATTGTCAACCATCCGAATGCCCAAAGCGATATTTTTGAACGAAGATACTTCTAATCGAACTGTAGCGATGTATTGCGGTTGTATTTTTTGATTAAAAAAAACAGAAGTGGAGGCCTATCTGGCATCTACAAAACATGTAATTTTATTTCTAGCAACAGACGCTCCTATAATGTGTGATTGTAATCTCTATATTGTCTAATTAACAAACCTGCCAGACATCCAGGTACAGAAGCATGGTACTTTTGTTAAAATCCAGACCACTAAACCAGTAGTAGTCCGGGATACGGTGTAAGTCTCAGGGTCCCCTGAGTGAGATAACATGAAGGGCAGGCCAACACCATTGGAGGTGGGGAGAACAGGAGGGAGAATTGTTATCAGTTATCTCCGTGTCAAGGGTGACAAGCTGCTAAATGTGAGGCCGGAGAATATGAGGTGGTAGATGATCAGCATCGCTGTATAGGCACAGGTTGGTGGGGGAGGGCGCTATGGTGGATAATCCAAACGAGTGTAGTGTAAAGAGTGCCTGCTTCAGGCAGAATAGTGATATTTACACCCTTAATAAAGGATATAGGGTGAGTCTCTAATTCTCAAACATAGTAACTTGAGATGCAAACTTAGGGGCATATTTACAAAGAAGTGACGGAGCATGACGTTATCCTTCTTGGCTTAACGCCATGCTCTGCCACTTCTTAAACGCAGGGCTGCACTTTATTTTTACAACAACGTGCAGCCCTGTGCTTCCCCCTGCGCTGTCGCTACATTTAGCTGCCTTGTGCCAACGCAGGCACCCTTATACCATGTTGCAAGGGTGCCTACATTGAGGGGAGTGAATATTTATGTGCAGGAAGGTGTCCCATCTTGCACATAAACAATATTAAATGGTGATTTGTAACTATTATGTGTGCTGCTTTGTGTAGCACACATAGAAGTTGCAACTTGTTCGTTTTTAAATTATTGTTTATGTGCAGGAGGGAACATCCTTTACATCGCGGTGAATACACCACGATGCATTTAGAACGCTGCCATTACGACTTGCAGTGGAGGGCGCTATAGCCTAAGGAATAGCAAGATTTACTATTCCAACACCTTCCCTACTGTACGTAGACTGGTGTTGGAATAGTAAATCTTACTACTCCTAAGTCCAGCGCCCTCCAGCGCAAGTCGTTCAAACAACTTGCGTTGTAAAAACTGCGATGTTACATACCGCGATAATTTTGATCGCGTTGTAACATCACATATTCGTGCAGGAAGGGATACCTTCCTGCACATAAACAATCATGCATGACGTTTTGCTGTTTTAATGACTGCTGCACACATAAAAACAGCAACAACGAGGAGAAATAAAGCATTTCTCCTCTTGCGACCTGTTAAGACCAGGTTTTCTGTGGTCTTAATTTTGGGGTTGACCCATATTTAAGCCACTCCTGTAAATATGGGGTAGATTCAAAATCAATGGGTGTTGCGGTGGAATGCCTACCGCACCACCCATTGCCCACCCCTTTCAAGCTAGGTATAGCATGAAAGGGTGCCTTATTTACAAGGCAGCGTTTAGCCACATTAAGTGTTAACCATAACATCAAAAAAGTGACGTTCTGGTGGCGATAGGGGCTTGTAAATATGCCCCTTAGTGATGCAAGAACATTCAATGTGAAACAATATGAAATATAATCATTAGCAGAGCGCCCATAACTGTGACCCCCCTGAGGCTTTATAATCTTCTGGCCCGAGGGTCATGGAGCTTGTGATTTACAGTTGGAGGCAGATCAAAGTCATGTGGGCAGATCAGCAGTGTCTTCCAGACAGTAGGAGTGTTTCGGAGGTGAGCTGGATTCACCCTGGTCGTCGGAGTGCAACAGTTTCTCCACAGTTTTGATCACCCTCTCCATCTCTGGCTGCTTTGAGCAAGGGGTTGTTCTCTCCTCTTCGCCATGGGGGAGCATCGTTGGTGCCGTTTCTGACGGCTCTGAGGGCTTATTTGGGGGAAGAGTGATATCCATGCTGGTGTCGCTCAAAGAATTCAGGATACAGGGGCAAGTCCGCCGGGTCGTTAAAGACTTTGGAACAGCCATCCATGGTGATCCACATAACAGCGGGTTCCAGAAGTCCATTTAATGCCCCACTTTTTAGGTTGCGAAGAGAGAGCGAGGAAGGTGCAGCGTTTGGCATTGGTGTCCAGCGAGTAGTCCGCCGATACAGAAATCTGTCCCCTCTCAATGTTGTACGGCCCCTGCTTAAGTGCTTCCAAGAGATTTTGATGGGCTTGAGCTTGGCAGAGGAAGCAACATGTGATGGGGCAAGGCAAGCGATGTTTTGGACGGATTCTGTGTGCCCACTGGATTTCAAGAGGAGGGAGGAAGGTTAAGCTGCACATCTTTGGGATAAACTCGAGAAGAAAGGCTTACACATCAGACTGTTCCATTTTTTTCAGAATACCATAAAATCTAACTTGGTCATGGAAAGAGCAGTGATCCATATCAATCAGTTTCTGTTTAATGTGCCATATAGCCAAACCGAAAGTCTTCAATTCCGTCATAGGCCCCTCTGCTGCAGTGAGGCATTGATCCAAGGCATCTACTTTGGTGGGTGAAAACCCATGTCTGTTTTTATGGTCTTCACATCTTGGGTGAAATTGGTTATATTCGTGTCCATGGCACTGAGGCAAGTTCTAATGGAAGTGATTTCTTCTAGCGTGGCATCCAGTGGCTTCTCCAGTGGGGCTGTCGATGTCTGTGCTGCTGAGGCAGGTGTTGCCCAACCTCCTCCAATTTCCTTTATCAATAGAAGTTGTGGCAAAGATGTTCCGGGTGCCTATATGAAGGAATCAGCAGGGTGGCTGTGAGGCTGCTGTGGTAGGAGGAGGGTGTAAGACATCCTCAGATGAAGGATAGGAATGTGTCTGGAGAGTATGGTTGGCATCGTGGGCAAAGTAGGAGAAGTGATGGCCGTAGAGGTTGGTATCTTTGTCTCCAGACAGTGTGGTGGTAGTGTGGGAAATGGTGGCCACCCACTGTGTTCCACGTAATGTCACTGAGCATGTGGACATTCAGTTCAGGCCTCCAGTACCTGTTTAGTGAGGGGCTAGAACCCCACATCTGAGGCCACACTGGCTGGTGTCATGCTCTAGAAGTATATTGGTGCAGTGTTGGGGCTCTGAGGGGTCTGCTAGAGTGACTGTAAGGGTTTACATGCCCTGGAGCCCATCAGAATTGAGCATGCCTACTGCTATCAACTCTGGGTGATCACAAGACCTTAGTTGCATTTTGTAGGCTTTGGGCTCCCAGCTGTAGGCAACATCCGGGTACCGGGGGCCTGTACACCTACCTGGACGTAGAAGTTTGTGGGTCACGGGGGGGGGTGCTGCGTGCTGTGTGCAGTTCCCCAATGCCCTGCTGGTGGCATAATTGCAGATGGGCCGGTGGAGTTGTAGGTGGCATATGGTTCACAGGGCACTGCCTGCAGAGGAATGGTCCGTACGCTGGACAAAGAGATGAACTATGGCTTCAAAAGAGGGCTAGTGCAGTGTGCACTCAATTCTGCTGGGCTCCTCAGGGGTCTGCGGAACAGTCCCCTTTCACCTGTGAAGGGCCTAGGCAACAGGAATAGGTGCAGAGTCTCAGGGGAAACCAATTGTTCATAAGGAGCTCATTATACCTAGATATGGATGATTATACAGAGACTATGACTGACACGTTAAATATATAAATTACATTAATAACGGAATTAACCAAAACAATGAGTTTCACAAAAACTGTTTTTACAATGCAAATTACTGGGCCTCAGAAGACATTTTAGCACATTTTAAAATGGGTTTAATTTAGATACAATCAAATTAGCTAAAGTCTGAATGACGTGGCAAGAGTCTTTCTTTGATAGCCTTATAATAGAAAGCATAAACAATTGTAGCCTCATTACGAGTGTGTTAAAAGGTGAGATCTTCCATGAATGAAGTGTGGACAGCAGGTAGATCTTCCAAGTATGTTTATTCACAAGTAAGTAGGTTCAACAGCTCAGCCACCCAACTGCCTCTCACTCCTCCATTCTCTCATCTCCTAGATTCTTTCCTGAGCCACAAGAGCCCTCACATTCTAGAACACAAGGATGTCAGCAACTAAGCACAGCTGACTGTCAGTAAGTAACATTACAACACATCTCCCTCTTTTACAAAAAGCAAAAACAGAGTACCCATAAGAACGCTATAACAAAGTTATACAACATAATCACTTAAATAAGCAGGGTACGAGAAGTTCTATTAGATCTCTTTAAAACACCTGTCACATTTTTGTCACCAACATTCTGGGGAAGATTACCAAATTGAGCAGTCATATCACAAACAGCAACACGACTTAAGTTCCATATTCTATGATCTGAAGTTCTCACCGCGTTATCAAAAACCTTAATTACTTTCAAAGGTTTCGAAAACTTAGCACCAGGGACACAGAAACCAGGTCTTTTAATCATCACAAAATCACCGACAGAGACCTTGGTAGATTTAACAGCATGTCTCATATCATAATTCTCCTTACTTTTCTGGCACTTATAATCTTCCCTGTCCTTCCATGAGTTTTCATCAACAAATCCACTCTTGGCAGAGAGAAATTTGTTAACCCAAGGTGGTTCCAAAAAGGTATCAGGTTGTCTCCCACGAAACAAAAGAAAAGGAGATTTCCCAGTCGTGGTATGAGGTGCAAAACGATAGACACTAACACACCTGGAAACCTCTTCTTTCCAATCAAGACAATTTTGCATTGCCAGAGAAATAGTTTCCTTAAGAACCCTATTAAACCTCTCAACAGTTCCATTAGATTCAGGGTGATATAAAGCACACTTCTTATGGACAATACCACAATTATCAAGAAAATCTTCCATTTCTTTCGAACACCATTGTCTGTCAGTATAGTTAACGGTAAACCTTCCCTAGAGATAAGTTCCTTCAGAAAATCAATTACAGTCTTTGTGTTTGTGTTTCTAGCAAAAGAAATTTCTGGCCACCTGGAGTACAAATCCATCACTACAATAATAAAGGTATCACACCCATCGCCATGCACCGGTCCTAAAATTTCAAAAGCTATGTCCTTCCAAGGACCACAAGGACGAGACCTTTTCTCCATTGGCTGTGTTCTGATCTTCAAACTCTTCTCACTAAGAGAACACTGCACACATTCTCTCACCAGACGCTCAATCTGAATATCCATGCCAGGCCACCAGTAAGTCGTACGCACTCTCTCCTTAGTCTTAGAGATCCCCAAATGTGCCTCATGAGCCAAATCCAACAGATCTTTTCTTAACGACACAGGAGGAACCAATCTGTGACCTCTCCACAACATACCTTCACAGCATGATAACTGATCTCTCACAAACCAGAAATCCCTAGTAGAAAGGCTACCTTGTTCTTTGTTATGCCAACCATCATGAATAAGTTCCAAAACATTCTGAATAACCTCATCTTGACGACAAGCATCTAGCCAAGACTCCTGGGAAATTACTTTGTTATCAATACCACACACAAAATCATGAGAATGTTTAAACTCTGAATCAACATCACTAGGTTGATCAACTGGGACAAGTCTTGACAGCGCATCAGCAACAAAGTTATCTGAACCTGGAACATGCCTGACAGAGAAATTAAAGCCCTGTAGCCCAACAATCCATCTGGAGATTCTAGGTGAAATGGAATCAACACCCTTACATGTTAACACCTCACACAAAGGTTTGTGGTCTGTTCTAACTACAAAAGAGGTTCCCCATAGAAATTTCTTAAACTTCTTTATTGCCCAGTATACTGCACGGGCTTCCCTCTCAATAACCGAATACCTTGTTTCAGCACCCTTCAAACACCTTGATATAAACATGATTGTGTTGTCAGGTTCAGTACCACCTTGATATAGAACAGCACCAATACCCTTAAGATTTGCGTCAGTGGAGATGATTGAACATTTAGTGGGATCAAAGTTTCGAAGGTTAGGAGCACTCTGCAACCTGAGCTTTATTTCTTCAAACTCTTTTTCACACAACTCATCCCACTCAAACTTTACCCCTTTTTTAAGTAAATTCCTCATGTTGTAGGTAGCTTCAGCAAAGTTCCTGATAAATATGTTATAGTATTCTGCCATCCCCAAGAAGCGCATAAGCTCTTCCTTGGAGGAGGGAGAAATCAAATCCCTTATGGTATTTATCAATTCAGCCTTGGGAACAACACCATCAGCTCTTATAGAGTGACCTAAATAGTCAACTTTATCAAGTCCAAATTTGCACTTCTCACGTTTAATTGTGAGATTGTGAGCCGAAAGTCTGTCCAACACCTGTCGGACTCTCTTCCCATGTTCTAACTCATCACACCCATAGATTAAAATATCATCCTGGTAAACACAAACACCAGGTACATTCACCAAAATCTTTTCCATAACTCGTTGGAAAACAGAAGCGGCAGAAACAAGCCCAAAAGGAAGTCTTATGAATCTAAAAGTACCAAAAGGTGTAACAAAAGCGGTCAGGTCCCTGGAGGTCTGGTCAAGCAAAATCTGGTGGTACGCAGAAGTCAAATCAATTGTGCTGTTCGTTTTGGCACCACTCACCATGCTCAACAGTTCTGCGATATTTGGAAGAGGATATTTATCCACCAGCACACATTTGTTAAGCTGTCTGAGGTCCACACATAATCTCAAAGAACCATCCGCCTTCCTTGCAGCCACCAACGGAGCCAACCAGAATGTTCCTTCCACCTCCTCAATAATGCCCTGTGACTTTAGCTTCTCCAATTCTTTCAGCATCTCGTCCTTAACAGCGAACGGTACATTACGCACCTTACTTGAAACAGGAACGGACCCAGGAGCCAATTGAATTTTATGACAATACTCTTTCAAACAGCCCAGTTTGTCCCCAAACACCTGTGGATATTCTTCCATCAATTGCGTTTGAAGTAAAGAGTGATGACTTACAGACTCAATTTTATCCCTGTTTTTGAGAATGATGGGAGGACTGCTGTTAGGATCCAGCATGACACCCAGATCTTTCTGATGCCACCAGCTGATGATACTGTCCCCCTTCTTGGAAACATAAACTTTGCCAGACGTAAACCGACCCTCATACTCAATTAAACCCATGAAATACCCTCTTAATTCAATGGGATCCCCACCATAAGCTGTGGGGCGAATGTCGGCCTTAAGAAGCTTGACTCTTGATACTAGACAATCATTGAAAAACTTACTAGATATAATAGTAATCTTCGCACCAGAGTCAAACAACACTTTGGTTTTCTGACCTTCAATAAAAATGTGATCTAAAGGTCCATCACAACCAACTTGGACAATGATTTGACCACATTCAAAATCATGTTGATCATTAGGATCATTATGGCCAATCTCATTCACACCCTGTCTAGATGATTTGATTCTACAAGCAATCACAAAATGTCCCTTTTTCTTACAGTAAGAGCATATAGCATTCAACGCAGGACAGGATTTATCATTGGCCCAATGACCTGTATTGTTACATCTGTAACATTTATTTTCCTTCTTGAATTTGATACGAGCCTTAACTTCTTTTTTTCTCTTCCTTGAGCTTTCATTTGTGACTCTTTAGACTTCGAATGTAAAGTCGTGTCCATATTAACTACAGACACGTCTTTATTGAGATCTTTTTTGATCTCTTTAACACACTCAATAGAGTGTTCAATTCTTTTAGCTATCACTAAGTCTTCGTCAAGAGATGGTTCATCTTTGAGCCACAATTCGTCACGAACCTTTTCAGAGATACACCCCAACATAAATTGGTCCCTTATCCTCTCATCAATCAATGTATTAAACTTGCAAGTTGACGCCAACCGTCTCAGATCAGTGATATAATTTTCAATACTTTCCCCATCCTTTTGCATCCTCCTACCAAAATGGTAACGTTCATCAAGTTTGTAAATACATATCTCAAACTCATTTAAACCAGTTGCAGCACTACTGGGGACATCAGGAAGATGATCAAACACATCCTGTCCTTCTGATCCCAGACAGTGCATAAGTAGCGCCATTTTCCTCTCTATACTGAGAGAAGTACCACAGACCCAGGCATATCTTTCGAAAACCTTTTTCCATTTGGACCATTTTATGGGTGGATCTCCTGGAGACTGTAAAAAAAATGGGGCTGCTGTAACATTTTGCATGTCTGAGACTTATCGTTAAAACAAATCAATTGCCAACTAAACTGTATACCTTTTTAGCTAATACAAAAAAAATTGTTGCAACTGCACCTGTATGAAGATTATAATACCTAATCAAAAAAAATACCAGTAAAACACGCATCTAAGATATACACATTGTTAAACAATGAGGCTTCAGCGTAGTATTGACACACACAATCACAGATAAACTTTGCGTAACAACGTGGTGTTGACAAAATTGTTCAAATACCATTTATGTGCACTAACGCTAAAATAAATGTAGCACACGAATCATAGCGCAATTGTAAAGTTCACGTTGAAACACGCTTGAAAAAAAATAACTATCCGATTGTCAGCGTGGTGTTCAAACATACAAAATATGACCACCAATAGACTGCATATCATGTCACGATGAATCACAAGGAAAGAAAGAAAGATAAAGAGAAAAAAAATAATAATAATTTGTGTGTCAACGCTAAAATAATTATTACCACAGCAATCATGAATAGCGCTGTGAACCTTAAAGCTGCTGTATGAAGACAAGGTTGACACGCAAAGAATAAGAGCAGCTCTGCGTGTCAGCGTAGAACTGTGGTCACAGAAAGTGCTTAATAGCTTCACATTCCAATGTATCAAAATAGACAGCCAAACCTCATGTTGTGAGAAGAAAAGCTAAGTCATTCAGCTAGACACTGAATACTCTACGCAAACGAAGCACAAGCTGTGCGTGTCAGCATAGTTATCACCCGTAGAAAGCTGTATGGATCACCAGTGAAGGACGCTTTCAGCGTTGCCAGGAAACACAGCAAGTCCGTCAGCCAATGAGAGTAGAGTGTTCAAACCAATGAGAGTTGAGCGTGAGCATGCGTGAAAGGTAATTGACGAACCTCGCCGTATGAATCACCAGTGAAGGACGCTTTCAGCGTTGCCAGGAAACACAGCAAGCCCGTCAGCCAATGAGAGTAGAGTGTTCAAACCAATGAGAGTTGAGCGTGAGCATTGACGAACCTCATCTACGTTGCGTTTCAGTGACGCCGGCAGAGAAACTATGAAGACACGTCACAGAGTCTCACAGAGCAACGGCGGCGCGCGTGAAGGCGGTGAGTTTTTTTAATCAAAATATAGTTTTACGCTGTGCGCTCCACATCAAAACCAAGTCAATTTTTAACCTCACATAAAAAAAATGAAAGTCGAGGTATCAGATACACATCATGCTCTCGTTTTGCCTCGCACGGTAGCAACGAATAAAAACCTTACTTGAAAGTCGTTTAACTCTTTGAAAAGAATATGTTCCGTAGCATCCTTTCAAATCATGGCTACTCCATATTCTTGTAGTCGCCTTCCAAGTTATCAGCATGCAAGTAAACCCTCCGCTCGTAGATGACGTATAGCAGCTTCCACTTAAATTTGTAGATTTGGAGTTGAGCTGTTTTCCCAGTCGTCGCCAGTGTTAAAAGGTGAGATCTTCCATGAATGAAGTGCGGACAGCAGGTAGATCTTCCAAGTATGTTTATTCACAAGTAAGTAGGTTCAGCAGCTCAGCCACCCAACTGCCTCTCACTCCTCCAGTCTCTCATTCCCTAGATTCTTTCCTGAGCCACAAGAGCCCTCACATTCTAGAACACAAGGATGTTAGCAACTAAGCACAGCTGACTGTCAGTAAGTAACATTACAACAGAGTGACTCAGTATTGCTGAAATTGGTTGCATACAGTGGGTGTGCCCAATTTCAAAATATAAATTGAGGGGCATATTTATCAAATATTCATGTAACACAACGCATCAAGCCACTTTGCTGTACTGCACCATGTGAAAGGACACCAAATTTCACATTATTCATCATATTCCGTCTCTCTGTCTGCACTGGAGCACAAACTGCTGTCTAGAGCCAACACAGGCACCCTTGAACAATGGTGCAAGGGTGCCTGCACTGTAGGCAGGATTGTTTTTGTGCCGGAAACAATCCTCTGAGGCTTTTTCCTCTGAGTATTTTCCTCATATTACGTGTGCTGCATAATGCAGTAAACAGTAGAAAGAGGAAAAAATAAAGAAATGGGCAGATTTCTCCTCGGTATGCCTCCAGGGGAGGTGTAGCATTTTGATACATTCCCAGGTCTACCACTAATTCTAAATCTAGGAATGTCCCAAAATCCATGGGTAGATGCGTGGCAACACAAATGCTCCACCCACAGAACACCTCCCCGGGCAGAGTAATCCAAAGCAGCAAATTGCACTGCCTTGCGTTACTCCACGTTTGCCCAGCCCCACAGGGCCACGCAAGGTGGCCTTGGGTGGCTTTGTAGATATCATTCTAGGTTTTGTGTCACCCTTACACCCCCCTGGCATGGCGCAGGGGCAATGCAAAACCATGAAAAATATGGTTCTGAGATGTCAGTCCTGGGATTTTGCCCACACAAATTCCACCAGGATTGACAGTGAGGTTTATCCAAAGCAGTGCGGAGCGTTAAAAATCACAGTACTTTATCAGTCACAAAGATCGTTTCTATTCCCCATTCCCCGAGCAAAAATTAGGATACCATCACCGTAAGGTAACTGTTTCCTGTACAGTACTCATAAGGTAGCAGTTAGTAGTATAAAATATGCAGTATGAAGCAAGAAAACTGAGAAGAAATATTTTGACCTATTTAAATCCTAACGAATTTCATGCGGTGGATGCATGTCAGCTGCAAACAACTGTACAAACAGCTTCTAACAGAAAATGTGTAAATGTCCTTGAAGTCCTAATGACACAGAGGTCAACATTAAGTTAAGCAAACAGCTTGTGATTAGGTACAGGAATGCGTTTATGTCAAATTCCATATGTGAATGCATAATTGAAGGCCAGTGTAAAATATGGCATGTTTACATCATTTAAATTCAAGAATGGCTAGGCCTTATTCTAATTCAACCATATGTCACCATATAGTCAATATTATAAAAGTGGTTTTTGCAATGTTGAGAAAGATTTTTGAAAGCATACTTTAAAATCTATTGTACAAAATGTCACACAGACGGCTAAAGTTACAAGTTAACAACTACCATCAGACCTACCTAAAAGGGGTAAATTTGCTTGTGGTCTAGCTGAAACAGCTGCAATGTAGCCATGTACAGAAACAGCCTATATGATGGGATAGGGAGATGTTGATGAAAAATGACTTCTGCTAGTGGAGGTTTGAAAAAGAATGTGTACTTTCCCTTGTGATAATCTCATGAAACACTGCATCTCTCCTACTCTCAAACACAAAATTACTTTGCTTTTTGGAACATTGGATATTATCTACTTATCTAGAGCAAGGCCGATGCATCTAAAATCTACAAGTGGTGTTGCTATTACAAAGTATTCTCTTAGGAATTCATCAGTGTTCCTATGCACTTCAAGTACATGAAAGACTGCTCTTGTGAAAGTTCTCAATATGTGCTTCTTCCATTCTTCCATTTCCAACCATCTGAATACTCCTGTTACTTTCTGTCATCTCCTAAAACTCTGCCTTAACAGATAACCATTTAAAAAAAGGACAAAGACAATGTGCCTCTCTCTTACACACAGGTTAACACCTCACTCTTGTTCCCTGCATGGTTCAGATCTCAGTTCCTTGTTTGATGTTACAAACGCTGATACACAATGCTGTGTCAGATCCGGTACCCTTGGATACTAATTATTTGGTTGCTTTCCTAGAGATGAGAGAAAGTCTCTCCAGCTCCCCAGCACTGGGAATGCCTGATTACAATAAAGTGTTTTCGCGTTTCTGCATTGAGAGGGAGGGCTGCTTACATAGATGCATGGAGGTGCCCCATAGACCTGTTGCCTATTTCTCTGTTTCCCTTGTTCCAGTTGCTACAGCGCTGCCCAGGTGTCTTGAATCTCTGGCTGCTGCTTGTGCCAGCATTGAGAGGTGTGAATTCATTATTATGGGCCATCCTCTAACCATGTATGAGCCCCATTCCTTGGAGATATTGTTGATGCGTACTCACACTCAACATTTGACAAACAGACAACTGACCCAGTATGAGCAACTTATACTTGCATCAGAGAATGTCACATTAAAGCGATGTGCTGTTTTAAGCCCTGCCACCTTGTTGCCTCTTCCTGAGGGCGATAGTAATGATGGTGAAGTGGAGCATGACTGTCTCGATGTTACTGAACTGTGCACCAATTCAAGATCAGATATAAAAGATGAGCCATTGCCTGAATCTGATTTTGCATTGTTTGTGGATGGCTTGTGTTGGCAAGACCATGGAGGAAATTTGAGAGCTGCCTGTTAAGTCTGTACGGTTTCAGGAGCAGTTGAATCTTCATAGCTCCAAGGAGTATTTTCTGCACAAGTGGCTGAATTAATTGCTCTTACAAGAAAGAGAATGCTGTGTCTAAGACCAGCAGAGAGTGACCATTTTTACTGATAGGCCCTATGGCTTTGGTGTTGCTCACAATTTTGGACAGTTATGGTCCCACAAAGGATTTATGACCTCTTCAAGGTCTCCCATCTGGCACAGAGAACAAGTGAGGAAGCTACTTGAAGCATTGCAAATGCGTGCTCAAGTTGCAGTCGTAAAATGTGCTGCTCATTGTGAGGGGAGGAGGTCAATAGGCTTCAAGAATAAGTGTTAGAGGCAGAACAGCAACGTTGGATAAAGGCAGGTAGGGTCAAGAGAGATGAGGATGATATTTGGGTTTCAGGGTATGAAAGACCTGTGCTGCCTAATAGTCTAGTGCCACCAATGGACAGGCATTATCACAGCCCTACTCATGTATGGATGGATGCCATGGTCAGATTCTTTAGACAGACCTGGTTTAATCCAAGGTTTAGAAGCATTGTATCACTAATGTGTTGTGTGTCAATAGAACAATGTGGGGAAATGAACTGCGGGAACACTCAGCCACTTAGGAAGATCGGATGGTCCCTTTAGGAGGATGCAGTTGGATTGCAATAAAATGCCCATGTGCCATGGTTTGAGATATGTCCTGGTTGTTATGTTCATTTTTTCAACTAGGTTGAGGCATACCCAACCAGGAGTAATGACAGTCTCAGAGTAGCGCAAATGCTTTTTAGGGAGTTAATACCTAGGTTTGGCTTTCTAACTTCTCTGGAATCAGAATGGTGAACACATTTCCACAACAAAATCTTGAGAATGTTGTGTGTAGCTTTACAAATTGGACAGAGACTGCATTGTTGCAATAGACCTTAGGATTCAAGTCTGGTGGAACAGATCAAGGGAACATTGAAATCCAGGTTTGCAAAAGTGTGTGTTTCTATGTCTCTGAAGTGGCCTGATGCTTTGCCTCTTGTGTTGATGAGTCTTTGCAGCATACCTGATCAGAGGACAATGTTATCCCCCATTAGATCATCATGGACAGAGCTGTGAGATTGCCTGCTGTACCTGCTAATATACCTGTGAATATTGCAGATGACATGATACTTTATCACTTCAAAGGAATGGCTGACATGGTGCATACTGTGTCTCCTCAGGTTGAAGTCGCCACAACCCCGTTTTATCAGGAACAGTGCCATGACCTTAGTCCGGGCAGCTGGGTCTTGGTGAAAAAACATATATGTAACAGTTGTGTAGAGCCCTGCTGGCAGGAGATGAAAACGAGCTAGACTACCCTGTAAGCGGTGCGTATTCCCTGAATGGACTTACTTTGCCACGGATGACAGGGATTTTGTTTGAACTACAATTGGAATTTACATTTTCATCAAAAAGACCAAGACCTTTTATTCTGGATGTGACCATCAGTGTCTTTGAATTGTGCATTTATTAGAGACATGCATATAAATAGGTAGGAGAAGAAAGAAGAGCACCGAGGCAGCTGAAGGAGCATAAGTATGTCCTTTAGAAGAACACTAAGGGGCCGATTATGATCTTGTTAGGAAACTCTTCCGACGGAATCAGTTTCGGAATTGTTTCCGAATAAATCGGGTTCTGCAAGTCTGACCGACCGATTATGAAGCTTCCCAACATCATTCGCTCTGATTCCCTTTGACCTCAATTTGAGCCTGTGCTCTGAACAAGAACATAGGCTCCCATTGACAAAAGGGGTTGTTGAGGAAAACCTTGCACCCTGTGGTGGGCACCCCATGGTGCTTGCCACACTGCACATGCATGGGAAGTGGGAACCAATGGGTAACCCCATGGGCCTGATTCGGAGTGCCCAGGGTGAAGTGGGGCCTGCTACAGGCCCGCAAAGTCAGATTCCGAAAGACGATCAGTTTCAAAACAACCGATTTGGACTGGCTCTCCAAATCTGATATCCCAATTGCTCGACTAGACCGCTATGATTCGACTCTGACCGACTCGGTTCCGCCCAATGCCTTTGGGAACCGAGTCGGACAGTCCGAACGCTTTCCAGCCATCGTAATCGCTTGTTGGGAAAAGTGTCTGAGTCGGTTGGAAAGGTGGGTTCCTACTCGGATTCGGACGAATGGAGCCTTTCCATACAACATCCCAATCGACCCCTAAGTAGGGCTAAGGAAGATTGACAAAGACCTTATACATTATATTATTGCATATTATTTAGACTTTGGTTTTGCCATTTGCACAGGTGGAAATCGATAGAGAAGTCTCTGCTGCTGCCAAGTTACACCTAACGGTCTGGGTTTTTTGGGAAGTAATGAAGGCCAATCCTAATATTTGTAGGCGTAGGTGCATAATAGCAGTCACACTAATAATTGTAGTTGTAGAACTAATCATTTTGCTTGTAGGATTATATCCATCTACATCTAATTAAATAGAGACTAAGGGCCTGATGTAGATCTTGGTGGACAGGTTACTCTGTCACAACGGTAACAGGTATCCTGTCTGTCGAAATATAAATCATATTATATCCTATGGAATTTATAATTCGGTGGATGGGATATCGGTCACCATTGTGATGGATAAACCCGTCCGCCAAGATCTAAATCAGGCCCAAAGTCTGCAATTATTCCCAAACCCTCACACCCTCATGCTAATAGTTTGTATTCATTCGATGAGACAGAGTTACATGTAGATATGTCTATAGGTGATTATTCTTCAAATGCTTATTTTAAACTGCTTGATGTGTATATTGACACTATGGACGGCAGGTACTGCTGTGCGTGTACGCAAATGCCTGCATCAGCTGAAGAGCATATCACTTATAACCATATTCCTTTGATTTATGTTGTTACCAGCAGCATTTCGATGAGCCTTCTGTGTGGAAGGAACATTTTTCGAATCAGGATTTCGTTTTTCAGAAGTCCCCATACTTGAGTACCTAAGTCGTTGCATTGACCCCAATACTAAATTTCCTGGAAGTAATAAAAGGTTCTTTAAACCCATCTTGACAATAGACAATGCTCACAGACACAATTTGACTTGCCTTCTAACCGAGGTTAAGAATAAATTTCTACATTTAGTTGAAAATAGGAGGAGAAGTATGGAATCTAGATCAAAAATAGACAAGAACATTGAGAATTAACATAAGTGGACTAAGGAAGAAATAGAGCATCTAGTGGCAGGAAATCAAGCAGCATTGGCTCTAGATTGGAAACATAAAGGGAAATTGTTTATATTCGCAGTGAGATCATTTGACAATTATTTTGTGTGAAAGAGTGAGTGTGACCATATATTTTTCATTCATTCATAGAACTTTATTCGATATATAAAAAATACCATAAAAGCAACCAAATTTATCAAGGCCGGTTACAGGTACAAGTTTAAAATTAAAAAATACCCTCTTTTTCCAAACCATGTTATACAATTTCCATCTGAAGGTTAAAAAAAAACCCTTGTCACATATCCAACCAATTCATCTCTAATTATGAAGATCATTCATAAAACAATAGGTAATTATAACAGATAAGCTACAGGTTACCATTACCCCTTGTATTCCTTAGTCTAAATGCAGCCCTTAAAAAGTTTACAATACAAAACAGTGTAAGAGTGTCTGGGGCCAGTTTTAAAAATAACAGTGCCACTCGTGCCTGTTTAAATCTGGCTTTCTTTAGAATTCCCTTCAGGAAGAATCTCCTAGGGTAAGAGAAAAAAGGGCATAATAAAATGAAATGAAGGGTGTCCTGAGGAGATCTATGATCGCAGCCACAGGGCCCCTTCATTTCTATGGAAGTTGTGAACCCTGTTGGTTCCGCCAACACATGATGCAAGAGATTCAACCTGAAACGAGTCATTAAAAATCTGTCGGTTGCACTGTTTATGCAAGACAGGTATGGTTCAATGCCTCTGACAGACCTAACTACTAGGTAGGCCTGGGCGGTAAATTCCGTTCCGCTCGCGTAATTTGCGGAATTTCGGTAATTTCGCGTTCCGCGGAGAACGCGAAATTGCCCAAAAATCTGTTTTCCGCGACTTCGCGACATTTTTTCTTGTTCGCGTTCTCAAAATGCATGTTCGCAAGATATTTCTCCCCGAGCACGCAAACAGCAAGTGTGAACAGGAAAAAAGCATCGCGAACAAGCAATTCCGCGTGTTCGCAAAATTTCTGCATGTTCGCGGAGATTTTTTACCGTTTCGCGGAGATTTGCGTAACGCGATTACGCAAATTCCGCCCACCCCTACTACTAGGTGTTCCCTGACCGACTGCTTGGCCAGCTCTGTGTTTTCTTGGAGCGTTAATGCATGTTAACCAAAGCCTTATCTTTCATACCCACTTTAGAAGGGTTGGCAAATAGATCTGCAGAACCAATTTATTCCAGAGTCTCCTTCACATATTTAAGCCAGGGAATTTTTAGCCCGTGGTCCAGGGAAAGGCAATCTTCTATTACCTGCCAACTAAAAGCTGCCTCCTCGTTTGCCCAGATCTTTATCCAACAGACTAAAGGTTTGACTGCCATACTGTCGCTGATGTATCGGGCACCCAGTTCTTCATGCACGATGTGGGCTGGCGTGCTTTGAGGTACTTTTAACAGACGCTTAAAATATATGTTTTCTTCAATTTGCATCTGTGTAGCCTGGGTAAAGCCCCACACCTCACTTCCATACAGAGCTTTAGCGCAACACATAGCACTGTATAATCTTAGTATCTGTTCAGGGGACCAGCGACCTAACCTGTGCGCAAAGCTCATTATGGATCCAGTACAGCTGGTCATTACCCGACACTTATCCTCAATTAGATATTTAAAATTTAATTGATGATCAAATAAAATCCCCAGATAAGAAAAGGACTGTACCTTTCCTAGCTGATGCGATCCAATTGTATACTTATAGGGTTTGATTGTTTTTTTTCCCACCTCCATTACATATGACTTTGCCAGGTTAGGCGATAAGTCCAAATTCTCCATAAATGACACAAACCCATCAATTAAAACCTGCAAACCTTTAGGGGTACGAGCTAAGAGTACCGCGTCATCTGCATAGAGCAGAACCGGGATTCCCCGAGTACCTATCCTAGGGGTATCCACCTGTAGCATGCTTAACTCGCGGTCCAGACCGTTTATATATAGTGTGAACAAAAAAGGAGCTAATATGCAACCCTGTCTGACCCCACTGGAACACGGGAAGGGTTCTGTTATATTCCCCACCTGATTATATCGGACCACTGCCGTGGTGTGTGAATGTAATGATTTTAAAATGTTAATAATCCCTGGATCCACACCCAGCCCGCCCATAATCGCCCACAATTTCCCTCGATTAACTCTATCGAAGGCCGCGGTCAGGTCCATGAATGCCAAATACATCGTTCCTTGCTTAACTAATGTGTATTTGGCTGAGATCAGATACAGATTGAGACATTGATCGGTAGTAGATTTTCCAGGTCTAAAACCAAATTGTAGATCACTTATAACCCGTTGTTCGTCAGCCCAATCGATCAATCGATTTAGAACCACCCGTCCTAACACCTTCGCTGACACATCGATGAGGCAAATCGGGCAATAACACTGCGGGCTGTTCCTATTGCCTTTTTTAAAAATGGGAACAATTGTATAATAAAAAGGTCTGGTGGAATACCATCTGGACCCGGGGCCTTATTCCTAGTTAGGCCTCCACTTCCAGTTTTTATCTCTCCCAATGAGAATCTTAAAGAGGGTGTGGCCTGTTCCCAGTGGTCCTCCAACAGATTATTCGTGCACGAGGTGTGGTTGTAGAGTCTCTGAAAGTGCTCACACCATTGCTCTGGTAAGATGTTACAGCTCAATCCTGGCTTATCAGCCTCTTGGAAGGATGGGTTATTTATAATTTGCCAGAAGGCAGTGGAATCCCTTAGTGCCACCGCCTCTGATAAATCTTCCCAGGCTTGTATCTGTAATTGACTTTTACGCCCCTTAACCACCAGCTTATAGTTTTTCCGACATAAAGTCACCCTCCCCCTATCCCTGGGGGACATTTTTAAGGCATTTTTTAGGTCTCTTAGAGCATGTGAACATTGATGGTCAAACCATCTTGGGGTATCAAAATTAGCCTTTCGGACTGGGACTTTCAACAGACTATCGACAAATTGGGCAACGTCTATAAAAGCATTCACTAATTCTATCCCTTCCATTTCCGGGTCTAAGCACCTCTGTACAGCAAGAGAGCGCTCCCTTAAAAATACCTCGTAAAAAGCCTCTCCGTCAACCTGTGTCCAACGCAACCTCCTTCCTTGATCAGTGGCCCTGATCGCCCCCCTCCCCATTCCAGGTGGAATCTGTGCCTGGCCTCCATTAACAAGTGATATGGCGAGGGGATTATGGTCACTGAATGCACTGCAAACAATGCTGAACCGGGTCACAGAGTTTTTGAGTGATGTGGAAACAAAAATATAATCAATAAAGGAGGCACAGCCTCTGCCTTTAAATGTGGGGTAAAGTGTATTATCATGCTTGGCGGGACCCAAATCCATTGTGTGTGCTAATGCATATGTATCGAGAAGGTTGCCAAGTTCCTTTCCCTCCTTTGTATGTTCCAGGTGTGGGCCGTCCTGTAACATACATGTTGTCCAATCCCCAGATGAGGCTCTCAGATTTGGACACAGGTGACAGTTAAAGTCACCTGCTAAGACCAGCCGAAGAGACAACTGCCCTTGCGCCTGTGTTTGGTTAATTCTTGTGTTTAGTTCATGCAGGCTTACGGAGCCCTGTCAATTTTAGTTAGCATTATAAAAATTAATAAAAAATAACCTATAGCAGTTATTAAAATGTTTTAAACCCTGCGCAACTTCCGATCCCCATGCTAGGTCCAGCCATTTTCCCTGTAGAGTAAGATCTACGTAGATAACCAGCCCTCCCCTAGCCCTACCTGAAGAGGCCTTTTGTGCTGGGCAAAAGAAGGTTTTATATCCTTCTAGAAAGAGGTTGTTATTAATTGATTCCCAGGTTTCTTGGAGGCAAATTATCTGAAACTCCCGAATATAGAGCAGCCATTGTTGGTCCTTAAATTTAGAGGACAGGCCTGCTATATTCCAAGAGACTATTTTTATATCTTTCTCATTTAACCTCTCTCGGTTCACAGTCACTTGAGAATTATGCGGCCTATCCGTTGGCTTACTTGTACCCATAATCTCAGGATCGTTTGCCACCTTGGTATTGCAATTGTCTTGAACTTCATCTGTCCCCAGACTAGGCTCCCCACGCCCCCGTCTATGATCTATGCTAAGCACCCCATTGGTGAAAGTGCTACCTGGTTCCTCCGCCCCAATTAGTCAGTCAATATCATCCAGACCTCTAAGCGGTGAAAAGATGTTACTTGTCGGCACCATATTGACCTGCCCAGGCTCACCCTCCTGTTGGCCCACATATCCATAGGGCACATTCGGATTAGCCGATTGTCAATAAAAATAACCCAGCTGGAGTAGTTTAATGCTTGAGTCCACGTTGTATAGATAAGGCCTTCTGCTCTGGGCAAGAGTCTTACGCACGAGTTCGGGGAACCTAAGTGTCACAATCACACAGTCCCCTGAGAAAACTTTTCTTGTACTGCCGACTCATGATACTCTCCTTGCCATTAAAATATGTCTGTGGTCTTTGATGTTGAACCCCACATTTCTGCACATGCAGTGCACCACCTTATTAATCAATTGTGTCGTAGGTTCCTCCCTTTGGTTAGTATAAGCTGGTACACCTGTTAAAACAACTGTAAGCGGGCTTGAAGCAGGGGGAAGATCTAAAACAGGTAAACCAGGGGTACTCTGCGCCAGGTGAGACACCATCACTTTTTCTTGTTGCGTCACATTATCTCCCCTTCCTTGTGCAGATGTATCCACTAACTGTCTTGGGGGATTGCCTAAATTCACTGGCCTCGGCTTCCTTGGTCCCCTATTGGCGGGAATTGGGTTTGGTCTCATTATATCAGGACACTCTAGTTGGTTACTATCTACCCCCCCACGATCCGCTAAGCCCTTATCATTGGCCCCCTTTGCCCTCTGCGCCGTTTCATTGATAAGAGGTGGGACTTTCGCATTAATAATTTCTGCTCCCCCCCAGCAACACAAAAACATCTGCAAGCCCCCACAGTGGTTGATACATTGTCAGAGTTCTGAAAATGTGACAGCCTTGTTTCTATTGCTTCTAATTTGCTTGAGAGGGGTCCCAAAAATTTAGCCATCAAAGTCTCCAGCCGTGTCCATAACTCAGGCTCAACCCTGGCCTCCACTACTGGACTAATTGCACGGTCTCCGGCCAGTCCAGTATTAGGCTTTGGTATCAGTTTATCCGATGACCTATTGCCCTGATGTTTAGATCTAGGTTTAGATTTAGTCTTCTGTTTTTGTGTAACCCCCCCCCCCCGTGCGCTTTGCGGGTGGCTCATCAGAGCTTACTATCAGAGGTTTCGATAGGCTTGTCACATCATCCCTGCTGATTCTTTTTGATCGGGTAATAGCCTCGTTGCTAACATACATAAGTTCAGTATCCACTGTAGACAGGTCTATTCTTTCATCACTCAATAAAGAAGTATAATCCGAGTTATAGTCCCCAGGGGGCTTCTGGGCAGTGCTTGCCTTATGAATCTGTGCAGTCGTGGCCAAACTTAATCCTACTAATAAAGGTGCCACACTTCCATTAGTGCCATGGTACAAGGTGGCGATACGTGGGTTCTCCACAGTCTCCACAGTCTCCAGGGTGCCCATGGGGGATTTAGCTGCGGCTATGCCTCCCATTGAGGACCTTTTATGTGCTGAGAGGGTGTCAAGTGAGAGTCTTTTCTCTGTCATCTGAATCTGGTGGGTCAGTAGTGACTCTGCTCTTGTCAGGAAGGCATCCAAAGTCCCAGCAACCCCCCCTCCCACTGATGGGCCTGTAGCCTTGTGTTTGCTCATTGTATGTATGGCCAACGGGTACTAGTAGATAATAGACAATATGCTCCAGCCCCCCATACAATTCAGTACCTTATATAGTAGCTGCGGCTATGAGTGTCCTATGCGCCCTCCGATGGTGCTAATTGCCGATACCGCACAGGGGGCTTCTGGGGGATATAGTTTCTGCCTGGCCGTTCCCCTCACAGTGGTATGGTGGTGCAGCGGTGCAGCTAATGCCCGTGCCACCGGTCATCCCAGCAGGAAACGATGCAGGGGAAAGATTCAGGTAAGTTTAGCCGTTCACCTCCCGGCAGTACGAGTCAATGTGGCGCGTCTGGCGCTCAATTTACTCCACAACCCCCAGGCCGCACCACAAGCCACACCATGAGTCGCACTACAAGTTGCATTCCGTTCAAACTCAGATGGAGGACAACCAAGCCGCTTCTGCGAGGGCAATTTAGTCAATGCCTTGGCTCCCTCAGTGGCTTTGAAGAAAAAAGAGAAGAAGATGGGAACTAATTAAGTGGCAAATGGCAAGTCGGCCTAGATTATTACTTGCTCCCACTTGTTATACTTCCCACAAATAACTTTATGGCGACTGTTGGAGTAATCCGGCGTTTCCTTTCGTGTGGCGGCGTGACGGCGTTCTCCCCGATTGCTCCGTGACTCAGCTGCCTTCTACACTTAATTACGGGGGATGGGACGGCTGCATACCAGGTGAAAGGAACAGAGAGCTGAGATCAGCTGATCCTGTGGAAGGGGGCAGAAGTGCACAGGGAGGGTCGCAGCCTGTTACAGTAAATCCAGGATAATGTATTTTCGGCCTTCCAGTTACAGAAGGACTCATCATGGGATTAGTACCGCTCCTTACTCCTAACGTGCCCGGGCTGCTCCCGCCACTCCTGTCCTTCCTCCGAGGCTCAGGGAGACTCAGGGGGATTGGCGCTGCCCCTTGTGTGCCCGGGCTACTCCCACTGCTCCCGTCCTTTCTCTGAGACTCCGGGGGTCGGCACCGCTCCATGCCACTGGTGCTGCGTGCTCTCGCATACACTTCCGGGCTGGGAACTTCGAAGCTTCGGGGCTGTAATCGCGGCTCCTCCTTCCGTCCGTAGGCCTCCCCTTCCGTCTGTGTAGTCAATTCTTACTCACTGCCTCCCCCGTCCGGTCGAGCGCATCCATGTGACCATATATTTGAAGTTAGGGGAACTTGGAGTTTATTTTTGATGAAATTAAACAGAAATAAAAATTCATCTTTTATAGCATGCTACTCCCTAAAGGCATCTAGGGCACCCTCCAGAAAGGGAAGAGAGAGCAAAAAAGAGGTAGAAAAAGGAAAGTTGCAACTAAAAGAATAAGCCTAAACCTAAAGATTAAAAAGCCAGGTTTTCAAGCTTTCCTGAATGATAGCAGGCATGTGCATTTCTTAAGCTGTAAAGGAAGAGAATTTCATTGCTTAGTTTTAATGTAGACAAAGCTTCTGCCACCCCAAATGGCTATTTTGAATTTCGAGATGGTTACATTAAATGCAGAGGAAGATCGCAGAGTCCTAGAGGGAGAATACCAAGTGAACTTCCTCTTTAGATAATCCGAACCTGAACCATGCACAGCTTTAAAGGGAATACATAATTTTTTTAAGTCAATGCATTTGCGAACAGGTAGCCAGTAAAGCTAGACTAAAGCCTGAGATGCTGATTGATGCTTGGGAATCCCCATCAGCATTTGTGCCGCAGCATTTTGCAGGACTTGTAATTTATTTAAAAGACTCTGTTGCATGTTGATATATTAGGTGTTGTAATTGTGCAGTTTTGAGAGCACAAGGGTGGTAACAACCAATTTCTGCAAATCTTGCGGTATGAATGGAAAGACCTTCCTCAGAGTCTTTAGTATAAACACATTTGAGGGGGTCACTGCATAATCATTTTAAGTCACCCAATCCTGAGTCACTGCATTTATTTGTTTGTCAAATGATAGTTTGGTGTCAAACACGATACAAACGTTTTTTACTTTGGAAACCAGAGCTGGTAGGGCTCCTAATTCCGGTGTCCACGAGGCTGGGGACCAAAAGGAGATGGTATTGACCAGCATGAGTACTTTTGTTTTACCGAAGTTCAGTTTTAAACAGTTATTGGACATCCAGTAACTGATCTGCTGTGCTGCGTACAGCTTTGGAAGTTAGCTGCAGAGTCCTCTGGGTTCCCAATTATGGAGCCAACAATCTGTGTGTTGTCTGTGCAATTTACCACTGAGAGCCCAAACATTTTGATTAGTTTGGTGAAGGGCATGACATAAAGATTGAAAAGGGTGGGGCTCAGGGATGAGTCCTGAGGTACCCCACATGGAATAGAAAAAGAACTGAATGTAAAGCCACCCATATCAACAAATTGTTCTCTCTTGGATAAGAATGATTTGAGGAAGGTGAGAGCTGTACCCCTGATACATAAAGAGTGGAGTACTGCCATGATTGGCAGTATCAAATGCAGCCAAGAGATCCAACAGGATCAAGACAGCATTACTGCCTTTGTCCAAAAATAGTTCTTAGTTCTTCTGAAGTCATGATCAGGGCTGATAGGCTGCAATGATCGCTCCTGAAACTGTATTGAAACTGGTCCAGAAGACGATTAGTTTCAAGAACTAGAGTAAGTTCTTTGTTTAGCGCCTTTTCAACAGTTTTGGCAGGAAAAGAAAGATAAGATATTGGCCGATAGTTGTTAGGGTCCAAGGAGCTAAGGTGGGATTTTTTTAAGCAAAGGCAGAATAGAGGCTATTTTCCATGCTTTGGGAAAGAAGCCCTGGCTCAACATTTCATTGAATATATTAATCAGATGGCTGGATATTCAGGACTAATTGCAAGATCTTAGGAGGACAGGAGTCCACAGTTGACTCAGATTTACTGGATTGCTAAAAATCCAACACTTGATCTGCTGTCAGGGCTGGGAATGAGGAAAGAACTTTTAAATCTGGATGGCAACCTTTCTCATCTTGACTCAAGGATAACTCAGCAGAGGAAGTCTCCAAGTAAGGTTGGAGAAACTTGTTGCAAATTTGTTGTGAAAATATTATAAATATCCTCTACATTCGCCTGAAATGCGGAAGCATTGGTATTGCACAAAGATTGGCTGCTAATGATCTTGTTGATGTCTTCAACATTGCAGAGTTTTTTTAACATTTGTAAATAACTCTTTAATTGAGTTTTTAGATGTTAATATCTTCTGTGCAACATATGCAGATTCTTTTTGTAGCTCAGAGCTTTTTTCAATTCAATGATTTTCTGTTATTAAGAGTCTTTTTCCCTGTGATCATAATTCTGCATCCATCTACGCTCCTGTCGCCTATAGAGTTGTTTCAACTCTCTAAGTTTCTCCCAAAACACGGCTAAGTAGGAGTGGCTCTCCTATTGCAGGTGAATTTTTCGAGTGCCAGCTGACTAAATACTAAATTTAACCAGGAATGAAAATCAGTTGTAACTTGGTCAAGGTATTTTGTGACTGTTGGTGGCGAGGTCAACAAGTTTTCTTATAACGTGGTAGGGTCAATTGTGAGCCATGGACAATTAGTCATCATTGTGACATAGGAAAGTGTTTTTCAGGTTATAGCTACAATTTTTATTTTAAACATAACCACAGTTTCAGCAGACCAAGTCAAAGGAAGTCTCTGAGCAGGACAGCAACAACTATTCAGAGAAAATACCATCAAGTATATGTTTGGCTGAGTGAGTAGAGGTGTTAACCAGCTGATCCAGCCCAAAGACTACTCATTAAGTCTAACAAACCTTTGTAGTCCCCATCTTTTCTATTATCCAACTTAAAATTGAAGTTGCCGAGAATGGTAAAGTCCACAGAGTCAACCTTAGATTCCAACAGTTGGCTAAAACTTTGTAGAACGCTGACCTTGGGCCAGGTGGTAGATACATTAATAGACCATTAAAAGAGTTATTATTATTATTATTAAGAGCTAAATTAAAGGCAAGTTTGATTTTATTTGAGTTTTTTTTATAAAGCACAGTCAAATACCCTGAGGCATCTTGGCGCTAAGTAACCAGGTTAAGAGTGTAACCACAACTGTTATTGATGGAAAAGCCATGTTTTAAGGACTTTCAAAATCTCATAAGTGAGGGAGATGCTTTTGTTTTCAGGGGGAGCAAGTCCCAATTTCATGTATTACAACTACAAAGCTCCAGCTTGAAAGTTTATAGAAGAGGGCTACCAGGTCTCTGGCCAAACTGGAGCAAAGTGTCCTCTCTGGGACATAACTTCTGAGTTTCTCTCTCAGATAGGCTGGGCCTGATCCCAGAAGCGCTTTGTATATGATGCAAAGGGCCTTGAACACTATACGCTACTCTATGGAACCCAATATAAACTCATGATGGGATCACTGACAAAATATCGAGAAGGAGAATATCGACCTGCCAAAATATCGAGGAAAAAATATAGAATGCCAAAATATCGAATCCCTATCTACAAACAGGTAAGTACAAAAATATAGAATCCAAAATATCGTTGTAAAAAATATAGTTGGTCAAAATATCGAATTTTTTAAATGTCTTAAAATTAATGTAAAATTATGCGTAGGATAGCGGGCGGGTAAAATTTACTATTACCATTCCAGTAAGTGCAATAGTAGGGAAAGCATTGGATAGCGGGAGGGTAAAAATTACTATTCCCACTCCAGAGAGTGCAACATTAGGGAAAGCATTGGATAGCGGGAGGGTAAAATTTACCATTCCCACTCCAGTGAGTGCAACAGTAGGGCAAGCGTTGGATAGCGTTGGGGTAAAAATTACTATTCTCACTCCAAAGAGTGCAACAGTAGGGAAAGCGTTGGATAGCGTAGGGGTAAAAATTACTATTCCCACTCCAGAGACTGCAAAAGTAGGGAAAGCGTTGGATAGCGTAGGAGTAAAAATTACTTTTCCCACTCCAGAGAGTGCAAGAGTAGGGAAAGCGTTGGATAGCGGGAGCGCAAAATTTAATATTCCCACTCCAGTGAGTGCAACAGTAGGGAAAGCGTTGGATAGCGTAGGGGTAAAAATTACTATTCCCACTCCAGAGAGTGCAACAGTAGGGAAAGCGTTGGATAGCGTAGGGGTAAAAATTACTATTCCCACTCCAGAGAGTGCAAGAGTAGGGAAAGCGTTGGATAGCGGGAGCGCAAAATTTAATATTCCCACTCCAGAGAGTGCAACAGTAGGGAAATCGTTGGATAGCGTAGGGGTAAAAATTACTATTCCCACTCCAGAGAGTGCAACAGTAGGGAAAGCGTTGGATAGCGGGAGGGTAAAATTTACTATTCCCACTCCAGTGAGTGCAACAGTAGGGAAAGCGTTGGATAGCATAGGGGTAAAAATTACTATTCCCACTCCAAAGAGTGCAACAGTAGGGAAAGCGTTGGATAGTGTAGGGATAAAAATTATTATTCCCACTCCAGTGAGTGCAATAGTAGGGAAAGCGTTGGATAGCGTAGGGGTAAAAATTACTATTCACACTCCAGTGAGTGCAATAGTAGGGAAAATAATAATTGTATATTTTATCAAAAATGAATTAATTATTAATACCAACAAAAAAACGTATTAAAATTAATTACCAATCAAACAATATGTATTAATTAATTAATTATAAATACCAATATATTTTTTAATTAATTACCTATTAATAATTAATTAACAACCAATTAATTTTCAATACCAAAAATTAATAAATACAAATAATACAAATTAATAATTAGTTAATAATACATTAATTATCAATATACAAAAAAAATCAATAATTAATTATTTACAATTAAATTACTTCCCACCACATTCCCCTATAAACCCACCACCCGCTATAACTAATAAATTAATACAATTAACATAATTATCAATTAAACAATTAATACAAATTAATTACCAATTAATAAACATTATTTACCAATTAATAATTAATCAACAACCAATTAATTTTCAATACTAATTAATAATTACTTAATATCAATTAAATTAATTCCCACCCTATTGCCCTATAAACCCACAACCCGCTACAGAAGCAAAACGCTAAATTAAATTAAAAATAATTAATAATTCCTAAAAATTATTATTTAATGTACTATAATTACATTACTTCCCACCCTAATCCCCTATAAACCCACAACCCGCTACGGAATTAAATTACACAAAAATTAAATAACATAAAATTCATTACTTTAAAAATATTCAAACATACATTCCAAAATGAATACATACTTTTAACACATATACTAACACTTAAAACACTATAAAAAAATTTGATATTTTTAACAACTATATTATGACTGTCGATATTACTTACTTCTATATTATGTAAATCGATATTTCTTACCTGATTTTCGATATTCTTCACCACTATATTTTGGCAATTCGATATTCTGTCCATTCTATATTAAAAACTCGATATTCTGTCCAGTCGATATTTTTCTTCTCGATATTATGACTGTTTACCCTCATGATGGCCTGAGAGGCATACTGAAATGAAGGGATTTTCATCAACATCCTAGTGGCCGTGTTCTGGAGATTCAGTAGTTTGTTTAAGGAAACCTTTGGGAGATTTTGATATAAGTCATTACAATAGTCCACTCTAGACAGTACAAAGGCCAAAACAACTGTCTTTAAGAGGTTGGATGGCAGGAACTGTGCTATTTTCCTGATAATGCAAAGCATATAGAAAGAGATGGAGATCACCTTTTTAACTTGCTTGTATAAGTAACTCTGTCATCGATAAATAGTCACAGATATTATTATTTTTTTTACTGGTACTGGGAGTGATCCTAGTTCATCTGGCCACCATGACGGGGTCCAGAAAGAGGTGTTATTTCTGAGTAGGATAACTTCTGTTTTTGGAGAGTTTAGCTTAAGACAGCCGTTAGCCATCCACACATGCCTCACAATAAAAAATGTGGAGAGCCACTGTAAAGCAGCCAGAAAGATGGTGCCATTAAATGACTATAAGACCACCATCTTTCTTTTCTACATGATCTGATCAAAAAATTCCATACTTTTTAGGGACTGCTAACACAAGATCAGGACCAGATCAACCCAGGTTTCAGTAACAAAGATTAGGTCCAGGTTCTGAGCCTAAAGATACCCTAAAAATTCCAGTTTGTTCTTGATAAGTGATCTGGCATTGATTAAAGCTCCACATTTCATTTGATAGGGTGTTGGAAATTTATTACAGAGCTGTTTGACAGTAGTCACTGAGCCAATTTTAAAATTGGTGAGGGTAAGAGTGCAGCCTGGGCATTTCAGCATATCCGTTGTCTTTGATGGGTGATGATGCTGATATTCCTGGAGTCTACTATATTTGTGGAGGACATGCTTATTTTACATTGCCCAGAGGCTGGTATGGTATTTGCTACTTGGGTGTAATTTTTCCAAATATTCATCAAGTGGAACATCTCAATGACCCTGTGTGGGAGACAAATTCTATGTCTAAACAAGGAGTAAGTGCTGGATAAGTAGTGGGAGATATTTCTGGTGTGGTGATCCCAACTGTGGGTGTGATTTTGATTTACCTCAATATTGGAAAGTTGCCCACTATAGTCAATACGTTTGTTACTAGTACAGTAGAGCTTTATAAGTTGTGGATACCGCAAAGGAGGGAGCTGTCTGTCGGATTTTAAATGTCCAGCAAGACTACACCTTCATTCCTGATAAGAGTAAAGACTTACAGAAGTATATTTAGTATATTTCAAGTCTGAGGGAAGAGTTGAGAGACATGGAAGCAACAGGTGCTTTGGAAGCTATTGGGAATGGATTCGCTTTAGTGGGCAAATGGTTTGGAAACCAGGGAAGTGGAATTTTGGATGCTATTTTGAAACTCCTTGTGATAATTGCCCTTTTTATAATATTCTTAGCTGGGATCTTTAAGGTATATCAGTGCATGAAAGTCAAACAGGGAGTGAAGAGGAAGAGAGGGAATGTAGAGATAGAGGAGAGTAAATACTATGAAAACATAAAACGTCTGGAAGAATCTAGAAGGGAAATGCGAAAGACTACAAGGTTTTAGATGATCCATATGATAAAATTTAGATCTTAAATTGTGATAGTTTGATCGCCATCGGAGGGGGACTGGAGAAGCGTAATTTTGGTTTCACCCTTTCACGTCTTGACTGTGCCATATATGCATGCATGGAGTGCCATATATTTGTGTGCTTTAATATCATTAACGTAAAGTGTTGCACTTGACTGGATCACTGAACGTGCATTTGCTGTATAATTCAGACATATACATTAGTGTGCATACTTAAGTTTTCCTTATAGTGATACCAAATGGTAGTTTTCATAAACATCTGTATTTGTGTAGTTTGAGTAATTTTATAATCTCTACATATACTCACGTATTCAGTTAAATTGTATTCTGTATTTATTTTATAACTGTATATGTATCCATAACCATGCATTTAAATGCGTATTGAAATGTTTGATACGTTAGCTTGACCAAAGGTCTTAAGCATGTGAACTCTAATGTTTAACCTTCAACATGGAAGTTTGCTCAGGTTGCAATGCTTTCTTCTTCTTTGCAGGTGTGTTCATATGATCTCATAGTTAGTGAGAGGTACATTGTGTATAAGACATAGGTGCCGATCACGATCCGGTAAAAAATTCCCCCGTGCGACTCGTATCGGGTCTTTTTACCGTACGAATCGTACAAGTGCCGTACGAACTGGCAATCACGATTCGCATGGTAAAAAGTCCATACGACCCGCACCGGGAATCATTCCCCACACGTCCTCGGGTCGGAAAATGTGTCCGACACGTCCTCGGACGATTTACCTTACAAACGTAAAAAGCCAAGTCCGACCGAGGAATCACGATCCATCCCGTGCGTCCGAGCCTACAACCGTATGGAAAAAACACCGTCCGCACCGAACACCAATAGCAACCATGGAGACATGTGCCCGCATACGCGCCCAACACTCCCCCCAGCCCCCGTACGTCCGACACGTACCCCCCGTATATGTATACCCCCACCCGTCTATGTACACCCCAGTACGTTCCAGTCGTACCCCCACCCCAGTACGTGTCGTACCACCGTCAATGTAAACCCCCCCACCCCTGTACGTGTCGTACCACCGTCTATGTACACCCCAGTACGTTCCAGTCGCACCCCCACCCCAGTACGTGTCGTACCCCCCGTGTACCTACACCCCAGTACGTTCGAGCCACACCCCCACCCCAGTACGTGTCACAGCCCCGTCTACCTACACCCCAGTACGTTCCAGTCGTACCCCCACCCCAGTACGTGTCGTACCACCGTCAATGTACACCCCCCCACCCCTGTACGTGTCGTGCCACCGTCAATGTACACCCCCCCACCCCTGTACGTGTCGTACCACCGTCTATGTACACCCCAGTACGTTCCAGTCGTACCCCCACCCCAGTACGTGTCGTACCACCGTCAATGTACACCCCCCCACCCCTGTACGTGTCGTACCACCGTCAATGTACACCCCCCACCCCTGTACGTGTCGTACCACCGTCTATGTACACCCCAGTACGTTCCAGTCGTACCCCCACCCCAGTACGTGTCGTACCACCGTCAATGTACACCCCCCCACCCCTGTACGTGTCGTACCACCGTCAATGTACACCCCCCCACCCCAGTACGTGTCGTACCACCGTCAATGTACACCCCCCCACCCCTGTACGTGTCGTACCACCGTCAATGTACACCCCCCACCCCTGTACGTGTCGTACCACCGTCTATGTACACCCCCCCACCCCTGTACGTGTCGTACCACCGTCTATGTACACCCCAGTACGTTCCAGTCGTACCCCCACCCCAGTACGTGTCGTACCACCGTCAATGTACACCCCCCCACCCCTGTACGTGTCGTACCACCGTCAATGTACACCCCCCCACCCCAGTACGTGTCGTACCACCGTCAATGTACACCCCCCACCCCTGTACGTGTCGTACCACCGTCTATGTACACCCCCCCACCCCTGTACGTGTCGTACCACCGTCTATGTACACCCCAGTACGTTCCAGTCGTACCCCCACCCCAGTACGTGTCGTACCACCGTCAATGTACACCCCCCCACCCCTGTACGTGTCGTACCACCGTCTATGTACACCCCAGTACGTTCCAGTCGTACCCCCACCCCAGTACATTCCTGGCGCACCCCCAACACAACCTCCTAAGTACGGAGCGCACCCCATGCCCCAACATCACAACCGCATGTACGAGTCGTACAAAGCCACACACAAGGACCAAATCGTACAACCAAATGGCCCAAGTACACACCGTACACACGCTCAAAACGCACGTACACAACAAGGACAAAACAAAACAACTCAACAATACACCATTCGAAAGGCACACAGCCACTAAACATGGCCAACAACCACTAAAATAACACAATCACTGACCTGCAACTGTCAAAAACAAACAGAGGCCCAATACACCACCACTCCTTATAACACACCCACCCAAAATTCAAACACTGCCACACCCACCCATGGACCAATAAAAAGGGCCCACACACACAAACCATGAGCCTTTGCAACAGACCCACTGCTGCCAGACACCACAGAACCAGACTACAAGCGACACCACATCTTACACTTGCACACCTTCACACGACCACCCTCACAAACACCCTCTCATCACATTCACACACACACACAACCATCCACACCCCCCCCCAACATCCACACACCCCCCACACCCACACCATCCCCACCCACACCCCTCACCATGCCCACTACCAAGAATCCAAAGTTCAGTCACCGAGAGTTGGAGGTCCTTGTTGATCAAATCCTCAGAGTCGAGCCACAGATCTTTGGAACATTGGTCAGAAGCACCAGCCAGGCAGCCAAAACAGCCATGTGGCAGACCATCGTCGATGCTGTGAATGCTGTTGCGGACACCAGGAGGACCAAGCAGGATTGCCAGAACAGGTGGTACGATCTGCGGAGGAGGGTCAGAGCCAAGAGACAGGAGGAACACGACCAGGCCAACGCCACCGGAGGAGGGCCCTCCCGCAGACCCGTACAGTACCATCCCTGGGAGGAGAGGGTGATGGCCATACTGCCGGTGGAGGCAGTTGAAGGAGTAGAAGGACTCCGAGACCCGGGTGAGTACACAAACAACGCACCTCACATGGGGGGAACTGCAACCACAACCAAAATTAATAACAGGCACGCAAACACCACAAGCCATCGCATTACTCAACCACACTCCATGAGCAGGCACATGCCACTGCTGCCACCATGCCCCATGCACCCAGCTGGACAATGTCAAGTCACAGGCCACAGAAGACAACAACACATGACACGGTAACCCGGATGGCGGGAGTGTGGGCACCAAGAATCACATAGTGCGACTCCAAAGCAGACAACAATGCCCTCTGCCCATATGGCCTAGGTCACAGCCAGACAAACACTGTGTCCCAACACAGGAATGACTTGCCAGCAAATGGCGGATGCCTTGCATCAACACATGGGGGTGAAGGCACTGTTTTGCACATGCCAGCAGCTAATGAACAGCCAACAGTGTGAAAGAGTGGCAGCACACACCACCACAGCAGCAGCGCACAGACACACAGCAGACAAAATGGGTGCCTGGAGATCAGAAACAAACTCACATCAACAGGCCAAGGGCCACTCAAAGATCTGCTAACAGTGTGTGCCCAGGAAGCTGGGCCAAGGTGACAGAGGGTGACACACGGAGGGAGGGAGAGGGGGACACAGAGGGAGGGAGAGGGGGACTGAGAGGGAGGGAGACACAGGAAGATGGACAGAGGGAGGAGGCTGACACACAGAGGGAGGGAGAGGGGGACAGAGAGGGAGGGAGAGGGGGACAGAGAGGGAGGGGGACACAGGAAGATGGACAGAGGGAGGAGGCTGACACACAGAGGGAGGGAGAGGGGGACAGAGAGGGAGGGAGAGGGGGACAGAGAGGGAGGGAGAGGGGGACAGAGAGGGAGGGAGACACAGGAAGATGGACAGAGGGAGGAGGCTGACACACAGAGGGAGGGAGAGGGGGACACAGAGGGAGGGAGACACAGGAAGATGGACAGAGGGAGGAGGCTGACACACAGAGGGAGGGAGAGGGGGACACAGAGGGAGGGAGACTCAGGAAGATGGACAGAGGGAGGAGGCTGACACACAGAGGGAGGGAGAGGGGGACACAGAGGGAGGGAGAGGGGGACACAGAGGGAGGGAGAGGGGGACAGAGAGGGAGGGAGAGGGGGACAGAGAGGGAGGGAGAGGGGGACAGAGAGGGAGGGAGACACAGGAAGATGGACAGAGGGAGGAGGCTGACACACAGAGGGAGGGAGAGGGGGACACAGAGGGAGGGAGACACAGGAAGATGGACAGAGGGAGGAGGCTGACACACAGAGGGAGGGAGAGGGGGACACAGAGGGAGGGAGACTCAGGAAGATGGACAGAGGGAGGAGGCTGACACACAGAGGGAGGGAGAGGGGGACACAGAGGGAGGGAGAGGGGGACACAGAGGGAGGGAGAGGGGGACACAGAGGGAGGGAGAGGGGGACAGAGAGGGAGGGAGAGGGGGACAGAGAAGGAGGGAGACACAGGGAGAGCAAATCAGTCCTTTGGTGTGTGGGAATGTCTGCTCGTCAGCAGGTGGACTGCGTGCATGTAGACAAGGGTGCCCAGTGCCAGAACCCCCCCTCTTCATCATGGCAAAACGCAGGGCCATGTTACAACCTGTACACGAGCACAAGGACAGCCACCTGCATCATATGAGTGTGTGGATCCACTCCATGTGCACATGTACAGTGCTACAAGGAAGGCGCAAACGCATAGCTCGGCACACATGCACACTCCACTGCTGACTGCAGTCACACTTGACGCAGCAAGTAAGACTGTGCCACACATAGTTAAAGGGGCCAAATTGGTGCCCAAGGGACACACACATGCACAAGTGCACTGTGAGTGGAATGCAAGACAGATCCTAATTCCAAGAGGAAATGTGCCAACTTTGTAACGGATGAAACATGGATGTTGCATGGATCAAAAGTAACATTGTCTCTCTCACACACAGGTCAACGTCGTGCTGCACCCCCCAACACTGGGGGGGAACACTCACAGGACCCGGATCTGCAGGAGACCGATCCCACCGGCAGCGACCACTCTCACCACTCTGAGGACGACCCCGACCGACCTGGCCCCTCTGGTGTCCAACCACCTGCAGCACCTGCGTCAGGTACAACCGTGCCAACCACCACCCCCACTCCTGCCACATCCCAGGAGACACCCAGGATCCCTGCCCCAACACCACAATGCAGCCAGGCTCGCCAGGAGGGACACGGTGTCCCGGGCACCCAGGAGGAGGCAGGCGACAACGCCAATGCCACCCCTCAGGGGTCCCGGAGACCCCATGTGCCCACAAGTGCAGGCCAGGCGCAAGTGGGCAGGGGTGGTGGGAGTGGAGAGCGGCGGAGGCGCGAGCCTGACCAGTTGGCTGGGGATCCGGTATTTTCCCATGTCCGTAACATCCTGGACTCATACCGGCAGGACACCACGGGCATGGCCCAGGTTGTGTCCGTCCTCGAGGGGATCAAGGTCCAGCAGGCCCAGCAACATGCGGAGCTAATAGCCTGTCTACAGCTACACCAACGGAGGATGGAGGACAGACAGGCTGAGCAAGTGACGGCGTCCCAGGGGATTCACGCTGAACTCCGTCGGATGGCCGACACCATGGCCGACCCTCCCTGTGCCAGAAGGCGGAGAACATCACCACCCACAGGGAGGGATCATGAGGAGGAGGAGGAAACATCCGACGGAGCATCCCAGACGTCGTCACGGCCTGCTGCTGAGGTTCCCCGCAGGAAGCCGGGTCGTCCACGGAAAGGACCGTGAGGGTGGCTGCTACATCACCATCTCCCAGGACACCTGGCCTGGCACCTGGCCCACTGGAGCAACAGCATCACAGCATCAAGAGACATTCTCTGCCACATGGCCCTGCTGGTCACTGGCTGACCAATGTTGACAAAGACTGTGGCATGGACTCTGAGGATTTCCAATGGCAAGGACACCAACTCCCCTACTGAACTTTGGATTCCCTAATCCCGGAAAGGCCCTCACTTGGCCCCCCCCCCCAATAATAAATCACACTATTAAGAGTAGATGCCTGCTGGTAGCATTATTACCTAACATGTGTCTTGTACAGTCTAAACATGCCTGAGTCATCTGTTCACTTCAACCATCCACACCCTGGGGCCTGAGTCTGGCACAGGACACATGGGTCACAGTTTTCTAGGCAAGACAGACATGGAGCACCATACACACCCGTGATGGTCAGAACCAGCTGAGGGGGTGGCCGAACAACCGTGCTGACAGACACATTGAGTACAGCAACAGTCATGCGCAGAGGTCAGGGATCCTGGCCCGTGTCCTGGGGGGCACCCAGGTACGTGTAGACAGGTGGCAGAACCATGTCCTGCAAGCTTGAGTCCGGTGGATGCAGAGAATGGGGTCATGGACAACGTTGGATGCATGGGGATGGCACATGTCACAATACCCACACAGTCATGGACATCATGCCCATTACACAGTCTCAGCACACACACACAGCTTGCATCTTGCCACTCGACACATTGACACATAGCCACAATCAGGGAATACCATGCCAGACATGCAGGATGCACCGTGCCAACACACCAGCATTGACTGAGAAGAGGCACCTTGGAGGCATAGGGACACCTTTAATAGTCATGTGTTTGGGATTGCAGAGGCAACTTGAAGTACACATGAACACATCATGTGGAGTAACATGTGGCTCCAACACTGGCACCCCCCTTCTGCAGCACAAATGCGTGATAGCCATGGAACTGGCACACAAGTGTCGGATAATAGCTAAATACCCACAGCTGCTCACGGAGAGCCTGCCATACACCATACATCCGCTGATGTGGAAGTCCCACGCCATGTCAAGACAATGTTAACCGTATGTGTCCGAGGGCAGTGTCACACACATTGATGCCTTCATCACAATCCACCATCCCATCACTGATGACTGACAACCAGGCAGCCCATCTATTCAGGTGTACCCAGCTGCATGTCGTGTCCCATGGGGATGCCACATGTCTGCAGAGGACCCAAACCCCGACCGGGGCAGTGTGCACACATCGTGAACAACTGCCACACCCAATACATCCCAGATGCATCCCTTACCCCATGGAGACTTCCAAACGTGTCCGTGCCTGTAACGCTGAGTCAGCCCACGATGCCATGTCCATGAGGAATAGCAGTGCCACAACAATGCAACCAGCAAACGGCATGCGCAGGTACCTGGGGAAGAGAGACACACAAGAAGTCAGCCACAAGAAGCACAGCCACTTGCATGTGCATGTACTCGACACATGTATGTATGACAACATGCTAGGTCACAATTATGCCTGGGGAAATACTACCATCACTGCCACCATCACTCCAGTGACACACCCACACACACCTCTGACCCACGTGCCATACATGCAGGTGGAGACACACATCACAACGCATGCCACACGGGGACCAATGCGTGCACACTCAGACCCTGGTACTCACCACTAAGCAAAGAAGTCGCGTATGAGCCGAGTCCGGATGTCCTCTTGCGGCTCCACATCCTCCACATCACTAGCCCCATTGCCAAGCCCTTCGTCCTCCACGGGTGGATGGTCCTCGTCATCTTGATCCAGGATGAGGGGCACAGCTCTTTCAACTGCCATGTTGTGCAGCATGCAGCAGACCATGAAGATCTTGCAGACCTTCGCCGGGGCATATGGGAGTGCGCCGCCGGTCTTGTGGAGGCACCGGAATCGGCTCTTCAGCATGCCAAACGTCCTCTCTATCACTCGCCTTGTCCGGCCATGGGCGGTGTTGTAGCGGAGCTGGGCCGGCGTGATGGGGTTGCGGAGAGGTGTCAGCAGCCAAGGCATGTTGGGATAGCCAGCGTCCCCTAAATGGAAAGCACATGGATATCGTTAGAACAGGTGAAGCGGTAGTGCTGCTCGGCCAAACAGAATACAGGACAGACAGACTGTACCCACCAACAACACATGCACGTTCGTTGCGCAGCTGCATCATCATATCAGGCATCCCGCTACGCCTCATGATGTAGGCATCGTGTGCTGATCCTGGAAAACGTGCACAGACATGTGAAATCACCATGTTGGACAGACACACCACAAGGGCATTGATGGAGTGGTAGTGCTTCCGATTGCGGTACGCCACCTCCCGTGCGTGTGGTGGTACCAAACCTACATGTGTCCCATCTATGGACCCAATGACATGGGGCATCCCTCCCAGGGCATAGAAACCACGTTTGACCTCAGTCATCTGTTCAGGGGTTGGGAACTTGATGAAGTCATCCAGGTGAATCAACATGGCCTCCAAGAAATCATGCAGCACACCGCTGAACATGCTCTGGGACATGCCACCAACATGAGCTATGGTATATTGGAAGGTACCCGTGGCAAGGAAATGTAGGGCAGCCATTACCTTCAGCTGGGGTGTCAGTGCCGTAGGATACCTGTGCTGCGGTTGCAGGTGTGGTGCCAGTCTCGCCGTCAGCTCCAGAATCAACGGTTGGGTGAAGCGGTAGAGCCGGATCCTGTCATTCTCCTGCATGGTGGCCAAGTCTGGAATTCTTCGGGCAACAGGAGGCGCTCTGCAGTAATTTGGAAGTGACAAGGAAGAGTGAGTGCACTACGAGAACAACTCATGTCTACTGAGCACATGTAAATCTGCCAATACACACATGCCACATAGGGAGTCAGGCATGTGCTACATGCCCAGGACACGTATGGATGCAAGGTGACACTCCTTCCAAGACCCAGCTACACACGGTGATTGAGAACCTCCCCATGCCACGCCATGGGAATAGCTGTGTCCCAGTGCAAGTGCACTGCCCGACGCAAGACAGGAGTGACATACACCCACACATCAGCAGAAGTGTGATGCTGATTGCAGAGACTGGCAGCGGAACACTTGAGCCACAGGTCACATGACATTACACTAGTCCAGCCCACACACCTTGCCATGAAGGTGCACATGTCATGACTCCCCACACATTCCTTGTGAGTTTGCTGACATGGCCTTGTCACGCTACTCCGTGTCCCATGCATACATGTGCACCTCACATCAGATACCACATGTGGCATGGTGTGCGGAACAGTGTGCAATGACAATCTACACACAGACACATGTTGGTTGCTGCAACGGCTGCAGCTTTTGAGGGTGCTACAACATCAACCTGATGTAAATCCCGGACACATAAATGACATAGTCACATTGTGCACTGTGGGTAGTGACAAGTCAGGTGTCATGACCCCTGTACCGGGCATCATGGGACACTTCCGTGTGTTGGTGTTGGTGTCCGTGCCATGCCAGTGACGCTCACCCCAAGTGCGCAGTACGACATGCACACATGTCAAAGGAGTCAAGGGCATGCCTGGCACACATTGCACCCTCACACAGTACACCTGTACACATCTCATCATACATCTGGTGCCTCCTCCACTCAGGAGGCATGTTCCACATCACAGCCTGTCACACCTGTGCCCCACACATGTAGTAATGCACAGACGATGCCTTGATGTCCATTCCTGGACAAGTATGTCCATCCATGGACAAGTATGTCCGCCCTATTCCTACCTGTGTGTCGACTATCACCACAGTGATGTGTACAAACCGGCGTACTGCTGCTAAGAGGGCCTGTGTATGTTCCCCAATCACTGTGGGAGTGCTGCCGTATGTGAACCCATCGTGATGGCGAGCGTACAGGCATTTGTACGGTCCGTACCACAACGAGTACGCATACGCGTGCAGAACCATAGTGATAGTGAGCGTAGATGCGAGTGTACGGTCCGTACCACTACGTGTACGCATACGCGTGCAGAACCATAGTGATAGTGAGCGTACAGGCATTTGTACGGTCCGTACCACAACGAGTACGCATACGCGTGCAGACCCATAGTGATAGTGAGCGTACATGCGAGTGTACGGCCCTCTCACTATGGGTCTGCACGCGTATGCGTACTCGTTGTGGTACGGACCGTACAAATGCCTGTACGCTCACTATCACTATGGTTCTGCACGCGTATGCGTACACGTAGTGGTACGGACCGTACACTCGCATCTACGCTCACTATCACTATGGTTCTGCACGCGTATGCGTACACGTAGTGGTACGGACCGTACACTCGCATGTACGCTCACTATCACTACGGGTACACAGACCCATAGTGATAGTGAGCGTACAGGCATTTGTACGGTCCGTACCACAACGAGTACGCATACGCGTGCAGAACCATAGTGATAGTGAGCGTACAGGCATTTGTACGGTCCGTACCACTACGTGTACGCATACGCGTGCAGACCCATAGTGATTTTGAACGTAGGCATGCATGTACGGGCCGTTGCCATGCATTTGGGGTGCCCTAGGGCCCGGAAACGCACCGTACCTGTGTGTGATTCTCCTAATTACATAGGGGACAAGTATTAAGGCCTACATGCATGCTGGTTGTCATGGCGACCAGGTTCAAATTTCGATTTTGTTCTGGAAGGTGCACAGCAGAAGTCAGTTGGAATTCTTCTACTTTGTTGCAATGTGTTTGTGGGGCTGACATCATGCAGGAGAATGAAACCGATAGAGAACCCACAGACTGCTAGGTTTGAAGGGATTGGTGGAAACATAGGATGCAAATGTGAGTGACCAATCACTCTGTACTCCTGTGCATGAGACTGGGCAGAAGGCCACATATAAGGCAGCCAGGTCCCATGAGGGATTACTTGCCTGCACATCTTTGCATTTGTCGACCAAGCTGCTGCTACTGATTCCCTGGAACCATGTCAAGGGCTGTGGAGAGGACACAGCCATTCACCCTGGAGGAGAACATGGCTCTGCTGGATGTGATCCTCCCACAGTACCCCATGCTGTATGGGCGACCAGGGTATCAGGTGAGTGCATAGGCCACTGCCACAGACTGTCCCTATGTTGTGACTGTGTCTTCAGGCATTGTGACCCGGTGTGACACACATGCCATGTACTGTCGGGGGGGTACCAGGGGGGGGGTGCCTGATGTCTCCCAGCAGTGCCCTGAGACAGGAGGGGTGTGTGCAGAGTCCTCCCAGCAGTGCCCTGAGACAGGAGGGGTGTGTGCAGAGTCCTCCCAGCAGTGCCCTGAGACAGGAGGTGTGTGTGCAGAGTCCTCCCAGCAGTGCCCTGAGACAGGAGGTGTGTGTGCAGAGTCCTCCCAGCAGTGCCCTGAGACAGGAGGGGTGTGTGCAGAGTCCTCCCAGCAGTGCCCTGAGACAGGAGGGGTGTGTGCAGAGTCCTCCCAGCAGTGCCCTGAGACAGGAGGTGTGTGTGCAGAGTCCTCCCAGCAGTGCCCTGAGACAGGAGGTGTGTGTGCAGAGTCCTCCCAGCAGTGCCCTGAGACAGGAGGTGTGTGTGCAGAGTCCTCCCAGCAGTGCCCTGAGACAGGAGGTGTGGGTGTGATGCACAGTGTGAGCCTTGATCATTGATTGTGACATTGCCATCATTCCACCTGAGTACCCACTATGGCACGTACTGCCTTTTCCCTCACCAGAGGATGATGTCCCTATGACAGAGGTGCAATGCGTTGGCTGCATTACATGCCATGTAGTAACCAGCTATTATGTTCACATATGTCTCTCTGTGACATGTGGCTGGTGTATTGATGTGGTGTCACTTGTACTCCCTCACAGGTAGGCGCCACTGCCAAGGAGCAGATCTGGCTGACCGCCGTCAGTGCCGTGAGGCGTGTGGATGGTCGGAGGCGGAGCCTGTCCCAGGTGAGGAAACGCTGGCAGGATATCCGGTGCTGGACGCGGAGGATTGCACGGCTCCTGCTGGGGGACTCACCTGAGAGCCACAAGAACCGCGGCCGCCGCCGTCTGACCCACCTCCACAGGCGTGTGCTGCCGGTGGTCTTTCCAGACCTGGAGAGGCGCTTACAGGCGATGCAGCAGGCGGAAGGGGGTAGGTACATGTGCGTTTGTTGTGTGTCACCGGCATTTGTAAGGGCACAGTGGCATTAATTCACTGGCAGGGTTTAAAGGTGCTGTGCCCATCCAGTTTGCCCAAGTGTAGCGCTGCGCCCCTGCCACCCTTCCCCTCCTTGCAATGTGTTCCCTGGTCTGTGTGTAGTCACTCCTTCACAAGGTAATGTAGGCTGGCGCTTTGTCCACGAGAACAATGACTGTAGCATCATGGGTGGTGGTGGTGGGTAACAGGTTGTGGGACCTTGCCTGTGAACTGTCAAGTTCACTGCATGTGGGTTCCATGTCAGTTGGCACTGATGCTGGCTCCAGACATGGGAGTTGGTCTCTCATGTGTCATGCCTTACAGCGCGCATGTCCTATGTAGTGGCCTGTGACATGATGTGCATGAGTGTGCGCTACGCATAGTGCAGGGATGGTGACGTGTGTAGCAGTCATTCCCATTCAGTAGCATGTAGTTGCGTGCCCAATACTGTCCCCTGGGGCACCTTATCCTCAGTGTTGTTTGTGTCATCATCAACGTGGACACTCTCACTGTCTACAGCGTAGGTTGTGCTCTGTGCCATTGTCCCCTGTCACCATGTATATAGACGTGCTATTATGTACAGGTGTCCACTGTGCAGCCTGACCTGATTGTCCCTCTTCATACTCACAGTTGCCAGTGCCTGTGTGTCTTGTTATACTCATCTGAGGATGGGCACTGGTACCTCATTATTTGTACAGGCGCACCTTTGCTGTTTTGCGTCCAATCTTGCCTTTTGCCTGCCACTGTGTTTATCACCCAGACTATGAGATGTTGGTGCCACCTGTGTCTCAGCAATTAGCATCGTGTGGGGGTTGCTTGGGGCGGGCAATGCCTATGTGTCAAATCCTGATTCCTAATTGCTGGGTCTGGACAGTGTGTGATGTTACTGGACACACACGCAAGGTGCAGTGACCGAGTTATGTTGGGCATGTTTGCAGCATTACCTATGCAGCATGTGTCTCAAGTTCATGGATATTGTCCCTGGTCATAGGTATTTTCACAAACGCTGTGTGGTGCAGAGGCAGTGCAGGATTGTCCCCAGGGCCTGGGTGCTATGTCAGACTCCGTTTCCTGTCATCAGCTATTGTCTCATGCTCTCCATGGTATTTCAGTGGCATGGTGGCTCAACCAACTGTGTTTCATGCCCTACATCGGTACCTTGTTTTGCAGATGTTAGGGATCTGCCTCTTCAGGCTATGCAATGTTGACTATGTAGATTGGACTCATGTGACAGATGTGTACAGGTGTCTGATTAATTTCTGTCTCTCCACCCTGCCCACAGCATCGTCGGGGGACACAGAGGGAGACATGGACACGGACCAGGCGGAGGGACCGAGCACCAGTGGCAGCCGTGACATCGGGGCTGGCACATCGAGTGGGACAGAGGCGGAGGATAGTGTGGCCGAGGACCTGTCGACTGGCACATCAGACTACGAAGCTGACAGGTCCGAGGAGGATGTCTCAGAGTTGGCGGAGGCTGCACCAGCAGCTGACAGTGGAACAACACCTGCCACCGCCCCCTCAGTTCCCACCAACCGCCTCCCACTTGCTCGTGTCCCTTCCCAGCGTGCCCGGTCACCGCATGTCTCCTTCCTGCCAGGCACCGCACCCCCTGCCCCTGTCTCCACTGCTGCCGCCAATGCTGAGTCTATGGACATCCAGCGGCAAATGCAGGTTGGTCAGGCTGCGATCCTGAATGTCCTCCATTCCCACGGGAAAACCCTCACCAACATCGAGGCATTCTTGGAGGGCATTCATTCTTTGCAGGCTGACCAACGCAACTTGCTGAGGTCCCTAGACTCCACACTGACTGCAGCAGTGGGTCTCCTGCAGCGCGACCTCCCCCCACCTACCCCTGCCCCATCCACACTTCCCACTTCCATGCCTGTCCCACGTACACCCAGACGTCGGCATGCACCCACCACAACAGACACAGGCACCACACCAGCAGGGAAGGTCCACCGCACTCCTCCTGACACGCACACACAGGGTGAGATAGGCACACCCACTGGGTCGGGGGGCAAACGTGTGACACGCAGCCAGAGTGGGAGTCCGCATTCCACACAATCCACTCCCTCCAAATCCCCTCCCCTCAGCTCTCCTGGCCACATCTCCCCCAAGGACTCCTTCATGGCCGCTCTGTCCCTGAGCCCCACAGTTACGCCACCACGCAAGCGGTCAAGGAAGTCCTCGGTCAGGGTGGTTGAGTCTCCCCCCCTGTCTCCACCCTCCCCCGGTGGCGCTGCAACCCATCCCTCTGAACCCCCACCCTCCTTGGGGCCTGAGGTCACTTCGGGTGCAGGGGACTCCCTGGAGGACCTTGCTAAGGTGTGTAGTGCCATCCTGGCCTCCGCCTTTGGCCATGACACACCCCCTGTGGTTGAGTCCTCCATCCCTGCACCCACAACGCCGCCCCTTTGCCCTGATGTCCCTGCGGTGCCTGTTGCTTCCCCCCCCCCCTGATGCCCTCACCAGTATGGAAGACGATGGCATTTGACTGTGCAGGCAAGGTAGGGGACACACATCCCACTGTGTCCCCCATGCAGCTGGGAATCATTGACTGCCCTATGGCCTTTGTTGACTTTGAACTGCCTTTGATCCACGGACATTGTGCTCATGCTGAATAAAGCTTATTTTTGTTGTCATTCTCACACTCCTGCTATGGTGGTATTGGTGTTGGTGGGGCTGCTACATTGTTTTGGGTGGTGTTTAAGGCTTTGGGTGTGTGGGATTTGTAGTAGTGTTCTGCTCTTTGGGGCCACCCTAGGATCTGTGTGCCATCACAAGGTGTTGGCTAACTTCCTTAGGTCATGTCAGCAGTTACTGCATGGTTCAATTGTCCCAGGGTGTATTCCTTCCTCTGTGTACCCAGTTTCTTCCCTGCAGGGTGTTCCCAATGTTTAGCGCAGAGCTGTGTGTACATGAGCTGTGTGTGTGACGGAGCCCTTCTACTTTGGCCATGCATGCATGGCCATGTCTCCACCTGCAACAATCGTGGCATCCTTGGTGATCACTGTACTTGTGTGTGGAGTCAGTTGACATGAGTTCATGGGGACATGTTCCCTTGTAGGCAGTATGGATGTGGGTAATTGTGGCATCACACACATGTGTTACACCCCTCCTGGGTGTGGACACTGCTGGGAGGACTCTGCACCCACCCCTCCTGGGTCTGGACACTGCTGGGAGGACTCTGCACACACCCCTCCTGTCTCTGGGCACTGCTGGGAGGACTCTGCACCCACCCCTCCTGGGTCTGGACACTGCTGGGAGGACTCTGCACACACCCCTCCTGGGTCTGGACACTGCTGGGAGGACTCTGCACACACCCCTCCTGTCTCAGGGCACTGCTGGGAGGTCTCTGCACCCACCCCTCCTGTCTCTGGGCACTGCTGGGAGGACTCACCACCCACCCCTCCTGTCTCAGGGCACTGCTGGGAGGTCTCTGCACCCACCCCTCCTGGGTCTGGACACTGCTGGGAGGACTCTGCACACACCCCTCCTGTCTCTGGGCACTGCTGGGAGGACTCACCACCCACCCCTCCTGGGTCTGGACACTGCTGGGAGGACTCTGCACCCACCCCTCCTGTCTCTGGGCACTGCTGGGAGGACTCACCACCCACCCCTCCTGTCTCAGGGCACTGCTGGGAGGTCTCTGCACCCACCCCTCCTGTCTCAGGGCACTGCTGGGAGGACTCACCACCCACCCCTCCTGGGTCTGGACACTGCTGGGAGGACTCTGCACACACCCCTCCTGGGTCTGGACACTGCTGGGAGGTCTCTGCACCCACCCCTCCTGTCTCAGGGCACTGCTGGGAGGACTCACCACCCACCCCTCCTGGGTCTGGACACTGCTGGGAGGACTCTGCACACACCCCTCCTGGGTCTGGACACTGCTGGGAGGACTCTGCACACACCCCTCCTGGGTCTGGACACTGCTGGGAGGACTCTGCACACACCCCTCCTGTCTCTGGGCACTGCTGGGAGGTCTCTGCACACACCCCTCCTGGGTCTGGACACTGCTGGGAGGACTCTGCACCCACCCCTCCTGTGTCAGGGCACTGCTGGGAGGACTCCACACCCACCCCTCCTGTGTCTGGGCACTGCTGGGAGGACTCTGCACCCACCCCTCCTGTGTCTGGGCACTGCTGGGAGGACTCTGCACCCACCCCTCCTGTGTCAGGGCACTGCTGGGAGGACTCTGCACCCACCCCTCCTGTGTCAGGGCACTGCTGGGAGGACTCTGCACCCACCCCTCCTGTGTCAGGGCACTGCTGGGAGGACTCCACACCCACCCCTCCTGTCTCAGGGCACTGCTGGGAGGACTCTGCACCCACCCCTCCTGTCTCAGGGCACTGCTGGGAGGACTCTGCACACACCCCTCCTGTCTCTGGGCACTGCTGGGAGTGATGGGCACCCACCCCTCCTGTCTCAGGGCACTGCTGGGAGGACTCCACACCCACCACTCCTGTCTCAGGGCACTGCTGGGTGGACTCTGCACACACACCTCCGATTTCTGGATATGTGCGCTTGGCACATACACGGTGGGGTTACGCACACTGCATTAGAGGTGAGGGTACGAGTCTACTGACACTGGTGTGGTGGGGGTACGCTCCGTACGTCCGCGGGTGTGGGTACGGGTCGTACTTACACTGTTGGGCAGGGGGGTACGCTCCTTGCATTCGTGGGTGGGGGTTCGAGTCGTACTTACACTGTTGGCATGGGGGGTACGCTCCATGCATACGCGGGTGGGGGTACGGGTCGTACTTACACTGTTGGGCAGGGGGGTACGCTCCTTGCATTCGCGGGTGGGGGTACGGGTCGTACTTACACTGTTGGGCTGGGGGTACGCTCCGTACGTCCGCGGGTGGGGGTACGGGTCGTACTTACACTGTTGGGCTGGGGGTACGCTCCGTGCGTCCGCGGGTGGGGGTACGGGTCGTACTTACACTGTTGGGCTGGGGGTACGCTCCGTACGTCCGCGGGTGGGGGTACGGGTCGTACTTACACTGTTGGGCTGGGGGTACGCTCCGTGCGTCCGCGGGTGGGGGTACGGGTCGTACTTACACTGTTGGGCTGGGGGTACGCTCCGTACGTCCGCGGGTGGGGGTACGGGTCGTACTTACACTGTTGGGCTGGGGGTACGCTCCGTACGTCCGCGGGTGGGGGTACGGGTCGTACTTGCACTGTTGGGCTGGGGGGTACGCTCCTTGCATACGGGGTGGGGGTAGGGTCCGTACATATCCGTCCCCACGCTATGTGATGTTTGTGCGGCCCGTACCCAGGCCTTTGCCACGTGGGTGCGATCCGTCCCGCCATTGTTGGGGTGACGTGTGTGGGCGTGGTCCGACTCGTACCCACGCTCTTCAGGCGTGGGTACGGGACGTACCTGTCTGGTTGTGTTGCCGGTTCGCGTGGTGACGGACTTCCGTTGTGGCGGTCGCTGGATTATCAGGACACGCCCCCACCCCCTCGTGGTGACCAGGGCATGGGAGTCAGGTATGTCCAGGCCATGTGTAGTGTGTCACTCATGTGGTTGTTTTGTGGCCTGCCCTGGTCGTGCCACCCCCACCCCACCCCACTTTCCCCCCTCCCTTAGTTATTCTGACCTTCTGCGGCGTCTGCGTCGTAACCTGTAGAGGAGGTGTACTGCTATGAGGGCAGGGATGACTCGTAGGTTCGGGTCCATGTCTGTCCGTCGCGTACTGGTACTCCTTGCTCGCGTCGTCCTGTCGCGTACGGGTCCTCCGTGATCGCGTCGTCCTGTCGCGTACGGGTCCTCCTTGGTGGCGTCGTCCTGTGTGTCCGTCACGTACTGGTCCTCCTTGTTCGCGTCGCCGTCTGTCCGTCGCGTACTGGTGGTCCTTGTTCGCGTCGTCCTGATTTCCCGGCAGTTTTTGGCTGCCGCAAAATATTCACCGTGCGGGGTGACGTCGGTGCGAATCGTGATTCCTGGGTCGTGAATGGCTGGCTGCGTGCGTCCCGACGTCAGGTCGGCGCTTTCCCGGTTCGCATTGGTAGGTGTTTTTTGTTCGGTCGGTCTTTTTTACGATTCGTACGGTAATGGTGTACCCGTGCGAATCGTAATTCCATGTTTGTATATTTTGACGACCGGGTACGCGTCGGACGGAGAATATGCTCCGTCCGACGGTTCGTACCCGGTTTTTACCGGATTGTGATCGGCACCATAGTGAGACCCGGGGAGAAGAACTTTTGGCAAGGATGAGAGGTGCTATCGAACAAAGGGTGGACACTTATTCATGTTATATCTAGAGACAGGAGAAATTCAAGGGCGTCCTGAAGTTCAGACCATGAGTTGAGAGAATTGAATAAGATTACCAATTTCTACTGTGAGAAGGTGGAAAAGTACTGGGACACATGATGTAGGACTCTTGAATGTTCTGTTGAGACTTAATTGGTGGTCACACTTTAGCTTTAGGAGGATTCCTTTCAGACTTAGAGGGGTACACACCTCTTAGCTATATTTCTGGTGTGTAGCTTTAGGCTATGCAATACTCCTGATTTTGGAGAACTTACACAGAGGTCTGTACAATGCTGATACTTTCCTGCTTTCCCCAATTAATGCTACTTAGTTCAGGCTAAGTTTAGGTCATTTAGATTTACTAACTTATAGGCAAGAGGACCGGAAATCATATACTGATCACCAGATTTTGTTCCTTATTTTCAGCATTGATATTACTGAATTCCCTGTATGCTTTATGCTGTTTAGGCTAAACTTTCTCAGACGATTTGGACTGCCAGTAGTGACTCTGTATTTTTATAACATATTCTTGGGACTTGTGTACATCAGTTTGGCTTTCAATTTTTAATAAACCTACATTTAATTTCATTTATCGACTTACGGATGCTCACTGTGTATCAAAAGGGGCTACTCTGTAAATTAAATTCTTTGATGATGTAAACTCCTCTTTATTTCTCAGGCATCGAAAAAGGTCTATCGAAGTGAAATTTAGATATTTGCTCAGTGCTCTGGCAGTGCAGAACAGAATATTAAGTACTAGCATTGAGCAAGACAAATTGTTAAGTAGTAAGTGAGCACATCTACTACAAAGACAGAATCGCTGAAGACACAGACATCCATGTAGCAAGGGGGAGATGTCTAAACATGGTGGGCAGTTCTTCACCTGTATTGCAGGAGGTTGAAGCCTTTGCTGATTTTGTGAGCTGGCAGCAGAATGAAAACAGTTAACAAGTCCCTAAGGATTATTGGGCTCAGTTCCATGGTGAATGTATTTCTTCCACTTTTTTCCCCTTGCCTCATTTGGCCAGGTTTGTATTGTTGGTGCCATTTGGGCTTTGCAGCTGTCAGCAACGTCTTGCAACTGGGGTCCACCGCTGAAATCATGGTATGCTTCTAGAAGTGGGCTTGGGTTATATCATATTAACCCTCACTTTTTTTTATCAAATAAACCATTTTCATTGTCTATTTCCAAAGACGAGCGCTGATCATATACTTCAAGTAGCAATCAACTCTTTACACAACAGTGCTTTGAAAATGGCTGGCGTTTGTGCTCTGATAAATCTCAAGCTTGCATTAAACCAACATTTCGGGAACCATCAATGCTGACTTACTCCTGATTCTCTTTATTGTTAATGTCTCTTTATTCCTAAACGTATGCGCAGGATTTGTTTCTAAATTGTTGTGGTATGGGTTTCTAGCCCACTCCTCACACTGGGGTTTTGGGTCTTCCCATGACCTGTTTGCACCGTGAAGCTATTGTTCTTTGTTTTCTCTCTATACCCTACTGTTAACCTGCCTGAGCGCCAACATTTCCTGTTCCCTAAAACCCTTCGCAGAGAATTCACCGTGCTTTGAAAATGATTCTACCAAACAGATGGGTTTGTTTCAGGTTGTTGAAGTGCAGTCACAGTGGACTTGTCTGTAATTAAATATCTTGGCACCTGAAGACATTTTAACCAAGTATTGAAGATGAGTAAAAATCATGATCAGTCAGCACAAATAGATTCTTATTACCAAAGGATGACAATTATTGAAACATAAGTTACAATGTAAAGAAAACCAGCAGTGTGAGATTTAGAATGTACTTAGCATCAGCAGCGGCTCCTCCGCTAAGGCGGAGGAGCATCGCTCCACTGCTCTGCGAGCAGTTCAAAAATAAAAAATAAAATTATACTAACGCAATGTTATTATCGTTTTATTTTTCCATTCTTGCATTGGTGCGGGCATGGCGGGCTGGGCTGGCCAGAGCAGGGGCCAGGGTGAGAAGTGGTGAGCACACTTTAAGGGGTCTAATATGAGTTTTTGGTTTTCAACAGAGAGCTGACATCGCTTGCACACCTGCGCAAATACACAGACCTGATGATCTGGGAGATGTGAGGGCCAGTAGCAGTCCTTCCCAAGCCAGGTTTACTTACATTTGATGCAACGCAGCACTGCAACTAAAGTGCTGAGCTGGGTTGTGTCAAAGGGAGAGAGCAGAGGAGCACTATGTCTACTGCTGTTTCTCTCTCCCCCTGTGCTGGCGCACTTCAGGCAGACATGTGCTACGTATGTATCCTGCACCACAATGTAAAGGTGTTTGTGTGATGTCTTACAGGTTTTGTACTAGACGGATACCCGACCAGTACAATATACTGGGGGGACATATTACAAGGGGAAAGCGTCACCAGAATGTCACTTTTAGGGTGAACAACCTTTACAACGCAACTGTTACAACGCACTACACTTACAACAAAATTTTTACAACGCAACATCCACTACAACGCATTCCATTACATAGCATGACAATACAACGCATGTTTAAAAACTACCTTTACAACGCATTCCATTACATCGCATACTACCTTTACAACGCAATCCAACACTTACCCTACTGTTGCACCCCCTGGAGTTAGAATAGTAATTTTTACCCCTATACTATGCGTTGTAATGGTATGCGTTGTAAAGGTAGTATGCGATGTAATGGAATGCGTTGTAAGGGTAGTTTTTAACATGCGTTGTAGTGTCATGCTATGTAATGGAATGCGTTGTAGTGGATGTTGCGTTGTAAAAAATGCGTTGTAAGTGCATGCGTTGTAAAAGTGTGCGTTGTAATGACATACATCCCACTTTTAGCAATGCTCTGGTGGCTCTATGGCCTTTTCCATATTTAAAAAGCGGTGTTAAGCCACTTTTTGTGGCTTAACACTGCCCTGTAAACACAGCCCCCTTACAAGCATCGCTTAGCATGAAAGGGTTGTGAAATGGATGTTGCTGTGGGCATTCCACCGCAACACCCATTGCTTTTTGATGCTGACCCAAATTTACAAGTATCTGTAAATCTGAGGCAGCGCCAAAAACCAATGCCATGCAAGAGCAGGCGTTAGAATGGCAAAACGAGGGGAAATACTTGGATTTCTCCTCATTTTTGCTTTTTCAATGTGTGCTGCATTCTGCAGCACACATAGAAAGAGCAAAACACCATTAATGATTATTTATGTGCAGAAAGGTGTCCCTTCCTGCATATAAAATAATAATTAAATAATGAGGATTTGCTACTTCTATGTGTGCTGCATTCTACAGCACATATAGAAGTAACAAATAGACATTATGGATTGTTTAGGTGCAGAAAGGGATAATTTCCTGCACAAAAACAATTACTCCCTGCAATGTAGGCACCCTTGCAATATAGTGAAAGGGGGCCTGCGTTGGCGCTAGGCAGGTAATTTCAGTGCTAGCACTGGGGAAAACACGTGGGTGTGCCGTATTGTTGTAAATACGTCACATCCCTGCATTTTGGAAATGTCGGAGCGCAGCACTGCCCAATTTGCCGCAGCCCAGCGCTCCTACATTTTGTTGTAAATAGGCCTCACTATACTTAGTCTAACTTTCAAATGTTTCCAACTTTGTATGTGTGTTGTACATTAAAGCATACATTTACAGCTGGAAAAGATTGAACAAAAGAAAACTTTTATCCAACATTACAACTCCCTCATGGAGGTGGAAATATTTGTAGCAAAACGTTATCAATACATTTTAGTAGATAGGGCTATGCTTCCAAACTCATGTTTTATTAATAGAAATGCTGACATTTCACCCTTGGGATACACTTTAAAAGCAGAGCAAGACAGCTACTTTCAAGAGCTAATGAGGGTTTGAGCTGGAGAGTAAATCTCAATTCAACTCGTTGCACTATTTTGCATAATGTTTTTGTGGACCTGCCCGGGGGCATTGCAGGTAAAATTCCTATACCCTGTGACTCCATCATTAGCTGTCTGTAGCCAAATAACATATCAGGTCTGGGCATGCACAGGGATCACCACTTTTGGAGACACAAGCTGTACTTGTATAAGAGCACCTCACTTAGCAAAATCATTTAGAGAACGTGCCACAGATTTAGAATTTGAATATCCTGTGCAGGAGCTAATTTGTGGTAAGACAATGATGAAATTATTAAAAAGCAGTACAATGTGACTGTGCAAGTGAAGCTCAACCCTACAAAATGTTCCTGTATTTGATAGTTTGATGTGAGTAACTAATTGAATCGAAATGGTGGGACTTCCAAATATAAATATGGAGACGGAGTGTAGCTCAGTCAAATGAACAGAGAAAAAGCATCCTTAAAAATTGCTTTCATACATATCAAGCATATGAACTAATGAATATTGAGTCAATACAAAGACATTGAAGCAAATCCATTAACCTCCTACATTCCTTTTCAGCTGTGCGCCAATGCTATTTTGTACCCACAATCCATGTCTTAGCTCATATACCAGTCTTAAAATCTGAGGTCTTCTCCAGATGACTTCTTTACTATATCATTTTTGACACTAAGGGCCTGATTTCAAATTTGGCGGAATGGTCACTCTATCACAAATGTAAAGGCTATCCAGCCCGCTTTACTACTAGTGTATGTATATAAATCCTGTGGCACATGTAATAAGGCAGATAGGATATCCATCATGTGTGTGACCAGAGTAACCTATCACCACACTCTAAATCAGGCCCCTAATTACTGTTGGCCATAATGACACCTTTGCCAACTGAGCTTAGAAAATGATTACGTTTATAGCTGTTTTGAGAAAAGCTTCAATGCCAGGTTTTCGGACACCATGTCAGTTTTTTTGCATACTACTACTAATACTGACTGGGAAGTCATTTTTGAGTTTCAATGGCTTTTATTGAGTTTGTAACATAAATCACTTAGGCAGGGATTCCCACTAACAATGAAACAGCCACAAGAACCGCTCACCTCTCGCTCTCATACCACTTTGTTCAACTGCAATCCGCAATGCAGTTTGCTGTGAGGAGTCGCATGAAAACATAAAAGTCAGACAATGCTAGCTGATGTCACATAGGTATCGACTAAGCACTAACGCTGCAACCCAGCCCTCGCTGCAACATAGCTCTTGATTTTAATTCCCTTGTGGGAGTCGGACGCATTAGGCATCCGACCCCAGTTTGGAGGTGCTGGGCTCCCTCTCAACTGCGAGCGCCATCTTGAAAGGCCCGATTTGAGCTTGTTCCTATTTCTTTGGGTTACTTTCTCACCTGTTAATTTTGTTTTGCCTTTGTTTCCAAGACGTTCCTACACAGGGGAGCCTGTGCAGGGTTTGCGGGGTGTTTGGACCCCAAGTTTGCCCCCTCTGCCTTTGACCACTCACTTTTAGCCTCACTCGCGCTTCGCGCTGCTTTGCTAAACAAGCCCACTTTATGGAGGGCTATTTAATCCACATAGCAGCTCGTCCGTGTAGCTCAACCGAGCACTAACGCTGCAACTCAGCCCTTACTGCAACATAGCTCTTGATTTTAATTCCCTTGTAGGAGTAGGAAGCATAAGGCATCCGACCCCATGTAGGTGCCTAGCTTCCTCTCAACTGCGGGCATCATCTTGAAGGGCCGGATTTGAGCTTTTGCTTATTTCCCTGGGGTAGTTTCTCTCCTGTTAATTCCGTTTTGCCTTTGTTTCCAGGACATTCCTCCACAGGGGAGCCTGTGCGGGGTTTGCAGGGTGTCTGGACCCCAGGTTTGCCCCCTCTTGCTTTGACCACTCATTTTTAGCCGCACTCGTGCTTCACGCTGCTGACTAGACAAACCCCCCTTTATGGAGGGCTATTTCATTTACACATCAGTGCATCCGCGCAACAGACATAAGCAGCAGGCACGCCAAAAGCAAGCCAAAGGCGAGCCAAATGCAAGTCCGTCAAGCCAGTCCGAGCTTGGACTGCACTTAGTGCCAGCCATGCTACCAATTTTCCTCCCCAGTCCTGTATGAGGAGGATTTACTTGAGAACTCAGCTGCAAGAATGGAATACCGTGAGTAATTATTGCTCAGGCCCCTGGTTTTGCCTAGATGTTTCTCCTGTTTTAACCCATTGCCCCGACTGCAACCTTCACCTTTGGAACTTAAAGATGAAAATGTTATCAGCTAGCTCAGTCCAAGAAACGAGGGCACAAGCCTCATCAGTGTCAGTCCACTGTATCCTAATTAATGCTTGCTCGTTAAGTAAGAATGCGCTTGAGTTCGCCGACTTCCTGGACGCACAAGCTGTTGACATAGCTATGGGCAGACAACTCATCGGGCCCTGATCTCGCTACAGCCTTCCCGACAGGGTATGCCAGTTTTAGGTGAGATCGGGTAGGTAAAAAGGGTGGCGGCTTTCTAAATCAAAACAACACTGCACGCCTAGAATCCCTGGGGCAGATTTATGAGCCCCTTGCGCCACTTTTGCGTCACTTTTCCCATGTTAAAAGTGACGCAAAAGTGGCGCAAGGGGCTCATAAATCTGCCCCCCTGTCTTTTAGGAATATAATTTACAATCAACACTCGGCTCACTAATCTACTGTCCCCGAGTCCTAGGGCCGAATTTTTAGACTCCATGAGTCAGTCATTGGATGTCATCTCGCAGTCGCTTGACTTTACACTCCTGGGCGACTTCAAATTACACCTAGAGGATCCTTGAGATGGGGATGCTGCACACCTTATAGATGTTATGGAAAGTTTAGGTCTGTCACGACGGGTCACAGGTGACACCCACTCAGCAGGTCATCTGCTGGATAGGGGTTTTCTCTACCTGACCTCCTCCAGTGCCGACCCCCTCACCTGCCTACCTGGTCCGATCACAAAGCAGTCATGTTCACACTCAACTTTCAGCGGCCTTGTTCAGAGAGAGTTTAAAAAATAAATCTCACACAGTTTTGACCTTGGAACCAAATCTCGGCTGAAGTTTTGGAAAAATCCCTGACCCAGAAACCTCCGGATTACAAGAGCTCTCCCAATGTAGCAGCAGCCACCTTTGAGCAATGGCTTCATGGCTCAATAGATCATTTAGTACTGGAAAAAACACACTCCAATCGCAGATCTAAACCATCTAAATCTTGGTTGTCAACAACTCAAGCTACAAAAACAAGAGTGCCGCCATCTAGAAAGGAGATGGAGACTTCACTACAATACTAGTGACAGGGAAGTCTACAAACAGTCTTTGCTATCTTATAAACAGTTAATAGGTAGTGAAAAAACTCACTACAACACCACGGCCATTGTAGCATGAGAAAAACTCACCCAAAAAACTATTTGCCACAGAAAAGAAGTTAGCTAAGACTTCTGTAATTCTTTAGCCACTTTCTTTCAGGACAAGTTCAAGGCAGTCGACTGCAATTTCGCTGTGACTCCATCAAAGGACCCAATTTCTTCCCAATGCCCGCTGGCCAATGATGACACTTCAAAAGAGGATCAAGGCTATCCTACAGGAGCTCCCAATCCCCATATGTTATCTTCTTTTTCACTGCTGACTCCGGGTCAGATAACTAAACTACTGCTGTCGACTAAATCGGGCTCCCCTCTCAATCCAAGTCTTCCCAAGATCTTCCATCTTGTGCGGAAATTTTCTCCACTTACCACACACCTATTTTTAACCAAATGTTTATCTCTGGCAGTTTCCTAAAAAAGTGGAAGTTAGCATCAATCCTCCCACTCTTAAAAAAAAACATTTAGACTGTGCCTATCCGAAAAATTATCGTCCCATTTCTAGGCTCCCACAGCCCGCAAAAATGGTTGAGAAGGCCATGAACACTGTAATTTCAGATTATATTGAGGAGCCTAGGTATCTGGATGCCACCCAGTATGGCTTCAGAGAGTATCACAGCACAGAACTGGCTTTGATCTCTGCATCAGAACAGGTTAGGCAGACAGTCGACGCCAGTGGCAACGCACCACTGGTGCTGCTTGAACTCTCTGCCACGTTCGACTATGACCACCAGAAAAAAAACTGCTGGAGTGTCTGGAGGTGATAGGCCTAAAAGGGAGAGCTCTGGCAGTATTTGAATCGTTCCTGTTGGATCGAGAACAAGTTGTTGCACTATCCAAGTTTAAATCATCCAATTTCACACTTTCCTGTGGGATTCCCCAGGGATCTTCACCGAGCCTTACTCTTTTTAATATCTATGTGGCTACTTTGGCACAAGTGATTTGTTCATTGGGTTTCTCAGCCATCTCTTACTCCGATGACACCCAAATGACTATATCTGTGACAAGCAACCCCTCAGATACAGCCTCACAGTTTCAGGACTGTCTTCTTCATGTTGGACAATGGATGGCTGCAAACATTTTAAAACTTAACTCTAATAAAACCGTGGTTCTTCTCTTCGGAGGCAACACGTCATTTTGGTCTCCCTCTTTATGACCTCAGGAACTAGGCTCTATTCCGGTACCAACAAACAAAGTAAAAAATATGGGAGTCACTTTTGACTCCAAGCTTACGTTTGAAGGTCATGTACATAACGTTACCTCAGCATCCTTCTACACACTAAAGCTTCTTGGAAAAATCTTTCCTTTCATTCCCCATAATCTTAGCAAACTTGATATTTAAACTTTAGTACTGTCTAGAGCTTATAACTGTAATGGTCTTTTCGACAATCTGAAGAAAAAATGGCTCACAAAAATTCAGAATGTGCAAAACACCGCCGCTCACATACTGCTGGATATTCCTAAGCACAGATCCGCTGCCTCTGCGCTCAGACAACTACACTGGCTTTCAGTAAAGAGACACATTGAGTTTAAGGCTCTTTGAATTGCTTTTAAAGCGATGCATGGTGCAGGACCATGCTTTTTTAAACAAACTCCCCAATGGTACGTTCCAACTCGGCCGCTTAGAACCTCCCTTGCTTATAGTCTTGTGATTACCAGGTTTAGGCAAACCGTCAGAGGCTTTTTAGTCAGCACCATCAGACTATGGAATTCACTTCCCTTCATCTAAAAACGAAAACTCAACTGCTGACTTTTGGACAAGCCCTAAAAACCTGGCTTTTCAATCTCTGATCCTGCAGGTTCGGGTCTCAGTGTCTAAGGGCCAGATGTATCAAAGGGTTTTACCCATTCTGTGTCTATGGGAAAATGCGTTCATACATATGGCCCTAAATGTTTTGTGAGCTATCGCCTAGACAACCTAAGGTATTTGTTCACACTGTATAAGTACAAGTTTCATTTCATTTATCTGTCTGGGTCCAGGCGCCCTAGGGCATGCATTCTTGTCAGGCACATTAGGCCTCCATATTCCTTATTCAAGTACCTAAGAACCAGGCCCCACAATCTCACAAATTTGTTTGATTCGACCTTCAAATCATTTGTAAATTGCTCATTGACTACCAGCTGCCATATTCTCTATAAATAAAGCTCTCTTGTGGGGACGACAGCCTCACCCTTTAGCCCCAAGACTGTTTCTTTGGCTAATAGCACTAGGTAGAAATTCTCTTACCCTGGACAGAACATAGTGGGTAGCTGCCTTCCTTGTTAAACAGAGGCTGCCCTGTCACTCAAGTCCAGCTCTTCAATTTCTCTTACAACTTTGGGAAGATGAATGACCAAATATTGTGAAATCCTAGGGCATGACCATAGGATGTGTATAATGTTGCCTGTGTCCCCACACTGCCTTCAGCAGAGTCTGGAGCATGATTTATTCATGGTGTGCAGTCTGGCAAGGTTGTACTGACATCTATTCAGACGGATAATCTGACCCATCTATACGCCGAATGCAGGTTCTTGGGGGACGTTCCAGACTCCTGGAGAGGATCGTTACTGCATCCAATATTTAAGAAAGGGTCAAAATCCGATCCAAAAAACTACCGTATGATCGCCCTACTGGACATCGAGGGCAAGGCCTACGCAAGCACCCTCCTGGCGGAACTAGCAGATTGGGCCAGCACTGAAGGCCTTCTGCCCTTTTTTCAAACTGGGTTTAGACCTGGGGCCTCGATGGTGGACAACATAATTGCCCTGTCATATCTAGCCCAACAAGCCCTGACTCACCAAAGCCTGCCGCTTTTTGCCTGTTTTATTGACTGCTCGGCAGCCTTCGACGTGTAGATCGTACCATCCTCTGGCAGAAGTTGGCACGCTGGAACATCAACCCATGTTTATTACAAGCGATCAGATCGTTGTACTCACAAACTTGGGTAAGAATCAAACTCTCGAGCGAATTTGCTACAGAGAAAATCGACATGGACCGTGGGCTAAAGCAAGGCTGCGTCCTGGCCACGATGCTTTTTAATTTATACACCGCAGACATGGGCCAAGCCTTGATTGGAGCTACACTAGCTACACCCAGGATTGGGTGTACCAAGATCCAACTGATGCAATATGCCGACGACCTGGTACTCTTAGATCACACTAAAATTGGCTTACAAAAAGCACTCACGGCCCTTGCAACTTACAATGCCAAAAACAAGTTGGTTGCTAATCCAACAAAGTCCAAAACAGTGATTTTTGGGCACTACCGTAAAAAAAACTGGCAAAATGGAGGCTGGGTCAGCTGATTTTGGCCTGGACACATCATTACAACTACCTGGGGGTTTGGTTTAGTGAAACAGGCCGCCCAGGAGTCCATCTCCACAAAATGCAGATGAAAGGGCAAAGCATTATCTATGCCCTCTGTAAATTGTACGCTACCTTACATAGTCCTACAACAACGGCAATCCAAAGAGTTCTGAGGGCGAAATTAATACCATCTCTTAATTACGCACAACAGGCATTCCCAGGGAAATTCGCGAAAGATCTGGAAAGAATCCATTGCACAGCTTACAAAAAGCTATTTCATTTACCTGCCTGCACCAGGAACAATCTGGCAATCAACAAAAACTGGAAGAGATGGTTTCTCTGAGCAAATACTTTTACCTAACAACGGCGACACCGGAGAACACAATGAAGGCTGGTATAAAAAGTATTTTCCTAGAATCCAGCAATCCCTGGTCCGCCGGGCTCGCCTCCGTCAAAGACCTTTTGCAACTTGCAACAGAGAACTGGGACCCCAGGATAGTCAAGTATGCCACTATTAAAAGCACAATAAAAAAACAAGTACGTCTACGCCCTCGTACCTTGGACATGGAATCCCTGGCAACAAGAGGATTCCATGAGTCCCAAACCCTTCCACATACAGAGCACAATCCCAAACTCCATCTCTCGCAGGCTGTGGGGAGTCAAGCCCTACACAGGATCTTAGCAGCCAGACTACATCCTCTCCCCCTTAAAGAATGATACCCTACCGGGTCAGCAAGACCAGTGATCACGGAGTGCCGGCTTTGGAAATACAAACGTGAGTCTTTGGCCCACATCTTATTTTGCTGCCCGGCTCTGCGTTCAGCTTGCAGAATCTAACTCAGGCCCATCTTGCTACAACTGGGGGCTCGCACTGCAAAGGAGGCAGTCCATCAACTTTACACACTGGACATAGTGAAGCATATGGCTACTTTTGGCAAATTTGTACAATATACCCGCACAAAGTTGATGGACACTCCCCACTAAGCAATCAGGGAGGCACTTGTGCAGAGGCTGCCTATCATCTTTTATTATCTGACCAGTTTAATTGAAGCATGTAAAAGAAAAATTTTAGCAACGGCTGCATACACAGATTTATCTCGTTTTAGACCTTGGATTTTAGACATCTAGATTTTAATCCTACTGTTTTCTTTTAAATGCAGTGTTCTTCTTTTCTATTAAAATGGTTTTGAGTAACCACGCAAATAAAGTTATTCATTCATTCTGACATCTATTCACTATTTTCTATAGGGAATTCATTTTTATACCACTTTCTCTTAATCTTTCTAGAAATGTGTACCGAACTATACCATCACAATGCAAACATTTCTTGTATGATCTGCTTCCATCAGAGATTATTTAAATCTTGTTGATTTTCTCTTCTATATTGTGCTGTGTACAGTGCTCTGAAATATACTGATTAGTTTGTGCTTTAAATAACACTGGCAAATAATATAAATAATCAAACAAATATATAAACAAATAAATAGATACATACATACATACGTACACTAGCTTGCTAGAGCCCACAGTCATTTCTTCAAAACTACTTGATTGGTCCACAGTGCCTACTACAGATGAAATACATTTATTTTAACAGTCTGTCCAACACAGCTGTTCCTAACATCTAGGTATCTTATTTGCCACAAAAATGCTTACTCCGAGATTTTTAGAAAAGCCCACAAAGTGTTGACCATCTCTTTGGATAGCTCAGTAATTCAGTCCGGTATTCAATCATCTTTGTGGTTGTAGTCAGACCATTTCAAATGACAGGAACGTTCCACCCCTTTTCTCACTTCCCCGTTGGTTCAACCTTTCCATCAATCCTGAAGTACCCTGAAGTCTCAAGAGACATGTTTGGTGTTACAAACATCCCGATTTCTGTCAGCGAGAGGCAGTGTGCTATCCTTGCTATGGAAATGCATTTTAATAGCATAAAAAATAAGTCTAAATTTTAAAATATTTGTGTAACCAAATGATTAGTTGAAGCGAAGTCGCTTGGCAAGAAAGGGCGGCTGGAGCCCTAATAAAAATGTGGTTACAATAGAGACTCAGTAATAAACACCGACGGAAATCGAGCACGCATTGGTCCCATGTCACACTGCAGGGTGTTAAAGTATTGAGATGTTTGAAATGTGATCCCATCCCAAAGTGAGTCATTCCTGCCATTGACTATGGGATATGATCGTCTGTGAACACCCCAGACGTCCTTCAGGGACTGCTGAAGGGCACACAGAAGGAAACATTTTAGAAGTCCATTTTTTCATTATGTTCTATCAGAGTAGGTGGTGAATACTATGGCAGTGTTTGTCAGTTTGCAAACAAAGCAGGTGCAAGAAAGTCCTCTGCTCTATTTCAGAATCTAGAATGTGGAGGCCCCGACCGACAATATCAGTGCAATAAAAAAAGGCAAACATCCCCCTATATGTATTAGCAAAATGGCTAAAGCCAGTCAGATTAACGCTGAGTGCTAGCAAATAAATCCACCAAATATCTGCGTTTTCATCGCAACTGGGAGAAGAGGATGAAGTGCGTATTTTCACTATTTTGTTTTCAATTACCAGCAATGAAATAGTGCACAACACTCAGTCCAAGGTGCCTATGCACGCTGCCAAGCTTGCACCAAAATTATGATTTCCAACCGCACTTTTAGGCTCTGTTTTGGAGATTGCTGATTTTCCGTCCCGTGATTACGCTATGAGTTAAATATGTTACTACATGTTGCAGCATTAGCCCGAGGTGAAATTACTTCCCCATTTTGAGATTGAGAGGTGGAAATAAGGAATAAACTGACTAGAGTAATTAAATTTGCACGTTGGATTACTGCAAATGTACCCTAATTTTGATCTTTAATGGCCCCGCAAATTTCACCACGTATTACCTGGTTAAATATGAGCATGAAAAAATCTCAGGAGTGTGGGATTACTGAAAACTCAGGGGCATATTTACAAAACATTTACTTAGGGCAGCACCGCATCTCTTTGTGCTGTGCTGCCCTGCGCCAGTTTGAAAGGGCACGAATCAGTAGCGGTTGCTACCGGATGGAGGTGGCAGGCGGGGGGGGGGGGGGGGGGTGGATTAAGAAGAAAAACCTCTTACCTTGGAACGGCCGGCCGCTGCCTCTCCTGCGCCCTCTTCCTTCTTCCTGGAAGCAGGAAGTACCAGGGCACACAGGCTCCCCTGAGCCAATCACAATGCTGCAATGCAGCATTGTTATTGATCTGAATGCCATGGTTCGGTACTGAGACGGGAACAGGGAGCCTGTGCATGTTCCCCACCAGGCAGTGCATTACAAGAGGGCAGGCCAAACAGTTCATGCGCACTTGGGGAGTGCAACCACTGCGCCCCTGCTCTGGCCAGCCCCACCCTGCCCCACAGTGAACAGGCCACTAGGAAAAATAAAATAATGATACATTTTTGTCATTTTATTTTTCCTTTTTGCGCAGGGAGGTGATGCTCCTGCACCTTAGGGGAGTAGCCGCCACTGGCAGGAATGCAATGTTTACGGGATACAGTGCATTCCTGTCCTTTCAACCACTGCACAATTTAGTTCCTAGCGCCAAAGCAGGCACCCTTGCACCATGGTGCAAGGGTGTCTGCGTTATTGGCAAGATTGTTTAGTGCAGGAAGGGGCACCTTCCTCCACAAAAGCAATCCCAAGAGTTCTATGTGTTCTGCATACAGAACACATGGAAAGAGGAAGAAAATGAGGAGAAATAAAGAAAATTCTCCTTGTTACACCTGCTCTGGGGAGGCGTAAGGCTTTGGTGCTGCCCAGGTTTACATGATTTTTTTAAACCTGGGGCAGCATCAAATTCCCTAGGTGTTGCATGGGAACACCCACCACAACTCCCATGGAACGCCACCTTGATGCATAGTAAGGCACATAGCGCTTTGCACTGCCTTGCCTTTCTCTATATCTATGAGACCATGCAAAGTCACACAGAGTGGCTTTGTGTCGCCTCATAGATATGATTGAGAGGCCAGCGCTACCAGAGCGTAAAAAAAGTGATGCTCCAGCAGCGCTACCCTCTTGTAAATAAGCCCCCAGGATTTTTGTGTCAAGCACAACGTTTTTTCACTAGATCCTGGTAAATGCTACAGGAGGAAGTAGTAGCACAACCAACCAACTCAGAACTGTTAGAACTGTTAGTATTTTTTTAAACTCTTTGACAGTACTCCGATAGCCCACTGCATCCTGCTCTTTCCCTCTTCTGTTTGTGCCTCACTCTTTTTCTCCTGTTCTTTCTTCTTTCGCCAAGTGATGCTCCACTCTCTTCTCTACCCCCCTTCCCATTTTTCGCTGATGGTTGGGGTGGTTATACCCCCATGTTAAATATCCTTGTACCAGTATTACCGATGGAGATCGTGCATTGTTTCACTGCCCTGTGTGCCCTTTTATGCACCCTTGATGGATACATTTGACACTGTTCTGTTTTCCTTGAAATGTCAACAAAAGAATTATAACATAAAAAATAAATCTTTATCAGCAATGCATAAAGCCTGCCTACATCCGTCATCTGAGAAAGAGGTTTGAAAGGAGAGACCGGTCCTGCCCCACACCCTGCTCTGAGCACCTATTACTACAGAGAGAGGTCTCAGCAGAAAGGCCAGTCCCACCACACACCCTACTATGAATATCTGTGATCTGACAGAGAGGTCTCATTGGAGAGGACAGTCCTTCCACACACCCTACAATGCACACTCATCATCTAATAGAAAGGTCTCAGTAGAGAGGACAGTGCCTTCATATACCCTTAAGCGACCTTACTGACTTAGTTAGTAAGTAGCGTCCCTCGACGCACAGCTCCGCCTGTTGGCTGCTCTATCTCTCTGCTTTCTGCCTTTTCTCCTAAACTCTTCTTTTCCTTAATTTCACATTTTCTGCCTTTCTGTCTCTTTCTTTCTCTTTCTGCACTGCTGCACCGTTTGTGCCTTTTTTCTAGCCATGCCTCCACTGCTGCACGTCCCCTGCAGCCCTCCTTCTCCAGTGCCAATTTCCCGCTTTTCCCACCTCCGAGCTGTTCAACCCTCCCCACTCTACGTAATGGCAGCCACTGCATGGCTGCACCGCTGACTTGCCAAAAGCAAGCCCATCTGTGCACATTCACACCTAGTCCGCACCCAGTGCCACGGACCCTGGTCCTCGGGCCATCCCGTGCTACGACAGCAGCATCCTCCAAGCCCTCAACACCAGACGCCACTCCACCTGCCACCTCGCATCGCCGAAGAACACCCAAGGCCTGTTCACCTACCGCATCTTCAACTGCACCTTTGCCGGCCTCTGAACACCATACCTACCAACCGCGCAACCCTCAAGAACCGGACCCGACCACCTCAGATGTATCCTACTCAATATCTGCTCCCTCAAAAGACATGCCAAGGAGATCTGGGGCCTGCTTGACTCCACCTCCACTGACGTCACTCTCTTCATAGAAACCTGGATGAACTCCAGCTCAGCCCCGGTCATCGCAACCGCCATCCGTGATGGATACAAAATCATCCACAATGACCACGTCAACTGACCAGGAGGAGGCATCGCCGTGGTACACAAAGACACCCTTCACCTCACAACCAGCTCCGACGACCACTCACCCAACATGGAGCACCTCCCCTTTCAGATCCTGAACAACCCGAACGACATCCTCCATGGCACCCTCATCTACAGACCTCCCGAACCCCGCCCTCCTTCAGCAAAGCCAAAGCCAACTTCATCACTCACCATGGCCTCACCTCAACAGACCACATTCTCTTCGATTACCTCAATTTTCACCTGGACAACCTCGAAGACTGCAACACCTCAGCCCTACTGGAGAATCTCGCCACCCTCAGACTCAAACAACTGGTCACAATGCCAACCCACTTAGTAGGAAACACACTTGACCTCATCTTCTCCGCAAGCAACAATATCTCCGTCAGCCACACCTCTGAGCCAGACTGGACCTACAACCACTGCGTCCACTTCTCCTTCACGAAGCCCACCGTACGCCACCACACCTACTGTGATACTCGCAGAAGCTGAAAAAAAGGTCACCGAAGACCAGCTCACCACCTCCCTCAGCAAGACCCCACCACAGACATCCACAGACACCAACACATCAGCATGAAACCTCCACTGCTGGATCTATGACTATGCAACATGCTGGCCCCACTCAAGAAATCCCCAGGCAAGCAGCCCTCCAAGTAAGCCAGCTGATTTTCCCTGTCCTCCAAGAGCCCAGGCACACCTACAGACGGCTTGAGAAAAGATGGACGAGCAGCAAGATCATGGCAAACCATGCAGCCTTCAAATCCACCATCACCACACACCACCGCCTTATCAGAACAACAAAGAAAACAGCCATAGAGGAATGCATCAACACCAACACACACAACTTCGCTGTAGTCAAAGAATTCACCAAACCCAGCACAGAGAAAGCAGACATCCCCGTCCTTAGACCTCTGCAACAACATTAGCTCTTTCTTTCACCCCAAGATCAAGGAGATCTATGACAGCTGTGCAACCCAAGACTCAGCCACCGAACCAACAATCACTTTACACATTGACTCAAGCCCCCAGCAGACCTTGACCAACTGGACTACCCTCAGCTCTGACGACACCCTCATGATCATAAAGAGCATCCACTCCAGAGCCCAATTGGATCCCTGCCCTCACCACATCTTCAACAGAGCCGGCACCTCCATCGATCTGAACTCTGCCACACTATCAACTGCTCCATCAAGTCCACAACTTCCCCGGCAGACTGAGAAGCACGCAGAGATCAACCCACTGCTAAAGAAACCTTCTGCTGATCCGACGGACTACAAGAACTACAGACCCATTTCTCTGTTCCCCTTCCCAGCCAAAGTCATCAAGAAAGTCATCAACACCCAACTCTCCAAGTTTGTTGAAATGAACAACATCCTGGATCCCTCCCAATCAGGCTTCAGAAGGAACAATAGCACTGAGACCACTCTCCTGGCCGCTACAGATGACATTTGCACCCTCCTCGATCAGGCAAGACTGCACCCTCATCCTCCTGGACCCCTTGGCCACTTCTGACACTATCTCCCACCACACCCTCTGTGCAAGGCTCCACTATGCCGCCATGGGTGACAAAGCCCTAGAATGGATTCGCTCCTTCCTCACTGGCCGAACGCAGAGAGCCAGACTTCCACAGTTAATATCAGAACCTGCAGAGTGCCTCAGGGATCCTCCCTGAGCCCCTACCCTCTTCAACGTTTACATGGCTGCACTTGCAGCCATTGTCAGAAGCCACGGACTCAACATAATCTCCTATGCCGAAGACACCCAACTTATTCTCTCTCTCACAGAGCAAACCATAGCCGCCAAGAGCAACTTCCATAATGGGATGAAGACAGTCGCCACCTGAATGAAGGACAGCTGGCTCAAGCTTAACTCAGACAAGATCAAACTTCTCATCCTGTGCTCCTCCCCCTCTGCCTGGGATGACACTTGGTTACCCACAGTGCTCAGACTCCCCCCTACTCCCATGTAGCACGCACGAAACCTCAGCATCATCCTAGACTCTTCGTTGTCAATGAATCAACAAATCAATGCTGTCTCAGCCTCCTGCTTCCACACACTTCCCCTCCTTCGTAAGATCTTCAAGTGGATCCCTACTGAGTCCAGGAAAACAGTCTCCCATGCGCTCGTCAGCAGCAGAATCAACTATGGCAATGCACTCTATGCCAATACCACCCAGGAACTCCCAAAAAACTGCAGACCATCCAGAACGCCTCCGCCAGACTCATCCTCAACATCCCATGCCACAACAACATCACCGGCCACCTGAGAGACCTTTACTGGCTACCTGTCAACAAGAGAATCACTTTCAAGCTTCTCACGCACACCTACGAAACACCTCCACAACTCTAAACCTGCATACCTCAACTACCGCCTCTCCTTCTACACTCCCACCAGATATCTCTGCTGTGCCCAACTGGCCCTGGCCACCGTCCCTTGGAGCTGCAAGACCATTGCTGAAGGAAGATCCTTTTCCCACCTCACTGAGAAGAACTAGAACTTCCAGCCTCTGTACCTCAGGCAATTACCATCACTGCACCAATTCAGGAAGAACCTCAAGACCTGGCAATTCGACTGAACTGCAGACCCAGCCCCCCACTCAGCACCTTAAGACCCTCACAGGTGAGTAGTTGTGCTTTATAAGATTCTGATTGATTGACCCTACTATGCATACTTCTCATTTGAGTGAGAGGTTTGAAAGGAGACGGCAGACCCTTCTCACACTCTAGTAAGCACACCCTTTATCCAAGAATGGTTTCTCAGTGAAGACTCTAGTCCCTTCCACATACTATTTTCCTACAAGTATGTTGCGATCCCACAAGAATCCCACGAGAGTAGAGTGCAAGTTTCAGGGTGTAAGGTCTACCATATGAGGTCGGTGCAATACCACAAGACATTCATGAGACCCGCATGGAAAATGAATGGGCCTGCCATGAGGTGCTCTACAATCCTGCAAGAGTCTTGTGAGATTGTATGGAGAGTAGTAAAAAAAAGAGCCAAGGCTCCACCAATAGTTACTATTGTTATTAAATGGTTGAAGAAATGCTGTCATGTGATTGGGTGCAGAACTAGAGATAGCTCAGTTTAACCTTGTTGCTTTGAAGGAGAAGGAAGTCGGTTTCAGTTGTGCGCAGCAGAAGCTAATTTATGTGGAGCTGGAAGAGACTGGTTTCTTTATCTGCATTTAGGAAAGAACTGCAAGTTCAGGTGTTTAATAATATATTTTATAAACTTTGTTGTGGGGTGTCAGTAGGTGTACTAATGTTAGTAAACTTTTTCTACACCATTGTTGGAAATGGCCCATTTTGCAGGGTTATCCCTAAACTTTTTGCTTTTTCCTCCTACTTTTTCCTGACCTGTTTGTGTTGGTTTTAGGACTCTGGGCACTTTCCCCCTACCACTCAGTGCTAAAGTGCATATGCTCTCTGTGTAAACGGTGTTATGGACTGGTCTTTCCATTTATGTGTCAGTTTCTAGTAAAGTGCACTGCGAGTGCCAGGGCCTATAAATCAAATGCTGTTGGTGGGCTGCAGCACTGGATTGTGCCACCCACGCAAACAGCCCGTAAAGCGTAACTCTGGCCTGCCATTGCAGAGCCTGTGTGCAGCCTGGGGCTGCCATGTAGGCTTGGCAAGTGCACACACTTGCCAGTCCCTAAATCTTCCCTTTTCTACATGTGAGTCGCCCCTCAGGTAGGCCCAAGGTAACCCCATGGGCAGGGTGCATTGTATATGAAAGGTAGGACATGCCCTGGTGTGTGTGGCATGTCCTCATAGTAAATTACAGCCTACTTCATTTTTCACTATTGCAAGGCTACCTGTTCCCCATAGGCCAGAATGGGCAGTTTGATTATAACACCCTATAATCCTAACTGACCCAGGAAACATGGTGGGAATTTGAGTTTAGTATGCTTGAACTCAGAATGATAAAATACATCTTTTAGTGAAGATGGTATTAACATTCTGTGTTTGAAAATACCACTTTTAGAAAGTAGGTATTTTCTTATCTAACCATCCAGCCTGCATCTGCTAGCTTGTGTATTGTCTGTCTGGTTTGTGAGTGACAGGGGCTGGGGGAGACTCCAGGAGACAGGGTGAGTCAGCACAGGTCTGAATAGACCTATCTGCACATAGATGGGTGGGGTGAGTCACACCTGGGTCTGAATAGGGCTGTGCCTGCCTTCCACAATGCTGGATACACCTCCTGTGGTGCGTCTGATGACCCCTGGCCTACTCGGACAAAGGAAGAATGTGCACACTGGCAGAATGCAGACTTCAGAGGACAAAGGATTTGGTGGTATACAAATTGGGGCCAGACCCCAGAACTTTAGATTACTTCTGAACTAAGGAACCTGCCAGGAAGAAGGACCAGGGAAGCTGGAGGAGGTACTGCCCCTATGCTATGTGTTGTGGGGTTGGCCTGCAGTGGTTGCTTCTGTCTTGGATAGGGAAAGGACTGGACTGTGCTTTCATCATACTGCTGTTAGAGTTTTCTCCAAGGGCTTGAAGTAGAGCTTGCCTTCTGTTGGAAGTCTCAGGGATAGAAAAGACTTCAAAGACTTCAAAGAGCTCTTTGGGATCAAGAAGACTGCCAAGAAGAAGAGCTGGAGAAGCTGTGAGGAGGAACTACCACTTTGCTGTGTGCTTTGCTGTGTTGCCCTGCAGTGGCTGCTTCTGTCTTGGGCAGTGAAAGGACTGACTTTTCTGCTATCTACTTTTGTGAGTGTCTCCAAGGGCTTGAGGTAGAGCTTGCCTCCTGTTCAAGAAGCCTCAGGAACAGCAAAGACTTCAAGCCCGACGCCGTCTACAATGCCGCTGCCGACTCCGTGTCCTAAAGGCACCGCAGCGGGCACCGCCGCAACACCGCATCGCAACCCTGGTCTCACAGACGATGCCTGTTGACAACGCCACCGAGCCGCAGCTTGCACCGCGACCTGTGGGCACCACACTCCGCACCACCTTGTTTCACGCCGAAGCTTTGGCACCACAGAGAGCACTGCCGTAATGCCGCACTGCGACCCTGGTCTCACTGACGACGCCTCCTGATGCTGCCACCGAGCCGCTGCTCGCACCGTGACCTGTGGGCACTGCACTCCGCACCGCCTCGATTCATAATGACGCCTTGGTATCCCCGACGACTCCGCTCCACGCCAGACTCGATGCCGCGGCTTACACTGTGGTTCAAGGGCACTGCTCGTAAAGTTACACGACGCACCGCCCTCATCCTGCACCACAGCCTTGGTCTACCGACGCTGGTGTCATCGACTCCAGTTCGGCAGCTGGCGACAGCCCTTCAGCAACGACGACGCTGCTGCTGCACCGTGACCTGCCAGCACCATGATGAGCACCACCTTCATCTCACACTGCGACCCTGGTCGCACCGACGACACCATCTGATGCTGCCACCGAGCCACTGCTCGCACTGCAACCTGAAGGCACCACATGCCGCACCGCTGCTCTTTGCACCGCAGCACCCGACGCCAGCGCTCCTGATTCCATCAGAGAGATCGACCTGTAACGCGTGTGACAACGAGAGGTTATCGATGACCTGCATTTCTGAAAGGTACTGTTTGCGGGTCTTCCCAACACCGTAGCTGACCTGCGACGCCGCGGTCAGCCAGAACTATTTAGATTTGGTTGTTCACGACGTCGTGATAGCCCCGGACTGAGCTATCGACATCAAGGAACTGTTTTTCAAGGATACTTTGGTAACTGAAGATTTTTTTAAAGTACTGTATTGTGGATTTTTATCGTATTGGTCTTGTTTTAAGTATATAAAAATATTGGCTATTTTTCTAAACTGGTGTAGTGCTTACATTGTATTACTGTTGGTTTTGTGCAAATGCTTTACACACTGCCTCTAAGATAAGCCTGACTGCTCATGCCAAGCTACCAAGGGGGTGAGCAGGGGTTATTTTAGGAGTGTAACTCCCTTACCCTGACTAGGAAGAAGGGTCCCTACTTGGACAAAGGTAAAAGCCCTTTCCACTAGAGACCCCCATTTGTAACATTAGAGTGAAAAGCTGTTCTGGAAGGTGTAGATTTCTCAATATATTTTTGATAGTTGACATTAGACTGTAGAGCGATATCAGCAAGTATTGCAGATTGTGTCAAAAATGAAGTGTCCCAACTGTATGTACTTGTAAGTAAAGGAGGCAGTTTTTCTCATGCTATAAAAGAGAAACTGTGGAATGTGTTAATACAAGCCCTAGTGTTTTTACGAACCTCACTGTACCTATACTTTAGCCCTATGAGGTGTTGAGTGATGATATTTCTATTTCTAGCGTAAAACACTGTGGTGCGTGTTAGAAAAGGTGTGTGGAGATGCCAACGCCAGCATCGGTGACACCCTAAGTTGCATCCTCCTCAACGTATGCTCCGTACACAAACACGCCATGGAAATCTGGAACCTACTTGACTTTCTCTCGCCCGACGTCGCCTTCTTCACAGAGACCAGAACCAATGTATCCTCCGCCCCCGACATCAGCACCCCCATCCCAGACGGATACAAGATCCAGAGGAAAGACCGACCCAACCACCCAGGAGGGGACCTCGCCATCACCCACAAGAGCACCCTCCACCTCACCACCTCCACCGAAACCTTCCCCTCCGCCGAACACCTGAACTTCCAGATCCAGACCACCCCAAAAGTCACACTCCGAGGAACCGTCATCTACAGAACCACCGGCCCCCGAACACCCTTCGCCCCCACCATCACTGACTTCATCACACCCCACGCCATCGTCTCAACAAACTACATACTCCTTGGAGATCTGAACTTCCACCTCGACAACCCTAGTGACCCCAACACCACTATCCTTTGTGACAACCTCGCCAGCATCGGACTTAAACAACTCATCAACACACTGACCCACAGAGCAGGACACACTCTCAACCCCATCTTTGCGGCAGGAAACAGCATCCAATTCAGCCACACAACGCAGCCACTATGAACCGACCACCACTGCGTACACTTCGCCATCAACAAACTCAAGGTACCTAAACCAGCCCCACGCCCACCATGAAGGAACTGGAGTAAGGTTACCGACGAGCAACTTAACTCCACCCTCACCCGAGACAACCACACCTGGGCACCCGACACAAATGACGCAGCCAGAGAACTCCACACCTGGATCTCCGAATGCGCAGACGAGCTCGCCCCGCTACGCAACCCCGACAGACAACGCCCCAGGAAAGCCGCCTTGTTTACTACCGCTATCCAAGAAGCCAGACACACCTCCAGACGCCTGGAGAAGAACTGGAGAAACACCAAGACAACCGAAAACGACACCACTTACAAGGACGCCATGACGGACTACCACAACCAGATCAGAGCCACCAAGAGGAACATCATTCACAACAAAATCCTGACCAACTCCAAGGAACTTTTCAGTGTCATTCAAGAATTCACCAACCCATGCAGCGAAGCCACAGACATCACCCCATCCCAAGACCTCTGTGACAAGCTTGGAACCTATTTCCCCCTCAAGATCAGAAACCTCTACGACAACTTAATTGACCATCCACCAGGTGCCACAGACAGCCCCCAACCCCCCAGAAACACCAGCCAGCCCACCATCTCCAACTGGACACTGATCACGGCCGAAGACACTGCCTTGACTGTGAAAAGCATCCACTCGGAGACCCCCATTAACCCCTGCCCCCCTCACATCTACCACAGAGCCACAGCTGCCATCGCATCCGAACTACAACACACCATCAACACCACCTTCAAAACAGGCACCTTCCCAGATGACTGGAAGCATGCAAAAGTCGGACCTCTGCTCAATAAGCCCACAGCTGACCCCACCGACCTCAAGAAGTATCGGCCCATCTCGCTCCTCCCCTTCACAGCCAAAGTTGCAGAGAAAACAGTCAACAGGAAACTGACAGATTTATAGAAGAGAACGCTGACCTCGACCCATCCCAATCCAGATTCCGAAGCAACCACAGCACAGAGACCACCCCTCTCGCACACCACAGATGACATCCACACCCTCCTAGACCAAGGCCACTCCGTAGCCCTCATCCTACTCGACCTATCAGCGGCCTTCGACACCATCTCCCACTGCACACTAGTTGCCAGGCTACACGACGCAGGCATACAAGGAACAGCCCTGGACTGGATCCGATCATTCTTCACCGGAAGAAGCCAAAGGATCAGACTCCCACCCTTCCTCTCCGACCCCACGAAAATCACCTGAGGAGTCCCACAGGGTTCATCCCTGAGGCCCACCCTCTTCAACATCTACATGGCCCCCCTCGTAGCCATCGTCCGACAACACGGCCTCCACATCGTATCCTACGCCGACTACACACAGCTCATCCTCTCCCTCACCACAGACCTCACCACTGCCAAACTCAACTTCTAGAAAGGAATACAAGACGTCGCAGTCTGGATGACCAACAGCTGCCTGAAGCTCAATGCTGAGAAGACAGAAGTCCTCGTCCTCGGTACCACCCCTTCTGCATGGGACAGCACCTGGTGGCCGACTGCTCTCGGAAGCCCACCCACCCCCTCAGACCATGCCAAGAACTTTGGCATCGTACTCGACTCATCACTCACCATGAACCAACAGGTCAACGCCGTCACCTCCAGCTGCTTCAACACCCTCCGCATCCTCTGCAAGAGCTTCAAGTGGATCCTCCCTCAGTCAAGGAAGACAGTCACACACGCACTCATCACCAGCAGACTAGACTATGGAAACACACTCTACGCCGGCATCAACAAGTCCCTCCTCCCCAAACTCCAGACAATACAGAACACCACCGCCAGACTCCTCCTTGGCATCCCCCGACACAAACACATCAGTCAACACCTACGAAGTCTCAATTGGCTCCCCGTGGAGAAAAGAGTCACTTTCAAAATCCTCACTTACGCCTACAATTGCCTACACAACAACGGACCCAAACACCTCAACGACAGAATCCACTTCAACGTACCCAAAAGAAACCTCCGATCTTCCAACCTTGCACTGGCCAAAACCCTGCGCATCCACAGAGCCAGAGCAGGCGGAAGATCCTTCTCTCACATTGCAGCCAAGACCTGGAATGAGCTACCGGCAGACATCAGAACACCTTCAGGAAGACCCTCAAGACCTGTCTCTTCGGCTAAACAGATCTGCGGACCCCCCCCCCTCAGTGCCTTGAGACCCTCACGGGTGAGTAGCGCGCTTACAATTCCCTGATTGATTGATCACAGTAAGTGACCTCACTGGAAGTGACATCACAAGAAGTGACATCAGATATGTTTATCAGGTGTATCATGAGTACATTTAAGTGCATTATAATATTTAACAAATGAGATTTGGAGTCAGGATTGTGCCAAAAAAGTGGCACACTCCTGATGCAAATTCTGGGCCTCAACTAATACATTTTTTTTAAACCCTGCCACAAAGTAATTGGCAACAAGGAAAAGCATGGCAGTAGATTTGTTCTTCTTAATTGGTTGCAAAGTCTGCATTTTAAAATATTGTATGGGGTTAAGGCATCTGCTGCAGAGGTGCCCAGTAAATCTCAGAGAATAATAATAATGGTGAGATAGCTCTGGTTGTTATCACGTTTGTTGGAGAGATCTGTGTTTTGTGTAGTCCCAAATTTGAATCAAAGTAGTATAGAAGATTAAGTTGTCTCCTGCTAAACCTAATCACCCACTGTTCTTGAGGGGGTAGGACGGAGCATTTGGGGATTGTTCAACCTCTATTTTGCTGCTACCTTCCTCAGGTTTGTTATTCATGATATCACAATGCATATGGTGTACGCCTTATACAATGTTGTGAGTATAAATGTACCACCAAATTATGCAATAGTGCTCTGATATGTGTATGTTATAACACATGCCAACTGAAAATGCAATAAAACGTTAAAAAACCATAGTTGTCGCCTGCAAAACACATGTAACATTCGGATCACAGACTTTTATTTTATGTAGATAGGCAAGTGGATTACTGCTTTGAACAGATTTTGTTACTTGCAGTTCATAAATTGTAATCCTTCTAGTACACACAGTGAGCTATGAAAGGCATTTGACTCCTACACCTTGTAACCCTGACTGTCTCATGTAACACATCTTGTACATTGATTTGCACACTTACATGATTTACTTTGAATGGATAATGTGTGTGTTATGTAAAGCACTTTAACACTGCATTGAGATGAGTAGCACTACAAAAGAAATAAAATAGTGCTATTTAAATTATTTGTGTAAATATTGGGACAGACAAACCCACTGAAAATTTTTACAGCGCATGCACTTATACACAGGGACTGAACAAAGTAATACCAGCATGCATCTCTCTAGTACCTGTGAAGAGATAACAAGCCATGTGCTTTTGTTTCCTCTCAGTTGCATTTGCATGTAAGTGTGGGGTTTCAAGCCACCTCCAGTCCCATACCCAATCATTCATTCAATTGTTCTTTATTTCGGTCTCTTGGACCATAAAAGAATTGCAGCATAAAAGAAATTCATAACATTGGAATACAGTTACAATTTACAGTCAATTTAACAATTTGTAAAACCATCATTCGTTCAATGGCTTAATACACTGGATGCGTCAGTGCCACATTGAAGTTAAAAATTTTGCCACTGCGAATACAATTGGGGCTGACAGATCACTTTTCAGAATCCTGTAAGCAAGATGATAGAGCCTGAAGCCCAGATTTCTGAGTATTGGGACAAGCCAGTAATTTCTTGCTTTTCTGTATGCTGGACAGAAAAATATTATATGCAAGTCGCACTCCCTCCAGGGGTCACAAGCTGGACATTGGAGTGAGCTCTCAGAATTTGTCCATCACGCACTGTGCACTTTGAGAGGAAGGGTGCCATACCGCCATTGCAGAAAAAGTTTCCTGGTAAGTGGGGGGCCAATATTATCATATACAACCTCCTGGAGATATGAATCTTTTACCCCCAAGAATTTGCCCGTCAGGGACCTCTCCTCTGCGTTGTTTATGTTAGTGTGCAGTTGGTGTTCGTAATAGGCTTTTGAGAGAGACTGTCGTGAAGTTCTAGGGCAGGTATTTTCTGGGTCGGACCATAGGTTTTGCCTGCCTAGTGCCTCGCATATTTGTTTGATATGTCTGAGCCAAGGAAACCGTACAGGATTGCGCAGTCTCCTTATTTCCTGGAGCTCAGATCTAAAATTAGACAGTTCTGGTACCGACCATAATTTCCGCCAGTACAGTAGGGGTTTGAGACCCAGTTCTTCTAGGATTGGTCTGAGACCTAAATCCAGTCTCAGTGGTAAAAGAGGGGTGCTGGGCGGGAGCCCTGTTAATTGTCTGATAAAGTTGTTCTCAGAGATGTGGAGAGTCTGGGTGGCGGAATGTCCCCACAATTCAGCACCATAGGTCACTGCCCCTTTTGCTTGCATCCTATAAATCTGTAGCCGAGAAGAAAGCGGCTGATAAGTCAGACCACGGGACATCCTTGCCAGTCCTCCTGTCATTTGGGTTAGTTTGAGTCTAGCCTTAGTGCGATGTGAGTCCCAGGTCATAGACTCGTTTAATGTTATCCCTAAATATTCAGATGTGGAGACCCTCTCCAACCTAATGGGTCCTAGAGTGGGATTGGGACGTAGTTTCTGGGGGGGGTTGAAGATCATATACTTGGTTTTCGAAGCATTGATCTCCAACCCCCGAATCGCACAGAAATTTGAGAATCCATCAAGGATCCGCTGGATGCCCATTGGAGACTTTGAGAGCAACAGGGTGTCATCTGCAAAGAGAATAGCAGGTACCCCTGTGCCTCCAAGTCTAGGAGCATCAATATTTTCCAGCGCATTCAAATAACTGATCACCCCGTTGACAAAGAGGTAGAACAGAGTCGGCGCCAACACACAACCCTGTCTAACCCCCCTGTCAACGGGGAAACGGTCAGTCAAGGTGCCCCCCCTTCCAAACCTCACCCTTGCATAGTTCCCCGAGTGGAGTCTTTTTAGGATGACTAATATATCCTTGGGGACCCCCAAATCGTCCAAAACGACCCAAAGTTTGTCCCGTGGGACTAAATCAAATGCGGCACGTAAGTCAACGAAAATAGTATACAAAGTGCCGCCCTCTATTAAAACAGTTTTCCAATGGATACAATTTAATCTAAAAATCTGATCAATAGTGGAGACTTTTCTCCTGAAGCCAGCCTGATATGTACTCATGGTATTTGATTCATCTATCCACTCTTGTAGGTGGTTAAGAATAAGTCTGCCAAATAATTTTTGGGAGACGTCAATGAGACTGATTGGTCTATAGTTGGCTGGGAGCAGAGGCGAACCCTTTTTAAAAATTGGGACGATCTCTGCTCCCAGCCAAGTATCAGGAAGCTTCATACCCTTTAAAATAGAATTAAATAAAAACACAAAGTAGGGTGCCCAGACTTCAGGTTCCTGTTTGAATAGGTCTCCCGGGAGGCCGTCCAGACCCAGTGCCTTTCCTGACGCCAAACCCATAATAGCTGCTTTGACTTCTTTTAAGTGAAAAGGAGAGAAACGAACCCGAGGGTATGCTTGTATGTGCCTGAGCAGGATCCTCCACCGTCTCCTCAGATGGCATATATAGGGACTGGAAATGGTCCTGCCAGGTCTTAGCTGAGATATTGGGTTCGACCGCAGAGACCAACTCTTCTGAGCCTGTGTTTACACAGCACCAGAATTTCCTTGAGTCTCTGCATGCCAAAAATTTCGTTAATTTCTCCCACTTTTCATGTTCCCATTCCAGCTTTGCATTCTTGGTTAGAAATTTATATGCCTGTCTTTGTTCACTAATTTTTTCCCGGTCGTGTCCATTCTTTATTGCAAAGAGGAGGTCACTTTTGGCGTTCCTACAAGCGGAATTATACCAGAGGGGGCCAGTAATGGTCCCACGGGCCTTGTGGGATTTACTAGTTAAAATTTCTGACACGGATGTAGTAAGGTCTGCATGTAACTGACCCAGCTTAGTAAATAGACCCGTCATACTGGAATCAATATGTAAAACTTGAGCCTTCTCTAGCAACGGGGTAACTAAGGCGTATAACTTGGGTAACAACCCTTATAACTTGGGTAACATACCCAATCAAAAGAAGGCCCCTTAACTTCTGCCTTTATCTTTGGCCCAGCTAGAGGTGAAAAAGAAGCCCCCTCGCTGCCTACACGTTGCTGCTGGGGATGGAAAACAGACAACGTGCAGGAGCTGCTGAACGTGTACCGGTGTCTGAAAATGACACTGGGACAAGTACACCATATTTCTGTGGGGCCCAACTTCTTGGCAGGGTGGACGCCATCCACCCTGTGAAAATAGTGGGTGGACAGCGTGTACCCGCACGTACCCCCGACTCGTGCCCTGCTTTTGCATGATAAAACTTCACCCGTTCGGTGCTTTTGAAAAGGTGCCTGGCATGAAGAGCGCAGACTCCTCAGCTGGGAAGTCGAGTTTCAACCAATTCGAGGCTGACTTTGGCTCTATCGCACATATATTTGTGACTATAGAAGGGTCTCTTTGTGCTGCACCCAACAACCTAGGTAGTCCCTTGCTTAAACAATATCTGTGATTGCAGTCACCCTAGTATGAATGAGACAGGGGCTGCCAATAACCCCCCAGGAAGGCTTTTAAACTCTGTCACTCACCTACAGCAAGTGTTGAAAGGGGAATCGATCGTTGGGAAGGGGGGCGCATATGACGCAGGCGGGCCCGCCCCTGGGGTTATGGTGAGGAGCAGTAGCAATCTGTTCAACGTGAGTGATAACAGCCAGCTGTCAAACTGAAGCAAGGAAATAGACCAGGCCCGGCCAATCACTGTATATTAATTAAACTGTTGATGGAGTCGTTCAGCGTCTGGACAAATGAAATGGAAGCCCTGTCTAGCCATAACACTGCTAAAACAACAATCCTAGCCAGGGCTGTTTTAGGAAGAAAAAACTCAGCTCTTTAATTCTAAGAAATAAAATAATTTCAGAAAATATCATGAGTATGGATTATTTTGCAGCGGTCCGCCTGCCTGCCTTCCGAGAAATTCGACACATCTTTTGGCAAGGCTGTGCCCCTGGACGACTGGAGGAGTGGGGGCGTGGCCAGCGCACGTCAGGCGATTGGTTGGAGTGGTGAGTGGATTTCCTGGAAGGCAGGTTCTTCTGAAAGGTCCGCAAAGCTGAGACACCGTGATGGTGTCAGCCCCTTGTTCTGGCACGCAAACATTGGGGAAAACTGCAAAGACAAAACCTAATTATTTAAAGCGTTTCAAATACATTGCCTATGGTAGTCTCTTGACAGAGCATTCTGGTAACTGAAAGAACACCGCTCTTGATGAAAACGAAAGATTTGCCAACTGGCCGGAGACTAATTTATTTACTTAGGAGTTATTTTGGGATTACTTCAGCGCGCAGGACAGATCAGCATACACACTGAGAATTGTGTATAGCAGCTCAGGTGCCCCATTAAATGAAGTAGGCATGTACTATGGCGATATCAGGTGCCTTAAAAACCAATGACACTTCTTTAGCCAAATGTGTACTAGAGCGATCAGCGATGATGATGAGTAAGTAAGTCATAGTGATGTTTGTAGTATGCCTGTTTTATTTAGCTCTAAATGTGGTTCCTTCAAAGCTCTATGGGGAATATTAACAAGGGCCGGCGATAAATATCGCAATGCGCGCTTAGCGCTTGCATATTTATCGCCGGCTATCTCTGGAATTTATCGCCCGGTTAGCGCGTTATCAACAACGTGCATCGCAGAGGCGATAAAAATTCCAGAGATAGTTGGGATATCGGCGTTTTCCATGGTGGAAAACGGCGATATCCTAGATGATAGGGGCCTGTGGTCTTAGCCACACAATCCACCCCCCATGTTAAGTATGCCTTAGTCAGGAATTTAACAGACGTTAAATTCCTGCGTTAAGGCATACTTAACGCGATTTTATTTATCGCTAACCCTCCTTGATAATATCGCGAAGCTGCCTTCGCGATATTATCCCATGTTGCTTTTCACAGCCACGTCTCTTTTGCATCTCATTATCGATGCGAGGTGTGTGAAAAAGGGGCGATACTCAAGGAATCACGCGCCATCGTGCCCTTGATGATAATGCGATAATATTATCGCCGCTTTGCGCCCGAAAACGGGCTCTAAGCAGCGATAATATTATCGTCGCCCCTTGTTAATATGCCCCTAAACAAGTCCGAATACACGTTGAGAGTATTTGGGTATCAAGAATCCGACTCTGCCAGTGTGTCTTAGTCAATATTCTTTATTAGCTACCCCAGGTCTGTAGCACGGGATCAGTAGGTGCCCCAAAACCCGAGTCCAAGTTCTCAGCCCAACCCCCCCCCCTCCCGCAAACAGCTCAGAGCTGTTGCAGTCCAATGCACCTCAGGGTAAATTCTGCGTTGCGCCTGCCTGTGCAGGGAACAAACTGTCGATACTCACCTGTCACAGCTCATAACACAGGGGCTGATTAGGTTGGCGGGGAGACGCCACCAGCTAGGTGTCGGTGTCAGTCTCCCCGGCATTCTAAGCAGCCAAATTTTGATGGCGGGCGGTGTGCTGGCAGGTGGAAAGTCCGACTGCCAAGGGTCCGACAGTAACAATCATTCCGATTGCCTGTCGGACCGCTCCACATCCCCAGAACATTGTTATCCTGGCAAAGTAAGCCATGGGTGCTTTGAGATCAGGCAGGAGGCCAGCACAAGCCTGGGCTGTATGTGTTTTCCAACCAAGCAGATATGAGGCATTTTCAAGCACTACGTATGCGATGAGGTCACCTCTTTATTGTGTAACTCCAAAAATATATAATTGTTAATCTCCTCACTGCTGGCTCTTATTGATTTTTATTTGTTGGCATGTGAGCTCTTCCTAGAGTCCACACACTTGATTAAATGTAGATATTACTGTTAAGAAAGCTCATTGGGCACTCGCTGCGGTATTCTGCATATAGTGTAGTGGTAGGCTAAATCCAGGTTGGCCAGGGACAGGCTGGGCCACGGAGGAGAGCATCTACTTGCAAACCAGTAAAACACAGCTACAGAGGAATACTGCGTCTTCTACTTTGACAGTCACTGAAATATAAATGTAGAGTTTGGTTCTACTTATTAGCCCTGGCTGCAGGCAGCATCAGCTGTTTGGAAGACCTATGGACCTATTCACAAAGGTACATTTACACGTGTAAATTTAAGTGTAAATCTACTACCACACCTAGGTGTAAATCTACACTTCTTATTGCTATTCGCCATTTCTGAATGTAGATTTACATTTAGGAGAAGACGTGTATGCTGCCACCCTTGGGTAGATGGGGTTTTACAAGGATTTATGAGGATCCTCAGGATTTTCGAATGTAAAGTAATACTAGTAACTTTAAAGACGTAAGTGGAGATCTCCACCACCATGGGAGAGATGTGCCAATGGGAAAGTAAAGGAAAGATATTGACGCTTGCCATTCTTTAAACAATTTTAAAAACATTATAAAATAAAATGTAATTGTAATGTAAATGTAAATGCAAAAAAATCAAACTGTTTATTATGAATATAGAACTAACACAGAAATGTTACAGCACATCATCATTAAATTATAATGTCTATCAAGTGATGAATTAATACACATATATTTATGTAATTTATATGTAATATTTTTTCTAAGGAATAGTTTTAAGAACTTTTCACCCATAGTAACATTTCTATTATCATTTAATATATATATATTTCTTAAAGATCATTCTGAACACATTTTTTAAAGTTTAATGTAATTTACTTTTAAACTAAATGCATTACATGTATGAATAATTTTATATATATATATATATATATATATATATATATATATATACATTATCTACTGGCGGTCGCCAGTAGATAGTCATAGTTAGGACCTATTTTCCATAGGAAATCCGCAACATTTTATTCCCAATAAGTCTGGCGCCGATTGACGAATCTTCGTGAACTTTTCCAAACTTTTGGCCAGCTTCGCTCCGCTCCTACCCTGAAAGTTTCGCGGTGACTTGTCAAGCGGGGGCTGAGAAAAAAGGGGGGTCCCAAAACGCGTTTTCCCCATGCAATTTCCCATAGGATCTGTTGTCGCAGCTACAGCCCGAACTGCTGAACGGAATTACACCAAATTTGGCGAAGAGGTAGTCCTCAGTTCAGAATTGTGCCAGTTTGCTTAAATGGTGTAAATCCGTTCAGTAGTTCCTGAGAAAATTACAGTTAAAAGTACATATATATCTATGGCCAGGGAGGATCCGCGGACCCTCCCCGCACCCAGCGCGCACCCTGCCGTGCACGAGCTAAATGCTAATTGGCTGTCAACACTCCAGATCAGGAAGTGTTGGCAGCCATCTTGTGCCTCGTAGAACCGAGGCACAAGAAGCCCCCCAAAAAAATCGCAAAACGCGAAAAGGGGGCAGGGTAGAAACACCCTGACCCCCTAGGCCTGCTCAGGGGGTCCCACAAGGACCCACAAGGCCCCCAAAAAATTGTTTTTTTTAAAATAAAATTCACGGGATGCGCGTAGGGTCCGCGCATCCCGCTGAGGAAAAAAAAAACAAAGCGTGGGCTCCCGCGCTTCGTTTACAATTAGCCCCCAGGGGGGCCAAGTCCCGGGGGCAATTTTTCATAGTTATGGGGGCCCAGAGGGGCCTCCAAGCCCCGGGGACCGCCACCCCCCGGGGCTTATCTTAATGTATGCGGGGGGGCTCATGGCCCCCTGCAGCCCCGGGGACCGCCACCCCCGGGGCAAATTAAGGCCTCGGGAGGGGGGCCACGTGGCCCCCCTCCACAGTTTAAAAAATAAATAAATAGGGGGCAGGCCCTGGGGGATGGGGTCCCCAGGGCCAAAAAATAAGATAAAGAAGGGGAGCTACACAGCCCCCCTTCTTAAAAAGACAAAAAATAAAAATAAAACGGGATCGGGAGGAGGCCACGCCCCCTCCTTTCATCACTCTGCAAACGCGTACCCTGGCACGTTTGCAGAGGGGGAACAAATTCCCCTTCAATACTTGGGGTCCCTGGGGGCCAACTAGCCCACCAGGAACCTCCAGTATGCACCAGGGGGCTGCGTTGCAGAAAGGTGTAATGAGGCCATGCCCCTTTTTACACCTCTCTGCAACGCAGCTCCATGGCACTTACTGGAGGTACCTGGTGGGCTAGTTGGCCGCCAGGGGACCTCAGGATTCAAGGGGACTTAATCTCCCAACTTAAAACACGCCACAGGGCGCATTTGCACAGTGGTGAAGGTAGGCGGCGGGGCCTGAGGTGATGCTGTGCAAACACGCCCTGTGGTACGTTTTAAGTTGGGGAATTCATTCCTCTTCAATCCAGAGGTTCCCTAGGGGACAACTAGCCCACCAGATACCTCCACTAAGCGCCACGGAGCTGCGTTGCAGAGTGTTGTAAAAAAGGGTGTGGCCTCTGAACACCTCTCTGCAACGCAGCTCCCTGGCGCATACTGGAGGTACCTGGTGGGCTAGTTGGACGCCAGGAGACCTCAGGATTCAAGGGGACTTAATCCCCCAACTTAAAACACCCCACAGGGCGCGTTTGCACAGTGGTGAAGGTACGGGGCGGGGCCTGAGGTGATATGTGTGCAAACACGCCCTGTGGCACGTTTTAAGTTGGGGAATTAACTCCTCTTCAATCCTGAGGGTCCCTGGGCACCAACTAGCCCACCAGATACCTCCAGTAAGCGCCACGAAGCTGCGTTGCAGAGTGTTGCAAAAAGGGGCGTGGCCTCTGAACACCTCTCTGCAATGCAGCCCCCTGGCGCATACTGGAGGTACCTGGTGGGCTAGTTGGCCCCCAGGGGACCTCAGGATTGAAGAGGAATTAATTCCCCAACTTAAAACGCGCCACAGGGCGTGTTTGCACACATATCACCTCAGGCCCCGCCCCCTTCCTTCACCATTGTACAAATATTCCTCTAAAATCAGCCGAACTACGAATTCCGATTTACTCACCTGTTATCAGGAGAGAACCCAGTGCTGCATCTTTTAGCCCAGCACTGACCCTGAAAAGTAAATCTAAGCGTATTTACCAGTAACTTGTATTTCCGTCCATAGGGAGCCATTGTGTGGTTTACAGCAGAAAAGTTTCTAAGTGTCTATTTTCACAAACTAAAAATATTCCTCTAAAATCAGCCAAACTACGAATTCCGATTTACTCACCTGTTATCAGGAGAGAACCCAGGGCTGCATCTTTTAGCCCAGCACTGACTCTGAAAAGTAATTCTAAGCGTACTTACCAGTAACTTGTATTTCCTTCCATAGGAATCCATTGTGTGGTTTTCAGCAGAAAATTTTGTAAGTGTCCATTTTTTAAACGTACAAATATTCCTCTAAAATCAGCCGAACTACGAATTCCGATTTACTCACCTGTAATCAGGAGAGAACCCAGTGCTGCATCTTTTAGCCCAGCACTGACCCTGAAAAGTAATTCTAAGCGTACTTACCAGTAAGTTGTATTTCCTTCCATAGAAATCCATTGTGTGGTTTTCAGCAGAAAAGTTTCTTAGTGTCTATTTTCACAAACAAAAAATACTCCTAAAAAATCATCTGTATGACTTAAACACATTCTTTCAACTGTTTACAGGAGGTTGGCCAGTGCTGGACCCAGGATCCACCACTGAGTAAGAAAAAGTAACGATAACACTACTTACCTGCTAAGTGAATTTTCTGCCATAGGATAACATTGGTGATTCCATGTGAAAAAATTTCTAAGTGTCAACTTTTAAAATACAATAATATTCCTTAAAAATAACTACTGTAACCAAAACGCTTTTACTCAAATGTTTACAGGAGATGTCCATGGACTGAATCTAGGATCCAGTCCTGTGGTTAGAAAAGTTATCCATAAAGTAACTAATTGCCTTTAACTAGAAATTCACATTGAGCTCAATGTTGCTTTGTCTTTGAAATTGGGTTGGCCATTGCAACAACTGTAACTACTGTACTTAAAAGTCTGTTGCTTGTTGGCCAAGTATTTAAACTAAAGTAATTCATTCTGAGAAAGTATATTTTGTATTGTAATGTATAATGTAATTATAATGTAATTTAAAAAAAAATCTAAAAATAAATAGTTTAAAAAATGTAGTAAATCAGTATAAAAAAAATCAGTATAACAATTAATACATTAAAAATTGTCATTTACAAAACCTTTTAAATTCACTGAAAAAAACATAGGTTTCAGGCCTGATATAGTTAGGAATTAGCATTTAAAAAACCTTTGAAATTCACTGAAAAAACCATAGGTTTCAGGCCTGATATAGTTAGGAATTAGCATTTAAAAAACCTTTGAAATTCACTGAAAAAACCAAACGTTTCAGGGGCGTTATAGTTAGGAATTGGCATTTAAAAAACCTTAGAAATTCACTGAAAAAAACATAGGTTTCAGGGGTGTTATAGTTAGCTGGACATTTCCCTCATACAAAACCCTAGAAATTCCCCTGTTATAGTTAGTTCAGCTAACTATAACTCGCGCCCCCGCAATGCACTGCTGATGACGTCACATATTACATCACTCATGACATGGTCAGTGACATCACTTATGACATCACTGATGACATCACTGATGACGTCATCCATTGACTGTGTGTTTCTGTAAAGTTTAAATATATTTTATATATTTATAGTGAAAGGCCTGTGGAAGAATGAGTGGGTGTACAAGTGTGTGAATGGATGATTTTCTAGGTGCGTAACTGACTCTATAAGTGATTCATTAAATGTGTTAAACACCCAAAATATCGATTCCAAAATATCGACTGCCCAGAATATTGAAGTTAAAATATAGAGTGGACAGAATATCGACTCTACAAAATATAGATAGGTCAGAATATCGAAATTGGGGTACAAAATATCGATTACCAAAATATAGACCTTAAAAATATAGATTACCAAAATATAGACCTTAAAAATATCGAATACCATAATATCGAATTTTAAAATATAGATTACCATAATATCGAATTTTTTTTGTGTTATGTATTGTAGTATATGTGTTAAAATGATGTATTATTGTTGTAATGTATTTTCAATTTATTTAAACAAATGAATGTTATGTAATTTAATTATTGCGTAATTTAATTCCGTAGCGGGTTGTGGGTTTATAGGGGAATAGGGTGGGAAGTAATTTAATTATGGTTAATTAAAAGTTAATTATATTTATATGTTTTGATAATTAATTAATTGATAATTAATTATTAATTTGTAATTTATTTTTATTAATTGGTAATTAATTTATATTAATTGCTTAATTGATAATTATGTTAATTGTATTTGTTATTATTAGGAGCGGGTTGTGGGTTTGTAGGGGAATTGGGTGGGAAGTAAATTAATTGTAATAAAGTAAATAATTAATTTTTTATTTATGTGTATTGATAATTGATAATTAATGTGTAATTGGTAATTAATTATTATTAATTGGTATTAAATTTTTATCAATTGATAATTAATATTTTTAAATGGTAATTAATTGTTATTAATTGGTAATTATTTTTAATTAACTTTTTATCAGTATTGATAATTAATGTCATCTTATATTTAATTTAAATCATTACTTTCCCTACTTTTGCACTCTCCGGAGTGGGAATAGTAATTTTTACCTCTACGCTATCCAACGCTTTCCCTACTGTTGCACTGTTTGGAGTTGGAATAGTAATTTTTACCCCTACGCTATCCAACGTTTTCCCTACTGTTGCACTCACTGGAGTGAGAATAGTAATTTTTACCTCTACGCTATCCAACGCTTTCCCTACTGTTGCACTCTCTGGAGTGGGAATAGTAATTTTTACCCCTACGCTATCCAACGTTTTCCCTACTGTTGCACTCACTGGAGTGGGAATAGTAATTTTTACCTCTACGCTATCCAACGCTTTCCCTACTGTTGCACTCTCTGGAGTGGGAATAGTAATTTTTACCCCTACGCTACCCAACGTTTTCCCTACTGTTGCACTCACTGGAGTGGGAATAGTAATTTTTACCCCTACGCTATCCAACACTTTCCCTACTGTTGCACTCTCTGGAGTGGGAATGGTAATTTTTACCCCTACGCTATCCAACGTTTTCCCTACTGTTGCACTCACTGGAGTGGGAATAGTAATTTTTACCCCTACGCTATCCAACGCTTTCCCTACTGTTGCACTCTCTGGAGTGGGAATAGTAATTTTTACCCCTACGCTATCCAACGTTTTCCCTACTGTTGCACTCACTGGAGTGGGAATAGTAATTTTTACCTCTACGCTATCCAACGCTTTCCCTACTGTTGCACTCTCTGGAGTGGGAATAGTAATTTTTACCCCTACGCTATCCAACGTTTTCCCTACTGTTGCACTCACTGGAGTGGGAATAGTAATTTTTACCCCTACGCTATCCAACGCTTTCCCTACTGTTGCACTCACTGGAGTGGGAATAGTAATTTTTACGCTCTCAGTATCCAACAAAATCTCGACTTTTTTAAATTACTTATATTATGTTTACATTTTAAGCTATTTTATATTATATTATGTATGTTTTATTTAATTGTTTTTAATATTTAATTAATTCTATATTATTTTTAATGCATTTAAAAAATTCGATATTTTGGCTAACTATATTTTGACAGTCTATATTTTGGAATCGATATTTTAGTACTTACCTGTTTGTAGATAGGGAGTCGATATTCTGTCCCTCGATATTTTAGTGTCGATTTTTTGTATAGTCGATATTTGGTCCCTCGATATTTAGTCACTGAACCATTAAATGTATCTTACTGCGGACTAGTGACTAAGGTGCCGATCACGATCCGGTAAAAAATTCCCCCGTGCGACTCGTATCGGGTCTTTTTACCGTACGAATCGTACAAGTGCCGTACGAACTGGCAATCACGATTCGCATGGTAAAAAGTCCATACGACCCGCACCGGGAATCATTCCCCACACGTCCTCGGGTCGGAAAATGTGTCCGACACGTCCTCGGACGATTTACCTTACAAACGTAAAAAGCCAAGTCCGACCGAGGAATCACGATCCATCCCGTGCGTCCGAGCCTACAACCGTATGGAAAAAACACCGTCCGCACCGAACACCAATAGCAACCATGGAGACATGTGCCCGCATACGCGCCCAACACTCCCCCCAGCCCCCGTACGTCCGACACGTACCCCCCGTATATGTATACCCCCTCCCGTCTATGTACACCCCAGTACGTTCCAGTCGTACCCCCACCCCAGTACGTGTCGTACCACCGTCAATGTAAACCCCCCCACCCCTGTACGTGTCGTACCACCGTCTATGTACACCCCAGTACGTTCCAGTCGCACCCCCACCCCAGTACGTGTCGTACCCCCCGTGTACCTACACCCCAGTACGTTCGAGCCACACCCCCACCCCAGTACGTGTCACAGCCCCGTCTACCTACACCCCAGTACGTTCCAGTCGTACCCCCACCCCAGTACGTGTCGTACCACCGTCAATGTACACCCCCCCACCCCTGTACGTGTCGTACCACCGTCAATGTACACCCCCCCACCCCTGTACGTGTCGTACCACCGTCTATGTACACCCCAGTACGTTCCAGTCGTACCCCCACCCCAGTACGTGTCGTACCACCGTCAATGTACACCCCCCCACCCCTGTACGTGTCGTACCACCGTCAATGTACACCCCCCACCCCTGTACGTGTCGTACCACCGTCTATGTACACCCCAGTACGTTCCAGTCGTACCCCCACCCCAGTACGTGTCGTACCACCGTCAATGTACACCCCCCCACCCCTGTACGTGTCGTACCACCGTCAATGTACACCCCCCCACCCCAGTACGTGTCGTACCACCGTCAATGTACACCCCCCCACCCCTGTACGTGTCGTACCACCGTCAATGTACACCCCCACCCCTGTACGTGTCGTACCACCGTCTATGTACACCCCCCCACCCCTGTACGTGTCGTACCACCGTCTATGTACACCCCAGTACGTTCCAGTCGTACCCCCACCCCAGTACGTGTCGTACCACCGTCAATGTACACCCCCCCACCCCTGTACGTGTCGTACCACCGTCAATGTACACCCCCCCACCCCTGTACGTGTCGTACCACCGTCTATGTACACCCCAGTACGTTCCAGTCGTACCCCCACCCCAGTACGTGTCGTACCACCGTCAATGTACACCCCCCCACCCCTGTACGTGTCGTACCACCGTCTATGTACACCCCAGTACGTTCCAGTCGTACCCCCACCCCAGTACGTGTCGTACCACCGTCAATGTACACCCCCCCACCCCTGTACGTGTCGTACCACCGTCAATGTACACCCCCCACCCCTGTACGTGTCGTACCACCGTCTATGTACACCCCCCCACCCCTGTACGTGTCGTACCACCGTCTATGTACACCCCAGTACGTTCCAGTCATACCCCCACCCCAGTACGTGTCGTACCACCGTCAATGTACACCCCCCCACCCCTGTACGTGTCGTACCACCGTCAATGTACACCCCCCCACCCCAGTACGTGTCGTACCACCGTCAATGTACACCCCCCACCCCTGTACGTGTCGTACCACCGTCTATGTACACCCCCCCACCCCTGTACGTGTCGTACCACCGTCTATGTACACCCCAGTACGTTCCAGTCGTACCCCCACCCCAGTACGTGTCGTACCACCGTCAATGTACACCCCCCCACCCCTGTACGTGTCGTACCACCGTCTATGTACACCCCAGTACGTTCCAGTCGTACCCCCACCCCAGTACGTTCCTGGCGCACCCCCAACACAACCTCCTAAGTACGGAGCGCACCCCATGCCCCAACATCACAACCGCATGTACGAGTCGTACAAAGCCACACACAAGGACCAAATCGTACAACCAAATGGCCCAAGTACACACCGTACACACGCTCAAAACGCACGTACACAACAAGGACAAAACAAAACAACTCAACAATACACCATTCGAAAGGCACACAGCCACTAAACATGGCCAACAACCACTAAAATAACACAATCACTGACCTGCAACTGTCAAAAACAAACAGAGGCCCAATACACCACCACTCCTTATAACACACCCACCCAAAATTCAAACACTGCCACACCCACCCATGGACCAATAAAAAGGGCCCACACACACAAACCATGAGCCTTTGCAACAGACCCACTGCTGCCAGACACCACAGAACCAGACTACAAGCGACACCACATCTTACACTTGCACACCTTCACACGACCACCCTCACAAACACCCTCTCATCACATTCACACACACACACAACCATCCACACCCCCCCCCAACATCCACACACCCCCCACACCCACACCATCCCCACCCACACCCCTCACCATGCCCACTACCAAGAATCCAAAGTTCAGTCACCGAGAGTTGGAGGTCCTTGTTGATCAAATCCTCAGAGTCGAGCCACAGATCTTTGGAACATTGGTCAGAAGCACCAGCCAGGCAGCCAAAACAGCCATGTGGCAGACCATCGTCGATGCTGTGAATGCTGTTGCGGACACCAGGAGGACCAAGCAGGATTGCCAGAACAGGTGGTACGATCTGCGGAGGAGGGTCAGAGCCAAGAGACAGGAGGAACACGACCAGGCCAACGCCACCGGAGGAGGGCCCTCCCGCAGACCCGTACAGTACCATCCCTGGGAGGAGAGGGTGATGGCCATACTGCCGGTGGAGGCAGTTGAAGGAGTAGAAGGACTCCGAGACCCGGGTGAGTACACAAACAACGCACCTCACATGGGGGGAACTGCAACCACAACCAAAATTAATAACAGGCACGCAAACACCACAAGCCATCGCATTACTCAACCACACTCCATGAGCAGGCACATGCCACTGCTGCCACCATGCCCCATGCACCCAGCTGGACAATGTCAAGTCACAGGCCACAGAAGACAACAACACATGACACGGTAACCCGGATGGCGGGAGTGTGGGCACCAAGAATCACATAGTGCGACTCCAAAGCAGACAACAATGCCCTCTGCCCATATGGCCCCTAGGTCACAGCCAGACAAACACTGTGTCCCAACACAGGAATGACTTGCCAGCAAATGGCGGATGCCTTGCATCAACACATGGGGGTGAAGGCACTGTTTTGCACATGCCAGCAGCTAATGAACAGCCAACAGTGTGAAAGAGTGGCAGCACACACCACCACAGCAGCAGCGCACAGACACACAGCAGACAAAATGGGTGCCTGGAGATCAGAAACAAACTCACATCAACAGGCCAAGGGCCACTCAAAGATCTGCTAACAGTGTGTGCCCAGGAAGCTGAGCCAAGGTGACAGAGGGTGACACACGGAGGGAGGGAGAGGGGGACACAGAGGGAGGGAGAGGGGGACTGAGAGGGAGGGAGACACAGGAAGATGGACAGAGGGAGGAGGCTGACACACAGAGGGAGGGAGAGGGGGACAGAGAGGGAGGGAGAGGGGGACAGAGAGGGAGGGGGACACAGGAAGATGGACAGAGGGAGGAGGCTGACACACAGAGGGAGGGAGAGGGGGACAGAGAGGGAGGGAGAGGTGGACAGAGAGGGAGGGAGAGGGGGACAGAGAGGGAGGGAGACACAGGAAGATGGACAGAGGGAGGAGGCTGACACACAGAGGGAGGGAGAGGGGGACACAGAGGGAGGGAGACACAGGAAGATGGACAGAGGGAGGAGGCTGACACACAGAGGGAGGGAGAGGGGGACACAGAGGGAGGGAGACTCAGGAAGATGGACAGAGGGAGGAGGCTGACACACAGAGGGAGGGAGAGGGGGACACAGAGGGAGGGAGAGGGGGACACAGAGGGAGGGAGAGGGGGACACAGAGGGAGGGAGAGGGGGACAGAGAGGGAGGGAGAGGGGGACAGAGAAGGAGGGAGACACAGGGAGAGCAAATCAGTCCTTTGGTGTGTGGGAATGTCTGCTCGTCAGCAGGTGGACTGCGTGCATGTAGACAAGGGTGCCCAGTGCCAGAACCCCCCCTCTTCATCATGGCAAAACGCAGGGCCATGTTACAACCTGTACACGAGCACAAGGACAGCCACCTGCATCATATGAGTGTGTGGATCCACTCCATGTGCACATGTACAGTGCTACAAGGAAGGCGCAAACGCATAGCTCGGCACACATGCACACTCCACTGCTGACTGCAGTCACACTTGACGCAGCAAGTAAGACTGTGCCACACATAGTTAAAGGGGCCAAATTGGTGCCCAAGGGACACACACATGCACAAGTGCACTGTGAGTGGAATGCAAGACAGATCCTAATTCCAAGAGGAAATGTGCCAACTTTGTAACGGATGAAACATGGATGTTGCATGGATCAAAAGTAACATTGTCTCTCTCACACACAGGTCAACGTCGTGCTGCACCCCCCAACACTGGGGGGGAACACTCACAGGACCCGGATCTGCAGGAGACCGATCCCACCGGCAGCGACCACTCTCACCACTCTGCGGACGACCCCGACCGACCTGGCCCCTCTGGTGTCCAACCACCTGCAGCACCTGCGTCAGGTACAACCGTGCCAACCACCACCCCCACTCCTGCCACATCCCAGGAGACACCCAGGATCCCTGCCCCAACACCACAATGCAGCCAGGCTCGCCAGGAGGGACACGGTGTCCCGGGCACCCAGGAGGAGGCAGGCGACAACGCCAATGCCACCCCTCAGGGGTCCCGGAGACCCCATGTGCCCACAAGTGCAGGCCAGGCGCAAGTGGGCAGGGGTGGTGGGAGTGGAGAGCGGCGGAGGCGCGAGCCTGACCAGTTGGCTGGGGATCCGGTATTTTCCCATGTCCGTAACATCCTGGACTCATACCGGCAGGACACCACGGGCATGGCCCAGGTTGTGTCCGTCCTCGAGGGGATCAAGGTCCAGCAGGCCCAGCAACATGCGGAGCTAATAGCCTGTCTACAGCTACACCAACGGAGGATGGAGGACAGACAGGCTGAGCAAGTGACGGCGTCCCAGGGGATTCACGCTGAACTCCGTCGGATGGCCGACACCATGGCCGACCCTCCCTGTGCCAGAAGGCGGAGAACATCACCACCCACAGGGAGGGATCATGAGGAGGAGGAGGAAACATCCGACGGAGCATCCCAGACGTCGTCACGGCCTGCTGCTGAGGTTCCCCGCAGGAAGCCGGGTCGTCCACGGAAAGGACCGTGAGGGTGGCTGCTACATCACCATCTCCCAGGACACCTGGCCTGGCACCTGGCCCACTGGAGCAACAGCATCACAGCATCAAGAGACATTCTCTGCCACATGGCCCTGCTGGTCACTGGCTGACCAATGTTGACAAAGACTGTGGCATGGACTCTGAGGATTTCCAATGGCAAGGACACCAACTCCCCTACTGAACTTTGGATTCCCTAATCCCGGAAAGGCCCTCACTTGGCCCCCCCCCCCCAATAATAAATCACACTATTAAGAGTAGATGCCTGCTGGTAGCATTATTACCTAACATGTGTCTTGTACAGTCTAAACATGCCTGAGTCATCTGTTCACTTCAACCATCCACACCCTGGGGCCTGAGTCTGGCACAGGACACATGGGTCACAGTTTTCTAGGCAAGACAGACATGGAGCACCATACACACCCGTGATGGTCAGAACCAGCTGAGGGGGTGGCCGAACAACCGTGCTGACAGACACATTGAGTACAGCAACAGTCATGCGCAGAGGTCAGGGATCCTGGCCCGTGTCCTGGGGGGCACCCAGGTACGTGTAGACAGGTGGCAGAACCATGTCCTGCAAGCTTGAGTCCGGTGGATGCAGAGAATGGGGTCATGGACAACGTTGGATGCATGGGGATGGCACATGTCACAATACCCACACAGTCATGGACATCATGCCCATTACACAGTCTCAGCACACACACACAGCTTGCATCTTGCCACTCGACACATTGACACATAGCCACAATCAGGGAATACCATGCCAGACATGCAGGATGCACCGTGCCAACACACCAGCATTGACTGAGAAGAGGCACCTTGGAGGCATAGGGACACCTTTAATAGTCATGTGTTTGGGATTGCAGAGGCAACTTGAAGTACACATGAACACATCATGTGGAGTAACATGTGGCTCCAACACTGGCACCCCCCTTCTGCAGCACAAATGCGTGATAGCCATGGAACTGGCACACAAGTGTCGGATAATAGCTAAATACCCACAGCTGCTCACGGAGAGCCTGCCATACACCATACATCCGCTGATGTGGAAGTCCCACGCCATGTCAAGACAATGTTAACCGTATGTGTCCGAGGGCAGTGTCACACACATTGATGCCTTCATCACAATCCACCATCCCATCACTGATGACTGACAACCAGGCAGCCCATCTATTCAGGTGTACCCAGCTGCATGTCGTGTCCCATGGGGATGCCACATGTCTGCAGAGGACCCAAACCCCGACCGGGGCAGTGTGCACACATCGTGAACAACTGCCACACCCAATACATCCCAGATGCATCCCTTACCCCATGGAGACTTCCAAACGTGTCCGTGCCTGTAACGCTGAGTCAGCCCACGATGCCATGTCCATGAGGAATAGCAGTGCCACAACAATGCAACCAGCAAACGGCATGCGCAGGTACCTGGGGAAGAGAGACACACAAGAAGTCAGCCACAAGAAGCACAGCCACTTGCATGTGCATGTACTCGACACATGTATGTATGACAACATGCTAGGTCACAATTATGCCTGGGGAAATACTACCATCACTGTCACCATCACTCCAGTGACACACCCACACACACCTCTGACCCACGTGCCATACATGCAGGTGGAGACACACATCACAACGCATGCCACACGGGGACCAATGCGTGCACACTCAGACCCTGGTACTCACCACTAAGCAAAGAAGTCGCGTATGAGCCGAGTCCGGATGTCCTCTTGCGGCTCCACATCCTCCACATCACTAGCCCCATTGCCAAGCCCTTCGTCCTCCACGGGTGGATGGTCCTCGTCATCTTGATCCAGGATGAGGGGCACAGCTCTTTCAACTGCCATGTTGTGCAGCATGCAGCAGACCATGAAGATCTTGCAGACCTTCGCCGGGGCATATGGGAGTGCGCCGCCGGTCTTGTGGAGGCACCGGAATCGGCTCTTCAGCATGCCAAACGTCCTCTCTATCACTCGCCTTGTCCGGCCATGGGCGGTGTTGTAGCGGAGCTGGGCCGGCGTGATGGGGTTGCGGAGAGGTGTCAGCAGCCAAGGCATGTTGGGATAGCCAGCGTCCCCTAAATGGAAAGCACATGGATATCGTTAGAACAGGCGAAGCGGTAGTGCTGCTCGGCCAAACAGAATACAGGACAGACAGACTGTACCCACCAACAACACATGCACGTTCGTTGCGCAGCTGCATCATCATATCAGGCATCCCGCTACGCCTCATGATGTAGGCATCGTGTGCTGATCCTGGAAAACGTGCACAGACATGTGAAATCACCATGTTCGACAGACACACCACAAGGGCATTGATGGAGTGGTAGTGCTTCCGATTGCGGTACGCCACCTCCCGTGCGTGTGGTGGTACCAAACCTACATGTGTCCCATCTATGGACCCAATGACATGGGGCATCCCTCCCAGGGCATAGAAACCACGTTTGACCTCAGTCATCTGTTCAGGGGTTGGGAACTTGATGAAGTCATCCAGGTGAATCAACATGGCCTCCAAGAAATCATGCAGCACACCGCTGAACATGCTCTGGGACATGCCACCAACATGAGCTATGGTATATTGGAAGGTACCCGTGGCAAGGAAATGTAGGGCAGCCATTACCTTCAGCTGGGGTGTCAGTGCCGTAGGATACCTGTGCTGCGGTTGCAGGTGTGGTGCCAGTCTCGCCGTCAGCTCCAGAATCAACGGTTGGGTGAAGCGGTAGAGCCGGATCCTGTCATTCTCCTGCATGGTGGCCAAGTCTGGAATTCTTCGGGCAACAGGAGGCGCTCTGCAGTAATTTGGAAGTGACAAGGAAGAGTGAGTGCACTACGAGAACAACTCATGTCTACTGAGCACATGTAAATCTGCCAATACACACATGCCACATAGGGAGTCAGGCATGTGCTACATGCCCAGGACACGTATGGATGCAAGGTGACACTCCTTCCAAGACCCAGCTACACACGGTGATTGAGAACCTCCCCATGCCACGCCATGGGAATAGCTGTGTCCCAGTGCAAGTGCACTGCCCGACGCAAGACAGGAGTGACATACACCCACACATCAGCAGAAGTGTGATGCTGATTGCAGAGACTGGCAGCGGAACACTTGAGCCACAGGTCACATGACATTACACTAGTCCAGCCCACACACCTTGCCATGAAGGTGCACATGTCATGACTCCCCACACATTCCTTGTGAGTTTGCTGACATGGCCTTGTCACGCTACTCCGTGTCCCATGCATACATGTGCACCTCACATCAGATACCACATGTGGCATGGTGTGCGGAACAGTGTGCAATGACAATCTACACACAGACACATGTTGGTTGCTGCAACGGCTGCAGCTTTTGAGGGTGCTACAACATCAACCTGATGTAAATCCCGGACACATAAATGACATAGTCACATTGTGCACTGTGGGTAGTGACAAGTCAGGTGTCATGACCCCTGTACCGGGCATCATGGGACACTTCCGTGTGTTGGTGTCCGTGCCATGCCAGTGACGCTCACCCCAAGTGCGCAGTACGACATGCACACATGTCAAAGGAGTCAAGGGCATGCCTGGCACACATTGCACCCTCACACAGTACACCTGTACACATCTCATCATACATCTGGTGCCTCCTCCACTCAGGAGGCATGTTCCACATCACAGCCTGTCACACCTGTGCCCCACACATGTAGTAATGCACAGACGATGCCTTGATGTCCATTCCTGGACAAGTATGTCCATCCATGGACAAGTATATCCGCCCTATTCCTACCTGTGTGTCGACTATCACCACAGTGATGTGTACAAACCGGCGTACTGCTGCTAAGAGGGCCTGTGTATGTTCCCCAATCACTGTGGGAGTGCTGCCGTATGTGTACCCATCGTGATGGCGAGCGTACAGGCATTTGTACGGTCCGTACCACAACGAGTACGCATACGCGTGCAGAACCATAGTGATAGTGAGCGTAGATGCGAGTGTACGGTCCGTACCACTACGTGTACGCATACGCGTGCAGAACCATAGTGATAGTGAGCGTACAGGCATGTGTACGGTCCGTACCACAACGAGTACGCATACGCGTGCAGACCCATAGTGATAGTGAGCGTACATGCGAGTGTACGGCCCTCTCACTATGGGTCTGCACGCGTATGCGTACTCGTTGTGGTACGGACCGTACAAATGCCTGTACGCTCACTATCACTATGGTTCTGCACGCGTATGCGTACACGTAGTGGTACGGACCGTACACTCGCATCTACGCTCACTATCACTATGGTTCTGCACGCGTATGCGTACACGTAGTGGTACGGACCGTACACTCGCATGTACGCTCACTATCACTACGGGTACACAGACCCATAGTGATAGTGAGCGTACAGGCATTTGTACGGTCCGTACCACAACGAGTACGCATACGCGTGCAGAACCATAGTGATAGTGAGCGTACAGGCATTTGTACGGTCCGTACCACTACGTGTACGCATACGCGTGCAGACCCATAGTGATTTTGAACGTAGGCATGCATGTACGGGCCGTTGCCATGCATTTGGGGTGCCCTAGGGCCCGGAAACGCACCGTACCTGTGTGTGATTCTCCTAATTACATAGGGGACAAGTATTAAGGCCTACATGCATGCTGGTTGTCATGGCGACCAGGTTCAAATTTCGATTTTGTTCTGGAAGGTGCACAGCAGAAGTCAGTTGGAATTCTTCTACTTTGTTGCAATGTGTTTGTGGGGCTGACATCATGCAGGAGAATGAAACCGATAGAGAACCCACAGACTGCTAGGTTTGAAGGGATTGGTGGAAACATAGGATGCAAATGTGAGTGACCAATCACTCTGTACTCCTGTGCATGAGACTGGGCAGAAGGCCACATATAAGGCAGCCAGGTCCCATGAGGGATTACTTGCCTGCACATCTTTGCATTTGTCGACCAAGCTGCTGCTACTGATTCCCTGGAACCATGTCAAGGGCTGTGGAGAGGACACAGCCATTCACCCTGGAGGAGAACATGGCTCTGCTGGATGTGATCCTCCCACAGTACCCCATGCTGTATGGGCGACCAGGGTATCAGGTGAGTGCATAGGCCACTGCCACAGACTGTCCCTATGTTGTGACTGTGTCTTCAGGCATTGTGACCCGGTGTGACACACATGCCATGTACTGTCGGGGGGGTACAAGGGGGGGGGTGCCTGATGTCTCCCAGCAGTGCCCTGAGACAGGAGGTGTGTGTGCAGAGTCCTCCCAGCAGTGCCCTGAGACAGGAGGGGTGTGTGCAGAGTCCTCCCAGCAGTGCCCTGAGACAGGAGGTGTGTGTGCAGAGTCCTCCCAGCAGTGCCCTGAGACAGGAGGTGTGGGTGTGATGCACAGTGTGAGCCTTGATCATTGATTGTGACATTGCCATCATTCCACCTGAGTACCCACTATGGCACGTACTGCCTTTTCCCTCACCAGAGGATGATGTCCCTATGACAGAGGTGCAATGCGTTGGCTGCATTACATGCCATGTAGTAACCAGCTATTATGTTCACATATGTCTCTCTGTGACATGTGGCTGGTGTATTGATGTGGTGTCACTTGTACTCCCTCACAGGTAGGCGCCACTGCCAAGGAGCAGATCTGGCTGACCGCCGTCAGTGCCGTGAGGCGTGTGGATGGTCGGAGGCGGAGCCTGTCCCAGGTGAGGAAACGCTGGCAGGATATCCGGTGCTGGACGCGGAGGATTGCACGGCTCCTGCTGGGGGACTCACCTGAGAGCCACAAGAACCGCGGCCGCCGCCGTCTGACCCACCTCCACAGGCGTGTGCTGCCGGTGGTCTTTCCAGACCTGGAGAGGCGCTTACAGGCGATGCAGCAGGCGGAAGGGGGTAGGTACATGTGCGTTTGTTGTGTGTCACCGGCATTTGTAAGGGCACAGTGGCATTAATTCACTGTCAGGGTTTAAAGGTGCTGTGCCCATCCAGTTTGCCCAAGTGTAGCGCTGCGCCCCTGCCACCCTTCCCCTCCTTGCAATGTGTTCCCTGGTCTGTGTGTAGTCACTCCTTCACAAGGTAATGTAGGCTGGCGCTTTGTCCACGAGAACAATGACTGTAGCATCATGGGTGGTGGTGGTGGGTAACAGGTTGTGGGACCTTGCCTGTGAACTGTCAAGTTCACTGCATGTGGGTTCCATGTCAGTTGGCACTGATGCTGGCTCCAGACATGGGAGTTGGTCTCTCATGTGTCATGCCTTACAGCGCGCATGTCCTATGTAGTGGCCTGTGACATGATGTGCATGAGTGTGCGCTACGCATAGTGCAGGGATGGTGACGTGTGTAGCAGTCATTCCCATTCAGTAGCATGTAGTTGCGTGCCCAATACTGTCCCCTGGGGCACCTTATCCTCAGTGTTGTTTGTGTCATCATCAACGTGGACACTCTCACTGTCTACAGCGTAGGTTGTGCTCTGTGCCATTGTCCCCTGTCACCATGTATATAGACGTGCTATTATGTACAGGTGTCCACTGTGCAGCCTGACCTGATTGTCCCTCTTCATACTCACAGTTGCCAGTGCCTGTGTGTCTTGTTATACTCATCTGAGGATGGGCACTGGTACCTCATTATTTGTACAGGCGCACCTTTGCTGTTTTGCGTCCAATCTTGCCTTTTGCCTGCCACTGTGTTTATCACCCAGACTATGAGATGTTGGTGCCACCTGTGTCTCAGCAATTAGCATCGTGTGGGGGTTGCTTGGGGCGGGCAATGCCTATGTGTCAAATCCTGATTCCTAATTGCTGGGTCTGGACAGTGTGTGATGTTACTGGACACACACGCAAGGTGCAGTGACCGAGTTATGTTGGGCATGTTTGCAGCATTACCTATGCAGCATGTGTCTCAAGTTCATGGATATTGTCCCTGGTCATAGGTATTTTCACAAACGCTGTGTGGTGCAGAGGCAGTGCAGGATTGTCCCCAGGGCCTGGGTGCTATGTCAGACTCCGTTTCCTGTCATCAGCTATTGTCTCATGCTCTCCATGGTATTTCAGTGGCATGGTGGCTCAACCAACTGTGTTTCATGCCCTACATCGGTACCTTGTTTTGCAGATGTTAGGGATCTGCCTCTTCAGGCTATGCAATGTTGACTATGTAGATTGGACTCATGTGACAGATGTGTACAGGTGTCTGATTAATTTCTGTCTCTCCACCCTGCCCACAGCATCGTCGGGGGACACAGAGGGAGACATGGACACGGACCAGGCGGAGGGACCGAGCACCAGTGGCAGCCGTGACATCGGGGCTGGCACATCGAGTGGGACAGAGGCGGAGGATAGTGTGGCCGAGGACCTGTCGACTGGCACATCAGACTACGAAGCTGACAGGTCCGAGGAGGATGTCTCAGAGTTGGCGGAGGCTGCACCAGCAGCTGACAGTGGAACAACACCTGCCACCGCCCCCTCAGTTCCCACCAACCGCCTCCCACTTGCTCGTGTCCCTTCCCAGCGTGCCCGGTCACCGCATGTCTCCTTCCTGCCAGGCACCGCACCCCCTGCCCCTGTCTCCACTGCTGCCGCCAATGCTGAGTCTATGGACATCCAGCGGCAAATGCAGGTTGGTCAGGCTGCGATCCTGAATGTCCTCCATTCCCACGGGAAAACCCTCACCAACATCGAGGCATTCTTGGAGGGCATTCATTCTTTGCAGGCTGACCAACGCAACTTGCTGAGGTCCCTAGACTCCACACTGACTGCAGCAGTGGGTCTCCTGCAGCGCGACCTCCCCCCACCTACCCCTGCCCCATCCACACTTCCCACTTCCATGCCTGTCCCACGTACACCCAGACGTCGGCATGCACCCACCACAACAGACACAGGCACCACACCAGCAGGGAAGGTCCACCGCACTCCTCCTGACACGCACACACAGGGTGAGATAGGCACACCCACTGGGTCGGGGGGCAAACGTGTGACACGCAGCCAGAGTGGGAGTCCGCATTCCACACAATCCACTCCCTCCAAATCCCCTCCCCTCAGCTCTCCTGGCCACATCTCCCCCAAGGACTCCTTCATGGCCGCTCTGTCCCTGAGCCCCACAGTTACGCCACCACGCAAGCGGTCAAGGAAGTCCTCGGTCAGGGTGGTTGAGTCTCCCCCCCTGTCTCCACCCTCCCCCGGTGGCGCTGCAACCCATCCCTCTGAACCCCCCCCCTCCTTGGGGCCTGAGGTCACTTCGGGTGCAGGGGACTCCCTGGAGGACCTTGCTAAGGTGTGTAGTGCCATCCTGGCCTCCGCCTTTGGCCATGACACACCCCCTGTGGTTGAGTCCTCCATCCCTGCACCCACAACGCCGCCCCTTTGCCCTGATGTCCCTGCGGTGCCTGTTGCTTCCCCCCCCCTGATGCCCTCACCAGTATGGAAGACGATGGCATTTGACTGTGCAGGCAAGGTAGGGGACACACATCCCACTGTGTCCCCCATGCAGCTGGGAATCATTGACTGCCCTATGGCCTTTGTTGACTTTGAACTGCCTTTGATCCACGGACATTGTGCTCATGCTGAATAAAGCTTATTTTTGTTGTCATTCTCACACTCCTGCTATGGTGGTATTGGTGTTGGTGGGGCTGCTACATTGTTTTGGGTGGTGTTTAAGGCTTTGGGTGTGTGGGATTTGTAGTAGTGTTCTGCTCTTTGGGGCCACCCTAGGATCTGTGTGCCATCACAAGGTGTTGGCTAACTTCCTTAGGTCATGTCAGCAGTTACTGCATGGTTCAATTGTCCCAGGGTGTATTCCTTCCTCTGTGTACCCAGTTTCTTCCCTGCAGGGTGTTCCCAATGTTTAGCGCAGAGCTGTGTGTACATGAGCTGTGTGTGTGACGGAGCCCTTCTACTTTGGCCATGCATGCATGGCCATGTCTCCACCTGCAACAATCGTGGCATCCTTGGTGATCACTGTACTTGTGTGTGGAGTCAGTTGACATGAGTTCATGGGGACATGTTCCCTTGTAGGCAGTATGGATGTGGGTAATTGTGGCATCACACACATGTGTTACACCCCTCCTGGGTGTGGACACTGCTGGGAGGACTCTGCACCCACCCCTCCTGGGTCTGGACACTGCTGGGAGGACTCTGCACACACCCCTCCTGTCTCTGGGCACTGCTGGGAGGACTCTGCACCCACCCCTCCTGGGTCTGGACACTGCTGGGAGGACTCTGCACACACCCCTCCTGGGTCTGGACACTGCTGGGAGGACTCTGCACACACCCCTCCTGTCTCAGGGCACTGCTGGGAGGTCTCTGCACCCACCCCTCCTGTCTCTGGGCACTGCTGTGAGGACTCACCACCCACCCCTCCTGTCTCAGGGCACTGCTGGGAGGTCTCTGCACCCACCCCTCCTGGGTCTGGACACTGCTGGGAGGACTCTGCACACACCCCTCCTGTCTCTGGGCACTGCTGGGAGGACTCACCACCCACCCCTCCTGGGTCTGGACACTGCTGGGAGGACTCTGCACCCACCCCTCCTGTCTCTGGGCACTGCTGGGAGGACTCACCACCCACCCCTCCTGGGTCTGGACACTGCTGGGAGGACTCTGCACACACCCCTCCTGGGTCTGGACACTGCTGGGAGGTCTCTGCACCCACCCCTCCTGTCTCAGGGCACTGCTGGGAGGACTCACCACCCACCCCTCCTGGGTCTGGACACTGCTGGGAGGACTCTGCACACACCCCTCCTGGGTCTGGACACTGCTGGGAGGTCTCTGCACCCACCCCTCCTGTCTCAGGGCACTGCTGGGAGGACTCACCACCCACCCCTCCTGTCTCAGGGCACTGCTGGGAGGACTCTGCACCCACCCCTCCTGTCTCAGGGCACTGCTGGGAGGACTCTGCACACACCCCTCCTGTCTCTGGGCACTGCTGGGAGTGATGGGCACCCACCCCTCCTGTCTCAGGGCACTGCTGGGAGGACTCCACACCCACCACTCCTGTCTCAGGGCACTGCTGGGTGGACTCTGCACACACACCTCCGATTTCTGGATATGTGCGCTTGGCACATACACGGTGGGGTTACGCACACTGCATTAGAGGTGAGGGTACGAGTCTACTGACACTGGTGTGGTGGGGGTACGCTCCGTACGTCCGCGGGTGTGGGTACGGGTCGTACTTACACTGTTGGGCAGGGGGGTACGCTCCTTGCATTCGTGGGTGGGGGTTCGAGTCGTACTTACACTGTTGGCATGGGGGGTACGCTCCATGCATACGCGGGTGGGGGTACGGGTCGTACTTACACTGTTGGGCAGGGGGGTACGCTCCTTGCATTCGCGGGTGGGGGTACGGGTCGTACTTACACTGTTGGGCTGGGGGTACGCTCCGTACGTCCGCGGGTGGGGGTACGGGTCGTACTTACACTGTTGGGCTGGGGGTACGCTCCGTGCGTCCGCGGGTGGGGGTACGGGTCGTACTTACACTGTTGGGCTGGGGGTACGCTCCGTACGTCCGCGGGTGGGGGTACGGGTCGTACTTACACTGTTGGGCTGGGGGTACGCTCCGTGCGTCCGCGGGTGGGGGTACGGGTCGTACTTACACTGTTGGGCTGGGGGTACGCTCCGTACGTCCGCGGGTGGGGGTACGGGTCGTACTTACACTGTTGGGCTGGGGGTACGCTCCGTACGTCCGCGGGTGGGGGTACGGGTCGTACTTACACTGTTGGGCTGGGGGTACGCTCCGTACGTCCGCGGGTGGGGGTACGGGTCGTACTTGCACTGTTGGGCTGGGGGGTACGCTCCTTGCATACGGGGTGGGGGTAGGGTCCGTACATATCCGTCCCCACGCTATGTGATGTTTGTGCGGCCCGTACCCAGGCCTTTGCCACGTGGGTGCGATCCGTCCCGCCATTGTTGGGGTGACGTGTGTGGGCGTGGTCCGACTCGTACCCACGCTCTTCAGGCGTGGGTACGGGACGTACCTGTCTGGTTGTGTTGCCGGTTCGCGTGGTGACGGACTTCCGTTGTGGCGGTCGCTGGATTATCAGGACACGCCCCCACCCCCTCGTGGTGACCAGGGCATGGGAGTCAGGTATGTCCAGGCCATGTGTAGTGTGTCACTCATGTGGTTGTTTTGTGGCCTGCCCTGGTCGTGCCACCCCCACCCCACCCCACTTTCCCCCCTCCCTTAGTTATTCTGACCTTCTGCGGCGTCTGCGTCGTAACCTGTAGAGGAGGTGTACTGCTATGAGGGCAGGGATGACTCGTAGGTTCGGGTCCATGTCTGTCCGTCGCGTACTGGTACTCCTTGCTCGCGTCGTCCTGTCGCGTACGGGTCCTCCGTGATCGCGTCGTCCTGTCGCGTACGGGTCCTCCTTGGTGGCGTCGTCCTGTGTGTCCGTCACGTACTGGTCCTCCTTGTTCACGTCGCCGTCTGTCCGTCGCGTACTGGTGGTCCTTGTTCGCGTCGTCCTGATTTCCCGGCAGTTTTTGGCTGCCGCAAAATATTCACCGTGCGGGGTGACGTCGGTGCGAATCGTGATTCCTGGGTCGTGAATGGCTGGCTGCGTGCGTCCCGACGTCAGGTCGGCGCTTTCCCGGTTCGCATTGGTAGGTGTTTTTTGTTCGGTCGGTCTTTTTTACGATTCGTACGGTAATGGTGTACCCGTGCGAATCGTAATTCCATGTTTGTATATTTTGACGACCGGGTACGCGTCGGACGGAGAATATGCTCCGTCCGACGGTTCGTACCCGGTTTTTACCGGATTGTGATCGGCACCTAAACTGTGTGAATGTCTGTATGTGTCTGTGTGTAGGTGTATAAGTGGCTGCATGGTTTTGTGAATAGCTATATGAGTGTCTATATGGGTTGTTGATTGGTTGTCTGAGTATCTGTATGGGTGCCTGAGTGTTTGTGTGGGTAGGGTGTGTGTGACTCTATGCATAGATGTGTGAGTGGGTGATTCTATGGGTGCATGGTTTTAAAAGTGCATCTGTGATCAACTGTATGGTTGGGTGAGTGTATGTATGGGTGTGTTAGGGATTGAATGTATATCTAAGTGGTACATGTGTGACTAGCTACATATGTGAAAGGCAGTATATATGCGTGTAAGAGTATATAAGTGAGTATATGTGAGAGTGTGTGATTGTGAGAGTCGCTGTATGGATGAGTGTGTGCTTGTATCAATGATTGTATAAGAGCGTAAGAATGTGGTACTATTTTTATGAGTAAGTGAACTTGAGTGTGTTTAACTGTATAGGTGAGTAAATTGGACTGTGTTACTTGCACGACTGACTAGGTGGGTCAGTACCTCAATGGATGATTGGCGGTCTGTGAGTGTCTATATAGGTGTATAAATGCATATGATAGTCTTGTACGGAGTGACTGTAAGTATGAGTGACTGTACAGGTGAGTGAGTGGAGGTGTATGTAGACCTAAGAGTTAATGAGTGGGTATGTAGCTATTGGTATTGGAGTATCTATGGTTTTGAGAATGGACGTCTGAAATTTTGAGTTGGTGTATCAAAGGTTAAATTAGGGTGTGAGAAGATGCAGTAATTTATCACATGGATGATGTCATCAGTGATGTCATTTGAGATGTCATCAGTGATGTCATGACTGATGTCACTGACCATGTCATGAGTGATGTAATATGTGACGTCATCAGCAGTGCATTGCGGGGGCGCGAGTTATAGTTAGCTGAACTAACTATAACAGGGGAATTTCTAGGGTTTGGTATGAGGGAAATGTCCAGCTAACCATAACACCCCTGAAACCTATGTTTTTTACAGTGAATATATATATACATTTTAACTTTAAATATCATATCTATATTTTCAGACAAAAAATACCGGAGAGGGGGAGACCTATGCCCAGAGGTAAATGAATAGAATTTTGAGGTAAGAGTAGGACTACTGTAGAACTACTTGGAGTGCAATAAAATACAGTTTGTGAATATGCCTCAATAAGTATAATTTCGTTTTGTTTAATTTAAATTAAGCTTAAGAAAATAATTATTTTAAAAACCTTTGAAATTCACTGAAAAAAACATAGGTTTCAGGCACGTTATAGTTAGAAATTAGCATTTAAAAAACATTAGAAATTCACTTAAAAAACCATAGGTTTTAGGGAAGTTATAGTTAGTTGGACATTTCACTCGTACAAATCCAGAGAAATTTCCCCGTTATAGTTAGTTCAGCTAACTATAACTCGCGCCCCTAGCAATGCACTGCTGATGACATCACATATTACATCACTCATGACATGGTCTAACTATAACGTGCCTGAAATCTATGGTTTTTTAAGTGAATTTCAAAGGTTTTTTAAATGCTAGTTTCTAACTATGCCTACAGAGGTAGGACATGTGAAGAAAGCAGAAAAAATGCACAGAAAGAAGCAAAATAATACAGAAGTCCACAAAGAGGAAGAAAAGTGCAGGAAGAAGCAAGACATGTGCAGAAAGAACCAGCAGAGGAGCAGAAAGAGGCCTTGTTGCAAAATCATCCTGTGCCCACAACTTTTTCAGATGGGTACTGGTGGTAACTGACTCTGACTAACCAGGCCTAGAGCCAGTGCTATGCTAAAAGACACTTAGAGTACAGTGAAAACACCTACATACACTAGGGAACACTATGCGTTGGAGTACCCCTGTGATTAGCATGACCTCCTCTGTAAGGCCCTAGTACATAATAAGGCCGGGGGATTAAAACTACCTCTAAGTCAGAGGTGCAGAAATATGCTACTTTAACTAGTAGTCGTGTTTGCAGAGTGGTGGAGAAAGGGTGCTGGGCATCCAACCAACACTCAGGGATTCTGCCGCGTAGGACTTACAGGAGGTACCAGGAGGGATTCTCGGCCCCCAAACTCCCTCAGGACTAAATTGGACTTCATCCCCCATCCCGTAGTCTGCCACGAGGCACGTTTGAAGAATGGTAGAGAAAGAGGGCCATAGCCTCCGAAGCCGTCTTAGCAATTCCACTGTGTGGGACTTACTGGAGGTAACAAGAGGAGTAGTTGGCCCCCAAGGACATCCTTGGGGGCCAACTTCCCAAACTATTACCTCCAGTCAGTCCCACACAGCAGCAGTGGTAAGTACTCGTACCATGTCATGCCCACTTTGCCCACCACTCTACAAACGCGCTCCCTGGTGCGCTCTTGGATAGGGATTGAAGTCCCCTTCAATGCTGGGGGTCCTTTAGGGGCCATCTAGCCTACCTTTACCTCCAGTAAGCCCCACGCAGTGGGATTGGTGAGAGCTAGACAAAGGCCATGCCCCCTTTCTCTACCACTCTGCAAACGCGCCCCCCTGGCACATTGTCTGTTGGGGGATTAAGTCCCCCTGAATCCTAAGGGTCCCTGGGGTCCAACTAGCCCACCAGGTACCTCCAGTAAGTGCCACAGAGCTGTGTTGCAGAGACGTGTAAAGAGGGGCATGGCCTGGACCACCTTTCTGCAAAGCAGCCCTGTGGCACTTACTGGAGGTACCTGGTGGGCTAGTTGGCTCCCAGGGACCCTCAGGATTGAAGGGGAATTAATTCCCCAACTTTAAACGCGCCACAGGGCGTGTTTGCACACATGTCACCTCAGGCCCCGCCCCCTCCCTTCACCACTTTGCAAACGCACCCCGTGGCGCGTTTTAAGTTGGGGGATTAAGTCCCCTTGAATCCTGAGGGTCCCTGGGGTCCAACTAGCCCACCAGGTACCTCCAGTTGGTGTGTGTAGATTTAGATTTTGTTTATAGGTATCCCGATTTATGCTCTTATATAGGTACAATTCACATTGCCCTTATTTGGACATAGAAATCCGACCCTTATTTAGACATTGTCCATACAAACCAAATACAGGCATGGCCACCTACATCTGTCCATCCACGTCTCAACGATTTCTTGGAAAACCAGACCCTTAAGCCTTAAGGAATTTCCCACAGCTTGAATATTGATTTCTCCAAGAACTCATTAAGTATGCATGAACATCTTTTCCTTAGGGGTTTATTCATGACGTTCCTCTGCCCGACTTTTACATCAATACTGGCATTCCTAGACACCTTCAAGGTATAAATATACCAGCACTTGCCTTGGCAAATTGCGATTCCCGGAGGATTCAATCCAACCTAGACTTCGCAAGTTCGGAAGGAGATCGAGTTCCAGCCTGATGCACTGACCTGACGCTGTTGTTCTCCTTGCAGAGAATCCAGCTCCAGTGCTCTCTGACTTCCCTTGCGGGGGGTTAAACTATCGAGTCCAGAAAAGAGATTCCAACCTCTCTTATTCTCAGGTATGGAGCTGACTAGAACTTAGAGAAACTTTTGGCAACTCTTGGCTAAACTAAAATATAGCTAGCTATACTTTAGAAATAGCACCTACTTCAAACCTCATACTGCACTTAGGTTAGGTACACTGGGGTAGAACAATTTAGAAGCATCAGATGAGTATCACATTTTAGCATTATGTTATTTATGTATGTATTTTGATTAATATATGTCATAGCTACAAACCATGCTATTGCAGTATTATTTTATCTTACTGCTAACCTCATACATATTGTACTTCGCAGTCTGTCTTACGATAGTAGCAATTGATATCTCTTGCATGAGAAATAAGACTGTTCAATAAACCCTTTTATTGAAAATGCCCGTCTCCCTATTTCTGTGCAACTCTGTAGAAACGAAGCATGCACGATTGACTGAGTGAAACTGTCATCTATTGTTTCCACGGTTCTGAGACTGTTCCGATTCTTAAGGGAAACAAAGTTGTCATGTTTATGTGGTTGTCAGAGACTAATCCCTTCTTGTAATTTCCAGAAGTTTTTAGTGACCTCTGAGTTAGCTGGCACACACAAGTAATTAAGTTTAATATACTCGATAGAGACATACTGACCTTAGTCCTATGTCAAATCTATAGTGTATGTTATTCCAATGAGCAGAGCCTATCAGGGATATAGGAACTATACTACACAGTAAGCGCCACAGAGCTGTGTTGCAGAGAGGTGTAAAAAGGGGTGTGGCCTGGACCACCTCTATGCAACTCAGGCCTGTGGCGCTTACTGGATGGACCTGTTAGGCTAGTTGGTCCCAGGGGCCCTCAGGATTGAAGGGGAATTAATTCCCCAACTTAAAAAATGCTACAGGGCGTTTTTGCACACATGTCACCCCAGGCCCCGCCCCCTCCCTTCACCACTGTGCAAACGTGCTCTGTGGCGCGTTTGAAGTTGGGGGATAAAGTCCCCTTGAATCCTGAGGGTCTCTGGGGTCCAACTAGCCCACCAGGTACCTCCAGTAAGCGCCACAGAGCTGCGTTGCAGAGAGCTGTAAAAAGGGGTGTGGCTTAGACCACCACTCTGCAACGCAGGTCTGTGGCGCTTGCTGGAGGTACCTGGTGGGCTGGTTGGCCTCAGGGACCCCCAGTATTGAATGGGAATCAATTCCCCAACTTAAAATGCGCCACAGGGTGCGTTTGCATAGTGTTGGTGCGAGGGGGTGGGGCCTCGGCGATGCCGGTCTTTTTAAAAAAAAAAATGTTTTTTAAGAAGGTCCTTGTGGGACCCCTTGAGCAGGCCTAGTGGGTCAGGGTGTTTCTACCCTGCCCCCATTTCTTGTTTTTCGCGTTTGTTTTTCTCTTTTCTTGTGACTCGGTTCTACCGAGTAACAAGATGGCTGCCAACATTTACTGGTTTGGAGTGTTGACAGCCAATTAGAATAAAGCTCGTGGTTGGGAGGGTCCGCGGATCCACCGCGCCTCTAGATATCGAAACTTATATTTTTTGATTTTTTCAGCAACTACTGTACGGATTCACACCATTTAAAAAAAAGGTCTCTTTCTGAACCAAGAGCTACCTTTTTGCCAAATTTGTTGTAATTCCATTCAGCAGTTCGAGCTGTAGCCATGTCTAAAGTTTCCTGTGGGAAATTGATTTTCCGACCTCTTTTTTTTTATTTCTCAGGAACTACAGAGCGGATTTGCACCATTTAACAAAAAGGTCTCTTTCAAAACCAAGGGCTACCTTTTTGCAAAATTTGGTGTAATTCCGTTTGGCAGTTCGAGCTGTAGCAGAGTCTAAAGTTTCCTGTGGAAAATAACATGGAGAAAATATTTTTGGGGACCCCCATTTTTTCTAGGCCCCCGCTTGACGAATCACCCCGAAACTTTCAAGACAGGAGCTGACCAGAGCGCCTCACAAGTTCTGAAAATTTCACAAAGATCCGTCATCCGGCGCTCAAGTTATTGGGAAAACAAAAAACCCTTTTCCTAGGGTCCTAACTATAGCTATCTACTGGCAACCGCCAGTAGATTATATATATATACATTATCTACTGGCGGTCGCCAGTAGTTAGTTATAGTTAGGACCGTGTTTCCATAGGAAATCCGCAACATTCTATTTGGAATAACTTTGGCGCCGGTAGACGAATCCTCGCGAAAGTTTCAAAATAGGTGGGGCGCTCCACTCCGCTCCTACCCTGAAAGTCTCGGGGGGATTCGTCAAGCGGGGGCTGAGAAAAAAGGGGGGTCCCAAAACGGGTTTTCCCCATGTAATTTTCCATAGGGACCTTTAGTCCAAGGTACAGCCCGGACGGCTGAACAGAATTACTTGAAATTTGGCAGAGAGGTAGTCCTCAGCTCAGGGATGTGCCTTTTGCATATATGGAGTCAATCTGTTCAGTAGTTCCTGAGAAAATTGCAGTTAAAAGCACATACATATCTATAGCCGCGCTCCGTGCGCGCACCGTGTGCGCACCGTGCGAGCACCCTAACGTGCGCGAGCGTAATTCTGATTGGTGGTTACATGTTGGTCAACGTTCGAATCGGTCGAAATCAGGAAGTGTCAGCTGCCATTTTGTTTGTTTTCAGTGCGAGAGTGAAAAAGGAAGGTGGCGAACGTGAAAAGGGGGCAGGGTAGAGAGTTCCTGACCCCCTAGCCTTTGTCAGGGGGTCCCTGAAGGACCCTGAAGGCAGAAAAAAACATTTATATATTTTTTTTCTTTTTAATCGCGGGGGTGCGCGCATCGTGCGCGCACGGTGAAAACCCCCCCCAAAAAAATTCTTTTTTTTTTAATACGTAGTTTATTGTAAAATAAATATGTACAAAAAATAATAATACATACATAACTTAGCATTTAAAAAACCGTACAAATTCACTGAAAAAACCATAGGTTTCACACACATTATAGTTAGGAATTAGCATTTAAAAAACCTTGCAAATTCACTTAAAAAACCATAGGTTTCACACATGTTATAGTTAGCTGGACATTTCGCTCATAAAAAACCAATGAAATTCCCCCGTTATAGTTAGTTGAGATAACTATACCTTGCGCGACCGCCACTCTATCACAAGGAGGATGTAATCAGTGATGTCATGAGTGATGCCACTGACCATGTCATGAGTGATGTAATATGTGACGTCATGAGCAGAGGATTGCGGGTGCGTGAGTTATAGTTAGCTCAACTAACTATAACGGGGGAATTTCATTGGTTTTTTACGAGCGAAATGTCCAGCTAACCATAACATGTGTGAAACCTATGGTTTTTTAAGTGAAAATATATATATATATATATATATATATATATATATTACCTACTGGCGGTCGCCAGTAGGTAGTTATAGTTAGGACCACGTTTCCATAGGAAAACCTCAACATTCTATTTTGAATAACTTTGGCGCCGGTCGACGAATCCTCGCAAATTTCTCAAAATAGGTGGGGCGCTACGCTCCGCTCCTACCCTGAAAGTCTCGGGGGGATTCGTCAAGCGGGGGCTGAGATAAAAGGGGGGTCCCAAAACGCGTTTTTCCCATGCATTTTTCCATAGGACATTTAGAACGAGCTACAGCCCGAACGGCTGAACAGAATTACTAGAAATTTGGCAGAGAGGTAGTCCCTAGGTCAAGGAAGTGCCTTTTGTAGGTTTGGTGTAAATCTGTTCAGTAGATTCTGAGAAAATAGCCTTTAAATCAATATATATATCTGAGCCCGCTTACGGTACGCTTACCGTACGCTTACCGTACGCTTACCGTAAGCTTACGGTGGCGTGCGCGAGCGCGATTCTGATTGGCTCTTAGATCTTAGTAAACATTCGAATCGGCCGAAACCAGGAAGCGGCGTCCGCCATTTTGTCTCTCGCACTGATTGTTGTTTATCAAACATGATGGCCAAAAACATGTTACGGGGCTGTTTTGACAACTCCCTCCCACATAGTCATGTTGAGGGAGTCCCCAAACATCCCCCAAGAGCAAAAACGGTTTTATTTTTTTTTCGGCAATTTCGCGGGGTACGCTTACCGTACGCTTACCGTACGCTTACCGTAAGCTTACCGTAAGCTTACGGTAAAAAAATAAAAATAAAAAAAACACTATCCACACTTACCCCACCCCCTGTGCTTTTGGTGGCCGCAGGCCACCAAATGTGCAGGGCTTATTAATAAAGAAAAAAAACGTAATTTTGGCAACATGAAATTATAAAATCGAAATAAAAAAAACACTATCCACATTGACCTCACCCCCTGTGCTTTTGATGGCCGAAGGCCACCAAATGTACAGGGCTTATTAAAGTTGATAAAAACCGTGCACGGAACGAACTGCGTTAAGTGGGCGCGCACGCCACAAATGGCGTAAAGTAACTTAGCATTTAAAAAACCGTACAAATTCACTGAAAAAACCATAGGTTTCACACACGTTATAGTTAGGAAATAGCATTTAAAAAACCTTGCTAATTCACTGAAAAAACCATAGGTTTCACACATGTTATAGTTAGCTGGACATTTTACTGATAAAAAACCAATGAAATTCCCCCGTTATAGTTACTGTAGGCAACTATAACTCACGCGACCGTAATCCTCTGCTGATGACATATGTGTCTTTATGAAAAAAAAATATTTGTAATATATGTATAGCTAAAATTTAATGGAAGAAGATATGGGCAAATAAGTGTCTAAATACAGTATTAGCATCAGCAGAGGATTGCGGTCGCGTGAGTTATAGTTGCCTACAGTAACTATAACGGGGGAATTTCATTGGTTTTTTATCAGTAAAATGTCCAGCTAACTATAACATGTGTGAAACCTATGGTTTTTTCAGTGAATATATATATATATATATATATATTCCACCAATTCCGGTTTAAAGATAGCGGTCTGTCGCCGGCGGTCCGAGTTTGGAAACCGGATTTCCAAAGTTATTCACTCCAAACAATCTCACGTATCTTTGAGAAATACTCGGACTCCCAAGTTGAATGCAAAGAATTTATTTACAAGTGCAGAACGACGCGTTTCGCCATTACGGCTTGTACGTGAACAAGCCGTAATGGCGAAACGCGTCGTTCTGCACTTGTAAATACATTCTTTGCATTCAACTTGGGAGTCCGAGTATTTCTCAAAGATACGTGAGATTGTTTGGAGTGAATATATATATATATATATTATCTACTGGCGGTCGCCAGTAGATAGTTATAGTTAGGACCCTGTTTCCATAGGAAATCCGCAACATTCTATTTGGAATAACTTTGGCGCCGGTCGATGAATCCTCGCGAAATTTTCAAAATAGGTGGGGCGCTACGCTCCGCTCCTACCCTGAAAGTCTCGGGGGGATTCGTCAAGCGGGGGCTGAGAAAAAAGGGGGGTCCCAAAACGCGTTTTTCCCATGCATTTTTCCATAGGACATTTAGACACAGCTACAGCCCGAACGGCTGAACAGAGTTACTTGAAATTTGGCAGAGAGGTAGTCCTCAGGTCAAGGAAGTGCCTTTTGTAGGTCTGGTGTAAATCTGTTCAGTAGTTCCTGAGAAAATAGCATTTAAATCAATATATATATGTGGGCGGAGCCTAACCACACATCTCATCCTGAGATCTGATTGGCTGTCAGCACTTCATCCAAGAAGTGTTGGCAGCCATCTTGGGACCAATATACATGATAGCACCTCATTAAAAAGCATTGCAGTTAATAGAAGGTTTTAAGACTTTAGTTACATTATAAATCATTTGTTGATGGTACCATACTCATTTTAGGAATTGTGGTATGTTCTAAGGTGATTTCACCATGTGAAAAAGCCTTCTGCTGGGATATCATGATTGAGAGAAAAATATTTTCTCATGCTTTTACCACAGAGGTTTGGAAGGTGATCTATAAGCTAAACTGAGAGCTTATTTTCTGTAAATTCACATTATCTTTCTCAGTCATGTGAGAATGAAGCCTGACATTCTCAGTAAAACATGTACATCCAACAAGGGCAGAGACTGTCAGTTGATTCCTTTGTGTTCTACTGCAGCTTTCCAGAGTGTTCCAAAGAACTACTAGAGCGCTAACCGTCCTACTTATGATAAATGTATGGCACACCTGAAGCCATCTTGCTTGGATTAAAGTGGTAACTCTTAAAACATTTAATTTAAAAAGGAACAAAATGAGGGGGTTCATTTTTCCATAAAAAGTATGATTAGTGCTGCAGAAAGAAAAATTAGGGCACATTTTGAGTGACTTCTCAAATCCTCTTCTATTTCATTCAAAAATTCTGACATGCAGACTGAAACATGCACTTTCAATACCAGCAGCAGTTTTCCCTGGTGAGCAGTAGCTTTACTACAGTGATCTAATGAGCAAAAAGAGTGCTAACATTCTGATTTTATGGCAAATGTGTGACACATTTGAATGCCTTCTTGATGGAATCAAAGTAAAAAACTGAAAGTATTTCCTACTGAGGAGACTGCAGTAAATGAGGAAATTAGGAAACTTCATAACAAATAAGTCTCCCAAGATGGCCACCAGAGACAAAAGAACCCAAATGTAGCCCAAATATCACCCAGATGTAGCCCAAGTATAGCCCAATGACAGAATGTCCAAGAATGTTCTTAAAAACAACTAGAGCACTTACTGTCTTCATTATGACAAAAGTATGGCACACCTGAAGCCATCTTGATTGGAATAAACTGGTAACACTTAAAACATTTAATTTAAAAAGGAACACAATGAGGGGGTTCATTTTGCCATAGAAATTATGATTAATGCTGAAGAAAGAAAATGAGGGCACATTTTGAGTGACTTCTCAAATCCTCTTCTATTTCATTAAAAAATTCTGACATGCAGACTGAAACATGCACTTTTAATACCAGGAGCAGACTTCCATGGTGAACAGTAGTTTTACTACAGTGATCTAATGAGCAACTAGAGTGCTAACAGTCAGAATTTATGGCAAATGTGTGACATATCTGAATACCTTCATGATGGAATCAAAGTAAAAAACTGAAAGTATTTCCTACTGAGGAGACTGCAGTACATGAGGAAATTAGGAAACTTCATAACAAATAAATCTCCCAAGATGGCCACCGGAGACAAAAGAGCCCAAATGTAGCCCAAAATCACCCAGATATAGCCCAAATATAGCCCAATGACAGAAGTGTGCAAAACACTTATTATTTTGTGTTTTTGCAGTGTTATATAGTGCAGACTTGTCAGGTATTGGAGTGCTTTACATGAGCATTGGTTACATCACACAAGAACAAATTCATTTTGGTTGTAGACATGGGGAGACTAAGTGATTTGACCAGAATCACAGAATGTCGAGCTGAAGCAGAAACTTCAACCTGGTTCCCCAGTTGCAAAGTCTGCAGTTCTGGAAGTAACACCACATCCTCTCCCCTATGTGCAACATTTAATCAAGTTGTCAACTAGATAAAAAAACATAAAGATAACAAATAATTTAAAAGTGCTTTGTCGCTATTTGAAAACTCAGAAAATATGTCCTTATTTTAGTCTTTTAGAGCACTAACCATAATTTTGAAGCCAATAAGACCCTCTCATATATGTAATTTCTAAAGGAATGCTCTAGGTATTACAGTTTTGATTACATTAAGATGATGTCAGGCGTTCCACACTTTTGTAATAAATATAGAATGTTAGCAATCTAGTTGTTCATTAGGATACTGTTAAGAGGCAGAGGCCAGGGGCACGGACTCTGAAAATTGAAGGCAGGTAGGAGGGTGCAAAGGCAACAATTTAACCACACTGAGCAGGCAGGAAGGGCCGTGGAAGCACAACAGACTATGGAGGGCAGTGGAAAGGGGGGCAGGGGCAACAAACCAACAATACAGGACTTGCAAGAGAGGCTGTTGGAGGGAAGATCTATTACGGGTCAAGGAAGCTAGGGGCGGTCCCCAGAGCCCCGGGAGCCACCACAGAACTGAGCAGGAGAGTGAGTCAGGGACAAAAGGGGCACCTTAATTTGAGCCGGGGTGCCTAGGAACGCTTGCTCCAAAAATGAAGAAAACAGACATATGAGACATGGAATTGGAGGCAGAATACAATGGCAGTTTAATGAGAAGATGCAACTTCAAAGAAACCGCAGAATAGAGACATAAAGTACAAAATACAGAATCCAGATAATCATACAGCTGTCATGATATTCTCTGTATCTCAATTAATGGACTGACAGAGAGAGAGAGAAAACACATCTATAAATGCATCATGAGAAACAAGTTACACCAAGGAAAATGTTACCTAGGGACACTCACATTTACTCTTAGAGCAAGCATTCCTGCAATTACAATACAACATCTTTTAAATGCAAAAGTAAAGAGAACAATGGTTAAACATAACATGACATTTCATATAGGTAAAATAGAATAAGATACTTCAAGCAAAGCAGAGCAAGACATTTTAAGCAAAGGAAGACAAGAGCTCCCAGTTCTTGGGGAAAACCTGCACAGCCTGTTAACCTACATACAGACGGCGAGGTTGTCCGTCGATATCTGTGGGTGCTCCCTTTTTATATCATTTTGTGGGCTCCTTTGCACGCTACATCTACCTACGTATGCTACCCAAAAGCTTCGTCTGCAGATTTTACCAGACATTTCGTCATTTACCCACTTAATGCTGACAATGGACTGGGTGAAAAGGTCAGTCTCTCAGGCCAATCGCTTATCGTAAGTTCCATAGAGCAAGCAGAAAATAATGGGTATTGTACAGGAATTCAATATATTCATGTATAAAATCTCCTCAGTTCTCCTAACTTGACGCTCTGCGGTTGCCACTTCCTTAAAAGCGGGAAACCTGCCCAGGAAGCAAGTACCAGTCCAGGAGGCAGCCTACTGTATGTCGACAGCTTCAGGGGGATGTTGAACTTTGATACCGAGCACGGAGCACTCGGGTAGGGTGGGGGCTACTAGTTTGGAGCAGAAGGCCTCGCAGACCTGCCTTCAGACTGCTATACACTAAAATTGCAGAGCTATGGTCAATTTAACAAAGAGGCCTACATATTGAACAGAAGGGCCTACACAGGGGTTTTATGCTGGCTGAGTGGTAAGGATGTCTCGGGATAATTATATAGCAACACAGGACCCGCTGGTCAATTTAATACGGCCTACAAATGCGGCTGGCAGGGCAAGGACAAGGGTCTCATACTTCAGGTGTGGACAGAACGGGCCAGGGGCCCCCTGTGATACAAAATCTACCCTCCTTCAAGGCTGTGGCAATGTAATAGACCATTGTGGGCAGAAGGAAGAGGCAATGGTAGTACAACCATACATGCCAACAGACCCGATACAGCCAGGAAACGTCCAATGTTTTTAAGCTCAAATGGGCTTTATTTGATCTGTCTCCTGTCTACAATATCCTCTTTTTCAATGTAACTCAAAGGGGAAAATCAATACCCCAGTTTTTTTTCAAAATCTCCCTCTTACCAAGTTCAAAATGTTCGCAAGTATGGTACATTGGATCATGGAAGGAAATGGGATAGGGACATGGACTTGGATAACAGAGGACAGGAGAGACATGGACAGGTGCACCAAACTGACCCTGCAGGGCAGGCATCAGGGTTTGCAGCAGCACAATACACCACACAGGGCATGCAGGACGGGAGTGCAGCACAACAATCCATAGAAAGCAAGAGGGAGGGGACAGGACCATGCACATGGACAACAGAGAACAGAGGGGCAAGAGGCAATGGTAGCTAGCTGACCATAATGGACAGACAGGAGAGAAGGCTGCAGCATAACAGACCATAAAGGGCAGGAGGGACGGATCAGGGGCATTACAATGGAACAGACAAGCCAGGAGGGAGGGAGTAGGGGTCTGCACATGTAAACAGAGGGCTGGGGGCAAGGGGGCAGGGCAGGAGCAGCAAGATAGCCATGGAGGTCAGGCAGGATGGGCACTAGAAGCAAGACACAACATGAAGAGCAACAGTGAGACTGTGATGGCATACACACAGACCATGGAGGGAAGGTGGGAGGGGGTCAGGGGCAGCTAACTGACCACACAGGGAAGGTGGGAGGGGCCATGGCAGCACAGAAGACCATGCATGGCAAGTGGGAGTGTTAGTGGCAGCACAATGGCTATGATGGGCAAGAAGGAGGGTGCAGGGGCATGCACAAAGGACGATGGAGGATAGAAGGGAGGGTCAGGACCTGTGCACAGACAAGAAAGTTCAGGGGAAGGGGCCTCACAACAGACCACACGGGGCAGGCAGGAGGAGCAGTTGCAGCACAACAGACAGGGAGGGCAGAAGGGTGTGGCAGTACAATGGACCATGTAGGACAGGAGGAAGAGGATAGAGGCATGGCATGTGGACAGGCAGGGTGGAGGTGGCAGGGACAGGTTACAGTCATCTGACAATGCTAGGCAGGTGGGAGGGGAGTGGCAGCTCAACAGAACACTCAGAGTAGATAGGAGTGGCAGGTCCATGGGACATGGTGGGCAAAAAGGATGGAGCAGGGGCATGCACAAAGACATCGGAGGGCAGGGGGAAGGAGAATAGGGGCAGCAAGCTAAGCACAGAGTTTAAGCAGGAGGTCAATGATGGGGCATAGAATTGGGCAATGGAGGGCAGGAGGAGTGGACTGGTACATCATACTAAATTGAGGGCAGTGGCAGCACATCAGACCATGCATGGCAGGAGGGAGGAGGCTAGTCCATGGATTCACACAACAGAGGATAGGGAGGAGGGGGATGGGCAGCAAGCTAACTGTTCAGAGAAGGCGGGTATTAGAAACTTTATTGTTTTTAAAACATTTTGTCTGTGCAAACTACTTAAAATATGAACAAGTATGCAGCATAATCTCACTTTTATTCAGGAAGAAGAAGACGTTAGTGACTGTGACTCCGGGCTCACTTGGCAAAAACACCCCCTGACCCTCCACCCCCTATCGCAAAATGTAATGCCCGTGAAAAGGGTAGGTGAACACAGTGTTATATAGAACATAGTCCTGAGAGCACGATTGAAAATGAAAACTAGATATAGTGTATGGTATAAACTATGCACCAAAAAGTGTGATATAAGATGAACCAGGCGTGAAATATAATATGCAATACATTGTGCGCAATGACAGATTCATTGGAGAGCGCGAGATAGCACAGGCACTAGCGCGTGCTATGCGATATGCGCCTTGGAGTGTAATATGCACAGGGCAGTGTTGTGTAACCTAACTAGTCTCTAAAGTTGTAATATAAAATATGTGCTGGGGAGTGTAACGTTGCATATGCACTGTGACAAAGATATGGATCCCAAATTGTAATATGTATGGCATAGCACTGTGCGTTATAACATAGGCATCGAGGAAGGCACGTTAGATAGGGCAATATAACCCGTGCGAAGACAAGTGTGGCATGACATTTTCACGGGGTGGTGTTACAGTGCACATGGGCTAGAGAGTGTCATAGCATATGCACTAGCTAGTGGAATACAATACAGAGGTGTGTGGCACTCGGCAGGCAATGGTGGGTGTAACACAGCATTGGGCTCTGTCAGGAGCGCGCTGTGACTCGCAAGTGATGTTCGTCCCCTTTCCAGAGAGTAAAATAAAAAGTATTACACATCCGGCAGTGGATGTGTGTTTTATTAACTGTGAGGGGGGGTTCTTGCATTGTTTTGGTCGAATTTTTGTCGAATCCCCTTTGAATGGCTTAGTGTGCATGTGTATTAAATGTGCCCGTCAATAGCTACCCATGTTTGTATAAATAAACGACAAGGGTGTCTACCGGGATTAGGCACGGTAGAGCATCAGACATGTCAGAGCTTCACTAGTGGTGTAAATACATTCCACGTGGATTAATTGCATGCATAGTCGCCTTTTAATGAATATCACGCAAATCGTCATGGTGATAGGTACGTACGGTTTGTCCAGCATGTCCTAGGTGTGTCTATAAATATATATTTTTTAAAAATAATAAAAAACAGTGGCCGGCCCTGGGGATTGGGGTCAAAAAAATATAATTAGGAGACAGGCCCTGGGGGATGGGGTCATCAGGGCCAATAAATTAGAATAAGAAGGGGAACCACACAGCCCCCCTTCTTAAAAAAATAAAATAAATAAAAGACTGGCATCGTCCCGGAGGCCATGCCCCCTCCATGCAGCACTCTGCAAACGCGCCCCCAACAGGCATCTCCAGTATGCGCCAGGGAGCTGCGCTGCAGACAGGTGTTCTGAGGCCAAGCCCCTTTTTACACCTCTCTGCAACGCAGCTCTGTGGCGCTTACTGGAGGTACCTAGTGGTCTAGTGTGACCCTAGGGACCCTTAGGATTCAAGGGGACTTAATCTCTCAACTTAGAACAGCCACAGGGCGCGTTTACACAGTGGTGAAGGGAGGGGACGGGGCCTGAGGTGACGTGTGCAAACACGCACTATGGCACGTTTTAAATTGGGGATATAATTTCCCTTCAATACTGAGGGCCCCTGGGGGCTAACTAGCCCACCAAGTGCTTCCAGTAAGCGCCACTGAGCTGCATTGCAGAGAGGTGGTCCAGGCCGTGCCACGTTTTACACCTCTCTGCAACGCAGCTCTGTGGCACTTACTGGAGGTACCTAGTGGGCTAGTTGGACCCTAGGGACCCTCAGGACTCAAATGAACTTAATCTCCCAACTAAAAACGGACACAGGGCGTGTTTACACAATGGTGAAAGGAGGGGACGGGGCCTGAGTTAACGTGTGCAAAAACGCCCTGTGGCCTGTTTTAAGAGGTAGTTTTAATCCCCATGCCCTATTATATACTAGGGGCTTATAGAGGAGGTAAGGCTAATCACAGGGGGACCCCAACGCATAATGTTCCCTAGTGTATGTAGGTGTTTTCACTGTATTCTAAGTGTCTTTGAACATAGCACTGGCTCTAAGACTGGTTAGTCAGACTCAGTTACCACCAGTATCCGTCAGAAAAAGTTGAGGGTACAGGATGATTTTGCAACAAGGCTTCTTTCTGCTCTTCTTTTTGTTCTTTCTGCACGTTATCCTTCTTCCTGCACTTATCTTCGTATTTGAGGACTTCTGTTGCTTCTTTCTGCACTTCTTTTGTTTCTTTCTGTGCATTTTTTCTTCTTTCTTCACATGTCCTATCTCTGTAGGCATAGTTAGAAATTAGCATTTAAAAAACCTTTGAAATTAACAGAAAAAACCATAGGTTTCAGGCACGTTATAGTTAGGAATTAGCATTTAAAAAACCTCAGAAATTCACTGAAAAAACCATAGGTTTCAGGGGTGTTATAGTTAGCTGGACTTTTCACTTGTACAAAACCATTGAAATTCCCCCGTTATAGTTAGTTCAGCTAACTATAACTCGCACGCCCGCAATGCACTGCTGATGACGTCACATATTACATCACTCATGACATGGTCAGTGACATCACTCATGACATCACTGATGACATCTCAAATGACATCACTGATGACATCACTGATGACATCATCCTTGTGATAGAGTGGCAGACCTCCTCTCTCCCTAATATAACCTTTGATACACACATTCAAAAATAGAGACTAAAATTTTCAAAACAATGGACATACCAATACCAGTTACAACAACCTCTTCAGTAATTCTAAGATCCACATACACATCCACTCATTCACCAACAGTCCAATACAGTCACTCATACATGTACTCACTCATCATATGTACTCATACACCTATACATCCTGTTACACAATGCCACTCATCCATAGAGTTACTCACACACATAGTCACTCATGCTAATAAAGAATCAAACATACATTTACTTGCATATACAGTTATACACACACCACCACACTTACTTCTACGGAAACTTACACATACTTAGTCTTTTAAACAATCACTTATAGAAACACATACTTATTCATACAGGAACTCTTTCAATCTCTCACTCTCACATATACTCACATATATACACCAATGGTCACATATACTAGTTTAAAACATATGTAGTTACTCATAAAGACACTATTGAGACAGTCATTCACTCACTAACACACCCATACACACACTCATCCACCCATACAGTCCTGCACACATACTGTGTTCAACACATACAAACAGTGAGTCACTCATTCATGCACCTATGCACTACGTAATACCCCCCACCGAACCATGCAGACACTCAGACTGATACTCAAAAAACCAACTAATAACCTATATAGACACCCATGTAGCTACTCACCAACCCGTGCAGCCACTTATACACAAAGTGAGAGACTGATACAGATATTTACATATTTAAACATTACTCACTAAGCCATGTATTCACTATGATACACTTAATCAGTCAGTTACACAATCAATTTTTCAAAAACAAATCATCCATTTAGACACTTATATACCCATTTATTCTTCCATCTACCTTGAGATATACATATATAAAACATATTTAATTTTCAGAATAACACACATTCACTGGATGATGTCATCAGTGATGTCATCAGTGATGTCATTTGAGATGTCATCAGTGATGTCATGAGTGATGTCACTGACCATGTCATGAGTGATGTAATATGTGACGTCATCAGCAGTGCATTGCGGGCGTGCGAGTTATAGTTAGCTGAACTAACTATAACGGGGGAATTTCAATGGTTTTGTACAAGTGAAAAGTCCAGCTAACTATAACACCCCTGAAACCTATGGTTTTTTCAGTGAATATATATATATATATTTCTATTTCTATTTAGGGAGTTTTGTAAAGCGCTTGGTGACGCACAGCGGCGTGTCCCCGCGCTAAGGAGCGACTGCTAACTGGAACCTACAGAAGTGGATACTTTACTGTTCGAATAGTGCAGTTTTAAGCTTGGCTCTAAAGATTAGTTCAGATGGTTCAAGACGTAGTAATAAGGGTAATGTGTTCCATCTGACGGCTGCAAGGTACCTAAAGGATCTTCCGCCCATCCGTGCTCTAGATACCTTGGGGACAACAAGGCGTCCTGAGCCAGAAGATCTGAGGGAGCGGGACGGTTCATAAGGCGTCAGCAGTCCTTTCAAAGGGAGAGGAGACCTCCCGTTGATGATCCGATGGCACATGCAGAGTGCTTTGAAATCAACCCTACTTCTGATCGGGAGCCAGTGCAAGGACCGAAGGGCCACCGAAGATGCGGCTCTTCTGGGTAGTCTAAGTACTAGCCTGGCAGCGGCATTCTGTAGGACCTGTAAACGGCTCAAATTCTTCTTCAGAGTCCCTAAATAGAGGAGGTTGCCATAATCCATCTTTGAGGTGACTAATGCATGCACAAGGGTTTGACGGGCCTTTACCGGTAGAAACTTCAGTGACTTCCTGAGACTTTTGAGGGTCCCAAAGCATGATCCGACCACCCGGTTGATCTGAGGGCCAAAGGTCAGGTCAGAATCGAACCAGATGCCCAAGTTCTTCGCTTTCAGGCACGGGATTGGTGTTGGACCCAGGCATGGAGGCCACCATGCCGACGTCCACGCCGATCGGTCTCCCCCTACGACAAGCACCTCGGTCTTATTTCCGTTAAGCTTAAGGCAATTTGCGGACATCCAGGCAGCTAGATCTTGAATACAAGCTCTGAAGGTGTCCGCCGAAAGATCGGGTGCGCGCGACAGGGAGATCACCAGCTGCGTGTCGTCGGCATAGGATACCATTCGGAGGCCGTAGCTCTCTACCAAGGAGGCAATCGGGGCTACATAGAGATTAAAAAGTGTTGGGCTCAGGGACGAGCCCTGCGGCACCCCCTGGTCCAGAGCAATTCGCTCAGAGTAATAGTCACCCTGCCTCACTTGGAAGCCTCGGCCTACAAGAAATGAATAAATCCATTTCAACGCTGCCCCTCTCACCCCACCTTTGCTCAGACACTGTAGCAAGATGGAATGTGCCACAGTGTCGAACGCCGCGCTAAGATCTAAAAGGATGAGAGCCATGGTTTGATCCTCGTCGGCGCCCTGCCTGAGGGTTTCGGAAGCCCTAAGAAGGGCGGACTCCGTGGAATGGCGTGGCCGAAACCCGAATTGAGTCGAATGAAGGAGGTTACTGTCCTCCACATATTTCATTAGCTGCTTATTTACCACCTTCTCTGCTACCTTCGAAAAATAAGGCAGGAGAGAGATGGGGCGTAAGTTATCCAGCTTGTCGAAGCCAATATTAGGCTTCTTACGGAGGGGAAGCACCACAGCCTGTTTCCAGTCCTCAGGTATAGAACTGGAACAGAAGGAGACATCTAGCAAATGCCTGATGTAGGGTTCCAGTGTCTCTAGGCTGTCACTCAACCTTTTTGGGGAAGCAGGATCGCGTGGGGAGCCAGATCTGACGGATCTGCAGATTTTGACAAGATCCTCCGATGGAGGAGTGGTGAAGTGAAGTAGCAGATCTAAATCGGCTTCAGCTCCTGCTAAGTCACCAGGTTCTTCCGCTAGGGGTGGCGTGTCGGGAAAAGCAGAGTAAATCTTACACACTTTGGTGCCGATCACGATCCGGTAAAAAATTCCCCCGTGCGACTCGTATCGGGTCTTTTTACCGTACGAATCGTACAAGTGCCGTACGAACTGGCAATCACGATTCGCATGGTAAAAAGTCCATACGAACCGCACTGGGAATCATTCCCCACACGTCCTCGGGTCGGAAAATGTGTCCGACACGTCCTCGGACGATTTACCTTACAAACGTAAAAATCCAAGTCCGACTGAGGAATCACGATCCATCCCGTGCGTCCGAGCGTACAACCGTATGGAAAAAACACCGTCCGCACCGAACACCTATAGCAACCATGGAGACATGTGCCCGCATACGCGCCCAACACTCCCCCCAGCCCCCGTACGTCCGACACGTACCCCCCGTATATGTATACCCCCACCCGTCTAGGTACACCCCAGTACGTTCCAGTCGTACCCCCACCCCAGTACGTGTCGTACCACCGTCAATGTACACCCCCCCACCCCTGTACGTGTCGTACCACCGTCTATGTACACCCCAGTACGTTCCAGTCGCACCCCCACCCCAGTACGTGTCGTACCCCCCGTGTACCTACACCCCAGTACGTTCGAGCCACACCCCCACCCCAGTACGTGTCATAGCCCCGTCTACCTACACCCCAGTACGTTCCAGTCGTACCCCCACCCCAGTACGTGTCGTACCCCCCGTGTACCTACACCCCAGTACGTTCGAGCCACACCCCCACCCCAGTACGTGTCATAGCCCCGTCTACCCACACCCCAGTACGTTCCAGTCGTACCCCCACCCCAGTACGTGTCGTACCCCCCGTGTACCTACACCCCAGTACGTTCGAGCCACACCCCCACCCCAGTACGTGTCATAGCCCCGTCTACCCACACCCCAGTACGTTCCAGTCGTACCCCCACCACAGTACGTGTCGTACCACCGTGTACCTACACCCCAGTACGTTCCAGTCGTACCCCCACCCCAGTACGTGTCGTACCACCGTCAATGTACACCCCCCCACCCCTGTACGTGTCGTACCACCGTCAATGTACACCCCCCCACCCCTGTACGTGTCGTACCACCGTCTATGTACACCCCAGTACGTTCCAGTCGTACCCCCACCCCAGTACGTGTCGTACCACCGTCAATGTACACCCCCCACCCCTGTACGTGTCGTACCACCGTCAATGTACACCCCCCACCCCTGTACGTGTCGTACCACCGACAATGTACACCCCCCCACCCCTGTACGTGTCGTACCACCGTCTATGTACACCCCAGTACGTTCCAGTCGTACCCCCACCCCAGTACGTGTCGTACCACCGTCAATGTACACCCCCCACCCCTGTACGTGTCGTACCACCGTCAATGTACACCCCCCCACCCCTGTACGTGTCGTACCACCGTCAATGTACACCCCCCCACCCCTGTACGTGTCGTACCACCGTCTATGTACACCCCAGTACGTTCCAGTCGTACCCCCACCCCAGTACGTGTCGTACCACCGTCAATGTACACCCCCCCACCCCTGTACGTGTCGTACCACCGTCAATGTACACCCCCCCACCCCTGTACGTGTCGTACCACCGTCTATGTACACCCCAGTACGTTCCAGTCGTACCCCCACCCCAGTACGTGTCGTACCACCGTCAATGTACACCCCCCACCCCTGTACGTGTCGTACCCCCCGTGTACCTACACCCCAGTACGTTCGAGCCACACCCCCACCCCAGTACGTGTCATAGCCCCGTCTACCCACACCCCAGTACGTTCCAGTCGTACCCCCACCACAGTACGTGTCGTACCACCGTGTACCTACACCCCAGTACGTTCCAGTCGTACCCCCACCCCAGTACGTGTCGTACCACCGTCAATGTACACCCCCCCACCCCTGTACATGTCGTACCACCGTCAATGTACACCCCCCCACCCCAGTACGTGTCGTACCACCGTCTATGTACACCCCAGTACGTTCCAGTCGTACCCCACCCCAGTACGTGTCGTACCCCCCGTGTACCTACACCCCAGTACGTTCGAGCCCCACCCCCACCCCAGTACGTGTCATACCCCCGTGTACCTACACCCCAGTACGTTCCTGGCGCACCCCCAACACAACCTCCTAAGTACGGAGCGCACCCCATGCCCCAACATCACAACCGCATGTACGAGTCGTACAAAGCCACACACAAGGACATAATCGTACAACCAAATGGCCCATGTACACACCGTACACACGCTCAAAACGCACGTACACAACAAGGACAAAACAACACAAGAATACACCATTCGAAAGGCACACAGCCACTAAACATGGCCAACAACCACTAAAAGAACACAATCACTGACCTGCAACTGTCAAAAACAAACAGAGGCCCAATACACCACCACTCCTTATAACACACCCACCCAAAATTCAAACACTGCCACACCCACCCATGGACCAATGAAAAGGGCCCACACACACAAACCATGAGCTTTTGCAACAGACTCACTGCTGCCAGACACCACAGAACCAGACTACAAGCAACACCACATCTTACACTTGCACACCTTCACACGACCACCCTCACAAACACCCTCTCATCACATTCACACACACACACAACCATCCACACCCCCCCCCAACATCCACACACCCCCCACACCCACACCATCCCCACCCACATCCCTCACCATGCCCACTACCAAGAATCCAAAGTTCAGTCACCGAGAGTTGGAGGTCCTTGTTGATCAAATCCTCAGAGTCGAGCCACAGATCTTTGGAACATTGGTCAGAAGCACCAGCCAGGCAGCCAAAACAGCCATGTGGCAGACCATCGTCGATGCTGTGAATGCTGCTGCGGACACCAGGAGGACCAAGCAGGATTGCCAGAACAGGTGGTACGATCTGCGGAGGAGGGTCAGAGCCAAGAGGCAGGAGGAACACGACCAGGCCAACGCCACCGGAGGAGGGCCCTCCCGCAGAGCCGTACAGTACCATCCCTGGGAGGAGAGGGTGATGGCCATACTGCCGGTGGAGGCAGTTGAAGGAGTAGAAGGACTCCGAGACCCGGGTGAGTACACAAACAACGCACCTCACATGGGGGGAACTGCAACCACAACCAAAATTAATAACAGGCACGCAACCACCACAAGCCATCGCATGACTCAACCACACTCCATGAGCAGGCACATGCCACTGCTGCCACCATGCCCCATGCACCCAGCTGGACAATGTCAAGTCACAGGCCACAGAAGACAACAACACATGACACGGTAACCCGGATGGCGGGAGGCTGGGCACCAAGAATCACATAGTGCGACTCCAAAGCAGACAACAATGCCCTCTGCCCATATGGCCTAGGTCACAGCCAGACAAACACTGTGTCCCAACACAGGAATGACTTGCCAGCAAATGGCGGACGCCTTGCATCAACACATGGGGGTGAAGGCACTGTTTTGCACATGACAGCAGCTAATGAACAGCCAACATTGTGAAAGAGTGGCAGCACACACCACCACAGCAGCAGCGCACAGACACACAGCAGACAAAATGGGTGCCTGGAGATCAGAAACAAACTCACATCAACAGGCCAAGGGCCACTCAAAGATCTGCTAACAGTGTGTGCCCAGGAAGCTGGGCCAAGGTGACAGAGGGTGACACACGGAGGGAGGGAGAGGGGGACACAGAGGGAGGGAGAGGGGGACTGAGAGGGAGGGAGACGGACAGAGGGAGGAGGCTGACACACAGAGGGAGGGAGAGGGGGACAGAGAGGGAGGGAGAGGGGGACAGAGAGGGAGGGAGACACAGGAAGATGGACAGAGGGAGGAGGCTGACACACAGAGGGAGGGAGAGGGGGACAGAGAGGGAGGGAGAGGGGGACAGAGAAGGAGGGAGACACAGGGAGAGCAAATCAGTCCTTTGGTGTGTGGGAATGTCTGCTCGTCAGCAGGTGGACTGCGTGCATGTAGACAAGGGTGGCCAGTGCCAGAACCCCCCCTCTTCATCATGGCAAAACGCAGGGCCATGTCACAACCTGTACACGAGCACAAGGACAGCCACCTGCATCATATAAGTGTGTGGATCCACTCCATGTGCACATGTACAGTGCTACAAGGAAGGCGCAAATGCATGGCTCGCCACACATGCACACTCCACTGCTGACTGCAGTCACACTTGATGCAGCAAGTAAGACTGTGCCACACATAGTTAAAGGGGCCAAATTGGTGGCCAAGGGACACACCCATGCACAAGTGCACTGTGAGTGGAATGCAAGACAGATCCTAATTCCAAGAGGAAATGTGCCAACTTTGTAACGGATGAAACATGGATGTTGCATGGATCAAAATTAACATTTTCTCTCTCACACACAGGTCAACGTCGTGCTGCACCCCCCAACACTGGGGGGGAACACTCACAGGACCCGGATCTGCAGGAGACCGATCCCACCGGCAGCGACCACTCTCACCACTCTGCGGACAACCCCGACCGACCTGGCCCCTCTGGTGTCCAACCACCTGCAGCACCTGCGTCAGGTACAACCGTGCCAACCACCACCCCCACTCCTGCCACATCCCAGGAGACACCCAGGATCCCTGCCCCAACACCACAATGCAGCCAGGCTCGCCAGGAGGGACACGGTGTCCCGGGCACCCAGGAGGAGGCAGGCGACAACGCCAATGCCACCCCTCAGGGGTCCCGGAGACCCGATGTTCCCACAAGTGCAGGCCAGACGCAAGTGGGCAGGGGTGGTGGGAGTGGAGGACGGCGGAGGCGCGAGCCTGACCAGTTGGCTGGGGATCCGGTATTTTCCCATGTCCGTAACATCCTGGACTCATACCGGCAGGACACCACGGGCATGGCCCAGGTTGTGTCCGTCCTCGAGGGGATCAAGGTCCAGCAGGCCCAGCAACATGCGGAGCTAATAGCCTGTCTACAGCTACACCAACGGAGGATGGAGGACAGACAGGCTGAGCAAGTGACGGCGTCCCAGGGGATTCACGCTGAACTCCGTCGGATGGCCGACACCATGGCCGACCCTCCCTGTGCCAGAAGGCGGAGAACATCACCACCCACAGGGAGGGATCATGAGGAGGAGGAGGAAACATCCGACGGAGCATCCCAGACGTCGTCACGGCCTGCTGCTGAGGTTCCCCGCAGGAAGCCGGGTCGTCCACGGAAAGGACCGTGAGGGTGGCTGCTACATCACCATCTCCCAGGACACCTGGCCTGGCACCTGGCCCACTGGAGCAACAGCATCACAGCATCAAGAGACATTCTCTGCCACATGGCCCTGCTGGTCACTGGCTGACCAATGTTGACAAAGACTGTGGCATGGACTCTGAGGATTTCCAATGGCAAGGACACCAACTCCCCTACTGAACTTTGGATTCCCTAATCCCGGAAAGCCCCTTACTTTGTCCCCCCCCCCCCAATAATAAATCACACTATTAAGAGTAGATGCCTGCTGGTAGCATTATTACCTAACATGTGTCTTGTACAGTCTAAACATGCCTGAGTCATCTGTTCACTTCAACCATCCACACCCTGGGGCCTGAGTCTGGCACAGGACACATGGGTCACAGTTTATTAGGCAAGACAGACATGGAGCACCATACACACCCGTGATGGTCAGAACCAGCTGAGGGGGTGGCCGAACAACCGTGCTGACAGACACATTGAGTACAGCAACAGTCATGCGCAGAGGTCAGGGATCCTGGCCCGTGTCCTGGGGGGCACCCAGGTATGTGTAGACAGGTGGCAGAACCATGTCCTGCAAGCTTGAGTCCGGTGGATGCAGAGAATGGGGTCATGGACAACGTTGGATGCATGGGGATGGCACATGTCACAATACCCACACAGTCATGGACATCATGCCCAATACACAGTCTCAGCACACACACACAGCTTGCATCTTGCCACTCGACACATTGACACATAGCCACAATCAGGGAATACCATGCCAGACATGCAGGATGCACCGTGCCAACACACCAGCACTGACTGAGAAGAGGCACCTTGGAGGCATAGGGACACCTTTATTAGTCATGTTATTGGTATTGCAGAGGCAACTTGAAGTACACATGAACACATCATGTGGAGTAACATGTGGCTCCAACACTGGCACTCCCCTTCTGCAGCACAAATGCGTGATAGCCAGGGAACTGGCACACAAGCGTCGGCTAACAGCTAAACACCCACAGCTGCTCACGGAGAGCCTGCCATACACCATACATCCGCTGATGTGGAAGTCCCACGCCATGTCAAGACAATGTTAACCATATGTGTCCGAGGGCAGTGTCACACACATTGATGCCATCATCACAATCCACTATCCCATCACTGATGACTGACAACCAGGCAGCCCATCTATTCAGGTGTACCCAGCTGCATGTCGTGTCCCATGGGGATGCCACATGTCTGCAGAGGAACCAAACCCCGACCGGGGCAGTGTGCACACATCGTGAACAACTGCCACACCCAATACACCCCAGATGCATCCCTTACCCCATGGAGACTTCCAAACGTGTCCGTGCCTGTAACGCTGAGTCAGCCCACGATGTCATGTCCATGAGGAATAGCAGTGCCACAACAATGCAACCAGCAAACGGCATGCGCAGGTACCTGGGGAAGAGAGACACACAAGAAGTCAGCCACAAAAAGCACAGCCACTTGCATGTGCAGTTAATCGACACATGTATGGATGACAACATGCTAGGTCACAATTATGACTGGGGAAATACTACCATCACTGCCACCATCACTCCAGTGACACACCCACACACACCTCTGACCCACGTGCCATACATGCAGGTGGAGACACACATCACAACGCATGCCACACGGGGACCAATGCGTGCACACTCAGACCCTGGTACTCACCACTAAGCAAAGAAGTCGCGTATGAGCCGAGTCCGGATTTCCTCTTGCGGCTCCACATCCTCCACATCACTAGCCCCATTGCCAAGCCCTTCGTCCTCCACGGGTGGATGGTCCTCGTCATGTTGATTCAGGATGAGTGGCACAGCTCTTTCAACTGCCATGTTGTACAGCATGCAGACCTTCGCCGGGGCATAAGGGAGTGCACCGCCGGTCTTGTGGAGGCACCGGAATCGGCTCTTCAGCATGCCAAACGTCCTCTCTATCACTCGCCTTGTCCGGCCATGGGCGGTGTTATAGCGGAGCTGGGCCGGCGTGATGGGGTTGCGGAGAGGTGTCAGCAGCCAAGGCATGTTGGGATAGCCAGCGTCCCCTACATGGGAAGCACATGGACATCGTTAGAACTGGTGTAGCGGTCGTGCTGGTCGGCTATACAGAATACAGGACAGACAGACTGTACCCACCAACAACACATGCCCGTTCGTTGCGCAGCTGCATCATCATATCAGGCATCCCGCTACGCCTCATGATGTAGGCATCGTGTGCTGATCCTGGGAAACGAGCACAGACATGTGAAATTACCATATTGGACAGACACACCACAAGGGCATTGATGGAGTGGTAGTGCTTCCGATTGCGGTACGCCACCTCCCGTGCGTGTGGTGGTACCAAACCTACATGTGTCCCATCTATGGACCCAATGACATGGGGCATCCCTCCCAGGGCATAGAATCCACGCTTGACCTCAGTCATCTGTTCAGGGGTTGGGAACTTGATGAAGTCATCCAGGTGAATCAACATGGCCTCCAAGAAATCATGCAGCACACCGCTGAACATGCTCTGGGGGATGTATGACGTTACAACGCATGCTATTACAACGCATACCTTTACAACGCATTTTTTACAACGCTAGTTCTATTACTACGCATTACTTTACAACGAATTCTGTTACAACGCCAAACCTATTACAATACTGAAAAGTGCTGTTACAACGAAGTATATTACAACGCATACCATTACAACGCGATTTTTTTTTTAAAATTAAAAGTACAATAAAATCTGGCACGGGATGCAGGGAAATTAGGGGTTTTAGGGTGGGGAAGTGTATTAAAACGTGGAGAAGAACTGTACGTAAATCGACCAAAATGCAGTAACAAATTAATACTCGGGTATTAAAATTAATACTCGAGTATTAAAATCAATGCTCAAAATTCCCCATAAAAATCCGTTTTAAGACATTTGTAAGTTTTTAAATAATAATGAAAAAATAAATTACAGTACATACACATTTTTAACATGAAAAGATCGCAAACTAAGTAAAGTAACGAAAACATAACACACATACACACAGGCGCCATTTTAACCATCTCACTTATAAAACTTGTCCTACCACAGTTTCTATGTAAACAATACCAAAAGACATGTTCCAAAATGGATGCCAAAACGGGGCAAATGAATGAAAACAAAATTTCTTTAAAAGCATTTTTAAAATATCATTTTCCACAGTAAAACAAAGCATTAAAAAAAACACAACGAACGCAGTTTTTAAAAAAATTAATAGTGACACACAGTAAAACTTATAAATACAAGTGAGACACCATTTTGCACTCAGTTGATTATCAACTAGCAGAGAGAGCAGACGTAATAAGCTGACCCTCTGTCACCTGCACTGCGACCTCCTCAGAGAGAGCACGGAATTCACAACAGAGCAAGTACTAGTAAGTTATTAATATATATGTAAACGATAGTTTTTAGAAAAATATATTTTCTTAAACCACAAAAAATATTTTTTCACTTAATAATAAAAACTTAAGAAATGAACTGTTTGCAATATATTATCAATAAAATAAAACTCAAATTTAAAACAAGTAATTTATTTTCCTCAACCAGAAAATCGGAAGATTTTTACATTGCACAGCAGCTGAACCTATTTGGACATCCCCACCACGTAAACGACTTACAAACTCAATTGTTTAGGTAAATGTTATTTTTGTGGCATGGTTTTACTTGTAAAATTTATTTATTAAAATTTCATAAAGTCATGTATGCCAATGGTGTTTTTTTCTAATACTCAATCACACCGCATAAAAATCAAAATTGTCTTTTTATAACCAACGTTGACAAAGGAACATTTTTTTTTTTTTTTTTTTCTCCAACAGTGAACATCTTTTCACAAAAACCTTTTAACCTCCAGCAAACATCAGTATAAAGGCACGATAACAAAATACCTACTAGAAAAGGTATGTTTTCTTTCCCATTTTATTATAACGATACATTAGAAATCCTTTCTTTTGCAATTATTCCTCCTGTATCGTACCTAATTTGAAAACTAATGGATAGTTTTGAGAAACAATATTCAATTTCTTCTGTAGGAAAGAGCACCATCAGTGATATTTTTGTGTAGGGTAGGGGTACATATCTATATTTCTACTACAGTAATGTGTTTTAATTAGGACAGTATCATGTAGTACTAGTTATATTGTATGTCTGTTTAATTTTAAAAAAACTCAAGTACTACATTTCTACCCACCGTTAATTATCTTTTTTTCGCCTTTTTTCCAGAACAGAAAAGATTTTTTTTCTCACAACTAAAAATTTGAGCCAACAAAGAAAAACATCCTCTACCACCTCATCCACAAAAGCAAATTCTCAAAAACAAGGTATTTATTTACAGCACGGATTCTTTACCTTCAAAATATTTGACTAACTATCACATAGCTAAATTTCAAAGAAATAATCAATGTAATTATGATTACATTTTCAAATTTTAGATTTATATTTCATGTCTAAAGAATGTATTTTTCATTACGGAAATAGTTATGTGCAGCAACTTATATCACATGTGCAATTTTTGTGGAATAATTTTACTAAACACATTTATCACCATCGTTCTGTTTTCAAAGTTTATTCATTTTTCACTTTTCCAGACATTTATTTATCCATTCCCCAACAAATCACCTCAAAAGTGTCTACACAAACCGACTCAGCAATACCACTGAACAGGAGTCTGCCAGAAAACCAATTCGGAAAAAAAGGTAATTTAGACAAACATTGTAAGTTGCAACAACTTTTAAAATGTACCATGCTGTAGTGGTAACAATTTACTTTTCCAAAATCTGGAAGGTGCAGCAGTTGGGTAAGTGTTGGATAGTGTAGGGGTATTAATTTACTATTCTAACTCCAGGGGGTGCAACAGTAGCGTAAGTGTTGGATAGTGTAGGGGTATTAATTTACTATTCTAACTCCAGGAAGGTGCAGCAGTAGGGTAAGTGTTGGATAGTGTAGGTGTATTAATTTACTATTCTAACTCCAGGAAGGTGCATCAGTAAGGAAAGTGTTGGATAGTGTAGGGGTAACAATTTACTATTCTAACTCCAGGAAGGTGCTGCAGTAGGGAAAGTTTTGGATAGTGTAGGGGTAACAATTTACTATTCTAACTCCAGGAAGGTGCATCAGTAGGGAAAGTTTTGGATAGTGTAGGGGTAACAATTTACTATTCTAACTTCAGGAAGGTGCATCAGTAGGGAAAGTGTGGGATAGTGTAGGGGTATCAATTTACTATTCTAACTCCAGGAAGGTGCTGCAGTAGGGAAAGTGTTGGATAGTGTAGGGGTATCAATTTACTATTCTAACTTCAGGAAGGTGCATCAGTAGGGAATGTGTTGGATAGTGTAGGGGTAACAATTTACTATTCTATCTCCAGGAAGGTGCTGCAGTAGGGAATGTGTTGGATAGTGTAGGGGTAACAATTTACTATTCTAACTCCAGGAAGGTGCATCAGTAGGGAAAGTGTGGGATAGTGTAGGGGTATCAATTTACTATTCTAACTCCAGGAAGGTGCATCAGTAGGGAAAGTGTGGGACAGTGTAGGGGTATCAATTTACTATTCTAACTCCAGGAAGGTGCTGCAGTAGGGAAAGTGTGGGATAGTGTAGGGGTATCAATTTACTATTATAACTCCAGGAAGGTGCTGCAGTAGGGAAAGTGTTGGATAGTGTAGGGGTATCAATTTACTATTCTAACTCCAGGAAGGTGCATCAGTAGGGAAAGTGTTGGATAGTGTAGGGGTATCAATTTACTATTCTAACTCCAGGAAGGTGCATCAGTAGGGAAAGTGTTGGATAGTGTAGGATTAACAATTTACTATTCTTACTCCAGGAAGGTGCATCAGTAGGGAAAGTGTGGGATAGTGTAGGGGTATCAATTTTCTATTCTAACTCCAGGAAGGTGCAGCAGTAGGGTAAGTGTTGGATAGTGTAGGTGTATTAATTTACTATTCTAACTCCAGGAAGGTGCATCAGTAGGGAAAGTGTGTGATGGTGTAGGGGTATTAATTTACTAATCTAACTCCAGGAAGGTGCATCAGTAGGGAAAGTGTTGGATAGTGTAGGGGTATCAATTTACTATTCTAACTCCAGGAAGGTGCATCAGTAGGGAAAGTGTTGGATAGTGTAGGAGTAACAATTTACTATTCTAACTCCAGGAAGGTGCATCAGTAGGGAAAGTGTTGGATAGTGTAGGAGTAACAATTTACTATTCTAACTCCAGGAAGGTGCATCAGTAGGGAAAGTGTTGGATAGTGTAGGAGTAACAATTTACTATTCTAACTCCAGGAAGGTGCATCAGTAGGGAAAGTGTTGGATAGTGTAGGAGTAACAATTTACTATTCTAACTCCAGGAAGGTGCATCAGTAGGGAAAGTGTGGGATAGTGTAGGGGTATCAATTTACTATTCTAACTCCAGGAAGGTGCTGCAGTAGGGAAAGTGTTGGATAGTGTAGGGGTATTAATTTACTATTCTAACTCCAGGAAGGTGCATCAGTAGGGAAAGTGTTGGATAGTGTAGGGGTATCAATTTTCTATTCTAACTCCAGGAAGGTGCATCAGTAGGGTAAGTGTTGGATAGTGTAGGGGTAACAATTTACTATTCTAACTCCAGGAAGGTGCATCAGTAGGGAAAGTGTGTGATGGTGTAGGGGTATTAATTTACTATTCTAACTCCAGGAAGGTGCATCAGTAGGGAAAGTGTTGGATAGTGTAGGGGTATCAATTTACTATTCTAACTCCAGGAAGGTGCATCAGTAGGGAAAGTGTTGGATAGTGTAGGGGTATCAATTTACGATTATAACTCCAGAAAGGTGCATCAGTAGGGTAAGTGTTGGATAGTGTAGGGGTAACAATTTACTATTCTAACTCCAGGAAGGTGCATCAGAAGAGAAAGTGTAGGATAGTGTAGGGGTATCAATTTACTATTCTAACTCCAGGAAGGTGCAGCAGTAGGGTAAGTGTTGGATAGTGTAGGTGTATTAATTTACTATTCTAACTCCATGAAGGTGCTGCAGTAGGGAAAGTGTGGGATAGTGTAGGGGTATTAATTTAATATTCTAACTCCATGAAGGAGCTGCAGTGGTGAAAGTGTTGGATAGTGTAGGGGTATTAATTTACTATTCTAACTCCAGGAAGGTGCATCAGTAGGGAAAGTGTTGGATAGTGTAGGGGTATCAATTTACTATTCTAACTCCAGGAAGGTGCAGCAGTAGGGTAAGTGTTGGATAGTGTAGGGATAACAATGTGCTATTCTTACTCCATGAAGATGCATCAGTAGGCAAAATAAAGGATTGAGTACATGTTATGTTTTGTTTACAAATATTAATAAATATCAAGCTAAATGTTTTATCTTTTCTCCTTTTTTCAGATAATGTCTAGCCTTGGAGCAGCCAACTTCGTTAAATCCAGGAAGGGCAAAAATCTGTTAAACCATGGTGGATACATATATAGTAAGGAAAGAATAAGTTTAACTAGAAATCATTGGAGGTGCGTGCAATACTACACTACCCATTGCAGTGGCAGAGCGGTTACTGTTGATAATTTGGTTGTGAAAACCACAGAACATAACCACTCTGCCTCTGCAATGGATGTAGAAATCAGAGAGACAATTAATGAGATGAAAGCTATTGCAAGCACCTCCAATGATTCTACAGGATCCATTTTAAGGGAGGTTGCACAGCATGTCCCTAGTCATGTTGCTAGCAACATGCCTATAATACCCAATTTGAGAAGAATTATTCAGAGACAAAAGCAGGCAAGTAATATTCAATTGTCTACACCACATACATTCTCTGACATTAGAATTCCTCATGATCTTTCTATTTCTTTTTCTGATGAACCTTTCCTTCTGCATGACAACGAAAACCCTCAGAAACGTATTTTAATTTTTAGTACCCCCCGTAACCTTGCTAAGTTAGAAAGTAGTGAAATTTGGATGATGGATGGGACGTTTAAAAGTACACCCCATCCTTTCACTCAAATTTACACTATACATGCTAAGATTAACAATAGTGTAATTCCCTTAGTGTATAGTTTGCTACCTGATAAGACTTCTGCAACATACACTGAACTTTTATCAGTGATTAAAAGCAAAACATCTGCAAGTCCTCGAAAAATAATAATCGATTTCGAATTGAGCATGATCAATGTGATCACCAAAACGTACACGGATACCCAAATTCAGGGATGTTTTTTCCATTTTTCGCAGGCATTTTGGCGTAAACTACAAAAAACATCCCTAGTTGCAGAATATTCTCGGGATAGCAAATTACAGTTTGAACTAAAAAAATTAACTGCACTTTGTTTTGTTCCTCCCGAAAGTGTGGACGAGTACTACACTGCAATTATAGAATCTGTTTATTATACGAGTAATGAGGAAAAATTGGCACCCATTCTAAATTATTTTGAGGACACATGGATTGGACACCTAAGCAGATCGGGTCGCAGGAGGAAGCCACGATTCCATGTGGAGTGGTGGAACTGCTACACGAGTTGTTTAGAGGGAGAGGCCAAAACAAACAATGCCATTGAGGGGTGGCATAACTCCTTCAATCATACAATTGGAAAACCACATCCGAACTTCTACTCATTTTTGGAAACTTTGAAGAAGGAGCAAAGTTTCCAAGAAATGAGATTAGCACAAACACTCGCAGGTAGTCTAAACCCACGAGTAACAGTCAAAACAAGGGAAATGTCTGAGAGACTATTGGCAATTCTACAACAGTTTTCGTTGTGTGTGGCTATTGACTACCTCGAAAATCTTTCTAACATTCTTTCTTTTTAAAACAATGAATTTGCTTACTTTCCTGCTTTGCTAAAAATTATAGTAATTACAATGATTCAATTGGCATACAAAGATTTTTTTTAAAAAAATTTTTTCAAATTAATAAGTCGGGTTTTTTCCATTTTTTCAAACAAATCTTCATTTCATCAAAACTAAACCAATGTTGAAAAATTTTACTGTTCCATAGTATTCGAAACATTTAACATTATTGGTACGCCATTTTTCAAATTATCGAAAAAATCCAATTTAAATTCCGTCAAAACCAATCACCAAAACTCAATCCGAACTATAAAATAGAAATTAAACCATATTCCTTAATACACATTGCAGCTGAATTGTCATTTGTATTTCAAAATAAGATTTACAAAATATTAAAGTACGCACAATTTTTTTACCAAGAAATGAAGATCGACAGTACATCTTTATCTTCGGAAACAAAGAAATCAACTGTCTAAACCGTAACTTTTTATTTAGAAAGAGTTACATACTTTTTTAAAATAACTAACTTACTTTCAGCGACCCGACATAGGCATGTATTAATGACATTAATGTGGACATGTTTAACAACTTTTAAAACATCTATTAGTTTTCCAGCAACCTCCCCTTATTCTTTCCTTACTATATATGTATCCCTTAAAAAGGTTTAATCTATAATATCAACAGAAAATATTTCCTACCTGGACGCAGATCAGCTTCCTGCTGCTTCCTCCTCCGATGCTCTGCAAAATGGCGTATTACGTCGACGCACACGTCCTTACGTCATCGCGTGCTTCTCTATTTATGGCGGACTACTTTTTTACATTCAACTGTAATTAAATGTTAATATATGTAAATAAAATATTTATATTTTGTTTAAAAAATAAAACTTACTTTGAAAAATTAATTTTAAAATATGTTTAATTTTTTCATGTTTTTTAAATCAAATAAAATAGTGAAATAAATATTTGTTTCCTATCTTTATTTTTAATTAATTTTTTAAATCTCCAATATTGTAATTTAATAACTGTAAAATTACTTAATATGTTCCTTACCTTGGCTCTATTGCCTTTTCCTTTCAAAACTTCCTCTTACTTCACTTTCTGTACCTTCTTTTCTTGATCCGCGGGCTGTATATGCTAAGGCTGCCAAAATAAATAAAGGACAAACACGCTCATAGACTTCAATGGAAAACCGTGGGAAATAAATTCAAAAAGTAAGTTATAATTGTTATTTCTGATTTCTAAATTTTAAAAATTGTTAAATTGGTATAATTATTACTGTAAATATTTTTTAATGTTGATATTAATATTTTAAATATATTATTAATTTATTTATATAATAAATTAATCAAAAATACACTTCCATTTATTTATAAAAGGACACTTTCTTTTAAACATATAAATACTCTTGTCTTTTCATATGTGATAAAAATACTCTAGTATTTAAAAGTAGGTACTCAATCATTTTTCTATATATTTAAATATTATATACTCTTTAATGTTTAAGAAAATTTATTTTTAAGTAGATAAATACTCAACATTTAAACTAAGTTTTTATTAAGTATCTATTTTTTATATTTTAAAACACTAAACTAAATGTTCAAGTATTAAATTTTAAAAAATCAAGTATTAATCATTTCTACATAATAAAATACACATGCATTAATATTTTGATTATCTACTCACTTTTTTGAAACTACTATAGAAACTAAAAATACTAAACTATTATTTTATCACCAAACAAACCAAACTTTTCTACCAGGCACAATACTCAAGTATTATTATTTTTATAAACTACTCACTTTTTTCAAATAAATATTGCATTTTTTAAAAAATTTTTAATACTCAAGTATTTATTTTACTGCTAACCAACCAAACTTCTCTACCAGAAAAAATACACAAGTAATAATTTTTTTATTAACTACTGCCCTTTTTTTAATTACAATTGCTATATTAAAAAAAAAAAAAAAATACTCAAGTATTAATTTTAATGCTACCCAACTAATAAAATTTAGATAAATATTTTGCAAAAAAAAATGCGTTGTAATAGTATATGCGTTGTAAAAGTACTTGCGTTGTAAACACATGCATTGTAAATACATGCGTTGTAAAAGCATTACCACCAAATGCGTTGTAAAGGTATATGCGTTGTAAAGGTACTTACCATACAATGGAACGCGTTGTAAAAGCATGCGTTGTAAAAGTTTTAGCGTTGTAAAAAATGCGTTGTAATAGCACAGCGTTGTAAAAGTTGCGTTGTAAAGGTAGTTCCCCTGCTCTGGGACATGCCACCAACATGAGCTATGGTATTTTGGAAGGTACCCGTGGCCAGAAAATGTAGGGCAGCCATTACCTTCAGCTGGGGTGTCAGTGCCGTCGGATACCTGTGCTGCGGTTGCAGGTGTGGTGCCAGTCTCGCCGTCAGCTCCAGAATCAACGGTTGGGTGAAGCGGTAGAGCCGGATCCTGTCATTCTCCTGCATGGTCGCCAAGTCTGGAATTCTTCGGGCAACAGGAGGCGCTCTGCAGTAATTTGGAAGTGACAAGGAAGAGTGAGTGCACTACGAGAACAACTCATGTCTACTGAGCACATGTAAATCTGGCAATACACACATGCCACATAGGGAGTCAGGCATGTGCTACATGCCCAGGACACGTATGGATGCAAGGTGACACTACTTCCAAGACCCAGCTACACACGGTGATTGAGAACCTCCCCATGCCACGCCATGGAAATAGCTGTGTCCCAGTGCAAGTGCACTGCCCGACGCAAGACAGGAGTGACATACACCCACACATCAGCAGAAGTGTGATGCCGATTGCAGAGACTGGTAGCGGAACACTGGAACCACAGGTCACATGACATTACACTAGTCCAGCCCACACACCTTGCCATGAAGGTGCACATGTCATGACTCACCACACATTCCTTGTGAGTTTGCTGACATGGCCTTGTCACGCTACTCCGTGTCCCATGCATACATGTGCACCTCACATCCGATAACACATGTGGCATGGTGTTGGGAACAGTGTGCAATGACAATCTACACACAGCCACATGTTGGTTGCTGCAACGGCTGCAGCTTTTGAGGGTGCTACAACATCAACCTGATGTAAATCCCGGACACATATATGACATAGTCACATTGTGCACTGTGGGTAGTGACAAGTCATGTGTCATGACCCCTGTACCGGGCATCATGGGACACTTCCGTGTGTTGGTGTCCTTGCCATGCCAGTGACGCTCACCCCAAGTGCGCAGTCCCACATGCACACATGTCAAAGGAGTCAAGGGCATGCCTGGCACACATTGCACCCTCACACAGTACACATGTACACATCTCATCATACATCTGGTGCCTTCTCCACTCAGGAGGCATGTTCCACATCACAGCCTGTGACACCTGTGCCCCACACATGTAGTAATGCACAGACGATGCCTTGATGTCCATTCCTGGACAAGTATGTCCATCCATGGACAAGTATGTCCGCCCTATTCCTACATGTGTGTCGCCTATCACCACAGTGATGTGTAAAAACCGCCGTACTGCTGCTGAGAGGGCCTGTGCATGTTTCCAAATCACTGTGGGAGTGCTGCCGTATGTGTACCCATCGTGATGGCGAGCGTACAGGCATTTGTACGGTCCGTACCACTACGGGTACGCATACGCGTGCAGACCCATAGTGATAGAGAGCGTACATGCGTGTGTACGGTCCGTACCACTACGGGTACGCATACGCGTGCAGACCCATAGTGATGGAGAGCGTAGGCATGCATGTACGGGCCGTTGCCATGCATTTGGGGTGCCCTAGGGCCCCGAAACGCATCGTACCTGTGTGTGATGCTCCAAATTACATAGGGGACAAGTATTAAGGCCTACATGCATGCTGGTTGTCATGGAGACCAAGTTCAAAATTCGAAATTGTTCTGGAAGGTGCACAGCAGAAGTCAGTTGGAATTCTTCTACTTTGTTGCAATGTGTTTGTGGGGCTGACATCATGCAGGAGAATGAAACCGATAGAGAACCCACAGACTGCTAGGTTTGAAGGGATTGGTGGAAACATAGGATGCAAATGTGAGTGACCAATCACTCTGTACTCCTGTGCATGAGACTGGGCAGAAGGGCACATATAAGGCAGCCAGGTCCCATGAGGGAGCACTTGCCTGCACATCTTTGCATTCGTCGACCCAGCTGCTGCTACTGATTCCCTGGAACCATGTCAAGGGCTGTGGAGAGGACACAGCCATTCACCCTGGAGGAGAACATGGCTCTGCTGGATGTGATCCTCCCACAGTACTCCATGCTGTATGGGCGACCAGGGTATCAGGTGAGTGCATAGGCCACTGCCACAGACTGTCCCTATGTTGTGACTGTGACTTCTGCCATTGCGTCCAGGTGTAACACACATGCCATGTACTGTCGGGGGGGTCCCAGGGGGGGGGTGCCTGATGTCTCCCAGCAGTGCCCTGAGACAGGAGGGGTGGGGGCCTATCACTCACAGCAGTGCCCTGAGACAGGAGGGGTGGGGGCCTATCACTCACAGCAGTGCCCTGAGACAGGAGGGGTGGGTGTGATGCACAGTGTGAGCCTTGATCATTGATTGTGACATTGCCATCATTCCACCTGTGTACCCACTGTGGCACGTACTGCTTTTTCCCTCACCAGGGGATGATGTCCCTATGACAAAGGTGCAATGCGTTGGCTGCATGACATGCCTTGTTGTAACCAGCTAATTTGTACCCATATGTCTCTCTATGACATGTGGCTGGTGTATTGATGTGGTGTCACTTGTTCCTCCTCACAGGTAGGCGCCACTGCCAAGGAGCAGATCTGGCTGACCGCCGTCAGTGCCGTGAGGGGTGTGGATGGTCAGAGGCGGAGCCTGCCCCAGGTGAGGAAACGCTGGCAGGATATCCGGTGCTGGACGCGGAGGATTGCACGGCTCCTGCTGGGGGACTCACCTGAGAGCCACAAGAACCGCGGCGGCCGCCGTCTGAGCCACCTCCACAGGCGTGTGCTGCCGGTGGTCTTTCCAGACCTGGAGAGGCGCTTACAGGCGATGCAGCAGCCGGAAGGGGGTAGGTACATGTGTGTTTGTTGTGTGTCACCGGCATTTGTAAGGGCACAGTAGCATGAATTTACTGGCAGGGTTTAAAGGTGCTGTGCAGATCCTGTTTGCCCCAGTATAGCGCTGTGCCCCTGCCACCCTTCCCCTCCTTGCAATGTGTTCCCTGGTCTGTGTGTAGTCACTCCTTCACAAGGTAATGTAGGCTGGCGCTTTGTCCACGAGAACAATGACTGTAGCATCATGTGTGGGGGTGGTGTGTAACAGGTTGTGGGACCTTGCCTGTGCACTGTCAAGTTCACTGCATGTGGGTTCCATGTCAGTTGGCACTGATGCTGACTCCAGACATGGGAGTTGGTCTCTCATGTGTCATGCCTTACAGCGCGCATGTCCTATGTAGTGGCCTGTGACATGATGTGCATGAGTGTGCGATACACATAGTGCAGGGATGGTGACGTGTGTTGCAGTCATTACCATTCAGTAGCATGTAGTTGCGTGCCCACTACTGTCCCCTGGGGCACCTTTTCCTCAGTGGTGTATGTGTCATCATAAACGTGGCCAATCTCAGTGTCTACAGCGTAGGTTGTGCTCTGTGCCATTGTCCCCTGTCACCATGTATATAGACGTGCTATTTTGTACAGGTGTCCACTGTGCAGCCTGACCTGATTGTCCTTCTTCATACTCACAGTTGCCAGTGCCTGTGTGTCTTGTTATACTCATCTGAGGATGGGCACTGGTACCTCATTATTTGTACAGGCGCACCTTGGCTGTTTGGCGTCCAATCTTGCTTTTTGCCTGCCCCTGTGTGTATCACCCAGAATATGAGATGTTGGTGCCACCTGTGTCTCAACAATTTGCCTCGTGTAGGGTCTTGTTGGGGCGGACAATGCCTATGTGTCAAATCCTGATTTCCACTTGCCGGGTCTGGGCAGTGTGTGATGTGTCTGGACACACACGCAATGTGCAGTGACCGAGTCATGTTGGGCATGTTTTCAGCATTACCTATGCAGCATGTGTCTCAAGTTCATGGATATGGTCCCTGGTCATCGGTATTTTCGCCAACGCTGTGTGGTGCAGATGCAGTGCTGGATTGTCCCCAGGGCCTGGGTGCAATGTCAGACTCCGTTTCCTGTCTTTAGCTATTGTCTCATGCTCTCCATGGTATTTCAGTGGCATGGTGGCTCAACCAACTGTGTGTTTCATGCCCTACATCGGTACCCTGTTCAGTAGATGTTAGGGATCTTCCTTTTCAGGCTATGCAATGTTACCTATGTAGATTGGACTCATGTGACAGATGTGTACAGGTGTCTGATTAATTTCTGTCTCTCCACCCTGCCCACAGCATCGTCGGGGGACACAGAGGGAGACATGGACACAGACCAGGCGGAGGGACCGAGCACCAGTGCCAGCCGTGACATCGGGTCTGGCACATCGAGTGGGACAGAGGCGGAGGAGAGTGTGGCCGAGGACCTGTCGACTGGCACATCAGACTACGAAGCTGACAGGTCCGAGGACGATGTCTCCGAGTGGGTGGAGGCTGCACCAGCAGCTGACAGCGGAACAACACCTCGCACCGCCCCCTCAGTTTCCATCAGCCGCCTCCCACTTGCTCGTGTCCCTTCCCAGCGTGCCCGGTCACAGCATGTCTCCTTCCTGCCAGGCACCGCACCCCCTGCCCCTGTCTCCACTGCTGCCGCCAATGCAGAGTCTGTGGACATCCAGCGGCAACTGCAGGTTGGTCAGGCTGCGATCCTTAATGTCCTCCATGCCCGCGGCAAAACCCTCACCAACATCGAGGCTTTCTTGGAGGGCATTCATTCATCGCAGGCTGACCAACGCAACTTGCTGAGGTCCATCGACTCCACACTGACTGCAGCAGTGGGTCTCCTGCAGCGCGACCTCCCCCCACCTACCCCTGCCCCATCCACACTTCCCACTCCCATGCCTGTCCCACGTACACCCAGACGTCGGCATGCACCCACATCAACGGGCACCACACCAGCAGGGAAGGTCCACCGCACTCCTCCTGACACGCACACACAGGGTGAGGTAGGCACACCCACTGGGTCGGGGGGCAAACGTGTGACACGCAGCCATAGTGGGAGTCCGCATTCCACCCAGTCCACTCCCTCCAAATCCCCTCCCCTCAGCTCTCCTGGCCACATCTCCCCCAAGGACTCCTTCATGGCCGCTCTGTCCCTGAGCCCCACGGTTACACCACCACGCAAGCGGTCAAGGAGGTCCCCGGTGAGGGTGGTTGAGTCTCCCCCCTGTCTCCACCCTCCCCCAGTGGCGCTGCGACCCATCCCTCTGACCCCCCCCCTCCTTGGGGCCTGAGGTCCCTTCGGGTGAAGGGGACTCCCTGGAGGACCTTGCAAAGGTGTGTAGTGCCATCCTGGCCTCCGCCTTTGGCCCTGCCCCACCCCCTGTGGTGGAGTTCTCCATCCCTGCACCCACAACGCCGCCCCTTTGCCCTGATGTCCCTGCGGTGCCTGTTGCTTCCCCCCCCCCCCCTGATGCCCTCACCAGTGTGGAAGACGATGCCATTTGACTGTGCAGGCAAGGTAGGGGACACGCATCCCACTGTGTCCCCCATCCAGCTGAGAAACATTGACTGCCCTATGGGCTTTGTGAAGATTGAACTGCCTGCGATCCACGGACATTGTGCTCATGCTGAATAAAGCTTAATTTTTTTTTCATTATCACACTACTGCTATGCTGGTATTGGTGTTGGTGGGGTTGCTACATGGTTTTGGGTGGTGTGTAAGGGTTTGGGTGTGTGGGATGTGTAGTAGTGTACTGCTCATTGGTGGGACCCTGGGATCTGTGTGCCATCACAAGGTGTTGGCTAACTTTCTTTGTTCATGTTAGCAGTTACTGCATGGTGCACTTGTCCCAGGGTGTATTCCTTCCTCTGTGTACCCAGCTTTCTTCCCTGCAGGGTGTTCCCAATGTTTAGCGCAGAGCTGTGTCTACATGAGCTGTGTGTGTGACGGAGCCCTTCTACTTTGGCCATGCATGCAGGGCCATGTGTCCACCTGCAACAATCGTGGCATCCTTGGTGATCACTGTACTTGTGTGTGGAGTCTGTTGACATGAGTTCATGGGGACATGTTCCCTTGTAGCCAGTATGCATGTGGATAATTCTGGCCTCACACACATGTGTTACACCCCTCCTGTCTCAGGGCACTGCTGGGAGGACTCTGCACACACCCCTCCTGTCTCAGGGCACTGCTGGGAGGACTCTGCACACACCCCTCCTGTCTCAGGGCACTGCTGGGAGGACTCCACACCCACCCCTCCTGTCTCAGGGCACTGCTGGGAGGACTCTGCACACACCCCTCCTGTCTCAGGGCACTGCTGGGAGGACTCTGCACACACCCCTCCTGTCTCAGGGCACTGCTGGGAGGACTCCACACCCACCCCTCCTGTCTCAGGGCACTGCTGGGAGGACTCTGCACACACCCCTCCTGTCTCAGGGCACTGCTGGGAGTGATAGGCACCCACCCCTCCTGTCTCAGGGCACTGCTGAGAGGACTCTGCACCCACCCCTCCTGTCTCAGGGCACTGCTGGGAGGACTCTGCACACACCCCTCCTGTCTCAGGGCACTGCTGGGAGGACTCTGCACACACCCCTCCTGTCTCAGGGCACTGCTGGGAGTGATAGGCACCCACCCCTCCTGTCTCAGGGCACTGCTGGGAGGACTCCACACCCACCCCTCCTGTCTCAGGGCACTGCTGGGAGGACTCTGCACACACCCCTCCTGTCTCAGGGCACTGCTGGGAGTGATAGGCACCCACCCCTCCTGTCTCAGGGCACTGCTGGGAGGACTCCACACCCACCCCTCCTGTCTCAGGGCACTGCTGGGAGTGATAGGCACCCACCCCTCCTGTCTCAGGGCACTGCTGGGAGGACTCTGCACACACCCCTCCTGTCTCAGGGCACTGCTGGGTGGACTCTGCACACACACCTCCGATTTCAGGATATGTACGCTTGGAACATACACGGTGGGGGTACGCTCAATGCATTCGAGGTGAGGGTACGAGTCTACTTACACTGGTGTGGTGGGGGTACGCTCCATGCATACGCGGGTGGGGGTACGGGTCGTACTTACACTGTTGGGCTGGAGGGTACGCTCCATGCATACGCGGGTGGGGGTACGGGTCGTACTTACACTGTTGGGCTGGGGGTACGCTCCTTGCATACGCGGGTGAGGGTTCGAGTCGTACTTACACTGTTGGGCTGGGGGTACGCTCCTTGCATACGCGGGTGAGGGTTCGAGTCGTACTTACACTGTTGGCATGGGGGGTACGCTCCATGCATACGCGGGTGGGGGTACGGGTCGTACTTACACTGTTGGGCTGGGGGGTACGCTCCTTGCATACGCGGGTGAGGGTTCGAGTCGTACTTACACTGTTGGCATGGGGGTACGCTCCATGCATACGCGGGTGGGGGTACGGGTCGTACTTACACTGTTGGGCTGGGGGTACGCTCCATGCATACGCGGGTGGGGGTACGGGTCGTACTTACACTGTTGGGCTGGGGGGTACGCTCCTTGCATACGCGGGTGAGGGTTCGAGTCGTACTTACACTGTTGGCATGGGGGGTACGCTCCATGCATACGCGGGTGGGGGTACGGGTCGTACTTACACTGTTGGGCTGGGGGGTACGCTCCATGCATACGCGGGTGGGGGTACGGGTCGTACTTACACTGTTGGGCTGGGGGGTACGCTCCATGCATACGCGGGTGGGGGTACGGGTCGTAGTTACACTGTTGGGCTGGGGGTACGCTCCTTGCATACGCGGGTGAGGGTTCGAGTCGTACTTACACTGTTGGCATGGGGGGTACGCTCCATGCATACGCGGGTGGGGGTACGGGTCGTACTTACACTGTTGGGCTGGGGGGTACGCTCCATGCATACGCGGGTGGGGGTACGGGTCGTACTTACACTGTTGGGCTGGGGGGTACGCTCCATGCATACGCGGGTGGGGGTACGGGTCGTACTTACACTGTTGGGCTGGGGGGTACGCTCCTTGCATACGGGGTGGGGGTAGGGTCCGTACATATCCGTCCCCACGCTATGTGATGTTTGTGCGGCCCGTACCCAGGCCTTTGCCACGTGGGTGCGATCCGTCCCGCCATTGTTGGGGTGACGTGTGTGGGCGTGGTCCGACTCGTACCCACGCTCTTCAGGCGTGGGTACGGGACGTACCTGTCTGGTTGTGTTGCCGGTTCGCGTGGTGACGGACTTCCGTTGTGGCGGTCGCTGGCTTATCAGGACACGCCCCCACCCCCTCGTGGTGACCAGGGCATGGGAGTCAGGTATGTCCAGGCCATGTGTGGTGTGTGACTTATGTGGTTGTTTTGTGGCCTGCCCTGGTCGTGCCACCCCCACCCCACCCCACTTTCCCCCCTCCCTTAGTTATTCTGACCTTCTGCGGCGTCTGCGTCGTAACCTGTAGAGGAGGTGTACTGCTATGAGGGCAGGGATGACTCGTAGGTTCGGGTCCATGTCTGTCCGTCGCGTACTGGTACTCCTTGCTCGCGTCGTCCTGTCGCGTACGGGTCCTTCTTGATCGCGTCGTCCTGTCGCGTACGGGTCCTCCTTGGTGGCGTCGTCCTGTGTGTCCGTCACGTACTGGTCCTCCTTGTTCGCGTCGTCCTGTCTGTCCGTCGCGTACTGGTGGTCCTTGTTCGCGTCGTCCTGATTTCCCGGCAGTTTTTGGCTGCCGCAAAATATTCACCGTGCGGGGTGACGTCGGTGCGAATCGTGATTCCTGGGTCGTGAATGGCTGGCTGCGAGCGTCCCGACGTCAGGTCGGCGCTTTCCCGGATCGCATTGGTAGGTGTTTTTTGGTTCGGTCGGGCTTTTTTACGATTCGTACGGTGATGGTGTACCCGTGCGAATCGTAATTCCTTGTTTGTGAAAATTGACGACCGGGTACGCGTCGGGCGGAGATTGTGCTCCGTCCGACGGTTCGTACCCGGTTTTTGCAGGATCGTGATCGGCACCAAAGGTGCCGATCACGATCCGGTAAAAAATTCCCCCGTGCGACTCGTATCGGGTCTTTTTACCGTACGAATCGTACAAGTGCCGTACGAACTGGCAATCACGATTCGCATGGTAAAAAGTCCATACGAACCGCACTGGGAATCATTCCCCACACGTCCTCGGGTCGGAAAATGTGTCCGACACGTCCTCGGACGATTTACCTTACAAACGTAAAAATCCAAGTCCGACCGAGGAATCACGATCCATCCCGTGCGTCCGAGCGTACAACCGTATGGAAAAAACACCGTCCGCACCGAACACCTATAGCAACCATGGAGACATGTGCCCGCATACGCACCCAACACTCCCCCCAGCCCCCGTACGTCCGACACGTACCCCCCGTATATGTATACCCCCACCCGTCTAGGTACACCCCAGTACGTTCCAGTCGTACCCCCACCCCAGTACGTGTCGTACCACCGTCAATGTACACCCCCCACCCCTGTACGTGTCGTACCACCGTCTATGTACACCCCAGTACGTTCCAGTCGCACCCCCACCCCAGTACGTGTTGTACCCCCCGTGTACCTACACCCCAGTACGTTCGAGCCACACCCCCACCCCAGTACGTGTCATAGCCCCGTCTACCTACACCCCAGTACGTTCCAGTCGTACCCCCACCCCAGTACGTGTCGTACCCCCCGTGTACCTACACCCCAGTACGTTCGAGCCACACCCCCACCCCAGTACGTGTCATAGCCCCGTCTACCCACACCCCAGTACGTTCCAGTCGTACCCCCACCCCAGTACGTGTCGTACCCCCCGTGTACCTACACCCCAGTACGTTCCAGCCACACCCCCACCCCAGTACGTGTCATAGCCCCGTCTACCCACACCCCAGTACGTTCCAGTCGTACCCCCACCACAGTACGTGTCGTACCACCGTGTACCTACACCCCAGTACGTTCCAGTCGTACCCCCACCCCAGTACGTGTCGTACCACCGTCAATGTACACCCCCCCACCCCTGTACGTGTCGTACCACCGTCAATGTACACCCCCCCACCCCTGTACGTGTCGTACCACCGTCTATGTACACCCCAGTACGTTCCAGTCGTACCCCCACCCCAGTACGTGTCGTACCACCGTCAATGTACACCCCCCACCCCTGTACGTGTCGTACCACCGTCAATGTACACCCCCCCACCCCTGTACGTGTCGTACCACCGACAATGTACACCCCCCCACCCCTGTACGTGTCGTACCACCGTCTATGTACACCCCAGTACGTTCCAGTCGTACCCCCACCCCAGTACGTGTCGTACCACCGTCAATGTACACCCCCCACCCCTGTACGTGTCGTACCACCGTCAATGTACACCCCCCCACCCCTGTACGTGTCGTACCACCGTCAATGTACACCCCCCCACCCCTGTACGTGTCGTACCACCGTCTATGTACACCCCAGTACGTTCCAGTCGTACCCCCACCCCAGTACGTGTCGTACCACCGTCAATGTACACCCCCCCACCCCTGTAAGTGTCGTACCACCGTCAATGTACACCCCCCCACCCCTGTACGTGTCGTACCACCGTCTATGTACACCCCAGTACGTTCCAGTCGTACCCCCACCCCAGTACGTGTCGTACTGTGGTAAATAATTTAATTACCGGGACTTAATTTGATACAGAACATAATAAAAATAGCTCAATAAATAAGAGGCAGAATCCGTGGTATTAGAGGTTCGGAATGGGCTTTATTCTAATGGACGATTCGGAATCGTGGCCTCCAGGTTCCATCACCACGGAGGTTCAGGAAGTGAAGTACATACATTATTGATAATTAATCACTTTTATACAATAGGCATTACAGTGAAGCAAATGCGAGAGGCGTAACAATTGATAGCAAAGATAACATTTCACATGCGTAGCTGAAGGAGGCGTAATTGGGAGTAACAAGAAAACGTCATTGGTTGTGATGTCACATATGGGTGGATCTATGAAATAATTTCGCAATGTCAGCAGAAATACTTGGCAGAAATGCGCGCGCAGCAGCATGACGTGTGATTGACGTGCAGCTAGGGGGTGAAGGGGACTTGACATTTAGCTCTACATGTGGCGACAGATGTCTGGAGGGTCAAGTCAACCAAATCCCAAATCATATCTAACATCCTATGTTTAAAGAACTATGTTATCCAAAAGAGAGGCCTTCTTGGAGTAGAATCTTATTCTATACTGACTATACTGACTGTTAGTGCGTGTACAAGCGTCTAAGTGTCTACACTAGATGCGAGGGCAGGAATCTTCCATAGTAACAGGGCTATGAATTACTTGTATAAAGACAGAGAAACCGGGCCTTTGCTCGGTAGCTGGCAGAATGTTTACTTAAACTACTAGACAGGAATGCATTGGGCAGGGAGCGGAGCAGATAATTTCGAAGGTGAAATACAGTTCTTGGCAGGCAGCAAGCTGATGTCAGGCATCGTGAGCCGCGCAGAGGATGGGACAAAGTTCATGGTCACAGATGCAGGCTCGGACTGGAGCTTCAGAGACAGAAAGCAAGAAAAGCTTGATGACAGAATCAGGGCCTACTTGCCTGGACTGTAAAATGGCATAAGTGAACCATATAAAGGCGGTGGCCTTTTGTACTTAGGAATGGAATATCCGGCCCATTCATGGCGGATCTGAAAGAGGACATGTTAACGATGGACGCACATGTATTTGCGTCTTCATAACTAGAACTGGAGGGAACATACATGTACTTGTAACATGCACATAGAACCGTTGGGGTCCAAGATAGGGGACATAACTGACCAGAAAAATCCATATTTCCACATTCCCTCCTTGTCCCCTACTTGCCCGTCAAGAGATATCAATCTTCATCAATCCATTGATCTGTTCATATAGCATCATTTGTTCTTCTTTCTTCTTCCGGGATCTTGAACGAAAATCTTGATGTGGAATACACGATGTGGCACACAGACCACAAATCGCTGGTCCACATTGCAGGCATAAGCAGCAACTGAATAGTATGAGAAGGCCAATACCTAGGAAGGATAGAACTCTCCATCCCCAGGCTGATAACACGCTCCAAAACCACCCGGACCAAGTCCAAGTGCCTGGATTCTGGTGTATCTGGCTCACAATCTTATGAAGGCGGGTTATAGCTTTATATACAGATGGCGAATTTTCTGGTATGAAAATGCAGCAGCTTGATCCGATGACCCTACAAGCTCCGCCCCTATCGGCCAGGATGACGTCAAGGACAAAACGATTTTGAAGCACAACAATCCGCATAGCAGACTGCTCTTCTGTTAAATTGCCTAAGGCGGAAATAGTTTCGTTCACTACTGCTTCAAGGGTTCTAGTTAATCTACGTATCAGCTTACTATTAGTAACGGTACCTATATAGGGAAAGAGACCTTTATTGAAATCTGTGTATTTTTCCCATGCTGTTTCAGTGTAATCGACTATTGGGAGATCTCTCCTTTCTCTATTGTGTACTAAATGAGTATTTCTGTGATAATCAGGAGGAGCTAGAAAAACAGGTGGCAAAAGGAATCCAATGTAGCAGGTACCATCCCAATCTAGAGGCAAACGTACATATGCCGTCTGACCACATATAAAATAGGAATGGCGGGAAGCTCTAAATGTCGACTTGCCTTGATCACTGAATTCTATTACAGTGGTGCATCTACTATGGCCCATATGTATGGAACCATTCTTTCTTACACATAATTCACCTTTTACTGGAAATACTGACATGGCGGGCAAACTTGGAGTGACTTCGGATTCGACATTCAAGATCAAGAGATTAAGCGTAAAATTACCTAATCCATATACTTCATTTTCTAGATCAGTTCCTGTTCTTTTGGGAAATCCCTCCTTGTTGGGGTGGCAGACTTTAAGTAAAACTAAGTTCAGATTTCCCCATACCCAGTTGTCTTGATAAACTGCAGAATTTGAATCTAAGGAATTAATTAAGCTAAACCATGCTCCACAGGAGCCGTTGTGTGTGAACGGGTATGGAAAAAGAGGTAGAATTCCTTTATAGTTCTGATAGGGAGGGAGTCGGCCACATATCCAACAATTTGTAGCATTGCTAACCTGATGGGAATGATGTAACATACTAATAAAAGTGTTGTTGCGCAGCGCAAATCTGTATGACAATTCATGCGGAGGTAATTCGCTAAAAGAATGTTCAGCAGTAATATTATAAACATGTCTAGAAATAGGATAATATATGTGCAACAATATACTTGCAATAATTATTAAAAGACTTAAGAAAAACAAAATTAATAACGTCACTGTGCAATGACTACGCAGTGATTTACAGTATGCATGTCGTTTCAACATTTTTCGGGTTTTTTCTCTATTCAGATCTAAGGGATACATGTCAGAGACAAATTCAACCGCTTCACCTTGGAGAGGACTTAAACAATCGAATTGCCCGACTGATTAGATCTGAGTTTTAGTTTATAATGTTCGTGACTATTTGATTCAACCAAAGGAAGTTTTGAGTCAATGGGTGAAGACACGCGAGGTGTAGTTTTTACATCTGATGGTAGTCCATAAAATTTCTTGATATGACTTGAATGTACCCAGCCTTTTCTGCCTTCGATTTTCACGGCTGTCCTTGTGGTGAGCAAGACCAATTGCGGCGACCTCCACCTAGGATCCAGCTGAGTCTTTCGATCAAAGTTCCTCACTAAAACGAGATCCCCCGGAATTACGTCATGGGGTTTCACCTCAGTGTTGTCAGGAAAAGCTGCAGCTACCTGTGAACGACAAGATTGTAGTGCAGACATCAAGGAAGCCAAATAATCTGTCAGCATATTACAGTCAATATCAGTTATTTTACGTGGTATAGGCGTCCCCCACATATTTGGTGGTCTGCCAAAGATCACCTCATACAGGGATAGCCCTGTTCGAGAGTGTGCTACCATTCTCATGTAAAAGAGTGCAACTGGTAATGCTACTACCCAGTCGACACCTTTCTCCCTGCATATTTTGGACAATCTAATTTTCAGGGTCTGATTATGTCTTTCCACGAGACCTGCTGCCTCGGGGTGTCAGACACAGTGGAATTTCCACTGATAGCCTAACAAAAGTGAAACGTGTTTCATTAGTTCGGATGAGAACGGCTGGCCGTTATCTGAGTAGACAGCACGTGGTAAACCGTATCGTGGGAAGAATTCTCGAACTAACTGTTTGGCAGTAGTCGGGGCAGTGTAATCTGAAACCGGGTATGCCTCTGTCCAACGGGAAAGAGCACAGACAACTACGAGAACATATTTGAATCCTCGACATCGTTCCATCTGGATATAATCCATCTGGAGGATTTCAAAAGGGTGATCAGGAGGCTGAAATCCACCCTGCTCTACGGGGATGCTTTTTCCTGGGTTGAACTGACAACAGATCATACAGGTACGAACTTTTTGTTTCGCTGCTGCTCGTAAATGTTTGTTGAACCAAATGTGTTGAATGCTGTCTAGCATAGCTTTCTCTCCTAGATGCGCTGGACTATGGACAGTGTTAATAATGACTTGGACCATTGAATCAGGAAGGAACCACACAGATTTTTCTTTCGTCATCCATCCTTGATCCGTTTGGATCCCTCCTAATTCGGTCCATTTCCTTATTTCGTCTGGAGTAGCATGTGTCTGTATGTCAATTACATCAAGAGTGGGATCCTTAACCATCATGCAATGTGTTGGCGTCTGGACTATTGTCTTTGTCATGTCGGATGTTTGAGTTTGAGCAGTCTGTTTAGCTGTTCTGTCAGCTAGATCATTGCCTTGAGAAATGATATCAGTAATTTTCGTATGAGCTTTGCATTTCATAATCGATATTGCAATGGGTAAATGTATTGCATCTAATAAGGCATGAATGAGGGGTCCGTGCTGAATGTGGGCACCGTGAGAAGTTAAATAACCTCTCTCTCGCCACAGCACGCCGAAGTCATGTACAACTCCGAATGCATAACGTGAATCAGTGTATATGTTGACTTTTTTATTTGTGGCTTGAATACAGGCCTGTGTCAGAGCGACGAGCTCTGCTGCTTGAGCGGACAAGGTATTTGTACACTTGGTTTCAATAATTTCAGTGTCTGTTGTGACTGCGTAAGCGGCCACTAACTCTCCTGTACCTGTTCTCATACATGAACCATCTACATACAACGTCAGGTCTGGATCTGACAATGGGACATCTGTCAAGTCTTGTCTGGGTTTCGTCGTTATTGTAATAACTTCAATACAATCATGAGCTAGTGGGTCTGTTCCATTTACAGGTAAAAGTGTGGCAGGATTCAATGTGTTACAACGTCTGATTTCTATATGTGGCTGAAACAATGTTAATTCGTAACCTGTAAGTCTTGCTATGGTCAAGTGTTGTGTTTGCGTTCGATTCACAAGAACCTCTACTGCATGTGGTACTTGTACTGTCAATGGATGTCCTAACACTATGGCATCGCTTTGTCTGATTGCTAAAGCTGTCGCTGCCACTGATTTCAGGCACGCAGGCAGAGCCTGAGCTACGGGATCTAATGTACTAGAAAAATAAGCACACGGTTTGTGTGATCCTGCTTGTTCCTGTGTGAGTACTGACAAGGCAGTACCTTCTCGTTCTGTAACAAAGAGTGTAAAATGTTTTCTGTAACATGGTGTTGCTAAAACAGGTGCTTGGCATAGAGCTTTCTTTAAGCTTTCAAAAGCTAGTGTGTGTTCCTGAGTCCAAGGGAGGACAGTCGATGTGGCTGCCTCCTGTGTTGTTAATTGAATGAGTGGTTTTGCTAGAAATGCATACTGAGGGATCCACTGCCTACAATATGAAGTGAGGCCTATGAAAGCCCGCACCTCCTTTTGTGTCTTGGGTATTGGCATGTTAGCTATTAACTGAATGCGATCTGGTGTAAGCTGCCTTCCCTCCTTGGACAGCGAGTGACCAAGGTAAATAACTCGCTGGACACAGAATTGCAGCTTAGAAGGGGACACCTTGTGCCCCTTTTCGGCTAGAAATTGTAAAACCGTCAGTGATGCTTTTTCACATTCAGGTTCGCTTCGGGCGGTGATCAGCAGATCATCGACATATTGAAGCAGAGCAGTGTTGACTGGCATGTGTATACTGTCAAGTTCTCGTTTCAATGCTTGGCTATAGATGCTGGGGCTTTCTGTAAATCCTTGAGGTGCGCGTGTGAATTTAAAGCTACGTCCATTTAAACTAAATCCGAACAAGTATTGGCTTTCCGGATCTATTGGGACGCTAAAAAAGGCATTCTTGAGATCAATTACAGTAAAGAATGTTGCTTCGGAATCAATAGCTGTCAGTAATGAAGAAATGTCTGGAACTACGGGGTATTGTGGTACAATACATTTATTTAATTCGCGCAGATCAATAACCAATCGATATACTGGGGGAGCCTTTGGATCAGTTCGTTTAAGAATCGGAATTATCGGTGAATTACATACATTGGAGTCGGTCTCCACAACCACTCCTTGGCCAATAAGCTCGTCAATGATTTGCAGTAAAGCCATTACAGCATCTGGGGGTAACTTGTATTGTCGCATTCGTGGTAGTACCACTCCTGCCTTTAGTGTGACTCGATAGGGTGTAATGTTCATGCAACCAACATCTGTAGGGCCTTGTGCCCATAAATGTGTCGGTAAAGTCTGTAGTCGGGAATCCATGTCTCGAGACACATAGGGACCTTTGAAATCACGCAAAAACAATCTTACTCCTTCCGGAGAACAACATATTATAGCTCCTAGAGCTTTCAGTGTTTTTATACCTAACAAGTTTTCTGGACATGATTTAGTAAGCAATAAATCTGTAGTTCTGGTCAAGGGTCCTATCGTAAGTGGAAGAGGCTGTGATACTTCATTAACAATAGGTTTTCCTGAAAAACCAAGGGAAATATTCTGTGAGCCTGAGAGGGGTGCCCCTGGAACTTCACTACGTTTTATAGTTGTTCGACTTGCCCCTGTATCTAGTAAAAATTTTCTATCTTGGCCTAATAATTCACTATGTACATAAGGTCCTTCTTGGTCTACAGGGACCTCGATAAGGGGTAAGTCAACTTCCCTCTCTAGGCTGGTTCATGCATATCGTTGATAATCAGGATAGTCATACTGTGCGGTCTGGTACAGCTGTCGTGTCGTGGTTTGTGTGGCAGCAGCAGGCAACGCTGGTGCGGCCAGCACAAACTGTATAGACTGTTGTGGAGCTGGCATGGCCTGTGCATGCTGCGGTGCTCCTTGTTCATTCTGATCCTGTCTAGGTGGCCGTGGTCTTTCTTTTGTAATACCTGTGGCGATATTACGCTTCAGGACTGGACAATCGTGTATGTAATGTCCTGGCTGTTTACAATAGTTGCATGTCCCTTTTACAGGTCCTGCTGATTCACCAGAATGTGTCGTACCCTTTTTATGTCCTTCAGCTGGAACTGTCTGAGAGACTAGCATTTTCATTTTCGTGTCTTTCATGCGTCTTTGTTCATGTTCTTGTTCCTCTCTAATTCTATTGTAATGGTACTGTAACATTTGTAACATTTGTGATGGGGTATTACCTTGCCAGGTACTCTCGAATTTTAATACTCTATTCTTCACTTGGGGCAAGGAATTTTCAACTAATTTTGTCACAAACAGATGTGGGTATGACTCGCTACTTGCTTTTATACCACTATTTATACCAAAACATTTTTCGAATCGGGCATAGAAATCACTAGTGTCTTCATCTTGCTTTTGTTTACAGGCTGAGATTGCACCCCAGTCTCCCTTTTTCGTGGTTCTCTTGAAAAGTAAGTTTATTTATTCTGGGTGGCGTAGAAAAAATGTTGGTAGCACCTCCAGTAGCCCCGTCTGGGGTATCGGGCGTGAAAGGATTCGTTGAACGCGATACAGCAACTATAGGTGTGGGCACAGCTATAGAAGTAGCTGTAGGACCAGATGTGGAAACAGATGTGCTTGCCGGAACTTGTGTCAGGATTTGTTGTTGTAAAGATACAGATACAGGATCTTGGCGTTGAACCTCCCCGGCCGACGGTCTATGCGGGGCGGGGTTAGCATACTCGGGAGCTGCGTCATCTAAATATGAGGAAAGAAAAACATCTTCTGCGGTTCTAGGATGCCCTTTAGGATGTACCTTTATTGGAAACAATGGGGGTGGCAAGTCTTTTGGTATCCCCGCAGTAGCCTTAGGTAATCCCTCGGCCAGAAGGGGATACATACCCTTCATAAGGGCATTTCTTTGTCTGTCTACTTGTTCTGATTTCACTCGTGTACCTTCTTCAATTAATAGATTTTCTCGAACTTCATTTGAATTCTCTTTACTCTTCTCTTCCTGTCTACGTGCTTTTTCTGTACGTCTATATGATTCTTTACGCCATAATTCAATGGCGTCTTTCTGTGATTGTCTAGCTTTCTTTTTCCATAATTCTTCCTCTACTTTCACGATGCACTCTGCATCCCAGGTCCCAGCTGCGGGCCACCTCTGACTTTCTGGTAATTCCTTAGTGTAGTCTACCCATAGATCAAGAAATAATATAGCGTCTAGGCCGTGTTTATGATACATGAAGTACCCTGGAGTGTCCCTAGGAGGAATGGGAACAGCTTCTTCGAGTACCCCTTTTCTAGTTGTGATCTGTCTTAGTTTCGAAAAGAGCGGCATATTGAGAACTGGTCTGATACTTGGTCTTGAACAAACTTAATACAATAAAAGACAATAATGAACAGTCATTCACACCACAATATGCAGGACGTATTAATACATTTAACATTTAACATTTAAATGAGCAGCGATGATGATGACGATCTAAGAAAACTTAATCATAAAACATAATTCTCGACATTTAACGGAAATTATTCTGAATTTTATATACTTGATATACTAGATATACTGCTAAACAGTACAGATACACTGCTAAAACAGTGCAGACCGGATTTGTGTACCCAAACCCGTCTGGACCGGCACAACTTATGTGCACGCCAGAACGCCTCCCCAGTAATGGTACTCACCGGGTAGCTCGGAACGGAAGGCCTCGGAACGGAACTGAACTGAACTGGACCGGACTGGACTCGACTCGAAAACTTCAGACACTTCAGGACATCGGAAACCTGGTGGGCCTCTGTATACCTCGGATCTTGCTCTCTCAGCTAGGCTCTGGTCGGGATACTTCGCACTTCTCACCGCCTCGTCTGGGTGTTGATCGCAGCCTCAGTCGCCCCCGCTTGACCGGAGGGAGATACAGGAAATCCTGCTGGTACGCGTTGTTGTCCGTCCAGCTGTGGCAGGAGACCGGGCCTGCAACGCACCGCCGGCGCGTGAGATGAGAAAGTGTCCCTGTTCGGGCGCCATTTATGTGGTAAATAATTTAATTACCGGGACTTAATTTGATACAGAACATAATAAAAATAGCTCAATAAATAAGAGGCAGAATCCGTGGTATTAGAGGTTCGGAATGGGCTTTATTCTAATGGACGATTCGGAATCGTGGCCTCCAGGTTCCATCACCACGGAGGTTCAGGAAGTGAAGTACATACATTATTGATAATTAATCACTTTTATACAATAGGCATTACAGTGAAGCAAATGCGAGAGGCGTAACAATTGATAGCAAAGATAACATTTCACATGCGTAGCTGAAGGAGGCGTAATTGGGAGTAACAAGAAAACATCATTGGTTGTGATGTCACATATGGGTGGATCTATGAAATAATTTCGCAATGTCAGCAGAAATACTTGGCAGAAATGCGCGCGCAGCAGCATGACGTGTGATTGACGTGCAGCTAGGGGGTGAAGGGGACTTGACATTTAGCTCTACATGTGGCGACAGATGTCTGGAGGGTCAAGTCAACCTAATCCCAAATCATATCTAACATCCTATGTTTAAAGAACTATGTTATCCAAAAGAGAGGCCTTCTTGGAGTAGAATCTTATTCTATACTGACTATACTGACTGTTAGTGCGTGTACAAGCGTCTAAGTGTCTACACTAGATGCGAGGGCAGGAATCTTCCATAGTAACAGGGCTATGAATTACTTGTATAAAGACAGAGAAACCGGGCCTTTGCTCGGTAGCTGGCAGAATGTTTACTTAAACTACTAGACAGGAATGCATTGGGCAGGGAGCGGAGCAGATAATTTCGAAGGTGAAATACAGTTCTTGGCAGGCAGCAAGCTGATGTCAGGCATCGTGAGCCGCGCAGAGGATGGGACAAAGTTCATGGTCACAGATGCAGGCTCGGACTGGAGCTTCAGAGACAGAAAGCAAGAAAAGCTTGATGACAGAATCAGGGCCTACTTGCCTGGACTGTAAAATGGCATAAGTGAACCATATAAAGGCGGTGGCCTTTTGTACTTAGGAATGGAATATCCGGCCCATTCATGGCGGATCTGAAAGAGGACATGTTAACGATGGACGCACATGTATTTGCGTCTTCATAACTAGAACTGGAGGGAACATACATGTACTTGTAACATGCACATAGAACCGTTGGGGTCCAAGATAGGGGACATAACTGACCAGAAAAATCCATATTTCCACAGTACCACCGTCAATGTACACCCCCCCACCCCTGTACGTGTCGTACCCCCCGTGTACACCCCAGTACGTTCCAGTCGTACCCCCACCCCAGTACGTGTCGTACCACCGTCAATGTACACCCCCCCCACCCCTGTACGTGTCGTACCACCGTCAATGTACACCCCCCCACCCCTGTACGTGTCATACCACCGTCTATGTACACCCCAGTACGTTCCAGTCGTACCCCCACCCCAGTACGTGTCATACCACCGTCAATGTACACCCCCCACCCCTGTACGTGTCGTAACCCCCGTGTACCTACACCCCAGTACGTTCGAGCCACACCCCCACCCCAGTACGTGTCATAGCCCCGTCTACCCACACCCCAGTATGTTCCAGTCGTACCCCCACCACAGTACGTGTCGTACCACCGTGTACCTACACCCCAGTACGTTCCAGTCGTACCCCCACCCCAGTACGTGTCGTACCACCGTCAATGTACACCCCCCCACCCCTGTACGTGTCGTACCACCGTCAATGTACACCCCCCCACCCCAGTACGTGTCGTACCACCGTCTATGTACACCCCAGTACGTTCCAGTCGTACCCCCACCCCAGTACGTGTCGTACCCCCCGTGTACCTACACCCCAGTACGTTCGAGCCCCACCCCCACCCCAGTACGTGTCATACCCCCGTGTACCTACACCCCAGTATGTTCCTGGCGCACCCCCAACACAACCTCCTAAGTACGGAGCGCACCCCATGCCCCAACATCACAACCGCATGTACGAGTCGTACAAAGCCACACACAAGGACATAATCGTACAACCAAATGGCCCATGTACACACCGTACACACGCTCAAAACGCACGTACACAACAAGGACAAAACAACACAAGAATACACCATTCGAAAGGCACACAGCCACTAAACATGGCCAACACCCACTAAAAGAACACAATCACTGACCTGCAACTGTCAAAAACAAACAGAGGCCCAATACACCACCACTCCTTATAACACACCCACCCAAAATTCAAACACTGCCACACCCACCCATGGACCAATGAAAAGGGCCCACACACACAAACCATGAGCCTTTGCAACAGACTCACTGCTGCCAGACACCACAGAACCAGACTACAAGCAACACCACATCTTACACTTGCACACCTTCACACGACCACCCTCACAAACACCCTCTCATCACATTCACACACACACACAACCATCCACACCCCCCCCAACATCCACACACCCCCCACACCCAAACCATCCCCACCCACATCCCTCACCATGCCCACTACCAAGAATCCAAAGTTCAGTCACCGAGAGTTGGAGGTCCTTGTTGATCAAATCCTCAGAGTCGAGCCACAGATCTTTGGAACATTGGTCAGAAGCACCAGCCAGGCAGCCAAAACAGCCATGTGGCAGACCATCGTCGATGCTGTGAATGCTGTTGCGGACACCAGGAGGACCAAGCAGGATTGCCAGAACAGGTGGTACGATCTGCGGAGGAGGGTCAGAGCCAAGAGGCAGGAGGAACACGACCAGGCCAACGCCACCGGAGGAGGGCCCTCCCGCAGAGCCGTACAGTACCATCCCTGGGAGGAGAGGGTGATGGCCATACTGCCGGTGGAGGCAGTTGAAGGAGTAGAAGGACTCCGAGACCCGGGTGAGTACACAAACAACGCACCTCACATGGGGGGAACTGCAACCACAACCAAAATTAATAACAGGCACGCAACCACCACAAGCCATCGCATGACTCAACCACACTCCATGAGCAGGCACATGCCACTGCTGCCACCATGCCCCATGCACCCAGCTGGACAATGTCAAGTCACAGGCCACAGAAGACAACAACACATGACACGGTAACCCGGATGGCGGGAGGCTGGGCACCAAGAATCACATAGTGCGACTCCAAAGCAGACAACAATGCCCTCTGCCCATATGGCCTAGGTCACAGCCAGACAAACACTGTGTCCCAACACAGGAATGACTTGCCAGCAAATGGCGGACGCCTTGCATCAACACATGGGGGTGAAGGCACTGTTTTGCACATGACAGCAGCTAATGAACAGCCAACATTGTGAAAGAGTGGCAGCACACACCACCACAGCAGCAGCACACAGACACACAGCAGACAAAATGGGTGCCTGGAGATCAGAAACAAACTCACATCAACAGGCCAAGGGCCACTCAAAGATCTGCTAACAGTGTGTGCCCAGGAAGCTGGGCCAAGGTGACAGAGGGTGACACACGGAGGGAGGGAGAGGGGGACACAGAGGGAGGGAGAGTGGGACTGAGAGGGAGGGAGACGGACAGAGGGAGGAGGCTGACACACAGAGGGAGCGAGAGGGGGACAGAGAGGGAGGGAGAGGGGGACAGAGAGGGAGGGAGACACAGGAAGATGGACAGAGGGAGGAGGCTGACACACAGAGGGAGGGAGAGGGGGACAGAGAGGGAGGGAGAGGGGGACAGAGAAGGAGGGAGACACAGGGAGAGCAAATCAGTCCTTTGGTGTGTGGGAATGTCTGCTCGTCAGCAGGTGGACTGCGTGCATGTAGACAAGGGTGGCCAGTGCCAGAACCCCCCCTCTTCATCATGGCAAAACGCAGGGCCATGTCACAACCTGTACACGAGCACAAGGACAGCCACCTGCATCATATAAGTGTGTGGATCCACTCCATGTGCACATGTACAGTGCTACAAGGAAGGCGCACATGCATGGCTCGCCACACATGCACACTCCACTGCTGACTGCAGTCACACTTGACGCAGCAAGTAAGACTGTGCCACACATAGTTAAAGGGGCCAAATTGGTGGCCAAGGGACACACCCATGCACAAGTGCACTGTGAGTGGAATGCAAGACAGATCCTAATTCCAAGAGGAAATGTGCCAACTTTGTAACGGATGAAACATGGATGTTGCATGGATCAAAATTAACATTTTCTCTCTCACACACAGGTCAACGTCGTGCTGCACCCCCCAACACTGGGGGGGAACACTCACAGGACCCGGATCTGCAGGAGACCGATCCCACCGGCAGCGACCACTCTCACCACTCTGCGGACGACCCCGACCGACCTGGCCCCTCTGGTGTCCAACCACCTGCAGCACCTGCGTCAGGTACAACCGTGCCAACCACCACCCCCACTCCTGCCACATCCCAGGAGACACCCAGGATCCCTGCCCCAACACCACAATGCAGCCAGGCTCGCCAGGAGGGACACGGTGTCCCGGGCACCCAGGAGGAGGCAGGCGACAACGCCAATGCCACCCCTCAGGGGTCCCGGAGACCCGATGTTCCCACAAGTGCAGGCCAGACGCAAGTGGGCAGGGGTGGTGGGAGTGGAGGACGGCGGAGGCGCGAGCCTGACCAGTTGGCTGGGGATCCGGTATTTTCCCATGTCCGTAACATCCTGGACTCATACCGGCAGGACACCACGGGCATGGCCCAGGTTGTGTCCGTCCTCGAGGGGATCAAGGTCCAGCAGGCCCAGCAACATGCGGAGCTAATAGCCTGTCTACAGCTACACCAACGGAGGATGGAGGACAGACAGGCTGAGCAAGTGACGGCGTCCCAGGGGATTCACGCTGAACTCCGTCGGATGGCCGACACCATGGCCGACCCTCCCTGTGCCAGAAGGCGGAGAACATCACCACCCACAGGGAGGGATCATGAGGAGGAGGAGGAAACATCCGACGGAGCATCCCAGACGTCGTCACGGCCTGCTGCTGAGGTTCCCCGCAGGAAGCCGGGTCGTCCACGGAAAGGACCGTGAGGGTGGCTGCTACATCACCATCTCCCAGGACACCTGGCCTGGCACCTGGCCCACTGGAGCAACAGCATCACAGCATCAAGAGACATTCTCTGCCACATGGCCCTGCTGGTCACTGGCTGACCAATGTTGACAAAGACTGTGGCATGGACTCTGAGGATTTCCAATGGCAAGGACACCAACTCCCCTACTGAACTTTGGATTCCCTAATCCCGGAAAGCCCCTCACTTTGTCCCCCCCCCCCCCCAATAATAAATCACACTATTAAGAGTAGATGCCTGCTGGTAGCATTATTACCTAACATGTGTCTTGTACAGTCTAAACATGCCTGAGTCATCTGTTCACTTCAACCATCCACACCCTGGGGCCTGAGTCTGGCACAGGACACATGGGTCACAGTTTATTAGGCAAGACAGACATGGAGCACCATACACACCCGTGATGGTCAGAACCAGCTGAGGGGGTGGCCGAACAACAATGCTGACAGACACATTGAGTACAGCAACAGTCATGCGCAGAGGTCAGGGATCCTGGCCCGTGTCCTGGGGGGCAGCCAGGTATGTGTAGACAGGTGGCAGAACCATGTCCTGCAAGCTTGAGTCCGGTGGATGCAGAGAATGGGGTCATGGACAACGTTGGATGCATGGGGATGGCACATGTCACAATACCCACACAGTCATGGACATCATGCCCAATACACAGTCTCAGCACACACACACAGCTTGCATCTTGCCACTCGACACATTGACACATAGCCACAATCAGGGAATACCATGCCAGACATGCAGGATGCACCGTGCCAACACACCAGCACTGACTGAGAAGAGGCACCTTGGAGGCATAGGGACACCTTTATTAGTCATGTTATTGGTATTGCAGAGGCAACTTGAAGTACACATGAACACATCATGTGGAGTAACATGTGGCTCCAACACTGGCACCCCCCTTCTGCAGCACAAATGCGTGATAGCCAGGGAACTGGCACACAAGCGTCGGCTAACAGCTAAACACCCACAGCTGCTCACGGAGAGCCTGCCATACACCATACATCCGCTGATGTGGAAGTCCCACGCCATGTCAAGACAATGTTAACCGTATGTGTCCGAGGGCAGTGTCACACACATTGATGCCATCATCACAATCCACTATCCCATCACTGATGACTGACAACCAGGCAGCCCATCTATTCAGGTGTACCCAGCTGCATGTCGTGTCCCATGGGGATGCCACATGTCTGCAGAGGAACCAAACCCCGACCGGGGCAGTGTGCACACATCGTGAACAACTGCCACACCCAATACACCCCAGATGCATCCCTTACCCCATGGAGACTTCCAAACGTGTCCGTGCCTGTAACGCTGAGTCAGCCCACGATGTCATGTCCATGAGGAATAGCAGTGCCACAACAATGCAACCAGCAAACGGCATGCGCAGGTACCTGGGGAAGAGAGACACACAAGAAGTCAGCCACAAAAAGCACAGCCACTTGCATGTGCAGTTAATCGACACATGTATGGATGACAACATGCTAGGTCACAATTATAACTGGGGAAATACTACCATCACTGCCACCATCACTCCAGTGACACACCCACACACACCTCTGACCCACGTGCCATACATGCAGGTGGAGACACACATCACAACGCATGCCACACGGGGACCAATGCGTGCACACTCAGACCCTGGTACTCACCACTAAGCAAAGAAGTCGCGTATGAGCCGAGTCCGGATGTCCTCTTGCGGCTCCACATCCTCCACATCACTAGCCCCATTGCCAAGCCCTTCGTCCTCCACGGGTGGATGGTCCTCGTCATGTTGATTCAGGATGAGTGGCACAGCTCTTTCAACTGCCATGTTGTGCAGCATGCAGCAGACCATGAAGATCTTGCAGACCTTCGCCGGGGCATAAGGGAGTGCACCGCCGGTCTTGTGGAGGCACCGGAATCGGCTCTTCAGCATGCCAAACGTCCTCTCTATCACTCGCCTTGTCCGGCCATGGGCGGTGTTATAGCGGAGCTGGGCCGGCGTGATGGGGTTGCGGAGAGGTGTCAGCAGCCAAGGCATGTTGGGATAGCCAGCGTCCCCTACATGGGAAGCACATGGACATCGTTAGAACTGGTGTAGCGGTCGTGCTGGTCGGCTATACAGAATACAGGACAGACAGACTGTACCCACCAACAACACATGCCCGTTCGTTGCGCAGCTGCATCATCATATCAGGCATCCCGCTACGCCTCATGATGTAGGCATCGTGTGCTGATCCTGGGAAACGAGCACAGACATGTGAAATCACCATATTGGACAGACACACCACAAGGGCATTGATGGAGTGGTAGTGCTTCCGATTGCGGTACGCCACCTCCCGTGCGTGTGGTGGTACCAAACCTACATGTGTCCCATCTATGGACCCAATGACATGGGGCATCCCTCCCAGGGCATAGAATCCACGCTTGACCTCAGTCATCTGTTCAGGGGTTGGGAACTTGATGAAGTCATCCAGGTGAATCAACATGGCCTCCAAGAAATCATGCAGCACACCGCTGAACATGCTCTGGGACATGCCACCAACATGAGCTATGGTATTTTGGAAGGTACCCGTGGCCAGAAAATGTAGGGCAGCCATTACCTTCAGCTGGGGTGTCAGTGCCGTCGGATACCTGTGCTGCGGTTGCAGGTGTGGTGCCAGTCTCGCCGTCAGCTCCAGAATCAACGGTTGGGTGAAGCGGTAGAGCCGGATCCTGTCATTCTCCTGCATGGTCGCCAAGTCTGGAATTCTTCGGGCAACAGGAGGCGCTCTGCAGTAATTTGGAAGTGACAAGGAAGAGTGAGTGCACTACGAGAACAACTCATGTCTACTGAGCACATGTAAATCTGGCAATACACACATGCCACATAGGGAGTCAGGCATGTGCTACATGCCCAGGACACGTATGGATGCAAGGTGACACTACTTCCAAGACCCAGCTACACACGGTGATTGAGAACCTCCCCATGCCACGCCATGGAAATAGCTGTGTCCCAGTGCAAGTGCACTGCCCGACGCAAGACAGGAGTGACATACACCCACACATCAGCAGAAGTGTGATGCCGATTGCAGAGACTGGTAGCGGAACACTGGAACCACAGGTCACATGACATTACACTAGTCCAGCCCACACACCTTGCCATGAAGGTGCACATGTCATGACTCACCACACATTCCTTGTGAGTTTGCTGACATGGCCTTGTCACGCTACTCCGTGTCCCATGCATACATGTGCACCTCACATCCGATAACACATGTGGCATGGTGTTGGGAACAGTGTGCAATGACAATCTACACACAGCCACATGTTGGTTGCTGCAACGGCTGCAGCTTTTGAGGGTGCTACAACATCAACCTGATGTAAATCCCGGACACATATATGACATAGTCACATTGTGCACTGTGGGTAGTGACAAGTCATGTGTCATGACCCCTGTACCGGGCATCATGGGACACTTCCGTGTGTTGGTGTCCGTGCCATGCCAGTGACGCTCACCCCAAGTGCGCAGTCCCACATGCACACATGTCAAAGGAGTCAACGGCATGCCTGGCACACATTGCACCCTCACACAGTACACATGTACACATCTCATCATACATCTGGTGCCTTCTCCACTCAGGAGGCATGTTCCACATCACAGCCTGTGACACCTGTGCCCCACACATGTAGTAATGCACAGACGATGCCTTGATGTCCATTCCTGGACAAGTATGTCCATCCATGGACAAGTATGTCCGCCCTATTCCTACATGTGTGTCGCCTATCACCACAGTGATGTGTAAAAACCGCCATACTGCTGCTGAGAGGGCCTGTGCATGTTTCCAAATCACTGTGGGAGTGCTGCCGTATGTGTACCCATCGTGATGGCGAGCGTACAGGCATTTGTACGGTCCGTACCACTACGGGTACGCATACGCATGCAGACCCATAGTGATAGAGAGCGTACATGCGTGTGTACGGTCCGTACCACTACGGGTACGCATACGCGTGCAGACCCATAGTGATGGAGAGCGTAGGCATGCATGTACGGGCCGTTGCCATGCATTTGGGGTGCCCTAGGGCCCCGAAACGCATCGTACCTGTGTGTGATGCTCCAAATTACATAGGGGACAAGTATTAAGGCCTACATGCATGCTGGTTGTCATGGAGACCAAGTTCAAAATTCGAAATTGTTCTGGAAGGTGCACAGCAGAAGTCAGTTGGAATTCTTCTACTTTGTTGCAATGTGTTTGTGGGGCTGACATCATGCAGGAGAATGAAACCGATAGAGAACCCACAGACTGCTAGGTTTGAAGGGATTGGTGGAAACATAGGATGCAAATGTGAGTGACCAATCACTCTGTACTCCTGTGCATGAGACTGGGCAGAAGGGCACATATAAGGCAGCCAGGTCCCATGAGGGAGCACTTGCCTGCACATCTTTGCATTCGTCGACCCAGCTGCTGCTACTGATTCCCTGGAACCATGTCAAGGGCTGTGGAGAGGACACAGCCATTCACCCTGGAGGAGAACATGGCTCTGCTGGATGTGATCCTCCCACAGTACTCCATGCTGTATGGGCGACCAGGGTATCAGGTGAGTGCATAGGCCACTGCCACAGACTGTCCCTATGTTGTGACTGTGACTTCTGCCATTGCGTCCAGGTGTAACACACATGCCATGTACTGTCGGGGGGGTCCCAGGGGGGGGGTGCCTGATGTCTCCCAGCAGTGCCCTGAGACAGGAGGGGTGGGGGCCTATCACTCACAGCAGTGCCCTGAGACAGGAGGGGTGGGGGCCTATCACTCACAGCAGTGCCCTGAGACAGGAGGGGTGGGTGTGATGCACAGTGTGAGCCTTGATCATTGATTGTGACATTGCCATCATTCCACCTGTGTACCCACTGTGGCACGTACTGCTTTTTCCCTCACCAGGGGATGATGTCCCTATGACAAAGGTGCAATGCGTTGGCTGCATGACATGCCTTGTTGTAACCAGCTAATTTGTACCCATATGTCTCTCTGTGACATGTGGCTGGTGTATTGATGTGGTGTCACTTGTTCCTCCTCACAGGTAGGCGCCACTGCCAAGGAGCAGATCTGGCTGACCGCCGTCAGTGCCGTGAGGGGTGTGGATGGTCGGAGGCGGAGCCTGCCCCAGGTGAGGAAACGCTGGCAGGATATCCGGTGCTGGACGCGGAGGATTGCACGGCTCCTGCTGGGGGACTCACCTGAGAGCCACAAGAACCGCGGCGGCCGCCGTCTGAGCCACCTCCACAGGCGTGTGCTGCCGGTGGTCTTTCCAGACCTGGAGAGGCGCTTACAGGCGATGCAGCAGCCGGAAGGGGGTAGGTACATGTGTGTTTGTTGTGTGTCACCGGCATTTGTAAGGGCACAGTAGCATGAATTCACTGGCAGGGTTTAAAGGTGCTGTGCAGATCCTGTTTGCCCCAGTATAGCGCTGTGCCCCTGCCACCCTTCCCCTCCTTGCAATGTGTTCCCTGGTCTGTGTGTAGTCACTCCTTCACAAGGTAATGTAGGCTGGCGCTTTGTCCACGAGAACAATGACTGTAGCATCATGTGTGGGGGTGGTGTGTAACAGGTTGTGGGACCTTGCCTGTGCACTGTCAAGTTCACTGCATGTGGGTTCCATGTCAGTTGGCACTGATGCTGACTCCAGACATGGGAGTTGGTCTCTCATGTGTCATGCCTTACAGCGCGCATGTCCTATGTAGTGGCCTGTGACATGATGTGCATGAGTGTGCGATACACATAGTGCAGGGATGGTGACGTGTGTTGCAGTCATTACCATTCAGTAGCATGTAGTTGCGTGCCCACTACTGTCCCCTGGGGCACCTTTTCCTCAGTGGTGTATGTGTCATCATAAACGTGGCCAATCTCAGTGTCTACAGCGTAGGTTGTGCTCTGTGCCATTGTCCCCTGTCACCATGTATATAGACGTGCTATTTTGTACAGGTGTCCACTGTGCAGCCTGACCTGATTGTCCTTCTTCATACTCACAGTTGCCAGTGCCTGTGTGTCTTGTTATACTCATCTGAGGATGGGCACTGGTACCTCATTATTTGTACAGGCGCACCTTGGCTGTTTGGCGTCCAATCTTGCTTTTTGCCTGCCCCTGTGTGTATCACCCAGAATATGAGATGTTGGTGCCACCTGTGTCTCAACAATTTGCCTCGTGTAGGGTCTTGTTGGGGCGGACAATGCCTATGTGTCAAATCCTGATTTCCACTTGCCGGGTCTGGGCAGTGTGTGATGTGTCTGGACACACACGCAATGTGCAGTGACCGAGTCATGTTGGGCATGTTTTCAGCATTACCTATGCAGCATGTGTCTCAAGTTCATGGATATGGTCCCTGGTCATCGGTATTTTCGCCAACGCTGTGTGGTGCAGATGCAGTGCTGGATTGTCCCCAGGGCCTGGGTGCTATGTCAGACTCCGTGTCCTGTCTTTAGCTATTGTCTCATGCTCTCCATGGTATTTCAGTGGCATGGTGGCTCAACCAACTGTGTGTTTCATGCCCTACATCGGTACCCTGTTCAGTAGATGTTAGGGATCTTCCTTTTCAGGCTATGCAATGTTACCTATGTAGATTGGACTCATGTGACAGATGTGTACAGGTGTCTGATTAATTTCTGTCTCTCCACCCTGCCCACAGCATCGTCGGGGGACACAGAGGGAGACATGGACACAGACCAGGCGGAGGGACCGAGCACCAGTGCCAGCCGTGACATCGGGTCTGGCACATCGAGTGGGACAGAGGCGGAGGAGAGTGTGGCCGAGGACCTGTCGACTGGCACATCAGACTACGAAGCTGACAGGTCCGAGGACGATGTCTCCGAGTGGGCGGAGGCTGCACCAGCAGCTGACAGCGGAACAACACCTCGCACCGCCCCCTCAGTTTCCATCAGCCGCCTCCCACTTGCTCGTGTCCCTTCCCAGCGTGCCCGGTCACAGCATGTCTCCTTCCTGCCAGGCACCGCACCCCCTGCCCCTGTCTCCACTGCTGCCGCCAATGCAGAGTCAGTGGACATCCAGCGGCAACTGCAGGTTGGCCAGGCTGCGATCCTTAATGTCCTCCATGCCCACGGCAAAACCCTCACCAACATCGAGGCTTTCTTGGAGGGCATTCATTCATCGCAGGCTGACCAACGCAACTTGCTGAGGTCCATCGACTCCACACTGACTGCAGCAGTGAGTCTCCTGCAGCGCGACCTCCCCCCACCTACCCCTGCCCCATCCACCCTTCCCACTCCCATGCCTGTCCCACGTACACCCAGACGTCGGCATGCACCCACATCAACGGACACGGGCACCACACCAGCAGGGAAGGTCCACCGCACTCCTCCTGACACGCACACACAGGGTGAGGTAGACACACCCACTGGGTCGGGGGGCAAACGTGTGACACGCAGCCATAGTGGGAGTCCGCATTCCACCCAGTCCACTCCCTCCAAATCCCCTCCCCTCAGCTCTCCTGGCCACATCTCCCCCAAGGACTCCTTCATGGCCGCTCTGTCCCTGAGCCCCACGGTTACACCACCACGCAAGCGGTCAAGGAGGTCCCCGGTGAGGGTGGTTGAGTCTCCCCCCCTGTCTCCACCCTCCCCCAGTGGCGCTGCGACCCATCCCTCTGACCCCCCCCCCTCCTTGGGGCCTGAGGTCCCTTCGGGTGCAGGGGACTCCCTGGAGGACCTTGCAAAGGTGTGTAGTGCCATCCTGGCCTCCGCCTTTGGCCCTGCCCCACCCCCTGTGGTGGAGTCCTCCATCCCTGCACCCACAACGCTGCCCCTTTGCCCTGATGTCCCTGCGGTGCCTGTTGCTTCCCCCCCCCCTGATGCCCTCACCAGTGTGGAAGACGATGCCATTTGACTGTGCAGGCAAGGTAGGGGACACGCATCCCACTGTGTCCCCCATCCAGCTGAGAAACATTGACTGCCCTATGGGCTTTGTGAAGATTGAACTGCCTGCGATCCACGGACATTGTGCTCATGCTGAATAAAGCTTAATTTTTTTTTCATTATCACACTACTGCTATGCTGGTATTGGTGTTGGTGGGGCTGCTACATGGTTTTGGGTGGTGTGTAAGGGTTTGGGTGTGTGGGATGTGTAGTAGTATACTGCTCATTGGTGGGACCCTGGGATCTGTGTGCCATCACAAGGTGTTGGCTAACTTTCTTTGTTCATGTTAGCAGTTACTGCATGGTGCACTTGTCCCAGGGTGTATTCCTTCCTCTGTGTACCCAGCTTTCTTCCCTGCAGGGTGTTCCCAATGTTTAGCGCAGAGCTGTGTCTACATGAGCTGTGTGTGTGACGGAGCCCTTCTACTTTGGCCATGCATGCAGGGCCATGTGTCCACCTGCAACAATCGTGGCATCCTTGGTGATCACTGTACTTGTGTGTGGAGTCTGTTGACATGAGTTCATGGGGACATGTTCCCTTGTAGCCAGTATGCATGTGGATAATTCTGGCCTCACACACATGTGTTACACCCCTCCTGTCTCAGGGCACTGCTGGGAGGACTCTGCACACACCCCTCCTGTCTCAGGGCACTGCTGGGAGGACTCTGCACACACCCCTCCTGTCTCAGGGCACTGCTGGGAGGACTCCACACCCACCCCTCCTGTCTCAGGGCACTGCTGGGAGGACTCTGCACACACCCCTCCTGTCTCAGGGCACTGCTGGGAGGACTCTGCACACACCCCTCCTGTCTCAGGGCACTGCTGGGAGGACTCCACACCCACCCCTCCTGTCTCAGGGCACTGCTGGGAGGACTCTGCACACACCCCTCCTGTCTCAGGGCACTGCTGGGAGTGATAGGCACCCACCCCTCCTGTCTCAGGGCACTGCTGAGAGGACTCTGCACCCACCCCTCCTGTCTCAGGGCACTGCTGGGAGGACTCTGCACACACCCCTCCTGTCTCAGGGCACTGCTGGGAGGACTCTGCACACACCCCTCCTGTCTCAGGGCACTGCTGGGAGTGATAGGCACCCACCCCTCCTGTCTCAGGGCACTGCTGGGAGGACTCCACACCCACCCCTCCTGTCTCAGGGCACTGCTGGGAGGACTCTGCACACACCCCTCCTGTCTCAGGGCACTGCTGGGAGTGATAGGCACCCACCCCTCCTGTCTCAGGGCACTGCTGGGAGGACTCCACACCCACCCCTCCTGTCTCAGGGCACTGCTGGGAGTGATAGGCACCCACCCCACCTGTCTCAGGGCACTGCTGGGAGGACTCTGCACACACCCCTCCTGTCTCAGGGCACTGCTGGGTGGACTCTGCACACACACCTCCGATTTCAGGATATGTACGCTTGGAACATACACGGTGGGGGTACGCTCAATGCATTCGAGGTGAGGGTACGAGTCTACTTACACTGGTGTGGTGGGGGTACGCTCCATGCATACGCGGGTGGGGGTACGGGTCGTACTTACACTGTTGGGCTGGGGGGTACGCTCCATGCATACGCGGGTGGGGGTACGGGTCGTACTTACACTGTTGGGCTGGGGGGTACGCTCCTTGCATACGCGGGTGAGGGTTCGAGTCGTACTTACACTGTTGGGCTGGGGGGTACGCTCCTTGCATACGCGGGTGAGGGTTCGAGTCGTACTTACACTGTTGGCATGGGGGGTACGCTCCATGCATACGCGGGTGGGGGTACGGGTCGTACTTACACTGTTGGGCTGGGGGGTACGCTCCTTGCATACGCGGGTGAGGGTTCGAGTCGTACTTACACTGTTGGCATGGGGGGTACGCTCCATGCATACGCGGGTGGGGGTACGGGTCGTACTTACACTGTTGGGCTGGGGGGTACGCTCCATGCATACGCGGGTGGGGGTACGGGTCGTACTTACACTGGCGGGCTGGGGGGTACGCTCCTTGCATACGCGGGTGAGGGTTCGAGTCGTACTTACACTGTTGGCATGGGGGGTACGCTCCATGCATACGCGGGTGGGGGTACGGGTCGTACTTACACTGTTGGGCTGGGGGGTACGCTCCATGCATACGCGGGTGGGGGTACGGGTCGTACTTACACTGTTGGGCTGGGGGGTACGCTCCATGCATACGCGGGTGGGGGTACGGGTCGTACTTACACTGTTGGGCTGGGGGGTACGCTCCTTGCATACGCGGGTGAGGGTTCGAGTCGTACTTACACTGTTGGCATGGGGGGTACGCTCCATGCATACGCGGGTGGGGGTACGGGTCGTACTTACACTGTTGGGCTGGGGGGTACGCTCCATGCATACGCGGGTGGGGGTACGGGTCGTACTTACACTGTTGGGCTGGGGGGTACGCTCCATGCATACGCGGGTGGGGGTACGGGTCGTACTTACACTGTTGGGCTGGGGGGTACGCTCCTTGCATACGGGGTGGGGGTAGGGTCCGTACATATCCGTCCCCACGCTATGTGATGTTTGTGCGGCCCGTACCCAGGCCTTTGCCACGTGGGTGCGATCCGTCCCGCCATTGTTGGGGTGACGTGTGTGGGCGTGGTCCGACTCGTACCCACGCTCTTCAGGCGTGGGTACGGGACGTACCTGTCTGGTTGTGTTGCCGGTTCGCGTGGTGACGGACTTCCGTTGTGGCGGTCGCTGGCTTATCAGGACACGCCCCCACCCCCTCGTGGTGACCAGGGCATGGGAGTCAGGTATGTCCAGGCCATGTGTGGTGTGTGACTTATGTGGTTGTTTTGTGGCCTGCCCTGGTCGTGCCACCCCCACCCCACCCCACTTTCCCCCCTCCCTTAGTTATTCTGACCTTCTGCGGCGTCTGCGTCGTAACCTGTAGAGGAGGTGTACTGCTATGAGGGCAGGGATGACTCGTAGGTTCGGGTCCATGTCTGTCTGTCGCGTACTGGTACTCCTTGCTCGCGTCTTCCTGTCGCGTACGGGTCCTCCTTGATCGCGTCGTCCTGTCGCGTACGGGTCCTCCTTGGTGGCGTCGTCCTGTGTGTCCGTCACGTACTGGTCCTCCTTGTTCGCGTCGTCCTGTCTGTCCGTCGCGTACTGGTGGTCCTTGTTCGCGTCGTCCTGATTTCCCGGCAGTTTTTGGCTGCCGCAAAATATTCACCGTGCGGGGTGACGTCGGTGCGAATCGTGATTCCTGGGTCGTGAATGGCTGGCTGCGAGCGTCCCGACGTCAGGTCGGCGCTTTCCCGGATCGCATTGGTAGGTGTTTTTTGGTTCGGTCGGGCTTTTTTACGATTCGTACGGTGATGGTGTACCCGTGCGAATCGTAATTCCTTGTTTGTGAAAATTGACGACCGGGTACGCGTCGGGCGGAGATTGTGCTCCGTCCGACGGTTCGTACCCGGTTTTTGCAGGATCGTGATCGGCACCTTTGTCTCCGAAGTAGTTGGCAATACGATTACATGCTGTTACTGAGTAATCTTCATCTCGAGTAACGGTTTTTGGGGTGGATAGGGATTTATATATGCTAAACAATTCCCTAGCCGAGTTTTCTGCCCCGTGAAATTTATCTGCATAGTAGGTGGCTTTTTCTATCCAGATTTTATTATGATAGAATCGTCTCTTTGTGAGGTAAGCATCCTTCATCCGATCATCATAAGCCATTCACCATTGTCTTTCTTCTCGTTTGCAGTCCCTTTTGGCACAGCGCCTCGCTGAACCAGGGAGCAGTTCTTTGTCTGTGGACAGCTTTAGTTGACCAGTCCAATGGGGCTGTGTGGTCCAGAGCAGCCGTGATACGGTCAATGAGCAATTTATTTGCCGTTGTCACGTCATTTCCTCCTGGGGGCCCTTCCACGGTAAGAGCCTTATTAAACTCTCGCAAGGAGAATCTTGCCCACCTACGACGAGGATAGTTAAGAGGGGTGGGAGCGCTAGCTTTAAGCTTGGACAAGTAAATAGTGAACGGAACGAAAAAATGATCTGTCCAGGGCAGGGGCACTGGGGGAGCGACTAAAACACCCTCCCAATTGGCGAATATTGGGTCTAACAGGTGCCCACGATTGTGTGTATATATATATATATATATATATATATATATATTTAGACCAAAAAGCCAGGTCACTCGCAGGCGGGTGCTGTCTCGTGGCGGTGTCCCAGGTATAAATACTCCAGCGTCCCAACTTTGTCGTTATGTACAAAGTCAAACACTCACGGAGGGGGTTTTGTATCGGCTCCTATTTAATTAGCAGATGAATCAAAACAGAGAGACAGACGCGTTTCAGAGATTCCTTCATCAGTGTCTGATTTCAGATGCCGCGCGCCAACATTGAAATTCATTTGCGTCATTGAGGGCTTGAAACTGACACCCTGAAATTTTCTGACATAAACGGGCCCACTGGAGGGTGCAACTCAGCTTGAAAGACTACAAATACCAGCGTGCTTTGTGGAATAACGTAACATTGAAAGGCACACCGGGGGCCAATTAACATCACTTTAAAGCGTGCAGAGACATTTGTGGTATGCTGTAAGAAGACCGTTTGTGAAATGAAGGCCTCTGAGGAAAGGGAGTGAATCCCTGAAACGCGTCAGGCCAAGGGGAAAACACGGAATTGAAAGCTGCCTGTTTGGTTAAACAAAGGATGTTCCTTCGCTTGCAGTGGGTTGCGGCCTCGAGCTTTCGGAGCAACTTGTGGACAATATTCATTGTGGCGGCTCCAGCCACAGAGGGATCGCGCCGTCCCAAGAATGGTATGGGAACCACACAGAGGAACTCTCGTCTGTGAGTGGCACTGTAGGTAACGATATTAAAACAGGCTCAATTTGATTCTGGGGCTTAATTGAGGGCTTGAAACTGACACCCTGAAATTTTCTGACATAAACGGGCCCACTGGAGGGTGCAACTCAGCTTGAAAGACTACAAATACCAGCGTGCTTTGTGGAATAACGTAACATTGAAAGGCACACCGGGGGCCAATTAACATCACTTTAAAGCGCGCAGAGACATTTGTGGTATGCTGTAAGAAGACCGTTTGTGAAATGAAGGCCTCTGAGGAAAGGGAGTGAATCCCTGAAACGCGTCAGGCCAAGGGGAAAACACGGAATTGAAAGCTGCCTGTTTGGTTAAACAAAGGATGTTCCTTCGCTTGCAGTGGGTTGCGGCCTCGAGCTTTCGGAACAACTTGTGGACAATATTCATTGTGGCGGCTCCAACCACAGAGGGATCGCGCCGTCCCAAGAATGGTATGGGAACCACACAGAGGAACTCTCGTCTGTGAGTGGCACTGTAGGTAACGATATTAAAACAGGCTCAATTTGATTCTGGGGCTTAATTGAGGGCTTGAAACTGACACTCTGAAATTTTCTGACATAAACGGGCCCACTGGAGGGTGCAACTCAGCTTGAAAGACTACAAATACCAGCGTGCTTTGTGGAATAACGTAACATTGAAAGGCACACCGGGGGCCAATTAACATCACTTTAAAGCGCGCAGAGACATTTGTGGTATGCTGTAAGAAGACCGTTTGTGAAATGAAGGCCTCTGAGGAAAGGGAGTGAATCCCTGAAACGCGTCAGGCCAAGGGGAAAACACGGAATTGAAAGCTGCCTGTTTGGTTAAACAAAGGATGTTCCTTCGCTTGCAGTGGGTTGCGGCCTCGAGCTTTCGGAGCAACTTGTGGACAATATTCATTGTGGCGGCTCCAGCCACAGAGGGATCGCGCCGTCCCAAGAATGATATGGGAACCACACAGAGGAACTCTCGTCTGTGAGTGGCACTGTAGGTAACGATATTAAAACAGGCTCAATTTGATTCTGGGGCTTAATTGAGGGCTTGAAACTGACACCTTGAAATTTTCTGACATAAACGGGCCCACTGGAGGGTGCAACTCAGCTTGAAAGACTACAAATACCAGCGTGCTTTGTGGAATAACGTAACATTGAAAGGCACACCGGGGGCCAATTAACATCACTTTAAAGCGCGCAGAGACATTTGTGGTATGCTGTAAGAAGACCGTTTGTGAAATGAAGGCCTCTGAGGAAAGGGAGTGAATCCCTGAAACGCGTCAGGCCAAGGGGAAAACACGGAATTGAAAGCTGCCTGTTTGGTTAAACAAAGGATGTTCCTTCGCTTGCAGTGGGTTGCGGCCTCGAGCTTTCGGAGCAACTTGTGGACAATATTCATCGTGGCGGCTCCAGCCACAGAGGGATTGCGCCGTCCCAAGAATGGTATGGGAACCACACAGAGGAACTCTCGTCTGTGAGTGGCACTGTAGGTAACGATATTAAAACAGGCTCAATTTGATTCTGGGGCTTAATTGAGGGCTTGAAACTGACACCCTGAAATTTTCTGACATAAACGGGCCCACTGGAGGGTGCAACTCAGCTTGAAAGACTACAAATACCAGCTTGCTTTGTGGAATAACGTAACATTGAAAGGCACACCGGGGGCCAATTAACATCACTTTAAAGCGCGCAGAGACATTTGTGGTATGCTGTAAGAAGACCGTTTGTGAAATGAAGGCTTCTGAGGAAAGGGAGTGAATCCCTGAAACGCGTCAGGCCAAGGGGAAAACACGGAATTGAAAGCTGCCTGTTTGGTTAAACAAAGGATGTTCCTTCGCTTGCAGTGGGTTGCGGCCTCGAGCTTTCGGAGACACTTGTGGACAATATTCATTGTGGCGGCTCCAGCCACAGAGGGATCGCGCCGTCCCAAGAATGGTATGGGAACCACACAGAGGAACTCTCGTCTGTGAGTGGCACTGTAGGTAACGATATTAAAACAGGCTCAATTTGATTCTGGGGCTTAATTGAGGGCTTGAAACTGACACCCTGAAATTTTCTGACATAAACGGGCCCACTGGAGGGTGCAACTCAGCTTGAAAGACTACAAATACCAGCGTGCTTTGTGGAATAACGTAACATTGAAAGGCACACCGGGGGCCAATTAACATCACTTTAAAGCGCGCAGAGACATTTGTGGTATGCTGTAAGAAGACCGTTTGTGAAATGAAGGCCTCTGAGGAAAGGGAGTGAATCCCTGAAACGCGTCAGGCCAAGGGGAAAACACGGAATTGAAAGCTGCCTGTTTGGTTAAACAAAGGATGTTCCTTCGCTTGCAGTGGGTTGCGGCCTCGAGCTTTCGGAGCAACTTGTGGACAATATTCATTGTGGCGGCTCCAACCACAGAGGGATCGCGCCGTCCCAAGAATGGTATGGGAACCACACAGAGGAACTCTCGTCTGTGAGTGGCACTGTAGGTAACGATATTAAAACAGGCTCAATTTTATTCTGGGGCTTAATTGAGGGCTTGAAACTGACACCCTGAAATTTTCTGACATAAACGGGCCCACTGGAGGGTGCAACTCAGCTTGAAAGACTACAAATACCAGCGTGCTTTGTGGAATAACGTAACATTGAAAGGCACACCGGGGGCCAATTAACATCACTTTAAAGCGCGCAGAGACATTTGTGGTATGCTGTAAGAAGACCGTTTGTGAAATGAAGGCCTCTGAGGAAAGGGAGTGAATCCCTGAAACGCGTCAGGCCAAGGGGAAAACACGGAATTGAAAGCTGCCTGTTTGGTTAAACAAAGGATGTTCCTTCGCTTGCAGTGGGTTGCGGCCTCGAGCTTTCGGAGCAACTTGTGGACAATATTCATTGTGGCGGCTCCAGCCACAGAGGGATCGCGCCGTCCCAAGAATGATATGGGAACCACACAGAGGAACTCTCGTCTGTGAGTGGCACTGTAGGTAACGATATTAAAACAGGCTCAATTTGATTCTGGGGCTTAATTGAGGGCTTGAAACTGACACCTTGAAATTTTCTGACATAAACGGGCCCACTGGAGGGTGCAACTCAGCTTGAAAGACTACAAATACCAGCGTGCTTTGTGGAATAACGTAACATTGAAAGGCACACCGGGGGCCAATTAACATCACTTTAAAGCGCGCAGAGACATTTGTGGTATGCTGTAAGAAGACCGTTTGTGAAATGAAGGCCTCTGAGGAAAGGGAGTGAATCCCTGAAACGCGTCAGGCCAAGGGGAAAACACGGAATTGAAAGCTGCCTGTTTGGTTAAACAAAGGATGTTCCTTCGCTTGCAGTGGGTTGCGGCCTCGAGCTTTCGGAGCAACTTGTGGACAATATTCATCGTGGCGGCTCCAGCCACAGAGGGATTGCGCCGTCCCAAGAATGGTATGGGAACCACACAGAGGAACTCTCGTCTGTGAGTGGCACTGTAGGTAACGATATTAAAACAGGCTCAATTTGATTCTGGGGCTTAATTGAGGGCTTGAAACTGACACCCTGAAATTTTCTGACATAAACGGGCCCACTGGAGGGTGCAACTCAGCTTGAAAGACTACAAATACCAGCTTGCTTTGTGGAATAACGTAACATTGAAAGGCACACCGGGGGCCAATTAACATCACTTTAAAGCGCGCAGAGACATTTGTGGTATGCTGTAAGAAGACCGTTTGTGAAATGAAGGCTTCTGAGGAAAGGGAGTGAATCCCTGAAACGCGTCAGGCCAAGGGGAAAACACGGAATTGAAAGCTGCCTGTTTGGTTAAACAAAGGATGTTCCTTCGCTTGCAGTGGGTTGCGGCCTCGAGCTTTCGGAGACACTTGTGGACAATATTCATTGTGGCGGCTCCAGCCACAGAGGGATCGCGCCGTCCCAAGAATGGTATGGGAACCACACAGAGGAACTCTCGTCTGTGAGTGGCACTGTAGGTAACGATATTAAAACAGGCTCAATTTGGTTCTGGGGCTTAGTTGAGGGCTTGAAACTGACACCCTGAAATTTTCTGACATAAACGGGCCCACTGGAGGGTGCAACTCAGCTTAAAAGACTACAAATACCAGCGTGCTTTGTGGAATAACGTAACATTGAAAGGCACACCGGGGGCCAATTAACATCACTTTAAAGCGCGCAGAGACATTTGTGGTATGCTGTAAGAAGACCGTTTGTGAAATGAAGGCCTCTGAGGAAAGGGAGTGAATCCCTGAAACGCGTCAGGCCAAGGGGAAAACACGGAATTGAAAGCTGCCTGTTTGGTTAAACAAAGGATGTTCCTTCGCTTGCAGTGGGTTGCGGCCTCGAGCTTTCGGAGCAACTTGTGGACAATATTCATTGTGGCGGCTCCAGCCACAGAGGGATCGCGCCGTCCCAAGAATGGTATGGGAACCACACAGAGGAACTCTCGTCTGTGAGTGGCACTGTAGGTAACGATATTAAAACAGGCTCAATTTGATTCTGGGGCTTAATTGAGGGCTTGAAACTGACACCCTGAAATTTTCTGACATAAACGGGCCCACTGGAGGGTGCAACTCAGCTTGAAAGACTACAAATACCAGCGTGCTTTGTGGAATAACGTAACATTGAAAGGCACACCGGGGGCCAATTAACATCACTTTAAAGCGCGCAGAGACATTTGTGGTATGCTGTAAGAAGACCGTTTGTGAAATGAAGGCCTCTGAGGAAAGGGAGTGAATCCCTGAAACGCGTCAGGCCAAGGGGAAAACACGGAATTGAAAGCTGCCTGTTTGGTTAAACAAAGGATGTTCCTTCGCTTGCAGTGGGTTGCGGCCTAAAGCTTTCGGAGCAACTTGTGGACAATATTCATTGTGGCGGCTCCAGCCACAGAGGGATCGCGCCGTCCCAAGAATGGTATGGGAACCACACAGAGGAACTCTCGTCTGTGAGTGGCACTGTAGGTAACGATATTAAAACAGGCTCAATTTGATTCTGGGGCTTAATTGAGGGCTTGAAACTGACACCCTGAAATTTTCTGACATAAACGGGCCCACTGGAGGGTGCAACTCAGCTTGAAAGACTACAAATACCAGCGTGCTTTGTGGAATAACGTAACATTGAAAGGCACACCGTGGGCCAATTAACATCACTTTAAATCGCGCAGAGACATTTGTGGTATGCTGTAAGAAGACCGTTTGTGAAATGAAGGCCTCTGAGGAAAGGGAGTGAATCCCTGAAACGCGTCAGGCCAAGGGTAAAACACGGAATTGAAAGCTGCCTGTTTGGTTAAACAAAGGATGTTCCTTCGCTTGCAGTGGGTTGCGGCCTCGAGCTTTCGGAGCAACTTGTGGACAATATTCATTGTGGCGGCTCCAGCCACAGAGGGAACGCGCAGTCCCAAGAATGGTATGGGAACCACACAGAGGAACTCTCGTCTGTGAGTGGCACTGTAGGTAACGATATTAAAACAGGCTCAATTTGATTCTGGGGCTTAATTGAGGGCTTGAAACTGACACCCTGAAATTTTCTGACATAAACGGGCCCACTGGAGGGTGCAACTCAGCTTGAAAGACTACAAATACCAGCGTGCTTTGTGGAATAACGTAACATTGAAAGGCACACTGGGGGCCAATTAACATCACTTTAAAGGGCGCAGAGACATTTGTGGTATGCTGTAAGAAGACCGTTTGTGAAATGAAGGCCTCTGAGGAAAGGGAGTGAATCCCTGAAACGCGTCAGGCCAAGGGGAAAACATGGAATTGAAAGCTGCCTGTTTGGTTAAACAAAGGATGTTCCTTCGCTTGCATTGGGTTGCGGCCTCGAGCTTTCGGAGCAACTTGTGGACAATATTCATTGTGGCGGCTCCAGCCACAGAGGGATCGCGCCGTCCCAAGAATGGTATGGGAACCACACAGAGGAACTCTCGTCTGTGAGTGGCACTGTAGGTAACGATATTAAAACAGGCTCAATTTGATTCTGGGGCTTAATTGAGGGCTTGAAACTGACACCCTGAAATTTTCTGACATAAACGGGCCCACTGGAGGGTGCAACTCAGCTTGAAAGACTACAAATACCAGCGTGCTTTGTGGAATAACGTAACATTGAAAGGCACACCGGGGGCCAATTAACATCACTTTAAAGCGCGCAGAGACATTTGTGGTATGCTGTAAGAAGACCGTTTGTGAAATGAAGGCCTCTGAGGAAAGGGAGTGAATCCCTGAAACGCGTCAGGCCAAGGGGAAAACACGGAATTGAAAGCTGCCTGTTTGGTTAAACAAAGGATGTTCCTTCGCTTGCAGTGGGTTGCGGCCTCGAGCTTTCGGAGCAACTTGTGGACAATATTCATTGTGGCGGCTCCAGCCACAGAGGGATTGTGCCGTCCCAAGAATGGTATGGGAACCACACAGAGGAACTCTCGTCTGTGAGTGGCACTGTAGGTAACGATATTAAAACAGGCTCAATTTGATTCTGGGGCTTAATTGAGGGCTTGAAACTGACACCCTGAAATTTTCTGACATAAACTGGCCCACTGGAGGGTGCAACTCAGCTTGAAAGACTACAAATTCCAGCGTGCTTTGTGGAATAACGTAACATTGAAAGGCACACCGGGGGCCAATTAACATCACTTTAAAGCGCGCAGAGACATTTGTGGTATGCTGTAAGAAGACCGTTTGTGAAATGAAGGCCTCTGAGGAAAGGGAGTGAATCCCTGAAACGCGTCAGGCCAAGGGGAAAACACGGAATTGAAAGCTGCCTGTTTGGTTAAACAAAGGATGTTCCTTCGCTTGCAGTGGGTTGCGGCCTCGAGCTTTCGGAGCAACTTGTGGACAATATTCATTGTGGCGGCTCCAGCCACAGAGGGATCGCGCCGTCCCAAGAATGGTATGGGAACCACACAGAGGAACTCTCGTCTGTGAGTGGCACTGTAGGTAACGATATTAAAACAGGCTCAATTTGATTCTGGGGCTTAATTGAGGGCTTGAAACTGACACCCTGAAATTTTCTGACATAAACGGGCCCACTGGAGGGTGCAACTCAGCTTGAAAGACTACAAATACCAGCGTGCTTTGTGGAATAACGTAACATTGAAAGGCACACCGTGGGCCAATTAACATCACTTTAAAGCACGCAGAGACATTTGTGGTATGCTGTAAGAAGACCGTTTGTGAAATGAAGGCCTCTGAGGAAAGGGAGTGAATCCCTGAAACGCGTCAGGCCAAGGGGAAAACACGGAATTGAAAGCTGCCTGTTTGGTTAAACAAAGGATGTTCCTTCGCTTGCAGTGGGTTGCGGCCTCGAGCTTTCGGAGCAACTTTTGGACAATATTCATTGTGGCGGCTCCAGCCACAGAGGGATCGCGCCGTCCCAAGAATGGTATGGGAACCACACAGAGGAACTCTCGTCTGTGAGTGGCACTGTAGGTAACGATATTAAAACAGGCTTAATTTGATTCTGGGGCTTAATTGAGGGCTTGAAACTGACACCCTGAAATTTTCTGACATAAACGGGCCCACTGGAGGGTGCAACTCAGCTTGAAAGACTACAAATACCAGCGTGCTTTGTGGAATAACATAACATTGAAAGGCACACCGGGGGCCAATTAACATCACTTTAAAGCGCGCAGAGACATTTGTGGTATGCTGTAAGAAGACCGTTTGTGAAATGAAGGCCTCTGAGGAAAGGGAGTGAATCCCTGAAACGCGTCAGGCCAAGGGGAAAACACGGAATTGAAAGCTGCCTGTTTGGTTAAACAAAGGATGTTCCTTCGCTTGCAGTGGGTTGCGGCCTCGAGCTTTCGGATCAACTTGTGGACAATATTCATTGTGACGGCTCCAGCCACAGAGGGATCGCGCCGTCCCAAGAATGGTATGGGAACCACACAGAGGAACTCTCGTCTGTGAGTGGCACTGTAGGTAACGATATTAAAACAGGCTCAATTTGATTCTGGGGCTTAATTGAGGGCTTGAAAATGACACCCTGAAATTTTCTGACATAAACGGGCCCACTGGAGGGTGCAACTCAGCTTGAAAGACTACAAATACCAGCGTGCTTTGTGGAATAACGTAACATTGAAAGGCACACCAGGGGCCAATTAACATCACTTTAGAGCGCGCAGAGACATTTGTGGTATGCTGTAAGAAGACCGTTTGTGAAATGAAGGCCTCTGAGGAAAGGGAGTGAATCCCTGAAACGCGTCAGGCCAAGGGGAAAACACAGAATTGAAAGCTGCCTGTTTGGTTAAACAAAGGATGTTCCTTCGCTTGCAGTGGGTTGCGGCCTCGAGCTTTCGGAGCAACTTGTGGACAATATTCATTGTGGCGGCTCCAGCCACAGAGGATCGCGCCGTCCCAAGAATGGTATGGGAACCACACAGAGGAACTCTCGTCTGTGAGTGGCACTGTAGGTAACGATATTAAAACAGGCTCAATTTGATTCTGGGGCTTAATTGAGGGCTTGAAACTGACACCCTGAAATTTTCTGACATAAACGGGCCCACTGGAGGGTGCAACTCAGCTTGAAAGACTACAAATACCAGCGTGCTTTGTGGAATAACGTAACATTGAAAGGCACACCGGGGGCCAATTAACATCACTTTAAAGCGCGCAGAGACATTTGTGGTATGCTGTAAGAAGACCGTTTGTGAAATGAAGGCCTCTGAGGAAAGGGAGTGAATCCCTGAAACGCGTCAGGCCAAGGGGAAAACACGGAATTGAAAGCTGCCTGTTTGGTTAAACAAAGGATGTTCCTTCGCTTGCAGTGGGTTGCGGCTTCGAGCTTTCGGAGCAACTTGTGGACAATATTCATTGTGGCGGCTCCAGCCACAGAGGGATCGCGCCGTCCCAAGAATGGTATGGGAACCACACAGAGGAACTCTCGTCTGTGAGTGGCACTGTAGGTAACGATATTAAAACAGGCTCAATTTGATTCTGGGGCTTAATTGAGGGCTTGAAACTGACACCCTGAAATTTTCTGACATAAACGGGCCCACTGGAGGGTGCAACTCAGCTTGAAAGACTACAAATACCAGCGTGCTTTGTGGAATAACGTAACATTGAAAGGCACACCGGGGGCCAATTAACATGACTTTAAAGCGCGCAGAGACATTTGTGGTATGCTGTAAGAAGACCGTTTGTGAAATGAAGGCCTCTGAGGAAAGGGAGTGAATCCCTGAAACGCGTCAGGCCAAGGGGAAAACACGGAATTGAAAGCTGCCTGTTTGGTTAAACAAAGGATGTTCCTTCGCTTGCAGTGGGTTGCGGCCTCGAGCTTTCGGAGCAACTTGTGGACAATATTCATTGTGGCGGCTCCAGCCACAGAGGATCGCGCCGTCCCAAGAATGGTATGGGAACCACACAGAGGAACTCTCGTCTGTGAGTGGCACTGTAGGTAACGATATTAAAACAGGCTCAATTTGATTCTGGGGCTTAATTGAGGGCTTGAAACTGACACCCTGAAATTTTCTGACATAAACTGGCCCACTGGAGGGTGCAACTCAGCTTGAAAGACTACAAATACCAGCGTGCTTTGTGGAATAACGTAACATTGAAAGGCACACCGGGGGCCAATTAACATCACTTTAAAGCGCGCAGAGACATTTGTGGTATGCTGTAAGAAGACCGTTTGTGAAATGAAGGCCTCTGAGGAAAGGGAGTGAATCCCTGAAACGCGTCAGGCCAAGGGGAAAACACGGAATTGAAAGCTGCCTGTTTGGTTAAACAAAGGATGTTCCTTCGCTTGCAGTGGGTTGCGGCCTCGAGCTTTCGGAGCAACTTGTGGACAATATTCATTGTGGCGGCTCCAGCCACAGAGGGATCGCGCCGTCCCAAGAATGGTATGGGAACCACAAAGAGGAACTCTCGTCTGTGAGTGGCACTGTAGGTAACGATATTAAAACAGGCTCAATTTGATTCTGGGGCTTAATTGAGGGCTTGAAACTGACACCCTGAAATTTTCTGACATAAACGGGCCCACTGGAGGGTGCAACTCAGCTTGAAAGACTACAAATACCAGCGTGCTTTGTGGAATAACGTAACATTGAAAGGCACACCGGGGGCCAATTAACATCACTTTAAAGCGCGCAGAGACATTTGTGGTATGCTGTAAGAAGACCGTTTGTGAAATGAAGGCCTCTGAGGAAAGGGAGTGAATCCCTGAAACGCGTCAGGCCAAGGGGAAAACACGGAATTGAAAGCTGCCTGTTTGGTTAAACAAAGGATGTTCCTTCGCTTGCAGTGGGTTGCGGCCTCGAGCTTTCGGAGCAACTTGTGGACAATATTCATTGTGGCGGCTCCAGCCACAGAGGGATCGCGCCATCCCATGAATGGTATGGGAACCACACAGAGGAACTCTCGTCTGTGAGTGGCACTGTAGGTAACGATATTAAAACAGGCTCAATTTGATTCTGGGGCTTAATTGAGGGCTTGAAACTGACACCCTGAAATTTTCTGACATAAACGGGCCCACTGGAGGGTGCAACTCAGCTTGAAAGACTACAAATACCAGCGTGCTTTGTGGAATAACGTAACATTGAAAGGCACACCGGGGGCCAATTAACATCACTTTAAAGTGCGCAGAGACATTTGTGGTATGCTGTAAGAAGACCTTTTGTGAAATGAAGGCCTCTGAGGAAAGGGAGTGAATCCCTGAAACGCGTCAGGCCAAGGGGAAAACACGGAATTGAAAGCTGCCTGTTTGGTTAAACAAAGGATGTTCCTTCGCTTGCAGTGGGTTGCGGCCTCAAGCTTTCGGAGCAACTTGTGGACAATATTCATTGTGGCGGCTCCAGCCACAGAGGGATCACGCCGTCCCAAGAATGGTATGGGAACCACACAGAGGAACTCTCGTCTGTGAGTGGCACTGTAGGTAACGATATTAAAACAGGCTCAATTTGATTCTGGGGCTTAATTGAGGGCTTGAAACTGACACCCTGAAATTTTCTGACATAAACGGGCCCACTGGAGGGTGCAACTCAGCTTGAAAGACTACAAATACCAGCGTGCTTTGTGGAATAACGTAACATTGAAAGGCACACCGGGGGCCAATTAACATCACTTTAAAGCGCGCAGAGACATTTGTGGTATGCTGTAAGAAGACCGTTTGTGAAATGAAGGCCTCTGAGGAAAGGGAGTGAATCCCTGAAACGCGTCAGGCCAAGGGGAAAACACGGAATTGAAAGCTGCCTGTTTGGTTAAACAAAGGATGTTCCTTCGTTTGCAGTGGGTTGCGGCCTCGAGCTTTCGGAGCAACTTGTGGACAATATTCATTGTGGCGGCTCCAGCCACAGAGGGATCGCGCCGTCCCAAGAATGGTATGGGAACCACACAGAGGAACTCTCGTCTGTGAGTGGCACTGTAGGTAACGATATTAAAACAGGCTCAATTTGATTCTGGGGCTTAATTGAGGGCTTGAAACTGACACCCTGAAATTTTCTGACATAAACGGGCCCACTGGAGGGTGCAACTCAGCTTGAAAGACTACAAATACCAGCGTGCTTTGTGGAATAACGTAACATTGAAAGGCACACCGGGGGCCAATTAACATCACTTTAAAGCGCGCAGAGACATTTGTGGTATGCTGTAAGAAGACCGTTTGTGAAATGAAGGCCTCTGAGGAAAGGGAGTGAATCCCTGAAACGCGTCAGGCCAAGGGGAAAACACGGAATTGAAAGCTGCCTGTTTGGTTAAACAAAGGATGTTCCTTCGCTTGCAGTGGGTTGCGGCCTCGAGCTTTCGGAGCAACTTGTGGACAATATTCATTGTGGCGGCTCCAGCCACAGAGGGATCGCGCCGTCCCAAGAATGGTATGGGAACCACACAGAGGAACTCTCGTCTGTGAGTGGCACTGTAGGTAACGATATTAAAACAGGCTCAATTTGATTCTGGGGCTTGAAACTGACACCCTGAAATTTTCTGACATAAACGGGCCCACTGGAGGGTGCAACTCAGCTTGAAAGACTACAAATACCAGCGTGCTTTGTGGAATAACGTAACATTGAAAGGCACACCGGGGGCCAATTAACATCACTTTAAAGCGCGCAGAGACATTTGTGGTATGATGTAAGAAGACCGTTTGTGAAATGAAGGCCTCTGAGGAAAGGGAGTGAATCCCTGAAACGCGTCAGGCCAAGGGGAAAACACGGAATTGAAAGCTGCCTGTTTGGTTAAACAAAGGATGTTCCTTCGCTTGCAGTGGGTTGCGGCCTCAAGCTTTCGGAGCAACTTGTGGACAATATTCATTGTGGCGGCTCCAGCCACAGAGGATCGCGCTGTCCCAAGAATGGTATGGGAACCACACAGAGGAACACTCGTCTGTGAGTGGCACTGTAGGTAACGATATTAAAACAGGCTCAATTTGATTCTGGGGCTTAATTGAGGGTTTGAAACTGACACCCTGAAATTTTCTGACATAAACGGGCCCACTGGAGGGTGCAACTCAGCTTGAAAGACTACAAATACCAGCGTGCTTTGTGGAATAACGTAACATTGAAAGGCACACCGGGGGCCAATTAACATCACTTTAAAGCGCGCAGAGACATTTGTGGTATGCTGTAAGAAGACCGTTTGTGAAATGAAGGCCTCTGAGGAAAGGGAGTGAATCCCTGAAACGCGTCAGGCCAAGGGGAAAACACGGAATTGAAAGCTGCCTGTTTGGTTAAACAAAGGATGTTCCTTCGCTTGCAGTGGGTTGCGGCCTCGAGCTTTCGGAGCAACTTGTGGACAATATTCATTGTGGCGGCTCCAGCCACAGAGGGATCGCGCCGTCCCAAGAATGGTATGGGAACCACACAGAGGAACTCTCGTCTGTGAGTGGCACTGTAGGTAACGATATTAAAACAGGCTCAATTTGATTCTGGGGCTTAATTGAGTGCTTGAAACTGACACCCTGAAATTTTCTGACATAAACGGGCCCACTGGACGGTGCAACTCAGCTTGAAAGACTACAAATACCAGCGTGCTTTGTGGAATAACGTAACATTGAAAGGCACACCGGGGGCCAATTAACATCACTTTAAAGCGCGCAGAGACATTTGTGGTATGCTGTAAGAAGACCGTTTGTGAAATGAAGGCCTCTGAGGAAAGGGAGTGAATCCCTGAAACGCGTCAGGCCAAGGGGAAAACACGGAATTGAAAGCTGCCTGTTTGGTTAAACAAAGGATGTTCCTTCGCTTGCAGTGGGTTGCGGCCTCGAGCTTTCGGAGCAACTTGTGGACAATATTCATTGTGGCGGCTCCAGCCACAGAGGGATCGCGCCGTCCCAAGAATGGTATGGGAACCACACAGAGGAACTCTCGTCTGTGAGTGGCACTGTAGGTAACGATATTAAAACAGGCTCAATTTGATTCTGGGGCTTAATTGAGGGCTTGAAACTGACACCCTGAAATTTTCTGACATAAACGGGCCCACTGGAGGGTGCAACTCAGCTTGAAAGACTACAAATACCAGCGTGCTTTGTGGAATAACGTAACATTGAAAGGCACACCGGGGGCCAATTAACATCACTTTAAAGCGCGCAGAGACATTTGTGGTATGCTGTAAGAAGACCGTTTGTGAAATGAAGGCCTCTGAGGAAAGGGAGTGAATCCCTGAAACGCGTCAGGCCAAGGGGAAAACACGGAATTGAAAGCTGCCTGTTTGGTTAAACAAAGGATGTTCCTTCGCTTGCAGTGGGTTGCGGCCTCGAGCTTTCGGAGCAACTTGTGGACAATATTCATTGTGGCGGCTCCAGCCACAGAGGGATCGCGCCGTCCCAAGAATGGTATGGGAACCACACAGAGGAACTCTCGTCTGTGAGTGGCACTGTAGGTAACGATATTAAAACAGGCTCAATTTGATTCTGGGGCTTAATTGAGGGCTTGAAACTGACACCCTGAAATTTTCTGACATAAACGGGCCCACTGGAGGGTGCAACTCAGCTTGAAAGACTACAAATACCAGCGTGCTTTGTGGAATAACGTAACATTGAAAGGCACACCGGGGGCCAATTAACATCACTTTAAAGCGCGCAGAGACATTTGTGGTATGCTGTAAGAAGACCGTTTGTGAAATGAAGGCCTCTGAGGAAAGGGAGTGAATCCCTGAAACGCGTCAGGCCAAGGGGAAAACACGGAATTGAAAGCTGCCTGTTTGGTTAAACAAAGGATGTTCCTTCGCTTGCAGTGGGTTGCGGCCTCAAGCTTTCGGAGCAACTTGTGGACAATATTCATTGTGGCGGCTCCAGCCACAGAGGGATCGCGCCATCCCAAGAATGGTATGGGAACCACACAGAGGAACTCTCGTCTGTGAGTGGCACTGTAGGTAACGATATTAAAACAGGCTCAATTTGATTCTGGGGCTTAATTGAGGGCTTGAAACTGACACCCTGAAATTTTCTGACATAAACGGGCCCACTGGAGGGTGCAACTCAGCTTGAAAGACTACAAATACCAGCGTGCTTTGTGGAATAACGTAACATTGAAAGGCACACCGGGGGCCAATTAACATCACTTTAAAGCGCGCAGAGACATTTGTGGTATGCTGTAAGAAGACCGTTTGTGAAATGAAGGCCTCTGAGGAAAGGGAGTGAATCCCTGAAACGCGTCAGGCCAAGGGGAAAACACGGAATTGAAAGCTGCCTGTTTGGTTAAACAAAGGATGTTCCTTCGCTTGCAGTGGGTTGCGGCCTCGAGCTTTCGGAGCAACTTGTGGACAATATTCATTGTGGCGGCTCCAGCCACAGAGGGATCGCGCCGTCCCAAGAATGGTATGGGAACCACACAGAGGAACTCTCGTCTGTGAGTGGCACTGTAGGTAACGATATTAAAACAGGCTCAATTTGATTCTGGGGCTTAATTGAGGGCTTGAAACTGACACCCTGAAATTTTCTGACATAAACGGGCCCACTGGAGGGTGCAACTCAGCTTGAAAGACTACAAATACCAGCGTGCTTTGTGGAATAACGTAACATTGAAAGGCACACCGGGGGCCAATTAACATCACTTTAAAGCACGCAGAGACATTTGTGGTATGCTGTAAGAAGACCGTTTGTGAAATGAAGGCCTCTGAGGAAAGGGAGTGAATCCCTGAAACGCGTCAGGCCAAGGGGAAAACACGGAATTGAAAGCTGCCTGTTTGGTTAAACAAAGGATGTTCCTTCGCTTGCAGTGGGTTGCGGCCTCGAGCTTTCGGAGCAACTTGTGGACAATATTCATTGTGGCGGCTCCAGCCACAGAGGGATCGCGCCGTCCCAAGAATGGTATGGGAACCACACAGAGGAACTCTCGTCTGTGAGTGGCACTGTAGGTAACGATATTAAAACAGGCTCAATTTGATTCTGGGGCTTAATTGAGGGCTTGAAACTGACACCCTGAAATTTTCTGACATAAACGGGCCCACTGGAGGGTGCAACTCAGCTTGAAAGACTACAAATACCAGCGTGCTTTGTGGAATAACGTAACATTGAAAGGCACACCGGGGGCCAATTAACATCACTTTAAAGCGCGCAGAGACATTTGTGGTATGCTGTAAGAAGACCGTTTGTGAAATGAAGGCCTCTGAGGAAAGGGAGTGAATCCCTGAAACGCGTCAGGCCAAGGGGAAAACACGGAATTGAAAGCTGCCTGTTTGGTTAAACAAAGGATGTTCCTTCGCTTGCAGTGGGTTGCGGCCTCAAGCTTTCGGAGCAACTTGTGGACAATATTCATTGTGGCGGCTCCAGCCACAGAGGGATCGCGCCGTCCCAAGAATGGTATGGGAACCACACAGAGGAACTCTCGTCTGTGAGTGGCACTGTAGGTAACGATATTAAAACAGGCTCAATTTGATTCTGGGGCTTAATTGAGGGCTTGAAACTGACACCCTGAAATTTTCTGACATAAACGGGCCCACTGGAGGGTGCAACTCAGCTTGAAAGACTACAAATACCAGCGTGCTTTGTGGAATAACGTAACATTGAAAGGCACACCGGGGGCCAATTAACATCACTTTAAAGCGCGCAGAGACATTTGTGGTATGCTGTAAGAAGACCGTTTGTGAAATGAAGGCCTCTGAGGAAAGGGAGTGAATCCCTGAAACGCGTCAGGCCAAGGGGAAAACACGGAATTGAAAGCTGCCTGTTTGGTTAAACAAAGGATGTTCCTTCGCTTGCAGTGGGTTGCGGCCTCGAGCTTTCGGAGCAACTTGTGGACAATATTCATTGTGGCGGCTCCAGCCACAGAGGGATCGCGCCGTCCCAAGAATGGTATGGGAACCACACAGAGGAACTCTCGTCTGTGAGTGGCACTGTAGGTAACGATATTAAAACAGGCTCAATTTGATTCTGGGGCTTAATTGAGTGCTTGAAACTGACACCCTGAAATTTTCTGACATAAACGGGCCCACTGGACGGTGCAACTCAGCTTGAAAGACTACAAATACCAGCGTGCTTTGTGGAATAACGTAACATTGAAAGGCACACCGGGGGCCAATTAACATCACTTTAAAGCGCGCAGAGACATTTGTGGTATGCTGTAAGAAGACCGTTTGTGAAATGAAGGCCTCTGAGGAAAGGGAGTGAATCCCTGAAACGCGTCAGGCCAAGGGGAAAACACGGAATTGAAAGCTGCCTGTTTGGTTAAACAAAGGATGTTCCTTCGCTTGCAGTGGGTTGCGGCCTCGAGCTTTCGGAGCAACTTGTGGACAATATTCATTGTGGCGGCTCCAGCCACAGAGGATCGCGCTGACCCAAGAATGGTATGGGAACCACACAGAGGAACACTCGTCTGTGAGTGGCACTGTAGGTAACGATATTAAAACAGGCTCAATTTGATTCTGGGGCTTAATTGAGGGCTTGAAACTGACACCCTGAAATTTTCTGACATAAACGGGCCCACTGGAGGGTGCAACTCAGCTTGAAAGACTACAAATACCAGCGTGCTTTGTGGAATAACGTAACATTGAAAGGCACACCGGGGGCCAATTAACATCACTTTAAAGCGCGCAGAGACATTTGTGGTATGCTGTAAGAAGACCGTTTGTGAAATGAAGGCCTCTGAGGAAAGGGAGTGAATCCCTGAAACGCGTCAGGCCAAGGGGAAAACACGGAATTGAAAGCTGCCTGTTTGGTTAAACAAAGGATGTTCCTTCGCTTGCAGTGGGTTGCGGCCTCGAGCTTTCGGAGCAACTTGTGGACAATATTCATTGTGGCGGCTCCAGCCACAGAGGGATCGCGCCGTCCCAAGAATGGTATGGGAACCACACAGAGGAACACTCGTCTGTGAGTGGCACTGTAGGTAACGATATTAAAACAGGCTCAATTTGATTCTGGGGCTTAATTGAGGGCTTGAAACTGACACCCTGAAATTTTCTGACAAAAACGGGCCCACTGGAGGGTGCAACTCAGCTTGAAAGACTACAAATACCAGCGTGCTTTGTGGAATAACGTAACATTGAAAGGCACACCGGGGGCCAATTAACATCACTTTAAAGCGCGCAGAGACATTTGTGGTATGCTGTAAGAAGACCGTTTGTGAAATGAAGGCCTCTGAGGAAAGGGAGTGAATCCCTGAAACGCGTCAGGCCAAGGGGAAAACACGGAATTGAAAGCTGCCTGTTTGGTTAAACAAAGGATGTTCCTTCGCTTGCAGTGGGTTGCGGCCTCGAGCTTTCGGAGCAACTTGTGGACAATATTCATTGTGGCGGCTCCAGCCACAGAGGGATCGCGCCGTCCCAAGAATGGTATGGGAACCACACAGAGGAACTCTCGTCTGTGAGTGGCACTGTAGGTAACGATATTAAAACAGGCTCAATTTGATTCTGGGGCTTAATTGAGGGCTTGAAACTGACACCCTGAAATTTTCTGACATAAACGGGCCCACTGGAGGGTGCAACTCAGCTTGAAAGACTACAAATACCAGCGTGCTTTGTGGAATAACGTAACATTGAAAGGCACACCGGGGGCCAATTAACATCACTTTAAAGCGCGCAGAGACATTTGTAGTATGCTGTAAGAAGACCGTTTGTGAAATGAAGGCCTCTGAGGAAAGGGAGTGAATCCCTGAAACGCGTCAGGCCAAGGGGAAAACACGGAATTGAAAGCTGCCTGTTTGGTTAAACAAAGGATGTTCCTTCGCTTGCAGTGGGTTGCGGCCTCGAGCTTTCGGAGCAACTTGTGGACAATATTCATTGTGGCGGCTCCAGCCACAGAGGGATCGCGCCGTCCCAAGAATGGTATGGGAACCACACAGAGGAACTCTCGTCTGTGAGTGGCACTGTAGGTAACGATATTAAAACAGGCTCAATTTGATTCTGGGGCTTAATTGAGGGCTTGAAACTGACACCCTGAAATTTTCTGACATAAACGGGCCCACTGGAGGGTGCAACTCAGCTTGAAAGACTACAAATACCAGCGTGCTTTGTGGAATAACGTAACATTGAAAGGCACACCGGGGGCCAATTAACATCACTTTAAAGCGCGCAGAGACATTTGTGGTATGCTGTAAGAAGACCGTTTGTGAAATGAAGGCCTCTGAGGAAAGGGAGTGAATCCCTGAAACGCGTCAGGCCAAGGGGAAAACACGGAATTGAAAGCTGCCTGTTTGGTTAAACAAAGGATGTTCCTTCGCTTGCAGTGGGTTGCGGCCTCAAGCTTTCGGAGCAACTTGTGGACAATATTCATTGTGGCGGCTCCAGCCACAGAGGGATCGCGCCGTCCCAAGAATGGTATGGGAACCACACAGAGGAACTCTCGTCTGTGAGTGGCACTGTAGGTAACGATATTAAAACAGGCTCAATTTGATTCTGGGGCTTAATTGAGGGCTTGAAACTGACACCCTGAAATTTTCTGACATAAACGGGCCCACTGGAGGGTGCAACTCAGCTTGAAAGACTACAAATACCAGCGTGCTTTGTGGAATAACGTAACATTGAAAGGCACACCGGGGGCCAATTAACATCACTTTAAAGCGCGCAGAGACATTTGTGGTATGCTGTAAGAAGACCGTTTGTGAAATGAAGGCCTCTGAGGAAAGGGAGTGAATCCCTGAAACGCGTCAGGCCAAGGGGAAAACACGGAATTGAAAGCTGCCTGTTTGGTTAAACAAAGGATGTTCCTTCGCTTGCAGTGGGTTGCGGCCTCGAGCTTTCGGAGCAACTTGTGGACAATATTCATTGTGGCAGCTCCAGCCACAGAGGGATCGCGCCGTCCCAAGAATGGTATGGGAACCACACAGAGGAACTCTCGTCTGTGAGTGGCACTGTAGGTAACGATATTAAAACAGGCTCAATTTGATTATGGGGCTTAATTGAGGGCTTGAAACTGACACCCTGAAATTTTCTGACATAAACGGGCCCACTGGAGGGTGCAACTCAGCTTGAAAGACTACAAATACCAGCGTGCTTTGTGGAATAACGTAACATTGAAAGGCACACCGGGGGCCAATTAACATCACTTTAAAGCGCGCAGAGACATTTGTGGTATGCTGTAAGAAGACCGTTTGTGAAATGAAGGCCTCTGAGGAAAGGGAGTGAATCCCTGAAACGCGTCAGGCCAAGGGGAAAACACGGAATTGAAAGCTGCCTGTTTGGTTAAACAAAGGATGTTCCTTCACTTGCAGTGGGTTGCGGCCTCGAGCTTTCGGAGCAACTTGTGGACAATATTCATTGTGGCGGCTCCAGCCACAGAGGGATCGCGCCGTCCCAAGAATGGTATGGGAACCACACAGAGGAACTCTCGTCTGTGAGTGGCACTGTAGGTAACGATATTAAAACAGGCTCAATTTGATTCTGGGGCTTAATTGAGGGCTTGAAACTGACACCCTGAAATTTTCTGACATAAACGGGCCCACTGGAGGGTGCAACTCAGCTTGAAAGACTACAAATACCAGCGTGCTTTGTGGAATAACGTAACATTGAAAGGCACACCGGGGGCCAATTAACATCACTTTAAAGCGCGCAGAGACATTTGTGGTATGCTGTAAGAAGACCGTTTGTGAAATGAAGGCCTCTGAGGAAAGGGAGTGAATCCCTGAAACGCGTCAGGCCAAGGGGAAAACACGGAATTGAAAGCTGCCTGTTTGGTTAAACAAAGGATGTTCCTTCGCTTGCAGTGGGTTGCGGCCTCGAGCTTTCGGAGCAACTTGTGGACAATATTCATTGTGGCGGCTCCAGCCACAGAGGATCGCGCTGACCCAAGAATGGTATGGGAACCACACAGAGGAACACTCGTCTGTGAGTGGCACTGTAGGTAACGATATTAAAACAGGCTCAATTTGATTCTGGGGCTTAATTGAGGGCTTGAAACTGACACCCTGAAATTTTCTGACATAAACGGGCCCACTGGAGGGTGCAACTCAGCTTGAAAGACTACAAATACCAGCGTGCTTTGTGGAATAACGTAACATTGAAAGGCACACCGGGGGCCAATTAACATCACTTTAAAGCGCGCAGAGACATTTGTGGTATGCTGTAAGAAGACCGTTTGTGAAATGAAGGCCTCTGAGGAAAGGGAGTGAATCCCTGAAACGCGTCAGGCCAAGGGGAAAACACGGAATTGAAAGCTGCCTGTTTGGTTAAACAAAGGATGTTCCTTCGCTTGCAGTGGGTTGCGGCCTCGAGCTTTCGGAGCAACTTGTGGACAATATTCATTGTGGCGGCTCCAGCCACAGAGGGATCGCGCCGTCCCAAGAATGGTATGGGAACCACACAGAGGAACACTCGTCTGTGAGTGGCACTGTAGGTAACGATATTAAAACAGGCTCAATTTGATTCTGGGGCTTAATTGAGGGCTTGAAACTGACACCCTGAAATTTTCTGACAAAAACGGGCCCACTGGAGGGTGCAACTCAGCTTGAAAGACTACAAATACCAGCGTGCTTTGTGGAATAACGTAACATTGAAAGGCACACCGGGGGCCAATTAACATCACTTTAAAGCGCGCAGAGACATTTGTGGTATGCTGTAAGAAGACCGTTTGTGAAATGAAGGCCTCTGAGGAAAGGGAGTGAATCCCTGAAACGCGTCAGGCCAAGGGGAAAACACGGAATTGAAAGCTGCCTGTTTGGTTAAACAAAGGATGTTCCTTCGCTTGCAGTGGGTTGCGGCCTCGAGCTTTCGGAGCAACTTGTGGACAATATTCATTGTGGCGGCTCCAGCCACAGAGGGATCGCGCCGTCCCAAGAATGGTATGGGAACCACACAGAGGAACTCTCGTCTGTGAGTGGCACTGTAGGTAACGATATTAAAACAGGCTCAATTTGATTCTGGGGCTTAATTGAGGGCTTGAAACTGACACCCTGAAATTTTCTGACATAAACGGGCCCACTGGAGGGTGCAACTCAGCTTGAAAGACTACAAATACCAGCGTGCTTTGTGGAATAACGTAACATTGAAAGGCACACCGGGGGCCAATTAACATCACTTTAAAGCGCGCAGAGACATTTGTAGTATGCTGTAAGAAGACCGTTTGTGAAATGAAGGCCTCTGAGGAAAGGGAGTGAATCCCTGAAACGCGTCAGGCCAAGGGGAAAACACGGAATTGAAAGCTGCCTGTTTGGTTAAACAAAGGATGTTCCTTCGCTTGCAGTGGGTTGCGGCCTCGAGCTTTCGGAGCAACTTGTGGACAATATTCATTGTGGCGGCTCCAGCCACAGAGGGATCGCGCCGTCCCAAGAATGGTATGGGAACCACACAGAGGAACTCTCGTCTGTGAGTGGCACTGTAGGTAACGATATTAAAACAGGCTCAATTTGATTCTGGGGCTTAATTGAGGGCTTGAAACTGACACCCTGAAATTTTCTGACATAAACGGGCCCACTGGAGGGTGCAACTCAGCTTGAAAGACTACAAATACCAGCGTGCTTTGTGGAATAACGTAACATTGAAAGGCACACCGGGGGCCAATTAACATCACTTTAAAGCGCGCAGAGACATTTGTGGTATGCTGTAAGAAGACCGTTTGTGAAATGAAGGCCTCTGAGGAAAGGGAGTGAATCCCTGAAACGCGTCAGGCCAAGGGGAAAACACGGAATTGAAAGCTGCCTGTTTGGTTAAACAAAGGATGTTCCTTCGCTTGCAGTGGGTTGCGGCCTCAAGCTTTCGGAGCAACTTGTGGACAATATTCATTGTGGCGGCTCCAGCCACAGAGGGATCGCGCCATCCCAAGAATGGTATGGGAACCACACAGAGGAACTCTCGTCTGTGAGTGGCACTGTAGGTAACGATATTAAAACAGGCTCAATTTGATTCTGGGGCTTAATTGAGGGCTTGAAACTGACACCCTGAAATTTTCTGACATAAACGGGCCCACTGGAGGGTGCAACTCAGCTTGAAAGACTACAAATACCAGCGTGCTTTGTGGAATAACGTAACATTGAAAGGCACACCGGGGGCCAATTAACATCACTTTAAAGCGCGCAGAGACATTTGTGGTATGCTGTAAGAAGACCGTTTGTGAAATGAAGGCCTCTGAGGAAAGGGAGTGAATCCCTGAAACGCGTCAGGCCAAGGGGAAAACACGGAATTGAAAGCTGCCTGTTTGGTTAAACAAAGGATGTTCCTTCGCTTGCAGTGGGTTGCGGCCTCGAGCTTTCGGAGCAACTTGTGGACAATATTCATTGTGGCGGCTCCAGCCACAGAGGGATCGCGCCGTCCCAAGAATGGTATGGGAACCACACAGAGGAACTCTCGTCTGTGAGTGGCACTGTAGGTAACGATATTAAAACAGGCTCAATTTGATTCTGGGGCTTAATTGAGGGCTTGAAACTGACACCCTGAAATTTTCTGACATAAACGGGCCCACTGGAGGGTGCAACTCAGCTTGAAAGACTACAAATACCAGCGTGCTTTGTGGAATAACGTAACATTGAAAGGCACACCGGGGGCCAATTAACATCACTTTAAAGCACGCAGAGACATTTGTGGTATGCTGTAAGAAGACCGTTTGTGAAATGAAGGCCTCTGAGGAAAGGGAGTGAATCCCTGAAACGCGTCAGGCCAAGGGGAAAACACGGAATTGAAAGCTGCCTGTTTGGTTAAACAAAGGATGTTCCTTCGCTTGCAGTGGGTTGCGGCCTCGAGCTTTCGGAGCAACTTGTGGACAATATTCATTGTGGCGGCTCCAGCCACAGAGGGATCGCGCCGTCCCAAGAATGGTATGGGAACCACACAGAGGAACTCTCGTCTGTGAGTGGCACTGTAGGTAACGATATTAAAACAGGCTCAATTTGATTCTGGGGCTTAATTGAGGGCTTGAAACTGACACCCTGAAATTTTCTGACATAAACGGGCCCACTGGAGGGTGCAACTCAGCTTGAAAGACTACAAATACCAGCGTGCTTTGTGGAATAACGTAACATTGAAAGGCACACCGGGGGCCAATTAACATCACTTTAAAGCGCGCAGAGACATTTGTGGTATGCTGTAAGAAGACCGTTTGTGAAATGAAGGCCTCTGAGGAAAGGGAGTGAATCCCTGAAACGCGTCAGGCCAAGGGGAAAACACGGAATTGAAAGCTGCCTGTTTGGTTAAACAAAGGATGTTCCTTCGCTTGCAGTGGGTTGCGGCCTCGAGCTTTCGGAGCAACTTGTGGACAATATTCATTGTGGCGGCTCCAGCCACAGAGGGATCGCGCCGTCCCAAGAATGGTATGGGAACCACACAGAGGAACTCTCGTCTGTGAGTGGCACTGTAGGTAACGATATTAAAACAGGCTCAATTTGATTCTGGGGCTTAATTGAGGGCTTGAAACTGACACCCTGAAATTTTCTGACATAAACGGGCCCACTGGAGGGTGCAACTCAGCTTGAAAGACTACAAATACCAGCGTGCTTTGTGGAATAACGTAACATTGAAAGGCACACCGGGGGCCAATTAACATCACTTTAAAGCGCGCAGAGACATTTGTAGTATGCTGTAAGAAGACCGTTTGTGAAATGAAGGCCTCTGAGGAAAGGGAGTGAATCCCTGAAACGCGTCAGGCCAAGGGGAAAACACGGAATTGAAAGCTGCCTGTTTGGTTAAACAAAGGATGTTCCTTCGCTTGCAGTGGGTTGCGGCCTCGAGCTTTCGGAGCAACTTGTGGACAATATTCATTGTGGCGGCTCCAGCCACAGAGGGATCGCGCCGTCCCAAGAATGGTATGGGAACCACACAGAGGAACTCTCGTCTGTGAGTGGCACTGTAGGTAACGATATTAAAACAGGCTCAATTTGATTCTGGGGCTTAATTGAGGGCTTGAAACTGACACCCTGAAATTTTCTGACATAAACGGGCCCACTGGAGGGTGCAACTCAGCTTGAAAGACTACAAATACCAGCGTGCTTTGTGGAATAACGTAACATTGAAAGGCACACCGGGGGCCAATTAACATCACTTTAAAGCGCGCAGAGACATTTGTGGTATGCTGTAAGAAGACCGTTTGTGAAATGAAGGCCTCTGAGGAAAGGGAGTGAATCCCTGAAACGCGTCAGGCCAAGGGGAAAACACGGAATTGAAAGCTGCCTGTTTGGTTAAACAAAGGATGTTCCTTCGCTTGCAGTGGGTTGCGGCCTCAAGCTTTCGGAGCAACTTGTGGACAATATTCATTGTGGCGGCTCCAGCCACAGAGGGATCGCGCCGTCCCAAGAATGGTATGGGAACCACACAGAGGAACTCTCGTCTGTGAGTGGCACTGTAGGTAACGATATTAAAACAGGCTCAATTTGATTCTGGGGCTTAATTGAGGGCTTGAAACTGACACCCTGAAATTTTCTGACATAAACGGGCCCACTGGAGGGTGCAACTCAGCTTGAAAGACTACAAATACCAGCGTGCTTTGTGGAATAACGTAACATTGAAAGGCACACCGGGGGCCAATTAACATCACTTTAAAGCGCGCAGAGACATTTGTGGTATGCTGTAAGAAGACCGTTTGTGAAATGAAGGCCTCTGAGGAAAGGGAGTGAATCCCTGAAACGCGTCAGGCCAAGGGGAAAACACGGAATTGAAAGCTGCCTGTTTGGTTAAACAAAGGATGTTCCTTCGCTTGCAGTGGGTTGCGGCCTCGAGCTTTCGGAGCAACTTGTGGACAATATTCATTGTGGCAGCTCCAGCCACAGAGGGATCGCGCCGTCCCAAGAATGGTATGGGAACCACACAGAGGAACTCTCGTCTGTGAGTGGCACTGTAGGTAACGATATTAAAACAGGCTCAATTTGATTATGGGGCTTAATTGAGGGCTTGAAACTGACACCCTGAAATTTTCTGACATAAACGGGCCCACTGGAGGGTGCAACTCAGCTTGAAAGACTACAAATACCAGCGTGCTTTGTGGAATAACGTAACATTGAAAGGCACACCGGGGGCCAATTAACATCACTTTAAAGCGCGCAGAGACATTTGTGGTATGCTGTAAGAAGACCGTTTGTGAAATGAAGGCCTCTGAGGAAAGGGAGTGAATCCCTGAAACGCGTCAGGCCAAGGGGAAAACACGGAATTGAAAGCTGCCTGTTTGGTTAAACAAAGGATGTTCCTTCACTTGCAGTGGGTTGCGGCCTCGAGCTTTCGGAGCAACTTGTGGACAATATTCATTGTGGCGGCTCCAGCCACAGAGGGATCGCGCCGTCCCAAGAATGGTATGGGAACCACACAGAGGAACTCTCGTCTGTGAGTGGCACTGTAGGTAACGATATTAAAACAGGCTCAATTTGATTCTGGGGCTTAATTGAGGGCTTGAAACTGACACCCTGAAATTTTCTGACATAAACGGGCCCACTGGAGGGTGCAACTCAGCTTGAAAGACTACAAATACCAGCGTGCTTTGTGGAATAACGTAACATTGAAAGGCACACCGGGGGCCAATTAACATCACTTTAAAGCGCGCAGAGACATTTGTGGTATGCTGTAAGAAGACCGTTTGTGAAATGAAGGCCTCTGAGGAAAGGGAGTGAATCCCTGAAACGCGTCAGGCCAAGGGGAAAACACGGAATTGAAAGCTGCCTGTTTGGTTAAACAAAGGATGTTCCTTCGCTTGCAGTGGGTTGCGGCCTCAAGCTTTCGGAGCAACTTGTGGACAATATTCATTGTGGCGGCTCCAGCCTCAGAGGGATCGCGCCGTCCCAAGAATGGTATGGGAACCACACAGAGGAACTCTCGTCTGTGAGTGGCACTGTAGGTAACGATATTAAAACAGGCTCAATTTGATTCTGGGGCTTAATTGAGGGCTTGAAACTGACACCCTGAAATTTTCTGACATAAACGGGCCCACTGGAGGGTGCAACTCAGCTTGAAAGACTACAAATACCAGCGTGCTTTGTGGAATAACGTAACATTGAAAGGCACACCGGGGGCCAATTAACATCACTTTAAAGCGCGCAGAGACATTTGTGGTATGCTGTAAGAAGACCGTTTGTGAAATGAAGGCCTCTGAGGAAAGGGAGTGAATCCCTGAAACGCGTCAGGCCAAGGGGAAAACACGGAATTGAAAGCTGCCTGTTTGGTTAAACAAAGGATGTTCCTTCGCTTGCAGTGGGTTGCGGCCTCGAGCTTTCGGAGCAACTTGTGGACAATATTCATTGTGGCGGCTCCAGCCACAGAGGGATCGCGCCGTCCCAAGAATGGTATGGGAACCACACAGAGGAACTCTCGTCTGTGAGTGGCACTGTAGGTAACGATATTAAAACAGGCTCAATTTGATTCTGGGGCTTAATTGAGGGCTTGAAACTGACACCCTGAAATTTTCTGACATAAACGGGCCCACTGGAGGGTGCAACTCAGCTTGAAAGACTACAAATACCAGCGTGCTTTGTGGAATAACGTAACATTGAAAGGCACACCGGGGGCCAATTAACATCACTTTAAAGCGCGCAGAGACATTTGTGGTATGCTGTAAGAAGACCGTTTGTGAAATGAAGGCCTCTGAGGAAAGGGAGTGAATCCCTGAAACGCGTCAGGCCAAGGGGAAAACACGGAATTGAAAGCTGCCTGTTTGGTTAAACAAAGGATGTTCCTTCGCTTGCAGTGGGTTGCGGCCTCGAGCTTTCGGAGCAACTTGTGGACAATATTCATTGTGGCGGCTCCAGCCACAGAGGGATCGCGCCGTCCCAAGAATGGTATGGGAACCACACAGAGGAACTCTCGTCTGTGAGTGGCACTGTAGGTAACGATATTAAAACAGGCTCAATTTGATTCTGGGGCTTAATTGAGTGCTTGAAACTGACACCCTGAAATTTTCAAACATAAACGGGCCCACTGGACGGTGCAACTCAGCTTGAAAGACTACAAATACCAGCGTGCTTTGTGGAATAACGTAACATTGAAAGGCACACCGGGGGCCAATTAACATCACTTTAAAGCGCGCAGAGACATTTGTGGTATGCTGTAAGAAGACCGTTTGTGAAATGAAGGCCTCTGAGGAAAGGGAGTGAATCCCTGAAACGCGTCAGGCCAAGGGGAAAACACGGAACTGAAAGCTGCCTGTTTGGTTAAACAAAGGATGTTCCTTCGCTTGCAGTGGGTTGCGGCCTCGAGCTTTCGGAGCAACTTGTGGACAATATTCATTGTGGCGGCTCCAGCCACAGAGGATCGCGCTGTCCCAAGAATGGTATGGGAACCACACAGAGGAACACTCGTCTGTGAGTGGCACTGAAGGTAACGATATTAAAACAGGCTCAATTTGATTCTGGGGCTTAATTGAGGGCTTGAAACTGACATCCTGAAATTTTCTGACATAAACGGGCCCACTGGAGGGTGCAACTCAGCTTGAAAGACTACAAATACCAGCGTGCTTTGTGGAATAACGTAACATTGAAAGGCACACCGGGGGCCAATTAACATCACTTTAAAGCGCGCAGAGACATTTGTGGTATGCTGTAAGAAGACCGTTTGTGAAATGAAGGCCTCTGAGGAAAGGGAGTGAATCCCTGAAATGCGTCAGGCCAAGGGGAAAACACGGAATTGAAAGCTGCCTGTTTGGTTAAACAAAGGATGTTCCTTCGCTTGCAGTGGGTTGCGGCCTCGAGCTTTCGGAGCAACTTGTGGACAATATTCATTGTGGCGGCTCCAGCCACAGAGGGATCGCGCCGTCCCAAGAATGGTATGGGAACCACACAGAGGAACTCTCGTCTGTGAGTGGCACTGTAGGTAACAATATTAAAACAGGCTCAATTTGATTCTGGGGCTTAATTGAGGGCTTGAAACTGACACCCTGAAATTTTCTGACAAAAACGGGCCCACTGGAGGGTGCAACTCAGCTTGAAAGACTACAAATACCAGCGTGCTTTGTGGAATAACGTAACATTGAAAGGCACACCGGGGGCCAATTAACATCACTTTAAAGCGCGCAGAGACATTTGTGGTATGCTGTAAGAAGACCGTTTGTGAAATGAAGGCCTCTGAGGAAAGGGAGTGAATCCCTGAAACGCGTCAGGCCAAGGGGAAAACACGGAATTGAAAGCTGCCTGTTTGGTTAAACAAAGGATGTTCCTTCGCTTGCAGTGGGTTGCGGCCTCAAGCTTTCGGAGCAACTTGTGGACAATATTCATTGTGGCGGCTCCAGCCACAGAGGGATCGCGCCGTCCCAAGAATGGTATGGGAACCACACAGAGGAACTCTCGTCTGTGAGTGGCACTGTAGGTAAGGATATTAAAACAGGCTCAATTTGATTCTGGGGCTTAATTGAGGGCTTGAAACTGACACCCTGAAATTTTCTGACATAAACGGGCCCACTGGAGGGTGCAACTCAGCTTGAAAGACTACAAATACCAGCGTGCTTTGTGGAATAACGTAACATTGAAAGGCACACCGGGGGCCAATTAACATCACTTTAAAGCGCGCAGAGACATTTGTGGTATGCTGTAAGAAGACCGTTTGTGAAATGAAGGCCTCTGAGGAAAGGGAGTGAATCCCTGAAATGCGTCAGGCCAAGGGGAAAACACGGAATTGAAAGCTGCCTGTTTGGTTAAACAAAGGATGTTCCTTCGCTTGCAGTGGGTTGCGGCCTCGAGCTTTCGGAGCAACTTGTGGACAATATTCATTGTGGCGGCTCCAGCCACAGAGGGATCGCGCCGTCCCAAGAATGGTCTGGGAACCACACAGAGGAACTCTCGTCTGTGAGTGGCACTGTAGGTAACGATATTAAAACAGGCTCAATTTGATTCTGGGGCTTAATTGAGGGCTTGAAACTGACACCCTGAAATTTTCTGACATAAACGGGCCCACTGGAGGGTGCAACTCAGCTTGAAAGACTACAAATACCAGCGTGCTTTGTGGAATAACGTAACATTGAAAGGCACACCGGGGGCCAATTAACATCACTTTAAAGCGCGCAGAGACATTTGTGGTATGCTGTAAGAAGACCGTTTGTGAAATGAAGGCCTCTGAGGAAAGGGAGTGAATCCCTGAAACGCGTCAGGCCAAGGGGAAAACACGGAATTGAAAGCTGCCTGTTTGGTTAAACAAAGGATGTTCCTTCGCTTGCAGTGGGTTGCGGCCTCGAGCTTTCGGAGCAACTTGTGGACAATATTCATTGTGGCGGCTCCAGCCACAGAGGGATCGCGCCGTCCCAAGAATGGTATGGGAACCACACAGAGGAACTCTCGTCTGTGAGTGGCACTGTAGGTAACGATATTAAAACAGGCTCAATTTGATTCTGGGGCTTAATTGAGGGCTTGAAACTGACACCCTGAAATTTTCTGACATAAACGGGCCCACTGGAGGGTGCAACTCAGCTTGAAAGACTACAAATACCAGCGTGCTTTGTGGAATAACGTAACATTGAAAGGCACACCGGGGGCCAATTAACATCACTTTAAAGCGCGCAGAGACATTTGTGGTATGCTGTAAGAAGACCGTTTGTGAAATGAAGGCCTCTGAGGAAAGGGAGTGAATCCCTGAAACGCGTCAGGCCAAGGGGAAAACACGGAATTGAAAGCTGCCTGTTTGGTTAAACAAAGGATGTTCCTTCGCTTGCAGTGGGTTGCGGCCTCAAGCTTTCGGAGCAACTTGTGGACAATATTCATTGTGGCGGCTCCAGCCACAGAGGGATCGCGCCATCCCAAGAATGGTATGGGAACCACACAGAGGAACTCTCGTCTGTGAGTGGCACTGTAGGTAACGATATTAAAACAGGCTCAATTTGATTCTGGGGCTTAATTGAGGGCTTGAAACTGACACCCTGAAATTTTCTGACATAAACGGGCCCACTGGAGGGTGCAACTCAGCTTGAAAGACTACAAATACCAGCGTGCTTTGTGGAATAACGTAACATTGAAAGGCACACCGGGGGCCAATTAACATCACTTTAAAGCGCGCAGAGACATTTGTGGTATGCTGTAAGAAGACCGTTTGTGAAATGAAGGCCTCTGAGGAAAGGGAGTGAATCCCTGAAACGCGTCAGGCCAAGGGGAAAACACGGAATTGAAAGCTGCCTGTTTGGTTAAACAAAGGATGTTCCTTCGCTTGCAGTGGGTTGCGGCCTCGAGCTTTCGGAGCAACTTGTGGACAATATTCATTGTGGCGGCTCCAGCCACAGAGGGATCGCGCCGTCCCAAGAATGGTATGGGAACCACACAGAGGAACTCTCGTCTGTGAGTGGCACTGTAGGTAACGATATTAAAACAGGCTCAATTTGATTCTGGGGCTTAATTGAGGGCTTGAAACTGACACCCTGAAATTTTCTGACATAAACGGGCCCACTGGAGGGTGCAACTCAGCTTGAAAGACTACAAATACCAGCGTGCTTTGTGGAATAACGTAACATTGAAAGGCACACCGGGGGCCAATTAACATCACTTTAAAGCACGCAGAGACATTTGTGGTATGCTGTAAGAAGACCGTTTGTGAAATGAAGGCCTCTGAGGAAAGGGAGTGAATCCCTGAAACGCGTCAGGCCAAGGGGAAAACACGGAATTGAAAGCTGCCTGTTTGGTTAAACAAAGGATGTTCCTTCGCTTGCAGTGGGTTGCGGCCTCGAGCTTTCGGAGCAACTTGTGGACAATATTCATTGTGGCGGCTCCAGCCACAGAGGGATCGCGCCGTCCCAAGAATGGTATGGGAACCACACAGAGGAACTCTCGTCTGTGAGTGGCACTGTAGGTAACGATATTAAAACAGGCTCAATTTGATTCTGGGGCTTAATTGAGGGCTTGAAACTGACACCCTGAAATTTTCTGACATAAACGGGCCCACTGGAGGGTGCAACTCAGCTTGAAAGACTACAAATACCAGCGTGCTTTGTGGAATAACGTAACATTGAAAGGCACACCGGGGGCCAATTAACATCACTTTAAAGCGCGCAGAGACATTTGTGGTATGCTGTAAGAAGACCGTTTGTGAAATGAAGGCCTCTGAGGAAAGGGAGTGAATCCCTGAAACGCGTCAGGCCAAGGGGAAAACACGGAATTGAAAGCTGCCTGTTTGGTTAAACAAAGGATGTTCCTTCGCTTGCAGTGGGTTGCGGCCTCAAGCTTTCGGAGCAACTTGTGGACAATATTCATTGTGGCGGCTCCAGCCACAGAGGGATCGCGCCGTCCCAAGAATGGTATGGGAACCACACAGAGGAACTCTCGTCTGTGAGTGGCACTGTAGGTAACGATATTAAAACAGGCTCAATTTGATTCTGGGGCTTAATTGAGGGCTTGAAACTGACACCCTGAAATTTTCTGACATAAACGGGCCCACTGGAGGGTGCAACTCAGCTTGAAAGACTACAAATACCAGCGTGCTTTGTGGAATAACGTAACATTGAAAGGCACACCGGGGGCCAATTAACATCACTTTAAAGCGCGCAGAGACATTTGTGGTATGCTGTAAGAAGACCGTTTGTGAAATGAAGGCCTCTGAGGAAAGGGAGTGAATCCCTGAAACGCGTCAGGCCAAGGGGAAAACACGGAATTGAAAGCTGCCTGTTTGGTTAAACAAAGGATGTTCCTTCGCTTGCAGTGGGTTGCGGCCTCGAGCTTTCGGAGCAACTTGTGGACAATATTCATTGTGGCGGCTCCAGCCACAGAGGGATCGCGCCGTCCCAAGAATGGTATGGGAACCACACAGAGGAACTCTCGTCTGTGAGTGGCACTGTAGGTAACGATATTAAAACAGGCTCAATTTGATTCTGGGGCTTAATTGAGTGCTTGAAACTGACACCCTGAAATTTTCTGACATAAACGGGCCCACTGGACGGTGCAACTCAGCTTGAAAGACTACAAATACCAGCGTGCTTTGTGGAATAACGTAACATTGAAAGGCACACCGGGGGCCAATTAACATCACTTTAAAGCGCGCAGAGACATTTGTGGTATGCTGTAAGAAGACCGTTTGTGAAATGAAGGCCTCTGAGGAAAGGGAGTGAATCCCTGAAACGCGTCAGGCCAAGGGGAAAACACGGAATTGAAAGCTGCCTGTTTGGTTAAACAAAGGATGTTCCTTCGCTTGCAGTGGGTTGCGGCCTCGAGCTTTCGGAGCAACTTGTGGACAATATTCATTGTGGCGGCTCCAGCCACAGAGGATCGCGCTGACCCAAGAATGGTATGGGAACCACACAGAGGAACACTCGTCTGTGAGTGGCACTGTAGGTAACGATATTAAAACAGGCTCAATTTGATTCTGGGGCTTAATTGAGGGCTTGAAACTGACACCCTGAAATTTTCTGACATAAACGGGCCCACTGGAGGGTGCAACTCAGCTTGAAAGACTACAAATACCAGCGTGCTTTGTGGAATAACGTAACATTGAAAGGCACACCGGGGGCCAATTAACATCACTTTAAAGCGCGCAGAGACATTTGTGGTATGCTGTAAGAAGACCGTTTGTGAAATGAAGGCCTCTGAGGAAAGGGAGTGAATCCCTGAAACGCGTCAGGCCAAGGGGAAAACACGGAATTGAAAGCTGCCTGTTTGGTTAAACAAAGGATGTTCCTTCGCTTGCAGTGGGTTGCGGCCTCGAGCTTTCGGAGCAACTTGTGGACAATATTCATTGTGGCGGCTCCAGCCACAGAGGGATCGCGCCGTCCCAAGAATGGTATGGGAACCACACAGAGGAACACTCGTCTGTGAGTGGCACTGTAGGTAACGATATTAAAACAGGCTCAATTTGATTCTGGGGCTTAATTGAGGGCTTGAAACTGACACCCTGAAATTTTCTGACAAAAACGGGCCCACTGGAGGGTGCAACTCAGCTTGAAAGACTACAAATACCAGCGTGCTTTGTGGAATAACGTAACATTGAAAGGCACACCGGGGGCCAATTAACATCACTTTAAAGCGCGCAGAGACATTTGTGGTATGCTGTAAGAAGACCGTTTGTGAAATGAAGGCCTCTGAGGAAAGGGAGTGAATCCCTGAAACGCGTCAGGCCAAGGGGAAAACACGGAATTGAAAGCTGCCTGTTTGGTTAAACAAAGGATGTTCCTTCGCTTGCAGTGGGTTGCGGCCTCGAGCTTTCGGAGCAACTTGTGGACAATATTCATTGTGGCGGCTCCAGCCACAGAGGGATCGCGCCGTCCCAAGAATGGTATGGGAACCACACAGAGGAACTCTCGTCTGTGAGTGGCACTGTAGGTAACGATATTAAAACAGGCTCAATTTGATTCTGGGGCTTAATTGAGGGCTTGAAACTGACACCCTGAAATTTTCTGACATAAACGGGCCCACTGGAGGGTGCAACTCAGCTTGAAAGACTACAAATACCAGCGTGCTTTGTGGAATAACGTAACATTGAAAGGCACACCGGGGGCCAATTAACATCACTTTAAAGCGCGCAGAGACATTTGTAGTATGCTGTAAGAAGACCGTTTGTGAAATGAAGGCCTCTGAGGAAAGGGAGTGAATCCCTGAAACGCGTCAGGCCAAGGGGAAAACACGGAATTGAAAGCTGCCTGTTTGGTTAAACAAAGGATGTTCCTTCGCTTGCAGTGGGTTGCGGCCTCGAGCTTTCGGAGCAACTTGTGGACAATATTCATTGTGGCGGCTCCAGCCACAGAGGGATCGCGCCGTCCCAAGAATGGTATGGGAACCACACAGAGGAACTCTCGTCTGTGAGTGGCACTGTAGGTAACGATATTAAAACAGGCTCAATTTGATTCTGGGGCTTAATTGAGGGCTTGAAACTGACACCCTGAAATTTTCTGACATAAACGGGCCCACTGGAGGGTGCAACTCAGCTTGAAAGACTACAAATACCAGCGTGCTTTGTGGAATAACGTAACATTGAAAGGCACACCGGGGGCCAATTAACATCACTTTAAAGCGCGCAGAGACATTTGTGGTATGCTGTAAGAAGACCGTTTGTGAAATGAAGGCCTCTGAGGAAAGGGAGTGAATCCCTGAAACGCGTCAGGCCAAGGGGAAAACACGGAATTGAAAGCTGCCTGTTTGGTTAAACAAAGGATGTTCCTTCGCTTGCAGTGGGTTGCGGCCTCAAGCTTTCGGAGCAACTTGTGGACAATATTCATTGTGGCGGCTCCAGCCACAGAGGGATCGCGCCGTCCCAAGAATGGTATGGGAACCACACAGAGGAACTCTCGTCTGTGAGTGGCACTGTAGGTAACGATATTAAAACAGGCTCAATTTGATTCTGGGGCTTAATTGAGGGCTTGAAACTGACACCCTGAAATTTTCTGACATAAACGGGCCCACTGGAGGGTGCAACTCAGCTTGAAAGACTACAAATACCAGCGTGCTTTGTGGAATAACGTAACATTGAAAGGCACACCGGGGGCCAATTAACATCACTTTAAAGCGCGCAGAGACATTTGTGGTATGCTGTAAGAAGACCGTTTGTGAAATGAAGGCCTCTGAGGAAAGGGAGTGAATCCCTGAAACGCGTCAGGCCAAGGGGAAAACACGGAATTGAAAGCTGCCTGTTTGGTTAAACAAAGGATGTTCCTTCGCTTGCAGTGGGTTGCGGCCTCGAGCTTTCGGAGCAACTTGTGGACAATATTCATTGTGGCAGCTCCAGCCACAGAGGGATCGCGCCGTCCCAAGAATGGTATGGGAACCACACAGAGGAACTCTCGACTGTGAGTGGCACTGTAGGTAACGATATTAAAACAGGCTCAATTTGATTATGGGGCTTAATTGAGGGCTTGAAACTGACACCCTGAAATTTTCTGACATAAACGGGCCCACTGGAGGGTGCAACTCAGCTTGAAAGACTACAAATACCAGCGTGCTTTGTGGAATAACGTAACATTGAAAGGCACACCGGGGGCCAATTAACATCACTTTAAAGCGCGCAGAGACATTTGTGGTATGCTGTAAGAAGACCGTTTGTGAAATGAAGGCCTCTGAGGAAAGGGAGTGAATCCCTGAAACGCGTCAGGCCAAGGGGAAAACACGGAATTGAAAGCTGCCTGTTTGGTTAAACAAAGGATGTTCCTTCACTTGCAGTGGGTTGCGGCCTCGAGCTTTCGGAGCAACTTGTGGACAATATTCATTGTGGCGGCTCCAGCCACAGAGGGATCGCGCCGTCCCAAGAATGGTATGGGAACCACACAGAGGAACTCTCGTCTGTGAGTGGCACTGTAGGTAACGATATTAAAACAGGCTCAATTTGATTCTGGGGCTTAATTGAGGGCTTGAAACTGACACCCTGAAATTTTCTGACATAAACGGGCCCACTGGAGGGTGCAACTCAGCTTGAAAGACTACAAATACCAGCGTGCTTTGTGGAATAACGTAACATTGAAAGGCACACCGGGGGCCAATTAACATCACTTTAAAGCGCGCAGAGACATTTGTGGTATGCTGTAAGAAGACCGTTTGTGAAATGAAGGCCTCTGAGGAAAGGGAGTGAATCCCTGAAACGCGTCAGGCCAAGGGGAAAACACGGAATTGAAAGCTGCCTGTTTGGTTAAACAAAGGATGTTCCTTCGCTTGCAGTGGGTTGCGGCCTCGAGCTTTCGGAGCAACTTGTGGACAATATTCATTGTGGCGGCTCCAGCCACAGAGGATCGCGCTGACCCAAGAATGGTATGGGAACCACACAGAGGAACACTCGTCTGTGAGTGGCACTGTAGGTAACGATATTAAAACAGGCTCAATTTGATTCTGGGGCTTAATTGAGGGCTTGAAACTGACACCCTGAAATTTTCTGACATAAACGGGCCCACTGGAGGGTGCAACTCAGCTTGAAAGACTACAAATACCAGCGTGCTTTGTGGAATAACGTAACATTGAAAGGCACACCGGGGGCCAATTAACATCACTTTAAAGCGCGCAGAGACATTTGTGGTATGCTGTAAGAAGACCGTTTGTGAAATGAAGGCCTCTGAGGAAAGGGAGTGAATCCCTGAAACGCGTCAGGCCAAGGGGAAAACACGGAATTGAAAGCTGCCTGTTTGGTTAAACAAAGGATGTTCCTTCGCTTGCAGTGGGTTGCGGCCTCGAGCTTTCGGAGCAACTTGTGGACAATATTCATTGTGGCGGCTCCAGCCACAGAGGGATCGCGCCGTCCCAAGAATGGTATGGGAACCACACAGAGGAACACTCGTCTGTGAGTGGCACTGTAGGTAACGATATTAAAACAGGCTCAATTTGATTCTGGGGCTTAATTGAGGGCTTGAAACTGACACCCTGAAATTTTCTGACAAAAACGGGCCCACTGGAGGGTGCAACTCAGCTTGAAAGACTACAAATACCAGCGTGCTTTGTGGAATAACGTAACATTGAAAGGCACACCGGGGGCCAATTAACATCACTTTAAAGCGCGCAGAGACATTTGTGGTATGCTGTAAGAAGACCGTTTGTGAAATGAAGGCCTCTGAGGAAAGGGAGTGAATCCCTGAAACGCGTCAGGCCAAGGGGAAAACACGGAATTGAAAGCTGCCTGTTTGGTTAAACAAAGGATGTTCCTTCGCTTGCAGTGGGTTGCGGCCTCGAGCTTTCGGAGCAACTTGTGGACAATATTCATTGTGGCGGCTCCAGCCACAGAGGGATCGCGCCGTCCCAAGAATGGTATGGGAACCACACAGAGGAACTCTCGTCTGTGAGTGGCACTGTAGGTAACGATATTAAAACAGGCTCAATTTGATTCTGGGGCTTAATTGAGGGCTTGAAACTGACACCCTGAAATTTTCTGACATAAACGGGCCCACTGGAGGGTGCAACTCAGCTTGAAAGACTACAAATACCAGCGTGCTTTGTGGAATAACGTAACATTGAAAGGCACACCGGGGGCCAATTAACATCACTTTAAAGCGCGCAGAGACATTTGTAGTATGCTGTAAGAAGACCGTTTGTGAAATGAAGGCCTCTGAGGAAAGGGAGTGAATCCCTGAAACGCGTCAGGCCAAGGGGAAAACACGGAATTGAAAGCTGCCTGTTTGGTTAAACAAAGGATGTTCCTTCGCTTGCAGTGGGTTGCGGCCTCGAGCTTTCGGAGCAACTTGTGGACAATATTCATTGTGGCGGCTCCAGCCACAGAGGGATCGCGCCGTCCCAAGAATGGTATGGGAACCACACAGAGGAACTCTCGTCTGTGAGTGGCACTGTAGGTAACGATATTAAAACAGGCTCAATTTGATTCTGGGGCTTAATTGAGGGCTTGAAACTGACACCCTGAAATTTTCTGACATAAACGGGCCCACTGGAGGGTGCAACTCAGCTTGAAAGACTACAAATACCAGCGTGCTTTGTGGAATAACGTAACATTGAAAGGCACACCGGGGGCCAATTAACATCACTTTAAAGCGCGCAGAGACATTTGTGGTATGCTGTAAGAAGACCGTTTGTGAAATGAAGGCCTCTGAGGAAAGGGAGTGAATCCCTGAAACGCGTCAGGCCAAGGGGAAAACACGGAATTGAAAGCTGCCTGTTTGGTTAAACAAAGGATGTTCCTTCGCTTGCAGTGGGTTGCGGCCTCAAGCTTTCGGAGCAACTTGTGGACAATATTCATTGTGGCGGCTCCAGCCACAGAGGGATCGCGCCGTCCCAAGAATGGTATGGGAACCACACAGAGGAACTCTCGTCTGTGAGTGGCACTGTAGGTAACGATATTAAAACAGGCTCAATTTGATTCTGGGGCTTAATTGAGGGCTTGAAACTGACACCCTGAAATTTTCTGACATAAACGGGCCCACTGGAGGGTGCAACTCAGCTTGAAAGACTACAAATACCAGCGTGCTTTGTGGAATAACGTAACATTGAAAGGCACACCGGGGGCCAATTAACATCACTTTAAAGCGCGCAGAGACATTTGTGGTATGCTGTAAGAAGACCGTTTGTGAAATGAAGGCCTCTGAGGAAAGGGAGTGAATCCCTGAAACGCGTCAGGCCAAGGGGAAAACACGGAATTGAAAGCTGCCTGTTTGGTTAAACAAAGGATGTTCCTTCGCTTGCAGTGGGTTGCGGCCTCGAGCTTTCGGAGCAACTTGTGGACAATATTCATTGTGGCAGCTCCAGCCACAGAGGGATCGCGCCGTCCCAAGAATGGTATGGGAACCACACAGAGGAACTCTCGTCTGTGAGTGGCACTGTAGGTAACGATATTAAAACAGGCTCAATTTGATTATGGGGCTTAATTGAGGGCTTGAAACTGACACCCTGAAATTTTCTGACATAAACGGGCCCACTGGAGGGTGCAACTCAGCTTGAAAGACTACAAATACCAGCGTGCTTTGTGGAATAACGTAACATTGAAAGGCACACCGGGGGCCAATTAACATCACTTTAAAGCGCGCAGAGACATTTGTGGTATGCTGTAAGAAGACCGTTTGTGAAATGAAGGCCTCTGAGGAAAGGGAGTGAATCCCTGAAACGCGTCAGGCCAAGGGGAAAACACGGAATTGAAAGCTGCCTGTTTGGTTAAACAAAGGATGTTCCTTCACTTGCAGTGGGTTGCGGCCTCGAGCTTTCGGAGCAACTTGTGGACAATATTCATTGTGGCGGCTCCAGCCACAGAGGGATTGCGCCGTCCCAAGAATGGTATGGGAACCACACAGAGGAACTCTCGTCTGTGAGTGGCACTGTAGGTAACGATATTAAAACAGGCTCAATTTGATTCTGGGGCTTAATTGAGGGCTTGAAACTGACACCCTGAAATTTTCTGACATAAACGGGCCCACTGGAGGGTGCAACTCAGCTTGAAAGACTACAAATACCAGCGTGCTTTGTGGAATAACGTAACATTGAAAGGCACACCGGGGGCCAATTAACATCACTTTAAAGCGCGCAGAGACATTTGTGGTATGCTGTAAGAAGACCGTTTGTGAAATGAAGGCCTCTGAGGAAAGGGAGTGAATCCCTGAAACGCGTCAGGCCAAGGGGAAAACACGGAATTGAAAGCTGCCTGTTTGGTTAAACAAAGGATGTTCCTTCGCTTGCAGTGGGTTGCGGCCTCAAGCTTTCGGAGCAACTTGTGGACAATATTCATTGTGGCGGCTCCAGCCTCAGAGGGATCGCGCCGTCCCAAGAATGGTATGGGAACCACACAGAGGAACTCTCGTCTGTGAGTGGCACTGTAGGTAACGATATTAAAACAGGCTCAATTTGATTCTGGGGCTTAATTGAGGGCTTGAAACTGACACCCTGAAATTTTCTGACATAAACGGGCCCACTGGAGGGTGCAACTCAGCTTGAAAGACTACAAATACCAGCGTGCTTTGTGGAATAACGTAACATTGAAAGGCACACCGGGGGCCAATTAACATCACTTTAAAGCGCGCAGAGACATTTGTGGTATGCTGTAAGAAGACCGTTTGTGAAATGAAGGCCTCTGAGGAAAGGGAGTGAATCCCTGAAACGCGTCAGGCCAAGGGGAAAACACGGAATTGAAAGCTGCCTGTTTGGTTAAACAAAGGATGTTCCTTCGCTTGCAGTGGGTTGCGGCCTCGAGCTTTCGGAGCAACTTGTGGACAATATTCATTGTGGCGGCTCCAGCCACAGAGGGATCGCGCCGTCCCAAGAATGGTATGGGAACCACACAGAGGAACTCTCGTCTGTGAGTGGCACTGTAGGTAACGATATTAAAACAGGCTCAATTTGATTCTGGGGCTTAATTGAGGGCTTGAAACTGACACCCTGAAATTTTCTGACATAAACGGGCCCACTGGAGGGTGCAACTCAGCTTGAAAGACTACAAATACCAGCGTGCTTTGTGGAATAACGTAACATTGAAAGGCACACCGGGGGCCAATTAACATCACTTTAAAGCGCGCAGAGACATTTGTGGTATGCTGTAAGAAGACCGTTTGTGAAATGAAGGCCTCTGAGGAAAGGGAGTGAATCCCTGAAACGCGTCAGGCCAAGGGGAAAACACGGAATTGAAAGCTGCCTGTTTGGTTAAACAAAGGATGTTCCTTCGCTTGCAGTGGGTTGCGGCCTCGAGCTTTCGGAGCAACTTGTGGACAATATTCATTGTGGCGGCTCCAGCCACAGAGGGATCGCGCCGTCCCAAGAATGGTATGGGAACCACACAGAGGAACTCTCGTCTGTGAGTGGCACTGTAGGTAACGATATTAAAACAGGCTCAATTTGATTCTGGGGCTTAATTGAGTGCTTGAAACTGACACCCTGAAATTTTCTGACATAAACGGGCCCACTGGACGGTGCAACTCAGCTTGAAAGACTACAAATACCAGCGTGCTTTGTGGAATAACGTAACATTGAAAGGCACACCGGGGGCCAATTAACATCACTTTAAAGCGCGCAGAGACATTTGTGGTATGCTGTAAGAAGACCGTTTGTGAAATGAAGGCCTCTGAGGAAAGGGAGTGAATCCCTGAAACGCGTCAGGCCAAGGGGAAAACACGGAACTGAAAGCTGCCTGTTTGGTTAAACAAAGGATGTTCCTTCGCTTGCAGTGGGTTGCGGCCTCGAGCTTTCGGAGCAACTTGTGGACAATATTCATTGTGGCGGCTCCAGCCACAGAGGATCGCGCTGTCCCAAGAATGGTATGGGAACCACACAGAGGAACACTCGTCTGTGAGTGGCACTGAAGGTAACGATATTAAAACAGGCTCAATTTGATTCTGGGGCTTAATTGAGGGCTTGAAACTGACATCCTGAAATTTTCTGACATAAACGGGCCCACTGGAGGGTGCAACTCAGCTTGAAAGACTACAAATACCAGCGTGCTTTGTGGAATAACGTAACATTGAAAGGCACACCGGGGGCCAATTAACATCACTTTAAAGCGCGCAGAGACATTTGTGGTATGCTGTAAGAAGACCGTTTGTGAAATGAAGGCCTCTGAGGAAAGGGAGTGAATCCCTGAAATGCGTCAGGCCAAGGGGAAAACACGGAATTGAAAGCTGCCTGTTTGGTTAAACAAAGGATGTTCCTTCGCTTGCAGTGGGTTGCGGCTTCGAGCTTTCGGAGCAACTTGTGGACAATATTCATTGTGGCGGCTCCAGCCACAGAGGGATCGCGCCGTCCCAAGAATGGTATGGGAACCACACAGAGGAACTCTCGTCTGTGAGTGGCACTGTAGGTAACAATATTAAAACAGGCTCAATTTGATTCTGGGGCTTAATTGAGGGCTTGAAACTGACACCCTGAAATTTTCTGACAAAAACGGGCCCACTGGAGGGTGCAACTCAGCTTGAAAGACTACAAATACCAGCGTGCTTTGTGGAATAACGTAACATTGAAAGGCACACCGGGGGCCAATTAACATCACTTTAAAGCGCGCAGAGACATTTGTGGTATGCTGTAAGAAGACCGTTTGTGAAATGAAGGCCTCTGAGGAAAGGGAGTGAATCCCTGAAACGCGTCAGGCCAAGGGGAAAACACGGAATTGAAAGCTGCCTGTTTGGTTAAACAAAGGATGTTCCTTCGCTTGCAGTGGGTTGCGGCCTCAAGCTTTCGGAGCAACTTGTGGACAATATTCATTGTGGCGGCTCCAGCCACAGAGGGATCGCGCCGTCCCAAGAATGGTATGGGAACCACACAGAGGAACTCTCGTCTGTGAGTGGCACTGTAGGTAAGGATATTAAAACAGGCTCAATTTGATTCTGGGGCTTAATTGAGGGCTTGAAACTGACACCCTGAAATTTTCTGACATAAACGGGCCCACTGGAGGGTGCAACTCAGCTTGAAAGACTACAAATACCAGCGTGCTTTGTGGAATAACGTAACATTGAAAGGCACACCGGGGGCCAATTAACATCACTTTAAAGCGCGCAGAGACATTTGTGGTATGCTGTAAGAAGACCGTTTGTGAAATGAAGGCCTCTGAGGAAAGGGAGTGAATCCCTGAAATGCGTCAGGCCAAGGGGAAAACACGGAATTGAAAGCTGCCTGTTTGGTTAAACAAAGGATGTTCCTTCGCTTGCAGTGGGTTGCGGCCTCGAGCTTTCGGAGCAACTTGTGGACAATATTCATTGTGGCGGCTCCAGCCACAGAGGGATCGCGCCGTCCCAAGAATGGTCTGGGAACCACACAGAGGAACTCTCGTCTGTGAGTGGCACTGTAGGTAACGATATTAAAACAGGCTCAATTTGATTCTGGGGCTTAATTGAGGGCTTGAAACTGACACCCTGAAATTTTCTGACATAAACGGGCCCACTGGAGGGTGCAACTCAGCTTGAAAGACTACAAATACCAGCGTGCTTTGTGGAATAACGTAACATTGAAAGGCACACCGGGGGCCAATTAACATCACTTTAAAGCGCGCAGAGACATTTGTGGTATGCTGTAAGAAGACCGTTTGTGAAATGAAGGCCTCTGAGGAAAGGGAGTGAATCCCTGAAACGCGTCAGGCCAAGGGGAAAACACGGAATTGAAAGCTGCCTGTTTGGTTAAACAAAGGATGTTCCTTCGCTTGCAGTGGGTTGCGGCCTCGAGCTTTCGGAGCAACTTGTGGACAATATTCATTGTGGCGGCTCCAGCCACAGAGGGATCGCGCCGTCCCAAGAATGGTATGGGAACCACACAGAGGAACTCTCGTCTGTGAGTGGCACTGTAGGTAACGATATTAAAACAGGCTCAATTTGATTCTGGGGCTTAATTGAGTGCTTGAAACTGACACCCTGAAATTTTCTGACATAAACGGGCCCACTGGACGGTGCAACTCAGCTTGAAAGACTACAAATACCAGCGTGCTTTGTGGAATAACGTAACATTGAAAGGCACACCGGGGGCCAATTAACATCGCTTTAAAGCGCGCAGAGACATTTGTGGTATGCTGTAAGAAGACCGTTTGTGAAATGAAGGCCTCTGAGGAAAGGGAGTGAATCCCTGAAACGCGTCAGGCCAAGGGGAAAACACGGAATTGAAAGCTGCCTGTTTGGTTAAACAAAGGATGTTCCTTCGCTTGCAGTGGGTTGCGGTCTCGAGCTTTCGGAGCAACTTGTGGACAATATTCATTGTGGCGGCTCCAGCCACAGAGGATCGCGCTGTCCCAAGAATGGTATGGGAACCACACAGAGGAACACTCGTCTGTGAGTGGCACTGTAGGTAACGATATTAAAACAGGCTCAATTTGATTCTGGGGCTTAATTGAGGGCTTGAAACTGACACCCTGAAATTTTCTGACATAAACGGGCCCACTGGAGGGTGCAACTCAGCTTGAAAGACTACAAATACCAGCGTGCTTTGTGGAATAACGTAACATTGAAAGGCACACCGGGGGCCAATTAACATCACTTTAAAGCGCGCAGAGACATTTGTGGTATGCTGTAAGAAGACCGTTTGTGAAATGAAGGCCTCTGAGGAAAGGGAGTGAATCCCTGAAACGCGTCAGGCCAAGGGGAAAACACGGAATTGAAAGCTGCCTGTTTGGTTAAACAAAGGATGTTCCTTCGCTTGCAGTGGGTTGCGGCCTCGAGCTTTCGGAGCAACTTGTGGACAATATTCATTGTGGCGGCTCCAGCCACAGAGGGATCGCGCCGTCCCAAGAATGGTATGGGAACCACACAGAGGAACTCTCGTCTGTGAGTGGCACTGTAGGTAACGATATTAAAACAGGCTCAATTTGATTCTGGGGCTTAATTGAGGGCTTGAAACTGACACCCTGAAATTTTCTGACATAAACGGGCCCACTGGAGGGTGCAACTCAGCTTGAAAGACTACAAATACCAGCGTGCTTTGTGGAATAACGTAACATTGAAAGGCACACCGGGGGCCAATTAACATCACTTTAAAGCGCGCAGAGACATTTGTGGTATGCTGTAAGAAGACCGTTTGTGAAATGAAGGCCTCTGAGGAAAGGGAGTGAATCCCTGAAACGCGTCAGGCCAAGGGGAAAACACGGAATTGAAAGCTGCCTGTTTGGTTAAACAAAGGATGTTCCTTCGCTTGCAGTGGGTTGCGGCCTCGAGCTTTCGGAGCAACTTGTGGACAATATATATATATATATATATATTCACTGAAAAAACCATAGGTTTCACACACGTTATAGTTAGGAATTAGCATTTAAAAAACCTTAGAAATTCAGTGAAAAAACCATAGGTTTCACACATGTTATAGTTAGCTGGACATTTTACTCGTAAAAAACCAATGAAATTGCCCCGTTATAGTTAGTTCAGCTAACTATAACTCGCGCGCCCGCAATGCACTGCTGATGACGTCACATATTACATCACTCATGACATGGTCAGTGACATCACTCATGACATCACTGATGACATCTCAAATGACATCACTGATGACATCACTGATGACATCATCCTTGTGATAGAGTGGCAGACCTCCTCTCACCTTAATATAAGCTTTGATACACACATTCAAAAATAGAGACTAAAAACCTATGGTTTTTTCACTGAATTTCTAAGGTTTTTTAAATGCTAATTCCTAACTATAACGTGTGTGAAACCTATGGTTTTTTCAGTGAATTTCTAAGGTTTTTTAAATGCTAATTCCTAACTATAACGTGTGTGAAACCCATGGTTTTTTCAGTGAATTTGCAAGGTTTTTTAAATGCTAATTCCTAACTATAACGTGTGTGAAACCCATGGTTTTTTCAGTGAATTTGCAAGGTTTTTTAAATGCTATTTTTTTTTTTATTCTTCATTTTTTTCAAACATATTTTTAATTTAATTTTCTTATCTTTTATAAAGACTATGCTTAAATTTTTAAAATCCTTAAATATTTTTTTTATATATATTTTTTAAAATAAACATGTAAAATTTATTTCCAGTTTTTTTTTTTTTTTTTTTTTTTTTATAGTACGCGTACCGTAAGCTCACGGTAAGCGTACGGTTTACGCAACGCCCGTAATCTATCTACGCTGCTTGCGTATAGTTACGTACTTTGCGTAGCCGCGCGTACTGCGCGTGGGACGCGTGCGCGCTTACGCAACACGCGTACGTTACGCGGAAGTGCCGGGGAGTGACTGTTATGCGCATGCGCGCAAGCGCGTGTCTTTTTTACGCGCACGCGTACTTTTTGCCGTAAGCGTACCGTAAGCGTACGGTAGGTCATGTGATCTTGAAACACAACTTTTGATTGGTTGAAACTACTTTCAGTTCTAGAACTCTCCTACACCACACCCATTCCCCTCATTTCTGCTTGTGATCCCTTGGGAGAAGGAGCTGGTTTGTCTTTGGGATACGATGGCAGAACAGCAGAGCTCTTCTGAGAGTGAGGCTAGCACCAGCAGCACTGTCTTGAGGCAGAGAGCGAGGAAAGTAAAGCCTTCTTATGTTTGGGATTATTTTACTTTTCCAGAAGGCCAGCAAAAGGTGAATGCACCCTTAGTTACTTGCAAGCTGTGTAAGCGTGTACTTTCTAGAGGTAATCCTAACAGGAAGTATTCCTTTGGGAATCACACCATGAAGAGACACCTCCAGGAAGTACACAGAAGGACACATGGTCATCTTTTTGGAGGTAACTCTTCAGAAAGACGAGCCAGTACATCCACAGCAGCTCAGCCTGGACCATCATCTGCAGGGCAGACTCCTTCTTCTGCAGGTCAGGTGAGCCCTTCATCTGTGGGGGGAGAATCTCCTTTTGCTGGCCCTCTGGAAATTAACCCTCGGTTTGCGAGGGTTGAAGTACGGTGCGCCACTTGTCACGATCTAATTACTTATAGGGAGACCAGTGTTTCCCTGGTGAACAGTAAAATAGATCAGCACACTTGTCGTACCGTCTAATATTCCCAATCTTTCTTTCCTCTGTCCCTGCATGAACACAACGGTTTTTTTTTAAAAACTTTTTTTTTTTTTTTTACCGTACGCGTACGGTAAGCGTACCTTTTTTTTATTTTTTTAAAAAAAACACTAAAAATCATTTATCTCATTACAAAGTCCTTGAGAGACTACAATTTTTATTTTTAACTTACCATACTCACTCAAAAAAATATTTATTCATTTGTTTTTTTAAAAAATAGTTTTTAAAATGGTTGTAGTTTCCGAAAATTTTCTATATCGATCTGAAAATAAAGAAAAAAGTATTCATATTTTTTATCCATTTTATAATACAATACACATATTTACATTTTTTACAAAAAAATATTTTTGCCTTATTTTTGCTGTTTTCAGAATATATTGCATTTCACTATTAATTGTGAAAGCAATTGCATTCATCATTTTACAGCGGGCAAAAAAAATTAACAATCACAAAGATTGTATTAAAAAAGCCCAGAATGTCTTCTCACTTAAACTTATCATTACAGAAATGCATATTATTCTAAAAAAATATCATCTAAAAACAATACTTTTTTCTTTAAAATACCGTCTGATATGTTTGTTTCAGAAGTATAATCACAATATTATATCTCAAATAACTCCAAAATACATCTGATTTTATTTCCTTTAGGCCAAATAGTATTTTTTTTTTTTCCTGGAATAAATTTCCAAGGGAAAACCATTAAAATTCTAAAGTTTAATCTGTCCAGATCTCACCAATTCTCTGTAACATTTTGGTTCACGAAAATTTTTTGAATAATTTATTTAGTCCACAATAGAATTGCTTACTTTTCCACATGGCCAAATAGTAATTTTTTAAATCATTTTTGAAAAAATTTCCAATGGCAGTCCAATAGCATTCCATAATTTAAAATGTGCAGAAGTTACCGATTATCTCTAAATTATTGGTTTTTGAAAATTGCATTAAAATTTAAAAAAGTCCACATTACAATTGGTTATCTTTCCTTTAGGCCAAATGATAATTTTAAAAATCTTTTTTCTACAAAATTGCAATGGTAATCCAGTAAAATGGTAAAATTATTTTGTCCAGATCTTGCCAAATCTCTCTAAAATTTAGGTTTCAGGAAGATTAGATAGGAATTTGCTAAATCAAAAGGCAAACGTTGTTTGAAAATCAATTGGGAATCATTACACAGTGTCCAGCCTTTTTCACATTTTAGATAAACTGTGTAATGTCCAGAAGTAACAGTAGGTCCATCATGGAAAATTATTGCAACAGTTACAAAAGTTTTTCCTGAAATTGATAATTGCTGTCCTGTAAACTTCTTTATTAAAGTATCCAATTTTGATCCATCAGCTCTACATCGTTGCATCATTAAAATTACATACTGTCCGTATTCCCTTAAAATTAATGTTGAAAACATGTCAGAATTACACTCACCACATTTCATGCTATGATTAGCATCTTTAACTAATTTTGCAAAAGTGACTGTTTTACTCTCTGGCAATGTCAAATAAATAAACCTTTCATTATCAACAATAGAGCCACATATATTATAACAATTATCACAACTATGTTCCCATTTATAAGAGAGACCAAAAAAAATGTCAATGGGAACTCCTTCTTCTTCCACTACCTGAAGAAAATACATCAAAAATTCGTGTGCATCTTGCTGTTCATTTTGAGAAAACTGTGTTCGTCCTGAACATACATCTAAAAGTTTTCTAATTTCAGTAGCACTTTCTATTTGAGTTTTATCTTTACTCAGCTTTTGAAAAAGGAGACTGAGCTCTGAACAGAATCTTTTTCCCTGATTTACTATTATCTGCTCTTGCAAACTTTCCAGATAAAATGCAACATTCAGCACTACATTAGCGTAGCAGTTGACACCAGAGCTATTTTCAAAATGACATCCTACAACCTGTTCTTCATTTTCCTTATTCTTTTTGCTTGCAATTACATCACTCCTCTTTTTTTTCCTCTTCTCTACATCTTCATTACAGATATTCTCATTTCTCCTTTTACGAGAAACTACACGTTTCTCCAACACAGGATACTGACCTAAATGAGGAGCATAGCTTCTTCTTAATCTATTATACTCCTTTACACAGTTTGTATCAGCACTAACTTTTGAGTCATCAAAGTCTATCATGAATAAACCTGATAATGTTTTGACTCGTGACAAAGCTACATATGCCATACCTTCTTTGAACACAGTTGAACCAATGTTCACAAATGCACAATCTACAGTCAATCCTTGAGACTTGTGGATAGTTACAGCATATGCTAGTGAAAACGGAAACTGCTTCCTACGTACATATAAGTCTTTCACAAGCATGAAACGAACTGAACAACGACAAATGTCTTTAACTTCCTCTATCTGATCAAATTTTATCTGTAAACATTCAATTCCTTCTTTTTTCTGATAATTAATAAAACCCACAACTCTTCCCATCGCTCCATTCACTAAGCCTTTCTCAACATCCAAATTTCTCCTTAAAAACACTCTACAGTTCATGCAAACATAAAGATTTTTTTCTAATCCTGCTGTTTTGGAGATGTTCTTCTCTAGTGAGTCCAATTTATTTTTCAGTTTGCCTGTTACTGTGACTGTAATTCTTCCATCCTCAATTTTGTCCACTGCTTCCAATTTCCTGATGTCTTCCTTTTCCAATTTCAAAAGCTCCTCATTAAATATTGAGCATTCACGTAGAGTTGGCATTAAGCAGATGACACTTTTGTTTTCTGCAATATTCTTGTATATTTTCTCTGCAACTATTTCTTCCTTTGGAAATAAATTATGTAGCAGCCGACTCTGTAATGCTTTTTTCCCAACATCTGTGAGTAGTCCAATCCTGATATCTTTCAGAATACTTCCATATTCTTCATCGTTTGCTTGCCTCATATTAGTTGTAAGTTCCTTGTACTCAAAGAAGGACCAAATATTTGTATTTCCAATGCTTCCCAATGACTTCTTTGTGTCTTCATGTGTCACAGTATTAAACACTGGTTGTCCTTTAACTGGAGTAAGTTGCAAAAGATCCCCAAAAACTATGACGTGTTTTCCACCAAATAACACGTCATAGTCTGTCTTCAAAATTTGCTGCATTCTTAAATGCACAAAGGCAAGCATTAAGTTTGATACCATGCTCACCTCATCAATAATGAGAACTTGCATCTTCTTCAATACTCGTGAAACTTCCAAGGATGCTTCTCCAGTTAGCTTGTTGAATTGTATTTTGTTCTCATGCTCCACTGGTAACATTAGCAAACGATGTAAGGTGATTCCTTTTATGTTATATGCTGCTAACCCAGTTGGAGCAGTAACCACACAAGACAAAGTAGAATCCGTTTTTTGCTTTAGGTAGCTTCTGATGACTTTAATTAGGAAACTTTTTCCAGTGCCAGCTTGTCCGCTTACATACATCCTGATTGGATGAAATGATGTGCATGAGCACTCTTTTTTGATATGTAGAAATCCGTGATCAATTTTGTTTTTGATCTCTTCATAAATTTGTTGCTGCTCTTGATTCAGTTGTCTTTCCAAATTTTCTAAGTCTATAAATTCTTCTTGAGCTTGATTCATAGCCGTTTCCACTTCATTCATGGCTATTGATGCTTCATTTTCAACGATTGGTTGTCCTAGGGGATCTTGACTGTGTGTTCCTGAACTTTGGCTGTCCTGAGAACTGTCTCTAGCTATTTCTGCTGCAATTGTAGTTTCCTGTTCAATTTCTTCATTTAACATTTGCAGATAAGTTGAGAATGTACTGCATTGTATGCTGTCTTTGCAAGCATTAAAAGAATCTTCATAGCTCTGGAATTCTCCCAGTAGTTCATCCTCTGTACGCCATGGTTTAAACAACTGTAAAAGAGCCAAGTAGTAAAATTCTTTCTTGTCGGTAGTGTCGCAACTCAGCTTCCGGTGATTTATCAAACTTCCTTTGGTTTGCTTCACCAAACATCCTTCTTCACCAACAACTTTATATTTTCCACTGTTGATGTCTTCTGCAGCTTTCCGTGAATAAATGTAGTTCTGTAACACTTCATAGAGACACATGTTCTCCAGATGATGACTTCTCTTGGGATAATATGTGTCCAACATGTTTGTTTTCAATATGTCTGTACTTTCTGGGTCATTCTCAGCCAAATATTCAATTTCTCCAACAGATTTCAGTACCCGATTTCTCATTGCTGCAAGGCCTAAACTTGCCCAAATTATTCTTCTTGACTTCGAGTAGAGACTTGCAGAAGATAACCTATCTGAACATTCGTAGGATCCAATTTCTCGATGCGATAACATCTTCAAACTGAAACTGTACAGCTTCTTACTGACAGTCTTCTCGTGAGAAATCTCTTCCCACATTTCCTTCAATTCTGTTTTTTCTGATTTCGTAATGTAAGACGTTACATATCGAGCAACAGCAATGGAATTGTCAGCAACATACTGTATATCCATGTTAGCGTTCCACATGGATAAAATGACTGGGTTGTAGTCATTTATATTTTTTGATTCTTCTTTTCTTTTAAGGTTGTAGGTATTCTTAGGTGACTTTCTTGTGATAGTATGTCTCACAGCTGACATAAAACTGTTGACTCTTCCATTTGTAAGAACAGGTCTAGGAAATCCAAATCGACATTTAGTGTAGTATTTTTCTTTGCTCTTGTATTTCCGTCGACAGTATTTTCCACACCGATGACTTTGGAAACGTAGAACTTGCTCCTTTAACTTGTTCTCTTCTGTGCTTTTAGGTATAGCACATGTTGCATATTCTTCAATGTAAGATAACACTGCTTCATCAGTATCTGTTCCAAACTTTGGGGCATCCTTGATCCACAGCAGCATATGAATATGAGGAGCACCTCTTGCCTGGTACTCTTTTCTCCAAAAGAAATCCACTACTTCTCCAAGGGGTGGATTTTTTTTATTGCAGATGAAGGACATCATAGCCTCAAATCTATGATTGAAATATCTGCAAACATTAACCGGATCCAATGAGCACAGTTCTCCTGCTGTCTTGTATTCGATGTTTTTAATGTTTGAATTGGCCTCTCGTAGAAAATCCAGTAAATCATCCCAAGCGTACTCGGCACAGCTTAGGGTAAGGAACCATGTTGGTGTTCCTAAATTGCGTAACATGCATTTTAGTTCACCATGGCGTCGGTACCAATATTCATTTGTCCCACGCTGACAAGCCATCAGATTGATCAGTTGTGTTTCCAAATGATCATCTCGGTGCTGCACTTTCTCCATAAAATCCTTAGCAGACACATTTTGTAAATGTACTCCACTTTTTAAAATGTGATTTACTGCATAAGACAGTGCAGACAAGTCGCTTTCAAATAAAAGATGGAACAAATAAGGAATACTTTGTCGAAATCTGGGATCTTCAGCATATAGTCTTGTAGTTCGATACTCTGAAGCTGGAATCTGTTCTGGACGTTCATCGTATCGTCCTCCTTTTCCTTTAGGAAACAGCTGGGGAAAACATCGAGCTTCCAAGCTCTCCTCCCATACACTCACGGGATTTCCTTTTGCTTTCTTCATCTGAAAGAGATCAATATTGTCTCCCATAACTTCTTTCGAATGGAGAGGATGTATGCTAAAATGTTCATAAATTTCTTCTTCCTTTGACTTGTCCACTTTTTCAATTTGTCCAGTTGGTGTTTCTGTGTCTCCTTGTAAATCTTCTTCTTCTTCTTCTTCTTCTTCTTCTATATAAATTGATTCATACCATTTGTTATTTTTTTTCAAATACAAATTTGCTCTTTGTACTTTCCGCACATCTACCAGCTCCTGCCAAATCTTCTTATTCTTTGTAGGTACACCATTAACCAGAATAATTAATGGTTCAGTTTCCAAAGTATCCGCATCAATAGTTTCCATATTTTTTTCAAATCCAAGGGCAAATACACCACTCTACCTTTTAAACCTCTCAGTAAATCTGAAGGAGGTAATTTACCAGTTTTGGGCTCCACACGTACTATGGTCTGGAACGGATGAACACATTGAATGAGTATAGACTCATATGTATTTAATTCAGAAAGTTCAGCAGGAATAGCATCCAATTCTAAATTATTATGTACAGCTCTGGTCGGCATTCTATTTTCCTCTAACTTGTTGTAGCAGTACTTACAAATACGCTGATCTTCACCCAATTCAAAACAATTTTCAAGAAATATATATGTGGCAAAATCCATCCACTTATAATTATCTTCATTTTCACTCTTTCTGTAGAGATCAACATTCCTAGTTTGTTTTCTATAATGAGTTCTGCGGCAACAAATACAAGTAACATTTGGTCTTTCATTAGAGATTATTGCAAATTTTGTTATGTGATCATTAAATGTCTTACTTACACAAGGTTCTACATTCTCTTCCACTTCTGCCTCATTTACTGTGTCCTTACCTGCACTGTTTTGTTCAGGACCAAAGTAACAAAACTGAATTTCATCAACAACCTTCTCTACATCTGATACCGTTCCTCGGAACAGAGCCCTATTCAATTCATTTAACTTTATTGCTGGACTTTTGGCAAAATACAACCGTCTCACAAACTTTCTCATTTCAGTATGATGAACAGCCAGCATCCTAAAATGATGGAAAACACTATTGCACACTTTTCTAGATAGACAAGCAAGAGAATGACCCTGCAAACCAGTATTCTCTCTCACTCTGCATGGATCCAGACTTTGAAGCACCTTAATCTTTTGTTTTACACTTTTTTTACTATATTCTCTTAGAAACTCTCGAAATCTGTCAATAGATTCCTGACGCACAGTGCAAATACTACTACAATTCCAAGTGTACACTGGGGCTTTAGGACGTCTCCCCATTGCCTCATCTGCCATCACTTGTACCTCATCTCTTGGAACCATTATCTCCTTCTCCATTATGCAACCATTTTTTACTTCGTATGAACGACCTCTGGTGTCAACTGCATGCAGCAAACTATTACTTTGAAAATAGCTCTCTTCATTAAAAAAAGGTTCACTACTTGAACTATGCATCCACTTTCCTAAAAACACTTTACAAAAGTTTGTTCTGTTCACTACTCTTTTGCTTTTGCTTTGTGATTTCAGTACATTAACCATTTTATCTAATGTACGCATCCTATTCAAAATTAATATGAATAGTTTCCTTTTTAATTCTAATGCTTTTGCTGCAATGGCTTCAATTTCTTTTTTTCTCTTGTAATATTTAGCCTTTTGCTTATATTTCTTTATATCCTTTATCAAATTGGACATAACTCTTCTCTGAAACATTTTTCTACGTATCTCTTTAAATGCTGTTTTTCTGTTTATGTTAAACTTTTCAATTGCAGAAGGTATATTTGCATTAACTAAATTCTCAATTTTTTGCTGTTCTCTATTTTTTCTTACATTTTTCCGAGAACAGACATTTTGTACATTTTTCTTTGTTTTGAATATTTTGTTTAGAAATTGTTTTTTTTGCTTACCAGAAGATTTTTTCTTTTTCCCAACATCAGCATCTTCTACTAACTTTGGTCCTCCAGTTGTCTTCAAATATAGTTTTTTTTTTAGCGTTTTTTGAACTCGAGATTTTGTAGGCATCTTAAATTTTGTTCACTGTTCTTCAGTAATACCTGAAAAAAACTAAAAAAAAAATCCTTTATTGTATTTAAATATATTACTACATTTCTTTTCACAATAGTCACAAAACGAAATTTCTTTGCCAATTTGAATGCACACAAACTGCTCTTTTTTTTGGGCAAGTGAAAATCTCTTTTACAAACTGTCACATTATGAAACCAAGCTGTTTTTTCAGACCACCACCATGTGTATTCTCTGTGACTGCCTACACTCCAGCAGGGGCAACCAGCCTTAGTGATGCTGAATGTATTTGCATTACAGACTTAAACCTGAAAACCCCACTCGCTTCTAATTACTGTGCATGACTATACATGGCAAGCACATGGGTGTGTGCTAAGCCTCTGCTTCTTCCCCCAAAAAATCGCTCCCCCTTTCCATCTACTGCAACTGTGAAATCACCAGAGCAAGACGCAATAAATCTCTGCCTATAATTCTTCTATGCACACAGAGTCATGTTTTCACATTAGTGCCAAAACGAAATTTCTTTGCCAATTTGAAAGCACACTTACTGCTCTTTTTTTTTCGGGCCAAGTGAAAATCTCTTTTTACAATTTGAAATCACTTTTACAGACTGACACATTCTGAAACCTTTTTTTTAAATTTATTTAAATGCACATGTCCAAGCTGTTTTTTTTTCAGACCACCACCGTGTGTATTCTCTGTGACTGCCTACACTCCAGCAGGGGCAACCAGCCTTAGTGATGCTGAATGTATTTGCATTACAGACTTAAACCTGAAAACCCCACTCGCTTCTAATTACTGTGCATGACTATACATGGCAAGCACATGGGTGTGTGCTAAGCCTCTGCTTCTTCCCCCAAAAAATCGCTCCCCCTTTCCATCTACTGCAACTGTGAAATCACCAGAGCAAGACGCAATAAATCTCTGCCTATAATTCTTCTATGCACACAGAGTCATGTTTTCACATTAGTGCCAAAACGAAATTTCTTTGCCAATTTGAAAGCACACTTACTGCTCTTTTTTTTTCGGGCCAAGTGAAAATCTCTTTTTACAATTTGAAATCACTTTTACAGACTGAGACATTCTGAAACCTTTTTTTTAAATTTATTTAAATGCACATGTCCAAGCTGTTTTTTTTTCAGACCACCACCGTGTGTATTCTCTGTGACTGCCTACACTCCAGCAGGGGCAACCAGCCTTAGTGATGCTGAATGTATTTGCATTACAGACTTAAACCTGAAAACCCCACTCGCTTCTAATTACTGTGCATGACTATACATGGCAAGCACATGGGTGTGTGCTAAGCCTCTGCTTCTTCCCCCAAAAATTCGCTCCTCTTTTCCATCTACTGCAACTGTGAAATCACCAGAGCAAGACGCAATAAATCTCTGCCTATAATTCTTCTATGCACACAGAGTCATGTTTTCACATTAGTGCCAAAACGAAATTTCTTTGCCAATTTGAAAGCACACTTACTGCTCTTTTTTTTTCGGGCCAAGTGAAAATCTCTTTTTACAATTTGAAATCACTTTTACAGACTGACACATTCTGAAACCTTTTTTTTAAATTTATTTAAATGCACATGTCCAAGCTGTTTTTTTTTCAGACCACCACCGTGTGTATTCTCTGTGACTGCCTACACTCCAGCAGGGGCAACCAGCCTTAGTGATGCTGAATGTATTTGCATTACAGACTTAAACCTGAAAACCCCACTCGCTTCTAATTACTGTGCATGACTATACATGGCAAGCACATGGGTGTGTGCTAAGCCTGTGCTTCTTCCCTCAAAAATTCGCTCCTCTTTTCCATCTACTGCAACTGTGAAATCACCAGAGCAAGACGCAATAAATCTCTGCCTATAATTCTTCTATGCACACAGAGTCATGTTTTCACATTAGTGCCAAAACGAAATTTCTTTGCCAATTTGAAAGCACACTTACTGCTCTTTTTTTTTCGGGCCAAGTGAAAATCTCTTTTTACAATTTGAAATCACTTTTACAGACTGACACATTCTGAAACCTTTTTTTTAAATTTATTTAAATGCACATGTCCAAGCTGTTTTTTTTTCAGACCACCACCGTGTGTATTCTCTGTGACTGCCTACACTCCAGCAGGGGCAACCAGCCTTAGTGATGCTGAATGTATTTGCATTACAGACTTAAACCTGAAAACCCCACTCGCTTCTAATTACTGTGCATGACTATACATGGCAAGCACATGGGTGTGTGCTAAGCCTCTGCTTCTTCCCCCAAAAATTCGCTCCCCCTTTCCATCTACTGCAACTGTGAAATCACCAGAGCAAGACGCAATAAATCTCTGCCTATAATTCTTCTATGCACACAGAGTCATGTTTTCACATTAGTGCCAAAACGAAATTTCTTTGCCAATTTGAAAGCACACTTACTGCTCTTTTTTTTTCGGGCCAAGTGAAAATCTCTTTTTACAATTTGAAATCACTTTTACAGACTGACACATTCTGAATCCTTTTTTTTTAAATTTATTTAAATGCACATGTCCAAGCTGTTTTTTTTTCAGACCACCACCGTGTGTATTCTCTGTGACTGCCTACACTCCAGCAGGGGCAACCAGCCTTAGTGATGCTGAATGTATTTGCATTACAGACTTAAACCTGAAAACCCCACTCGCTTCTAATTACTGTGCATGACTATACATGGCAAGCACATGGGTGTGTGCTAAGCCTCTGCTTCTTCCCCCAAAAATTCGCTCCCCCTTTCCATCTACTGCAACTGTGAAATCACCAGAGCAAGACGCAATAAATCTCTGCCTATAATTCTTCTATGCACACAGAGTCATGTTTTCACATTAGTGCCAAAACGAAATTTCTTTGCCAATTTGAAAGCACACTTACTGCTCTTTTTTTTTCGGGCCAAGTGAAAATCTCTTTTTACAATTTGAAATCACTTTTACAGACTGACACATTCTGAAACCTTTTTTTTAAATTTATTTAAATGCACATGTCCAAGCTGTTTTTTTTTCAGACCACCACCGTGTGTATTCTCTGTGACTGCCTACACTCCAGCAGGGGCAACCAGCCTTAGTGATGCTGAATGTATTTGCATTACAGACTTAAACCTGAAAACCCCACTCGCTTCTAATTACTGTGCATGACTATACATGGCAAGCACATGGGTGTGTGCTAAGCCTCTGCTTCTTCCCCCAAAAATTCGCTCCCCCTTTCCATCTACTGCAAATGTGAAATCACCAGAGCAAGACGCAATAAATCTCTGCCTATAATTCTTCTATGCACACAGAGTCATGTTTTCACATTAGTGCCAAAACGAAATTTCTTTGCCAATTTGAAAGCACACTTACTGCTCTTTTTTTTTCGGGCCAAGTGAAAATCTCTTTTTACAATTTGAAATCACTTTTACAGACTGACACATTCTGAAACCTTTTTTTTAAATTTATTTAAATGCACATGTCCAAGCTGTTTTTTTTTCAGACCACCACCGTGTGTATTCTCTGTGACTGCCTACACTCCAGCAGGGGCAACCAGCCTTAGTGATGCTGAATGTATTTGCATTACAGACTTAAACCTGAAAACCCCACTCGCTTCTAATTACTGTGCATGACTATACATGGCAAGCACATGGGTGTGTGCTAAGCCTCTGCTTCTTCCCCCAAAAATTCGCTCCTCTTTTCCATCTACTGCAACTGTGAAATCACCAGAGCAAGACGCAATAAATCTCTGCCTATAATTCTTCTATGCACACAGAGTCATGTTTTCACATTAGTGCCAAAACGAAATTTCTTTGCCAATTTGAAAGCACACTTACTGCTCTTTTTTTTTCGGGCCAAGTGAAAATCTCTTTTTACAATTTGAAATCACTTTTACAGACTGACACATTCTGAATCCTTTTTTTTAAAATTTATTTAAATGCACATGTCCAAGCTGTTTTTTTTTCAGACCACCACCGTGTGTATTCTCTGTGACTGCCTACACTCCAGCAGGGGCAACCAGCCTTAGTGATGCTGAATGTATTTGCATTACAGACTTAAACCTGAAAACCCCACTCGCTTCTAATTACTGTGCATGACTATACATGGCAAGCACATGGGTGTGTGCTAAGCCTCTGCTTCTTCCCCCAAAAATTCGCTCCCCCTTTCCATCTACTGCAACTGTGAAATCACCAGAGCAAGACGCAATAAATCTCTGCCTATAATTCTTCTATGCACACAGAGTCATGTTTTCACATTAGTGCCAAAACGAAATTTCTTTGCCAATTTGAAAGCACACTTACTGCTCTTTTTTTTTCGGGCCAAGTGAAAATCTCTTTTTACAATTTGAAATCACTTTTACAGACTGACACATTCTGAAACCTTTTTTTTAAATTTATTTAAATGCACATGTCCAAGCTGTTTTTTTTTCAGACCACCACCGTGTGTATTCTCTGTGACTGCCTACACTCCAGCAGGGGCAACCAGCCTTAGTGATGCTGAATGTATTTGCATTACAGACTTAAACCTGAAAACCCCACTCGCTTCTAATTACTGTGCATGACTATACATGGCAAGCACATGGGTGTGTGCTAAGCCTCTGCTTCTTCCCCCAAAAATTCGCTCCCCCTTTCCATCTACTGCAAATGTGAAATCACCAGAGCAAGACGCAATAAATCTCTGCCTATAATTCTTCTATGCACACAGAGTCATGTTTTCACATTAGTGCCAAAACGAAATTTCTTTGCCAATTTGAAAGCACACTTACTGCTCTTTTTTTTTCGGGCCAAGTGAAAATCTCTTTTTACAATTTGAAATCACTTTTACAGACTGACACATTCTGAAACATTTTTTTTAAATTTATTTAAATGCACATGTCCAAGCTGTTTTTTTTTCAGACCACCACCGTGTGTATTCTCTGTGACTGCCTACACTCCAGCAGGGGCAACCAGCCTTAGTGATGCTGAATGTATTTGCATTACAGACTTAAACCTGAAAACCCCACTCGCTTCTAATTACTGTGCATGACTATACATGGCAAGCACATGGGTGTGTGCTAAGCCTCTGCTTCTTCCCCCAAAAATTCGCTTCTCTTTTCCATCTACTGCAACTGTGAAATCACCAGAGCAAGACGCAATAAATCTCTGCCTATAATTCTTCTATGCACACAGAGTCATGTTTTCACATTAGTGCCAAAACGAAATTTTTTTGCCAATTTGAAAGCACACTTACTGCTCTTTTTTTTTCGGGCCAAGTGAAAATCTCTTTTTACAATTTGAAATCCCTTTTACAGACTGACACATTCTGAAACCTTTTTTTTAAATTTATTTAAATGCACATGTCCAAGCTGTTTTTTTTTCAGACCACCACCGTGTGTATTCTCTGTGACTGCCTACACTCCAGCAGGGGCAACCAGCCTTAGTGATGCTGAATGTATTTGCATTACAGACTTAAACCTGAAAACCCCACTCGCTTCTAATTACTGTGCATGACTATACATGGCAAGCACATGGGTGTGTGCTAAGCCTCTGCTTCTTCCCCCAAAAATTCGCTCCCCCTTTCCATCTACTGCAACTGTGAAATCACCAGAGCAAGACGCAATAAATCTCTGCCTATAATTCTTCTATGCACACAGAGTCATGTTTTCACATTAGTGCCAAAACGAAATTTCTTTGCCAATTTGAAAGCACACTTACTGCTCTTTTTTTTTCGGGCCAAGTGAAAATCACTTTTACAGACTGACACATTATGAAACCACCATGTGTAACTACATCAAAAACAATTCCCATTTCTATTATTCATTTCTTAAGTTACCACATACATCCCCTCTCAAACTGTAAACTCACCTTTAAAATTAGTTAGTTGTGAAAGAAATGTGACACTCAAACAGCAGATTATCAGAGCCAGGATCTCTGTTCTCTACACCTCTCTCCTCTCAGCAGAACCAGATAATGGCAAACTTTCCCTCTATTTTTCCACACATATACATGTAAGTTTCAAATCTCAGTGCTTCCCCCTTTTTTTCAAATGTAATGACACATTTCTATTGGTTGAAAACCAACCCTTTTCCAAAAGTACCCTGCCCCCAACTTGACTTCTGCCTAGTACCCTTCCCCCAACTTGACTTCTGCCTGCTACCATAGCAACAGCTCATGGAACACTGCTGTGTGCAGTTAGGTCAGAAGTTCGACACACAATGTTTCAATTCCACAGAGCAAGAGTGCTTGACTTTTCAAACCTAACAGCAAATCCATAGTACTGTTCTTTGGTTACACATTTTTTTGTACCAATACAAAACATGCTTCTTTTAATTTTCACATACAGCCTAGTTTTTTTTCTAGAATGGTATGAAACAGCCAATCAGTTCTTTTTGTTTTGTAAAAAATATGTATGCCTCCATTTCCAAACTGTCTTTCTTTTCATATTGCCATTCTACTGAAAGACACCTCCTGAGTGCATCCAGTTCTCCTTTGAAGATGTTCACAGTGTGGATTGTAGGGCACAGCTATGTCTTCTGGAGTGAAAAGTTTGCAGAGAAAACAGATATGGTGAGAGACCTTGCTTTGCCAAATGTAGACATTAAATGGATTGGTCAGAGAGGGTTAAAGTGGCACCAATTGATGCCATTGGTGAAATCCTTCATTCAAATCCAACACCCTGACCTCATAATAGTGCACTGTGGTGGCAATGACCTAGGCACTTTGACTGGGGTAGGTCTGGAAATGCTTATGAAGGACACCTTTGCACAACTGTTTACACTTTTCCCTAAAACTGCCTTTGTGTTTTCCAACATATGCCAAAGGCAAAAATGGAACTGGTCCAATCATTTCTGTCCTCAGATTGACAAAGCAAGAAAGCACGTCAACAAATCTGTTTCTGCTTTCCTCCGTGACTATGGTATGGGTGCCATTTACCACAACAACTTGCGTTACGACATGCAAGACATTTATAGAGGAGATGGAGTGCACTTCAATGATGAAGGGAACAGAGTCTTCCTCTTGAACCTTAGACTCTGCATCGGTACTTACTTGTAGGTACCACTAAAAAAATGACTCCATAAACACAACAGCTCTTTTTAGAGCTCCCTAATTTCTAAACTCTTAAATCTGCTTTTCATTTATTTATTTATTTATTTTTTTACCGTACGCTTACCGTAAGCTTACCGTACGCGTACCCCGTGATTTTTTTTAAAATCAATAAATGTTTTTTTTGTACTTTTCTGTCCTTCTTTGACCCCCTTACAATTGTTAGGGGGTCTGTAACTCTCCTCATTGCCCCCTTTCCTTGTTTTCACTCTTTTTTTTCAGAGTGAAATACACAAAATGGCGGCCGCCGCTTCCTGGTTTCGGCCGATTCGAATGTTTACTAAGATCTAAGAGCCAATCAGAATCGCGCTCGCGCACGCCACCGTACGCTTACCGTAAGCGTACGGTAAGCGTACCGTAAGCGGGCTCAGATATATATATTGATTTAAAGGCTATTTTCTCAGAATCTACTGAACAGATTTACACCAAACCTACAAAAGGCACTTCCTTGACCTAGGGACTACCTCTCTGCCAAATTTTGAGTAATTCTGTTCAGCCGTTCGGGCTGTAGCTCGTTCTAAAGGTCCTATGGAAAAATGCATGGGAAAAACGCGTTTTGGGACCCCCCTTTTATCTCAGCCCCCGCTTGACGGATCCCCCCGAGACTTTCAGGGTAGGAGCGGAGCGTAGCGCCCCACCTATTTTGAGAAATTCGCGAGGATTCGTCGTCCGGCGCCAAAGTTATTCAAAATAGAATGTTGAGGTTTTCCTATGGAAACGTGGTCCTAACTATAACTACCTACTGGCGACCGCCAGTAGGTAATATATATATATATATATATATATATATATTTTGAGAAATTCGCGAGGATTCGTCGACCGGCGCCAAAGTTATTCAAAATAGAATGTTGAGGTTTTCCTATGGAAACGTGGTCCTAACTATAACTACCTACTGGCGACCGCCAGTAGGTAATATATATATATATATATATATATATATATATATATATATATATATATATATATATATATATATATATATTACCTACTGGCGGTCGCCAGTAGGTAGTTATAGTTAGGACCACGTTTCCATAGGAAAACCTCAACATTCTATTTTGAATAACTTTGGCGCCGGTCGACGAATCCTCGCGAATTTCTCAAAATAGGTGGGGCGCTACGCTCCGCTCCTACCCTGAAAGTCTCGGGGGGATCCGTCAAGCGGGGGCTGAGATAAAAGGGGGGTCCCAAAACGCGTTTTTCCCATGCATTTTTCCATAGGACCTTTAGAACGAGCTACAGCCCGAACGGCTGAACAGAATTACTCAAAATTTGGCAGAGAGGTAGTCCCTAGGTCAAGGAAGTGCCCTTTTGTAGGTTTGGTGTAAATCTGTTCAGTAGATTCTGAGAAAATAGCCTTTAAATCAATATATATATCTGAGCCCGCTTACGGTACGCTTACCGTACGCTTACGGTAAGCGTACGGTGGCGTGCGCGAGCACGATTCTGATTGGCTCTTAGATCTTAGTAAACATTCGAATCGGCCGAAACCAGGAAGCGGCGGCCGCCATTTTGTGTATTTCACTCTGAAAAAAAAGAGTGAAAACAAGGAAAGGGGGCAATGAGGAGAGTTACAGACCCCCTAACATTTGTAAGGGGGTCAAAGAAGGACAGAAAAGTACAAAAAAAACATTTATTGATTTTAAAAAAAATCACGGGGTACGCGTACGGTAAGCTTACGGTAAGCGTACGGTAGAAAAAAAAAAAAATGAAAATCAGATTTAAGTGTTTAGATATTAGGGGGCTCTAAAAAGAGCCGTTGTGTTTATGAAATGATTTTTTAGTGGTACCTACAAGTAAGTACCGATGCAGAGTCTAAGGTTCAAGAGGAAGACTCTGTTCCCTTCATCATTGAAGTGCACACCATCTCCTCTATAAATGTCTTGCATGTCATAACGCAAGTTGTTGTGGTAAATGGCACCCATACCATAGTCACGGAGGAAAGCAGAAACAGATTTGTTGACGTGCTTTCTTGCTTTGTCATCGCACCGCGTGCGCACCGTGCGTGCACGGCACTAACTGCGTAAAGTGGGAGCGCGGTGCGCGAAGCGCACCGCGTGCTCACTGTGCGCGCACGGTGCGCGAAGCGCACCGTGCGCGCACGGAACGAACTGCGTTAAGTGGGCGCGCACGCCACGAATGGCGTAAAGTAACTTAGCATTTAAAAAACCTTGCAAATTCACTGAAAAAACCATAGGTTTCACACATGTTATAGTTAGCGGAAATTTTACTGATAAAAAACCAATGAAATTCCCCCGTTATAGTTAGTGCAGGCAACTATAACTCACGCGACCGCAATCTTTTGCTGATGACATATGTGTCTTTATGAAAAAAAAATATTTGTAATATATGTATAGCTAAAAATGTATGGAAGAAGACATGGGCAAATAAGTGTCTAAATACAGTATTAGCATCAGCAGAGGATTGCGGTCGCGTGAGTTATAGTTGCCTGCACTAACTATAACGGGGGAATTTCATTGGTTTTTTATCAGTAAAATTTCCGCTAACTATAACATGTGTGAAACCTATGGTTTTTTCAGTGAATATATATATATATTCACTGAAAAAACCATAGGTTTCACACACGTTATAGTTAGGAATATATATATATATATATATATATATATATATATTCACTTAAAAAACCATAGGTTTCACATATGTTATAGTTAGGTGGACATTTCACTCGTAAAAAACCAATGAAATTCCCCCGTTATAGTTAGTTCAGATAACTATAACTCGCGCGACCGCCACTCTATCAAAAGGATGATGTCATCAGTGATGTCATGAGTGATGCCACTGACCATGTCATGAGTGATGTAATATGTGACGTCATCAGCAGTGGGTTGCGGGCGCGCGAGTTATAGTTATCTGAACTAACTATAACGGGGGAATTTCATTGGTTTTTTACGAGTGAAATGTCCACCTAACTATAACATATGTGAAACCTATGGTTTTTTAAGTGAATATATATATATATATATATATATATATATTCCTAACTATAACGTGTGTGAAACCTATGGTTTTTTCAGTGAATTTGTACGGTTTTTTAAATGCTAAGTTATGTATTTATTATTATATTTTTTATATATTTATTTTACAATAAAGTACGTATCAAAAATGTTTTTTTTTTTTTTTTTAATGTTTTTTCACAGTGCGCGCACCGTGCGCGCATGGTGCGCGCACCCCGCGATATTTTAACAAAAAAATTAAAATGTTTTTTTCTGCCTTCGGGGTCCTTCAGGGACCCCCTGACAAAGGCTAGGGGGTCAGGAACTCTCTACCCTGCCCCCTTTTCACGTTTGCCACCTTCCTTTTTCACTCTCGCACTCAAAACAAACAAAATGGCGACCGACACATCCTGATTTCGACCGATTCGAACGTTGACTGACATGTAACCACCAATCAGAATTACGCTCGCGCACGTTAGGGTGCGCGCACGGTGCGCGGCTATAGATATTTATGTACTTTAACTGCAATTTTCTCAGGAACTACTGAACAGATTGACTCCATATATGCAAAAGGCACATCCCTGACCTGAGGACTACCTCTTTGCCAAATTTTAAGTAATTCTGTTCAGCCATTCGGGCTGTACCTTCGACTAAAGGTCCTATGGGAAAATGCATGGGGAAAACGTGTTTTGGGACCCCCCTTTTTTCTCGGCCCCCGCTTGACGAATCCCCCCGAGACTTTCAGGGTAGGAGCTGAGCAGAGCAACCCATTAGTTTTGAAAATTTCGCGAGGATTCGTGAACCAGCGCCAAAGTTATTCAAAATAGAATTTTGAGATTTCCCATGGAAACACGGTCCTAACTATAACTATCTACTGGCGACCGCCAGTAGATAATATATATATATATATATATATATATATATATATATATATATATATATATATATATGCAAAAAACAGTCTCCCTCCATCCAAGTAGACAAGGGGGCACGGCGGGGTTTAAAATTTCATTTATTTAAAAGGAAATGGCATAACGCATTTCAGCTTTCACCTTCATCAGATGCAGTTCCTTTCCAAATGCCACTGACGCTGGAATCCTAAGTGTGTTTTATATACTGGCCCATCTAAAGTAGAATGTTGCACACCTGAGCTTCGTTCAGCAGGTATCACTTTGGTGATTTGGTGTAAAAAGACTGCAACTCCCAGCATGCAGTTTGTTCGTGTCGCGATGTCGCGGTGAGTGATCCTGAAAGCCAGATTCTTGCAGTACATCCAATTGAAGACTGGCTGAGAACGTAGTCAGGTTAAGGATTGCGGCGTATTGGTAGGCAAAAATAAGTCTCTTAAACCCTCACTTCCAGCCTCGCAGTCCCATTGGTTGCAGGTCCGGAAAATCAATAAAGTAGCGGTGTCGCTCCACGAATTCATGGACTATCACTGATAGCAGAGTCTCTGTTCCATGGGATGCAGGGCGGTCTGGGTAAGTGCCATTAAACCCGAGACACTGAAGGAAGGGCCTCCCTTGCGCGTCATGGCTATGTGCTAAAATGCAAAAAACAGTCTCCCTCCATCCAAGTAGACAAGGGGGCACAGCGGGGCTTAAAATTTCATTTACTTAAAAGGAAATGGCATAACGCGTGTCAGCTTTCGCCTTCATCAGATGCAGTTCCTTTCCAAATGCCACTGACGCTGGAATCCTAAGTGTGTTTTATATACTGGCCCATCTAAAGTAGAATGTTGCACACCTGAGCTTCGTTCAGCAGGAATCACTTTGGTGATTTGGTGTAAAAAGACTGCAACTCCCAGCATGCAGTTTGTTCGTGTCGCGGTGAGTGATCCTGATAGCCAGATTCTTGCAGTACATCCAATTGAAGACTGGCTGAGAACGTAGTCAGGTTAAAGATTGCGGCGTATTACTGGGCAAAAATAAGTCTCTTAAACCCTCACTTCCAGCCTCGCAGTCCCATTGGTTGCAGGTCCGGGACATCAATAAAGTAGCGGTGTCGCTCCATGAATTCATGGACTATCGCTGATAGCAGAGTCTCTGTTCCATGGGATGCAGGGTGGTCTGGGTAAGTGCCATTAAACCCTAGACACTGAAGGAAGGGCCTCCCTTGCGCGTCATGGCTACACGCTAAAATGCAAAAAACTGTCTCCCTCCATCCAAGTAGACAAGGGGGCATGGCGGGGTTTAAAATTTCATTTATTTAAAGGAAATGGCATAACGCGTTTCAGCTTTCGCCTTCATCAGATGCAGTTCCTTTCCAAATGCCAATGACGCTGGAATCCTAAGTGTGTTTTATATACTGGCCCATCTAAAGTAGAATGTTGCACACCTGAGCTTCGTTCAGCAGGAATCACTTTGGTGATTTGGTGTAAAAAGACTGCAACTCTCAGCATGCTGTTTGTTCGTGTTGTGATGTCGCGGTGAGTACATAAATATATTTATATATATATATATATATATATATATTCACTGAAAAAACCATAGGTTTCACACATGTTATAGTTAGTGGAAATTTTACTGATAAAAAACCAATGAAATTGCCCCGTTATAGTTAGCGCAGGCAACTATAACTCACGCGACCACAATCCTCTGCTGATGCTAATACTGTATTTAGACACTTATTTGCCCATGTCTTCTTCCATACATTTTTAGCTATACATATATTACAAATATTTTTTTTTCATAAAGACACATATGTCATCAGCAGAGGATTGCGGTCGCGTGAGTTATAGTTGCCTGCGCTAACTATAACGGGGCAATTTCATTGGTTTTTTTATCAGTAAAATTTCCACTAACTATAACATGTGTGAAACCTATGGTTTTTTCAGTGAATTTGCAAGGTTTTTTAAATGCTAATTCCTAACTATAACGTGTGTGAAACCTATGGTTTTTTCAGTGAATTAGTACGGTTTTTTAAATGCTAAGTTTTTTTCCCTTATAATAAGCCCTGTACATTTGGTGGCCTACGGCCACCAAAAGCACAGGGGGTGGGGTAAGTGTGGATAGTGTTTTTTTTATTTTTATTTTTTTACCGTACGCTTACCGTAAGCGTACGGTAAGCGTACCCCGCGAAATTGCCGAAAAAAAAATAAAACCGTTTTTGCACTTGGGGGATGTTTGGGGACTCCCTCAACATGACTATGTGGGAGGGAGTTGTCAAAACAGCCCCTTTACATGTTTTTGGGCTTCCGATTTTAAAAATCTCTCTCAGTGCGAGAGACAAAATGGCGGCCGCCGCTTCCTGGTTTCGGCCGATTCGAATGTTTACTAAGATCTAAGAGCCAATCAGAATCGCGCTCGCGCACGCCACCGTACGCTTACCGTAAGCGTACGGTAAGCGTACCGTAAGCTGGCTCAGATATATATATTGATTTAAAGGCTATTTTCTCAGAATCTACTGAACAGATTTACACCAAACCTACAAAAGGCACTTCCTTGACCTAGGGACTACCTCTCTGCCAAATTTTGAGTAATTCTGTTCAGCCATTCGGGCTGTAGCTCGTTCTAAAGGTCCTATGGAAAAATGCATGGGAAAAACGCGTTTTGGGACCCCCCTTTTATCTCAGCCCCCGCTTGACGAATCCCCCCGAGACTTTCAGGGTAGGAGCGGAGCGTAGCGCCCCACCTATTTTGAGAAATTCGCGAGGATTCGTCGACCGGCGCCAAAGTTATTCAAAATAGAATGTTGAGGTTTTCCTATGGAAACGTGGTCCTAACTATAACTACCTACTGGCTATCGCCAGTAGGTAATATATATATATATATATATATATATATATTGTTTCACAAATATCACCGCATTTTCTCGTGGATTCTTTGGTATTGAGAGCGCACGTTATTGGATATTTGTGAAACATTGGATTTCCCTTGGGTCCGAGCAATCAGAAGGAACAATCTGGAGGTTGAATATATATATATATATATATATATATACATACATACATATAAATTTCAGTCTCTATTTTTGAATGTGTGTATCAAAGGTTATATTAGGGGAAGAGGAGGTCTGCCACTCTATCACAAGGATGATGTCATCAGTGATGTCATCAGTGATGTCATTTGAGATGTCATCAGTGAAGTCATGAGTGATGTCAGTGACCATGTCATGAGTGATGTAATATGTGACGTCATCAGTAGTGCATTGCGGGCGCGCGAGTTATAGTTAGCTGAACTAACTATAATGGGGGAATTTCATTGTTTTTTTACGAGTGAAATGTCCAGCTAACTATAACATGTGTGAAACCTATGGTTTTTTCACTGAATTTGCAAGGTTTTTTAAATGCTAATTCCTAACTATAACGTGTGTGAAACCTTTGGTTTTTTCATTGAATTTCTAAGGTTTTTTAAATGCTAATTCCTAACTATAACGTGTGTGTAACCCATGTTTTTTTCAGTGAATTTGCAAGGTTTTTTAAATGCTAATTCTTATATTTACCTTTTTTTTTTTTTTTTTTTTAATTTTTTTAACATATTTTTATTTTAATTTTCTATCCTTTTTTAAAGACTATGGTTAAATTTTAAAAATTCTACAATATATTTTTTATTTTTACCATTTTTTTAAACTAAACAGGTAAGATTTATTAGTATAACATAGTGGGTTTTTTTTCCCTTTTTTTTTCTATTTTTTTAACGTGCGCGTACGGTAAGCGCACGTCTTGCTTTTATAACGTTAGATTTCTATGCTGTTTGCGTTCAGATACGCAATTTGCGTAGACGTACGTCACACGCGCGCAGCGCGTAACGCGTACGCTGCACGCGCATGTTACGCGGAAGTGAAGGGGCGTGCGCGTGTCTTTTTTACGCGCATGCGTACTTTTGCCGTAAGCGCTCCGTAAGCGCACCGTAAGCGTAACGTACGCACACGGTAGGTCATGTGATCAAGAAACAAAACTTTTGATTGGTTTAAAGTACTTTAAGTTCTAGAACTCTCCTACACCACACCCATTCCCCTCATTTCTGCTTGTGATCCCTTAGGAGAAGGAGCTGAGTTGTCTTTGTGATACGATGGCAGAACAGCAGACCTCTTCTGAGAGTGAGGCTAGCAGCACTACCTTGAGGCAGAGAAGGAGGAAACAAAAGAGCTCTTTCATATGGGAGTATTTTTCTTTTCCAGAGGGCCAGCAAAAGGTAAATGCACCCTTAGTGACTTGTAAGCTTTGTGGCCGTGTACTTTCAAGAGGGAATCCCAACAAGAAGTATTCCTTCGGGAATCACACCATGTTGAGACACCTTCATGATGTACACGGTAGGACATATGCTCGACATACTGAAGGTAACCCTTCAGTAAGTCAACCAAGCACATCCACAGCAGCTCAGCCTGGTCCATCATCTGCTGCGCCGAGTCCATCTTCGGCAGGTCAGCTGAGCCCTTCATCTGTGGGGGGAGCATCTCCTTTTTCTCGTCCTCTGGAAACCAACCATCGGTTTGCGAGGGTTTTAGTTCGGTGCGCCACTTGTCATGATCTAATTTGTCATAGGGAGACCAGTGTTGCCCTAGTGAACAATTTAATAGATCAGCACATTTGTCGTACCGACTAATATTCCCATTCTTTCTTTCCTCTGTCCCTGCATGAACACAACGGCTCTGTTAAGAGCCAACCTTACCTTTTAACTTTTTTTTATATATTTTTTAAAAACACTAAAAATCAATTATCACATTACAAGGTCCTTGAGAGACTACAATGAAAAACTGAAAATGTGATTGTGGAGAAGTGGAAAAAAGGGACCATGATAGTTTTTGACTTACCATACCCACTCAAAAAATTATTTATTAATTAAAATTTAATTTTAATTGCTTTAAAAAAGGTTCAAGTTTTCGAAAATTTTCTATCTCAATCTGAAAAAAAAGAAAAAAGTATTAATATTTAATAAAACATTTTATAATACACTACACATATTTACATATTTACCAAAAACATTTTTTGCCTTTTTTTTGCTGTTTTCAGAATATATTGCATTTCACTATAAATTGTGAAAACAATTGCATTCATCATTTAACAGCGGGCAAAAAAAAAATAACAATCTCAAAGATTGTTTTAAAAAAGCCCAGAATCTCTTTTTACTTAAACATAACATTTTAGAAATGCATAATATTCTAAAAAAATTTCATCTAATATCAATACTTATTTCTTTAAAATACCGTCTGACATTTTTGTTTCAGAAGTATAATCACATAAATATATCTCAAATAACTCCACAATACATCTGGTTCCATTTCCTTTAGGCCAAATAGTAATTTTAAAATTCTTTTTTGATTAAATTTCCAATGTTAATCCAATAAAATTCTAAAGTTTAAATTGTACAGATCTCACCGATTCTCTGTAACATTTTGGTTTCCGAAAGTTTAATTAATAATTAAATAAGTCCACAATACAATTGTTTACCTTTCCTCATGGCCAAATAGTAATTTTAAAAATCTTTTTTGAATAAATTTCCAATGGCAAACCAATAACATTCCAAAATTTAAATTGTGCAGATGTTACCGATTTTGTCTAAATTTTTGGTTTTCCAAAGTTTCATTTAAAATTTAAAAAGTCCACAATACAATTGGTTACCTTTCCTTTAGGCCAAATGATAATTGTAAAAATCTTTAAATTTGAAAATTCCAATGGTAATGCAATAAAATGGTAAAATTGTTTTTTACAGATCTTGCCAAGTCTCTCTAAAATTTAGGTTTCAGGAAGATTAGATAGGAATTTGCTAAATCAAAAGGCAAACGTTGCTTGAAAATCAATTGGGAATCATTACACAGTGTCCAGCCTTTTTCACATTTAAGATAAACTGTGTAATGTCCAGAAGTAACAGTAGGTCCTTCATGGAAAATTATTGCAACTGTTACAAAAGTTTTTCCTGAAATTGATAATTGCTGTCCTGTAAACTTCTTTATTAAAGTATCCAATTTTGAACCATCAGCTTTACATCGTTGCATCATTAAAATTACATATTGTCTGTATTCCTTTAAAATTAACGTTGAAAACATTTCAGATTGACACTCACCGCATTCCATGCTATGATTAGCATCTTTAACTAATTTAGCAAAAGTAACTGTTTTACTTTCTGGCAATGTTAAATAAATAAACCTTTCAGAATCAACATTAGAGCCACATGTATTGTAACAGTTTTCACAACTATGTTCCCATTTATAAGAGACACCAAACATATTTTCAATGGGAACCCCTTCTTCTTCCAGTACCTGAAGAAAAAACATCAAGAATTCCTGTGCGTCTTGCTGTACATTTTGAGAAAACTGTGTTCGTCCTGAACATACATCTAAAAGTTTTCTAATTTCAGTAGCACTTTCTATTTGAGTTTTATCATTACTCAGCTTTTGAAAAAGGAGACTCAACTCAGAACAGAATCTTTTTCTCTGATTTACTATTATCTGCTCTTGCAAACTTTCCAGATAAAATGCAACATTCAGCACTACATTAGCGTAGCAGTTGACACCAGAGCTATTTTCAAAATGACATCCTACAACCTCTTCTTCATTTTCCTTTTTCTTTTTGCTTGCAATTACATCACTCCTTCTTTTTTTCCTCCTCTCTACATCTTCATTACAGATATTCTCATTTCTCCTTTTACGAGAAACTACACGTTTGTCCAACACAGGATACTGACCTAAATGAGGAGCATAGGTTCTTCTTAATCTATTATACTCCTTTACACAATTTGTATCAGCACTAACTTTTGAGTCATCAAAGTCTATCATGAATAAACCAGATAATGTTTTCACTCGTGACAAAGCTACATAAGCCATACCTTCTTTGAACACAGTTGAACCAATGTTCACAAAAGCACAATCTACAGTCAATCCTTGAGACTTGTGAATAGTTACAGCATATGCTAGAGAAAACGGAAACTGCTTCCTACGTACATATAAGTCTTTCACAAGCATGAAACGAACTGAACAACGACAAATGTCTTTAACTTCTTCTATCTGATCAAATTTTATTTTTAAACATTCAATTCCATCTTTTTTCTGATAATTAATAAAACCCACAACTCTTCCCATAGCTCCATTAACTAAACCTTTTTCAACATCCAAATTTCTCCTTAAAAATACTCTACAGTTCATGCAAACATATAGATTTTTTTCTAATCCAGCTGTTTTGGAAATGTTCTTCTCTAGTGATTCCAATTTATTTTTCAGTGTGCCTGTTAATGTGATTGTAATTCTTCCATCCTCAATTTTGTCCACTGCTTCCAATTTCCTGATATCTTCCTTTTCCAATTTTAAAAGCTCCTCATTGAATATTGAGCATTCATGTAGAGTTGGCATTAAGCAGATGACACTTTTCTTTTCTGCAATGTTCTTGTATATCTTCTCTGCAACTATTTCTTCCTTTGGAAATAAATTATGTAGCAGCCGACTCTGTAATGCTTTTTTGCCAACTTCTGTGAGTAGTCCAATTCTGATATCTTTCAGAATACTTCCATATTCTTCATCGTTTGCTTGCCTCATATTAGTAGTAAGTTCCTTGTACTCAAAGAAGGACCAAATATTTGCATTACCGATGTTTCCCAATGACTTCTTTGTGTCTTCATGTGTCACAGTATTAAACACTGGTTGTCCTTTAACTGGAGTAAGTTGTAGAAGATCCCCAAAAACTATGACATGTTTTCCACCAAATAACACGTCATAGTCTGTCCTTAGAATTTGCTGCATTCTTAAATGCACAAAGGCAAGCATTAAGTTTGATACCATGCTCACCTCATCAATAATGAGAACTTGCATCTTCTTCAATACTCTTGAAACTTCCAAGCATGCTTCTCCAGTTAGCTTGTTGTATTGTATTTTGTTCTCATGCTCCACTGGTAACATTAGCAAGCGATGTAAGGTGATTCCTTTTATGTTATATGCTGCTAACCCAGTTGGAGCAGTAACCACACAAGACAAAGTAGAATCCGTTTTTTGCTGTAGGAAGCTTCTGATGACTTTTATTAAGAAACTTTTTCCAGTTCCAGCTTGTCCGCTTACATACATCCTGATTGGATGAAATGATGTGCATGAGCACTCTTTTTTTTCATGTAGAAACCCGTGATCAATTTTGCTTCTGATCTCTTCATAAATTTGTTGCTGCTCTTCATTCAGTTGTCTTTCCAAATTTTGTAAGTCTATAAATTCTTCTTGAGCTTGATTCATAGCCGTTTCCACTTCATTCATGGCTATTGATGCTTCATTTTCAACGATTGGTTGTCCTAGGGGATCTTGACTGAGTGTTCCTGAACTTTGGCTGTCTTGAGAACTGTCTCTAGCTACTTCAGCTGCAATTGTAGTTTCCTGTTCAATTTCTTCATTTAACATTTGCAGATAAGTTGAGAATGTACTGCATTGTATGCTGTCTTTGCAAGCATTAAAAGAATCTTCATAGCTTTGAAATTCTCCCAGTAGTTCTTCCTCTGTACGCCATGGTTTAAACAGCTGTAAAAGAGCCAAGTAGTAAAATTCCTTTTTGTCAGTAGTGTCGCAACTCAGCTTCCTGTGATTTATCAAACTTCCTTTTGTTTGCTTCACCAAACATCCTTCCTCACCAATGACTTTATATTTTCCATTGTTGATGTCTTCTGCGGCTTTCCGTGAATAAATGTAGTTCTGCAGCACTTCAGAGACACATGTTCTCCAGATGATGACTTCTTTTTGGATAATATGTGTCCAACATGTTTGATTTCAAAATATCTGTACTTTCTGGGTCATTCTCGGCCAAATATTCAATCTCTCCAACAGATTTCAGTACCCGATTTCTCATTGCTGCAAGGCCTAAACTTGCCCAAATTATTCTTCTTGATTTCGAGTAGAGACTTGCAGAAGATAACCTATCTGAACATTCGTAGGATCCAATTTCTCGATGCGATAACATCTTTAAACTGAAACTGTACAGCTTCTTACTGACAGTCTTCTCGTGAGAAATCTCTTCCCACATTTCTTTCAATTCAGTTTTTTCAGATTTAGTAATGTAAGACGTTACATATCGAGCAACAGCAATGGAATTGTCAGCTACATACTGTATATCCATGTTAGCATTCCACATGGATAAAATGACTGGGTTGTAGTCATTTATATTTTTTGATTCTTCTTTTCTTTTTAGGTTGTAGGTATTCTTAGGTGATTTTCTTGTGATAGTATGTCTCACAGATGACATAAAACTGTTTACTCTTCCATTTGAAAGAACAAGTCTAGATAATCCAAATCGACATTTAGTGTAGTATTTATCTTTGCTCTTGTATTTCCGTCGACAGTATTTTCCACACCGATGACTTTGGAAACGTAAAACTTGCTCCTTTAACTTTTTCTCTTCTGTGCTTTTTGGTATAGCACATGTTGCATATTCTTCAATGTAAGATAACACTCCTTCATCAGTATCTGTTCCAAACTTTGGGGCATCCTTGATCCACAACAGCATATGAATATGAGGAGCACCTCTTGCCTGGTACTCTTTTCTCCAAAAGAAATCCACTACTTCTCCAAGGGGTGGATTTTTTTTATTGCAGATGAAGGACATCATAGCCTCAAATCTATGATTGAAATATCTGCAAACATTAACCGGATCCAATGAGCACAGTTCTCCTGCTGTCTTGTATTCAATGTTTTTAATGTTTGAATTTGCCTCTCGTAGAAAATCCAGTAAATCATCCCAAGCTTACTCAGCACAGCTTAGGGTAAGGAACCATGTTGGTGTTCCTAAATTCCGTAACATGCATTTTAATTCACCATGGCGTCGGTACCAATATTCATTTGTCCCACGCTGACAAGCCATCAGATTGATCAGTTGTGTTTCCAAATGATCATCTCGGTGCTGCACTTTCTCCATAAAATCCTTAGCAGACACATTTTGTAAATGTACTCCACTTTTTAAAATGTGATTTACTGCATAAGATAGTGCAGACAAGTCGCTTTCAAATAAAAGATGGAACAAATAAGGAATACTTTGTCGAAATCTGGGATCTTCTGCATATAGTCTTGTAGTCCGATACTCAGAAGCTGGAATCTGTTCTGGACGTTCATCGTATCGTCCTCCTTTTCCTTTAGGAAACAGCTGGGGAAAACATCGAGCTTCCAAGCTCTCCTCCCATACACTCACGGGAGTTCCTTTTGCTTTCTTCATCTGAAACAGATCAAGATTGTCTCCCATAACTTCTTTTGAATGAAGAGGATGTATGCTAAAATGTTCATAAACTTCTTCTTCCTTTGACTTGTCCACTTTTTCAATTTGTCCAATTGGTGTTTCTGTGTCTTCTTGTAAATCTTCTTCTTCTTCTTCTATATAAATTGATTCATACCATTTGTTATTCCTTTTCAAATACAAATTTGCTCTTTGTACTTTCCGTACATCTACCAGCTCCTGCCAAATCTTCTTATTCTTTGTAGGTACACCATTAACCAGAATAACTAATGGTTCAGTTTCCAAAGTATCTGCATCAATAGTTTCCATATTTTTTTTCAAATCCAAGGGCAAATACACCACTCTACCTTTTAAACCTCTCAGTAAATCTGAAGGAGGTAATTTACCAGTTTTGGGCTCCATACGCACTATGGTCTGGAACGGATGAACACATTGAATAAGTATAGACTCATATGTATTTAATTCAGAAAGTTCGGCAGGAATAGCATCCAATTCTAAATTATTATGTACAGCTCTGGTCGGCATTCTATTTTCCTCTAACTTGTTGTAACAGTATTTACAAATACGCTGATCTTCACCCAATTCAAAACAATTTTCAAGAAATATATATGTGGCAAAATCCTTCCACTTATAATTATCTTCATTTTCACTCTTTCTGTAGAGATCAACATTCCTAGTTTGTTTTCTATAATGAGTTCTGCGGCAACAAATACAAGTTATATTTGGTCTTTCATTAGAGATTATTGCAAATTTTGTTATGTGATCATTAAATGTTTTACTTACAGAGGGTTCTACATTCCCTTCCACTTCTCCCTCATTTACTGTGTCCTTTTCTGCACTGTCTTGTTCAGGACCAAAGTAACAAAACTGAATTTCATCAACAACCTTCTCTACATCTGATACCGATCCACGGAACAGAGCCCTATTCAATTCATCTAACTTTATTGCTGGACTTTTAGCAAAATACAACCGCCTCACAAACTTTCTCATTTCAGTATGATGAACAGCCAGCATCCTAAAATGATGGAAAACACTATTACACACTTTTCTAGATAGACAAGCCAGAGAATGACCCTGCAAACCAGTATTCTCTCTCACTCTGCATGGATCTAGACTTTGAAGCACCTTAATCTTCTGTTTTACACTTTTTTTACTATATTCTCTTAGAAACTCACGAAATTTATCAATAGATTCCTGACGCACAGTGCAAATACTACTACAATTCCAAGTGTACACTGGGGCTTTAGGACGTCTCCCCATAGCCTCATCCGCCATCACTTGTACCTCATCTCTTGGAACCATTATCTCCTTCTCCATTATGCAACCATTTTTCACTTCATAAGCACGACCTCTGGTGTCAACTGCATGCAGCAAACTATTACTTATTAAAAAAGGGTTCACTACTTGAACTATGCATCCATTCTCCTAAAAACACTTTACAAAAGTTTGTTCTTTTCACTACTCTTTTCCTTTTGCTTTGTGATTTCAGTACATTAACCATTTTATCTAATGTACGCATCCTATTTAAAATTAAAATGAATAGTTTCCTTTTTAATTCTAATGCCTTTGCTGCAATAGCTTCAATTTCTTTTTTTCTCTTGTAATATTTTGCCTTTTTCTTATATTTCTTCACATCCTTTATCAAATTGGACATAACTCTTCTCTGAAACATTTTTCTACGTATCTCTTAAAACGCTGTTTTTCTGTTTAAGTTAATCTTTGTTATTGCAGAAGGTATATTTGCATTAACTAAATTCTCAATTTTTTCCTGTCCTTTTCTATTGAAAACATTCTTTCCAGTACAGACATTTTGTACCTTTTTTTGAAGATGTTCTTTAAAAAATCTTTTGTCTGCTTACCAGAAGACTTTCTCTTTTTCCCAACATGAGCATCTCCAACTAACTTAGGTCCTCCAGTTGTCTTCAAATATAGTTTTTTTTTGTGGTTTTTTGTTACTCTGGATTTTGTAGGCATCTTAAATTTTGTTCACTGCTCTTCAGCAATACCTGAAAAAAACTTTTAAAAAATTCCTTTTTTATATTTAAATATATTACTACATTTTTTATGATCTTTTCAAATCTTAAAATACTAATTACCCCTTTCCTAGAAGTGAAAATCACAATAACACATTCACAAATTAAATATCTAAAAACAATTCCTGTGTGCACACAGAGTCATGCTTTGAAATTAGGCAGAAAACGAAATTTCTTTGCCCATTTGAAAGCACACATTCTACTACTTTTTTGGCAAGTAATAAGTACTTTTACAGTCTGACACATTTTGAATCCACTTTTCAGATTCTGATAAAAGCACATGTCCAAACTGCTTTTTGAGACCAGCACCATGTGTAACCTGGGTGACTGAGTACACTCCAGCAAGGGCAACCAGCCTTAGTGATGCTGAATGTATTTGCATTACTGACTGCAACCTCAAACCCCACTCGGTTGTGAATACTGTGCATGATTCCATAGGATAAGCAGCTGGCTGTGTGCTAAGAGTCTGCTTCTGCACAAAAAAATAGCTCCCCCTTTACATCTAATGCAAATGTAAAATCACCAGAGCAATACGCAATAAATCTCTGCCTGTAATTCCTATTTGCACACAGAGTCATGTTTTCATATTAGTCACAAAACGAAATTTCTTTGCCAATTTGAAAGCACACTTACTACTCTTTTTTTTGGCAAGTGATAAGTACTTTTACAGTCTGACACATTATGAATCCACTTTTCAGATTCTTAAAAAAGCACATGTCCAAACAGCTTTTTCAGACCAGCAACATGTGTAACCTGGGTGACTGACTACACTCCAGCAAGGGCAACCAGCCTTAGTGATGCTGAATGTATTTGCATTACTGACTGAAACCTCAAACCCCACTCGGTTGTGAATACTATGCATGATTCCACAGGATATGCAGCTGGCTGTGTGCTAAGAGTCTGCTTCTGCCGAAAAAAAGACCTCCCCCTTTCCATCTAATGCAAATGTAAAATCACCAGAGCAATACCAAACTGCTTTCTGAGACCAACAACATGTGTAGCCTAGGTGACTGATTACACTCCAGCAAGGGCAACCAGCCTTACTGATGCTGAATGTATTTGCATTACTGAGTGCAACCTCAAACCCTTAAAGTATTCCTTATTTATACCAGTACAACTTAATTTATCGTGAAAACATAGTCCATATTATTTTACATGTTCCTCACATTTAAATTTCTCCCAAAACAGAAAATGATAAACACAACTTCAACAAAAGGAATTCCAATTCTATCATTCATTTCTTAATTTACCATATACATCCCCTCTCAAACTCTAAACTCACCTTTAAAATTAGTTAGTTGTGAAAGAAATGTGGCACTCAAACAGCAGATTATCAGAGCCAGGATCTCTGTTCAGTACACCTCTCTCCTCTCAGCAGAACCAGATAATGGCAATGTTTCCCTCTCTTTTTCCACACATATACATGTTAATTTCAAATCTCAGTGCCTCCCCCTTTTTTTCAAATGTAATCACACATTTCTATTGGTTGAAAACCAACCCTTTTCCAAAAGTACCCTTCCCCCAACTTGACTTCAGCCTAGTACCCTTCCCCCAACTTGACTTCTGCCTGCTACCATAGCAACAGCTCATGAAACACTGCTGTGCAGAGTTAGGTCAGAAGTTCACCAAACAATGTTTCATTTCCAAAGAGCAGGAGTGCTTGACTTATCAAACCTAACAGCAAATCCATAGTACTGTTCTTTGGTAACACATTTTTCTGTACCAATACAAAACATGCTTCTATAAATTTACACATACAGCCTAGTTTTTATTGTAGAATGGTATGAAACAGCCAATCAGTTTATTTAAAAAAAAAAAAAAATATGTATGCCTCCATTTCCAAACTGTCTTTCATTTCTTTTTCCCATTCTACTGAAATACACCTCCTGAGTGCATCCAGATCTCCTTGGAAGATGTTCACAGTGTGGATTGTAGGGCACAGCTATGTCTTCTGGAGTGAAAAGTATGCAGAGAAAACAGGTATGGTGAGAGACCTTGCTTTGCCAAATGTAGACATTAAATGGATTGGTCAGAGAGGGTTAAATTGGCACCAATTGATGCCATTGGTGAAATCCTTCATGCAAATCCAACACCCTGACCTCATAATAGTGCACTGTGGTGGCAATGACCTAGGCACTTTGACTGGAGTAGGTCTGGAAATGCTTATGAAGGAGACCTTTGCACAACTGTTTTCACTTTTCCCTAAAACTGCCTTTGTGTTTTCTAACATATGCCAAAGGCAAAAATGGAACTGGTCCAATCATTTCTGTCCACAGATTGACAAAGCAAGAAAGCACGTCAACAAATCTGTTTCTGCTTTTCTCCGAGACTATGGTATGGGTTCCATTTACCACAACAACTTGCGTTACAACATGCAAGACATTTATAGAGGAGATGGTGTGCACTTCAATGTTGAACCTTAGACTCTGCATCGGTACTTACTTGTAGGTACCACTAAAAAATCACTTCATAAACACAACGGCTCTTTTTAGAGCCCCCTAATATCTAAACACTTAAATCTGCATTTCATTTCTTGTTTTATTTTTTTTTTCTACCGTACGCGTACGGTGAGCTTACCGTACGCGTACCCCGCGATTTTTTTAAAAATTAATAATTTTTTTTTTGTACTTTTCTGTCCTTCTTTGACCCCCTTTCAAATGTTAGGGGGTCTGTAACTCTCTTCCTTGCCCCCTTTTCAAGTTATCTCCCTTTTTTTTTCTGACTAAAACACACGAAATGGCGGCCGCCGCTTCCTGGTTTCCACCGATTCGAATGTTTACTAAGATCTATCAGCCAATCAGATTCGCGCTCGCGCACGTCACCGTACGCGTACGGTAAGCGCACCGTAAGCGCACCGTAAGCTGGCTCAGATATATATATTGATTTAAATGCTATTTTCTCAGAATCTACTGAACAGATTTACACCAAACCTACAAAAGGCACTTCCTTGACCTGAGGACTACCTCTCTGCCAAATTTCATTACATTCTGTTCAGCCGTTCGGGCTGTAGCTCTGTCTAAAGGTCCTATGGAAAAATGCATGGGAAAAACGCGTTTTGGGACCCCCCTTTTATCTCAGCCCCCGCTTGACGAATCCCCCCGAGACTTTCAGGGTAGGAGCGGAGCTCAACGCCCCACCTATTTTGAAAATTTCGCGAGGATTCGTCGACCGGCGCCAAAGTTATTCAAAATAGAATGTTGCGGATTTCCTATGGTAAGAGGGTCCTAACTATAACTACCTACTGGCGACCGCCAGTAGGTAATATATATATATATATATATATATATATATATATATATATATATATTATCTACTGGCGGTCGCCAGTAGATAGTTATAGTTACAACCTATTTTCCATACCCTGAAAGTCTCGGGGTGATTCGTCAAGCGGGGGCCGAGAAAAAGGGGGGTCCCAAAACGTGTTTTCCCCATGCATTTTTCCATAGGACTTTTAGTCGCAGCTACAGCCCGAACGGCTGAACAGAATTACGTGAAATTTGACAGAGAGGTAGCCATAAGGTCAAGGAAGTGCCTTTTGAAGGTCTCGTGTAAATCTGTTCAGTATTTCCTGGGAAAATAGCATTTAAAACCATATCAATATCTATACATGCGCACCGTGCGCACACTAGGCACGCACCCTGACGTGCGCGAGCGCAATTCTGATTGGTTCTTAGATGTCGGTAAACATTCGAATCGGTCGAAACCAGGAGGTGTCGGCTGCCATTTTGTCTCTCGCAGTCTGAGGGGGTGAAAAACAAAGGTGGAGAACGTGAAAAGGGGGCAGGGTGAACAGTTCCTGACCCCCTAGCCTTTGTCAGGGGGTCCCAGAAGGACCCCCAAGGGCAAAAAAAAGATTTTTTTTTTTTGAAAAATCGCGGAGTGCGCGCACCCTCGCGCATGGTCAGAAAACGGAAAAAAGTCCGCGAAGTTCGCGAAGTGCGCGCACGGTGCGCGCACGGTGCGCGCAAGCTGAAAATTCCATAAAAAAAAAAAATACATACATAAATTTGCATTTAAAAAACCTTTGCAATTCACTGAAAAAACCATAGGTTTCACACACGTTATAGTTACAAATTAGCATTTAAAAAAACCTTGCAAATTCACTTAAAAAACCATAGGTTTCACACATGTTATAGTTACCTGGACATTTCACTCGTAAAAAACCAATGAAATTCCCCCGTTATAGTTAGTGCAGGCAACTATAACTCACACGACCATAATTCTCTGCTGATGACGTCAGATATTACATCACTGATGACATATGTATCTTTCTGAAAAATAAATATTTGTAATATATGTATAGCTAAAGATTAATCGAAGAAGACATGGGTAAATAAGTGTCTAAATACAGTGATGTAATATCTGACGTCATTAGCAGAGGATTGCGGTCGCTCGGTCCTAACTATAACTATCTACTATCTACTATCTATATATATATATATATATATATATATATATATATATATATATATATATAAATATATTCTCACGTGATCCAGACACCAAGAGTGTTGAAACGCGTCATGGCTGCTGAGGATACTGCAAGAGCGAAATAAACTTTGGAAGCTGCTTTTCACCATTAAATAAAAAGTTCGTTAGCAAAGCAGACACGGACCCAAAATGATGTGCTTTAAATTTGTATTTCAGTGTCGGCCATTACGCGTTCCAGTCCATAGCGGACCTTGAACACATGACAGCGCTGATAGTGCTAACAGACCATTTATCGTGCTGCAGGTTATCACGTGATGGGAAACTGACTATGTAACAAGAAAACATACTTATCCACTCCTCGAGGAAATACTTTCACAGTCACTTTGAAATAAATGTTATAACAGTAAATTAACAGCATATATTATCAACTCACTTTGTTCAACATCACATCATGAAAAAACCCCATTTGGATAATAAAAATCGATGATTTTGATTAAAATCAACATATAAAAGAGTTTTGGTTAATAAATATATAATAAATACATAAATGTATAATTATAATACCACAAACAACAGTTATAAAATACTCTTCACGAAGCGTGAGTTGTTAAGAGAAGTAGACTGACTGATTTAAAATGTAGATACTATTGGGTTCAATCCCCTATTACCTCCTATTTAAAGTAATGAACAAATTCAAGTAGAGTGGTTAAAACTAGTATAAACATGTGTTCCATAAATAAAGTACCAAGTGCTACCTAAAAAGTGATAGAATCATCCCATCTTCTTATACATATAAAATGAATAAAAAACTAGTGTAAAATACTAAAGTGCATGTAGTGAACCTAAAAAAAACGGAATGTTCACCGGTTGAGGTGATGTGGCAGCATCTATGTAGTTTGTATTATTTTTTCCCTTATATTACTTTTACCGTTGTTAAATTTAGTTCATTTTGTAAAAAGAGAAAAGGGAAAGACCAAATAAATATGAGGACCTAATCTCATCTGTCATGTAAATATGTTTCACAAATTGTAAAAACAGGTATAAATCATATGAAATTGTAGCACGGGAGCACAAGGAGGGGCAGGGCATTATTATAAGCAAGTATAGAGATCTTCCGTGTTATTTAATCCTCCTGGTAATTTGCTATCCAAGAATGTAGCGGGTCTCCAGTTTTCTAAGTTGATATTCCCTGTTGCCCCCACTTTTAGTTTTGGGTATGGCATCTATGACACAATATGAAAAATCCTTTAAGTTGTTATTGTGAATTTCTCGAAAGTGCCTAGCAACAGGGTAAGTGGGATCACCATTGTTTATAGCTCGGATATGTTGCAGAATTCTTTTATTGACAGGCAATTTGGTGCTGCCTACATATCTGAGTTGACATGTACATTCTAATATGTAAATGGCAAATTCAGTTTTGCAATGGAGTGGTTTATTGATTTTAATCTCTTTTTTGCAAAATGCAGTTTGGTAGCTGGTTTTGTTTTTGCCATATTGACATGTCATTTGAGATGTCATCAGTGATGTCACTGACCATGTCATGAATGATGTAATATGTGACATCATCAGCAGTGGATTGCGGGCCTGCGAGATGTAGTTAGTACAACTAACTATATCGGAGGAATTTCAATGGTTTTGGACGAGTGAAATGTCCAGCTAAATATAACACCCCTAAAACCTATGGTTTTTCAGTGAATTTCTAAGGTTTTTTAAATGCTAATTCCTAACTATATCAAGCCTGAAAGCTATGGTTTTTTCAGTGAGTTTCAAAGGTTTTTTAAATGCTAATTCCTAACTATATCAGGCCTGAAACCTATGGTTTTTTCAGTGAATTTCAAAGGTTTTGTAAATGACAATTTTTAATGTATTAATTGTTATACTGATTTTTTTACACTGATTTACTACATTTTTTAAACTATTTATTTTTAGATATTTTATTTTTTTATTACATTATAATTACATTATACATTACAATACAAAATATACTTTCTCAGAATGAATTACTTTAAATACCTTGCAAATAGGCAATAGAATTTTAAGTACAGTAGTTACAGTTGTTGCAATGGGCGACACAATTTCAAACACAATGCAACATAGAGCTCAATGTGAATTTCTAGTCAAATGCAATTAGTTACTTTATGGATTACTTTTCTAACCACAGGATTGGATCCTAGATTCAGTCGTTGGACATCTCCTGTAAACAGTTGAGTAAAAGCGTTTTGGTTACAGTAGTGATTTTTAAGGAATATTATTGTATTTTAAAAATTGACACAGCAATTTTTTCACATAGAATCACCAATGTTATCCTATGGCAGAAAATTCACTTAGCAGGTAAGTAGTGTTATCGTTAGTTTTTCTTACTCAGTAGTGGATCCTGGATCCAGCACTGGTGCATCTCCTGTAAACAGTTGAAAGAAAGTGTTTAAGTCATACAGATGATTTTTTAGGAATATTTTTATTTTGTGAAGATAGACACTTAGAAACTTTTCTGCTGAAAACTACACAATGGATTCCTATGGAAGGAAATACAAGTTACTGGTAAGTATGCTTAGAATTACTTTTCAGGGTCAGTGCTGGGCTAAAAGATGCAGCACTGGGTTCTCTCCTGATAACAGGTGAGTAAATCGGAATTCGTAGTTTGGCTGATTGTAGAGGAATATTTGTACAATGGTGAAGGAAGGGGGCGGGGCCTGAGGTGACGTGTGCAAACACGCCCTGTGGCGCGTTTTAAGTTGGGGAATTAATTCCTCTTCAATCCTGCGGTCCCCTGGGGACCAACTAGCCCTCCAGGTACCTCCAGTATGCGCCAGGGAGCTGCGTTACAGAGAGGTGTTCAGAGGCCACGCCCCTTTTTACAACACTCTGCAACGCAGCTCCGTGGCGCTAACTGGAGGTACCTGGTGGGCTAGTTGGCCCCTAGGGGACCTCTGGATTGAAGAGGAATTAATTCCCCACAGGGCGTGTTTGCACACATATCACCTCAGGTCCCACCCCCTACCTTCACCGCGCCCCGTGGCATGTTTTAAATTGGGGGATTAAGTCCCTTGAATCCTGAGGTCCCCTGGCAGCCAACTAGCCCACCAGGTACCTCCAGTAAGCGCCACGGAGCTGAGTTGCAGAGAGGTGAAAAAAGGGGTGTGGCCTCATTACACCTCTTAGCAACACAGCCCCCTGGTGCATACTGGAGGTTCCTGGTGGGCTAGTTGGCCCCCAGAGACCCCCAGTATTCAAGGGGAATTAGTTCCCCGTCTGCAAACGCGCCAGAGGGCGCGTTTACAGAGTGGTGCAAGGAGGAGGCGTGGCCTCCGGCCTTCTCCCGTTTTTTTTTTAAAGATTTCTTTTTCTAATTTTTTGGCCCCGGAGACCCCATCCCCTGGGACGTTTCTTTTTTTTGCTTTTTTTTGAGGAGGGGGGACTCCGCAAAAAAAAATAATAATAATTAAATAAATAAAAAAATTTTTTTAAAAAGAACAAACTTAGGATCTGACTAAGTATCACGTTCGCATCACCCTTATTTTCAATATGGACACCGAACTTTCATTCGGGGAGGAAATTCTAGCAGAGATTCTGAACACACCATCTCTACTAGCTGAAACCATAGTCACGCAAACAGTACAAAACTCAGATGAGTGGGATGCGCTATCCACAAAGAAAAAAGAGCAAATCCGTACAGCTCTCCACGGAGCATTTATGACAGAATACCTCCGGAAGAACACGGCCCCCAGAGGACTCATTGTTACCAATGAGCTCAGATTGTTTCTCAACAACAAGGAGTTTAGGATGAATTGGTCCAGCATTGCGTGGAAATGCACTAAAGACTGGCTCATCCTTATTATCAATACTGAAAGACAACTAGCAGATGCTCTCCTAGTGGAGATCCAGCAGAGCGAGTGCAAACTGAAAACTACAGTACAACTCTCAGTCTTCAAGAAGAAGTTGGACGAAATCAATAAAGACCATTCAGAATATAAAGAATACCTGACACAATCTAAGCTGACAAAATTAAAAAAAGATGTACAGAAGTTCAGTAAGGAGACGGTTTATCCATATGTAACTGATGAGCATTACAACAAACCAGTATCACAACAACCAGGGAGAAGACAACGTTTCAACCCACCCCCCAGAACTGGACGTTCAGTTCAGGGGAGGAGAGGAGCGACTCCAGCAGTGATGAGAGCTCAGGACCACACTATGGGAGACAGTCTGGGTACCAACCTCTGATGCAAGCACCACAACCACAACCACAACCCCCTCCCTTTGGCTATTGGCAACAGTCCTATTTTCCATCAGGCTTTGGATACCATTCAGGCCTGCCTCCTTTTTTATTCCAGGGCAGAGGCAGAGGGAGAGGCAGACAAAAAAGAAGAAATGCAAGGGTCCAGTGGGAGGACCAACAACCACCACAAGGGGTGACAACCAGGAGCAGAGGGAGAACGGAGATGCCCTCGACGAGCAGAGATTAACAAACATCGTCAACATCAGCACACACAGACTCACATATGACGAAGAGACCGTCCTCAACAAAGGCTTGGGCTACACCTAGAAATGGCCCCTTCGTTCTCAACATGGAACTGGCCCAGTTTTTTCGTAAACTCAAACTTCGTGATTTTTTTGGAGACACCACAGAAATCAATGAAGAAAGCGACAACAAAAAATCCACTGGTTTACGTAAGAAGTGAACCTTCCAACCTCCAAATCAGAGCATCTCATGCCAAACACTTGCATTCGAACAGGCTGTACTCAGGGATATAGAGAACATCGACTTTCAAAACACCAAAGGGTTCAACAATCTCACCGGGAAGGAGCGAACAGCCCTACAAGCACTTAAAAACAACCACAACGTCGTCATAAAACCTGCTGACAAAGGGGGCACCACTGTCCTCATGGATCTTACGATGTACCGGGATGAGTGCCTATGACTGCTAGCCGACACAAACAGCTATGCCATACACCTAACGGATCCTACTGGCCCAATCCTGATCAAAATAAAAAACATAGTGGAGGAAGCCCTCAGCAATGATTGGATTACAAGACAAGAAGCTGGCTTTCTGATCAACGAAGAACCAAGAATGCCGCGATTCTACATTCTCCCAAAGATCCATAAAGATCGGATGCCACCACCAGGGAGGCCCATCGTATCTGGCATTGGGTCTGTGTTAGAACCTTTGTCGCAATTCTGCGACTGGTTCTTACGGCCCATTGTAAAAGAGGCACAATCCTACTTAAAGGACACTAAAGATGTCCTCTGCCTCCTAAGAGATCTGGAGGTGGATACCACCAGCGACTGGCTCATTACGATGGACATCGAAGCCCTGTACACGAGCATACCCCAACGACGAACACTGGAAGTTGTAGAAAATACCATTCTACAAAGAGAATGGGACTTTATCACCCCCCAACACTTCGTAATGGAATGTGCTGAATTGGCCCTTGCAGAAAACTTTTTTCAATACGAACAAGTAATTTACCATCAGATAACAGGTACTTCGATGGGGAGCACTTTTGCCCCCAGTATGGCATGTCTATACGTCCAGCAATATGAGGAGGATTTCATCCATAATCCGGTAAACCAGTTTCTGAGTCACCTAAGAATTTGGAAACGGTACATAGACGACGTACTCATTGTTTGGAATGGAACAGAAGAGGACGCAATGGCCTTTGTTCTTTGGGTCAATTCGCAAGACAGACACCTCAAGTTCACACATACCATCAATAAGAATCATGCAATCTTTTTGGACCTGGACATCACATTTACCAATGAGGGGATAACAACTAAAGTCCACAATAAACCTACGGACAGGAACAGCCTACTCTTGTACAAGAGTTACCACCCAAAAGCCCTCAAACAGAATCTACCGGTTGGTCAGTTCCTCAGAGTAAGGAGGAATTGCTCTGAGAAAGATGCCTACAAAGAACAGGCAGAACACCTTGAGAGGAAACTCATCGAACGCCATTACCCCAGGAAAATGGTGAGAAAGGCAAACAAAAGAGCAAAAAACAACCCAAGAGAAGCACTTTTGGAAGATGTAGAGAAAGCAAAGACAAGTAGACCAGTGTGTGTTACCACATTTACACCAGCATCTAATTCTATCCAAAAAATCATCAGAAAAAGATGGCATATACTAAACAGTGCCGGCAAACAATGGGAAACCCCCTTGTTTGCTTTCAAACGCAATAAAAATCTCCGGGACGAAATAGTACATGCCCAGATGACCACGAAGGAGAATACAGAACAACTAAGACTCTGGGATCAACCGCGAGTAGTGGGCCATTTCTCCTGTGGCGGGTGCAACTCATGCAATCTCACAAAAAACACCAAAGAAGTGGACATAGGCACAGGGAAACCATGGCAGCTCAGAACATTCAGCAATTGCAACACAGAAAACGTTGTGTATCTGATAACATGCCCCTGCAACCTTCAATATGTGGGAATGACAACAAGAAAGATAAAAACCCGCATTAATGAACACCGGAGCACGATCAGGTGTAAAAAAAAACAATACGAAACTTACACGGCACTTCTCCGAAAAAAATCACAACGAAACGGACCTGAGCTGGACCGTCCTTGAGGTCATAAAAAAAGCAAATTTGACCTCACCAGAGCCCTGCATGTGAGAGAGCAACGATGGGTTTACCGCCTACGTTCCCATGAGAAGGGCCTCAAAGATGACATCCCATGGCTGCAGCTAATGCGATGAAAAATGGCCCTAAGTATGGCACCTCCCACCTCCAGTACATGATTCACTCACCACCTACATTTACATGTAAAGCATGGTCGGCATGCATTAAGTTAGTGTAATAAGACATCGACACTATATTTTTTGCAAACCCGTTATAATTGACACACTTTCAATATAAAAAAAAAATTTAGTTGGGGGTTCATTAATATACCCCCACATTATATTTGTTCCATTTCACATAGTCTCTCAGTGAACATTCTCAGAGCATACTTTTCCAAGATGACCAACAAACGAAACACTCTGCATGCATCCACACCACTAGGTGGGTGTTGTCACCTTCACTTGTAGTCGGTCATCATTCCATTTCAAACTAACACACTGGCGCACGGTCCCAAACATATACCACAAGCCTCGTTTGTGAGTAACATAAGCCTCGATTGGGAGTGATGTGAGTGATGAGATTAAATACATCTGCTTTTCTTTCATCATTATGCCTTCCACGCAACCCTGCCCGGCGCGACCAACCAAGATAATATGTACGCGCCTTTGCGCAGTGTTAGCTCCTTGGTTTACATATGCGACATCTCTTTAACACTCGGGCCACTCTTTGAAAGATGCACACTGGCGCACGGCCCCTATACACAACACAAGCCTCAGTTGGAAGTATCATGAGCCTCTAGTGGGAGTGATGTGAGTGATGTGATTTACACATCTGATTCCCCTTCCAACCTGCCTTTCACGTATATCTTCCCGGCATGTGCAGCGTTACCATACCAACGTAAACAATACGTACGCGCCTGCGCATAGGGACCGCTCTCCTTACATTTGCGATGCCTGTCTAACACACGGGTCACCGCCCCCTTAGTAGCTTTACCAACCACGCACCCACACAGTACGTCTCTAGCCTGATTATTATTAATAAGGCACCTGGTCCCACGTTTGTTGGGGACACCGTGGAACGCGCACCCGACAGCGTTTGTTTATTGTCCGGGTCCCCGCCCCCTCATCATCTCTACCAACCACGTACCCGCACAGGACGCCCCCCGCTCTGTAACGAATTAAGCTCCTTGTCCCACGCATCCCTGGCATAGATACGCCCACATCCGCAATCTTAAATCCAGGCTATGTTTGTTTGGGACACCGGAAAACGCACACCTGATAGCGTTTATCGCCGATTACACCTATTAAGCGATCGTGCTGCACTATAAAAGATGGCAGCCGCTCCCTCCCATTTCCACATTAGGGAGGATCGGGAGCGGACGCATAGGACTCAGGAGTAATCCAATACATGTCACAGTAAGAGTATGAATGAACGGAGAGACTAGTGTGTTTTTTAGTTTAAGTTTCTTCTCCTTTACCCAATAGCGTTATGGAGTGACTGCTGCTCAGAATGTTTGGGAGATTTTGCTCCACCAGTACGCTTGATGAAGACTATGGTTTTATGTTCTCTTTTGCAGAGGTGACAAAATATTTGGATTCCCTCCGCCCCTTCCCCCATGGGACAAGTAGTCCATATAATTATGGTAAGACTGGTGGCAGCATCATCTGCCACCACCTTCGGAATCTCACACATGTGTACACAAATAGAGTGTCACGAAGTCACGCACAATTTTTTCACTCTTAGAAATCAATGTATGCATTGTTCTTCTTTCTTCTTTTTCTTTTACAGGTATGGTTGACCCAACGAGTTCGAATTAACTATCTTTTCTCAAATGTTTTCCTTTTGTTTTAGGCTTCACCATTGGAAGCAATCTAGGAAGTGAAGTGTGGCCTACGCCACACCCACACAGTGGTAACATCTTACCAACGATTGGTAAGAACGGAGCCCCCCCCTGATATTACTAGGTCCTGATGGATGCCATGGACCCAACTGGGCCGCTTAGGCAGAAACAAGTCAACCATTCACAAGACGGTTAGGGGACACTAAATACCCCAATCACCGTCACATATTTTTTAATATCATATAGTTTTCAGTCACATTAAAAACACTCCTGATTACTATAATGATTTTTAACCTCACTCACAATTTCACGGGCCCTCACTTAGTTATTTAGAAGTGCATCCTTGTCGTCAAGTGTATGCCCGCCCTCTATCAAACGAAGGTTTTAGAGGGCGAGGACTGGTCAATGATGAAGCATGACACCAGATGGTGTGTGAGACTAATCCGTAACTTTTTGTGAGATGCCCACACTCACGTTGTTCTTGTAACTCGTTTGGGTTATCACACTAGGAGCAGCTCTTTTGTGGTAAACATATAATATTGGAGGCTGCTAGCTCCTAGAACCCCATGCCTCTGGTTCCCTCCTCCACGCATACAGTGGAGTTCTTTTTGTGATTAAAATTACAGTTTTGATTACATCAAGATGATGTCAGGCGTTCCACACTTTTGTGATAAATATAGAATGTTACCAATCTAGTTGTTCATTGGGATACTGTTGAGAGGCAGAGGCCAGGGGCACGGACTCTGAAAATTGAAGGCAGGTAGGAGAGTGCAGAGGCAACAATTTGACCACACTGGGCAGGCAGGAAGGGCAGTGGCAGCACAACAGACTATGGAGGGCAGTGGAAAGGGGGGCAGGGGCAACTAACCAACAATACAGGACTGGCAAGAGAGGCTGTGGCAATATAATAGACCATTGTGGGCAGAAGGAAGAGGCAGTGGTAATACAACCATACATGCCAACAGACCCGTTTCAGCCAGGAAACGTCCAATGTTTTTAAGCTCAAATGGGCTTTATTTGATCTGTCTCCTGTCTACAATCTCCTCTTTTTCAATGTAACTCAAAGGGGAAAATCAATACCCCAGTTTTTTTTCAAAATCTCCCTCTTACCAAGTTCAAAATGTTTGCCAGTATGGTACTTTGGATCATGGTAGGCAGGAGGAATTGGGGTAAGGACATGGACTCGGATAACAGGACAGGAGGGACATGAAGTGGTGCACCAAACTGACCCTACAGGGCAGGCATCAGGGTTTGCAGCAGCACAATACACCACACAGGGCATTCGGGACGGGAGTGAAGCACAACAATCCATAGGAAGCAATAGGGAGGGGACAGGACCATGCACATGGACAACAGAGAACAGAGGGGAAAGAGGCAATGGTAGCTAGCTGACCATGATGGAGAGGCAGGAGAGAAAGCTGCAGCATAAGAGACCATAACGGGCAGGAGGGAGGGATCAGGGGCATTACAATGGAACAGACAAGCCAGGAGGGAGGGAATAGGGGTCTGCACATGGAAACAGAGGGCTGAGGGCAAGGGGGCAGGGCAGGAGCAGCAAGATGACCATGGAGGTCAGGCAGGATGGGCACTAGAAACAAGACACACCATGGATGATGGCATACACACAGACCATGGAGGGAAGGTGGGAGGGGGTCAGGGGCAGCTAGCTGACCACACATGGAAGGTGGGAGGGGCCATGGCAGCACAGAAGACCATGCATGGCAAGCGGGAGGGTTAGTGGCAGCACAATGGCTATGATGGGCAAGAAGGAGGGTGCAGGGGCATGCACAAAGGACCATGGAGGATAGAAGGGAGGGTCAGGACCTGGGCACAGACAAGAGAGTTCAGGGGAAGGGGCCTCACTACAGACCGCGCAGGGCAGGTAGGAGGAGCAGTTGCAGCACAACAGACCAGGGAGGGCAGAAGGGTGTGGCAGTAAAATGGACCATGGAGGACAGGAGGAAGGGGATAGGGGCATGGCATGTGGACAGGCAGGGTGGAGGTGGCAGGGACAGGTTACAGTCATCTGACAATGCTAGGCAGGTGGGAGGGGAGTGGCAGCTCAACAGAACACTCAGTGTAGATAGGAGTGGCAGGTCCATGGAACATGGTGGGCAAAAAGGATGGAGCAGGGGCATGCACAAAGACATTGGAGAGCAGGGGGAAGGAGAATAGGGGCAGCAAGCTAAGCACAGAGGCTAAGCAGGAGGTCAATGATGGGCCATAGAATTGGGCAATGGAGGGCAGGAGGAGTGGACTGGTACATCATGCTAAATGGAGGGCAGTGGCAGCACATCAGACCATGCATGGCAGGAGGGAGGAGGCTAGTCCATGGATTCAGACAACAGAGGATAGGGAGGAGGTGGATGGGGCAGCAAGCTAACTGTTCAGAGAAAGTGGGTATTAGGAACTGTATTTTTTTTTAAATGTGTGTCTGTGCGAACTACTTAAAACATGAACAAGTATGCAGCATAATTATTCAGGAAGAAGAGGACGTTTGTGACTGTGACTCCGGGCTCACTTGGCAGGAACAACCCCCGACCCTCCACCCCCATCGCAAAATGTAATGCCTGTGAAAAGGGTAGGTGGGCGCAGTGTTATATAGAACATAGTCCTGAGAGCACGATTGAAAATGAAAACTAGATATAGTATATGGTATAAACTATGCACCAAACAGTGTGATATAAGATGAACCGGGGCGTGAAATATAATATGCAAGACATTGTGCGCAATGACAGATTCATTGGAGAGCGCAAGATAGCACATGCACTAGCATGTGCTATGCGATATGCGCCTTGGAGTGTAATATGCACAGGGAAGTGTTGTGTAACCTAACTAGTCTCTAAAGTTGTAATATAAATATGTGCTGGGGAGTGTAACGTTGCATATGCACTGTGACAAATATATGGATCCCAGATTGTAATATGTACGGCATAGCGCTGTGCGTTATAACATAGGCATCGAAGAAGGCACGTTAAATGGGGCAGTATAACTCGTGCGAAGGCAAGTGTGGCATGACATATTCACGGCGTGGTGTTACAGTGCACATTGGCTAGAGAGTGTCATAGCATACGCACTAGCTAGTGGAATACAACACAGAGGTGTGTGGCACTCGGCGGGCACTGGTGGGTGTAACACAGCATTGGGCTCAGCCAGGAGCACGCTGTGACTCTCAAGTGAGGTTCGTCTCCTTTCCAGGGAGTAAAATAAAAAGTATTACACATCCGGCGGTGGATGTGTGTTTTATTAACCGTGAGGGGGGTTTCTTGCATAGTTTGGTTGAATTTTTGTTGAATCCCCTTTGAATGGCTTGGTGTGCGTGTGTATTAAATGTGCCCGTCAATAGCTACTCATGTTTGTATAAATAAACAACAAGGGTGTCTACTTGGAGAGTACCCACCGGCGGGGGTGCCGGGATTAGGCACGGTAGGGCGTCAGACACGTCAAAGCTTCACTAGCGCTGTAAATACATTCCACGTGGATTCATTGTATGCATAGTTGCCTTTTAATGAATATCACACAAATCGGCATGGTGATAGGTACATACGGTTTGTCCAACATGTCCTAGGTGTTTCTATAAATATATATATTTTTTAAAATAATAAAAAACAAAGGCCGGCCCCGGGGGATGGGGTCCCTGGGGCCATAAGTGGCATGAGGAGGGGGGCAACGCAGCCCCCCTCATAAAGAATTAAAAAAAAAAAGGCCATGACCCAGGGGTTGGGAGGGGGACCATGGGGCCCCCTTCCAAATTTATTTTTTTCAACAAAAAAAATTAGGGTGCATGCCCTGGGGGATGGGGTCCCCAGGGCCAATAAATTAGAAAAAGAAGGGGGGCCACACAGCTTTCCTTCTTAAAAAAATAAAACAAAGAAAAGACCGGCATCGCGCCGAAGGCCACGCCCCCTCCTTGCAGCACTCTGCAAACGCGTCCCCTGGCCAGTTGTAAGTTGGGGAATTAATTCCCCTTCAATACTTAGGGTCCCTGAGGGCCAACTAGCCCAACAGGTATCTCCAGTATGCGCCAGGGAGTTGCGTTGCAGACAGGTGTTCTGAGGCCACGCCCCTTTTTACACCTCTATGCAACGCAGCTCTGTGGCGCTTACTGGAGGTATCTAGTGGGCTAGTTTGACCCTAGGGGCCCTTAGGATTCAAGGGCGCTTAATCTCTCAACTTAGAACGGCCACCCGGTGCATTTACACAGTGGTGAAGAGAGGGGACGGGGCCTGAGGTGATGTGTGCAAACACGCCCTGTGGCGCGTTTTAAGTTGGGGAAATAATTCCCTTTCAATCCTGAGGGACCCTGGGGGCCAACTAGCCCACCAGGGGCTTCCAGTAAGCGCCACTGCTCTGCGTTGCAGAGAGGTGGTGCAGGCCGTGCCCCTTTTTACACCTCTCTGCAATGGCGCTTACTGGATGTACCTAGTGGGCAATTTTGCCCCTGGGGACCCTCAGGATTCAAGGGGACTTAATCTCCCAACTTAAAACAGCCACAGGGTGTATTTACACAGTGGGGAAGGGAGGGGACCTGGCCTGAGGTGACGTGTGCAAACACGCCCTATGGCGCGTTTTAAGTTGGGGAAATAATTCCCCTTCAATCCTGAGGGCCCCTGGGGGCCAACTAGCCCACCAGGTGCTTCCAGTAAGCGCCACTGCACTGCGTTGCAGAGATTTGGTCTAGGCCGTGCACATTTTTACATCTCTCTGCAACGCAGCTCTTTGGTGCTTACTGGAGGTACCTAGTGGTCTAGTTGGATCCTAGGGACCCTCAGGATTCAAGGGGACTTAATCTCCCAACTTAAAACGGCCACAGGGCGTGTTTACACAGTGGGAAAGGGAGGGGACGGGGCCTGAGGTGACGTGTGCAAACACGCCCTGTGGCGCGTTTTAAGAGGTAGTTTTAATCCCCTGCCCTAATATATACTAGAGGCTTACAGAGGAGGTCATGCTAATCACAGGGGGACCCCAACGCATAGTGTTCCCTAGTGTATGTAGGTGTTTTCACTGTATTCTGAGTGTCTTTTAATATAGCACTGGCTCTAGGACTGGTTAGTCAGACTCAGTTACCACCAGTATCCGTCTGAAAAACTTGAGGGTACAGGATGATTTTGCAACAAGGCCTCTTTCTGCTCCTCTGTTGGTTCTTTCTGCACATGTCTTGCTTCTTCCTGCACTTTTCTTCCTCTTTGTGGACTTCTGTTGCTTCTTTCTGCATTTCTTTTTCTTCTTTCTGTGCGTTTTTTCTGCTTTCTTCACATGTCCTATCTCTGTAGGCATAGTTAAAAATTAGCATTTAAAAAACCTTTGAAATTCACTGAATAAACCATAGGTTTCAGGCACGTTATAGTTAGGAATTAGCATTTAAAAAACCTTAAAAATTCACTGAAAAAACCATAGGTTTCAGGGGCGTTATAGTTAGCTGGACTTTTCACTTGTACAAAACCATTGAAATTCCCCCGTTATAGTTAGTTCAGCTAACTATAACTCGTGCGCTCGCAATGCACTGCTGATGACGTCACATATTACATCAGTCATGACATGGTCAGTGACATCACTCATGACATCACTGATGACATCTCAAATGACATCACTGATTACATCACTGATGGCATCATCCTTGTGATAGAGTGGCAGACCTCCTCTCCCCCTAATATAACCTTTGATACACACATTCAAAAATAGAAATTAAAATGTTCAAAACAATGGACATACCAATACCAGTTACAACAACCTATTCAGTAATTCTAAGATCCACATACACATCCACTCATTCACCAACAGTCCTATACAGTCACTCATACATGTACTCACTCATCATATGTACTCATACACCTATACATCCTGTTACACAATGCCACTCATCCATAGAGTTACTCACACACATAGTCACTCATGCTAATAAAGAATCAAACATCCATTTACTTGCATATACAGTTATACACACACCACCACACTTACTTCTACAGAAGCTTACACATACTTAGGTGCCGATTACGATCCGGTAAAAACCGGGTACGAACCGTCGGTCGGAAAGTTTTCTCCGTCCGACTCGTACCCGGTCGGAAAACTTTACAAACATGGAATTACGATTCGCACGGAAACACCATTTCCGTACGAATCGTAAAAAACACCGACCGACGAAATTATACGTTTGAATGTGATCCGGGAATGCTGCGACGTGATGTCGGGACGCTTTCAGGCAGCGTTTCACGACCCAGGAAGTACGATTCGAACCGACAGCAGTCCGGACGGCGATATTTTCACGGCACCCAAAAAGTGCCGGAAAAGCGAAGTACGGCGCGAATCGACCAGAGTAGGTGGCCCGGTACACGCCGTACCACCCCCAGCCCCCGTATGTACGCGCCGACCCCCCCAGCCCCGTACATATGCGCCGACCCCCCCAGCCCCCGTATGTACGCGTCGACCCCCCCAGCACCCGTACGTACGTGTCGTACCCCCCCGTGTTTGTACACCCGTGTACGTGTCGTACCCCCGTGTATGTACACCCGTGTACGTGTCGTACCCCCCGTGTTTGTACACCCGTGTACGTGTCGTACCCCCATGTATGTACACCCGTGTACGTGTCGTACCCCCCGTGTTTGTACACCCGTGTACGTGTCGTACCCCCCGTGTATGTACACCTGTGTACGTGTCGTACCCCCTGTGTTTGTACACCCGTGTACGTGTCGTACCCCCCGTGTATGTACACCCGTGTAAGTTCGAGTCGTACCCCCACCCGTGTATGTACGTTGCGTACCCCCACCGTACATACACGGGTGGGGGTACAACTCGAACGTACACGGGTGTACATACACGGGGGTACGACACGTACACGGGTGTACAAACACGGGGGGTACGACACGTACACAGGTGTACATACACGGGGGTACGACACGTACACGGGTGTACAAACACACGGGGTACGACACGTACACGGGTATACATACACGGGGGGTACGACACGTACACGGGGGTACAAACACGGGGGGTACGACACGTACACGGGTGTACATACACGGGGGTACGACACGTACACGGGTGTACAAACACGGGGGGTACGACACGTACATGGGTGTACATACACGGGGGGTATGACACGTACATGGGTGTACAAACACGGGGGGTACGACACGTACACGGGTGTACAAACACAGGGGGTACGACACGTACACGGGTGTACATACACGGGGGGGTACGACACGTACACGGGTGTACAAACACGGGGGGTACGACACATACGTACGGGTGCTGGGGGGGGTTGGCGCGTACATACGGGGGCTGGGGGGGTCGGCGTGTACATACGGGGGCTGGGGGGGGTCGGCGCGTATGCGGGCACATGTCTCCATGGTTGATTTGGGAGTTCGGTGCGGACGGTGTTTTTTCCATACGGTTGTAACATCGGACACACGGGATGGATCGTAATTCCGCGGTCGGACTTCACTTTTCACATTTGTACGGTAAATCGTCAGAGGACGTGTCGGACACATTTTCCGACCCGAGGACGTGTGGGGAATAATTCCCAATGCGATTCGTATGGACTTTTTTCCATGCGAATCGTAGTTGGCAGTTTGTACGGCACTTGTACGATTCGTACGGTAAAAAGACCGGATACGAGTCGTACGGGGAATGTTTTTTACCGGATCGTAATCGGCACCCTGGTCTTTTAAACAATCACTTATAGAAACACATACTTATTCATACAGGAACTCTTCCAATCTCTCACTCTCACATATACTCACTTATATACACCAATAGTCACATATACTAGTTTAAAACATATGTAGTTACTCATAAAGACACTATTGAGACAGTCATTCACTCACTAACACACCCATGCACACACTCATCCACCCATACAGTCCTGCACACATGCTGTCTTCAACACATACAAACACATACAAACAGTGAGTCGCTCATTCATGCACCTATGCACTATGTAATACCCCCCACCGAACCATACAGACTCTCAGACACTCATACTGGTACTCAAAAAACCAACTAATAACCTATATAGACACTCATGTAGCTACTCACCAACCCATGCAGCCACTTATACACAAAGTGAGAGACTGATACAGATATTTACATATTTAAACATTACTCACTAAGCCATGTATTCACTAAGATACACTTAATCAGTCAGTTATATATAGAAATGTAGTGACCTATTCTTAGTATATGAACCTGAAACCATGACAAAGGATTTACTCTCAGTAACCTTTAGGTCCAATGATGACATGTAACCCACATATGCCTTTAACAGGCTTTGGAGCACGTCTCCCGTCCTGGCTATTAGGACTGCGTTGTCCGCATATGCTAGGATCGGTAGAGACGCTGGGGGAACAGTTGGGATGTCTGCCGTGGATTCTGTTGTGAGGGAGGGGAGGATATGGGGGCAAGATTGCAGTTTCAAGTCTTCAGTTCTTTGTTTTTGAGCAGTTGTTTAAGTAGTTTTCTCTGATTTTTTACAGTACCCTTGACGAAGAACTTAGAATAGTTCGAAATGCATTGGGTGTTTTTATTGTACCGACTCAAAAGAAAGTTGACTACACATGTCTATGTTAAAGCTTGGATGAGCAACAAACGACATTTGAAAATGAAGAATAAAACATTCAAGTTCAACTTTTCTGGCTTCACAGTGATTTCATAAGTATGGAAAACATGGATTACTAAAGTTAAATAAAATGTGAGCACTATGGATTACTTTGGTTTAATTGAAAACAAATGGTTTACTCACGAGGAGCGTTTTCCTCATCTAAGCAGTGCAGCATTTGGTGTTGAAAATAATGCACCTTTTCTTTGATATCATTGATATGCTGTGCAGGGACGATCACAGCACTGTAATGCACGCACTTATTTCGCAGTCAAAGCAAAAATCAACTACCCAGGAAGGGAAGGAGTGCACCCGCAATTACTACTTTTGCTTAGTGGATCCTGTTAATGCCACTTCCACCCCATTTGTGTATAGAGAGTACAAGAAAGGAGCTAGTACACAGCCTTGCCTAACTCCTCTCATAATTTTAAAGGATCTCGTACACTCCCCCTTCCCTCCATATCGAACACTAGGCTGAGAGTACATTTCACGGATAACATTAATCAGGTGGGGGTATATACCCATCTCCAGCATTATACTCCATAGCTTCACATGACTTACGCAGTCAAAGGCTGCTGATAAATCCATGAAAGCCATATAAATATGACCTCCTTTTGCTACTGTGTACTTTGCTATAATCATGCTGAGATTTAAGCATTGATCAATCGTGCCTCGGCACTTCTGAAACCCATACTGAGTTGGCATTAAAATATATTTTTCCCTCGCCCAATCTTCCACCCTGTTCAGCAGGACACGGCGTAACAATTATCCGGTGCAGTCTAAAAGGTATAGCGGGTGGTAATTCTGTGGAGATCGGGTGGTAATTCTGTGGGTTAGATTTGTCACCTTTTTTATGTATCGGAACTATAATGCTAGTTTTCCATGAAGGAGGACGGCCCTTCTTAACAATTTCATTAAATTTATTGTTTAGCAATGAGGCCCATAGCTCTTGGTGTTCCAAAAAAATCCAATAGGGACCCCATTCAGGCCAAGCGCTTTAGCGCGACTACATCTAAGTAGTGCTATTCTCACCTCCTCCAGATTGAAGACCAGACACTCACTTGAGAGTACCATGGAGTCAAAAGGGTCATCTCTTAACCTGCTACTGCTCCCAAAAAGGCCTTTGAAGTGCAGCACCCAAGCTTCCTCATCTACATGGCAATCCAGGGTCTTAACTGGGCTGGTCTTAAAGTAAGGAGCATTCACAACGTTCCAAAAATCCCTACAGTTGTTGGAAGATGCCGCCTTAGCTAAATCTTCCCATGCCTTGTGTTTTATGTCCAATTCCTTATTCTTCCTCAGTTTCTTGTATTTCAGACGTAAGTCCTTAACCAATGGGCGGTCTCTAGGGGATGCCTTAAGGGCCTTATGGAGATCTTTTAGGGCCTGGGTGCAGGCCTCATTGAACCATCCTGCTTACCGTCTTTTCCCATTCACAGTAGGCCTAGTTAAGGATAATTTAATTTCCTTAAGTAGTTCCAAAAAGTTAGAAATTAGGGAGTCAGACTCTGCGTTCAAGTCTAAACATTTCATGATCAAATCTAGTTTATTAGTTACAACCTGCTGTATAATTTGATTCATATCTATTCAATCCCATTTCAACTGGAACCCATTCTGCCTAGCTAGAAGCGGTTTAGGAACCTTTCCTGTCTGCCATGGGGGGACTCCTACACCAGTAACCACAAACAGGAGTATCACGTAGTCATTAAAGTTAAAAAGGTTTGTGGTGGTGTGAACATTATTGCCATAAATGTGAGCAGAGGCAATTATGAAGTCATCATCATCAAACAGTCTTTATTTCGACTTGTTGTCATAAAAGACAAATTAAAAACACATTTCATCATCAAATACAAGGAAGAAAAAATAAAAAGGACAATTCATCATCAGGTATATCCTGTTTAAGCTACACATTTGAGTTATACACAGAAATCATGACACTGAAACTAAAAACAGCGGGATTTAAGTTCACTACATAAGTGGTATTCCTACTCGACCAAATAAGAAAATAAATAACTGTCTTCCATAATAACACACTAAAACTCTAAAAAGATACCGCAATTGTACTAGGTTTACTTTAGGGCGACTGAAGGGCTTTCAGTTTCTCAACTCTTATTATCCACATCCATTTCAGAAATTTTGCTAAAGCTATCACTATTGTTTCAGAACAGTCGGTTTGAAATATTCTCAGTGCAGTAATCCCCGTCTTAATACCCTTTTGAATACAAACTGCTCTTATCCATCTATGACGGGGGGCCTTATATTCTGGGCAAATAAACAAAACATGTGCTATAGTTTCCGGGTATGTTATGCAAAAAGGGCACATTTGGTCATTTTTACTAGATGCCCATTTACAGGTGACCATATTCAGTGGGAGAGTACCTACCCTAAACTGATGGAATAATTTCCTATCATGAGGCATTGTAATCAGATCCCAATACATCTCATACCCAGGAGTATATTTCAGCTCCAAAAAAGCCTTAGTATACGATGGAGCAATGTGTGACTGAAACTCCTCCTGGGATATGAATGACCAGTAGGCCTCTTTTAACTGTTGTTTGGTAGGAAATAATGTCCCCTGAGGATTATCCCAAAGATCCCCCAATCCTAGGGACTTAAGGAGAATTTTAACCTTTCTAAACCATAGAATTTTACCCCCAGAATCCATATCACGCGTTTCCAGGAGTGCTAGCGCATAGTGATTCAGTTCTTGGGTTACCCACAGTCTTCTCCAGTAAGCAACTGGTCTGAATCTACAAATATTTTCTAGACTCTGACATCCCAAATCCATACGCAGAGGTACAAGTGGTGTAGAATGAGGGAGCCCTGTTATACAGCGGAGAAATTTGTTGTGTGCTTTTTGTAAACCATCTATATCAGATGATCCCCACAGTTCTGCTCCATATAACATGGAAGATTTTACACTTGAGTCATAGATTTTTAATACTGGGGCTATAGGTTTAGTGGCTGACAACTTGAATTTTCTTAAAAGGGCTCCAGTTAGTTGTGCGTGCTTAGAGATTAAATGGGCCACATGCGGCTTCCACTGTAACCTAGAGCCCAATGTAATACCCAGGTAACTGAAGCTATCAGTCTGCTCTAATGATTCCCCATTCATAAAGACTCTGCCCCTAATGTTCTTATGCCTATGCATCGTCATACATTTAGTTTTAGAGACATTAACAGAGAGGCCATAGTCATTGCCAAATTTTTCAAAGCAGTCTATTGCCTTCTGTAACCCTTCCTGAGTCTTTGATAATAGGAGGGTGTCATCGGCGAACATTAACAGGGGGACGGGGATGCCGTTCTGTTTGGGTGCGTCTGTAGTAGAGTCCCTATAATAATCTATAACTCTATTTATATATAGTGTGAATAATGTGGGTGCCAGCACACACCCTTGCCGCACACCCCTTTCCGTTGGAAAACTGGCGGTCACCTGGCTCTGGTTACCCCATCTGACCTGCGTGTAATTATTTTCATGTAGTTTAATCAAAACCGCAAGCAGTTCAGGTGGGATACCCTGCTCGTGGAGCGCTCTCCACAGCCTATCTCTTGGGACTAGGTCGAATGCAGCCTTTAAATCAACAAAGGCTGCATATAGTGTACCACCCCCCAGAACCACCCATTTCCAATATATTGTGGAAAATCTAAAAACTTGATCTACCGTGCTAGTCAGGGGTCGGAAGCCAACCTGTAAAGTGGACATGACTCCCGAATCCTCGATCCAATTCTGGACCCTGAGAAGTACCATTCTGGCCACAACCTTCTGAATGCAGGCTATTAGGCTAATTGGCCTGTAGTTTCCCGGGTCAGCTCGGTCACCCTTCTTAAAAATTGGTATGATTTCTGCTCCCCGCCATATATCCGGCACCGTAGTGCCTTTGACAATAGTGTTCGCCAATAATTCAATGTAAGGGACCCAGACTGATCTGCTATACAAAAACAAATCTGCGGGAATTTTATCTAGGCCCGGGGCCCTGCCTTTGGGAATTAAATTGAGGGCACATTCAACATCTTTCTTGGTGAACACTAGCGTGTTTACTGATAAAGGACGGCTGAGAGAGGCTAGGGCAGGTGGTGGGACATTGTTTATGTTAGCGAACTGGGACTTGAAGTGCTTGACCCAGTGTTCTGGCGGGACATGATTAACCGGGGTTGGTTTTTGGTTCCCCATGCCCCACCTCACAAGATGCCAGAAGTCCGTCGAGTCTCTGGACTTACTGGCTGCCAATAACTCCTCCCAGTATTTAGTGTCCCACGCTTTTTTTGCGGCATTTTGTGTCCATTTGTAATGATTCCTTGCCGCCCGTATAGCCTCCCTGTCAGTGGATCGCACTGCATCAGCTAAAGATTTGTATGCAATCCTGCAGTTTTTATCATACCATGATTCCTGTTTTCTTTTCCCCTTACCAGGGTTCCTCTTCCTCGGAATGCTAAAATATTTACTTAGTTTAAAAAAAAGGGTCGAGTGAATATGGACTACCCTGCTGCAGTAATCCTCGTAATCCAGCTGCCCCTGCATTTCAATAATTGCTTCTTTTACCATGTCATTCATTTCGTTAATGGTTTCGGGTTTACCCAGACACTCGGCCCATCTAACCCGCCGAGTATCATTTGTCATGGTGATATCATCTATCATATCATCTGGTAATAACCCCAACCCTTTGTGCAGCTGCAGCTCAAGACTGAGAGGGTTATGGTCACTTTCAATACGATGAATTACAATCATATCACGTATTGAGGTCCAAAATTCAAGATTGACCAGAATATAGTCAATTCTGCTAGTGCCCAGTCCATTATTAAAAGTTGGATTACCCTGCTCATCCCCTCGTGTCCTACCGTTCACTGCTCTCAGCCCGTGTTCTAAACTGAATGTCTTAAGTTGTAGGGCTGCCTGGGTCCACCGTTTAATAGGGGATAGACTAAGGGGGGGGATTTGCCAACAGATATCCTCTGCCTCCGTGAGCTCTAGATCCATAAGGTCCAGAGGCTCATAGGAGCAGTTGAAATCTCCGCAAATTAATATGTTGGCACCTCCCCTCCAAATACTAACATAGTGTCCCAGTGCCACCACAACTTCTGATGGTTTCCCTCCCGGCTTTCCCCTGGCATACACATTAAAAATGATGAGTTCACCAAATAAGGGAGATTTTAACTTGACCGCCAGAATGTCCTTTGAATTAATTTCTAATTGTGTAGTTGTAAAACCGTCATCCTGTTTTACCCAAGTGGTCAGTCCCCCCTTAGGTCTCCCTCTATTTGTTTTGGTTGCAGCTATTGCAAAGTGAAGATACCCTGATCTATGTTGGGGTTCTAATGCCCATGTTTCTTGCATATTGACAATCATATAATTATCAATAAAAGTAGCCCAGTCCCTGGAGGCCAACTTGTTTTTAAGACCTGCCACATTCCACGAGACCAAAAACTGGCTCTCCACATTACTGCTTAAAGGATTATAAACAATTGTAGTATCTCTTATGCTGCTATTAACCAACACTCCCTCTGTCTCTGATCCACTGACCTCCACCAGACATCCAGTTTCATTAGCCTTCCCCGGACAGTTACTAGGTGTAAGATGACCTGTGACTCCGGGGAAAGCTTCATAATTGGTTAGACCATGGATTGTTGTATCACTAACGCGGCTACCTTGGTTGTCTGTTTGTGTACAGTGGTCAGAGTTATTTGGCACATTTATAGTGACACTGGTCGAATCAAGAACTCCGTCAGATGTATTTGAAACAGTGGGTACATTCCCTTCCAAAGCCTCAACCAAACCTCCTGCGATTAAAAAATGTGCACCCACTATCTCCTCCCCTGGTAACTGTAGACTTCAATCACAGGCATCCAGACCACTAAAGATGTCAAACCTGTTAGACACCTCCAGTGGAGTGAATAGCACTGGATGGTCCGTGCTCCTATGTACATTGATACTTGGCCTCGTAGGTACTATATTCCACCCAGATGTTTCTGCAATTGAAGCTGCATGATGCACATAGGCAGAATTCCTGTTGTTCATCGTAATGGGGAAATTGGTAGTTGGAAGAGAGTAGCCATGGGCAGGTTGGGATGGAAATACTACAGATCTTGGGTAAAAATAAGTCAGAGGGCGAGGAGTAATGCTACTATCAAAATTTACCTGAGGCCAATTCAGGATGAAGCGTACTGCATTGTGATCTCTAAAATTGACCACAACCACGTCCCCCCCAATGTCTTTAGGTCTTCCACCCAACGACTGAAGACGGCGTACATGAATTATTTTGCCATCTATATTACTGGCAATTGGCCTGTGTAATGTCAGCCAGTGTGTTATTTTGTTTTTTAGTTGGGAAAAACCCTCTCTCTTGTTCACTGGGAGCTCTGGTACCCCCGTGAGAATCACAACATATGGTACGGCCTCTGGCGGAAGATCCGGTAGTGGTCTCCTGAACTGTTCCCCACGGATCTGCCTGAGGCCTCCCTCCTCATGTCTCTTTGATCCATTCGAACAATTACCCAGATCTCTGGTAGATTTGTTATCAGAGATTATTGGATAGCAGTTAGTTTTAACTGATGCAATGCTCACGGGAGCATTTATCTGATTGGTAGTGAAATTGTTATGAGCGGGTTTAGGGGCAGGAACTATCCCACTCAAAGGATGACTGCTAGAGGACGGGGCGCCTAATATGGGGTTATTTGAAACTGTATTTAGAACTGCCCCAATTTCGGTAGGTAATGCTTGAGAGTTATTAGCGGATTTAACCGCTGGGGAAAGAACTGAGACCTGTTTAATCTCTAAATTAGCTATTTGTCGTGTAGGACTTCTCTTCCTGCCCAGGTCTGCTTCTATTTTCCCAAGTCGGTTATCTATTTTTTTCAATCTTTCCACTATTGCTAGGGTATAAGATCGCATAATCATCTCAATACTATCCAAAAGATTACTGGTATGTTTTGTATTAGACCCGTTATCCTCCAAGCTGTGTTTAGTACTATGTTCCCCCTCTATATGTGCAGACGTTAACACTGATATAGGAACAGTATCCGTTACAGTCCCATCCATGAGGACTGCAGCAGTTATAACGTTAGTACTAGGGGGGATGGCCTTCTTCCCAAAGTCAGTAGAGCTCAGCTTCTGCTTAGAAGGTTCCATCCTATTGCGTCTCTTCTTGGTAGGTGGTGGACCGTACTTAGTAGTTTGTACAGGTTTCTTATACCTTTGTCGTGCTGTCTTAGGGGGAGTGGATGTCACATCAATCAAAACTCCTGATGTATTGGAAGTGCAAGATGGATCATGTGGGGAATTTGAGATGTCTATTCCAGTAGAAGATGTGCTGGGCACTACACAATCTCTCAGCAAAAGAGGTACACCATCTGTGAATAAGGTATCATCAGCAAGCTCGTTATTAGGAATGGCTGCAGGGTTAGGCTCAGACAGTGCCCTATTCTTGATATTTTCTATAGAGCGTCTACGCTCAGCTCGGCGCTCTGCGAGTGACAGTTCTGTTGAGCCTCCGGATGGTGTTCTAGTAAAATAATTATCCAGGGTGCCATTCAATGAAGTCCCCCCTCTGTCAGCCACCGTTATTGACGGACTCAGCACAATCGTAGACATATTCTTGACTTTGGCAGGTAAGTGTCGTAGCAATAGAGTGTAGTAGCAACTTACTATACGTTGTTTTCTTTTGGATCACGATTTGCCCAGGGGGACGGGTCCGGTCCGGTCTCGTAGGTCCTCGGAGGGCCTTAGAGGGCCCACTCTTTGCCCGGTCTTCGCCCCGGCTCTCGTCCCGCACGCGTCCCGCTAACGCGTGTGGGCGGTAGTATAGTAATGAATACGAATAAGGCGGAAGTAGGGGAGGAGTCGGGAAGAGGGCCAGGTGCAGCTCATGTGCAGCGCTCACAGCACCCTGGTCCTCGCAGTCCCGAGTGCGTGATTATCCGATGACAAACTTTCCCCTTTGGCAGAAAGCAGCAAACAGCGTGGCGTCCTTCAAAACGTAGTGGCCGGTATAGGAGAGAAGCCCCAATGTTCAGCAACCAGGTCCAAATCCTCGAGCGGCAATTATGAAGTCGATTATCGACCAATAGTTGCCACGGAGAAAGGTGTTATCTAAAGTGCCTCCAATCAGAGCTCTCTTATTGCATATATCTAAATTCCAAGTAGTTAGAAGCCTATTTAAGCTATTTCCATGCTCATTGTGCATGAAATGCATCAGTGGATCCCCCTGAATGTCTTCTACCCCGCAAACCATTTTGGATAGATGGGAGCATGTTTGGGCATTAACGTCCCCTACCCAATGAATCCTGATGTCCTTGACCGACAGAGCCTTTATAAATTTAATGAGTTCTCTCTCCAAAGACTCTACTGTTGACCCCATACTACCCCCAAAGATGTTACTGTAATAGTTCACCAATAACCATACTTGCGGAGAGTCTGTTTAAGAGCTGAAAGTTGGAAGCTGGGATATGGGTACTCAGACTTAATAATCTTAAATTTTAAGGTGTTAGATATTACGGTGAGTAAACCACCAATTGCTCTGCCAGATGGGGATGGGACAACATCGGTTTGAAATGATTGATAACCGTTAAATGAGATGGAATCTGCTGCCCATGTCTCCTGGAAGCAGATTATATCTCTATCCTGCCAGGTTGAAGCCCACTCTGGTAAACCTTGTTTAGTAGCAATACCCGCTACATTCCATGTGGCTAATTTCAGGATGTGCTTCTCAGAGCCCGTTCTTTCCACAGCAGCTGATGTATCTATATTACTAGTTTAAACAGGGTCACCTATTTCCTCTTCAATATAACCTCCCGCTGCTATATCAATCTGGGTCAGAGTGATCAGTTGCTACTGAATGTCGGCTAACTCCTTAATTCTGATAATGTTGCCCGATGTAACAACTTCAGATAGTCTGTCACATGACTCTAAGTCGGTTAAGTGGTAAATCTATTTTAATGTTCATATATTCCCTCCGGTCCATGGTGACTTAGGTCGACCTGTGGCTCGAAGGTTGGAGGGGCTGAGGATTGATTTAGCACTTTCCAAACATTTATCTGTTGGTGCTGACGAAATGCGGGTCGTGGGGTTGGTTGTGAGATCGGTCTATAAAATTTTTCTAGTGGGGAAACCGTGATCTTAGAATTAAAAGAGGGGGAATTATTACAGGCTATCAGCAACTTTCTTGCCATGTACTGTTTATTAAAATTCACCGCCACACAATCCCCGCTTACTACTTTGGGAAAAGGCCCCACCCAGCATACCCTTCTGGCCATGATGATGTGAACATCCAATCTAGTTCCCCATAGACCTGGCCCTTTAGCATGAGAGCTAAATCGGAAAATAACTTTAGCCATTAGCTGGGAAGTAGATTCCCTCTGCCCCCTGCTTAATGGAGGCATGTCAACCAAGACTGAAACATAAGGAATGGCTGCCGGAGGAAAATCTAGAATGTGCAACTTTTAGGAGCTTTTGGGGGGGAACTGTAAGCTATATGCTGATTTACCCACAAATCTTCTCATAGGTCCTTTTGGATTACAGGGGTCCTGGGGTCTCTCTACACACTCTAGATGGGTATTATTAGTGCCCTGAATGCTACTAGTTGCGTGTAACTCCGGTAGAGTAGATTGGGTCTGTGTGTGACTAGGGTTATGGTGGGAGTTTTTTATGTGGCAGTGTTTGTCTTGTGAGTGTGGTGTGAGTTCTCATGATTGTCTCCTCCTGATCCCTTGCTTGCTAACGCTTCTTGGGTTAAATGAGATAAAGGAGGTGAAACCACCCTCTCCCCACTGTTACCATTCAAGACATTTTTAATGAGGAGATCTAATTTTTCCTCAATCCTTCCCAATCTACTATATAGAGGCTCCAAAAAGCCATGAACCTTTTTGTCAAGACCCCATTGTTCTGTTTTAATTTAATTTCCAAAAGAGCTGACTCCCTCCCAGATAGACTGTGCTTGACCAAATATCCCCGTTGGTTAAGATTGGCTCCGACCTGGAGAACGTCTCTCAAGTCCATCCTCAATGGCTTGAGAGAATCTGTTTTCCGCTGTTAGTTACGAGCTTTCACTTCTTAAGAAGGTCTGCGGTCTAGTTGTTCTGATCGCGAGACACTTCTTTGTTTTCAACGCGCCTGCGCGATATTCGCGCGGCGCACTTCAACTGAAAGAATCCCAGCAACGGTCGTGTTTGTGCTCCTGTGTGTTCGTATTTCCTGAGGAGAAAACACACGTTGAAATAGTTCAGCGCTCGACTTCCAATGTTCAGGGAAGTTATTCAGTACGCATTTCAAATGGGTTTTTGAGTGTCCTGACGTAACCTTTTTGAAATTCACAGAGTTCTCTCAGCAAGTTCTGTATTGGAGTTTGAAGTCGGTGAGAGCAGTGGAGTTTTGGAATCCTGGAGAAACGTTTCAGTCAAGAGAAACCTTCTCTCCTCAGAAGTAAGAGTATTTGATACTTTTTAATAGTCAAGTGAAGGCAGAAAAGAAAAAGCATTGGAGGAACCTTTGACTAATGTTTGAGCAGAACTTTTAATATAACGCTTGCAATTAAAACTCAAGCAGCAAGTATATCAACTACAATTCGAACTGGATATAGACTCTATGAGGTAGACTACAAGTTTCTAAAGAGTAAAGTGACACTTTCGGTCAGAAGTTTCCAAAAGAGTCAGCAATTCATTTTTGAAAAGATACAAGACTGAACTTTCACACAAGACTGTGCTATCCATACCCTTGGTTGGAGAAGTATCTCCAAGTGCCAAAAACTTCAAGATAGAGTATACAGAATTCCCGAAGACTGATCAAATAAACAATAGGCAAAACTAATAAGATAGAGAGTGGCTAGTTCTCTGGTTCAAAAAGGTAATTGTAAAAGACAATAGATTAATTACCTAGAGTAGAGTAGGTAGGGAAGATATTAAATAAGTGTGTTTGTCATTTCAGGTATCTTCATAGGAAGCCCAGTGAAGAACCGTGTCCAGAGGCAGTCTCTCTCATGTTTTGTCTTCCACTTCCCCTTTCCCCCTTGGCTGAATTCAGAGGCAATAGTTAATCTCTTGTCACTGGGTTTGGCAGGAGGGAATTGAGGACTAGTCATCTGTTCCTGGGGAGATCGCGACTCTAGATCTGACAGATTGAAGTGCCCCCTAAAAAACCTCTCTTGAGGTTTATAGATCTCCTCCTGAACAGAATGGCAGACGGGGTAGATTTGAAGGCCCTAAGTTCCATTTTAGAAGGAATGCAGAAACAACTTGATTGTGCCTTAGAGGAGAATAAATCTTTAAGAGAAGAAGTTAGGAGATCGAGTCAGGAAACTATTCAGACCAGGCAAAGATTAGAAGAGTTTGTGGCTTCTGGTACAGGATATAAGGGCTCACCGAGTCTACCAAGTAATTTATCCCCTTCAGATATCTCCACTCAGGTTATACATGCTGTCTCACCTATTATTCCCTTGGCGCCTCCTGAGAGATTTGGTGGGGACCCTCAAAAGACGCAAATATTTTTGACACAATGTACTTTGCATTTTTTGTGTCGGCCAGTCATTTTTGCAGAGGATCAATCAAAGGTGGCTTTCATACTGTCGTATTTGAATGGTGATGCAGCAGCCTGGTCAATGTCATTGGTCACGCAGAATGATCCCAAATTGTACAACTATAATGACTTTAAGGTAGAATTTTTACGAATATTTGATCGACGTGCAGCTTCACAAGCCACAGACAATGAACTTTTGGAGCTCAAGCAGGGCAATCGGGATTTGGTAGCCTATCTAGCCCAATTTAATAAGTTGATTGTGGAATCAAGTTGGCCAGAAGCCAAGAGAGCAGCAATTTTTTATAGAGGTTTAAAAGATGAACTTAAGACGCTTTGGCACAGATTCCTAGGCGACCCACTGAAATCTCTGAATTAATTGATTTGGTGCTACAGATCGATCATCGTTTGAGTGAGAGACGAAGTGAAAAAAGAAGAGACTTCCGTCCGCTCCCACCTCGCTTTGATCGAATGAAGACTGAAGGAAATAAGACCTCTGAAAATTCATCTGTAGATGAACCTATGCAGATAGGATCAATAAGAGGTCCTCTATCCAAGGAAGAAAAGGAAAGACGAAGATCTGGGCATCTGTGTCTGTATTGTGGTCTCTCTGGTCATTTTGTAAAAGATTGTCCGAAAAAACCTAAGGTAGCTCAGCAGGTAAAAGATCGGCTTCACCTGTAAAAGGAGTTGCACAGGGTGAAGCGAATTTAAAGACAGCTCCATTTTACCAGCAAGTTGTGAATACATTACAATCTTCTGCACCCCATCTGGTTGTATCTGTAACTGCAAAATTTCGTGATCAAGAAGTGATCGGAGTTTCTGTGATGATCGACTCTGGGGCAACGGGTAACTTTTGTGACATCAAATATGCTCGAAAATTTGGATTAAAATTTGTTGAGAAGCAGGTCGTGGAAGTGGTCAGAGCTGTGGATGGTACAAATTTGTCTTCAGGGCTCATTACTCATGAAACTGAATCTATCCAGTTAACCGGGTTCAATGAACATTCAGAAATAATAACGTTTAATCTGATCGATGCTCCTCAGTTTCAGCTCATTCTAGGTCTCCCATGGTTAACAGAACACAACCCATACATAGACTGGGAAAAGAGAACCATTTCAATGAATTCAACTTATTGCAAGGAAAATTGTTTTTGTGAGCAAATCCAGTTATTAGAAGAATCACCAGCCGAAGGACTGGCTTGTCACTCAGCGTCAATTTGCTCTTTAGAAACTAAAGAGATTCCCAGGGAATATGAGGATTTAGCTTCAGTTTTTGACGAAAAAGAGGCCGAAAAACTTCCCCCTTGTGGTAAATAAAATTCCTTTACCTGGACTTAATTTGATACAGAAACATAATAAAATAGCTCAGTAAAATGAGAGGCAGAATCCGTGGTATTAGAGGTTCGGAATGGGCTTTATTCCAATGATCGATTATAATCGGTTGCTCCAAGTTCCGTCACCACGAAGGTTCAGGAAGTGAAGTACATACATTATTGACATGAAATGACTTTTATAGATCATACATTACAATGAAGCGAATGCAATAGGCGTAACAATTGATAAGGAAAATGACGATTTATCTGCGTAACCAAAAATGGGTGTAATAAGGAGTAAAAAAGAACATAATTGGTTATGATGTCACATATAGGTGGATCTATAAGATAATACTTGGCATAGATGCGCGCGCAGCAACATGACGTGTAATTGACGTGTAACTAGGGGGTGAAGGGGACTTGACATTTAGCTCTACATGTGGAGACAAGAAGTCTGGGGGGTCAAGTCAACCTAATCCCAAATCATATCTAACATCCTATGTTTAAAGAACTATGTTATCCACGAAAGAAGGACTCTCGGACAGAATCTATTCTATACTGACTGTGCGTGCGTGTACAAGCGTCTAAGTGTCTACACTAAATGCGAGGGGATAGGAATATTCCATGGTAACAGGGCTATGAATTACTTGCATGAGGACAGAGAAGCCGGGCCTTTTGCTTGGTAACTGGAAGAATGTTTACTTAAACTACTAGGCAGGAATGCATCGGCTGAGGGGGAAGCAGATAATTCGAAGGTGAAATACAGTTCTTGGCAGAGAATAGGCTGATGTCAGGCTTCGTGAGCCGCGCAGAGAATGAGACAAAGTTCATGGTCACAGATGCAGGCTCAGACTGGAGCTTTCAGAGGCAGAAGGCAAGAAGAGTTTGATGACAGAATCAGGGCCTACTTGCCTGGACTGCAAAATGGAGTAACTGAGCCATATAAAGCCGGTGGCCTTTCATATTTAGGAATGGAATATCCGGCCTATTCATGGCGGATCTGACAGAGGACATGTTGACGGTGGACGCACATGTATTTGCGTCTTCATAACTGGAACTGGAGGAAACATACATGTACTTGTAACATGCACATAGAACCGTTGGGGTCCAAGATAGGGGACATAACTGACCAGAAAAATCCATATTTCCACATTCCCTCCTTGTCCCCTACTTGCCCGTTAAGAGATATCAATCTTCATTAATCCATTGATCTGTTCATATAACATCATTTGTTCTTCTTTCTTCTTCCGTGACGAATGAAATCTTGGTGGTGGAATACACGATGTGGTACACAGACCACAAATCGCTGGTCCACATTGTAGACATAGACAGCAACTAAATAGTATGAGGAGGCCAATACCTAGGAAGGATAAAACTCTCCATCCCCAGGCTGATATCACACTCCAAAACCAACTGGACCAAGTCCAAGTGCCTGGGTTCTGGTGTATCTGGTTTACAATCTTATGAAGGCGAGTTATGGCTTTATATACTGATGGCGAATTTTCTGGTATGAATACGCAGCAGCTTGATCCGATGACCCTACAAGCTCCGCCCCTATCAGCCAGGATGACGTCAAGGACAAGACGATTTTGAAGCACAACAATCCGCATAGCAGACTGCTCTTCTGTTAAATTGCCTAGGGCGGAAATAGTTTCATTCACTACTGCTTCAAGGGTTCTAGTTAATCTACGTATCAGTTTACTATTAGTAACAGTACCTATATAAGGAAAGATGCCTTTATTGAAATCTGTGTATTTTTCCCATGCTGTTTCAGTGTAATCGACAATTGGGAGATCTCTCCGCTCTCTGTTGTGTACTAAATGAATATTTCTGTAATAATCAGGAGGAGCTAGGAAAACAGGTGGCAAAAGGAATGCAATGTAGCAGGTACCATCCCAGTCTAGAGGTAGACGCATATATGCAGTCTGACCACATATAAAGTAGGAGTGGCGATAAGCTCTAAATGAAGATTTGCCTTGATCACTGAATTCTACTATAGTAGTGCATTTACTATGGCCCATATGTATGGAACCAACCTTTCTTACACACAATTCACCCTTCGCTGGGAATACTGACATGGTGGGTAAGACTAGTTCAACTTCGGATACGACATTTAGAATCATGAGATTAGGTGTAAAATTACCTAATCCATATACTTCATTTTCTAGATCAGTTCCTGTTCTTTTGGGGCGACCCTCCTTGTCAGGGTAGCAGACCTTGAGTAAAACTAGGTTCAGGTTTCCCCATACCCAATGATCTTGGTAAACTGCTGTGTCTGAGTCTATGGAATTGATTAAACTAAACCATGCTCCACAGGAGCCATTATGTGTAAATGGGTGTGGAAAGAATGGCAGGACTCCTTCATAATTCTGATAGGGAGGGAGCCGACCACACACCCAACAATTGGTGGCATTACTAGTCTGATGGGAATGATGTAACATACTAATGAAAGTGTTATTGCGCAGCGCAAGTCTATAAGACAATTCATGCGGCGGTAGGTCACTAAAAGAATGTTCTGCGGTAACATTGTAAACGTTTCTGGCAATAGGGTAATATATGTGCAACAATATACTTGCAGTAATTATTAAAAGACTTAAGGAAAACAAGATTATTAATGTCACTATGCAATGGCTACGCAGTGATTTACAATACGCCTGTCGTTTCAACATTTTCCGCGACTGTCCATGATTCAGGTCTAGAGGATACATGTCAGAGACAAATTCAACCGCTTCACCTTGGAGAGGACTTAAACAATCAAATTGTCTGACGTTCTAGGCCTCAATTTTACTTTATAGAGTTCGGTTTTAGTCTTTTCAACCAAAGGAAGTTTTGAATCAGTCTGTGAGGGAGTGCAGGGCACAATGTCTATATCCGAGGATAGTCCATGAAATTTCTTGATATGACTTGAATGAATCCAGCCCTTGCGGCCCTCGATCTTCACGGCTGTCCTTGTAGTGAGCAGAACCAACTTGGGTGTCTTCCACCTGGGCTCCAGCTGAGTCTTTCGGTCGAAATTTCTCACAAATACGAGATCACCCGGAACTACGTCATGGGGTTTCACCTCAGTGTTGTCGGGAAAGGCTGCAGCTACCTGTGAACGACAAGATTGTAGTGCAGACATCAAGGAAGCCAAGTAATCTGTCAGCATATTACAGTCAACATCAGTTATTTTGCGTGGTACAGGCGTCCCCCACATATTTGGTGGTCTGCCGAAGATCACCTCATACGGGGATAGCCCTGTTCGAGAGTGTGCTACCATTCTCATGTAAAAGAGTGCAACTGGTAACGCTACTATCCAGTCGACACCTTTCTCTCTGCATATTTTGGACAATCTGATTTTCAGTATCTGATTATGTCTTTCTACGAGACCTGCTGCCTCGGGGTGTCGGACACAGTGGAATTTCCACTGATATCCTAACAGAAGTGAAACATGTTTCATTAATTCGGATGAGAACGGCTGGCCGTTATCTGAGTAGACAACACGTGGTAAACCGTATCGTGGGAAGAATTCTCGAACCAACTGTTTGGCAGTAGTCGGGGCAGTGTAATCTGAAACCGGCTATGCCTCCGTCCAACGGGACAGAGCGCAGACAACTACGAGAACATATTTGAATCCTCGACATCGTTCCATCTGGATATAATCCATCTGGAGCACTTCAAAAGGGTGATCAGGAGGATGAAATCCACCCTGTTCTACGGGAACGCTTTTTCCTGGGTTAAACTGACAACAGATCATACAGGTACGGACCTTTTGTTTGGCTGCTGCTCGCAAATGTTTATTGAACCAAATGTGTTGAATGCTGTCTAGCATAGCTTTTTCTCCGAGATGTGCTGGACTATGTGTAGTGTTAATTATAACTTGGACCATTGAATCAGGAAGGAACCACACAGACTTTTCCTTCATCATCCATCCTTGGTCCGTTTGGATCCCTCCTAATTCAGTCCATTTCTTTATTTCGTCTGGTGTAGCATGTGTCTGTATGTCAATTACGTCAAGAGTAGGATCTTTAACTGTCATACAATGTGTCGGCATCGGGACTATTGTCTTTATCATGTCGGAAGTTTGAGCTTGAGCAGTCTGTTTAGCTGTTCTGTCGGCTAGATCATTGCCTTGGGAAATGATATCAGTAACCTTCGTATGAGCCTTACATTTCATAATTGATATTGCAGTGGGTCGATGTATTGCATCTAATAAGGCATGAATGAGGGGTCCGTGCTGAATGTGGGCACCGTGGGAAGTTAAATAACCTCTCTCTCGCCACAGCACGCCGAAGTCATGTACAACTCCGAATGCATAACGTGAATCAGTGTATATGTTGACTTTTTTATTCGTGGCTTGAATACAGGCTTGTGTCAGAGCGATGAGCTCTGCGGCTTGAGCTGACAAAGTATTTATACGATTAGTTTCAATGACTTCAGTATCTGTTGTGACTGCGTAAGCGGCCACTAACTCTCCTGTACTTGTTCTCTTACATGAACCATCTACATACAATGTCAGGTCTGGATCTGACAATGGGACATCGGTTAAGTCTTGTCTGGGTTTTGTCGTTATAGTAATAACTTCAATACAGTCATGAGCTAGTGGGTCTGTTCCGGTTACTGGCAAAAGTGTGGCAGGATTCAATGTGTTACAGCGTCTGATTTCTATATGTGGCTGAAACAATGTAAGTTCGTACCCTGTAAGTCGCGCTATAGTCAAGTGTTGTGTTTGCGTTCTATTTACAAGAACCTCTACTGCGTGTGGCACTTGAACTGTCAATGGATGTCCTAACACTATGGCATCGCTTTGTCTGATTGCTAAAGCTGTCGCTGCCACTGATTTTAGGCATGCAGGCAAAGCCTGAGCTACAGGATCTAATGTACTAGAAAAATAAGCACATGGTTTGTGTGCTCCTGCTTGTTCCTGTGTGAGTACTGACAAGGCAGTACCTTCGCGTTCTGTAACAAAAAGTGTAAACTGTTTTCTGTAACATGGCGTTGCTAAAACAGGTGCTTGACATAAAGCTTTCTTTAGGCTTTCAAAAGCTTGTGTATGTTCCTGAGTCCAAGGGAGAACAGTCGATGTGGCTGCCTCCTGTGTTGTCAACTGAATGAGTGGTTTTGCTAGAAATGCATACTGAGGGATCCACTGCCGGCAATATGAAGTGAGACCTATGAAAGCCCGCACCTCCTTTTGTGTCTTGGGTATTGGCATGTTAGCTATTAACTGAATGCGGTCCGGTGTAAGCTGCCTTCCCTCCTTGGACAGCGAGTGTCCAAGATAAACAACTCGCTGGACACAGAATTGTAGCTTAGAAGGGGACACCTTGTGCCCCTTTTCGGCTAGAAATTTTAAAACTGTCAGTGATGCTTTTTCACATTCCGGTTCGCTTCTTGCGGTGATCAGCAGATCATCGACGTATTGGAGCAGAGCAGTGTTAACTGGCATGTGGATACTATCTAGTTCTCGTTTCAGTGCTTGGCTATAGATGCTGGGGCTTTCTGTAAATCCTTGAGGTGCGCGTGAGAATTTAAAGCTACGTCCATTTAAACTAAATCCGAACAAATATTGGCTCTCCGGATCTATTGGGACGCTGAAAAAAGCATTCTTGAGATCAATTACAGTAAAGAATGTTGCTTCGGAATTAATGGCTGTCAGTAATGACGAGATATCTGGGACCACAGGGAATTGTGGCACAATGCACTTGTTTAATTCGCGCAGATCAATAACCAATCGATAGACTGGCGGGGCCTTTGGATCTGTTCGTTTAAGAATCGGAATTATCGGTGAATTACATACATTGGAGTCTGTTTCCACAACTACTCCTTGGGCAATGAGCTCGTCAATGATTTGTAGCAAAGCCACCACAGCATCTGGTGGCAACTTGTATTGTCGCATTCGTGGTAGCACCACTCCTGCCTTTAATGTGACTCGATATGGTGTAATATTCATGCAACCAACATCAGTAGGGCCTTGTGCCCATAGATGTGTAGGTAAAGTCTGCAGTCGGGGATCCATGTCTCTAGACACATAGTGACCTTTAAAATCACGTAAAAACAACCTTACTCCTTCCGGAGAACAACATATTATGGCTCCTAGAGCTTTCAATGTTTTTATTCCTAGCAAGTTTTCTGGACATGATTTAGTAAGCAATAAATCTGTAGTTCGGGTCAGAGGTCCTATCGTAAGTGGAAGTGGCTGTGATACTTCATTAACAATAGGTTTTCCTGAAAAACCAAGGGAAATATTCTGTGAGCCTGAGAGGGGTGCACCTGGAACTTCACTACGTTTTATAGTTGTTCGACTTGCCCCTGTATCAAGTAAAAATTTTCTATCTTGGCCTAATAATTCACTATGTACATAAGGTCCTTCTTGATCTACAGGGATCTCGATAAGGGGTAAGTCAACTTCCCTCTCTAGGCTTTTTCATGCGTAACGCTGGTACTCAGGATATTCATACTGTGCGGTCTGATACATTTGTCGTGTTGTTGTCTGTGTGGCAGCAACAGGCAGCGCTGGTGCAGCTGGCACAAACTGTATAGACTGTTGTGCGGCTGGCATGGCCTGTGCATGCTGCGGAGCTCCTTGTTCATTCTGATCTTGTCTAAGTGGCCGTGGTCTTTCTTGTGTTTTACCTATGGCGATATTATGTTTTAAAACTGGACAATCGTGTACGTAATGACCTGGCTTTTTACAATAATTACATGTCCCTTTTACAGGTCCTGCTGAATCGGAATGTGTCATACCCTTTTTATGTCCTTCAGCTGGAACTGTCTGGGAAACTAGCATTTTCATTTTCGTGTCTTTCATGCGTCTGTGTTCATGTTCTTGTTCCTCTCTAATCCTATTGTGATGGTATTGTAACATTTGTAACATTTGTGATGGGGTGTTACCTTGCCACGTACTCTCGAATTTTAACACTCTATTCTTTACTTGGGGTAGGGCATTTTCTACTAATTTTGTTACGAACAGATGCGGGTATGATTCGCTACTTGCTTTTATGCCACTATTTATACCAAAACATTTTTCAAATCGGGCATAGTAATCACTAGTGTCTTCATCTTGCTTCTGTTTACAGGCTGAAATTGTACCCCAATCTTCCTTTTTCGTAGTTAATAAACGTGGCAGTACCTGTACTAATAAACCTGGTAGTGCTTTAGTTTTATCCCCAAGTCCTGCTCCTGCAGTTCGGGCCTTTTCTTCCGCTTCTAACACTGACCATTCTATCTTTTGGTCTCCTACCTCCCACTCTTTTTCCTTGAGTTTCTCATAAATACCAGCAGGCATCAATACCTTTAATATTGTCATAATGTCGGGATAGGTATACTCTCCCATGAGTAACATGTCTTTAATTTCTCGGTGAAAACCCGCTGGATCTTTGTCATGACTGGGTACCACTTTCTTCATTTGTAACAATTCTATTTTTGATATGGGCGTATATACAAATACGCGCTTAAACTCGTTGTCCTCGCCTTTTATTGGGTGCACTTCTCGTAAGGGATTCTGTCTATCCATGTAATACGTGGTTCTTTCCTTGACGGGCAATGAGACATGCTCTGCGCATACAAAAAGGATATACTGCTTTCTTGATTCTAGAATTTCTTTAATTAATTTAGTACCTGAACCTCTCCATTTATTCATAAGCAATTCAGTCAATATGTCAGGTAAGGGACCAGGGTCCGAATGCTGACTCCGATATAGTATAATGAGTTGTTGAATCATATAAATCCCAGCTAACCTCTGTTCATCTGGGGTGAGATTCAAAAATGTGCGTGCTACTGTATCATCACTATATTTTCCGGGACTGTCCACCCAATGGACAGCTGCCCTGGCTAAATCTTGTTCATCCATAGAATCGAGAAAATGATAACCCCTTCGTTCTCGGAGTAGTTTGTCGGCGGTTTGGAACGAATACTCGTTAGACCTTATATTAATTATAGGTATTTGGAAATTCCTGTTATTATCTGGACATATCGGACGTATCGAGTCAGTAAGACATCTATTACTATTACAAGATCTTCCTCTACCTACATAGGCTATGGTGTCCGACTGTCTCGCGGGCAGTCCTGACCCTTCTTCCTCGCTTTGTTCGAACTCGTCTACCTCTAATCTCTCTTCGTGTAGGCGTTCTATTTCTTTACGGATCTTTCGGCACATGGCTATTATACAATTTTTCTTATCATGTCTACCTTCTGATATATTCTGGCTCCATCTGGTAAGAATTTGCATTGCTTCCGGGTTTACCCCCGGTCGGTCTTGATTTCTGATCACACAATTTATGAGGAAACGTAACAGTTCCCCCTGTATCTCTACTTTCTGGTATTCCATAGCTCTGTTAATACATTCTGGATCTCGCCCTGTTTGGACAAAATGATATATTTTATCTAGATGCGCAGTCATTCCTGGTAACTTCCCTAAATACACTGCGGCTCGTCTGATACGCAATGATGCCAGGGTCATTTCGTCCTCTTTACCGGGCACAGGGTCATATCTGCAATCTATAAGAAGTTCCTTCAGCGTACGGGCACTTATGAGTTTGGGTGTACGTGAATGTGCTGACTCTTGAAAAGTAAGTTTATTCATTCTGGGTGGCGTAGAAAAAATATTGGTAGCACCTCCCGTGGCCCCATCTGGGGTGTCGGGTGTGAAAGGATTCGTCGAACGTGACACAGCAACTACAGGTGCGGACACAGCTATAGAAGTAGCTGTAGGAGCGGATGCAGAAACAGATGTGCTTGCCGGAACTTGTGACTCGATCTGTTGCTGTAGGGATACGGGTACTGGATCTTGGCGTTGGACCTCCCTGGTATGCGGTCTATGCGGGTCGGAATTAGCATACTCGGGAGCTGCGTCATCTAAATATGAGGAAAGAAAAACATCTTCTGCGGTTCTAGGATGCCCCTTAGGATGTACCTTTATTGGGAACAATGGGGGTGGCAAGTCTTTCGGTATTTCTGGAGTAGCCTTAGGTAATCCTTCGGCCAGAAGGGGATACATACCATTCATAAGGGCATTTCTTTGCCTATCTACTTGTTCTGATTTCACTCGGATACCTTCCTCAATTAATAGATTTTCTCGAACTTTATTTGAACTCTCTTTATTCTTTTCTTCCTGTCTACGTGCTTTTTCTGTGCGTCTATGAGATTCTTTACGCCATAACTCAACGGCGTCTTTCTGTGACTGTCTGACCTTCCTTTTCCATAACTCTTCCTCGACTTTCATGATGCACTCCGCATCCCAGGTTCCCGCTGCGGGCCACCTCTGACTTTCTGGTAATCCCTTGGTGTAGTCTACCCATAAATCAAGAAATAATATAGCGTCTAAGCCATGTTTGTGATACATGAAGTGCCCTGGAGTATCCCTAGGAGGAATAGGGACGGCTTCTTCGAGAACCCCTTTTCTAGTAGTGATCTGTCTTAATTTCGAAAAGAACGGCATATTGGCAACTGATCCGATACTTAATCTTGAACACACTTAATACAAAAGCACAATAATGAACAACCATTCATACCACAATATGCAGGACGTTTTTAAACACATTAAACATTAAACATTAAACCTTTAACTGAAACAACAATGATGATCGTCTGCATAACTAATCACCAAGCTTAATTCTTGACAATAACTAGATACTTCGGAATACTTGATATACTGCTAAACAGTACAGATACACTGCTAAAACAGTGCAGACCGGATTTGTGTACCCAAACCCGTCTTGACCGGCACAACCTATGTGCACGTCAGAAATGCCTCCCCAGTAATGGTACTCACCGGGTAGCTTCGGAAACGGAAGGCCTCGGAAACTGGACTTGGACCGGACTGGACTCGACTTGGGACTTCGGAAACTGGTGGGCCTCTGTATACCTCGGATCTTGCTCTCTCAGCTAGGCTCTGGTCGGGATACTTCGCACTTCTCACCGCCTCGTCTGGGTGTTGATCGCAGCCTCAGTCGCCCCCGCTTGACCGGAGGGAGATACAGGAAATCCTGCTGGTACGCGTTATTGTCCGTCCAGCTGTGGCAGGAGACCGGGCCTGCAACGCACCGCCGGCGCGTGAGATGAGAAAGTGTCCCTGTTCGGGCGCCATTCATGTGGTAAATAAAATTCCTTTACCTGGACTTAATTTGATACAGAAACATAATAAAATAGCTCAGTAAAATGAGAGGCAGAATCCGTGGTATTAGAGGTTCGGAATGGGCTTTATTCCAATGATCGATTATAATCGGTTGCTCCAAGTTCCGTCACCACGAAGGTTCAGGAAGTGAAGTACATACATTATTGACATGAAATGACTTTTATAGATCATACATTACAATGAAGCGAATGCAATAGGCGTAACAATTGATAAGGAAAATGACGATTTATCTGCGTAACCAAAAATGGGTGTAATAAGGAGTAAAAAAGAACATAATTGGTTATGATGTCACATATAGGTGGATCTATAAGATAATACTTGGCATAGATGCGCGCGCAGCAACATGACGTGTAATTGACGTGTAACTAGGGGGTGAAGGGGACTTGACATTTAGCTCTACATGTGGAGACAAGAAGTCTGGGGGGTCAAGTCAACCTAATCCCAAATCATATCTAACATCCTATGTTTAAAGAACTATGTTATCCACGAAAGAAGGACTCTCGGACAGAATCTATTCTATACTGACTGTGCGTGCGTGTACAAGCGTCTAAGTGTCTACACTAAATGCGAGGGGATAGGAATATTCCATGGTAACAGGGCTATGAATTACTTGCATGAGGACAGAGAAGCCGGGCCTTTTGCTTGGTAACTGGAAGAATGTTTACTTAAACTACTAGGCAGGAATGCATCGGCTGAGGGGGAAGCAGATAATTCGAAGGTGAAATACAGTTCTTGGCAGAGAATAGGCTGATGTCAGGCTTCGTGAGCCGCGCAGAGAATGAGACAAAGTTCATGGTCACAGATGCAGGCTCAGACTGGAGCTTTCAGAGGCAGAAGGCAAGAAGAGTTTGATGACAGAATCAGGGCCTACTTGCCTGGACTGCAAAATGGAGTAACTGAGCCATATAAAGCCGGTGGCCTTTCATATTTAGGAATGGAATATCCGGCCTATTCATGGCGGATCTGACAGAGGACATGTTGACGGTGGACGCACATGTATTTGCGTCTTCATAACTGGAACTGGAGGAAACATACATGTACTTGTAACATGCACATAGAACCGTTGGGGTCCAAGATAGGGGACATAACTGACCAGAAAAATCCATATTTCCACACCCTCATCGTCCTTACGACTGTAAGATAGATATTGAACCTGGGGCGGTTCTGCCTTGCAGTAGAATTTACGCCTTGACAGCAACTGAAAATCAATATCTCAAAAGTTACTTGGAAAAATACTTGGCTAATGGGTTTATACGTCCTTCTAAGTCCCCAGTCTCGTCTCCTTTATTTTTCATCCCAAAGAAAGACGGAGATCTTCGTGCTTGTATCGATTTTAGAGCCTTGAATCAAGTCACAATCAAAAATCGATACCCGCTCCCACTAATTTCAGTCTTGTTGGATCAGGTCAAGAATGCAAAAGTCTACACTAAATTGGACTTACGAGGGGCGTATCATTTGATCCGCATCGCTTCAGGTGATGAGTGGAAAACAGCATTTCGAACCCGTTATGGATTATTTGAGTATCTAGTAATGCCCTATGGGTTGTGCAATGCTCCAGCCGCATTTCAACATTTTGTAAATGACGTTCTCAGAGAATTTTTGGATCGAATAGCTGTCGTTTATATCGACGATATTCTGATCTTTTCAGATAGTCTTGAAGAGCATGTAACCCATGTTAGAGCCATTTTAACCAGACTTCTTGAGAACATCTTTTTGTGAAATTGGAGAAATGTGCCTTTCATGTGGAAAAGGTAGAATTTCTTGGATTTGTTTTATCTCCTGAAGGAGTAAGTATGGATAATGCAAAAGTGAGAGTAGTGCAAGATTGGCCTTCTCCTTCATCTGTGAAAGAGGTCCAAAGTTTTATTGGGTTCTCTAATTTCTACAGGAGATTTATTTCGAATTTCTCTCATAAAGTCAGTCCAATCACAAGATTGTTGAAGAAAGGGGTGAAGTTTGTCTGGAATGATGAAGCAGAAGAAGCCTTTCGATTCCTGAAGAGATCCTTTACGCAAGCACCAATTCTGCTGCATCCAAGGGCAGATGAGCCATTTTACGTAGAAGCGGATGCCTCTGACGTTGCTATTGGAGGAATTCTCTCTCAACGACATCGGGATACAGGTCAACTTCATCCAGTGGCCTACTATTCCAGAAAGTTAACCCCTCCTGAATGCAATTATTCAATCGCTGACAAAGAGCTGTTGGCCGTGAAAGGTGCCTTTTTAGAATGGAGGCATTACTTGCTTGGCGCAGTGCATAAAGTCACTGTGTATACGGATCATCGCAACCTCCAATTTCTCAAGTCAGCTAGAACATTAACGGCCAGACAATTACGTTGGTCTCTATTTTTTGCAGATTTCAATTTTGTAATAACTTTCAGACCAGGTACAAGTAATGCAAAAGCAGATGCTCTTTCAAGAATAAACTCCGACTACTCTGAAGTTGACCAAAAGAATCAAACTATAATTCCAGAGGAAAAGATCATTGTGGCTACCCTCAATACAGATTTTTCAAAAGAAATTCGGGAGGCTATGTCCCAAGAAGAGATGAATCGCTGGGCAGATGAGGAGCTGGAGAGAGAGATCCGGAATGGTCTTCCATACCTCAGAAATTGTTTGTATCTTCCTACAAAGGGGCTTCAAGAGAAAGCCTTGAAGATTTGTCATGATGATTTGTTGGCTGGTCATAAAGGAATACAAAAGACTTCTGAATTGGTGGAAAGGAATTTTTGGTGGCCCAACATGAGAGCTCAAATACGGCAGTACGTTACCACCTGCGAGAGATGTTTGCAAGGAAAATCGGATCGGAGAGCACCACAAGGGCTCTTGATGCCAATGCCCACTCCTCCTTATCCTTGGCATACGGTCTCGATGGATCTGATAGTAGACCTCCCTCCCTGTCATGGGTTTAACACAATTTTGGTGATGGTGGATATGTTTTCTAAAATGGCACATTTTGTCCCACTGAAAAATATCCCTCGAGCTCCAGAACTGGCACAATTATTTACTCTGCACATTGTAAGACTGCATGGAATCCCAAAGGTTTTAGTTTCTGACCGGGGCTCCCAATTTGTTTCCCATTTTTGGAAGGCTTTCACCAGAAGGTTAGGAATTGACGCTCGCTTTTCCACCAGTTTCCATCCTGAAACTGATGGTCAGACCGAGAGAGTCAATCAAGATCTTGAGCAATACCTCAGACTTTATTTGATGGATCAGAAAGCTGGGTGGGCAGATTTAGTTTGGTCCGCTGAATTTGCTTATAACAACGCCAAGCACTCCTCTACAGGTTATTCCCCCTTTTTCTTAAACTATGGTAGACACCCAAGTATAGTTTTAGAGAAGGAAGAGGGTTCAGTACCAGTGGCAGAAGAATTGGTAAATAGAGTTCAAAAGTCTTTAATGCTTGCTGGTGAGAATTTACAAAAGGCAAAAAACTCTTATAAGTCCCAGGCAGATAAGAAGAGACGAGAGTGTCCAGTTTTTAAATCAGGAGAGAAGGTTTGGTTATCCACTAAACATCTTAAATTAAAAGAGAATCGTAAGTTTCAACCAAGATTCATAGGCCCATTCAAGGTAAACAGAATGATAAACCCTGTATCAGTAAAGATTCACTTGCCCTCTTATCTCAAAATACATCCGGTGTTTCATGTTTCCTTGTTGAAAAAGAGCCCACCAAATTTGAGAGCCCACTCACTTCCTAAACCTATTGTGGTAGATTCAGGGGAGGAGTTTGAGGTGCATGAGATTCTAGATTCCACCTTTAGAAAAGGTCAATTGTATTATTTGATCAGTTGGAAGAATTTTGGTCCAGAAGAAAGATCTTGGGAACCATATACTAATGTTCATGCTCCAAGACTCATTCGAGACTTTCATAAACAAAATCCTACTAAGCCAAGAAGGAAGGGACGTCTTTTGGTGGGGAGTACTGTCAAGACCCCATTGTTCTGTTTTAATTTAATTTCCAAAAGAGCTGACTCCCTCCCAGATAGACTGTGCTTGACCAAATATCCCCGTTGGTTAAGATTGGCTCCGACCTGGAGAACGTCTCTCAAGTCCATCCTCAATGGCTTGAGAGAATCTGTTTTCCGCTGTTAGTTACGAGCTTTCACTTCTTAAGAAGGTCTGCGGTCTAGTTGTTCTGATCGCGAGACACTTCTTTGTTTTCAACGCGCCTGCGCGATATTCGCGCGGCGCACTTCAACTGAAAGAATCCCAGCAACGGTCGTGTTTGTGCTCCTGTGTGTTCGTATTTCCTGAGGAGAAAACACACGTTGAAATAGTTCAGCGCTCGACTTCCAATGTTCAGGGAAGTTATTCAGTATGCATTTCAAATGGGTTTTTGAGTGTCCTGACGTAACCTTTTTGAAATTCACAGAGTTCTCTCAGCAAGTTCTGTATTGGAGTTTGAAGTCGGTGAGAGCAGTGGAGTTTTGGAATCCTGGAGAAGCGTTTCAGTCAAGAGAAACCTTCTCTCCTCAGAAGTAAGAGTATTTGATACTTTTTAATAGTCAAGTGAAGGCAGAAAAGAAAAAGCATTGGAGGAACCTTTGACTAATGTTTGAGCAGAACTTTTAATATAACGCTTGCAATTAAAACTCAAGCAGCAAGTATATCAACTACAATTCGAACTGGATATAGACTCTATGAGGTAGACTACAAGTTTCTAAAGAGTAAAGTGACACTTTCGGTCAGAAGTTTCCAAAAGAGTCAGCAATTCATTTTTGAAAAGATACAAGACTGAACTTTCACACAAGACTGTGCTATCGATACCCTTGGTTGGAGAAGTATCTCCAAGTGCCAAAAACTTCAAGATAGAGTATACAGAATTCCCGAAGACTGATCAAATAAACAATAGGCAAAACTAATAAGATAGAGAGTGGCTAGTTCTCTGGTTCAAAAAGGTAATTGTAAAAGACAATAGATTAATTACCTAGAGTAGAGTAGGTAGGGAAGATATTAAATAAGTGTGTTTGTCATTTCAGGTATCTTCATAGGAAGCCCAGTGAAGAACCGTGTCCAGAGGCAGTCTCTCTCATGTTTTGTCTTCCACTTCCCCTTTCCCCCTTGGCTGAATTCAGAGGCAATAGTTAATCTCTTGTCACTGGGTTTGGCAGGAGGGAATTGAGGACTAGTCATCTGTTCCTGGGGAGATCGCGACTCTAGATCTGACACTTTTTTTCCAATTTAAAACAATTGTCCTCATCGGAGCCCACCCCACCTCTAACAGTTAATAAATTATTTCATATACATATTAGTAACATAATTCTAACTTACGTTTTTTCAGTATATATACTAAATAATTGCATATTTATATTACATTATTTAATTTATACTTTACAATTGTTCAACATGTTGACAACATTTTGTGGCATGTTTTACTTGTTTAATTTTTTTAAACATTTTTGAAGACATTTGTTGAACATTTCTTACTTTTTCTTACATTCATTTCCATCGGGAGAAACTCTTTTTGTGTTTTATTATTGGCCATTTTTTATTGCTACCTTTTGTTTTGTAGTCTATTTGTCTCATTATTAGTCCATTTCCCCAGATTGAGGTTGTAGTAAGGTGCTGCTGTTCATTAGGACACTTGAATCCTTTTTGAAGTTTTTTTAAGGTTTGAGGGTGGGTAAATGTAGGGCAGTTCTAGGATTTAGTTACAATGTAGTTGTTTGTGGGTATTTTGTATAGTTAGCTGTATTAATTTTAGTGTTTTTCTCTAGAGTTTTGCTTTGGATTTTCGTACTTGTAATTTATTGATATGTTATATTGTGTTATGGACATTTTGATATCCTGTTTTTTTTTCTTTAGAGGAAATCTCCTTTGCTTTATGATGAACCAATATTTTTTACTTTGATTTCCTTTTTATCGGTTTTCTAGGAGTGCATTTTTTTTAAACACTACGCGCCCATTTTGGATGTTGGGCTGAGATCCTTTGACCAGCGGTCGGAGGCTCTCTGCCCAACATCCTGAGGTTTCGCTCCGACTGCCGTATTCTGATTACGGCAGTCGGAGAGAAACTCGGGGGGGGAAATTCCACTCTTCTTCCAACGGGCTCTATGAGACCGTCGGAACAGGAGCAAAATAGTAATACTTTCTTCCCCGCCGCACAAGCTTCCATTGGGAAATAGAGGTTTTTGACGGCCCTATGGGCAGTTGCATCATAATAGAGCAGCCATAACACCGACCTAAGGGCAGATGGTTCCTTTTCCACAACTGTTTTGTCTGCCCAACACCTTAATAAGGCACTTATTTAGGTTTTTTATGGGTCCTAGATAATTTAGCTTTGATGGATATCTATTGACTAGGTTTTATCATTGCATTTTTTGGGGCTTTTTGGAAAATATTTTTTCCCGGTTTTAGTGAATTACACTTTTTGACTAATTGGATACAGAGGATGATCTGCAGCTATAGAACAGTAAGCCACATTTAATTTATTTGTTTTGGGTGGGAAATGTTACATTTTGGTGCCGATTCCGATCCGGTAAAAAAATATCCCGTACGAATCGTATCTGTATTTTTTTACGTACGAATCGTACAAGTCCCGTACAAACGGGCAAGTACGATTCGTACGTGGAAAATACATACGAATGACATTGGGAAAAGTCTACGACACGTCCCCGGACAGTTTTACGTACGATTCGTAAAACTGAAGTCCGAGCGCACAAGTACGATCCGTACCGTCCATCCGAATATACAAACGCAGGTAATAAGCTATGTCCGAATATACAACCGCATGTAAAACGTCCCATACAGAGCAAACTGTGTACCACCCCTACCCCGGGCGCACCTGGGCGAGGGGTACGAGTCGTACTGCCCCCCCAGCCTCCCACCCCTCCCGCGTACATCTGCACCATATCCCAGCACCCCCCCATGTCCGTGCTGTACCCCCACCCCCGTATGTACGGTGCGTACCCCCATATGTATGGTGCGTACCCCCGTATGTACGGTGCGGACCCACACCCCCGTATGTACGGTGCGTACCCCCAGTGCGGAGCGCTGGGGGTATGCACCGTACATTCAGGGTGGTGGGGGTATGCACCGTACATATGGGGGGTACGCACCGTACATACGGGGGTATGCACCGTACATACGGGGGTGGTGGGGGTACGGCGCGGACATGGGGGGGTGCTGGGGTACGGCACGGACATGGGGGGCTGGGGGTATGGTGTGGACGTGTAGGGATGGGGGTACGGTGCGAACCGGGCCCCCTTTTTGCCGTGCATCATGGCGTACTTAGCTTTTCCGGCACTTTTTGGGTCCCGTAAAAATATTGCCGTGCGAAGTGCTGTGGGTACGAATCGTACTTGCTGGTCCGTATAACGCTGCCTGACTCCGTCGGACGTCGCGTATGCGCCGTCCAGAATCTGATTTGTATGTATTTTTTTGCCGGTCGCTGTTTTTTACGGCTCGTACGGAAATGGTATTTCTGTGCGAATCGTACTTGCGTGTTTGTAAGGTGTTTTTCCCGGGTACGAGTCGAACGGACAAAACGCTCCGTACGACAATTTGTACCCGGGTTTTACCGGATCGGAATCGGCACCTTTATGATTTATGTAAGTATTATATGATTTTGTTTGGGGAAAGTGTGTTTTATTTGTTGTAATTATTTTATGTAAAAGATTGAGTTTGTTCTTTGAGTTTTTTCATAGGTGAGGTCTAAATTTTTAACATAAATAATTTAAATATTATTTTATTATATCGATATTATTTAAGATTGAACTTTTATTTAATGTTTTGACTGATGTACTAAACTATTATGCTTGTTATTGATATAAAAATGGTTCATCATGTTGGTTAAAATTCTGTTATACTTTCCTGGGAGTTTTGTAGGTTAGTATTTTTTTCATAATATGCTTTTGGCTAATATTTCCAAGTAATCTACTCCTTTTTGTTTATGAAGAGTTTAGCTTTGAATTATAGCATTTACAGCTATAGCTAAACATTATTTTAGCTAGTTTGCTAAGTTTAAGTGCACTTTGGGTTATAGAGTTCTTCCTTTGTAGTTGTTGGTAGCTTTGCTATTTTTGTAATGCTTCTATAAATGTATAGAGTGTAGGTTTGGTTCTGCCTAGTGTGGATTGAAAGCACTGTAACAACCTTCCACTGCTTTGTTTGTTCTGGCTTCCTGAACCAAGGTGCTGTCATAGACATTCCACCATGGTATTTGGAATTTAGATCAGCATCAGTGTTCAGAGTGATGTAGTCTGCCAACCCAAGTATCTTTGAAATATTCCATTAGGGGCTTAGTTTGTCTTCATGTTGTTGCTAGAAATGGCTTTCTCTTAGGTAATTGTAGTGGTTAGCTACTTCATTGACTGGGACAAAGGCTGGTGTTATCATTTTTTTTATTTCAAAGACAAATTGACTGTTAGTAGCATATGCTACAGTTAGGGCTTGATTACTAGTTTGGCAGTCCGCTCACTTAAACACCGTGGCTTCTAGAAACCCTCAGTGCCGGCAGTCTTCCGACCGCCATTTTACAAGTTGCCCCCCATTGCCTGCAGTGTGGCTGTGGAGGTCTTGTGACAGTGGGAATGATTTTCCATATAGCGTAAGAACATTCCAACTGCATATGTGTTGAATGCACATATATGCATGATACATGTGGAAAATTAACACCTACCCATTGACGGACTCCGGCCCATATGTGTGAGGTCCAGGCAATGTGTATATAGTACAAAAATGAATTACCTGTAGATCACTGCCAACAGGGTTTTATTCCTTGGGGTGAAGATGCTGCTGTGAAGGGGCGACCTGGAGAAAAAGATCCAGGCTGAACTCTTCCTGGAAGGACAGTAAAGTGATGAGTATGCACCCCAAATCCTTCATTTCAGATGACTTAAAGACGGTGGTCCAACCGCAGTGGGTAGCTCGTTGGAAAGCCAAATCATTATACGGACAGGAGTGAGACTCCTCAGTATCACCCTGTGGCAGCTGATTTTCCCTGACCGCAGTGTTCTGGCTGTTTCAGCAGTTCGACAACGGTCTTTGCCAAGGCAATCTGACAATCTGGTAATATGGCAGCTTGAACACTGAGCTTGTGGCGGTAAAACCGCAACCGCAGGTACAGCAGTTCACAGACCGCCAAATTTTTAATAAGGCCTTTAGTGCAGTTTTCTGGAGGTGTTTCCATATACTTTGATTGAAATGGTAGTAACTGCGTTGTATGACTGTGTGGGGGTAAATGTTTTAAATAGTTTGAATCATGGCGTGTTCAAAGTCTATGATTATTTTTTGTGGGTAGTAATTATGTGTTTTATATTTAATGTGGATTAGGAGTTCGTAGTAAGTGCTACTTTGTTTATTTGGTAGTAGGGCATATGTAAAATGGATGTTTGTGGTTTGATATTCCAGGTACGGTGTATTTGTGAGTGAATGGTTTGGGACACATGTGAAAGTCCCGTCCAATATCCAGTTTCGACAATTGCTTAGTTTTAATATGTTCTCTGCTGTAGAAAATATTAGGGTGTGTCTGTCATTGTTTAGGAGTCATATAACAGAAAGGGTTCCTCATTATGTGTAATTTTTAAGTGTTAAGATATTTTTATGTATTTTGGTATCTGCTAGGGGCAGGAGGAGTATCGCTGATGGCTTTTTTAGTTTGTGCAATTAAACATTTTAAAGTGAGTTTAGGTAGTTGGCCTGTGATGTGTTTGGGGACTTTAGGGAGTACATGTTTTAGGATTTTTGTTGTGAGCTCCTGGCAGCTAGTGCTTTCCTCTCTTATATCCTGCAATATCTCCCTTACTTCTATTTCTGCCACATTTGAGTGGTTGGTTTTGTCTCCCTTACACTAATTACAACATCATCTTTTGTAGTAGCCCTCCCATCGCATGCATTAGAATAATATTTGTGACATTCCTAATTCACATATTCCATTGATGTACTTTCTTGTTTGTAGGTGTAGCCCATGTGACTTAGGGCCTGATTACGAGTTTTGCAAACACAATAAGATGATGGACGGGGTGCTGAAACTTTTCAAACACTCACCCCCCATCACAGATCTGGGTTTAATCCATCATCATTCTTCTGCTCACTAAGCCACCCCAGTTTGGACCCAGCCATATGCAAATCAGTCTTGGGAACAGTCCAGCCCGAACTGCTAGGCCAGGTCCTCCCTGGACCGGAAACAAGCATCCTGGGATCGGGTTTAGGAGTTTCACTCCTCATCAGCAGGCTAGCTTGAATCCAGTGGCAAAGTGAGCAAGGGACCCAGACATGGGTACATTTGCCTATTAGGAAAAAAGCACCATCAGCTTCTGCCCCCTTTGTAATACTGCCAGATGTGGCTTAGTCTGGATTTCCAGATATGATTTGCTTGCACTTTGGCCAGTCAAATAGGCTGAAATTATTCACACAGATTCCATGATAGGCAGAAAAGCATTATAAAATAAATATAGAAAGGAGGGCTCAAGGGAGACCGGTACACTAAAGTCTCTCCCCCCTTGTTTTGAATGAGTGATGCATTCCTAGGTAGAGGGGAGTAAGGACTGGTCAGAGAGGTGATGGGGCAGTGTTCAGGTCCCAATGGTCTGGGACGTTCATGTGAAGGCTTGCTATTTTTACTTCTCTCACACACCTGCAGAGTGTAATCTTCTCAGTGCAGAGAGACGGCCACTGATCATGGATGGTAGACTAGAAAGAAAGTGCACATTTGTGGTGGAGTGAGCAGTGGGGAAAGACCAAGCCTGCATACAGACTCGAGATTTATTAATGTAAACAATGCTTCTTTTTAGCTGTCTCCTTCCTGCCTGAATGCCTCTGCTTCAATAGAAGTAAATGCGGAAAAATACATGACCCCAATTTGTTTTTCATAGTCTCTCACTTACAAGTTTAAATGTTGGAAGGTAAGAGCCTTTACCTATTTTCCAAAGCAGCTGACAGGAGATGTATTTATCAGTGCAGGAAAAGTAGGGCAGATGACACAGGAAAAGGTGAATGTCAGAGATTGCTCTAATTCTATGATTACGTCATGGCAGAACACCTCCTGACAGACCGGCCCGTAAAGTGGTTATCAGCTCTTCCGCACGACATTTCACAGCAGAATGGGCCGATGGGGCTTGTGTATGCTGCAATGCTGTGGCACACAGGAGAGCTAGACAGGTGTCTAGTGGTATCTGAAATTCAAGAAATTGTACTCAATTTTGGAGACATTTTTCTAAACTACACGTAATTAAGTGAAATGCAAATTCATCATTTGGCCCTACATTTAAGCTTGAAATGCATGCTAGTGTAAATCTTTTGATGCAATAATGCATTTCACGCTATGAAAATAGCACGAACAATACAAATGGCTGTAACAACAGTCACTCACATTCTGGTTGCTTTTGTTGTGTCTGAACACCCATACTATAATTCTGCTGAGAATGGCAGCATCATTATGCGATGTGGTGTCATTTTGGGAATTTTGCTTAAGAAGCATAATATGAAATTCCTAAAATTATAAGAATTACTCCAGCGTATTTAACTTTTGCCCGCCTAGCATCTAGGAGGATGTATGCAGCATCAAAGCAGCTGGCCCAGCAGACGCAACAATGTGTGGAAGATGGGGGTCAGGGATTGGCGCTAACGGTGGACTGGTAGTCAGTGAGGGAAAATGAAGGAAAATACATGACCTCACTGTAGTGAACTGCTGGTCACTGGTCTAGTGTTCCGATGTGTCAGCCGCTCCCAGCGGGCTGGCTTACACCCCACCACACATCCACCCAACACAGACCTCACAGGACATATGACCCTGCCAATTAAAGGGGCCGGGTGCACGTGGATGTGTCAGACACTCCCAGCGGGCTGGCTTACACCCCACCCCACACCCATCCAACACAGGCCTCACAGGACATATGACCCTGCCAATTAAAGGGGCCGGGTGCACGTGGATGTGTCAGCCACTCCCAGCGGCCTGGCTTACACCCCACCCCACACCCATCCAACACAGGCCTCACAGGACATATGACCCTGCCAATTAAAGGGGCCGGGTGCACGTGGATGTGTCAGCCACTCCCAGCGGCCTGGCTTACACCCCACCCCACACCCATCCAACACAGGCCTCACAGGACATATGACCCTGCCAATAAAAGGGGCCGGGTGCACATGCCCAGGGCCAGTTCTACTCCGTAACTATCTGTGTCTGTGCACTTCATAACACCTTCCTCTTCCTAGAGACAGTCCTGTGTTTTTTCTGTCTTGAATTTGGCAGGCAAAGCGGGCATCTAAATTCATTCTAAAATTCAGTTAAGCCTCGTGTACTTTATTTAAATATATATGAACCCTGCCTAAGAACTCTGTGATAGCTGCCTGCTTTGTTTGCTTAGCAGGTCACTCAGAGATCATGCTGAGCCGGTTCTTAATTCTGATATAAAAGCGCCTGAAGAGGCTTCCATTAAGGATGGAAGAAGACTGGAATCTCAGTACATATTTATAATCGTTCCAACCCCAGTGGGGGCGTAGTTGTCCATTAACTTGCCTAATTACTATAATTAGAGGGATCATAGTAGTATTTAATGCCTTACTGAGCTGGCTTCGTATTGTGCTCCGCTGCCATGATGGAAGTCACAAGTGTGCAGGGAAGAGAGCACACACAGGCACAAAAAGAGAAGAACAAATGGGCAGGCCTCCTGGGGATTCGCAGCAAACAATTGGCAGAACTCTATGTTCAGCTTTACAAAAGCAGGCAATGAGGAGGATAATGATGCTGAGTTGGTGCAGGGTGCCCCGCTAGCAGAAGTCGTTTACACATCAGGACAGCCTTGGGGTTTCAAGCTAGGTCAACGAATGACCTCTAATGACCTGCTTCAGTCCTTTGCACCAAGCAATCTGGACCCTTTGCCTTTGCAGGATGGAGTGAAGAATATTCTTCTCAAGGAGTATAATATGATGGACATAATGCTGTTTACTAGATTCATTAAAAAAAGATATCAGTTGGAAAACGTCAGTAAGGAATTTCCTCAGTAAATAAAGGTAAATTCTACAGGACGAAAAAATATTGTTTTATCCAAAGTAGAAACTTTGGCTGGCACGATGACGTAGGTGGTGCTACGTGTAAAATGTCTCTCTTCAAAGGATTTCCCTTCTTGCTACAGCGCTCACCTCAGTGACAACACATGCCGTAAACAGTGCAAAGAGTGCCTGCGGGCGCATGCTCAACGGGAACAATGAAAAACAGGGACATATCTGTGTTTAACCTGGACACTGTTTGAAAACAGGGACATTTGAGTCACTTGGAGAAAAGTGTCGGGACACGGGGACACTTCTCCAAAAACGGGGACCGTCCTGGGAAAAAGGGGACGTCTGGTCACCCTACCCATTGTGAAGACAACAACTGGACCCGAGCGTGTCAGGCATAGAGGTGGGGGAAGTGCCCTCTCCTGAATACACTCACAATACTGCTACCACGTGGCCTATCAGTGGTCCTCACGGTACAATAAATAACACCCCCCCACCGTTTAATGGATTAGCCCTGAGGGCCTCTCCTCTCCCAGATTACTGCCTTGTAATACATGTTATTGGAGGCAATCAACTCCTCGATCCAAGGACCTTCGAAACAAACTGCTGGGTTACACTGGCTCCTGTTAACGATTGCTCATTGGAGCCCATCACTGCTCGAGCACCCTGTCCAGAGCTGCAGCTGTTGATACTAATTTTCTCCCCCCTACTCCTATGCCATCTCACAGCACATGAAAGCACTATAGTGACAGACTGCGCCAGATTGTCTCCAGGGCTCTATGCACCTGGTATTCTATCTCCCTCCAACACTGAGGCCTGATCCTCCGTCTTGCACCAAGAGTACCACCTATTGATCTTGCTAGTCCTTCCTTGCATTTGGAACAATCCATGTTATTTCCCCTACAGCACCCTGCGATGGCCCAGACAAGTTGGATATTAGCTTGCAAGAAATGTGGCACTCCAGGGCCACTATTGAACATCACATTGACACGCTGGCATCGGACCTGGGTCTGCTGCATGATGACCACCACAAGCTAGCGGATATGGTCAAAGTAACAGAATAGACCTTGCAACCCTGGCCCTAAAACAGGCCACTCATACTGCAGAAGTAGAAGACCTACATTCCCAACTACACATACTGCATGACAGAGCTGAAGATGCAGAGGGCAGGTTGTGGCGCAATAACATGCACATCATCACAATGCCCTTAGGAGTGGAAGGACATAACTCAACCAAGTTCATAGAAGACTGGCTGAGCACCACGGTGGCACCCCAGGGTCCCTCAGGCTTTTTACTGTGGGAGGGACTGAATGCAGGAATGAGGTAATACTCGTTCTAGTTTGTCCAACACAAATTACACTCTCATTTGGACCAAATTTTCTGTCCTTCACACCTCATTGGGCATATGATGAATTCCACATATCTGGGCTAAACCCTGTCTGATCATAACCCACTCGAGCTCACTGTGTCGTGGGGACAAACTCCTACCCCAATGCCCACTTGGCATTACAACCGTGTCAACTGGAGGACATAGTCTTTAAAGATACCCTGACCACTACCATCACTAGTTATTTTGCTGTAAATACAGGCACTGCCTCATCATCTGTGATAGAATGGCAAGCGTTTAAAGTGACAATACAAGGAACATCTATATCCACCTTCTCTGGGACATGGCACACAGTCCTACATCATTTTACACAGGGAGAGACAAGGCTTGTAACGCTAGAACACCTGACATCCCACGATGATTCCCTCTCCGGTGACCTACAGGAATGCCAAACCTAATACGCAGAACTCCTTGAGCACCTGCGAATGTTAGACCATAATGGTTAAACACACAAAATACACAAAGAAGGTGATAATTCATGAGCTTTAGTGGCCCACATGATCTGTCCACAACTGTCTTCAGCCCACACCCTATCAATATTCACCCCTGAGGGCCAAACATGTCGGACACAGGAATCCATCAATATGGCATTTAGGGAATATTATGCACACCTATGTGGCCCTCGCCTGCCATAAACACCTTTCTAGCTGACCTGCACCTACCTCAGTTATCTCAGTCCCATTGTGCAGAACTAGAAGCCCCACTGTCACCAGAAGAAATTTGTAATGCAGTAACGGAGCTCCCCCGCAACAGTACACCCGGCCTGGATGGCTTACCCATTGAGCTTTATGCCACATTTGCTACACGCTTGTTGCCACACCTGGAAACATTGTATAATGCATTACCAGAGATTGGCTCCCTTCCTTCCACTGCTTGCCAGGCACTAGTCTCGTCCTTGCACAAACCCGGACATGATACAAACGACATGTCCTCATTAAAAATTAGGTGATTTTACCAGGTAATGGAGGTTGCCAGACCAGCATACCCGGCTGCCAGATGCTTGACCTCCAGCAGGCATTTGACACCCCCCACTAGGACTACATGTTTGCAATTCTGACTACATTTGGTATTCCCCTGACTTATATTAAATGGATTAAACTGTTATACACTAAACTCATGGCTCTTGCACGAACAGGCTCACACATATCTTCCATGTACTCGTTTTTCTGTGGCACCAGGCAAGGATGCCCCCTGTTCCCAATCCTCTATGTGCTGGTGATAGAACCACTGGTGCAGAGTATAAGACAGGGGGAGGGCGGCTGGTGTATACCACAAGTGCGACAACAACATGTAGTCTCCTTATATACAGATGACCTTATAAGAGACATACGTGACCTTACCATGGGTATGACACCACTCACCACCCTACTCACTCAATTTGCTAACCTCTCAGGCCTACCAGTCATTTATAACAAATCTTGTGCATTTACGTTTCAAGACCACAAGCTTGAAGAGAACATACTGATAGGAGTGAACACCATCCCAATAGCTCCTCATACTTTCCATTACCTTGCTATACAAATCTGCAGATCTACTTCTGATCTGCTGGAATGCCACTTGAGCAAAACAATTGCTTCTTTCCGTTCACTGATCCGGTTCTGGATCACCTTACCCCTCTTTGTGGCGGGCGGCTGGCACTCTCAAAGATGGTGATCCTCCCCCTATTGTTATACTTCTTTGTCAATTTACCAGTAGTAGTTCCCATACTATATCACTGACAACTCAATACTCTGCTAATTGACCTAATTTGGGGTACTGGCAGGCATAGAACTAAACTGCAACTCCCGCCCGAGGAAGGCAGAATGGGTGGCCCAGATTTTAGAGCACACTGGTATGCAGGACAATTGCAGTGGCTGTCATATTGGTTAGTGGGCTTCCACCAGATCGAAATAAATGATACACAACGGAACCTACAACAGAGTATGCTGCACACACTGTTGTTACCTGGAGAGCCACGCCCCTCTGATGTACCATTACTTCTAGAAAATGCACTCATATACTGGAGGCAGGCACTAAAATGCACAATGATTCCCCTGCACTATGCTCCTAACATAACCTAGAGAGGGATTCAACGCGATTGGGCCCGCTCACATCCCTTAGTATACAACTCTGGCAGGAGGCAGGTATACACACAGTGGGGCACCTGTTTAAAGATGGCAAGCTTACGACCCATCAGGACTTCACCCAAGACCATGGGTTGCCTGGGTTCCTCATTCTCATACATTCTTGTGTCTCCCGTTATATTCGCCGACACTGGGCACCAACAGGGATGGGACCGGAGACACATTCTCTTGTACAGGCAGTCCACGAAATGGGTAATGGCAGGCATTTGGTCAAATGGCAAGACAAGGGCCTGCGGGTCCACCTTCGTGTTTCACTAGCATTGCTCAGGATTCGCTGAGAAGAAGATATAGACAGTGCCCTGCGTGAAAAAGAATGGAGTTCTTTGACTGAATATCCCAATAAGGTATCACGCAACTCCTGTTTCAAGTTTGTCCAGTTCCCCCGACTTCATATAGCTTATTTTACACCGCAGAAACTACATACAATATTTCTCACAGTATCCCCTGACTGTCCCAGATGCCATGCAGGCCCTGCAGATCACCTACATATGCTTTGGTAATGCCCCTCCCTAGCAGCCTACTGGACTGTAATTCATATGGCCCTGGTAGACCTGCCGAGAGCCCTTTACTGGAACACATGGAGCACTGCTCACTGGGTCTATATCCATGTCCCAAGAACTCCAAAAACCCTTTCTCGCTTCATAGACCTACTGGCCAAGAGACAAATAACAAGGCACTGGAAATCCTCATCGCCCCATCGGCAGATAGTTGTCGAAGGGATGTTATCCACTGGGAATCCGCGGAGGCCCTCGTATTATGCAGGGAGGAATATTGCGGGCTCCACAAGAGACCCATCCCCCTGATCTGGGATACTCTTCAGGAATCAATTAATCCCAGACAGCTGATGAGCAGGAATATGATGCAGCCCACTAGAGACCCTCTTACTGACGACTCCAACTCCTTCCTAATATTGTTGGATGATGTGGAGTGTCCAGAAGGGTTTGGAAAAGAGATGGAATGGTCAAAATATTATGGGCGTGCCTTGCCAATGTTACTATGTGAAAATGCAGGAGTTGTTAAGACTTAAATGTCCCAGGCATGGAAAAAAGGGGTGAATGACTGCCCTGAGGGCCTGACCTCATGTGATACTGGTATCCAAACTTTTTGTTGGACCTGTCAAAACTCAAATTTATATTGTGCCCAGAAGCCTGGGCATGCCCATGATAGTGCAAGGTCCAAATTCTTTTCTATGACCTGGAGGGGCACACAAAACGTACTCGCATAGTGGGCATAGAACTACTGTCCGTGCCCAAGAAGGTGAGTCACAGAAAGAGTTGTTGCAGCATACTGTTTTTTTGTGACTCATTAGGGTGACCAAACCCTTTTCTAGCTGTTAAGGAAGGTGATATCTAATCACTGTTGAGTAAAGTTTTGCTATTTTGTAAGCCCCAGGTGCTTGTGCTGACATTCCATGTATGTGTCAAATGCATGTATGGGCACTGTGTGTGGCATATGTATGATTGTAGGACTATGTGTGATGAGAGTCTGAGTACTCAGGCCTGCACAATTTATTTTCAATGGCCCATATTTTTGAATGGCTCATGATAGAGAATGGACACAGCTACCCCAGGCAGTGGAAGTGTATTGACTGCATTTTTACGGTTGAAGGGTTGAGACCAAGACACTGAAGCAAAAAAAGATGGAGACTGTTCTTTCCCTCAGAATCAATGAGTGGATTGTTAGCTAAGGGGTGCTAATTAGTTCTTTCTGACCACTAACATTAGGAAGATGGTGCAGATGATGGGTGGGACTGCAGTTTCTGTTGTTCAAGGTGAAGATGTTTAAAGGCATGGCCTGTTCCTTTATTCTGACCCAACCCTGGTTACTGCTCTAGGAAGGTTGATCGAGGCCAGGTGCAGAGAACACGTGCTTCATTGTGTTCTTGTTTTGGTTAATTCTGCTTAGAGCCAGCATCATTATAACCTGATCTGAAAGCCATCACATTGAACAAAGACTGTATCTGAGAAACAGCCCAAAAATGATATTTTGATGAAAACTAACCCAAACCAGTTCTGTATTCTTAGATAATCGATCCACATCCTCTGTGAGAATTCTTTGTAAATTGAGCATCTAAACCACCCTGCTTGGTTCCATTTCTTCATTCTTCATGACCATAGAAGAAAATGCCCCAAGAAGCACTTGAAGGAATGCTGTGTAACTAGGGCTGATGTCTGCATGACAACCAGTATCCTAGAGGTAATAGCACATAAACCAAAGCCTGCACTTTCTGCTGGAGCACCTAAGGGTCTGCCTGGAACCCAGATACATGGCTGCATGCTAAGAAAAGGAAGAAGGGTGCCTAGTCCTGCCAGACTGTCCAAGAAGAGAAACCCAAAGCATTCACTATGTGAGGAACAAACAGAGAAAGAGAACAACTACGATTAAAGTTAGAAACAAGCCATGGGTGCCCCAATTTGTTCTTGTTGTGAACTGCACCAAGACTTCTCAAAGTGCCAAGCATCGTTTGTGATAAGAAACCCGGCATGGTACTGAAAGACTAGTGGTACTACTGATGTTGAAGTCAGGATTCTTCATTGGTGAAGGTTTGGGAGCCCTGATTGGCTGGGAGGCCACAACTAACCTACACACCTATGTGGTCACTACTTGCATGAAAACCACATCTGCCTTCCCGTCACCCCATCTGCGCCCCGCCTAGGGAGGCCGCTAATGCTGAATATGAGAGCTGCTGTGTAAGCCAGTATGCTCAACTCTCCAGCCATTAAATTCTGAGTGAAGCTGCAGTTGTGGCATCAACAGTTTCAGAGATGCTGTCACAGGAGCAGGGACCTCGGCACACATCTGTCTTGCAGGTATCCACATGGTCTAATGTGGTGAGTGGAACATAAGACCGAAGAAGCAGACTGAGGTTTTCCATATGAACTTGAGGCTTTTACAGGTTAAACTTAAAAATCTGAAACCATACTAAAATGTTGTGTGCATCTATGCTGTCAGGGTGTTCTGAGTGAACTGTAAGTGTGTCTAATTGGTGCCTTGTCCTGTATTACCCACCAGAGATTATAGATGCTTGGAAAGTCTGTTAGTGGCTTCAGGGGTACTGAAGGGTGTATCACCTTAAAATTGAGAGAATGTGTTTGAATGTTTGGTTGAAGAGAAATATATAGCCATCCACGTTTGTATGTGGGCTTGATGGATTGGAGTTCTATTTTGAACATTATGGGAGTTGCTGACTCAAAGTAGGGAGAAGGAGCGTGGATTATTGGAAAAGCAGAAAAATACAAATGTTGGATAAACGGTGGATGAGATGAACAGTGTCTGAAACTCTTTTCTGGGGCAGGACACACGTTGCACAGGAGGAGGTTTTGGGGGAGCTTGGAATTGTGTTAGTTACTCCAAGAGACAGAAAGGGTTTGGGGAGTATATGGGTAGCTAATTGATGAGTGAGGGGTGATAATAGTGTGAGGTGGAAGTGTCTGGAGATATTATATATAAGGAAGCAAGGAATATGTTTGTGAAGGTGGTGCTCTGCTACCCACGGAAAGTGTGCCAGAGTTTTTCGGGACATTGGAGATGGTGAAAGAACTGTGTTTATATAAAGTGTTTTGTTAATGTTTGGATTTTTTAATGGTGTTTGAAGAGGGAGGGTGGTTAGTAGATGACTGCTGTAGAAAAGAGCAGCTCCTATGTCAGCCTGATAGAACTTCTGAGTCAGGCAAACAAAAGGTATCAAGAGGTGGGGTGTACTGGTAATTAATAGGAGAATATGCGAAGTGCAAGTGTTCGAGTTACAGGACTCATTTCTTTTCACTCCTCACCCATTTTAAATAGATGGGTGACTAGAATGGAACAAAGGATCGATGCAGTATGCTTACCACAAAGGGAGTTTCCAAAGAGGTAGTGAGATAGTCAATGTGGTGATATGTGGGAACTGGGTAGAAAGGTACACGTTGATTGACAGGGTAAAGGGGGATTCTTGGGGGATATTGTGGCACACCCTTATCTGAAATCATTAAGGGTAAGAACGTTCCAGATCAGGAGATATTTCTGTTTTTTAGAGATGAAAGTGGCAAGTGCTAGGAAACAGATGGATTTAGTGGTGTTGGCGGTTACTTAAGGTGGCGGCTATGCAGAGAGGATTGTAGGACTGAATAGCTAATGGGGCATTTAAGCAACATGAAGGATACTGTCACTTAGCTGTTGTTAACAACACCCAGCAAGTGGAAACTGAAGGAAATTAGAAGCCAGTAAGCAGAGGCTTGTATGATGTGGTCTGATTCCATGCCAAGGTGGACGTGCGGTGCTGCGTTAAAGCCACTGGCAGTGCTGTAAGGGAAATAGTTAATGGAGATGTGAGGGTGGCATTATTTGGCTTCTGACCTGAAAAAGGAGGTTTGTGGCCCTTTTAGAGCTACAAATAGGAGGTGTCTGAGTTAAACACTACACTCCTCTGTCAGAGGCGTGAAGGAATTCATGAATGGTTTGTGATCTCAATTGCAATCACAATCATTGAAAAGGGAACACCTCTCAGTGAGTGCTGAGAACAAGTTTGGAAAGTGAACAGCTTTTCATTTGGGAATCAAGGTGGATCCCCAGTGGTGGTTCTTGTAGAGACCATCAGGGCTTCGCTCACCTAGATCTCGAAGTAATGGAGATAGCAATTGCCTTGAGAAATTATAAAATATAGGGCGGGCGGATTACTCCATCACAAGGGTGACGGCTATCCCATCTGCCGAAATAGGATATAATGGGATTTATATTTTGAAGGACGGGATACTGTCACCGTTGACAGTATCCCGTCTGCCAAGATCTAAATCAGGCCCTAAGTCTTTAAAGCCCATCCGTTTGGCTGCCTCTCGTCCTTGCTGACACAAAAGTTAAGCACCCAGGCACAATCCAGAGGGACAAATGCACTAGTGCACATGTGCTAAACAGCATGCACCTTTTCTTAAGCAGGCTAAGGGCTGACTTAGCATCAGCCCTGGCTTGCAATTTTTAGGGGTCGTACGGAACTTTCCATTCTGTACAGCAGTCATATTTTCAAGCAGTCCCAGGAAACTAGGACATAAGCGCTGTATTTCCCAGGGCTGCTTGTCAATCACTTCACAGGCTGAAAGCAACACCCTTTCCCAACCTGTCACCTATAACGAGTTGGGAAAGGGTGGGGTTACTACATGTTGCCTGTGAATGCTTGAGGGCATGAGACCTGATGTCAGAGTCCCCAGACTCTGTGGCATCCTGTCAAATGCATGCTTTAACAGATGCTCTGCGCATGTTTTTTTAGCATGAGCAGAATATCTGCTTACAGCATATCTCCTCATTTTGGTTGGAGGCTGAGAGGATACGCACGTCACTCTCTATGCCTCCTCTCGTGACTGGCACAGCTGCAGGATCACCCCTACTACAGGATGTTTCGCGAGTACCAAAGCAGGATGATAGGATCTCAGGTAATTTGGGGACGTAGGACTTCATGTGTGCCTACCAGTCTGTGGTTTGTGTTCACTGTTACAATCAGTAAAACAAGCATTGGCATAGCCAATAGGTCGCCCCTTTGGGACCTTATAAGTGCTGGATAACTAAACACTTATAAGGTCCCAAAGGCGAGACCTATTGGCTATGCCAATGCTTTAAAATATCTGTGAACAAAGAAAGGATGATCGCAGCCACAGATAAACAAGTTCCAATATTAATCGCTCAAATGTGTTAACAACGTGGGCAACAGAAAAGTCACACATTCACCCCTTTAAAGTTTTGCAGTCCGAGTACTTTAATGCTGCACGTCAGATCTCCGACGGCATAAATCACGGCAAGCCCGACTCTGTGCCCGCAGGCACCAGCTCCCAACTGTCAGGGCGGTCGAGAGGCAGCGGGAAAGGTCGGAGGTACCATGGAGAGGGGGGCTGGACATGGAGAGGAACGGAGGAACTAAGGAAGCAAGAAAGAGAGGGGAAGACGAGGGAAGAAGGAGAGGAGGAATAAAAGATGAGAAGAAAGGAGGAGGGGCGACAGGAGTAGAGAGGGATAAAAGGAGGAAGGGGTTTAGAGGGAGAACAGAAAATGAGTGACAGAATTAACACTAAGGAAATAATGCATGAAAGCGCGTGAAACAAAGGAAGCAGTAAAGGCAAGAATGGAGGGTAGAAGGAATAGAGGGGAAAGATCGACAGGGAAGAAAGAAGAGAATGGAAGGAATAACAAGAGGAAGATCAAAGTTAAGGGAGAGCGGTGGCTGGTAAAAGAAGTGCTGGTCACATGCCGCTCCCGGCACCGCGAGCGCGGCAAATGCGCTAATTAACATCTGTTTCGAATTAGCGTATTGAAAGCGACCACGCTAATTCAAAACCTCGCTTGTGAGAGAGAGGGGGAGGAGGGGGTGAGCCCGCGTGTGGTGCGCGCGCACGCGCTTAGGAGAATGGTCTTCACTTTTCAAGCACTGCACTTGTGCGTGTGGCACGCCACTGCTCGGTCCCGCAAGGTGGATGCCGCCACAAGCACAAGTGCAGTGCTTAAAAAGTGAAGAACAATGGCTAAAGGCCCTCCTAGTGTAGCGCATGCGTGCTGCCTAGACGAGACCTAAACAAATCAGAAGCTGACACTGTTTGCTTTTAACCTCAAGGGTGGATCTCGTCATTTTCTGATCCAGCTTTGAGGATGAAAACAAACATAGGGGAGCAGTGAAGCCAGTGGCGGCCGGGACAGATAAGAGCGGGGTGGCAGTGGGGCAGGGGCAGGGCGGTGTTGGGTAGGGGTCAGGTAAGTCAACATAGGACGGGAAAAGTAAAATTTAATTTTAAAAAAACACTTACCTTGACCTCGTGGCATCGCTGCCTCTGTGATATGTCATATGTTGAGTTACCCGAACCCCACCCGCCCTACCCCCCTCTCCCCCTCACTGCTCTTCCCTGTGCCGGACACCAGTGAGTGAAGCTTCAATGCTTCCCTCATGCACTTCCTCAGCTTGTATTAAAGAGCTCTCATAGGTGCTAATGAAGTCCTTAGCCCAGATGAGAATGCAGTGGCGGCTGGTGGAATTTGAAAGTGGTGAGGTGTAAAACCAGTTATTGAATTGTAGCGCAAGCGAGCCCTATGTTTATGGGAGAGTGTTCAGGGTGCTCTCCCCCGAGGAAAGTTTTGAAAACTGCAGTATTTTGGTGCAATTTCCAGCAATACTTCTGTGACAAATATACACAAAATAAGGTTCTTATACTGGATTCAGCCTGCTACTCTCCTACTCTACCCAGGGTGTGGTGTTACGGGCCAAAGCTGGTGACTTAGGAACTTGGAAACCGAACTAGGTTTAATTCTCAGCATGAATATCCTGTGGTTCTGGGTAAATGACTTAAACTCACATGTACCTATAAAAAAAATAATATGACCTTGAGTAATGTAATTGGGGCTCATGAAAACGCTAAATTACTTCTGCTCGAGTTTGTGCTATATATATAAACTGCACAAAAAGTTAAAATAAAGGCTTAACATAATTAAGAAGGTGCTGTTTTGTTCAAAGTGAAATTAGAAAATATTGATGAATCACGGCTATCCCACCTAAATTGTGTGATCTTAGGTAAATATTTTATTTCACCAAAACTCCATTTCTTCATTATCATGTATGAAATCACTTTTAAATATGTGAGTTCAGAGTATCAATTGTACAAAGGTTGTGGCTAAAATTATTTTTTTTTAAATGCAGTAAGTTTCACTGCCTGGTAGCTACATTTAAAATAGCACGCAACGGTTGGTACTTAGTGGCAAATGCCCTATGGTACATTATGAAAGTCTATTAGTTAATACACTGCAGATGGCCGTGTGTAACCAGAGGGCCATAAAATTAAATCTTGGTTGGTGCAGTGGAGAACAGTGTCTTTTTAGTGCTGCGGTGTCCTCGCCTGTGACACACAGCGCTGTGAATATGTAAGTTACTATTTTAAACTTGCATTACATACAGTATGAGATAGACTGCTGCAAAATGCGCAAAAGGTTTAAAGTTCAAATGGTGCTTCCAAAATATAGATTTTGTCCCTTCAACACTTCGCCAGGGGTAGGAAGTGCTATAAAAATACAATCACAATGCAAAGCACGCACTTCACAGCTCAGTGGTTAAATCTTTCCACTACCTCTCAAAAAGAATACATAGCTGCCATCAGAAACCTTCCAGTGATTACATCAATCAAAGCCGGTTCCAGACCAGCACCCAAGCACCCTTTACATTTGTAGATCACCCTTTACAATTGCAGAGTAACTCGTTTTGCACATTTGCATTTCTTTCAGGCAGCTGTCTGCCCGATTTCGGTTTCAAAGCACAGGAAAAGACTAACTGAATTACATACACTTCAGCTGAAGCATTTAACGTAAAGAATTGCAATAATCACAGATGTAGAATAAATGAATGACCAACACGCATTTTTAAGAAATGTAGAATCCTAAAAAAAAATATTTGCAATGCTGGGCAATTCGTTTTCTTTGCAATCTGCACAATATACACAAAAGAGCTTGGAGCTTGAGACATTCTACAATCTTTCAGGAAACGCATGTACTAACTTTCTGTAATAAAAACACAAGCATTTAATGTAATATCCCTTAATTGCTGGGTGAGGACAAAGGATGGGAATTAGCCCAGTTGCTAATGGAAGGAGAAGGACTCAAGAGAGGAAATAGCGGGAAAAGGAGAGATCGACAGACCAAGAACAGCGGAAAAAAGTAAGAAGAAGGAAGAGAAGAAAGGTCAAAGAGAAGGAAAGTGAATCCGACACTACAGCAAAAGGAGAGATAACAAACACCCCAGTTGTCTTATTGTCCAATTTCGCAATAGGCAAAGGCGCTGCATTCCAACAGCTACAGCACTTCCAAAGAGGCCCAGCTGTAGCTCCTAAGATCGCCTCTCTGCTGGTACTGCAATTATCTTAACTGAGTGCAAAAGGCGCAGAAATATGTGCAGTGTAACTGTTAAGAGTACATGGTAGGCCAACTTCCTAATGCTGCAACCAGTGGCGGCTGGAGACATTCGCGGGGGGTGTCAGCTGAGGTGAGGGGGTGTCGCGCGTGGGTGCTGGGTGGGGGGGAGTTTTCAAATAAAATAAAATAAAAATCCATTCCTACCTGATCAGGCAGGTCCGCGCTGCCTCGCCGGGTCTGTTGGCTCCTACACTCGGGAACAGCCGCATCACTGGTGGCTAGTGGGTGGCAACCCCTCTCAGCCAATCCTGGCGCTGCCAGCAGCGCCAGGATTGGCTGAGGGCACAGCTTACGCTACGCCCGCCTGCCCATTAGGAGACCGAGGTTTGAGCCTTTGCTCAACCCTCGCTCTCCTAATGGGCATGCACCAGCCTGTGCAGCCACTAGTGCGCATGAGTGGGCATGGAGGAAAAATTCTCCAAACGTCCCCACTCATGCGCACTTGTGCATTGTACACTGCTGCTGCATGCCTCTGGTGACGTCTGACTGACAATGCATGTCAGTCAACATGACGCCGGACCGCCCACCCCCTTCAGACTCTGAAGGGGGTGGGCGGTCCGACGTCATGCTGACTGACATGATTGTCAGTTTTCCCTCGTGTCTCTGAACTTAAGTAAACTGAGAGTTTACTTAAGTTCAGAGACACCGAGTGAGCTGCTGCGGGCGGGGGGGCAACGCCCCAACGCCCCAATGGACGCACCGCACCTGAATACTTAAGCTCAGGAAGGGCGCTGTATAACTAGTGTAGGCTCTGCCGCATGTGTGCTGCTAGCAACTGATAAAGGTATGTTTTTCCACACACTTTTTAAATGAAAAGGCAATTACTATTTTCAAAATAACTTTTAAAAATAGCAATGTCATGTAAAAGGAAAATGTGTGAAAAATATAAAGTAGAGAATTCCTTATTTTCAAGCCCCTTGCCCCGCCGCTGCGTTATGTTATGTTATGTTAATTTATTTCTTCTATAGCGCACGGCTACTCCAAGGAGCATCCCGGCGCTTTGCTGAAGAACAATAACAGATAGAAAAAACACATAGCGACTGCAAAGAAAAATAGAGAGAAAGACACAGGTTATCCAAAAATACTTAATTAGCAAAGAGCCACGTTTTAAGCTGCTTCCGAAAGGCAAGGAGACTCGGGGCCTGCTTGAGAGAGAGTGGCAGTTCATTCCACTCCTTCGGGACTAGGTAGCGGAAGCATCTGCCACCCATCCTAGCACGCTTAATGGCCGGAACTGTCATTTTGAATAACAGAGATGATCTCAGGGCCCTGCCCGGTACATATCGGGACAGACGTTTCCTTATGTACTTGGGGCAAGGGCCGTGTAGAGCCTTAAAGGCAAAAGTCAGGCACTTAAAAAGAATTCTTTTAGTGATCGGCAGCCAGTGTAAGTCTCTCAGAAGAGCCGTAGCGCCGGCTCTTCTAGGGAGCCCGTAAATAGCACGGGCTGACGAATTCTGGACCACTTGCAAACGGGTCAACAGATATTTTGGAAGGCCCAGAAAAAGGGCGTTTGCGTAGTCCAGACGCGATCCAATCAGGGCCTGAACAATAGTCTTCCTATGTTGAACAGACAGAAGAGGAAGGAACTTTCTCAGCATACGTAAAATGCCGAAGCATTTACCTGAGAGACACGAGATGTGTGGCCCAAAAGACAGCTCATTGTCCACAATTACTCCTAGGTTTTTTGCTTTAAGTGACACGCTGTTAGGAGGAAATAAATCTTGAGGCCACCAGGCTTTCCAGTCTGGTTCACAGGTGCAACCAAAAAAGAGCAGCTCCGACTTGTCGGGATTGCACTTAAGCCCATTACACCTGAACCACTCGAAAACCGCCCCCAAGCAGTCCTTGATCTGTACGCCATCGAAAGTACCGCCCCTGTCACAAGTGAACAGGAGCTGGGTATCATCGGCGTAAGATATGACCTGGGCGCCAAAGGATTCCGCGACTGCCGCCAGAGGAGCCATAAAGATATTAAATAGCGTGGGGCTAAGAATGGAACCCTGCGGTACCCCTACCTCTAGCGGAGACATTTCCGCGGAAAAAGGAGGCGCCCAGATCGTTTGTCGGCGGCCGGCTAGAAAAGATTTAAGCCAACTCCACACCGTTCCCTGAATGCCGCACTCCCAGAGTCTTTTAAGGAGGCGATCATGGGGGACGGTGTTGAATGCCGCCGATAGATCTAACATTATCAACATAGCCCTTCCTCCCGAATCGAGAACTTCCCTGATGGCATCCGTGACCTCTAAGAGGGCCGACTCTGTGCTGAAATTTGCACAAAATCCAGATTGCGTATCGTGCAACAGGTCGTGTTCCTCAATGAAATTAGAAATTGTCCGATGGACAAATTTCTCGACCACCTTTGCCAAAGCAGGGAGAAGGGAGATAGGTCTATAGTTGGCATGGATGAGGGGGTCCAGGGCAGGCTTCTTGATCAATGGCAGGATCAAGGCGTGTTTCCATGCTTGTGGGACCGCTCCTGTGCTCAATGAAGAATTCAGGAGAGGATTCAGTAGAGCATTTAAAACAGGTGCTACCCTCCCCAGATGTTTAGCTGGGCACGGGTCAAGTGGAGAACCGGACTTCAAACCAGACAGAAGGTCCAGGGAGGTGTCAAGACAAAGATGAGGAAAAAGTGTGAGAGAAGGGCCTAGACTCTCCCTAAAAACAGGGGGAGACGAGAGACCTGCGGCCACATGTGAGCTAGGGTCGAGAAGAGAGGCTTGAATAGTAGTAATTTTAGTCGTAAAAAAAGTTGCAAGCTGTTTTAACCATTCTTCAGAATGGATATGAGATGGAGTGCAAACAGCAGGGGACATAAAATCCAAAACAACTTTAAAGATTTCCTTACAACCATTTTCAGCCTCATCAATTCGACGCTCAAAGTATGATTTTTTTTCCTTCCAAATTGACTGATGATAGGCTTTAGTCAATCCTCGAAATTTTGCTTTCTCAGTCAGGTCATAGGCCCGTCGCCAGACTCTCTCTGCCTTTTTACAGCCTTGGCGCTGCTCCCTTAACTGGGGGGTGAACCACGGGGCAGACATTCTGCGTTCGCCACTATTCTGCTTCTTTTCGGGAACTAGGGTCTGAAGTCTTGCTGTCAACCAACTCTGAAAGAGATAAAGATTCTCTTCCAACGTACCCAAAAGAGGACAAGGAAAGATATTAAGAGCCTCAGATAGCATCTCGGCCGAAAGAAGATGGAAAGGGCGCGAGGAGCGCGAAGTCTGTATAGATTCTCTCACCCGGATAGGAGCTGCGACGGGAACCGAAAAAGAAACCAAAAAATGGTCTGACCAGAGTACCGGTTGTGAGGCCTCTATCACAATAGTTTTAGTAGAGAAGATCTGGTCCAGAGTATGGCCTTTATTATGCGTTGGCTTAAGAAGAAACGGGGACAGACCTAAGGTATTAGTAATATCACTCAATTTCATTGCATCAGGGTCCACTACAATATCCATATGGATATTGAGGTCCCCAAGAAGCATGCAGTGCTCAGATCTGAGACAGGGGACAGAGAGAGCAACTTGTAGTGCATCAAAAAACGACCCAATCGGCCCCGGGGCTCTATACAAGAGAATCCCGGTGCAGGCCTGGAGGGAGGAGAGCTGAAGGGTGAAGCCTAAGGCTTCACAGCCCTGAATGTTCTCCACTGGAAAGGTTGCACAGGAGATGTTTTTCTGCGTCACTCTTAACATGGGAAAAAGTGATGTGCCGGCGGTGCAAGGGGCTTGTAAATGAGCCCCCGCCAGCCGACAGTGCGAATCACCTTCGAGGGAGTATACAGGGGACTCTTGCACACTTCCCCCTATGTGCTCCCAAATTTCCACAGGTGAGTGCGAATGCAGGGATGGTGGGCTGCTGCCCCTCACAGGTCACCATCCTTGCATTCGCAGCCCTTCACAGGGCATCGCAAAACTCAACATGCTTAATTAAAATATATTAAGCAGGCACTTTTGCGATCCCCTGAAAATGGTGCATAGGTTGCATCGCAAATTTGATCACAATTCACGAACCGGTCGGTGTGCAATATGCACATTCTTCGTTTCCGAATCCGAAGCAGGTTAGTGCATCCGGCCCAATGTTCAGTTGCGGGAGTGTGATATTAACGCTGACTCATTGGGAAACAATGTACTCATCAGCTGCTGACGTCAGCGCACTGGCGTATCCCAGCGCGAAGGCGTCCATTGCAGTGCCCGCCCCTCTCCTAGAATGCTCTGCTCGTGCCACCAGTGCAAAGAATGTAAACAGGAGGAAATCCACCCCTGCGTGGAGTTTGTGCGAAGGAAGGAAATCGTGATGTTTGCTTTTGTGTGTGATGCCTGTCTTCCTATTGTGCATCAGATGTTTCATAAACAGCTTGTTCCCGCGGGCACTTTAAAGAAAAGAAATCTCGAAATGTCATCGCTTTTGCCAATTCCATGAAAGCACTTGAATGGTCGGGGGCTATTAGGTCTGCCACAAACGCGTCTGCATTTCATTACTTATTTTCGTGTGAAATCGTACTTTGCAGCGATGTTTTTTTTAGAATAAATTAATCACAGATGTGTGCCATCAAAATGGCTCATTCGCTGTAATCCGTATTCTCCTCATGCTGAAGGCATTGGCCGCACAGTGTTCACTAAATACAAGCTACTGTCCCCAGATTCCCAACAACGGAAGAACATACCTCAAGCTCCTTTTCCAATCATTGTGTGTTCTCACATAGGGCTCTGCCCCCTATGTCTTTTTTTAGATCTGGTGTTAACAAGAGCCTTTGGTTTTACTAAAATTATATATATTTAATATTCACCGAAAAAAAACAAAGGTTAAAGTGATGTTAAAAATTTGAACTAAAAAAAATCACAGAAATTCACCAGTTTTGGGCTCATATTATCAAGGACGGCATAAAATTATTGCCGCTATAGCGGCAGGAAACTGCCGCTAAAGCGGCGATAATGGCCTTGAAATTATGCCCTTGTGAATTCCCATAGAAGCCCATGTTCACACCGGAACATGGGCTTCCCTGTCGCTAAAGCGGCGATAATGGGCTTGATAGTATGCCCTTGTGAATTCCTATAGAAGCCCATGTTCACACCGGAACATGGGCTTCCCTGCAGCTAAAGCGGCGATAATGGGCTTGATAGTATGCCCTTGTGAATTCCTATAGAAGCCCATGTTCACACCGGAACATGGGCTTCCCTGCAGCTAAAGCGGCGATAATGGGCTTGATAGTATGCCCTTGTGAATTTCTATAGAAGCCCATGTTCACACCGGAACATGGGCTTCTATGAGAATTCACAAGGGCATATTATCAAGCCCATTATCGCCGCTTTAGCGGCAGTTTCCTGCCGCTAAAGCAGTGATAATTTTAACTCCATCCTTGATAATAGCAGAACTAACTATAAATGGTGCCCCCGCCATGCACTTCTTATGACCTTATATATTACGTCACTCAAGACATGCTCTATGACATCATTTATGATGTCACTGATGACATCCCAAATCAATTAATTGATGACATCTAAGGGCCTCCCACAGCCTTTGCTGGCCCTGGGAACCCCATTCCCCGAAGTCAGAGGTGGTTTCCTTATGTTGGGACCCATAGCGGGAGCCCCCGGGCCCAAGAGGCCCCAGCCAGCCCCCTGCATGGTGCGGGAGCCAGCATTGTTCCGACCTTGAGGGAGCATCTGCTTTTTGCACGCCCCCTCCGGGTGGCGGCAGTATTGGTTCTGTTTCCCTGGCCACATCAGTGTGGGCAGGGACACAGAATACAAGTCTGTTCCCAGCCGGCGATAGCATCTTTGAATCTCCCACATACTGGTAGCAGACTCAAATGTTACCTCCCATTTTTGGGAAAATGTAAAAATGCTCCAGCCAGACAGGAGCAAACAAATGTTTAACTGCCCTCACTGATGTGGACAGGGAAACTACTATGTCCCTGTGGAGGGCCCCCCAGGACACAGTCACTGAGCTGGCCTTGGGGATGGATATTCCGGGGCATTTAAAGGCTTAGGGAGGGGTACGAGTTACGGCCCTGGGGAATGGGGTCCTCAGGGCCTCTTTAAGGCTCAAGCAGGGTGCTGCGCAGTCCCCCTCCTCTTTCATTTTGATTTTGGCTTGGGGATGGAGTCTCTGGGACTTCCCTACGCTCAGGGAGGGTGGCCGCATTGCCCCCTTTCCTTAATTAATACATTGGGCCACAGATAAATAGTCCCAGGGCCGAGAACAGCTCTGGGAGGGGGGCTGTGTACCCCCTTCTCTTCAATAATATAACCTGTCCTGAGAGATGGGGTACCTGGGGCACAAAATGGAATCAGGGAGGGGAGCCCTACTGACACCCCCTTCCCATATGTTAAAAATGGATTCTGTCATTATTTCTGTTTGTTTTTGACAAGGATCCCATTGATGTCCAGTGGGATTGTGGCAAAAAAAGTCAATTCTTTTTTGATTTTGACCCGGAGGGTCCCTCTGGTTCACCCTCACAGTTTCTACTACAGGACCTAGGGGCGGCAGGGTATCCTCACCCTGGCCCCCTTACATTCTTTTTTCATTTTAACTTCAGGACAGCGGGCTAATTTCCCAAGTCCTCTAATGGCAGCCAGCAACAGTTTTCTCATATTGCTGGCAGTCAATCAGAGTGTTTGCTCTGCAGGACTGTGATTCCTGTGGGAGCAAATTGGCCCAAGAGAAAAAAAGCTCCCTGGGCAAGTAAGAAGGCTCTGTTTTCAAAACTGAGTTCAATGGACTCTCTCAAGAGTGCCTTAAACCCAACTATCCAGATAGACAAATATTTTCTAACCTTAATTTCTCAAAAACTACTGAACAGATTTACACCAAATTACAAAAACTCACACCCTGCGGACCAAGATCTAGTTTTCTGCCAAAGTTGGTGTAATTCTGTTAGACAGTTTTTGTGGTAGTGATTCTTAAAGCAGTCTATAGAAAATGCATGAGGAAATTTGCTTTTAGGGCCACCCTTTGTTCTCAGCCCTCACTTAGTGGATCACTCTGAAACTTTCCATGAAGGAACTGAAGTGAATTTGCTTTTACAAAAAAAGTTTTATGATGATTCATCAAACGGCAACTAATTTATTAGCAAACCAAAAAACTGCTTGTATGGGTAAAACCTAATCTAACTTTAACAACCCAGAGGCGAAAGCCACTAGGTATACACATCAGCGGCTCATCCGTAATGGGTGAGGAGCGTTCCTCCCTTGCTCAAAGCCAGCAGATGAAAAATAAAATGATAATAAAACAATGTTATTATAATATACCTTTTCTCTGACAACTGACGCCAGTCTAGGGAGGGGTTGGGCTGGGCCATCCTCTCTGACAGTGGCAGGGAGGAGAAGAGGTGGGCACTTGTAGGTGCACGTCAGTTTGCCCAGCTGTCTTCGGCCAGCCAAACAGACATGCACACCTATATTTCTCCAACCCAGCTGTGTTGCACAGCTGAGCAGAGAAAAGGCACAGGATCCCTCTCTCTGAGCGAGTATCAAACCAGCCCACTCAGGTCAATCCAGAAACTTCTCTCAGGCTTGATAATAGCATGAAAGCAGCACATGATTGGGTGGAGTCTCTGGGAACCTGCGCTGTGTGGCCCATGGATTGCTGGGAACAGAGGAGCACTGAAGCAGTCGGCTGCACCAGGTAAGTAATTTTTTTATTATAATCCTCCCTCTACCCCCATCCCCCACACCTCTTTTTATTTGCAGCAACCGCTACTGGTAATACATCCTTATATAGGCTTTCAGACCGCCCACTTCACTTGTGGATCAGTTGTTGAGTCATTCCTTTTTTTCTTGGGTCCACTACAACATGGAATAAATGGCCCTGGGACAGCCCACTTTAGTCACTAGCTAACTTCACAGTGAGTGACAGCATTCTGCTATTTCACAAGGTGCAAATCTGAGTACCAAGTAGTACCTTCAGTGCCAGGTACTACTATGGCAATGTGTGCTTTTGGGGAACAAAAATTATTATTTTGTTTTTAAGGCATTTTTTTAATAATGACAAGGGTCTAATAGCTCCATGAGCTATAAGGTTTTACCAAAACAACAACCAAACAAGCACTGACAAAGCCACTTAAATAATTTGTTCTGCTAAATGTATTCTGTGCCACTAAAAGTGTTCCATGCTTCTGTTAATATTGCACCAAGAATAATGTTGCACCTTGATTGCACTTTACACATAAATGTGATTCTGTTCATAAACATTATACCTTAATGGAGATTATTAGGCCAAATGGTGATTTTACACCGAAAGTATTTGAACTATAGTGATTTACACTTTAATGTAATTTGTGATTTTGCGTGTTTGTCAACCTCAAGTTAGTGATACACCAGGGATGATTTTCATCTCAAGTCTGCTGTCAATCAAATGTGAGGCCATACTAATGCATATGTTGAAAAAGCACCCATGAAATCTTGTTACAAACGTTTTCGCTCCGGACTGAGTGATTATGCAACTAAACGTGATACCACACTCCTGCATAATGTGCACCAAAGGTAATATTACACCTAGATGTGTTTGTGTACCTTCATGTGCTTCTGCTCCTAAATGTGTATTTGCACCTCAAAGTATCTGCACACTATTGTTAATGAGCCATTACAAGTGATTTTGCATCTAAATGGGATGTTCTTGCACCTAGTCTTTACACACTCTTACTCAAGTTGCATATAACAGTGCACCCAAATATGATTTGAAACGTAATGCTTCTTGTTCCTACAGTTGTGTGTTTATACTCTTCTGTTGGTGGGTCATGCCGCAGGTATGGGAATTGTACCCTGGTACATCAAAGAGCAGACTGGTGAATCATTAAATTCCCAGTTGTGATGCACCCCAACTAAGATTAAAGTTCACAAGTTAGCAGTTTCTGAGTTATCTTCCTTCTCTCCATTACTGGTATCAGAACAGCTACCTTTCTCCTCAATCCGCAAAGGTCCATGTGGGGTCTGGCTGCTACAACTTTGGTTCCAGGCTTCTTCCTCTCAGTTTATGGACCTGTAAGCAATGGATTATCAGAAGGTAAGACATGATTAGGAAAAATAAACTGTTAGACCTGACCCTTTTTGCAGGTATATCCCCAAACACTTTGCCTTTTGCCTTCTTTTTTTCTGACCCTGTTTTGTTGGCTATAGGACTCTGGGCACTTTACCACTGCTAATCAGTGGTAAAGTGCATGTGCTCTCTGTGCAAATTATGATTATGAGTAGCAATCCATTATTGGCATATTTGATTTACTGGTTACTCTCTAGTAAAGTGCACTGCGTGTGCCAGGGCCTGTAAATCAAATGATACTAGTGGTCTTGCAGCACTTGTTCTGTCACCCACATAAGAAGCCCTGTAAATGTGTCTCAGACCTGCCACTGCAGTATCTGCGCATGCAGTTGTTAACTGCCATGTTGACCTGGCAAGTTCACCCACTTGCCAGGCCCAAACCTTCCCTATTCTTTCACGCAAGGCACACCTCAGGCAGGCCCAAGGTACCCCCATGGGCAGGGTGCAGTGTATATGAAAGGGAGACATGTGCTGGTGTGTTTTGCATGTCCTGATAGTGAAATACTGGTATTTTGTTTTTCATTGTTGAAAGGCTGTAAGGCTGTCTGTTCCATAGTCTATCATTGGAGTTTCACTGTAACATTTTACATGTGCAACTTTCAATTTGGAGAAATGGAGTTTAGGCACTCTGAAATCAGAATTTAACAACACACCTTTTAGTGAAGGTGATTTTAAAATTGTGTGTATGGAAATGCCACTTTTAAAAAAGTGGGCATTTTCTTCCTTTCCCATTCTGTGTGCCTCTGTCTGCTTGTGTATTCACAGTCTGGTTTTGGAGAGTAAGGAGCTGGGGATGTGCATTCACAGTCACTAGGGGGGTTGGGGTGTGTCCTGCCTTGCCTGGGTGAATCATCGCTAGGCTGAATAGATCTGGCGTGCATTTACAGTGGTGGGAGGAGTTTTGCTATCACATGAATAGGCTGTATATCCTTTGAACAACGCTGTCTCCACCCCCTGTGGTAAAGCTGGACCAGGAAGGACAGGACTGATTTAGACTGAGCTCAGAGACTCTGAAGCAAAGAGAACAATGAGAAAATGGGGTATAAGTATAAGACCTTTCACCTCAGGACTTAAGATTACTTCTGGAAACGAGAGGAACCTGCCGGAATGAAGCGTTGAAGAGCTGTGTGAGGAGTCCTGCCTTTTCTGCGTGAGGCGTGGCCCTCTCCGAAGTCCAATGCTTTCCCTACTGTTGCACAGACTTGAGTGGGAATTGTATATTTTACCCCCCTGAAGTCCAAAGCTTTCCCTACTGTTGCACAAACTTGAGTGGGAATAGTAAATCTTACCCCTCTGAAGGCCAACACTTTCCCTATTGTTGTACAGACTTGAGTGGGAAAAGTAAATCTTACCCTTCCAAATTCCAATGCTTTCCCTACTGTTGCTCCTACTTGAGTGGAATAGTAAATACTACCCCTCCAAAGTCCAACAATTTCCCTATTGTTGCATAGACTGGAGTGGGAATAGAAAATATAAACCCTTTGAAGCCCGTCACTTTTTCTACTGTTGCACAAACTTGAAAAGGAATTGTAAATTTCTTCCCCCCGAAGTCCAACACTTTCCCTGCTGTTGCATACACTGTAGTGAGAATTGTAAATCCTACCCCTCCGGAGTCCAATGCTTTCCCTACTGTTGTACAGACTGGAATGGGAATGGTAAATATTAACCCTCAGAAGTTCACCGCTTTCTCTACTGTTGCATAAGCTGACGTGGGAATTGCAAATTTACTATTCCCAGACTTTAATGCTTTCCTTAGTATTGTTTAAAAATATCCATTATTATTATTTGTTTACTTTCATAATATATTATTTGCATATATTACCTACTGGCAGTCGCCAGTAGGCAGTTATAGTTAGGACCTATTATCCATAGGAAATCCCCAACATTCTATTTGGAATAACTTTGGCGCCGGGTGACGAATCCTCGCAAAATTTTTAAAACTGGTGGGGCGCCCCGGTCCGGCTTATCCTGAAAGTGTCGGGGTGATTCGTCAAGCGGGGGCCAAGAAAAAAGGGGGGTCCCAAAACATGTTTTCCCCATGCAATTTTCCATAGAAACCTTTAAGCGCAGCTACAGCCCGAACTGCTGAACGGAAATACACCAAATTTGGCAAAAAGGTAGCCCTTGGTTCAGAGTCGTTCCTTTTGGTTAAATGATGTAAATCCGTTCAGTAGTTCCTGAGAAAATCAAAAGTAAAATCATAGATATATCTATGGGCGCGGTGGATCCGCGCACCCTGCCGAGCACGAGCTGTATGCTAATTGGCTGTCAACACTCCAAACCAGGAAGTGTTGGCAGCCATCTTGTGCCTCGGTAGAACCGAGGCACAAGAAAACAGAAGAAAAAACGTGCAGAACGCAAAAAGGGGGCAGAGTAGAAACACCCTGACCCCCTAGGCATGCTCAGGGGGTCCCACAAGTACCCCCAAGGCCAAAAAAACCTTTTTAAAAAACAAAAATCGGCAAGATTCGTGCTGGGTGCGCGGATCCTGCCGATAGAAAAAAAAACAAAGCGTGGGCTCCCGCGCTTCGTTGCTAATTAGCCCCCGGTGGGGCCAAGTCCCGGGGGCATGAACAGAAAAAATTGTGGGTCGGTCCCAATCCCCACCCACACTGCCCTGGGGACCACCACCCCCTGGGCAAGCCATGAATTATTGCGGGGGGCACATGTCCCCCCCTCAGCCCCAGGAACCGACACCCCCCGGTGCTCGACTCAATTGTGATTGTGGGGGGGCACACAACCCCGCCAGCCCCAGGGACCGACACCCCGGGGATTTTTTTGTAATAAAATACCCTGTGGGGGGGGGGCTCAAGCCCCCCCACATGACCCGGGGACCGCCACCTCCCTGGGGCTCTAAATATTTAAATTGGGGGGTCCATGATGGACCCACCAGCTCCGGGAACCATCACCCCCCGGGACTTTGAAAATGTTGGGAGGGGGGCCGCACGGCCCCCCTCCTGGAGCCCTTGATGGCCCTGGGGACCGCAACCCCCCAGGGCCGGCTCCTGCAGTGTCCCGGGGTGCCCACCCCAGGACACTGCTGTTTGCTATGGCAGGGCGGGAGCCTCACGGCTCCCGCCCTGTCATAGCATACTTCTTTGGTTTTTGGAAGAGAGAGCAGGAAATCTGCTCTCTCTTCCAAAAACCAAAGCAAATTGCTTTTCCACACGGGGAGCTGCATCTTAGCAGCTTCCCATGTGGAAAAGCAATGCCGACTCCCCCAGGAGGCGGGGAGCCGGCTAGGACCGTGGGGGCATTGGGGCTCCCCCATGGTCCCCAACGAGGTGGCCAGGCCCCGGGGGATGGGGTCCCCGGGGCCAGAAGAGGCCAGTGAGGGGGGCCACGCGGCCCCCTCCCCAATATTATTTCTTTTTTTTTAACGGAAAAGAAGGGCCCCCGGGGGATGGGGTCCCCGGGGCCATAATTGGCCTTAGGAGGGGGGCCATACAGGCCCCCTCCAAAATAATATTATTTAAAAAAAGCCCATGCCCCGGGGGATGGGGTCCCTGGGGTCCGGAATTGGGCACGGGAGGGGGGCCCACGTGGCCCCCTTCCCGGTAATAATTATTTGATTTTTGACATTGGGGGTCAGGCCCTGGGGGATGGGGTCCCCAGGACAACAAAAAAGAAAAAAGAAGGGGGGCTACATAGTCCCCCTTCCGAAAAAATAAATAAAATTAAAAAAGACGCGATCGGGCCTAGGCCACCTCATGGAACCACTCTGCAAACACACCCTGTGGTGCGTTTTAAATTGGGGAATTAAATCACCTTCAATACTGGTGTTCCCTGGGGGCCAACTAGCCCACTAGGAACCTCCAGTATGGGCCACGGAACTGCGTTGCAGAGAGGTGTTCCGTGGCCACGCCCTTTTTTTCAACACTCTGCAACGCAGATCCGTGGCGCTTACTGAAGGTACCTGGTGGGCTAGTTGGACCCCAGGGACCCTCAGGATTCAAGGGGAGTTAATTCCCCAACTTAAAATGCGCCACGGGGCGTGTTTGCACTGTGGTGAAGGGAGGGGGCGGTGACTGAGTTGACATGTGTGCAAGCACACCCTGTGGCGCGGTTTAAGTTGAGGAATTAATTCCTCTTCAATCATGGGGGTCCCTGGGGGCCAACTAGCCCACCAGGTACCTCCAGTAAGCACCACGGAGCTGCATTGCAGAGTGTTGAAAAAAGGGGCGTGGCCTCTGAACACCTCTCTGCGACGCAGCTCTCTGGCGCATACTGGAGGTACTTGGTGGCCTAGTTGGCCCCAGGGACTCGCAGGATTGAGGAGAAATTAAATCTCCATCTTAAAACGCGCCACAGGGCGTGTTTGCAGATATGTCAACTCAGGACACGCCCCCTTCCTTCACCATTGTGCAAACGCGCCTGTGACGAGTTGTAAGTTGGGGAATTCATTCTCTTTCAATACTGAGGGTCCCTGAGGGCCAACTAGCCAAAGAGGTATCTCCAGTATGCGCCAGGGAGCTGCGGTGCAGACAGTTGTTCATAGGCCATGCCCCTTTTTACACCTCTCTGCAACGCAGTTCTGTGGCGCTTACTGGAGGTACCTAGTGGGCTAGTTTGACCCTAGGGACCCTTAGGATTCAAGGGGACTCAATCTCTCAACTTAGAACGGCCACAGGGCGCGTTTTACACAGTGGTGAAGGGAGGGGAAGGGGCCTGAGGTGACCTCTGCAAACACGCCCTGTGGCGCGTTTTAAGTTGGGGAAATAATTCCCCTTCAATCCTGACAGACCCTGGGGGCCAACTAGCCCACCAGTTGCTGCCAGTAAGCGCCACTGTGCTGCGTTGCAGAGAGGTGGTGCAGGCTGTGCCCCTTTTTACACCTCTCTGCAATGGCGCTTATTGAACGTAGCTAGTGGGCTAATTTCCCCCTAGGGACACTCAGGATTCAAGGGGACTTATTCTCCCAACTTAAAACGGCCACAGGGCGTGTTTACACAGTGGCGAAGGGAGGGGACGGGGCCTGAGGTGACGTGTGCAAACACGCCCTATGGCGCATTTTCTGTTGGGAAAATAATTCCCCTTCAATCCTGAGGGACCCTGGGGGCTAACTAGCCCACCAGGTGCTTGTAGTAAGTGCCACTGCGCCGCGTTGCAGAGAGGTGGTCGAGGGCTGTTACACTTTTTACACCTCTCTGCAACGCAGCTCTGTGGCACTTACTGGAGGTACCTAGTGGGCTAGTTGGACCCTAGGGACCCTCAGGATTCAAATGAACTTAATCTCCCAAGTTAAAATGGCCACAGGACGTGTTTACACAGTGGTGAAGGGAGGGGTTGGGGCCTGAGGTGACATGTGCAAACACGCCCTGTGGTGCGTTTTAAGTTGGGGAAATAATTCCCCTTCAATCGTGAGGGCTCCGGGGTCCAATCAGCCCACCAGGTGCTTCCAGTAAGCACCATGGAGCTGCGTTGCAGAGAGGTGGGCTAGACCATGCTCCTTTTTACTCCTCTCAGCAACGCAGCTATGTGGCGCTTACTGGAGGTAGCTAGTGGGCTAGTTGGACCCCAGGGACCCTCAGGATTCAAGGGGACTTTATCCTCCAAACTAAAAAAGCTACAGGGCATGTTTGCACATGTCAGCTCAGTCCCCCCTCACTTCACCAGTGTGCAAACACGCCCTGTGGCGCGTTTTAAGAAGTAGTTTTAATCCCCCTGCCCTATTATATACTAGGGGCTTACAGAGGAGGTCATGCTAATCACAGGGGGACCCCAACGCATAGTGTTCCCTAGTGTAGGTGTTTTCACTGTATTCTAAGTGTCTTTTAACATAGCACTGGCTCTAGGACTGGTTAGTCAGACTCCGTTACCACCAGTATCCGTCTGAAAAAAGGTTGAGGGTACAGGATGATTTTGCAAACAGGCTTCTTTCTGGTCCTCTGTTTGTTCTTTCTACACGTTTTCCTTCTTCCTGTTCTTTTCTTCAACTTTGAGGACTTCTGTTGCTTCTTTCTGCATTTCTTTTTTTTCTTACGGTGCATTTTCTCTTCTTTCTTCACATATCCTATCTCTGTAGGCATATTAAGAAATTATCATTTAAAAAACCTTTGAAATTCACTGAAAAAAATATAGGTTTCAGGCACGTTATAGTTAGGAATTAGCATTTAAAAAACCTTAGAAATTCACTGAAAAACCCATAGGTTTCAGGGGCGTTATAGTTAGCTGGACATTGCACTTGTAGAAAACCTGTGAAATTCCCCCATTATAGTTAGTTCAGCTAACTATAACTCGCGCGCCCACAATGCACTGCTGATGACATCACATATTACATAACTCATGACATGGTCAGTGACATCACTCATGACATCACTGATGACATCTCAAATTACATCACTGATGTCATTGCATATTTGTATCTATAAACATACACACACACATACATACACACACACATACATATGTGTGTGTTTATCTAAGTATATATTTATACATAGGGCCTAATTATGAGTCTGGTGGACCTCGGAAAAAACTGGTATGGGTTGCTTTAACCTCAGTGAGTTCCATAATTGCAAACTGATCAACCTAAAATATCGTTGCCATTACAAGGCCTTACTGTGGGGATTACAAACATGACAACTGACCTAGCAAGGCTGAACATCTTATTCTGCTCACCACGCAGCAAACAGAGTTTAAATAATGGTTTCTGTGAATATAGTACTGATCAACTCACCTCCTTTTTAGACTAGATATTTATGGGAGGTTTCAACATTTGCTGAAAAAAGCAAAAGCCCTCACATAGCCCTCTGTAAATCATTCATGTCGACACCAGCAAATTACAGCTTTGCACCTTCACTGCCCATAATAAGGAATATATTCTAGGTCTGATCTTAATTTTCCTTAAAATCCTGGCACCCAGTGCACCATCTTCTTGCTGAAACAGAGACAGAAGTGATATATTCTAGAGACTTCAAACACATTGACTTGATGTTTTAGGAAAGTGATAAGGTCTGCCTTTAGTGCGCTGACACAAAAATAGGAATGCCTAAATGAGCTGACTATATGCGCCACCTGTCTGTGCTCTATCTTTTAATCCTCAGCTTCTAAATGCCGGCAGGACCCGGTAGCGGTGACATAAATGTGTATGGTCACCCTGTGGACACATGACCAATTGGCGCGTGCCCCATGACGAGTTGGTTGCAGGTATGAGGGACACTCACAGCCACTCGACTAGGTGGTAATTCCAAGTGAAGTGAAGACTGGTCATCCCTATAGCCCTGATGAAGTTGCGCAAACTGGTGGCATCGAGAGATGTTGGCTCTTTGGATTCAATAATGGTTTGAGTTGAACCTTTTTTTAACTGAGGACGCTCACAGCACTGAATAAAGTTAAATCTAGCCAAAAAGGTGTTAATTCCAAGTGAAATGAAGACTGTCACCCCTATAGCCCTGATGAAGTTGCGCAAACTGGTGGCAACGAAACATGTTGGCTCTTTGAATTCAATAATGGTTTGAGTTGAACCATTTTTTAACTGAGGACGCTCACAGCACTGAATAAAGTTAAATCTAGCTAGTGAGTAGTACCTCCTTTTTAATGTTGGGAGTTGCATTTCATTTCCTTTCTTACGGGGACCAGCAGGGTACTTGAGTGACACTAGTGCATACAGTGCATTTATACTTGCTCTTTCAGTGTTTCTTTCCTTCACTTTTTGAGAAAATTCATGTTGGAATACACTTTTCTTTTATGGGGAGAATGCAACCGCTGATGATAAGTGGGTGTGCTAGTGAGTACCAACCAGCAAGCCCCCCTTGGTGTTACTACCGTGTGGTGCTTTCTCTCCACTCTCACATTTTTCTAACTCTTTCTAAATTGATTTATTCTGAGAAATGTTCCTTTTTCTGCAGTGTATTGACATTGGGTTATTAACTAAACATATAGACACTTGGACTAGCTGCAGTGAACCGTACCGGTGGGGGAGTCTTTGGAAAATATTACAGACCCCTCGAGTGTTTGGAAGTTGAGGGTGACTGTTCATCCTGAGTCAGATCCTTTTTGTTGGACACTAAGGATGCCAAGATTTTGGAAGAGGTATAGGGGCCCTTGGAAAAGAAATGGTGGAATCAGTGACTGGGCTATTGAACAATTTTTGTAATGAAATCGCGAAAGTTTTGGTTGACACTAGAGTTACACTTGATTAAATTGATAAAGCATTGTCCCTTCTTAGCCAGGGCACACAGATTACAGTTTACCATCTCGAGAATGCTCAACCTGTCACCCCCCCTTAGCGGTACACACCGAGTCCCACATCCCTCAAGCAATGCCTGGCGTAACACAATTTGTGACACAGGCTTCAATTCTGGGGATAAGTCTACCCGGAACTCTGGTAACCCATAACATAGGGTCGAAACAAAGGGGTCACCAGCAACAACAACAGCCAGCCAGTAGAGATAGTGCGTCTGCCTCCAATACCCTATACCTACCAGTCATAGATCTCCCACCAGTATGATGCCCTTATACTGTGGTCCTGGCATGGGTACCTGGACTAAAGAGCGCAATGGACGAGCCCACTGACCAGCTGAATGTTAAAGTTACACACTGGTTATGCAAATATGCGAGGTTTAATATGGCTGAACACAGGCACATTCTGATTGCCAGGAGGGTAGCTTGGATTGGTAGGACCAAGAAAACATTTACAGGAGACAGCGTGATTGTCATGCGTAGGCACCCAGAATTGGCCCACAAGATTCTGTCTCACTCCCTGCAATCATTTTCAGTAGAATCAGGGATTAAACCATTAACTTTGTTTTTTTTTTACAGACTGCTTTTTAGCTCTGTGCTATCCCAACGCTCTGTTGTGCATGAAGAGGGTTCTACCCTGGGCACGGAACTTCTGACATTACGCAATGCGTTTGGCCCCTTGAGGGATCTAAATGATATAGACTGACTGCAAGTGGGTGAGAGAATGGGCAGAGTTACTGATTATTAGGTTGAACCCCCTGGTGAACCCTGTGCAATGGGAGAGACCAATTCCGGGGAAATAACAGGAAGCTCTTCCGTGCTCAGTGACCAAAGCCAGATGGGACTATGTAATGCTGAGATGGCTACCCCCACCCCCTCTTTCAATCAGAGTGGGTGCAGTATGGGTGATTAAAAAATAGTCCTCTGGAATGTGGCAGGTTTAGCCAGTAAGTTTTTGGATGAGCAGTGGCTCCAATACATCAGAGATTTTCATATAATATGTATTCAAGAAACGTGGGAGCCAGTTAATGACGTTTTTATAGAGGGTTCTAAAATAAAATCTGCCCAGCAATAAGGTTCAGTGCAGAGAGAGCAAGGAGGGATTTAATTGTGTATGTAGACCTCAGGACACACGGTAGATGGAAGACCTCGTCGTGGGACTCTGATGTTGTTCAAGTACTTACATTTGTGCGTAACTCATATCGATTGGTTCTGATTAATTTTTATAATGCTAGATCACATTCACAGAGATCTGCTAGCCTGGATGAATTAAGTAGACAGCTGGAACAGACCCAGGCGGAAGACATGTCGCACTTGTAGGGGAAGTAATTTAATTTTAATATATTTTTTATATAATATTTATTTAATGTTATTTTATAGTGTTAATTGTGTGAATTAATTTTATTAATAATTGTTTTTAATTTGTTTGTTAATTGTTATTATTAATTAATTAATTGTTAATTGATGATGTTAATTGTGTCATGTTTTACGACATTGGTGGTTTCATTTATAGGGATTATGGTGGGAGGTAAATTATTTTTAGTTAATTGATTATCTGTTAATTAATGCTAATTAATTAATTAATTAAATATTAAATATGCTAATTGTGGAATGATTTTGATGTGTGAGTTGTGGGGTTTATAGTTGTAAATGTTGGGTAGATATAAATTAAAAAAATGATTTGTTGTTAACTGTTATTTATTTATGAATGTAAATTAGTTATGGAAATTGTGTAAATATTTTTAGGTGTGCGTTTTGGTATTTATTGGGGTAGAGGGTGGAAAGTAGTTTAGTTTAAGTAAATTAATCATTAGTTGATCATTAATATTTATTTATTAATTGATAAATATTTTGGGAAATTATTCTGTTTTTATTTTGTTTGGGGATGTAGGTTCAATAGCTGTTATATTTGTTTTTATCCCCTTTGCTATCCAACACTATCCTTACTGTTGCACTTGCTCGAGTGGGAATAGTAAATTATTCCCCTCTGCTATCCAACACTTTCCCTACTGTTGCACTTTCTGGAGTGGGAATAGTACAGTATTCCCCACCACTATCCAACACTTTCCCTACTGTTGCACTTTTGGAGTGGGAAAAGTAATTTTTACCCCTCAGCTATCCAACACTTTCCCTAGTGTTCCACTCCCCGGAGTGGGAATATTAATTTTATCCCCTCCGCTGTCCAACACTTTCTCAACTGTTGCACTCATTGGAGCGGGAATAGTAAATTATTCCACTCTGCTATCCAACACTTTCCCTACTGTTGCACTTACTGGAGTGGGAATAGTAATTTTATCCCCTCGGCTATCCAACACTTTCCCTACTGTTGCACTCCCTGGAGTGGGAATAGTAATTTGATCCCCTCCGCTATCCAACACTTTCCCTACTGTTACACTCACTGTAGTGGGAATAGTAATTTTATCTCCTACGCTATCCAACCCTTTCCCTACTGTTGCTCTTTTTGGAGTGGGAATAGTAATTTTATCCCCTCTGCTATCCAACACTTTCCCTACTGTTGCACTTACTGGAGTGGGAATAGTAATTTTATCCCCTCGGCTATCCAACACTTTCCCTACTGTTGCACTCCCTGGAGTGGGAATAGTAATTTGATCCCCTCCGCTATCCAACACTTTCCCTACTGTTACACTCACTGTAGTGGGAATAGTAATTTTATCTCCTACGCTATCCAACCCTTTCCCTACTGTTGCTCTTTTTGGAGTGGGAATAGTAATTTTTACCCCTACGCTATCCAACACTTCCCTACTGTTGCTATCCCTGGAGCGGGAAAAGTCATGTTTACCTCTCTGCCATCCAACACTTTACTTACTGTTGCACTCTGGAAGGGGGATAGTAAATTATTCCCCTCCGCTACCCAACACTTTCTTTACTGTTGTACGTGCTGGAGTGGGAATAGTAAATTATTCCCCTCCACTATCCAACATTTTCCCTACTGTTGCACTCGTTGGAGTTGGAATAGTAAATTATTCCCCTCTGCTATCCCACACTTTCCCTACTGTTACACTCCCTGGAGTAGGAATAATAATTTTAACCCCTTCGCTATCCAACATTTTCAGTATTGTTGCACTTAATGTAGTGTAAAATGTAGTTAAAAATATATATATTTTTATATTTTAGTTTATTATATGTATATATTATTTGTATTTTTATGTTACAGGTGGTGTATGTATATATATATATATATATTTATAATTTTTTTAATGTTCCAAACATTTTATCATTTATTAAAATAATTATTTATTAATATTATTCAGTAAATATATATTATATTTTACATATGTATGTTTAATTTATTTTTACATTGTATTTATTATTTATAATTTTTAACATTTTCTAATAATTCTAAATATGTTTTTTAATTATATGTATTATTTAATTTATTTTACATTATTTTTTATACATTTAAAAAAAAACGATATTTTTAACAACAAAATTTTTAACAACAATATCTTTCCCCCAATATTTTAGTACTTACCATTATAAAGATAGAATGTCGATATTTTTGACAACGATATTTATGTCCCGATATTTTGGTAACACGATATTTGTGTATTCGACATTCTGTCTGTGATCCCGCACTTTCAATTAATTCTAGTGGGAGACACCAGTTGCCATCTGTGTCCCAAACTAATGGTGATTCATCAAGACTGTTCGACCTGTACTTTTAGTGAGAGACTGAATATGGAACCTACTTAGGAAGGGAGGGATCCGAGTGTCCTCCTAAACACATACCGTCTAACTCATACCCTGGACCTGATCGCTACCAACCCTGATGCAGCTGTGCCCCTGATTTACAAAGGCAGAGGCTGCTCAACATTTATTGATTTCATATTTGTGCCTCTCACACTGAGGAGGTTAATTTCCTTTTTTAATATCAACCTTAGTATATTTAGTGACTAAAATCCTGTGACTATGTCACTTGCTGTACCTTGGAACCAGCCCACACCCAAATGGATAACTGGGGGAATGATCTCTGCAACTGACGAAGGTAGACGGTTACATTGGGCAGAGGTCTCTAGTGTTGCTTTTAATAACTCACTTTTAGGTATAGGCAAACAGGAGATTTCAAGATGCTTAGACCCACAAGTGCAGGGGGTCGATATAGTTCAGGCATTTACTCCTATTACACACTTAGTAGACGGTTTATTAACAGTACCGGCAAGCTCTCCTAGCATGGATGGCCCAAGATGGTTTGACGGGCAGTGTTCTCGGGCCCTTAGATATCTCAAAATAGCCCTCAAACAGACACCGAGAGATAGAGGTCGGGTGGCGGCCTGCCGTAAAACATATAAGCATGCTGTCAAGGGGCGAAAGTGCCAATTGCAAAAGAAATCCTGGGAGGACATAACTGAGGCATCTGATCTAAACAACTCTACTCGTTTCTGGAGGGTCATTAACAGCCCATGTTTTAAAGATTTGAACAAACCAGGGCTAAGCCATAATATTTTACCAGAGCAATGGCAGGCACACTTTGAGGGAGTGTATAATTATTCTCACAGAGAGGAGCATTTACAGGAACTAAAACCTGGTTAGAGTTCTGCTCCCATTACCTTTACTTTGGATGAGATGAGATTGGGAATTGATGGACTTTCACGGAATAAGCCGTCAGGTCCTGATGGGATCCCGCTAGACCTTTTCCAATGCAATACAGAGAATTGGGCCCCTCTCCTAATGAGGGTCTGAAATGCGGTAGTAGCATCAGCAATGCCATCATCATGGTCTGCCACCACCATTGTACCAAGTTTTTAAGAAGGGAGATTGGGACAGCCCTCATTTTTATCGTCCCATATCCCTTACTGATGTGACAGTGAAGGTGCTGAGGCGGGTGATTCTGAATAGGCTGTCCGAATGGCCAGAGGCCAGCCAAATAATAGCGGATGTACAATATGGGTTCTGAGCCGGTAAATCCACTACAGATCAATGCCTGAAACTTTACCTTATAATTGCAAAATACACAATAGCTAAACCAGGGGCGTTGTATCTAGCTTTTGTGGACATCACTGCTGCCTTTGTTAGAGTGAACCACTGCAAACTCTGGAAACTCCTTGGAGAGCTTGGGGTGGATCCGGCAATAACTAACATCCTAATGGCCCTATATTTTAATACTACTGCAGTAGTTAGATACACACAGGAGAGAATAATCATGGATCATTTTAACTGCTCTAGTTGGATCAGACAGGGCTGTATATTAGCGCTGTTTTTGTTTACATTATTTATTAATGGGCTTGAGATTGCCCTGACAGACTTACAGGCTGATACCCCGAGGTTAGGCACAAGACCGTCTCCATTTTGTTATACGCTGATGACGCGGTACTCCTTGCACGTATCCCGAAGGGTTTGCAGCCTTTATTAGATGGGTTTGTGACTTTTATGGATACAATGGTATTGTCACCCAATTTAACTAAATCCTATATAATGGAAATTAGAAAGCAGAGCAGGAAGCCCAACACGTGCACAGTTGGTACACATAGGTGCCGATCACGATCCTGTAAAAAACGGGTACGAACCGTCGGACGGAGCAAATTCTCCGTCCGACGCGTACCCGGTCGTCAAAATGTACAAACATGGAATTACGATTCGCACGGAAACACCATTTCCGTACGAATCGTACAAAACCCCGACCGACGAAAATAAACATACAAATGCGATCCGGGAAAGCGCCGACGTGACGTCGGGACGCACGCAGCCTGCCATTCACGAACCAGGAATTACGATTCGCACCGACGTCATCCCGCACGGTGAATATTTTCCGGCTGCCAAAAACTGCCGGGAAATCAGGACGACGCGAACAAGGAGGACCTGTACGCGACGGACAGACATGGACCCGAACCTACGTGTCATCCCGGCCCTCACAGCAGTCGACCTCCTCTACAGGTTACGACGCAGACGCCGCAGAAGGTCAGAACAACTAAGGGAGGGTGGGAAAGGGGGGGAAGGGGGGGGCAGGACCAGGGGCAGGCCACAAAACCACCACCAATGTCACACAGCACACATGCCCTGGACATACCTGACCCCCATGCCCTGGTCACCACGAGGGGGTGGGGGCGTGTCCAGCAAAGCCAGCGTCCGCCACAAAGGAAGTGCCTCACGACGCGAACCGGCAACACAACTATACAGGTACGTCCCGTACCCACGCCTTAAGAGCGTGGGTACGAGTCGTACCGCGCTCACACCTACGTCACCCCAACAATGGCGGGACGGCTGTACCCACGTGGCAAAGGCCTGGGTACGGGTCTGTTAGACGGACCGGGAGGGTCGGCCGAGGACAAGGGGAGAGGTCTCCGGGGAGAGCCGTCTCCAGCAATCGTACAGATGAATAACTTCCCCCCCCACAGATATACACCACACAAGGATAAGATTTAGCGTTCTTTATAGGTGATTTCTTAAGGTACGATGAAATGGTACAAGGAGGTCTGGACTCAGGGGTCCCCTCGATTCGAGTCTCTTGGTTTGGGGAAAGGGGGTAGCGGGACAGTCTGGTTACCAGTCTGGTTCCACAGTGAAGTCCATTCCCTGCAGGGAGATGGAACAGCGCAATAGTTTTGGGTTTTCCCCCCGCATCTGCATTAGCCACTGCAGGGGTCGATGATCGGTTTGCACCCGGAAGTGGGTACCGAAGAGATAGGGCCGGAGCTTTTTGAGGGCCCACACCACTGCGAAGGCCTCCCTCTCGATTGTGCTCCAGCGCTGTTCTCGGGCCAGGAGGCGTCTGCTGATGAAGGCCACCGGCTGGTCAAGACCCTCGGGGTTCAGCTGGGAAAGAACCGCCCCGATGCCGTGGCCGGAGGCGTCCGTTTGTACAATGAATTCCCGACTGTAATCGGGGGCCTGGAGCACAGGGGCGGTGCACAGGGCGGCCTTCAGCTTCTCGAAGGCCGCTTGACAGTCGAGGGTCCAGTTAATCTTCTTCGGGTGGTTTTTGGACGTGAGACCCGTGAGGGGCCCCACAATGCTGCCATAGTCCCTCACGAACCGCCGGTAGTAGCCGGTGAGTCCCAAGAAGGCTCGGACCTCGGTCTGCGTGACGGGGGGTTGCCAGGACTGGATGGCAGCAATTTTGAGTTGCAGAGGGGCCACCAGACCGCTTCCCACCTGGTGTCCGAGGTAGGTCACGGACCCTTGACCAATTTGGCACTTGCCGGCCTTAATCCTGAGGCCGGCCCGCTGGAGGGCCTGCAGGACCTCTTGGAGGTGGTGGAGGTGGTTGGACCAGTGGCGGCTGTACACAGCGATATCGTCCAGGTAGGCGGCGCTGAACTCTTCGAGCCCCGCCAAGACCTGGTTCACTAGACGTTGAAAAGTAGCTGGGGCATTCTTCATGCCGAAGGGCATGACCTTGAAGTGGTAGTGGCCATCGGGGGTAGAAAAGGCGGACCGTTCCTGGGCCCGGGGTGTGAGACCGATCTGCCAGTAGCCCGCTGTCAGGTCGAAGATGCTGAGGTAGCGGGCGGCCCCCAGGCGGTCGATCAATTCATCCGCTCGGGGGATAGGATGAGCGTCGGTCCGGGTGACAGCGTTCAAGCCCCGATAGTCGACGCAGAATCGGAGTTCAGGAGTGGTGCCGGGGGCAGCGGCTTTGGGGACCAGCACGACCGGGCTGGCCCAGGGGCTGTCTGAGGGTTCGATGACCCCGAGCGTGAGCATCTTGGATACTTCCTCTTGGATGCAGGCCCGCACCCGATCTGGTACGCGGTAGGCCCGGTGCCGGATAGGGGGACTGTCCCCGGTGTCCACGTCGTGCAAGCACCAAGGGGTGATCCCTGGGGTGAGGGAAAACAGTGTAGCAAACTGCAGCAGGAGGTCCCGGCAGCCCTGGCGTTGCTCTGGGGTGAGGGCATCGGAGAGCCGGACCCCGTCCACGGAACCGTCGTTCTCCTGGGTCTTCAGGAGATCAGGGAGGGGCTCGGAGTCTTCTTCCGCCCCACTGTCTGTAGCCATCAGGAGGCTGAGTTCCGAGCGCACAAAGTGGGGTTTGAGTCTGTTGGTGTGGAGGACCCGGAGGGGGTTCCGGGGGGACTCCATGTCGATGAGGTAGGTGACGGGGCTCTTGCGTTCGACCACTTTGAAGGGCCCCGTCCACTTATCTTGCAAGGCACATGGTTCGGTGGGGGACATCACCCACACTTGTTGACCAGGTTCGAATTCGACGGAGGAGGCATTCTGATCGTACCATTTTTTCATGTCCTCCTGACTGGCCTCGAGGTTCGCTTTTGCCATTTCCCTGAAGCGCCGGGTCTGATTGCGTAGTGCCAGGAGGTACTTGAAGACGTCTGGGGGGGTCTTTAGGGGGGCCATCTCCCAACCTTCTTTGACTAGGCTGAGGGGCCCTCGCACAGGGTGCCCGTACAGGAGTTCGAAAGGGCTAAAGCCGAGGGACTTCTGGGGATCTTCTCGATAGGCGAAGAGGAGGCACGGGAGTAGTACATCCCACTGGCGGCGGAGGAGCTCTTCCAATCCCCCAATCATTCCCTTGAGTGCGCGGTTGAATCGCTCAACTAGTCCGTTCCCTTGAGGGTGATAGGGGGTCGTGAATCGGTAGGTGACCCCGCACTGTTGCCAGAGGGACTTCATATATTTCGAGATAAAGTTCGTGCCTCGGTCGCTGACGACTTCTCGGGGGAAGCCCACCCGGGAGAAGATCCCCATTAGGGCCCGGCCGACCACCGGAGCTGTTACAGTTCGCAGGGGCACAGCCTCGGGGTAGCGGGTGGCGTGGTCCACCAGTACCAGGATGAACCGATGTCCTGGTGCTGTGCGGGGGTCCAGGGGCCCCACAATGTCTATTCCTACCCTCTCGAACGGGGTGGTGACCACTGGGAAGGGTTGCAGAGGGGCTTTGAGCTTACGGCCGCTCTTCCCGCTGGCCTGGCACGTGGGGCAGGACCGGCAGTGGTTGAGGACGTCGTTCCGCATCTTCGGCCAGAAAAAGTGGGTCACCAGGCGACTGTAGGTTTTGTCCTGGCCCAGGTGTCCAGCCAGGGGAACATCGTGGGCCAAAGTTAGTAGGAAGTCTCTGAAACGGAGGGGCACCACCAGCACTCGACTGGCCCCTAACTCCGCGATTCTTTGTTCACTGTATAGCAGGTCGTTATCCCAATAGACCCAATGGGTTCCGGTGGAGTCCCCTGCGCTCTGGGCGCTGGCTTGCTGGCGGAGTCCCTCGAGGGAGGGGCAGGTCTTCTGTTCCTGGCGGAACTGTTCCTGGTTGGGCCCCCCTTCTTGACGCCACTGAGCCAGGCCGGGAAGGTCCTGGGGCTGGGCGACCCCTTCGGGCGTTGGCTCTGGGGGGTCGGTATAGCCGTTGTCCTCTACTGGAGCGACCGGGGGAGGAGGTGCTGGCCATTCTGGTTCTTCTGGTCGGGGGACGGCACGGGCGGCCATGGACCGGGTGGTTACGCAGGCCCAGTCCGGGAGGCCCAGCATCCCCAGGTGCTCTCTTCTTTCGACGGCAGCCCACGGGGAACTCTCAAGGTCATTCCCCAGGAGACAGTCCACGGGGGCATCATCCCGGACCGTCACCTTCAACATGCCGGAGACCCCTCCCCATTCGAAGGGGACGCAGGCCATCCGACACAGACTTTCGGAATTGTCGGCTGAGCGGACGGGGCAGAGAATGTTCGGCAGGATCTGCTCTGGTTTCACCAGGTGACAGCGGACGGCCGTCACACTGGCCCCTGTGTCACGTAGGGCTTCGGCCCGGCGCCCATTAATGTTCACCCACTGGCCATATTTCCGGGTGTTGGCGGGTAGGGGAGCCCGCGGGACCATGTCTTTTCCCCCTAGGCACGCTAGAACCATGGCGGCCGGTTCCCACTCTTGTTGTGCCTGCTCATATTCTTCCTGTTCCTCGGAGATTTGTTCTCCCCCTAGGGCGGCGGCAGCTACCTGGCGGGGCTTTGGCGTTTGGTTCTGCGGGCAGCTCGGGTCATTGGCGTAGTGGCCGACTCGCTGGCATCGGTGACACGTGACGTTGGCTCGGAACCCCGGGCGCATCGGGGGGTTGCCCCGGCCGGCCGGGGGCGGGGTGCTGGCCGCGGGAGTGGCCGGGATGGTGTCTCTCCCTCGCCCCTGGCCTCCTCCTCCTCCTCGGGGACGGTGCTGACCTTGGTGGTTTCGGTTTTGCTCGTGTGGCCCTCTCCGGCCCACTCGGGTGCTTTCCCACCGGTCAGCTTCGGCGGCGAGTTGCCGTGGGTCAGTCAATTTACTGTCGAGGAGGTGCTGCCTGAGCTCGACGAAGCAGTTGTTAGACAGGTGCTCCCACACCATAAGATTAAAGAGTTGCTCGTAGGTCGTTACGTGGCTTCCCTTGATCCAACCCTCGAAGGCTCGGCTGAAATAGTTGACGTATTCCACCCAAGTTGTACCCGGGATCCGGGTGCAGTCTCGGAACCTCTGGCGGTACATTTCGGGTGTGAGCCCATATCGGGTGAGGAGGGCAGCCTTCATGTGGTCATAGGATGACATCTGATGATCTGGGAGCTGTAGTAGGGCATCGCGGCCTTCGTTGACGAACCTCCCCCATAGGCCGGCTCCCCAGTCACTCCGATCGATCCGGTGGGAGGTCATGGCGATCTCGTAGGCTTTGAACCACTGTTGTATGTCGTCCTCTCGGACATACTCTCGGACAACATCCTTGGGGATGTGGACTTTCTTCTCGGTTGCTCCCGGGGTGTGCGGTCGCTCAGGCACCCCCGGTTCTTTATTCTGTTTCCGAAGTTCTATTTCCGCCAGTTTGCGCTCGTGTTCGAATGTTAGTCTTTTTTCTTCGAGCTCTCTCTGCCTCTGTTTTTCTTCCCGTTCTTCTCGGAGCCGCAGATGTTCTAGATTTAGTTTTTGCTCGGCTAACTTTAGTTCACCGTCCATCTTGAGTCGTGCCATTTCCAACTCATGTAATCTGGTTCTTTCTCTTTCTTGGATCTCTCCCTGCGAGAGGCCCGTTCCTCGCTCCTCGGGAGCTGTGGCGTTCCCCTCTGGTGCTACACCGTTTTGGTCGGGGGATCCGGCGACCCCGGTTTCCGCCCACGACTCAAGGGCGTGCTTCAAATCGTCTTTGGTTCTCAGGCCGGTGGTAGCAATGCCTAGTTCCATGCAGAATTGTTTAAGTTCGCGATGGCTATACTCTTCCAATTTATCCATCTGGAATTTCTCGGTGGAACCGCTCTCTTGGGTTGACATCGTGGTTTTGTCGTGGGGTGAGCTACTCTCTGTACGATTACGCGTTGATTCGGATTGCGCCGCTGGCCACCAATGTTAGACGGACCGGGAGGGTCGGCCGAGGACAAGGGGAGAGGTCTCCGGGGAGAGCCGTCTCCAGCGATCGTACAGATGAATAACTTCCCCCCCACAGATATACACCACACAAGGATAAGATTTAGCGTTCTTTATAGGTGATTTCTTAAGGTACGATGAAATGGTACAAGGAGGTCTGGACTCAGGGGTCCCCTCGATTCGAGTCACTTGGTTTGGGGAAAGGGGGTAGCGGGACAGTCTGGTTACCAGTCTGGTAGCTGAGATGGTATGGTGGATAGCTCACAATCCTCGAGCTCGGTGTTCTAGCTTGGACGGGCCGCGGCAGCGCCAGCATGTCCCGGTGAAGATGGTCGTTACACGGTCCGCGGCAGCACCAGCAGGTCCAGGTGAAGATGGTCGTTACACGGTCGGCGGCAGCGCCAGCAGGTCCCGATGAAGGTGGGCGTTACAACGGTCCGCGGCAGCGCCAGCAGGTCCCGACGAGGATGGATGTTGCAGAAGGCCGCGGCAGCGCCAGCAGGCAGGACGATAGTTCACAAGGCAGGGCTACGGCAGCGCCAGTAGTCCGTCAAGGATGAGTTCTCTCGGTGTCTCTCGACTCCAGGATACAACTGCCTTCCTGCTCTGGAGCTGCCCTAGTTATAGGTCTGGCGCCCTTTGATGTCCGGACCCTCGCACTTGGAGGTCGGGGGTCCGGGATGAGGGAGTCCAGACACCCAGCAGGGGGTGGAGCCAGCGCCTGGGGGAGCTGGAGGGTGATCGGCACCTGGCGGGGGAGAGCCCTCGACGCTTCTTTCTCCCATTGACCTGCCAAGTGGTCCGTTCACCTCCTGGGTGGATGGTGGTGCCGGGATGTCGGGGCCGGCCAGGCCCAGGGTTAGGGTCGGGCTGAGGCCGCGCGGCCTCGTGGCGCAGTGTCCAAGATGGCGGCTGATCCGGCCGGGGGAGCCGGTAGTGGTTCGGCCCCATGATACATGGATGTCCGGGGGCAGGAGTTCCGTTGGGAGACGGGGTGCGGGTTGCCCTTGGGGGTAACACCTGGGAGTCCGGGGTTTGGGCCCTGTCGTGCGGGGAGGGAGCAAGCCCTTCATGTGGCCTGTCCAACAGGGTCGTACAAGCATCACATAGCGTGGTTACGGATATGTACGTGCCGTACCCCCACCACCGTATGCATGGAGCGTAGCCCCAACCCCAACAGTGTAAGTACGACCCGTACCCTCACCCGCGTACGTATACGTCCCACCCCAACAGTGTAAGTACGACCCGTACCCTCACCCGCATACGTATGGAGCGTACCCCCACCCCAACAGTGTAAGTACGACCCGTACCCTCACCCGCGTACGTTTGGAGCGTACCCCCCACCCCAACAGTGTAAGTACGACCCGTACCCTCACCCGCGTATGTATGGAGCGTACCCCCACCCCGACAGTGTAAGTACGACCCGTACCCTCACCCGCGTACATATGGAGCGTACCCCCACCCCAACAGTGTAAGTACGACCCGTACCCTCACCCGCGTATGTATGGAGTGTACCCCCACCCCAACAGTGTAAGTATGACCCGTACCCTCACCCGCGTATGTATGGAGCGTACCCCCACCCCAACAGTGTAAGTACGACCCGTACCCTCACCCGCATACGTTTGGAGTGTACCCCCCACCCCAACAGTGTAAGTACGACCCGTACCCTCACCCACGTACGTATGGAGCGTACCCCCACCCCAACAGTGTAAGTACGACCTGTACCCTCACCCGTGTACGTATGGAGCGTACCCCCACCCCAACAGTGTAAGTACGACCCGTACCCTCACCCGCGTACGTTTGGAGCGTACCCCCCACCCCAACAGTGTAAGTACGACCCGTACCCCCACCCGCGTACGTATGGAGCGTACCTCCACCCCAACAGTGTAAGTACGACCGGTACCCTCACCCGCGTACGTATGGAGCGTACCTCCCACCCCAACAGTGTAAGTACGACCCGTACCCCCATGGAGCGAACCAACACACGTGTATGGACTAAGCGTACAAATTGTTAAATAGGAGGGGTGTGTGCCTATCACTCCCAGCAGTGCCCAGACACAGGAGGGGTGTGTGCCTATCACTCCCAGCAGTGCCCAGAGTCAGGAGGGGTGTGTGCCTATCACTCCCAGCAGTGCCCAGACACAGGAGGGGTGTGTGCAGAGTCCTCCCAGCAGTGCCCAGAGACAGGAGGGGTGTGTGCAGAGTCCTCCGAGCAGTGCCCAGACAAAGGAGGGGTGTGTGCAGAGTCCTCCCAGCAGTGCCCAGAGACAGGAGGGGTGGGTGCAGAGTCCGCCCAGCAGTGCCCAGACACAGGAGGGGTGGGTGCAGAGGCCTCCCAGCAGTGCCCAGACACAGGAGGGGTGTGTGCAGAGTCCTCCCAGCAGTGCCCAGAGACAGGAGGGGTGGGTGCAGAGTCCTCCCAGCAGTGCCCAGAGACAGGAGGGGTGCGTGCCTATCACTCCCAGCAGTGCCCAGAGACAGGAGGGGTGTGTGCAGAGTCCTCCCAGCAGTGCCCAGAGACAGGAGGGGTGGGTGCCCAGTCCTCCCAGCAGTGCCCAGAGACAGGAGGGGTGGGTGCAGAGGCCTCCCAGCAGTGCCCAGACACAGGAGGGGTGTGTGCAGAGTCCTCCCAGCAGTGCCCAGAGACAGGAGGGGTGTGTGCAGAGTCCTCCCAGCAGTGCCCAGAGACAGGAGGGGTGTGTGCAGAGTCCTCCCAGCAGTGCCCAGACACAGGAGGGGTGTGTGCAGAGTCCTCCCAGCAGTGCCCAGAGACAGGAGGGGTGGGTGCAGAGTCCTCCCAGCAGTGCCCAGAGACAGGAGGGGTGTGTGCAGAGTCCTCCCAGCAGTGCCTAGACACAGGAGGGGTGTGTGCAGAGTCCTCCCAGCAGTGCCCAGAGGCAGGAAGGGTGGGTGCTGAGTCCTCCCAGCAGTGCCCAGAGACAGGAGGGGTGGGTGCCTATCACTCCCAGCAGTGCCCAGACACAGGAGGGGTGTGTGCAGAGTCCTCCCAGCAGTGCCCAGAGACAGGAGGGGTGGGTGCCCAGTCCTCCCAGCAGTGCCCAGAGACAGGAGGGGTGTGTACAGAGTCCTCCCAGCAGTGCCCAGAGACAGTAGGGGTGTGTGCAGAGTCCTCCCAGCAGTGCCCAGACACAGGAGGGGTGGGTGCAGAGTCCTCCCAGCAGTGCCCAGAGACAGGAGGGGTGGGTGCAGAGTCCTCCCAGCAGTGCCCAGAGACAGGAGGGGTGTGTGCAGAGTCTTCCCACCAGTGCCCAGAGATAGGAGGGGTGGGTGTAGGGTCCTCCCAGCAGTGCCCAGAGACAGAAGGGGTGGGTGCCTATCACTCCCAGCAGTGCCCAGAGACAGGAGGGGTGTGTGCAGAGTCCTCCCAGCAGTGCCCAGAGACAGGAGGGGTGGGTGTCCAGTCCTCCCAACAGTGCCCAGATACAGGAGGGGTGTGTGCAGAGTCCTCCCAGCAGTGCCCAGAGACAGGAGAGGTGTGTGCAGAGTCCTCCCAGCAGTGCCCAGAGACAGGAGGGGTGTGTGCAGAGTCCTCCCAGCAGTGCCCAGAGACAGGAGGGGTGTGTGCAAAGTCCTCCCAGCAGTGCCCAGACACAGGAGGGGTGTGTGTAGAGTCCTCCCAGCAGTGCCCAGAGACAGGAGGGGTGGGTGCAGAGTCCTCCCAGCAGTGCCCAGAGACAGGAGGGGTGGGTGAAGAGGCCTCCCAGCAGTGCCCAGACACAGGAGGGGTGGGTGCAGGGGCCTCCCAGCAGTGCCCAGACACAGGAGGGGTGTGTGCAGAGTCCTCCCAGCAGTGCCCAGACACAGGAGGGGTGTGTGCAGAGTCCTCCCAGCAGTGCCCAGAGACAGGATGGGTGGGTGCAGAGTCCTCCCAGCAGTGCCCAGAGACAGGAGGGGTGGGTGCAGAGTCCTCCCAGCAGTGCCCAGAGACAGGAGGGGTGGGTGCCTATCACTCCCAGCAGTGCCCAGAGACAGGAGGGGTGTGTGCAGAGTCCTCCCAGCAGTGCCCAGAGATAGGAGGGGTGGGTGCCCAGTCCTCCCAGCAGTGCCCAGAGACAGGAGGGGTGGGTGCAGAGGCCTCCCAGCAGTGCCCAGACACAGGAGGGGTGTGTGCAGAGTCCTCCCAGCAGTGCCCAGAGACAGGAGGGGTGTGTGCAGAGTCCTCCCAGCAGTGCCCAGACACAGGAGGGGTGGGTGCAGAGTCCTCCCAGCAGTGCCCAGAGACAGGAGGGGTGGGTGCAGAGTCCTCCCAGCAGTGCCCAGAGACAGGAGGGGTGTGTGCAGAGTCTTCCCACCAGTGCCCAGAGATAGGAGGGGTGGGTGCAGGGTCCTCCCAGCAGTGCCCAGAGACAGAAGGGGTGGGTGCCTATCACTCCCAGCAGTGCCCAGAGACAGGAGGGGTGTGTGCAGAGTCCTCCCAGCAGTGCCCAGAGACAGGAGGGGTGGGTGTCCAGTCCTCCCAACAGTGCCCAGATACAGGAGGGGTGTGTGCAGAGTCCTCCCAGCAGTGCCCAGAGACAGGAGGGGTGTGTGCAGAGTCCTCCCAGCAGTGCCCAGAGACAGGAGGGGTGTGTGCAGAGTCCTCCCAGCAGTGCCCAGAGACAGGAGGGGTGTGTGCAGAGTCCTCCCAGCAGTGCCCAGACACAGGAGGGGTGTGTGTAGAGTCCTCCCAGCAGTGCCCAGAGACAGGAGGGGTGGGTGCAGAGTCCTCCCAGCAGTGCCCAGAGACAGGAGGGGTGGGTGCAGAGGCCTCCCAGCAGTGCCCAGACACAGGAGGGGTGGGTGCAGGGGCCTCCCAGCAGTGCCCAGACACAGGAGGGGTGTGTGCAGAGTCCTCCCAGCAGTGCCCAGACACAGGAGGGGTGTGTGCAGAGTCCTCCCAGCAGTGCCCAGAGACAGGAGGGGTGGGTGCAGAGTCCTCCCAGCAGTGCCCAGAGACAGGAGGGGTGGGTGCAGAGTCCTCCCAGCAGTGCCCAGAGACAGGAGGGGTGGGTGCCTATCACTCCCAGCAGTGCCCAGAGACAGGAGGGGTGTGTGCAGAGTCCTCCCAGCAGTGCCCAGAGATAGGAGGGGTGGGTGCCCAGTCCTCCCAGCAGTGCCCAGAGACAGGAGGGGTGGGTGCAGAGGCCTCCCAGCAGTGCCCAGACACAGGAGGTTTGTGTGCAGAGTCCTCCCAGCAGTGCCCAGAGACAGGAGGGGTGTGTGCAGAGTCCTCCCAGCAGTGCCCAGAGACAGGAGGGGTGTGTGCAGAGTCCTCCCAGCAGTGCCCAGACACAGGAGGGGTGTGTGCAGAGTCCTCCCAGCAGTGCCCAGAGACAGGAGGGGTGGGTGCAGAGTCCTCCCAGCAGTGCCCAGAGACAGGAGGGGTGTGTGCAGAGTCCTCCCAGCAGTGCCCAGACACAGGAGGGGTGTGTGCAGAGTCCTCCCAGCAGTGCCCAGAGACAGGAGGGGTGGGTGCAGAGTCCTCCCAGCAGTGCCCAGAGACAGGAGGGGTGTGTGCAGAGTCCTCCCAGCAGTGCCCAGAGATAGGAGGGGTGTGTGCAGAGTCCTCCCAGCAGTGCCCAGAGACAGGAGGGGTGTGTGCAGAGTCCTCCCTGCAGTGCCCAGACACAGGAGGGGTGGGTGCAGAGTCCTCCCAGCAGTGCCCAGAGGCAGGAGGGGTGGGTGCAGAGTCCTCCCAGCAGTGCCCAGAGACAGGAGGGGTGTGTGCAGAGTCCTCCCAGCGGTGCCCAGAGACAGGAGGGGTGGGTGCAGAGTCCTCCCAGCAGTGCCCAGAGACAGGAGGGGTGGGTGCCTATCACTCCCAGCAGTGCCCAGAGACAGGAGGAGTGTGTGCAGAGTCCTCCCAGCAGTGCCCAGAGACAGGAGGGGTGGGTGCCCAGTCCTCCCAGCAGTGCCCAGAGACAGGAGGGGTGTGTGCAGAGTCCTCCCAGCAGTGCCCAGAGACAGGAGGGGTGTGTGCAGAGTCCTCCCAGCAGTGCCCAGAGACAGGAGGGGTGTGTGCAGAGTCCTCCCAGCAGTGCCCAGAGACAGGAGGGGTGTGTGCAGAGTCCTCCCAGCAGTGCCCAGAGACAGGAGGGGTGTGTGCAGAGTCCTCCCAGCAGTGCCCAGACATAGGCGGGGTGTGTGCAGAGTCCTCCCAGCAGTGCCCAGAGACAGGATGGGTGGGTGCAGAGTCCTCCCAGCAGTGCAAAGAGACAGGAGGGGTGTGTGCAGAGTCCTCCCAGCAGTGCCCAGAGACAGGAGGGGTGGGTGCCCAGTCCTCCCAGCAGTGCCCAGACACAGGAGGGGTGGGTGCAGAGGCCTCCCAGCAGTGCCCAGACTCAGGAGGGGTGTGTGCAGAGTCCTCCCAGCAGTGCCCAGAGACAGGAGGGGTGTGTGCAGAGTCCTCCCAGCAGTGCCCAGAGACAGGAGGGGTGTGTGCAGAGTCCTCCCAGCAGTGCCCAGACACAGGAGGGGTGTGTGCAGAGTCCTCCCAGCAGAGCCCAGAGACAGGAGGGGTGGGTGCAGAGTCCTCCCAGCAGTGCCCAGAGACAGGAGGGGTGTGTGCAGAGTCCTCCCAGCAGTGCCCAGAGACAGGAGGGGTGTGTGCAGAGTCCTCCCAGCAGTGCCCAGACACAGGAGGGGTGTGTGCAGAGTCCTCCCAGCAGTGCCCAGAGACAGGAGGGGTGGGTGCCTATCACTCCCAGCAGTGCCCAGAGACAGGAGGGGTGGGTGCAGAGTCCTCCCAGCAGTGCCCAGAGACAGGAGGGGTGGGTGCCTATCACTCCCAGCAGTGCCCAGAGACAGGAGGGGTGTGTGCAGAGTCCTCCCAGCAGTGCCCAGAGACAGGAGGGGTGGGTGCCCAGTCCTCCCAGCAGTGCCCAGAGACAGGAGTGGTGGGTGCAGAGGCCTCCCAGCAGTGCCCAGACACAGGAGGGGTGTGTGCAGAGTCCTCCCAGCAGTGCCCAGAGACAGGAGGGGTGTGTGCAGAGTCCTCCCAGCAGTGCCCAGAGACAGGAGGGGTGTTAGAAGGCGACCTCAGAGGGGCCCGGAGGGGGCCCTGACTGCCCTGAGACCCACCCTCGAGGTATCGTAGCCGGGCACTGGCGGGAGTCACTTCAGGGGAGGAACCTCGTATCTAGGATCGTACACTCGGCACCACACGACAGAGAGACACCACACGAGGAGTTCTTAAGAGCAAATCTTTATCAGATCTGAGTGGTAGGATCTTTATGATCCGCAAGGCAAAATATATACAAGTAGAGCGTGGGCTCAAAAGGTCTTGGAGGGGGGTTAGGAGGTAGCGGGACAGTCTTTGGAATGGGAATCAAATGCAGGAGTGTACCCGGCGCACAGCTCACAATCCTCGAGCTGGGGGATACGCTTGTCATCGTAGGGTCCGGCAGGACCAAGAGAGTCTGTGGGAGCTGCGAGTCACTCAGCAGGCTAGAGTACAAGTTCGGAGGTCTTACGATCTTCAGGGAGCCGCGAGTCACTCAACAGGGTTCAAGCACAAGTTCGGAGGTCTTACGATCTTCAGGGAGCCGCGAGTCACTCAGCAGGGCTCAAGCACAGGTTCGGAGGTCTTACGATCTTCAGGGAGCCGCGAGTCACTCGGCAGGGCTCAAGCACAAGTTCGGAGGTCTTACGATCTTCAGGGAGCCGCGAGTCACTCAGCAGGGCTCAAGCACAAGTTCGGAGGTCTTACGATCTTCAGGGAGCCGCGAGTCACTCGGCAGGGCTCAAGCACAAGTTCGGAGGTCTTACGATCTTCAGGGAGCCGCGAGTTACTCAGCAGGGCTCAGGTGTTTCCAAGGCGAATCTGCCGGACAGTCCCAAAGCACCCCTTGTTATAGGGCGACTCCTCTTTGATGTCCGGAGTCTGTGCAGGCAGGGGTCTCGTCACCTGGGGGGTCGCTTGTTGGGGTTTCCTGCCATTGTCCTTTGATCCTTCCAGGGCCGGGTCGGGAGGAGTCCCAGACACCCAGCAGGCGTGGGGCCAGCCCTCGGGGAGGCCGGCAGGTCGATCGAAACCCACCGTCCCAGGGAAGCGCAGAGGTGTGATAGAAACTGCTCCTCCCTCTCTCATCCCAGGGGGAGCGCGATGTTCTCCAGCCGGAGTGGCGCCTCTAGGCCAGGGTCGCGCTGGTGCTGGGCGGCCATCTTGTTACATGAAGTGGGCACGCGGGCCCAGTGTGGCCGAAAGGAGGAAGGCCACGGACGGGAAGTCCGGGTTGGGAGCGTGTGAGTTCGAGTGGGAAGAATCGGCTAGGCCGTGGGTTTGGGGGCTGTGTGAGGTGCAGGGGTCAGGTCTAGCTATGTTACGAGGGCCGGGTCTAACACGCGTCCCCCCCAGCTGAAAGCCGTAGAGAACTACCCATCCCCTTGGGGGTTCTCTTCGCTGAGGCGGAAGAACCGGGAGAGGCCATCAGCGTTGGCGTGGTCAGTCCCAGGGCGGTGTTCCACGGTGAAATCCATCCCCTGGAGGGAGATTGACCACCGCAGTAGCTTGGGGTTTTCTCCTCGCATCTGCATGAGCCATCGCAAGGGGCGATGGTCGGTTTGGACCTTGAAATGGGTGCCAAACAGGTAAGGGCGTAGTTTCTTGAGGGCCCAGACTACGGCGAACGCCTCGGGCTCGATGGTGCTCCATCTCTGTTCCCTGGGCAATAGTCTTCGGCTGAGGAAGGCTACGGGCTGGTTGAGGCCTTGGTCATTTACCTGGGAGAGGACTGCCCCGATGCCATGCTCGGAGGCATCAGTTTGTACTACAAACTCTTTGGAGTAGTCGGGGGCCTGGAGGACGGGGGCAGTACACATGGCTGTTTTCAGGGCCTCGAACGCCTCTTGGCAGGCAGGGGACCACTGTACCTTCTTGGGCTGCTTTTTGGACGTGAGTCCCGTGAGGGGACCGACCAGGCTGCCGTAATTCCGGATGAATCTCTGGTAGTAGCCCGTGAGGCCCAGAAAGGCTCGGACCTCCGTTTGGGTCGTGGGGGGTTCCCAGGCTAGGATGGCATCGATTTTGGGCTGTAGGGGGGCGACCTGCCCGCTTCCGACCTGGTGCCCCAGGTAGGTTACCGAACCTTGCCCAATCTGGCACTTGCTGGCTTTCACGGTGAGACCTGCCTGGTGCAGGGCGGTCAGCACCCTCCGGAGGTGCTCACTCCATTCGGAGCTAAAAACTGCGATATCGTCGAGATATGCCGCACTGAATTTTTCCAGCCCGGCCAGGACTCTATTTACCAGTCGCTGGAAGGTGGCCGGGGCATTTTTCATCCCGAAGGGCATCACGCAAAAGCGATAGTGCCCATCCGGGGTGGAGAAAGCGGACAGCTCCTTGGCTCCCTCTGTGAGCGCAATTTGCCAGTAGCCGCAGGTGAGGTCTAAGGTGCTGAGGAACCGAGCAGCCCCGAGCCGGTCAATGAGCTCATCGACTCGGGGAATGGGGTGGGCATCGGCCCGGGTGACTTCATTGAGTCCCCGGTAGTCCACGCAGAAGCGGAGTTCTGGTGCGACCCCGGGGGCAGCTGCTTTCGGGACCAGGACCACGGGGCTGGCCCAGGGGCTGTCTGAGGGTTCGATCACTCCTAGGGTCAACATTTTCGAGACTTCGGCTTGGATACAGGACCGGACCCGATCAGGGACCCGGTAGGCCCGGTGTCTCACTGGCGGGCTATCCCCGGTATCCACATCGTGGACACACCAGTCGGTGACCTTAGAGACCAGGGAGAAGAGGTCCGAAAACTGCCCTAGGAGCTGGCGGCACTCCTCACGTTGCTGGGGAGTGAGAGACGGGGAGAGGTTCACTCCCTCTACGGAGCCGTCCTTCTCTTTGGTGCACAGGAGATCAGGGAGAGGATCTGACTCCTCCTCGGACCCGTCATCAGTGGCCAGTAAGAGGCTCAGCTCCGTTCGCACAAAGTGGGGCTTGAGGCGGTTCACGTGGAGCACCCGGAGGGGGTCCCGGGGGGACTGGACGTCCACCAAGTACGTGACCTGGCTCTTCCGCTCAACCACTTTGAAGGGCCCGGTCCATTTATCCTGGAGGGCGCAGGGTTTCACGGGGGCCATGACCCATACCTGCTGGCCCGGCTGAAACTCGACCAGAGTGGCGTTCTGGTCGTACCAGCGCTTCATCTCCTCCTGACTCGCCTCCAGGTTGGCCTCGGCCATCTCTCGGAACCTCCTAGTCTGATTTCGGAGGGTCAGGACTTAACGGAACACATCTCGGGGGGGGCCTCGGGGCGCCGCCTCCCAGCCTTCCTTGACCAGGCTGAGGGGCCCCCTGACGGGGTGCCCGTAGAGTAACTCAAAGGGGCTGAACCCCAAGGATTTCTGGGGAACTTCTCGGTATGCGAATAGGAGGCAGGGGAGCAGGATGTCCCACTTACACAGGAGGGGCTCCTCCAGGCCCGCGATCATCCCCTTCAGAGTCCGGTTAAACCGCTCTACCAGGCCGTTTCCTTGGGGGTGGTATGGGGTGGTGAACTTATAGGACACCCCGCATTGCTGCCATAAGGACTTCATGTATCGGGAGATAAAGTTGGTACCGCGGTCGCTCACGACCTCGCGGGGAAAATCCATGCGGGAGAAGATTCCCATCAACACCCGGCCCACCACGGGGGCTGTGACGGTGCGCAGGGGGATGGCCTCCGGGTAACGGGTGGCATGGTCCACCAGGACAAGGATGAACCGGTGCCCTTGGGAAGTGGGGTGGTCCAGAGGTCCTACAATGTCGATCCCGACCCGCTCAAACGGGGTACTGACAACAGGGAAGGGTTGGAGGGGAGCCTTGCGCTTTCCTCCGCTCTTCCCACTGGCCTGGCATGTGGGGCAGGACTTGCAGCGGGCTTCTACATCTGCTCTCATTCTGGGCCAGTAGAAGTGAGTCACGAGGCGACTGTACGTTTTATCCTGGCCCAAGTGGCCTGTGAGGGGGACGTCGTGGGCCAAACCCAGGAGGAGGTTTCGGAAGCGTAGGGCTACCACCAGTACCCGGCCGGACCCTAGCTCCACCGACTTCTGTTCGCTGTACAAAAGGTCATTCTCCCAATACACCCGGTGCGTCCCCGTCTGGTCGCCGGCGGCCTGGGCCTCTGCCTGCTGCCGGGGCCCGACCAGGGAAGGACAGGTAGCCTGCTCTTGGCAGAATTCCTCTCGGGAGGGGCCCCCTTCGTGGTGCCACTGGGCTAATTCGGGCAGATCGCCTAACTCGGTGACTTGGGGGGAGTCGGAAGGCGGGGGTTCGTCACTGGCGATCGACTCTTCTGGTGGGGGAATGTGGAGACCCTCGGCCAGGACCATCCTATCTTCAGGGGTTGGGGCGTCGTCGACTTCCCTCAGGGGGGGTCAGTCGAGCCGCCATGGATCGAGTGGTGGCGCACACCCACTCAGGGAGGCCCATCATCCCTAGGTGGGTCTTGCGCTCAACTTGCCTCCAGGGGGAACTTTCTAGGTCGTTCCCCAGGAGACAGTCGACGGGCTGGGAGGTTCTTACCGCGACCTTCAGTTTACCGACCACCCCTCCCCACTCAAAGGGCACCAGGGCTACCTTACATAGGCTTTCTGTGTTGTCGGCGGAAATGACAGGGCAAAACATGTTGGGGAGGACCTGGTCTTCGTGGACTAAATGGCTGAGGACACCGGTGATGCTGGCCCCGGTGTCACGGAGGGCTTCTACTTGGTGGCCATTGATCGTTACGAGCTGCCCATATTTCTTTGTGTTAGGGGCAGGAGGCTCCCAGGGACCATCTCTCTATCTCCTAAGGATACTAGGGCCATAGCGGCGGGTTCCCACTCCTCGGCCTCCTCAACCTCCTCCCCCAGTGCTACATTGGCTATCTGTCTAGCGGGGGGTGCTGCCTGGGTGGTGCGCGGAGCCATGGGGCATTCAGGGTCGTTGGTGTAATGCCCGGGCTTCTGGCAACGGAAACAAGTGATGGTTACCCGGTGCCCCCGTCTCAGGGGGGGGGCGGATACAGCTGGTGGGGGTGCCGGGAAAGGTGGAGGTTGGGACTTCGGGGGACTAGCCTGGGACTCTCTCTGCCCTCCCTGGTTTCCCCCCCCTCTCTGGCGGGGTGGTCCCTGACTGGCTCGGGGGTATTCTCCTACAGGGCCCCGGGAGACCCGGTGTTGGTCCAGCGATCCGCCTCGACAGCCAGCTTTCTTGGGTCCGTGAGCTTGCTGTCGAGCAGATGCTGGCGTAGTTCCACAAAGCAGTTCGCAGCCAGGTGTTCCCACAACATAAGGTCTGTTAGCTCTTCCAGGGTGGTTACCTTGCTGCCCTTGATCCACCCATCGAAGGCGCGGCTGAAAAAATTCACATATTCCACCCAGGTGGTACCCGGGATCTTCCTGCAGTCTCGGAACCGCTGGCTGTACATCTCCGGGGTGAGGCCGTACCTTGTGAGGAGGGCCGCTTTCATGTGGTCATAGGAGGTCTGCATGGAGGTGGGTAGGTCGAGCAGGGTGTCTCTCCCATCGCTCAGGAATCGACCCCACAACCCAGCCCCCCAATCCTTCTGCGGGACCCGATGGGAGGTCTGTCTGCGAGTTCCTCCGGGGATAGGCCCCCGTCTGGTACGAAGCCTCGCACCTGGTTGCTATTGCGTTCTCCTTGGGAGGGTCCAGCTTCGTCGTGGGGCTCCCCTGCTCCTTCTGGGCGGGGGGCCCCAGAATCCACCCAAGCTTTCAGTGCCTTTTGCATATCTTCTTTGGTGTTGAGACCAGTGGTAGCGATTTTGAGTTCCTTACAGAATTGTTTTAGTTCTTTGTGAGTGTACTCTTCCAGCCGTTCCACCTGGAACACGGCACTGGTGTCGTTTTCTGTGAGAACCACGGCGTTTCCTTCTGCCATCTTTGTCGGTAGTGCGTCAGCCGTTCATGGTACGATCTCTAGATGATGAGCCCGAATCCCGTCGCTTGCCACCAATGTTAGAAGGCGACCTCAGAGGGGCCCGGAGGGGGCCCTGACTGCCCTGAGACCCACCCTCGAGGTATCGTAGCCGGGCACTGGCGGGAGACTCCTCAGGGGAGGAACCTCGTATCTAGGATCGTACACTCGGCACCACACGACAGAGAGACACCACACGAGGAGTTCTTAAGAGCAAATCTTTATCAGATCTGAGTGGTAGGATCTTTATGATCCGCAAGGCAAAATATATACAAGTAGAGCGTGGGCTCACAAGGTCTTGGAGGGGGTTTAGGAGGTAGCGGGACAGTCTTTGGAATGGGAATCAAATGCAGGAGCGTACCCGGCGCACAGCTCACAATCCTCGAGCTGGGGGATACGCTTGTCGTCGTAGGGTCCGGCAGGACCAAGAGAGTCTGTGGGAGCTGCGAGTCACTCAGCAGGCTCGAGTACAAGTTCGGAGGTCTTACGATCTTCAGGGAGCCGCGAGTCACTCAGCAGGGCTCAAGCACAAGTTCGGAGGTCTTACGATCTTCAGGGAGCCGCGAGTCACTCAGCAGGGCTCAAGCACAGGTTCGGAGGTCTTACGATCTTAAGGGAGCCGCGAGTCACTCGGCAGGGCTCAAGCACAAGTTCGGAGGTCTTACGATCTTCAGGGAGCCGCGAGTCACTCAGCAGGGCTCAAGCACAAGTTCGGAGGTCTTACGATCTTCAGGGAGCCGCGAGTCACTCGGCAGGGCTCAAGCACAAGTTCGGAGGTCTTACGATCTTCAGGGAGCCGCGAGTTACTCAGCAGGGCTCAGGTGTTTCCAAGGCGAATCTGCCGGACAGTCCCAGAGCACCCCTTGTTATAGGGCGACTCCTCTTTGATGTCCGGAGTCTGTGCAGGCAGGGGTCTCGTCACCTGGGGGGTCGCTTGTTGGGGTTTCCTGCCATTGTCCTTTGATCCTTCCAGGGCCGGGTCGGGAGGAGTCCCAGACACCCAGCAGGCGTGGGGCCAGCCCTCGGGGAGGCCGGCAGGTCGATCGAAACCCACCTTCCCAGGGAAGCGCAGAGGTGTGATAGAAACTGCTCCTCCCTCTCTCATCCCAGGGGGAGCGCGATGTTCTCCAGCCGGAGTGGCGCCTCTAGGCCAGGGTCGCGCTGGGGCTGGGCGGCCATCTTGTTACATAAAGTGGGCACGCGGGCCCGGTGTGGCCGAAAGGAGGAAGGCCACGGACGGGAAGTCCGGGTTGGGTGCGTGTGAGTTCAGGTGGGAAGAATCGGCTAGGCCGTGGGTTTGGGGGCTGTGTGAGGTGCAGGGGTCAGGTCTAGCTATGTTACGAGGGCCGGGTCTAACAAGGTGTTGGACCCGGCCTCGTAGAATGGCCCTCCGTGCCCCCGCACCACCGAAACCTGGTACCTACAGCCCAAGCCCCCGGCCCGGCCGAACCTCCCCACCAGGACACACGCACCGACCCGGACATCTCCGTCCCTGGCCTCTCCCCTTTCGGCCACCCCGGGCCCGCGTGCCCACTTCATGCACCAAGATGGCCGCCCTGCCCCAGCGCGACCCGGGCATAGAGGCGCCACTCCGGCTGGAGGACATCACGCTTCCAGGGGATGAGAGAGGGAGGAGCAGTTTCTATCGCACCTCTGAACTCCCCCGGGACGATGGGTTTCGATCGGCCCTCCGGCCTCCCTGAGGGCTGGCTCCACGCCTGCTGGGTGTCTGGGACTCCTCCCGACCCGGCCCTGAAAGGATCAAAAGACTATAGCAGGAAATCCCGACAAGCGACCCCCAGGTGACAAGACCCCTGCCTGCACAGACTCCGGACATCAAAGAGGGGTCGAACTATAACAAGGGGTGCTCTGGGGCTGTCCGGCAGATTCGACGCTGGAACAACGAGAGCCTGCTGACGTGGTCGCGGCTCCTGGAACTGGAACTCACCTGAGCCCTGCTGAGTGACTCGCGGCTCCCTGAAGATCGTAAGACCTCCGAACTTGTACCTGAGCCCTGCTGAGTGACTCGCGGCTCCCTGAAGATCGTAAGACCTCCGAACTTGTACCTGAGCCCTGCTGAGTGACTCGCGGCTCCCTGAAGATCGTAAGACCTCCGAACTTGTACCTGAGCCCTGCTGAGTGACTCGCGGCTCCCCCAGACTCTCACGGTCCCGCCGGACCCCACCTCCGACCACGTATCCCCCAGCTCTAGGATTGTGAGCTGTGCGCCGGGTACGTCCCTGCTTTGAACCGTTACCAGAGACAGTCCCGCTACCCCCCTACCTTTCCGAGACTCTTGAGCCCGTGCTCACCTTGTACATATTTGCAGTGATACCTGTTTGATAAAGCTTGTTCTAAGAATACCCAGTGTGGTCCCTCTGTGTCGTGGGGTGCCAGAAGTACGATCCTAGTTGCGAGAATCCTCCCCCTGGGGAATCTCCCGCCAGTGTCCGGCTACGATACTTTGAGGGTGGGTCTCAGGGTAGTCAGGACCCCCTTTCCGGGCTCCTCTGAGGTCGCCGTCTAACATTGGTGGCAAGCGACGGGATTCGGGCCCATCACCTAGAGATCGTACAGTAAACGACGGACGCACGACCAACAAAGATGGCAGAAGGAAGCGCCACGAGCTCCACAGAAACCAACGCCAACAGAGTGTTCCAGGTGGAGCATCTGGAAGAATACACACACAAAGAGCTAAAACAATTTTGCAAAGAACTTAAAATCGCTACCACTGGCCTCAACACTAAAGAAGACTTGCAGAAAGCACTGAAAACTTGGGTGGAGACCGGGGCCTCCCGCCCGGAAGGCACGGAGGAGCGCCCCGACGAAGCCGAACCCCCCCAAAATGAAAGCAGTAGCAATCAGGTGCGAGGCATCGTACCAGACGGGGGCCTATCCCCGGAAGAGCTCGCGGACAGAGAGAGAAGCCGCAGTCATGAACTCGAGTTAGCCAAACTCAAAATCGAGGGCGAATTGAAGTTAGCGGAGAAGAAGCTAGCAGTAGAGCAAATGCGTGTACAAGGCGAACTGGAAGAAAAGAAGCTCCAACGGGAGCACGAAGGAAGAAAGCTCCAACTGGAGCACGAACGGAGCTTAAAGGAACTCGAGCTCAAGGCCCGAAATGAGGACGGGAGGCCCTCGGGGAACCGAGAGACGGCCCCCCCAGCGGAACAGAAGGTCCACATCCCCAAGGATGTGGTCAAAGAATATTATAAAAACGATGACATTCAGCAATGGTTTCGGGCCTACGAGGTCGCCATGACCTCCCATCGGATTCCCCAGAAGGACTGGGGGGCGGGGTTGTGGGGACGGTTTCTGAGCGAAGGAAGGGACACCCTGCTCGACCTACCCCTATCCCTGCAGACCTCCTACAGCCACATGAAAGAGGCTCTCCTCACAAGATACGGCCTCACCCCAGAAATGTACCGCCAACGGTTCCGGGACTGCAGGAAGATCCCGGGCACCACCTGGGTGGAGTATGTAAACTTTTTTAGTCGGGCCTTCGATGGGTGGGTCAAGGGCAGCAAAGTCACCACCCTTGCCGAACTCACTGACCTCATGTTATGAGAACATCTGGCTGCGAACTGCTTCGTAGAGCTACGTCAACATCTGCTGGATAGCAAGCTCACAGATCTCCGGAAGCTGGCCGTGGAGGCCGACCGCTGGACCAACACCCGGGTCTCCCGGGGCATGGTAGGAGAGTACCCCCGAACCAGTCAGGGACCACCCCGCCAGAGAGGGGGAGGGAACCAGGGAGGGCCGAGGGAGTCCCAGCCTAGCCCCCCGAAGACACCACCTCCACCTTTCCCGGCGCCCCCCCCACCAGTAACAGGGCCCCCTGGGAGACGGGGACACCGGGTGACCGTCACATGTTTCCGCTGCCAGAAACCCGGGCACTACGCCAATGACCCAGAGTGCCCCATGGCCACCCAAGTCACCCCTGCGAGACAGATAGCCAACGTAGCCCTAGGGGAGGAGGTTGAGGAAGCCGAGGAGTGGGAACCAGCCGCAATGGCCCTAGTATCCCTGGGAGATAGGGAAATGATCCCTGGTAGCCTCCTACCGTCCAACACACAGAAATATGGGCAGCTCGTCAAGATCAATGGCCACCAGGTAGAGGCCCTGCGGGACACCGGGGCCAGTATCACCGGTGTCCTCAGGCACCTAGTTCCCGAGGAGCAGATCCTCCCCAATGTCTTTTGCCCCGTAATATCTGCAGACAATAGGGAAAGTATGTGTCAGGTGGCCCTGGTGCCATTCGAGTGGGGAGGGGTGATAGGCAAACTCAAGGTGGCCGTAAGAACCTCCCAGCCGGTCGACTGCCTCTTAGGGAACGACCTGGAGAGTTCCCCCTGGAAGCACGTAGAGCACAAGGCCCACCTAGGAATGATGGGACTCCCCGAGTGGGTGTGTGCCACCACCCAATCTATGACAGCCCGACTCACTCCCCGGAGAGAAATCGAGAGCACCCCGGTCAAAGTAGCCAGCACCGTCCCCGCCGAGGGTCCTCCCGTTCCCCCATCGGAAGGGTCCGTCGTCAGCGACGAACCCGCACCATCCGACCCCGCCCCGGTCCCCGAGTTGGGGGATCTACCCGAGTTGGCCCATTGGCGCCACGAGGGCGGGCCCATCCGAGAAGAATTTTGCCGGGAGCAAGCCACCTGTCCTTCCCTGGTCGGGCTGCGGCGCCAGGCCGAGGGCCAAGCCGCAGGTGACCAGACCGGAACGCACCGAATCTATTGGGAGAATAACGTCCTGTATAGTGAGCAGAAATCAGTGGAGCTGGGATCCGGACGGGTACTGGTGGTACCTCTCCGCTTCCGGGATTTCCTCCTGGGCTTAGCCCACGATGTCCCCCTCGCCGGTCACCTGGGTCAGGACAAGACCTACAGCCGTCTCGTGACTAAGCCTGGGCGAAGCACTACGCTACGCTCGCGTAGTTTGCGAAGTTCGCGCTACTTCGCACTACGCGAACTGCACGTAGCACAGTGCGAACACGCGTAGCGTAGTGTTGCGTAGTGCTGCGGTCATTTTTTGCTTGCTCGCGGTCCTCAACGTCAAGTTGGCGACCGCGAGCAAGCAAAATGACATCCCGGCGAGACTTTTTCCTTGTTCGCGATCAGCAACTGCAAGTTGGCAATCGCGAGCATGGAAAATAAACCTCCCGGCGAGATTCCCAACGCGAGGAGGTCAGGTTTCTCATTGCGAGTGGTCGCGTATGCTCGCGACCGCTCGCGATGAGAAACTACCAGTTCGCGTTGAGAAAGCTGAAGCTCGAGTAAAAATCTACTCGAGCAGCAGAAAACTACAGCTCGCACTGTGCAAGATGCCATTTTCAATGATTGCACAGTGCCGGTTGCTTGTCCGCACTGTGCAATCATTGAAAACAACATCTTGCACAGTGCGAACATGTTACTACGCAGTTCGCGAAGTGCTACGCGTAGCTCGCGTAGTGCGAACTTCACTTTGCGTAGCTTCGCGAAGTGCTACTTCGCGAACTACGCCCACCCCTACTCGTGACCCATTTTTATTGGCCTAAGATGAAAGCAGCGGTAGAAGCCCACTGCAAGTCCTGCCCCACGTGCCAAGCCAGTGGGAAGAGTGGGGGGAAGCGCAAGGCTCCCCTCCAACCCTTCCCGGTCGTCAGTACCCCCTTCGAACGAGTCGGGATCGACATCGTGGGGCCACTGGACCCCCCCACATCCCAAGGTCACCGTTTCATCTTGGTCCTAGTGGACCACGCCACCCGCTACCCAGAGGCTATTCCCCACGCACCATTACGGCCCCCGTGGTGGGCCGGGCCCTGATGGGGATCTTCTCCAGGGTGGGTTTCCCCCGCGAGGTCGTGAGCGATCGCGGCACTAATTTTATATCCAGGTATATGACGTCCCTGTGGCAACAATGTGGGGTGTCCTATAAGTTCACCACCCCGTACCATCCCCAAGGGAACGGCCTAGTAGAGAGGTTTAATAGGACTTTGAAAGGGATGATCGCTGGCCTAGAAGAGCCCCTCCGGCGTAAGTGGGACGTCCTGCTCCCCTGCCTCTTGTTCGCTTACCGGGAGGTCCCCCAGAAGTCCTTAGGGTTCAGCCCGTTTGAATTACTCTATGGGCACCCCGTCCGAGGTCCCCTCAGTTTAGTTAAGGAAGGGTGGGAGGCAGCACCCCAGGCCACCCCCCGAGATGTGTTCCAATATGTCCTGGCCCTCCGGAACCAGACCAGGAGGTTCCGAGAACTGGCCGAGGCCAACCTGGAGGCGAGTCAAGAAGAAATGAAGCGCTGGTACGACCAGAATGCTACTCTGGTCGAGTTCCAGCCGGGCCAGCAGGTGTGGGTCATGGCCCCAGTGAAGCCTGGCGCTCTCCAGGACCGATGGACTGGGCCCTACAAAGTGGTCGAGAAGAAGAGCCAAGTCACCTACTTGGTGGACGTCCAGTCGCCTCGGGATCCCCTCCGGGTCCTGCACGTGAACCGCCTCAAGCCTCACTTCCAGCGGACAGAACTGAGCCTCCTGCTGGCCACCGATGACGGGGCCGAAGATGAGTCGGATCCCCTCCCGGACCTCCTGTGTATCAAGGAGCAGGATGGCTCCGTGGAAGGAGTGAACCTCTCCCCAGCCCTCACTGCCCAGCAACAAGCGGACTGCCGCCAGCTCCTAAGACAATTTTCTGACCTCTTCTCCCTGACCCCCCGGGTCACCAACTGGTGTGTTCATGATGTGGACACCGGGGACAGCCCGCCGGTGAGACACCGAGCCTACCGGGTTCCTGACCGGGTCCGGTCCTGCATTCAAGCGGAAGTCTCGAAGATGTTGACCCTGGGGGTGATCGAGCCCTCTGACAGTCCCTGGGCCAGCCCCGTGGTCCTGGTCCCGAAGGCAGCGGCCCCCGGTGTCGCCCCTGAGCTCCGGTTCTGCGTAGACTACCGGGGGCTCAATGACGTCACCCGAGCCGATGCCCACCCCATTCCACGAGCCGACGAACTCATTGACCGACTAGGGGCAGCCCGGTTCCTCAGCACCTTCGACCTCACCTGCGGATACTGGCAGATTGCGCTCACTGAAGGGGCCAAAGAGCGGTCCGCTTTCTCCACCCCCGATGGGCACTACCGCTTCCGCGTAATGCCCTTCGGGATGAAAAATGCCCCGGCCACTTTCCAGCGACTGGTGAATAGAGTCCTGGCCGGGCTAGAACAGTTCAGCGCGGCATACCTGGACGACATCGCTGTCTTCAGTTCAGAGTGGAGTGAGCACCTCCAGCACCTCCGAAGGGTGCTAATCGCCCTGCGCCAGGCAGGCCTCACAGTAAAAGCCAGCAAGTGCCAGATCGGGCAAGGATCCGTGTTCTACTTGGGGCACCAGGTCGGGAGTGGCCAGGTCGCCCCGCTACGGCCAAAGATCGACGCCATCCTGGCCTGGGAACCACCCATCACCCAGACGGAGGTCCGAGCCTTTCTGGGACTCACGGGCTACTACCGAAGATTCATTCGGGGGTATGGCAGCCTTGTCGGCCCTCTCACAGAACTCACGTCTAAAAAACAGCCAAAGAAAGTGCAGTGGACGGCTGCCTGCCAGGAAGCTTTCGATGCCCTAAAAAGGGCCATGTGTACTGCCCCCGTCCTCCAGGCTCCCGACTACGCCAAGGAGTTCATAGTCCAAACCGATGCCTCCGAGCATGGCATTGGGGCCGTCCTGTCCCAAGTAAATGACCAAGGCCTAGACCAGCCCGTCGCCTTCCTCAGTCGGCGGCTGTTGCCCCGAGAACAAAGATGGAGCACCATAGAGCGCGAAGCCTTTGCCGTGGTCTGGGCACTCAAAAAGCTACGACCCTACCTGTTTGGCACCCATTTCAGAGTCCAAACTGACCATCGGCCCTTACGTTGGCTCATGCAGATGCGAGGAGAAAACCCCAAGCTACTGCGGTGGTCAATCTCCCTCCAGGGGATGGATTTCACCGTAGAACACCGCCCTGGTACGGACCACGCCAATGCTGACGGCCTCTCCCGGTTCTTCCGCCTCAGCGAAGAGAACCCCCCAAGCTGATGGGCAGTTCTCTCCGGCTTTCAGCTGGGGGGGACGCGTGTTGGACCCGGCCTCGTAGAATGGCCCTCCGTGCCCCCGCACCACCGAAACCTGGTACCTACAGCCCAAGCCCCCGGCCCGGCCGAACCTCCCCACCAGGACACACGCACCGACCCGGACATCTCCGTCCCTGGCCTCTCCCCTTTCGGCCACCCCGGGCCCACGTGCCCACTTCATGCACCAAGATGGCCGCCCGGCCCCAGCGCGACCCGGGCATAGAGGCGCCACTCCGGCTGGAGGACATCACGCTTCCAGGGGATGAGAGAGGGAGGAGCAGTTTCTATCGCACCTCTGAACTCCCCCGGGACGATGGGTTTCGATCGGCCCTCCGGCCTTTCTGAGGGCTGGCTCCACGCCTGCTGGGTGTCTGGGACTCCTCCCGACCCGGCCCTGAAAGGATCAAAAGACTATAGCAGGAAATCCCGACAAGCGACCCCCAGGTGACAAGACCCCTGCCTGCACAGACTCCGGACATCAAAGAGGGGTCGAACTATAACAAGGGGTGCTCTGGGGCTGTCCGGCAGATTCGACGCTGGAACAACGAGAGCCTGCTGACGTGGTCGCGGCTCCTGGAACTGGAACTCACCTGAGCCCTGCTGAGTGACTCGCGGCTCCCTGAAGATCGTAAGACCTCCGAACTTGTACCTGAGCCCTGCTGAGTGACTCGCGGCTCCCTGAAGATCGTAAGACCTCCGAACTTGTACCTGAGCCCTGCTGAGTGACTCGCGGCTCCCTGAAGATCGTAAGACCTCCGAACTTGTACCTGAGCCCTGCTGAGTGACTCGCGGCTCCCCCAGACTCTCACGGTCCCGCCGGACCCCACCTCCGACCACGTATCCCCCAGCTCGAGGATTGTGAGCTGTGCGCCGGGTACGTCCCTGCTTTGAACCGTTACCAGAGACAGTCCCGCTACCCCCCTACCTTTCCGAGACTCTTGAGCCCGTGCTCACCTTGTACATATTTGCAGTGATACCTGTTTGATAAAGCTTGTTCTAAGAATACCCAGTGTGGTCCCTCTGTGTCGTGGGGTGCCAGAAGTACGATCCTAGTTGCGAGAATCCTCCCCCTGGGGAATCTCCCGCCAGTGCCCGGCTACGATACTTTGAGGGTGGGTCTCAGGGTAGTCAGGACCCCCTTTCCGGGCTCCTCTGAGGTCGCCGTCTAACACAAGGGGTGTGTGCAGAGTCCTCCCAGCAGTGCCCAGAGACAGGAGGGGTGGGTGCAGAGTCCTCCCAGCAGTGCCCAGAGACAGGAGGGGTGTGTGCAGAGTCCTCCCAGCAGTGCCCAGAGACAGGAGGGGTGTGTGCAGAGTCCTCCCAGCAGTGCCCAGACACAGGAGGGGTGTGTGCAGAGTCCTCCCAGCAGTGCCCAGAGACAGGAGGGGTGGGTGCAGAGTCCTCCCAGCAGTGCCTAGAGACAGGAGGGGTGGGTGCCTATCACTCCCAGCAGTGCCCAGAAACAGGAGGGGTGTGTGCAGAGTCCTCCCAGCAGTGCCCAGAGACAGGAGGGGTGGGTGCCCAGTCCTCCCAGCAGTGCCCAGAGACAGGAGGGGTGTGTGCAGAGTCCTCCCAGCAGTGCCCAGAGACAGGAGGGGTGTGTGCAGAGTCCTCCCAGCAGTGCCCAGACACAGGAGAGGTGGGTGCAGAGTCCTCCCAGCAGTGCCCAGAGACAGGAGGGGTGGGTGCAGAGTCCTCCCAGCAGTGCCCAGAGACAGGAGGGGTGTGTGCAGAGTCCTCCCAGCAGTGCCCAGAGACAGGAGGGGTGGGTGCAGAGTCCTCCCAGCAGTGCCCAGAGACAGGAGGGGTGGGTGCCTATCACTCCCAGCAGTGCCCAGAGACAGGAGGGGTGTGTGCAGAGTCCTCCCAGCAGTGCCCAGAGACAGGAGGGGTGGGTGCCCAGTCCTCCCAGCAGTGCCCAGAGACAGGAGGGGTGTGTGCAGAGTCCTCCCAGCAGTGCCCAGAGACAGGAGGGGTGTGTGCAGAGTCCTCCCAGCAGTGCCCAGAGACAGGAGGGGTGTGTGCAGAGTCCTCCCAGCAGTGCCCAGAGACAGGAGGGGTGTGTGCAGAGTCCTCCCAGCAGTACCCAGACACAGGAGGGGTGTGTGCAGAGTCCTCCCAGCAGTGCCCAGACACAGGAGGGTTGTGTGCAGAGTCCTCCCAGCAGTGCCCAGACACAGGAGGGGTGTGTGCCTAACACTTACAGCAGTTCCCATGTAACGCAAAGGGTGGAGTAGCCACAGATACCATGCCCACAAATGTCAGTCAGGTGCACAAAGACCCTGCAGTACATGTACCACATGTGTGCGAGGCAGGGAGTATACGCATGCATAGCGCCGAAAAGTAAACATGTCCACATGAAGTCATGTCAATAGTCCACATACACAAGTACAATGACTATCAAGAATGCCACGAATGATGCAGGTGGAGACATCGCTCAGCATGCATGTGCAAAGTAGAAGGAGTCCGTCACCCACCCAGCTAATGTACACACAGCTCTGCGCTAAATATTGGGAACACCCTGCAGGGAAGATGTCAGGGTACACAGAGGAAGGAATACACCTTTGGACAATTTCACCATGCAGCAACTGCTTACATGAACACAGAAACCTAGCTAACACCGTGTGATGGCACACAGATCCCAGGGTCCCCCCATGACCAGCACACTACTACATTTCCCACACAACCAACACATGATCACCACCCAAAATCATGTAGCAGCCCCACCAACAGCAATATCAGAAAAGCAGTAGTGTTCAAAGGAAACAAAAATGGCTTTAATCAGCATGATCAAAAATTGTATGTTCGTATAAAGTTCTATATTTACAAAGCCCATTGGGCAGTCCAGAAGTCACAGCTGGATGGGGGACACAGTGGGATGCGTGTCCCCTAGCTTGCCTGCACAGTTACATTCCGTCGTCTTCCACAGGGGTGAGGGCATCATGTGGGGGGGGAGAAACAGGCACCGCAGGGACAGGAGGGTGAAGGGTAGGTGTCGTGGGTGCAGGGATGGAGGACTCCACCACAGGGGGTGGGGCAGGGCCAAAGGTGGAGGCCAGGAGCTCGCTGCACACCTTAGCAAGGTCCTCCAGGGAATCCCCTGCACCCGAAGGAACCACAGGCCCCAAGGAGGGGGGGGTCAGAGGGATGGGTCGCAGCGCCACTGGGGGAGGGTGTAGACAGGGGGGGGAATCAACCACCCTGACCGAGGACTTCCTTGACCGCTTGCGTGGTGGCGTCACTGTGGGGCTCAGGGACAGAGCGGCCATGAAGGAGTCTTTGGGGGAGATGTGGCCAGGAGAGCTGAGGGGAGGGGATTTGGAGGGAGTGGATTGGGTAGAATGCGGACTCCCACTCTGGCTGCGTGTCACACGTTTGCCCCCCGACCCAGTGGGTGTGCCTACTTCACCCTGTGTGTGCGTGTCAGGAGGTGTGCGGTGGACCTTCCCTGCTGGTGTGGTGCCTGTGTGTGTTGTGGTGGGTGCATGCTGACGTCTGGGTGTACGTGGGACAGGCATGGGAGTGGGAAGTGTGGATGGGGCAGGGGTAGGGGGTGGGACGTAGCGCTGCAGGAGACCCACTGCTGCAGTCAGTGTCGAGTCTATCGACCTCAGCAAGCTGCGTTGGTCAGCCTGCGATGAATGAATGCCCTCCAAGTATGCCTCCATGTTGTGCACCACTTGGCTGTGGCCATGGAGGACATTAAGGATCGCAGCCTGACCAACCTGCAACTGCCGCTGGATGTCCACAGACTCGGCATTGGTGGCAGCAGTGGAGACAGGGGCAGGGGGTGCGGTGCCTGGCAGGAAGGAGACATGTGGTGACCGGGCACGTTGGGAAGGGACACTAGGAAGTGGGAGGCGGGTGATGGCAATGGAGGGGGCGGGGCGAGATGTAGTGCCGCTGTCAGCTGCGGGTGCAGCCACCGCCCACTCGGAGAGATCATCCTCGGACCCGTCAGCTTCATACTCTGTTGTGCCAGTCGACAGGTCCCCGGCTTCACTCTCCTCCACCTCAGTCCCACTTGATGTGCCAGCCCCGATGTCACCGCTGGCACTGGTGCTCGGTCCCTCTGCTCCGTCTGTGCCCATGTCTCCCTCCGTGTCCCCCGACGATGCTGTGGGCAGGGTGAAGAGACAGAAATTAATCATACACCTGTATACATATGCCACATGAGTCCAATCTACATAGGTCACAGTGCATAGCCTGAAACAAAAGAAGAGTTACATCTACAAAACAAGGTACATATGTAGGGCATGCAAGACACAGTTGTTTGACCCACCATGCCACCTAAAAACTATGGAGAGCATGACACAATAGCAAATGAGATGGAATGGATTTTTGACTGAGGAGCAAGGCCCTGGGGACAATCCAGCACTGCATCTGCACCACACAGCGTGGCAGGAAATAGGGATGAGCAGGGACCATATCCTGGAACAAGAGGCACATGCAGCATAGGTTATACTGAAAACATGCCCACCATGACTGGCCCACTGCACCTTGAGTGCATGTCCAGACAAACATCACACACTGGCCAGTCCTAGCAAGGAGATATCAGGTTGTGACATGAAGGCCATGCCCGCACCACCCACCCCCTACATGAGACTATTATTTGGAGACACAGGATGCACTTACATCCCTTAGTCTGGGTGAAATACACATGGGATGCAACAAATCAAGGTTGCACACAAAATACCCAAGGTGCGCCTGTCCAAATAATCATGTACAAATGGGCATCATCAGATGATTGTAACAAGACACACAGGCAATGTCCACCGTGAGTATGAACAAGGAAAATCAGGTCAGGCTGTACAGTGGACACTTGTACCACATTTCACGTCAATATACATTTGGCCAGGGGATAATGGCACAGAGCACAACCTATGCTGTAGACACAGAGATTGTCAACATATTCGGATTACACACATGATACCTAGGAAAATATGCCCCTGGGGACAGTAGTGGCCACACAACTCCATGCTCCTGAATGGGAATGACTGCAACACACGCTACCATCCCCGCACTATGCGTACCGCACAGTCATGCACATCATGTCACAGGCCACCACATAGGACATGCGTGCTGTAAGGCCTCACACTTGAGAGACTAACTCCCATGTCTGGACTCATCATTAGTGCCAACTGACATGGAACCCACAAGACCAGAACTGGACAGGGCACAGGCAAGGTCCCAAAACCTGTTACACACCACCCCCACACATGATGCTGCAGGCATTGTACACGTGGAGAAGGTGCCAGGCTACATAACCTTGTGACGGAGTGACTTCACACAGACCAGGGAACACATTGCAAGGAGGGGAAGGGAGGCAGGAGAGCACTGCAATACTGTGGGTAACAGGATCTGCACAGCACCATTAAACCCTGGCAGTGCATCCATGGAACAGTGCACTTACAAATGCTGGTGAAACACAACAAACACACATGTACCTACCCCCTTCCTGCTGCTGCATCTCCTGTAAGCGCCTCTCCAAGTCTGGAAAGACCACCGGCAGCACATGCTTGTGGATGTGGCTCAGTCGGCGGCGCCCGCGGTTCTTATGGCTCTCAGGTGAGTCCCCCAGCAGGACCCGTGCGATCCTCCGCGTCCAGCACCGGATATCCTGCCAGCGTTTCCTCACCTGGGACAGGCGCCGATTGCGACCATCCGCACTCCTCACGGCACTGACGGCGGTCAGCTAGATCTGCTCCTTGGCAGAGGCGCCTACCTGTTAGGATGAACAAGTGACACTACATCAATACACCTGCAACATGTCACAGAGACACATATGAGAACAAATTAGCTGGTTACAACAAGGCATGTCATGCAGCCAACGCATTGCCCCTTTGCCATAGGGACATACTCCTCTGGGGAAGGGCAAAAGCAGTACGTGCCAGTGAAAGTACACAGGTGGAATGAGGGCAAAGACACAATCAATTATCAAGGCTCACACTGTGCATCACACCCACCTCTCCTGCGTCTGGGCACTGCTGAGAGGACTCTGCACCCACCCCTCCTGCGTCTGGGCACTGCTGGGAGGACTCTGCACCCACCCCTCCTGTCTCTGGGCACTGCTGGGAGGACTCTGCACCCACCCCTCCTGACTCTGGGCACTGCTGGAAGGACTCTGCACCCACCCCTCCTGTCTCTGGCTACTGCTGGGAGGACTCTGCACCCACCCCTCCTGTCTCTGGGCACTGCTGGGAGGACTCTGCACCCACCCCTCCTGTCTCTGGGCACTGCTGGGAGTGATAGGCACCCACCCCTCCTGTCTCTGGGCACTGCTGGGAGTGATAGGCACCCACCCCTCCTGTCTCTGGGCACTGCTGGGAGACATCAGGCATCCCCCCCCCTGGGACCCCCCCTACAGTACATAGCATGTGTGTCACACCTGGACACAATGGCAGAAGTCACAGTCACAAAAAAAGGGACACAGTCTGTGCTAGTAGCTCTGCACTCACCTGATACCCTGGTCGCCCATACAGCATGGGGTACTGTGGGAGGATCACATCCAGCAGAGACATGTTCTCCTCCAGGGTGAAGGGCTGTGACCTCTCCACAGACCTTGACATGGTTCCAGGGAATCAGTAGCAGCAGCTGGGTCGTGGAATACAGAGATGTGCAGGCAAGTGCTCCCTCATGGGACCTGGCTGCCTTATATCTTCCTTGCTGGCCTGTTTAATGCACAGGAGTACAGAGTGATTGGTCACTCACCTTTGCATCCTATGTTTCCTCCAATCCCTTAAACCTAGCACAGTCAGTGGGTTCTTATTGTGTTTTTTTCTTCAGCATGATGTCAACCCCACAAACACATTGCAACAAAGTAGATTCATTCCAACTGACTTCTGCTGTGCACCTTCCAGAACAAATTCAAACTTAAAACTTGGTCTCCATGACAACCAGCATGCATGTAGGCCTTAATACTTGTCCCTCATGTGTCCCCTATGTAATTTTGAGCTTCACACGCAGGTACGGTGCGTTCCGGGGCCCTAGGGCACCCCAAATGCATAGCAACGGCCCGTACAGGCGTGCGTACTTTCACTATCACCATGGGTGTCCTCGCGTATGCGTACTCGCAGTGGTATGGCCCGTACACACGCCTGTACGCTCACTATCACTATGGGTGTCCTCGCGTATGCGTACTCGTAGTGGTACGGCCCGTACACGCGTGCGTACGTTCACTATCACCATGGGTGTCCTCGCGTATGCGTACTCATAGTGGTACGGCCCGTACACGCGTGCGTACGTTCACAACACTATGGGTGTCCTCGCGTATGAGTACTCGTACTGGTACGGCCTGTACACACGCCTGTACGTTCACTATCACTACGAGTACGCATACGCGAGAACACCCATGGTGATAGTGAGCGTACAGGCGTGTGTATGGGCCGTACCAGTACGAGTACGCAAACGCGAGGACACCCATAGTGATAGTGAGCGTACAGGCGTGTGTACGGGCGTACCACTACGAGTACGCATACGCGAGGACACCCATAGTGATAGTGAGCGTACAGGTGTGTGTACGGGCCGTACCACTACGAGTACACATACGCGAGGACACCCATAGTGATAGTGAGCGTACAGGCGTGTGTACGGGCCGTACCACTACGAGTACGCATACGCGAGGACACCCATAGTGATAGTGAGCATACAGGCGTGTGTACGGGCCGTACCAGTACGAGTACGCATACGCGAGGACACCCATAGTGATAGTGAACGTACGCACGCGTGTACGGGCCGTACCACTATGGGTGTTCTTGCGTATGCGTACTTACTGACCGTACACATGCCTGTACGCTCACCATCACTATGGGTACACATACGGCAGCACTCCCATAGTGATATGGGAACGTACACAGGCCCTCTTAGCAGCAGTACGGTGGTATTCACATATCACAGTGGTGACAGGCAGCACACAGGAAGGAATAGGGCTGACATACTTGTCCATGGATGGACATCAAGGCATTGTCTGGGCAGTACTACATGTGTGGGGCACAGGTGTGACAGGCTGTGATGTGGCACATTACTCCTGAGTCGAGAAGGCACCAGATGTATGATGAGATGTGTACAGATGTAATGTGTGACGGTGCAATGTGTGCCAGGCATGCCCTTGACTCCTTTGACATGTGTGCATGTCGTACTGCACACTTGGGATGAGCGTCACTGGCATGGCATGGACACCAACACACGGAAGTGTCCCCTGATGCCCGGTACAGGGGTTACCACACCTGACATTTCACTACCCACGGTGCACGATGTGACTATGTCATGTATGTGTGGGGGGTTCCCATGAGGTTGATGTTGGAGCACCCTCAAAAGCTGCAGCTGTTGCAGCAACCAACATGTGTCTGTGTGTAGATTGACATTGCACACTGTTCCGCACACCATGCCACATGTGGTATCGGATGTGAGGTGCATATGTATGCATGGGACACGGAGTAGCGTAACAAGGACATGTCTGCATCCTCTCTATGAATGTGTGGTGAGTCATGACATGTACACCCTCATGGCAAGGTGTGTGGGCTGTCCTAGTGTAATGTCATGTGAACTGTGGCTCTAGTGTTCCGCTACCAGTCTCTGCAATCGACATCCTACTTCTGCTGATGTGTGGATGTATGTCACTCCTGTGTTGCGTCTGGCTGTTCACTTGCACTGCGACACATCTAATCCCATGCCATGGCATGTGGAGGTTCACAATCTCCGTGTGTAGCTGGGTCTTGGTAGGAGTGTCACCGGCCAGCCATACGTGTCCAGGGCATGTGGCACATACCTGACTCCGTATGTAGCATATGTGTATAGACAGATTAACATGTGCTCAGTACATATAAATTGTTGTTGAGGTGTGGTGCACTCACTCTTCCTTGTCACTTCCAAATTACTGCAGAGCGCCGCCTCTTCCCCGAGCAATTCCGGACTTGGCTGCCATGCGGGAGAATGACTGTATCCGGTGCTACCGCTTCCCCCAACGGTTGATTCTGGATTTGACGGCGAGACTGGCACCACACCTGCAACCGCTGCACAGGTATCCTACGGCACTGACACCCAAGCTGAAGGTAATGGCAGCCCTACATTTTCTAGCCACGGGTACCTTTCAAAATACCATAGCTCATGTTGGTGGCATGTCCCAGAGCATGTTCTGCCGTGTGCTGCATGATTTCTTAGAGGCCATGTTGAATCACCTGGATGACTTCATCCATTTTCCTACCCTGAACAGTTGACTGTGGTCAAGCGTGGATTCTATGCCCTGGGAGGGATGCCCCATGTCATTAGGTCCATAGATGGGACACATGTTGCTTTGGTACCACCAAAGGCACAGGAGGTAGCGTACCGGAATCTCAAGCACTACCACTCCATCAATGCCCTTGTGGTGTGTCTGTCCAACATGGTGATTTCACATGTCTGTGCTCGTTTTCCAGGATCAGCACACGATGTCTACATCATGAGGCGTAGCAGGGTGCCTGAAATGATGACGCAGCTGCGCAACGAACGAGCATGTGTTGTTGGTGGGTACACTCTGGCCGTACAGTATTTTGCGTAGACTTCCGGCACGACCGCTTCTCCTGTCCTGCTTATGTCCATGTGCTTTCCATGTAGGGGACGCTGGCTATCCCAACATGCCATGGCTGATCACACCTCTCCGCAACCCCATCACGCCGGCCCAGCTCCGCTACAACACCGCCCATGGCCGGACAAGGCGAGTGATAGAGAGGACGTTTGGCCTCCTGAAGAGCCGATTCAGGTGCCTACACAAGACCGGCGGCGCCCTCCCATATGCCCCGGCGAAGGTCTGCAAAATCTTCATGGCCTGCTGCATGCTGCACAACATGGCAGTTGAGAAAGCTGTGCCACTCATCCTGGATCAAGATGACGAGGACCATCCACCCGTGGAGGACGAAGGTCTTGGCAATGGGGCTAGTGATGTGGAGGATGTGGAGCCGCAAGAGGACATCCGGACTCGGCTCATACGCGACTTCTTTGCTTAGTGGTGAGTACCAGTGTCTGAGTGTGCACGCATTGGTCCCCGTGTGGCATGTGTTGTGATGTGAGTCTCCACATGCATGTATGGCACGTGAGTCAGAGGTGTGTGTGGGTGTGTCACTGGAGTGATGGTGCCAGTGATGGTTGTATTTCCCCAGTCATAATTGTGACCTAGCATGTTGTCATCCATACATGTGTCGAGTAAATGCACATGCAAGTGGCTGTGCTTTTTGTGGCTGACTTCTTGTGTGTCTCTCTTCCCCAGGTACTTGCGCATGCCGTCTGCTGCTTGAATTGTTGTGGCACTACTATTCCTCATGGACACGTCATCGTGTGCTGACTCAGCGTTACAGGCACGGACACGTTTGGAAGTCTCCTTAGGGTAAGGGATGCATCAGGGGTGTATTGGGTGTGGCAGTTGTTCACGATGTATGCACACTGCCCCTGTCGATGTTTGGTTCCTCTGCAGACATGTTGCATCACCATGGTACACATGACATGCAGCTGGGTACACCTGAATAGATGGTCAGACTAGTTGACAGTCATCTGTGATGGGATAGTGGATTGTGATGATGGCATCAATGTGTGTAACACTGCCCTCGGACACATACAGTTTGCATTGGCTTGACATGGTGTGGGACTTCCACATCAGAGGATCAATGGTGTATGGCAGCCTCTCCGTGAGCAGCAGGGGGTGTTTAGCTGTTAGCCGACACTTGTGTGCCAGTTCCATGGCTATCACGCATTTGTGCTGCAGAAGGGGGGTGCCAGTGTTGGACCCACATGTTACTCCACATGACCTGTGTATGTGTACTCCGAGTTGCCTCTGCATTCCCGAATACATGACTAATAAAGGTGTCCCTATGCCTCCAAGGTGCCTCTTCTCAGTCAATGCTGGTGTGTTGCCACGGTGCATCCGGCATGTCTGGCATGGTTTTCCGTGATAGTGGCTATGTGTCTATGTGTCGAGTAGCAAGATGCAAGCTGTGTGTGTGGGATGAGACTGTGACATGATGTCCATGACTGTGTGGGTATTGTGACATGTGCCATCCCCATGCATCCAACGTTGGCCAGGCCCCCATTATCTGCATCCACCGGACTCAAGCTTGCAGGACATGGTTCTGCCACCTGTCTACACATACCTGGGTGCCCCCAAGGACACTGGACATGAGCCCTGACCTCTGCGCATGACTGTTGCTGTACTCAATATGTCTGTCGGCACGGTTGTGCGCCCACCCCCTCAGCTGGTTGGGCCCATCACGGATGTGTATGGTGCTCCATGTCTGTCTTGCCTAATACACTGTGACCCGTGTGTCCTGTGCCAGACTCAGGCCCCAGGGTGTGGATGGTTGTAGTCAAAAGAGAACTCAGGCATGTTTAGACTTTACAAAACACATGTAAGGTAATAATGCAACCAGCAGGCATCTTCTCTTCATGGTGTGACTTTTTATTTTTGTGGGGGGGTGGGGAGGGGTATGACGTGAGGGGCTTTCCGGGAGTTTGGAATCCAAAGTTCAGTAGGGGAGTTGGTGTCCTTGCCATTGGAAATCCTCAGAGTCCATGCCACAGTCTTTGTCAACATTGGTCAGACAGTGACCAGCAAGGCCATGTGGCAGAGAATGTCTTTTGATGCTGTGATGCTGTTGCTCCAGTGGGCCAGGTGCCAGGCTGTTAGACGGCGACCTCAGAGGAGCCCGGAAGGGGTCCTGACTTCCCTGAGTCCCACCCGTGTAGTATTGTAGCCGGGCACTGGCGAGAGATTCCCCCGGGGGAGGATTCTCGCAACTAGGATCGTACTTCTGGCACCACACGACACAGAGAGACCACACTGGGTATTCTCAGAAACAAGCTTTATCAAATAGGTATCACTGCAAATATGTACAAGGTGAGCACGGCTCAAGAGTCTCGGGCAGGTAGGGGGTAGCGGGACTGTCTCTGGTAATGGTTCCAAGCAGGGACGTATCCGGCGCACAGCTCACAATCCTCGAGCTGGGGGATACGTGGTCGGAGTCGGGGTCCGGCGGGACCGTGAGAGTCTGGGGGAGCCGCGAGTCACTCAGCGGGCACAGGTACAGGTTCGGAGGTCTTTACGATCTTCACGGAGCCGCGAGTCACTCAGCAGGGCTCAGGTACAAGTTCGGAGGTCTTACGATCTTCAGGGAGCCGCGAGTCACTTAGCAGGGCTCAGGTACAAGTTCGGAGGTCTTACGATTTTCAGGGAGCCGCGAGTCACTCAGCAGGGCTCAGGTACAAGTTCGGAGGTCTTACGATCTTCAGGGAGCCGCGAGTCACTCAGCAGGGCTCAGGTGGGTTCAAGTTCCAGGAGCCGCGACCACGTCAGCAGGCTCTCGTTGTTCCAGCGTCGAATCTGCCGGACAGTCTCAGAGCACCCCTTGTTATAGGTCGACCCCGCTTTGATGTCCGGAGTCTGCGCAGGCAGGGGTCTTGTCACCTGGGGGCCGCTTGTCGGGATTTCCTGCTATTGTCTTTTGATCCTTTCAGGGCCGGGTCGGGAGGAGTCCCAGACACCCAGCAGGCACGGAGCCAGCCCGCAGGGAGGCCGAAGGGCCGATCGAAACCCATCGTCCCAGGGGAGTTCAGAGGTGCGATAGAAACTGCTCCTCCCTCTCTCATCCCCTGGAAGCGTGATGTCCTCCAGCCGGAGTGGCGCCTCGAGGCCCGGGTCGCGCTGGAGCCGGGCGGCCATCTTGTTGCAGGGAGTGGGCACGAGGGCCCGGGGTGGCCGAAAGGAGAGAGGCCATGGACGGGGATGTCCGGGGTTGGTGCGGGTGTCCTGGGGGAGAAAGGTCGGCTGGGCCGCGTGCTTGGGCTGCAGGCACCAGGTTGCAGTGGTGCGGGGGCACGGAGGGCCATTCTACGAGGCCGGGTCCAACACGCGTCCCCCCCAGCTGAAAGCCGGAGAGAACTGTCCATCACCTTGGGGGGTTCTCTTCGCTGAGGCGGAAGAACCGGGAGAGGCCGTCAGCGTTGGCGTGGTCCGTACCAGGGCGGTGTTCTACGGTGAAGTCCATTCCCTGGAGGGAGATTGACCACCGCAGTAGCTTGGGGTTTTCTCCTCGCATCTGCATGAGCCATCGCAAGGGCCGATGGTCAGTTTGGACCCTGAAATGAGTGCCGAACAGGTAGGGTCGTAGTTTTTTGAGGGCCCAGACCACGGCAAAGGCTTCGCGCTCTATGGTGCTCCACTTCTGTTCTCGGGGTAGCAGCCGCCGACTGAGGAAGGCGACGGGCTGGTCTAGGCCTTGATCATTCACTTGGGACAGGACGGCCCCAATGCCATGCTCAGAGGCATCGGTCTGGACTATGAACTCCTTGGTGTAGTCGGGAGCCTGGAGGACGGGGGCGGTGCACATGGCCTTTTTTAGAGCATCGAAAGCTTCCTGGCACGCAGCCGTCCATTGCACCTTCTTTGGCTGTTTTTTAGACGTGAGTTCAGTGAGAGGGCCGACCAGGCTGCCATACCCCCGAATGAATCGGCGGTAGTAGCCCGTGAGTCCCAGAAAGGCTCGGACTTCCGTTTGGGTGATGGGTGGGTCCCAGGCCAGGATGGCGTCGATCTTTGGCTGTAGAGGGGCGACCTGGCCACTCCCGACTTGGTGCCCCAGGTAGACTACGGATCCTTGCCCGATCTGGCACTTGCTGGCTTTTACAGTGAGGCCTGCCTGGCGCAGGGCGGTTAGCACCCTCCGGAGGTGCTGGAGGTGCTCACTCCACTCTGAACTGAAGACAGCGATGTCGTCCAGATAGGCCGCGCTGAACTGTTCTAGCCCGGCCAGGACCCTATTTACCAGTCTCTGGAAAGTGGCCGGGGCATTTTTCATCCCGAAGGGCATCACGCGGAAGCGGTAGTGCCCATCGGGGGTGGAGAAAGCAGACCTCTCCTTGGCCCCTTCGGTGAGCGCAATCTGCCAGTAGCCGCAGGTGAGGTCGAAAGTGCTGAGGAACCGGGCGGCCCCTAGTCGGTCAATGAGCTCGTCGGCTCGTGGAATGGGGTGGGCATCGGCTCGGGTAACGTCATTGAGCCCCCGGTAATCCACGCAGAACCGGAGCTCGGGGGCGACACCGGGGGCCGCTGCCTTCGGAACCAGGACCACGGGGCTGGCCCAGGGACTGTCAGAGGGCTCGATCACCCCCAGGGTCAACATCTTCGAGACTTCAGCTTGAATGCAGGACCGGACCCGGTCAGGAACCCGGTAGGCTCGGTGTCTCACCGGCGGGCTGTCCCCGGTGTCCACATCGTGAACACACCAGTTGGTGACCCGGGGGGTCAGGGAGAAGAGGTCGGAAAATTGTCTGAGGAGCTGGCGGCAGTCCGCTTGTTGCTGGGCAGTGAGGGCTGGGGAGAGGTTCACCCCCTCCACGGAGCCATCCTGCTCCTTGACACACAGGAGGTCCGGGAGGGGATCCGACTCATCTTCGGCTCCGTCATCGGTGGCCAGCAGGAGGCTCAGTTCTGTCCGCACGAAGTGAGGCTTGAGGCGGTTCACGTGCAGGACCCGGAGGGGATCCCGAGGCGACTGGACATCCACCAAGTAGGTGACTTGACTCTTCCTCTCAACCACTTTGTAGGGCCCAGTCCATCGGTCCTGGAGAGCGCCAGGCTTCACGGGGGCCATGACCCACACCTGCTGGCCCGGCTGGAACTCGACCAGAGTAGCATTCTGGTCGTACCAGCGCTCCATTTCTTCTTGACTCGCCTCCAGGTTGGCCTCGGCCAGTTCTCGGAACCTCCTGGTCTGGTTCCGGAGGGCCAGGACATATTGGAACACATCTCGGGGGGTGGTCTGGGGTGCTGCCTCCCACCCTTCCTTAACCAAACTGAGGGGACCTCGGACGGGGTGCCCATAGAGTAATTCAAACGGGCTGAACCCTAAGGACTTCTGGGGGACCTCCCGGTAAGCGAACAAGAGGCAGGGGAGCAGGACGTCCCACTTACGCCGGTGGGGCTCTTCTAGGCCAGCGATCATCCCTTTCAAAGTCCTATTAAACCTCTCTACTAGGCCGTTCCCTTGGGGATGGTACGGGGTGGTGAACTTATAGGACATCCCACATTGTTGCCACAGGGACGTCATATACCTTGATATAAAATTAGTGCCGCGATCGCTCACGACCTCGCGGGGGAAACCCACCCTGGAAAAGATCCCCATCAGGGCCCGGCCCACCACGGGGGCCGTAATGGTGCGCAGGGGAATAGCCTCTGGATAGCGGGTGGCGTGGTCTACTAGGACCAAGATGAAACGGTGACCTTGGGAGGTGGGGGGTCCAGTGGCCCCACGATGTCGATTCCGACTCGTTCGAAGGGGGTACTGACGACCGGGAAGGGTTGGAGGGGAGCCTTGCGCTTCCCCCCACTCTTCCCACTGGCTTGGCACGTGGGGCAGGACTTGCAGTGTGCCTCTACCGCTGCTTTCATCTTAGGCCAATAAAAATGGGTCACGAGACGGCTGTAGGTCTTGTCCTGACCCAGGTGACCGGCGAGGGGGACATCGTGGGCTAAGCCCAGGAGGAAATCCCGGAAGCGGAGGGGTACCACCAGTACCCGTCCGGATCCCAGCTCCACTGATTTCTGCTCACTATACAGGATGTTATTCTCCCAATAGATTCGGTGCGTTCTGGTCTGGTCACCTGCGGCTTGGCCCTCGGCCTGGCGCCGCAGCCCGACCAGGGAAGGACAGGTGGCTTGCTCCCGGCAAAATTCTTCCCGGGTGGGCCCGCCCTCGTGGCGCCAATGGGCCAACTCGGGTAGATCCCCCAACTCGGGGACCGGGGCGGGGTCGGATGGTGCGGGATCGTCGCTGGCGACGGACCCTTCCGATGGGGGAACGGAAGGACCCTCGGCGGGGACGGTACGGGCTTCTTCGACCGGGGTGCCCTCGACTTCTCTCCGGGGAGTGAGTCGGGCTGTCATAGATCGGGTGGTGGCACACACCCACTCGGGGAGTCCCATCATCCCTAGGTGGGCTTTGCGCTCTACGTGCTTCCAGGGAGAACTCTCCAGGTCGTTCCCTAAGAGGCAGTCGACCGGCTGGGAGGTTCTTACGGCCACCTTGAGTTTACCTATCACCCCTCCCCACTCAAATGGCACCAGGGCTACCTGACACATACTTTCCCTATTGTCTGCAGATATTACGGGGCAAAAGACATTGGGGAGGATCTGCTCCTCGGGAACTAGGTGCCTGAGGACACCGGTGATACTGGCCCCGGTGTCCCGCAGGGCCTCTACCTGGTGGCCATTGATCTTGACGAGCTGCCCATATTTCTGTGTGTTGGAGGGTAGGAGGCTACCAGGGATCCTTTCCCTATCTCCCAGGGATACTAGGGCCATAGCGGCGGGTTCCCACTCCTCGGCTTCCTCAACCTCCTCCCCCAGGGCTACGTTGGCTATCTGTCTCGCAGGGGTGACTTGGGTGGCCATGGGGCACTCTGGGTCATTGGCGTAGTGCCCGGGTTTCTGGCAACGAAAACATGTGACGGTCACCCGGTGTCCTCGTCTCCCAGGGGGCCCTGTTACTGGTGGGGGGGGCGCCGGGAAAGGTGGAGGTGGTGTCTTCGGGGGGCTAGGCTGGGACTCTCTCGGCCCTCCCTGGTTCCCTCCCCCTCTCTGGCGGGGTGGTCCCTGACTGGTTCGGGGGTACTCTCCTACCATGCCCCGGGGGACCCGGGTGTTGGTCCAGCGGTCGGCCTCCACAGCCAGCTTCCGGGGATCTGTGAGCTTGCTATCCAGCAGATGTTGACGTAGCTCTACGAAGCAGTTCGCAGCCAGATGTTCCCATAACATGAGATCAGTGAGTTCGGCAAGGGTGGTGACCTTGCTGCCCTTGACCCACCCATCGAAGGCCCGACTAAAAAAGTTTACATACTCCACCCAGGTGGTGCCCGGGATCTTCCTGCAGTCCCGGAACCGTTGGCGGTACATTTCTGGGGTGAGGCCGTATCTTGTGAGGAGAGCCTCTTTCATGTGGCTGTAGGAGGTCTGCAGGGAGAGGGGTAGGTCGAGCAGGGTGTCCCTTCCTTCGCTCAGAAACCGCCCCCACAACCCCGCCCCCCAGTCCTTCTGTGGAATCCGATGAGAGGTCATGGCGACCTCGTAGGCCCGAAACCATTGCTGAATGTCATCGTTTTTATAATATTCTTTGACCACATCCTTGGGGATGTGGACCTTCTGTTCCGCTGGGGGGGCCGTCTCTCGGTTCCCCGAGGGCCTCCCGTCCTCATTTCGGGCCTTGAGCTCGAGTTCTTTTAAGCTGCGTTCGTGCTCTAGTTGGAGCTTTCTTCCTTCGTGCTCCCGTTGGAGCTTCTTTTCTTCCAGTTCGCCCTGTACGCGCATTTGCTCTACCGCTAGCTTTTTCTCCGCTAACTTTAATTCGCCCTCGATTTTGAGTTTGGCTAACTCGAGTTCATGACTGCGGCTTCTCTCTCTGTCCGCAAGTTCTCCCGGGGATAGGCCCCCGTCTGGTACAATGCCTTGCACCTGATTGTCGCTGCTTTCACTTGGAGGGGGTTCGGCTTCGTCGGGGCGCTCCCCCGTGCCTTCCGGGCGGGATGCCCCGGTCTCCACCCAAGTTTTCAGTGCTTTCTGCAAGTCTTCCTTAGTGTTGAGGCCAGTGGTAGCGATTTTAAGTTCTTTGCAAAATTGTTTTAGCTCTTTGTGTGTGTATTCTTCCAGATGCTCCACCTGGAACACTCTGTTGGCGTTGGTCTCTGCGGAGCTCATGGTGCTTCCTTCTGCCATCTTTGTTGGTCGTGCGTCCGTTGTTCACTGTACGATCTCTAGGTGATGGGCCCGAATCCCGTCGCTTGCCACCAATGTTAGACGGCGACCTCAGAGGAGCCCGGAAGGGGTCCTGACTTCCCTGAGTCCCACCCGTGTAGTATTGTAGCCGGGCACTGGCGAGAGATTCCCCCGGGGGAGGAATCTCGCAACTAGGATCGTACTTCTGGCACCACACGACACAGAGAGACCACACTGGGTATTCTCAGAAACAAGCTTTATCAAATAGGTATCACTGCAAATATGTACAAGGTGAGCACGGCTCAAGAGTCTCGGGCAGGTAGGGGGTAGCGGGACTGTCTCTGGTAATGGTTCCAAGCAGGGACGTATCCGGCGCACAGCTCACAATCCTCGAGCTGGGGGATACGTGGTCGGAGTCGGGGTCCGGCGGGACCGTGAGAGTCTGGGGGAGCCGCGAGTCACTCAGCGGGCGCAGGTACAGGTTCGGAGGTCTTTACGATCTTCACGGAGCCGCGAGTCACTCAGCAGGGCTCAGGTACAAGTTCGGAGGTCTTACGATCTTCAGGGAGCCGCGAGTCACTCAGCAGGGCTCAGGTACAAGTTCGGAGGTCTTACGATTTTCAGGGAGCCGCGAGTCACTCAGCAGGGCTCAGGTACAAGTTCGGAGGTCTTACGATCTTCAGGGAGCCGCGAGTCACTCAGCAGGGCTCAGGTGGGTTCAAGTTCCAGGAGCCGCGACCACGTCAGCAGGCTCTCGTTGTTCCAGCGTCGAATCTGCCGGACAGTCTCAGAGCACCCCTTGTTATAGGTCGACCCCGCTTTGATGTCCGGAGTCTGCGCAGGCAGGGGTCTTGTCACCTGGGGGCCGCTTGTCGGGATTTCCTGCTATTGTCTTTTGATCCTTTCAGGGCCGGGTCGGGAGGAGTCCCAGACACCCAGCAGGCACGGAGCCAGCCCGCAGGGAGGCCGGAGGGCCGATCGAAACCCATCGTCCCAGGGGAGTTCAGAGGTGCGATAGAAACTGCTCCTCCCTCTCTCATCCCCTGGAAGCGTGATGTCCTCCAGCCGGAGTGGCGCCTCGAGGCCCGGGTCGCGCTGGAGCCGGGCGGCCATCTTGTTGCAGGGAGTGGGCACGCGGGCCCGGGGTGGCCGAAAGGAGAGAGGCCATGGACGGGGATGTCCGGGGTTGGTGCGGGTGTCCTGGGGGAGAAAGGTCGGCTGGGCCGCGTGCTTGGGCTGCAGGCACCAGGTTGCAGTGGTGCGGGGGCACGGAGGGCCATTCTACGAGGCCGGGTCCAACACAGGCCATTTGTCCTGGGAGATGGTGATGTAGCGCCGACCCTCACGGTCTTTTCCGTGGATGACCCGCCCTCCTGCGGGGACCCTCAGAAGCAGGCCGTGACGATGTTTGGGATGCTCCATCGGATGTTTCCTCCTCCTCCTCCTGATCCCTCCCTGTGGGTGGTGATGTTCTACGCCTTCTGGCACAGGGAGGGTTGGCCATGTTGTCGGCCATCCGACGGAGTGTAGTCTGAATTCCCGTGAACACCGTCACGAGCTCAGCCTGTCTGTCCTCCATCCTCCGTTGGTGTTGCAGTAGACAGGCATGTAGCTCCGCATGTTGCTGGGCCTGCTGGGTCTTGATCCCCTCGAGGACGGACACAACCTGGGCCATGCCCGTGGTGTCCTGACGGTATGTGTCCAGGATGTTACGGACATGGGAATATACCGGATCCCCAGCCAACTGGTCAGGCTGGCGCCTCCGCCGTCCTCCACTCCCACCACCCCTGCCCACTTGCACCTGGCCTGCCCTTGTGGGCACATCGGGTCTCCGGGACCCCTGAGGGGTGGCATTGGCATTGTCGCCTGCCTCCTCCTGGGTGCCCGGGACACCGTGTCCCTCCTGGCCAGCCTGGCTGCTTTGTGGTGGTGGGGCAGGGATCCTGGGTGTCTCCTGGGATGTGGCAGGAGTGGGGGTGGTGGTTTACCCCGTTGTACCTGACGCAGGTGCTGCAGGTCGTTGGACACCAGAGGGGCCAGGTTGGTCGGGGTCCACAGAGTGGTGAGAGTCGTCGCTGCCGGTGGGATCGGCCTCCCGGTCCTGTGAGTCTTCCCCCCAAGTGTTGGGGGGTGAACCACGAGGTTGACCTGTGTGTGAGAGAGACAATGTTAAATTTTGTTCCATGCAACATCCATGTTTCATTAGTTTGAAAGTTGGAACATTTCCTCTGGGAATTTGGATCTGTCCTGCATTCCACTCACAGTGCACTTGTGCATGGGTGTGACCCTTGGGCACAGCTTTGGCGACTTTAACTATGTGTGGCACAGTCTTACTTGCTGCGTCAAGTGTGACTGCAGTCAGCAGTGGAGTGGGCAGGTGTGGCGAGCCGTGCATTGGCGCCTTCCGTGTTGCACTGTACGTGGGCACATGAAGTTGGTCCACACACTTCAATGATGCAGGTAGCTGTCGTTGTGCTCGTGCACAGGTTGTGACATGGCCCTGTGTTTTGGCATGGGGGAGAGGGGGGGTTCTGGCACTGGCCACCCTTGTCTACATGCACGCAGTCCACCTGCTGACGAGCAGACATTCTCACACACCACAAGGCTGATTTGCTCTCCCTGTGTCTCCCTCCCTCTCTGTCCCCCTCTCCCTCCCTCTCTGTCCCCCTCTCCCTCCCTCTGTGTTTCAGCCTCCTCCCTCTGTCCGTCTCCCTGTGTCTCCCTCCCTCTATGTCCCCCTCTCCCTCCCTCTCTGTCCCCCTCTCCCTCCCTCTGTGTGTCAGCCTCCTCCCTCTGTCCGTCTCCCTGTGTCTCCCTCCCTCTCTGTCCCCCTCTCCCTCCCTCTGTGTGTCAGCCTCCTCCCTCTGTCCGTCTCCCTGTGTCTCCCTCCCTCTCTGTCCCCCTCTCCCTCCCTCTCTGTCCCCCTCTCCCTCCCTCTGTGTGTCAGCCTCCTCCCTCTGTCCGTCTCCCTGTGTCTCCCTCCCTCTCTGTCCCCCTCTCCCTCCCTCTGTGTGTCAGCCTCCTCCCTCTGTCCGTCTCCTTGTGTCTCCCTCCCTCTCTGTCCCCCTCTCCCTCCCTCTGTGTGTCAGCCTCCTCCCTCTGTCCGTCTCCCTGTGTCTCCCTCCCTCTCTGTCCCCCTCTCCCTCCCTCTGTGTGTCGGCCTCCTCCCTCTGTCCGTCTCCCTGTGTCTCCCTCCCTCTCTGTCCCCCTCTCCCTCCCTCTCTGTCCCCCTCTCCCTCCCTCTGTGTGTCGGCCTCCTCCCTCTGTCCGTCTCACTGTGTCTCCCTCCCTCTCTGTCCCCCTCTCCCTCCCTCTGTGTGTCAGCCTCCTCCTTCTGTCCGTCTCCCTGTGTCTCCCTCCCTCTCTGTTCCCCTCTCCCTCCCTCTCTGTCCCCCTCTCCCTCCCTCTGTGTGTCAGCCTCCTCCCTCTGTCCGTCTCCCTGTGTCTCCCTCCCTCTCTGTCCCCCTCTCCCTCCCTCTCTGTCCCCCTCTCCCTCCCTCTGTGTGTCAGCCTCCTCCCTCTGTCCGTCTCCCTGTGTCTCCCTCCCTCTCTGTCCCCCTCTCCCTCCCTCTCTGTCCCCCTCTCCCTCCCTCTGTGTGTCAGCCTCCTCCCTCTGTCCGTCTCCCTGTGTCTCCCTCCCTCTCTGTCCCCCTCTCCCTCCCTCTGTGTGTCACCCTCTGTCACCTCAGCCCAGCTTCCTGGGCACACACTGTTAGCAGATCTTTGAATGGCCCTTGGCTTGTTGATGTGAGTTTGTTTCTGATCTCCAGGCACCCATTGGGTGTAGTGTCTGTGTGTGCGCTGCTGCTGTGGTGGTGTGTGCTGCCACTCTTTCACAGTGTTGGCTGTTCATTAGCTGCTGTCATGTGCAAAACGTTACAACAAACAAATGATGGACGGAATGCTGACAATGCAGACATTCTCCCCCAGTCAAGAGATCTGGGTTAAATCCATCGTTCTTTTGCCCACTACGCCACCCCAGTTTAGACATGGCCATATGCAAATCAGTCTTGACCCTGTGCCTCATGGGAACAGTCCAGCCCGAACTGCCAAGCCATGTCTTCCCTGGACCGGAATCAAGCATCCTAGGACCGGTTTCTGGCTATCAGCCGTCATCAGCCAGGATAGCTTGACTCCAGTGGCGTAGTGAGCACGGGTCCCACGTCTGGGAATACCCATCCCACTTAGGGCGAAAAGCGTTACAACAAACAAATGATGGACGGAATGCTGACAATGCAGACATTCTCCCCCAGTCAAGAGATCTGGGTTAAATCCATCGTTCTTTTGCCCACTACGCCACCCCAGTTTAGACATGGCCATATGCAAATCAGTCTTGACCCTGTGCCTCATGGGAACAGTCCAGCCCGAACTGCCAAGCCATGTCTTCCCTGGACCGGAATCAAGCATCCTAGGACCGGTTTCTGGCTATCAGCCGTCATCAGCCAGGATAGCTTGACTCCAGTGGCGTAGTGAGCACGGGTCCCACGTCTGGGAATACCCATCCCACTTAGGGCGAAAAGCGTTACAACAAACAAATGATGGACGGAATGCTGACAATGCAGACATTCTCCCCCAGTCAAGAGATCTGGGTTAAATCCATCGTTCTTTTGCCCACTACGCCACCCCAGTTTAGACATGGCCATATGCAAATCAGTCTTGACCCTGTGCCTCATGGGAACAGTCCAGCCCGAACTGCCAAGCCATGTCTTCCCTGGACCGGAATCAAGCATCCTAGGACCGGTTTCTGGCTATCAGCCGTCATCAGCCAGGATAGCTTGACTCCAGTGGCGTAGTGAGCACGGGTCCCACGTCTGGGAATACCCATCCCACTTAGGGCGAAAAGCGTTACAACAAACAAATGATGGACGGAATGCTGACAATGCAGACATTCTCCCCCAGTCAAGAGATCTGGGTTAAATCCATCGTTCTTTTGCCCACTACGCCACCCCAGTTTAGACATGGCCATATGCAAATCAGTCTTGACCCTGTGCCTCATGGGAACAGTCCAGCCCGAACTGCCAAGCCATGTCTTCCCTGGACCGGAATCAAGCATCCTAGGACCGGTTTCTGGCTATCAGCCGTCATCAGCCAGGATAGCTTGACTCCAGTGGCGTAGTGAGCACGGGTCCCACGTCTGGGAATACCCATCCCACTTAGGGCGAAAAGCGTTACAACAAACAAATGATGGACGGAATGCTGACAATGCAGACATTCTCCCCCAGTCAAGAGATCTGGGTTAAATCCATCGTTCTTTTGCCCACTACGCCACCCCAGTTTAGACATGGCCATATGCAAATCAGTCTTGACCCTGTGCCTCATGGGAACAGTCCAGCCCGAACTGCCAAGCCATGTCTTCCCTGGACCGGAATCAAGCATCCTAGGACCGGTTTCTGGCTATCAGCCGTCATCAGCCAGGATAGCTTGACTCCAGTGGCGTAGTGAGCACGGGTCCCACGTCTGGGAATACCCATCCCACTTAGGGCGAAAAGCGTTACAACAAACAAATGATGGACGGAATGCTGACAATGCAGACATTCTCCCCCAGTCAAGAGATCTGGGTTAAATCCATCGTTCTTTTGCCCACTACGCCACCCCAGTTTAGACATGGCCATATGCAAATCAGTCTTGACCCTGTGCCTCATGGGAACAGTCCTGCCCGAACTGCCAAGCCATGTCTTCCCTGGACCGGAATCAAGCATCCTAGGACCGGTTTCTGGCTATCAGCCGTCATCAGCCAGGATAGCTTGACTCCAGTGGCGTAGTGAGCACGGGTCCCACGTCTGGGAATACCCATCCCACTTAGGGCGAAAAGCGTTACAACAAACAAATGATGGACGGAATGCTGACAATGCAGACATTCTCCCCCAGTCAAGAGATCTGGGTTAAATCCATCGTTCTTTTGCCCACTACGCCACCCCAGTTTAGACATGGCCATATGCAAATCAGTCTTGACCCTGTGCCTCATGGGAACAGTCCAGCCCGAACTGCCAAGCCATGTCTTCCCTGGACCGGAATCAAGCATCCTAGGACCGGTTTCTGGCTATCAGCCGTCATCAGCCAGGATAGCTTGACTCCAGTGGCGTAGTGAGCACGGGTCCCACGTCTGGGAATACCCATCCCACTTAGGGCGAAAAGCGTTACAACAAACAAATGATGGACGGAATGCTGACAATGCAGACATTCTCCCCCAGTCAAGAGATCTGGGTTAAATCCATCGTTCTTTTGCCCACTACGCCACCCCAGTTTAGACATGGCCATATGCAAATCAGTCTTGACCCTGTGCCTCATGGGAACAGTCCAGCCCGAACTGCCAAGCCATGTCTTCCCTGGACCGGAATCAAGCATCCTAGGACCGGTTTCTGGCTATCAGCCGTCATCAGCCAGGATAGCTTGACTCCAGTGGCGTAGTGAGCACGGGTCCCACGTCTGGGAATACCCATCCCACTTAGGGCGAAAAGCGTTACAACAAACAAATGATGGACGGAATGCTGACAATGCAGACATTCTCCCCCAGTCAAGAGATCTGGGTTAAATCCATCGTTCTTTTGCCCACTACGCCACCCCAGTTTAGACATGGCCATATGCAAATCAGTCTTGACCCTGTGCCTCATGGGAACAGTCCAGCCCGAACTGCCAAGCCATGTCTTCCCTGGACCGGAATCAAGCATCCTAGGACCGGTTTCTGGCTATCAGCCGTCATCAGCCAGGATAGCTTGACTCCAGTGGCGTAGTGAGCACGGGTCCCACGTCTGGGAATACCCATCCCACTTAGGGCGAAAAGCGTTACAACAAACAAATGATGGACGGAATGCTGACAATGCAGACATTCTCCCCCAGTCAAGAGATCTGGGTTAAATCCATCGTTCTTTTGCCCACTACGCCACCCCAGTTTAGACATGGCCATATGCAAATCAGTCTTGACCCTGTGCCTCATGGGAACAGTCCAGCCCGAACTGCCAAGCCATGTCTTCCCTGGACCGGAATCAAGCATCCTAGGACCGGTTTCTGGCTATCAGCCGTCATCAGCCAGGATAGCTTGACTCCAGTGGCGTAGTGAGCACGGGTCCCACGTCTGGGAATACCCATCCCACTTAGGGCGAAAAGCGTTACAACAAACAAATGATGGACGGAATGCTGACAATGCAGACATTCTCCCCCAGTCAAGAGATCTGGGTTAAATCCATCGTTCTTTTGCCCACTACGCCACCCCAGTTTAGACATGGCCATATGCAAATCAGTCTTGACCCTGTGCCTCATGGGAACAGTCCAGCCCGAACTGCCAAGCCATGTCTTCCCTGGACCGGAATCAAGCATCCTAGGACCGGTTTCTGGCTATCAGCCGTCATCAGCCAGGATAGCTTGACTCCAGTGGCGTAGTGAGCACGGGTCCCACGTCTGGGAATACCCATCCCACTTAGGGCGAAAAGCGTTACAACAAACAAATGATGGACGGAATGCTGACAATGCAGACATTCTCCCCCAGTCAAGAGATCTGGGTTAAATCCATCGTTCTTTTGCCCACTACGCCACCCCAGTTTAGACATGGCCATATGCAAATCAGTCTTGACCCTGTGCCTCATGGGAACAGTCCAGCCCGAACTGCCAAGCCATGTCTTCCCTGGACCGGAATCAAGCATCCTAGGACCGGTTTCTGGCTATCAGCCGTCATCAGCCAGGATAGCTTGACTCCAGTGGCGTAGTGAGCACGGGTCCCACGTCTGGGAATACCCATCCCACTTAGGGCGAAAAGCGTTACAACAAACAAATGATGGACGGAATGCTGACAATGCAGACATTCTCCCCCAGTCAAGAGATCTGGGTTAAATCCATCGTTCTTTTGCCCACTACGCCACCCCAGTTTAGACATGGCCATATGCAAATCAGTCTTGACCCTGTGCCTCATGGGAACAGTCCTGCCCGAACTGCCAAGCCATGTCTTCCCTGGACCGGAATCAAGCATCCTAGGACCGGTTTCTGGCTATCAGCCGTCATCAGCCAGGATAGCTTGACTCCAGTGGCGTAGTGAGCACGGGTCCCACGTCTGGGAATACCCATCCCACTTAGGGCGAAAAGCGTTACAACAAACAAATGATGGACGGAATGCTGACAATGCAGACATTCTCCCCCAGTCAAGAGATCTGGGTTAAATCCATCGTTCTTTTGCCCACTACGCCACCCCAGTTTAGACATGGCCATATGCAAATCAGTCTTGACCCTGTGCCTCATGGGAACAGTCCAGCCCGAACTGCCAAGCCATGTCTTCCCTGGACCGGAATCAAGCATCCTAGGACCGGTTTCTGGCTATCAGCCGTCATCAGCCAGGATAGCTTGACTCCAGTGGCGTAGTGAGCACGGGTCCCACGTCTGGGAATACCCATCCCACTTAGGGCGAAAAGCGTTACAACAAACAAATGATGGACGGAATGCTGACAATGCAGACATTCTCCCCCAGTCAAGAGATCTGGGTTAAATCCATCGTTCTTTTGCCCACTACGCCACCCCAGTTTAGACATGGCCATATGCAAATCAGTCTTGACCCTGTGCCTCATGGGAACAGTCCTGCCCGAACTGCCAAGCCATGTCTTCCCTGGACCGGAATCAAGCATCCTAGGACCGGTTTCTGGCTATCAGCCGTCATCAGCCAGGATAGCTTGACTCCAGTGGCGTAGTGAGCACGGGTCCCACGTCTGGGAATACCCATCCCACTTAGGGCGAAAAGCGTTACAACAAACAAATGATGGACGGAATGCTGACAATGCAGACATTCTCCCCCAGTCAAGAGATCTGGGTTAAATCCATCGTTCTTTTGCCCACTACGCCACCCCAGTTTAGACATGGCCATATGCAAATCAGTCTTGACCCTGTGCCTCATGGGAACAGTCCAGCCCGAACTGCCAAGCCATGTCTTCCCTGGACCGGAATCAAGCATCCTAGGACCGGTTTCTGGCTATCAGCCGTCATCAGCCAGGATAGCTTGACTCCAGTGGCGTAGTGAGCACGGGTCCCACGTCTGGGAATACCCATCCCACTTAGGGCGAAAAGCGTTACAACAAACAAATGATGGACGGAATGCTGACAATGCAGACATTCTCCCCCAGTGCAAAACAGTGCCTTCACCCCATGTGTTAATGCAAGGCGTCCGTCATTTGCTGGGGAGTCTTTCCTGTGTGGGGACACACTGTTTGTCTGGCTGTGACCTAGGCCATATGGGCAGAGGGCATTGTTGTCGGCTTACCGTGTCATGTGTTGGTGTCTTCTGTGGCCTGTGACTTGACATTGTCCAGCTGGGTGCATGGGGCATGGTGGTGCCAGTGGCATGCGCGTGTTCATGGAGTGTGGTTGAGTCATGCGATAGCTTGGGGTGGTTGCGTGCCTGTTTGTGAGTTTGGTTGTGGATGACGTTCCCCCCATGTGAGGTGCGTTGTTTGTGTACTCACCCAGGTCTCGGAGTCCTCCTAATCCTTCGACTGCCTCCACCGGCAGTATGGCCATCACCCTCTCCTCCCAGGGATGGTAGTGTACGGGTCTGCGGGACGGCCCTCCTCCAGTGACGTTGGCCTGGTTGTGTTCATCCGTCATCTTGGCTCGGACCCTCCTCCGCAGATCGTACCACCTGGCTTGGCATTCCTGCTTGTTCCTTCTGGTGTCCGCAACAGCATTCACAGCATCGACGATGGTCTGCCACATGGCTGTTTTTGCTGAAATGCTGGTCTGTCTGACCACTGTTCCAAAGAGGTGTGGCTCGACTCTCGGTTACTGAACTTTGGATTCTTGTTAGTGGGCATGGTGAGGGGTGTGGGTGTGGATGGGGGGGGGTGTGTGGATGGTTGTGGGTGTGTGGGTGTGGTTGTGCAGGTGTGTGTGTGTGTGAATGTGATGAGGGGGTGTTTTTGAAGGTGGTTGTGTGAAGGTGTGCAAGTGTAAGGTGTGGTAAAGCTTGTAGTATGGTGCTGTAGGTTGTCTGTGGGGTCTGGCAGCAGTGAGTCTGTTGCAAAGGCTCATGGTTTGTGTGTGTGCGCCCTTTGGTCCATTGGTGGGTGTGGCTGTGTTTGAAGTTTGGGTGGGTGTGTTATAAGGAGTGGTGGTGTTTTGGGCCTCTGTTTGTTTTTGGCAGTTGCAGGTCAGGGAATGTGTTGTTTTAGTGGTTGTTGGACATGTTTAGTGGCTTTGTGCCATTCGAATGGTGTATTCTTGTGTTGTTTTGGTTTGTCCTGGTTGTGTACGTGCGTTTTTAGCGTGTGTACGGGGTGTACATGGGCCATTTTGTTGTACAGTGCTGTCCTTGTGTGTGGCTTGGTACGACTCGTACATGCGGTTGTGATGTTGGGGCCTGGGGTGCACTCCGTACTTAGGATGTTGTGGTGGGGGTACGACTCTGACGTACACGGGTGGGGGTACGACTCTAATGTACACGGGTGTATATACACGGGGGTACGACACGTACACGGGTGTACATACAGGGGGGTAGGACACGTACACGGGTGTACATACACGGGGGTTCGACACGTACACGGGTGTACATACACGGAGGGGTACGACACGTACACGGGTGTACATACACGGGGGTACGACACGTCCACGGGTGTACATACAGGGGGGTACGACACGTACAGGGGTGTACATACACGGGGGGTTCGACACGTACACGGGTGTACATACACGGGGGTACGACACGTACACGGGTGTACATACACGGGGGGTAGGACACGTACACGGGTGTACATACAGGGGGGGTAGGACACGTACACGGGTGTACATACAGGGGGGGGTAGGACACGTACACGGGTGTACATACAGGGGGGGGTAGGACACGTACACGGGTGTACATACAGGGGGGGTAGGACACGTACACGGGTGTACATACAGCGGGGGTAGGACACGTACACGGGTGTACATACACGGGGGGTTCGACACGTACACGGGTGTACATACACGGAGGGGTACGACACGTACACGGGTGTACATACACGGAGGGGTACGACACGTACATGGGTGTACATACACGGGGGGTACGACACGTACAGGGGTGTACATACACGGGGGTACGACATGTACACGGGTGTACATACACAGAGGGGTACGACACGTACACAGGTGTACATACACGGAGGGGTACGACACGTACACGGGTGTACATACACGGAGGGGTACGACACGTACAGGGGTGTACATACACGGGGGGTACGACACGTACAGGGGTGTACATACATGGGGGTACGACACGTACACGGGTGTACATACACGGAGGGGTACGACACGTACACGGGTGTACATACACGGAGGGGTATGACACGTACATGGGTGTACATACACGGAGGGGTACGACACGTACACGGGTGTACATACACAGGGGGTAGGACACGTACACGGGTGTACATACAGGGGGGGTAGGACACGTACAGGGGTGTACATACACGGGGGGTTCGACACGTACACGGGTGTACATACACGGAGGGGTACGACACGTACATGGGTGTACATACAGGGGGGTACGACACGTACAGGGGTGTACATACACGGGGGTTCGACACGTACACGGGTGTACATACACGGGGGTACGACACATACACGGGTGTACATACATGGAGGGGTAGGACACGTACATGGGTGTACATACAGGGGGGTAGGACACGTACACGGGTGTACATACAGGGGGGGTAGGACACGTACACGGGTGTACATACACGGGGGTTCGACACATACACGGGTGTACATACACGGAGGGGTATGACACGTACACGGGTGTACATACACGGAGGGGTAGGACATGTACAGGGGTGTACATACACGGGGGGTACGATACGTACAGGGGTGTACATACAGGGGGGTAGGACACGTGCACGGGTGTACATACACGGGGGGTTCGACACGTACTTACGAGGGCTGGGGGGGTCGGCGCATACGTACGGGGGCTGGGGGGGTCGGCGCGTACGTACGGGGGCGGGGGGGTCGGCACGTATGTACGGGGGCTGGGGGGGTCGGCGCGTATGCGGACGCATGTCCTCATGGTTGCTATGGGTGTTCGGTGCGGATGGTGTTTTTTCCATACGGTTGTAACATCGGACGCACGGGATGGATCGTGATTCCGCGGTCGGACTTCTCTTTTCACATTTGTACGGTAAATCGTTCGACACGTACACGGGTGTACATACACGGAGGGGTACGACACGTACACGGGTGTACATACACGGGGGGTACGACACGTACACAGGTGTACATACAGGGGGGTACGACACGTACAGGGGTGTACATACACGGGGGGTTCGACACGTACACGGGTGTACATACACGGGGGGTACGACACGTACATGGGTGTACATACACGGGGGGGTAGGACACGTACACGGGTGTACATACAGGGGGGGTAGGACACGTACACGGGTGTACATACAGGGGGGGGTAGGACACGTACACGGGTGTACATACAGGGGGGGGTAGGACACGTACACGGGTGTACATACAGGGGGGGTAGGACACGTACACGGGTGTACATACAGCGGGGGTAGGACACGTACACGGGTGTACATACACGGGGGGTTCGACACGTACACGGGTGTACATACACGGAGGGGTACGACACGTACACGGGTGTACATACACGGAGGGGTACGACACGTACATGGGTGTACATACACGGGGGGTACGACACGTACAGGGGTGTACATACACGGGGGGTACGACATGTACACGGGTGTACATACACAGAGGGGTACGACACGTACACAGGTGTACATACACGGAGGGGTACGACACGTACACGGGTGTACATACACGGAGGGGTACGACACGTACAGGGGTGTACATACACGGGGGGTACGACACGTACAGGGGTGTACATACACGGGGGGTACGATACATACACGGGTGTACATACACGGAGGGGTACGACACGTACACGGGTGTACATACACGGAGGGGTACGACACGTACATGGGTGTACATACACGGAGCGGTACGACACGTACACGGGTGTACATACACGGGGGGTAGGACACGTACACGGGTGTACATACAGGGGGGGTAGGACACGTACAGGGGTGTACATACACGGGGGGTACAACACGTACACAGGTGTACATACACGGGTGGGGGTACGACTCTAATGTACACGGGTGTACATACATGGGGGTACGACACGTACACGGGTGTACATACACGGGGGGTTCGACACGTACACGGGTGTACATACACGGAGGGGTACGACACGTACATGGGTGTACATACAGGGGGGTACGACACGTACAGGGGTGTACATACACGGGGGGTTCGACACGTACACGGGTGTACATACAGGGGGGGTAGGACACGTACAGGGGTGTACATACACGGGGGTACGACACGTACATGGGTGTACATACACGGGTGGGGGTACGACTCTAATGTACACGGGTGTACATACATGGGGGTATGACACGTACACGGGTGTACATACATGGGGGTTCGACACGTATACGGGTGTACATACACGGAGGGGTACGACACGTACATGGGTGTACATACAGGGGGGTACGACACGTACAGGGGTGTACATACACGGGGGTTCGACACGTACACGGGTGTACATACACGGGGGTACGACACATACACGGGTGTACATACATGGAGGGGTAGGACACGTACATGGGTTTACATACAGGGGGGGTAGGACACGTACACGGGTGTACATACAGGGGGGGTAGGACACGTACACGGGTGTACATACACGGGGGTTCGACACATACACGGGTGTACATACACGGAGGGGTATGACACGTACACGGGTGTACATACACGGAGGGGTAGGACATGTACAGGGGTGTACATACACGGGGGTACGATACGTACAGGGGTGTACATACAGGGGGGTAGGACACGTGCACGGGTGTACATACACGGGGGGTTCGACACGTACATACGGGGGCTGGGGGGGGTCGGCGCATACGTACGGGGGCTGGGGGGGTCAGCGCGTACGTACGGGGGCGGGGGGGTCGGCACGTATGTACGGGGGCTGGGGGGGTCGGCGCGTATGCGGACGCATGTCCTCATGGTTGCTATGGGTGTTCGGTGCGGATGGTGTTTTTTCCATACGGTTGTAACATCGGACGCACGGGATGGATCGTGATTCCGCGGTCGGACTTCTCTTTTCACATTTGTACGGTAAATCGTCCGAGGACGTGTCGGACACATTTTCCAACCCGAGGACGTGTGGGGAATAATTCCCAATGCGATTCGTATGGTCTTTTTCCCATGCGAATCGTAATTGGCAGTTTGTACGGCACTTGTACGATTCGTACGGTAAAAAGACCGGATACGAGTCGTACGGGGAATTTTTTTGCCGGATCGTAATTGGCACCATAGTATAGGTAAAGTACCGGCCTTTTCATACCTGGGTGTTTTATTTGACGAGAAATTGAGTTTTAAACACATTTTAGAGAAGTGGCTTGGAATGATAAGATCCACCGGAGCAATTGCAAACTACGCTCATAGATTAGGCAACTGGTCACCTGGTACAATTTTTAAGTTATGCAACTACGTTTGTATGTCTAAAGTTCTATATGCTAGTGAGGTATGGAGATATAAGGTGGTTAATAAATTACAAACTGAAGAAAATAAATATTTTAGGACGTTCGTGAAAGTCCCTCATAGTACCTCTGCGTACTCTGTACATGAGGAACTGGGGTCTAAGTATATCTCTGACATGGTGGCTGTTAAAGCCCTCCTGTGTTGGGTGAAGATCTGGTCCAAAGAGGCAGGCTTTAACAGGCTGGTAATCCAGGACTGTCTGGCTCTGGATTATGTATCAAAAATCCCATGGATAAAATATGTAAAGGACACCCTCACTGCACTAGGACGTGAAGATCTGTTTACTAATCATGACAAGGTGGGTTAACAGGACAAAGCAATTATCAAAGATTTGTTTTATAAACATGTCACTGCACACCCTGAGGATAGGGAGCTCAAGAAACCCACGTTTAGAGAACATATTCTAGTAAAGTCAGTGCAGGGCACCAAGCCCTAATTACTTCTTATAAGAAGTGCACCAGACAGATTTTTAATCACACGATTCAGATTGAATTTATTTAATCACTTACTGACTCTACCCCCCGGCTTCACAATACATGCAGAACAAAGCTGACCCTGTGGCTATGACAATAGGTCCCTACATCAGAGACGTGGGTTCTTAAAGGGGCTTTTTTTTAAAACTTAGATTTAGGCCGGCACATGATGCCCTACTGTTTTTACAACATTCTACCGATGTCTTTACACTTTTTTGTGTTACTAACTTTTTAAGATCTGCTTTAAAGATAAGAACTACAGAGGTCACTGATGGTCACATGAGTATTTGCTAATTTTGCAGTGTGTGAGGCTGCTGTAAAAGTTTTGAAATGTGGGTCATTCTTTAGGACCAGGTGTAGTTTTAGCATGTTAAATTAATGTTAAATTAGGATTTTATTGATCATATTTTTTAGTGAAGAATGGGTTGTTGGATGTATTATGAATTTAAGAGATCAATGGGGAATGCATTCCATTGATCTCCCACAGTTGCACTCGGAACACTTTGTTGATTTACGGAAAATGCTTACACGTGAGGTATGTGTATTTTAAATTGTTTTTTTTTATGATCATATTTTTATATGTGGAAAAAAGATTATTATTATTTTAATGATCTAAAATACTTCTATTTACTAAGAACAAGTACCAACTATTAGGTGCTGCCACAAATCAGGGCCAAAGGTAGCGTGTCAAGGGAGATTCCCTCTTTAAACTCACAGAATACAGCGACCAGTTCAGGAGCTCCTCTATCCGAGGGTCACCAAGGGTGTCCCTGTGAAAACACTAGATATACAGTTTTGGAGGCGTATCAGATGGTAGCTTTAGTGGTGGCTGAAACTGAGCTAAAATCAGAAGCACTTAGAACTCCACAGTAGGAATTACACTCACATTTGCATCTGGGTCAGCAAGTTATTGTTTGATTCAGCATCAGGTTTGGTGTTTTGGCGGTGTACAGCAATTTCATGTGAGAGGGTTAGGGAGTTGGAGGATCTGGCACCCGGTTTGGGATGGTGGTGGAGCAGAGCTGTGTAACACACTTGTTTGAAACCCATTCCAAGACTGTGTTTTTTTTTTTTTGCAGTACTAAGCCTGGACATATAATGATCCCAAACTAAGAAGACACCCAATAACAAGCATCTGATCTTATCATTTGCTGTTCCAGGTCATGCCTGTCAGTAACAGTATAAAAGACCATGGTTAGAGAAGTTTACTGCCTGCTCACATTGTGAGATGATGAATTTTCGATTATTCTCTGCAATTCATCACCCAGTCATGCTCCTGTTTGTTCTTTCCTTATCATCCCTTCCTTTGGGTTAGTCCTGCCTAGGTTTAGCTTTTCGTTTTTGATTTCTGACTCTCCAGAGGACAAAGGAAAATGTGGATAGGGTCATCTTGTTCTAACAGTGATGGACCTTTGTCCATAGACTAAGTGATTCATATGTTTGCATGATGTATTCTGTAATAGATGTCAATTACTTAATTTGAATAAAGTGTGCAACTTCTTTTTATTATTTATTAAATAATCATATAATGTTATGATTATCTAAAGTGAGCATTATGTACCAGTTGGATGAGGAAATTGGTGGGAACTCAAATGTAAGGAATACACTTAATCCACATCAGTCAAGGTCTCTCTTTGAAAGTATCAGACATTTTTCCCAGAAAATGTGTTAGCACTTTAGCCTGCCAAATTCATTTCTCAAACGAGGCACAGACTGTGTGGGGTTTGTTGAAGATCTCAATGTTGCACTTCTCTTCCTATAAAGTTTACTTCAAATCCTGTCAGATTGAGCGACCGCACAGTAGAAACTTTGACCATTGTAAACTTTTGAAACAAATCTCTCTTGGTCCTAATGTCTTGAAAATTGAATCTCTTGCATACTGACTTTTTCGCATGATCTGCAGATTCATTGAAAAATATTTTTTTGACTTAAAACAAATGTATTAACAACACCACTGACTTTCTGGGAAAAGCGGAAGGTAGAAGAAGTCTCCCTCCAACTCCCTACAGAATACATGAATATGTGTTTCCTAAACTCAAACAACAAGTTCTAGGAGAAAAGCACAATCATTAACTCTTGAAATACCAATACTCGCTTCATGAGAACCACACCCACAGTCTGTAAGGAAATGTCTCTTTTTCAATGAACACCCCCAACGTTTTCTACTGATGCTGTTGGTCTCCCATCCTGCAACTCAAGAGTGAAAGAACAGTTTTAAACTGCTAACTCACCTTTGCCACTTAAACTAATGTCAAAGCCCAAAGCTCCCTTTTCAATATATATGTCACCCCTACAGCAAGCCTATCGAGATCTAAGGCAGGGCGCTATATATTAAAAAGTAGAACATATACTTTTATATGTCCAAAACCCAAATTGTCTATTTCGAATTTAATGCATCTTTTAAAGAAATACAAATCTTATAGTGTTGCTGCTCTGTTGCCCCTTTTTTCCCTTGGCCATTTGCAGATTCTGGCCACCAGACAACATTTTGCCTACCTGGGGAGAAGTGTGAATGACTCTCAGGAGCTGGAACAATAAAGGCCTGCCATTGGAAGAGATGTTACCAATTTCTGACAAGAAGCCACACAGGAATTGAGCCTCAAAGGTGAGTTTCAAAGGGAAAGGCACCTTTGAAGGGAATATGTTGGACGCGTACAAGAGGGGCTGCTCTTTTTCAAGTAGGCGTTTGGGGGACAGGCAAGGTAGACCCGTTGCCAAACAGGTTTTCCAGTCCTCTTGTAGCCACCCCTCTATGGTGGGCTACCAAGCTCCAGACATCAAGAGAGGGGATCTGCCATCATGGAGTGGGCAGAATAATGCACCCTGTGATAGCTTAATGCAACACATTGCAGGAATTCTTCATCAGGCAGGAAAGGTTCTGGTACTCCAATGGCTAGTTACAGCTTCATCCCCCAAGGGCACTTTCTGAGCAAAAATAAGACACCCATGCATCAAGACCTCAGATCACATCTGGACTTGAAAGAAAGCCAAAGAAGGACTGCCTTTCTGTCCCCTAGACCTGGCAAGAAAGGCTACACTAACCATTACACTACATCTGTTTATCCTTGGGCTAGCAAAGAAAAGACTGCGCTGGTGGTGCCTGGCTCGAGGAAAAGTCCCTCCTGGGCCCCAGACTGAAGAGGTGAACTTCAAGAGTCAGTTGGCTGATTTTTTCTTTTGCAGCACCAGGGCCATATAAGTTGAGGAAGCCTATCCTGGCTAGTTGGTTGCTACAATAGCCTGATCGCCACTGACAGCCGACTTGCAGCCAGGGAGACCAAATTCCAATGCTCAAAAGTTGAACCTGAGTCTGATGGACCTGGAAGAGTAATCGGAGTGCAGTTTTGCTACCCAATATGGACAGTAGCTGTCACTAAAGGGAACTGCAGGTTTTAATATCACTAGAGTGACTCCCTGTCGATTACCAGACAAGTCAACGCCATCTCATCTTCATGCTTCAACATCCTACGCATGCTCCGAAAGATCTTCAGATGGATCCCCACCGAAACCAGGAAGACGGTCACCCAGGCACTTGTCACCAGCCGACTAGACTACGGAAACACCCTCTACACCGGAACCACAGCCAAACTGCAGAAAAGACTCCAACGCATCCAGAACGCCTCCGCACGATTCATCCTGGACATCCCCCGCCACAGCACATCTCCAGACACCTGAGAGACCTGCATTGGCTCCCCGTCAGCAAAAGAATCACGTTCCGCCTCCTCACCCACGCACACAAAGCACTCCACAACCTGGGCCCCAGGTACCTCAACAACCGCATGACCTTCTACACTCCCACCCGCCAACTACGATCGACCAACCATGCCCTCGCCGCCGTCCCACGCATCCGAAGAACCACCATGGGAGGAAGATCCTTCTCCTACCTGGCAGCCAAGGCCTGGAATTCCCTCCCCATCCACCTCCGCCTCACCCAAGACCACCTCTCCTTCAGGAGGCAACTGAAGACCTGGCTGTTCGAGCATAGCGGACCCCCCCCCCCCCCAGCGCCTTGAGACCCTCCGGGTGAGTAGCGCGCTATACAAATTTCTTGATTGATTGATTGATTGAGTCCAGTGGCTTCGGATTCCAGTGGCTTTTGCTGAACCCAAGAGAACTCCGGGGGACATCGACTCCTGTGGCCAAAGTTGCACCACCAATACTGTGGACTGAGGAGTAGCTTCAGGAAGCCCTCATCAATGGCACAACATCCTCAGCATCTTCTGCATCCTATGTCCCTTGAATAGGACCACTCAAATGAAGGCTGTGGAGGTTCACCTTATAGAGCCTAGAAATGGACTTGAGATAGCTATGGTGGCAAAGTAACTGTCTTAGAAATTCTTACTGGCTCCCTTGACCTCCTACCTGCAGGATTTAGTCACCCAACTCGAAGTACTCAAACACAACTCTTTAATAGTTTTACAAACCATTCAAAGTTTCCACTAACCGCAGTAGTTGCCAATGCTTGGTTGTATGTTAAATGAAAAGCTGTGATTTACTCTGGGACTTTCTGGTTGATTTTATTTGTTTTGTTGTCTAAAAGTGCATAGAAATAGGATCTATGTTTATAAATTGGTGTTGGATTTCTGTTGTGTTGAGTGACTTTACTATTTTGTTGTTTTAGTACTTCTAAATGCTTTACTCTTGTTCCTTTGTTTCAGCCTGGCTGCTCTTAGCCACAGCTTCCCAGGGTCGAGCTAAGGTTTAGCAAACAAGTCTTCCTGGACGCAAGTTGCTACAGTGAGTGTATTACACAGTGAGGTCACACAACCACACCATATAATGTACCACTTTCCTGACACAGCCACTGGCAATTCTTTTTCAAATGCATAAACATCTTCAATATGCTGCAATAAGCCAGCAATAGGTACATGGCATGTCAGTCACCTATTGCCAGCCAGAAGGGCTTCTGAAAGTAAGACCATTGATCATGCTTATAGTGCAGATATCAAATATCTCATTAAGACAGATGGGACAAACTTCTCAGAAAATTTGATGTGAATTCTTCAACTTTCAATTCCTTGTCCATTGATATTTCCCTTTGGGTTGCATTACTTTTACAAGGTACAACCATAATGGTTTGAATAATTGACCTCATAAATCCCGTCATGTAAAATATTCATATACCCTAGAAAAGGTACCTTCACAGGGTAAAACCCAACTCAAATCACACAAAACACATCAGACAGAAATTCCATAACCAATGCACACATTCCCATGCAAAAATGGGCCGGAGAACTCAAGTTTCTCTTTACTGCATCTTACACTTGAGCTTTGAGACAAGCTTTTTAGATTCCCAGAGAATGTACTCTAACGTACACACAAGCAGAACAATCTTGGTAGCACTATGTTAGACCTAACAGACTTAGCAAGGTCTACCCTAAAAACTTTGCCTGCCTCCATCCATTCTTCTGACCTTATTTTTACTGGCTTTAGGACACTTTACCACTTCTCACCAGTGCTAAAGTGCCTGTGCTCTCTCTCCCCTAAACATGTTATTTTGGGTTGTCCCCACTTGGCATAATAAATGTACTTAATAAGTCCCTAGTAAAGTGCACAACTTGTGCCCAGGGCCTGTAAATAAGTGCAACTAGTAGGCCTGCAGCACTGATTGTGCCACCCTCTTAAGTAGCTCCTTAACCATGTCTCAGGCCTGCCACTAAAAAGCCTGTGTGTGCAGTTTCACCTGCCAAGAACACCCTCTTTCCATGCCTAAACCTTCCCTTTTTGTACATATAAGTCACTAATAAGGTAGGCCCTGTATAACTCATAGGGCAGGGTGCAGTTTATTTAAAAGGCAGGACATGTACTTTTAAACTTTGTATGTCTTGGTAGGGCAAAACTCCCAATTTTGTTGCTTACTACTGCAAGGCCTATCTTTCCCATTAGATAACATTGGGATTACCTAATTAGAGCTTTTAGGTGTAACTCCCAATATGTGAAGAGATTACCTTTTCAAGTTTAGTGTCACAGAACTCACAATTTAAAATCAGAACTTATGGTAAAGTTGGATTTTAAATTCCAGTTTAGCAAATGCCACTTTTAGAAAGTTTGCAGTTGCTTACTTTAGCCATTTGGTGCCTTCTACCTGTCTGCAATACATGTCTGGGTTGGTCACTGCTGACTTCCTGCATGCCCTCTAGACAGTCACACACAATGGGAGGGTAGGTACACCTGAGTGGTCATCTGTATGCAGATGGCCCATCCTGAGCAGGATTGGAGGGAGGAGCTGACAACGCTGAAAGGGCTCTGTCCTGTCCCTACAGAAATGATTGATTACCCCCCGTAGTATGTAGGGAGCCTGGGCAGGAAGAGAGAGCCTCTGTGCACTTCAAAGCTTTCCTCAAAGTCTCCCCCGCTTCAAAGGCACCATTGGGTATAATTACGGGACCTCTGGCACTATCAAATCTGTACACTCCTGGACTTATGGTCACTCTGTCAAGAAGCTGAGGATCTGTTATGCTGCTCAAGGACTGCCACTCTGCTAAAACTACTGTTTGATGAACTCTTGCTTGCTGTATTACCCTGCTTGCTGGCTTGCCTCCCGCTGCCTAAGTCACAGGGACACAAATGACTTAGAACCCTCCTCTTCCAACCCTTGGGTTCATCGGCCTGTTAGCCTGTCCTGCCAAGTGGTGGCACTTCAATCCTGGACCCTTAAAGGTGGGCCTATGAGTTCGCTTCAGTGGAACGAAGCAGACTCTGCTGCAAGAGCAGAATTGATGCATCACCACTGTTGCAGGTACAGGACTGGCTCATCGCGCTTGGAACCGCCACATTGCACTCAGAACCACCACTTCTGTACTGACGCATTGCCCCCACTGCATGGAGAAGATTGACGCATTGCTATTATAGAGTGGCGAAACCTGGCACATCACATTCAGAACCACTGCACTTCAGAATCGCTGCTAAGCTCATGTACCCAACGCATCGCCACAGTTGTGTGGGAAAATTTGCAGCAACACTTCAAGTACATGGTAATCACTGATGCATCTCATTTTTGTAACCAAGATCAAGGTACTTTTGCTCTGGGGCCTGTGTGCATCCTGTATGCAGTCCACTCTCCATCGCAGTCAGCCTAAACTCTGGACTTTGTTCTGGTCCAGCACAACCAATTAACTTGTTTTTAAGTGCTTTAATTTGCATTGAACGTTTAAAAATGTATGTCTCAACTTCTACTTGATGGATTTTTGTTATTTTCATTTTTTTTATTTATAAAATCATAATCTATTTTTATAACCTGGTGTGGAGTCTTTTTGTGGTGTTTTCACTGTGTTACTGTAGAAAGTATTGCACAAGTACTTTACATATGGCCTCTTAAGTTAAGCCTGACTGCTTTTTGCCAAGCTACCAAAAGGTGAGCACCGGATAATGTAGGTTGTGTTGTTACCTACCCTGACTCAATCAATCAGGGGATTGTAAGCGCGCTACTCACCCGTGAGGGTCTCAAGGTGCTGAGGGGGGTCCGCGGATCTGTTCAGCCGAAGAGCCAGGTCTTGAGAGTCTTCCTGAAGGTGTTCAGGGAGGGGGCGTGTCTGATGTCTGCCAGGAGCTCATTCCAGGTTTTGGCCGCAATGTGAGAGAAGGATCTTCTGCCTGCTTTGGCTCTGTGGGTGCGGAGGGTTTCGGCTAGTGCGAGGTTGGAAGTTCGGAGGTTTCTTTTGGGTACGTGGAAGTTGATTCTGTCGTTGAGGTATTTGGGTCCGGTGTTGTGTAGGCATTTGTAGGCGTGGGTGAGGATTTTGAAGGGGAGCCAGTGGAGCCTTCATAGGTGTTGACTAAGATTCCTGCTTGGACAGGGTGCATACCTCTGCTAAGCAGAAACTCAATTTCAAACACACTGGTTATCACAATAACATAGTTGTGTAGCAATTCTGCAACATTTATTCAAATTTGTATTCATGCCTACAAATGCTGTTTGAAGAACACATAGAAATGCCTGTGAGAAGACATTGCCGACTCAAATCTGATAAATGTAACATAAATTTAGCACATCACAAAAATCACTGTTTGTGATCCCTCCAAACAAGGCTAATCATTACAGGACCCTCAGTTGAAAGGTACTTTAAAAAAATGCAACACTGAAAGACACAGGAAGAGAACCATTTAAAGGTGTGAGACTCTGATGGCACAAAAATACATTGAAGTAGAGCATAAATTCTTGGTAAATAGTGAAGGCTTTTGATTCTGGCGAGAGTGAATCTTTTTTGCCACTGTTAATCCCTGTTTGGGGGGCCACAGGGCAAACTGGAGCTACAAACCCCAATCATGATAGTTTATGTGTTTTACCACTGGTGTCCTGTAGCCGTCCTAGTATGGCTCTGCAAACTGTACCAACTACAACCCTTTCCACACTTGACTGTCAGGAAGCCTGTTACAGGCTTCTCAGGAAGGTACTGTAATGGTAAGAGCACAGAGCTCAGCAATCAACCAGCAGACACAATATGTAATTTGTATCCCATTGCTTATCTTTATGAAAAATAATGTACTTTTGGAGTCAGAGCAAAACTGAATGCTATGAATTAAATGCATTTGACATGCAGGGTTGCAGAATGCTGCATACTATAAGTGAGGAACTACAATCCATTCTCTTCCTGGTAATCATTTTCTTTATCACTAAGGCCACTATTCCCGCTATTACCATCCTCATCCTTCTATGGGTTTAGGTAGGATTTGACTAAGGTGCAGTTAGCTTAATTGTTCTCACAGTTTTAAGCATGCAGTTCATTTTGACAGTTTATCGTTCCTTTATCATCAAACAACAGTCTCTATCGGGTGGGGCCGACTGGCCCATGCATCTTCACCCTCTTCTTTCCCTGGCACAGGCTAAGCTCTATGGTTTACCTGCCTGTAGCTCTTGACAGAATCTCGTGTGAGGCAGATGCGACTTCACCCCACCTTCGCAATGTTGACTCTTAGCAAGACGGATTTGGGGAGGCAGATCTTCATGGCAGATTTATGCTCAGCAGCAGCAGCCTTCATGGTTGTCTGTGAGTATGTGCTCTGCAAAGTTAGTTTCGACCTCTAGGTGGAATCTTCTTGCAGTGATATATTTGAGCAGTAGAGTCCCCTAAGCAGATCAGGTTCCCTTCCCAGCAGTGACGCAGTCCTTAGCTCTTGATTAGTGGTGGCTGTTCCAGGCAACTAAACCCATTACCAGAGGCTGGATGACATGTTTCTGGCACAGACTTAGGTCAGGTAATTTCATGAATTGCACACAGAGACTAGGGTAACCTTTCCACTACATAAACGTTCTCAGACACTCACTGAGGTTGACAACTTTCTTTTGAGGTTCTTCTCACAGAGAGTAAATGGGTCTCTCCTCCTAGACATTCATCCTGCTGGGCCAAGCATACTCCTTTCTCTCTCAGAAGGCAGAAAGGTTTACAGACTCTTTAGGTAGACCCTTAACTCCAATTGCACAATGTGTTTACTTTCATTGATGTCCCCTCCCCTTTGGGAGTCTGCCTGTCAGGCAAACATCAGCCATGTTTACACAATATTCTTCAAGTACTCTATAGACCACTCCCTTTCATTATAAAGAAGTAACTCGGATTGGAACAAAGTGTGGTTATTTGAATCCATCTTTTAAACACATTTTCCAGACAGGTGATGTGGATCCACTATTTCAAGCTTCAGAACTGGCTTTGGTTGTTTTTCCTTCAAGTATTTGTCTCAAGCTGCTCTCCATTCATAGCCTTTGTATAAAGTGATGCTTCTCACAGCAGGTATCACTGAGGCTGCCTCCACACAGCAGCATCCACAGCATGGGCATAATGAAGTTTGAGTTTTCTGCACCTGGCAGCCTTCATGAAGCGGTAATCAGAAGCATGCAAAAGTGGAGGTGTGACATAGAATCATCCTGACCTTGAAGAATAGAAACTGAAGCCTCAAACTTCACCCCTACCATTTACCAAATTACAGTGGTCCAGGGTAACTAACCAGCACCCCCTTGCTAACCAAGGACCTGAATCAGATCTTGACGGTCTTACTGCTGTCGTGTTTCGGTGGCGGCACCAAGTACTCCGCTTAGTCAACAGCCTTTCTCCCACCATATTTAAATGCATGCCGTCAGCATTTACGCAGTGTTTTCCACTGAAGTCACAGCTCACAACTGCCAACGCAGCAGACCTCAATGCTGGCGAATAGTACCCTGTCACCAGAAGGGCAGCAGGTTCCAGACGAGCAGATTTAAATTTCACTGTTGTGCCGGCAGTCTCATAGCAGCTATTTACTGACAGGGTGAGTCCATCACGGTACACGGATGGCAATGCACCATCACTGTGGCCAATGGATGGATGCTAGTAGAACACCCATGATGTCCATTGGCCAAACAGAAACACCTGCATATAACACTATCAAACACACCACATTTCAGACCATGATTCTTTGCCATTCCACAGCACCACAACATTTTCTAGAAGAAAGTTTGCCATTAAGTGAGGTTATTTTGTTGCCTTTCTCTATTTATTGTCCCTTTATCTTCTTTCATTTAATTCCTTGTGGTTAATTCTGTCTTTTTTTTCTTCACACAATACCAGGTGCCACAAATCCCCATGAAGCAGTTGCAGAGGGAGCTCAATTATCAGATCGCTGACTGGAGTGCTTCAGGACATTTATGCCAGTATGTGCAGCTCTTTGCCAGCACGACCTACCCCTTCCTATGGTTCAACAACATCTGCCCCATCTACATCTGCCACAGCCACAGGACAGGAGGGACCACCACTGCAGGAACCACCTACAGCCACCCCAGGCCCTGCAACTGTGGAACCCCCCTCCCACATAGGAGTGGATGTCCACCCACATTATCAGGTGAGAGTGGTAAATACCTCTACCACCATCAGCAAGAAACGCCAAGCCTAATGTCTTCCAGTGTGTGATTACTACGCACTTTGTGGTCTATCTCTGGACACAATTACCTTTCTGATATCAGTCAAATTTTTGACATTGGACTTGAAACAATTTTAGCCCTTCAAATAGGGTTTCATTAACCATGACTGACTTCACTTTTTGGTTTGTTCTTTCTTTTTCACCCTGTTTAATTTCTTCATGGTTTATTTCAATAGATTCACAACTCAAAGACTCATAACCTAGTGTTGTATTTCTCAACTCTATCAATACATGTGTTCCTTCCATCATAACTTTACAATGATTAAAATCAAGTGACTATGTAAACATAGATAATTTGCAAGTAGGTAGTGTGTTTCTCAAGTTCCCAGCATGACTCCCAAAAACACTATACCATTCAATCATCTACTACTATGTTTATTTCCTTTGACCATTAATTGTCTGTCAACATGTTCTGCAACGTAACATTCTATATCTGACACTAATACTCAGTGCCAGTTTTCACATTTCCAATTCCAGACCCTGCCAACATGGGAGAAGGGATATGTCAAAAACAAAATCAGATTGAATAGGCAAATAATCATTGACTTGTGTCAACAGCTGAAGACAAGTTTAAATAGTTTGCCACAAGAAGAATGTCCTAAAATGATGAGACACATCAAGCTACACACATTTTACACACAATGAGGATTTTTCAATGGGAAGGGAGATTAGCATGATTTGGCTCCACTACCAAATGTGGTTTGAGCTAATAATGGTGCACATATTGCTTTAGTGACAACACACGACAGAGAACAAGTCCAATGCAATCTTTGAATCCTCAATTCAATTATCACACTTCAAGTTGCCTTGGTACAAGATTTGTATACCCAAAGACTGTGTCTGTCTTACCCAGGATCAACCCATGTTCCCTTCATACTTCGAAACACCACCATTTTCTTGAAAATGTTACAACTCTGAAATGTCCAAATTAAGATGACATGGTTAAGGAACCTAAAACACATCAGAACAAAAACATTACCCATCAAACATTACATATTAGACACATTACAAAGCCAACTTTTGGAGGACACAGTTACACAAAACAATCAGAGATAAACAATATAACTGAACATAGAAGTCAATGTGTCAAAACTTTGATCAACAAACGCCTTTGGCCTGAATTTCCCTGAACTTGCCCTTCCTAACAAATCACCACCACATACGTCTCTCATCACTTCAAAAGTTGGCATAACAGTGACAGTGATAACATGTAAAGATATACTTACACTCTTGTGAATAAGTTATCAATGACATCTTGTTGTAAGTCAACTCCTTCCTCTTCACGACTATCATCTTCATTTGGCATTTTAAGATCCTCGCCTGATGGCTCTTCACAGTCTCTATCCTCTTCAATGTAAGGGATAGAGCATGCAGCACCCAAACAGGGATTTGGCACACCTTATTGGAAGAGTAGAGGAGGGCTCCATCAGTTTTGTCCAGACAAAGACTCCTGACCTTTAGGAGCCTGAAAGCCTGCTGCACTGGCTGCCGTGTTCTTCCATGGGCCTCATTGAAGCAGACTTCTCCTGGCATTTATGGATTTGTCAGCAGTGCTGACAACCTTGGTCAGTTGAGAAAAGCTGTTTCTCCTAGATGGAAGACAAAAAAAGTTCCACAAAATGTAACACAATTTTAGATTTTTCAACTGGAAATTCTCCAAGTAATATTATGAAAGATTTTACTGACCAACATGCCAGGCCCTCTAAGGTTCAAGATGTGATATTTGCAGGGCTATTGAGGTGTTCCGTAGTACAAAGAAATCATGGGCGGAACCGGGGAAATGTGCACAGATGCTTCTGATATACAAATCTGTGAAGTGGACAACTTGCACGTTGATTGAATGGAAGTGTTTCCAAATCTGGTAGGCCTGTTCTCTGCCGTGTTTTGGCACTAAGGCAATATGTGTGCTATCAATTGCTCCAACCACATGTGGAAGGAGTCCGAAATCATAAAAGTCCCCTTTCACATTGGCTAAATCCTTGCTGCCATGGAGACTAGATGAAGCTGTTGATGTGTTTCATCACTGAAGAAAGAACTTCTTGTAGAACAACCACTGAATAATGGTTGTGGCTTCCCACCAGCTACTGCTACAGAGTATTGGAAGGATCCTGTGATCACAAAATGAAGTACTGCCATAAGCTTGACAATTGGTGTAATGCATGTGGGATTTATGTTGTGAGGCTGAAGATCTGGCTCCAGCTGATGACATAAATCCATTATAGTTTGCCTATTCATTCTCAACTTCTACATTATATCCCTTTCTTATATGGTGGCAAGGTCTGGAAATGGGCGGTACACCTGAGACTGTCGCTTCCTCACTCTCACAGTTTTCACATGTCTGCATTGGAAAAATATTTGAATATTTTTCAAATTTTCCACAGTAACAGCTATGATAATCAACCCTAAAGTCATGTAGTTCCAAAAATATATATGCTTTTACTACATCTTTTAATCAAACATGTGCCTGTTGTCCTTGATTCTTCACAAATGACCTTTACAGCCTAAAATAAATTCAAAATAAAAATAAAATGTGTAAATAATACATTTCAAATGTATTATTTACACAATCTTTTTTTTTACTTTTCCCTCCAAAAATACCATCAACAGAGGTGTAAATAACAGCGCTCAAACATCACCTTTCTGAACAGTAATGCACTACATGTAAATGTTTATTTCTAAAACAATGATTGTCCATCGAAATTTGAAAATGTACACAATCTAGCCCCCTATTTTGAGTGGTGGTGACACACTTAACAGTCACAAACACACTATTTTGAACTTCTAAAAAGGCGGGTGCCTGACCTTGCCAATAGGACATTAGGAAGCAGAAGAGCGCTTCGGTAATTGACCACGTAATGGGGGGTAAATTCTATAACATCCACAGCCACAGGCTAATGTTGGTGAAAAAACATGCGAAGGCCAATGGCTGTTTCCCTCTCTGCTGAAGACCGCATAGGTAGCGTACATGTATGCGGTTACTGACCTAGCGGAGCAACGAGGGCAGGTCAAAAAATTATGAGAGGGCCCCTGCCTTCTCGCCAGAGGAGCTAGACTTGCTGGAACAGCAGATCCTCTCTCTGTATAACCAATTCTATGGCTAACCAGAGGAACAGGCACATGTCTGAAATGTATGTGTGAATCTGTCTAACTGCTTTTTTTCCATTAACACTGGCTACAATGTTCAATTGAGTTCCTGAGTGAAGTGTGGTGATTGATTAAAGTCACATGTATAGGTCCTAACATAGGAAAATTATGTTTGGGATTTGTAAGCACTTTACAATGTTGAAAAACAACAAAATTAGTGTGAATTGTGTGTTTAAAGCCCTAGATTCTAATTGGTGTGTGTAAAGATATATTTATGTATATGTTTTAATTACATGTGATACGTAGAAAGCTCACATTGTGGAAATTAGACAACACATTACATACTCTTTATACACACAACACACTGTACATCAAAAAAAATTCTGTACAAACCAAATGACAATTAGGTTAGCTAGGTGCATCGTCCCACAAGGCACTCTGCCTGGATGAAGGCTCTCCAAACAGTTGTATGGGATCTGCCAGTATCTCCAGGACATCTTCAGAGTAGCACACAGCCTTGGGGATCATTTTTTGGATGGGCACAAGGTCAGTATTTCATGTAAAAGGTAGGGGAAGGCTGTGCTGACGTGACATCAAGACCATCAAGCTGCAGATAACAAGGCCTGACAATGAGCAGTGATCAGTCAAAATAATGGGCCAGGATAGGGCAGAGTGACAGGGACAAACAGCTGAAGCACTGTCATAAACATATATCCTTGCCAGCTCAGAATTTGAGGTCTGCTTAACAATAGGTCTCTGAATACTTTTAAATGGACCACAGCTAAAAGGGAATGTTACTTAACTTCTTGAGCTAACACTACATTTCATTTTACTCCCATTTCAAAGTGTGTCATGTTTTAACTTCAGGCCCCTTATTCATAGCGGTCATTACTCACTGTGCCATAAGTATTTATGTTAAGACTTCAGTAGTTCAAAATCTTTTGCACTGATCAGAAGTAGGTCACATCACAGAATATGTAGGAGCCCCCCTGGCTATATTTCACAGGCCTGGATAAGTGAGTGTAGGCCATGACATGGACTGAGGGTAGCCAACAGGTCACTCCAAAAGTGTGTATTGAGATATTTGTTTTGCACAGCAATTGAAAATACGCATTTTGTATGCTAACGTATGAGTCATGCTAATGAAAGATATTGAAAAATGTTGTTACATCACTACCGACAAAAAGTCACAAAACCATTGTTTTTTTTCTTTCATTTCTTGTATCCATACAGGTCAACGTCCATCAGAAGTGGGACGTGTAGAAGGCCATCACCAGGAAGGTGTGGACCTTGGAGGTCTACAAGTGGTGCAGCATCCATTGCTGCAAGTAGTGGGGTTACCTATTAAGCTGTACCAGAAAGTCAGCCGAAGTTCAGCTCGGGCAGTCTTCCCAACGTGGGAAGTGCGTGCGCCACACTCTGACCTCCCCTAATGGCCTGCATTCTTGCAGTGGCCTATGCGGAACTTGATGGAATGCCCAACTGCAGCAACAAGGGCGTAAGTCCTAATCAGAGTTTCGTGTTACATGAGTAATATTTGGTACAGCCACGACTTTTTCCCAACAACATTAAGGGTGACCCATGTCCAAAACCTGAGAAGAGTTCTTGAAGGTGTAAGTTTTGCTCAATGTGTATGATAGTGTGCTATGTCTATTAATTTGTTGGAAAGGATCCCACCTGATTCCTGTTCACAACCAAAGGACTGTTCTGAGCAGAAACATGGCTGACTAAACTCCACATCAGTGTCTTTGATGGCACGAGGGACAGTTGCACCAAATAGGCCAATAGTCTTTATTGTGACAGGTCTGATGCTCCTTCACTGTTTTGGATGATGTAATTGTTGTCCTACTACACGTGACATAACATACTAGACACTTATGACACAGTAAATGTAGCAACCATCAAATTTGTAAGCTGGGAATCTACACAAACCAGAGTGAACATGTGATCCTAAATGTCTAGTCACATCAGAATTAATCGTTACATTTTCAAAACAATATATATCCAAATTGTGTTTAGCATCAGAAATACTGTTTCATACAGTTTAAAAGAGACATATGTGCATTATGTCTTACTCCTTCATAAATGTGTATATAAGCCAGTATATTTTTTGTACAAATAATTGCGATGAGCATACCATTTTTGTTGAAGCACAGACAGAAATGTGTACACATTGATGACAGTAACACATACCCCAAACCATTTCTCAATATCCTTTGCCATGTCCAGATGATAAATCAATGATGGAGAAAAATGGGAAGCTTAAAGGGATTTTGGAAGATGGAATGGTCCATCACATATTTGAAGGAGTATCTCATCATAAAAACTCAAAATCAGGCCCAACTCTTGACTCATTAGGCAAATGTAAAAATGCATCAAGGCTAATATTTTGCATATTGTGATTAACATGGGAATGTTTGAAGTAAAAATGTATACATGAATCAGTGTATGTATAAAGCACTGTGAAGTTGTACCAATTTTTGACCAAAGTGAAAACCAGCATATTTTGGGAAACTATTTCACAATGGTAATACAAACTTCAAATACCTAGAGATATTTAGGAGTCACATGTGAACATGTTTTAGATATATATCAAGGCCTATGAATTTACTTATGCTGTAGAAGTCATTTTTCAATCCACCCATATATTTGTTTCTTACTGTCTTCAACAGCATATGTATCTACATAGTACTTGATACATTGCTAAGCTACGTAAGTACAGAATTATTCTTGAAGTAAGTGTTACCATTGTGAAATGCCCAAATAAAAGTGACCTGCTGTCAGTTTCTGCTAATATTGGTAAAATATTGCAGTATTTTGCTAACACGCATTTATTCATATTTTACTTATTGATAATGAAAAGTATGCAGATTTTAGGGCCTTGTGAACACACTGCATAGGGGGATTTTTGGTTCATATCCGTTTTGGTGGCATCATTTATCTATATTAAACTACAAAGGCCAACCATTCCAAGGTGTGCAACAGTTTCTGGAGAGACATAACGCATGAGACAGAAGATCATACAAAATATATGAGCTATCATGTGAAATCTGAAAACTTGGGAACTGTTTTGTTACAAAAGGTCATGTTCAGTACTGTTTACACATTTTCAATAATACTATTGTATATGTCATTTTATAATCGCTAGAAGCATGCGAAGGAGAAGTTCTCAACATAGGCAGGGAAGCAGCTATGCCCAGTGGTTCAGGTGCTGACATCACTGCTGATAGCGAGGGACACAGTGGCAGGGAGAGTGTGAGGAGTGCAACAGAGGATAACAGCTCCAAAACATCCTATTCGGAGGCCTACGCCAGTGAGCACTCCCTAGTGGTGGTGGACCCAAAAGGAAGTCTAACAACTGCATCCTTGTCCGCCACCCAGAGTACCATCCCTACCCTCCCTCTTGCTCTCCCCAGTTGGCCATGCACAACTCACTAAAAGAGGTGGCATCTCCTTAGCTCCAGGTACCTCAACCCCTATGCCCTAACCCATTTTAAACCCCAACCCACCACTAGCAAATGCCACTCCACCCCTTTCACACTCCAACCCACCCCTTCTGTATCCCAATCCACCCCTTCCGAATGCAAAGCTACATGTTCCACACCCCAACCCACCCCTTCCACATCCAAAACCACCCCTGCCAAAAGCAAGAGCCCCCCAAGCACAAGGGCACCCCTCCCAAAATCAAGGAAACCCCTCCCAAACCCAACCCCCCTCCCATGGAAGTTCTTGGAAGTGCTGGTCTGCCCATTCTTGAAGAGGTTCTCATTGGCACTGTATTAGGAAACAATATTTCAGATCTTTCAGTTTATGGACTGCCTTTTGGTTACTTATACTTTTAAGAGCCTTATCACATTTTGTGTAGTATGTCCATAGTTTTTTTTCAGCAAATTAGTCCTGGCATTACATTTAATTAGCAATTGTTTGATTCTTAGCAATGTTTCTGAGTAAGATGCGAAGTACTTCATTCCCTTTACCATGATGGCAGGTAATACAACTGACTTTTTCAATGTCTTCTTTGTTAAGTGCATACACTGGTTAACATAGAATGTGATGGTCATTTGAATTTAGGTGCAGACATTCATGATAGTAATGTCCATTTGCACCAACTAATTGATGTTACTCATTTTATTTGGTTGTGTTTCTACAGGTGTGTTTGTTCCATCTTGCTTACTGATCAGTCTAGAATATGTTGTGACTATAGAAATTGTATACAGTGCAGGACTTTCACTAGACAAGGGGGCATGTTACATGGATGTATATGTTGAATACTTCTAACCTGTGACTGACATTAATTTTACAGTTAATTTTCTATGGTAAAGGTTACACCTTGTCTATTGCAATTTCTGCATCATGTAAAATTGCACTTATCCCTGTGATGTGTGTTGCATCATGTTAGACAAGGCCCTTCTTAGGGGATTTCCCTAAAATATTTAGCTTTTTTCCTCTTGGTTTTTGCCGATTCTCTTTTCCTTTTTCGTGGCCTTAGGACTCTTGGCATTTTCCCACTGTAATGCAGTGTGAAAACGCATGTGCCCTTCCTACACATACTAAGAAGTGATGCTTACCTGATTGGTTTAGGTGCTGTACCTGTGAGTACCCTGTAAAGAGGTATATCACATGTCAAGGGTAGGTACTGAATTGGCTACTAGTGGGCCACAGCACTGGTTGTACCACCCACAAGAATAGCCTTTCAAACATGTCTCAAGCCTGCCATTGCAGGCCTGGGTGTGTACATTTGTACGAATGCTCAGGCTGACATTTCTAAACCTTTAGCCAATATTGAGTGGGCAGTTGGCTATCACAAGGACACTCCTAGGGTAAACCCTGAGGAGGGGCAAGTGGTAGGGGAAAGGCTTGGCAGGTACACATGTGTGTTCCCTGCCCAGGCAGTGGCTAATCCCTATGTGTGTTTTCCTTACCTAGGAGCTCTGCTTTTCCCATGGGTCAACATAGGAGAATTGCTGAATGACTTTTAAACTGCACTTTTAGCTTACAGCAGGAAGACGCCTTATGGTGTTTTTAAATATGTCTCAAGCCTGCCATTGAAGACCTGTATGCACACACTTGCTCAGGTTGGCTTTTCTAAATCATTTGCCAATGCTAGGATGCTTTTCAGTAACACCAGAGTACCCCTAGGGTGAATCCTGAGGGGTGGAGCAAGTGATAGGTGAAAGACAATGCAGGTACCCATTTGTGTTCCCTGCCCAGGTAGTGAAGAACCCCCATGTGTGTTTTCACTACCCATTTGGTTTGCTCTCCCCATAGGTTAACATGGGGGAATCGCTGACATTACTTTAAGCTGCAGTAGTGACTTACAGTGGAGCCGCTTCATGTTGTTTACTATCATTAGATTCACAATGACAAATCCTCCTGTGTGGTAAAGGTGGATTTGTCATTAATAGTTTAGAAATGCCATGTCTCGAAAGTGGGCAATTATCTGCACTAATCTCTATTGCGTGCCTTTTAGTTTAACTCCAGTCCGCACTGGAGGCTGGAGGAGCACATTTGTACATTCCCCAGAGACATCCTTGCACATTGGGCATGCAACTGGAACAACAAACCTCTGACATTTGATGACTTGGCTGGATAGATTGTGGGAGAGGTTTTGACACTTGACCTCTGAGAAGCCAGATCATCTCCCACCAAAGATTAACATCTGCATTCCAAGGCCTTATGGCAGATAGGACTGAATTTTAGGTGAGACATGCGTGGTCCAAAGGGGAACCCTCTGCACCACCCCCAACTTCAAAGGCACACTACAGTCTAAATATTTGTGCCGTACTTCAGCCGAGCAGAGTTACACTTGTAGGACATGGAACCAGACATCCTGGAACTGCTTGGCGCACACTGCTTGAGGAATCTGATGTGCACAATGAGGACTGCTACCATTGGAAGGGACGGTGCACCCTACCTGTATAGTGGCTGGCCTAGGCTGACTACCTGCTGCAGTGAGCTCTCCAAGGGCTTGTTGAATTGCCCCCTGCTCTTTGTGGAGTTCTCAGGGACATCAAAGACTTACCATGAGGGACCTACATCGTCTACGTGTTTCACCTGGAGAGCGGTGCCCTCTCAAGAACCTACTTCATCTGCTGGACCCTGACTTCAGTACGGTGTGAGCGTGGAACTTACTATTGTGCCTAGCAACATGATTGCTTTATGCGGAGCACCCAAAACATGCCCACATCTAAGGAGTGTGGCCCTTGCATTGTGGGGACTCAGCACACCCAAGCATCTTGTTGGTGGTGAGTGGATTCACCAGTTGCGGTACTCAGCATTGACTGCTGCATCCTCTCATGCAACACGCCAACTTGCAGGCTCATTTCGTGCAGTGTCCAATTCAAAGGCTGCAACCCTTTAAGGGAGGATGCATTCACAGTAGTGCCTCATTCAACCTCTTGCGGTACTACTAAACCTGCAACTGTGTGCATGGGACTAGACTGTCTGATGCTACTCGTATCATCACACACCAGACATGGTGCCTCATTCCAGTGATGTACAGCAAACTCGACTGTGAGTTGATTGTAAGCGGATTGTCTGATGCAACTCTTATCATCGCTCAGCAGATGTTGTGCCTCACATCAGGGTGGTACAGGAAACTGGACTGTGCGTTGATTGTAACCAGATTATCTAATGCAACTGGTATCATTGCGCACCAGATGTTCTGCTTCATTCCCAGGAATGTATGGCAAACCTGCAAGTGATTTGATTGGGTCTGGATTGCCGATGCAATTCGGATCATCGCACACCAGACGTTGTGCCTCATTTTCAGGGAGGTATGGCAAACCCAACTTTTGGTTCATTGTGACTGGATTGTCTGGTGCAACTCATATCATCACGAACTAGACGTGCCTCAATTCCAGGAAGGTAGGGAGAATCCAACTTTTGGTTCATTGTGACAGGATTGTCTGGTGTGACTCAGGTCAACGCGCAACAAGTATTGGGTATCACTTCCTGTGGGGTGCAGGGACAGCTGAACACCCCATTCATCAAGTGGTCCATCTTGCCCTTAGTGTGGCAAATCACCCACCCTCACCTCACCAGGCCCGACAACTTTGTGCTGTCAGCTTGTATTGCCCTGATGGTGCCTGGGTGGTGAGAGTTAGTTACTGAGCTGTAGTACACTTTTGAGAGCGATCAGAAGTGCGACGAATGACTGTGTGACCCCCCTGTGCTTCTCAGAACTGGGCTGGTCCAGGAGGTGAATTGGAGGACCTTTTGATTGAACTGGGACAACCTGTAGCCCATTTCTGAATTGGGTGAACTTTCCCAGTGGTGGCCATCTGCCATTTGTCGACTGTTGCCTGGTTACCCTGATATTTACTCCAGCCTTCTCCCCTGAGCCCATGGCTTAGTGTGACTCTGGTCTTAAACCAGTATATTAAGCGGTGGGCAGAGAAGTGGTGGGGTAAATGAGAGTTGGGGGAGGGATTGTACCACAAGATCTGCATTCATATTATCAACTGACCTGCCAGATATCATTTGCACCACGTTACTGTGCCTAGTGCGTGTGTACGAGTGTGCTTCAAACTGAATTGCTGATATCATTTGCACCACGTTACGGTACTGTGTTAGTGTGGAAAAGTGTGCTGCATGAGAACAGCCTGCTAATAGCTGCACCGCTCAGCAGTGCTGTTTTACTTGTTTGTTTCATTACCTAACAAATACTCCATTTTGACATTGGTTTAACCCATGCAGCCCACGGTGCTTTTGAAAAGTGGTATAAATTCCTGTGTACACATTCCTGATATCATTATAACCTGAGGTGTGCCCTAGAAATTAGAGGATTTGAATTGTGTTATTTTCCAGGGTGTGTCCAGATCTGACAATGTATCACACCAAATACGTGTGCTGTGGTAAAATAGAATCTTTCTCAAGTGTGTATATTACAGATGTCATTTTAACACTGTTGGGCCTAGTACTGCTAGTAAGATTTCTAAATGTGGTATATGACCAGAAATACATGATGTTCATGTTGTGTTAATTAATGTGTGTGTTGAAAACAATCTTTATTTACATACACCACATGTAAAGTCTCTTTTGTGATGCACAGTGTAGTTATTGTGTGAGAGTGCTGTACCAAAGCTTAACACATTGCCTCTGAGATAAGCCTGACTGCTTAGTGCCAAGCTACTCAAGGAACAACGCAGGTTATACAGTGAGTGTAATCACCTAACCCTTAGGTTCTGCCTGGCTTGGGCACTGTCTCAGCCAACCAGAAAGTACCAGTACCAAAACATATGCTTTGAATGTGAGAATTTTAGGAATGTCTTTAAACACACCTGTGGTGAACAGACAGAATATCGAGGTTTTTTTTTCGAAGTACCATAATATCGAGTAAATATCTAGGTAAAAGAATATCGACTACAAGATTATCGTGGACCAGAATATCGACAGTAAGGTAAGAAATATGTTTGTTTTTTAATATCGAAGCCAGTAATATCGTTTGTAAAAATATCATTGTTAATAATATCGATGTTTAGATTAGTGTAATGTATTTTAGTATGTATTTTAAATGTATGTGTTCTATATTTTTGGTTAAGTATTGTATGTATTTTTTAATGTATGTATTACATTTTTAGAATTTATTAATTTGTTTTAAAGTAAATTTTGCGTTTTAGTCCCGTAACGGGTTGTGGGTTGATAGGGGAATAGGGTGGGAAGTAATTTAATTATAATAAATATAATAATATTTTTTAGAAGTTATTAATTATTTATAATAAAATTTTGCATTTTTATTCTGTAGCAGGTTGTGGGTTTGTAGGTGAATAGGGTGGGAAGTAAATTAATTATAATTAATTAATTAATCATTTCTTATTAATTAATAATTAAGTATTTATATTTTTAAATTGTTAATTGTGGTAAATAATGTATTATTAATTAGTTATTAATTGTTTGTTAATCATTAATAATTAATTGGTAAATATGTAAATTGTGCTGTTTTCTTTGGAATGAGTTGTGGGTTAATAGGGGAGTAGGGTGGGAAGTAATTTAATAATTAATTTATTTGTATTTTTAATTATTTAAAATTTATGTTTTTACTTTTTATATTGAAAATTGTGGTAAATAATATATTGCTAATTATTTATGAATTAGTTATTAATAATTAATAAATATTTACTAATTATGTTATTTGTGTCATGTTTTAAGAGTGTGTTGTGCGTTGATAGGGTAGTAGGCTGGGAAGTAATTTAATTTCAGTATATGAAAAAAATTAATTATTTTAAAATGTATTTTAGTGGGAGTGGGAATAGTAATTGTTACCCCTCTGCTATCCAACACTTTCTCTACTGTTGCACTCGTTGGAGTGGGAAAAGTAAATTATTCACCTCCTCTATCCAACCCTTTCTCTACTGTTGCACTCCTTGCAGTGGGAATAGTAAATTATTCCCCTCTGCTATCCAACACTTACCCTACTGTTGCACTCGCCGGAGTTGGAATAGTAATTGTTAACTCTCTGCTATCCAACACTTTCCCTACTGTTTCACTCACTGGAGTGGGAATAGTAATTTTTACCCCTATGCTATCCAACACGTTCCCTACTGTTGCATTCACTGGAGTGGAAATAGTAAATTATTACCCTCCGCTATCCAACACTTTCCCTACTGTTGTACTTTGTGGAGTGGGAATAGTAATTGTTACTCCTCCGCTATCCAACACTTTCCCTACTGTTGTACTTTGTGGAGTGGGGATAGTAATTGTTACCCCTCCGCTATCCAACACTTTCCCTACTATTGTATTTGCTGGAGATGGAATAGTAAATTATTCTCCTCTGCTTTCCAACACTTTCCCTACGTTTGTAGTTGCTGGAGTGGGAATAGTAAATTATTCCCCTATGCTATCCAACACTTTCCCTACTGTTGCACTCCCTGGAGTGCGAATAGTAATTTTATCCCCTCCGCTATCCAATATTTTCCCTACTATTGCTGTTAATGTAGTGTAAAATGTAATTGTAAAAGAATAAAAGTATTTTAATTTATTATATTTATATTTTATTGTTATTTTTATTTTACTGATATATATATATATATATTTACATATATATGTATTCATACATTTTAATATGTTTCAAACATTTTAAAATTTATTATAATAATTTTTTAATTAATATTATTAAGTAAACATATATATATTATATTTTATAACAACAGCAAATCGGTCCGTATGGCAGTGCGCTCAACTGCTGGTGCGGCATTTGGGTGTCCGGACCTTGACCCCTGTTAATATGATTCCAGCAATGAGACGATGCCGCACTCACCAGGTATTTAGTAAAAGGAATTTATTTTGGAAATACTGGTACATATCAGCTTCTCTCTCGAGCCCCATGACGCGTTTCGACATCCGTCTTTATCAAATGGGAAGTGCTTTCAGCTGTTTCCATGCCGTGCTCGTGCTTTATATGCCGGGCATTGTGGGAGTAGAAGTCCATCCTTAGTGGGTATATAGACTTTAAAAGTTCGTTTCTGCTAAGTGCTTTCAGTTTATGCAAATTCCCACTTGTTTGTTATGGCAGCGTTTTTTTATTCCTCCATTCCTGGGCCCTCTTTGTACATAGATGTTATCGGGCCGCATCGGTGTTTTCAGTTGCCCAGGACATATCCTCACCTTTAATCAATGATGAGGCTGTCCTTTACTCACGGAGACACGCCAGGCGAAATTAAGGAGTAATAGATCTCCGATCTCAAAGTCCCCAACTGCTCAGTGCATTCCGCAAGAGATTTGTATCTCTCCGCTTGCTCCGTGATTCCTTGAACACCGGGCGAAAGCACTTAGCAGAAACGAACTTTTAAAGTCTACATACCCACTAAGGATGGACTTCTACTCCCACAATGCCCGGCATATAAAGCACGAGCACGGCATGGAAACAGCTGAAAGCACTTCCCATTTGATAAAGATGGATGTCGAAACGCGTCATGGGGCTCGAGAGAGAAGCTGATATGTACCAGTATTTCCAAAATAAATTCCTTTTACTAAATACCTGGTGAGTGCGGCATCGTCTCATTGCTGGAATCATATTATATTTTATATATATGTATGTTTAATTGTTTTTACATTATATTTATTATTTCTAATTTTAAACATCCTATAATAATTATAACTACCTTTGTTATTTAAATATATGTATTATTTAGTTTTTTTTATATTATTTTTTAAACATTTTAAAAAACGATATTTTTAACAACAATATTTTTTACAACAATATTTTTTTCTGATATTTTTGTACGTACCATGATGTAGATAGGATTTCGATATTCTTGACTTCGTTATTTAGGTGTCGATATTTTGGAAACTTGATATTATGGTTGTCAATATTCTGTCAGTTATTCCACACCTGTATGGTAGTTTTTTTCATTTTTATTTGGATGTCTTTTTTTGTGCAAGTATCCATTTTTTTTAACACAGCTTGCACCAAACTTATACATACAATGTGATCATACTGGTGGGTTTCTTTACATTTCGTAAACATCAACATTACAGACATACATATTGCATATTGATATTCTTTTGTTTGCAAGAGACATTTATAAATGCACAAGTCATGTGCATATGTTAGCAGACACGTCAATAGGTAACAGGTACAAGTGGTGCCTACCATTGATTGCGTCCGCGACGGTGTTAGTTTTGTTCGTCATCAAGGACCAGCGGCAGGACTTGGATGTTTGGACCCATGGTGGAACAGGAAAAGTGTAAGTTTAGAAAGGTAAGTTTCTGCCTTTTATCCCTTCCATTCTGCCAACTCAGGTGGCAATTCCGATCCGGTAAAAACCGGGTACGAACCGTCGGACGGAGCCTTTTCTCCGTCCGACTCGTACCCGGTGCGAAATCCATCCGAAAATGCAAGTACGATTCATACGGAAACACCATTTCCGTACGAATCGAACAAAACACCGACCGAACAGAAACTAAACACAATTCCGATCCTGAAAGGCGCTGACGTGACGTCGGTACGCATCCAGCCTACGTTTCACGAACCAGGAAGTACGATTCGAACCGACGTCATCCCGCACGGTAAATATTTACCGGCTGCCAAAAACTGCCGGGAAATCAGGACGACACACGCAAGGAGCAGCTGGACGCGACGAACAGACATGGACCCGAACCTACGTGCCATCCCTGCCCTCCTAGCAGTCCACCTGGCGGACAGGAACCGACGCAGACGCCGCAGAAGGTCAGCACAACAACCAGGGGCAAAGGGGGGGGCAGGGGCAGGACACACAACACCAACACATGGTACCAAATCACACATGGCCTGGACATACCTGACCATCAGGGCCTGGACACTGCCAGGGTGTGGGGGCGAGGCCAGCAACGCAAGCGTCCGCCACAACGGAAGTGGATGGTCACGCGAACCGGTACGTACCCTACCCAGGCCGCAAGAGCGGGGGTACGGAACGTACCACGCGTCCCCCTACGTCACTCCAACAATGGCGGTACGGCCCGTACCCACGTCAGAAAGGCCTTGGTACAGCTCGTACCAGCATTGCTGGGGTCATGTAGGGGTACGCGTGGTACGACCCGTAGCCACGCCCCCAAGGCCTGTGTACGGTGCGGACACCACGGCACCGCAACAATGGGGGGACGCACCGTACCCACCCACCAAAGGCATGGGTACGGCCCGTACCCAGGCACGCAGAGCGTGGGCAGGGGTATGTACGGACCGTACCCCCACCCGTGGAAGTACGGCCCGTACCCCCACCCGTGCATGTACGCCCCGAACCCCCACCCGTGTATGTACGCACCCAAGCACCACCCGTGTATATACACCCCGAACCCCCACCCGTGTATGTACGCCCCGAACCCCCACCCGTGTATGTACGCACCCAAGCGTCACCCGTGTATGTACGCACCAAACCCCCAGCCGTGTATGTACGCACCGAACCCCCACCCCACCCTGGTATGTACGCCCCGAACCCCCACCCGTGTATGTACGCCCCGAACCCCCACCCGTGTATGTACGCACCCAAGCGCCACCCGTGTATGTACGCACCGAAACCTCACCCGTGTATGTACGCACCCAAGCGCCACCCGTGTATGTACGCACCGAAACCTCACCCGTGTATGTACGCACCAAACCCCCAGCCGTGTATGTACGCACCGAACCCCCACCCCACCCTGGTATGTACGCCCCGAACCCCCACCCGTGTATGTACGCACCCAAGCGCCACCCGTGTATGTACGCACCGAAACCTCACCCGTGTATGTACGCACCCAAGCGCCACCCGTGTATGTACGCACCGAAACCTCACCCGTGTATGTACGCACCAAACCCCCAGCCTTGTATGTACGCACCGAACCCCCACCCCACCCTGGTATGTACGCCCCGAACCCCCACCCGTGTATGTACGCCCCGAACCCCCACCCGTGTATGTACGCACCCAAGCGCCACCCGTGTATGTACGCACCGAAACCTCACCCGTGTATGTACGCACCCAAGCGCCACCCGTGTATGTACGCACCGAAACCTCACCCGTGTATGTACGCACCAAACCCCCAGCCGTGTATGTACGCACCGAACCCCCACCCCACCCTGGTATGTACGCCCCGAACCCCCACCCGTGTATGTACGCCCCGAACCCCCACCCGTGTATGTACGCACCCAAGCGCCACCCGTGTATGTACGCACCGAACCTGCAATAAGAATGGGGTGTGCCAAACACCCCCAGCAGGGTCCTCCCAGCAGTGCCCAGACACAGGAGGGGTGGGTGCAGGGTCCTCCCAGCAGTGCCCAGACACAGGAGGGGTGGGTGCAGAGTCCTCCCAGCAGTGCCCAGACACAGGAGGGGTGGGTGCCTATCACTCCCAGCAGTGCCCTGAGACAGGAGGGGTGTGTGCCTATCACTCCCAGCAGTGCCCAGACACAGGAGGGGTGTGTACCTATCACTCCCAGCAGAGCCCAGACATAGGACAATATACCCCATCAACAAGTTCAGTGACCTACAAGGGTGATACCCCAGATGCAGGCGGAGCCATCGCTGAGCCAGCATGGCTATATTGAACGGCAACCCTCACACATCCAGGAAATGTAGACACAGCACAGCACAGCATTTGGGAGACACCCTGCAGGGAAAATGGCCTGCTCCACAGAGGATGGAACACACCTTGGGACAATGTCACCATACAGTGAGAGCAAACATGACCAAATACCATTGGCAGAGACCTTTGTGATGGCACGCAGATGGCAGGGAACACCCCATGAGCAGCACACTCCAACATTTCACAGACCCCTAACACATTATCACCACCCCAACGCAGGGAGCACCAGCACCAACAGCAAGTCCAGGAAAGCATCAGTGTGCAAAACCAAAAGAAAAGGCTTTATTCAGCAGGAAAATATATCTGAGAAAATGTCCACTATGTACAAGGGCCATGGGCCAGCCCAGCAGCAAAGTCCGGGGGGGGGGTACACATCGGGACGTGTGTCCCCTAGCTTGCCTGCACAGTTCACAAGTCCATTTCATCCACAGAAGAGGGGGCATCAGGGGGGAGGGTGGAAACAGGCACCGCAGGGACAGGAGGGGAAAGGGTAGGTGTTGTGGGTGCAGGGAGGGATGATTCTGCCACAGGGGGGGTGCCAGCGCCAAAGGTGGAGGACAGAATGGCGCTGCACACGTCGGCAAGTTCCCCCAGCGACTCCCCCGCACCCAATCCAACCACAGGCCCCAAGGAGGGGGGGGCAAAGGGATGGGTCGCAGCGCCACTGGGGGAGGGTGTGGACAGGGTGGGGGACTCAACTCCCCTGGCCGGGTCCCGCCTCCACCGCTTGCGGGGTGGTGTCATCCTGGGGCTGGGGGGCACACTCGCAGTGGATGATGCTGTCACTGACTGTTGGCCAGGAGAGCTAAGGGGAGTGGATTTGGAGGGAGTGGGTTGTGTGGAATGCGGACTCCCACTGTGGCTGCGTGTTCTACGTTTCCCCCCCGACCCAGTGGGTGTGCCTTCCTCACCCTGTGTGTGCGTGACAGGAGGTGTGCGCTTCGACTTCCCTGGTGGTGTGGTGCCTGTGTCTGTTGGGGTGCGTGCACGCTGACGTCTGGATGTGCGTGGGACAGGCACGGGAGTGGGAATTGTGGATGGGGCAGGGGTAGGGGGTGTTACGCAGCGCTGCAGGAGATCCAGTGCTGCAGTCAGTGTGGAGTCTATGGACCTCAGCAACTGCCGTTGGTCAGACTGCGCAGCCGACATGCCCTCCATGTATGCCTCCATCTGGGTCAGCACCTGGGTGTGGGCATGGAGGACATTTAGCATCGCAGTCTGACCAACCTGCAACTGCCTCAGGATGTCCACAGACTCCGCACTCACCGCAGCAGTGGTGACAGGGGCAGGGGGTGCGGTGCCTGGCAGGAAGGAGACATGTGGGGACCGAGCACGGAGGGAAGGGCCACGAGCATGTGGGAGGCCGGTGATGGAACCTGAGGTGGCGGGGGGATGTGGAGGGCTGCCATCAGCTGGGGGGGCAGACTCCGCCACCTCTGGGAGCTCAGCCTCGGACCCGTCTGCGTCATAGTCTGTGTTGGCAGTCAACAGGTCCTCTGCCTCACTCCCTTCGGCCTCCGTGCCACTCCATGTGCCAGACAGGACAGCACTGCTGGCACTGGTGCTCAATCTCTCCTCCCGGTCCATGCAAGTGTCTCCTTCCGTGTCCCCCGGCGATGCTGTGGGCAAGGTGAAGAGACAGGAGAAAATCAGACACCTGTACACTTATGTCACATGAGTCAAATATACATAGGTCACATTGCATAGCCTGAAAAGCAACAGGAGTAACACCTACAAAACAATGTACACATGTAGGCCATGGAACACACAGTTTTTCGACCCACCATGCCACTGAGACACAATGGAGATCATGACACAACAGCAAATCACTGCACCTGAAATTTTAGAGAGGAGCCAGCCTCTGGGGACAAATGTGCACAGCACCTGCACCACACTGCGTCGTCAAAAAGGGATGAGCATGAATCATATCCATTTACTCTTGCCGCATGCTGCAAAGGCAATACATGAAACCAGGCCACACATGACAGGGTCACTGCACCTTGAGCGTATGTCCAGTCAAACATCACACACAGGCTAAACCCAGCAAGGAGGATGAAGCTTCTGACATGTAGGCCTTGTACGCACAAACCACCCACACCTGAGACAATCTCATTGAGACGGAGAAAGTATGTACACCTCTTACTCTGGGATGGAAACACATGGCCTCCACTAATTCATGACTGTACACACACAGCCCCTGGTGGCCATGTCCACACATCATTGACAGGCAAACATCATCAGATTGTCTCAACAACACACACAGGTAATGCCCACTGTGAGTATGCACAAGCAAAATGGGTCCCCCTGTACAGTGGACACATGTAGCAACCTGTAGGTCCTAACAGTTGAGCCCAGGGTACAATGCCACCCTACCCAACCCATGGTGAAGACACAGTGAATGGCCATATTGTTGGATGACGCACATGATACCAAGGAAGAGGTGCCCCAGGGCACAGTAGTGCCCACACTCCTCCATGGTCCAGGATGGACATGACTGCAAATGAAGCAACCGTCCCTGCACTTAGCAGGCCTCCCACTCAGGCACATCATGTCAGAGGGCACACAATTGGACATGCATGCTGGAAGGCTGTACATTTTGGAGACACACCCCTATGTCGTGATTCACAATCAGTGCCAAGTGACATGGACACCACAATGACTGAAATTGGCCATGGCACACGCAAGGTCCCCATACCTGTGGCACATCACCCCCACACATGATGCTGATAGCATAGGGCACCTGCATGAACTGCCTGCCTAAATAACCTTGTGCAAGAGTGGCTACAGACAGACCAGGGAACACATTGCAAGGAGGGGAAGGGAGGGAGTGAGAACAGCACTGTGCTACTTTGTGGAGAAGTTGACGCACTGCACAATCAAACCCTGGCAGTGTATCCATGCAACTGCACACTTACATTGGCTGGGGACACACAACTGACACACATGTACCTACCCCCTTCCTGCTGCTGCCTCTCCTGTAGGCGCCTGTCCATATCGGGGAAGACCACCGCCAGCACACGCTTCTGGATGTGGGTCAGACGACGGCGCCCACGGTTCTTACGGCTCTCAGGTGAGTCCCCCAGCAGGAGCCGTGCAATCCTCCTCGTCCAGCACCGGATGTCCTGCCAGCGTTTCCTCACCTGAGACAGGCTCCGCCTCCGACCCTCTGTACCCCTCACGGCACTGACGGCTTCCCTCCAGATCTCCCCCTTGGCAATGGCGCCTACCTGTGAGGATGCAAAAGAGAGAATACATTAATCCACATGAGCAAAGACACAGAGACACACATATAGAACAATCCTCATTATGAACAGGCCATGGTATGCATGCAACTAATTGCACCTTTGTCATAGGGACATTATCCACTGTGGAAGGCCAAATGCACTACGTGCCAGTGAAAGCACACGGGGGGCATGAGGGGTACCACACACTCACTGACCAGGGATCACACTGTGCCTCACAGGCTACACCAGGATTATGTACAGCACCTCACAGCAGTCACCTGCCCCAGCACACTGATGCTACCTCAGCAGAGTACACAGACACACACAGGTACAGGACAATCACATGGCATTGCCAACTGCGGGTACACACCTCACTCTGCCCATGTGCCAGTAGACGGGGGTGTCACAGGTGTGGGGCTGGCTCAGCACGGCATGCACACAGCACTGCTCCCTGCTCACATCGGATGGCCAGGCCATATCCATCCCTCATGCTGCTTGTGTGCAACACTCCCCATATGCACTCACCCACATGACAGGGGACTAACACACACACCAATGTGCAGGGGACGAACACGGCCTTTGGACACTCACAGCACAGGTACACTGAACAAACACACATCCATGGGTACTGACACCTGTCACACTGGGGGAACACAGGATCACATCAGGACTGTGGAAACAACATCCCCAGGAGGAGTATGCAGGCAGAATGTGGCATGCACCTTGCATTCATTGTCACAGTAGGCACTATGCAAGTGAGGAGTGCACACAGGAAACACAGCATGCTCTGCATGGGTGACATGAGGCCTTCCACACCCTGGGACCCACTCCAAACAACAGTTCATGTCTGTCACACATGGACACAATGCCAGAAGTCACTGTCACACAAAAGGGGCACAGTCTAAGCTAGTGGAGTCTGCACTCACCTGAACCCCTGGTCGACCATACAGGCTCTGGAACTGTGGGAGGATCACATCTATCAGGGCAAGGTTCTCCTCCTGGGTGATTGGCTGTGACCTCTCCACAGTCCTGGACATGGTGCCAGAGGAATCACTATCAGCAGCAGTGGTCATGGATGAATGGATGTGCAGGCAAGTGCTCTCTCATGGGACCTGGCTGCCTTATATATGCCTGGCTGGCCTGTTCATGTATAGGAGTACAGATTGATTGGTCAGTCACATTAGCATCCTACGTTTCATCCAATCCCTTCAAACCTACCCCAGTGTGTGGCTTTGCATGGTTTCAGTTTTGATAATGATGTCAAGTCAACATCCACATTGCAACAATGTAGATTCTTTCAAACTGACTTCTGCTGTGCACCTGGTGCTCAAATTCAAAAATTTAACTCAGTCTCCATGGCAACCATCAGGCATTTAGGCCCTTATACTTGTCCCTCATGTGTCCCCTATGTGTTTTCATACATTTACACACAGGTACGGTGCGTTCCACGCCCTAGGGCACCCCACAAGCAGTGATACCGACCGTACAAGCGCTTGTACGGTCCGGATCACAATATGGGCGCTGGCGTATGCGTACGCCACAGTAGTACGGACTGTACAAGCGCTTGTACGGTCCGGATCACAATATGGGCGCTGGCGTATGCGTACGCCACAGTAGTACGGACTGTACAAGCGCTTGTACGGTCCGTACTACTGTGGCGTACGCATACGCCAGCGCCCATATTGTGATCCGGACCGTACAAGCGCTTGTACGGTCCGTACTACTGTTGCGTACGCATACGCCAGCGCCCATATTGTGATCCGGACCGTACAAGCGCTTGTACGGTCCGTACTACTGTGGCGTACGCATACGCCAGCGCCCATATTGTGATCCGGACCGTACAAGCGCTTGTACGGTCCGTACTACTGTGGCGTACGCATACGCCAGCGCCCATATTGTGATCCGGACCGCACAAGCGCTTGTACGGTCCGTACTACTGTGGCGTACGCATACGCCAGCGCCCATATTGTGATCCGGACCGCACAAGCGCTTGTACGGTCCGTACTACTGTGGCGTACGCATACGCCAGCGGCAATATTGGCCCAGGGACCCTATACACGCACTCCGAGCGTATGTACGGTGCGTTTCACAACTGTCAGTGGTGACAGGCGGCACACAGACAGGAATGGAGCGGACAGGTATTGCCAAGGGTGGACACCAATGCATTGTCTGTGCAATACCACATGTGTGTGACACAGGTGTGTCAGGATGTGATGTGGCACTTTACCCCTGAGGTGTGGGCAAAGCACATGTACGATGAGCTGTGTACACATGTCGTGTGTGATGGTGCGCATTGTACCACACATCCCCTGCACTCCTTTGACATGTGTGCATGTCGTACACACTAGTGGAGCCATGAGTCACTTGCATGTCCCAGTCACGGACACCCGCACCTGTCCCCTGATGCCAGGTACACGGAATATTACACATGACATGTGTATGGCTGCGTTGCACGCTGCAACCATGTCATGTGTGTGGCATGTCTTTCCATGATTTTGCTGTAGGTGTGTGGTTCAATGCATCAGCAGTTGCTGCTGCCAACATGTGTCTGTGTGTCGATGGGCATGGCACACTGTTCCGCACACCAGCCCACATATGTGATTTGCCATGAGGTGTGTATGTATGCAACTACACGGAGTATCAACACAAGTACATATCCACATGCTCCCTATGTATGTTCTGTCTCGACATGTACTCCTCAAAGGCAATGTGTGTGGCCTGTCCTATTCCTATGACATGTGACCAGTGCATATCGCATCCAACTACCTGTCTGTACCATACGCATACTACTTCTGCACATGTGTGGATGTCTGTGAATCCTGTGATGCGTGTGCATGTTCACTTACACTGGCCCACAGCTAGTCTCATGCCATGTCATCGTGATCTTGCCCCCCTCCGTTAGTGGCTGTCCCTTGGTAGGAGTGTCACCTGACTGGCGTACGTGTCCAGGAAATGTGGCACAGACCTGACTCACAACGTGGCATATGTGTATTGGCTGTGTAACATGTGCTCAGTGCATTGACGATGTTGTTGTACAGTGCTCACTCTTAGGTGTTCCTTCCATTTCACTGCAGGGCTCCGCCTCTCCCTCGACGTATGCCAGACATTGCTGCCCTGCATGAACGGGACTGTATACACCGCTACAGATTCAGCCAACGGTTGATTGATGAGTTGACTGGCCGGCTGGAAGCACAACTCCTCCCGCGCCACAGGTATCCCAGTGCACTGACACCCAAGTTGAAGGTGATGGCATCCCTACATTTCCTTGCCACGGGTACGTTCCAACATACCATTGCTGATGTCGGGGGCATGTCCCAGACGATGTTCAGCCGTGTTCTGCATGATTTCTTAGAGGCCATGTTGGTTCACCTGGATGAGTACATTAAATTCCCAATTCGTGAGCAGTTGACAGATGTCAAGCGTGAGTTCTATGCCCTGGGAGGGATGCCCCATGTCATTGGGTCCATAGATGGGACACATGTTGCGTTGGTACCACCACAGGCACAGGAGGTGGTGTATAGGAATCGCAAACATTATCACTCCATTAATGCCCTTGTGGTGTGTCTGTCCAACATGGTGATTTCACATGTCTGTGTTCGCTTTCCAGGATCAGCACACGATGCCTTCATCATGAGGCGTAGCAGGCTGCCTGAAATGATGCTGCAGCTGCGGAACGAGCGAGCATGTATTGTTGGTGGGTAGACTCTGGCAGTTCAGTGTTTGGCGTCATCTTCCAATCTCACTGCCTGTGCTGACACACTTCTGTCCATGATGTTTCCTTGTAGGGGACGCTGGCTATCCCAACATGCCATGGCTGATGACGCCTGTCCGCAACCCCAGCACGGCTGCCGAGCACCGCTGCAACAACGCACATGGGCGGACCAGGAGAGTCATTGAGAGGACGTTTGGACTTCTGAAGAGCCGATTCCGGTGCCTCCACAAGACCGGCAGAGCACTCCCATATGCCCCGGTGAAGGTGTGCAAGATCATCATCGTCTGCTGCATGCTGCACAACATGGCAGTGGAGGAAGCTGTTCCACTCATACTGGATCAAGATGACCAGGACCATCCACCCGTGGAGGATGAAGGCCTTGGTGACGGGGCAAGTGATGTGGAGGAGGAGGAGGCTGTGGAGGACATGCGGAGTCGGCTCATACGCAACTTCTTTGCTTAGTGGTGAGTTCCAGTGTCTGAGTGTGCACGCATTGGGCCGTGTGTGGCATGTGTTGCAATGTGTGTGTCCATCTGCATGTCTGCCAAGTGAGTCAGTGGTGTGTATTGAAGTGTCACTCAAGTGATGGCGCAATGGAAGGATGTTGTCTGAGGGTCATCATTGTCACCTGTCATGTTAACAACATGATACGTGTTGAGTACATGCTTGCGGATGTGCTCCTTTGTGCTGAATCCTTGTGTGCCTCTCTTCCACAGGTCCATGTGCATGCTGTCTGCTGGTGGCATTGTTGTGCTCCTGCTACTCCTCATGAACACAGCAACATGTGCTGATTCAGCGTCACATGCACGGGCAAGTGTTGAAATCTCCTTAGGGTAAGGGATGCCTCACGTCGTTTTGGGTGTGTGAATTGTTTGTAGTCTGTGTGCACTTCTCCGGTTCATGTGTGTTCCATTTGCATACATGGTGATCCTACATGGGGAACATGACATGGGGCAGGCTTCACCTGGAGCCATGGTCAGACTTGGTGACTGTCATGTGGCAGGGGATTGGGGATTGTGATGAGGCCATCATTGTGTGTAACACTGGCCTCGGAAACATACAGGTTGCACCGGGTTGACATGGTGTGTGATTGCCCCATCAGGGCCTCAATGGTGTATAGCGGCCTCTCCGTGGCAGCAGGGGGTGTTTAGCTGTTATCCGTCACTTGTGTGCCAGGTCAATGGGATACCAGCATCTGTGTTGCAATGGGGGGTGCCAGTGTTGCTCCCACATGTTCATCCACATGACCTGTGTATGTGTTGACAGAGTATCATTGTCATTCCAACACACATGACTAATAAATTTGTCCCTCTGTCTCCAAGGTGCCTCTTCCCTGTCAATGGTGGCCTGTTGCCACTGTGCGTGCGGCATGTCTGGCATAGTTTTCATAGGTGGTGCATATGTGTCTATGTGTAGAGTGACAAGATGCTAGGGGTTTGTCAGGGAGTGGGAACTGTATTATGCACAAGATGCACAGTTCCATCCACCTCAAGGCAAGAGAGACCATCCCCCAGGGCAACTACAACATCCGTGTCGAATCCTACCCTGCAGTCTACGGACATGTGCCTTACGACTCCCATGGTACTTGTCCATATCCGGAGTGCATCTGCACAGCTCTGCTACTGCGTCGGGCAACCAGGCCACATCAACGTCCAAACGGGATGGGGGGAATGTTTCACAGCCAGCTGCAGGATGACCTTCTCGATCCACGCCCACACTCATGATGCAGCCCACAACCCCAACACAACCATGTGGCACTGTGATCCTAAACTGCATTCTGGCATCTCCATGCATCCAACCTTGGCCTAGCCACCATTCTCAACATCCGCCTGACGCAAGCATGCTGCACATTGTAGGGACACATGTCTAGACATACCTGGGAGCGGCAAGCCAGGTCACTCCACATGATCCCTGACCTCTGCGCATGACTGTTGCTCCCCTGAATGTGTCTGTAGCCACAGTTGTGCGGGAACCACTCAGCTGGTTGGGCCCAGCACAGGTGAGTATGGTACTCCATGTCTGTATCAGATGAGACATTGGGACCCATGTGTGTCCTGGGCAAGACTGCGACCCCACGGTTTGGATGGTTGGAGTTAATTCTGAGATCAGGCATGCTTTGACTGTACGACACACACATGTATTGTAATAATGTAGAATCACGGCATCATCTTGTAAGTGTGATTAATTTATTTGTGGTGGGGTACGGGTTTGTGGGGATGACAAGAGGTGCACAGCGGGAGTGTAGAATCCAAAGTTCACTGGGGGAGTTGGTATCCTTGCCGTAGCAAAATGTCAGAGTCCATGCCACAGTCTTCGTCAACATAGGTCAGACAGTGACCAGCAAGTCCATGTGGCAGAGAATGTCATGTGCTGCTATTGGGCCAGAGGGCCAGGTGCCAGGCCAGGTGACCTGGGAGATGGTGATGTTCTGCTGACTCTCACAGTCTTTTTCGTGGACGACCCACCTTCCTGCGGGGACCCTCGGAAGCAGTCCGTGACGATGTCTGTGACGCTCCGTCGGATGAATCCTCCTCCTCCTGATCCCTCCCTGTGTCTGGTAATGGCCTTCGCCTGGTGCCACAGGGAGGGTTGCCCATGTTGTCGGCAATCCGACGGAGTACACCGGTCATTTGGGTTTGCACCGCCACGAGCTCAGCCTGTCTATCCTCCATCCTTCCTTGGTGTTGCAGTTGACAGGCATGTTGCTGGGACTGCAGGGTCTTCATCTCCTGGAGGGTCCCCTTGATGTCATTGAGGGTGGACGCAATCTGGTCCATGCCCCTGGTGTCACGCCGGTATGTATCCAGGATGTTGCTGACCTGGGACACTACCGGGTCCTGAGCTGCCTGGTCAGGTTCGCGCCTCCGCCGTCCTCCACTCCCGCCACCCCTGCCCACGTGCACCTGGCCTGCCGTTGTGGGTGCATCGGGTCTCCGGGACCCCTGAGGGATGGCATCTGCGTTGCCGCCTGCCTCCTCCTGGGTGCCCGGAGGACCGTGTCCCTCCTGGGCAGACTGGCTGGGTGGTCGTGTGCGGGCAGGGCTCCTGGACGTCTCCTGGGATGTGGCAGGAATGGGGGTGGTGGTTGGCACAGTTGTACCTGACGCAGGTGCTGCAGGTGGTTGGACACCAGAGGGGCCAGGTTGGTCTGGGTCATCCACGGAGTGGTGAGAGTCATCGCTGGCGGTGGGGTCCTCATCCCGCGGAGCCTGGTCCTGTGAGACTTCCCCCCCAGTGTTGGGGGGTGTTCGTCGACGTTGACCTGTGTGTGAGAGAGACAATGTTAACAGTGTCACATGTGGCATCCATGTTGCATGCATTTCTGATTTGGCACTCTTCCTCTGGGTAGTTGGATCTGTCCTGCATTCCTCTCACAGTGCACTTGTGCATGGCTATGTCCCTTGGCCACAGCTGTCAGGGCTTTACGCATGTGTGAGACACAATCTTAGTTGATGCATCTATTTGGGTACACAGTCAGCAGTGTGGTGTGCGGGCGTAGCGAGCCATGCAGAGGCGCCTTACGTGTTGCACTGTACGTGGCCAAATGGTGTTTTGCCAAGGCAATTTGATGTTGCAGGTAGGGGACTGAAGCATTTGTGACAGGGTTCTTACCGACACAGTGGGTGGGTATACTGGGTGTGTGGTTAGGTCTGTGCCTGCAGCACGGATGGACTCGTGCACAGATTGACACATGGACCGGTCTTCATCTACGGAAGGGGGGGTTGAGGCACTGCCAGACCTGGTCTGCATGCACACAGTCCACCGGCTGACGAGTGGACATGGCCACACCACCCAAGGGTGATTTAGTCTCCCTGTGTCTCCCTTCCTCCCTCCCTCTGTCACCCTCCTCCCTCCCTCTGTCGGTCTCCCTCTGTCACCCTACTCCCTCCCTCTGTCTGTCTCCCTGTGTCCCCCTCTGTCTCCTTCCCTCTCATTCCCCCTCTCCCTCCCTCTCTTTGTCACTCTCTGTCACCTCAGGCCAGCTTCCTGGGCACACACAGTTAGCCGGTCTTTGAATGGCCATTGGCTTGTTCATGTGAGTTAGTCCCTGTTCTCCGGGCACCCATTGGGCAGTGTGTCTGAGTGTAGGCTGCTGCTGTGGCGGTGTGTGCTGAGACTCTATCAGAGCGATGCATCTTCATTGTCTGCTGTTATGTGCAAATTGTGCCTTCAGACCCATGTCATCCTGCATGGCAGCCACCATTTGCAGGCAAGACAGTACTGTGTGGGTACACACAGTTTGTATGGCTGTGCCCTGGGCCATATGGGCTGAGGGCATTGTTGTGTGCTTGTGAGTTGCTCAATGTTAGTTTTGATGCCCCCACTCCCAGCATCGACCACATCCTGTGTTGTGTTGGTGTTTTGTGTGGCCTGTGACTTGGCATGGCCCTGATTGATGCATGGGGCATGGAGGCGCTAGTGGCATGTGTGTGTTTGTGGAGTGTTGTTGTGTCCGGTGGTGGCTTGGGGGGGGTGGCATGCATGATTGATTGTGTATGGCATCCCCCCCATGTGAGGTGAGTTGTTTGTGTACTCACCAGGGTCTGGGAGTCCTGGCAGTCCGTGTAGTCCCTCCACCACCAGCGTGGACATCACCTTCTCCTCCCAGGGATGGTATTGTACCGGTCTGGGGGGCGGCCCTCCTCCAGTGATGTTCCCCTGGTTGTGATTGTCAGTCATCTTCCTCTTGACTGTCCTCCGCAGATCGTACCACCTGGATTGGCACTCGTGCCTGGTCCTTCTGGTGGTCCCAACAGCATTCACAGAATCGACGATCCTCTGCCACATGGCCGTTTTTTCGGATATGCTGGTCTGTCTGACCAATGTCAGACAGACCAGACAGACCGTGAGGATTTCGTCGACAAGGATCTCCAGCTCCTCCTTTGTGAACTTTGGATTCTTGGTGGTGGACATGGCGTGGGGTGTGGGTGTGGATGGTTGTGGGGGTGTGGGTGTGGATGGTTGTGGGGGTGTGGGTGTAGATGGTTGTGGGTGTGTGGGTGTGGTAGTGGAGGTGTGTGTGTGAATGTGATGAGGGGGTGTTTGTGTAGGTGGTTGTGTGAAGGTATGCAAGTGTGAGGTTCAAGTATGGTGGTGTGGGTCGTCTGTGGGCTCTGGCAGCAGTGGGTCTGTTGCAAAGGCTCATGGTTTGTGTGTGTGGTCCATTTTTATTGGTCCATTTGTGGGTGTGGCTGTGTTTGAAATTTGTGTGGGTGTGTTATGAGAAGTGATTGAGTTTTGGGCCTCTGTTTGGCAGTTTGGCAGTTGCAGGTGAGTGTATGTGATGTTTGTGGGGTTGTTGGGCATGTTTGGTGGTGTGGGGAAACTCTACTTGACTCTCCTTGTGTAAATATGGTTTGTCCTGGTTCAGTACGTGTTTTTTTGGCGTCAGTACGGTCCGTACATGCACTGGTGGGGGTGCGGTCCGTACATTCCCTGGTGGGGTGGGGGTTTGGTGCGTACATACACGGGTGGTGGTTCGGTGCGTACATACACGGCTGGGGGGGGTTCGGGGGCGTACATACATGGGTGGGGGTTCGGTGCGTACATACACGGGTGGGGGTTTGGTGCGTACATACACGGCTGGGGGGGTGTTAGGTGCGTACATACATGGGTGGTGGTTCGGTGCGTACATACTCGGGTGGGGGTTCGGGGCGTACATACACTGCTGGGGTGGGGGTTGGGTGCGTACATACACGGGTGGGGGTTCGGTGCGTACATACACGGGTGGGGGTTCGGGGCGTACATACACGGCTGGGGGGGTTGGGTGCGTACATACACGGGTGGGGGTTCGGTGCGTACATACACGGGTGGGGGTTTGGTGCGTACATACACGGCTGGGGTGGGGGTTTGGTGCGTACATACACGGGTGGTGGTTCGGTGCGTACATACACGGCTGGGGGGGTTTGGTGCGTACATACACGGGTGGGGGTTCGGGGGCGTACATACACGGGTGGTGGTTCGGTGCGTACATACACGGCTGGGGTGGGGGTTTGGTGCGTACATACACGGGTGGTGGTTCGGTGCGTACATACACGGCTGGGGGGGGTTTGGTGCGTACATACACGGGTGGGGGTTCGGGGTCGTACATACACGGGTGGTGGTTCGGTGCGTACATACACGGCTGGGGTGGGGGTTTGGTGCGTACATACACGGGTGGTGGTTCGGTGCGTACATACACGGCTGGGGGGGGGTTTGGTGCGTACATACATGGGTGGGGGGGGTTTGGTGCGTACATACACGGGTGGGGGTTCGGGGGCGTACATACACGGGTGGTGGTTCGGTGCGTACATACACGGCTGGGGTGGGTGTTTGGTGCGTACATACACGGGTGGTGGTTTGGTGCGTACATACACGGCTGGGGGGGGTTTGGTGCGTACATACACGGGTGGGGGTTCGGGGGCGTACATACACGGGTGGTGGTTCGGTGCGTACATACACGGCTGGGGGGGGTTCGGGGGCGTACATACATGGGTGGGGGTTCGGTCCGTTCATACACGGGTGGGGGTTTGGTGCGTACATACACGGGTGGGGGTTCGGGGGCATACATGCACGGGTGGGGGTTTGGTGCGTACATACACGGGTGGTGGTTCGGTGCGTACATACTCGGGTGGGGGTTCGGGGCGTACATACACTGCTGGGGTGGGGGTTGGGTGCGTACATACACGGGTGGGGGTTCGGTCCGTACATACACGGGTGGGGGTTCGGGGCGTACATACTCTGCTGGGGTGGGGGTTCGGTGCGTACATACACGGGTGGTGGTTCAGGGCGTACATACACGGGTGGGGGTTCGGGGCGTACATACTCTGCTGGGGTGGGGGTTCGGTGCGTACATACACGGGTGGTGGTTCGGGGCGTACATACACGGGTGGGGGTTCGGGGCGTACATGCACTGCTGGGGTGGGTGTTCGGTGCGTACATACGCGGGCGGGGGGGGGTGGTGGGGTGTTCGGCGCGTATGCGGGCACATGTCTCCATGGTTGCTATGGGAGTTCGGTTCGGACGGTGTTTTTTGCGTACGGTTGTGAAATGGGGAGGACAGGAGGGATCGTACTTGCGCAGTCGGACTTTATTTTTCCGCACGGTGGGTTTTTCGCCCGGGGACGTGTCGGTGACTTTTCCCGACCCGAGGACGTGTGGGGAAATCTTCCCAATGCGATTCGTATGGACTTTTTTCCGTTCGAATCGTACTTGGCAGTTTGTACGCTACTTTGACGATTCGGACGGAAAAAAATCCGGATACGAGTCGGACGGGGAATTTTTTTACCGGATCGGAATTGGCACCTCAGTTGTGGAGGTTTTACCGCCACAGTCACATTGGTGGGAAGGCCTATCATGATTGGCCCAACGCTGAACTTGGCAGTCCTCCCTCAGACAGCCGACTTTGCCTTTCCTGCTGTCGACGGGGTCTAGATTTCCTAGTGGTGATGGTGAGACCATGGCGGTCTTTCATCTATGGGCCCGCTAACATCTTAATATGGCTAGTGGACCACCAGGCCAGGGGGTGGGAAGACTGCTGAAAAAGCCACAGCAGGACTCAATCCCCCAAGACCTAAATCAGGCCCCAGGCCTTCTTGAAGTTTTATAAAGGTGGCCCGATGCCATTGTCCTCACTTCAGTGTTCAGGTTTCCGTACTCCAGTCGCAGGAAGGCAGGCAATACAATTTTACTGTCTGCTGAAGCTAGCCTCACAATGATACAATCACTGGCAGTTAAAATGTTTCCAACTGGCTTCAGTACTTTTCCTCATACACATACATATATCACAAGCTCACTGTATATACACATGTTCTCAACATGCACGAGGGATGTCTGCAAAAGGTTCTAGGTTTCACATAAAAGAGGATCTCTTACGCAAGGAGTGTCAGTATGCCAATTGCTCAATGACTCAGATAAAAAGGTCTGGTCTTAATAAATATTCACTAAACAGAGTATGAGGCCACCACCATTGTATGTGCTACACCCAGGACAAGGATAGTAGCCTACTATCTACTGTATGTGCATGCTTGGTGTGCCCCTGAAGTTGCTGCACTCGTTCTGGACCTCGCATTGTCAAGAACAGGCCTATGTCTATGTGCACATGCTATATTATGGTGATGCCAGGGCCAATAGGGAACCAGTGCACATGCAGTTGGGCAAGCAGAGCATGGGAACATGCTTGTTTGCCACAGATGCCAGTCCAAACAGCCATGATGGTGACGAAGCAAGACATTGACCTGACTATTAAACTGAAAATGACCATTGCCGTGTTGCCCCTCTTTCTCTTATGAGGGCTGGAAATGTGAGGTGATGCCTCACCACTTCACAGTAAGACTTGCACCTCCCCTTGCCAAAAAGAAAAGCCCCTCTCGACATTGGAGGAGGTAAACACCTCCAAAGCCCTCTCGAAACTGCATGATTTGATTCTGTCATATCACTATCTAAGACTTCACTTCCAGAAGCAGGTACGGTTTGATTCCTTTCCTTTTGTTTGTTTTCTTCAAAGACTATCCTTGTGCCCTGTGAACATGCACACTTTGTGAACATGGTTAGTATAATGGCTAACATGCAGACATGTCTCTGAGCAGTGAATCAGCAAAATCTAAATGATAATGAACTTTCTGTCTTCATGAATCCTGCAAAATATTAAGGAGTAGCTGAAGCAGAGTGGAAGAGAAAAATACCCAGGTCAATTTGTTGGATATTTGTTTTTGTTTGTTATTCAATAGGCAGTGTGTACTCACAAAATTAAAAATAATAATAGTTACACAATTCCACCCACCAGAAAGGGGATTTAAAATGAGTTTGCTGCAATGTGTTGCCTGCTGTGCTGAGCTTTACGAGTCTGTCTAGAGATCACAGCTTAATCACTTTAAATTGTTCTTCCATTTGAGCTCTACATTAAATATAGCTGTCCAAAGTAGCAATGGGGAATGATAAAGTGAACTGTAAGTCCCTGCTTGACTCTATCTCTGAATCATAGGTACAAGAAGAAATGCTGCTACAAGTACAAGAATAAGAAACATTTTCCCCCTACGAACTCTCTCCCTGGTAACTCTAGCAGCTTCTCTAGCTTTCTCAGCAACCAAAGCCTCCTGTTTCCCCTAAGAAGATAGAGGTATAGTGTTGACCTCCCTTTGGTAGCTGAAAGAGATCCTTGATGCTAGTGGTGATGACTATAATGAAAGCAGTAGAGCTTCAGACTTTCGCCTGAAAAAACAGAAGTAATTTTGTGAGGGTAAGACAGAGTATCAGGGGCCTTATGAAAGGTGGATGTATTGCGTGTTACTAAAGAAAAAATGTACACACATCATGCAGAACCTAAGGTTTGTTGATCCTCAATCTTCCACATACCATGGCCCTGCTGAAATTGGCTTTCCACATGATCATTCTGTCTGGAATTCCATTTTAAAGATATTGTAGAAACTAGACAAATACTGCATTTCATGCTTCTTACTAAAGATGTAGCCTTTTCAGGAATTTGAGAGGGACATGCAAGCAATAGTGAAAATGAACACACTCTATTTCCTATGTTGCTTGACAAATAGTGTTCTACTCTCTGTGCACCTACATCAGTCCATAGGGTGGGACAGAAGACAGCTTCCTCAAGGTTGACTACATCTGGGAGTCATCTCAGTGATTTCATGGAATGACGGTTATCAATAATCTATTGAGACTTTTTCTCATTTTACCACCTCTTTAATGGGGCACTCCCGTTTTTCTTTCTCACCACCTATCAATTTTGGTGCTAGAGAGAACTTGAGAAATTGGCAAGTTGCTATAATGTTAGACCTATGTAGTGGTCAGTCAGCCTAATGTGTTGTTAGGGAACTGCTCCACTAGGCACATATATCCTCACTATTGCTATGGTGCTTTTAATATCATCTGCTGTCATTTCTAATACCATTTCAGATAATATCTACTATGTGTTCCACTGTCATCCTATAAAATCAAACAAAAACATTCTTTCATAAACCCTTCTCTTGCAAATCATTATCCTTTCTTTCAGCAATTCAACCATGACTTCCCAGTCAAGACTGACTTGCATCTGTTGAACTTAATCTGTTGGAGGCTGCTTTGGATTATTGAAAGATAATACCATCCATGGATTTGTGTTGGTCCACTTGAACCGACAACAAATATAACGGTTTGGATGTGAGTGGCTTAGCTTTTACTAAGGGCCTCATTACGGTGCCGGTTGGACAAGCCTAATCAGGGTATGTAATCGTGCTTTATTTCTCATTCTCTGTGTGAACAAGACTGTTTACAGTCAAAATGTGTTACAGGAACTATTAAACTTTTTCTGGATTGGTGATCTTTCCCTTGTGTGCGCTTATTGGACTTGCTTGTGAATATATATATATATATATATATATATATATTCACTGAAAAAACCATAGGTTTCACACATGTTATAGTTAGTGGAAATTTTACTGATAAAAAACCAATGAAATTGCCCCGTTATAGTTAGCGCAGGCAACTATAACTCACGCGACCACAATCCTCTGCTGATGCTAATACTGTATTTAGACACTTATTTGCCCATGTCTTCTTCCATACATTTTTAGCTATACATATATTACAAAAATTTTTTTTTCATAAAGACACATATGTCATCAGCAGAGGATTGCGGTCGCGTGAGTTATAGTTGCCTGCGCTAACTATAACGGGGCAATTTCATTGGTTTTTTATCAGTAAAATTTCCACTAACTATAACATGTGTGAAACCTATGGTTTTTTCAGTGAATTTGCAAGGTTTTTTAAATGCTAATTCCTAACTATAACGTGTGTGAAACCTATGGTTTTTTCAGTGAATTAGTACGGTTTTTTAAATGCTAAGTTTTTTTCCCTTATAATAAGCCCTGTACATTTGGTGGCCTACGGCCACCAAAAGCACAGGGGGTGGGGTAAGTGTGGATAGTGTTTTTTTCCATTGTAATAAGCCCAGCACATTTGGTGGCCTTCGGCCACCAAAAGCACAGGGGGTGGGGTAAGTGTGGATAGTGTTTTTTTTATTTTTATTTTTTTACCGTACGCTTACCGTAAGCGTACGGTAAGCGTACCCCGCGAAATTGCCGAAAAAAAAATAAAACCGTTTTTGCACTTGGGGGATGTTTGGGGACTCCCTCCACATGACTATGTGGGAGGGAGTTGTCAAAACAGCCCCTTTACATGTTTTTGGGCTTCCGATTTTAAAAATCTCTCTCAGTGCGAGAGACAAAATGGCGGCCGCCGCTTCCTGGTTTCGGCCGATTCGAATGTTTACTAAGATCTAAGAGCCAATCAGAATCGCGCTCGCGAGTATATATATTCACTTAAAAAACCATAGGTTTCACACATGTTATAGTTAGCTGGACATTTCCCTCGTAAAAAACCAATGAAATTCCCCCGTTATAGTTAGTGCAGGCAACTATAACTCACACGACCGCAATCCTCTGCTGGTGACGTCAGATATTACATCACTGTATTTAGACACCTATTTACCCATGTCTTCTTCCATTAATCTTTAGCTATACATATATTACAAATATTTATTTTTCAGAAATACACATATGTAATCAGTGATGTAATATCTGATGTCACGGTCGCGTGAGTTATAGTTGCCTGCACTAACTATAACGGGGGAATTTCATTGGTTTTTTACGAGGGAAATGTCCAGCTAACTATAACATGTGTGAAACCTATGGTTTTTTAAGTGAATTTGCAAGGTTTTTTAAATGCTAATTCCTAACTATAACGTGTGTGAAACCTATGGTTTTTTAAGTGAATTTGTACGGTTTTTTAAATGCTAAGTTGTGTATTTATTAATATTTTTTTTCAGGTTTTTCACCGTGCTCGCACCCCGCGCTTTTCGAAGAAAAAAAAAAAAAATGTTCACCCTTGGGGGTCCTTCCGTGACCCCCTGACAAAGGCTAGGGGGTCAGGAACTGTCCACCCTGCACCCTTTTCACGTTCTCCACCTTTGTTTTTCACTGCCTCAGACTGCGAGAGACAAAATGGTGGCCGACACTTCCTGATTTCGACCGATTCGAATGTTTACTGACATCTAACAACTAATCAGAATTGCGCTCGCGCACGTCACCGTGCGCGCACCGTGCTGAATGAAATGATCTCACTATGTCTCAACAACAATATCTTCCTGTTCAATAAACAGATCTACAGACAAATAAGAGGATGCGCAATGGGATTTTCATTCTCACCGAACTATGCAAACCTCACCATGGGGTGGTTCGAGCAAAATTCAGCTTGGAACACGGCAAACTACGAATGGAAAACCAAAATCATACTATGGCTGAGATTCATAGATGATCTCTTAATCATTTGGAACGGTACAGAGGAAGACTTTGCCAAATACTTCGACAACATAAGCAGAGAGAGAGTAATCTTCCTTGACACTGAAATATACATAGAAAAGGACTTAATCCAAACCACCCTACACAGAAAGAGCACAGCAACAAATGCCATTCTACATGGGAAATGTTTCCATGATGAAAATCTAAAATGGAGTATCCCCTATGGGGAATTCCTGAGACTCAAACGAAATTGCTCAAAGAATCAGGAATTCATTAGGAACAGTGAAATTGCAGGGAGTCGCTTTATAGCACGAAAATACCCAAAAAAGGTAGTCACTAAGTGTTTGGACAGAGTACTAAAACAAGAAAGAAATACCATCCTCTCCCAGAAAAAAGAGAAAGAAAAAAACAGCGATCAAAAGATCAGATTGATCACAACATACAGTGCAGAAAACAAAAAACTGAACAAAATCATCAGGAAACATTGGGGGATTCTAAGAATGGACACAACTTTGGCGGAAATCATAGGAGAGCATCCTGAAATATCATATAAAAGAGCGAGAAACATTGGGGACCAGATTGTCCACAGTCACTTCCAAGAAGCAACAAAAAAAACATGGTTACAAGGGAGGGTTTCTGGCCATGTAAGCAGTGTAAGGTTTGCAAAATCGCCACACCTCTGAAAGAGGTTCAGATCAAGACAGGTAAGACCTGGAAGATACGGCAACACCTCACATGCAAAAGCTCCTATGTGATATACATGATAGAATGCCCATGTCACAAAAAATACATAGGCAGCACGATCTTCGAAGTCAAAGAACGCATTCTGGAACATGTCCGAGCCACAGTCCACAAAGATCGAACAAACGCAGTCGCGAAACATATGGAAAAATACCACAATGGCGACTGGGAAACTCTAAGGTACTGGGCATTGGAACAAATACCCATTTTGGAAAGAGGAGGAGATCGGCTGAAAACCCTCCATCAAAAGGAATCAAAACACATTCTAACGTTCAGAACTCTGGACCCAAGAGGGTTGAATCAAAATGAGGAACTTTATATTCACCTTTAATTAAAAACAATTAAAAACAATTAAAAACAGCAGACTGTCCTCTATGAAAAATAACTGAACACATAATGCTCACCAGAGAGCAATTGAAAAGGGAAAAAGAGTAAAAACTCATTAAAAGAAAAAAACCCCATACAACAATTATGAGGCATAACGGGGAATGGAAAACGAATAAGGCAAACATCAAAAGAAGACAGTAAGAACTGAGTACACTAAAGTACAAATAAAATCATGGATAAAAGTCCGAATATGCAAACACAATGTAATGAATTTCACTTCACAAAAGAGCACAAATGTATTTTAATTATTTTATTCACTGTAATGCACTTCATTTACCACAATGCACTAGTTAAAATTAACAGGAAGTGAAGGTGTGCTAAACATAAAAGAGAGGTATGCCATGAAACCTCATCCCGTGATCAAGCCTTGTTGCTGAGGCGAAACGCGTTGGGTTTGGCAAAGAAAATAAAGTCCTTTACCTGAAAGCAAACTACGAGTGAGTGCGTTCTTTACTTGGTCTGAAGAATGGAGAGACCAAGAACTTGACATATATATATATGTCATGTGAGCAAGGGCCGAGTGGCTCGAAACGCGTCATGGACTAGGCACGTAACTTTTTGAATAAACACCATTTTTTGAGCACTGGCGATTGAAGTTGTCCGTTCCTTTCGTTGTGCGAGACTGCACATCAGGGAAGTTTCTTTGATATATATATATATATATATATTCACAGAAAAAAACTTAGGTTTCAGGGGTGTTATAGTTAGCTGCCCATTTCACTCATACAAAACCATAGAAATTCCTCCGTTATAGTTAGTTCTGCTAACTATAACTCACGCGCCCGCAATGCACTGCTGATGATGTCACATATTGCATCATTCATGACATGGTCAGTGACATCACTGATGACATCTCAAGTGACATCACTGATGACATCATCCACTTGACAATCTGATACACCTCATCATACACTAGTATAATCTTTCATCACTCACTGTAAAATACAGAGTACCATATTTGAAACCATTGACACACCAATACCAGTTACTACATACCCACTCACTGATTCCTAAGTCTACACACACAACTACCCATTCAACAACAGAATCATCTATACATGCCGTCATTAATTAATAGAACACTATCAAATGCACTTATACACATATATAGACATTGACACATCAGCAGTCATCTTAGTCGGTTATGCAGTCATCCTACTCACTCATGAAAAAAATTTATCGCACTTAAAATTACTCACTTACACAATTATCCAACAACACCTCATTTATTCAAACACATAGTAACTCATCGTTAATATGTTAAAAAAGCACCATTACAATTATACACTCATTCATATAGTTACTCTCACAATCACTGACTCTTACACATACTTATTTATATACACCAACTCTCACATACAATGCCTTTTATTTTTTTACTTTGTTGAAGATGTACAACTAAAACCTATATTTGCTCACCAACACACAAATAAATACACTCAGTCACCCAAACAACTGTTTCCACATGCACTCTTAAACCCATACACCTAGTCAATCAACCATTCACACATCTATGCATAGAGTTACACACACCCCATCCAACCACACACAAACTCAGTGTCCCATACAAATACTCACCCAACTAATCAATAACTAATATACACACTCATGTAGTTAGTGACCAACTGATGCAGTATTTTATACAACAACAGAGACAGTGCTGCACACATTCACATAGTTTAGTTACTAATCCATGTATTAAGTGAGACACTTTTAATTACTCACTTAAAAAGACAGTCAGACAGCTACTAAATCCTCCATCCAGACAGTTATATATCCACTCAATCTTCAATACAGATTGGTATATATATAATAGATATTTAAATTTCAAACTAAACCACATTCAGTGGATGATGTCATTAGTGATGTCATTTGAGATGTCATCAGTGATGTCATCAGTGATGTCACTGACCATGTCATGAATGATGCAATATGTGACATCATCAGCAGTGCATTGCGGGCGCGTGAGTTATAGTTAGCAGAACTAACTATAATGGAGGAATTTCTATGGTTTTGTATGAGTGAAATGGGCAGCTAACTATAACACCCCTGAAACCTATGGTTTTTGTCTGTGAATATATATATATTCACTGAAAAAACCATAGGTTTCACACATGTTATAGTTAGCGGAAATTTTACTGATAAAAAACCAGTGAAATTCCCCCGTTATAGTTAGTGCAGGCAACTATAACTCACGCGACCGCAATCCTCTGCTGATGCTAATACTGTATTTAGACACTTATTTGCCCATGTCTTCTTCCATACATTTTTAGCTATACATATATTACAAATATTTTTTTTTCATAAAGACACATATGTCATCAGCAGAAGATTGCGGTCGCGTGAGTTATAGTTGCCTGCACTAACCATAACGGGGGAATTTCACTGGTTTTTTATCAGTAAAATTTCCGCTAACTATAACATGTGTGAAACCTATGGTTTTTTCAGTGAATTTGCAAGGTTTTTTAAATGCTAATTCCTAACTATAACGTGTGTGAAACCTATGGTTTTTTCAGTGAATTTGTACGTTTTTTTAAATGCTAAGTTACTTTACGCCATTTGTGGCGTGCGCGCCCACTTAACGCAGTTTGTTCCGTGCGCGCACGGTGCGCTTCGCGCACCGTGCGCGCACAGTAAGCACGCGGTGCGCTTCGCGCACCGCGTGCCCACGTTACGCTAGATGGGCCATGTACGCACGATGCGCTTCGCGCACCGTGCGCACATGGAGGACATATGATGCACTTCATTTTGAAAGGTAATATTTTAATTTTTCGTAATTTTTATAAGCCATGCACAAATGGTGCCCTTCGGGCACCATTTACAAACGGGGTGGAGAGAGTGTGGATAATTTTTTCTTTTATTATTTTTGTTTAAAATATTATAGTTTATCACACCTCTTAGAAGCCATGCACAATTGGTGGCCTGCGGCCACCAATTGCACAGGGGGTGGGGAGAGTGTGGATAGTTTTTTTTTTTTTATAATTTTTTACCGTACGCGTACGGTAAGCGTAATCGGCGAAATTAGCGAAAAAAAAAATATTCCGTTTTTGGCCTTGGGGGATCTTTGGGGACTCCTTCAACATGGCTATGTGTGTGGGAGCTGTCTAAACAGCCCCTTTACATGTTTTTTGGCTTTATTTTAAAACCTAACTCTCAGTGCGAGAGAGAAAATGGCGGCCGCCGCTTCCTGGTTTCGGCCGATTCGAATGTTTACTAAGATCTAAGAGCCAATCAGAATCGCGCTCGCGCACGCCACCGTACGCGTACGGTAAGCGTACCGTAAGCGCACCGTAAGCTGGCTCAGATATATATATTGATTTAAAGGCATTTTCTCAGAATCTACTGAACAGATTTACACCAAACCTACAAAAGGCACTTCCTTGACCTGAGGACTACCTCTCTGCCAAATTTCTAGTAATTCTGTTCAGCCGTTCGGGCTGTAGCCCTGTCTAAAGGTCCTATGAAAAAATGCATGGGAAAAACGCGTTTTGGGACCCCCCTTTTATCTCAGCCCCCGCTTGACGAATCCCCCCGAGACTTTCAGGGTAGGAGCGGAGCGTAGCGCCCCACCTATTTTGAAAAATTCGCGAGGATTCGTCGACCGGCGCCAAAGTTATTCAAAATAGAATGTTGAGGATTTCCTATGGAAACGTGGTCCTAACTATAACTACCTACTGGCGACCGCCAGTAGGTAATATATATATATATATATATATATATATATATATATATATATATATATATATATATATATTTCGTTTCACGAAGCCGCCCTGCATGGATGGGGGCTCCTTTCATTTGGAGAATTTACTTTGGACTTAATTATGGAGCATGTCCCACGCACTTATGTGCAGACAGAAAGGATTACCCAGAGATTCTTGAACGGTGCGCGATAGGGAGTTCAAGAGCAGTGACGTCTCCTCTTGCCGACTTGGACTCACTGGCATTGGGCGCTAATATATGGCAACATTAGGGGCAACACATCTTGAGGACTCAAAACATGGAAGATAATCGCTGCATACCTCTTACGTGACATTTTGTTTTGAACATCACAGACCATTGGACTGGGATTTGGGACGCTTTTTCAGCATGATTTACATCACATCACAGTCTAAGCACTGGGCAATGATTTTATTCTAACTGTGGTATTAAGACGCTATTCAGCTTCCTTTTACATCTACCGCAGTTTGCAACAACAACCCGGGTGCATTATGGGAATAGTAGCACTGCACCGGGTTACGTGATCAATGTGATTCAAACAGTGAGAGTTTACTGAATGTGATTTGCCTCACCTGTGAACAAGGCCATGACTAACAGTTGAAACGCATCAGGGTTGATGTTCTGGCATTCTTGAGATGCATAATAGGCCATGATGTACTGATTTGGGCTTCGCTTTTCTTCTTTCTTGGTGCGCCAAATTACAGAATGCTCCATGCCCGTGTCTCGAAGCCGCCCTGCAGGGATGGGGGCTCCCTTCAGTTGGAGAATTCACTTTGGATATATATATATATATACACACACACACACGCACACACACCCACACACACACACACACACATATATGTATGTATATATATATAGACACACACATATATATGTATATTTATATATGTTTATTTTCAATTATTATACTCATTATATTTTGTTGTTTTATTAATATTTTACATTTTTAGCTGACTTCTAATGTTGTCATTGAAAATTTTACATTTTATTTACATTTATATTTATTTATTTAAATTAAAAAAGACCTGATTACCAAACTGTCTTTTGCAGTACGAAACGTAGTGCTACAGTAATGCTGCTTACTTAGCACAAGATGCAATTCACATACCTAATAGTGTGAAACTCCACCTCCACCATTCCTATCTTTTTTGTGAGTTGTTCCTCTCATGGTCCGTTTACTACTTAGGGGCCGATTCTGATCTCGCTCGGAATAGGTCCGAACACGATCCGTCTGGGAAAAGTACAAGCCGGATGCGTGTTTTCCGACTAACTCGTACAACTGTACGAGCGAGCAAATACGATGTGGAAACGTGAAATCGCTGACCGAGACATTTCCGGGTCTGAATCACTCCGTACGTGTCGGCCGTAAGCGAACCGTGTCGTGCAATAGAGGCAATTTCCGACTGAGCCAGTATGATGCACGATTTGGACAGCCGGATAGAGACGGAGTTTCCGACTCGTAAAAGCTCCGGGAAACGAACTTCAGGGGTCCGCGCCGGACGTCCCTTCACCCGTAGTCTTACGAGTTGGTCACAGAGAGGGACCCAACGGTCCCCCTAACATGTGCATGTTTGGTGCGGGTGACACAGACGCGTCCACACTACAGGGGGCACCCTTTTGCGCAACATACCTTTTTCGTCAATGAAAGCCTATGTACGCGTCGTACAACAGGCTCCCATTGACTTCAATGGGGTTCTGTGTGACCCGAGTCCGTAAGCGCGTGTTCGCATCATACTCTGGAGTTCGGAGCCCCGGAGTGTGAGTCAGTCGGAAAGCACTCCGGATCAGACTCAATTGGAGGACTTTCCCAACGAGATCGGAATCGGACCCTAGTAAATGTGTGAAGGACCTGCAGCAGTGGCTGGAAAAAGGGGGAAAACTTACTAGTACATGAGAGGGGTTTAGGGAGGAGTAAGGAGGGGCTTGGGGAGTGACAGACACATACCCACAAGAGTCATGATTGCTCCCAAACTTCACTTCCAAAGTTACGACAGCCAAAAAAGGACCACAAACAGTAATAAATGTATTCCAGCCCAGATTTGGAGTAAGTAAAGCGTTACACATGGAAAATCAGTGGCACTTCAGCACCCTCCCATATATAATAATGGAGCGATGAATTTAAAATAGAACCCCCATAGGAAGTAATGTCAAAATAATTCATTTATTTTGACTTTTTAAAAATAAATGCAAATTTAATTAATATCAAAAAGTATGTATAAAAAAGTGTTATTTTAAGGTAAAATATGCTTAAACTGTTTTTAAATTTAAAATGTAAAAATAAATACAACTTAAACAAATAATTAAATTAATTTAAATCAGTGTTTTACTTTTTGGAATTTTGAAAACATAATAAGTAAATATAAAGCATATATGTGAAATGGGATTTTTAAAATAAATATTTAAGAATGCAAAATTTTAATTTACTTTGTTCAACTCAATTAAATATCTAATTAAAATGTAAATAAATAGTGCTGTAGCTTCTATATATTTGTATATATTTTAAAAAGGTATATACAAATAATTAATATTAATATTCAGTTCATAATTTGTTACATTGTTCCTATATTCATGACAGGAAGATCTCTACTACGATGGCAGAGAACACCACTTACATGTAAAAAGTTGTAAGTAATAAATTCACTCTATTAACTTAATTTTTAATTTCATATTTCATTAATTTTGATATAGTGAATTAAATTTCATTTTAAAGATGTATGTAAAATTTTTGAATTCCAGATCTCCGCTAGCAACGAGTAGGGGTTTCTCCCTGCCTCAATCAGCATCCAGTACCACTTTGTGACTTCCTTCTCCTGGGGAAGTCGTGTTTGTATTTTCGCTTCACAAATCGTACTTCCTTCTCCCACCTTCTTCAGTTCTTTTGCCCAGCTTGACAATTGATAGTATTTGATTTTTGAAAGGCGTCCTTCAATTGCTCTTGTTAAGATTTCCCATGATACTAAATATTCTCCTGTAGGATTTGCCTCAAATTATATATTCCAGCAATAGCCAAAGACACAGCCAGCTTGTTCAAGAGACACACAGCAGTGCCAAATGGGGCGAAGACATAATAAAATGGTATTCCAAGGATGTGTCTTATTTGGTACCATGTTTGCACGCTGACCTCAATGTCTTTACCCTGACCTTTTTAAAGTATTTTGGATGGCTGAATTTAAACAAGAAAAAGTTGGCCATTTCTGAGGAGTCCCTCATCATTGCTTTAAAAAGTGAGGTATATGATTTGTTCTCTAGAAGGAGAGATCTAAAAGTCTTAAACTGTAAAGCCCGACAATAAAGGAGAAAGTCAGGACTCGCTATCCCTCCATGTATTTTTCTTCGGCGCAACTTCTTCCAAGCAATTCTTACATCTTTAGACAACCATATTTTGGTTGAATTATGGGTGTATTGTGTCGAAAATAAAAGTAAACTTAGGTAGAATGGCCATTTTTAGTAAATTCAATCTTCCTAGGAATGAAAGTGGGAGGTTACTCCATGCCTTTAATAACTTTTTGGAATCGAATATTGTGTTATTAAGGTTTGTTTGGGCCAATTTGTCAAGATCTTGTACCACTTGAATACCTAGGTATCTCGTCTCGCATTTCACTAATGAGCTATGGCATTGCGTGTTCCACTCCCTAATTTCTGTCTTTTGTTGATTTACTTTATATCCTGCAATCATCCCAAACCCCTCAGACATATTCATAATTTCTGGGAGGGATCTTTCCATTTCACTAGAGTATAATCATTGGATCGTCAGCATAGGCGGCCTTTGTCTCCCACCCTTTACATTTGAATGGGCTGATACTTATGTTTGTTCCGCCAGTGGTTCCATGTATATATTTAAAAGCAAGGGCAACAGAGGGCAGCCCTGATGTGGCCCTCTTTTGATGCTTATCTGGTCTGTGAGATTGCCATTTACTAGAATCCTAGCAGTTGGGTTTTTGTTGATAGCTATCACCGCCCTAGAAAATTCCTCAACCAAGTCATGTTGCCTAACAGCGCATAGCAGGAAGGGCCAGAGAACCCTATTAAATGCCTTAGCTGCGTCAAAAGTGAGGATCATCAGGGAGTTTTTTCATTGATAGCCATGTCTATTGCTCTGATCAGCTCATGTGTAAGATCATGTAGTTGTCTCCCTTTAATGAATCCCTTTTGATCTGTATGGATTACACGCCCAATAATACTCTCCAACCGCTTTGCTAAAGTCTGTGTATAGATATTGTATTCAATTTAAGAATGATATTGGTCTATACAATTCACACAGCTTGGGGTTCTAATTTGTTTTTAGAATGATAATGATCGTGGCCTCCTCCCAGGATCGCAGAAGTTCTTTGCATTCTAAGGAGACGCATTTATCATTTCACTTAAAAACAGGGCCAGTTTTTCTTTCAGAGCTCTATACATTTCATTTGGGAAGCTGTCAGGGCCGGCAGCCTTCCCTTTTTTCAGTTGGGCTTATTCTCCCTCTTACTTCTTCTACACTTTTAGCAAGGGAATTCTTTTGAGATGGATGTTACAATAGGAGTGTTTATTTCACAAAAGTAGCTTTGTAGCTGCTCTCTGGTCGCTACTGTGTCCTCAGTATACACAGTTTTGAAAATGTTCACAAAGGCCCATTCGATTTCTACATCCTTCTTGCACAGTTTACCAGTTTCTAGGTCCTGTATTTCTATGATGTTATTTCTGTTTTGGTTTTCCAGGCCAGCAATCCCCCCCATACTCATAATGAGATAACTTACTGGTCTCACATTCTTTTCTAATTCCTTCTTCCAAAATATTTGCCAGGCTATATTTTGCATTCTGCAAATTAGTTTGAATTAAAACCTGATCTTGAATATTTAGGGCATTCTTTAGTTCCTTTGAAAGCTTTGTTATATTAGATTCAAGTTCCCCATTCTTATCTTTTTTCTCCCCAATCTTTCTAATGGAAAGACTAGTAATGTGTCTCCTTACAAAGGCTTTGTAAGTGTCCCACACTATATGCAGTGAGGCAGAGAACTAATTAATTTGACAGAAATCATTGGTGTCTTTTTTCAAGATGTCAATTATTTCTACTTCAGATAATAAGGCTTGATTTAAGGTCCAGTTTTTTTGTGTAAAAGCATGAGATAAGCTAATCTCCAGGCTCAAGGCTGAATGAACCGATAAGTGTTCCACAACATGCTCAACTTTTTTTAACCTTATTTCCAGTCCTACACCTAACCAGAAATAAATCTATTCTGGTAGAGTGGTCATATTTTTTTTATTGTGGAAAGTACATTTATTTCCCTTGCCTCCTTTTTCCCTCCAAATATCAATCAATCCTAAGCCCTCCATTATTCAGGGTGTTGACTGTGTTTCTAGAGGAGAATGTATCTGGCACTGGATCAATCCGGACATTAATGTCCCCCCCCCCCCCCCCCCCCCAGGATGATAGGGATATTAGACTCCAGGAGAAGGTTAAATAACTCCTGAAGTTGAGCCGGATCATCAATGTTTGGGCCATGATAGCCTGTCAGAGCATACCAGTTTCCATACACCTTAACTTTAGCTATGGCCCATCTCCCCTTTTTGTCTATGGTGTATTCCCCCAGAGTTGCTCCTAAAGAATTTTTAAAGGGAATTGCCACCCCTTTTGCACAACAGTCCTGGTTTGTATTGACATAATGTTCAACCAATTTTTGCTTCTTCAAGATATTTGCCCATTCTTTCTTTAGCAAATGTGTTTCTTGTATTATTATGATTTCACTACTTGATAGCCTCGAATACTCTAAATTTTTTCTTCATCTGCTGGCTACTCTAAGGCCATTAATGTTCCATCTTAATATGCGAGGGGCTTAATATCCTAGCCTAATTTGAAATGGTTCTGCCATCGCTCTATTTTGGGTTGTAGGGAGGAGGGTAAACATAACATAGGTTGTTTTTTTATAAGACCTACCAGTAGTCTCTGAATTGTTGAGGACTGTATTTTTTCTTCCCACATGCTCCCACACCCTGTGCTACTCAGTAGAAAGAAAGTTTTGTGCTCATAACCCCTCCTCCCTCACCCTGGGAACCCTCCCACTTGATGAAGTGAGCTCTATGAGAGAAACTACCCATTTGAGCACTCATTTCCCTCAGGCGTCCATTAAGCGAATTATTTTTGGTGTGCATTTATCTGCTCAATCAGGAACTCCACTTCTTTTGGGTCCTTTATATTTCGCATTTTGTTGTTCCGCGTTATTCTCAAGATAGCGGGGAATCGCATCTGGGCTGTAGCTCCTAATTTTCTTAGTTCCTGGATGTATTTGCCAAATTCCCATTGCCTATCTTGGGTAGCTCTCAATATATCTGATCTAATACGAAAAGATCATTCTCTCTTTGTATAAACGTCCGCCTTAATGGCCGCAGACCATATTTTCTCTTTAAGTTTATAGGTTTTTAAATTATTCAGAATTTTTCTGGGGACCTTTCTGCCCCTGGGTTTGTTCTTCTACCTCCTTCTCTGCCAACACTTGGAACCTATTTGAGGTCTCAAGATTCCTGTTGCATGTGAGACTAATTTACTACCCATAGTGTCATCCATGCCTGCTTGGTTATGCTGACCCTCCATGGTGGGTACTCCCTTTTGCTCCTGTGAAGTCGGTAGTGGTATTAATTTCTGGTTGGCCCCCCTGAGGGTTTGCACTTTGAAGTAAGATCTAAAGGAGGGGGTTATTTTAACTCGATCCAATGTCTTTGCCCCTTTCCGCCCTCCCTTATTTGATGTTTTCCAGTCTTCTGGAGGTATATTTGACCTTTGTTCTGGGGCAGCAAACTTGAGGAGTCCTGAAGTGGTACTTATTTTGATGTTTTAGTTGTAGCTTTGGAGTTCTCATGTGTCTGTCTCTGTGTCTGGTTTGCTTTTAACTATTGTACCTGGTCACTTCCCTACTGCTGGGAGCTAAAAGCAGCCCAACAGAATTCCTCCCACCTTTCTCCTTTAGTTTACTCATGATAAAAAAAAACATCCTCCTTTGCAGCACCCATTATTACCTCTGTCTCATCCATTGTGATCAAAAACAGCAGCTTGTTTCTGCCTAGGGAATTCAGCTTTCCCTGAATACTTTCCACAATACTGGTCCCAGCCTGACTGACTCTGCCAGGCACACACCAGAAACAAAGTCCTATGGAGGCTCTCTGGACACTGCAGAATGGCGCTGCTGCCTCCGCCCACACTCTGACTCAGCGTCGGTAGCGAATGCCTGCCACTGCCTGGGTCTCCTCGCGGGATGTCGGGCATTGCAAGTATGGAGAGCTCTATACAACGCCCGGAATGGCCCCTATCGGCATCAGTAGCTGCCCACATCATCAGGAGACTCTGCTGCTCCTTTTTTCTGAGGAACCTGCTACAGCGAAGCATACCTCCAAAGAAACTGCTGGAGAGGTAGGAGATCTCCTGACTTGCCTAACCGCAGGCCTCCATGCCTCCATGTCATATATATATTGTGCTGGAAGTCTAACTTTCCAGTACAAAACCTATGCTAGACTCACTCAGACACCACTGCACTGTGGTGCGTGGCACTCAGCAGCATGATTGTGCACCGGTGCTAGGGAGAGGGAAGTAGAGAGCCATATGTATGCAGATATGATGCTTTCCTCCTCTTTCCCTGTCACACAACACAGAGCAGCTATTTTGGGTGCTGTTAATCTGGCCCCTCCTGTATAGAACACACAGCGATCACAGCAACATCCGTAGATATATATATATATATTTTAAAGCACAAACTAATCACCCCTATGGATCTCAAGGCACTGGGGGCCGTCTGGGAGATTAAGTGAGCTATTGCCCAGAGGCACAGGGAATTGAGCTGCCATCGGCACTGTGGATCGAGCCATGAACCCCATGCTCCAAAGTGCTCCAAAGTCAGACACTCTGGCCACTACACCACACTTCTCTTCGTAGGGGAGCAGGGATGTGCCCAAAAGAAAAGTGCAAAACTAACATATATATAGATATATATATTCAGCAACAACGGTATCCCAGGATTGAGTTGCACGCGATACAGATGGAAAGGTTCCCAGCCTTTAATAACAGGTGCGAACGGACTCCTTACAGCGAGAATGAAATGCAGCTTCCACTGTGCCTGACGCGTTTCAGGTTTCCCCTTTCTCAAAGGCTGCCGGGAAGTTCGTGCAAAGCGGGTAGGTACTCCATCAATTAAATTCATAGTCACGCCTCTGATTAGCGAAATACTGGAATTGTGGGAGATGTAGTGTCCGTTCATTGCTTCATTTTTAATTATTGTGCACTTATCACTGCGTTCAGATAAGGCCCAAAGTGGGCCCCCGTGAAGATGTCCATTTCAAATCCTGTGCCTCTGCTCCACATCGAGGATAGTGAATCCAACCTCGTGGCCCCCTTGAGATCCTGGGGTGGTGCAAACTCGGCAGAAGGGCATCCGCCTATAGATTCAACAACAATGGTATCCCAGGATTGAGTTGCACGCGATACAGATGGAAAGGTTACCAGCCCTTAATAACAGGTGCGAACGGACTCCTTACAGCGAGAATGAAATGCAGCTTCCACTGTGCCTGACGCGTTTCAGGTTTCCCCTTTCTCAAAGGCTGCCAGGAAGTTCGTGCAAAGCGGGTAGGCACTCCCTCAATTAAATTCATAGTCACGCCTCTGATTAGCGAAATACTGGAATTGTGGGAGATGTAGTGTCCGTTCATTGCTTCATTTTTAATTATTGTGCACTTATCACTGCGTTCAGATAAGGCCCAAAGTGGGCCCCCGTGAAGGTGTCCATTTCAAATCCTGTGCCTCTGCTCCACATCGAGGGTAGTGAATCCAACCTCGTGGCCCCCTTGAGATCCTGGGGTGGTGCAAACTCGGCAGAAGGGCATCCGCCTATAGATTCAACAACAATGGTATCCCAGGATTGAGTTGCACGCGATACAGATGGAAAGGTTACCAGCCTTTAATAACAGGTGCGAACGGACTCCTTACAGCGAAAATGAAATACTGGAATTGTGGGAGATGTAGTGTCCGTTCATTGCTTCATTTTTAATTATTGTGCACTTATCACTGCGTTCAGATAAGGCCCAAAGTGGGCCCCCGTGAAGGTGTCCATTTCAAATCCAGTGCCTCTGCTCCACATCGAGGGTAGTGAATCCAACCTCGTGGCCCCCTTGAGATCCTGGGGTGGTGCAAACTCGGCAGAAGGGCATCCGCCTATAGATTCAACAACAATGGTATCCCAGGATTGAGTTGCACGCGATACAGATGGAAAGGTTACCAGCCTTTAATAACAGGTGCGAACGGACTCCTTACAGCGAGAATGAAATGCAGCTTCCACTGTGCCTGACGCGTTTCAGGTTTCCCCTTTCTCAAAGGCTGCCAGGAAGTTCGTGCAAAGCGGGTAGGCACTCCCTCAATTAAATTCATAGTCACGCCTCTGATTAGCGAAATACTGGAATTGTGGGAGATGTAGTGTCCGTTCATTGCTTCATTTTTAATTATTGTGCACTTATCACTGCGTTCAGATAAGGCCCAAAGTGGGCCCCCGTGAAGGTGTCCATTTCAAATCCTGTGCCTCTGCTCCACATCGAGGGTAGTGAATCCAACCTCGTGGCCCCCTTGAGATCCTGGGGTGGTGCAAACTCGGCAGAAAGGCATCCGCCTATAGATTCAACAACAATGGTATCCCAGGATCAACCGAAAACATTATTAATTTTTTTTTCAAACTTTGTTTTTAGTAATAAATATATAAACGATAAACTATTTTCAAACTTTATTTTTTTATTAACATAAATATAAACAATAAACTAATAAACAAAATGTAACAACAATAATACAAAACAACAAGGCGGAACACTCCTGTAGGAACCACGGATGTCGACGACAGACCTGGAAAATCAGAAAGATTGTTAAAAAAAAACAACATGGTATTCTCAACAAAATACCACAAGAAAAAAAATAACAGATATATAAAATGTATACAGCTAACAAAATTTTATAAGTTTAACTTACAAAAACTGTAAATGTTGCCGCTTTAAAATATTTACCGAATCGTGCGGCACAGCAAGTATGATGAAACACCTAAGGACCCTTCATCCAAACAATCTTGCACGAGAAGAGTGCAAACAGATGAGAAACACTCCTGTTCTGTATCTGTAAAAAAGAATCACAAATAAATGTATATTAATAACTTTCAAATGTATACTATTCCATTACTGTACAAACACATTTTATATAAAAACTGACTAAGAAACTATAGCCCTGAACCACAAGTGTGACGATCGTTAAAACACTACATGCATAGTGCATACTACTTTGAAGCAGTTCATGCCCTAAAGCCTACCTCACTAAAAGACTACATGCTAACTGACTAAATGATTACAGTACTATAAGGAGACACACTGGGTGAGTGACAGGGTGTTTGCTAGAAGAGTATGAATACTAACTAGGGAATTGAAGGTGTGAAACACAACTCTGTAGGTGATTACAGGACTGCATCCATACTGCATAGGCATTTAAAGCAGTCCATGTGCTAAGGCCTGGCTCACTGCATGACTACTTGGGTACTGACTGAATGATTAGAGTACAGCAAGGAGAGTGCCTAGGTGAATTTATAAGTGCTAGGCTTTTCGCACAGGGAATGGATTAGGACTTGGTACTGAATGGGTCACTAGAGGAGTTCAAAAGCAGTCACAAGTGCTGGACTGTATGGATACTGACTAGGAAATTTAAAGTGTGAAAGACAAGTGTCTAGGTGGGTAGAAGACTTCATGCATAGTGCATAGGGGTTTGAAACAGTCCATGTGCTAAGGCCTGGCTCAGTGTATGAATACTTAGGCAGTAAATGAATGATTAGAGTACTGCAAAGATAGTATCTTGGTGAATTTATAAGTGTTTGGGTTTTAGCACAGTGAATGGATTAGTACATGGTGCTGAATGGGTCACTAGAGGACTGCAAAGGGAGTGACAGGGTATTTCCTGGAAGTGTATGGATACTGACTAGGGAATTGAAGGTGAGAAAGATAATTGTGTAGGTGGTTAGAGGACTGCATGCATAGTGGATAAGGGTTTGAAGCAGTCCATATACTAAGGCCTGGGTCACTGGATGAGTACTTGGGTACTGACTGAATGATTAGAGTACTGCAAGGAGAGTGCCTGGGTGAATTTATTAGGGTTTGGCGCAGTGAATGGATTAGTACATGATGCTGAATGGGTCACTAGAGGAGTGCAAATATAGTGACAGGGTGTTTGCTGGAAGTGAACGGATACTGACTGGGGAATTGAAGGTGTGAAAAACAAGTGTGTAGGTGCTTAGAGGACTGCATGCATAGTGGATAGGGGTTTGAAGAAGTCCATGTGCTAAGACCTGGCTCCGTACATGAATACTTAGGCAGTGACTGAATCATAAGAGTACTGGAAAGAGAGTGTCTTGGTGAATTTATAAGTGTTTGGGTTTTGGCACAGTGAATGGATTAGTACATACTGTTGAATGGGTCTCTGGAGGACTGCAAAGGAAGTGACAGGATGTTTCCTGGAAGTGTATGGATACTGACTAGGGAATTGAAGGTGTAAAAGACAAGTCTATAGTATGTTAGAACACTACATGCATACTGCATAGACATTTGAAGCAGTCTATTTGGTACTTAGAAACTGACTAAATAATCAGACTACTTCTAGGACAGTGCTTAGGTAAAACTTTTACATTTTCAGTTCTGCCACAGTGAACAGAATAGTCCATGATACTGCACCTTAGTGTCAAACCCTGACTACTTTTATCAATGCAGAAGCAAAGACTAGCTTCTAATGCTACTAAAACTTGACAACATGAGAGGTTTTAAATTAGTTATCTGTCAGCAAATACATGATGTTACCAAATGCTTCTCTTACAGTGGTTCTCAAATGCACACAGACTCACAGTGTAATTCTAGACAACAACCACTATACCTAGGAGTTTACCAAAAATCATTCACTACTGTGGAAGTGGTAAGCGAACTGCACACAATCTTCATATTTCAGGACTGCACTTTTGTGTCAAAGCCTGACTCATTTAATCAAAGCATAAGCAAAGACTGGCTTCTAATGCTACTGAAACTTCACAACATGACCGGTTTTAAAACAGGTATATGTCAGCAAATACACAATGTTACCAAATGCTTCTCTCACAATCCTTACCCAAATGCACACAAACTCACAGTGTGATTTTAGACAAGCAACACTATCCTAGGAGTTTACCAAAACTCATTCACTACTCTGGAAGAGTTAATGGTACTGCACACAATCTACATATTTACGTACACCACATCAGTGTCAAAGCATGACTCATTTAATCAACGCATAAGCAAAGACTGGATTCTAATCCTACTAAAACTTCACAACATGACAGGTTTTAAAACAGTTATCTGTCAGCAAATTCATGATGTTACCAAATGCTTCTCTCACAGTGATCCCAAATACACACTAACTCACAGTATGATTCTAGACAAGCACCACTATCCCTATGAGTTTACCAAAACTCATTCACTACAGTGCAAGTGGTAAGGGAACTGCACACAATCTACATATTTCAAAACTGCAAATTACTGTCAGTGCCTGACTCATATAATGAAAGCATAAGCCATAACTGTCTTCTAATGCTACTAAAACTTAACAACATGACATGTTTTACAACACTTATCTGTCAGCAAATACACAATGTTACCAAACACTTCTCTCACAGTGGTTCCCAAATGCACACAGACTCACAGTGTGATTCTAGACAAACAACACTATCCTTAGGAGTTTACCAAAACTCATTCACTACAGTGGAAGTGTTAAAGGAACTGCACACAATCTACATATTTCACGACTACACTTTAATGTCAATGCCTGACTAATTTAATCAACGCATAAGCAAAGACTGGCTTCTAATGCTACTAAAACTTGACAACATGACAGGTTTTAAAACAGTTATCTGTCAGTAAATACACAATGTTACCAAATGCTTCTCTGACAATCCTTACCCAAATACACACAGACTCACAGTGTGATTTTAGACAATCAACACTATCCTAGGATTTTACCAAAACTCATTCACTACTGTGGAAGGGGTAAGGGGACTGCACACAATCTACATATTTAAGTACAGCACATCAGTGTCAAAGCATGACTCATTTAATCAACATATAAGCAAAAACTGGATTCTAATGCTACTAAAACTTCACAACATGACAGATTTTAAAACAGTTATCTGTCAGCAAATACATGATGTTACCAAATGATTCTCTCACAGTGATCCCAAATACACACTAACTCACAGTGTGATTCTAGACAAGCACCACTATCCCTATGAGTTTACCAAAACTCATTCACTACAGTGCAAGTGGTAAGGGAACTGCACACAATCTACATATTTCACGACTGCAATTTACTGTCAATGCCTGACTCATTTAATGAAAGCATAAGCCATAACTGTCTTCTAATGCTACTAAAACTTGACAACCTGACTGGTTTTAAAACAGTTATCTGTCAGCAAATACACAATGTAACCAAATGCTTCTCTCAAAGTGGTTCCCAAATGCACACAGACTCACTGTGTGATTCTAGACAAACAACACTATCCCTTGCACTATATCAAAACACATTTCTTCATCTAGAAGTAGTACTACATTTTAGTATAGAAACATAACATAACTCATTTCACAAATTCATAAACAATGACTGGTTTCTAATTCTACCAAAATATAAAAACTGCACAGTTATCTGTCTACAAACACATGAAAAACACAAATGCCAATCACAGAATGGTTTCTACATGCACACACATTGTAGAGAAAAAAAGTACTCCCTACACTTTAGCAGGAAAAATACATTAGTCTGATTAAAATCAAAATAGTCTACATACATCCCCTCACAATTAAATAACTCATCTTTCAAGTTCTTTTGTAGATTAAGGAGTATATCAATCACTCACCATATTTTCTTTTACAGAATCTCTGCACTGTGCACCTCTCAGCAAAAGCAAAGAATGAAAAAGTTTCCCTTTCATTTTCCACACATTTACATGTAAACATCAAATCACAATCCTTCGCACATAAACTCAAAAGCAAACACACATTTCTATTGGTTAAACATTTCAACCCTTTCCAACTGAAATACATTTCAACCCTTCCCCCAATCTGCCTTCTGCCTGTTACCATAGAAACAGGTCATGGAACACTGCACTGAGCTCACAGGTCACAAGTTCAGCACACAATGTTCCTACACAAGACAGGAAGTGTGCTTGACTTTTTAACATATCAGCTTTTCATATATAATGTTCCTTACAATCTGTTTTTGTTAACCAATAACAATCATACCTTAAAAAAACTAAAATATACACCCTACCTTTCAGTGTAGAAAGTTGTTATACAACCAATGATTTCCTGTCGTTTTTAAAAAAACGTTGCCGTGGATCCGTGCACCCACCGCGAGAGAATCCGTGCATCCAACGCGATAGGATGCGCGCATTTCGCCGCTTTTTTTTTTTTAAAAAGGGGTGCCGCAGGGGGTCCTTCTGGGACCCCCTAAGCAGATCTAGGGGGTCAGAGTATTTCCACTCTGCCCCCTTTATATCTTTTACACACTTATTCCCCTTCCATCTTCAGCCTCGCTTCTACCGAGGCAGAAAATGGCCGCTAACAGTTCCTGGTTTCGAATGTAGAGAGACGCTCGACAGCCAATTAGCATTCAGCGCGCGATCAGGAGGGTGCGCGCTCCGTTCGGGGAGGGTGCACTAACGGTGCGGGTACGGTCCGCGGATCCTCCGCGGCCATAGATATCACTAACTTTTTTACCCTAATTTTCTCAGGAACTACTGAACAGATTCACACCAAATATGCAAAAGGCACGAGTCCTAACTGAGGACTACCTCTTTGCCAAATTTGGTGTCATTCCGTTCAGCAGTTCGGGCTGTAGCTGCAACAACAGATCCTATGGGAAATTGCATGGGGAAAACGCGTTTTGGGACCCCCCATTTTTCTCGGCCCCGCTTCATGGATCACCGCAAAACTTTCAGGGTCGGAGCGGAGCTGGCCAAATGTTTGGAGAATTTCACGAAGATTCGTCAAACGGCGCCAAAGATATTCCCAATAGAATGTTGCAGATTTCCTATGGAAAATAGGTCCTAATTATAACTATCTACTGGCGACCGCCAGTAGAAAATATATATATATATATATATATATATATATATATATATATATATATATATATATATTCACTGAAAAACCATAGGTTTCACACATGTTATAGTTAGCTGGACATTTCACTCGTACAAAACCATTGAAATTCCCCCGTTATAGTTAGGTCAGCTAACTATAACTCGCGCGCCCGAAATCCACTGCTGATGACGTCACATATTACATCACTCATGACATCACTGACGACATCTCAAATGACATCACTGAGTTAGCGCGAGTTATAGTTAGCTAACCTAACTATATCGGGGGAATTTCAATGGTTTTGTACGAGTGAAATGTCCAGCTAACTATAACATGTGTGAAACCTATGGTTTTTTCAGTGAATTTGCGAGGTTTTTTAAATGCTAATTCCTAACTATAACGTGTGTGAAACCTATGGTTTTTTCAGTGAATTTGCAAGGTTTTTTAAATGCTAATTCCTAACTATAACGTGTGTGAAACCTATGGTTTTTTCAGTGAATTTGCAAGGTTTTTTAAATGCTAATTTATGAATGTATTATTATATTTTTTAAATAATTATTTTACAATAAGCTACCTATGTATATAGTTATAGATTGACTTTATCCTGTAATATGGAATGGCTCAGCTCTTTTTTTTATTTTTTATTTGGATAAAGTTGAACAGCATAGTTAATATCTTCTATAAACTTATAAACACTTTATAAATGTTTATTTTTTTTAAGGGTTTTTGACCGTGCGCGCACGGTGCACGCATGCATACGTGCTCCGTGTGCGCATGCGTATGTGCTCCACGCGCGCATGCGTATGTTGTGCGTGCTCCGTATGAGCGTGGTCCGTACGCGCATGTGCGCGTGCTCCGTACGCGCATGCGCGCGTGCTCCGTACGCGCGTGCTCCGTGCGCGCACGGCAAGTCATGTGATTTAGAAACAACACTTTTTATTGGTTTATAGTAGTTTCAGGTCATGTGATTAAGAAGCAACACTTTTCATTGGTTTATAGTAGTTTCAGTTCCAGAAGCTTCCAACACCACACCCACTCCCCTCATTATTTCTTCTGATTCCCTGGGAGAAGGAGCTGAGCAGCTTTTACAGTACTCCAGTACTTGAGAATGGCAGAGCTGCAGTCATCTTCTGGGAGTGAGCAGGAGACCCTTGTGAGACAGAGGAAACAGAAAGACTCTTTTATCTGGCAATTTTTTAGATTTCCAGAGGGGCAGAAGAAGGTGAATGCTCTAAAAGTCACCTGCACTATTTGTGGTGTTGTCTTATCAAGAGGAGATCCTAAAAAGAAATACTCTTTTAGTATTTTCACTATGATCAGGCACGTTAAAGGAGTACATCCTGTGGCTTTTGCTCGAGCTGCTAGAGACAACCCTCCAGCAGCTCAGCCGAGCACATCCGCAGCAGCTCAACCGAGCACATCATCGGCAGCTCAGCCGAGCACTTCATCTGCGGTGGCAGCTTCACCTGCTTCTGTTCCTCTGGATATACACCCTCTGTTCAAGAGGGTGCATATACGGAGCAATGCGTGCAATGCTCTTCTCTCTTATGGGGACACCAGCATTCCCCTAATAGAGAGCAAGATACAGCAGCACACATGCGGCACCCTATAATTGTTTTCATTTTGTTGTTCCTCTGTTCCTCAATTAACACAACGGCTCTTTTTAGAGCCACCTAACATCTAAACACTTAAATTTGATTTTTAATTCTATTTTTTTTATGATTTTTTTTCCGTCGTGCACGCACCGTGCGCGCACCTCGTGATTTTTTAACAAAAAAATTAAATGTTTTTTTCACCCTTCAGGGTCCTTCAGGGACCCCCTGACAAAAGCTAGGGGGGTAGGAACTCTGTACCCTGCCCCCTTTTCACGATCTCCACCTTTCTTTTTCACTGTCACACACAAAATGGCGGACAACACTTCCTGATTTCGACCGATTCGAATGTTGACTGACATGTAACCACCAACCAGAATTACACTCGCGCACGTTAGGTGCGCGCACCGTGCGCTCACGGTGCGCGCACGGTGCGCGGCTATAGATATTTATGTACTTTTAACTGCAATTTTCTCAGGAACTACTGAACAGATTGACACCATATATGCAAAAGGCATATATTTCAACAAATTCTGTTCAGCCGTTCGGGCTGTACCTTCGACTAAAGGTCCTATGGGAAAATGCATGGGGAAAACGTGTTTTGGGACCCCCCTTTTTTCTCAGCCCCCACTTGACGAATCACCCCGAGACTTTCAGGGTAGGAGCTGAGCGGAGCGCCCCATTAGTTTTGAAAATTTCGCGAGGATTCGTCAACCGGCACCAAAGTTATTCAAAATAGAATTTTGAGATTTCCTATGGAAACTCGGTCCTAACTATAACTATCTACTGGCGACCGCCAGTAGATAATATATATATATATTACCTACTGGCAGTCGCCAGTAGGTAGTTATAGTTAGGACCTATTTTCCATAGGAAATCCGCAACATTCTATTCCCAATAACTTTAGCGCCGGTTGACGAACGTTCGCGAAATTTTCAAAACTTTTTCACCAGCTCTGGTCCGCTCCTATCCTGAAAGCATCGGGGTGGTTCGTCAAGCGGGGGCCGAGAAAAAAGGGGGGTCCCAAAACGTGTTTTCCCCATGCAATTTTCCATAGGAACCTTTAGTCGCAACTACAGTCCGAACTGCTGAACGGAATTACACCAAATTTGGCAAAAAGGTAGCCCTTGGTTCAGAGTCGTGCCTTTTGGTTAAATGCTGTAAATCCGTTCAGTAGTTCCTGAGAAAATCAAAAGTAAAATCACATATATATCTAACGGCGCGGTGGATCCGCTCACCCACCGTGTAGAACCGAGGCACAAGAAAGCAGAGAAAAAAACACGCAAAACGCAAAAAGGGGGCAGGGTAGAAACACCCTCACCCCCTAGGCCTGCTTAGGGGGTCCCACAAGTACCCCCAGGGCCTCAAATTTTAAATCGGTAAACTCCGCGCTAGGTGCCGATAAAAAAATAAAAGGAAGCGTGGGCTCCCGCGCTTTGTTGCTAATTAGCCCCCGGGGGGCCAAGTCCCAGGGGCAATATGTTTTATGTAATGGGGGGCCCAGAGGGGGGGCCCCCCAGCCCCGGGGACCGCCATCCCCAGGACTCCACTTAATTTTGATTGAGGGGGCACACTGCCCCCCCGCAGCCCCGGGGCCTGCCACCCCCCGGGGCTTCTTACTTTAATATTTGGGGGGCCTCTAAGGCCCCCCCCAAGCCCCGGGGACTGCCACCCCCGGGGCTCTACTTAATTTTGAATGCTGGGGACACAATGCCCCCCCGCAGCCCCGGGGACCGCCACCCCGGGGCTTTTTTAAAATAAAAAATAACCTGTGTGGGGGGGCTCAAGCCTCCCCACACGCCCAGGGACTGCCACCTCCCCGGGGCTCTAAATATTGAAATTGGGGGGTCCATGACAGACCCCCCAGCCCCGGGGACCACCACCCCCCGGGGCTTTGTAGATTGTGGGAGGGGGGACACGCGGCCCCCATCCTGGAGCCTTGTCATAGCCCTGGGGACCGCCACCCCCCAGGCCGGATCCTGCAGTGTCCCGGGGTGCCCACCCCAGGGATACTGTAGATTGCTATGGCAGGGCGGGAGCCGCGCGGCTCCGGCCCTGCCATAGCAAACTTGGTTTGAATTCTGAAAGAGAGAGCAGGAAAACCTGCTCTCTCTTTTCCACACGGGGAGCTGCATCTTAGCAGCTCCCCATGTGGAATAGCAATGCCGGCTCCCGAAGGACGCTGAGAGCCAGCGGGACTGTGGGGGGATTAGGGAACCCCCCACGGTCCCCAGCGGAGAGGGCAGCCTCGGGGGATGGGGTCCTCGGGCTGCAAGTGGCCCGGGAGGGGGACCACGCGGCCCCCCTCCCCAAAATTTAAAAAGAACAAAGGCTGGCCCCGGGGGATGGGGTCCCCGGAGCCATAAATGGCCTAAGGAGGGGGGCAAGGCAGCCCCCCTCCCAAAAAAAACAAATAAACAATATGGCCATGCCCCTGGGGATGGGGTCCCCGGGGCAGATTTTGGCCTCGGGAGGGGGCCACACAGCACCCTTCACAAAATTTTGACAAAAAAAAGAATTGGTGGGCAGGCTCTAGGGGATGGGGTCCCCAGGGCCAAGTTTATTTGGAAAAGAAGGGGGGCCACACAGCTCCCCTTCTTAGAAAAAAAATTAAAAAGACCGGCATCGTGCCGGAGGCCATGCCCCCTCCTTTGAGCACTCTGCAAACGCGCCCCCTGTCGCGTTTGCAGATGGGGAACGAATTCCCCTTGAATACTGGGGGTCCCTGGGGGCCAACTAGCCCACCAGGAACCTCCAGTATGTGCCAGGGGGCTGCGTTGCAGAGAGGTGTTCTGAGGCCACGCCCCATTTTACACCTCTCTGCAAAGCAGCTCTGTGGTGCATAATGGAGGTAGCTGGTGGGCTAGTTGCACCCCAGGGACCCTCAGTATTCAAGGGGAGTTAATCCCCCAACTTAAAACGTGCCACGGGGCGTGTTTGCACAGTGGGTGGTGAAGGGAGGGGGCAGGGCCTGAGTTGACATATGTGCAAACACACCCTGTGGCACGGGTTAAGTTGGGGAATTAATTCCTCTTCAATCCTGAGGGTCCCTGGGGGCCAACTAGCCCACCAGGTACCTCCAGTAAGCGCCACGGAGCTGCGTTGCAGAGTGTTGTAAAAAGGAGCGTGGCCTCTGAACACCTCTCTGCAACGCGCTCCTGACTGAGCCCAATGCTGTGTTACACCCACCAGTGCCCGCCAAGTGCCACACACCTCTGTGTTGTATTTCACCAGCTAGTGCGAATGCTATGACACTCTCTAGCCCATGTGCACTGTAACACCACCCCGTGAATATGTCATGCCACACTTGCCTTCGCACGGGTTATATTGCCCCATCTAATGTGCCTTCCTCGATGCCTATGTTATAACGCACAGCGCTATGCCATACATATTACAATCTGGGATCCATATGTTTGTCAGAGTGCACATGCAACGTTACACTCCCCAGCACATATTTTATATTACAACTTTAGAGACTAGTTAGGTTACACAACACTGCCCTGTGCATATTACACTCCAAGGCGCATATCGCATAGCACGCGCTAGTCCCTGTGCTATCTCGCGCTCTCCAATGAATCTGTCATTGCGCACAATGTATTGCATATTATATTTCCTGCCCCGGTTCATCTTATATCACACTTTTTGGTTCATAGTTTATGCCATACACTATATTTAGTTTTCATTTTCAATTGTGCTCTCAGGACTATGTTCTATATAACACTGCGTTCACCTACCCTTTTCACGGGCATTACATTTTGCGATGTGGGGGGGGGGGTCAAGGGGTGTTTCTGCCAAGTGAGCCCTGAGTCACAGTCACAAACGTCCTCTTCTTCCTGAATAAAAGTGAGATTATGCTGCATACTTGTTCATATTTTAAGTAGTTCGCCCAGACACACATTTTAAAAACAATAAAATTCCTAATACCCACCTTCTCTGAACAGTTAGCTTGCTGCCCCATCCACCTCCTCCCTATCCTCTGTTGTCTGAATCCATGGCCTAGCCTCCTCCCTCCTGCCATGCATGGTCTGATGTGTTGCCACTGCCCTCCATTTAGCATGATGTACCAGTCCACTCCTCCTGCCATCCATTGCCCAATTCTATGCCCCATTATTGACCTCCTGCTTAGCCTCTGTGCTTAGCTTGCTGCCCCTATTCTCCTTCCCCCTGCCCTCCGATGTCTTTGTGCATGCCCCAGCTCCATCCTTTTTGCCCACCATGTTCCATGGACCTGCCACTCCTATCTACTCTGAGTGTTCTGTTGAGCTGCCACTCCCCTCCCACCTGCCTAGCATTGTAAGATGACTCTAACCTGTCCCTGCCACCGCCACCCTGCCTGTCCACATGCCATGCCCCTATCCCCTTCCTCCTGTCCTCCATGGTCCATTTTACTGCCACACCCTTCTGCCCTCCCTGGTCTGTTGTGCTGCAACTGCTCCTCCTGCGGTCTGTTGTGAGGCCCCTTCCACTGAACTCTCTTGTCTGTGCCCAGGTCCTGACCCTCCCTTCTATCCTCCATGGTCCTTTGTACATGCCCCTGCACCCTCCTTCTTGCCCATCATAGCCATTGTGCTGCCACTAACCCTGCCGCTTGCCATGAATGGTCTTCTGTGCTGCCACGGCACCTCCCACCTTCCCAGTGTGGTCAGCTAGCTGCCCTGACCCCCTCCCACCTTCCCTCCATGGTCTGTGTGTATGCCATCATAGTCTCACTATTGCTCTCCATGGTGTGTCTTGTTTCTAGTGCCCATCCTGCCTGACCTCCATGGTCATCTTGCTGCCCCCTTGCCCCCAGCCCTCTGTCTCCATGTGCAGACCCCTGTTCCCTCCCTCCTGGGTTGTGTGTTCCATTGTAATGCCCCTGATCCGTCCCTCCTGTATTGTTGGTTTGTTGCCCCTGCCCCCCTTTCCACTGCCCTCCATAGTCTGTTGTGCTGCCACTGCCCTTCCTGCCTGCCCAGTGTGGTCAAATTGTTGCCTCTGCACCCTCCTACCTACCTTCAATTTTCAGAGTCCATGCCCCTGGCCTCTGCCTCTCAACAGTATCCTAATGAACAACTAGATTGCTAACATTCTATATTTATTACAAAAGTGTGGAACGCCTGACGTCATCTTGAAGTAATCAAAACTGTAATACCTAGAGCATTTCCTTTAGAAATCACATATATGAGAGGGTCTTATTTGCATCAAAATTATTGTTAGTGCTCTAAAAAACAAAAATGAGGACATATTTTCTGAGTTTTCAAATAGTGACAAAGCACTTTTAAATTATTTGTTATCTTTATGTTTTTTTATCCATTTGACCACTTGATTAAATGTTGCACTTAGGGGAGAGGATGTGGTGTTACTTCCAGAGCTGCAGACTTTGCAACTGAGGAACTAGGTTGGAGTTTCTGCTTCAGCTCAACATTCTGTGATTCTGGTCAAATCACTTAATCTCCCCATGTCTACAACCAAAATGAATTTGATCTTGTGTGATGTAACCAATGTTCATGTAAAGCACTCCAATGCCTGACAAGTCTGCACTATATAAAACTGCAAAAATACAAAAATTAAGTGTTTTGCACACTTCTGTCATTGGGCTACATGTTGGCTACATCTGGGTGATAGCTGTGTTGCATTTGGGCTCTTTTGTCTCTGGTGGCCATTTTGGGAGATTTATTTGTTATGAAGTTTCCTAATTTCCTCCTTTACTGCAGTCTCATCAGTAGTAAATGCTTTCAGTTTTTTACTTTGATTCTATCAAGAAGGTATTCAGATATGTCACACATTTGCCATAAATTCTGAATGTTAGCACTCTAGTTGCTCATTAGATCACTGTAGTACAGCTACTGCTCACCACGGAAGTCTGCTGCTGGTATTAAAAGTGCATGTTTCAGTCTGCATGTCAGAATTTTTTAATGAAATAGAAGAGGATTTGAGAAGTCACTCAAAATGTGCCCTAATTTTTCTTTCTTCAGCACTAGTCATACTTTCTATGGCAAAATGAACCCCCTCATTGTGTTCCTTTTTAAATTAAATATTTTAAGTGTTACCAGTTTATTCCAATCAAGGTGGCTTCAGGTGTGCCATACTTTTGTCATAAGTAAGACAGTAAGCGCTCTAGTTGTTCTTAAGAACACTCTGGGACATTCTGTCATTGGGCTAAACTTGGGCTACATCTGGGTGATATTTGGGCTACATTTGGGCTCTTTTGTCTCTGGTGGCCATCTTGGAAGACTTATTTGTTATGAAGTTTCCTAATTTCCTCATTTACTGCAGTCTCCTCAGTAGGAAATACTTTCAGTTTTTTACTTTGGTTCCATCAAGAAGGCATTCAGATGTGGGCTCTTGGGATGACGGCCGCGGAGCACCATGCCGCGCAGCCGTAGGTGATTGAAGCCCCCCCCCCCCGGCAATGGCGGATTGAGATCGGGTGCAGGACGTCAGCGCTCTCACTCCTTTTGCCGCTTTGAGAGTGCGGGTCGAAACTGGATTGAAGCAGGCAGTTCGGGGGCAGAGATCTGTCATGTTCTTTCCTCCGTTCTTTTTGATGCTAATAATGGAGATGCTAGCAACAACTGAGCTTTTTCTAGACCTTTTCTAGCCTGAATGGAGGCTGCCAGGTGTGGATGAGAGCCAGCTTGAGGTAAGGAGAGGCAAGTAATAAGTTTTGTGTCAGTGGTGGACGCCCATATTTATGCATGCAATTGTATTTTTGCAGCAATACAATATTGAACTTGGACATTTTTTTTCCCTTTCACTAAATAACAACGTTTTGGCATGCTTTATTTTTTGCTTTAGTTAATACAGAGTTGGCTCCACTGGGTTTTTTTTTTTTTACTGCCTCTCCGCGCCTCTCTTTTTCTAGCTGGTAACTGTCTAGCTTTATTTATTTTATTTTTTTTGCTCCATCTGCTTCATCCTTTGACCTGACCTTACGCTATATAAAGGAGAAAGTTGCTGTGGATACCCCTTTTTGAACTTTGAACTTTATTCCTTATAGCGCCATATTACTATCTTAAGGGCTACACGGAGTGGCAAGGCACTGTAGCCAGAATTGGGAAATTGCTTAATTCCCGCCTTAAGGTGAAAACTCGCCGTGCTCAGGCCAAGGAGATAAAGGAAACTGCTAGACTGGCCTGTAAAGAAAGCGCTCCAAATTTGCTTGACCCCGACTCGACCTTTGAGAGCTCTGAGGAAGAGGTTCCATCCTCTGCTCTACCTCTGGATCAGAATGGTCTAACGGATGTGGCTGATGAAAATACAGCTACAGTTATGCCTGGATTCACTCCACAAGACATTTCAGGGTCTGAAGCTCCTAAAAAAGTGAGAGTAACAAAAGAAGCCAAACAATTTTCTTTATTTTTAAAAAAGGCAACTCTGCAGTCTCCGAGCTTTAGCTCTGGCTCTGGCCCCAAGCTCTCTAAGGAATCCTCGGCTGCTATTTCTCCTTCAGCGTTAGCAACACCAACAACAGCATTGATAGCTGGCTCCATTGGCCCCATTGCAATCACAGAAACTTTTCCGGAGCAAATATCAAATCTAAATGAGTCAACATCCATAACTCTCCCGATTGCTCAGACAGGCCGACAAGTGGGGCGTCTAGCGAATCATGGTAATTTTGGAAAATACTGATGAATCAGATTCAGAGTTGATTACTACTAAATCTAATACCTTCAGTACAATACTTACTTTCCAAATTGAGTCATCAATCCAGGTCCAGGCCCAGGCCCCTTCACAAGAGCCTGCAGTCTTAGCAGGTACGATCTCTTCTGATACGATTTTTGAAGGGAGCATTGCTTCTGCTGTGGACCCTCCCCAGATTATCTTTAGCCCCAATTTGGAACCAGCTGGGGATTTCCAGATGAGTGTTAAGGATATGCTGAACTTAATTCTGGAGGAGGTCCGTGAGCTGAAAAGAACTCAGAAAACTGAACTTGCCTCTCTTCATCAACGCCTAGAGAATATCGAAGGCACAATGTCAATCCTTCCAGTTAAATTGCAGGAGGCAGAGGCCAGGATCTCCGCTTTAGAGGACCAGTTGACCATCGTAAGGGGAGAAGCCAAAGCGGTGGCTAAATGTAACCATACCCTTGAGCATAAACTAGAGGAGATAGAAAATTACTCCCGGAGGGCTAATCTCCGAATAGTGGGAATTCCGGAAGGAATTGAGGGCTCTCAAACCCTGCAGTGGGTAGACTCATTTATTAAACAAAAGGTCATCCCAGAGTTTGAAGGTGACCTTACCATCACTAGGGCTCATCATGTTCCTGCCCGCCCATTCCCGAATTCTACGGTACCACGGACAATTTTATTAAATTTTGCAGACTATCGCATTAAAGAGAGGATATTGTTTAAAGCAGTCCAGTAGAGACAATTTCCAGTGAATGAAACTGCAAAATGTCTAATTTTTTCAGATATGTCTGCTGTGGCGGCGCGTAGAAGGAAAGAATTTGTAAAGATCCTCAATTTATTTAAAGCAAAGGGGGCGCAAGCATCCATCGCCCAGCAGTCTAAATTGAAGGTTCTGGTTAAGGGCAAATTTTTTATGTTTTCTGATTTGGATGAAGCCCAGAAATTACTAAAAGAAATTTCGCAGGGCTCTGGGATCTAGGGAAAGATTCTGCTTAGTATTACAATCATTTTTGGGCCAGGGCACTGTGGGGTTTCGGGGGTCTAAGCCACAGCTCTCTATGGCTTCATTTATTGTTGGTCTCTTTTAAGGCTATTTTGGGTGCTTTGATCAGGATGAGCCCCAGAAACCACTAATAGAGATTTTGTTGGGTTCTGGGACTTGAAGTAAAATATCAGTTATTATTATCTTGATAGATTGTTATAATGTGTGGGGCCACCTAAAGTTGTGTTTCTTCCTCTTTTTCTGCCCCTGTTCTTTCGGAAGTCAAGGGGTTAAGGTGTCCTCTTAACTATAATTGATCGTAATCTGTTTTTTTTTTTTTTTATTCCTATAGTGTGGTCTTGCCTCAATATGTCTCAATGTCTTTGATAAAATTGAGAATTTCTGGGGGGGGGATAGTGGGTTGATCTCTCAGGCGTAATTACATGACACCCATATTGGTGGGGGGGGGGTGAAATGTGGTCCGCGTGGTTGGTGGGAGGGTTCCACATTTTTGGGGAGGGGTGTATTCGGGTTGGGATGTGTGTATGGAAAAAATTGAAGTCTGTTTATTGCAAATGCATTTATGTCCTATAAATTTATATTTGAGTTCGACTTTGGGCAAGATATGTATTGGGCGTTGGTTCGGGTTAGGATTTATCTATGGCTAGTAAACAATTGCTAAGGGTGGTTTCTTTTAATGTGAATGGTCTAAACAATCAAAAAAAAATGCGGGCAATTGAATCATGGATTAAAACAGAAAACCCATCGGTGATATTTCTACAGGAGACCCATATACCAACTGCAAAATTGCCAGACTTTTTTATGTTTAGGTCTTGGGCAGCTTATAGGGGATTCTCCTCATCTTCTGCTTCCCATAGGGGGACAGCAATATTCTTAAATAAAAATCTTCAGGCGGAGGTTCTTAATTTTGAGAAAGATCAACAGGGTCGCTGGTGCTGGGTTACCTGTATGCTTAGACAAAGCCAGAGACCAATTACTTTTGTTAGTATATATGCCCCAGTTGAGGACAACCCTAAGATTTATGAGGATTTGTTTCAGTCCTTAATGCAGGTTTATGGTGATCTGATCGTGGGGGGCGATTTTAATCTCTTAATGAATCCTGAAATAAACTCATCAGTGCAGGCCAAACGGCAGTTGAAACCTAAATCTTTTAAAACCCTACAACATTATGTTAGAACACTAGATTTACAGGATCCCTGGCGCGCCGCCTTTCCTGTCAAAATAGCATATACATGCTGGTCAGGTAGATTCCGTACCTCTTCATGGATCGATTTTTTTCTGGTCTCCCGGAGGCTGTGCTTCAACCAGCAGAGATTCCTACATAATGGTTTCTCTGATCATGCAATGTTGGTGCTTGAGGTGCAGCTAGGAGACTGTGTTAGTTCACCAAAACGCTGGTCGTTGAATAGAAAATATTTTAATGAAGCAGCGTGGGTGGGTTTTATTGGGACGAAGATTAAGGAATTTCTACTACGAAATAGTGAAACCGCACCTGTGAGCGTGGTATGGGATGCACTTAAGGCCTTTATTCGGTGGCTAATTATTGGTAAAGATGCCGAAATTGTAAAAAAAATTAGGGAAGATAAGAGAATTTTGGAACAGAAAGTCCAAACCACCTACGCCGCATTTCTTAAGAACCCCTCTGCGCTTAATCAGCACCAGTTCGATCATGCCACGCGGGAACTTAGTACTATCTACCACGCTCAGAGTGAAGGTTCCTTTCAACAACTGCGTCAAAAAATCTATGAGGAAAGCAATTTTACCTGTAGGTTTTTAGCTTGGCAAGCCAGGGAACAAGCTGCTATAAATCATATTAATGCACTGAAATGCCCTGCAACTACCCTGCGTACAGATGACCCAGCCAAAATTGGGAAAATAATGCTACGGCATTATGTGTCTATTTACGGCCAACAACAGACGGTGGATATGACATTATTAGAAAGCTTCTTACAGAAAAACGAATTACCCTTGCTTTCAGGTCTAGAAAAATTATCGATGGCAAGCCCCTTTACTATGGAAGAGTTGGAGGGAGTCATTAAGAATCTGCCAAGCGGCAAGGCCTGAGGCCCGGATGGGTATCCACCTGAATTTTTAAAAACTTTTTTTAGCTCATTTGCAGAATTTTTTCTTCAATTAATAAATTCTTTATTTGAGGGGGGAGAAATACCAGAGACTTTTAGACAGGGTAATATAGTTAGTTTTTTGAAAAAAGACAAGAACAGCGAGGATCCAAACTCTTATCGCCCGATAACACTATTAAATTCAGATTATAAAATAGTCACCAAATTGTTATCACTTCGGTTTAATCAATATGCAGCGCAACTGATCCATTCGGATCAGAATGGTTTTATTGCTGGTCGACAGTTGGCTACTAATTCACACTATTTAACTGAGGCTCTCGACTATTTTGATATACAGAGGATACCCGCATTAGTCCTTTTATTAGATGCAGAGAAGGCTTTTGACCTGGTTGTGTGGGAGACACTGTTTAGGATTTTAGATTACTTTGGTATTCCTCCCAAGATCATGACCTTGATTCATAATCTATATAATAATGCTGGAGCCAATGTCATTATTAATACGTCGGTGATTGGGCGGGTCACAGTAAAACGGGGCACAAGACAGGGGTGCCCTTTATCGCCGGTTTTATTTGCTTTTTTTATCGAACCGTTGGCGATAGCAATAAGGAACTGTGCTGATATCTGCCCCCCATTTCCATCTATGGCGAAGCTAAAATTATATGCTGATGACATAATGCTTATTATTAAGCCAGAGATAGAGGTTCAGGCTAAAGTTTTTCAGCTTTTTGAAGAGTACGAGGTTTTGGGTGGGTACCGTATTAATAAAAGAAAAACTGACATTTTACAATGTGACGGAGCGAGTTGGGATCTGCACCCTGATATTCTTCCCTGAGTTAACACCAAACCTAAAAGATATCTGGGGGTATATTTCTCAGAAAAAGTTAGTGATTTATACCATCTAAATTTCACACCGCTCCTTCGAAAAATTCAGGCCTTGTTTTTACGTTGGCACTCTCTTCCGTTATCCATTCTGGGTCGCGTGGCCTTGATTAAAATGTCTGTTCTCCCTCTGTTTAATTTTTTGTTCTCAACTATCCCATGCATTTTATCAGGTTCATTTTTCGCCCAAGTAGAATCAATGTTTACAGCTTTCCTTTGGGCTAAAAAGTCATCTCGTATTGCACTCAGCACTTTATATGAAGAAGTTGAACAAGGAGGTTTAGCTCTTCCGAATCTCAGGGATTATTATTATGCGTATTTTGCACAATATTTATCAAGATTTAAACCTGAATTACAGTCAAACTTTTTTATTAATAGTTTTGTGGATCTTATGTGTAAGGAAAGTCAGATCCACTCCCCTCTCTCAATTTTCAAATCTCCCAAATTGGTTCGCTATAAGTGCCTCCATTGGTTTTTTAAGAAACGACAAGCACTTTAGAAAAGATACTTCATTCCTGTAATTAATTCAGCCTCCTTATTATCCAGCATTCTACCATTAGCAGGAATTACGCAATCGTCACAACTTTCTGCAAAATGGGCTTCGGTAGGTTTCTGTAAGGTCTCAGACTTTCTGAGGAATGGAGGATGGCTGACTTTGACCGAAATGTCGCAAGTAATTACTAATGATTTTATTCTTCTAGGGTCTTATAATGTCCTCCTTAAATTTCTTGTTGAGCTAGATGCCTCTCAAATTGACAAACAACATCAATTGGTTACTGAACTCTTAGAAGATACTTCTGGTAGGAAGCCCAGGATATGGAAAAAACGTCTAGCCTCAACTAGGGGATTGGATCTTGGACAAAAGGCAATCAAAAAATGGAAGGACCGTGAAGATTTTGAGATCTCTGTTAATTTATGGTCGGCCGTTAATAAATTGAATTTCGGCACACTAAGAGGGGCGAATTGGTGAAGGATGTTGTTTTTTAGTAAATGGCAACTCTACCGAACCCCTCTTTCCCTTTCAATAATGTATCCCAATCATTCAGCAAATTGTTATTATCCTGCAATGTTCTAAGATTCAGAAGTTTTGGGAGGACATTTTTTGTTATTTGGAAACTGAATGTTGTATCCAATTAGCAATGAATGATTTGTTAATTATTTTTTTTTTGACCCAGATCTTTCTATCTGCGATCAGTTGGTAAAATTGTTATACATCTCAATGGCGGTAGCTAGGTCATTGCTATTGCAAAGATGGCGTACTGATTTGATTCCCTCTGCCCTGGAGTGGGTCCATAAAATGCAAGCGGTTAGAAGAAGTGAACGTATTTATGCACTTCGGGTAGGGGGCCTTAGGAAGTTTGAAAAAATCTGGGGCACATATTTTGATTAAGTTTCGGAGAGGTTATTGTCTTGTTTTGAATGTATTTTTCCCTGATATTTAAGTGCTTTAGGTAAGCTCTGTGATAGTTATACATTTTTGGAAATTTAATGGTATGCCGATTGTAACTCTATTTTATTTAATGGACATTTTTGATCTTAATGTATTTAATGTAGTGCAATTATTACAGACTTCAATAAAAAGTATTAAAAAAAAGAAGGCATTCAGATGTGTCACACATTTGCCATAAATTCTGAATGTTAGCACTCTAGTTGCTCATTAGATCACTGTAGTAAAGCTACTGCTCACCAGGGAAGTTTGCTGCTGGTATTCAAAGTGCATGTTTCAGTCTGCATGTACGAATTCTTTTGTGAAATAGAAGAGGATTTGAGAAGTCAAATGTGCTCTAATTTTTCTTTCTGCAGCACTAATCATAATTTCTATGGCAAAATGAACCCCCTCGTTTTGTTCCTTTGCAAATTAAATGTTTTAAGTGTTACCACTTTATTCTAATCAAGATGGCTTCAGGTGTGCCATACTTTGGTCATAAGTAAGACTGTTAGCGCTCTAGTTGTTCGTTGGAACACTCTGGGACATTCTGTCATTGGGCTATATTTGGGCTACATCTGGGTGATATTTGTGCTACATTTGGGCTCCTTTGTCTCTGGTGGCCATTTTGCGAGACTTATTTGTTATGAAGTTTCCTAATTTCCTCATTTACTACAGTCTCCTCAGTAGGAAATACTTTCAGTTTTTTACTTTGATTCCATCAAGAAGGCATTCAAATGTGTCACACATTTGCCATAAATTCAGAATGTTAGCACTCTAGTTGCTCATTAGATCACTGTAGTAAAGCTACTGCTCACCAGGGAAGTCTGCTGCTGGTATTGAAAGTGCATGTTTCAGTCTGTATGTCAGAAGTTTTTAATGAAATAGAAGAGGATTTGAGAAGTCACTCGAAATGTGCCCTAATTGTTCTTTCTGCAGCACTAATCATACTTTCTATGGCAAAATGAACCCCCTCATTTTGTTCCTTTTTAAATTAAATGTTTTTAGAGTTACCACTTTATTCCTATCAAGATGGCTTCAGGTGTGCAATAAGTTTGTCATAAGTAGGACTGTTAGCGCTCTAGTTGTTCTTTAGAACACTCTGGGAAGCTGCAGTAGAACACAAAGGAATCAACTGACAGTCTCTGTCCTTGTTGGATGTACATGTTTTCCTGAGAATGTCGGACTTCATTCTCACATGACTGAGAAAGATAATGTGAATTTACAGAAAATATGCGCTCAGTTTAGCTTATAGATCACCTTCCAAACCTCTGTGGGAAAAGCATGAGAAAATAGTTTTCTCTCAAACATGATTCATGATATCACAGCAGAAGGCTTTTTCACATGGTTTAATCACCTTAGAACACACCACAATTCCTAAAATGAGTAGGGTACCATCAACAAATGATTTATAATGTAACTAAAGTCTTAAAACCTTCTATTAGCTGCAATGCTTTTTAATGAGGTGCTATCATGTATATTGGTCCCAAGATGGCTGCCAACACTTTTTGGATGAAGTACTGACAGCCAATCAGATCTCACGATGAGATGTGTGGTTAGGCTTCGCCCAGATATATATGTGATTTTGATTTTGATTTTCTCAGGAACTACTGAATGGATTTACACCATTTAAGCAAAAGACACGACTCTGAACTAAGGTCTACCTCTCTGCCAAATTTGGTGTAATTCCGTTCAGCAGTTCGGGCTGTGGCTGCGGCTAAAGGTCCTATGGGAAATTGCGTGGGGAAAACACGTTTTGGGACCCCCCTTTTTTCTCAGCTCCCACTACACGAATCATTCAGAGACTTTCAGGATAGGAGCGGACCGGAGCTGGCCAAAAGTTATGAACATTTCGCGAAGATTCATCAACGAGTGCCAAAGTTATTCCAAATAGAATGTTGCGGATTTCCCATGGAAAATAGGTCCTAACTATAACTACTTACTGGCGACTGCCAGTAGGTAAAATATATATATATATATATATATATATATATATATATATATATATATATATATACATATATATACATATATACCTATGAGATGCGATGTGACTTCAACAGGACAATAGGTAATATAAAGTATCCACTGTTGCCGCAGTTCAGAAGTCATCTGAAAACACTTCTTGACCCGAAGCTGGTTATAATGCTCTTTAGTGCAGCTATTTGCCTTTTCTTATTTCCTTCTAGGTGCAACAACCCCCTAGGGACCTCATCTATTCTGTTTTCTAATCAATCATACCTGCAGTTGGGGTACATTTTACTATTCCTTCTCACTTCTGAACATTACTTTTTCCTACTCATTAACACTGAAGTGACCTTCCTCTGCTGTCCTTTCCACTTAAAAAATAAGCACAAAAAATGGTGTGCTTAGCAACAGGTTCCTTGCTTGTTTTTGTTCCCACTGTTAATGTCCCAATTCAGTAACCACCCTTGCTACCATCCATCTTCCTCAACATTATTATCAAACTGCCAACTATTGTCTTATGTATCTCGAACCTAGACAGAAAGAACAAAGGAAATATAAAACGTAGCTTTTGTCAGATGGCCCTGTGATGGCTGATGATGCCTCACACAATTAAGAAAGTTTAAGGAAGGGGCAATAAGCACAATTTTTAAATGATAAAAAAGAATATGTTATCCTCTGGCAATTCCTGTTAAAGAAAGATTCTGCCCTGCCACTGCTGTGGGTATTCATTAAAACTGACAGCAACACAAAAAAATATCACTCCTCCCCATGTTCGTATCCTGCACCTCAAAGAATGGTCCCTGGGGTAAAATCCATTCACCTTCTATCCTGCCTGGGACAATATGTTCTTTGTGCTGAAACACATATACCGAAGAACAAAGCAATTACAAGGGAAAAGGCATTGATTACATATCACCAATATTAGTATTATTAATAATAAGAGGGCCCTCGGTGGAACTGGCTTCCTTTCACCGTTGCAGGGGTGGGCGCAAAATGCATAAAGTCATAAATACGCCTAGGATGCGCATTATTTAGGCATGCACACCTACAATCGTGTGTGGCGTGAGTGTTGTTGCAGTTAATGGCTGCCACTTTGTAACTAGAAGTTAGATCCATTAAACTTCCATTTTAGGACGTTAGCACGCACCTGGGGCTCATGCAGGCATCGACCAGCAAGTGTGCAGCATTTAAGATTGTTAAACTACAGGCGCCCTCCCCTACCGTGAAAGCTCATGGAGCGCTAGAGCCTCCAAAAGAGAGATTATTAAGATACCAACTAGGTACTTTTTTTGCATGCCGAATTGAGCATGTTCTGATGGTTAAACCATATTAGGTACATATTACGTATAAATGATATGTGAGTGACATAGGGATCACGCACGGTCCTGGAGCGAAAGCCAAGGGTTTTGGCTTTTGAAACATGCTGACCAAGTAGAAGGCTACTCATAACAGTAGACCACCTACGTTTCCCCAGTTTTGTAACGTTACCAGCTAGGGAAGTGGCCAGGCAACTTTTAATTATTGAACCACTATCTCCTTTTTTCCCTCTCACTCTAACTCTTGCACTACACATAGTCTTTTTCACTGTATTAAGTGCTCCCACATCTCTGTAGGTTGTAGCACGTCCCGCCCCGTAGAGGGACGGGAAGACCCCATGATGAAGCATTACACTATGGGATTCTTAGTGTGTGAGGGGTATTTTAAAAACACTTAGGGGCCTATTAGAATGGGGGTGGAAAACCACCCAACGGCCATGGATCCAGAAATCAACCGCCCGCCGGCACCGTGGAAAAACCGGCATCCAAAATAGGATCAACTGCCAAAAAACACCGAACGCGGCGGAACGAGGCCAAGAAAAACCGCTCATAGCGGGTGAAGATGGCCAAAACCCATCCAATGTGGTCGCATTTGCGGCGGTAAACAATGAAACCTCCGCCAGGACAGTGGAGACAACGCACATCAAATTAGGATAAACCCAATGATCTGCGGTACTTTCCGCAGTTTCCGACCGCCGCGGTCGCAAACAGTGATGAATGGGAGAGCCGGCGGAAGAGCTGCAGCACAGCCACTGCTGCGGATGCTCTGTGACAAATATGGCGGATAAAAGAAAAAACCCACAACAAGGCCACAAAGTGCACACAGCAAACTAGCCATGCACCCAAAAGCACAGAACAGCCCACAATGACACAACCACATGGCAAATACAAAAAAACAAATCCCAGGACAACCCACACAACACACCTGATAGCAAAACCCCATTTGGACACATCCACATAGCTGAGTATAAAACCAGCCCCTTCCCTGACCACAATCCTTTGCAACATTCCAAGACGGAAGGCCATTAACCCTGACAACAAAGGATAGGCAAAGCAACACACCAGCACCACTCACACAGCACCACCACCACTTCCACACCTGCACCCCTGACCCCCCTGCACATCACACACACCATACACATCAACCCCAACCCCACCACTCACACCCCTGCACCCACAACCCCTTTGCACATCACACACCATGGCAACACATAAAATGCCAAAATTCACAGAGAGTGAGTTGAAGGTTATTGTAAATGAAATAGTCAGAGTGAAACCACAACTGTTTGGTAGCCTGATCCAACAGACACCATTAGCCACAAGAGCTCAAATGTGGGCAAGGATAGTCGATAAAGTTAATGCAGTAGGGACCACCCCACGCTCAAAAAATGAAATCATGAAGCGGTGGCATGACCTGAAGAGAGTTGTCAAACAGAAGAGGAGCAAGAACCGTGAGCTGGCTCAGAGGACTTGCGGTGGCCCTTCCATCCCACCAAAACCATTCAATGCATGGGAGTAGAAGGTGCTTGCCATACTGCATCCAGAGAATCTCACAGGAGTAGCCGGGGGAGTGGAGGCTGGTAAGTACAAACAAATGACTACCACCACACTGCTATGTACTGTCTTGCACAACTACAAAGCTACACCTCCTATGCCCAAGTACATTCATATGCACCACACACTCCCCAACACATGTCTCACAGATCTAACATTCACTCACTCACATCCACCCCAAACGTAGCTAGCAACATCACCATGGGGGCATGTGCACAGGCAATCCGCACAACAACTTCCACCAGGCCCCCTTGTCCCACAGCTCAGCAAGATGGAGCACTCCACACCCAGAAGCAGTTGGAATCCATTGTCCCACTACAAACAAACTAACAGGTAGGTAACCATCTTCACAGGGAGGGGTGTATGTGGGTGGGAAGACTGCACTACAACTCCCTTCGTGCCTCCTGTCCCACCCCTGAGCAAGATGGAGCACTGCCCCCCACCTAGAAGCAGTTGGAAGTCATTGTCTCACTACAAACAAACTAACAGGTAGGTAGCCATCTTCAAAGGGAGGGGTGTATGTGGGTGGGGAGACTGCAGTAACACTCCCGCCATGCCCCCAGGCACACACCTGAGCAGGATGGAGCACTCCACACCCAGAAGCAGTTGGAATCCATTGTCTCACCACAAACAAACTATCAGGTAGATAGCCATTTTGCCATGGAGACTGTGTTGGGGTGGGAGGCCTGCACCACAACTCCCACCATGCACCCTTGTCACCCAGCTCATCAAGCTGGAGCACTCCCTCCCACCCAGATGCATGTGGCAGCCATGCTATCACTACAAACAAACTAACAGGTAGTTAGACCACAATCTCTGGGAGGGCTGTTTGGGGGTAGGAGGCCTGCACAACATCTCACACCCGGCCCACTGACCCACCCCTTAGAAGGTTGGAGCACTGCCCCCCACCCAGAAGCATTTGGAAGCCATTGTCTCACTACAAACAAACTAACAGGTAGGTAGCCATCTTCACAGGGAGGGGTGTATGTGGGTGGGAAGACTGCAGTAAAACTCCCACCAGGCCCACAGGCACCCACCTGAGCAGGATGGAGCACTCCACACCCATAAGCAGTTGGAATCCATTGTACCACTACAAACAAACTAACAGGTAGGTAGCCATCTTGCCATGGAGGCTGTGTGGGGGTGGGAGGCCTGCACTACAACTCCCACCAGACCCCCTGACCCACCCCTGAGAAGGATGGAGCACTCACCCCCACCCAGAGGCATTTGCCAGCCATTGAATGGTTCACACTCACCTAACAGGTAGGTAGACCCCTTCCCTGGGAGGGCTGCTTGGGGGTGGGAGGCCTGCACAACATCTCCCACCATTCCCCCTGTCCCACCGCTGAGCAGGATGGAGCACTGCCCCTTACCCAGAAGCAGTTGGAAGTCATTGTCTCACCACAAACAAACTAACAGGTAGGTAGCCATCTTGCCATGGAGGCTGTGTGGGGGTGGGAGGCCTGCACTACAACTCCCACCATGCACCCTTGTCACCCAGCTCATCATGATGGAGCACTCCCTCTCACCCAGATGCATGTGGCAGCCATGCTATCACTACAAACAAACTGGTAGGTAGCCCGTTAACAAGGTAGTACCATTTGGGGGTGGGAGTGCTACACTACTACTACCACCATGCACCCTGTCCCACACCTGAGCATGATGGAGCACCCCCCCCCCCCCACAAAAGCATGTTGCAGCCATTGCATTGTTGACAGTCATCTAACAGGTAGGTAGCCATCTTCACAGGGAGGTCGGGGGGGCCTGCACTACAACTCCCACCAGGCAGCCCTGTCCCAACACAAGCAGGAGGGAGCACTCCACACCCAGAAGCAGTCCCAAGCTATTGGCTCGCTACAAACAAACTAACAGTCAGGCAGACATCTTCTCTGGGAGGTCTGTTTGAGGGTGGGATGCCTGAACAAAAACTCACCCCAGGCTGACTCGTCCCCCAGACCATCACGATGGAGCATCCCCTCCCACAGAGATGCATGTGTCAGCCATTGTATCACTACAAACAAACTAACAGGTAGGTAGACATATCATGTTTGCTTGTCACACCCCTGAGCAGGATGCAAGCCTCCACCACACACACACACACAGATGTGTCAAGTCAAACAGGTAAGTAGCCAGTATATGCACACAGCCATTCTCCTCAAAAAGCATGGTGCCACATGACAACACCAGCCCTTTCATTGCACACACATACACACAGATCCTATAGGCCACTCACAGTGTGCACACAGCCAAGCAAATGAAACTGTCACAGCAACCAAAGTATGACACACCAATGTAGAAGAAAGTCTGGGCACAATCATGCACAGCACTGAATTCCAAGTGTAAGTGCCATGGGGCCAGAGCAGCAAGGACCAAATGAGAAACAAGAAAACATTGTTGGTGGTACAAATCCAGATATGCACATGACAAGACTAAGGTATGCAGGAGATGACAATGGCCAGTTCAGGGCCAGATGTAATGTCTGACAGAGCAGAGTAAGCCAAAAATAGTCCTCACCGATATTTTTAGTTGCGCCAGTCCCTAGATGGCAACATGTCCTTGTACTCACAAATTATGCACGTTGCACATGGTAGTTATTGACTACTCACACCATGGACAAGTAATGCATGTACCACAGCATTATGTCAGGAGGCACAGTAGTGCACATAGTAAAAAATTTGAGGATTAGTCCACTGTGTGGTGTAAAAACAGTGAATGATATACAGCTAACACAAAGCTCTTGGGGTGCACTACAATGACCTTCTCCCATCTAACCCACAGGTGACCAAGAACTCACTGCAGAGGACAAGACCAGCAACCTGCAGAGCCAGTCTCTCCCCCGGTACATGGACTCTCGGATGTTGACTCCTGGGATTCTCTGGACGATGAGCTTGAAGCCGGCCCATCTGGTGTGCCAGGGTGCAACAGGTCCCAGGACCCCATCGTCCCCCCACCACATCTGCTGCAATACCAACGTCTCAGCAGACCCCTGCTGTCACGGCCTGTGTGGCCTTCACCATCACCACCAGTGCTGCCTGCAACACTCCCCCTGTCCCAGAGGATGGCCACCCTACCCCACCGACTGAGTAGGTCAGGGAGAGGATACGTGTGCCTAAAGTGGTGAGGCAACAGGTCCATGGCAGCAGGGAAGGTGGGAGGGACAGGGTCACCCACAGACACCAAGCGGTTGGGAGCCAATCCCTGGACCACATTAACAGAGTCCTTGGAGCATATGAACGTGCCCAGGGACGAACAGGCCAGTTGGAAGAAGTGTTCCGTGAGCTCATCCTGCTGATGTGGTCCATCGACACCCGCATGGGACAAATTGTGGACCTCTTGGGCCAGCAAGTGGCGGTACTGAGGGACAGGTCTGTGCCACAACCAACACCTCCACCCCCCTCCAGTGGACTGCAGGATGACAGTTCACCACCCTTCCCTGTGGCCACAGAGAGGGGTGAGTCCTCAGACCCCACTGGCCCTACAGCAGGCCTCCCCTTACCAAGCGATGGAGGGGCCATCCGAAGAAAACCCTGGGAGTAACTGGAGGCAAAGCACCTGCCAAACGCCAATCGCGGAGCCAGCCATGATGGCAACCCTCTTCACCACTGCATTGACCTTTTGGACTGTCCTTCCACACACTGCCTTGTGAATGGCATCTGTCTGTTGGACTGGGTCACCACATCAATGTTGTGACTACTCGATTATCTCATTTACCACAACTGTCAACTCACTGCTCCACTAATCACCTCAAAGTAAATGTTCACCCCCCTCACATGTCACCATTGTAAATAATACATTCTTACTCACATGTTGTTGTGTCTGCTCCGTCTTTATTCCAGGATGTACAGTCTTCAACAGGATTATAATGTACCAGGAGTAAGGAATGTATGTAGGCAAGGAGAGGTTGAAGGCACCTAGGAAAACACAACAGAACAACATTCACTAGTCTGGGTGTGGCATCACAGACATCACACGACACCTACCATCAAGATTATCCAACATGCACACATCACAATGGGCAACAAGTGACAACATACACATCCTGTCGATGTCCAAAACTACCCTGTTCTAGAAACATTGTCAGCCACCACTGAGTCAATAAGAGGCTGCAGTCACAAAGCCCACATACACCTTCACAACAACAGCAAGCAACATCATCAGACAATGGATCCGTTGTGCATTGTCACTCACCTTCAAGTGAAGTAGCGGTTGATGAGCTGTTGATGCAGGTCAACACCTTCCTCCTCTCCACTGTCCTCATCACTGGGCACAGGTTGGTTTGCATGCGGGGGCCTTTGCTGCTCATCAGCATCCAGGAGCAGGGGGATCTCTTTGCGAATGGCTATGTTGTGGAGCATGCAGCATGCCACTACAATCTGACAAACCTTCCCGGACGAGTACATCAGCGCACCTCCGGTCTTATCCAGGCAGCGGAAATGTGACTTCAGCAGACCAAAGGTACGCTCCACCACACGACGTGTCCTCCCATGGGCATCATTGTAGCGGATATCAGCTGGTGTCCTGGGATTCCGCAGTGGGCTCAGCAACCAAGGACGGTTGGGATATGCAGAGTCACCTATGTGTGACAAACACAGATACACATTGCAATGTTGCTGGGTCAGAGGACAGCATGTCACATACACAGCATGCTATTTGACTAGGCATACTCACCCATAATCCATGCAGGCTCGGGAAGCAGATTAGCCATCAGCTGTGGTACAATGCTGTTCCGCAGGATGTAGGAGTCATGGGCCGAGCCTGGAAACTTGGCACCCACGTGCAAGATGATCATATCTGTCTGGCACACAACCTGCACATTTATGGAGTGGAAATGTTTCCGATGCCTGTAGATGTGCTCACATGCCTGTGGTGGTACAAGGCCAACATGGGTGCAATCAATGGCACCAATAACATGGGGGATGTGTCCAAGGGGATTAAAATCTCCCTTCACAGCAGCCAATTCATGCCCCCTGGGGAAATTGACATATGTGTCCTTGTAGATCATCATAACGGACAGAACATCACGCAGCACCAAGCTGAACATAGGTTGTGACATCCCACCTGCACTGGACACCGTGTGCTGGAATGATCCAGTGGCAAAAAAATGCAGGGCTGCCATCACCTTAGACGTGGGAGTGAAAGCTGTTGGATATGTTCGGCGTGGCTGCAGGTGGGGCACCAACTGAGCACAAAGGGTCAGTAGGGTGGCTCTATCCAGACGGAATTTCCAGATGATCTCCTCATTCTCCATGTCTGCCAGCACTGTGAAGGGACGATGCAGATTTGGTCTCCTCCTAGTTAAAATTAAAGTGGACACATGTCAATGCAATACATCATGAGATGGGCACGGCATCTCATGTTTTGGCAGACACAACGCCAACAATGACTGTCATCAAAATTGTGTTACAGACCAGCTGACATGTAGGGACTCCTTCAGCTACACTGATTGTACACCTGTCAACTGATACACAGCAAGTACCTCCAAAGTATTCTCGCCATATGAGATTGCACTATGGATATAGCCACGTTCACCGTGGGCACGCATGGGAGTATATCATCCAGTATTAGAATAAAAATGCAACACCACAGTCTCCCAGCTAGCTACTGCACCTGACACACCTTCAGGCGTTAGTCGAACCTGGCACACATCAACAACACAATGACCACAGGCTGAGCGTACATGACGAGTGTGTGCATGGTCAAACCTAAGCAAACAGGCACATATGGACGATCTTCATTTTGAAAAACATCGCAGTGATTTTCCCTGCACTTTTACACCTTGACATGTGTACACATTGGGGAGTCCATAACAACACTGTCCTGTGTACAGGCCCATCAACCATATCACAAATGACATGTGAGGGAGTATATGCCAATCTAAGAAAGCACATACACAAACATGGCATATGTAGTCAGCAGTGGGGTACATGGCACATTGGCATTGTGTGCACTATGATGTGCCATCAACCATGTGGCCACTGTGCACTGTGGATGACTGTCAGATGGCCATTGGCACAGCATGATGTGTCCATTGGTGCTGTCACAGTCACCTGCCATCCAAATCCCGGCCACCCATGTCACTGTATGGCGCACAACTCGCGGTAGCTAACACCTAACCCCTGTGGTCTGTCACTGCCATGGACCATGCCCTTAAAGTCAATGGGATCCGCTATCGGGGTAGCCTGATGCAATTTTGAAAATCGCAGTAGGCGTGCTCCGCCACCGCGGAGCCAGTCATTGGATGCAATTGAAAGATGCACCACCGCGGTAGCGCCCGCCTGGCCCCTGCGGTGTGTCACCGCCATGGTACCCTGCCCTTACAGCCAATGGGATCTGCCATCGCGGTAGCATGATGCCATTTTGAAAATCGCGGTAGACGTGATCCACCACCGTGGAGCCGGTCATTGGATGAATTTGAAAAAGGCTTACCTGGAACACCAATTGCAGCAGCTTAGAGCCACTGAAACGACACCAGGGGGCTATATATGTGTGGAAGAGAGCCCCACATTTCCACTGCTCATAGAGCCTACTGTCTGAGACCCTTCACCTGCTGCTGCCTCCAGGGACTGCTGCCTGAGACCCCACACCTGCTGCTGCCTCCAGGGACTGCTGCCTGAGACCCCTCACCTGCTGCTGCCTCCAGGGACTGCTGCCTGAGACCCCTCACCTGCTGCTGCCTCCAGGGACTGCTGCCTGAGACCCCTCATCACCCACAGCCACTGCTGCTGCATTATGTCCAAAGTGATGGCAAGGACTGAGAAGATCCATGCCAGTCCCTTCACAAGCGAGGAGCTGGAGGTCCTGGTGGACGAGGTGCTAACATAGTACCCAAGGCTATATGGTGCCCCAAATGTTGTAGTAAGTCTTCAACAGTGGGGGTGAGAGTGCAGGGGGGCACACATGTAGTTGGTCTGATGCAGTATGTGCCCGAGAGTGTGGGGTTGTGTCATGTACTGCCTAACATGCTGTTTCCTAGGGTGAAGGGGGTGTACCCTACTCCACACGTTTCCCTGCCAGCGCATCAAGATAGGAGGGACATGTGTTGTCTTGTCAGCCATACAGTGACGCAGCAAGTTGGTAATGCAGGAATCATGACAGTGATTACTTGTGTGAATGGCTGTGTGGGTCCCTGTTGTCCATCTCAGTGTGAGACCACCTGGCCTGCACAGTCACCACCCAATCTGACAAGGACACATCACTGAATGTATAGAGTATTACATGTCTTTTTTTCCTTACTCTCCATCAATGAGCCATCTCAGCCCTGTAGATTGCACATGACTGGCCCTGTGAGAAGGGTGTGGGTTTGTGAGATCATGTCCCTCAATGTGACATACATGACACAGTGATCTATTCACAGGGCAAGGTCGCTGATGCCTGCGCAGTGTTGGACACAGTGAGTCTCCCCCCAAACACATGTTGATATGTGATGTATGTCTTGCTCAACCTAGAAATGGACAGTAGATGTGGGCAGAGTACACATAGCTTTCTGTGCTGGCATCCTGCTTGTATATGAGATGTGCAGGTGCTATGTCCCCCTCACACCTGCATGCATTTATGTGTGCTTCTCACATGCAAATGTACAATGTGAGATGCATTCTTGTCTCTGCAAGACATATCTGTGGATTTGGAATGAGTCCGTTTCATGCTACTGTCCTGAGTGATCTTGTTACATGACACTATATCACTGATGTTTGCCCCCTCTTGTCTCCCATGCCTGCAGCTCAAAGTACACCAGCGTAAGGCCGCATGGGGGGCCATTGCAAGCAAGGTGCAGGCTCTGGGTGTCTCAAACCGACGGCACACCCACTGCCACAAGAGGTGGGACGACATCTCATGGCTGGCAAAGAACGTTGTGGAGATGACGCTGGGGCTGCTCCCTCGCACTGGCAGGTTGGCACGGCGCTGCATGACACCACTAATGTGCCGCATCTTGGCCGTGACACACCCTGAGTTGGATGCATAATTGAAGGAGCATCAGCAGCAAATTAGGGGTGAGTATTCTGGGAAGGGTGACTTTGGCTGTGTGTGGTTGCATGTGTACACAGCCTGTGCCAGCGCTGGGCTATGTGATGTTGGTAGTGTGCTGCAGTGGCTTGTAAGTGGCCTCTGTGCTGGGTGCAGCTGTCATGCATTTGTCCTACCTATACTTCCTAAGGGAATTCGAGTACTGGGCATTTCAATAGCATTTTGGGTGGTGGGCTTCAGGTCTGAGATATTTGTGTTACTGTTTGAACGGAGCCACATGCAGGATGTTGTGCTGTGTGGTCATCACATTTCTCACTTATGCCTGTTTTTATTGTTTACATGCACTGTTTGAGTAACAAAAGTGTGTTTACACAATGTTATTGCACAGGGTGGCGTGCAACATGTAGATTTAGTCATCTTCATGGTTGCTTTGCTTGCATATGTTTGTTCTGTTGCTGCCACTGAATTGACCCTACATCTCTCTCTCTCATGCAGCATCTCCCGTGGTCACAGAGTAACAGGGGACGTACACCAGCGGTGGGGAAACAAGCACAACAACTGCACAGGAGCCCAGTGACACAGATGTGACCAGCACCTCGGAGGGGGACAGGAATCTGCTGGAGGAATCACAGCCCATGACGCAAAGTTCAATGTCATCTGATGCCAGCGGTGACGCAGCCATGTTTGCGGGCACAGGGAACGGGGACTCTGCATCATCTTCCACCACACAGCGTACAGTGCCCACCCTCCCAGCCAATTCCTCTGGTGCTGCCCGTGTTTGCACCAGTAAGAGTGGAAGAGTGTCCTTCACACCAGACACCGCAGCCCCTGCTCCTGGTCCCCCTGCTGCCATCAGTGCTGAGTCTGTGAACCTTTTGCACCAGCTGTGTGCAGGCCAGACAGCTCTCCTCAATGCATTCATAGACCACGACAAAAAATTTGCACAGGTTGTTGCTTTCATGGAGGGCATACATTCAGATGTGGGTGGGCTGCATCGGACTGTCCAGTCTTTGTCCTCCACAGTGACGGCAGCCCTTCAACAGTCACAATCTCGGAGTCCAGCTCCAGTCCCTTGGTCCACCCCCATGCCAGTGGCCACGTCTGACGATAGTGACCACACTCCACAGACCTCAAGGTCACAATACAGCACATGTAGCACACAGCAGCAGCCCAAGCGGTCCAGGCCGCAGACACTATCCCCACAGAAAACCAAAGCCACCCCAGGGCGCAAGGACAAAAGCCTGCCAGGAGACACCAGGGGCCAAAAAGCAAAGAAGCAGACCTCAGTGTCACATGGCTCAGAGCCAACCCCAGCCAAGGGCTCTCCTGTCCCAAAAGCGTCTCGCAAAGACAAGCAGACAATTTCCGTGCCCACTGAGAAGGTGGTGCCTGCCAAGGGTATACATAAGAAGGGCTCCAAGGCAGATTCACCCACTACCTCGACTCCCATTCAAAGCCCAGTGAAGCAGGGAAAGGAGGGCACTGTAAGGGGAACACTTGGTAAACAGGGGATGGAGAGGCAAAGGCAAGGACAGGCAAAGCGTACCGCTGGATCCAGCACATCCCCAGAGGGAGGCCCACCGTCTGCACTTGCTGCAGCCTTGGTGTTGAGTGTGCCTGTTGTGTCCATACCACTTCCCATTGATCCAAAGTCATGCAAGCCATTTAGAATCCCCAAGAAGTGGAAAGGCACCCCTCCACAATCTCCCACCCACATTGTGTCCCACGTCTGCATGACTCCACCTCCACATGCCACTACACCACCTGGTCCAAGCAGCCCTCCGGCTTGCCCAGCCACTGATAGCTCTACCTCAGCTGGACCTCTCTCTCCCCAGTCAAGTGCTCCAACTGTGCCCAACACACAGCCAGCTCCCAGTCTGACTGACAGCCAAGTCTGAATGTTGGTCAACCTCACACACCTGTCTCTCCCACAGCGGCCCTGTGCTGCCCATCGTGACACCCCAAACTGTTGCTGACCATGGCAGGGTACAGTCACACACATTCTCTGTGCAGCTTCTCATGGAGTCACTCTGCACTTTGTCCTGCCTACTGGCCTTGTCGTTCACTGCTGTGTGCCCCCTGCCTGTGCAGCTTCTCATGGACTCACTCTGCAATTTGTCCTGCCCACTGGCCTTGTCGTTCACTGCTGTGAGCCCCCTGCCTGTGCAGCTTCTCATGGACTCACTCTGCACTACATTTTGACCACTGGCCTTGTTGCTCCTTGCTGTGTTGAACTATTCCCTGTGCAGCTTCTTATGTACCTCATCTGCACATTGGACTGGCCACTGGCCTTGCTGTTTGCCCCCTGCCTGGGCAGCTTTTCATGGACTCACTCTGCACTTTGCCCTGCCCACTGGCCTTGTTGTTCACTGCTGTGTGCCCCCTGCCTGTGCAGCTTCTCATGGACTCGCTCTGCACTTCATTTTGACCACTGGCCTTGTTGCTCCTTGCTGTGTTGAACTATTCCCTGTGCAGCTTCTCATGTACCTCATCTGCACATTGGACTAGCACTGGCCATGCTGTTTGCCCCCTGCCTGTGCAGCTTCTCATGGACTCACTCTGCACTTTGTCCTGCCCACTGGCCTTGTCATTCACTGCTGTGTGCCCCCTGCCTGCGCAGCTTCTCATGGACAATCTCTGCATTTTGTGCCTTGCTCTACTCTATTGGGGCCTATCTGTGCAATTTGTGAATAAAGACAGCTGCTCCTGTTGTCTGTTTTGTAAGTGTCCTTACTGAATAAAGTCTTTCCTGTGTGTATATTGTTTACTGTGCCACATGCTCTGTATGCCACTTCAGCATTGCCAATGGCTTGTCTCACTTTTTCTAGTTTTTTACAAGTGTGATAGGGACTTCATTTCCTCCTGACTCTGATGCCTGTGGGTGCAATGATGGTGGTTTACGATTAAATACTGTTATCATTATCATTCTTTGTTCATGTTAGCTATATTGTACACATGTCAGGTTTGGGGGCACTGCCAGCACAGTGTGTGATTCTTTCCACAGGATTGCAGGCAGGCTGGCCAGGGTCATCATGTATGTGTGTCCTTACTTTCTGTGTGCCCAGCAGGGTAGGTGTATGGTTATGTTGTGATGGTCAGTCATCCTTGTCTCATGGGTTACTTTCAATGTGTGCACTTGGGTGGTCAAGAAGTGAGCAGTGTGAAGGGGGTGTGTTTGTCGTGAGTGTTGATGTGTGTGTGCCCTCAGCTAAACACATGTGTCACCCAGGAGTAGAGTGCCTGTTTGTGTGATTGTTCAGGCCTGTGATTGTGATTGTGTGCACATGTGTGAGTTGTATGTTGTGCATTGTGCAGTGTGTTGGTGTGTCCTTGCAGTTCTGGCTGACTCCTACTTGTTGCTTTTGCCAATTGTGAGTATGCAGAGTGTGTGACTGGCAAGTCAGGGTTTTTTTTGTTGAAAAGCCGTGTGTCATGATACTGTTTGTACTCACTGTGCATACCTGCTCAATCACACTGACATTGTGGGTGTGATGTGCTCATGCATTTCTGTCACATGGTGCTTTATTGCCTCCAGTGTGGCATGTGGTGTGTGTTGTCATACCATCCCCTATCTGAGCTTCAGATGCCTTAACATTGTGAGTCAGCACTCCCTCTATTTGTGTATGGTGCACTCCTGCCATGTCCACTACTGAAGTGCACACCACTTCACTTTGATGTCAGCTGTCCCCTTGTTTTGCCTATGTGTGTGCCTCCCCATCACTTCATTTGTGACACTGTGCTTTGTGGTGCAGATCTTTGTCCAGGAGCACTGTGCCACTCATGGCATTTCCCCAATTAGTTGTATGTGTTGTTGTAGTACTGTTCAGCAGTCATGGTTGCTCATGTGCAGTTCGACTGTCTGTCCAGGCCAGTCCTCTGGTCAAGTTGTTTCCACTTTTGTGTCCCAGACTTGTGCATCTGTGGGTGTTGTGTTAGGTGTATGTGCGTATGCTGGGGTACTGCTTGACTTCCTGAGTGTGATGTTGTCAGTGTGCTGTTTTGCTTGTTTTTGTGGGTGTTCATGGTGTGTCACTCATGGCTGTGTGGGACTGTTATGTTTTGTGGGCACACACTGCTTGTTGTGCATGCAGTGCTGTGGATGTATGTTGCCTTGTCCTGGTCTGGTGTGCATCCCCTGGTGTCCTGCTGTGTTTGCTATGTGATTTATTGTCATGTGCATATGTTGTGTGTTTAATGTGGCTGTGTTGTTCTGTGATGGTGCACTTCTTGTCTGTGTTGTGGTATGTTGTATGTGCATTGTTCCTGACTGATGAGGTTGTGCACTCCTGTTGTGTCTGTGCTCCCATTGCCTTCCCAAAGTTTTGCTGCACAGGTCATGTGTGGTCTTGTTGTGGTTCTGTGTGTGTTTCTGTTGAGTTATGTGTTTGGCTGTTGTTTTTGTGCAGACATTGGTTCTGGCATCCCTGTGTGTGTGTGATGTTTGTGGGTACCCCCAGGGAGTGTGATTGTTTGTCTGTGTATTGACTGGACATTATTGACACCCTTCTGTGTGTCTGACACTGGGGTTGTGTGCTGCAGGTGTGAGGGGGTATGTGTGAAGAATCCTACTTGTGTTTGACAGTCATGGAGTGTGTCAGTGTGCCCTGTGTGTTGTGCTGCTGGCATACTCCTGTGAAGTTGTTGTGTACATATGTGTGGCTGTTCACAGTTTGACCTGAGGGCCTTCCTTTCATCCCTGTGCCTATACATGGGTTGCCTTGCTGTTTCCCTGAGTTGTTGCACTGAGGTGACTGTGGTTTGAGTTCGCTCAATGTGCCAGCCATGTGTCCTTTGATAGGGTGAGGGTGTTGTTCTCTGTTCCTTGTCTTGCGTGTGATGTACACATGCTTGTTGGTTGCCTCCTTGGCCTTCCATTTTTGTACACCTCACTTTGGCTTTCATATATGTTGTGCTCCATTGCTGGTGGAATGTGGTCTGTGTATGTGGTTGTGTGTCAGTCTGGTGTACGTATGTGTGACTTGGCAGGCTGTGTGTCCAGTAGGATGTTTGTTCATTGTATGTGTGTGTGTGTTCATTTTGTGCTTGTACTCAGCTTTCTTGCCATGGATGTGGTGTTGTTGTGATGTGTGGGTTGCCCTGGGCCTGTGCTTCTGTGCTGTGTGTTCCTCTGCAGCCACTCCTGCTGTGGCTGTCTCTCTGGTTGTTTGTTTCGTGGTGCAGGGTGTGGATTCACCTAGCTTTGGTGTTGGGCATGAGGGTGCACAGGGTGGTGCACATGGCATGTCCATTCATGGGGGGGCCGGTGTGTGGAGTGGGGATGCGTGGCCCTGTGTACTTTATACCCTGCCCATGCCTGGCGCAAGCCCTGCCTTCTGCATTGTGTGCATGTTTTTCCTTGTCTTCACCGCTGCAGTGACGTGACCGGGACATTACTTGCAGATCGTGGTGATGTGTGACCTGGCTGCGGAGGGGTGACTTGGTGGCAGGTAGGACATGTGTGGGTACACTTGTGGATGTGTTCCTGTTCCCACCAGGGTGTCTGATGTCATTCGCATTAAACTTTTTCCACTCCACACATAATCCAGGTATTGCAGTACCTCCAGGAATGGTGCGCTTCCCCACCCGGGGAAAACAATGTTGTTCAAAGATACGAAAACTAAAGTAGTACTTCACTGAACAACTCTGTAAAGTGGCACTATTGTGTTTGGGTGTGATTAAAACCAGTCTGGACACTTTGCAACCACTCTAGCTTGCTTTATTTAGTTATTTTTTATTATGTTTTATTTTGAACCTTTTTTGGATCAATTTCACAGGGGAACAAATGAAGGAAAGGAGAGAAAAGAGAGTGTAAGAGACATTTCTTGAAGTCATGTTTTTCTGCAAGTGAGGAGTGAGACAGAGACAGAAATAGTGGGAAGAAAAGGAAGAAAGAGAGAGGGGCAGCTGGCAGCAGCAGAGCAAGAGAAGTGGACACAGACATAGTCTTCTCTGGGCAAGAAGGAGAAGACAGAGTCCTTTTCCTTCCAGGCCACACCATCTGTCCCCAAACAGCCACAAATGGCCGAACCTTATCTATAGGCCTTGTCTATTTCTGCCGTCCTGGGACGCATTTTTAAGATAGAAAAGTAGGGGAACAGATTTGATTAAATTTAAAATTTAGGGCATGCCGTGCCCTGTCGATCCCATCCATCTTGACCACTGCTCCCCACCAATGCACAATACAGGCCCCTGCAGCACTGAGGCACCTGGGGGCTCCAAACTCTTTAGGAGGCCCCAATTCAGCACAAAGTCTATAAATATTTGTTGTGAGACGGTGGAGAATTGGGGGCCCCTTATCACATACTGCAGGGTGGCCATCATTTTGCGTTATGCCACCATGTCCCCCTGCTCTGTCCAATCCGCTTCCATATTTATCCCCTATATTGCTATGAGACTTACAACTGGCTAACAGGCATTACTTCATCATTTTCACTGTTCCAGAACAATACTGACACCGGGATGACGTGCATATGTTCAGGGTATAACGAAGGCAGAAATATGTTGAATACAGAGTCCTAATAACCGTCAGCCTACTTCCTTCTTTTAATCTTGTGTTTACACTTCGAAGACGCTATTAAAGACCACCTGGTCAACTCAATACACAATTTATTTTAAATGCACATGTTCATATCCGCTATAAAAGCCAGCCCTCACAAATACCCCCAAAAGAGCTCAGGGTGAACCCACCCACAACGTTGTTTACAGATGAAGGAGCAGCCCCTCATTAAGCATGTCACCTATTGTGGGAGAGGGTCTGAGTCTTTTTTTTTACACAATAAATACGGTACAACAGTGTCCAATGTAGACATGATGTGAGACAAAAGGTTTTCTAGTATACCTCAGAGCACTAGTGTCAAATTTTCCGTTTACTCGTAGCTTGGTCAGTAAGATTGGGGGATGTGAGTTTCAAATTTCCCAACAATCATGTTGGCATATCATAGTTTAATACATTATTTGAGAAGCAGGGCATGAGGGGGCTTAAGGGACAGTGGAAAGGGATAGCAGTGGGGATTGTTAGGGTGACTTAAAAGACAATGGGGCATTTTAAAAAATAATTGCGCTCCAACATCTAAAAAATGCAGGGAAGGGACATATTTTCAAGCTAGCCTGGCTGAAGAGGGGTGTTACCCCGAATCAAGTCCCAGGATACTTGTTTCCGGTCCATGGAAAACCTGGCTTGACACTTTGGTCTGCACTGTTCCCATGAGGCACAGGGTCAAGACTGATTTGCAAATGGCTGGGTCAGAATTGGGGTGGCGAAGTGAGCTAAAGAATGATGATGGATTCAACCCAGATCTGTGACTAGGGGTGAGTGTCTGACACGTTTCAGCTCTCCGTTCATCATCTCTTTGTGTTTGCTTTGTTCGCCCTAAGATGGCAGGGTATTCCCAGATGTGGGTCGCTTGCTCACTTTGCCACTGGATCCAAGCTAGCCTGGCTGATGAGGGGTATTACCCCGAAACCGGTTCTAGGATGCTTGTTTCCGGTTCAGGGAAGACCTGGCTTGGCAGTTCAGGCTGGACTGTTCCCATGAGGTACAGGCTCAAGACTGGTTTGCATATAGCTGGGTCTTAACAGAGGTGGTGAAGTGAGCTAAAGAATTATGATAGATTCAACCCAGATCTGTGACTGGGGGTCAGTGGAGCTTATGAGATTTGGTGTTTATTTCTTCTCTTGGAAGGAATAGTGCCTAAGGGATTTCTTCCTTTTGTCTAAGTTTAGATGTCATGATGATGATCACAGTTATCTGAAGGGATGATTCCCTGGGTTGGTTTAGTAGTATGATATCGTGAAGTATGACTGTTTATGGTTCATGAATGTGCTTTGTGTAAGTAGTTGTGCTCCACAGTGTGCTGGTTAAATGGTTGTTTATGGTGGATATAATAGCTGTGCAATAGTAAATGAAGATATGAATACTTGATTCACTAGGCTCTGAGGGAGGGAGTTGCTTCTGCGTGTCACTGAGAGGGAGGTATGTTATCTTGATTTTTAGGTTGTGAGTTGCTATGGTTAGAAGTGGGTGGTGAGGGGCGTGGCTTGGCGCCCGCTGGTGATGGCGGCGTTCCGGTGAAGCTCCGAGGCAGCGGAGAGAGACCACCCGGTTCCCGTTCACCTAGCCTGGGGACGGTTACCCGAGGGAGTGTCGGAAGATGCCCTGACATCCCCAATGTTTGGTGGAAGCATTCTTGAAGTCCCGCGAAGCTGCAATTTCTGTCGTAAGTTTTGACAGGAATCACTCGGCGTGGCCGCCATTTTGGATTCGCCGAGTGACGCGCATTATGCTGCGGTTCTACAGCGTTAGCCCAGTTCTCCTCATGCCTAACTCCACACAACTTTGATTGACTTTCTTTTCACCTGTTTTGTCAGTTCCTCTCATTTACTTGGAGCCATTGTATTACTGGAACACATGTTTTTCCTGAAGGGCGTACGGAAGTAGCTTCCACATGAACTGCTCCTGCTCCATACAGCTGTTTCTGTTCAGTCAGTTCAGTATTGACTTCATCGTTGTTGATATGGACTCCTCTTTGACGTTTTACTAGTGACATGTTGTGGTATTGAAGCTTACCTGGCGGCTTCCTGCGCTCAGCTTCATCGCTCGCAGTGGACAATTGTGAGGCGGGCGAGAGGTCTTTTCTCCTCACCAATTTTTCTAGCCTCATTTTTGGTCGCGCAGTGAGTGGGTGCCCTATCCCTACCATATAGCATTATATGATCACTGCTTTTTCTTTTCACAGCTCCCTTGAACGGCTGTGAAGTTGGCTGCATTCTTTTCACGAGCTATCAGATATCATCGCACTTATGTCATGTTATATCCTATGTAGCCTCCGTCTTTACCTCCTGTGCCCTCTGCTGAGTTAGCCATTTTACGGCTCTGTTATATGGGCAGATTTAAGTCAATATCGCGCTTGCCTCGTTCCGCCAAGCCCCAGATCGTGAAGAACTCTAAGGTTTTTTCTGCTTTTTCACAATTGGAAGATTCTTTAAACTCGTCTGGTTCTGATACGCCAATGGATCCTCCTAGGAACCCACAAGACAACTCTAAATCTAACACGAAGAGACTCAAGTCAAACTCTCTTTCTCCTCCAAAACATTCGGGGCCAGTATCCATGGAGTTGTTGTTAGAGGAGATAAGATCCTTGCGCCCATTCATGGAAGAGACTAATATTAAACTCCAGGTTCTTACAGATAATTGGTCGCAAATGGAAACAAGAGTATCTTCAATTGAAAAGTCTGTTCAGTCCTACCAAGAGACTTCCTCTGCGGTCTCCACTCTGAAGTCTCAAGTCTCAGATCTCCAACAGCAAGTGGAACAGCTGGAGAACAGAAATCGGCGCAATAACCTTCGCATTTATGGTCTGGTTGAAGGCCTTGAGGGTTCCGATCCAATCTCCTTTTTCAAGTCGTTCCTCCCCAAGCTCTTGCATCTGCCACAGGATAAGGTCCTCAACATTCAGCGCGCTCACAGGCTGGGTTGACCACCTCCTTCTACTTCTTCCTCTCAGAGACCCAGAGGGGTTATCATCTATTTTCTGGAGTACACCGACCTTCTGATGGTTTTAGCAGCAGCCAAATCTTCTCCAAACTTAACCTGGTCTGGTTCTTCCCTGTTCTTCGCACAGGATTACGCCAAGGCTACTGCTGCTCGGCGAAAGGCTTTCCTGAACTCTAGAGCGGATCTGCGGGCAATGGGGGCGCGATATGGCCTTTACCACCCATGTCTGTTCAAAGTCACCTACAACAACAAGACTACCACATACGAAGATCCAGTGCGCCTACAGAGTTTCATTAATGCGCACAGGCCATCTGCTATGGATTCCTCCGGTCCTTCATCTTCTGCTCATGGCTGACTCTTACTTGTATTTGTCCCATATGGCTATTGCATTTTCTTCTAGTTCATCTGAATTTGTTCTGATTTTTCGTCTACCCATTGTGTTAACTATTCATTATCTATGTATGATGGTGCTCCCTGTTCTCCCTGTAAGTCATGGCTCCGACAGGCTCCCTTGATATGTTTTAATCCTTTGTTTCTCCCTTTTTCGTATCACAGGTTTGTGTTCCCGTATGTGACGATGTCTCTCGATCCCTGCCTCGTCGTTCCTGGATGCGCTGCCCTACCCATGTGGCTCCTTCCTCCCTCCACCCTCTCTCGTATTTCTCCTTCGTAGGTATGTTTTTTCCCTATTCCCTTCCTTGTCTTCCTATTGCATTTGTTGGTCTTTCCTCCTCTTTTTCCCTTCTCCTTCTTCCCTTGTTCGTGCTTCTATTCAATTGTTTATATTGCGATTTAGCATCTTTGACTAGACCCTCTTGTCTATATAAGGGTTACATTTCTTGTTCTTTTCAGCTTACCCATTTTACAATTTTTTTCCTCTCTCTGGTTTTTTATTCTTGTGTCCATAATGTTTCACTATATTCTCCTTTTTATTCTCCTTTTTGTGCTAGTGCCTTTGCTCTCACTTTTGTTGCGAGTTGTACTCTTTGCCGTTCTGGCTATTCTTCTATTCCCACTTCTCCCTTACTTCTGGCTTTCTGTGTTATCTTCGACGCTGTTGCATTTTCTTCCTCTTTTCCTGCTATGGCTTGCGTTCTTGATCGCTTGCTTCCTTTCTTCCACTTCAGCGTGTTTGTACTGGCTTTTCTTTTATCTTTCTATCTCACTTCCTCTTCATGGGTGTTCCTTTCAATAGCTATAATATTTACATGTTTTGCGGATAAGTTATTGTTATGTCGTTGAGTATAGTATCATGGAATGTGAGGGGTATTAATTCTCCGATTAAGCGCCAGCGGATTCTATCACACCTCGCCAAACTAAATGTTGATATTGCATTCCTCCAAGAAACGCATTTGAATGAGGTAGAGTCTGCTAAGCTTAAGCGTGGTTGGGTCGGTGAATTGTTTTACTCACAGGGTGATGGCAAACGTAATGGTGTGGCAATCCTCTGTCGTAAATCTCTTCCCTTCCTGGTCCTGGCTCATGAATCGGATGATTCTGGTCGGTGGGCTTACGTCAAGCTATCACTCAGAGGTGTTCCAGTTTCTCTCCTCAATGTTTACGGCCCTACTATGGGCGAGCCTTCTTTCTGGGCTGATTTTTCCCCACTTTTAACTAAATTTGTGGATCATAATTTTATTCTAGCGGGGGATTGCAATCACCCTCTTGACCCTTTTATCGATAGGAAGTCCATGGCCCCTTATATTCCCAACAAACCTCACAAGCTGTTCTGCCATGCTATTTCGCAACATAAGTTGGTAGATTCCTGGCGCCTTTGTAATCCAGGGTTGCGGGAGTATACTTTTTACTCTCCTTGCCACCAATCCCAATCACGACTTGATTACATCTTTGTTTCACACAACCTCACTCAATCACTCTTGCACTCCGAGATTGGCCCGATATTACTTTCTGACCATGCCCCTGTTCTCACAAGCGTTGATATATTCCCTAAAAATACTGGCCCTAGGAGATGGCGTTTTAATAACTCCCTCCTTCTCGATCCTAAGTTTACGTCCACCTTTACTTCCTTTTTTGATGAATTCTTTCTGATTAACGATGACGCCACTCTCTCTGACCACACTATTTGGGATGCTTTTAACGCAGCAGCACGTGACTTTATTATTCGTTACGTTGCGGACAAACGCAGGACTGCTCGTAGACTCACTAAAATTCTCCTTTCTGACATCAAGAAACTGGAACATGAGTATTTTACCTCTCATTCTGCTGATAGCTTGACAGCCCTTGTTGCAGCAAAAATGAAATTTAATGAGAAGTCTACGGAGGATGCCTCCTTGTACTTACTGAAATCGACTGCTAAATTTTACGGGGGCCGGAATAAAGCGGGAAAGCTCTTGGCTAATTATTTGAAGGTTAAACATAATAAGTTGAATATTGAATCCATTTATGACTCTGATGACACTTTAAAACACATGGATGCTGACATTCTCGCTGAATTTTCACGTTTTTATGAAACTTTGTATACATCTGAAACCCACTCCTCTCCTAGCTCCCTTGCCAATTTTTTCTCAACTATTCGCGCACCACCCAACTTCCCCATTGATCTCTCTTCTTTAGAATCCGATGTCACACAAAAAGAATTACTCACTGCACTGCAACATCTCAAACTTAACAAAGCCCCTGGCCCTGATGGTTTTACCGTCAAATTTTACCTCCATTTTTCCAAATTGCTGATTCCACGACTGCACTCCCTTCTCCACAACTTTATTACCCTTGGTGCTTCCTCAGGGACATTTTCGGACGCCCACATCTGCCTCATACCTAAGCCTGGGAAGAACGCACAATATTGCAAAAACTACAGACCCATATCATTAGTCAATATTGACTATAAACTCTTCGCTAAGGCGCTGGCGATCTGCTTAGATCACCTTCTTCCTGATCTCCTAGGCGAGGAGCAGTCTGGGTTTGTCAAGGGCCGATATATCACGGATAATACTAGACTCCTATTCAACATCCTGTCAAAGTCTTCCCGCTGTCAATATCCACTTGCTGCGATTGCCCTCGACGCCGAAAAGGCTTTCGATCGGGTTGAATGGCGCTACCTCTTTCATACTCTCACTTGGTTTGGTTTTGGCCCTAGATTTATTTCTTTAGTATCCCTATTATACTCTCATCCCAGAGCGGCGGTCTATGCGAATGGTCAAATTTCCTCTTATTTTGATCTTGGTAGAGGCGTTCGCCAGGGCTGCCCCTTGTCTCCCTTCCTCTTTAACCTCGCGTTAGAACCTTTTCTGTCCAGGCTACGTCAGAATCCCGCCATTCATGGTTTCCAATTTGCAAACACTCATATCAAACTTGCTGCTTATGCAGATGATATTTTGCTTTTTCTTTCTAACCCTACAAAATCCGTTCCTGCTTTTATGGCCGAAGTTAGGCATTTTTCCTCTATCTCTGGGTACAAGCTTAATCATGACAAATGCGAGATTCTTCCCCTGACCAAATTTACATTTAAACAGGATTTCAGTGAATCTCGGTTTACTTGGTGTCCTTCACATATTAAATATCTGGGCCTACACATTACCCCCTCTATTTCCAGACACTGTCTCTCTATGTATGTCCAAATGTACACAAAAGATTGCAGATCTCACTGCTAGATGGCATCCCTTATACCTTTCTTGGTGGGGTCGTCTTGATACTATTAAAATTATGCTCTCCCCTATTGTTCTCTATACGCTTTCCAATATCCCAGTGTCTATCCCAGCGAAATGCTTTACAAAAATTAACTCAACGTTATCCTCGTTTCTATGGAATTCCCAAAAACCTAGAATGTCCCTTGTCAGGCTCATTCGCCCTGCATCGGAGGGTGCTGTCAATTTTCCTGACTTTCCTGCATATCAGAAGGCCTTTTTACTACGTCAAGCCTCCCTCTGGTTACTTGACCCCTCTTCTCCCTGCCCTCTATGGGTTAAGGTCGAACGTACTCTCCTGTCTCCATTTTCCTTTGCAGAATATCTTGCTTTCTCTCGTAAGCCCTCTTTGATTCCTACTTCTATTCATAAATACACTCTTAAGCTTTTATTGTCTGTCACTCCTGATCCCCCAAAGACCACTGCTGACCTTCTTTCTTCCCCCATCTGGCATAATAAATATCTCTTAATTGGTGGTAAGCCCTTCTATTGGAAAACTTGGAGAGTCCGAGGTTTGATCTGGATTTCGCAGCTCTTCTCTGGTCTTACCTTTCTCTCTTTCCCTGATATCTGCTCTTCTTATGGCCTACCTTTGTCTTTTCTCTCTAAATATCTTTTACTTAAGGCTGCTGTATTGGAGATTTTTGAGCGACTCTCGGTCCTTCCATCTTCCCCTATCTCATGCACTCCTACCTCTCAACTTCATTCTTTCCTTCGTAACACTCCTAAAGCATCCCTTATTTATAAGCGCCTCCACTCACATGAGTCCACTAGACCTAAATCCAGAGCTGAGCTTCAATGGGTAGTTGACTTCGTATTAGAATGGCCGACATCTCTATGGGACAAAATCTGGGTAAAGCTGCGTAAAACTTCTAGAGCGGCTTCCCTGACACAATCATTATTTTTTATTTACAATAGATTACTTCTTACTCCTTCCACACTACATAACCGATTCCCCACTACACCAGACAAATGTTGGTCTTGTGATTCTCCCAATGCCACCCTATTCCACATGCTATTCCTTTGCAAGCACGTACATGCTTTTTGGTTACAAGTATGGGCTCAAATCAATGTTATCTTTCACACCTGTATTCCTTTCTCCCCGTCCCACCTTTTCTTGGGTAGTTTGTCCCCTGATTGGGACAACGCTGATATGTGCGTTCGTATTGTTGATTTATTACTGGCCGTTGCCTTTCAACAGATTACTGTTAATTGGAAAAGCGCCACCAACATTTCTTTTAAGGCGTGGTGGTATAATGTCTGTCATAACCATAGACTTGATAATGCCTTTGTCTTTCCCATTCAATTAGCAGCTAGACGAGCTGACCTATGGCTCCCCATTACGTTATATCTAGACAACTGTGTTGCTTGTTCATTCTCTCCATCACCTGTTCAGCAAGAGGTTCCTAAACCCCCATGATACCCTTCTCACATTCAGTATTTGTCAACATGCTGTTTTATTCTCATGCTCTTCGCTTATACCTGTTTTTTAATGACTGATGTAATATCCTTGTTTCTTTTTCAACACTCATGATTATTGTTTTACCATTTTGATGTACATTCTCCTACATGCATTGTATTTTCCAATCCCCTCCCCTCCCTCTTCACCTTCTCCCTCTCTTCCCTTCCTCCCTCTCATATTGATATTTTGTATTGCATCTCTCTTTTTTGCTGATTAATAAAATTCTTTCAAACTTAGAAAGAAGTGGGTGGTGAGTTGTGCTTAAGGTACTTAGCAGAAACGTTGTTGGTGTTTAGGTAACGTGACATATAACGTGGCATTGTAGGTTTTGGCTATTGTCTATGTTTCAATGTTAGGGGTGTTTTGGGTTGAGGTCTGGGATATTGTAGGTGTGGCTAATGGTACAGTTATATTTGTGAAGTGAGTTGGTGTTATGTGGCAAAGCCGTGATGTGGTTCTGTAAGTACTGTTGTGTGGTGGATATGTGATGTCATGTGTTAAATAATGTCTGGAGGATTGATGTAATGTGGCACTGTTTGCTATGATACGATGATGAAAATGGTTATTCTAAAGGGTTGTTGAACTAAATCTAATTTACGTAGTTTTCAGAAGCACAGCTTCTACCCTCAAAGGGTCATAGATAGCTGCACATAGCACCAGTATTTGTAAAAGTACATTTTTGGAATCAGTTATCAGTTTACAAACTTTTATGCTTGCAGAGAACATTGCCATAGGAGTTAGGTAGCATTGTGACATGTGGGTGAAACACTTGGAATTTGGCTCCATGGAATTGTGTGGAGTTACATAAAAAACTCTACAAGATTCCATAGAGTTCCGCTAACGGGTGGATAAAGGGAGGTTGCGCTGCTCACTCTGTCATTTAGCACCAGTAGCACATTCCACACTGAAAAAGAAGTGTAAACATTACATTGTGGTGCTCTAGAGGGTGCAGCTACTCTGCCACTCAAGGAAATTTTCTACTCGAGCGGTAGTCTTCTGACTGCAAATAGTCGCGACGGCTCGCGTTAGAAAAATCTCACCAGATGTGCTCCTATCAACCAGAAATCTCACTAGGGGATGCCAAATCTCACTAACGCTCGCCAATTTACCATTCTGAAGCCTTGCATGAGAAACAATTCCACCACAAGGCAATTGGTGGGATTTGGCCAGAACTCTGCTCTACAAGATTAATGCAGAGTCGACAAGTTCTGCCAATTTTGTGGGCGGAACGGAAAATTCCACCCACCCCTAATGACAAGTTTTGCAGATACTTCTCCCATGCATTTAGCTCCTTCTTTTCTCCCCCAGTAAGAACCACACCCAAGATGCCTCTCCAGTCTTGTGGTAAGTCGTGTGAACTCACGTTATGTGCATCAGGATGAATTATGGCTCCTTTATGCCACTGTCCGATTTCCCGATCAGAAATTATATGGTCCAGGGGGCAATGTTGAGAATTTCCAGTGGTGGAGTTCTGATATATAATCTGCCCCAGGTTGAACTTTGTGGGCCTGCTGCCCCAGAGCTCCCCATGTCCCTCTGCTGCATTTCATGCTAAGCACGCAGTGTTCCTGGAGAGGGACCAGGGCAGTCACATCCCAGATTTTCTGTGCTTCCTTTGGTTGCCAGGTGCTGCGAATCAGTCAATAGAGTGGTCATTTCCTACACCCATACACAATTTTCAAGTTGTGTCCTTGGTGTAGGCAGCATAGGAACTTGTAACTGATTTGGTGGGAGATGACTACCTTCCTGCTCCAACAGCCTCCCAACCATCTGACAACAGATTGCAACCAGATGGTGCAGCACTGAGGGTAGGGCAGGGCATTGAAGCATCGGGAATGCCCTGGCCAGTGGGGAATTCTCTGCTGGAGCTCCTACTCTGCCGTCATTTTGGATTTATGATCTAGTCTTAAAATGTGGGGTGTGTATGCTGTTTGTCATGCTCTCACCTGGTGTCTTTGTCTTCTATTGGCCAGTATATTTCTGTGAATAATAGGATAACGTAGGCATTGTTGTTGGCTTGTATATGGCATTGAAATGGAAAATAGCTGCTTCCTAAGGCATCTTCAGATGTTTGTGGGTGGTGAAATGAAATGGTGGAAAGTGAATGATGGTATGTGGTTGAGGTGCATGGTAGTGAGGGGTTCAGTCGTTTTTTGGATGAAATGGAGTAGTTTGATGCAAGGAGTTATTTGTATGGTGATTAGTCATACATTTGGAATTGGTGCTTCTTGTGGTCTAGATTGTTGTGGTGATGTGGTTGATGCTCCTGTGATAGATAGTGTGAGTGCAGGATGTGAAGGATGCTGCAATGGGCATGTGTTGAGGTACATCCTGTTGTGAACATATCAAAACGAAGAGTTAAACAGCCTGGTTTCAATACTCTTTCTGACGGACAAGTGTTCCCTAGTTTTGGAAAAGTGCAGGAGAGTGGTGAGGGCTGCACAGGTCCTCTGCTAGGACATGAGAGAGATTAGTGCTTTGGAATATGAAGTACAGGAGTGCCAAAAGTAAACTTGCTGCCTTAAATGTCTTTTTTTCTGCTAAGCACTGTTCAGTTTCAGAGAAAATATCTCAGAAGGAAGGACGTGGAAGAGCTAGCTCCCTTTTTATTGTTTAAACTGCAGTTATAATTCTACTCCAGGAACTTCCTTTCGCAGTGTTTACCGACTCTAACAACCACTCAACCGTAATGACATAATATAGCAGAGTTGTGATGTCATCTTGTTACATGTGACTAGTGATGTCATAACTAGACTCCTAAATAAATTCGAGACAGTTTCTTATATGATTTTGCCTGCTTCTATGTAACATTGTGTTTAATAGGCAAGGGGCTACCATTTAGCAGCCCAAGTCTTGGACCTTTAATGTTAGTGGTGGTGATATGGCTTTATCGTTCAGGTGAAATTACGCACCCTGAGGTTGTTTTCCTGCACAACTGCCACCAGTAAAATTCTGGCGTAAATCATGCCCGTAAACTGCACAAATCGAGAGTTGGACCACCTTGGAACTGAAGAAAATGTGCAAAGAGGTGGCTGTTCCAAATTTGAGGGCCAAAACAGTTTCAATCAATACAACAGAGAAGCACATATAAAGCTGGCAACAGATTTTGTATTGTAGTCTCTGCACTTGCTGTGTAATTATCTGCCAAAGAGACCAAACACGTGCCATTTAGTTGAGCAGCTTCGCCTGTACCTACCTTGAGCAGCATGTCAGAAGCTTTTGCTGTATTCCCACGATTTAACGTTTGATAGACTTAGTGGCTAAATAAATCAGACAAGGATCTAATTTGGCAACTAAAAGAATGCACAAGGCAAGGGTAAGCAACGGTACAGTGGGGGCGAGTTGGGAACCGAAGAGGTTTGTGATTCTCAAGACAAAAGAGTGACTTTTACCCTTTAACCCTCACTGAGCGGGAGCATTCAGGCCCAGTGCCATTCACAGGGATTGCAAAAGGGAAGCGTGTGTTCACCACCTTCCAATTCCAGGTCAGAGGTGAACACGAGCAAATAATCACCTGCCTGTGTCCATGGAGGAATTGTGCCGCAGGCTATCTCTGTAGTAATAACGGAGCATCCACCCATGAAGCCGGCGGTCCATTTGCGAGGTTTATGAGGCTGGTATCCTTTACATCTCTTGGGAAAGATGCGGTTTGAAGAGTCCAGCGAGGATCCCTCTCGGAATGAGGGGTTCGCAGCTCTCATACCTTTCAGCGTGTTAGGTTTACACATGATTGGACTGTCTGGACGCATTCTTTCACACGGACCTTGTTCTTGTTTTATGAAGATGCGGTGAATGCAGATGTCACCGCATATGGAGGAGGAAGACATGACTCGCTGTGAAATGGAATAAAAAGGTTTAAGACCCACTAAGTGCAATAAAATATAGGGTTCGCCTTCAAACGACCCATGTAAACATACTTTAAAATCAGCACTTCAGGCACAATTAGTCCTTTTTTGACGGGTCGGGAGACAGATGTAGGGGCATATTATCAAGAAACAGCCTTAAAATTATCGCCGCTTTAGCGGCAGTTTTCTGCCGCTAAAGCGACGATAATTTTAACGCCGTGCTTGATAATATGCCCCTTAGCTCTTTATCCTTCCTAACGTTTTCCAAAGTAATCCCACTAAAAATCCACACGTATAATTAGACAACCGGGCTTTCGGCCAGGCCCTCTTCATCACGCCCACACATGCAGCATTCGGAAATGGGTAAGACTTCTTCATCCATGGACGTGCACTGTGAGTGACGGCATTTTGTCTGATTATAGGTGAACAGCTGCCTGAAAAGGAGAGCATTCCCTTGCTAAGGCTTGTTGTGTGTCTCAGCTTCTGGCCCACTTCTTATTTTTTGGCATATTGCGTATGTTTGTAAAAATAAAGAAGCATTGGTAAAACCAATATGTCTGGATTAAGAAATCGGTATGTGAATGTGACAAGTGGCATTCATATAGTCAAATCTAAAGAGAATAGAGCATTTGCAGAGAGGCCTATACACAACACCGTCCACAAATCTTCATTCTCTTCAGATATTTATTGTAGTGCTAAACTTAACCTATAATAAGCAATAGAATCGGAGCAATGTATGAAAACCATATTTGAAAATAAATGTAGGAGCCCATCACCCTCTGCCGAGATTCCACTCTGATTGTATCTCAGCCTTCTACCCTGTCCACTGCGCTGCTGTTTTTCGGCTGGGTTGCAGCTATACAAATTCAACATACATATATTCATACATAAATACATACGTGAGTACATTTGTTGTGTTGTGAATAGATTATGTAGAATCTCCTCTGCTGGGTTGGAGAGCGATGGCTGAGAAGATGTTTCCATGAAGGGAGGTGACGAGGGGCGAGGAGGGAAAGATCTTAAGAGGGCTCTTTCATTGGGTGCACTACATGGTGTCTTACAATACAGTGCGGACACATTGTACTGTATTGTATTATACCTGCATTTATATAGCGCTTACTACCCCTGACGAGACGTCAAAGCACTTTTTCGGCAAGTAGCACGCTACTCCGGAATCCATAAAGGATTAGTTGTGAATTAGTATAATGAAATATGCAAGGACTTTGAGTGTTGGATATGTTAGTCAGTTATCTGGATTGAGAAGGATGGTGGAGGGATAGAAAAGGGAAAAATATTATCATTTATATAGCGCTTGCTACTCCTGATGGGGTGTTGAAGTGCTTTTTTGGCGAGTAGCAAGCTACTCTGGAACCCATAAAGGATTAGTGGTGAATTAGTATAGTGAAATATGAAAGTAATTTGAGTGGTGGATATGTTAGTCTGTTATTTGGATTGAGAAGGATAGTGGAGAGATAGAAGAGGAAAAAAGGTTTGCATTCAACATTTAAAAAAAACAAAAAAACAGAAGGTGCATCAATGGGGGAGGGAGAAGTGGAGTAGAGAAAATACCAACAAAGCAGTCTGGTTACTTAAATATTCCTCTTGAAAAGTGAAAGTACCAATAATGTTCATACAACAAAAGAGTAAGGCAGCGGGCCATAGATGACCGCACTTCCCCCCGTGTTTGAATAAGAGTAAGTATAAACAATTAAATTCCTAGCCTTATACACTCACTATAAGCACCTCCTGCCAAGGTGCGACCTTTTGGTCAAAACCATATAGCGATACAAATAGAGTTGCACCACAATCAACACCCTAACATGAAAGCCCCACAACAGAGTGTTTTGATTCTCAAATGCTAACAAAGTACCTCCCTTTAGCTATATGAGCAGATGGGGATTTTCTGACATCAAGTACCACTTTCAATAAAAAATGTAATTATTTTTTTTAAAAATGCCAGCTGTTAAGTAACATGTGCCACAGTCAAGCATTGCTGTGGCGTAGTATAGCCTTAGAGCCCAGCCATTGAAGCTTCAGCGTTGAAGGCCCCAGCCAAGGGCGATTGGCCTTTAACATTGAAGCAGGCCTTTAATAGCTTGTAGAGCCGGCTACAGAGGGCTCTAAAGCTATTAGAAAATTCCACCTATAGAGGGCAGAATGTTCTAATTTGTAAACCAAAGGTCTCACGGAGCCCGAGGGGACTGAAATTCCTTTGGCTCCATGAGGCCTTTTGTTCCTAGCACAACATGTGAAAAATCATTGCAATGTTGGAGCAACAGGCTTCTACTGGCCATTAGAAGCCCGGATCACTCCATTGTTTTCAATGGAGCTCCAAACATTCCAATGTTATAAAAGCAACCGCAGCAAGAAGGCTAGAGAGACAAGCAAACAGTAGCTTCAGTGCACAACAGTCACATAAGGTCATTGGGGGCATGGCTAGGCAGGCAAAATATGAAAAAAGTAGAAGAAAGAAAGATAAATAAATGAGAAGGACGCAGATTTATTAAGCATCAATGCAATGCAGCAAGGCGTGAAAGGGAGAGAGCGGAAATGTGCCATATCTAATTAGAGATGGTGCACTTCTGCACTCTTCTAGCACTAACTCACTTCAGGCAATCCAGCACCAATGCAGGCACCTTGGTGCACGGTTGCCTGTGGTACGGGCTGGATGGCTTATGTGCAAGAAGGGTTACCCTCCTGCAAAAAACAAACCTCGGAGGCGTATTCCTATTTCTATGTGTTCTGCAGAATACAGAGCACATGGAAAGAGGAAGTGACAAGGAGAACTGAAGATATTTCTTCTTGTTAGGCTATCTCAGGCGGCACACCATTTTGGCGCAAACCCAGGTATACTGCCTTTATTAAATCTGTGTTTGAATCAAAATGCGCGAGTGGATGCATGGGAACCCCCATGAATCCACCCATGTGATGCCTACCTGACTCTGTAAAATGATGCAAGGCTATGCTCTGCGCTGCGTTGCCTTTCTATTTTTTTACAAAGCCACGCAAGGCAAATTGGCTCTTGCTTGGCTTTGTAAATCTCGACTAGCATGCAGTAAAAAAGTGATGAAACCACGGAGGAAAATGTTAGTAAATTTGGATCGAGGGAGGGAGGGGAAAGAGAGTGGAGCAAAAGATAGCACATGCTATAACCACGCAGGTGATGGGTCAGAGTTACAGGATCTACAAATGCACCTAAAAATAAATAATTCGAAAATCAAAGCAAACGTGGAGTTTTCAGGTAGTCTCGCTCAGGTCAGCAAATGAATACAGAAATACCACAGGGCCGGATTGGGAACCAAAACCAGCCCTGGCAAATTGCTCGGCCAGCCCCCCGGGGTTTGGGGGTGCCGCCGAGCTCTTTGCCAGGGCCGGTTTTCGCCCGATTTTGTTACAGGGCCGTTTTTGCAGCTATGCTGCAAAAACGGCCCTGTAACATAAACGGCCCCCAGGGCCCCAAAACCGGCCCCCACCAGTGCAGCGCACCGGGGGATTGCCCGGTTCCCGCTATGGCCAGTCCGGCCCTGATACCAGTGGCGTAGCTAGCCCTCTGGCCGCCCATGGCTGTCCCTGCGTTTGCTGCCCCGGGGCGGCTGTAGTGAAGAGCGGGGGGCATGGGAGGAGTAGGGGTGGTGCTGCCTAGAGTTTTCTTCATTTGCCTCCCCGCGGAAAACGCATTAAGGAGCAAGGGCGATGCTATTGCCGCCACAAGACGGTAGGTTAGAGCGGGGGGCCACCGCCCCCAAAACTCGTGCCGCCCGGGGTGGACCGCCCCACCTCACCACCCCAGTTACGCCACTGAGAAATACACAGCTGCAAGGCAGTGTTGATTCCACAGGGTCGAATTAGATGTCACGTGGCCGGACCCGGTGATCATTTAACATCTTCCTTCTGCACTCAAGCATACGCTGAAATTGCAGTGATGGCAATTGCAAACCCACTGACACATTTTTCTTAAAGGAGTTTTTATTATAGTGGGACATCGTTTTGAAAAATGCTATATGAGACGTTACATGCTATTCCTATGGTAAGGCTCCCTTTTATAGGTAAAATGTGCATTCTGCGTGTGCCCGATCGCCTGCTACAATTTAATGGTAAAGTTATGACAGCCTCATCGTGTACACTGATTTGCCAAAGATGCTGTTTGCACAGGCAGTCGAGACAGCAAGATAAAATACAGATTTTCCCAGAATCTGATTGTCCAACGGACCCCACATGGTCCATTGGTCAATCAGCCCAAAGGCAGCTCTAGTGAAGAGCATGAAATCCGTGCAAACATTGGCAAAGTCAATAGGGCTCTCCTCTTGGCTTTTGTCAGTGGTTTTTGGCAATGTAGTTGAGCATCGGCAAAATAAAAATAAAATGGTTAAAATGTAAAATAGCTTGATGGTGTATGTATATGCATGCATGTATTATCATGTATGGACGTATATGCTTCATGATACTATGGCGGCTCCAGCATAATGAAATATATACGCATAAGCCTCACCATGTGTGGGTACATGTGTGTCATGATGTCATGGTGGGCATTTTATTATTTTTCATCTACCAGTTGAAGAGGGAGGATGTCCATTTTAGAGCCATACATTAAACAGATATAAAAAGTGTGCAAAGTGTCTTATTTAGAAAGGAGCAGCCCAGCAGAAAAGGGCAGCTGTGGGCTCCCCCAAAAAAGAAAAACATAAAAAAGAATGCAGCAGCGAGGGTGGGTGAGCAAAGCAGGAGCAGGCCAAGAGTTAGGCTGAATGCAAGTAGACCTAGCAATGGGGACAGGGAGAAGCTGGAAGGGGTTAAAAAAACACAAAGAAAAGCCGAGCGGGCAGGCGATATGATAGAGGAATACAGCAAGCAGGGGTGAGACAAGAAAACACATGCAATCCCATTGAGTGTTGAAAGAAACTGTTCCTTGATATAGAGGGGTGGAAGGATAACAGTCATGCTTTCCAAAGGATGATAAAGAAGCTATGCTCGAGGCGAGGGACAACCACAAGAAGAGGAAGGCAAGCCACTGAATAAGAAGCAAGCAAATAATATTTTACAAGAAAGCCACCAGCTGACCCAAAGACCAATGTGAGTATTGATATGCTACACAATAAATCATTGACAATTCCGCTAAGCCGCCAGTTGGAAGGACGTAACAAGCATTAACAATGCAATAGGTCTCGCACTGACATTATTTTGAGCTATTGACATTGTTAATGACATTGTATTTTTGTTTTGTTTTTGTTTTGTAAAACATAAATAAAATGCATTGTAATTTAATATGGCAATAGCTAAAAAAAGTTTAAATGTGAAGCCAATTGCATTTAACACTAGTGTAGAGTTCTTTTTTGCAGAGTTCTTTATTGGTTCTTCCAACAAAAGTGTGTTACTGTCTCACTGCCCCAGACCGGCCGACAGAGAACCCGCTTAATTTGGCTTACACTAACCTGTGGGCAGTGTTAAACCAAAACATTCATTTTTAGGAAACTGCTCCCCCTCCCCCCGCACGGAAGCGTGGAAGCCCCTGATGCAAAGCATTTCCGTTGCAGTGAAAACCCCATGACTGGACGCGATGAGTGAAGGCCGGTAAATAGAAGGTAGCCGCCCACCTGGAAAACTCCTGTTCTTAGCAACTCTGGAATGGATGACACTGAAAACAAGTAAAAGCGAAAGCGCTTTGCCTTGTTTTTGTTCCAACATTCACTTTTTGCGTATCTCCCTCCCTTCGTTCGTCTCTGCCTTCTTCCTTCTTCCCTCCCGCGGGTTTCCCACCGATGCCCAGCGAGATGATCACATGACACACTAAGCATCATTAGTTCTTCAAAAACAGGTACATTCAGAACAAATATGTTTGGTGGTTGTCGGAGTGCATTTACCAGACACATTTTATTCCAATGCTAGGTTTCTGAGAGTTAAATATTCAACACAAGAGCACTTCCACTAACGTGCCACCATTGTATATAAATGTAAATGAACAACATGCCAACAGCTATCGCCTGCTTTTGTCGTTTGCAGACAGGGACGACCCTGCTGTTGAGAGCTCCATGAAGTTATGTACAGAGAAGCGGGACAATACAATTAAAACCTTGCAGTATCATCCGGCTCCCCCAGCCCTAAAACATTTTTTTATGCGTCCGACCCACACCCCCAAGCGCTGCATACAACCACCCACAAACGCGCAGCGAGTAGGAGGCAGCCGTGTTATGCGCTACCTCGTAAATGAAACAAAGCAAAGATGAACGAAGTAAAGTACTCGGCGTCACCTGATTGGCTGGCTGACCCACATTGCGCTCCCCAACCCCAGGCTCCCATTTTTTCGCAACGACCATAAAATAAACATTCCTCATAAATTGAGCTGTCACAAAACCATGTATCCATTGGCTTGCCCCTTAACTTAAGGCCATGCAATAAACTTGACATAAATGAGCAGCACTGTGCGAGGTGGGAGCCCTTCTCTTGCACGGACATTTGGCTAAAAATTCTGAGCAAGACAATCTAGGGCATAAAAGTATCGTCCTGACGTTACCGGATCTGCAGAAAATTAACAGAGCCGACTGTGGATCAAATCTGCCATCGTATGACTCCACACCACCCTGTAACGAGTTAGGGTAAACGCCTGAGCTCATAAGGTAACAAAACATTGTAAAGCGGTTCAAATTTTATTTTTCATTTAGAAAACATTATAAGCATTAACAGCAATTTAATATCTTTCGTACTTAATTACCTAACATTTTCGCCCCGCGACCTGCACTGCCCGGCCATTGGGATGGCCAAAGGGACGGCCAAAGGCACCTAGTTGCTGCAAGTAAGACTATGTACAAATTGCTCCGACAATAACATGAACAAATAAAATGCCACAAAACCATATAATCCCATGCCACCAGCGCAGCGATCGATTACCCATAACTGCCCGTCGTATGCGAGGCGGCCGCCATTACTGCCATCCAGACATTTGGCGTCAATCAAGGGGCCTTGTTATTCGTAGAGCCACACTGTACTACAGTAAGCTAACAGGGCCCGCTGGATAGAGGTGGTCTGCATTTTTTCTTTTTAGATGTGCCAAACTTCAGGAATGATCGTATTTTGCCCCAAACTGCTTTGTGTGCCCTTGCTTTAAAGGAGGTAATCTTTGGTTCAGGTGGATATTTCCAATCACAGTCCATGCTTTTGTTTGAGCTTTGTTAGAAACGCGCTGGGGTGTTTGCTCACCCACACTGGCCCGCATAGCCTGAAATCACTTTTCTAACGTTTAAGTAAAGTCAACTTTGCGGACGTGTGCTCCGAGGCAGGGGGTGGGGGGTGGGTGGCTGATGCGAGAAGAGGCTGCCAGAGCGGACATGTGCTCGGAGGAGGGGGGTGGGGGGCTAAAGCGAGGAGAGGCTGCCCGAGCGGCCATTACGAGCTTGCAAGGCAGAATACAAAAATAAAACAAATACTTCAGAAACATGATCCGTCAGTGCGCGCCTCCTAGAGATAAGAAATACCTTCACGACAGCTGTGAAGCAAACCATCAAGTCCGGATGGGCTGTCCGAAAAAGGAGATAGGGCGGTAACAAACAAGCCTTATTTCCAATAAAAAGCCACCATTTTCCAAAAACAATGACGTCAGCCAATAAAAGTAATGGGCGGCGCTTCAAGCCCCCTTCTGAAATCTTCTCTAACACAATATGTCTCACAGAGAGAGAAACGCATGCGCGCTGCAACGCTAGGCGAGACCTAAAAAGGAGACAAAGCCTTCCTGGCACTGTTGTTTCAAGACTTATATGAAACGATTCAGTCAATGGTGCACGCACTCTGTCATCTCTTCTTGAGGGACCCACTGTGCCACGTGCCGCTTCTTTTATCACTAAACAAGAGCTTCAGATGTGTCTCTAAGGGTGTGGGCTACCACAGTGTGAGCATGTTTGCCACAGTGTGTCACTTGATCTTTTCAAAGCCACTTCCTACCAGTCGCGGACCGTGCAGGTAAGAGCGGTGGGGTTGGGTGGGGGGGGTATTTGACAGACGACCACTAGGGAAAATTAAATAAATTATTGATTTTCCCTTGTTGTCATCTGTCGGAATCCCACAACAGTTTCCCCACCACCCGGCCCCATCGTTTTTACCTGCACAGGCCGCGGCTGCTTCCTACACTGTATAGAAAGTGGCGACTCACTGTTTCTGTCCCTCTGAGATCTGTGATCTGTGATGGGGTAACGTCCCCTATTCTCTGGAGGGGAAGTTCCACTGTGCTGTTTAAAGGCACCGGGAATGTATGACGTTACAACGCATACATTTACAATGCATGCCTTTAAAATGCAGGTTTTACATCACAACATCCTTTACAAGACGTTCTTTTACATCGCATGCCATTACATCGCATTTTCAGAAACTACCTTTACAACGGATTCCATTACATCGCATTATACCTTTACAACGCATACCATTACAATGCATACCATTACATCGCATTTAAGGTAAGTGTTGAATAGTATAGGGGTAATAATTACTATTCCCACTCCAGTGAGTGCAACAGTAGGGTAAGTGTTGGATAGTGTAGGGGTAAAAATTACTATTCTAACTCCAGTGAGTGCAACAGTAGAGTAAGTGTTGGATAGTGTAGGGGTAAAAAATACTATTTTAACTCCAGTGAGTGCAACAGTAGGGTAAGTGTTGGATAGTGTAAGGGTACTATGCGTTGTAATGGTATGCATTGTAATGACTTGCGATGTAATGCCTGCGTTGTAGTGACATGCATTGTAATTACATGCGTTGTAGTGACATGAGATGTAATGGCTGCATTGTAATGACATGCGATGTAAAGGATGTTGCGATGTAACGACTGCTATGTAAACGTAGTGCAATGTAATGACTGCGTTGTAAAGGTTGTTTCCCCATGTCCATGTTAAGAAAGACTGCCACCTAGAAAGAACGCTAAATTTTCCAGTCTTTAAAACATGGAAAGCAATATTTTTGAAAGCCACTGTATTAATCTAACAAGTGCGTTGATTTTCGCTTTATAAAGCCTTGCATCACTGAGAAGCGGAATAAAGTAACACAAGATAGAACCAGGGCCGGACTGGTCATAGCGGGTACCGGGCAATCCCCCGGTAGGCCGCACGGGTGGGGGCCGGTCTTGGGCCCCTGGCGGCCGTTTTGTTACAGGGCCGATAACCGGCACTGGCAAAGAGGCCGGCAGCACAATCAACCCCTGGGGGGGGGAGGGGGGGAGGGGGAGGGGCGGCCGAGTACTTTGCCAGGGCCGGTTTTGGTTGCCAGTCCGGCCCTGGATAGAACCATCTGCTTAAACCAGGAACGGGGGTAAATTTTCCATGCACGTAATATCCTATTTTTTCACGTAGTGTATTTATTATTTTTTAGCGTACCTGTGACATTCTCTGCAAGTGTCAGTGTGCAACATCTTGAAAGATGCTGATTGCTTCCTCAAATGATTCATTTAAAAAAGTTAAAGCATATGCGTTTAAGGAGGCCTGTAAAGATGAGTGGTTTGGAATAACAGACACACATGGATTTTTTAGAACACGTTCCCTCTCATACTTCCTGCCTTGGCTTATGACATATCCACAAAAAACATTTCAAGCACGATTCATTAACAATATTGATTGCTTAGTTGATGTGACGTTTTATTGAAAAAATGTCATTAAAACCAATTTAAGCGCATAGACCGGTAATAGTCATACGCACAAAATAACGAGCCAGAGGTGTGTTTCAGTGTTAAATGATCATCAGCCTAGGAGACGGATTAACCAGCACTGACAGAGATACTAGTTTTTCAACAAGAGTTGGCTTGCAACAACTGAACTGTACAGATTACATTTAAAATACAATCCAATAATAATGTATATACTAGTGCAATCGGTAATTGTCTCCTCTCTATGGCCCACGCTACAAAGTGCTGAGATTGCGAACAGTTTACAAAAACAAAGGTCAAATAAATTAGCTTGGTGGTCTCCCAGCACACCTGTTAGAATGCACACAGCAGGGTTTGAACCTCTTGTGTGACATATATGGCATGGCTGAATGTACATATCATGAGTCATGGAGGCATGCCTCCAGAGTGAGCTGGACGGTGTGGAGTATTGCTGTCCTGGACAACGGCATACAGCACAGGGAAATTAACACAATCCTCTCTGATCGTGGAATTGAGAGCCCATAAGAAATGGTAAAGGAAGACGAAGTCTGGTGTTTGGAAGAAGGGTCATGATTAGACATTTGTTCGGCCTGATTGCCACGTCCTGCCCATGGGTCACTTGGCAAGAGGATGCTGTAGTTAAAGCATCTGGCTCCCAGGGTGCTTACGGATGTGCCACCAAAGACTTAAAATGGTGGCTTGTGATTAGTAGAGACTACGAACAAGTGCCCAGTTGTATACGAGTGGATAGATCAGAATCATAGAGGTTCCATGGAGTCTGTGAATCGCATTGCTCTTTAGGCAGGAGGCCCCCGCTGGAGGGCATAATGCAGGCCCCTGCAGTGCAGGGTTGGGCCCTATTCACCCAAAGGCCAATCAATATCTGTGAGGAATGGAAGACTGATCTGCCCCTCATCACTTTCAGCAGGAGAGAGCCATACTTTTGTGTTACACCACTGCCCTTCACGCATTGGTACCTATTGAAATGGTGCAATGCCTTGAGATCTGTGAAAGGATTACTGGAAGTTCAACAGAAATAGCATTGACATGAATCTGTTTTTGACTGTGAGTTAAAGTGCCACCTGACTGATGTTGATGTTCAGGGTATAAGTGCATGTTGTGCAGGCTTTCATAAGGCCTCAGGATGGGGGTGACAATAGCCAGGTTGAGGATGAACCTGCTACTGTAGCTAATTAGCTCCAAAAAACTGTGCATCCCGCCTATAGACACGGAACCTGTTCTAGAATATTCTATGGATGATAGAATGTGTTCAAATAAGTCTAATAATTCTGTGATAAAATTGCACTTTTCTTACTGAGTGCAAATCTGGATTGTGACAGTCATTAGACATCTGCTATGAGGTCTGGCAAGTTACAATAATTGTAGATTTAGCTCTAATTGCTGGTGCTGAGCACTCTTCCAAGGGTTTATCTATTGGTGTTCTTGAATATTTTTGCAGCAAACTTAGTCATAAGGATCTCCCAATGTAGACCTGTGTGAGGAATATGATGATTTTGTAGGATTTTGGGGTTTAGCATTATCGAGTGGCAAACAGGTTGAGGCCAATTCAAGAATGGTCAGTTAAAATTGTCAATTGATGTCTTTCTGAGTTGCATTTTGAGGAAGAGGCATATTTTTCTTCTGTCCTTCAGGTGATCTTCAGCTGTTCCAGTGTCCATAGATCGATGGTGACCAGTTAGCACATCTGAAATCAACGCATCTCCGTAGTAGGACCTTGGGTGGGTTGTGTTGTCAATGAGGAGGTGCAATTGTTGTCCATTGAGATTTTCAGTGCCATAGGAACTTGGAGCATATTGTTACAGATAAAAGGTGATTGAGGGCTTTTGTCTGGCAATAAGATATCAACGATCTGTATATGAGCGAGAGGGCTATTGTTTCACTTCTCATTATGTCATTTCCCTGTTTTGTTATGAACAACTACACAGTGGTATTTGTGGAAGTGGTTGTAATGGCAGCAGTGAAGCTATCACCATCTTAGAATGATTTGTTTATACAAGAGACTGTTGCTGGGCTGAGAGGTGAGGTATGAGATGGGAAATAGGGGTGGAAAGAAGAAGGTTTTTTTCTAGCAGGGAGGAGCATTGCATGGCCCCGCCTGGAAATAAAAAAACGGGGGTTGAGAGACTTGTCTGGTGCTGCAGTCAAAGCCCCATGCAAATATTCCATTCAGAATTACTGGCCTAAAAAATCTGGTATGTTTCTCCCATGTCCAGAAAAAACAGACATGGAAAAACCTACTCACTCTGTATCAGGCGGAGTGAAATTCAATGTGGTAAATTTGCACTGCCTAACTCAGGGCTTTAGTGTTTTACATAGATACAGCTGTTTGCCTTTATGTTAGCAAGAAGTGCAGTGATAATGTTCATCACAGAAGGGTCTTCACAAAGTGAGATAGATGCTTGCAATAGGGGAGATATATTGTGCAAGATTGTGTAGGAGTTTGAGAACAATTTTGTTGGAGTGCAGATAGCTTCCATCCCAGACACAGATTGGGTCTTTCCACCTGGCCTTTGTCGATCACTGTATCTGGTCTGACTTTACTGATTATCTATGGGGTTTGTTTATATTTCTCCTCTCTTGAACACTTTAGGACTATGATTAGGGCCATGGTGTGGGTGCAGATGGAATTTGTTAATGAATGCGAAATGGGTGGCGACTTGGCATTACTTAGTTCAGCAAAGTATAGGAATATTGTAGTCTGTCATCAGATTTGTGAAGATTTGTTGAGACTTCTTGTGTGATTTGTAGAAGGCACTGTGCATAGGTGATCGGGGTGCGGTGTAGCTGAGTAGTCAGTTTGATTAACATCCTCATCATGGAGAAGATGGAGGTTGTGAGAGAGGCTTCACCATGCCAGTATTGAAGATGTTGGAGAAGCGCAACAGACGGCTGTGAAGTGGGTCAGCCTACTGCAGGTTCTACAGTGCATGTTAAAGCTATCTAGGGTGCGCATACATGTTTCATGATTGATCCAACTTTAGGGTTGCCTTGATCGGGGTTGGTCAATGGTGGTGAGAATGTGTTTGGTAGTGCATTTATGAGCCTGTGTGTGGAGTGCAGAGCAGCCAGCACAACCTACACAGTGATGTCATTTGTTGGGACCAGGCTTTGGCCCAGTTTTTGGATGCACATACCCATCATTAGTCGAGGGCAGCTTTATTGCTACTACTTGTTTGCAGGTCTTTTCCTTGAAGTGTGCATTGTGAAGAATGTTATAGAAAAACAGCAATAGTATTTGCAGAATTCAGTCGTACAAGAGTCGCATCATACCCTCTGAATGATTTACACTTGAATTTCTTTACACCCTTTTATCGAAAAAGCCAGTTATTTGGCAGGAGTTGTTGATTCATGTGGAATGTGTTCATTGGTTCGGTGCGGCCGGGCCGTGTGTGCAATAACTATATGTAATTGTTCTTGTTTAGTGCAGTCCGAAAGCAGGTAGGATTTGTAATGCCTAGGGTGGATGTTATAGGTGGTAACATTGTCGTCCCTGGAAAGGGAGCGAGGATTACAGAAGTCATCAGAACCTGCAGTACATAGTTGGAGGTAACATTTATACATTGTAACAACAATGTTTGCGGTGGTAAAGTAGCCTTCAGGCCTGCCAAGGAACACCAGCCACTGTACCCTTGGCCATGCAGGACTCATGATGTGGTGAAAGAAGAGGAGAACATTTTATGCAGTCATATTTTGGGGGACTTTCCAATAAACATTTTCAGGATGTTTGCTACCTCCCAAATGGGTGCTGTGGCTGTGTATGATCCGTGAGGTGTGTGCGGGTGCAGTGACTCAGCAATTGCTGTCTGTGAAAAGCAGAGGGCATTGTGTTTGTGCCTCTGGGGCCAGTGCACCCAAGGGTTGCTGAGTTGCTTATAGTGGTCAGGTGCTCTGTGTGGACTTCTGAGGGTACTGCCTTTTGGCTTTAAAGGTCAATGTATCATGTGGGCATATCCACCAAATATCTTATATGTCTGAATGCTGTAGGTGCTTCTTTTGAGCATGTAAAGAGTTTCATGTACCGACATATCGTGGTAGGACCAGAAGTCACCGTGTCTGAATGCCAAATATGTATTGTTACAGAGGCTGCGTTTTTTTGTAGTTTGATCAGGGGTGTGTGCAAGGACAATGCAGAAGAACATTTTTGTGTTTAGTCATTTTAGTCGTTCAGAGGGACCAACAATATGGGTGGTTGCAGAAGTGCGCAGGTGGCAGACCCAGAAAAAGAGACTTAGGGCCAGATGTATCAAACTGTTTTACCCATTCTGTGTCTATGGGAAAATGTGTTCACACATTTGGCCCTCAGTGTGGTAAGCACCATGTCGGTCTTTTTTTTTATGATTGGTGGAGGGTTTCCAGGGTGTTTTCCTCGATTGTACACAGGAAGACAACATTTTGCACCAGGAGCTGCTATCTCGATTTAAAATTGTAAGTGAACGTTATAAGGATCTTAATTCCTTTGGCAGGAGGAATTTGGAAATTTGAGGGAGTTAAGAGCCTAATGTTTGGCATGTATCATGATCTATAGGAATGGGATGGGGTCTCCATACTTTCATTATTCATGGGTTTAATTGAAGAATGCCTAACAGAGGTCCTGATTATGATGGCGGTATGACTTACGTCCGACCACCAATATATCGGAGACAGGACCGCCCGACTTGCTTTTGGCAGTCCCGCCAATGATATAGCAATGCTTCCGTCTTCAAGGCGGTCACAAAATGTATCTTCTGTATTGGGGCATGTGCTGTAGGCTGGGGGTACATGGCATTGCATGATGGTGGGTGTGGCAAAGGGCTTGAATGGATGATGGGGTTCATCTGGCTAGTGGGATGATCTGGACAGGGTTGTCCATCTTGACATCTTTAAAGCCCAATTCCCAGGGTGCATTGTGTCATACATGTGATTTGGTGAAAGGTCGTATGAGGCGTTCATGTCAATCAGAAGTAGAGCAAATAGTCATGTTTTAGGGATATCCCAAGAGCCTCGTGTTACTGTGCTTATGGCATTGCAGTTGCATGGGGTTGTTCTGTTTGCCATCAGTACAATGTACGTGCAGTGTGGGGATGACAGGCAGCTGTTAAACAGTGAAATCAAGATCACTGACACTCCCCTTTTATTTGCACCACACACACTTGAACACTACTTGCAAATGTAAATAAAAGTTCTAACTTGCGATAACTATGTCTACAAAATTGATCCTAATGATCTAGCATACAATAGCTTTTTCTGTTTCTTTGTGAAACTGGCAGCGCCCTCTCCAGCATACGGCGGTCCAGCATCAATATTTCTCTACTGATTTCCTGTTTTCCACAAACTAAGGAGCTGTCCCTTGTGAGGCATTACAGAGAGGATTTGCTTTTCTTGCACATTGGCCTATTGCCTCTGGCAGCATCCTTGTTGTCCAATATATTGCGGTTCATTGCACTACATTAATTCGAGTCTAAATAGTTATGCCTGTGAAAGACCTTCAGTACTAGTGACATTTGCTTGTTCTCTCCATTTCTCCCGAAAGACCTACCCTTTTTTACTACTGCGATGCCCTGTGACTCGCCCCCTGAAGGTTTATTCCACTGTCCTTGATAGACTTTTCTGGCAGCCATTTTTTCCTGTAAATTTGCATTTGACGCAATCTAGATCTGGTATGTGTAGGGAGAATTACGCCTTCATTTTGTGTCTCTGGTTGGCTAGTGTACCCAGTGTGTCTGGCAAAAAAGAACCACACATTAGGTCTGACGGTTGATGACTGTGCTCCTACCTTACTGATTTTTATATATCCTGTCTGCCATGATTGTATTTTGGTGTCCTTTTACTCAAGTCCACCTGTGGTGGAGACAGACCAGAAGATAGGAATTAGATCATGGCAGGTTGGATGCAAGGTCACCAAGCCTTTTAAAGTATCGCTACTTCTTTACACCACCAACAACAGGAAACTACTCAACCAGATCCAGACATGGACCATCCATCTCAGCATGTTACGGTGATAGCTTGAAAGCAGAGAAGGAATTGGGGCTGCCGTGGTGCTAGGGGCAGTTTTTATTATAAGGATTACATTTTAATATGCTAGAAATTGTCAGGCATTTCTTCTCATTATTCTTCAACCACTAAGCCAAAGATGACTAAGAGCTGTAAGTGATTTATAAACTTTTCGCTGAGGTAAAAAACAGATGTGCTACAAATTGGGTACATATCCTGAAGGAAACTGAAGCAGCTGTAACAGAGACGGCATTCGGGAGAAATTCCTGGAAAGCGGAAGGTCTCTCTTGGAAACATAGGAAGCAAAGTGCAGGCTGAGGCCGTACCTCAGCTGGGGTTCTTAGTCCTTCAGTGGGTCCAAATATTAATATTGGGTTAGCATCAAAGAATTGACAATAAATTAGAAATTCCAAGGCTTCATGAATTTTGGAGTCTGACTCAGTCAAGGCCGAGAAAAGAACACCATTTCATTCCTAGCTTTAATTTGTTTTACATTTGTTCCTTCTGTGAGGTAATATCCCGTTTTTGAAGATGCGGTGCCACTGACAGGATTATTTGAAATGTCACAGGTAGTGGGCGTGGCACGGTGCACCTTTTCCCCCTGAGAACATCAAATTATTGCCACCCTGTCCCCTAGCCCATTAACAGGCTCTAGCTTGCTGCTGAGGTGATATGGGAAGGGAAAAGAAGAGAAAAGTTGTAAACCTTAGAGAACACTGTTTGCATTGACTCTTCTTGTTGCTTCCTTCATGACCCCTGAGACCAGAGGCAGAATGGGCAGTGCTAGGTTTAGCAATCGACAAACCATGGCCTGGAACTGCCACACTTGGGTACCTCTATTGGACGTCTATGTATTGTTCCCTAACAATGGTGGCCCTCTATCAGACTCATCCTACAATTGGAAGAGAGAGTGAACAATTCAGGCTAGCTACAGCTTCCTAACTGAACTGTTGCATTAAATACAGCCATGGGCTACATTAAAAGTTGAAACAAGGTGTTTCCACATTTGTGTGAAGCTAGAAAACCTCCGTCACAGTATTATTGCAAATTAACGCATCTGAAAGCATTAATGATGCATTCTGATTGGCTCAGCCAGCAATCAATATCTACCATGAACGGAAGTGGAAGAATCTCGATTCTCTTACATTTCCTGATAGATCTTAGAAAGAGCAGCAGCAAATGAAGCTGTCATCAGACAGGCATGGTCTCACAGAGCTGAGGGAAGCCCCGGTGGTGTTGCAATGATGCCATGGGACTTGATGCATGCAAAGTAAGTGCCCCCCCCCTACATTGGCTGGACAGTAACATCCCTGGGCCCCTGTGCTTTAGCAGCTTCTGCACTTCTGACAGCTATGCCCCATGGGAAGCACTGCTCATTCACACAGCTACAGGGAAAGCCTACTGTCCACGAATCTACAGCTGCTCGGATGGCCAAAGGGCACTGGAAAGGTGGGGAGGAGTAATCATTGTCAACCAATTACTGCCTTCAGTTGCCTCTGTGAAACACTGCTCTGTGCCTATACTGACAGGAGAGGAAAATCCAAGGTAATAAAGGATAGAGTTTAAGGTAAAGCCCTCTGTTTTGCCAAAGAGTACATCTTCCTCCTTCTGCTTAGCAATAGCCTGAGTAAATCAATCAACTATTTTGGTCAACTTTGAAGTTTAGCAGAAGATGTTCAAACTCTTTAGTTGCTCATCACTTTGTTTTATATAAGGCTTACTAAAGAAACTACATTGCTCTAGGGTGGAGTGTTTAAAATGTAACACCTGGAGTACCTGTATGCTACCCTGGTGCCATATGTTCCTCGATTGCCCCATTCCACCCACCTTGATCAAGGGCTCAATGGTAGAGGCCCATTTACACTCCGGCCATACTGTACTACTGCGGGAGTGGTGTTTGGTTACCCTTGCCTTTACCAAAGGAGTGCTTTTAACACTTTTCTCTTCTACACTGCTGAAGTGTGGAGTGGGGGATTTGCTTAGAACCCTATGTTGCCCAAGAAAAGTGGGAATATTTGCTTCTTGTTGATCTCCCTTTGCCTCAGAGCAAATTCCAGATTCACAAGTAAATAAATAAAAGCATCACAGGGCAGCCAACACCTGTTCCTCTAAGGTCTCTACATTTCCACAGATGGCACAGACGAGCTGCCAGCCGGGTCTTCTGTGGCTCACACCATATTTTGGGCCATGGGTGACCTGAGCAACTGACACCCACCACCACTGGGCAAAGCAGTGAAAGGAGCTCAAGGCCTCTATATCTAACACTTCAGATGCTCATGAATCTTAGTCTTGGTGGGGTGAGAGTATACTCCCTCCTCCTTTGGCAGGCAATTGTTAATGCCACCAAATGCTCCTCACCCCCATTGGGCAGGGTGCTAAGACTCACATCATGCCAAACATTATTTTAATCCTTTCTGATATTCATGAACTTTGGGACTGATTTACAAATTAAGTTTACACCTACTCCTTTGACTTTAACAATTCATCGAGTTCTCGGGGCCTAAACAGCACCCCAATACTGCTTATGTTCGGGAAATGAGAATCTGATGTATCCCTCCTTATACAAGGTAGGGGGCTAACACAAATCACTCTCTCCTTTGGGCAATGTAAAGGTTTGGAGCAAGTATAATGTATTATTCTAGAGTAATAGTGCGGCTCAACACAAAGCAAGATAGGGAAGGTGAAAAACTTCCACCCCACACCCTTGATCAAGGTGGGAGGGTTATGACCAACTGAGCCAACACCCTCTTTGCAATAGTGAATAGTGTGCCATGGCTAGTGTCAACTGCCCTGTACTCCTTTATCCTCATTACTTTGCAGCACAACAAACAAAGGAGAGCCCTATTCCCTATGGTTACTGGACACTAAGACCTTTTTAAACAGTTTGTGGCAACCTTATCAGAGCTAAAGAAGCTATGTGCAGCTCAGAGCAACCCGCTCACTCGCTTTCTTACTACCATTAGGAGAGTCATACAATTTGAAAAAATAATGAAAAAAATGAAGAAACGTGGGAGAATGATAGAGAGAGGTTTAACACAGGTAACAGTTTGAAACCTATAAAAAACATGAACTTCATAAATTATAGTAATAACTTAACCCTAACCCATACACCTCCATCACTTGTGGAAGGTGTATGCGAAAGAGGTTGACTTGACAATGTATATGTATGAGTATCATTTCACTATGGATGTACTTTGTAATATTCTACATTAAGGAATGTAGTATTGTATGTGTGAGAATATGTTTGATGATGGAAACAGTGTTTGGTGGTAGAAGGGAGTTCAGTAAAGGGAGCTCCTTCTGTTTCATATGATACACAACCTAAAAACAATCTTCAGATAGGTTCCCAAGATTACCAGATGTACCGTCACTCAAGCCCTAGTTATCAGCAGAATTGGCTATGGCAAAACACTATAAGTTGGAATACCCAACCACCTCCTCCATCGTCTCCAGACTATCCTGTATGTCACTGTTACACTTGTGCTGGATCTCCCACAGGGCACCCACATCATGCCCCACCTCAGAGATCTCCACTAACTGCCGGTCCACAAATGGTGCCAATTCAAACTCCTCATAGACAAATATAAGACACTGCACAACATTGGACCAGCCTACCTCAACTGCTGCCTCCACTGCCACTAGTTCACCAGACACCTACGCTCTGCCTCACTCTCGTTCATATAACGACAAAAGCAGATCAGAGGACCTCACACCTAAAGCATGGAATGACCTCCGTCTACTGCAAAGGACAGCCTCCTCGTTTCCGGATTTCTGAAAGAAGCTGAAGACCTGGCTCTTCAACTAACCCCCAGCAGGTGACCTTCACACCTGCTCCAGCGCCCAGATACCCCTCAGATGATAAGTTTCACTTTATAAATCCTAATAATATAACATAATGTAACATAACAAAACAAAGCATAACAAGGCTGAATCGTGGTGAAAGGACGCAAAGTTAAGTTGTTACCATAACTTGTGAATTCCATGTGTTTTAAGGTTTTGTTTTGTAGCCACCATCAATCCCTGTTCAGCCATAATTCTTACCCTTAGTTCTATCAAGAATATATTTATTAATTCATATACACATGTGTAGTAGGGGCCTTCGGCTATGGGGAAAGCAGGTGACAAGGCAAACTTACTTTAAAGAGGACATCATGGTTACCATCTAAGATTTATTTATTTATAGCATTTGGAAAGCGCTCTGTAACCCTACGGGCATCCTGGCGCTATGTACATGTAGCTGAAAACGCTGTGCATCAGGGACAGAAGGGATATCTTATGATTCTAGATGGTTAGATTTTAGGGAAAAGCCATGTTTTCACCTTTTTTCGGAAGGCCATCAGTTCATCTGTTTTCCCGATGTCAATGGGTAGTCTGTTCCACAGATGTGCTGCCGCTATGCTGAAGGCTCTGCCACCGCAGGTGGCTTTCCTGATCCTTGGGATACCAATAAGATTGGAAGAGGAGGACCGAAGGGACCTAGTGGGTTCATACCACTTAAATTTGTTTTGGAGTGGTCGGGGGCCCATCCCATGTACTGCCTTAAAGACAGTGCATAGGGATTTAAAAAGGATCCTCTGGTGTACAGGTAGCCAGTGAAGATCTGCTAAAGCGAGGGTAGTGGAAGATCTTCGCCCTCGGGAGAGTGTCAATTTTGCCGCCGCCGCCTGAATGCTCTGAAGTCTGGAGATCAGATAGGCAGGGGATTCCAGTAACAGAGAATTACAGTAATCTAGGCGGCTGAGGATGGTACTCCTTACTATGGTGGCTCTAACCTGTGTTGGTAGAAGGGGCAGCAGCTTACGAAGTCCTCGTATTAAGGCGAAGCAGCTACCAACCTGCTTATTGACATTGGTCTCGAGACTCAAACTGTCATTGAAGCTAACTCCGAGGTTCCTCACTGATTTCACTGGAGTTAATGACTTCCCTGGCTCCAGAGGCCAGAAGTCCGAGGGTAGGCTTCTAGTGATTCTACCTACTTTGCAGTGCATTATTTCGGTCTTGTCACTGTTGAATTGCAAAGAATTCTGATTTAGCCAGGATGTCATTTCCCACATACAGGTGTGAAAGGTCTCAAGTGAGTCTGCATGGGCACCATCAAGAGAAATCATCAGCTGCGTGTCATCCGCATAGTTGATCACGCTGATGCCGTGAGCCTTGATGATGCCCATCAGGGGTTGCATATATACATTAAAAAGTATCGGACTGATTGCAGACCCCTGTGGGACCCCATATGGGACTGGAACAAACTCTGACTGGTACGGAGGAATTGCTACTGCCTGCCATCTATCCGTCAAGTAGGAGTGTAACCAGTCAAGCGCAACTCCCCCGACTCAGATGCTCTTCAATCTTGTCAGCAGAATATCGTGGCTCACCGTATCGAATGCGGCGGACAGGTCAAGCAAGATTAAAATTGCTGATTCTCCCCTGTCCACCCTCATTCGTAGGTCGTCCAGAACCGTCAGCAAAGCTGACTAGGTTCCATGAGCTGGTCTAAAGCCGAATTGCTCTTCCTCCAGGATGTTATTAGTTTCCAGGAAGAGGGCCAGTCCTCTGCTGACCAACCGTTTCATGATCTTAATTGGGTATGGCAGGAGCGATATAGGTCGATAGTTTTTATGGCAGTTCGGGTCGAGATTTGATTTCTTCAACAGGGGGGTAACGACTGCCAATTTCCAGTCCTTTGGTACAGTGCCTGTGTTGAAAGACTGCATACACAGCTGTTGAAGTACTGGGAAGAATTCATTCCCACATTCCTTTACTATTTTGTGAGGAAGAGGGTCCAACGGGGATCCTGATGTTATATTGAGAGCGAACTTTGAGAATTCTTGTACTGTCGGGGTCTTGAAATTCTCCAAGGTGGCCCTTGGGGTGGAGCGTCTTACATTTCCTTCACTCTTCTCCCTATTCCTGGTGTTACTGTTACCCTGCACTAGAGGAATGGTGGCATCCTTCATACCCTTGATTATTTTTGCAATTTTTTCCTGAAAGAAGGAAGCTAAACCATCGCATAGTTCTTGTGAGGGCTTGATTTGACTATTGGCACATTCAGGATGAGACAACTCTTTGACTATCCTGAAGGTATCACGAGATTTGTTGGAGCTATTTAGTATTAGGTCTGCGAAGTAGTTTGCTTTGGCTATGGTGATCCCTTTCTTATAATGCCCAATTGTCTGCCTCCAGGTCAGTTTCTCCTGCTCTAGGTAATTTTTTCTCCAAAGCCTCTCCGCTTTTTTACAGGCAATTTTCAGTTCTTTCAATTTATCCGTGTACCAAGGCGCAGAGGGTTTTCCTCTTTTTCTAATAACTTTCAGTGGTATAATGTCATTAAGTTTCCTAGTTACCTCTTTACATAGTAGATGGTAATTGGTGGTGACATCGTTCTCTAGCCCAACCGATTTCCCAACTTGATGGAAGTCGAACTTCCCTTCCTCTTTCCTTTTTAACAGACCCTTCCAGTCACGGCTAATGAAGGTCCTAGTCTGTCTGATTGTTGACCCTGTATTAATCAGAGTATGGATGTTAAATAGTAGAAGATGGTGGTCCGACCAATCTACTGGTAGAGTTATTCCTATAGTAATGAGATCCTCTGCAGCGAATATTAAGTCCAGTATATTCCCTTGCCTATGTGTGGAGGAGGTTATCCATTGTTTCAGACCTAAGTTGTTACAGGATTGTGTAATATTGTGTAAGGCCGTGTGCAGTTGGTCATTATCCCACAAGTTAAAATCTCCCAGTACCAGTAGCCTGCTGTGTGAGATTGACATATTGTTGATTACAGTGATCAGTTCCTGCTGTTGTATTGCATTGAAGTGCCCCGGTGTCCTATAGCAGATTAGGCCCGTAATACAATGGCCTGAGTCGTGTCTGATCGATATCCCGAGAATTTCGGCACACGAGACCATGTCAATACACAGTGTTATAATATTTAGCTCTTCCCTGAAGATAATTCCTATTCCTCCACCTCGTCCCATAGGCCTGGGTTTATGAGCAATCTTATATCCTACCGGACAAGCTGGTCCTAACTCTGAGTCCATTCCCGCCGTCGTCCATGTCTCGGTTAAAAATAAAATATCCAAGTTGTTGGATTCAATCAAGAGCTGTATTTCGGTAGCATGTTTCGGAAGGGATCTGACATTTAATAATCCACTAATTAATTCTCCCTTAGTGGAATGCTTATTTTCCGTATGCTTTAACGGGGAAAGCCTGTTGCCTGAAAACTGATCCGGATTAGATAGTAGTTCCAATGGGAGGGGCTTAATATGTGACAGATGCCCTAAGCAGTTGGGACAGGGGTTCTTGTCTTCAGAAATCATGTTAGGGGCTAGGCGTGGGCAGTTAGCTCTGCCAGACAGTGGATCCAACAGCAACAGTGCTTCCCTACTATATCTGTAGGCTCAAGGGTACGGCGACGATCGTGCAGGGGGGGTTGCCCTGAGCCCGGTCTCGGCGCGGACGAGCGCAGACGAGCTTGCCTTAAGTGCACCTTCGGCGCGCAATCGTCACGCCCGCTGCGCTCGTCCGCTGCGCTTCCGGCAGAGACACATCCTTAAAGGAAGTGGGGGAGGTAGGCAGGGGGTGTGGCTGGTGACAGTGGGCGTGCCTTGCAATCCGGCCAATGACGTGTGGTCTATGTAAACCACCCGCCCGCGTCAGCGTTCTGCCCGCTGTGCGAGGAGAATGGTGCCTGGCTCCTTTTAAAAAACACAAATAGAGCGCTAGTATTGCACAATTTATACAGATTAAAACACTCATAGAGTCCCTGCTCCCGGCTGTGCCTCAGGAGTAACAGCTAAGACGCTGCGCTCAGATCCAACGCGCGTTTTTTACCAAAAAGGGGGCGTGGCTGGTGACAGTGGGCGTGCCTTGCAATCCGGCCAATGACGTGCGGTCTATGGAAACCACCCGCCCGCGTCAGCGTTCTGCCCGCTGTGCGAGGAGAATGGTGCCTGGCTCCTTTTAGAAAACACAAATAGAGCGCTAGTATTGCACAATTTATACAGATTAAAACACTCACAGAGTCCCTGCTCCCGGCTGTGCCTCAGGAGTAACAGCTAAGACGCTGCGCTCAGATCCAACGCGCGTTTTGTACCAAAAAGGGGGCGTGGCTGGTGACAGTGGGCGTGCCTTGCCATCCGGCCAATGACGTGCGGTCTATGTAAACCACCCGCCCGCGTCAGCGTTCTGCCCGCTGTGCGAGGAAAATGGTGCCTGGCTCCTTTTAAAAAACACAAATAGAGCGCTAGTATTGCACAATTTATACAGATTAAAACACTCACAGAGTCCCTGCTCCCGGCTGTGCCTCAGGAGTAACAGCTAAGACGCTGCGCTCAGATCCAACGCGCGTTTTGTACCAAAAAGGGGGCGTGGCTGGTGACAGTAGGCGTGCCTTGCAATCCGGCCAATGACGTGCGGTCTATGGAAACCACCCGCCCGCGTCAGCGTTCTGCCCACAGTGAGAGGAGAATGGTGCCTGGCTCCTTTTAAAAAACACAAATAGAGCGCTAGTATTGCACAATTTATACAGATTAAAACACTCACAGAGTCCCTGCTCCCGGCTGTGCCTCAGGAGTAACAGCTAAGACGCTGCGCTCAGATCCAACGCGTGTTTTGTACCAAAAAGGGGGCGTGGCTGGTGACAGTGGGCGTGCCTGGCAATCCGGCCAATGACGTGCGGTCTATGGAAACCACCCGCCCGCGTCAGCGTTCTGCCCGCTGTGCGAGGAGAATGGTGCCTGGCTCCTTTTAAAAAACACAAATAGAGCGCTAGTATTGTACAATTTATACAGATAAAACACTCACAGAGTCCCTGCTCCCGGCTGTGCCTCAGGAGTAACAGCTAAGATTATTGAAAACCAAATTGTTTTCAGGATATACACGACTATAGCTCCCCATTACATAGTTAAAGACATCATAGAAGATGTCACTCATGACATCACCACTGACATTATAAATAAATGAAAGGAAGCTGTTTTCTAAAGTCCACTGGATTTAGCCCTCAATCTGCCCCGCTGGGGGGCGAAAAGCCCATTAGACACCAGGGATTTTTTGGGGGCATATTCGAATAAGGGTGGGGGCTTCCAAAACGGGCATGCCCATGCCCCTACCCCACCTGCAAAAATAACAGTAGCCCCCAATCTGCCCCCATGGAGGGGCAAAAAGCCCCCTAGACGCCAGGGATTTTTTTGGCAAATTTTAATTAGGGTGGGGGCATTGGCATGCCCGTTTTGGGTAGCCCCCACCCTAATTAAAATTTGCCCCAAAAACTCCCTGGCGTCTAGTGGACTTTCTGCCTCCCCTGGGGGGCAGATGGGGGCATCAACCCCAATCTGCCCTGCCGAAGGGGGCGAAAAGGCCACTAGACGCCAAGGATTATTTTGGGGGAAATTTGAATTAGGGTGGGGTTTCCCCAAAACGGACATGCCCATGTCCCCACCCCTCCCTGCAAATATTACAGCCTTCCTGCCCCCCGTGGGGGACAGATGGGGCAGTAGCCCCCAATCTGGCCCCCCCTGGGGGGCGAAAAGCCCAGTATATGCCAGGGATTTGTGGGGCAAATTTTAATTAGAGTGGGGGCATTGGCATGCCCGTTTTGGGCAGCCCACACCCTAATTAAAATTTGCCCCAAAAACTCCCTGGCATCTAGTGGACTTTCTAACTCCCCTGGGGGGCAGATGGGGGCATCAGCCCCCAATCTGCCCTTCTGGGGGTGCAAAAAGCCCACTAGACACCAGGGATTATTTTGGGCAAATTTGAATTAGGGTGGGGTTTACCCAAAACTGACATGCCCATGCCCCCACCCCCTCCCTGCAAAACGTACAGACTTCCTGCCCCCCGTGGGGGACAGATGGGGCAGTAGCCCCCAATCTGCCACACCAGGGGGCAAAAAGACCACTAGACGCCAGGGATTTTGTTGGGCAAATTTTAATTAGGGTGGGGGCATTGGCATGCTCGTTTTGGGCAACCTCCACCCTAATTAAAATTTACCCAAAAAACTACCAGGCATCTAGTGGACTTTCTGCCTCCCCTGGGGGGCAAATGGGGGCATTAGCCCCCAATTTGCCCCCCTGGGGGGGCAAAAAGCTCACTAGACGCCAATGATTATGCTGGCTTTTTTTATGCGTTGGTTGGGGGCTGCCCAGAATGGGCATACCAATGCCCCCAACACCCCAAAAAATAGCCACAGTGTTTCTGCACCCCTTGGGGGCATATCAGGACAACCCACTCCCCCCGATACCCCCCCCCCGGATGGCAGAAAGCCAACTAGGCACGGAGTTGTTTTTAGCAATATGCCTACCTTTGGATTTTGGGCCCTAGCGCAGTCGGCACATAGGGAAACCTACCAAACCCACACATTTCTGAAAACTAGACACCCGGGGGAGTCCAGCGAGGTATGGCTTGCGTGGGTCCCCTAACGTTTTCCTACCCACAATCTCCTGCAAACCTCAAATTTAGCTGAAAAATTCACTTTCTTCTCAAATTTCTGTGTGGGAAAGTTCTGGAATCTACGTGGATCCACAAATTTCCTCACACCCAGCATTTCCCCAGGTCTCCCGATAAAAATGATACCTCACTCGCATGGGTAGGGCAAGTTCCCGAGACAGGCATGGGCCCAAAACATATTGAGGCGATATCAAAATGACCTATCACAAAACAACCTGGTTTTGCCCCCGGGCTCGGCGGCCATCTTGGAAAACTACCAAACCCAAACATGTATGGAAACTAGACACTCGGGGGAGTCCAGCGAGGGATGGCTTGGGTGGGTCCCCCATCATTCTCCTACCAAGAATCCCCTGGAAACCTCAAATTTTGGCTAAAAACTCACTTGTTCGCAAATTTCTGTGTGGGAAAGTTATGGAATCAGGGTAGATCCACAAATGTCCTCCGACGCAGCGTTCCCCCAGGTATCCCAACAAAAATGGTACCTCACTTGCGTGGGTGGGTCAAGAACCCGCAACAGGCAAGGGCCAAAAACCTATTGAGGCGACATCAAAATTACCTATCACAAACCAACCTGGTTTTGCATGGGGAGTCCCAAGAGTTTTTGGCCCAGGGCTCGACAGCTATCTAGGAAAACCTACCAAACCCACACATTTCTGAAAACTACACACCCGGGGGCTTCCAGGGAGGTATGGCTTGCGTGGATCCCCCAACTTTTCCTTACCCAGAATCCTCTGCAAACATCAATTTTAACTGAAAAAATCACTTTTTTCACACATTTTTGTGTGGGAAAGTTGTGGCATCACCGGCCGCACACAAATTTCCCACCACCCAGCGTTCCCCCAGGTCTCCCGATAAAAATGGTGCCTCACTTGTGTGGGAGTCCCAGGTACCCGCGACAGGCAAGGGCCCAAAACATAGTGAAGCGACATCAAAATTGGATATCTCGAAACCACCTGGTATTGCAAGGGGGGTCACCTGGGTTTTTGGCCCCGTGCTCGGTGGCCATCTAGGGAAACCGACCAAACTTGCACATTTCTGAAAACTAGACACCCGGGGGCTTCCAGGGAGGTATGGCTTGCGTGGATGCCCCAAAGTTTCCTTACCCAGTATCCCCTGCAAACCTCAATTTTAGATGAAAAAAATCACTTTTTTCACACATTTTTGTGTGGGAAAGTTGTGGCATCACCGGGCTCACACAAATTTCCCACCACCCAGCGTTCCCCCAGGTCACCATGGTTACCATCTAAGATCATTGAAAACCAAATTGTTTTCAGGATATACACGACTATAGCTCCCCATCACATAGTTAAAGACATCATAGAAGATGTCACTCATGACATCACCACTGACATTAAAAATAAATGAAAGGAAGCTGTTTTCTAAAGTCCACTGGATTTAGCTTTAAGCTGTGTCCAAAATTCGCTTGTGCAAGTCTTAGCCTCTAGCCAAGTCCTGCACTGAATGCAATGTTCCTCTGAGTCTTCTTGGCATACACTATAGCCATTCCCTGAAAAGCCTAGATGAATGCTTACAGCTTCATGCAGAAGTACCCACAAGGCAAAGACATTGACTGTACCAACCATTTGCTAGATCAACGGCCAACTTTCCCAGATCCTGTTAGCCACATCCTTGACTGATGCTCAACAGACTCTGGGAGCAGGGCCAAGCCATGAGCCATACCCAGTGCTTGACACTACTTACCCACAAAGAAGTCAGTGACCCGCATGCATTAACCATACAGATCTAGATGATCTTGCAAAAGATGCAAATTGAAAGGCTGAATGTAAACTTGTCAGGTTCCTGGTAAGCAGACCTGTTGAAAGCACCTGTCATGCCTGAACACGCATACAAGTGAGAAAGGTGAGTAAAAGATTTGCTGTAGGAACCGGGGACAACAGAAAGGAAGTGAGAGATAAATGCAGGACTGGATCTTGTATTCGGCATGGGTTTGCCTCAGGCTGAGGACGTTACAGGGTAACCTTAGAGGTGGTGAAATAGTAAGTTACTGAACCGGTTGAAAGGTAAATAGTAAACAACAGGTAAACACACTTGTGCAGACTAGTATCTATCAGTAAAGTATGTGAGTAAATCAAGCTTACCCATTTTGGCAGCAGATATTAATATGCGTCCCAGTACACTGCCATAAACTAGACCAGACATAAGCTGAGGATATAACCGTGATTAAGGCTACTCGATAGTATCAAGCACAACAGCCAGAGGAACATAGAGGAACTAGGAGGTAATCCTAACAAAAAGGGAAACAAGAAGGAATACAACTTCAGATATGAATAATGGGTAAACAGGTGTGAACTAGTAAGTAGCAAAGAGCCATTACAACTAACAACTTTCTCCTAGATGTGAACTCTATATGAGAGTGGCCTTAAATACTGGCTTTATCCCTTGCGCTCGTTCCTGTCAGCTGGTATCTGTCAAAGAACATCCCCTTCTTGACATAGAGTTCCTTTTCAAAGACCACTCCTGTCAGGCGGATCTAGCTCGGAAACCAGCCCCTTCCTGTCAGATGGTTCCTGTTCACAGACTGGTCCCATCCTGTCAGGTGGCTCATATTCTCCCCGTATATTAAGACTCTCTGACCAGTGTACCTGTGTGTCACAACTCCATTAGACTGATTTCAGTGGCAATCTTCACTCCAATACTGCCAGAATCAGTTCTGCTCCAGGCCTTGAATCTGGGGCTCGGCTTCAGCTCTGGTCTACCCTATATCCAAAACTAGTTAACACCTTGATGATTTTATGTAATGGTGGGCGTTTTCCTCCTGCGGCTATGAGGAACTACTTTCCATAGGACATTCACTAGTGCTTAATTTTAGTCTGTGGTTGTAGGTGGAGCCCACCAACACTCATTTTTGGCGACCAGCACTTATGTTTTCCGCATCACACTTTCACCCAGAACAAGAGAGAGAAAAACACACAAAAAGCAAGAGGACAAGAAAGACAAAAAAACTTAACAAAGGGAGAGGCAGGGATGATAAAGAACTTGCAAGAGTGAGATATAAGGCAGGGAGTGTCAGGTGGCAGAGTAAAGAGGTTTGAGCTGGAATCAAGACTACACAGTCTTGGTGTTCGGCAAACCTGATATTCATAACACCAGCCGGGGGCTTCAGGGTAAAACACTAAACGCTAACACTAAGGGGCATATTTACAAGGGCATTGCACCACCGAAACATGACTTTTACTGATGTTTCGGTGGCGCAATGCCCCGCACCATGATTACAAAGTGGCGTTAAGCCATTTTGTGGATTAACGCTGCTTTGTAAATATGGTAACCTTTCACTCAGGTATCTGCTTGAAAGCGGCGTGCAATGGTTGTTGCTGTGGGCGTTCCACTGCAACACGCATTGCTTTTTTACGCTGCCCCAGATTTACAAGGATCCGGTAGATCTGAGGAAGCACTAAAAACTAACGCCATTCACTAGCAAGTGTTAGAATGGTGTAGCGAGGTGAAATACTTTTCAGGGCTTGAAAAATCACAAAATTGTTACTAGTCCTGCAGGTCAAGTAACTTAAAAATACTACTCGACCTCACTGTAATCCACTTGACCTCTTTGAGCAAATATGGTAAGTTAACAAGATTTAAAGCCATTTTTATTGCTCATTCACTTTGTGTGCAATAAAGATGCCTTTAAATCTTGCTATCTTGTCACATTTGCTCTGCTTTCATAAACAGAGGTCAAAAGTCAGATTGTCTTCCTACTGGCCAGAAAGGGTGAGTAGTACCTAAAAATTGTTCACCCTAATTACATCTAGCTCACAAATACGAGGGGGCGAGTGGATTTTTCAAGCCCTGCTTTTAATGCAGCTCACATAGGAAGAGCAAACGCCATTAAAGAGTGGTGTCCCTTCCTGCAGATAAACAATTATTAACTAATGACAATTTGCTGCTTCCGTGTGTGCTGCAGAATGCTGCACACATAGAAGTAACAAATAGCTAGTATTGATTGTTTATGTGCAGCAAGGGACACCTTCCTGCACATAAACAATCATTCCCTGCAACACAGGCACCATTTTACTATGGTGCAAGGGTGTCTGTGTTGGCGCTAGGCAGCAATTTTTAGCACCAGCACTAGGGAAATCACAGTAGTGCCACGTATTGTTGTAAATATGGTGCATCTCTTAGTTTTGGAAATGGTGGAGTGCGGCGCTGATAAAGTTGCTGCAGCACCGTGCTCTGCCATTTCCTTGTAAATATGCCACTCAATGTTTTGAAAATTAAGCACTAACATCCTGCCTGTAGGCCTCGTTACATCAGGGAAAATCAGTCCTGCTTTTGGAAGGGGTCGTGCTTTACTCAGAGCCTCTAACTAAAATGTAAGCTCACAACTTACAGGCGACACTAAGCATCAACACCTAGAGACTGGGTAAATTGCAAATCCCTCTTCAGCAAAAGCTGAGTAACATAGCGGGACCGATTCACAGAACTAACTTAAGACAAAATCCTAAACTTACTACCATTTTGATATTCACAGAAGGCACTTACTCATTGTGGTATTCACAGAAGGCACCTACTCATTTCGGTATTCACAGAAGTTAGGAGTCCTAACTTTAGGACTCCTAAATGCGTACCGAAAGTCTTAAAATTAGGATTTTTCTCAGTTTAGTAGTAGTAAAGCTAGGACTCCTAACTTTAGGACTCCTAAATGCCTTCTGTGAATACCTAAAGTCGTAAAGTTAGGATTTTTCTCAGTTTAGGAGTAGTAAAGTTAGGAGTCCGAACTTTACTACTCCTAAACTGAGAAAAATCCTAATTTTAAGACTTTCGGTATTCACAAAAGGCATTTAGGAGTCCTAAAGATAGGAGTCCTAACTTCTGTGAATACGGAAATGAGTAAGTGCCTTCTGTGAATACGGAAATGAGTAAGTGCCTTCTGTGAATACCAAAATGGTAGTAAGTTTAGGATTTCGTCTTAAATTAGTTCTGTGAATCGGGCCCAGCATACCTACAGGAAGTTTGTGTTCTTCTCTTTCAAGGCTGTGGATTTGCTGTCTATCCAGCCCTGAAAGACCCCCATGTTAACCTCCCTAACGAGATGAGATATTCCCTCAATCCCTCATTTTACTCCTGACCAGTCAGTAATGAACAAAACACTTTTTTAATTGTGAAAATCTAACTCTAGATTACAGAAATACAAATAAACGAAATATTAAAGTACACACACAAAAAAAGAAAGTACAGGCAAGAGAACAAGGAAGCCAAAAAAACACAAATCCTGCTCCTTTGAATGGATAAGGAACTTGACAACTCATCATTACCGAACAATATTTTTTTAGCTCGCCAAAAACCATTATGTCATCGGTTTGCAAGTCCCTGCCTTTTCCCCCCATCCATCATCATCACTATTTTGGAAACTTGTAGAAAACATACATTCATTTTTTTGTATTATTATATACTTCTTTTAAATCAGCACCAGACAAAAAAAGCCACCTCTCGGCTTCCTCCGGCTCCGGGTGCCCCCGCCAACATCAAGACTCGAGCGGTTGTGAAACGGATGAGTTGCTTTCAATGTGTGCGTTGTAATCTGATGTCTCTGTCAATTGGCTGTCTCCAGTGCTGTGCGAATATTTTGTCTTTTGTGGGCAGGGGAAGCAAAAACATGAAGGTGGCTCCAGCACATACCCACAAGCAGCTGGAAGGAACATGTTCATACACTTAGCAGCCGAGCGCGCTCGCGGAAGTGCTGGAAGTGGGGGCGAGCAGCACGAGGCGTCTGCGGACGTTACTGGTTGATACAAGGAAGTTTCTTTAGTGTTCTGCTAAGGGCATGAATCGGACAGAAATGGGAACACTTGTTATCGGCCTCTGCAAGTCACGGGCGTAACAATCAATAATTTAGCAGGTGCAGTGGCACCAGGGCCTGGGGGGTCTTAGGGGGGGTTCGTCAAGTTTAAATATTTAGCTTTTGAGTATTAGGTAAAAATGATGGGAAATTATGTGTAATTACGTGAAGTGCAAAACCGTAATTCGGAATTTGGATGCGAGGACGCATTGCACGCCAAAAAAGTGGAAAAAAATAAGAAATTGCAAAGAGCAGCTCTCGCATTCTGGTCATTCTGGTTGTTAAATTAAGCTCGCACTTTTTTTTAACCACAAATAGAACATAATTAAGAAACATGGCATAATTTGCATAGTTTCAGGGATTTCGAGTAACTAGTGTAATCCAAAATTACCTAAATTACTGAGATTATATCCGTGAAACAGAAATTTCAACTGGGTTTAGTGGAAATTGGAAAATGTAATGGCACCAATACATACTGTGTTGTGATCTTCTACTGTGGGCTCCTAGTGAAGGTGTGAGGTTGTTCTACTGTTTACTCCTGTGTTTTTGGGAATAACCTACTTCACCTCCTCACCTGCAGGGCAAAAGTCCTAAAAAAAGAAGTGGGGGGACTAACCTAGTTAGGCAGTATGCAAGTGACATCACGGCACGCAACATCATGGTGCATGAAATCACACATGCCATCACAGGAATTGACATCATGGAAAGTGGCATCACAAGCCACGACTTTACAGGAAGTGGCATCACAAGAAGTGACATCATATCTAAAGCCCTCACATATATGTTTAGCAGGTCTACCATGTGTGCGTTTGAGCGGATTGCATGGATAATAGCACTGTGAGCTATGGAAGATGATATGTGACTTCTACACCTTGCAGTCCCCCAGTTTTATGTAACACATCCTTTACATTAATTTACAAATGTATATAATTTATTGTACATGTAATATGCACATGTTGATGTGAAGTGCTCTGACACAGAAAAAATGGTGGTACTTAAATTATTTCAACTCCGTCTCAGGTGTAGTAAACTCTATATAAATGCAATTTGCCTTGTGGGAAAGACCAACGCATCTGACATTCTTACAGTGCATTCATATCTCTCAAAAAGGGACTAAAAAAAAGTGAAAAGCAGCCTCTCTTAAGTATGTGTGAAGTGCTAACAAGGTGTGAGCCTTTGTCTCCCCTATGCTTCATTTGCATCAGGTGGGAGGCTCCTGACTGCTCCCAGACAAGCGACTCGAACAAAAGGAAGCCAGATGACCCCTCAAATTAATGTTGTAGACTTGTAAAGCGCAGAGCTGCCCCAGCAACAGGGCGTCCCAGCGCTGTAGACCGCTGGGGAACCCGTCCTGGCTATCCCTGTGAGATGGTCCATTTCTGGGTATCTCCAAGGTGAAACCAGGCATCCCCGGCATCTGTGGGGGGCCATTGTAGAGATGAGGCAAGCTTAATGCCCAGAGTTGCCGAGTGTGTTCCTGGTTAGAGGAGGTACCGAGGCGAGAATTATCGAGTCCGTTTTGACCCTGATCCACAACCCTGAGGCGTCGGGAATTGAACCCTGGTCCCTGGCCGATTCTTTGCTTACGGGTTTGCCGCCTCTAACTAGTGAGCCACACCTCTCCACAAAATTCAGTCTTTGTTATGAGCCCAGCAAGAGTCTTAAATAAAAAAGACCCATTCCTGTCTGCACGTTGCTGCTTGTTGAAGATGGAAAACAGACAACATGCAAACGCTGCTGAAAGTGTCCCGGTGTTTGGAAATTACACCAGGACAAGTTCAGCACATTATTCAGTGGGGCCCAAATTCTTGGCAGGGTGGACGCCGTTCGCCATGGGAAAATAGTGGGTGGACGCCGTCTACCCGCGTGTACCCCCGAATCATGCCCTGCTGACCTGTATCCTTGTGAGTTCCTTCTCAGCAGTGGCGATGAACGGAAGTCAAGGTAGTGGAAGGAGAACGGAATCAACACTGCAGAAAACATCTTTAAACCTTTGCCTTCCTTGACCATGTCAAAGTCTTTTGTTGCTGATAGTAAAAAGTGTCATTGCCATCTGTCAATGAGTAGCTAGAATTTTCAGTAAATTTGTGTTGAAATGCCTGGCCAATGCTGATTGTGTGACGGTTGACTATTCCTACCTGTAGGTCAGCCAAAAACAGGTCCTTCAAGCCACTCTGTGGTGTCATCATATCAGCAGTCATCACTACAACGCAGGAGTGTTACAACATCATAGACAACAGTCATCTTGAGTTCTTGTTGGATAAGTCCTTGTTGCTTGCTGCATCCTGTCACCGCCATCATACATATGCTTTTCGTACTTATATATTTTTATCTACGTGAACATATCCTGGTTCAGGGGGTAATTTGGAAGATGCCTCAAAAGTGAGACTTATTTTACGGCGAATTACCTTTACAACCCAGTCGTTACACCACTGTATGTTTACTTCTCGGACATTACAACGCAAGTCGTTACAACGACTTGTGCTGGATGGCGCTATACACTAAGGAATAGTATGATTTACTATTCCAATACCTTCCCTACTGTTACGTAGGCTGGAGTTGGAATAGTAAATCATACTATTCCGAAGTCCAGCACCCTCCAGCGCAAGTCGTTATAACGACTTGCATTGTAATAACTGCGATGTAACGTGTAACATCACATATTCCTAATTTACAAAGGAAACTGTTCGTTCTTAGTTTTCTGAAAGACCTACTGTGAGGTACACATATAACAGGCTGAGGTAATTTAGTGCCATTGAGCTGGATTATATCCTCAATCTAATGTGGGAACCCTTACTTTAAAAACGTTATCAACCTGATCTGGTAAAATTCTGAAAAATTGGTTGCTATCTGCTATTTTGACTGGTCGTTTCTACTGTGGCGAACACAGAAATGCCTCTGCCATCTTTACAGCCAGTTGCTGATCAACTAGTGGAATTTGGAATCATGGTAACTGTTTTTAGTGCATATGTTAAGGTGCTTGAAGGGAATCATTTCACCCTACAAAGAAAACTTTTCATTATTGAACCATTTGTAGGAAAGTGGAATCCGACTGCATGGTTACCCCTACTTTTTGCCTGATGTTTTGCTGGTTTTTGACTTAGTTTGACTGGGATCCTGTTAATCAGGACCCCAGTCTATCTGCTTTCTCCCAAACATGGATTGCATGTACTTTAGTTACACCACAGATTGGATTCTGGGGTACCTAGTAAATGGTATACTATATACCCAGGGTATAGGTACCCCAGAGAATTCTCAGGGGCTGCAGCATGTATTATGCCACCCCTGGGAGACTGTTAGACCTGGTACCATTGATGTGAGTCTCCCTTCCATTTTTTCTGATTGCCTGCTCTGTTTTTGATATGTTTTGCTGGTTTAGATGCTTTGGGCACTGTGCCACTGCCATTCAGTTCCACAGTGCAAGTGCCCCTTATGTTAAATTGATGTATTAATTAGTGACTCCATGATTGGGTTATTTGATTTACCTGTCAGACCCTAGTACAGTGCACCAGGGGTGCCCAGGGCCTGTAAATCAAATGCTGCTGCTGGGGTTCTCAGGGCTTGTAAATCAAATGCTGCTGGTGGGCTTGCAGCACTGGCTGTGCCACCCACAGAAGCAGCTAGTAAAGTGTGTCTCAGGTCTGCCATTGCAGAGGCTGCATGCAGTCTGGTACTGCCACGCTGACTGACCAAGTGCACCCACTTGCCAGTTCCTAAACCTTCCCTTATCTTCATATCAGACACCCCTATGGTAGGCCCCAGGGCAGGGTGCATTGTAAGTATAAGGTAGGACATGCCCTGGTGTGTGTGGCATGTCCTAATAGTGAATTATTTTCGTTTTTCACTATTGCAAGGCTACCTGTTCCCCATTGGCCAGAATGGGCAGTTTGATTATTACATCTTATAATCCTAACTGACTCAGGGAACATGGTAGAAATTCGAGTTTCGTATGCCTGAACTCAGAATGATAAAATACATCTTTTAGTAAAGTTGGTTTTAACATTCTGTGTTTGAAAATACCACTTTTAGAAAGTAGGTATTTTCTTGCTTATACTGTCCAAGCCTGTCTCTGCTAGGCTGTGTATTGTGTGTCTGGTTCTGTGAGTGACAGGGGCTTGGGCATTCCAGGGGAGAGGGCGAGTCAGCACAGGGCTGAATAAGAAGATCTGCATGTAGATGGGTGGGAGGAGTTGCACCTGGGACCTGAATAGGGCTGTGCCTTCCCTCCACAATGCTGGCTCCACCCCCTGTGGTGTGTCTGATGTCTTTGCCCTGCACTCTGAAAGGAAGGAAGGAGTAAGGTAGACAAAGTGCTCCAGGACTGACCAGAACTGGTTTGGACTAGGCAAAGGCCTCTCTGCTTTCAGAGAACAAAGTAGTATAAATATGGGGCCCAGACCCCAAGACTTTAGATCACTTCTGGAACAACAAGAATAAACCTCTGCCAAGGAGAAGAACCAATGGAAGCTGTAGGAGTGGACTGCCCCCCTGCCAGTGTGCTGTGTTGGTTTACAGTGGTGTCTTCAGTGCCAAGGAGAGGAGAAGGAACTTTTGTGTGTACTTCATCATCTTGCAGAATATTTCTCCAAGGGCTTGAACTTGTGCTTGCCTCCTGCTGAAGTCTCAGAGACAACAGACTTCACCACCAGCACCCCTCTGAATTTCCTTGCTGGGAATTCTATCTGCAGAAGCCTACGTGTCGTTGGGAGCTGGAAGCGCAACGCAACAAGAAGAAGCGTGTTGCTGCCGCAGCTGTAGTCATCGCATCTCCGGAGAAGCGCGCCGCCGTCGCATCTCCCAGAAGCGTGCCTACATTGCAACTGTCTGCTGTTGAATCACCAGAGAAGCACTTCGCAACCGTGAGGGTCGCGTCGCATCATCAGAGAAGCGGGTCGCAGGGCCTGTTGTGGCTCCAAAGTACAGAGTCGCCGCAAGGCTGCCAGGGCGTGCCCGCATCGTCTCAACATCGTCGCATCAAGAGCGCCATCTTATCGCCCCGGATTGTCGCATAGCATTGAGGCGCCATCTTGCCGCATCGCAACCGGGCTGCAGCACGAGAACCTACGCATCACCTCCTCTCTGGTAAGGTTCAAGACGCATCCCCTACTCTGCGCAAGCATTGAGGTGCGACGCATCGTCTCCCCCGAAGCACGGAACCGGCGCATCTCCAACACTGCTAGCCTTTTGTTTATTTTGCATTACGCATCCAGGTACTTTTGTGAGAACTGTGTAGCATTTACCATCAACGTGAACTAAGTTAACTCTACCATCTTTAACCTCTTCCATGCGCAGGACAGCCGGGAGCCGTCATGTGTCACATGGGCGTGTGCGCACGACGGCTCCCGGCCGTCCAATCCCCGCCCACTAATAAAACGCCCGCACGGCGCGGGAATTCCCCGCGCATGGAAGGGGTTAAGCCAATTTTGAGTACAGTATTGTGGATTTTTGTTGTTTATGGTCTTGTGTTAATTCTAGATAAAGAATACTTATTTTTATAAAACCTGTGTGGTGTCCATCTATAGTGTTTTCACTGTATTACTGTATGTGTTCAGAAATGCTTAACACACTGCCTCTGAGATAAGCCTGTCTGCTCATGCCAAGCTATCAAGGCGGTGAGCGGAGGTTATCCAGTAGTGTAATCCCCTTTCCCTGACTTAGAAGCAAGGGTCCCTATTTGGTCAAAGGTACCTACCTCTGCCAACTAGAGACCCCCAGTTCTAACATTGGTGGTCAGCGGTGAGGATTTGAACCTGCATTTGTGACTCATATACAGTGATTGGTGTACACTACTAGTAAGTGCAGACCAAACACGACCACATACTTTTTTGGTAGAATTATTTTTTCCTTGGACTGTTATTTTTTCCTGAGAACTGCCAATTCTTACTGCTATGAGTAGGCCAGCATCTGTTGCATCTATGGATCTAGATTTTGAGGAAGATAGATTGGAAACCTACACTTTGAAACAGCTCAAGCATCTCTGCAAGAAATTGAAAGTTGCTACACCAGGCATTTCTAAAAAGGATGACTATCAAAAGGCGCTGAGGGCCTGGGTAGAAGCAATAAATGCCCCTGAGTCAGTGGTGGAGCCAGCTGGGGATGCAGATGGGCAACTGGATAGGCCAGTGTTTCCAGCCAGGGGAGGGGTGCCGTCCCCACTTGGCAGTAGTGTCTCTTCCAAAGACCTGTCCCCCAGAGAGCTGGAAGACAGGGAGAGAAATAGGGCACACAAGCTGGAGATGGCTAAGCTTAAGATGGAGGATCAGAGGGAAATGGAGAATAACAAGTTGTCCTTGGAGAGATAGAAAATGAGAATGGAGCATGAGAGGATGTTGAGGGAGTTAGAGATCAAGGCAAAGGGCTTAGAGATCAATCCCTCTGGTGGCAGCGCACCGTCTGTGCCTTCAGAAAGCAGAGCGTATATTCTCAAGGATGTCATCAAAGATTTCCACAAGCATGAGGATATTGGGGAGTGGTTTGCAGCCTATGAGATAGCAATGTTGGCCCACCGGGTCCCTGAGAAGGATTGGGGAGCTGGGTTGTGGGGCCGCTTTGTGAGTGAGGGGAGGGATACTTTGTTAGACCTGCCCAGTGAGAATACGATGTCTTATGCCCACATGAAGGAAGCCCTGATGACAAGGTATGGTTTGACCCCAGAACTCTATAGACAGAGGTTTAGGAGTTGTAAGAAACTGGCGGGAACCACTTGGGTGAAATATGTGTCTTTCTGTTGCAGAGCTATGGATGGTTGGGTGAAGGGTAGCAAAGTGGATACTTTTGAAGAGCTCTATGATTTGTTTGCATGGGAGCACTTGTCTGCTAAGTGTTTTCCAGAGCTACGCCAGCACCTTATTGATAGCAAGTAAACTAATCATAGGAAGCTTGCTGAGGAGGCGGACCGCTGGGTCAGTACCAGGGTCCACAAGGGTCATGTGGGAGATTCCACCAAAGGTGGGCAGGGTCCCCAGCAGAGGGGACAAGGGTAAACAGAGGGAGTTCCAGAAAGGGCCCCAAAGTAATTCCCAAGGGAAGGGGGTCCCAGACTCCCCCTGAGAAGAAGCAAGAGGCCCCGACAGGTGAACCTGTTCAGAGGGGCCCCTACAAGTGCTTTAGGTGTGGTCGAGTGGGCCACCGTTGGTTTGATGCCCAATGTCCCATGAAGGATTCCAGAGTTCCAGCACATGCACCACCCCGTCAGATGGCAAGTGTAGCCCTGGGAGGGGAGGAGAAGGGTGTCCAAGGTTGGTGGAGTCCCGCAGAAATGTCCATTGTCTCATTAGGAGACTTTGAGATGGTCCCTCAAGCTCAGCTGCCTGATAACACTAAGAAATACAGGCAGTGGGTGACCATCAATGACCATAGAGTGGAGGCTCTTAGAGACACAGGAGCCAGTGTGACAGCTGTCAAGTGTCACCTGGTGTCTCAAGAGCAGGTTGTCCCCAATGCCTTTTACCCAGTTGTTGCTGCTGACAACACAGAGAGCCACTGCAAGGTGGCTCAGGTTCCCTTTGAGTGGGGTGGGGTCTCTGGTACTCTTCAGTTAGCTGTGAGGCCAGCCATGCCTGTGGATTGTCTGTTGGGCAATAATTTGGAAAGCTCCCCTTGGGCTAAGGTGGAGTGTGTGACCACTCGGTCTATGGCAGCCAGTAAGGGTGTTGAAGAGGTCCTGGAGCCTGAAAGTATGGCCAAGGGACCTGCCTTAAAGAGAAGAGGTAGGGGGTGCGGGAAACCAGCCCCCATTGTTCCCACGGTCCAGGAGGAGGCAGACCTTGAAGGGGATGCCCTGGAACCTACAGGGGAACAAGTTGCTGAACTGGGGGGCCTGCCTGAGCTGACCCATTGGCAGCAAGAAGGAGGACCCTCCAGGGAGGAATGTTGTGCAGAACAAAAGAAGTGCCCTTCTCTTGTGGGTTTGCGGCAACAGGCCACAAACCAGGCAACAGGTGATCAGTCTGGATCACATTGGATCTACTGGGAGAACAACCTCCTGTATACAGAGCCTAAGGTTGCTGAGCCTGGGTCAGCCCGTGTGCTGGTGGTACCCCAGCGCTTCAGAGCCTTCCTACTGGGGTTGGCTCATGATGTACCTTTAGCTGGACATCTGGGGCAGGACAAGACTTTTGAAAGGCTTGTCACCCACTTTTATTGGCCCCAGATGCAGAAGAGTTCAGATACTCATTGTAGGACCTGTCAAACTTGCCAGGCAAGTGAGAAAAGTGGAAGGAAGCAAAAGGCTCCTCTCCAACCTTTCCCGGTAGTCAGTACTCCCTTTGAATGGGTGGGCATTGACATTGTGGGGCCACTGGACTCCAAGACAGCCATGGGCAACAGGTTTATCCTGGTCTTGGTGGACCATGCCACCCGGTACCCGGAAGCCATCCCGCTCAGGACAGTGACAGCCCCCGTGGTGGGACGTGCACTGATGGGGATTTTCTCCCTGTGGGGTTCCCCAGAGAGGTGGTATCAAACCGTGATACCAATTTCATATCCAGTTATATGAAGTCCCTGTGGAAGGAGTGTGGTGTTACCTACAAGTTCACCACTCCTTACCACCCCCAAGGTAATGGGCTGGTTGAAAGATTCAACCGGACCCTTAAAGGCATGATCATGGGTCTTGAAGATCCAATGAGGCGTAAGTGGGACGTCTTCTTGCCATGCCTTCTGTTTGCTTACCGTGAGGTGCCACAAAAGTCCCTAGGGTTCAGTCCCTTTGAACTGTTATATGGACACCCGGTAAGAGGACCTTTGAGTCTGGTCAAGGAAGGCTTGGAGCAATCTCCCAGTAAACCTCCCCAGCATGTATACAGTTACATGCTGGCCTTCAGGAACCAGACTCGGCAATTCAGAGAGCTCACTCAGGTGAATCTGGAAGCCAGCCAGGAAGAGATGAAGCAGTGGTACGATCAGAATGCCACTCTGATTGAGCTTCAACCTGGACAGAAAGTTTGGGTCATGGCCCCTGTAGAGCCTTGTGCGCTCCAGGACAGGTGGACTGGTCCATTTGAGGTGGTGGAGCGCAAAAGTGATGTCACCTATCTGGTGAACTTGCGGTCTCCAAGGAACACTTTGCGGGTCCTACATGTTAACCGCCTGAAGCCCCACTTAGAAAAGTCCGAATTAGGCATGCTCCTAGCGACAGATGATGGAATGGAAGAGTAGACAGAGCCTCTTCCTGACCTCCTGTCTGCAACAGAGCAAGATGGGTCAGTGGATGGTGTCAGCCTCTTTGCCACACTGACCCCTGATCAGCAGCAAGATTGTCGCCAACTGCTGGAACAATTCTCTGATTGTTTTCCTTGGTTCCTGGTGTCACAGAGTGGTGCGTCCATGATGTGGACACTGGGGACAGTCCTCCTGTGAGGCACAAGGCTTACAGAGTGACTGACAAGGTCAGGACTTACATCAAGGAGGAAGTCTCCAAGATGTTTGCCTTAAGGGTGATTGAGTCCTTCAACAGTCCTTGGGCCAGCCCAGTGGTCTTGGTCCCAAAGGCTGCCTCGCCTGGTGCCACACCTGAACCCAGGTTGTCTAGACTACTGAGGACTCAATTCAGTCACCAGGACTGACGCGCACCCCATCCCCAGAGCTGATGAGCTCATTGATCGGTTGGGCGCTGCACGGTACCTTAGCACGTTTGATTTGATGTCTGGGTACTGGCAGATCGCCTTAACTGATGGGGCCAAAGAGAGGTCAGCATTCTCCACACCAGATGGGCACTACCAATTCCGGGTTATGCCCTTTGGGATGAAGAATGCCCCTGCCACCTTTCAGAAGTTGGTCAATCAGGTGTTGGCTAGACTGGACGATTTCAGTGCCGCCTACCTGGATGGCATTGCAGTGTTCAGCGCCAGTTGGGAAGAACATCTGCGCCACCTCTGGAAAGTGTTGATGGCACTGAGCAAGGCAGGCCTCACGATCAAGGCGAGTAAGTGCCAGATAGGGCAGGGTTCCTTGGTGTACTTGGGGCACCAGGTGGGGAGCGGTCAGGTGGCGCCCTTGCAACCCAAGATTGATACCATCCTGGCATGGGAACCCCCAAAGACTCAGACACAGGTGAGAGCCTTTCTAGGACTCATGGGGTACTACAGGAGGTTTGCCAAGGGGTAAGGCAACATTGTTGCACCCTTGACTGAGCGGACTTCCAGGAAGCAGCCCAAGAAAGTGAACTGGACTGACACCTGTCAGTAGGCTTTTGATGCCCTGAAGACTGCCATGTGCACAGCAGCCGTGCTTCAGGCGCCCAACTTCTCAAAGGAATTCATTGTTAAAACAGACACTTCAGAGCATGGTGTCGGGGCTGTTCTATCACAGATTAATGAGGAGGGCCTAGACCAAACCTGTAGCCTTCATCAATAGGAGGTTACTTCCACGGGAACTGAGGTGGAGTGCAATTGAGCGTGAGGCATTTGCTGTGGTCTGGGCACTGAGGAATCTGAGACCATACCTGTTTGGGCCTCACTTCCGAGTTCAGACAGACCACAGGCCCCTTAGATGGTTAATGCAGATGAGGGGTGAGAACCCAAAGTTGCTGAGGTGGTCCATTTCCCTACAGGGGATGGAGTTTACGGTGGAACGACTCCCTGGTACAGAACACGCCAATGCTGATGGTCTGTCCAGATTTTTCCGCCTTAGTGATGAGAACTCCCAAGGGGAAGGGTAGTTCTCCCCAAATTTCAGCTGGAGGGGACACGTGTTAGACCTGGTACCATTGGCGTGAGTCTCCCTTCCATTTGTTCTGATTGCCTCCTCTGTTTTTGATATGTTTTGCTGGTTTAGATGCGTTGGGCACTGTGCCACTGCCATTCAGTGCCACAGTGCAAGTGCTCCCTATGTTAAATTGATGTCTTAATTAGTGACTCCATGATTGGGTTATTTGATTTACCTGTCAGATCCTAATACAGTGCACCAGGGGTGCCCAGGGCCTGTAAATCAAATGCTGCTGGTGGGCTTGCAGCACTGGTTGTGCCTCACACAGAAGCAGCTTGTAAAGTGTGTCTCAGGTCTGCCATTGCAGACCCTATGTGCAGTCTGGTACTGCCATGCTGACTGACCAAGTGCACCCACTTGCCAGTCCCTAAACCTTCCCTTATCTTCATATCAGACACCCCTATGGTAGGCCCAAGGGCAGGGTGCATTGTAAGTATAAGGTAGGACATGCACTGGTGTGTGTGGCATGTCCTAATAGTGAATTGCAGCCATTTTCGTTTTTCACTATTGCAAGGCTACTTGTTCCCCATAGGCCAGAATGGGCAGTTTGATTATTACATCTTATAATCCTAACTGACTCAGGGAACATGGTAGAAATTCGAGTTTAGTATGCCGGAACTCAGACTGATAAAAATACGCCTTTTAGTAAAGTTGGTTTTAACATTCCGTGTTTGAAAATACCACTTTTAGAAAGTAGGTATTATCTTGCTTAAACTGTCCAAGCCTGCCTCTGCTAGGTTGTGTATTGTGTGACTGGTTCTGTGAGTGACAGGGGCTGGGGGATTCCAGGGGAGAGGGTGAGTCAGCACAGGGCTGAATAGGAAGATCTGAATGTCGATGGGTGGGAGGAGTTGCACCTGGGACCTGAATATGGCTGTGCCTTCCCTCCACAATGCTGGATCCACCCCCTGTGGTGTGTCTGATGTCTCTGCCCTGCACTCTGAAAGGAAGGAAGGAGTCAGGTAAACAAAGTGCTCCAGGACTGACCAGAACCAGTTTGGACTAGGCAAAGGCCACTCTGCCTTCAGAGAACAAAGAAAAAGTAGTATAAATATGGGGGCCCAGACCCCAAGACTTTAGATCACTTCTGGAACAACAAGAAGAAACCTCTGCCAAGGAGAAGAACCAAAGGAAGCTGTAGGAGTGGAATGCCCCCCTGCCAGTGTGCTGTGTTGCTGGGTTGGCCTACAGGGGTGTCTTCAGTGCCAAGGAGAGGAGAAGGAACTTTTCTGTGTACTTCATCATCTTGCAGAACATTTCTCCAAAGGCTTGACCTTGTGCTTGCCTCCTGCTGAAGTCTCAGGGACAACAGACTTCACCACCAGCTCCCCTCTGAATTTCCTTGCTGGGAATTCTACCTGCAGAAGCCTACGTGGATCTGGGAGCTGGAAGCGCGAAGCAACAAGAAGAAGCATGTCACCGCTGCAGCTGTAGTCATCACCGGAGAAGCGTGCCACCACCGCATCTCCCAGAAGCGTGCCTTCGTCATAACTGTCTTGTGTCGCATCACCGGAGAAGTGCGTTGCAACTGTGAGGGTCGCCGTCGCTTCATCGGAGAAGCGAGTTGCAGGGCCTGTCGCAGCTCCAAAGTACAGTCGACGCAAGGCTGCCAGGGTGTGCCTGCATTGTCTCAACAGCGTCGCATCAAGGGCGCCATCTTAGCGCATCGCACCGGATTGTCGCATCGCATCGAGGCGCCATCTTGCCGCATCGCAACTGGGCTGCAGCACGAGAACCTACGCATCACCTCCTCTCCAGTAAGGATCAAGATGCATCCCCTACTCTGCGCAAGCATTGAGGTGCGATGCATTGTCTCCCATTGAAGCAAGGAACGAACGCATCTCCAACGCTGCGAGGCTTTTGTTTATTTTTTGTTACGCATCCAGGTACATTTGTGAGAACTGTGTCGCATTTACCATCAACTTGAACTAAGTTAACTCTACCATCTTTAAGTCCATTTTGAGTACAGTATTGTGGATTTTTGTTGTTTGTGGTCTTGCGTTAAGTCTAGATAAAGAATACTTATTTTTATAAAACCTGTGTGGTGTCCATCTGTAGTGTTTTCACTGTATTACTGTATGTGTTCACAAATGCTTAATACACTGCCTCTGAGATAAGCCTGTCTGCTCATGCCAAGCTACCAAGGGGGTGAGCAGGGGTTATCCAGTAGTGTAATCCCCTTTCCCTGACTTAGAAGCAAGGGTCCCTATTTGGTCAAAGGTACCTACCTCTGCCAACTAGAGACCCCCAGTTCTAACAGAGACCTTTAAAATGACACAACAGGTCTGCTACAGAAGCCTGTGTAAGGTGGTGTATGCACCCCGTACTCAGATATACATTCCCTATATCTATCCATATCACTGCACAAATAAACCTATCAGTCACAACTATGGCAGGGCTTATCAATCCTGATGGCAGGGTTCTGGGTTTTATGTGAGAGGGTGCCCATGCATGAGCAGAGCCCCTCTGCAGCCTTCGGAACCTTTATTCCGGTGTTGTTTGTGATGCAGCCAAATCATATACTCTTAAGTGCATATAACCTTGCGGTAAAGGCTAACTTATGTAATGGCTGCATGGAAACATGTTGTGTTTGGTGTTAAACACCTTGGAATCATACCTCCACACCAGTAACTGGTGGGGGAGGTATGATTCCACCCTACTAGGGGGAGAAACATGCCAGCACGGTGCACCCGGTACCAGCTTCACAGACCCTGGCATCACAAAATGGATGCTGCCAGCCACAGACACAAGTCTTCCCTCCTGCTGCTGGACGAAACTTTGGCAGGGGAGGCCTGTACAATAGGTTTCCTGTCACAGGGAGGTGTGACCACCTCCCTGACAGGCTTTAGTGTATTGGGGCTGGGTGGGTGCACTCCAAGACTGCTTTGATGTCTGCAATGAGGGCACATTTGGTGTCCCTATGCGTAGTCCAGCTCAAACCGGTTGCAGGGCTACCAGCCCCTTCTCTGGCATGAAACTGGACAAAGGATATGGGTGTAGCCATCCCTCTGTCCTGACCCTCTCATAGGTGGCCCCCCAGAGTTTGTCCCACCCCTTCCTTGGGTATAAAGTAGGAACCCCTGACTACAGGGCTTTAGATCTACCTGGACGACACTCTGCTACAGAATCCCAGAACTTCTACTATCTACACGACGTTGGATGACCGAAGAATCTCCCTTGGAGTAAAGGAGTTACTCCCCTGCAAGGCAGGCACCAAAGACGCATCTGTCCGGTTTGCACCGATGCCGCTCCTGAAGGACTCTGACAATTTTCCAACACATGAGGTGGGTTTCTAAGCTTCCTCAAGGCCGATCCATACTCTCAGCAAACTTGAGATCCAAAGCCCTCTTGGGAACCGTGCCACCCGAACCCCTGCACACCACGACCATTTGCAGCAGCATATGCTTCTTGGAAATCCCTGAGGCTGTGCTTTGGGCTACTTGTAGTCCAGACCCCAAGCAGTGATTCCACCAAAGATTGCTGGCCTACACTCCTCGAGTGACCTGTGGGTTGGTATCTAGTGATTCCTCTCAAGATCTCTTTGTGATCCCTTGTCCGTTGACTTGTGGATCCCGGAGAAGGGTACTTTGATTTTCAATGGGCTTTCCTGATTGCTCCAGACATGCCCTGACTCTCCATCGCTTGGGGAGTCCACAGGAGCTTGCTGGTCTACACCAAAGCCATTTTACTCTTACCGTGTGTGTTGCCGTTGCTAAGGCTTATTGGTCTCCAATCCGGACCCTGAACCCCCAGCACTTGACATCCTTCGTGGGATAGCTCGCCTGCAGACTGTGGTTGTCATCAACACTTCCTGGTCTCCGTGGCAGTGGAGTCAAGCTTCACCTCATCGCACCTGAAACACCCAACATCGCTGGGCATTCGTCTATCGTGCCCCTGGTCACTTCAAGTGACCTAGACTCTGTCCCCTTTGCTTTCAGGTTCTTCACATCTTCGATCCAGGCATAGATCACACCGGACACTTTTCCTTTCCACGGCAGCAGCACTTTGCAGCAACTCTCCATTGACGACATCGAAGATTCCCGACACCATTTGACAATTATGCACCCGGCTTCTCTGGGTTAGGTAACACAAGTACTCCGGTGCTCACGTGGGTGCTGGCCTTAGAACCTTCTAAGTCTGAAAGGGTTTGCTCCAAGTCCTCTCCTAAGTATCTTTAAACTCTAAAATTCCAACCGCGACTTTCCCATAGGATTGTACGGAGCTCGCGCCTGTGTTCTCACACTGCACGCGTCCCCCGTGGGTACTTTGTGTCACTACCTTGGGTGGTTCCTTGGGGTCCCAGCAATTCTACGTGCTCTAGGCACTGTGTCTAGTCAAGTCGTAGTTCTTATACCACTTTCTTAATATATGGTTTGGTCTCCCCCTGGGGTCCATTGTATATTGTGCTATTTACTGTCGTTTTAGAACTGTATTATTGTGTGCCTTGCTCTCTAACTTCATAAAGAGGTTAGTAGAGAGTGTTTAGAAATAAATACGTATATTTTATATATACACCTTGTGTGGTTCTCCTATCATTTAGTTATTCAAGAGGTTATAATCTGGTAAACCAAGCTGCTTTACACTCCTTCAAGACTTAGCCTGAAGGCTGCTCTCCATAGCTACCACTAGGATAGCTTTCAATAAAGGTTGTCTTAAACCTAATCATCAATAAGGGTTGTTTGCACTGGTGCAAGGTACCCACTATAACTAGTGGACAGCATATACCAGGCCAACTTCTCACACCATTTTTATGGAGTGTGAGTTTAAAGAGTTACATCTTTCAGTTGTAAAACAGAAAACAACCCGGCAACATTAGTGCCCTTTATCAAACCACTGATCTAAGGAATGTCAAGAAGTTAAACACTGCCTTGTGGAGGTTTACAGAAGAAGAAACTATTGAGGAATACATACTGGCATCAGGGGCTCTATCAGCTACTTGTGAGTTTGAAAGCATATGATATGACCAAGTACTTACAGATCAGATACAGGCTAAAGCATCAAAATAAAAGTGGCCTCCATAGTGAATCAGATAGCTAAAAAGTGGCCACATCTGCATAGCTGAATATATCTGTCTTGGTGTTTTGCAGTGTATGCATTTGTGCTTTCTGCAGACAATGTGATAATATGAGGGAAATCAGCAATAAAACCCAGCCCACCAGACAGTAAAACAGGCCCTCAAATCTGTCAGACCTGCCCTTTGGGCACTACCTCACTGCCCTATAGGCCAGTTCAGCCCTGATGTTTTTCACCGTGGGCTGCACAGGGTGACCCATGCTATGATCAGAATTCTGTAGTGTGCCCAACATTGTTTTTCTTGTATTTTTGGTTTTAGTTTTGAAAAATATAACACAAATGTATCTCTTATTGTCATGTGGTAGGCATAAATTGCTAATAGTAAAGTTTTTATTTAGCGGTTCGTAGATGGGATGCTCTGTCCATACATGGCGGGTATCCTTTCTGCTGTATTACAAGTGTCTGAGGCTACAATGCACTTGCAAAACAGAGGACAGGACATCCAACACGTTTGTGACAGTGTATCTTATCCGCCAAAGTCCTCATCAGTCTCTGCAAATTTTCAATGCCAATATGAGCAGAACTTAAATAATATGCTCTCGCTAACCCAAACAAACAAACAAAAAAAATAGAAAAAGAATTGAAAAAGTGCAGAAAAAACAACGCAGCCATAGAAGGTCATTCTCCGACCTCGATCTCCCATTGTTAAAGTCCTCAGGGACAATCCATGCTATGATAGCCACAAAAAGAAACCTCCTGTTTCGCTACTAGCATTACTAAAAAAAGTGTCACTGTAATTCACCTGTTAATTCATCACTGAAGCCGAAACATATCCACAGCATCTTTGGTTGCTTCCAAACCCATCAGCAGAAAAGCAGATCTAAAGATGGTGGTTAGATACTGGACCATTTTGGGATAATTTGTTCAACATCCTGCCTAGTATTGTTGGCTTCCCACTTGTCTATGCCAAAAGCAGACCTGCCAACTCACACCGTGACACTGTGTATCAAACTATTTTGGCTACCTTCACAGGGCCACCCAGTGAAGAACCAAAATCACATAGTCCCAGGAAAGCTGGAAAGCACTGCACAGAGCAACTTTCCATCTCTTTTTAGGTCAAGCCTAGCAGGAGCGCGCTTGCACTGCTCGCTCTGCGAAGCTGCTGTAGTAAAGTATGGGAGAGAAGCCGCGCCCACTCTCCTCCCATATTTTTCATTGGCTTGTGTCATTGTCTTTCGTAAATGCTGCCTTCGGAATCGTTAATAGGCTTGTTAGTCCCTCCTTAGTACGGTCTTGTCTTCATTTGTACCCTCCCATGGCGACTGGCCCTTTTACTTCAGTTGTTACACGAGACCTGTTATTTAGTCTGTAGCACTAATTACATTATTGAGTTTCTCCAACGGCAGGCCTGACATGCGCTGCTTCAGCTGAAACCGCTTGTGTTTTTTTCAGCAGCACGGCCACCCCTATAACACGGGCGCCTGCTTTAAATCTCTTTAACTCGGCATTATCTCGTGTCTGTTCAAACTCTTTTCCAAGTAAAATGGATTTAGAATTGATTCACGAAAGACATGTGAATTCCAGGTAGCACGTAATCCTGTGCTAATGGGCTGAAGCTGACAACAGCACATCTGTGGTACATGTTCTTTGTACTAAAGCCACCTGACTGGTTGTATACAAAAGCCTGGTTTATTAAAAACAACACCACCACCAATACCACCACCTCTGCCAATACCACCACCTCCACCACCACCACCACAAATACCACCACCATCAATACAACCACTATCAATACCACCCTCTCCACCAATACCAACACCACCACCAATACCACCACCAATACCACCACCTCTACCAATACCACCACCAACACCACCACCACTAACACAACCAATACCAACACCAATACCACCACCAATATCACTACCACCACCACCACTAATAACACTACCACCACCAATACCACCACCACTAATACCACCATCACCAATACCACAAGCACAATGCCAGCACCACCAATACCACCACCATTGCTACCACCACCAATGCCACCATCACCAATACCACCACCACCAATACCACCACCATTACCACCACCACCATCAATACCACCATCTCCACCACCGCCTATACCACCACCACCAATACCACCACCAATACCACCACCAACACCAATACCACCACCAATACCATCACCACCAATATCAACACCACCAATACCACCACAACCAATACCAACACCACCACCAATACCACCAATACCACCATCGCCACTACCACCACCACCACCACCAATACCACCACCACCAATAGCACCACCAATACCACCACCACCAATACCACCACCACCACCAATACTACCACCAATACCACCATCACCAATACCACCACCACTGCCAATACCACCACTAATATCACCACCAGTAATACCACCACCAACACCACCACCATCAACACCACCACCATCACCACCAATACCATCACCAATACCACCACCAATACCACCACCAATACTATCACCAATACCAGCACCCTCAATCCCACCACTTCCACCACCACCTATACCACCAATACCACCACCAACAATTCCACCCCCACCACTAATACCACCACCAATACTCATACCACTGCCAATGCCAATACCACCACCAATGCAACCAATACCAATACCTATACCACCACCAATTTCACCACCAATACCACCACCACTAATACCACCACCAACAATACCACCATCAATACCACCACAACCAATACCACCACCACCAATACCACAAACATGAATACAACCACCACAAATATCAACACCATCACCACCAATGCCACCAATACCACCACCACCACCACCAATACTACCACCAATACAACCACCACCACCACCAATATCACCACCACCAATACCACCACCATTACCACCAACAATACCACCACCACAAATACCACCACCAATACCACCACCATCACTAATACCATTATCACCAATACCACCACCAACAATACCAATACCACCACCAATACCAATACCAGCACCACCAACACCAATACCACCACCTCAGTGCCTCTTGCTCACTAGTAATAGCAGGGGTACTGTATGAGGCCAGAGCTGCAGCCGAGACCATCCTTCCCTCCCTCCATGCCTGCCATAAAGCACAGCCCACCCTGCACCACGGGGTGAAGCTAGGGTCCTACTACAGCTGGAGTGTTTTGTATTAGGCCAAAGATAGCAATGACATTACGCAATGCCACACTGCACTCTCAAATCACGGAGAGGGCTGGAACTCGCCCTCCACTCCAGCTCTTCCTCCTGAGCTGCGACAGTGTAATCACAGAGCAAAAGGTGTTGGAGCACTTTGCTAGTGTTTATAGCTTGGATCATATGTAACTCTCACTTCACATTGTGTGTCAGCGGCCTTTTCTATTTCTATTCCACTTCATCATGCGGTCTCAGCACTTCACCGGCGTTTACTGACCGGAACTGGCACACCACCGGAAGCTTGAATAAGGTATTCACATGGTCATTTTATCAATAAGGTATGAGTTTTTCTTTAAGGTGTGACTGGTGTTCTTCGAAGCATGATATTATCGCTCACTAAGGCATGATTTTCTCTCTAAGTCATGACTTATATTCTTCAATTGCTGAGATTACTAAGAAACAACTCGTACAACACGGATCACTTCACACTTCGAGAAACTATGTTTCCGTTCAATATCGGGCATGCTTATTTCACTTGATTCATTTACACACCGCAACCACAGTACTAGTTTATTAAATTCCCGTTCGTGGATAACAATATGTTTACATTTGGGAACTTGGTTTCTTTTTGCACCTGCTTGTTTATTCACTTGATGCATATTGATGCAATTGATGATTATGCACAATCGTGACACCAGCAAAGTCTAATATCCGCATTAACTCAAGCGTGATAGTCTGTCACCTAGTGCACTGTGCTCACCATGCATGTGGACCGTTCAACTTTACACTCGTTATGAGACACTGGGGAAAGTGGCACGCCCACAATTTGGCCCAGTCAATTCATTTACGCTTCTCTCTGATTTTTCTAAGAAAACCTAGTCCCCTGATGAAGGGCACTCGATGTGCCCAAAATGCATTGGGGATGAAGTACACCCTATTCTGATTGCTTCATTAGCAACAAACGCAATGTCTTCACATGAATGATATAATGAATTCATGATATAAAAAGGAAATACAGCCAATTAAAATAAAAGGCGTTTATTGAAACTTCGCATCTGAAGCTTGATTAAATTCTATTCAACAGTCCAACTGGACACTGGCAGTTCATTTGAGGGACACTTCCCAGCGGGGAAGTGCAACAGAGTGTATCTTATTTTTATGTCCCAGGCTCAGAGGGCGATAACTTCTTTGCACGCACATAAAACTCTCTAACTGGTTACATAAGGCGTTATCAAATCCTAGATTAAAACAGAGAGTGGGATCCATAACCTTTTGATTTATTCTTCATTCTGTGTAATTTACAACACTTACACATCTTCTTCACTACACTTTTTATCACTACATTGAAGACATCGCTGGCCGGTCTCTTCCTCTGATATTTACAATCTAACAAGCAGTCAAAAAGGCCTTTTATTGCACTGCTATAGGTCTCGCATTTGCGAGAGTTTAAGCTATTAGTATTGTAAATGACAATACCTTTTATTTATGTTTTAAAAACCAAAACATAAATGAAAGGCATTGTCATTTACAACGCCAATAGCTAAAACTCGCATGAATGCTATCCTATTGCATTTCAAATGCTTGTTTGGAGGCTGTAAGCAGTCAATGCCCATTGAGGTGTGAAAACATCCCAGGACATCTGTGACAGCCTTAGCAACCCTTTGTTGTTTTGTGTGGAGAGGGTGCGTGGGGGGATTTGTGGAGGGAAGAGTGTCTCTTAGGTAGCTCTAGGCATGAGGCCCTCCCTCTCCAAAGTCCCACCCCTCCTCAAAGAGTGAAGGTATTTTGTAGGTTGGCAGGACTGCAAAAATAAATTGTTATTTTCAATGCAAGAAAATCTCTGGCCCAGCCACTAGATGGTGGTATAATGCACTGCAAACAAATCTAGACTATGTTCATGCGGCAAAAAGTTATTTATAACCCTTAGTTGAACCTTTAGGGAATCAACCAATCAGTAACTCTGTTTCTGTGCCTGATTGGGCACATTCACCAAAAGACAGGCAACATCGAATCAATTTCATATTCTTCACCTTTCTATTTTTAATATGGTCGATCGAAACTAAAACAAAAGTGAAGAAAACAGGGCTGATTTAGCCTTCACTACCAACTTTTATATACGCAAGGAGTGAAATGTAATGGAGTGGGGCGGTAAGTGTAAATAAAATCTATGGTTTGCTTCTGTTGCTGAATTCAGCTATACATTTATCTACCCCTGGAAACATAAAAGGCTGATAGCTCAACTACTTTTGGGTTTGTGGTGTAATTGTATACCTTACCTGTGTGTCTCTTTACTGCCTTGTGTGTCCACGGCACCCCATCTATCATTAGTTGCAGAAAATATTTTTTGTAACTGAAGTGCGTTTTCTAGCCAGCATGATGCGTATTTCGCCATCTGCTTTCGTTTATCAGTCATTCTTCCAACATTTTATAATCCTAAACAAATGACTATGCCATTCAGAATATTTATTGCCAATGTTTCATTTTTACAGTTAATGGAAAAAAGAATATTAGTGAAAAATGTCATACTTAAATGTATTAAAAAATCGCATAAAGTGTTATGAAAACTCTATGAAGGCAGACAGCTTGCATCTTTGGATACTAAAAATGATTAACTCGTGGAAAGTTGTAAAACATAAGTAATAACAAGTGAATGAAAACCTACGGGGCATATTATCAAGGTCCGGCGTTAAAATTATCGCCGCTTTAGCGGCAGAAAACTGCCACTAAAGCGGCAATAATGGGCTTGATAATATGCTGTTGGGAATTCCCATAGAAGCCCATGTTCACACCAGAACATTGTCTTCTATTGGAATTCTCAAGGGCATATTATCAAGCCCATTCTCGCCGGTCTAGCCGCAGTTTTCTGCCAATAAAGCGGCGATAATTTTAACGCCGGACCTTGATAATTTGCCCCTATATGTGTTGCAGGTATATCTCCTGAAAATTTTTTCCCCTCCATATTCTTAATTCAGTCAGGAATATGGGGCATATCAGCAACAACCGGCGATAATTATCGCTAAGCGAACTTAGCGCTAGGATAATTATCGCCGGCTAGCGTGGATTTTTATCGCTGAGATAGCGTGCTATTGGCAACGCTTAGCTCAAAAGCGATAAAAATCCTAGCGCTAACTGCCAAATGTGTGATTATCGCTGGAAACCCAGTGATAATCCCACGAAGTTTGGTGATAGCTTGCTGATAGGGCCTCACATACTTAGCCATGATATCCACCTTCCATAGGCTATCATGGATAAGTCAGTTTCAAAGCAGGCATAAGGAAAGTAGCAATATCAGAGGTTATCACTACTTTTCCTGTCGCTATGCTGCTTTGCGTGAGGCTTGATAATAGGAGAAATGTCGCTTAGCGACATTTCTCCCATTATCCCGGGGAGGAACGCCCACTTTGCATCTCATTAGAGATCCAAAGATGGGCGTTAAGGGAAATGGAGATAAGGCAAGGTTTCACGCGATAGCATGACTTTGCAGATAAGGCGATAAAATTATCGCCGCTTTTCGTCCGAAAACGGACGCAAAAGTGGCGATAAATTTTTAGCGCCTGCTTGCTGATATGCCCCTATGTTCGGGAAAGGTACAAATTATCCAAGTATTCTTAGAAAGGGTTAAACGTAGTAATTTCGCATCGCTCAAGTGCTTCCCCGAGGGCGCTAATCCAGACGGAAAGCTAAGAATAGGAATGCATTGCTAGGCCAGAGTTGTGTTTACTGCTCAGTAGGTAAAGGCAGTGAGCGTGGAAGTGCCATGGCAGTAGCATATAGTTGTTGGGCTGCGGTTTATATGAATAAGTGAGGCGAGAAGCATGTCATCCCTCTAAGTCACAGGCTTTGAATCCAAAATAGCAGGGCCACGTGCTCTGCCAGTCCTGTCATGCCCTTGAAACCTGTGATTGACTTCCGGCCAGACCTGTTTATGATATGAAGGTTATTTGTCCAGCCCTTTCAGTTACCCTAATGTCTCACCGTGCTTTTGAAAATGTACTGAGAGGGTGAGGGAGACTTTTAACTGGCAAAAACATACACATTTCCAGGCACTAATGTTATTTGCAAGGGGGGGTTTTTTCACCTCTAATTAGTTCATGCGTCTTTTATACTGCGCAAATAGAAAGTGTGTGTTGGATACTTTATGGGGTGAGAATCCAAGGCATGGCTGTGACCAAATAAGACCTAATTCTCTGAGCAGTCTTCTCCAGTTCAAATATTTATTTGATTGTCATTGTAACTTAGTCGATTGCAATAGTGATTTCATACTGCAGGACATATCTGTAGTCTGTGGAGTCATTACCGGATTTAGAGGAATCCATGTCCAAAGATATACCTGTGTTTACTGCCAAATCTGGATTGCACCTTGTGCTGCAACACTTGACCTGGTGTTGATTGCGAATCAGTGTGTGATGACAAACTCCTCTCAAGCCTGGATTGGGAACCTGAAGCAGCCCTGGCAAATTTTGACTAACTAGCCCCCGTACGGTGCATAGCGAGTGCAGATGAGTCATTTTGTAAATCTTGTAGAAGGGAGATTTCACTGCACCACTTCTATAACTTGACTGCGTCAAATTTATACACCTGCTTCAAGAAGGCATAGGGACTGACGCAGGGCCTATCACCTGGGACTCACTCCATGTGTAATGACACATTGCAGGAGTTGTGTCTGTTTTTTGACACACTCCAGCAATGCGTCATTACTGTGGCAACAGAAACATCAGGATTCCTGACGTATCTGTCCAATTCTTGCGACATGGAAAGCTGTGGTTTAACTACGATGCATACACAGTGTCGCAAGGAGGGTGCAATGAAAAGTGTTGCATCGCTCTTTTCAACCAGCGATACAACACTTTTCATAAATGAGGCCATCCATGTTACGAATTCTATCACCCACGCGCTTAGGTCACTGTTCTACGGAGTTCATCAGGAACGAAAAGGGTCCCGTCGTCTCTAACTCGAAAGACACTACATCTTCCCCTTTGTTAAAAAAAAGTACCAATAATACATATATACAATACAACTCTTCAGTAAGTCATTTTGGTGCTTGACTTAATCTCCCAGATCTGGTCATGTGAGGTTGTGGAATCACAGGAAAAGTGTCCATTACTGGCACTGGTGCAAGAAACACTGGTACAGTCATTGGGCTCTCTGGATTCTCAGATGGACAAGTCTCACTCCTGGCATCTGGAGTTTGCGAAGATAGAGGCAGATGCTTGAAATGTGAAGACTCTCACGTAATGGACTTTCCAGGACAGTGAGCAGTTACCATGCGTCCTTTCCTGGTTACAACCCTCAGTGGGTCAGCATCAAATGCAGCATCAGACTTGCGTTTACATTTCTGCCTGTTGATGACTTGGTCTCCTCTGTGGAACACAGTAGTTTAATCACAGTGACGTCTACCCACATAGGTCTTCATTTTGCAGTTGTGAGACGAATCAGTGGTTCGATGTTTATAAATGTCAGTAGATTTTTCATTGGTCCATAGTGGCAACTTGGTGCCCATTGCTTTCGCAAACATTATGGTGGCAGTGCTTTCAGCTGTGGTAGAATGCAGAGTTGACCTGTATTCACGAAGGAGAGACTGAAGAACTGATTTGAGTTCAAGCTTTTCCAGCGCAGCTATATAAATCTCTCGACCGCACCATTCGACTGTGGTCAGAGAGGTGTACTTTTCTGGTGCTTGATATTTATATGAGTTAGAAATCATTAAATTCCTGACTATTGAAAGGTGGGCCATTGTCCGATTTCAAAATCGACAGAACACCCCAAGTTGCAACAATACTTTCTAGTCTCTCAATGACTCTGTCATAAGTAGTTGATGACAGATCTTCCACCAGAGGAAAACAGAAATATACATCACTAATTACTAAGTAGATGGTGTTCATTGTCAAGGGGTCCTAAGAAGTAAATTGCAATCTTCTCCCATGCATGCTTTGGGAGATCAGACATGTTTAATGGATGTGGTGTTGCCATATATGAAAAATAGTTGCACAAATGACATGCCTTTAAGTCTTTTTCAACTGTTTCATCAAGACGGGAGAACCACACTCGATCCCGTAGAGCCCATTTCATAGCAACAACTCCACTGTGCCCCTCATGGACCAGTTCAATAAGTTTTTGTCTGAGACTGTTGGGTATGGCAGTTCTTGACTCTTGTAAGATGATACCTTCTGGAGTAACTGAAAGTTCTTCTTGCACATTTTTGAATTTCTGGTATTCAAGGTCATCATGAAAGGGTTAAGTATGTTTTCGCCACAACTGGTGTGTAATAATATCTTTGAGTATTGGCAAATCCCTGTCAGTGCTTATGACAGCAATGATTTATTCTGCTGATATGGCAGCAGGGGGTACTGGATGTCCCAATGAAGTTAATATAGGTATCAGCCGCTTTAGCAGTAGGGCAGTGACACTGTATTGGCACACATCAAAATTGGCCAATAGGTTTTTGATCTTTTTCTTGATGATGCACAATTGTGTAATCATACTCCTGAAATTGCAACCCCCGCCTTTCAATGTGAGGGGGCATCTTTACTTTAGGATTGTAGAAAATGGTGAGCAATGCTTGGTGGTCAGTGATCACTATGAAATGTTTTCCATGCAGGAACACATAAAAATGTTCTCAAGCCCACATTACAGCTAGGCTTTCTAATATGGGTTGTGAATGAGAACATTCTGTCATTGACAAACTTCGGCTAGCATAAGCCACAATGTGTCTTGAGGCATTAGGATGCCCGCTGTGCTGGGCAGGGATGGCACCCAACCCTACTGGGCTCTCATCAACAACAATCTTCATTTGGCAAATTCGAATCAAAGTATGCCATTTCAGTTGCATTCTCCACTGCATGCTTGATTTTCATGAAGCTTTGTTCACATTCACTTGACCATTAAAAATAGACATTTTGTTTTGTTAAATCTCTTAATGAGGCACTTACAGTGGCAAAGTCACATATATACCTTAAACAGTAGCTGGTCCTACCAAGGAAGGATCTTAGCCAGCCACGGTCTGTGCAGGTAACAGCGGTGGGGCGGTGGGACCGGGTAAGAGGGGATTTTGAGGGACGATGCAGAGGGAAAATTATTTATAAATTTAATTTTCCTTCTGCATCGTCCCTCAAAATCCCCCCTTACTCAGCCCCACCGCTGTTACCTGCACAGACCGCGGCAGATCTCAGCACAGTTATATGTAGGGGAGAAGTGGATGAGAAGTCTTGTACATTGTTCGGCTCTGGAGCTATTCCCTCATAAGAAAAGACATGGCCAAAGAACTTGAGTTTGGTTTGATAAACGCACACTTCGCCACATTTAAAGTGAGGCCAACTATGATCAACCAGGTTACTGTTGCGGTATCCCCCTCCCCACTTATTGCCTGGTTTCTAATGCAGCTTTGACTGAGGTGTACTGGGTCCCTGTCAACAAGACTCCCAGTAACAGTGGTCTTTCCCTAACACTTTACCACAATTGGCACAACTTCAGCAACCCCTCTAAGTCCCTATTAAATGGTACTCCTGGTACCTAGGGCATTAGGAGTGAAGAGATGGAGCTGCAGCACTAATTATACCACACCAGAGACCCTTCACCAAGACCATGCAAACTTCAATTGCAGGTTGCGGGTCTTGATACAGAGAAAACCGAAGATCCGATATGGCACACAGCCCTGACTGCCATACCCCCTTTCACTGCAGGAGGTATAGGTAAGTCACCCCACCACAGGCCCTAAGACAGTGCACTACCACCCATGTGTGGACATAACTGCATGAGCAGATATGACCCTACAATATCCAGTCCATTCTTGGATATTGTAAGTAGACAGGGAAGGCACAGAGAGTACATGGGCTGGATACTATTCACTATGAGTTTCCTAGCCCCATGATGGCTTCACTGTACCCTAAGAGTACCCTAAGATGTTTGATACCAAACAGCTTGCATTAATAAATCCTGACTGATGCCAGTGTTGTATTTATTAATTAATGCACACAGGAGACCCTTTAGAGAGCCAACTGAAAACCTACCAAGCACTTGTGTGGTTTCTAGCTAGTCTTAGCCAGCCTGCCACCACCATACATTTTCTGGTCTCATGGGGTGAGGGCCAGTGCTCTCAGAGGCCAGGAACAAAGCCTGCTGTAGGTGGAGGTTTTTCACACCTCCCCAGGACAGGATAGCCTTCCAAGGCGGGAAGCTTCAAAGGTGATGCTGCCTTTGAAATTTGACCTGGGCAGCTCCAGCTAATGGAGGATGCCAACCCGCCTTTCCTGCTCCTCATACCTTATTCTCATCTATGACGCTGAGACATATAGCCTCATCATCGTTAAACTCATTGAATGTGCAATGCTTTATGAGAAAATCAAGTCTTTCTATAAACTCATCCATCATTTCACCAGCTCTCTGCCTTTCCTGACTAAAAATGTGCCTTTCATAGTCGACATTAGGCATTGGATTGAACTTGGGGCCATATGCACAAGGACTGGCGTTAACTAATGCTAACGTTAGTTAGCAGCAATGTTTTTACCGCCGCGTACCGCTGAAAACTATCGCCCTGTTAGCAACGTATTTACAAGACTTCGCTACATGGTGATAGTTTCATGGAGCCGCAGTAAAAACGGCTGATAACACTAGTGTGAAGGCGATAGAAATTCTGGCATTAGAGGGCGAAAACTAACGAAAGGCCCATTAGCATCTTGCATGCAGCTCTTTGATGGCAGTTCATAGCTCACTGTGCTAGATTACTATTCTAACATAGGAACTGCACAGTAACAAAAGAATCTTTGTGACAAAAGCAGTAACCCACTGCGCTATGCAGAAAGATATTGTTCTTTGATATGCATGGTGCATGTTCTTTGCAGTAGGCACATTTGCCCTCTTCACTACCTTAGAGGAGTCAAAACTGCCACTAGACAAAACTCCAATCTCTCTCCACCAGGTACATTAATGACCCAATTACAATCTTGATCGTAAAGCCTCTGATCTTAGGTCGAAGGCTTTACGACAGAGATTGTCGGTTTCAATTCCAACTTGCTGATTACAATACAGCCGGTTGGAAGTGAAACCAGCCGGTCATTCCGGCTGGCTTCCGACGGGCTCAAGGAGCCCGTTGGCCAGTCGGAGTCGGCCCGTAATCCATATGGACGGCTTTTGCATCATCCGGATTACGATGCACGGTTTCCGGCAAGCTTTCCATGCTGGCCTTTCCGACATGGAAAGCCTGTCAGAAAGAGTGTTTTGAGGCCTCTAGCAGGGTTCCCTTCTGGCTTTTGCCTCCTGTTGGGTGCCCCCTTGTTGATCCCTGCACCTTGTGGCAGGCACCTTGATTTTCAGCAAAACGTAATGGAATGTTCAAAGTGTTAGTTTTTCCATTCCTTCTATGTATATATGGCAAATGGTTGGTATAACAACAAACGTGTTTTATACATCGCCTTCAAAAGGCACTCAACAAAATAAGAGCCATTATTTTTTTGAATGTTAGCAATGGAAACCACTTTTATATTGTGGTGATGCTCTGTCCCTATTTCATGCTTTGCATAACTTACATTATGCAAGGCACATTACTTTTCTAAATGTAAAGTGTAATTTTCACGTTAAAAGTGACCATAGTAAATGTCTGCCTCAGTTTAAATAATTCAAGTTAACATGAAAATGTATTTTTGACTGCTGTGTTCTTCCTTTCCTTTCCTTTCCTTTCCTTTCCTTTCCTTTCCTTTGCTTTCCTTTCCTTTCCTTTTCTTTCCTTTCCTTTCCTTTCCGGAGCCAAGCTGTACCTGCCAAATTTAAATTAACTGTAGTCACTTGTTTAAAGTTTCCGTGTGAATGTTTATCGGTGTGTGTTTTAACGAGAGCTGAATAATGAACCTTCACACCTGCACTGAGAACATGCTGATTGTGATGTATCATCCTACCACGAGTTATCTCTTGAAGGCCAAGCAGAAAAGACTTCCATTTTTTGATGACCTGGAAGAGGCCTAACCCTAAGATATCATGAAATGTTTGCTTGTGATTGGGTCCACCTCCATGGGAATTATAGGGAGTACTGCATATATTGTTGAGAAATGTTGTTATAATTGTGCATTGCTAAGCTAGTTAGATTTACATGACCCTTTCCACTTTCTTGAAATTGTACACTCCACTTTACTCTTGCTCAAAGAGTTAGATTCCTGCAAAAATCCATTTTCATTTACCTGAGTGAATCTTTTTTCGATTCTGCTTTTTAGCATCTTTGCTCGCTGACATCTCCTGCTTGATTTTTCTCATAAATTTCCTGATTTCCGGGGGCGTAGCCAAGCCGCGGACCAAGATGGCCGCGCGGCTTTGAAGCTCTGTCCGACGGCCCGGCAAAGATCCAGCTATCCTAGTCCAAAGCTTCAGCACAACTGGTGATATGCAGGGAAACTAGTTGTCGCACGTTGATGCTTCTACAGGCCACATTTCAGCTCCCTGGTAAACACCCTTCCGCCGCAAAACTACATCTGGTGCTCAGAGAGAGGAGCCGACTGCAGCCTAGTGCGCGGCCGCCCGGTACGAAGGCCATGCAGATACCGTGACTGCGCCGCCATCCCCCAGCGGCGGTCTACCTGCATCAACCCAGATCACCTCTGAGATTACAGTGAGTGCCCAATCGCCACCCCCCACACTCTTGTGCCACCAGTGCCACGCCGTACTCCCCCCTCTCGTTACTACCTCTGGGGGCAGCGCACCCTGCGGCGGTCCCATAGACTGCGGGAGGCGTCAGGGGCCCCCGATGGTGTTGGGGAGGCCGCCACCCAGCTGCGCGATGCTGCTGGCAAGGGGGTGAGAGCATCATGTGGCCCCCAGCTACGCTTGGCAATCTTGGGACTGACACACAGCACAAGTGACGAGGCCTTCCCGGCCGGTGAACCCGCGCCACGACTGCCCTGCTGATTCTGCATCTCTCGGCACCTCTCCATGACGGGGCAGGTTGAAACGCCCCTTCTGCCTTCTCAGACCGTCTACACCACACAACCCATGCACATGATCCCTGGAGAGGACTAGCTCGGCACTCCCCACTTTTGGCCACCTAAGTGTCCACTGGCCTGCGACCCTTTTGGCTTCCAGGCACGGCCCTTGCTGCCCCGCTGCCCCAACTGCTGATCTCTGACACATCAAGAGTCCACTAACTATTGTCTCATGCCTACCAGCAGCGGCCCTATCCTATTGCACCTGTGCAGTTGCAACACAAGCTTGCCACCCTTTTCCCCAACGCTGCTGCCTTGGCGAGATCACTACATCCTGTGCAGGCCACATGGAAATGGGCAGAAAGGACCCTAAACAATGGCTATTGTCCTTCCCGGCAGCCGCAGACGGTGCACAAGATCAGAGCACATCATGGCCGAGGGGGGACAGGCTTCCTCTGCAGTGCTGGAGACGGGCCCCTCTAACCCGGACTTACTTGCTGAACTCAGAGCTGGTTTCAGGTCGCTCGACCATAGATTCGACTCGCTGGAAAAACGTCTGGGCGCATTTGGGGCTAAACTGGAGATTCACGACCGACGATTAGACAATGCAGACGGCCGAATATCGGATCTAGAAGATGGGGCCGCGCAATCAACAAAAATGCTGGAGCACCAGGAGAAGATATAAAAAGAGGTCACGACAAAGAACAAGGATTTGGAGGCAACAGCCGCCGCAACAACCTTCACATTACTGGAGACCCGGAATCAACAAACACGGGCAGAATGGACACATTTGTCAAGACCTTGCTTGTGGACATTTTCGGAATGGATGTTTTCACCCCAGGGTTTGTTGTGGAGATTGCACACCGCTCGCTGGACCCACGCCCCAACCCCGGCTGCCTCCCAGACCTATTATGACACGGATCATGAATTTTCGTGACAGGGACCCTGCGCTAAAGCTTGCCAGAGAACGTGGAAATCTCACATGGCAGGGTTCAAACATTTCATTCTTCCCAGACTTCACTATGATGGTCCAAGAAGCCCGCCGCAAGTTCACTGGCGTTAAGGCAACACTCCGGAATCTGGGCCTCCGATATGGAATGCTATACCCGGCCCACCTGAGGGTGGACGTCAATGGACGCCCTCGCTTTTTTGAAACTACGAGTGATGCCCAAGCTTTTTGCGACTCATACAAGAACTCCAACTCCCAGCGCCATGATGACCGTGACAGCGGGTCTCCGAGCACAGCAGCTCTGCAGCCAGTGTAGACCTGTTTTCAAATGGCTGATACTAATGTTTTTGTATTGTTCTGTTCCCTGCCTCTACTGTATTAATCCATTCCTTTCATGTATGGTGTTATATCACTTGAGATAGCTTAAATACTGCTTTATTATGTTGTTCTAATTTTGCTGGGCTCCGCCGGAGCGTTGCCTCCCCCCAAGGTGCGTAGAACGTTGTTGTACTTAAGCATGGTAATGCATCAGATTCAGTTTATGTCTTTTCAAATAGGAGGTTCACAGGATGCATTGAAATTTTAGTTATTTGGTTCTTTGCCTTGCATTTGGGATCACAAGGCTGGGTGGGGGGGTGAGGAGGGGATCGATTCGTTAACTGTTGTTTCACACAGGCTCCACACACGATGTACATTCACTGCTGGTCAATGGTTTCAGCTATGTTACGCTATAGCACAACAGACCACAACTCCTGAGCTAGTCGATCATTCCAACCTAGTCATCATGACCTGGAACGTTCGGGGCCTCAACAACCCAAAGAAACTGAAACATGTCCTACACTACCTACAACGGCACAAAGTCGACATAGCCTTTTTACAAGAAACACACCTGCCCGAATCAGACTCCACGCACTATGCGACAAGCTGGGGTGCACACCGTTATTTCTCTAATTACAGCACCTATGCACGGGGCACTGCGATCTTGCTTCACAAGCGCCTCCAATTCTCCCTGACTCATTCCCAGGTGGACCGAAAGGGACGATACATCATGGTAGTGGGAAACTTGATGGGCCACATGACCAAGTTGATGTGCGTTTACGCCCCAAATGTTGTCGATCCAGACTTTTTCCATGAAATAGACACCACTCTCACGTGCTGGGGATCTGTCAATCTGTTATTTGGGGGGATTTTAATTTACTCATGGACTGCAGCATTGACGACTCCTCTAGTGCGGCGGACTCTAAACCCAGGGCCAGACAGGTATTGCTAGAAACATGCAAAACATTTCAGCTCTCCGATGTGTGGCGAAAATGCTATCCGACGACTCCGGGATACACTCACTACTCGGCCCCATACAACACTTGGACCAGGTTAGACTTTTGGTTGCTCTACCCAGGCCTCGTTCCCTGGCACACCACAAGTGCCATTCTGCCCCGGTCATACTCTGACCACGCCCCTGTCCTACTTAGGCTCCGTGTCCCCAGGCCCGACTGTCAGGAGAGTAGGTGGAGGTTCCCCAGCAGGGCCCTCAATGATGCACTTTTTGACTCCGAAATCAGGGAAGCCATTAACAACTACTTCAAACTCAATACAGGCTCAGTAGACACCTGGGTGACATTATGGGAGGCTTTTAAGGTGTACATTAGGGGCATCGCCATTGCCAAACATGCTGGGGTCCTGAAAGACTTGAGGAAAACTCTTGCCAATATTGAACAGCAACTACTTGCTCTGGACGCCTCAATGAAGTGCCTGTCTGACACCTCCGAAGAAGAACGGCGCAGGCTGGCGCTACTATTGGAGTTTCGCAAGGCTGCAGATAGAGATGCACACTTCCTCAGCAAGTACGTGACAGCGCTTCGGTACGGCGAGGGTGAGTCACCTAGGCGCACACTAGCACAGCTGCTAACTAAGGCCCCAATACTCTGCAGCGCACATTACGGAGCTCCAAGCTGCGTCAGGAGCCATGCTAACAGACACCTCTGATATCCAGGACGAGTTCTTGTCCTATTACAAGCACTTATACACCTCCAGGTTGGACCGCTCTCCTGCAGAACGCGAGGACTGCTTCGAGGACATCGCTTTGGTGTACTTGGGCAAGTACATGCAGGATTTCCTTGCTGAACCTTTTCCTAAAGACGAAATATCCGACACAATAGACGCGCTCAATGGCTCCACTGCCCCTGGCCTTGATGGGTTTACGGGCGACTTCTATAAACGCTATAAAGTCATCTTGTCCCCTAAGCTCATTGAAGTCTACCATGAATCTCTAGAACAAAACCAATTACCCCCTGCGCTACGAGAGGCAGCAATCGTCTTGTTACCGAAACCAGGCAAGGACCCTCTACATTGTGGATCGTATAGACCTCTTTCGCTACTGAACTTCGATTATAAAATCCTAGCGAAAACAATCGCAGTGCACCTTGCACTACTAATGGACAAAATAATTTCCCCTGCCCAATCGGGTTTTGTGCCCCATCGCTCCACATCCCTTAACCTACGCACTTTTTTTGCTGTTCTCCAGAGGATCAACCCCCACGTCCCAGCCGCAGCTGTCCTGCTGGATGCGGAGAAAGTGTTTGGTTCTCTGGAATGGCCGTTTCTTTGGACAGTCAGGCGACGACTGGGCATTCCTTTCAGGTTCATAAGGCACAAGGCGCTGCTCTACTCGGCCCCCACTGCCAGACTGCGCTTAAACGGCATGCTCTCCTGCTCATTTACATTATCATGAGGCACTAGACAGGGCTGTCCCCTGTCCCCCCTGCTTTTTATGTCTCGCCTGGCATTAACAGCGTGCATGCGTTGCTCTTGCCATGCAAGGGCCTTTTGTAATCGATATGATTCCAAAAGTGTACTTGGAGCCCCGCCCCTATTTTCAATTGGCGCGCATCATTGTTTATGTTAAACGATGGCGCGTGATTGGAAAGTGGGCTTTTGTGGTACCTCCTTGTCCACTTTTACGGACGGCCCATGTGGACAGGCCAACGCCATGTTTTTTCCCTTGAGGTAGGAGCTCCTCGTACAGCGTGCGATGGCCCCTCCTCCCATCACTCGCGGGACGGGCTTGTCACGAGCGTACCACTTGCGGGCTTGTTTTTAACTGCTTTCCCGTTTTTGTGTCCACCAGTAGTCCTACTGAGTGGCTCGTCCTTGGATGCCGTTATACAATGCGTTTAATTTATAGTTTCGCTATCGACATAGACATTGTACGGATTTCACGTATATATTGTATAATAACCCCTTCTTTGAGTGCTTGAACCCCTTCTTTGTGTGCTGGGCACCTTTCCTTAACATATTGTATTTCCTGCATCAAAAAACACAATTTGCCGGGGCAACTTTAGTACCGCTTTTATCTTGCTGATTCGATTGACGGCACAATTGTTTGCTGCGATTCAGATATCCATTACATTTGTTGGGTCGTTGCAGCTACACAATGTGTGTTATTGCGGAGCCCTCTCATCTCCTCACTCCCCTTCTGCCCTCCAGGTCGTAGATATCATCAGTGTAGCAGGTGCAGTAGCACCGGGGCTGAGGGCTGCGTGGGGACAATTTTGTTTTATTGCTCGACTGAAAGGAAGATGTCCGTGTCCCTTACCTACATTGGCGCATCTTGCTAAACTACTGCTGTAATCGTCATTGCCTGGTGACATACTCGCTTATGCGGTGAAGCGAGCACTCCATCGGTACGCCTTGCTCTTTTCCCCATCTTATCCTTTTAAGTTGGTCTCTTTCGGTCGACTGCTTTTCTCTCCTCGGAGCGCCTTGAAGTTACGCACCAGTGGCCTTTAGCGTTGTACAAATTGGCAACTCAGTATTCTCGTGGAACAAAAAACGCATATCCTTAAAATGTTTTTTTTTCTATATTGTAGTGTCTAGGTTTCTCTTCCCACTCAGTGGCTTGTCGCCCCTCGTAGAATTTTAGTTCAAACTGTGCCTCAATTTGGTCACCTTGCAAGTGTTGCTTTCCAGCGCCATATGCCTTTGTTGTGAGTAGAGCTACAAGAAAACAAGCATTAAAAATGCAGTAGGTCTCACCTTTCATTAAGTTAAAGTCATTTGCTTTTCTATACAATACCATTAGCAAAGCAAATGACTTTCACTTAATCAAAGGCGAGACCTATTGCATTTTCAATGCTTGTTATACTCGCCATGGACCCGTTGGTCCGTCATTTTCAGGAACGTCACCTACATAAGGGAATACAATTTAACACAGGCCTATTACTGGTGTCCCTATATGCGGATAATATCATTCTATATGTGCGAGACGCCCAACAAAACTTAGATCCGCTCATCCGGGAGATAATTAGATTTGGTGGCTTTTCGGGCCTTGGCATAAACTGGCACAGATCGGTAATATTCCCCCTCACTCGGGAAACGTGCAGATGGGAAGCTGAGTTCCCATTGACGTGGTGCACCGGGTCGGTAAAGTACCTGGGAATCCACGTACATTTAGACACTGCTGAAATCATATTCTCTAACTACGGACCGGAGATTCATTCCCTGGAGAAGAAGGTAGATAGATGGCTCAAACTCCCACTCTCGATTGCCGGACATGTTGCTCTGATTAAGATGATTGTCCTGCCAAATTTTCTCCATTTATTCAACAACATACCAATTCTGCTCCCGAATCGCTTCTTCCATTCCATAAACACACATCTCATCTGGCTCACGTGGGGGGGCAGACGCACCGGGTCAGATGGGAAATCATGACACTTCCTTACCACAGAGGTGGAATGGGAGTACCCAACCTGCGGCTATATTATTTGGGAGCTTAGTGCAGCTATCCCCACGTCTGGTTCCATCGGGATGCCAGGATCCCATATTTGCGATCTGAAGTGGATTTACTCCTACCAAACACACTAAACTCTGTGCTACCTACTGGATTCCCTCCTGACCCCTAGTATATTCAGATGGTCTCCACAACCAGCTGGGCCTGGCTCAAATTGGTCAGGCTGATGGATTCCCTGACTCTGTACTCTCCGAAATTGCCGCTTCCCAATCAACGCTGGTTTCCCATTACTGGGGAAAGAGTGGTTCAGCACACCTTATCTCAGTTTAACATGGCCACCGTAGGGGACCTGTACATTAATGGACAGGCTCTATCGGCAACCAGTACGGATAGATTCCCTGATGCATCATTCATGGATACATTTGTACTCACCCGCATTCGTTCCACGTTACGTGCCAAAATCCCCGGGTTCCCCATAGAACCTGAACCATTCGAGCCACTATCCATAGTAATAGAAAGTGACACGGGAACCCACCTGATCTCCAAATTGTGCAGAGTATGCATAGCAACTGTTCCAATAAACGATGCCAAAATCCGTGTTGCCTGGGAGGTTGATTTAGGCCACCCAATTACGGACAACCAGTGGGAAGCATGCTGCCAACAGATTAAGTCAGTCTCCCTAAATAGTCACCGCAAACGTATCCATGTTAGATTCCTTTGGAGGATATACATCACGCCGGAGAAAGCACACACCATAAATGCTGATAGACCACACTGCTGCCTCAAATGCAAATCACCGCATGCAGACTTTGCACACCTCACTTGGACATGCAGTAAGATCAGCAACTATTGGACTTCCATGCATCACACATTGGGGGAAGTGATAGGGCTAGACCTGATTCCCACCCCAGAAGTGGCCTTGATGGGGTATGTAAAAAACATTCCAAAATCAGTCAGGAAATTTACAGCACTGAGTCTCTTACTTGCCAAGCAGGAAATAGCATTAAAATGGGGACGTAGAGCTGCGCCGCAACACAAGGACTGGTTTACTAGCCTTGCATACTGCAACCTCAACCATGACTTATACGCCCCCATGCTCCCCAGCACATCACACCCACACTATATCTGGGGCCCCCCTAAGCACTACAACACATCAGTGCACTCACAACATGCCGCCTAACTAGAAGCCGGGTTGGTCCCTGCTGGAATAGGTTGACCTGCCGGGATAAATGCGAAGTGCTTGATAGGAGGTGTCACCGGCTGACATCTCGGAAAACACCGGCATCACGTGCTGACGTACTACAGGGCACACAATGGCAAACACAGGTCATGTAGATGTATGGCTTATGCAGGCTCGACTAAGCGACTCATTCAAGTCTAGCACTGTGGAGATAACTGGTACACAATGTGTTTCTTGAATGTAAATATTTGTAAATGTTCATAATCTGGAGCTGATAACTGATGTGAATTGTATAATTAAAACGATAAATAAAGTTTAAAACAAAAAAACTAAAAAAAATCCTGATTAACTATAGTTTAGCATTTTAGGGAATCTTCCCTTCATGCAATACTGACTTTGCTCAATTTTGCTTTATGGCAACTCTTAGTATTTCGGTTTATATTTGACAATTTTGAAGCAATTTGAGTTATATGATGGAAATATTCATGTATTGACCATTTATTTTGATACCTTTAATAATTTGAATTGGTGACTTTGCTAATCTGCTAATAAACATTAGTGATTTGTACATTTACTAATTTCTGTCATCATTGTGAGGTCTAACAAGCTTTACTGTCATTGCTGAATTGTTGATTTGTTGATGTCACGCCTCAGCCTAGGGCTATAGGTCCATCTGCTAGAGTGCAGCTTGGAGTTGAGTTTGCACCAACGATCTGCACGATGCATATTCGCTGCAACAACTCCATGGCTTCAAGTTGGCTAGACAATTGCAAAAAGTTCCTGTTTAAAGTATGATTGATCTATTAACAAACTTTAACTGCAAAAGTAGTAAATATGGATCCATAAATTTTAGTAACTAATGGGAGGTCATTAGAGAAGAATGTGAGTAGGGCCAGTCTTTAATTTGAGATGGTGCTTTCTGGTGCTCAACACAGGCACTTATAGCACCAGTTAAGGACACAGTTATTTAGAAGGCACATTATCGCAGGATGGTGAGCCACGCCAAGACTCGAACGGGGTTCTCCAGCTCCGAAATCGTCAGCTCTACCCATTCGGCCAAGTCCTCTCCAGGTTAATAAGTGCCGGGTTCTAGTCAGGAGGCAGTTTGCACCAGCACATTTCTCCTGTTAGCTCTGTCTCCTGAGGAGAGCGCGACACTTTTTATTTTACAAATTAACCACTGGGTAGGGTGGAAGGTTCTAAAACTGGATATGGAACAGGGGGTAGAATGCTGATTGATGCCTGCTTCCTTGTTGTTTTCTAGTACGAAAAATTTGTTCATGTTGGATGCCACTGGTCAGTTGGTGCCCATGGAGATTCCATTGTGTACTAAAATAAAAGTCAGCTCACTTCAAAAGGGTTAAGATAATGACCTTTCAAGTGATTAAAACAATATTACGATGCACATTCCTAGATTCCATAAATACAACCACCCAGTGTGGGAACAGCCTATTAAATGCAATATGGCTTACATTCTCTGACTGCCAGTAGCAATTACCCCCAAGATTCCCACAATGCGGTGCAGTATTTGATCAAAACAGTGCTTTCCTTCTCAGCAAATTGTGTTTTCCAGATGTTTGTAGACATATGTCCAGATAAATTATCAATGGGAGAAAAACTTGTCACAGCTGCCAAGCAAACCATCATCAAGGCCAGGGAATGTGATTGCTAAGAGTCATGTCACTGTAGTACAGCTGCCTTGCCATAAGTCATATATGGCATTATGTAGGGATTTATGAATTAAAACAGTTGTCACTGAGCGAATGCAGTAACATTTCACTTGAGATGCACATTGGTATTTTCGTAGATTTTTGCAGAGTCTAAGTGAGACACTGATTAATGTTACTGTGACCTCACAAAGGGTGTTAACAGCTGGCAGGGCTGTACCACGCTCATATAATACATGAAAACTTGCAGTAATGGTGTAAAACATGGTTCAATTTCCATACCAGTTTAGGTATGATATCAATACTCGAATATAATAAGGAAATGGCATACTGTATTGTAAAACGTCTAAATACAAACCCTACTGTAATAAATTATTATTGTAGACTTGTGATGTCACAATGCTTTCTGACAATGCCAGTAGGCAGCACGAAAGAGGAAAATTACAACTGTTGCTTAAGATAGTAAATGGAGAAACACACCGTCTTTCCCCTATAAGTTAACGTTCATTAGGTGACAGGGCAGCATGCATAGGACCATGCTTAATGATGTGCTGCTGCAGATGAGTAGAAGAAAACAGGAACATATCTGTTGTTTGCCATAGACTCTAGCTTCAAGCTGGTCCTGAAAGTGACCTAAATTGCTAAATGTGTGTGTTTTCAATACTGGCAACTTGCAGATTGGTGTCTTTAGTTGTATAATGCAGATTACAACATGTATTATACATATGTGCAAACAGAAGATGTCCTTCCTAAGAAGGAGTAAGAGTCCAAGAATTTATAAAAGGGTTATAGAGATGATGTTGGTGTGTCCATACGTTATGAGGAATCAGTGAATAGTAAAAATACTTATAATGTATGGTAGGAGGTCATTTATCCCATATTTATGCACAGGCACTCGTTTTGATGGACAAATTCTAGCGCTACATGCCTATATGCATGATAGCTCTAAAACAGTTGTTTCCAGTCGATGCATTGAATGGATGTATGATGTTACAATGCAAACTATTACAACGCATACTTTTACAATGCGGTTTTTACAACGCAACTTCCATTACAACGCATGCACCATTGCAAAGTAAATTACTATTCTAACACCACTGGGTGCTTACCTCAGGGAAGGTGCTGGTGGTCAGTGAGGCATATGCGTAGTAATGACATGCATTGTAATAGCATGCGTTGTAATGGAACTTGAGTTGTATTGGCTCTGTTGTAAAGGCATTGCGTTGTAATGCCTGCGTTGTAATGGATGTTTCCCATATTTAACACCAGGAGACCACAATTTGTAGCAAATGTTACACTCAATAATTCTAACAACACAGCATGGCTAGTGATGAAATCTATTTGCTTCGTGGCATCACTGTAAACGACTGATCTTTTACTTGCTGCACCCATAGGTCAGTGCACATGCGCTATGCACTCAGCAGTTAAGGAGTCCACAGATCTCCTGGTCCTCAGCCAAACTTCACCAATGTACCCTTACTTGACTCTTTCCGAAGACAGTAGGATTATCTATTGTGCTGCCTAGCGGTAAGCATGCATAGCCCTACACATCACTTTTAAATGCAGCTTCATGCAGAGAGGCCCTGGCTCAAATTAAAGGAGCATTTAGCAAGTTCACATTAAAATATTGAAAATGACGAGTTCAATAATTTGGTTTTCAAGTGGGGTGCAAATCAGTTTCATGTGCAAATAACGGCAATTTTCTTAAAAGTTTTTTTTTTCTCCAAGCGGGGGTATATAAAAATTTCACACAAAAATATCGATAATGGGTTATACAATAATTTGATGTTTCAAGCGAACCTATAACTACATGTTAGGGAAACACGTTTATGTGTATACAAGATATATAGAGTGCAATAAAGCCAAAAAGGTCTGTTGGCACTGAAAGGGAATGTAAAAAACTGATAGATGACATAAGAGTGAGTTAAGCATGAGCCTTATTAAATAGAGGGGCATATTTAGCAATGGCTTCGTATTGTCTTTGCGTTATGCAAGGGGGCACAGGGTGAGGCAAATCTTATAACGAGATTTACCAAGCCACGCAAGTCCACCTTGCGTGGCCCTGCGTGGCCTGGTAAATATGAAGTAATACAAGGAAGCGCAAGTCACTGCCTTGCCTTACTGTGCCCATTGGAGGCATTGGAGGCGTTCCATGGGTGGAGCATGGGTGTTCCCATGCATCCAACCATGAATTCTGAGTCATTCCCAGATTTACCATGAGTGGTAGACCTGGGAATGCGCCACATTCTAAGCTTTTCAGGGGAGGCGTAACGTGGGGAAATATCTGTATTTCTCCTCATTTATTTCTGCTTTCTACATGTGCTGAATATTGCCGCACACGTGGAAAGAGGAAAAAGCCTTAGAGGAGTGTTTTTGTGCAGGAAGCTATGCCTATAATGTAGCGCATGCACCTGGCACAAGGAAGCCTGCATTGGCGCTAGGTAGCAGTTTGTGCACCCGCACAAGCAGAAACCAGGAATACACTATATCTTGATAGATATTGCACATTCATGCCCTCTCCCTTTCATGCAGTGCAGCAAGGTGCCTTGCGTGAAATCATGATAACTATAGCCCAAAGTTTTTAGATCTTTCCTGATTCGAGGATGGGCAGGAATCGATCTTAGAGCAAGTGGCAAAGAATTACAAAGGTGCATGTCAGTGAACTAATAGACTAGTCAATTTGTTGCGGAACCTAGAACCAATTGCAATACAATTTCTGTGAGCGCAATGTTATTGAAATTTTTCCATAGAAAACGATGGTGAAAAGTCTACCGCTCTATCATGACGCGATAATCCAATATGTTGGATTTTTCAAAATGGCTGCCCATTATTTGAGATATAGGGTATAACTGTTTATATGCCCATGTGTGGTATCATTTTATATGTTTTTAGGAATGGGAAAGTCAAAAATAACATCAAAAATTGTTTCTGATGACCATAATATCAAATAAACGGGGAATATGTCAGATAGACAAAGTTTGTATAATTTTTTCATTGACTTATTTGACAAAGTGTGAAGGAACGTAAATATTACAATTAACTTTTGAAATAAAAAGTTTGCTATTGTTTGTGTTTTGTTTTGTAAGTTTGCTGTTATTGTTTGTTTTTTTGTTAATCAAAAATGTTTCATTTATGTGTTACAGGTTCTTGCGAGTTGCTGTGAGATACAGTGAAAATGGACGTAGAAAAGTGTTTCATTTGTGATGTGGTGTTTCAAGAAGATGACGATGTATCTGTACTCACTGAAAGAGGAGTGACTGGATTTAAAAAAACATGCAAGGAGAGAAAAATATCTAAGTTTCACGTTTGTGTTGGGCAGAAAGTTCACAAGAAATGTAGAGCGCGTTGTGTTAACTTGAAAACTCTGTTCCAGGAGAAAGAATCAGATCCCACAACTTCTCGTGTTCTACGGTTGTGTGAAACCCCGTTCGATTAGAAAAAAAAAAAATTCTGTGGTACTGAGTTAAGTTTCTACTTCAGGGAGAGGAAAATAAATGCGTGGTTTAATGCACAAACAGTTGAATTCAAATCATCAGTTTTACAAAAATGCAACGAACGCAATGATGAATGGGCAGACAAAGTTAAGAGACGTATCCACAATGTGTCTGATTTACATGCTGTAGATGCATGCTACCACAGTGTTACGTCAATTTTTATACTGGGAAATTCATTCCCGGGCGGTTCACTGATAACCCTCCAATATCTTCAGGTCGACCAGAGGACTCAGTTCGCCAGGAAACTTTTCTTCAAGTAGTTAAATACATGGAGGCAAATGATGAAGAACAAACTACTGTTAAAGAACTTGTTAATAAAATGCGAGAATTACTGCCGGAAGATAGCGAGCCATACAGTTCGAAGTATATGAAACAAAAACTCAAAGAGCATTTTGACGATGAAATCTTCATAGGAACAGTTGCAGGGTCTGCTGATGTCATTACTTTTAAAAGTACAGCTGCTCATGTATTGCAAGAGTACCACAGTCATAGCCATGAAGATGTTGAAGAGGATCGAAACAATCTCCTTATGGCAGATGCTGAAATAATAAGAAATGATATTAAAGACATCCCTGTAGAACTAGAAACAAATCCACCCATTGAAAACATGAGTAGTGTTGACTATAATGTGAGCTATATTCCTGATTCGTTAAGGCTCTTATTGTCAGTTTTTGTTACTGATAAAACCAACAGAGAGAGAAAAGTAGCTTCTATAGGACAGGCAATTATGCAATCTTAGTTGCACCGTTGCAGTTAGGGCTGGCCGTTCAATTACATGACAACACAAGCTCGAGATTTGTAGTTGAAGCAGTAAATCATATGGGATTCTGCAGCTTCTTTTCAGAAGTTCTTCGTTTTGAACGTTCAGCTGCAGCAGAAAGAGGAAATATACCTGTCTTTGTGGAACCTTCTGAAAGTCCTCCGAAATTCGTTCAATATGCAGCTGATAATATTGATCACAATATTATTACAATAGATGGCCATGGTACTTTTCAAGGATGGGCATTATCGCCACTGTGACTCCAACTGTTTCATTTGAAGAACTGAGGAGGTTGGGGCAAATCCCAATAAAAACATATCATTCACAGGCCAGTGGGATGCGTTTCTTAAAGTATAATACCATTAAGGAAATCGCGTACAGTGACCCATCTGCAAACGTGGATATTTTATTGAACATCTCACATCTACTCAGCAACAGTGTTCCAGGATGGCAAGGAGTATGCCAACTACTACATAAAGGTAACCATCCCGGTGTATCATCTGTCATCTTTCTTCCAGTGATTAACATGGATCCAACAAATGAGACGTGTATTCTCTCAACACTGTTTTTTGTGTCTGACCATGCCAAGAGATACAGCCAGACCCCTATTATAACATTCGACCAGCCTCTTTTCCACAAAGCACTTAGCATCATAGCCAATGAATCACAGGATAGTCCTTTGAAGAAGGTCATTCTGAGACTAGGAGGCCTGCATACAATCATGAGTTTTCTTGGATGCATCGGTATTTTGATGAATGACCCATGGAAAAGGTATGACAGAACAGCAGCAGCTTGTCTGGTTTATGTCACGCCCTATTAGCGCCCATTTGAATGAATGCATGCAGGACTTTGCTTCAGTGAAGCATGCAGCAAGTGAGCAACATGTTACTATGTCCAGTTCAAGAATTGAACGTGATAAAGGAGATACACAGAAAGTACTGGTATATGTAGAACAGCTCAATGTTTTTGAGCGAGACAGCAACCTGCGTAACATTGTCATGGGTGTTACTTATGGCAGTGATGTTAATCCTGAACTTGCAGAAGAAATTGGAAATAGAATTCTTAATGAGATGACGGACAAAAGAGTCTCTGAGTTCTCTTTCAGAAAAAGCAACCAGATGAAGGTAATGAAATCAGTTCAATCTGTTAAATTGAAAGAAGAAACCTTTGTTATGGATCCTAAACTATTGTTTCAGTGCTTGTTGCTTTGTGCTCAGACTAGTGGCGTAGATTTGCAGGAGGTGTTTCGTTATGAGCTTTGCTCATACCCAGCTAGTTTATTCAATAAGCATGGACTTATGAGGGAATCTGGGAAGTCGCAGCTTGCAATTATATTAAAGAGCAAGTACCAGCCGTTGCTAACATGCCCGAAAATATGCAGTTCGTCATTGATGGTGGGTGGTTACTACATCGCCTTCCTTGGAGTCCGAATCAGACATTTCAGGAGCTGCTTTGTGCCTATAAGAGATATGTGCTAACAAAGTATGGCCAGGCAATAATAGTATTCAACGGATATGGAGATAAGTTTTCTACAAAATCAGAAGCCCATCTAAAAAGAAACAGAGGTATTGTAGGACCTAAAGTACATTTCATAACTTCTACCTCCATCGCCATCCAGAAACAATTATTTCTGAGTAATAATGAAAATAAACAAGCCTTCATTGATCAATTATTGCAAAAGTTACAAGAAGCTGGGTGTAAAACAAAGTAAGCTCATAGTGATGCAGTCTTCATGGTCGTTTTGGAGGCTATTGAGTCGGTCAGAACTCATCCTACAGCCATTGTTGGCGAGGACACCGATCTTCTCAAACTACTCCTTCATCATTTTCAAGAAAACCAATTTGATATTTTCCTTTGCCCAGAACCTAAGAAATCTTCCAAAAACATAACTGTGTATGATATTAGGAAATTCGCAAAAGCTTTAGGTAATGACGTCTGCTCTCACATCTTATTTGTTCACGCCATATTAGGATGTGATACCACCTCCAAACCATTTGGATTAGGAAAACGTGACTCCATAAAGTTGCTAAGATAATCAGGCAGCTTCAAAGAAAGTGCTGCCGTATTCCAAACTTCACAAAAATCAACAGAAGAAATTGAAAATGCTGGTCTTCATGCTATTATAGAGTTGTATGGAGGAATAACAGGAGACAGCACACTACATGATATGAGACTTCAAACTTTCACTTCAAAGGCAACAAAATCAACAATACATGTGAAACTAGAAGTCTTGCCTCCTACAGAGGATGCCTGCAAATTTCATTCACTCAGAGTATATCACCAGGTGCAGCAGTGGATAGGTATTCATATGGATCCATTTCAGTGGGCATTTGAAGTGAAAGATGGAAGATTGGTTCCCATTAGAATGAGTAAAGCACCAGCACCAGATCATTTATTCAAATTTGTAAAATGTGGCTGTAGCAAGAGTAAATGTGCGACTCTTAATGTATATGCAAAATACAGGGAATAGTGTGCACAGATGCATGCACGGATTGTCGAGGAATAAGCTGTTGCAATTCCATGGAAGTGGACATGGACGATGATTGAAATCATACTATTCTTCTACTGAGGAGTGCTGTTTGAATTGATCTCTTTAACAATTTTCATTTGTCAGTGTCATATTGAGAAGTGCTATATTATCTAGATGAAATTTGTTTATCCTTTTCAAATGATGTTAAAAAAATGTAAATAAAAAATAATGTCAAAACTATGTTTGGCATATTAACATATAATTATCGTTGTTTATTGTATTAATCCCAATTTGATGTTATAGTCATCAGAAACAATTTTTGATGTTATTTTTGACTTTCCGGTCCCTAAAAACATATAAAATGGTACCACACATGGGCATATAAACAGTTATACCCTATATCTCAAATAATGGGCAGCCATTTTGAAAAACCCACCATATTGGATTAACGCATCATGATAGTGTGGTAGACTTTTCACGATCGTTTTCTACGGAAAAATTTCAATAACAATACACTCAGAGAAATTGTATTGCAATTAGTTCTAGGTTAGCCCATTTTTTGAACTAATTTGACTAGACTATAATACAATATGTTGAACTTTTATTATGCACGCCTCTAATCCTTGTCTGTCTGCATTATTTTTACCTCTTGTTATATAAGTTGAATTTCTAAGTTTAGCTGTCATTCAGCAGAAAGTGGAGAGGGTTCTGTGTATTGTATTTTAATTCAAAATGGCTTGCAACGAAATTAACGAAAATAAAAAAAAAGGCTGGATGGCTATTTTAACTGGCAGAAGCAATTGAGGAGCAACTGCTTTTCGGTCACAGCTCATGCATTTATTCTTGAAATTTATTTCACGTTTTTTGTAGTGCAAACATATCGTGAATCAACATTACTCTTGAAGATAATTTTATACAGTATACAAAGTTGTGTTGCTATGCTGCATTGAGTGTATGGCACTCTTCAGCTCTCTCTCTGGGTTGTATGATAGAGGCACGGCTGGTAAACCACATGTGCGTCTATCACGTAGCCTTAAACCACGAATGAGTCTTAACCACACATTCCTTTACCACGCATGCCTTTGCCAAGTAATTTTGTTGCAAAGGCATGAATGGTAAAGGGGTATGCATTGCTAAGGTCGCGACCCCCCTCCCCGCCCTAATCTACAAACTCTCCCCCAAACCCCCCTCCCTGCCCTGAGGTACAAATACCCCTAGCCTCTCCCAACCCCCATGCTGTCCCTCACCCTTAAACACTACCTCAACACGCTCCCATCCCCTTGCTCTGTCCCTACAGCTACCCCAACCCCTTCCACTGCCTTTAGGCAAACCCCTATTTTAAAAAATCTATCCGACCCCCCAGCTCTAAAAACTACCTGGCCTTCCCCAAGACCTAACAACTACCCAGACTACCCGTTCCCCTCCCCCTTCCCAGAGGCCTGAAACCCAGCCCCTTAACCCTTTCCCTTAACCTGACCCAGCCCAGATCTGAAACAACCGGACCCAGCCCTAATAACTACCCCGCCCTCCCCTAAGCCGTAAAAACTTCCCCAACTACCCATTCCCTCCCCTCTCCTGAGGCCTTATATCCTAACCCCTAATTAAAAAAACTACCCCACCCTCACCCAGCCCTAAAAACTACTCTGACCCCCCCAGCCCTGAAAACTACCCCTGACCTCCCCAGCCCTGAAAACTACCTGACTCGCCCCAGCCCTGAAAACTAGCCCTGACCTCTCCGCAGCCCTGAAAACTACATCCAACCTCCCTCAGCCCTGAAAGCTAGCCCGAAACCTCAGCTCACAAAACTACCCTCAGCATAGAAAACTACCCGACTCACCCCCAGCCCACCGAACTACCCCGACCCCCCAGCCCAGAAAACTGCCCCTGACCCCCAGCCCAGAAAACGACCCTGACCCACCCCCAGCCCACAAAACGACCCCTACCCACCCCCGCCCAGGAAACTACTCCTGACCCCCACCCAGAAAACTACCCTGACCCTCCCAGCCCAGAAAACTACCCCAACCCACCCCCTAGCCAACAAAACTACCCCCGACCCATCAGCCAGCCCACAAAACTACCCGACCCCCCAGCACACAAAACTAACCCTGACCCCCAGCCCAAAAAACTGCCCGACCCATCCCAGTCCACAAAACTACCCCTACCCACCCCCAGGCCACAAAACCACCTGACCCCGCCAGCCCACATTACATCCCCTGAAACGCAAGCCCAGAAAACTGCCCCTGACCCCCGGAGCCCAGAAAACTACCCCCGGTCCAGAAAACTACAGCCCAGCTCCACTTACCTCACTGTGGATCTCTTCCTGCGAGGTCTTCCTGCTTCCGTCCCCAGCAGTTAGCAGCTATACCGCTCATTGCCTTAACTATGCATGTGCGTGGTTAAGGCAAGCTTGGTATCTTTTGTGGAGTTGGATCACTTGTGGTTAAGACCGGGGTGTACCGACTGTTATCCCTCTCCCTGGACTGGCTCACTTGAGGCTCCGAACTGGTGCAAAGGTGCCTGCGTTACAGACACGATTGCTTTAGAACTGGAAGGGATACCTTCCTGCACAAAAATAAATCCTTAGAGACATATTTCTTTGGCATGTTCATTGCAGAATGCTGCAAACATAGAAAGAGGAAGTAATGGGGAAATAAAGATATTTCTCCTCATTACGCATCTGTCGGGTAGGCACACCATTTTGGCTTACGCCCAGGTTTACATGTCTTCATAAATCTGGATTTGCATCAAAATACATGGGTAGATGCATGTGAACACCCATGCTCCACCCATGTAGCGCCTACCTGGCGCAAAGTATTGCAAGTCAGTACTTTGTGCTGCATTTTGATACTTTGTATTCACAAAACCGCGCAAATCCGGGCCTTAGTGAGTAATTACTTTAAAACTATTTGGTAAAATGAAGGAGTGACAGGTTCAAGAATAGTGCAGTTAAAGCTTTTTTACAGGGAGGGGGCGTGGCTTCGGAGCCGTTGGTGATGGCCGCTGCTTTCGGGAGCTCCGCGGCGACGTAGACAGTGAAGGGCTTCCAGGCTTCTTTTCTTCTGTACCGGGTCACAGAAATCGGCATGTCCTCCGTCGGAATACCTCAGCTAGCGGTGTGAGGAATAGCGGAGAGTTTCCATGCCGTTAAGGTGATTTTATTTCGAATAATGCAGTCAGTCAGAACAACGGCCGCCATTTTGTTTTTTGTGACGATAGTTTCCTGATGCATTCGCTACCCTTTTTATCAGTACCAGTCACTACGGGACTGATATTATATCACATGAACAAAGGTTTTTCTTCATTTACGGTGTAATTTCCTGGTCTTCTTTGTGACAGTTATTGGAGTACCTCCTACAGAACCTTTTTTCTTCAGTTTTTCGTTCTCTTTTTATCAACGCTCTGTTGCGGACTTCTCCCAACTCTGACAGATATTGTTGTTTGAAACATCTCTCCTTCTGACCGTCTCTTCCGTCACCAAAAGAGACTTTGTCTTCCGTTTCTTCATGGCAATGCCGCGTGGTGCTCGCAGTGGCGCTCGCGCTGGAACTCATCAAGCTATCTCCCCACCACTGGCTGATAACAATCCTTTTAATGTCCTTCGAGATAATATGGATGAAGCTCCTCCGGAATCTTCTGTTCCTAAAACTTCCTCTTCGGCGGATACTCGCCCCAAACAACTCTCCAAATTACCAGCAGCTTCGCCCTCTGGCAAACGGGCAAAAATTAACCCCCCTTCTCCTACTAATCCATCCTCATCAGTTTCTATGGAGCTTCTCCTTGATGAAATTCGTGCTCTGAAGCCTTATATGGAAGAAACTAATTCGCGCCTACAAAGCCTTGAGGACAACTGGTCTCACACCATCCAGAGAGTTGTGACCCTTGAACAAAGAGTTGACGCGTCCGAAGATACCTTACGTCAAGTACCCATCTTACATACAGAAATTGATCGTCTTAAACAACAAGTCGAGCAATTGGAAAACCGCAACAGGCGCAACAACCTGCGTATTTATGGTCTGGCTGAAGGCCTTGAAGGTTCCAATCCAATTTCATTTTTCCAGTCATTCCTACCGTCTCTTCTTGGTCTTCCTGAATCTCCTCCTTTGAACATTCAACGCGCTCATCGTTTGGGCCGGTTGTCTGCTTCTTCCTCCTCCTCAGCGAGACCTAGAGGTACTATTTTATATTTTCTGGAATATACGGACCTCCTCAAAGTACTCCAAGCTGCCAAACAAAAAGGAAAGATCTCTTGGCATGGCTCCAATCTATTTTTTACCCAGGACTACGCCAAAGTGACTGCAGATCGTCGGAAAAAGTTCCTGGAAATGAGACCTGCTCTCCGGAGTCTTAATGCGAGATATGGCCTTTTTCATCCATGCCTTTTTAAAGTGACATATAATAACAAGACTGTCTCTTATGAAGATCCGGCTGTTCTTCAACAATTTTTGAATACCTGTCGTCATGAGTCCATGGATGTCTCCAGATTATAATTATTCTGTCTCCCTCATGTAGAATGTTTGCTGTTTTATTGTATATGGTTTTATTGTTCCACATTGTTAACATTTGTATTTGGTCTTTTTCCCCTTAGTTTTGGATACTTGGGCCCCTGTTTGTTGTCCTCTTCAATTTTCCTGGATGCCGCCCTTCCTGCCGTTGTTGCCCTGTGGGTTCCCGTTCGGCGTTCCATTTCCCTGATGTGGTTCCAACACCCTCATCCTTTCTTGTTCTCCTGTGGTATGTCTTTTGCCATTGTGTTCTTCTGTTTATGGAATTGGTTGCTTTGTTGCTTTCTTCTCTTTATTCTATTCTCTTCTCTTACTCCTTCTTTCTTTTCTCATTACCATTGTTTCATTCTTTTTTCTTTTACTCTTACCTACTGCTCTTTTCTTTCTCTTTCTCTCTTCCTCTTGATCCAGTTCCTTCAATCTATTTTTTACCTTTTTCCCTTATTTGCTTATTCCTATTTCATTCTCGTTTCATCTCTGTACTCTTTGATTTTCTTCCCTTTTCAGTATAATGTGTTTTATGGTGGTTCCTTGGTCGTATTTATTAAATTATGTATCTGCTTTTCTTTCTTGTACTTGATACTATTTCTTCTCCTTGCAATGCTTTGTCTTTCCTTCTTTTACTAATGTAAGGATTACTACCCAGTTTTTCTCTACTTATGCTCTTCTGTTTTCCTTTTATTTACATTTTCCTCCTTATTTGTGAATGACTTTGAATATTTTATCCTGGAATGTTAAAGGTCTTGGGTCACCTATCAAACGTCAAAGAGTTTTATCTCATGTAGCAAATTTAAAAGGGGATATTGTTTTACTACAAGAAATTCATGTTAAAGATACTGAAATTCCTAAATTGCGTCGTAATTGGGTTGGTCATGTGTTTGCCTCTCCTGGGTCTGGGAAGCGCAACGGTGTTGCCATTCTGTGCCATAAGAAGTTAGATGTTCAGCTTATCAATCAAGATAATGACGCAGATGGTAGGTGGGTAGCGGTTTCTTTGTTGATTAATAAAATTCCTCTGACTATTATCAATATTTATGCTCCCACTGTTCCAGATAAAGTCTTTTGGCCCCATATTCTCTCATTGCTTATGCAAGTCACAGATGATTATCTGATTTTGGGTGGAGATTGTAATATGGTTGTAGACCCCTTTTTGGACAGAAGATCTGATTCTAGATTCTCCCCCTCCCACATGCATTCTTTGTTTACCTCCACTATTTCCCAAAGAGCCCTTGTTGATTCGTGGAGGCTCTGCCACCCTACTCTTAGAGAGTACACTTTCTACTCACCTCCTCACTCTTCCCAGTCCCGGTTAGATTATATTTTCATTTCCAAAGCCCTCACTCAGCTTATCACTCATTCAGACATAGGTTCTATTTTAATTTCTGATCATGCTCCAGTCTCCTTAAGCTTGGAATTACTCCCCCCAGTGAAAGGCACTAGGAGATGGAGGTTTAATAACTCTCTTTTACTGGACCCGCAATTTACACCAGCTTTTATGGAGTTTGCCTCTTCATTTTTTGTAGACAATGACTCACCTCAGTTAACTCCTTCCCTTATTTGGGATACATTTAAAGCCGCCTCTAGAGACTTCATTATTGCATTTGTTGCCCGTAAACGTCGTAAAGCTTCTCAATCGACTCAGTTGCTTAACACACAAATTAAACAATTAGAACACTCCTTTTACCTCTCTAAGAAGCAATCTGACCTAGATAGTCTTATTAAGGCTAAGCTCTCCTTTAATAAAATCTCCACTGATTCTGCCAATTTATTTTTACTTAAGTCTAGTGCTAAGTATTATATTGCCCAAAATAAAGCCGGTAATCTTTTAGCTAGATACCTCAAAGTCAGGAAAGAACGTACTAAAATTGAATCCATTGTTACCTCCTCTAATGTTGTGGTCCATAAAGACGAAGATATTTTGGCTGAATTTACGGATTTCTATCAGCGTTTATATACTCCGGAATCCTCCCCAGACATATCCGAAATTACTCGTTATTTATCGTCCATTGCCTCACCTTCCCCCTCGGGGGTTGATTTCTCTCCTTTAGAGTCTGACATTACTTGCAACGATATTCTGGAGGCTATTCAAGTTCTGAAGAGAGGTAAAGCCCCTGGCCCTGATGGGTTTACTATAGAATTTTATTCCCATTTCTCCTCCCTACTTCTTCCTAGGATTCATCAGCTATTCTCATCCTTTATATCATCCCAAAGATCAGAAGGTACCTTTCAGGAGGCCTTTATTTGTCTTCTCCCCAAAGATGGTAAGGATCACACCTTTTGTAAGAATTATAGGCCCATTTCCTTAATTAATTTAGATTATAAAATTTTTGCCAAGATCCTTGCACTTCGTTTAGAAAAAATTCTCCCAAAATTAATTGCCAAAGAACAATGTGGATTTATCAAAGGACGTCACTTATCTGACAATACCCGTCTTTTCTTTAATGTTTTAAGTAAATCGCACTCTCATAAGTCGTCATTGGCAGCTATTGCATTGGACGCTGAGAAAGCTTTTGATAGAGTCAATTGGCAATTTATTTTTTCCTCCCTTTCTTGGTTTGGTTTCGGCCCTAAATTTCTTTCTTATGTCTCAATGCTTTACTCTTCTCCTAGGTCCTTTATTCTAGCCAATGGCCTTGTTTCATCTTCCTTTCCGCTTCTTCGTGGGGTTCGACAGGGTTGTCCGCTGTCCCCCCTCCTATTTATATTAGCATTAGAACCCTTTTTAACTAAAATTCGTATGAACGCTGATATTTCTGGTTTCCCTTATGGTTCTACACAGTTAAAGATTTCTGCATACGCAGATGATATTTTGTTATTTCTCTCGAATCCCCATACATCTCTTCCGGCATTTTTATCAGAAGTCTCGAACTATGCATCAGTGTCTGGCTATAAGCTTAATGTAGACAAGTGCGAAATCCTTCCTCTTAATAAATTTTGTTTTCATGCCGATTTCTTAACTTCTTCCTTTAATTGGAGCCCGAACAAAATCAAATATCTTGGTCTTTGGTTTACACCTTCTATTAAGGACACAGTGGCTTTGAACTTTAAAAATTTACTAACAGCTCTTACCACCTCTACGAAACAATGGCATCCTTTGTTCTTATCGTGGTGGGGTAGGTTAGATTCTATCAAGATGATGTTGGTTCCTTTAATCTTATTTCTCTTGTCGAATCTTCCGGTTCACATTCCTAAGTTCTATTACAAGAGTATCTATTCCGTTTTATCTAAATTTTTATGGCAAAACAAAACTGCCAGAATGTCTTTTTCTAGACTTAAATCTCCTAAACACTTGGGTGGTGTCAATTTTCCTGATTTTTCGTCGTATCATACTTCCTTTTTTCTTACTCATTCTGCTTTTCTCATTTCTGACCATACCCCTGACTCCTCTTCTTGTCCTCTGTGGGTAGAGGTTGAGACTTCCTTTTTTCAACCCTTTACGTTTGAAGAATTTGTTTCATTGTCACAAGCTCCAAAGAAATTTTCTCTCCCTATTCTTCAACATGTTTGCAAAACTTTTCAACCCATTACTTTGCATAACCTGGATGACCGTGCTCGTTTTTTGCAATCCCCTATTTGGTATAACTCTCTTATCAAGATTAAAAATAGATCTATTTTTTGGAATGATTGGCTATCTCTAGGTCTTAAATGGACTCATCAACTCTTTCATGATGGTTCTTTTATCCCCTTTTCTGTTCTTCAGGATCGTTTCTCTCTCCCCCTCTCTTCTTATCCTAAGTATATTCTATTAAAATCGGCGGCTCAAGCTACTTTTGATGCTCTTACGGGTACTTCCATTCAATATACTTCCTCTCTCGTTTCCTTGCCATTTTTACATTCCTCTCCATCCGCTTCTCAAATTTACAAAAAATTGCGAGATTCATCTGCTGATCGAGTGAAATCTGCTGTGGAATGTGCTTGGGAATCAGATTTAGAGGATTGTTTTCCTCTCACTACTTGGGACAACATCTGGATCAAAATAAGGAAATCGTCTAGAGCGGCAAATACAACCCAAACGCTATTTTTTATATACAATCGACTTTTAATCACCCCATCCAAACTACATCACATTGACCCCTCTATCCCGGCCACTTGTTGGTCCTGTTCGGCTTTAATGGCTGATCTTAAACACATGTTGTTTACTTGCCCTGATGTTCACCTTTTTTGGAGCAAAGTGTGGCAACAAATTAATTCCATTTTTTCTACCAATTTCCCCTTTTCTTTTTCTCATATTTTTCTTGGGAGTCTCTCACAAATCTGGTCCTCCTCCAACACTGATACCTCCATTGTTGATCTCCTTCTTGCTGTGGCGTTTCAACAAATCACGAAAGCTTGGAAGGATACTTCTCTTATTTCCTACCAAGCATGGTGGTATGGGGTTTATTATAACCATAGGTTAGATAGAGCATATGTCTACCCTATTTCCCTTGCGATTAAAAGGGACCTATTATGGCTACCCATTACTTCTTTTTTAAATGTATCTGCCCAATCCATTCCCTTACATAACCCCTGCAGGGAGGAAGTACCTAAGCCTCCTTGATGTTTTTTGTTTTTATTAATGATTCTGATGGTATCAACGTATGTACCTTTGTCAATCTGTTCTATCTCTTGTTAATTATTAATTCCTGCATTATGAAATCACATTTGCTTTTTATACTGCCACTTATTTAGTATAGTGTTGAAATATGTTTTTGATGATATCCCTTTTTCTCTCCTTCTTTTCTTCTCTCTCTTTTTCTCTCTATTTCTTCTATTATTTTGGAATGTTTTACATTGTATTTTTTATCACAAGTCTATATTATTACTGTACTGCAACTTCTTTCGTTTTTCAATAAAATCCTCTTTAAACTGAAAAAAAAAAAAAAAGCTTTTTTACAGATTAGAAGAGAAAAAAGTGCGGTTGGGTGGGTCAAGAAAATAGCAACTGCTAGAAAATATTGGTCAGAAAACTGTTTGAACAAAATACTGGACACCTCCCGCAAGAGTCCGCTGAGGTCAGCCATACAGTTTGTGTGCAAAAATAGGAATATTCTGAGCGGGAATGCAGGATTGAAAGAGTTTGTTCCTGAGATGGGTTTTCATTCCAATAAAGCTCGGATAAATCAATGATCCACCTTTATCGATGAAGGAGAATGCCTGAGTGCTCATGATCAAAGATGTTTTTAACTGTGGAGCGCACAACTTAGGAAAATGAGGTGGGGGCGGGCAGGGTGCATTCAGAAGCTGTTGGAGAGTTGTGTGAAATATTAACATTCTGGAAAACAGCAACAATTTTCTCTCTTAAGTCGGAAATTGTCAGAAAAATAAATGAGTTACTTGGCATTTTCTTGAAGCACTGGCACACGTCTTGAAGTGGTAACCTCATTCAATCCACCCGCCAAGTTTCTCTGCTTGTTACTCTAATTCTCTTTGGCTGACCGGATACATTTAGTTTCCAAGTTTCTCTGAGTTTTTATGCCAGTGTGTAACTGTTTCTTGGCAGGCTCCTCCCGTTCTGTGAGTTGACTGTCACTCAGTCTGCTTGCAATTCCAAGTCTGCCTGGCTATCGGTTCCCTTCCCTGCACCAATATGCACAGCTCAGTCTGTGGGGACGGGCACATCTGTCATGGGAAAATCTATTCAGTCCATGCATGATAACATTTTCCCAGGCTCCATGGATAATTTCATTTAAAAACACCATCCTTGTTAGTCTGTTAGAGCTGCCTAGAGAGAAGTCAAAAGAGATTAGGGCTCTCCCAGCTCACCATTAAAGTCAGGAATTTTCAAGCTAAACCATCACTCACAATTCACGTGCGTTCACTGCAAATGTCTTCACGGACTATGGGGCATATTAACAAGGGCTTTAACTCCGCTTTTTTTACTTAAAAAGCCAAAGAAGCGGAGATAAACATATCGCCCAATCAACAACAGGGTGGTAACATGCAAAATCGCATGTTAGCACCCTTTTTCACTACGCTTCTCTTTGCATCTCTAATGAGATGCAAAGTGGGCGTTCCAGAGCAAAATAATAGGAGAAATGTCGCTAAGCGACATTTCTCCTAATATCAAGCTTCACGCTAACCCTGTTAGAGACAAAAAAAGCAGCGCTAACCATGGCTTTTTTACGTGTGCTAATTTTTAGATTTACCCATGTAATTCAATGGGAGGTGGATTACATGGCTAAATCCACCATGGGCTATCAACAAGGATATTCCTATCCTTGTAGTTTTATCGCTGCATTACCAGCGATAAACTCCCAAAATGCCGCTATCGCTGGATTTTTTATCGCCTAGGCGGTTAGCGTTGTTAATAACGCGATAACCAGGCGATATTATCCAGCGATAGCGGGAGTTAAAAAAATTAATGCTACGTGCCCTTAGCGTTAATTTTCCCTGTTCCTTGTTAATATGCCCCTATATTTGGCGTTTGTGATCAAACCATATATGTCCCCAGGACCATGGTCTCCCTCTATTTGTAAACGTCCTGATTTTGTTTCAATAGACACTTGCTTATGATGTCATTTGAGTGAAGGATCACGGTATAGAAAATCTGAGTGTGCGGCAGCTTTTAGGATGGTCTAAGGAAAACTGTTACTTCATGTTGAAAAGTATTTGCCTTGTCACTTCTGTCGAAAACTGTGGGGCAGATTTAAAAGCCCCTTGAGACACTTTTACGCCGCTGTTGCGTCACTTTTGTGACGCAGCGGCATCGTAAATAATGCGCCGCAATGCGGCACAATTACAACGTGACGCATCTAGGGAGATGCTTTATGTTGTAGAGCCCTGCGTCACATTATACCTGCGGCAGGTATGATGTATGCAGGGTGGGCGTTCCGACGCAAGAAAGCCTCGTAAAAGTGACGCAGTGACATCTACAAGATATCACTGCGTCACTTCTAAGAAACCACTGTGTCAAAATCGTGCGCCTGCTTGAAGCAGGTGTAAGGGGTAGTAATATACAGCACAATAAGAATAAGCATTCCTGAGCATTGCTGGAGTTGCGTCGAGCTTGCGACACGATTCCAGCAATGCGTGACTTTTACACCGATAGTTGCGTGACGCATCTGTCAATCCTTGCGCCACGGTGCGCCGCATTGTAAATGCGACACATCCATGTTGCCGCAATGTTTTCTTTGCGTGACGCAATTGAACTGAATCATCTCTGCTAATGTGCAGAGATGCGTCAGTTCTTGTAAATCTGCCCCAGTGACTTTAACAACAAAAAATAGTGCACTTACCATTTTTAACACTACCAAAAGAAATAGGTCTGTAATATCGGTGACGAAATATCGAGTGGCCCCATTTTCATGACCAGGATATCTAAGACCACAATATCTACAGATAAGTATGTATAGATTTTCTATACCTAAACCCACATCTACACACCTTGATGATGGCTATAAATTGGTAAGGTATGCAGACGAGGAGTTAATAGTAAATCTATACCTCTCTCCGTGCAACAATCTCGATATCTTTGTTTTCAATATTTTGGTCATGATATTGTGGCTACTCTACTCCTAGCATTATATTCTAGTCTAGCACCATATCAGATAGCTCTGCACTCTTAACAAAAAACAGCAGGCCCTAATCATGACAGGTTTGTAATTTGCACAGCCCGACAGGCTCAAATTACGCAGTTGGTATATACAGATTTCTGGGTGCTCGGATTTACTCAATGCGCAATTTGCACCCATTCTGGTTTGTGCACCTTAAATGAATGTCAGACAGTGCATCAGTGGTGCTTGTTATTCCCCATTTTGACGCATGCAGCACATGAACAGCATTTGCATAACACATTTGTACCAGATTTTACCTGACAAATATAGAAACCACCTCGGTGCACAATTTGCTCTTGGGTTGCAGTACTAACTTGGGTGTAACACAAGTTTGCATCCAATTCCACATAAGCCTATGAGCCAGACTCAGTCCTGAACATTCTTGTGCTGTGAAATGCCATTGTCCATAGGAATGCTCTTCAAAATATAAATTAGCAGAGAAAAATATTGCAAACGTTTTCCATTGTGAAGAAAAAAACTTTATACAATGTAAACTTGCAGAGAAAACGTATGCATTAGCTTGTAATTGTTAGCTATATGGTTAAAATATTATTGCAAAGCAGAAAAAATCGCTCAAGTGAAAGTACATTGAGAAATCTTTATTTACACAACTGAATGCCACAGTAATGAGAATGGCGACTCGCATGAAAAAACAGAAGGTCCTACCACCAGCTGGGGAGGGGATATTACTAACATGTTTGTAACACTTAGAAGTTGTAACCACAACCAACTTTAACACTACTAAAGGGCTATTACTTTAAGTCTTGTGGAAGTCTTTCTTCTTTTGTGGTCCAGTTTAGGAAAGTTTGGTTTAAACCTCTTCTTTTGAATAGAGGTAGGTGGTCTGTCAGGGATGTTTTGCAATTATTTTACCCCACAGCCGATCCTGTTCCAGCTTTTGCTGTTTCCAAATTGTTGTCCAAATGCTGGCAGCAATCTGAGAGATGTTTTAACAGGGCTTGGATCAATTTGAATCTTTCTTATTTAAGTCGGTAGAATGCTGTATATTGTTCATAGCCATACCGCTGTTTTTTAACCTGTGTTTTAGTCATAATTTATAACTACATTTGATGTTGTTTTAATGCTTTACTACAGTTGTTTCTACTGTAATCTAAATTTGATATAGAAAAGTGGACTTTTTATACAGGATAGCAGTGCAGCACGACCAGAGATCATTTTCCTTACAATCCTTGATCTAATTCCAGACAGAGCTATTGGATTGGAACATACAGATATGCTCAGGTCTGAACAGGGAAAGTTAAGCCCAGAACTCCAAAGCGTAGTGTTTCATCTGGATAGTCTAGCTCATCGTGTATCCCTGGATTCTCAACACTCCCTGAAAGCCTTGCGAAGGAAGGGTGGACTTCCTTCTCAGGAGTGGTTCCATGGACGGGTGCAATCTCCAGGTACAGTAAGCTACTCCTGCAAGATCATCACCCTACTAAATTTTGAATTCGGGATCGCTCTACGTTGGGCCATACGCAGCCATAACTGATAGAGGTTTGTTTCAGGGGCGTGGCTACCAGTGCAATTGCATTGCACCAGGGCACAGAGGCACTGGCGTAGTGTAAATTGAGGGGGCCCCCCTGCACGGGACGTAAAGGGGCCCCCTCCGGGCTCAATCAGGAGCTCTCCAGCCAGAGTGCAGTACTGAGAGGGCCCCCTGGAGCTTGGGGTCCCCCCGCACCACGGCGGCTGCGGGTGCCTGTGTTACGCCCCTGCGCAGAGGAGGGAGGGGGGCCCAGCTACAAAAACCACTTGAGACCTTAGAGGGCACCAAACTAATCATGCTGGAGTTCTGAAGGTGAACAAGCATTAAAGATTACTTTACATTTTGTGCTCATCTTGGCACATTTGCTGTACATTCAAAGACAGAGGTCAAATGTCAGTTTAGACTTCTAACAAATTTCTGCTTATACCTTACCATGGAGAATGCTGTTTACTTTCCTTTTACGTACTGCAAAGTGTGAGGAGTTTGTATAGTGAACTATGTGAACATGTTGCTTGTGTGAACGGATAACTGTATAATGTCGTTTTCTTCTAACACACAGCAGCATTTGAATACTTGAACAAATATATCAAAATAAATAACCCGGAATGCACAAATGAAATGTTTTTTTCTAATTTGAAAGTGTGATGGGAACAAAGATTTTAACAGGGTCAGAACAAATCAAGGCTTAATTTGGTGATGCGCAAATGACAAATATTTGCTGAAACCCAATTCCCACACATTACGTTTGTGCACCATATATTTTTGTCTGTAAAATTGTATGTCTGTGCGAATTTAGTGATCATTTCAGTGGAAAATGTGCTGTCTGTAAAAGACAGTGGCTACCACACAATTCTTTAGTAACATGTTTATGGCAATGTGCTTCTAAATGCAACACCAGCGACGATAGTACAACCTTACTACTCTCCTGCTGAATAGGCGTGGCTCATTTGCGACACTTATTCTTTGTGTGATGCTTGGATTCTTCAGTATCCCTGTGAGTTATGTTATGTTATGTTATGGGGGATTTATAGAGCGCAGGGCTACTCAAAAAGAGTGTCCCGGTGCTAGAGTAATACCTCAAGAAGAGAGAGAACCGACACGCTATCATACCTACAGGTCAGAGATTATTGATGGAACAACCAGGTCTTAAGTTGGAGTCTGAAACTGAGAAGATCAAGATCATTTCTGAGGGCAAAGGGGAGCGAGTTCCATAATCTGCTTACGGTCACCTGGAAGGAGCGTCCTCCCTTCCTTGCTAAGTTCAGTGATGTATCTTTGATGGCAGCACCACCAGTCTAAAAATGGTTCCAGCACCGCTGCCTACTGGGGTCACAGGAGCTCTTACACCACTGGAACCTTGCTTGTTCGCTCCATCTGATGTTCTTACCTGCAGGAGTTAGACTCAGAGCACCTTAGTACTTACCACAGACAGTGCTTGGACTAAAAACAGAGTGCAGGAACTGGGAAAATTAATTATTTGAGCATTGTTTGTTTAAAAAAGTTCACAGGTAAACTTTAAAACAACTTCTTTGGGTCGCTAATGCACACTTCTTTCCTATTAAAACTAGAGTAGGAATAGCTATCCTTCTGAGACCTGTAGACACATGCCAGGATCTTGGAAAACAAGATGTTGCTCCCCTGAGGGAGATACTGAGAGAGAGGAACTCCAGTACTTGTTATATGCAAAACTGTAGTAAAGGTGAGTGAACAAACAAATTAACAGAGGGAGTAGAGTTGAGGGTCTGCCTTGGCTCTAAGAGCCTGTCTTGTCTCTAAAGGCCCAGGCACTGGCTGAGTCATGGGGACGTTTGGCATGGAAATCATGCAGCAAAAATTATATAAAAATATGATAAAGTGTCTTCAAAATGTATATTTCTTTGACAAATGTTACACCTTAGTACATCAGATTAAATCACTTCATTGAGAGGCATTTATTAAAGTAATAGTTTTTAACCCTGAAATTAGAAACATTTATACCCATACCCCCCACAGCGACAATACCATAAGTGAACTAAGTGGCAAGTCAGTTGTCATGTGTACCCTATTTGCGGGCTACATTCATGTTTTACACAGAGCAGCATTATAGTCCATGAAGTCAAATACAAGAGAGATGTTTGTACAGCACACTTCCTCACATGTTTCAAGATTTTCTATGTTTTGTATATCAGGATATTTTATCTCACCCTTTTGATGACCATCTTGTACCTGTGCTGCATGTGAGCAACGTCATAATCCATTAAGTCAAACACAAGAGCATGGTTTGTATACCACACATCGCCACATACTTTTAGATTTTCTCATGTTTCTGATGACCATCTATTACATGTGCTGTTGTAAGGGGAACTTGCAATGCTGCCACATGTTTCACATTCTGTGTTTGTATGTGTGTGTGTGTGTGTGTGTGTGTGTGTGTGTGTGTGCTTATACACAGGCTTGGGCTCCTACTGCAGATGCTGTCCAAGTTCTGTGTATGCAAAGGAAGCTTGAATTGTTCCTGACCAGATTGGTGTGTGTTTTATGGGTGGCAGGGAAGAATGTACTCCTTCCTGGTGCTGTACCTGTTTTGTTTGTGGAAATGTTGATATGCACACGAGTGAAGCTTGCAGTCACACGACACAGAGATCTTCCTTACACTTGTACCAAATCTGACATGCAGTTTGTTCATTTTCAGGAGGTGTGAAATGGTGCTGTCTAGTCCCATACCTGTTCCATGTTTTTGAAGGAAACCTGCAGTTGTCCTGCAAAATCACACATGTTCGATGTCTTTGAAGGAAGCTTGCGCTGGCTGGCCCTACAGAACCACACCTGTTCCATGCCCTGCAATGCCACACTTGTTCCATATCTTTGAATGAAACTTGCAATGGCTCTGCAGTACCACTTTTGTCCCATGTCTTTGAAAGAAGCTTGCACTGGCTGACACTGCGGTACCACACCTGTTCCATGTCTTATTAGTTCAGCCCTTCAAAACAGCGTATATACAATTAGGGGATGAGCCCGCTTCAGTCATTGACTTTGTTGCTAATGTTTGGCTCTTCCTAGCAGACAAACACTGGGCTTTTGGGTGTCATGTCGGTAAAGTAATAGTTTCTTTCCTGCTAACTCTATGTTACTCAGAGAAGCCTGACCTCAGGAGATATTTACTTTAGTTCATCCCCAGCAGCTCACTCACAAATGCACACTAATGCTAATTGAGTAATGAGAGCACCAGCAGCTCCACTGTAATTGCTGCTGGACCACAACCATCATATGCAGAGCACTAGGCGTCACTTCTGAAGCTTCAAAACTATGCAAACCATCTTGAAGCGGTATTCTGTCTACTTTCCCATTTTTTACTGTTTCAAGATGGCAGACCAGTTCAAGGCTTTATCTTTACATTTTTTATTGGAGCACATGCCCTCCACAATTAGTTGGCATATTTTAATCTTTCTTTTGATTTTCCTTATTTCTTTCTTTCTTTCTTTTAGAATATGCTTGCACTACAAAGAAAACCACCACCTTGTCTTGGAACTTTTTTTTCAATGTGAAGATTCTCACCCACAATCATCCGCGAAGATCAGACTCATATAGTCTGCAGTGCCAGTCCAAAAGTTACTGATGGGACATTCGATAACCGCAGTGGACATTGAGGCTTCAGTGCAGTTTACTTCAAGAGCTTTAAATTACACTAGTGAAACCAGGCACCAGCTACTTAACCTGTGTCTCCTATGCCACCATCTGCCCAAACTCTGTTCATTCCTAGTGAGAGGTGTGTATGTGCGTGAGCAGTGTACTTGTGTTAGTACAGGATAGCCACCATGTTTTGCTAGTGCATTGTGAGTGATGTACCTGTGTGAATGTAGGGTTAACATTGTCTTTAGTTTGTGCTGGGTATATGATCTAAAGGTTGAAAGTTGTGCCTGCGTGAGTGCAGAGTAAGGCATATGCCTGTATGAGTGCAGCATGAGAAATGTGCCTATCTCAGTGTGGGGTACCTGCATGTAATATATTTGAGTGCATGCTTTTTTCAAGGGTCGAACCTATTGGCTTTGGTAATCTTTTTGAGGGTTATGGCTTCACTTGTAGAAATGCAGTGCAGTTAGTGAAAATACAATAGTGTGTGTAGGAGAATGGCAGTAAGTTTTGACATGGCAGAAGCAGACTGTGGAAGGATGCTGAGGAGTGTTCAGAATGAGATGTTACTCTACTGAGGGAGGCCAGTTATTTTGCTTACACTGGGCCCCTGGCAGCCTAGCTACGTCACTGGTTCACTCCACAGTTTCAATTATGCTAAATACCCATTTTTCCAAGCTATCTGTATAATGCTAGATCAGTCCGGCAACGAGAACTGAAAATATGTTCCCTTGGCAAGGATTATGATTCAATAGGATTTAGCGCAGGTCTATTTAGATCCACTAAAACTGAATTAATAAAATCCTATACAGCATGGTAAGAAGCTTAATATCTGCACATCTGATTTAAAAAATGGCGGTATTAATAAACACACGTAAGTGACTGCAACAGACACACAAATAGCAACCCCCCTCATTTTGGATCTCACATTTACTTTGCTTTCGAGTTTCATGTGTCACAGTTGCTGTGCCAGTTTTCACATATGTAGAAACACCCCAGCAAATGTACTTTCATATAATGAGAACATGTTCTTAAGTATATGAATTGAAAAAACCCAAATTAGATCGCACGAGGGTAAAAGTCATGTCGGCTGATGTTCTATACATGGTTAATTTTTAGCACATTATGATATGAACAATGTAGCTCGAAATCTCCATTATCACCTATGGGAAAATGACATCAATAGTAACTCTATCTCGATTCATTACAAACCTAAACGAAAATGTGAAGTAACACTTCTATGCAGCCTGTTACATCCCAAAAATATTAGGAGGAACAGAACCGCCTTTCTTCTTGTGCTAATAAATAGAGGTTGATTCTAGCAAAAACCTGATGTTCATAGTGTGCCAAGGTCTTTTTTACCACTTACCAAATCTCTGGGTTAAAGGCATTCCCCGTTCCCACATTGGCACACCCTACTAATAGTTTCAATCTGAAATGGATAAAACTGAGGAAGGCTCGAAGCCAGAATAAGCCCTCTCCCTAAATTTTTTTTATCTCTTTCCACCTCCACTATCAAATTTCTTCCTATTTAGGTATGTCCAAATATCTAGTTACCCATCGCCAAATAATTCAAAATCCAGAAGCGAGAATAATCTTGGACCTGAAAAGTCAGACATCTGTACAGCTTGTGAGGATGCTATTGCCAATGCCTTTCCTATGTGTTTTAGAGTGCTCTATATATATTCCCTGTCCATTCAGAGTGGATGAGCTGGCCAAAGCAGCCATCGTGGATAGAAAAGAAAAGCTTTGGCTAAGAGCCTTTGGTCACACACAAGCTGTGGTGTGTCTCAGGAATATGTGATGTTTTTTGCATGCGTTTACAACGCATGCCATAACAACGTGGTCGTTACAACGACCGCGTTGTTATTTTGCATACCGTTACAACACAAGTCGTAACTTGCGTTAGGGGGCGCTGGATGTTGGAATAGTATAATTTACTATTCCAACTCCAGTCTGTGCGGACACTAGGGAAGGTGTTGGATTTTAAATCCAACAACTTCTGCACCCCAACGCAAGTCGTTGTTCGGACTTTCATTGTAACGGTATGCGAAATAACAACGCGGTCGTTGTAATGACTGCGTTGTTATGGCATGCGTTGCTTAAGCTTTGAATGACACCAGTATGTGTGGGGCTTGAAGCCTACAGTATAGATCAGTATGCGATAAGGTAAGAGCTTAGTAATACTTCATGAAAGAGGTAGATTTTCCAGGCTCTTCAGTAGGTTGGAAAGTCTTGTTCGAGACCACAGTTTTTAGGAAGGGCGGTTCATAGCTATGTCCCCTTGCATGGAGTGATCTGCACAAAATTGATTGTATCTTTAAGGCCGGAGAGAAGAATCTTTCTGTTGGCTAAACTCCGGGAGACTTAGTGTACCTGTGAGATCTCGTGTGTGGACATATCAAGGACAGTGAAAGCACAGCTATTAGTGCTCCACATATCATGTTCCGCACTGTAGTTATTCTTTCACAAGGAGACAGATTGTTTTGATGGTGGGCATGAAATGATCTCCATTTCACAAGTAAAAAATGAATAAAGCAGAATGGGGGTGTATTACATAAAGTGCCCCGGGGGCGCAACCAGCGTTTGCCCCTGTTTTGCGCACCCCCCAGAGGACTTTGGTATTACAGAAGGGGCCGCAAACATTTATGAGGCCCCTTCTATAATACCGATAGTGAAGGCACACATAAAGCCCCAGTGCTATCTTTAAGGGGGAGTTCCCTCATTTGCATGGGGGCATGCCTCATGCAAAGGAGGGAATCCCTTTGTCCCTGCCCCCTCGCCGAATTGCCAATGTGGGTACAGAGGCAAAGAAGCCATCAGGAGGCGCACTGACTGCGCCACCCAAAAGGTGGGGCACTGTTAGTGCGCCCCCAGGTGGAAGCCCTCTGTCAGGGGGAAGAGGGGTGCCATGAACCCACCAGACAACCTCTTGCAAGCGGGTGCAGTCACTGACTGCACCCGCCTGCAAGGAGATCTCTAATCCTCTTAAAAAATGCAGGCGGGTTGCTGTCTGCACTGTGAAAACACAGAGCGGCTACAAAGCAGCCTCTCCATTTTTCACCTGAATGCACTGTCCTGGGGCAGTGCGAGTTTGTGGCTGCCCTGGGGGCAGCGAATTCATCGTAATAGGGTCATTTTCACTGTTTGCGCCCGGCGCAAACAAAAAAAAAAGTGCTTTATGTGTAATGTGGCCCCTGGTTTCTGACTTGTCCAAGACTGGAAAGATCCTTTCAAGAGTAGACTGTCTAGATTTCAATGCAGTAGTCTAGTCAATAGTTGACCCGTGCGAGTACCACAGCAATTATGTGAGGCTGGTGAGGCTGAGTGAGGATTCAATAAAGCTGTCATAAGAGATACACACATTTGTCATAACTCCTTTAATCTTAGGTGTGAGGAAAAGGTCACTGTCAAAAAAATTCCCAGTCTGTTAGTTTTCTGTACTGATGTTGGGTTCATCTAGTCAAAGGGAGAACAAGGTAAGGTTGAGGAACCCGCAGAGCACAGAAGCAGTATTTTATTCTACTTATCATGAAGGTAGACCCAATTCAGCATCATCCAGAGCTGGACATCCTTTAAGTAGCTTGTCACATTTTGAGAGCTTCTAAATCTTAGTGTTTTAATGTGAGACAGATCTTGAGGTCGATAGTTCATGCACAGTGACTGATGTGGTTGGCTACCATGATGGTAATTAGTTGAACCATGCACATTTGAAAATGGATCAGTGAGGAGGCTGATCCCTGTGGGACCAAAGTATCGATGACAGTGAAGTGAGAAAACCTTGGTCTAACATGACTTGCTGGGCTTCATTGTCCATTCAGGATATGTGCCATCAACACAATGGTTTCACCAGGTCCAGCTTGCATAATCAGGTAATTGGGCAACACAGCGATCTCAATGGTGTCAAAAGCTAACACGAGGTACAAAATGATTACACAGGCCAGACACTTGTCACAGGATAATAGAAGCCTCTTGTTCTGCATTTTGATAATCATAAGTTTAATTAAACACCCTTTTTAATGTACAGCAAGGCAAGATCCCTAAGGGTGATTACTTTACAAGTTGTTGGCTTCCAGTTGATAAGAAAGTTGTGCGACCCTTATCATTCAAAGAGTATTTCTGAAGAATGGAAGGTTCAGAATTGGGCAGTAGTTGGATAGAGATTGTAGATGTGAATTTGTATCTGTGTGAGTGGCATGATGAAAGCAATCTTGATTTTATGAGCGACAAGACCTATGTATAGCACATCACTGAAGACATTATGGATGATGAGAGCAGGAATTGGGAGCCGAAGGTAGAAAAGTCTCACATTGCAGACTTCAGAATGTGGCAGGATTATTTTGATAATAACAAATCTTGATAACATCCTGTTCTTGGACAAGGATGAAACTGCAAAAGAAGAGCTGTTTAGCATCGACATTTCCTCGTCCAGAATGGTGTAAGGATGCCTGTTAGTCAAATATCGCAAAATTATCATATCTGCCAATGCTTGGACTTTGTTCAATCAAAATCTTCATGGGTGAGGGATCATTTCATCACAGTGAAACACCCTCTTCCACTCCCAATTTAGAAATATGAATATTTGTTTCTAAGAAACTGTAGGAATTATCAGCTCCCTAATACTTACAAACCAATTTCACTTTTTTTATTGAATGATATTAAAAAAAAATTAAATCTTAAGTATAATTACATGTTGGAAATAGAATGTCTGTTACTTGAATTTGCCACTCCTTGGTCCTACACACTGTTTGTTAAGTAATTGTTTTATTCTATGCTAAAGACCCAGTTCTTGTGTATTCCCTGAGAAATGGAGGTAAATAAATTATATATTTTTGTCTAGAAATAAACACACAAATCAGATGTGTTTAATTCTGTTTATAGAAAATACGTGTCAGGATAAATCTGATATTTTGATGGTATTTTGAAATAAGGACATTTTGTGACAAATTTACGTTCGCATCAGTGTAGCATGTGGGTTTAGCACAGTGCTCCTACTAATTGGGCAGAATCCCAATCCTAGTAGCATTTTAGATTTGTAAGACCCAATCAGCATATTGATTATAACAGTGTAAGTCACTATGATTATCTGTATGGAGATGAGGATCTGTATCATACATGGAAACATGGGATTGTCTACCTGCAAGCAGCTGCTCTAGGGTATTCCTGTACAAGTTACTGGGAAAAGGCGCTGACGATAAAAATACAATCTAGGTTCAGGAAAAAGGTGCCTGACACTTCTACTGTCTCTGCAGAAATTGTGATTTGGTAGCGCAAGTCCTCTCATCAGCTACCATTTTGCAGTGAGGTGGCTACTGTTTTAAATATTGACCTGGACACACACCACGGGGCTTTTTTTTAATTCTTCGTACTTGAACTTGGAACTTAGATTTCTAAAATGTATTTGCCATGCACCATTTAAGTTAGAACTATCGCTATAGTCAGTGAATGACTGGCAGTTCATGGCCAGGATCATTCCACCTATAGGCTGGAGCGCAGCCAATTTACCATCCACTCGTGCCTCCAGTACCTCTACGAGGATGGGGGGGCACAGCAGATGCTGCTGGCGACTCAAGTGGTGATGGATACCTGATGGAGGCCAGTGGACTATAGGCTGAGTGGGCAAACAGACGCCGCTCTGGGAGGTACAGTGGTTGAGGGAAATTGGGAAACTTAAAGTATTTTGAGCCTGGGCCATCTTGGGGATCTTCAGGGTTGGAGACCTTATTGAGGGTGGGGTATCGATATCATTCGCTTCCCTCCGATGGACTTATTCCATACACCCCAACTAATTCCTGAAGTACGCCCGGTTGCAACATGCTTGGATTGTGGAGAATATAGCACTTCCAGATCTGCCTGAGTTTTCTCCACTCGAGGGGCGACTTCTGCAGAAGGAGGTGTCCTCTAAAGCCATATCTGCCACATGTAAAACTCTCAATAATAACAATAATAACATGCCGGATAGACTACTTAAGCTGAGGAAGAGGTGGAACTCGGAAGTGGGGAACCTTGAAGATGTTGATTAGGAAGCTTCACTGATGCATCCCTTGGGAGGTGGCAATAAAATCTCATCTACTCCTAATACAACTGAAAATCCTCCACCGGTTTTACTAAGGTAGGGTCCAGCTACATTGCATGAGACAAGCCTCCTACCCTGACTGTATCCTCTGTGGTGCGGAGGGGAGCTCCTTCTACCATACACTCTGGAGCTGGCTGTCCATCCAGATTAACGGGGGGCAGGTGGTGAGGGAATTGATATGGGCGGTGGGTGAGACCATTCCTCTTGACTCTAAGCGTGTCTTGTTGGGCATTGCGGGGGACATCGATGTTCCTAGGACCCAACTCCTGTTCTGCAACTTATCGTCAGTGGTGGCATAGCGGGATGTGGAAAGGCACTGGGGGGCACCGGAGGCTCCGACACTGTCGGAATGGAAAAGGGGGATGATTTGTATATAGTGAACGAGGGGTTGCCCTTGTAATTCTACAAGATATAGGGGAGATGCTTGCAATACTATAATATTCCTCTTTCACAAGGGGCTGATTATGTCAGTGTGAAGAATTTAAGAACGTCGTTGTAGCCACAATTGGGATTCTTCTTTTGGTAATATGCAGATGTTATGAGATTGTCCTACTGTGATCACTGGGGTGGGTGTGCACAAGTGCCTCCTTCATGTTTTTTCTGTTAGTGTTCGGTACTCGTTTGGCACCTTCAAAAAGAGTCTATTGCAAAGCCTCAACATCGCATTAAAACTTAAATTCAATAAAGATATATATTTTTAAAGAATTATCACCATAGGCAGACAAATTATAAATGAGGCCACTGTCAATACGATTCAGATATAAATCCAGGGAGGTTATGTATAAGTCTCCATTGTCTGCATAAACGCAAACTATCTGCTTTGCTAATTTAGTTGTGTATTTTTTATGACAGTAATTTCGAATCTATAATTCTGTTCAACAGCATTTGATTAATCTATAATGCACATTTCTCATTTTGACAGTTCGGAAATAAAATCTGATGGGCTTCTGGCATTTTGACATAATAGACTTTCAAGATACACTGGCATAGGTGTAAACGATGGTGCAGCTGGTGTTAACACAGCATACCGCTGGCTTATCTATATTCGTACTTGGTTGCCCATTATTCGGAGGATACACCAAAAGTGACACAGTTCGTGACGTGCTTGCCCTTTGCACACCTCAGGCCCTTATATGCAAACAGGGTACTTTCCCTGTTTGCGCCCAACGCATCTTAAAACAGGTAAGTCGGGTGCAAACAGGGAAGGTGCGCTCTATTACAGGGAATGTGCTGCCCCCAGGGCAGCCACAAACTCACACTGCCCCCAGGGCATTCATGTGAAAAATGGAGCGGCTGCTTTAAAGCCGCTTTGTGTTTTAACAGTGCAGACGGCTACCCGCCTGCACTTTCAAGGGGGATTAAAGATCCCCTTACAGGCAGGTGCAGTCAGTGACTGCACCTGCCTGCATTTTGAAGGGGATGTCTTGGGATCCCCTTTCCCCTTTCCAGAGGCCGCTCTCAGGGGGCGCAGTGACAATGCGCCACCTTTTAGGTGGCACATTGTTAGTGTTCCTTCTGATAGCTTCTTTGCGTCTGCGCCCGCGTCTGCAATACAGCATGGGCGCAGAGGCAAAGGGATTCCCTCATTTGCATGGGGCATGCCCCATGCAAATGAGGGAACGCGTCCTGAAGATAGCACTGGCGCTTTATGTGCTCCAGCGCTACAGGTATTATAGAAGGCGCTGCAAAAGAATCTGCACCCCTACTGTAATACCAAAGTGCCCTGGGGCGCACAAAGCGGGCGCAAACACCTGTTTCGCCTCCAGGCAGCTTTTGTAATACGGCCCCTCGTGGTGTTTGTGACAGCAGCACTGGTGGGCTGTAGAGGATGGGCCACATAGTGTAATTTCATTGAGTCTCTTCTTTTTCTCTTAGTGCAACAGTGACAAACATACTATTCTTGTTCCCTTGATTGCTATAACTGGCACAGGCTCTCTGTAAGCAAGACCACATTCTTCTTTCTCTCCCAACTTTTCAACCATTGGATCATCTGCCAAGGGCAACCAGCCAAAAACAGGAGATGGCAATGGGCTGCAACTGCACCTGCTTCTCTTAAACTTTGTTGAGTGATCTGCAAAACCTGCCACAAAGTAAAGTATGAACTTTCATGAGGATTCTTCCCCTGGCATGCACATTTTCATTCCAAACAGTATTACATAAGGCACACGACTCAGCAAGAGAAGTCGTGTCATTAGTGGGTGAAATTGAATTAAAGAAGTGTAGACACTTATTTCCCAAGAGTGCCTGTGTGCTATGTAGTAGTGCATGTAGTCTCCCCTTAAAAGTATTGAACACCGACAGAGACGGGCTGGTACTCAGTACCTGTGAGTGCCTGCCCAGTTTAAGCGCTGCTTGTTGTATTATTTTAAGCTCTCTGTGCACTATATAGGTTATTTAGCCAAGGTGCACAATGTCTTTAAACACTTTCAGTCAAGGGTTAAAGAGGTGTGAGAATTGAAGGTGCACTCCCACATCAGTGAGCAATTCTGGTAATACTTTAAAAGAAAAAGCTGTCCCGATCTCAGTGAAATGTGCACACTCCACATTGGTAGTCGCCTCCCTTGAAAAAGGGTCATGTGTCCCATGCCTATTTAATACCAATTTGATCGATCTATACGGCTCATAATGCGCTTGAAAATCTAATATTGCATATCTCCTGAATCGCCCTTCTGCCGCTTCTGTTTCAATCGCTGAATAGAATAAACCATCATTTCCTACGGAATCTCTCAGACATGATTCTGCACCCATTTATAATGGAATTCTCCTCACTGTCAGATGAGCATTAAGGCTAGGGTGACATTTTGTAGTATTGACAGTTTCTAGGTCTGCCTCCTCTACTTCTCCCGCCATTATTTACGAAGTCTAGAAACTGCTACTTCCCTCCCCTTCTTATAGTCCATTTCCAGACACCAAATATGATTTAGTGTCTGAATCATTGAAGTTTTATGTTGGGGTTCTGCTTCTTTTGAAGTACATACTCCACAGCTCCCTCTTTCTCTTGGAAAGCAGTCTCTCACAGCAGAAGTGTCTCCAAAACTGATACTCACACAACACGGGCCATGGGAGTGACTAGAGTTCACACCTGGATGTCAGCTACAGTGATATATGCACTAACAGTTTAGCCCAGATCCTCCAGCCCTACTCTTTATGATTCTCTTATCAGTCCCATTTCCTTCCTGAGAGGTGCCCAGGCCCCTTTCTTGTGACCTCTCCCTGAAACAAAGAGCACCCTCTGAAGTGTACAGAGGTGGCCTGGGCCTCCCCTTCCCAGTGTGTATCCCACCCAGCTTTCAGGAATGCAGCTATCCACAAATCTATCTGTCGGATCTCTCTACCTCCTCTCTATGTTTCACGATGCAGACCCAGGTCTCCTAAAATGGAACTCAGGGCCCATCATGTATTGTACTTCACAGGCACACATACACCCAGTGCATGTTTACAGCATTCACACACTGCACAATACTATATCCTCTGTGTACTGTACCAATCAGAGGCACACATACATCCAGCACTTCTTTCTAATATGTGCACACAGCCCAGCACTGTATCCTTTATGCATGGTACCACTCATAGGCACACACAGATGCAATATATTGATTAAATATGCATGCCCTGTACCCTTCAAATATTGTACCACTCACAGGTGCACATACACCCACACATGCATTCACCCTGCATGCACTGTACAGCATTACATCCTGCAGATACTGTAACAGTCATAGGCACATGTACATCCAGCACATGCATACACCATGCAGGCACTACTCAGTACTATATTCTTTCTGTATTGCACCATCCCCAGACATACATGCACCCTGCGCAGATACACCACTTCTGCGCTGGGCAGCACTTCACACCAAACTGATGTAGGCTTATAAGGTGAGTGAGCCTGTAGGCCAGTGATACAAGTAAAAAAAAAACTGTTCCCTCCTACTGTTCACTACATGGTATGCTGCCACCACCATGCTCATACTACTTAACTCCTGTTGAAGGCAGTAGCCTTCCACCACTATGATGGTAGTGCTTTGGGTGCCCCTACTGGTCCAACAAGACCCTGATCTGTGAGATAGACCTATGTAATGGAACACACAAATGGGCGGTGTTCGCCTATGACTGCAAAAATCTGCATTTTTTTTAGTCCAGCCATCAGTACAGTTGGACACTCAGGGCAAGGGTGCATGTCTATTACAATGTAGAGGATTTTTCCATCCTTACACACCAGCCTAAGCCTTTTCAATAATTTGAACAGCACAGCAATACAGAAGAAATACACTAACAAACATTCATCAAACAAAAATACAAAATATGAAATATTTTATTTAATTTACAAACAAATATCAAAAAAGTAAATGTTTATTTTAATGGGAAAGTTGGAGCTTTTCTGAATTCAATTGAGGCCACTCATCGTCCATACTATATTCTGTTTTATGCCCTTGCACTGCTCCCATGAATCATTCTGAGGATATTACCTTATATTTTGCCTACATTTTCAAATCCCCTCAAATTTACATAATGTATTAACATTTTCAATTGTACATTTTTCTTCTTTATGTATATACACTTTATTAATCTGTTAATAATATTTAATTTTCTAAGCAGTCATAGACACCCTGAGCGCCTTCACAGACCGCCAGTGGTCCCCAGACTATAGGTTAGTAACCACTCCTGTAGGACTTTAAATTGTGTACAACAAATAAATATGCATGCATTTCTCTCTCCACAAAACAGACAAATTGTACATAGACTTTCGTCTTCTGGTCATTGCTGTTTTTTTGTAATTTTTCCTTAGCTAGCAAGAAGAACATTTTCAAGGGTGGAGCCTACAGCAGGTTATGGCAGGAGTTAATGTTTTCATTTTTTAATATGTGAAGCTTCCTTTCAGCATAACACATGGGATTTGCAAAGAAATACATTATTACAAAATATTTTTAAGCCCTTATTCTCTTTCAGATGAAAAGATTATATAAACTATTAATTCTGGCAACATTTTGTAGGGTATTTATATGTTAGAAAATTTGTGTCCAGACAGAAAGCAAGAGAAATGATTGTATTTGTGTGCATCATCTTGTTTCCGAAATCCGGTGCTGACTGAATTTTGTATTTTTAAAATGTCATATTTTGTTCTGTCTAACGTGTATTGGTCAAAACAGCATAAATGTAGTTTGCTTTATTGTCAATTACCTTCTTTTCCTTGAATTTATTCGGAGCGCTTTTCGCTACAGCAATTCATTTTGTGCCTCTGCTCATATTTTTTTATTAGACTCTTTCTATGTCACTTTGCACATTTTCTCCTTGACTGCCAGATTTTATTTAAAAATCATATTTAGTTTAGCTTCTAAGTTTATTTGATTATTTTCAATTGAAGCTCTCTTTGTTTGGCAGGCTCACTTTAACTTACTTGGCAGATTTGCACTTTTGGCTTGTTTTAACTTAGTATCAGACGTGCACATATTTTACGGGCTCTCTGAGCACACATTGTTTTCTCATGCACAGCAGTTTGTTACTTACTCTAAATGACTGGGTTATTTGATTATGCCTTTCCAATCTGGCTTGTTTATTGTTTCCTTAGACAATTTATGCACCACGAGCATATAATAATAATTAACAGTTTTATAATATTGTTACTGGTTTTGTCACTGCTGTAATAGAAATTATACTTACTGAATAAATCCAATATAAAAAGACTAAGGGGCAGATTTACAAAACTTTTATGCATCGCTGCAAGGCAGCTTGCTGAGCTGCATTGCATGAAAGGGAGAGAACAGAAATGTACCATATCTTCTCAGATATAGGCTGAGCTTCTACCTTCTCCTAGCACTGGCGCACATCAGGCAGTCTAGCGCTAATGCAGGCACCTTTGTGCCATGAAGCAGGGTGCCTACTTTACCCTCAAGATTGGTTTGGTACATGAAAGAATAAATTCTACGAGGCATATTTTGCTTTCTTTGTGTGCGGCAGAATGCAGCACACACGGTAAGAGGAAGTAACAAAGAGACATTAAGATATTTCTCCTTCTTAAGCCAGCCTCGAGTAGTTCCAGCATTTTGGTGCAAACCCAACTTTACTGACTTTAGTAAATCTGGATTTGCATCAAAATCCATAGATGGATACAAGGGAACACCTATGCTCTGCCTATGGAATGCCTACCCAACTCAAGGTCACTTTTGGGATAACATCCTACCCAAAGACACACAAATCTTGATTTGCATGCTTTGTAACTCCCAACATGCATGATTTTTTTGTTGTGGCTGCACCTTAAAAGTCAAGCACAAACTAACGCAAAATCTTTGTAAATTTGAGCCCAAGTGAGTGGTGGAATTTCTAAATTCACTTAGCCTTTATTGGTTTCGCAAATCGATCCTTTTATATAGAAGGAAAGAGTCCACAGTAATTAATATCAGGGACTGAGGGGGGGGGGTGAATACCAATGCTGCTTAGTCTTGATGTCACTTCATGACTCTTTCATCCATCACCCTGCTCCTTTATCTCACTCTTTTGGATTCATTTTCATTTCTGCTTTCTTTGTCACTTTTGACTGGCTTGTTCTACCTCCTTCTTAGCCCTTTTGTGTTTTTCTCTCTCTTGATCTGGGTCAAAGTCTAATAAGGAAAAATATTGCCAGTCCCCAAAAATGTGTGACAGTGGGGCCCTAATGCAATCACTAGCTCAAATTTAGCAATGGATGTCAGTTACATTAAAAATATGTTTTAGTTATTGTTTAGAAATTCCATATTGCTCTCTAGCACAGTTATCTTGAAGAGTGTGTTTGTGCAGGTATCATCATAGTAATAACTTGTGTGTTACAGGTTATTTTCCCAGCTAAACTGACTCGGATTTTCATCCTTCTGAGGTAAACAAAGTAAGTTCCATTAAGTTTGTGCTTTTTGTCTTCTGCTTTCTAATACTCCCTGTTCCTCTCTTTCCCATCTTGAACCTAAACAACTTAAAATGTCACAAATATTACCAAAACAGATGCCTGGAGGCTAGACATGGGCCAGAGATGCTGAAGGCTCAGGTATGATGCTGTGAAGGGATTTATGTACATTTTGGATGAAGCTTTTTTTCCCCATCTCCAGCCAAGGGAAAAACCTGAAATCTTACATTACTTGGAGCTCGATAGCCTTGGGTAGAAGTAGTGACCTTTTCCCCTTGAACCTGAACAATTCCAAATGTCACAAATATTACGAAAAAAGTGCTGGGGTTAGAAATAGCCCCTGAGAGCTACAGATATGCCATCTAAGGTATAATAGGGGATCCTGATGACCACAGGGACCCCAAACTGTCATGTTTCTAGCATTGGTAAAACGCCAAAACAGTGTTGAAAAATGTGTTTTCCCGATTCAAGTCTGTCTGTTCCTGAAAGCTGAAAAGATGGTGATTTTAGCACCACAAACCCTTCTTTGATGCCATTTGCAGGGGAAAAAACAGACGCTTTCTTCTGCAGCAACTGTTTCCCAAAAAAACCCAAATGTAGCTGTATTTTGGCTAATTTCTCAGTCCCCTCAAAGGGAAACCAAAAACCCTTGGTACCTTTAGAATCCCCAGGATGTTGGGGAAAAAAAGATGTAAATCTGGCATGGAAACCTTATGTGGACAAAATGTTTCTGGGTCCTAAGCGCAAACTACCCCAAATAGCCCAAAAAAGGCTTTGCACGGAGGGGGGGGAATAGGGGGGAGCTGGAGGTGAAGGTATTAGGGCTTGTAGTCTCCAGTGCTGTATACAACAAACGCATAAGTAACGTCAGTGGTAATTTTGCACGAAGAGTGAGCTCAGTTTGCTGTATACTTCATACAACCTACTATAATTATGAACACTCCAGAGTTCTGTTCCAGCGGTTCCGATGAGGAATACTGGTCTCAAACTCGGTAAGAAGACAGTGCGGGCCTCGAGGGAGTTGCAGAACCACCACCTGTGTTGCTGAGCCTATCAGAGTCTATGGGAGCCCAGTATCAGCAGACCGGTCAGCTGCATTGCGGTCCCTGCAGATGCAGGGGAATGACTCCTTCACTCCAAGGGAGATTCCTTTGGGTGTCTTGGACAGAGCCGGACTGGCTACCTGGCGTTTTGGCATGCTGCCGAGCTCTGGGCTGATTTCGTTGATGGGGACCTGCATGTGCTGAATGAAATTCGTTTTGCTTAGTTTATTTTGAAGCACACTCAGGTCTCCATCAACGAAATTAGCCCCCACCACAGTGACATCAGCCCTGGTCTTGGATGTCCATAGGCCCTTGGAAGAACCTGTATGGAGCACCGGCACAGATGCTGCAGCAGACTTACAGGACAACGATACCAGGAGCAGCAGGAGTCTTCCCATTTGCAGTATCGGTTCCCAACGCAAGTCCAGCGAGGTCCAGAGTGCCCAGACGGTTTAAGTTGAAGTGGTATGCTATCTAAATCTTGCCTCACGATGAATCTAGGGAGCCACCCACAGGTAAGCACTTAAGTATCCTAGGGAAAAGGGTTTGAACGATTAGGGGTCCCTCTCAGAAGACGGGCTGGAGAGTGGGGAGGATGCTCCCATGTCCTTTGTCCAGTTTCGAGCCAGTGTGGGAGCCAACTGATTTGGCCTAGAGTATGCAAGGAAGGCACCAAATGTGCCCTTCAACCAACCAGCCCGAGTGGCGCCGGTAAGCGCCCCCACCCTGTCCCAATACACTAAGTTCTGTCCGAGAGGTGTTCACACCTCCTTGTGATAGGATACCTGTTGTCCTGCTTCCTCTGCTTGAGCTTGGCTCAGCAGCAGGAGGGCAGAATCGGGTCTTTGGTCGGCAGCTGCCATAGTTTGCTGTCCTGGTCTAGAAGATTGGTACTGGGAGCACTCAGGGCTCCTGGAGGATCTTGACAGTGCAAGGAATCATACCTCCCACACCGTTAATGGTGTGAGGGAATGATTCCAACATGTTTGATACCTAACACAAAAGGGTTCTGTACAGCCAGTTTAGAGGTGGTCATCGCGTAGTGACGCATGGCCACTCTATGTATCTTAATTGCTGATGCCCTTACAACCCAGGAGAATTGTCTCCAGAGGTTGTAGGGGTGTCCTGCTAATGCAGGGGCACCCTCACACTTAGAAGAGAGTACCCTGCCTTCAAGATTGAAAGGCCAGCTTAGAGGTGACTTATAGGTTTTAAGTGCAGCAACCTCAGAGATAAGGAAACCTATATCTGTTGTTAGTGGTGCTAGCACCAGCTTACACAGGCTGCAATGGCAGGCATGTAGTCACAATTTGAGTGGCCTGTCATGGGTGGCACAATACATGCTTCAGCCCATGGGAGACCCCTGGTGTACCTATGCCCTGGGTACCATAGTGCCATATACTAGGGACTTATCAGGGTACACCAGTAGCCAATCTGGAGTGTACCTAAGTACTCACCATTTCCAATTTAGGGAAGAAGTACAGAGACTGGGGTTCTGATTAGCAGGATCCCAGTCAGACTAGTCAGTAAAACATAATGGCACCAGCAAAAAGTGGGGGTGACCATGAAAGCAGATCCTACTTTCCTACACCTTTCATTATCGATAGTGGTGCATCAATAAATATTATGCCAGAAGAGAAACATAATGAGCTATCTCCATTACCCAGACTTACGTCCTCAAAAAATAATGTGTATACGTGGGCCTCATCTACACCACTTAAGAGTCAAGGTTCATTTGTAGCAATGATGTAGCACAAGAAAACAAAAGTGCAAAGATCCTTTCACATACTGCAAGGTACGGCGTCAAGTGCCTGTTTACTCAGCTTCATCACAGCTTCCGAAATGGGACTGATATCCGTGAACTTTAACATGAATGCTCATCACAAATTAGTAAGTGAATTCCCTCATTGTTTCATGGGTTGGGTAAGCCGCCTTGTGCATTCTTGCAGGAGGTGCCTACCCTCCTGCCATCACCTGAGGACTGCCTCTGGCAGACCACACCGCACTACATTTCCCAGCAGCCCCAGACGCAGGGCCAGCTGGGAGTACCTCTTTCCGATATAGAACTCCTGCAGCTCCCTCATCGCAAGATGCCGCCTTGATCATTCTTGCAGGAGGTGTCTGATCTCCTGCCATTGACTGAAGATACCCTCCCTTCACCTAAAGATGCTCGCTAACCGTGACCAGACCAGATGACCACACCATACTGCATTTCCCAGCAGCCCGCAGGCGAGGCCATCTGGGTATACCTCTTTCACGCCTCCGGCGCAGGATATATGGCTCCTGCAGCTCCTGCATCGTGATAAGCCACCTTGTGCATTCTTGCAGGAGGTGCCTGCCCTCCTACTATCGCCTGAAGACCCCCTCCCTCTTACCGAAGATGCCGGCCTGCCATGACTGGACAGGACGACCACACCTCACTACATTTCCCAGCAGCCCCAGAGGCAGGGACAGCTTGGACAAACTCTTTCGCACCTCTGGCACAAGATATAAGGGCGCCTGTAGCTCCTGCATCGTGGGACATGTGGTCGGAGTCGGCCAATACAGATGGACTTTCCAGGTTCTTCCACTTAGACAATGAAGACTCTCTAGGGAAAGGATAGTCTCATTCTCTTTTGTTTGGGGGGTTGTATAGCAAAATGCCCCTTTTTGCATGGTTTCCCCCCACTTTTGCCTAATGTTGATGCTCTTTGACTAAGTGTGCCGCCCTGGGCTCCTGCCATCCAAGCATCTAGGGCCTATATTCTATCCCTAAAACTGTACTGTTGCACACCCCATTGGCAACTCTCTGGCCACATGTAAGTCCCTTGTAAAAGGTACCATGGGTACCAAGGGCACTGTGACCATGAAGGGGAAACTTCAAAGGCTTCCCACCCTTGTGAGCTGACCTAGCCATTTGCTGCTCCCAGCAACTGGCCCCCACCAGTTCTGACCCCACTTTGGGCAGGGTGATCAGTGGGAAAACCAAGATAGGAGGTGAGGTGTGCCCACCTTTGCCAACACCACCCCTCAGGTGCAGGAGGTGAGGTGAAGCACAACTCTTAGTCCCTGCCATCATAAAGATGAGGAGGACCCAGACAATCAGAGTAAGGCTTATGCCCCCTTCCACTGGAAGGTGGCATGAGAGGGGGTGTACCCACCTCAAAGAAGAGACACATTTTTCACAACCTGTACCTACCTGAAACGCCCCTCAGACAAGAAGAAAGAAGAAGAAGAAGGACCGAAGAGCTGCGATGAAGGAAGAAGGGGAGGACACCAACTGACTTTGCCCCAGCCCTACCGGCCTGTCCGACATCGACCTGCTCCAGTGAAATCCTGGTTTGTCTTGCAGCCAGCAGAACCCTAAGGACCTGTCCTGCCTCCCCTCAAAAGACTTTGTCTCCCGTAAGCACTGGATTTGCTCACCAACGGACTCTGGCTCCGGCCAAATCCGCAAGTCTGCACCACTCTGCACCTGACACCCACGGCCAGAGTTCGAGGGGCCAACACCATGAGGAGGTCTCCCCGGTGATCCTGAACTGAGATCTGGTGATCTCTGACCTACCTCAAGTCTCCTGATGATGCCTGCAGCCCCTATCTGGAGGATCCCGCCAAACTGTGACCGGAGTCGGTAAGGAAAACCCGATGCCAAAAGACGCCCCTGCACCCGACGACAAATGGACTTGGGAGGCCCAATCGATGGTATCCTGGCAACCCACCACATCCCAACTTACCTCTCCAATAGGTGGTTGCCTCCAGAAAAACTGCATGCCCAAGGCTGCAGTGTTCGTTCTGACCGGAGCTTCCCCATTGAAACCAACAGGGCTCCCAATGGCGATCCAGAACCCTGCATCCGGTTGCCCCTGTGCCGCTGTGGGTGCACCTTGTGTGCTATCTTAGATCCCCTTTTGCCCTTAGCTAAACCCTAGGAGTTTTGCTCCCACATCTAAGTGGCGTTCCCATGAGCAGCCACTAACCGGAGGCCCACTATCCCCTATTGGATAACATTGGGCCTCAGCACTCTGCACCCAGCCACCCTTGTGCCGCTGAGGTTGTTCGTTGAGTGCATCTTTAACCGTGGGGGAACCCCGTTTTTAACCCCTGAAATCCAACTGCCAAGATTGAGTACTTACCGTAAAACCAATAACCTGATTTTCTCCCATAGGGCTGCATTGACTACTTTTCTGTGAAAAAGTTCTGTTTGGAGTTGGAAATTGTATGAGAACATAAGAAATTGTGAGTTTACAAAAACTGACTTACTTACCTTTTATTTAGGAAATTTTGCATTGTGATATCTAGGCATATCACACTGAGTAGAAAAAGCAATCTGAAAAGTAATCTAAAAAGTAATCACAAAGTAATTACAAAGTAACTGCAAAGTAATTTCAACTGTTTCTGAACATTTGACCAACCTGTAACAAAGCCGACTGCATTCAACTGTATTATTCTTGAAAAGTATTATATTCACTTACCAGCACCAAGTCCTGCTTGGTTCTAAAAATAAAATGCAACAAAGAAATATATTTTTACAAAATAATTGGTCAGAGTTCAGTCTTTGAGTGTGTGAAATAACTAACCCTGGGGGTAGTTCGCGAAGTAGCACTACACGAAGCTACGCAAAGTGCACTTCGCACTACGCGAGCTACGCGTAGCACTTCGCGAACTGCGTAGTACCCTGTTCGCACTGTGCAAGATGCCGTTTTCAATGATTGCACAGTGTGGACAAGCATCCGGCACTGTGCAATCATTGAAAACGGCATCTTGCACAGTGCGAGCTGTAGTTTTCTGCCCGCTTGAGTAGATTTTTACTCGAGCGGCAGCTTTCTCAATGCGGACTCGTAGTTTCTCAACGCGGGCGGTCGCGAGCAGACGCGACCACTCGCAATGAGAAACCTGACCTCCTCGCGTTGAGAATCTCGCCGGGATGTTTATTTTCCACGCTCGCGATCGGCAACTTGATGTTGCTGATCGCGAACAAGGAAGAAGTCTCGCCGGGATGTCATTTTGCTTGCTCGCGGTCGCCAACTTGATGTTGAGGACCGCGAGCAAGCGAGAAATGACCGCTGCACTATGCAATGCTACGCTACGCATGTTTGCACTGTGCTATGTGCAATTCGCGTAGTGCGAAGTAGCGCAAACTTCGCAAACTACGCGAGCGTAGCGTAGTGCTTTGCCCAGGCTTAGTGTGAAATCATTTCTTGCCTCAGTGTGTACAATAAATGCTTAATACTACCCTCCGATAAAGTCTTACTGCTTGTTAACACTACCACAAATAGAGAGTAAGGTATTATCTACTCTTACCTCTGTAAGCCTTTTGGAGATCCACTGGACCCTGTGCACACTATACCTTACTTTGGTATAGTATATACAGAGCCATCTTCCTACAGCGACCCCTACGACGCCAACTCCATCACCCTCCTGGAGAGCCTGAACAACTCTGGTCTCACCCTACTGATCTCCAAACCTACACACAAAGCCGGACACACACTTGATGCCATATTCACCGCCAACGACAGAATCAAATTCAGCCACATTACAGAAATCACCTGAGCTGACCATGAATGAATGAATGAATGAGGTAGCATTTATAGAGCGCATGGCTACCCGTAGGCACCCCAGTGCTAAGAAGTGAGAGAAGCTTCTGACACTCATCTGGGGAAGAGCCAAGTTTTCAACAGTTTACGGAAAACCAGATGGTTAGTTTCTTTTCACAACTGAAGGGGAAGAGAGTTCCAAAGCTTGGCGGCGTTATAAGAGAAAACCCGACCTCTGCTTCTGGCTCTTTTGATCCTTGGTACGAAGGCCAAGTGCAGCTTGTCTGAGCGTAAGGGCCTATTGGCTTGATAAGGTTTGGCCAGGGGGAGATGATCTTAGGTCCAGTTCCTTCAAGCAGTTTGTGAGTAATACAAAGAGCTTTGAAATGGACTCTCTCCCGAATAGGCAGCCAATGAAGAGCTTTCAAGGCAGGTTTGGCCGACAGTCGGTAAGGAATTCCCAAGAGAATTCTTGCCGTGCAATTCTGGATCGTTTGGAGCTTCGAAAATACTGCTTCTGAGGAACCTAAGTAAAGTGCATTGCTAAAGTCCAATCGTGATAAAATAAGCGCTTGGAGTACGAGTTTCCTGGCTTGGAAAGGGAGCAATGGGAGTACTTTATGTAGCATTCTTAGAATGCCGAAGCAGGCGGCAGCTACCTTTCTGGATTGGACTTTGAGAGTAAGGTCTGAGTCCAGCCAGAACCCCAGACTTTTTATGTTGGACTTGGGGATGGGTGCTGATCCCATTCTGGTAGGCCACATCATATTAGGTCTGAATAATGACAGGTTGCCAAGGAGCATAAGCTCTGTCTTGTCGCCATTCAGCTTCAGGTAGGAGTGACTCATCCATTTGGCCACTTCTTCGAGGCAAGTACAGAGGCAGAATGAGGATGTATCTGGGTGATTGAGTGAGACTACTAATTGAGTATCGTCTGCATAAGTTACGATGTTCACTCCGTAAGGTTGTATGATCTCAGCCAGTGGAGCCATATAGGCATTAAAAAGCGTAGGGCTTAGAGAAGAGCCCCGTGGGACTCCACAAAAAAGGGGCCATGGTTTGGAGGTGGTTTCACCCTCAAATACCTGGAAGGATCGTCCTTCCAGGAAGGACATCAGCCAGGCCAGGGCTATTCCAGACACACCCAGGTTTCTGAGTTGATCAATCAAGATACGATGATTAACCGTATCGAAGGCCGCACTCAGGTCCAGGAGGATCACGGCAGAAGATCCTTCCGAGTCGAGAATTTTTCTTTTTTCTTCCATGACAGCTAAAAGAGCTGTCTCTGTGCCGTGACCGGGGCAGAATCATGTTTAGTTGGGTGGAGGAGATGGTTGGATTCTAAGTAGACAGAGAGTGTGACATTTACATATTTCTCTAAGACTTTACTGATTCCCGGGAGGAGGGAAATAGGACGAGAGTTGGCCAAACAGTCAGGGTCTAAGTTAGATTTCTTTAAAAGAGCTTTGACCATAGCTTTTTTCCAGGAGAAGTTGACTACTCCAGATGTGATGGATGAGTTAATCAGGTCTAAAATGACCGGGCCAACTGTCTCAGTTACTTGTTTGAGAATCCTAAGTGGAGCGGGTCATTGGGTGATCCACTTTTTACTCGATCTGCTGTGGCTAGCAAGCAGTTGTAGTCCATTATAGGAAAGGCTACTAAGCGCGTATCGTTGTCTTCTATGTGGGTTTTATCACAGTGGGTGATATTGGATTCTTTAGTGGAGGAAAAGGAACCATAGATAGTCTTGATTTTATTGTGGAAAAATTCTGCCATTTCATTACAACGTTGGTCTGAGATAGCGGGGGAGTCAGGGAGAGAGGGAACATTCATTAGTTTCTTAACAATTTGTAATGTTTCACGGGGGGAATTGGCAGAAGACGCTATAGTCTTCTCATAATATAGAGCTTGTGTATTTCTAATTTCAATTTTATAAGTTTTAATAGCATTCTTAAAGTCCTTCTTCTTGTCAGGGGAAAAATTGCTTCTCCAACCTCTCTCTGTCTTTTTACAGATTTGTTTTAATTCTCGGAGTTCGGGAGTATGCCAAGCTGCTTTATTAGGTCCTTTAGTAACTGGATTGTAGTTTTAGGAAGGACTAAATCAAGTAAGCTGTTAATCCAGTCGTCAAATTTCTCATTGGACGCTATCAGATCGTAGTCTGGAGCAGGACTAGATCTCTCCAGAGTTGATATCCAGGTGTCCAGTGGACGTTTTGACCAACATCAGGACTTAGTATATACCAGTCGGGTTGGGGGGGTAGCCTGAGTAGAGGACCAAGAAAAAGGGATCAGAAAAGGATCTGACCAAGGAATAGGTATAGGGGCTTGACAGGATAGCTCCTTCGGACCCGAAAAAATGGGGTCTAGGAGGTGTCCTTTTGAATGTGTAGCAGATGGTACTTTTTGAGTGAGTTGTAAGGCCGCTAGGTCTGAGATCAGATCTGATGCAGTTTTAGATGTTAAATCGTCGAAGTGAATATTAAAATCTCCAAGGATGGTGAAGTTCATAGTGGAGCTTGCTAGTTTGGGGACCGTTTCTGCAAGTGAATTACAGAATTGGCCTATAGATCCTGGGGGACGATAAATCAGGATCCCTGATGGAGTTAGCATAGGTGTGAACCCCATTGAGAACTGAAGGTTTTCGCAATCTAAGAGAGGGCTTCCAAAGGTTCTACAGACAAGGTGATTCTTTAGAACAATAGCGTTTCCACCCCCTTTACCATTAATTCGATCTAGCCTCTGGATTATGTAGCCAGGAGGAAGAGCCTGGACTATGTCAGGATCAGAGGCTGTATTTAGCCAAGTTTCCATAAGGAATAGGGCGTCAGGACTTTCCTCCGTAAGCAACAGGGATATTTCCTCAGCGTGTTTTGGTAAGGACCGACAATTTAATAGAAATAGTTTAAAAACTTGGTGAGGTATAGCAGCATGTGGGCCAATAGGAGTGGGGTACTTAAAAGTATGGGAGCAGTGCTTGCATTTATGGTTCCAGCGGTCAGGAGCGATAGAGTGAAGGCAAGAGGGATCTGGGATTAGATTTAATTGTTTGAGTAGGTTTGCGCTGTATCGATGTATTTCTGATAGGAGACGAGCAGGGGGTCTGGCCCCTGGTCCCAAAAGGGCGCAGCCGGGCGCAGCCAGGCGCAGCCGGCCGCAGCCGGGCTTGCCTTAGGCGCTCCTTTGGCACGCCAGTGGCGCGCCCGCTGCGCGCATCTGCTGCACGGTCGCGTCATTGGGCTTAATATAGCCCTGATAGGCTCAGCGACTAGAGCGCTGACCTACAAGATGCCGGCCAAGTTATGCGGGCAAAAGTTCCCCCCTCAATTCCCACACAGTGCAATCAGAATCAGTGCAAAATAATTTTTTTACAACAAGCAGAGTGAGCGATTTTAAAATGTTTCAATTGCAAGATTTCTAATCTAGAATGCGGCTCTCGCGCCTTGCGCGACTAATGCAGCTTCTGTCACGCTGCGCGGTCGCGTCAACGGGCTTAATATAGCCCTGGTAGGCTCAGCGACTAGAGCGCTGACCTACAAGATGGCGGCCAAGTTATGCGGGCAAAAGTTCCCCCCTCAATTCCCACACAGTGCAATCAGAATCAGTGCAAAATACGATTTTAAAAACAAGCAGAATAAGCGATTTTAAAATGCTTCAATTGCAAGATTTCTAATCTAGAATGCGGCTCTCGCGCCTGGCGCAACTCATGCAGCTTTTTTCACGCTGCGCGGTCGCGTCAATGGGCTTAATATAGTCCTGGTAGGCTCAGCGACTAGAGCGCTGATCCACAAGATGGCGGCCAAGTTATGCGGGCAAAGGTTCGCCCCTCAATTCCCACACAGTGCTTTCAGAATCAGTGCAAAATACAATTTTAAGAACAAGCAGAGTGAGCGATTTTAAAATGTTTCAATTGCAAGATTTCTAATCTAGAATGCGTCTCTCGCGCCTGGCGTGACTCATGCAGCTTCTGTCACGCTGCGCGGTCGCGTCAATGGGCTTAATATAGCCCTGGTAGTCTCAGCGACTAGAGTGCTGACCTACAAGATGGCGGCCAAGTTATGCGGGCAAAAGTTCCCCCCTCAATTTCCACACAGTGCAATCAGAATCAGTGAAAAATACAATTTTAAAAACAAGCAGAGTGAGCAATTTTAAAATGTTTCATTGCAAGATTTCTAATCTAGAATGCGGCTCTTGCGCCTGGCCCGACTCATGCAGCTTCTGTCACCCAGCACACCATCACCAGGCTGCAGATCTCCACACCCAAAGACATCATATATGACATTCCGAAAGGATCATCCCTCAGCCACACCCTGTTCAACATCTACATGACCCCCCTTGCAGATGCTGTCAGATACCATGTTCTCAGCATAATCTCCTACCTCCAGTTCTTCTGCATTCATTGGCAGTGGCCTGGTAAAAAAGTACCCCTTATTTACAGTTAGCAAAGAGGGGGAGCACATTTCAGTATGCATCATTTGCCACACAAATGTTCGTCGAGGGAAGCCTGGTACACATTATGGTACTGGAGGCCAGACGACCCATTTGAAAAAACACCGCACAATCAAATGGGAGGAACACCTTAAAATGTGGTCGTGTTGGTGGGGAGAGCCAGGGAACATCAGCTACAGGTCCAATTACGGGGAATGTGATGAAGAAGAAGGTGACATCTTTACGCAAAGCAGCCCTGTCCCCAGCAGTTTCACCCACCTCAGTGACTTCACAATGGCTCAAGAAGACTCAGAGTGAGATGATGGAGACACCATGGCATACAGTGACTTCCCCACCACCACGAAGCACATTGAGTCTGCCACTAGCATCTACTTTTCAAAAGACGCGTGTCAGGGCCCCAAGAAAAAAAGAAAATCCAAGCTACTATTAGGGGCATGTTTAGGCAGGAGGGGCCATAAGATTGAAACCACCCAAATTCAAGTTTGTACACTGGGAAGCTGGCAAAAAGGCTAGCGCTGGACCTACTCCCTTTTTCTTTTGTGGAAGGAGTGTGATTCTTGGAATTTGTGGCAGCCATCTGCCCAAAATTGAAGGTTCCAAGTAGGACCTATTTTGCCGGAGTGACTGTTCAGGTGCTGTATCATGATGTACTGCAGTTGGTTGGACAAGCTTTGCAGCAAAGTGTTGTTCACACCATCAACATGACGACAGATATTTGGACCAGTTGTCAGGCGACTGATTACATGTGCGTCACTGCACACTGAATCTCTTTTGCAGGGGTTAAGCAAAAGATATCTGCAGATCTTTGCCCTGAAGAAAGTTTTAAGAAAGTTCAGCGGCATGCAACAGTGGCCATGTTTGAGATGTAAAAATCACAACAAGCTCTAAACATCTTAGGTGTGTGAATGGCTGCGACCCAGAGGTCTTAGAATTTAATTTGTTGCCATGGACAATGGCAGTAACATTGCCATGGCCATGTCAGAAGGAGGCTATTTTAGGGTCCTGTGTTTGGCCCATTGCATCAGTCTGGTAGTGCAAGACTTCCTCAAAAAGTAAGTGTTAGACCTGGCACCTTGGCGTGAGTCTCCCTTCCACTTTTTGTCGCTGTGCCTCATGTGTTTTTATGGTGTTAGCTGCTCAGAACACTGTGCCACTGCCAACCAGTGCCACAGTGCAAGTGCTCCCTATTTAAAATGTATATGTTGGTTGGATTCCATGATTGGCTTATTTGGTTTACTTTCAGACCCCAGTAAAGTGCACCAGGAGTGCCCAGGGCTTGTAAATACAAATGCTGCTGGTGGGCTTGCAGCACTGGTTGTGCCACCCACAGAAGCGGCCTAGTAAAATGTGTCTAAGGTCTGCCATTGCAGAACCTGCATGCAGTCTGGTACTGTCATGCTGACTGGGCAAGTGCACCCACTTCCCAGTCCCTAAACCTTCCCTTAACTTCATATTAGTCACCCCTATGGTAGGCCCAAGGGCAGGGTGCATTGTAAGCATAAGGTAGGACAAGCCCTGATGTGTGTGGCATGTCCTAATAGTGAATTACAGCCATTTTCGTTTTTCACTATTGTAAGGCTACCTGTTCTCCATAGGCCAGAATGGGCTGTTAGAATTGTTACATCCTATGATCCTAACAGACCCAGGGAACATGGTAGAAAATCGAGTTTAGTATGCCTGAACTCAGAATAATAAAATACCTCTTTTAGTAAAGTTTATTTTAATATTCTGTGTTTTCAAATATCACTTTTAGAAAGTTGGTATTTGCTTGCCTAACCATTTCAGCCCGCCTCTGCTATGATGTGTATCTGCCTGTCTGGTTTGTGTGAGTGACAGGGCTGGGGAAACCCAGAGAGGCAGGGCTAGGTAGCCTGGTGGTGAATAGAGAGATTGACATCCAGATGGGTGGGAGGAGTGCACCTGGACTCTGAATAGGGCTGTGCTCTGCCACCACAATGCTGGCTCCACCTCCTGTGGAGCGGCTGATGTCTCTGCCCTGCACCCTGAATAGAAAGGCAGAGTCATGTCAACAAAGTGCTCAAGAACTAGTTTGGACTGGGCAAAGGCCCCTCTACTCCAGAGGAACAAAGGAATTAGGGATATAAGTATTGGGACCCTGCTCCCAAGAAATTAGATCCTGCTTGACAAGAAGAACCTCTGCCTGAGGAGAAGGAACCCGGGAAAGCTGTAAGGAGGAGTACTGTCCCTGACCTGGGGGATTGGCCTGCAGCGGTTGCCTTGCTGCTGGAAGGAGAGGAGAAAGACTACCAAGACTTTATTTCAACTTGTGCTTAAAAGATCTCCAAGGGCTTGTGCTGAGCTTGCCCCATGAACGAAGTCCCAGGACCAGTGGACTTCACCCCCCAGCTCCCCAGAGTCTTTTGGAAGTGCCTGCTGCTGTTGTTGGGCCTTCTGAGGGACTGCATGTCAGAAGGAGCTGGAAGCGCGACTCTGGAAGGAGAAGCGTGCCGCCATCGGAGCTGTTGTCGTCGCATCTCGCAAAGGGTGTCGCCGCTGCAGCATCGCATCGAGTGGAAGCGTCTCGCATCATTCCGGAAGTGTCTCCCAACGCCGAAGACGTGTGTCGCCATCGCAGCCATCGTAGCTGACGCATTGCACCGCATCAAGAGAAGAGTCTCGCATCGAGGAAGAAGCGTGTCGCCATCGCAGCCACCGTAGTTGACGCATTGCACCGCATCAAGAAAAGCGCCTCACATCCACGGAAAAGCGTGCCGCCGTCGGAGCTGCTGTCGTCGCATCGCGTAAAGGGGTGACGCCGCTGCAGCATCGCATCGAGCGGAAGCGTCTCGCAAACGTCGGAGAAGAGTGCCGCTGCCAAGGCTGCTGTCGTCGCATCGCGTAAAGGGGTGATGCCGCTGTAACTGACGCATCGAGTCGAGTCTTCTCGCAACATCGGAGAAGCGTAATGCATCTGTAAGATCTTCACGTCTTTATTTCTTTGCACCAAAAACTTCATCGCATCAGCATCGTTGCAACACTTTCGTTGCCCTGCGTGTCGCATCTAAGGTACATTGACCTAAAGTGTCGCATTTAAGAACTTAAGAGAACTAAGCAAACTTCTACCATCTAAAGAAACAGTATTGTGTATTTTTGTCGTTTAATGGTCTTGTGGTAACTCTATATAACGAATCCTTATTTTTAATATAAAAACCTGTGTGGTGTCCATTTGTAGTGTTGTTACTGGGTTACTGTATGTGTTCACAAATGCTTAACCTATAACGCTCTGAGATAAGCCTTGTCTGCTCGCGCCAAGCTACCTAGAGGGTGAGCAGGAGTTATTTTAGGAGTGTAACCCCTTACCCTGACTAGAGGAAAGGTTCCCTGCTTGTCACAAGTACCTACCTGTGCCAACCAGAGAACCCGGATTCTAACAGTAAGACATAGTCAGCAACATACAGACCATCTGCAGACGTATCTGCACTCATTTCAGCCATTCTTTTAAAGCCTGGAAGCAGCTGCAGATTATTCAGCATAATAATAGAGCACCAGTTAAAGTCCTGATACAGGTGGTGCCAACACGTTGGAACGCTACCTTTCCTTTGCTGCAACGTCTGTTTGAGCAGTACAAACAGATCAATGACTATATCATTCAAAGAGGAGGGTATGCAGTTGGGAAAGCTATGACCATGGATGCAGACGAATAGGGCCTAGACAAATGCCTGACGCAGATGCTACTCCCTTTGCGTCTTTCATACAGGAAGTTAGCAAGGAGGACAGTACGATGGGCCAAGCTATCCCATTGTTTCATCTCCTACAAGACCAGGTAAAGAAGGCGTGTGAAAGGTACGCCCCTGCAGGTATGACTAAAAACACGGAAGAACATGACTTGGTTGAAATCTTAGTCCTGCACTCAGCTTCTTTTATAAAGCTGCAATATGACATCAACGAGTCCAAAGAGTACATATGTGCCACACTACTTGATCCACGGTACAAAACAATTTTTCTCACTTTCATTCTTTTTTCTGAAGGTGATGTTTTAAAATACAAGAGATGGATTGTAGAGCAAACCAGATACTTGGAAGAAGAATGGCTGGAACTTCGAGTGCCGCCTTCAACATTCAGAAAGGGCAGTCTTGTCTCACAGTAGCCAACAACACCATCAATCAGAACACCGGGAACAACAGCAACAGAAGGACCGGACCCAACCTCTGCATTGTATTGGTTCCAATTGGCAGGGCTCAAGTCCAGTGCAGAGGCAATGGCAAAAAAGGTTGAGCAAGTGGCAGCACCAATGACCATCCACAGGATATTCCAGGAGTATCTGCATGATCCAAAAGTGGTCTATGTGGTTCAAAATCCATTGATGTATTGGTATGGGAAGATGCGCCAATGGCCAGAGATCAGCAGGCTGTCATTAAAGTATCTGGCTTGTCCTGTTGCCAGTGTGTCTGCTGAATGTGTGTTCAGTGAAGCTGGTGCAGTCGACACAGTGAGAAGGACCAGTCTCACACCTCAAAATGCGTAGGGATTGATTATGATGAATATGAACCAACATTTTATACCACACAATTACACCATTCAAGAAACAGCAGCACAGGAGGAGGAATAGGGTGATTGGTCTGAAATTGAATCAAATGTGTTAGCTGACCAACTTCTGGGTCGACCACCTGAGTTTGAGGATGAACTCTACTTCCCGGACTAAGTATGGCAAAGCCCCCATAAAACATTTACATTTTATCTAATTGAACTTAGTTATTTCTTTGAAAAAAAAAAAAAAATTAGCTTGAGGAACATTACTATTTTAGTGTCAGATTTATGTTGCCCACCTTTTTTATTAGTCACATATATATTGCCAGATTGCAGTTGGACCACTGTGCATTGAAAAAGACTCCAAAATGCCTTCCTGACATTGGGGACAATACCTGCTCCCCTCACATGCGTTTTGCCTAATGCCTATTCCTTTTTGCATCACTTAGCACTAGAAGGGCTGCCCCATAAAATTATTTATTACCTAAAAGACTGCCTGCCAATACCAAATTCCAATGTGTTGCCTGCATCAAAGCGCATTGAATACCTATGTGAACTACCCGTGCTTAGATTGGATGAAGTAACTTTAACAATTGAAACGGTGTGTGACTGACTGCGTGAGTGATGATTTTAGTTGATTGATGATTCATGTGGTGGCAGACACTGAGGGAAGGTGTGTGTTATACTGTAACATGGGACATTTCTTGAGATGATTATTGACTTGCATTGCTTGGGGCTTAAGTGATGGGCACTCATTTATTTTCTCTTTAGGTGATGATCAGCCCTTTCGCACTTAGCCTATGCAAGTACTGCAATTCTGTTTCATTTTCCACTTGTTCTTCAACAGCAATGCACTGCACTCCACGTCCATCTTGCTTGGGTCATTGTGATTCATGATGATGATGATGACTCATCTGGGACGGGGTTGGAGGAGTATAACGAAGAACACAGGGCAGGAGCTGCAGGACTAACTCATCAATAGCTAGAAGTGAGATGTTATTGAGTATTGACTTCAGTTCAAAGGTAAACTAAGAGTCTGAGGCCTGAAGGAAGTAACCTGCTTAGGGTCACCCGGGTCACTAACGACCACCTCTCAGTCTCCCGTACTATTTAAGAGTCAGTCAGACAGTAGAGAATACAAACCAATAACTGTTTATTCATATACACTCAGAGCGGAGCCCCATATGCCCAGTCACTGAGAGTGATGCGGAGGGAACTGAAATCAACAAATATAAAGATACATTATGTACATTTCGTAACGGCAAAAACACGCCCACAGTGAAATTTTGCAGGCAGGTGCAGTTAAACAGTGTAATACAGAAAGAACGGTTTCAGCGCTCCTATCTTACACAAAGTATCTTTGTCCAAGGTCGTTCCATCTGGAGCCCGCCACCAGACAAGGGGGAGAAGGCCCCTATCTAGTGAGAAAGTCATGTGCTAACATGAACGGTATGCTTATTACTAAAATGGAACTCAGAGGAAGAATCGAAACTTACAGGGGAGCATTTCTCAAACAGCTAAAAATGGCACCCAAAAAGAAAATGGCACAGCGAATGGCAACTTACATAGAGCCCTGCGCAAGCATAACCAATTTCTATTCTAAAAGGCCTAGTGCTCAGCTGTGTGGAATAGAGAGAGGTTTGTTTGTGAAATGCTGCTCGGTGTGTGTGTCTGTGTGTGTGTGTGAGTGTGTGTTTTGGACTTGTTGTAAAAGTGATACTCTGAGTACCCCTTTTGTTTTTTTGTGCTGCATCTGAGTGTTCTTGAAACACTCCTCATGAAGCTTACCTTCCCTTCTAGACTTCTCCTTGACTCTAAAATACTGTTTCTTATTTACAATCCGCAGGCCTTATTCTAGTCTCCTTCACGAACGAAAGGCGAAAGAGAGCTGAACTCAACAACACTCCTGCTGACCTACTGGACCAGTGCAGACAGGTCCGAAAGAGTGGATATTCGAAAGGAGAATGTAGACGCACCACCCAATTTTGTAATACAGTTTAATTTTTCTTTTAACAATTATATTAGCTAAGAGATGTGAGTGGGTGGATGGGTTCACTCCCCAACCTAGAAAACAGAACATTAGATATATGGTAAATTGGGTCTTGGGGCAGAAGGACTGTTTGTAATGCATGTATATCTTCTCTGTCATACTCATTCCTTTGTTTCCTTCTAACAACAGATTGATGGTGAATGATTTCTGCTGCCTTTTGCCCAGATGAACGTTGTCCTTGTGTTGTAGTGTTTGTCTTTGCCAAACCTTTCCCTAAATCCCATTACTCATCCATTCATCAAACCCCTAACCCTCTTTCCATATTTTTTTAGATATAGAATGTAAAGAATGAAAAAAAACAGTCGTCAGCAGCATCATTCAGGCCTTGTGTTGCATAACCATAAACGCCTACACTAAGCTTGTCGACTCCAGACATTGAATTCATTTTTTATAGCTTGAGGATTTCACATATAAAATGCTAGCTCCAAATTAGCGAAATCTTACTAGTATTGGTATGTTTTATATTTTAGCACAATCAGGCATTCTCATTGTGTCATCACATAGTACTCAGGTGGTGTCCTTTCTTTGTAAATCTTTGATAAATATATAACCCAATTACTCAGTCTTTCTACTTCCTTTTAGTTGCCTGCGATGGATAATCAATCACTCATTCAGATCAGTCCTACAGTTGGATTGCACCTGGGTGAAACTGAAAGTGGGACATGGCTTGTGAAGTTGTAATGCCTCCCCTGGTATTGCTGCATGTATATTCAGGTAAGACAACTAGTATGAATGTAATTTAACTTAGTAAGAAATGTTTTTACTGCTACTGTTTTTTAGATAGTTGTACACAATATAGGTCATCATGGCAGCATTCCCAATAATGGTCAAGGTAGTTAGAGAAGAATAAACTGAGACTCTAGAAGCAAGTGCTACACTCTCTCTCTCGTTACAACCACATGAACAGGCCACATGAAACTACTTGAAGGCAGCAGTGCAAAGCAAAAGTAAAAGAAACTTCTTCAGGCATAAATTTGGATTAGAAAAATAATTTTTTCCTTTATTTATTTACAAAGCAACCCACCCACTTCATCCAAACAACATGCCCACCCCACTCCCAAACAAAACAGACAAAGCCCCATTACTCAAAATGTCCAAGAAAGTCTCTCCAGTCCCAACTCCCTTCCCACCCTCTCCATCAGCCCCAACAAACAACAAATCCTTCTACCAAAAATTATTTTTTTTAAAAGGACTTGATGGGGGCATTATGGACGTCAATCCAGAGCTGGTCCAGGCTCTGCTCCATTGTGGTGAGCCGGCCCTCAATGGTGTTGAGCCACTGCAGGATGTGGTGCAGCTATGGCCTGTTGCCATTGTGGTGTAGGGTGCCAGCAGGCGATGGGATGACTGGGAGGCTGGAGGCTGAGGGGAAGCGGCTGCATTGGGGCCCGGCTGTTGTACATTTTTTCCTCCTCCTCCTCTTCCAGGACCACCGGCCTCCACTATTCATGCTGGATAAGCTCCAGCCTCTGCCGCCACAAACAGGCCGCTCTCTCCTGCCTGTCGGTGGTCCAGCAGGAGCAGATATATTGAAAACAACAAAAAAGAAAATTGTAAATAATGCTATGTGCAAACAATTGTTTTAAATAACTGGGTGGCACAGTAGCAGTACATTGCTGGTCCCCTAGGGCCACTGATTATGATTAGAAGAATCACAAGGCCAATTTCATGTTTTACCTACCCATGTTGCCAAACATAAAACCAAGAACAAGAATGGGTGTGGCTCTAATCAGCAAGGCTGAGCCCAATAGTATTAAAAACAAAATGATTGCCAATGCTAATAAACAATTTAAGGACTAAATAGACCACGGAGGAACTTCAAAACAACCACGTCTGTACTAATTTAATAGTATTTATTCAAAGAACATCTTTTTTTGATTGTTCATTTGTATTTTGCATAAATAATTTAAACACACCAAAAATCAAAAACACCACGATGAATCATTACAAGTATAATGTACCACAAAATTGACAACAATGACTGGACTGCCAATTTGGCAGATATCCCCATTTGCAAATTCCCTAAATCATTCATACAACACTCCTCATTCATCAAAAGCACACTCATTCATACATACCGCCTTTGGTTCCCAGTGACAACAATTTTGAATGAACCAAAGGTCTAGCCAAACACGGAAAAAGGTTGACCAATCTAATTTAATGTGCATCTATCGTATTATTGGTCAATCTTTTTGCAATTTTAACATCCTTTTCAATGCACAAGAAGCAGCAACTTAAACCAGTGTTTGGTATAAAGACGAAAAAAGGTCTACGCGTTTCGAACCCACAATTGATTTAAATGAGGGGTTCTCTTCAGGACCAAGGCATTGTAAAGATAGAAAGAGAAAAGATTTTTACTTGAAATTCTAGAATGACTCAAGAGCGCAGCGACGTTAGACGTCTCCTAGTTATAGCAGTTCTTACCGAAATCTCAGCTCACTTAAAGGTGCCCTTTTTGTATTCTCAAATAGAAACAACTGAAAATAAAAAGAATAAGGAAAAAATAATAAATAAAGATACAAGAATTCTGGTCGTAAAATACAAATCCCAAGCCGGGACCAACTTACTATGATGATGAAGAATACTCCCGTGGTGGAAAAATGAGGATACTGCCTCTGTTGATCTATTTTCATTTTGGCCAAATCAATGAAAGCGCAAGCTCAAAGCTGCAAGGTAAACAAGAATTTTTTTTCTAGACTGGGCAAAAGAAGGATGGCCATGTAAAAGACATTGATTACTAAATGGAGCAAAAACATACCTGACGTGTGCTTTAAGCAGATCTATGAAGTACCCAGCAGTCTATGGAAATCCTTACTGGAACCATCGAATCTGCAACCAATAGAAGAACAATGGTTTACTCGGGGTTCGTCCGGTAGAATGAAAAACTGGGATCATTCGACCTCAGCGCGAACGGGCCGATAACGTGGGACATTATTACTTGATTGATGGGAGAGACTCAGTTCGTAGAGTGTTTCTTCCGGCAGTGTGTAATTCAATTACGGCTGAGTCGACGCTTCTGTGTACCTTCTAAAAGGCATTCTGGGAAACCTGGAATTGTGGGAAAAGTAGTTTAAAATCCAAATGGAATAAAAAATGATCCACTAGATATACCGTAATAGCTCGCAATTGCGCTGTTTGAGTAAAATATTGTGATACAAACAAAAAAGTGAAGTTTATTTGTGGAAAACTTTTGATATGACATAAGTTAGGAGTTCATCACTAAATGACGCTCTCATAGATGGCACTATGGAGTAGATGGGAAAATATAAGAATTTTAGTATACTGTTGTTGTGCAATATAAAGAATATGTCGCTCAATATATTTGATGGCTCCATAAATGAAAAATGTCAACATAGATTGGAAAAGCGGTTGATTGCTAGCTGCCATACCTCAAAGCCTATAAATTTATGATAATTCATTTAAACCTGTAATAGCAGTATCAAATTTGACGATCAACATCGCTTCACGTTGTGAAAGCTTTGACTCGAGGTCACCTCCTCAAGGATCGCGTTCAACTTTAGAAATAACTGTCCAACGAAGGTCTTTTTCCGTATGCGTCTTTTTTTGCCAATGGTTGACAAGTGGTGCAGTCTAGACATTCTTTATATTGCATTTTATTGTATTTTACGACCAGAATGAAATACAGTCCTGACAGATTCTTGTATCTTTATTTATTATTTTTAGGTCTCGCCTGACCCAGCGCATGCGCTGGTCTGGCGAGACTTTTTGAGAAGGCTCCAAAAAGTGCTACCAGGCCAGCCTAGAGCCACAGTGCATGTGCGCGGGCGCGCGCGCCGTGCTTTTCCGCAAATGGAAGGAAAAAATTATACACAAAAGCACCACAATCGTGCTTTGACAGTGTTGGTTTGTGGTTTGGCCGCGATGAGCTAATTGGTGTATTGGAACCCAGGACACGTAGAGCTATACAGCCTACCAGTTTTTAAACAGAAGAGATTTGTCCCCGGGGATATCGCCGAGTAACTACCGTTTAGAAACATAACTGTTGTTGATAGATTATAAGCCTACAGCACTTTGACCTCAGCCAATTAATAAACCGGTTAATTAAACCAAAGGAGAGCGATGTGTGGGGAAGTCTATTAAAATATACCCACATCGACTTTTTTAAACATTTATTGATCAGCTGAACCATCATTTTTAGACAGCAAGCTCTCAACTAACAGTTACAAACTACGAGCAATTTACCTATCGTACATTTTAAGGAACCGATATATGTACGTTTGACAGAAGGAAGGATTACTATTACTCGTCCTGAAGAAGGTGGCTCTATAAATTTCTCCACCGAAACGAGTCGACGCTCAGAATTTGAGTTGTATTTGTCCTGGGATCAAGTTTGCTAAGTACTTGGGTACAGTGAGCCTGGCGGTAACTGGTCCATAGGGTACACAAACCAACACTGTCAAAGCACGATTGTGGTGCTTTTGTGTATAATTTTTTCCTTCCATTTGATTTGTTAGATAGATTGCTTTCTCTATGTGTAATAACAACTTTTTTATGGGTCTATGTAATTATTTTTATTGTGTATATTTGTGATGCGCCTTTCTTTTAAAGAAATAATTTTTTAATAAAATTTGTACTGATTTATTGAGTTTATTTTACGTATGTTATTTTTATTGCTGTGTATTGGATCATCTGTGTGACAATTTGAGAAAATCTTTTTTTTTAACCTCTTGGTTTATTTTTTGGGTGTTTTTAACCCCATTAGTCAACTTATCTGGTCTTGGTAGTCATTCCCAAAGGTGATAATTCTCCTGTAAAGGACACCTCAGGAGTTCCTTTATTATTGTTGTTAGCTAGTACAAAGGGAATCTTTTGAACTTCACAGTATATTTTGGTGCTCTGTCCCTTTGGACTCTATCGAGCCCCTCTCCTTGTCTTTGCAAGGTTTACAAAGCGAAGTACAAATGTAGACAGTCCACTATTTATGATGTACTTAACCCCAGAGTGGATAAGTAATATTTGTTGAATTTTAACAGATCAAATTGGTCAGAATCATCGCACACGGAGGGAGGCCATTCTGTGAGCCGCTGTGAGGTGCATGGCTTCTCAGCGAAGTTGGCAAAAACAATGGTCCATCGCCACAGTTAGGCCCAGCGACTCCTTCCATTGTACCATGTTTGGGGGAGATGGTGTGCATAGCTCTGCTACAGAGCAGCCATTTTTCTTGAGCGCTAGACACACCCTCTTAACACAGAACACAATTAACAGTAGTAGTGCCAGCCATTTCTGGGTATCTAGTAAACGGAATACTTTACATCCTGAAAATGATTCCAATTACCAAAATGGGTGCAGATTCACCAAATTGCTAATTGTTCAGAAATTTTACGTCAGTTCCGGAGATTCTGTCTCATACCTTACCTACATATCCATCAAGGTAAAACAGATACATGTAAATACCCATCAGTCTCTTTTATGCATTTACAACTATGCATGTCGCGATTCGAATATAATGAAGGCATATTGCTTTTTTTTTTTTCTAAAATTAACGTTAGCGTAAAGGCAGTTTACTGTACCTCCACCGTCCCTTTTACCATGGCCATGACTTTCGCTTCCAGCATTGCCTTGGCCAGAAACTGTATTACAGGGGGAGGCATGTCATAAAGGCACACTACAACTCTTTGAGGGGAAAAGGCTTCAGTGGTTTTCATGGCTAAGCAGGGATCAGGAATATTGCCCCCACATTTAGTTTTGACCTTTAACATTTATTTAAAAAATCCTGCTGCTCGGCTATGTGACAGACGGTTCAAAGCAAAGCTAATCTACCAACTATTTTGCTGCAAGCTGAAGCCTGATTGGATGGCCTGGAAAGGCCATTCATGAAGCGACAAAAACATGAGAATACATCATCTGAGTTTTCTTCAGCGTGCAGAAGAGAAATGCTTTGTCAGGCCTCGGTTTCACTCGTTGTTAGCAAAGAAAGAAACCAAGAACTTTAACAAATGAAATATTACACACGTCTTTTCTTAATGCCCCTCCAAGAAAACAGGTAGCGCTTCATAACTCCTATATGGAGACGTGTAGCAACATCTGCTCCACACCAGCGAGCTGATAGAAGGCGAGGCTCGAGCACAAATATTTAAATTCAGAAGCGATGCTCTGCTGACAGGATCCGGCACCGCTGCAGGCTACAATTCTTCCAGAGCCTGAAGGGTTATTACAGTGGAGAATTCCTACAGAGGCCAATAAAAGAGACTTACCCCTTCCGTAAGGCACCTCATTAGCACAGTGTAAGCAGCCATGGGAACAGCCCCCAGCACTCTCTGGGGTGCTCCTTCTTTTCATCCTGCAGAGAAGTGAAAGGAAGAAAAAGGAGGTAATGTAACTGCACAAATAATATTAACCCCACCAACAGCAAGACAAGACGTACAGCTCCGCCAGACTGATTGTGACAGATATTGCAGTACCTACATTTCGGGGAATCGCGCTTTCCATAGGTAGAGTTTACAAGGTGGACATGCACCAACATGGCTATAGAGCAGGGGTGTGCAACATTTGCATAATTCAGATTTGCATAATTACGAGAAATTTCAGCAAAATTGGCATTTGGCGCTATATTGTAGTGCGAAATGAATCCTCGCGTTCATTTTGAACGCAAGGGCGCCTTTCACAATAAAAAACTGTGCAAAGAACAGAAGTGTGGCAAACAGCAGCTAATCACGTTCAAGTCCTGTTAAAAGTTTACGTTGAACGGGGTGTAATTATGCAACACGGCATACTATCGAACTTTGGGAAATTTAGCATAACAGGGCTAATGTGAAATTACCATATTTCTAGCAACATTACGGTAATTTCGCTGGGGCCCACTATAGAGCAGAATTTCTATAGTGGGCACACTCTCAGCATAAAGCTCTGCATTGACCTACATCCACCATCAGCCATTGCCCACCAAGAATTTATTAATTCTTCGCTGGGCAAAGGGACTATTCACACAGAACAGCAAACCTTGGATGGAGCAAGATTCGGATTCTGTGCCTCAGTGCTCACAGTACCAAATGCCGAGATAGAGGCCTCTCTGGGACAGCAGGCCAGCATCTATATTCAATATGCCTAGGCGTTGTGAACCTTGTCCGTTAAAGAGACTGGAGTGACAACGTCCCAGAAAGTGGTGCATTGTAAATGGTACATTGGGGGCAGGGTGGATCCTGAAGTGGTCCATGAAGCAGAGGTCTGCTTCTCCTTATGACTGCAACCTCTGCATGGTGAGTGTCAAGCTGTCAGGAACTGACCGCTTACACATTCAGTGATTAATGTCTGCCCTCCAAATGTTAACTAATCAATTAGTTGTGATCACAAAAGTTGTGGCAAAGAATAAGTTACTTACCTTTGCTAATAATATGCCTGGTGCATATTCCATCTACCTGCAGATTCCTTCCCTTGTGAGTCTCCCTGAAGTGCTGGAATGAATCCGGAAAATATTAAGTAACTTTCTGGTGTCAGCAGGTGGTGGGATGGCTCCGACTTGACTCAGTGCCTCTCTGCATGTGTTGTCACTGAGCCATGTATGCACCATGCCAGTGCTTTGACATCAGTTCCTGTACTTTTTTTCCTTGCCCTTAAAGGAAACAAGATTGATGAAAGTGACAGAATGCAATTCAGACAAAAAGAACAGTCTTATTAAGCATACAACACCAAGAATGGAGAGGCAGACAGGCAGTGAGAAATCTGAAGATATTATCCACATAAATCTAGTTACTAGAGGTAAGTAACTTATTATTCTGATGGGTCCTTCTACCTGCAGATTCCTCACCTTATGAATCCATCCCAAAACAGTGCATCCCAGGAGGAGGGTCTGAGATGAAAACACAAATGGGATATGCCATACCAACCCTGGTAGGCAAGCAACCCTGCAAACACAGGCTGCGAACAATAACATCAGACAGACAAAGAAGAGAATCAGACCCATGTGACAGTGCAATGCACGTCCCAGCTACCAACATTGTTCAATAACATTTATAAGCCTTTAAGATCACACCATAAAGTTATATATATATATATGTTTTTTTTTTAACTTGTTGAAAAACGATGCAGCCAGATAAAAGACCATGTCAGGTCATCCAGCTCTTCAAGGGACCAACGTATTCAATATGAATGGACTTTGAGTCTACGGTATCAGATACAGAATATCAAAGTTGTACAGCTTCCCCAAGTTCATTCCAAACTACTTCTGCAAAGTGTCCTCTCATGTGATCTGTTTAAGGGGGAAGCAACATTGGTGCCATTTCCCAAACAGTATTGGTGCATCATGCTAACAGGCATAGAGTGTTGCAAGAACTAAGTACTAAGCATACAAGGAAAACAACTTTGTGCTGCCTTCATCCACTGAAACTCACTATCACATGGGGAGGGGAAGAGAAGGCAGGTGGCAGCGGTGGAGGTGCAGCATGGGAGGACAGAAATATTGGATGACCTGGAACCGAGCAATAGACAAGCACCGTGACAGTGGACAGCCTATTCAAAAGCCGACCTATCCGAGGTGGACACAATCATGTCTACCATTGCCTCATTTGCAATGCAATAGGTCTCGCAGTTGTTAGAGTTTGAACTATTGGCACTGTAAATGGCAATGCCTTTTATTTATGTGTTGGTTTTTAAAACATAAATAAAAGGCATTGTTATTTACAATGCCAATAGGTTAACACTCTCGCAAATGTGAGACCTAATGCATTGCAAATGCTTGTTTCATTATTCTTTTTATTTTCAGTTGTTTCTATTTGAAGAACTGCTATAACTAGGAGACGTCTAACGTCGCTGCGCTCTTGAGTCATTCTAGAATTTCAAGTAAAAATCTTTTCTCTTTCTATCTTTACAGTGCCTTGGTCCTGAAGAGGACCCCTCGTTTAAATCAATTGGGGGTTCGAAACGCGTAGAACTTTTTTCGTCTTTATACCAAGCACTGGTTTAAGTTGCTGCTTCTTGTGCATTGCAAATGATGTTAAAATTGCAAAACGATTGACCAATAATACGATAGATGCACATTAAATTAGATTGGTCAACCTTTTTCCGTGTTTGGCTAGACCTTAGGTTCATTCAAAATTGTTGTCACTGGGATCTAAAGGCGGTATGTATGAATGAGTGTGCTTTTGATGAATGAGGAGTGTTGTATGAATGATTTAGGGAATTTGCGAATGGGGATATCTGCCAAATTGGCAGTCCAGTCATTGTTGTCAATTTTGTGGTACATTATACTTGTAATGATTCATCGTGGTGTTTTTGATTTTTGGTGTGTTTAAATTATTTATGCAAAATACAAATGAACAAACAAAAAAAGATGTTCTTTGAATAAATACTATTAATTAGTACAGACGTGGTTGTTTTGAAGTTCCTCCGTGGTCTATTTATTCCTTAAATTGTTTATTAGCATCGCCAAACATAAAACAGCACGGACTGGCAGAGAATAACAGGCAGAGGATAACATCACAGGATTTTTTTTTAAAAACAGTGATTTGATTATTTGTATTCTTCTAAAGGCTCTTCAAGTAACTATAAACAGAGACACTTTGTGGCAGATTCACAAAGGTAATCTGAGACAAAAGTCTAACTTCACGATTTTTGGGATTTACAGGGAACTCATTTACAAGTCGTATCTTTACGTCTGCAATCAGGTCAGAATCTCCACACCTGGGCCATACTCTCCGCACCAGAGCGGTACTCTCCGGCACGGGCAGTACTCTCTGGCTCGGGCCGTACTCTCCAGCTCTGGCTGGATGAAGTGCAATCAATGGGCCAGAATGCTATTTTTACAAAAGCAAACACAAGGAACGTGTGATAAATGGTAGAGGAGGTAATGAAAATCAGTTTTAACTGGGAAAAGCGTGTGGCCAGACACTACATTATATCCCTTAAAAGTTTGTTCCTTTGCATCATGGTATACGCAGTGCACAATTTGCGTTCCCCTCAGTGTTGAATGTAGTGTCAACACTACACTCAACAGTAAGGGGAGAGCCCTTTGTGTTGACTGTAGTGTTAACAATACAGTCAATACTGAGGGGAGTGCAAATTGTACCATGATGTAAAGGAGCAAACTTTTCTGGGATAAGAGGTAGTGTCTGGCCACACCCTTTTCTCTGCCCAAACAGTTTTTCATGACCTCCTCTACTATTCATCACATGTTCACAAGGTTCCCTTTTGTAAAAATTGCATTACGGCCATTGATTAAACTACATCCAGTCCGAGCTGGAGAGTACGGCCCGGGTGCAGAGAGTACGGCCCGGGTGCGGAGATTTTGGCCCGACTGCGGATGTAAAGATATGACTCATAAATGATCTCTGTGAATACCAAAAGTTGTGAAGTTAGACATTTGTCTCAGATTACCTTTGTGAATCGGCCCCTTTATGTTGAAAAATAAATGACTTCTCATTGATGAGTATGGCATTATGCACTACATGGAGTACAAGTTGTGTGTGGTGCTAAAATAATGATGAATTTGTATGTAAAGTATTTAAAACATTTTAACTAATTTTACTGTTGTTTTAGAGATGTTTCATCTATGAACAACAATATTCCCTGCACATATTGTATTTTCATATTGTGTATATCTGATGAGGCCATATCAATACAATTTAATTTGATTTGATTTTGCTAAAATAATGAAACCATGCTCATTGCTAGCCAGCACCTCTGCTAGTATGCTACTGTCTGCAGCTGCAGTTGACAATTATCTATTTTTAAGTACAATGGCCTTGCTCTTCACCAAATGAATTTCTCTTTCTACCCTGTCTCCAAAGAGGAAGATGAATAAATAAGAAAGTACATCAGTCACACACCTCATGTATGAAATGCGGATATTAATATATTATCTATCCTGCCGTAAGTAGACGTTGAGGAAAATGAATCTAATGGACTGCACTACAGGTAAAGGAGCAGACTATATAGATTTTATTGGGCACGTTCGTCACTTTGTATTCCATACGCGAAAATTGATATCAAATCATGCACTTACCCCCACTGTAATCTGTGGCATCGCCCGCCACCACGTATTTCCTACAAATTAATTTGCTGTGCAGCAACCAAGGAAAGGAAACTTGATTTTCTCTAATGCAGGGGGTAGGGTAGAGGGAGTAGACAGGTAGGGTAAAGCTTTTTTCATATATAATAGAAGGGCCACTACACCGATTATCCATTCATCATCTTTGGCTTATTCAGTCATGTTACAATTCGAAAGGGAAAAATCTGAACTAGTGTAAAATAAATCTGTTATGGGAAACCAATGAAATATGTTCTGGAATCACTTCACATGAGTATTGCATTAAATGTGACACATGCCAAGAATGGATTTTCCATTTTGGTAGGCTGGGACGGAAAGACATAAGGAAAAATTAAAGGAGTGAAGTAATAAGAGGCGACTGAGTGGGCGAAGAGACAACACACCTTGTGTGTTCGGTTTGCAATGCATTGAAAACATTGTAAATGCTGCATTAACTGAAGCATACGCACATTACACAGCCAACACTGCAGTTGCAAATTGATTGACCCATACTGTACTTAGGTCATAGATGGGAAAAATTCCATGGGCCGGGAGGGAGGATGATGAATGATGGGTAGGATAAATCTGGCTCACTTAACAAATACAACGAGTCAAGGGAGTGGAGCAAAGAATAAAAAAAAAATAACCTCCACTTAGAACCATAGCTTTGTTTTTTTTGGGTTTCTCCAAAACACAAACAGCCCAGATCCTCCCTCCACCCCCCCCCCCGTCAGACAGGAATATAGATTCAAATTCATCATGTCATTATCTATCATCTCATTCCAAAATACAATCCATTATGCATTATGATAGCAGTTACATACATCGTCATCTTTAGGTAGAATTCTACACAGTATTGCGTTAACGGGGATGAATATTCTTCCTCTATTTACGCGCTACTTTGAGACTGACTCCAATCCAGTAAGTGGGGGGTCCAGATCTTCACCCCTCTTCTACGCATCAATTGGAGATTGCTAACAACCTGGCTAACCATTGCTGGAATGATGGGGCATTAGGGTCCAGCCATGCGGACTCGATATACATTCTTAAAACCGCCATGGCAATAAAAATAAATTTGTGTCCAGCAGTTGCATTATTAGGATCAGCCACCCCTAATAAAATAACATCACTGGTCAGTACTATTTCAGTTTGTATTTCGGTCAAGAATTTCCCTATCTCTTTCTTCAATGCTGTTAGCTCGTCACATGCAGAAAAAATATGTCTGCTATCCGGATCAAATAACATACATCTTGGACAAAATGTTCCCTTACCACTCGCCCACTTAGCAATTTTATCTGGCGTGTAATATAAAAAAAACATGTTTTCAAAAACTGTGCTTGTAATTTTGTAGACATGAGGATAGTTTGTGACATCGAATATGCATAATTAAATTTATCCTTGGAAATTCCAAATTTCTCCTGCCAGTTCTGTGACATTTTATCCATATCGTCAGGAAATACTGCATTAATAAGAGAGTAAATACCCCCAATAGTACTTGTTTTGGCGTGAAGTAATTTCTCCACGATTCCGACTTTCTCGAATTGTGCCCTTCCCCCGACCTTTCGTGACAAAAAATCTCTAATTTGGAGGTACTAAAAAAAGTCCTGTAAGTCTAAATATAAATCTTTTTTTATTTCTTCAAAGGATTATATCCCTGTAGGGGAGACAAGACAGCCTATCTGAACAATTCCCGCCTCTTTCCATTTATGCATATAAATTCCTCTAAAGATCTCCGGGAGGATTGAATTGTCGATTAAGGGGGTATACAAAGAAATTCTCCCTATGCCGAGCATTCTTCTTAATGAACTCCATACCTTAAACCCACTATATAGAGTTTTTTACCTGACTTTTTTATAGTAACTGTCATGCAGATGACGCCAGAAATATCCTCTTCTCTTACTGTCAAGCACTAGTTGGAAAATAGATGGTGTACTGTCCACCGGTACCTCCTCACTATCGTTCTGTATTAGCTCTCTGCTATACAGTAAGACGGATGCCCAATAATATGCTTTTAAATTTGGGAGTGCTAGCCTTCCCCTATCCTTAGAAAGAGTGAGGAATTTATAGGCCCGCCATGGTTGCAAGTAGGCCCAAATAAAACTAGAAGACATACGCTCCATTGATTTAAACCATTGAGTTGAAAATTCTAAACATATCGCTCTGAACAAATAAAGAATCTTAGGAAAAAACAACATCTTAACAACATTAACTCTGCCGTTGGAGATCTTTCTGCATCACATCCATAATTTTACCCTTTAAAGATGGCGGCGTACTTTGTGATTTTCTGATATGCCTTGGTTGAGACCTTTAATCAACTATACGACCATGGGCGCATTTCACCACTTTAAGATGGCGACCATTTCTTTATTGAAACTTTGTTCGTATAGTTGCTGTTATCTCAACTCGCCCGTTGGATTGGTTTGCGTTATCCTCTGACTTAGAGTTTGTAATTATTTTTTAGCCAACTCTTGGACACATATCCAGTGAGGCGGGAAAGCTACCATTCACGCTGTTTTTTTTCCTCTGTCCAGTTACAGATTGGACGGCTTACTGTTGGTCCCGCACGTCCAGGGCAGTATTATAGGTTCGTTATATGGTAATCACGGACATATGGGATTAGTAATATCCCGTTTACGTTACGATTCGGTTCATAGATATATAGTTTTCTTCCGCCTTTCAAATATGGCGGCCGACTTATTAGACTTTTTTCCCGTCTGGAAGCGTTCGACCTGTGACTTGGAATTCCCGCATTCGGGGATTAGGATCAGGTGTTTTACTCTCGCCTGTTATAGACACTATTTAAGCAGGTATCCTCATTCGTGGATGTCGCTGTTATCAGACGGGGCTGGTGCCTCCCTTTTACTTACATCCGGATACTGAATCGGGTAAGATGTCTCTCGCCGTGCTTTACGGAGGATAGTATTGCATAGAGTTGATAGCGCCTTGTGGCAAGTAACAGAGAGTATTTCTCATTCCCTAACGGCCTTTATATGTCTGGATGCTTATCGCAATTGACGTGACGCTCAAAGGGTTTTAGTTCATCAAACTTTTTTTCTGCTTAGTAAACCATTGACTCAAGCCTAATGTTGACATGTTGATTGATTTAGCACATGTTTCCCATTTTGTCCGTGTTTTCCTCCTTAAAAGTAGTTAGGTACTCCTTTACTAGAACTATAACGCCCATCTTTTTGAAGAAGCATGCCTCATGTATGTCCCTTCCTTTTTTCATAGGTATCCCACTATAGGATACACTCGCCCTTATCATTGGAGGAGTTTTCATATAGATCCACTATCCTACTATTGCTTGAAACTGATGGCAAAGGATCTTTTAATCTTCTAATTTGTACCATAAACTTCTGTTTTTAAACAGTAAGTAGGACTACATTATGACCGTTATATGTCCATGGATATAGAGGATGACCTTGTTTCTCTACAGTGCCCCTGATGTGACCTTCTCTTCCCTCCAGGGACTGTGATCCCTTATTGGGGATATACTATATCCTACTGGATGGAGAAAGATTCTTGAATAGAGTTAAAAAGAACCCCACGTGTTTGTCATTCAACCTACTATTTTGGGTGGGTACAGACTTATCGATTTGTTCCGCTGTAGCCATTTTTTCCTCTCTTTATCTCCGTCGGGTCTAGGTGTTATCACCAGTTGGGTTTCCATTTCTTTACCGCCATCACCTGACTTGACCGCTTTATCCTGCGGGTTTTTCAATTTTATCACTTGCCGCATGCTCTGCACATTAAAAACTGGGTGAAGAGTTTCCCTCTCTTTCTGTGTCCCCTACCGGCTTTCTTTTATTCTTTTATTATTATGGTTGTCATGGGCCTCTAGAAATGTGACATATTGTAAGGAGTGCCCATATGTTTTTCAAATACACTCATTCGGCAAATCCATGTGTACAATATGTCACTGTTATGATGTTGTTAATTACTAATGTCTACTGTATGTAGTATGGATTGCCCTGACGACATTTTAGACAGACCAATAACAATATTTTTGTACTTACAATGTTTTTAATACCCTTAATTACGTTGAAATTGCTGCTTGTGTTTTGGTCCTTATGTGTGTCATTCATATTGCCTTTTGTGTATAAATTTGTTGCAGCCCTGAAGAAGTCCAAAGTTGGACGAAACGCGTCGGCTGCTTTTGCTGTTGTCGGAAGTTTTAAAGATTGCATGTTAAACTGCATAATAAAGAAGAAGCTTTTGGAAAAAGAACTACCCTAATGATTTGGACTTATTTAAATTGCATAGGCTGAGTGGTGCATTTGGTGCTATTTTTTTGTATATGTAGATTCCAATTAATGGAACGGCATTGTGCTGGCGGGTGCTAACCAAAAGTGCACACTTCTGGTGAATAAATAATCTTTTCCACCAAATTGATACATTGAGTTACTCTAAAATCCGGTGCTGTCTTAGTGGGATACCGCTAGCTTTGTGCATTGTATTTATTTATGTTGTCACCCTGTTAGCACGGATTTAACTCCTATATACTTGACAAAAGGAATTTTTGGAATACTTTAACCTAATTCAGCATAACCTAGTTTATTATGGCTCAGTTTAAGGACAGAAGGCACGAGCTGGCCCAGGACTTATTTGTCAACAGTCCAGGAGCAGGAGGACCAGCAACGGTTACCCCCAGTTCCAAAGGACTACGCAGCAAATTTCAAAAGTTAGAAAGACTTAAAAAGGCCGAAATGGCACGGTGGTGGGATGGCACCACCCTGACCAAGTATATGGAAAATGACAAAATTCCTAGGGGATTGAGAATTCTTATTTTCCCCACCTTTGAAAACCTTGAAGAGGGGGACCTTAAGGATTGGGAAAAGAATTTACACGATGCATCGTTTGTGATGATGCGAATTCTTATCAAAAACGCAGAATGTAAGGGTAAAAAACTAGAGCAGGAGAACACTGAACTGGAGTCTGAAATAGCATCCATGGATCTAAAGGAGGCTATCAAGAAAAACTATGAAATATTAGATAAGATTCTGGATGATCACCAGATCTATCTAAAGGATAAGAAGGTCAAAAAAATACGCAGGGATGACAGAGATTACAGGGACGGAAGGGTTTACACGTTTGCCCGTAAATACGATAACATCAAGGTAACAGGGGAAGGAAAGAGGCAACGTGAGGACACACTGGGTTCTTCATTAGCGGGCAGTGTGTCTTCAATCTCATCCTCCGTTAGCTCCACAGCCCCTGAGGATACAACTCCAAGATCTACTGATAACATCCAACCCTCCTCTTCTTCTTCTTTTTTATTAGAAATGGAGAAAGTCAGGGTGGGTGGAAGAACATTAGGAAAGGAACAAAGACAAGACGAGGTGGTAGGAGATGGCAGGAACAGCGAAAAAAACAAAAGCATGACAAAAGAGATCCCAGAAAGGACAACAAGAACCAGGAAGGGAGGAATCAGGAAGTGATGGAGGTTGAGACCAATATGACTGACAAATTGAAAATCGTTAACCTTTCCAAAAAAGAACTCTCAAGTAGTGAGACATCTGTTCTGAGTAGAGGTTTGGGTTTTTGTCCAACTCAAACAGGCAATGATGTTGACATTTTTGTGGATGTTTATAAATTTGTACGGCAACTGAAATTAAAAGACCACTTTGCAAATGTCTTGCCTCCATGTATTGATGAATATCCTAATCGTATCTGTACTGAACAAACTGTCTCGGAATTTAACACTCTTAGATCCATGCTATCAATCCAATCTGAGACAGAGATTGATACAGATTCACTACGCATGGAATTGAACATAGCAGAGGATTTAAGCGTAAACAGTGGTCTCCAAGTGAAATCCAAATTTATACCAGCAGGGACACACCCTAACATTGACATCTTCCATGAGAGCGTCACACATGACCTTTACAAACTCGAAACCCCTTACCCTAGAACGAACAATACTAAATTTAATCTCTCCCTGGCCGAGAATCAAGCACTTAAAAATTTAAAATCGAATTCCACTCTAGTCATCCGGGAGGCGGACAAAGGGGGCAATGTTGTCGTGATGGACAAGAAGGACTATATGGGGGAAATTGAGAGGCAGTTGGCGGATGCCACCTGCTATAAGAGGCTGACACTCAACCCCACCAGACAACTATGCAACTATATTAACAGCAAACTTTTTGAGTGGCGTGAAATTGGCCTTATTGACGAGAAGGTATACAGATACTTGACGGTCATAGAACCCACTTTTCCATGCATATACATTCTACCCAAGGTCCACAAGGGTGGCCCCTTTCCACCGGGGCAACCGATAATCTCTGGTATCAATTCCCCCACGGAAAGATTATCTGAGTACGTGGATGGTTTCCTCCAGCCATTTGTGCAAAAATTGCCTGCATACATAAAAGATAGCAAGGATATTCTATCTAAATTTGAGGGTTTGGAGTGGTTGGATTCCATGATTTTCGTGACCTTAGATGTAACCAGCCTCTACACCAGTATTAAAAAGGAGTTTGGTGTTAGGGCCATGGAGTTCTTTCTGGGACAAAGAATGGCCGACCATTTGGCCCACAATGAAATGTTGATGGAAATGACGGACATAATCCTATCAAAAAATTACTTCCTTCATGACAATGGGTGGTATAAACAGATACAGGGCACTGCCATGGGCTCCAGGTTTGCGCTCGCTTATGCTGGCCTTTTTATGGGCTGGTATGAGCGGGTGCATGCCTGGGGCAGACACTCTTCCACATGGACGGATTATGTACTGTTTTGGGGCAGGTACATCGACGATGTGATTATCATCTGGAATGGACCTGTCCCGGAACTCATGGAGTACTACAATTACCTCAATGATAACCCGTACAACATCCAATTCACCCTGAACTGGAACAGAGAGAGGATTGACTTCCTCGATATCCAATTCTTTATTCACAATAATGCAATACAAAGCACAGTCCATCGTAAAAACACTGCCTGTAACAGTGTTTTACACTATGACAGTGCCCATCCCCGACATGTGGTTAACAACATCCCTTTCGGTGAAATGGTGAGAATGAGAAGGATCTGCAGTACCCAGGATACATTTGTTCAAAACATAACAGAAACGAAAAAAAGATTCTTGGAAAGAGGTTACCCCGCCACCTTGATGAACAAAACTGAGAAGAGGGCATTGAATATCAGGCGAGAAAGTACACTTGTGATGAAAACACCAAGTATGACAGGGAAATGCTCGCCCACTGCCTTGGTAACGGGTTACAATAGAGACAGTAGCAGAATTTATAACATCTTGCGTAAACACTGGAGATTACTTGAGGAAGTCCCTGGCCTCAAGAACGAGATAACTAAAAACCCGAAAGTTACCTACAGACGCGGTAAGAATTTGAGAAACATGCTTTGTCCCAGCTTGGTCTTATCACCCAAAGCCCCTAATTGGATGAGGGATGGCCAAGGTGGGTTTTTCACATGCACCCAGTGTTCCGTCTGCAAAATAGGTAAAAACAGAACCCGTAATTTCCAATTTAACACCGGCAGAGTGCATATGATTAAACATATTATTACATGTAAAACTACGTTTGTGACATACATACTGGGATGCCCATGTAATAAGATATATGTTGGTAGCACCAAAAGAGAACTAAAAGTCAGGATACAAGAACATCTAAGGGCAGTAAAGAATGGGGATCTGAGATACCCCCTAACATTGCACTGCCAGGAACAACAGCACAATCTGGATGAGTTATGGTTTTTCGGTATTGATCACATACTGATTTCACCAAGGGGTGGAAATAGGGAACAGGATCTGAGGAGAAATGAAGCCAGTTGGATATGTAGACTTCGGTGCGTAGAGATGGGTCACAACAGTGAATCCGAGATGCATTATTTCCTTTGAAAACCACCAGATCACCCCACGGTTCCCTTTGCAGGTGACCTCCATTTTTCCGATCTGCACTCAAACTATATGTGAATTTTAATGACATCATCATTGACCGTTTTAGACACTATGCTCAGCATATTTTGTTTGGTTATATATTGGTGTTGAACCCCGTTTTGGCCCCAGAGTGTACTTTCTTCCTTTTATTCTTCCTCTGGGTACTCCTTTCCATATGACACATGACTTCGGCCATTTGTATCAATATCTTGAGAATGTTGCCCTTTAATGGACATTTCTGGTGTTTTCATCGTTTCCTCTGCAGGCGCTCATTGTTAATACGCCTCTTCCATTCTTATGGTATTAACATTCGTTTTTTCTGGCACTGACTGATGTGCTTTAGCATGCCGCTTTTTGTTGCACCGACTGGTCGCAAAGATGTGTCCAGTCAAATCCTTGCTACCTACATTTAAATATCCTTTCCCTCATTTCTTAGATTTTTTGACGTTGGCTAATACATGGGCGCTTATTACCTCTTCAAGATGGCGCCCTTCCCGATTTTTAGGCATTAGTTGGACAGTTGCTGTTAATTATAGATTGACGTTCGGGTGTGTTTCTTCACTGTTTGGTTTTGCATTTCTATTCTTTTCACCATTTTCTGGATACTCCTTCGATTAGGAGATATAGCTACCTCGTACATCTTTGTTACCCACAAACCGCCACATATACTTTTACCCTTTAAAGATGGCGGCGTACTTTGTGATTTTCTGATATGCCTTGGTTGAGACCTTTAATCAACTATACGACCATGGGCGCATTTCACCACTTTAAGATGGCGACCATTTCTTTATTGAAACTTTGTTCGTATAGTTGCTGTTATCTCAACTCGCCCGTTGGATTGGTTCGCGTTATCCTCTGACTTAGAGTTTGTAATTATTTTTTAGCCAACTCTTGGACACATATCCAGTGAGGCGGGAAAGCTACCATTCACGCTGTTTTTTTTTCCTCTGTCCAGTTGAAGATTGGACGGCTTACTGTTGGTCCCGCACGTCCAGGGCAGTATTATAGGTTCGTTATATGGTAATCACGGACATATGGGATTAGTAATATCCCGTTTACGTTACGATTCGGTTCATAGATATATAGTTTTCTTCCGCCTTTCAAATATGGCGGCCGACTTACTAGACTTTTTTCCCGTCTGGAAGCGTTCGACCTGTGACTTGGAATTCCCGCATTCGGGGATTAGGATCAGGTGTTTTACTCTCGCCTGTTATAGACACTATTTAAACAGGTATCCTCATTCATGGATGTCGCTGTTATCGGACGGGGCTGGTGCCTCCCTTTTACTTACATCCGGATACTGAATCGGGTAAGATGTCTCTCGCCGTGCTTTACGGAGGATAGTATTGCATAGAGTTGATAGCGCCTTGTGGCAAGTAACAGAGAGTATTTCTCATTCCCTAACGGCCTTTATATGTCTGGATGCTTATCGCAATTGACGTGACGCTCAAAGGGTTTTAGTTCATCAAACTTTTTTTCTGCTTAGTAAACCATTGACTCAAGCCTAATGTTGACATGTTGATTGATTTAGCACATGTTTCCCATTTTGTCCGTGTTTTCCTCCTTAAAAGTAGTTAGGTACTCCTTTACTAGAACTATAACGCCCATCTTTTTGAAGAAGCATGCCTCATGTATGTCCCTTCCTTTTTTCATAGGTATCCCACTATAGGATACACTCGCCCTTATCATTGGAGGAGTTTTCATATAGATCCACTATCCTACTATTGCTTGAAACTGATGGCAAAGGATCTTTTAATCTTCTAATTTGTACCATAAACTTCTGTTTTTAAACAGTAAGTAGGACTACATTATGACCGTTATATGTCCATGGATATAGAGGATGACCTTGTTTCTCTACAGTGCCCCTGATGTGACCTTCTCTTCCCTCCAGGGACTGTGATCCCTTATTGGGGATATACTATATCCTACTGGATGGAGAAAGATTCTTGAATAGAGTTAAAAAGAACCCCACGTGTTTGTCATTCAACCTATTATTTTGGGTGGGTACAGAGTTATCGATTTGTTCCGCTGTAGCCATTTTTTCCTCTCTTTATCTCCGTCGGGTCTAGGTGTTATCCCCAGTTGGGTTTCCATTTCTTTACCGCCATCACCTGACTTGACCGCTTTATCCTGCGGGTTTTTCAATTTTATCACTTGCCACATGCTCTGCACATTAAAAACTGGGTGAAGAGTTTCCCTCTCTTTCTGTGTCCCCTACCGGCTTTCTTTTATTCTTTTATTATTATGGTTGTCATGGGCCTCTAGAAATGTGACATATTGTAAGGAGTGCCCATATGTTTTTCAAATACACTCATTCGGCAAATCCATGTGTACAATATGTCACTGTTATGATGTTAATTACTAATGTCTACTGTATGTAGTATGGATTGCCCTGACGACATTTTAGACAGACCAATAACAATATTTTTGTACTCACAATGTTTTTAATACCCTTAATTACGTTGAAATTGCTGCTTGTGTTTTGGTCCTTATGTGTGTCATTCATATTGCCTTTTGTGTATAAATTTGTTGCAGCCCTGAAGAAGTTCAAAGTCGGACGAAACGCGTCGGCTGCTTTTGCTGTTGTCGGAAGTTTTAAAGATTGCATGTTAAACTGCATAATAAAGAAGAAGCTTTTGGAAAAAGAACTACCCTAATGATTTGGACTTATTTAAATTGCATAGGCTGAGTGGTGCATTTGGTGCTATTTTTTTGTATATGTAGATTCCAATTAATGGAACGGCATTGTGCTGGCGGGTGCTAACCAAAAGTGCACACTTCTGGTGAATAAATAATCTTTTTCACCAAATTGATACATTGAGTTACTCTAAAATCCGGTGCTGTCTTAGTGGGATACCGCTAGCTTTGTGCATTGTATTTACATCCATAATTGGTTTTAGATTTAATTTAACCACGTTAGCAAGTTTGGATGAAATGCAGATCCCTAAATATGTAGCCTTTTCTAAGACACGTGCGTCATTCATTTTAGCTTTATCATTCAAAACAATCTGAGTTTTCCCTTGGTTCACAGCATACCCAGAGTTTTGTCCAAAACTCTTGGCCTTGTCTTCAATAGCTGTCATAGCCATATTAGGACCAGCAGTTAAGACACCTATATCGTCTGCATAAGCCAGTGATTTGGTGGGATAATCCTGTGCCCATATATGTATTATTTCAATGTTTTCTTCAAGTCTACAGATTAAGGGATCGATGTAGATCGCAAATAACAGCGGTGAGCATGGACAACCCTACAGCGTACCGCGGGATATTGTGAATTCCATTCACCATTACTGCCGCTATTGGTTTAATATTCAATTTTTACACTGCCTGGATATACCCATCCTTAATTACGACCCTGGACATGGCAGCCCACAGATATTGCCAGGAGACCTCAATTGTTCTGAAGGTTTGTTCTTTTTTGGAAAAATAACTTTTTTTGCCCTAGACTAGGAGCTTGGAGGTTGACCGCCCTTAAAAATATGTATCATGAGGTCTGAAAAAATAATTTTGATTTGATCTATAAAGGTGACATAGAATTCAGACGGAATACAATTCATTCCGGTCGCTTTCCCTTTTGCTAGACCTTTGATTGTCCTTAAAATTTCTTCCTCGTCAGGTAGATCCTCTAAGATTGCCTGATCTTCAACATCAAATTTTTCGCCTACGACATTATCTAGATACCCCTCGATATCTAGTTGGCCACCCCTACCTCTGCAGTATATAAATCCCGATAGAATCTCCAAAAAGCATCTCTTATGAGTTCAGGGTTAGCGATTTGACCTAACAGAGGTTCACTAATCTCTCGTATCAGGTTTGAAGAGGTCTGTTGCCTTATACGCACTGCAAGTTGATGGCCAGTTTGGTAGTTTAACTCATAAACCATTTCTTTTTGTGATAAAGCTTTTATTGCAGCTTTATCAGTAAATGTGTTAGTAATTACTGCCTTGGCAATTGCAACCTGTCTTTGTATTTTTTGTATTCCCTCTATCCCGTTATTTGTTATAGCCGCCCTTACCAGTTCTTCTTCAGCCAGCCTTAGATTCTCCTGTAATAACTTCAGAGATTCCCTAGCTTGCTTATTAGCATTTAGTGAGAATCGTAACGTTTCCCCCATGAACTCCCACCTTTAAGGCATCCCAAACTATTTCAATTGACGTACTCCATAGATTATCTTCCCAAAAATTTGGGATCCATTCTCTCATGCGTGCACAATATTCAGTATCTAAAAGCAGGGACTTCTCGAATGTCCAGGACCTTATTGGTACATTACCCATTGCTATTTCTAAATTAATGGGTTATGATCCGATAGGACACGTGGCAGCTTCTCAATTTGGCATTTTGATTTTAATGAGTTGGAAATAAGTACATAATCTATTCTAGCGTGGATGAGATGAGGGTTAGAAAAAAAAGTATACCCTGGGTCATTGGCATTTAGAGTCTGCCAGCCATCCACTAAACCATGTGTCTGACACATATTCTTTAATGCCTTAAACACTTTAGGTTTACGGCCTGTTTATTGCCAACCCTCCTTCATAGACCAATCGTTAGGAAGGTTAATGTTAAAGTCCCCGCAGACCATTAATGGTAACGGCCAATGTGTAAGTTCATTTGAGATATTATCAAACATCGCCGGATCATCACTGTTGCTTCCATAAATCGTACAGAGCGTTATTTTTTGCCAACCCTCATATTGGCATTCAGTAATTGCCCAACAACCAAATTTATCTGCTTTAGATCGTCTAAACACAGGCCCACTCCCTTTGGCTAAAATAGCTACCCCCCAAACCCTGGCGCCCTGTGACGTCGCGCATATAAACCTAAACCCTAGGGTTTTTAAAACATGTGTTTGAGAACCTTCTATGTGTGTTTCTTGTAGACATACAATGTTAACACCCAGTACTTGCAGTCCCACTGCCACTTTTTGCCTTTTTTTTATATCGTTCAGACCACATATATTCATGGACATAACCTTTAACACCCCCATCTACCTAAATCTTGCATTCCAAATAGAGCTCCATACTCGGTGCTTTGCATAACTAGTTTATCACCACATATCCTGATATTACCAACATACCAGTCTAAACCAGAATAATCTGCCTCTAATGACATATGCTCATTCTCCTATCCTTTTTAAATGCCTGTCTGACACCCTTTCCCCCTTCCTCTCCCACCCCTCCACCCTCCACCAATTATTGAGGTTACCTGGCCTAACCGAGGCCAGGGGGTTGGCATCCGAGGGAACAGAGCCCCGCGCACCCGCCTAATCTTTTCCCCGAGTGTAGTCCCTTACGTGTCTATGTAGAAGAACATATTTATACTATATAAACAAGGATAGCAAAAAAAATATTGAAATCCATATCTGTAACTGTACAGCTACACAATACTCTTGATCAGACCGGGATACAGAATATTTTGCTACTGCTTCCACTACGTATTCCCAGTAACTTCCTCTAGGTATACTTTGGCCTGGATCTCTGAACCAAAACTGTGTGTAGTCCCCATGTATATGATCTTTAGTCTAGCAGGGTTCTGAAGATAAACATCAGCTCTGAGTTTTTGAAAGGGGGCAAAGAGCTGCCTTAGCCTCCATCTGCGTTCGACTGTAGTGTGAGCAAAGTCAGGTCTAGTAAAAAAGGTGATTCCATCAAAGGTCCTTCTATTTGTGGGCCTAGCCAAATCATAAAGAGTTTGACGGAGGAGAAAATTCCCAAAGAATAGAAGCTTAGCATGGGGGTGTTGCTGCATTGCTGAGGAGCGTTTTGCTGGGTTTAGCAGGAATCTGTGTGCCCACTGAACTTCTTTATCCCAGTCCCAAGAGTGTAGTTCTAGAAAAGCCCCTTTGAGAAGCGTGATCATAAAGATTCTGGGATCATCCCTTTCCGCACCTTAAGGAATCCCTAGGAAGCGGAGATTGTTGCGTCGCTGCCTATTTTCCTGCTCCTCCATCTTCCACATAAGATCCTTGACTATGCTCTCGTGTAGATCTTTTTGAATTTTCAGTGTGGCTACATCTTTTCCTAGATGCTCCGTCCGTACCTCTACAAAAGCCATCCGATCGAAAATTTCTACACAAGTTTTGCTGACCCTCCTGACAGCCCCTTGTAGTTTCTTGGCAGCCAAATGTGATCTGCCGCTATCTGCTTTAGCTTCCTCCTGGAAGCTCTGGATTGAATGTAGCACAACTGCCAGTGCTGGCTCGGTCTTTGTCCCTCCTTCCTCTTCTCTTTTGTTGCTGCCTGTAATTGTTTGATTGCCACTTGAAGTGTCCTATGTGTCTGATACTATTGTGAGCTGTGTATCAGTATAGTCCCATCTCAGATCTGTGGCACTTCCTCTGTCAGAGATATCGTGTCTTCTTTGGCGACCCCCATTTTTCTTTTTTTGCTGTTTTTTCTGGCCATGTTTATTTTTCTGAGGGTCTGTATTAGCGCTACTATACCATTTTGTGTCGTCTTCCCCACTTGATACAGAAATGCTTATATCTGATATCTCCGATTCATCTGTTAACGAGAAGAACTTTTCTTGATTGTCAGGTGTTTTGAGTAAGTGGCCATGGAGTGCATAGCTTATATTTTGTGGTGTTTCGACAGTTTCTACAGATCCCACAGTAGTATTTGCGCCATCACTTGGTTTGCTTGGTTTGCTGCTGAGTTTTGCTGGCTTGTCCCCAAAGCTACCCCCATCTGTGTGTTGTTGTTGAGTTAGGGGAATAGAATGTGCCTCAGAGCTTGTTTTAGCCGCCTGTTCTGTGGAGAAGGGAGTGCCTGGAAGCCCCGGTTCATAGAGTGCAGTTGGCAGCTTCTGATTAAATAGTGTTGTCTCATTCTGCTCCACCGCCTCCTCTGCAATAGTCAAAGCTTTTCCTAGAGGCTTGGACCCAGGTCCGAGGCCACCTGTTGCACTGAAGCTGCTGGTGATTAATGGTTGGGAGTAGCTGGCTTCTTTGTGAGATTTTACTTAAGTTTTCTTTGCATTCTCTGTATTTTCTGCATGCCTTTCACCCGTGTTTTGATCAGTGCACTCCCCGCTCTCTCCCCCGTCGCGGCTCTTACTCTTAGCGCCCCGGGTGTCCAGCCTTTTCTGTCGGGTGTCCACTATCGTTGAGCTGGGGTGTAAGGATGTGTGCTAAGGGAAGGCACATTTGTCCCCTTAACTGCTTTCGTCCCCCTGCCAGCCATCCTTACTTGTTTACGAAGACTCCGATTGCTGCCACAAGGTATCTCGTAAAGGTATCCAGTTACCAGGAAAGCGTTGTGCTGCCCAGTATGTTGTAAACTCAGAGAAGCTTTCCTCGTGACAAGCGGTGCGCTGTGGATCGCCAAAGAGATTCTACGTTTAGGCAGCGTTGGAGGAAAGTCACGCAGGGCGGGGAGGATTCAGGATGCCCGATCTGTGCAAACACACTCGAGGCCAGGGAGAGATGAGAGAGTATTCCTTGAGTCAGCAGAGCAGATAAGGTAAACTTGCAGAAGCCTGGATAAGTCTCTCAGCTGCAATTTTACTTGTTCAATTTTTACGCATTATGTATTCGGTGAGCATATAAAGAAGTGTCTAGGGGGTCCAATCAGCAGAGCATCACGGCGGAGATTTCACTCGGGCGCCATTTTGCCTTGCTTTTTCATACAAACAATCAAAAAAATAATTCATCCTTTATTCTAAATCACCAATAGCCACCATGATTAAGCTTTACTTTCTCCCATCCAGTCTTTCACCAAAACTTCCAATACTTTATCCACCATTCAATAGCAACCCTTTCTTCAAACCATCCTTTCGCCCATCCACCACGCACCCTTTTACCCACCCACCTTTTCACTCATATACCATTTCCTTTCTTTTGAGTTAAACTTCCGTTCAATCGTTTCCCTCAAGCCATCAAAGCTTATAATGGGAGATTTTACTGCATTGCAGATAGAAGAGACCATAGTAATAACTCAATCACCACGGTGGCTGGTAAAGCTTGGGGGGTTTTCCCTTCACAGTCATTTTGGATGACGAAGAGCGATGTCATGGCAGTAGCTAGTGAGCGTAGAAATTGAAAAACATTATTTGACTTACCAGTGCCCGTCCCTGCTGCCTATTCTCCCCTTCCAACTGACTAGTTGACGTCTCCTCCTGCAGCGGCACTGGAGCTGACATCACTAATGTTCGTGTGGTTAGAATAAAACATTACACATAATTTAGATCCCCGATACGTAACCCCAAACAAACGGCAATGCAGCACTACAGCTCAGTTAGCACATCAGTATCTTCCAAATATCACTCTGGACATTTGATTGGTTGGTTCACAAAGCCAGGCGTGGAATAATGGTCAATGAAAGATTGGTTGGCAAATTCAATGGGAGTGGGACCTCATACTTTTTTTCCAGCCTTGCTGCACTGTCATCAGAAACTGCTGGTATAGTGTAACTATAAATGAATGAGTCGGCAGCACACTACATTCGGGGGGTGGGGGTGGTCCATGATGATGACCACTCTCTTGTGATCTGAACTGTGTTAGAGCAAGGCATAAGCAGAAAAAGGAAAGCCTTCTCAACAAACACACATGGTGATTTTTTATTTAAAATACTATCTTACTTGGGCATGCTATCTGAATCTTCATGATAGACAGCATCAACATTCCAATACCCCAAGATTCTACCCTAAGAAGTCTACAACAATCATATAAGGACTTACTGGGGTCAGCTGAGCCCTCAACAGCGGCGCTGATATTTGGAGCCGGCTGACCAGCTTGTCCGGGACCCTCAGAATTGTCCCTTTTCTTGCCCTTGGGTGCTGATGAAAGAAATTAAGAAGATAAATAAAACTAGATTTTTGATCCTGCTAATAATCTCCACAAAATGTTTTATGAAAAGCAAACGCAGTCACTAAAACAGATAACCTATCATACTACTAGGTTTGACTCAAGTCTATCGACTGTCGTTAAATCCATATTCCAAATCTCCTTAACAAAAACTACATTTGGAACTAATGTATTGCAGTGAATGATCTTTTATTCTAGCCATCCGCAATTCTCAACACCCTTGATGAGCCAACTGAGTCTCCCTTTTTTGTAATGCATAAATGCATAATACACATCATCACTGTAAATTCAATTAAATAACCTGAACTGTATGAGCTCCATAAACAAAGTCACAGAGAGAACACGCTACTCAGTGATTCACCATAATTACAGGAGAACCGTCTGCAATGGCTTCTTAATTCAGCCAAAGCGAGCACCTAATGAGTGCGATTAGGTAGGAGCACCTGCCTAGCAGAAACTAGAAACTGGATCACACAATAATATACCAGCATAAACTAAACATAACTTACCTCTGAGTATGAGCAGCATGCTATTCAGATTTTTATTTTAGCTTTGTAGAACACAAACACAACAAATAATGAATACTCCCCATGCCTGGGAATCTTGATGCCTAGCAGTTCGAGCACATCCTGTTCACGGTCCAGAATGTCTGCCCAACGGTGCTTCAGCTGCTGGGCGATGTGCCAAACATGATTGGTGCACCGCACGTATCGGTGCACCCTCCTCCAGCATTGCGGATGCTCCAGAAGGGTGCACCCACTACCGGGCCTGCTGCCAGCTTACAGGAGAGGAGGGCTTCACAAAAAAACCAGGTGCTGCCACTTCCTCCTCTCCAAAGATCGCCCGGGGCTGCACACCTTGGCGGCGGTGCCACCCCCCGCACGGAAGACGCTCCTCTGCCATGGCGCTGGGTAGGGAAGTAATAAGAAGGGAAAGAAAAGAAAAGAAAAAAGAAATAAGGAAAGAAGGGGAAATAAACTAAGTCAAAAGTCACAAAAACACAAAAAATGCACACAAAATGTAAAATACGCAAACACAAAGACATATATTATTTAAAAAAAATTAAAATTAGGGGTAGAAAAGTAATAAAGGAGGAAGATTACAAAGATTAAGAACAGACTAAAATTTAGGCCCAGCACTATAACAGAGAGGAGATAAACAAGATGGCCGTGCCCATGCAGACCGCTTGGTGCTGTTTGCGCGCGAGTTAGAATGCAAGCACACTTGAGCACAACATAGTGCCATTCACGCGTGATTTTGGAGCACGCGGACGCACTCCACGTTCATAACGCAACGCGAATGGGCACATTAGCAAACTCTGCCCGAAAGCGGAACTCTGCGTAGCGTGGCAGAGTTTTTGGGCGACTCCACGGAGTTCCACGTAGTAGGAGTCTGCAAACTCTGCCCACCCCTATTCAAGATCTCTAATTGTGTATTTTTGTAACAAATTATAATTTTTTATTTAAGAGAGGGAGAGATGTAGTGTCATGTGATCGGATTCGGTAGAACTGTGATGTAAGCATTAGGGGATAGTAAAGTGCTTGCAGGGTTAGACTGTTGAGTTAGCAGTTAAACAGAGAAGAATAAAGATGTCTTATGCTAAGTTCTATGTGTGGTGCAGTCATTGGTGAGTCCTTGGGCCGAAGACGATGCTACAGGTCTCATATGGCAGAAATTATTAATAGTGGAGGCAAACTCTGCGTTTTTAGTTTGGTATCGTGCTGGGAGTGTTTTTTCCTCTGCAGCTGCAAAACTGCCTGTAAGGCAGCATCTATGTAAATCATCGGCATTACATCATTTATCAGAGGGGCTAACAACAATTTGTTGGGCTGAAGCCATCGAAAACTGCTACGTGCTGTCATAGTTGTTCCTGCTTCTGAGTATACAAAGGCCTTCCCTACTCTTCCTTAATTTTTTTAAAAAAAAACAGCTAGAACAAGGTTAAACAGAAAAAGAAGCTGATGTTGATATATTCAAAAGGGCAAATACAATGAAAGAGGAATCCCCCCAAAAAAACTTCAGAGAGATTACCATGGCCAATGTAGTAGCATCTATTTCAAAGAAAAACTATGATAATGACAAAGCCAATTAATTGCTAGTGAGATATTTCCGAGAGATGGAAAAATGTATTCAAATGTGTTTCTGAACTTATTTCTGTGATCTATTTTTCTTTGTTCGTCTATTTCGTATTGAAGCAGCTCAAACCACAAATCTATCATGGATATTCAATGGAAGAAAGGTCTGTGGGTTCTGTACAAATTGGTGAGATCTGTATATGAACTCACCACTCTGTTTCAATCAGATGAGTAATAGTATGGGATGGGACAAAGAGCTTGATAGATCAAAGGTTTGTCCCCATTCTGTGTCTATGGAGAATGTGTTGATACATAAGATCCTAAATTCTGCAACATAATGAGAAATAGTGGTCTCCAAAGCGGTCACAGCTCATGAGCAGTAAGCACTGGTTGTAATCCAAGTGTCTTTATAGTAACAAGGCAGATCTCAGCAGTATATACGGGTGACTTCTTCATGATGCCAAATTCCACATACGCTACAGGGGATAGAAGTATGTAAGCTGTAAGCATAACATCCCACCAATAGCAAGGATTTACCAGCGCATCCTCCAGATCCAACCCTCAAAGACAAAATTCCTCAACTACCATTCAGAATATTCTACTCACACATCGCAACTTAAGCAAGCAGAGCAGTAACACATAACATAGGTCATAGATATACCATTCCTTTCCTTTGTGAGGCCAACAAATTGCATAGATATATTTTCTTTCTCTTACAATGCCAACAAAGATGTACAGCAATCATGAGACATATACCCACCACCTTGCACACCAGCAGACCATTCCTCACAACCAAGACAGAATGAAACAACACACTGCAAATTCTAAGAATCGACATCCACTTGGCATACTCCCCAAGCACACATCCACTAACCTCCATAATAATTACCACATTGGCACTGTAATCAGCCAACCTTTGGAGCAGCGCAATTTATGCTCCACCCTAACATGTCACAATTATGGAATTATATACTCATTCATATCTGATGTCTTAATATCATTAACATGTGTGAAGCATTTAAATATATGAATGGACTGAAACCATTGTAGGGATTAGACATTTATATACTTGTTCACTAATGTTTGGCTGAAACATGTAAACATGCACTCTTTTACTCATGTTTTACATTTATTTTTCAAGTTGCACATGTAGATGCATAATCATATGTTGAAGTTCATATGAAATACTCAACTAACTTAACCCGAATAGAGGTCTCAATTTAACTGCATTTGGCCTTGCCAGCATATTCTCTCTTTTTTTGCAAGTGTATTATCATGATTTTCGTTAGTTAGAGAAAGGTTCATTTTTTGCATTAGTCTACTGACAGTTAGGCCTGGAGGGGAGAGCTTGGCAATGGATGGGGAGCAATAATGGGTGAAAGAGGCCATCTGCTTATCATGTACTAGGGCAGAGATGTTCAAGGTTGAGAACTACAGTCTAAGTTTAGATGCAATCGGAAACTGAAGGGATGTTGCAGATGTACTCGAGTAGCAATTTAGTTCGGTCCTGGTGATGTGAAAGGAGATAAGAATGTTTCTGAATCTCTTCTTACTTTTAAATTGGTATTCTCACAGTTGGAAGGCAGAGATTCCCCTTAGACTTCGAGAGGTACAGACCTCTCTACTTGCCTAATTCTTGAAAGTGTGAAGCTTTATGCTAAATATTTATTTCCTTTTTCTCAAGACTTTATACTGAAGCCTGATCATACTGACACTGTCTATGCTCCCTAAATAAAGACCCTTAGAGCCTCCATTTACCTTAATTTGTTTCTTTATAGTTGTGGCTATCACAATTCTTCATCTCATTTTATTGCGACTTAATCTACTGAGATATTTCAGCATATCTGGTGTATTTTTGTGCCTATTGAACTTATTTCTGATTTGTTTATATGCTGGATTGATTAGTAATCCAAAATAAACTCTTTAACCACCCTTGGCAATTCCTGGTCCTTATTGTGAAGTCACATTGGCATCACAAGCTAGAAATGTATTGTTGATGTCTTCTCCCTTACAGTGCTTCATGTCAGCCGCCGAAGGTCCATACGACCAAACAGGAAAAATCTATGATGACTTTACTAAGAAACCACGTTGTAAGTGCCTGCGTAGTGTCAAATCCTTCCTCAACCCCATTGTGGCAATCACCACAACTACACTAAATGATTATGCACACCACACATTCCATGAACCAAAACAAACAAAACAGCATAACAGCTAGTCACACAATCCTCTTGCATCTACCGTGTTCTGTGCTCCAGCCATGTTTAAAACTGCATAAGTGCCATTTCACCACAACTTCTGCACACTGGTGAAATCCGAAATCCAAAGCACACCCAACTGCATAACAGTGATTGTACACAAAAATCATGCACCCTAGCAAGTTATATGCCCCAACAAACCCTCTCAATAATAGCCATTGCACTAAAAACTCTTGCACACCAGTGAGCTTCATGCTCCCATGACGCACACACAAGAGGATAAAAGGACAAAAGCAAAACAGTCATTTCACATGAAACTGTTGCACACCAGCGAGTTCTGTGCCCTAACACACACCACAGAATAACAGGCATTGGTCTCCAATCTCTTACACATCAGCTAGTTCAATACTTCAACGCACAAACAACAGGATAAAAGCACAACAGTATAAAGCCAATTACACATGATACTCTCATTTCTATTGATCTCCAAAGTGCTCCATTTCACTGTCCTTAGTTACTGAACATGATCTAAGAATATCTGGAGTGAGAACACTCTGGGAAGATGTCCAGCTTCTTCAGTTTCAATGCGTCAGCTCTGTGTAAAATCTTACTTTAGGCATCTCTGACCCAGTGAATTGTACCATATCAATTTAAGAAAGCTCAAGTGCTTCCTATTAAAATGAATATAAAACCATGATGGGGATCCCCTATACTCTCTTTCAGCTGAAGCCAACATTTTGGAGGGTAATGGGGATAAACAACTTAGTAATTACTGGGAAGTTTTTAAAATCTTCTATCCTCATGCCAAATGTGTAAGACCTGATCATAGTACTGAGATCTCTCTTCCGGTCACCCTGGACAACTTAAGAGCAGAGGAGGATCTGATATTGTTATACATGTCTGCAGGGTTAGACACCATTGACCCTGATTGCATAATAAATATCAACCATCAGAATACTGTCAAGGCAGCAAGCATGGCAGACGCGATCTAAGCGAGCTTCACAGATCGCCCCGCTCAATTAACATTTCTCCTTTCGGGGACCTGATATAAGCACTTGTAAATGAGCTCTTATGGCTCACTGCTGCCTTCTACATTCTCAGGACCTACTCTGCAGGCCTAGGAGAAACCTGCGGAACCATAAACCAGAGACCGGAGATGCAGGCCCGGACTAGCAGCCTACTAGGGGCCGCGACCTCTAGCTGTCTACACCATAGCCGATACTTGTGAAGCCCAGGCATCATATAGTGGATGTGGAGCCCTTGGGGTGAGGCCGGAGACGGAGTGCCTCCATGAAGAGAACACCAGAGCTGACACGTCACACAACAGGACAGTGAGAGGCGGTGAAGCTCGAAACAGGCACATCACCCTGGTGCCCAGTTACTGGTGTCACACTGCACGGCCGTGGAGGCTCTTCTCTGACACTTAACCTACACTATTTGTGCCACGGCAACGTGGGGCAGAGCTGTGAGACTACTGGAAGGTCGCCATTGCTACTAGCAGCCCCCAGATGACTGAGAGGCATTTACATTTCTATAACGTATTGGTATGCAGCGCTGCTCAATGTACTGGACCTGAGCCCGTATACCAGGGACTGCAAGGCACCGAGAAATACGTTCCTCCACCTGGCGTGAATTGGGGATCTAAAGATATTCATCACAAGCAACTGTGGTCTCCGGGCGGTAAGACCAAGGAGTACGCTTCCTAAAGCATGTGAAGTGGCACTGGGGCTGCTCTTCTCTGAACGAGACCTGAGGAGAGGTAGGTGAGAAGCAAAAATGCCCGTAATCATCCCTCAATATAGGCTGCCATATTGTAAGACACTTTCCCTATGGGTCGCTCGCGGCACCGGCTGGTGAGTTCACCACTGGTTTGGTACGCTGACCACGAACAATCGATTAGCAATTGTTGCGGTGATCCTCCCTCAAGTGGCTATCATTCCCCCCTTTTCACCGGGGAACGACTTGCGAAGTCCTGAGACTGTCAGACGCCAACGCCTTGCGTGCTGGCCGACGCCCATGTTGGAACCCCAGATTACCATTACCTTCACAGCTAATATTACTGCCCACAAGATGCCCACGCCTACACTCCACAATAGTAAAGCTGACCCAGCACTGTGTATGGCACTCCACACTGTATGAACAATGGAAGCACAGCATTCATGGCTCCTTCATCTGGTCCACACACAATGCGACAACAATGAACACGTACCACTATGTGCAATGAGTGACATTTACCCGTGCTTGAACGGGGCTTTGCAATTTGATGCTTGTGTCTCTGCTGGGTGGACCCGAGCCCTGGGTGGCTGCTCGTGCTGCCACCCCCATACACTGACGGATGGCAAGCAGGCCTCTGCCGTGATAAAGCCACTGCATTATTCTATGACAGCAAGACCTATAGGCATGGGCCAACTATGTGCAACTGCCCAGTACACGCCTGCTAGACTGCCGGCTGGACAAAAGCAAACACAGGATAACATGGATACCATTGGAGCTGCTGCTCTCCCATCTTACTTCAGTGACAAACAGCACTCGGTCCCAGTAGCAGTAGAAATCTTTGGCACTGCACTGGAATCCATGAGGGCCTCCCTCGAGACCAAGATAGACACAGTTATATCAGGTATCACGCTACTCCTTGCTGACCACCGCAAATTAGCTGAGAAAGTCTATGATGCCGGGCAATCTATCGCACTAATACAACAGAAGACCTGTGATATGGACACCACGCTATGCTTACTGACGGCCCGGGTGGATCTACTGTAATGTACAGTAGAAGATGCAGAAGGTAGATCACTTCATAATAACGCACGAGTGGTGGGTTTGCCGGAAGGTACAGAAGGATCTGATGCAATCATCTATGTGGAACAATGGATGCAGCAGTTACTACCTCAAAACGCACTTTCACAATATTTCACAGTTGAGCGTGTACACCAGGTACCAGCCCGCCGCCCCAGACTGGGGTCCAATCCCAGATACTTTCTATTCCATGCACTGCTTTATAGGGACAGAGACACTATCTTGATTATGTTCCTCCCAGAATATACAGTGGGGGTACAGAGGCAGCGCAATTCCTTCCTTGCACTTAAGTGCCGGCTGCACAAACTCAACATCAAATACTCTCTTCTGTTCCCAGCACGTTTGCGTATTGCAATGGTAGGGAAAACCCACTTTTTTGACTCCCCTGAAATGGCCTGGGGCTGGCTGGAATCCACGGGACACTCGACAAATGCCGGACCAACACACACAGAGACTGTGCATCGAGACAGACTTGAGAGGAGATGCCGATACAAATGCCAAAAATAAGAAGACCTTCCTCTAAAAGTGTCCCTGATCTGGAACAGATGATTCAAGAATGATAACAGGTATTGCGAACTGAAATGTCGATGGAAGAGCAGGATCGACAATCAGGGCTGGATGAGGAATCTGTCAGGTCCCTTAGCGATATTGATTCATTGGCTACAGTCCTTTCCAGAACTGACTCAACTTCCCTCCTGGATGTAACACCTCAGACATCTGATGACATTGTGTGACACCGCCATGACCCCTGAACATGCTTTGTGCCTCGCATGTTGTTTCTACCTGTGTCCAGAGGCACTGTCCCTGCTGAACCCTACCAAGTTTGTCTACCCTTCAAGATATGTGACATGTGCGACTACTAATTGTGGTGATAACTCCAGTTACACTCCAGCAATTGGACTTGAATTAGATGTGTGGGTCAGGATGGTCTATGTATTGGTACAATATGGGTCCCTGGTAATGTCTTTATACCCTGGCGGGGAAAAAAATCTATTAGCACCTTGCTTCTCCCCTGTTAGGTAACTACCTAACTGACTTTCCTTGAGAGACATTATTATTTGTTTGGGTGGACACATGTTGTGCTCTTGCTCTTTTGCAATTTGCAAATTTGCATTTGTTGTTTGTTATTAGTATGCATTTTACCGTTAGTTATGACCCACCTCCTCTTTGGACTCATGTTACATAGTATCTACTCCATGCCCAAAAACTCACCCCTTTGTTGGTGGGGAGATAACACGAGGGGGATAGGCATCTTCATATATTACCCATATTACCCATGACACACTTTAACATAATCAGGTGGCATGTGCGGGGTATGCACACCCCGTCCCGTCGCTACTCTGTGTACACTTATTTGAAGGGACACTCAATACAGGTGACACTGTTGCAAGAAACACACCATACACGAATAGAAGTTGATAGACTGCAGAGAAGGTGAAGGGGTCAGATCTATGCCACAGCCTATTTCAGCTATGCTTGTGGAGCATTGGTTAGGCCAGGCACCCCATTTGCAGCAGAGGAATCGATCATAGACCCGAGGGGCGTTGTGCATTGGTGCAAGGCCACCCTGTATTACTGGGATCCATCTATGCACCAAACACAGACCCACTCAAATGACCTACAGTGCTACTTGGACGAGACTTTAATAGTATACTGGGCCACTCCTTTCCTCCGATACCTCACACAACTGCCACCTCTGATGCCTGCATGCTAACTGACCGGCTACAACATTGGCACCTGGTAGATGCAAGGTGCCACCGCAACCCAGCGGTGAAGGTCTACTCCTTTTATTCTGCACCTCGCAAACTACATTTCTGCATCAATAGGCTTGCGCCCACCCACTCACTACTTCCCTCCATAAATTAATTTGACTATTTAAGACATACACACTCTGGTAATAACCCCCAACACTTAAGTCTACAGTGGGAGACCATGGTCCCCCACTATTTCTACTTGGAGGTTTCAGCCGATGCTCTAGGAGGACGCTCCTTTTCTAGACTCACTGGGCTCAATGATTATTGACTATTTCCAACGAAATACGGGTAAGGTTTCCAATAGCATAATAGAATAAGATTCTTTCAAAGTGATGCTGAGGGGACATTGGGCACGCAGAGTAATATGAGAAGTACACTCACACAGGATATCACTAATATAGACTGCAAACCCTGAAGTTTGGAGACTAGGGTAGTGAATGGTTTGGACGAAGTGACGCCACTCGCTGACTCAAGATGTGAACATCTTGCATTGTTAGAACACCTGCGCTCCCTCAATTATGTTGGACATTCAGCACGCACGCATTCTACAGCCGATACAGCGACCCATCACCATACTGTGCTCATGTACTGGTTCCCTATTATACACCCAAATTGGCATACATGGTGAACTGACCAACCACTACATTAAAGTCTATCAATCGAACACTGACCCACACCCTGACAAATAAAGATAATTTTTCACTGACATTACCATGCCCAGTGTCCCTGAAGATGTGCGACTAGAACTAGACAAGCCTATCACTTTGACTGAATTCCGTAACACCATTAAAGCACTAGCCAATGGTGAAACTCTGGGACCGGATGTACTACCATCTAACTTTTACATATATAGTGCACAACTTGCCCCACACCTGTTAAGAATATATGATGATTCCTTTTCCTTGGCACGCTCTTGGATTCCTAGAATAGCTACCACATTATCTTTACTCAAACCCAATAAGAACCCTGAACTCCCTGGCTCTTATCAACCTCTAGCGCTGCTTCATACTGACTATGAGCTATTAGTAAAAATTCTTGCTGAATAATTGGCGCCCTTGGTCCAGACACTGGTACGACCCGACCAGAACAGATTTGTGCCCACGTGCAACACTTAGTTGAACTTCCACTGTTTTTATACTCCTGAAATGCGTCCCCATAAACAGGCCTTGAGGTGGATGCCTGGTGTTGGACCTCGAGAAGGCCTTTGACTCCCTAGAGTGGGATTATCTATTCATCACATTAACCCAATACGGTTTTGACACTCGATTCCTTAGACTGGTAAAGCTGTCATATGCTAACCTGCTGATTAGAGCAAAACAGGACCCCTTATATCAGCAGATATCTCCATGCATAGAGGCATGAGACAAGGATGCCCACTATCGCCACTATTGTTTTCACTGACAATCGAACCACTGGTGTTACTACTACATCACGGGGGAGCTTCTTGGGGTATCATTCATTCAGAAATCTTTATTCGGCGTATTCCAAGCCATAAAAGAATACATTATAAAAGACAAAGAATTTCTGATTTAGAAAAATAAACAATATGAGCAATATTTCTTAAAAGGAAGAGAAAAACAATTTACGAATGTCCAAGCAAAAAAAAAACTCCTGGAATTCATATCACCGCCCTAGACACAACAATAATTATACTAAGACAGAAAAAAAATCTACATTCCTGGTGCCATATGGCAACATTTTTAAAACATCGATAAATATATAGTGCAATGATAAGATGTAATACAAACAAATTTCCCAACAATATTTCTAAATCGAACTGAAGAGTTGATATATCTATAAACCATCAGGCAGATACATTCATCCTTTAAAAGCTGGAGATAGTGTAAAGCTGCCTGGCATCTTCTTATTTTCAAATGTTTTAAAAGTGGTATTAAAAAGGTGCGCCTTGGATTAATGTAGAGATTGCAAAAGAACATAGGGGCAGATTTATGTTGCCTGGCGCATCCCTGCAAATCAGCAAGGATGCGCCAGGAATGATGCGTCACGCAAGTTTACCCTTGCGCCACACATGATGCGCCGCATTTACAATGCGGCGCATCATGGCGCAGGAATAAACAGATGCGTGACGCATCCGATGGCGTAAGGTTGGCGCAGTGCTTCAGTTTCGTCGCAAGCGCGACGCAACTCCAGCACTGTTCCAACCTACCCTATCCCTAACATGGTGCGTCAAGCCTTACGCCTGCTTCAAGCAGGCGCAGGGTTTTGCCGCATCAGCGTTGGGAAAGTGACTCAGTCAAATCTTATAGATTTGACTGAGTCACTTTTCAGGAGCGTTCCTGCGACGGAACGCCCCCCCCTCTGTCGACACGCCCACGTGAAACCTGACGCAGGTTTTACGCGGCGCAGGGCTTTACATCGTGACGCATCTCCATAGATGCGTCACGATGTAAATATGGCGCAACGTGGCGCAGGGTTTACACCGCCGCTGCGTCACAAAAGTGACGCAACGGCGGCGTAAAAGTGGCGCATCTCCGATATAGATCTGCCCCATAAAGTGCAACGTGCTCTGCTTCGATTGTGAATTACATGGGGCAGACATCCAATCCAGCATCTGTATGTACAGTTCATGGATATGAAACCAATAGATGTGAGGTTCCAAACCTAAACCTTATAAGGTAATATAATTTGACATGGCAAAAGTAAAAAGAAAGGTAAGTCTCAGTTCCATTTGAGCAAACCAAAAGTGAGTGTTCAAAAACCCTTCTTTTTCCTATCTCCTGCGTGTCTCTATCCAAATACAAGTACGCCATATATTCTTTCTTTAACTTAGCCCTTGGTATTTTAGCAATATTTATTGGATTGTCGAAGCAATCTGACAGACCCAGGTTCCTCAATTGGGCTTTAACATAGGAGAGCCAAGGGATTTTGCTTGCCCACTCTAGTTTCAAACAATTTATAATAATGGCACGATTCAAAACTGTTTCTTCTTTTGCCCAGATATTGTACCACAGTAAAAGAGGTGCTAGTTGTATTCGAAAGGATAGGGGAATCACACCAAGTTCACTATGGCACATGGTGGCTGGGGTGCTTTGTGGAAGGGTCAGCAAGCGTTTTAGAAACATATTTTCCGCTCGCTGAGGCCCTAAAATATTGCATGAGCCCAAGACTCCCGTGCCATATAAAGTGGCAGCGCACGTGCGAGCCTTATAAATCTCAATTATTGCATTTAAAGGGCGTGAGCCTAGCTTTTTACTAAATCTAAAAATATCTTCCAGGCTTTGATTAAAACCCCTAATCATTGTCTCCTTTAACTGCAGCCATGTGCTTTTTGAGTCACAAATAACTCCTATGTAAGAAAAGGTGGGCACATGAAGGAATTTCTCACTGCCTATAAAAAATGTCTTTACAGTGGTAGGATATTTGCCCAGCACCACGATCTGAGATTTTGCAACATTAGTCTTGAGGGCAAGGTCACACATAAAATTAATAAAACCAGTTAAAAGCCGTTGCAGCCCCACCCTGGTTCGAGACATTAAAACACAATCGCCTGCATATAATAAAGCCGGTAATAACCTACGGCCTATCTGGGGTGCATCCACGTGCTCATTTATAATAGAAGTTTCCAGATCATCTATATACAGACAAAATAAAAATGGGGCAAGCACACAGCCCTGGCGGATTCCACAACTCATTTTAATTGGGGCAGTGAGCTCCCCGCCTGATCCGTCTTCGGCCCTCCCAATGACCTCCCAGTGCATAGCAGCTATAAAATGCACAATTGATGGTTCTATGCCCATCCCCAACATCTTCTCCAAGAGCATTCCTCTCTGCACCCAGTCAAAGGCAGATGTCAGGTCCATAAACCCTAAATAAAGGGAACCCGGCTTGGCTAAAGCATATTTGCCTATGACCACGTGCAGATTAAGGCACTGTTCAACCGTCCCCAGGCCTCTCCTAAATCCATATTGTATGTCAGAGAGCTTACCATTCTCTGTTACCCAGGCCTCCAGTCTTTCTAAGATTACTCTGCCCATGATCTTGCAGGTGCAGTCAATCAAAGATAATGGCGGGTAGCATTTTGGGGCAGCCCTGTTATCCTTTTTTAAAATGGGGACTATTGTCACAGTTCTCCAGGAGTCAGGAGTTCCTTGAGCTGCATAACAACCTAAAATATTTGTTAGTAACGGAAGCCACAGAGATGTATTGGCCAGGAACAAATCTGCGTGTATGCCGTCAGGGCCAGAGGCCTTATTCCTCACTGTCTGACTTAAGGCCATTTCTACCTCGTCTAGTGTCGGAGGTGCCATACTTAAAGCCCCAAAATTAATATTAATGCTAAATGCAGGATCACTAGTAGTTTTCTATAAATTTGAGAAATGCTCAACCCAAGTCTCAGGCATAATTGCTGCATTAATTTTGCCTCTGTTGTTCGCATTGAAATAATCCTGATTAACAGTTTGCCAGAAGACTTTAGAGTCTTTGGTCTGGCAGGCTATGTGTAGTTGTTCCCAAGCTTTCTGTCTAATTTCTAGCTTGCGTTTCTGTAAGACCTGCTTATAATTAAGGCGTAACTGTTTTACCTCTGTTGGATTTCGGGGTTTTATTTTCAGTGTCTTAATTAATTTGTTATGACAACGAGTACAGCTGGCATTAAACCATTTTTTGTTGTTCCATGCGCTAGGCTTAGAGTTCTTAGTTAAAGTGGCATTTACAGTCTGAATTATTGCCATGAAAGATGTTACCATAACTGATGGATTTATAGTATCTTCCAAGCAAGCTAGAACATCAAGTTTGTTGTTATGATTTGATGTAAAGCCCGTTCAGGATTAATAGTGGATCACTTCCTGAGTAGCCCTTTATTTTTATCATAAATCAATGGGTCTGATCTGATGGGTGCGGATTGCACATCAGTTTCAGTCACCATCTCAAAAGAGATGGGATAGTGATTGCTATAATAAATTTTGTCAATAGTAAAAACCAGGGAGGGGAATTTAAAATACTCAGAAAAAGCAATAAAATCATTTAAAGTGCCCTGGCCTCTCCAATTATATGTTGATATATCAGTTTCTGACAAATCCATAAGTTCCACAGTGAGAAAGAGAAAAAATCTAGATAATATTGAATTAAAAATATTCCCACATGGATTATGAATAAAATGACAACTGCCCTCTGTAATCCCAGGTACCAGATGGCAGACCCCCTGTTTAGAAAGAGGGCATAATTTACAGTTAAAATCACCTCCCCACATCACTATGAAATCCGTTTTTATCTCCTCAATATGATTTGAGAAAGCGTGTTCCAAATCCAACGCAATACCTGTATTCCTAGCATTAAAGTTATTATGATAGAAATTTACAAGTATCAGTGTCAGAATTCTCCTGAAAGAAATATTGATACTCTGGAAATGCAAAGAGTCGCACTTGATCTTGCCCATCCTACCATTCATTGTTGTTGAAACCAAAGTTAGTGAGCCACCTTTGGCATGCCCGCCCAGGGAGACCGTGGCTAGGGTAAAATTGAATAAAAAACATTCATATGGACAATGTGTCGTGACCATGTCTCCTGAAAGCATACTATATTGTAGTTCTCGATAAAAACAACCCAATCCTTGATTGCTAGTTTATGCGTCAAACCTGCGATATTCCAATAAAGGCTACTACAGGTTGACAAAATGTTCGGACCAGTGGGCCCCCTCGCTAAAGTGGACAAGAATGAAACATTGCCCTCTTCGGGCCTAATGTTATGTGATGCCGCCTCAGATTCCAACTCTCGACACGACAAAACATTGGATGATAAAACACTGCTCTCTGGTAATGCATGAGGCATACAACCAGCTAAATCAAAATATTCGGGGGAAACGGAATCATCAGAGCTGCACATATAAACATTTTTGCATTTCTTCTCTAGAAGTGACATTATGGGATACCAAGAAATTCCCTACAAAGTGTTCACTATCTATCGCGCTCACAGCTGGTGGCAATGTCTGAACCATCCTTGATTTCTCAGTATTAGACAATGTATACAATGGACTGCGATTTGCCCCGGTCAGGACCCTGCCTTCAGGAAACGGTCAATCTACATAATCTAATAAAGAAAAATGATTAAAAGTTGGGATAGCAAAGGCGGATGGCATGTTAGCAGCTATGTATTCGGGGCCAGGGCCTCTTAATGTTTCTGGCTTGTAGAAAAACCCCAAGACAACTGCCTCAATGGGACTTCTACCATTGCCAACCCAAGAAGGCCTATCCGTAACCAGTGGACCAGGGATCTGTCCCTAGAATTAACAACAATACAGTCACCTGAATCTGTTTTTGCCTGAGAGCCTACCCATGACACCCGTTCAACATTATTTATGTTGTGGTGCAATTCACTGCTACTAGTCCAGTCTGCAATTTTTGCAAACTAGTGGACAGTTTTATTCTTAAGCTGCTTCCAATCTTCGTCTTTATCTGCTGGCAAACGTGGCACATTTTTCAGAACAATGACATATGGAGTTGCATCTGGCGGGAGATGTAATGTTCTTTTGACGTTTGTCCGATTACCACTTAAGGATGTGATATGTTGGCCATCTGCAGGATTAGGTCCTCCAAACTCTTTGTGCCTGAGTGTTGGGCTTGACCGCCCCTCATCCCGTGTTTGAGCTTCTACTGACTGTGGCAAAGCTGTGTAAGTGGTGATCTGAGGAAGTTTTGGGGGGTTCATTTTCAGCTAGGGATGCCAAGTAGGAAGATCTTTCTTGTGGCATACCCTGATTTAGATTTGAAGGGGGGTCAAGAGCGATACCCGTACCTGAGATTAACTTGGAGGCAGTGGCACCAATTAATATTTTTAGAGATGTATCAATGCTGTTCAGTGCTCCTATTAGTGGCTCAAGGAGTGATTTGATGGTGACCTCTAGTGTACGAGTGAGGTCTATCAATGGCACAGTCCCTCCTGTAGACTCAATTTTCTTTGACCCCGAACTGATGTTTGAGGCTATCGCCTTGTCCCCCTTGCGTGTGAACGGGGCCGGGGTTCTCTTTCTTGCTACAGGTGGCTGGGGTGGCAAAGCGTCTTTTTGTACCCTACCGCATGCCTTAGACTTTTTTGATGGTGGAGGGCAAAAAGTATCTAAAAAGCCCCCCTGATGTACGTCACTTTTACTTGCATTAATCAAAGATGTGCCCAAGTCAGGTGGAGCCAAAGTTCCCCCATCTCTTTCATCGGTTCTTGCACACACATCAGCCACAATTCTCTCCATGACGTGGACTTGCTCAGGGACTTGTGCAGACGGTATCTCACCATTTAGAGCTCTCTGTGTCGCCCCCCGTCTCTCCTCCACAGACTCTATCTCACTCGTTATCACCCCCATAGCTGTTGTCAAGTAGTTTGTAATAGATGATGTTAATGGGCGATCTTTTACTACGGCATCACAGTTTTGTGTTTCCCCATTTCTTCTTACCTTCAAGGATTTGCTAGGTGACTGGCCTTGCTGGTCGAGCTTCCCCTGCCCTTTTTAAGCCAAGGGGCCTAGCCCAGCCAAGCCTTGTCCAGACACAGACAGGCGCAGATGGGCCCACCCTTGGCCCGGGCGTTGCCCGGGCACTGCCCGAGCACGCGCGGCCCTCACTGTGGGAGCCCCGGCCGCTACTTAAGCGCCTCCTGGCGCATGCGGTAACGGCGGTGGAGTGCGCGCCACACAGCAAGTCGGGAATTGTGGTTCTGGCTCCTCGCACCCCTCAGGAATCTACTCTGGTGGCTGCAAATCCAGCAAACACAGCAGGTAAATGAGAAAAGAGCTCCCACACTGCGGGAGCCCCGGCCACTACTAAAGCGCCTCCTGGCACGTGCGGTGATGGCGGTGGAGTGCGCGCCGCACAGCAAGTCGGGAATTGTGGTTCTCGCTCCTCGCGCCCCTCAGGAATCTACTCCGGTGGCAGGAAATCCAGCAAACACAGCAGGTAAATGAGAAAAGAGCTCCCCTTGGGATATCATGATGTGCGATGACCTACATGTTGTCTGTTTGTACGCCAATGACATGCTGTTATATATACATGACATACACGATGGCCCTACTACAATTTACTCCACCGTGATGCAATTCACAGACATTTCCAGCCTGAGGGTTAACTGGGCGAAATATTGCGCCTTTCCCTTTCTCCTGAGTATAACTAATCCTGGCTTGAGAATAGGATGGGCGTAGCTGGACTGGCAGCAACACACTTTTAGGTATTTAGGCCTACAGATCTATCACACCACATCAGAGCTATTTGAGGGCAACATTTCCAGAGTGGTTACAGCCCTGCATGCACAGATGGCATTTTGGCGCACACTGCTGTTAGCGGTCATGGGAAGGGTGTCTCTGCTTAAAATGGTGATCTTACCTTATCTCCTTTACTTTTTCACTAATCTTCCCCTATACCTTCCATCTGCATTCTTTTGGAAATGCAGAGTTGCACTGGTGAAACTATGCGCCCCCATGAACAATGGAGGCTTAGCGGTCCCGCAGTTTGAACATTATTATTTAGCTGCTCAAATACAGTAGATTATGTGTTGGCTATCAGGCCGGTATTTATTCAACTCAGCCACGACCGGATCTTGATGGTCCTTGTTTAAAATAGTGCACTTATCCTATCCTTGCAAGTAAGCACAGTGGCCGGAGCCCCTATTATTAGAGGCGGCACATAGATACTACCGCAGGTGCTTATGCATCACTAGACATATCATCCATTATGCTCCAGGACTGGCACTACTGGGGACTCCCAGGTCTGCAGGACTGATGTCATCAACAGAATTGGCAGTATGGCAGATGGCAGGCATACACACCCTAGGTGACCTCTACCGGGATGGTACATAGGCAATGTATGAGACACTTATGACTGATGTGGATTACCCTCAGGTCATTTCCTACTTTACCAGTCATCGATAGCCACCCAACGACATCACTGGGGTATACGATCCTGGAACACCCAATACACCTCACAGTACAATATTTACAGGTAATGGAGGGTGTCAGACACTTCATGCGCTGGCTCACTGATTGTCTGCGCTCTACTATCACAGAACAGATGCTACATGCCCATGTTGCCTATGTGCTGATGCAAACTTATCACACATGCTATGGGCTTACCAGTCACTACACATATATTCGAGTGCTGTCACGACAGCCTTTTCTGATTGCACTTACCTACATCATTGGGAAATATGCCTACTTGGCTTATTTCGCAGAAGCAAGAAACTTAGGGTGACCTCCCGTTTTCTAGAATTGGGTTCATTGTTGCCAACCATCTTGTAACTAGATGATGGCAATCCCCCATGCCCCCAACATTTGTGACCTGGCAACTCTCAACAACAGGGGCACAAGCTGAAAGTGTGGTTTGATGTAGGGAGGACTTGCCTGGGCTGTGGAAATATCCAATCGCCACATATTGGGACACTATCCTCCTCGCCTTACATGGTGCCCACACAGAAAATGTGAGAGGGACGGCAGACACCTTGACTACAGACCAGGTGTGATCATCTCTGAGAGGGACTGGGACCTCTCCCCTTAGTTTGTTGCTCACTAGCATGCTGCCCTGTCCCCCCACATTACCCCCGCTAGACCCTTCCATCACCACTACGCACAACCCATCACACAGTGTGTGAGGCACATCTAACAGCACTGGAGTAACTAGACGTCGAGGTCTATAACATTTAGGGTTCTATAGGTTTTAGGGTTCAATATTTAAAGAAAAGCTGAAATCTGTGTACTGTTTTAAATTAGCAATATTCACATTGGGAACTAGCCTGTGTAAGGACTAATAGTAACAATTGTAAGTGCCCAATGCATAAATGTTTACCTTTCTCAATGTGTAACACCCTATTTTCTAGTTAAAGGAAATACCTCTCCGTAATTTAGAGCATGGTGGGAACATGTAGTACATTGATCTCTCTCAATACCTATTGCAGTTGGGGTACCTTGAACTCCATGTCATGCTGTGTGTCATATGGCCCGACACAATGATATTCAGTATATTGCAGGATTGCAAACTGTTTGTACTGTTTGGAGAACAAAACTACCAACAACGAAAAGAAAATGTGAACTTAAAAAAAACACACAGTTGGGGGAAAAAAGAAATTGTTACTTAATAAACAGATTTAAAAAATCAACCATCAGAATACTGTGATAGAATATTGAGGACAGAATATCAAATAGACAAAATACCAAATGGAAAATGCGTACAGGGAACTATATATTTACTATTCCTAATTCCATATCTATCAACCTCGGCATCATACTCAACTCCTCCCTCACCATGAACCGACAGATCAGCGCTGTATCCCCCACATGCTTCAACACCCTCTACATACTCCGCAAGACCTTCAAATGGATCCCCCCCCCCAAATCCAGGAAGACTGTCACCCGCCCACTCATCGCCAGCAGGCTGGACTACTGAAACGCCTTCTATGCTGGAATCAACACAATCTTTACTCCACAAACTCCAGATCACCCAGACCGCAGAAGCCAGACTTGTCCTCAGCATCCCATGACAAGACCACATTACCCAGCACCAAAGACCTCCACTGGCTCCCTGTCGAAAAAAGAGTTACCTTCAAGCTGCTCACACATGCCTACTAAGCACTCCACAACACCGGAACCCAATACCTCAATGAAAGAATCTCCTTCTACACCCCCAAGAGAAACCTCCACTCTGCTGACCTAGCCCTGGCCTAAATTCCCAGCATCCACAGAGCCAGAACGAGAGGCAGATCCTTCTCCTACATTGCGGCCAAGACCTGGAAAGAACTCCCCCTCAGCATCAGATGAATCCCCACACTGCAAGCATTCAGGAAGAGCCTCAAGACCTGGTTCTTCTGATGACCGGAGCTACCTGAAACCCTCCTCCCCCCAGCGCCTTGAGATCCTCACTGGTGAGTAGTGCGCTCTACAAATCCCTGGTTTATTGATTGATTGATCTACCTTGAAGATATATGTATTGAGTCGGTACATTTATGCAACATTAGGCATAGAAAGTCCAGACTTACCTGCTAATATTTGTGTAAGTGTTTTAGTCTCAATATGTTGTCCCGTTGATATTCGGTGTTGACATTCAGTGTGCACACCATTGACCATCACCTCCTACTCCATCAATTTACCATGCTGGGGTGAAAGGCATGGTTGATTCTTTTTTTATAACTGCTCCCAATCTATTTTATTCTCATCTTTTGCCTCTGAATAAGACCATGTTGGATATGTATCCCCTCAAACATAGCATTATCTCCTTTTTTATTTAGTATCTACTTGAGGCATGCAGATGATCGTGTTCACTCTCTCGGATTCTATATTTGCTTATGCTTTGACAACACACAAATTATCATGATGTGTGGTCGTCTATTTAATTTTAGACACTCATGTGGTATAACTCTTGATCTTTCATTCTGGTATTCTCTTTTGCATTTAGTTGCACCTATCACATGTAACCCCTGATGTAAATTGGAACTTGATTAACTCAAAAACTCAAAAACGTGCAGTTTTTGCATTAGTGGGTCCCTGCTTGGACATCACAAATTCGATTTTGGAACTACATGACTGCCACAATGAGCTGTTGTCAAACAGTCTAAAATAAGGTGGTTTGTATGGTAGTGAATACCAAAAATATTGCATTCTAAACGTCTATTTACGTATTTTTGGAAGGAAAGTACTCCCGAAAGGCTTTGGACGCTCGAAGGGGCATACAAATTGCACCCCTCTTCAAGAGAGTGGCTATTAAGGAGGCAGGATTTGGCCACAAGAACTGAGACCACTTCCAAATAGAGCTCTAGAGAGAATGTGCTTTCAGACCTGGCTATAGTACTGAGACCGTACCTTGAAGATCTATGCATCTCATAGGTACATATATGTGGAGTTAGGTGTAGAAAATCTAAACTTACCAGTCAATATTCTTTATAGATGTTTTGTCCTCAATATTGTGTCTCATTGAAATTCTGAGGTCAATATTCAGTGAGCACTTTAGCAACTTTTCGTTCTCTCGTGCTGTCAGCCTGTCGGATAACCGAAGGAGTGCTTGATAGGGGCCTTGTTGTAGCACAAAACACACCAGCTCCCATCTCTGAGGTCGAGAGTTGGATACATCATGGGCATGATGTTAGTGCACCTGACGATTTTTCAGCATACAAGGACCCTCTGTGTCAGCGGAAGTGCCTCCTCTGCTAATCTATCGGAATGCTCATCTTTTATATTAGAAAGCAGCCTTGCGATGTACGCATAGATTAGTGATGTTATGGATATATAGATAGCGCTTTCGCCTGTTGATGAAGATAGTGATGACATTTGTACGTAGTGTGAAATTAGACCTAGTACATGATGTTCAGGGCATTGTGATAATGTTGTGCTAAGCTAGATGTAAAAACAAGTTTAGTTTCAGAGAAACTAATTCAACATTGTTGTGTGTGTAAATGTGTGCAAAACGTCACAGCTGGAAATGTTGTTTGTGAAGACAATGTAGGAAATAAGCTGCTTTGCAACATGGGCCTAACTAGGGAATATAACCCCCACTCCTCATACGAAGGGTCAATATCTAAAAAGCCAGCAAAAAGTTTTAAAAACGTTAACAACTGCTCTTAAAAGTATCTAAAAGTGTGTTTCCCAATAAAATATGTATTAACAATCTTAAAGTCATTGTATCATTTGAGATCCCAAGCCCTCAGAAAGCCATGGTTCCTAGAAAATAAAAAGCTGTTATGGTAAATTTTATTTTAAAAAGAAGTCTAATTGTTCCCACACGGAAAAGGCCAATTGTTTATGTGTTCCGAGTGGTAGACACAACATTGCTGTGCCATCATCCGCCGACGTTCCCAGAGGCACACCTCGTAGCATGATTATGGAGCAAAGGTGATTCCATCCTGATACTGCAGCAGCCTCTGAGGGAGGCGTTGTGTCCCACAAGTTGTCTGCAGAGCCGTTGTTCACATCACTAGGAGCTAAAGATCCGAGACATATATCCACGACGCATTTGTGGCTGCAAAGCAGGCAGCCAAAGGCAGGTTGTATGCAGTCAAGCCAAACCGGCCTGAACAACAAAAAAAAGTGCTCACTTCTTGAAGCTGCAGTGTGTCAAAGTAGTGTATAATGCACTCACTGGAACACAGCACTAGCAATGCTGTCTCCAATCGGGACATCCATTGCGTAGCAGATAGAATAAAATCAGTATTCCTGCCACAAGTAAGCGCTTCCCAACACGGAGTGTATGGAAGATGGTATAAATCTGAATATCGTCTGAAAGGTGCCAATAAAACCAGAGATGATACATTATAAAAAGTGCACTATTCCTTTACTATCAGACATGTTAAAGATACGATGGACCTAGATTCTCAAAATGCAGCGGGAAGTTAGTATGGAGCAGTGTTTGTAACTCAGACAAGGACCTTGCAACCTGGAGATCCAACATCTCTTTGGCTGAAAATAAGGCCACATCCTTTTGCAAAAGCATGGATTTCAGTTTGCTTAGGGAATCAAATTTTATGTTGGAAACATTTATTGAAGGCCATAGCGCTGCCTCGCTAACTGTGCTGACAGGTGGAAACAAGTGACTATGGAATTAACTGTCACCAGATAAGCGATGCCCGGTTCCATTCTGCAGCAAACGATCATTCAGCATCAAATAGCTCCCATTCAAGAGCAGCCGTAATACAGGATAAATCACGGCAACTGGGGAAGCCTTCATATAACAAGCCAAGTTTGCCATTGAAGCATTGCATGCCCTGTGGAGAGAAATGTCCTTGCAAATCAAGGAGTCACTAAAGGTGCCTTCACAGACGGAGCCACTAAGAAAAACTTCAGTGTCACCATTCCTGCATCTAAATCTGAATAGTAATTCCCAATACTTGTTCACATAGTTTTCCCCTAGCACTTCATATCTGCCCACCTGTTGGTATTGGAGACAATATTGGAATTGAAAGGTTGTGACTGGTAGGGTGATGTAACCATGGATTATCCAGTCAGTGGATGGTGTCTCAGCCACAGAGAAAGGTAATTGGTCTAATTTCTCACTGTGCAACATGGTATACTTCGCATCCATTGTTATCTGTCTTTCTGTTAGACCGTATGCTGAAAACAGATTTGTACTGTTGATGTTACGCCATGGCACGTTGCCAGAACGTAACGTTTGTAACGTACAGGTCAGTATTACTGTTGACTGTAATTGTGACTGTCCATGTTGTAATAAAGACACGTCTTGCTGTATATGTCAATTGCGGAAGACACTGTTGCCAAGCGAATTCAATCTGGATGATAAAATGGTCATACCATTGTCAACCACAGCCAAAGGCTTTTTCAAATGAACCCTATTAATCTCGGGCAATCTCTTAGCAGCTTCCTGTTGAGAAATCTTGCACAGCTTGTTGTATATTCCGTACAAAGAGCGCTTTTGACGTGGGTTCCGGGGTCCTAGTAAAAAATCCCTGAGATCCATGTTATCAGAAAGAAGGGACAAGTGTTGTTTCACCTGGGAGAGTGTTGAGTTCTTTAGCCAATCTAGGCATAACTTCTCAACACTATATGACGTCAACACCTGAGTGTTCTGTTTGTATGTATCTTTGATTAGGCCTATTGATCCTAAACCCTTTGGAATTACCCAGGAATCTAGATTGACAACCATCTGTGTCCACAGGCCATACCAACCAACCCTACCAATTGTGGTCTGATGAATTGAAAGAACAATTATGTATCATGGTGTCTAGTGTATCCTCACTAAAGTGTGTAAAGTACTGCCAATTCTTGAAATGGGAGAATGCGGGAACGTGTGGTGCATTCAAATCCTTTGTTTTGGCTTTACCCAGACATTAAGTTTGTTGCACTGTCTTGTTCAGGAAAATCATTTGATGTGGTATGAGGTATGCTCTCAATAAGGCCTTCGTCCCCTGACCTTCCAATCTTTTGACCCCCAGATACACTTTGTCTCTATTGTGTCTTTTCAAAAGTAGAAACCCTGTATAGACAGTTGGGAAATAAAGGAAGCAGAGTATATCAGCTTGGTGTTTGTTAACATATTTTTCTTTTCAGTTGTAGGTGCAAACCTATAGTAATAAGAGGCAGGGTTTGATGTTTCAAAACCTGAAAAATAAGCAAACATCTGTGCAAAAGTCTTTGAACTACCTTCAGTGGTGCTGGGTAGTGTTCCCATTGTGTGTAATTGTAAACACGCGTTGGATACTAGCATTATGTATAAAATGGTAACCATAATGCTGGTAACAGAACATGTTTCCAAAATTACGTGTACCATGTGAGAGGCTAGCCTGGTATATGCTGTCCACTAATGTAAGTGGGCACCCTGCACAAGTCCAGACAACTCTTATGGTGATTTAAGAGGTCTCAGACAACCTTAGAAAGCTATTTCCATATGGTAGCTGTGGAGAGCTGCCTTCAGGCTTAGTCTAGGAGTGTAAAGCAGCTTGTTTTACCAGAATGCAATCTTATTGTATAGATTAAATGAAAAGAGAACCACACAATAGTTATAAAAATATGTATTTATTATATAACACTATCTAGTACGTTACAGTATTTCCTACACGGAGATAGACACAAAGCACACAATGCTTAAGCAAAGAAACAACAGTAAATAGCACTAATACGCAGTGGGCCTCAGGGGGGACCAAACCATATACTAAGAAAGTAGTATACATACCATGACTCGAGTCAGAACGATGTTGAGAGGAAGTAGAATCGCGGGGACCCCGAGGAACCACCGAAGGCGAGTAGATAGGGACCTCACGGAGGACGGGTGCAGTATGGTAACACGACCACATGCTCCGTACAACTCTATGTAAAAGTCACAGTTGGAGTTTTGAAAAGTAAGGACCCTTCCCAGTGGATTACGAAGAAACCCTGTGGAAGACAGAAGGTTGGAGAGCAACCCTACCCGTGGATACTGATTGACCCAAGTTACCTAACCAAGGGGAGCCGGGTGCATAGGTGTGAAGTGGCATCAGAAACCGCAGTCGAACCCAATGGAGGAATCTGAAGAAGAGCCGCTGCTGGAAGGGAGAAGAATGTCCTTTGGAATCCAAACGTGGATTCTAGTCAAAGAGTACCTGAAAACAAAAGGGACAGAGTCTGGGTCTCTTCAGGGTTACCAGGGGACGAATGCCCACCGATGTCAGGTGCTTCAGGATAGTTGATGGGGACCTTGACTCTGCAGCTGCTGGGACCAGGGGATGTCGAGGGCAGCCAGGAGCCATATACAAGCTGTCCCATGAAGGATGTAGAGTGCTGAGGGGTCGGAGCACCAACAAGCCTTTGGCAATGGCAACCCATGCAAAAGGTCAAGACAACGTACAGTTTAACCAGCAAGGTCCAGGAGACTCACCACATACAGGGGAGTCAGGGCAAGCCTGGAACAACCAGGGGATCCCAAGAAAAGCAAAGTTGACCCTCAAATGGACCCACAGGTCGCCAGAGGACCTCGAGTAGCTTCACAAAACAACAGGCCACGGAGCACACAGTGTGAGGTGGCTGAAGATCTTTGTAGGAAGTGGTGCCAGAGGTAGGGGCTACTTGGAGCCCAATGCACTTGTTAAGGAATTGCCAACAAGCACATGCACTTGCAAAAGTAGGCGGTACACAGGGGTTCAGGTAATGCAGCCCCCCACAAGGGGTTCTGACCTCAATCTTTCTGAGAGGGCAGCTCGGACCTCAAGGGGTGTAGAAACCTACCTTTTGTGTTGCTGAGCCTTTCGGAGTCCATAGGGGCATGGGATCAGCAGACCGGTAAGCAGTGTTGCGGTGCTTGCAAATGCAGGGGAGTGACTCCTTCACTCCAAGGGAGATTATCTTCAGGTGTCTTTGATGCTCCACATGTCCTGCAAAAATTCTGTATGGTGCACAGGCACAGACGATGCAGCAGACTGAAAGGGAGACGGAGTCAGGCCCAACAGAAGTCCAGCGAAGTCCAGAGTGCCCAGACAGTCGCCGTGCAGTGGTTTCAGGTTAGGATCTTGTGCACGATAAATCTCAGGTCCTACAGCCAGGTAATGCCTTAAGTACCCACAGGAGAGGGGTGGAAAGTTTCAGGGGACCCTCCCGGACAGGGGGGAGGTTACTCCCATGTCCTTTGTCCAGTTTTGTGCCAGAGCGGGATTCCATGGCTCACAGGACTGGTTTGAACTGGACTATGCACAGGGACATCAAATGTGATCTTATGGGGGGGAGGAGCCTAGCGCGCAACCAAGATGGACGCGTAGGCACAGGGCTCCCCGGACCCTTGCCGCTCCTCGCAACTTATCCTGACATTATCCTGGATTTGTGGACGGATTCTGGAAGATGAACCTTGGCTGAATCCATAACTCTTTTCAGAACGTAAATTGGACCTGGGAGACCTGAAATATAGCGTCTTGCATTTTGGAGGCCCACCTGGAAGCTGTGCCCGGTGCTTTGGTGAACTGTGGGGCCGGGGAGTAGTTGAACAACAACGGCATCGGAGCCTTGCCAATGACCGCACCCCCACTTTCAGTTTCGCTTTTGCACTTCTGCATGGCCTGATCGAGGAGCTACTTCGCGCGGCTGGGGCGTCCTCCGGCCTTTGTACTGGACTGATTTGTGCCTTTTTCTCCACTCTTCCGAGCGGGCTCTTGGACAGTCTGTGTCTGCTCTGCTGGCACCCTTTTGCTATCGGTCCTGGCGGACCCCTCCGGTGAGCATCGCTCAACATGGCGGGCAAGGGGGATCCCGAGAAACGGAGGACCAAGACATCCCACCGTGGGGGACCAGCCCAGAGTAACATCATGGATCGTTATACCCAGGCCAAAGGATCCCCCGGGCCAGCAAGTGCCGCCGTGGAGGACTCTGGTGGTGGCCCGTCCGTGCCCACGGAATTGTCGCTGCAAGACGTTATGGGCGCCATCAACGGCATAAGGGAGACCATCGCCCGGCAGTACGAGGCTCTGGCCCGTAAAATTGACACGGTTGCCATTGATGTTACGTTAATTCGGGCGGATCTCTCTAAGACTAACGAGAGGGTTCAATCGCTGGACTTGAGGACATCCACTCTTGTTACGGATGTATCAGACCTCCAGGCAACTCTTGGCGATCTAAAGTCGGCAAACGACACGATGTCGCGGCGGCTGGAGGATTTCGAAGGTCGGGCACGACGCAATAATATCCGCGTCATAGGTGTACCGGAGACTCTCGACAATCGTCCGGTGGACCTCATGGTCGAAGATCTCGTCCTCAACCATCTTGCTCCTTCTGGCCTGAGCAAGTTCTTCGCCGTGGAGCGTGCCCATCGTGTCCCGGGCGGTAGGCCTCGACCAGGAGCTCCCCAGAAGGCCTATTATTGCAAAACTTTTTCATTACAGAGACCGGGATGCGATCCTGCAGGCCTCGAGGGTGCACGGCCCAGTTAACTATGAGAATGCCTCCGTTAACTTCTTTCCGGACTTCACCCAACTCGTTCAGAAACAGAGAATGGGCTTTCAGGGGGTGAAGCGCCGTCTTCGAGATCTGGAACTTAAATACTCTATGCTTTTCCCTGCCAGGCTTCGTGTGGAATATGAAGATCGGACTCTCTTTTTTGAACGCCCTGACACTGTGAGTGACTGGTTAGACTCCCTGCCGGACCGGGGCGAACGATCTGGGCGTACTGGCGGTGCTGAGGGCGGAGGGCCTCCGCAGGAATGATTCTTGGTCCTCTACTTGACATTTCCTTCTGCGCCCAGCCAGGTTCTACTTCAATTGTATATTTTGTCTATTAATGTTCTGTTTGGATGCGGGCGGGGACGGGTCCCTTTCCTCCTCTAGGGTCTTTTTGTAGCATGGGATTGTTAGGGCGACAGGCACACTGCAAGTAGGGGGGGCTGTATAGTCCGCAGGGGTGCAGGGTGGGGGGAGTTGCAATGGCGTGGGGGTAGGAGGGGGTCAGTGGTTGTTGGGTTGTGTGTTTTTTCTTTTCAAGGCAGTGTGCTTGTTTCCTTTCAGTTTTAGGTGTCTGGCTGCGTGCCCGGGGACTCCAGCTTCTTGTGTTGGGATGGGGGGGGGACGGGTTGAAACTTATGTCTTGGAACGTCAACGGATTGAGGGACCGTATCAAACGTGGGGTTGTGCTGCAATATTTGCGCCGATTGGCCCCTGTTGTGGTATTTCTTCAAGAGACGCACTTGGTGGGCAATGTATGTCATGCCATGAACAGGGGGGGCTACCGACTGGTTGCACATTCTGGCTTCACCACTGGATCCAGAGGGGTGGGCATCTTGCTGCGATCTTCCCTCCCGCTTGAGATTGACAAAGTTACTCTTGATGATAGAGGGCGCTATGCGTCCTTGACTGGACGGTGGGAGGGTCAGACCCTTTCATTGGTCTCGGTCTATGTTCCCCCGGACCTCCAAACCTCCACTTTCTCTGATGTGGGTCGTATGTTACTTGAACTTCCTGATAGTCTCTTGCTTGTGGGTGGGGATTTTAATTCCGTGATTTCTGGCGAGTTGGATCGTTACCCTCCCAGAGCCCTCTCTGCCGCCCAGGCGTGGCTCGGCGGGTTCTTGGACACTTTTGGCCTAGTGGACTGCTGGAGGTTGATACATCCGACACAGAGTCAGTACACATTCCACTCCAGACTAGATTATTTTCTTATGCCAGCGGCCCAGACCACCCGGGTCCGGGAGGTTAAGCACCTGGCCCGGGGCATTTCCGATCACTCTCCATTGTGGCTCCTCTTCGATACCGGGATGCGATCCGCCGGGCGGGTCGCCCCCATTAACCCCTGGTACCTGCGTGACCCCAAGATCCGCAAGGGTCTCATTAAGTCGCTTGACCAGTATTTTCTTGAGAACGAGGGGTCCGTCTTGTCCTCAGTGTCCTTGTGGGAGGCTTTCAAAACGGTTCTCCGAGGACACGCCCTATCCCTGATCGTGGAGGCCAAGAAAGCTAAGAACAGGGAGGTGGTTGCGTTGGAGGCTGAGATATCGGGGTTGGAGGCTGCCTTGGAGACGGCCGTCACTCAGGACGGGCTCCACGCTCTCAGCCTGAAGCAATTCGAATATAAGTCCCTTGTTACGGATGCTGCTCGGACACTGTATAGGGAACAGCAGGGTAGGCTGTATGATGCTGGGGATAAGGCGGGTAAATTGATTGCTTGGCTTGATAAGAAGGAGAGAGTGAATCGAGTGGTCCCCGTGCTTCAGACGTCGGAGGGAGTGAGTGTGACTGACCCTGGTGAGATTGTGGAGTGTTTTGCTGATTACTTCCGCGCTGTGTACTCCCCGGTGTCTGATAGGGATGAGGCTGACTCCCGTCACTTGTTGAAGGATATTGCTTTGCCCTGCCTGTCGGTGGATGAGCGTGAGCAGTTAGATGCCCCGTTATCGGTCGACGAGATTGCTACCGCGATTCGTTCCCTTCACTCAGGCAAGGCTATGGGCCCCAACGGACTCCCTATTGAACTTTACAAACTGCAACCGGATAAAATTGCGCCCTGTCTCCGTCGTATGTTTTCGGAGTCGCTTGAACTTGGTTCTCTCCCTGCTGACCAACGTCTGGCCACTATAGTCGTGATTCCCAAGGACGGTAAGCCTCGGGACTGTTGCACCTCGTACAGGCCTATTTCTCTGTTGAACGCCAAGCCGAAAATCCTTGCCAAGGTTCTTGCTAATCGCCTGCTTACTGTTATCTGTGACCTGGTGCATCCGGACCAATCCGGTATTATCCCGCACCGGAATACGGCCCTTAACTTGCGGCGCCTACATGGCGTACTCGCAAGGGCAGAATATCTTTCAGAGCCGGCCATCTTGGTTTCCTTGGACGCCACGATGGCCTTTGATACGATCGAATGGCCGTATCTTTGGGCCGCCCTTGCAAAGTTTGGATTCGGGGTGGGATTTATTAGTTGGGTTAAACTCTTATACGCTGCTCCGTTGGCTCAGGTTGTCGTTAATGGGAGGGTTTCCCGGTCCTTCGTTCTTGGGAGGGGCACTAGGCAGGGGTGTCCGTTGTCTCCCCTGCTCTTCGCTCTGGCTTTGGAACCGCTCGCTGCTTGGCTTCGTTGGGAACCGTCGATAAGAGGGATCCAGTGGGCCCCTGGCTTCGAGGATCGAGTTTCGTTGAACGCGGATGACATTCTCTTGTACCTCACCTCACCACGTCAGTCACTCAATGTGCTCTTTGACATCCTTACTTCCTTCGGCAAGAACTCTGGTTTGATTATTAACTGGTCCAAATCTTGTGTCTATGCTATATCAGGTGGCTTTCCTCTCTTGCCTTCTCATTTTCCCATTAAGGCGTCCCACTCCGGCTTTACGTACCTGGGGGTGTACGTCTCATTGGACCCGGCGGTCCGCTACGAGCATAATCTCCTCTCTCCACTTCGGAGATTGAGGTTAGACGTGGCCCGTTGGCGTAAGCTTCCCTTGTCTCCCCTCGGTCGTGCGGCGCTTTTTAAAATGATGTCTCTTCCCCGATTCCTTTACGCACTTCAGAACTCCTTTGATATTATTCCGGCGGCCTACTTCCGGGAAGTGGAGAGCTTACAGAGGAGGCTTGTTTGGGATGGTCGTGCACGTATTGCTCTTGCAAAACTGACTCTCCCCTGGTATGACGGGGGCATTGCGCTCCCGGACATCAGGAGGTACTATTGGGCCTCCCAGCTATCTGCTATTAACCATGCAACGTACGCACCTGGTCCGAATCCGGCTTTCGAAATGGATAGATTTTTGTTGCCTGGCAGCAACTTTAACAGAGCGCTTTACTCTCGATCGGCTGGGAGGAACTTAACCGGTCCCACTAAGATTGCTGTGCGAGTGTGGAGGGCTGCGAATGTGGCCATGGGCTGGAATGAGCGTCTGACGGGTGCGACCCCTTTGTTTGCGTCTGAAAGATTGGGAAGCCTCTGGACGACGAAGGGCTTTGAGCGTTGGGACACGATTGGCATCAGTAGAGTAGGTGACCTCTGGGTGAAGGGTGCGGTTAAATCCTTTGCTGCGCTGCAGAGTGAGTACGAATTGAGTGAGAGGGAGTTCTTTCGGTACGTCCAGGTTCGGCACGCCTTGCTCTCGGCCTTCGGGGCTGGGACTGCAGTCCCTGTGTCTTCGCCACTCGAGGACCGCATACTCAACGGTCACTTGCCCGACAGTACTATTTCCCTTATCTATAAAAAACTAATAAACGTTCGGGCGGATCTCCTCGTGCGCCTTCGGGAGGCGTGGACCGGGGATGGTGTTGAACTGCACGATGAGGATTGGCAGTCTGCGCTGTCCTCCCCTAAGGAAGTGGCCATACCCGCGCGTCTCCGTCTTGTCCAGCTTAAAATTCTCCACCGTGTCTACGTGACGGGCCCTCGTTTAGTTTTGATGGGTTTTTCTGAAGACGGGCTCTGTAGGCGCGGCTGTGGGCTCGGCGCCACTTTTCTCCATGTTCTCTGGGAGTGCTGTGAGGTGGCGGAGTATTGGCGCCGGGTGCATGCTGTCATGGAATGCGTCACTGGGGTCGCTTTGTTGCCCGAGGCTCGCCGATGTTTGTTGAACGTGTGGGAGCCTAATGACTATAATGCGGCTCAGACTCGGTGGGCGGCCCTTGGGAACATGATTGCTAAGAGGGACATCGCACAGCGTTGGGGTTCCCGACGGCCTCCCACCGTGTCAGTATGGAAGGAGAACATGGATTGGTGCATGTGCAGAGAGAAGACTGTGTATGTGTCTCGGGGTAAGCCGGGGCGTGGGGTAGAATCTGGGGTCAGTGGAACGCGTACCGAGGAAACATCTGCACGGCCCCCCTCGTGGACACATCTGATGCTGCCTTGTCCCCCTGATCCTGAGGTTCCCGGACTGTTACATTTTATCTGTAGACGGTTGTGGCTCTCCCGTCGCCCCCACCTCCCCCTTGCTCATCCTCATTGTCCACCTGAGGGTGGAGTATGTATTGTGTAGTTCCCCGGATGTGGTTAGACGCCCCTTTTTTGATGGTCTCCGCCTTGCTTTTTGGTGTTATTTTATTTTCTTTTTTGTTTGTATTTCTAAAATCTGTGTATCCTGATAACCTCTGAGGTGCACTCCGTAATTTGTTAATTCGGCTGGGCCCCAGGGGGCCTGTTGCTGCCTTGATGTTGTTTACCATGTATATATTAGCGGCCGGCCCTGGTGGTTGTAGGCCCATGTTTGTATTGATGTTTATGTACAATAAAGGTTTTCTCAAAAAAAAAAAAAAAAAATGTGATCTTATGCAGACTTTCAGTCGCTGGCAAGCGCACCCACCCAGACCTAATATACTAAATCCTGTCTGGGAGGTGATCACACCTCCTTGTGACAGGATGCCTATTGTTCTGTCGTCCCCTGCTCGAGCTTGGCTCTGCAGCAGGATTACATAAATGTGTTTGGGTCAGCAGCAACCATTTTGTGCTGTCTGGAGTTAGAAGGCTGGTACCGGGAACACTAGGGACCCCACAAGGCTCGCTTGTGAGGGGTGGAATCATGTCTCCCACACCGGTGTGGGGGTGTGATTTCAACATGTTTGACACCATACACGATAGGGTTTGTTTCAGCTATTTTTTAGTGGGTCATCACCCAGTCGCATAATGCCCCTCTATATGTCGTATATAGCTGCTGTACTGATAAACCAGGAGAATGGACTCCGTTGGCGGTAGGGGTGTCCTGCTCATGCAGTGGCACCCTCTCACTTAGAACCAAGCACCCTGCTTTCAGGATTGTAAAGGCCTGCTATAGGGGTGACTTATAGGTTTTAAGTGCAGTAACTTTTAGATATAGTAAACCTATATCTTACGTAAGTGATGCATGCACCAACGTACACAGGCTGCAATGGCAGGCCTCTAGTTCCATTTTGAATGGCCTCTCATGGGTGGCACAATACATGCTTCAGCCCATGGGAGGTTTCGGCGGTACCTATGCCCTGGGTACATCTGTACCATATACTAGGGGCTGACAAGGGGACCCCAGTATCCAATCTGGAGTGTACCTAAGTACATAACATAACAGTTTAGGGAGAAAGTAGATAGACTGTGGTCCTGATTAGCAGGATCCCAGTCAGACTTGTCAAAAACAGTGTGACATCAAGCAAAAACTGTGGGTAACCATAAGAAGCAGACCCTACTTTCCTACTTACCATCATACAATTCATCATTAGAAAATGCTGCTGATTGCTCTAAATCTCCAAGCAAATTATGCACAGTTTCAATCTCCCAATCGTCAGAGAAAGTACTAGAGGTGATGATGTAGTTTACAGAAATTTTAAACAAATATGGAATTTTCAAAAGTTCAGTTGGACCATATACATCATACGATACCCTGCCCCATACAATTCCTTTACGAACTGGAACCGCTGTACTGTTCACAAGGGACAAGTTTCTAAGGGCCAGATGTACGACCCTTCCAATTTGTGAGTCGCAAATTGTGTAGTTTTGCGACTTGCAAATTGAAATTTACAACAGTGCCTCAGACACTGTTTGCGATTCCTAATGGGGTTGCAAATTGCCTGCTTCATTAATATTCATAAGGCATGTGCAATTTGCGGCCTAATTGGGAATGGCTAGCAATCCCAGGGATGGTGGCTTGCTGGGGTCAGCAGACTACCATGTCTGTGACTGCTTTTTAAATGCAGGCATTTTTTTTATGCTGCCCATTTTCCTTAAAGGAAAATGGGATGCATTTAAAAACCAAAAATTAAACATTACTGTTTCATTTTTTAACAGTAGGCAGTGGTATGTGGGACCACTGCTTGCTCTTAAAAAATATTTTCAATGCCTGTCACAAAGGGAAAAGGTCTCCTGGGGATCCCCTATCCATTTGCAAGTTGCTTATCACCCATTTGAAAGTGGCGGTAAACTGCGAGTGTTTTGTGGCCGCAATTTCGGACGCAAAACAATCCTACATTGAAATGCGAGTTGCTATTAGGAAAGTCCGCCCTTGGCATGCCCCTTCCTAACAGCAAGTTGCAAACCCTATTTTGAGAGTCGGTAATAGGTTAGAAATCATCATAATGCACAAAGTAGCCAAACGCCGTCCGGTCTATTCCTGGCAGCTCAGTAGGGTTTGTAGAACTGGTAGATGACTCTATCTGTGACATGTTTGTGCTGCCAGGCTTTTGTCCTCACTTGACAACTCATACCCTAAAAATAGGACACTGAGGTGGGCAATTTTTAATTTTTTGAAATTAAATTTGTATCCCAGGTAGGAGAACCCAAGAATTATGTGGTTCACTCTTGACAAGTGTTCCATTAATTCATCATCCATCGGATAGATAGATGTCATCTACTTAGGACAATGCCTCCTCATCAAAATGTTGAAGTTACCGTGCTACCCTGGCTGAAATCAACCCAGGGATATTCTCATACCCCTAGGGTAATCAACAACATTTGCGTTGAGAGCCTAGTGCCAAGATTCCTATCACATATGTGCTCCCAGGCACTACATTTTGGCAGAAAAATCCATTTGAGATGTCTAGTGTTGTTTTGTATTTTTTCCATACGATGTTATTCATTAGTGCAGCACTGTGTGTATTCTGTACTGCAAATTTGTGTGTAGATGTGTTTAAATGTCTAGAATCCAAAACTAGACTATATGAATTATCGGGTTTCATTACGGGAAACAAGGGATTATTCATTGGTGAGATGCAATTCTCTATCACACCCTGGTATTCAAGTTAATCTAGGATCTCCCTGACTTGTTTCTTTGTCTCATGCTTTATTGGGTATCATCTCTGTAAAGAGATTTTGTGAAGAGGTGACTCATAACCCCACCCAAAATGATTGCAGTAAAGTGCAGGAGCTAACACTAAGGCACACTCCTGCGCGTATGAATTTTTAACTGATTCTGGTACGAGGTCAGAGTACCAGGTAAAATAACTTCTTTAATAGGGCAATCCATTACAATCTCAGGTGGCCAATCCATTTCAGCCAAAAGAATATTGTAACCATAGGTCAGCTTCTCCCAAAACAGACCCTTTACCTTTCGGGGTATGTCTCTCTCCATTCAGAGTGTCATTTCGTATCAACAATGTAAGACACTTACCCTTGTATCAGGTTTTTCTACAGTGATATGCAGCGCTACTACCCCCCAGATAATCCATCAAGTTCTGGTGAGCTATTGTGACTTCTGCCACACTATACAGCATCATGACTGCCCATTCTCCGTTTAGATGCAGACTCCTCAGTAGCCTGAGCATAGCTTATTTTAATCCCGGCTACCTATTTTTTAAATTGAGGTTTAGAAGTATTTTGTTTCTCTTCCTGTTTAATGATGTGGTACGAAGTGCGATGTCTCCCTATTCTGCTTGCCTCGCTCTTCCAACCTGTACTCTGACTGTCCGTCTCTCTCCGAATGCTTTTGGATGTCTCCAGAAAGGAACGAGATGAACGTGTATCAGTATCCTGATACCTGTCAGGTGTTCTAATATTGTCACAGTTTCTCAGATTCTGTTTCCGTTCGGTGTGTTCCTGTTCAGTAGAGCCACCCAGTGACTGTGTTTTATTTTGTTTATTATTTTTTGTTAATTATCCCATTTCTTCTTTGAAGAATCAGGTGCCTGCTTAGAGATATCCTTTTCAGAATTACTCTTAACTATTGGTTTCCCAGTTCTGGCTCCTAGATTATCCCTGCTAAGTGAGGCATATGTACCATTAATAATCTCAGGCAATTCTCGCTTCTCCTGTGCAGGAGTGAATTCCCTCAGGCATTGGCATATAGCAACCACTGCTGCCTCCCCTTTTATGTTACTCAACATAATGGCTGATACCGAGGCAAAATCGACCATTAGTTTCATCCCTAGACCTAAGGCAGCATCTGCCCCGAACTCGTTCTGTTTTTGCTTTAGTATATCTGGTATGAAAGCTGTCAAAGGGGTACCATGTGCTCTGGTATATACAGCAGCAAAGATTGTACTCCAAGTGACATAATCTTCTAATGGGGAGCCATCCCCATTGGCAAGCAAATTGGCAGTATTCTGTGTTTTTCCTGCGGGCCCATCTGGGAAAAAACTGCTTCAAGCTGTGCTGTTTTTTTGTGCTATCCAGAACAGTAGTCGCTCCCGGCTGGTAGGAATCTTTCCCATAACAGCATTTAGTGTTTGTGGGCTAAAACCTGTGGTAGCCATGTATGGCTGGCCAGGCCCTGCAGGTTGTACTGTAAATTGTCTAATTACGTATTGAGTAATATTTCTCTAAATCTTTACTACTTCTCTGTAAGGTTGGCTCATTCCTGCTGTTGTTAAGGCAGTAAAGTCTGGATGTGTTGTGTACGATGCTAAGACCGCCCAAGGCGCTCCTTCTCTGCTGAGCAGACAGAGTCACACATGTTCTTTGACAAGGGGTAGGGCGTCTTTAAACCAATTGTGCTCTTTTTAAGTTAAAGGAACTTCCAAGTCTACATATGGGAAATACTCATCAGGAGGTTCATCATCAATGTATTCATGAAAAAGTGTCTGTGTGTGTGTCTGCAGGAAAGAACTTAACCCAGGAATAGAATACCGCCGTTCTGAATGCTTCATGTGCATGTTCATGAGAAACAGGGTCAAGACTGATTTGCATATGGCTGGGTTTGAACTGGGGTGACTAAATTGAGCTACAAAACGATGATTGATTCAACCCAGATCCGTGACTGGGGGTGATTGTCTGAAAAGTTTCAGCACTCAATCCATCATCTCTTTGTGTTTACACTTGCAAATATGTAACATTGAGATGGTTGCCAGGTCTAGAGCGATTACTGCATGATTCTATCAGGGCCAGGTGAGCCTTTTATTTAACCAGGCATTTCCCTGGCCCTGGAGGGCAGTTTTGAACGTCCATTGCCACTCCTAGTGCTGCTTCCACTTTCCCCAGCTTTCTGAGGTTAATTACAACAGACAGAGTGATGATTAAAGAGAGAGAGAGAGAGAAAGGGAGTAGGAAGGTAGAGAGAAAGGGATCAGAGAAGAGAGGAGATGAAAGAGACAGCATGAATGGATGGAAATATAGTGATTGCACGAGGAGACAAAGGGAGAGGGGCTGATGTGGTGTTCTGTATCTAATCTGAAATACTGTGTGTGGCATCCAGATAATGATGCTTAGAACGTAGAATGTGGAGGGTTGCCTAGGGAGGTTAGCCCATGGGGACAAACAGCAGTTGGAGGTGGTTGATGGGGGATGGGGTCTTTGCTTCACGAAGACTACAGTATATACTCACTTAAATCAACCGGAATCGCGCATCTTCTTGTACATGGGAGACCAGGATGCCACAGCAGCTTTGAGCATTTTTGCCAAGGCTGCTTTTGATTCCTCAGTCCAGCCCTGTCTTCTATAGCAAACCAGGGAATGAGGCAAAAGACAAGAAGCCTGGTTTCCTAGAGTCATTGTTCTCTCTAACGCAAGGAGTGGCTTTCACCCCATCTATAAAAATCTAGCTGGTCCGCAGACTTTGTATGTGTAGCACCAACATAGATTAATCTCAGAGAGCAATAACATTTTGCTTTCTTCACCAGACAGGTGATATTTGCTGCCAGGAAAATGAGACTAATCAGTGCATGTAGCCATAGACATCTCCTTTGACACAAACCTCAGACTGAAGTTCTGTGTCCTAGTCTGGACAATTACAACTTTAAATTTCTTTCCCAAACCTGTAAACTATGCTCATAACCATGGATGGGAAATGGAAAGACTATACAGCCCCAGATGGCCTTATACACCTCTTCGACCAGTTGAAAGCAAAAATATACCTGCTTCTGACCACTCTGGCAATTGACCCAATACTGTACAATATTGGTTTACAGATAGGTGCTAAATACTTCCAGTGGCTAGAGTGGCTAGAAGCAGGTATGCTTACACTTGATCACAAAAGGGAAAGGGAGCACACTGTCTGGCATACCTACACACAATTCACCTGAAGCAATGTGGTAAATGTAGTGCATAATAACACAAATTTAGTTGAAAGTCTTTGTACTCACTATCGTTGGTGCAACCATTGCTGGGTATCTCTAAACACATATTTCAGGAAATGTGTCCATATTCAGCAGAGACTGACATCTTAAGTTTGGGGGGGTCTTAGCAATGCTGATCACAGTCTTCTCAGGTTTCTGTACCACACCCAGAGCGCAGTTGCAAACCCATTGAGCTTGCCAGCCCAACAACTCAAATAGCCATTCACAAACGGGGGAGGAGGCACCCTGCAAAGCATATCAGTGAACAATTCACACATATTGCTAGACCTAGCATCATTGGTGTGGGTTTCCCCTGTATTTTTTGCGTTTGCCTCCAGTATTTTTGCTGTGTGTTGGACTTCGTTTTGCTGGTCTAGATGCTTTGGGCCCTTAGCCACTGCTGTTCAGTGCCAAAGTGCAAGTGCTCTCTTTGCAAATTATTGTTATGGATTGGTGTTTCCATAATTGGCTTATTTGGTTTACTAGTCAGTCCCTAGTACAGTGCACTGTGTGTGCCCAGGGCCTGTATATTAAATGCTGCTAGTGGACCCACAGCCCTGATTGTGCCACCCACCTAAGCAGCCTGCAAATGAAACTCAGATCTGCCACTGCAGTATCTGTGTGCAATTTGGTACTGCCATGTCAACTTGGCAAGTGCACCGACTTGCCAGGACCTACACTTCCCTTTTCTTGCATGTTAGTCAACCCTAAGGTAGGCCCAAGGTACCCCTGTGGGCAGGGTGCAGTGTATGTGAAAGGTATGACATGCCCTGGTGTGTGTGGCATGTCCTGATAGTGAAATACTGCCAAATTCATTTTTCACTAATGCAAGGCTATCTGTTCTCCTAGGACAGAATGGGGACTTTGCTTATAACATCTTATAAGCATAACCACTCCTGGGAACCAGGAGGAAAAATAAAGTTTAGTATGCCTGAACTCAGAATGTTAAGACGCATCTTTTAGTGAGGTTGATTTTTACATTCTGTGTTTGAAAATACCACTTTTAGAAAGTGGCCATTTTCTTGCTTAGCCATCCAGTGTGCCTCTGCTAGGTTGTGTATTGACTGTTTGGTTTTGGAGTGATAGGGGCTGGGGATATGCATTCTGTTCAGACAGCCACTTGGGGGGGAGTTAGGTGTGTCCTGCCTTTCCCAGGTGAGTCAAAGTTGGGCTGAATAGACCTGGGCTGCATTTAGAGAAGGGGGAGGATATTTCCTTTCACCTGAATGGGCTTGGTCTGCCTTTCACAATGCTGTCTCCACCTCCTGCCAGGAAGCTGCACCAGAGAGGATATAACTGGCTTTGTCTGGGCACAGGTCTTCTCTGCCACCAGAGAGCATAGGATTTTGCTGTATAAATATTGGGGCACAGATCCCAGAGCTTTAGATCACTTTTGGACTTCAAGAGGAACGTCCACCAAGGAGAAGAGCTGGAGAAACTGAAGGAGGAGTACTGCCCCTTTGCTGTGTGCTGTCTGGGATTGGCCTGCAGTGGCTTTTTCTGCCAAGGAGAGGAAGTGTGTGTGCATCCTGCTAGAGAAAGGATCTCCAAGGGATTAAAGTGGAGCTAGCCCCCTGATCAAGAGGTCTCAGGAGCAGCAAAGACTTCACCATCCTTCTGGGCACCGTATCTGGTTCCACTGGTTCCAGTCGCCGCAGAAGAAAAGAGCAGTCGACTTTGTCACAAAGTCCATTGCAGACTCCATGTCCTGAAGGAACCACAGAGAGCACCGCCTCGCTTCGCAATGCAACCCTGGTCTCACCGCCTCCGTCAATGAACCGCTGCTTGCACCGCGTCCTGTGGGCACCGCACTCCGCACCGCTTCATTACACACTGCACAGACATCACTGGCTCTGTCGCTGCCAGACTCAAACATCAACCGGCTCCTTCGTCGCACCCTGACCTACTAGCACGGCATCGAGCGCCGTCTAATCCAGCAACACAATCCTGGGTCTCACCTACTCCGTCAATGAGCTACTGCCTGCACCGAGCCGAGAGAACAATGCACACTGAAATGCTTCCATCTCACATCGCAACCGGACTCTGTTGTGTTCAGTATCGCAGTAGCCCCGAATGGAGCTACTGAGTCTGAGGAACTGTGTTTTCACGTTATTCCTGCAATTTAAAGGTTGTCTTGCAAAGTAACTATCTTTATAGTATTGTATTTTGAATTTTTGTCGTTTTTGGTCTTGTGTGGTTTATATAAAGTTTTACTTATTTTTCTAAACTGCTGAGGTGTCCATTTGTAGTGTTTTCACTGTGTTACTGTATGCATGCACAAATGCTTTACACACTGCCTCTGAGATAAGCCTGTCTGCTCGTGCTAAGCTACCAATGGGGTGAGCAGGAGTTATTTAAGAAGTGTATCCCCCCTTACTCTGACTAGGAAGAAGGGTCTCTACTTGGACAAAGGTACCTACCTCTGCCAACTAGATACCCCATTTCTAAATCATATGCTTTATGGAAAATGCAGTGCATGATAACACTCACTTTAGTGAAAAGTGTTTAGTATTCACCGTTGTTGGTGCAGCCAGTGCTGGATATCTCTAGACACATATTTCAAAATATTTGTGCCTTTCCAGTAGAGAGTAGAGTCTTAAATTTTGGGGTGCTGGCAATTCTTTTCACAGTGTTCTCAGGTTTCTGTATTACTCCCAGAGTGCAGGTGCATTCCAATGAGCTTGTCAGCCTAATACCTCAAAAGAACCAATCACAAAAGGGAACATGGAGGAAACTGCCTGCCACACAGGCACACATTTCACACAGATGCATTATGGTAAATGCAATGCACAATAACACTTACTTCAGTGGAAAGTATTTAGTATTCACCACTGTTGGTGCAGCCAGTGCTGGGTATATCTAGACACCTGTTTCAGGATTGACGTCCTTCTTCTGTAGAGAGTAACACATTAAATTATGGGGGTGCTGACAATGCTGCTACAGTCTTCCCAGGTTTCTGACCCACTCCCATGGCACAGTTGCATCCCAATGAGCTTGTTAGCCTAATAACTCAAAAGAGCCAATCACAAAAGGGGGAGAAAGCACTCTGCTATACATACTGAAACACACAATTCGCCCAAACGCATTGTGGTAAATGCACCGCATTATAATCCTTACTTTAGTGAAAAGTCTTTGCACTATTGTTGGTGCAGCCAGTGCTGGCTATATCTAGACATGTGTACTTAAGCTTGATGAGCTGCTTGCGGTGAATAATTTAAAAATATTTACCAATTTGGAAACTGAATACAGGATTGGTCCATTGTTGAATTGGTGCTAGGGACACCTCTAACAAGATGTCTTTCATATTGAAGGTGACTCCCTGCACTGGTACAGTTGGGTTGCCACTTCCCTGGTTGTGATCAAGGTGTTCATCTCCAAACAGTAGAGAACCCATGTGATCTCTAAGGAAATAGAAGTCACAACTGAAGACGCTGACCTCCTATGAAAATAATGTACTGAAAAGGAGACCAGATGCCCACAGTTGATTGCCTGGTGGTCTCCTTCATGTGCTCCTGATCAATATTCTCTGTAATGCACCAACCACACTGTATTCTTGTTATTATAGGTAGTTGGTGCTTGTGCTACAGAAGTTCTTTCCATCCTTCTTACGATGAAATAGAGCCCCAGAAGTACTCGTGCTAAAACGCTCTTATAGTCTATGCATAACACTTCTCTTTATTGCCCAGACACTTTATATAATGTGGGAAAATGTCCTTTTACCTTTACCCGCTTCTCATATTGATCTTCTGATCTCTCTGTGTCATTCATTTCTCCTCCACTGCATCTTCCCAGTCACTTGCGCCCCCCCGTTACCTCCACCACTTGTCACCCTCTCCATGTACATTGAGATTTACCCTTCTTACTTTAGCAAAACTGTAAAACTGCAAAGGTAGGCTATTAGATACATCACTTATGTATTCCTGATATTTTCCATTATTCCTTGAATATTAAAAAGGCACGATACAGAAATTTGTAAATATTGTCCTCTATAAGCAGGCTAGTGGGCCTGACAGGTACTTTATTATGAGGCTGTTATATTTTGTAAATAAATAGCGATATAATGTGGATCCGAAAGCTCTAAAAAGTAAGTACAATCTTCAAAACAAGTATTGACAAGGCCTTTAAAATGAGATTGCTTTTCTAATGGTTTCACCAATGTTGGTTGCATTGGTGCTCCTGGGGATTTTAGCTTTAATTTTTACTTTACCATTCTAAACTGACCTACAGTTCTAAAATGAATGTTTGCAATGTTGTAAGGGTAAAGAAAAAAAGCCAAAATGGCTGTGGTTCGTCATGAGACATATGGAGCACGTGAACAAATGGCGGTCAGCTTTTTAAAGAAAAAACATTCAAAGGGGGCCACTATATGTGCACATTTGTCGGCATTTATCTGCATAAATGGCATGCATTGCGATGCCCTGAGGCAATTTTGTATTTTGTAGGTCAAGCATTCATGACCTCTTGTATATACTTTAGTATATACTCATATTTGTATGTACTTTGTGGACTCTGGAGATCAGACTTAGGACTTGTCTGCTTCCGCTTAGGGACATTTTTTTCTGTTCAACTGCCTCTATTTCACTGTCTTGATAGAAAATGACCAGTAGAAGTCAGTAAAATACCAGAATTCTTTCTGCTGAGGGACTTTCATTGTTTAATTTTTCTGGCAACTGCCTCTATTTAACTTTCTTAACAGAAAACGGCCATCAAAAGTCAGTAAGATACCAGAATCACTTTAGCATTTTCTAGATTACAGTCCATGGAAATTGTCTTCCACAAGCATCAGTAGACAATATTTCTTTTTTCAAATCTTGTATTTTCAGCGGTACGACCACCGAAGGCCCTGATTTTATATTAAAAACAGAGCTTTAAACTATACCATTTCCCGCTGAAAAGCAATATTTCTCTCCATGGGTTCCCATACCTGGGGTGTCACCCAGTTTGGTGCTTACTTTCCCTCCATGTTAAAGAACAGTAGATGTTTCAGCACCCAGGCTAACGCGCTGCATAGCTAAATACATATAAGGTCCCTAAGGCGAGACCGATTGCATTGCAATGCTTGTTTGCTTTGCCACCCAACATGGCTGGTGGCCATTTTAGATTGATAAAATTAAAATTAAAAATAAAGTTTGTGGGCTAGCTAAATAGAGAAGTGAGTGAGTTGCCCGGTTGCACTTTAAAAAAAAAAAAAAAAAAATATTTCAATGGTACCATATACCAAATTGTTACTTCTTTACAATGAAGCACCGAGCAAACGATAAAGAAAGCTATTTAAAACAGCTAGATTTTATGTAGATAGATAAAAATTTGGCAAAGAAAGCAAGTTGTTCATAAGCTCATGATAATATTATACAAATCACCAAAGGTATTTCCAATACAACCATACCCAAGAATAAAGCACATTAGTACAAAAGCTTAAAAAAATGACAAAGCACAAATGTACTACTGTTATGTAATTCCAAAGTGCAAAGCAGTCATATATAGTGCAAAAACGCAAACCTAGTGCTATCGTCCTGATCTACTACTTGTTAACAAGGAGAAGCTGTCCCTGTGCAAACACGCAGATAAAAAAGTGCACTTGTAAACAGTACAAAAATGGCAACAATGTGCTATGTTCCCTGTGCAAAGTTCCAATTTGTAAAGTGCAATAGCAAACAAGCATTTGCAATGCATTAGGTCTCGCATTTACGCGAGTTTGAGCTATTGACATTGCAAATAACAATGCCTATTGGCATTGTCATTTACAATGCCAATAGCTCAAACTCGCGTAAATGCGAGACCTAATGCATTGCAAATGCTTGTTTAAAATAGATTAGGAGTTTAAACTTTCAGATTTTTGTGAATCTCCCCCAAATGAGTAAACAAACACAAGCATTTGCAATGCAATAGGTCTCGCATTTATAAGAGTTTGAGCTATTGGCATTGTAAAATTACAATGCCTTTTATTTATGCTTTGGTTTTAAAACAAATAAAAGGCATTGTCATTTACAATGTCAGTAGCATAAACTCGCATAAAAGCAGTGTGTGGAGTGCAGCAGTGTGCGGCGTGCAGCAGTGTGCGGCGTGCAGCAGCGTGTGGCGTGCAGCAGCGTGTGGCATGCAGCAGCGTGTGGCATGCAGCAGTGTCGTGCAGCATGCAGCAGTGAGTAATGCAGCAGTGTGCAGCAGTGTGTGGCGTGCAGCAGTGTGCGGCATTGTGTGGCGTGCAGCATTGTGCGGCGTGCAGCATTGTGCGGCGTGCAGCATTGTGCGGCGTGCAGCAGTGTGCGGTGTGCAGCAGTGTGCGGTGTGCAGCAGTGTGCGGCGTGCAGCGGCATGCAGCAGTGTGTGGCGTGCAGCAGTGTGCGGCGTGCAGCAGTGTGTGGCATGCAGCAGTGTTTCGTGTAGCAGTGTGAGGCATGCAGCAGTGTGCGGCGTGCAGCAGTGTGCGGCATGCAGCAGTGTGCGGCATGCAGCAGTGTGCGGCATGCAGCAGTGTGTGGCGTGCAGCAGCATGCAGCAGTGTGTGGCGTGCAGCAGTGTGCGGCGTGCAGCAGTGTGCGGCGTGCAGCAGTGTGTGGCATGCAGCAGTGTTTCGTGTGGCAGTGTGCGGCATGCAGCAGTGTGCGGCGTGCAGCAGTGTGTAATGCAGCAGTGTGCGCAGCATTGTGCGGCGTGCGGTAGTGTGCGGCGTGCAGCAGTGTGCATTGTGCAGCAGTGTGTGGAGTGCAGCAGTGTGTGGCGTGCAGCAGTGTTTCATGTAGCATTGTGTGCCGTTCAGCAGTGTGTGGCGTGCAGCAGTGTGTGGTGTGCAGCAGTGTGTGGCGTGCAGCAGTGTGCGGCGTGCAGCAGTGTGCAGCGTGCAGCGGCATGCAGCAGTGTGTGGCGTGCATCAGTGTGTGGCGTGCAGCAGTGTGCGGCGTGCAGCAGTGTGCGGCGTGCAGCAGTGTGCGGCGTGCAGCAGTGTGCGGCGTGCAGCATTGTGTGGCGTGCAGCAGTGTGTGGCGTGCAGCAGTGTGTGGCGTGCAGCGGCGTGAGGCAGTGTGCGGCATGCAGCAGTGTGTGGCGTGCAGCAGTGTGTGGCGTGCAGCAGTGTGCGGCGTGCAACAGTGTGTGGCGTGCAGCAGTGTGTGGCGTGCAGCAGTGTGCGGCGTGCATCAGTGTGCGGCGTGCAGCGGCATGCAGCAGTGTGCGGCGTGCAGCAGTGTGTGGCGTGCAGCAGTGTGAGGCGTGCAGCAGTGTGTGGCGTGCAGTAGTGTGTGGTGTGCAGCAGTGTGTGGCGTGCAGCGGCGTGCAGCAGTGTGCGGCATGCAGCAGTGTGTGGCATGCAGCAGTGTGTGGCGTGCAGCAGTGTGCGCCGTTCAGCAGTGTGTGGTGTGCAGCAGTGTGTGGCGTGCAGCAGTGTGCGGCGTGCAGCAGTGTGCGGCGTGCAGCGGCATGCAGCAGTGTGTGGCGTGCAGCAGTGTGTGGCATGCAGCAGTGTGCGGCGTGCAGCAGTGTGCGGCGTGCAGCGGCATGCAGCAGTGTGCGGCGTGCAGCAGTGTGCGGCGTGCAGCAGTGTGTGGCGTGCAGCAGTGTGTGGCGTGCAGCAGTGTGCGGCGTGCAGCAGTGTGTGGCGTGCAGCAGTGTGTGGCGTGCAGCAGTGTGCGGCGTGCAGCGGCATGCAGCAGTGTGTGGCGTGCAGCAGTGTGTGGCATGCAGCAGTGTGCGGCGTGCGGCAGTGTGCGGCGTGCAGCGGCATGCAGCAGTGTGCGGCGTGCAGCAGTGTGCGGCGTGCAGCAGTGTGCAGCGTGCAGCAGTGTGTGGCGTGCAGCAGTGTGTGGCGTGCAGCAGTGTGCGGCGTGCAGCAGTGTGCGGCGTGCAGCAGTGTGCGGCGTGCAGCGGCATGCAGCAGTGTGCGGCGTGCAGCAGTGTGAGGCGTGCAGCAGTGTGAGGCGTGCAGCAGTGTGTGGCGTGCAGCAGTGTGTGGCGTGCAGCAGTGTGTGGCGTGCAGCGGCGTGCAGCAGTGTGCGGCATGCAGCAGTGTGTGGCGTGCAGCAGTGTGCGGCGTGCAGCAGTGTGCAGCGTGCAGCAGTGTGTGGCGTGCAGCAGTGTGCGGCGTGCAGCAGTGTGCGGCGTGCAGCGGCATGCAGCAGTGTGCGGCGTGCAGCAGTGTGCGGCGTGCAGCAGTGTGTGGCGTGCAGCAGTGTGTGGCGTGCAGCAGTGTGTGGCGTGCAGCAGTGTGTGGCGTGCAGCAGTGTGTGGCGTGCAGCAGCGTGCAGCAGTGTGCGGCATGCAGCAGTGTGTGGCGTGCAGCAGTGTGTGGCGTGCAGCAGTGTGCGCCGTTCAGCAGTGTGTGGCGTGCAGCAGTGTGTGGTGTGCAGCAGTGTGTGGCGTGCAGCAGTGTGCGGCGTGCAGCAGTGTGCGGCGTGCAGCGGCATGCAGCAGTGTGTGGCGTGCAGCAGTGTGTGGCATGCAGCAGTGTGTGTTAGAGTTTTTAGCATTGAAATCTAATGTTTTTTTACTTTAGTCTGTTCATTTGCAGAGGAGTGATTATATTTGCATAGTGCTATTGCCATTTATTTTGACGTTGTGGCGCTGGAGAACCTGGAAATAGGTTATAAGGGAGGGGAGACAAGAGTGATAGGTGCGTGAAAAATAAGTAACAAAATCCTTGAAAAAACAAACACATAGGTAATGCAAGATTAAGTAAAGCATGTGAAATCTAGTCAGGAACAACATGTTTACTTTAAAGGTTTTGGCTAGTTAGAGCCAAACGCAATTTACCGGCAGAACTGCTCGCCTCCATCTAATGTGCTGAACCACCGTAGTGCGAGCGGACTCAAACTGTGAATTCACTCCAAAATACGATGACAATGACAGCGACATTAAAGGAGGAGGGAGTGGGGGCGTGCAGCAGTGTGTGGCGTGCAGCAGTGTGTGGCGTGCAGCAGTGTGTGGCGTGCAGCGGCGTGCAGCAGTGTGCGGCATGCAGCAGTGTGTGGCGTGCAGCAGTGTGCGGCGTGCAGCAGTGTGCAGCGTGCAGCAGTGTGTGGCGTGCAGCAGTGTGCGGCGTGCAGCAGTGTGCGGCGTGCAGCGGCATGCAGCAGTGTGCGGCGTGCAGCAGTGTGCGGCGTGCAGCAGTGTGTGGCGTGCAGCAGTGTGTGGCGTGCAGCAGTGTGTGGCGTGCAGCAGTGTGTGGCGTGCAGCAGTGTGTGGCGTGCAGCAGCGTGCAGCAGTGTGCGGCATGCAGCAGTGTGTGGCGTGCAGCAGTGTGTGGCGTGCAGCAGTGTGCGCCGTTCAGCAGTGTGTGGCGTGCAGCAGTGTGTGGTGTGCAGCAGTGTGTGGCGTGCAGCAGTGTGCGGCGTGCAGCAGTGTGCGGCGTGCAGCGGCATGCAGCAGTGTGTGGCGTGCAGCAGTGTGTGGCATGCAGCAGTGTGTGTTAGAGTTTTTAGCATTGAAATCTAATGTTTTTTTACTTTAGTCTGTTCATTTGCAGAGGAGTGATTATATTTGCATAGTGCTATTGCCATTTATTTTGACGTTGTGGCGCTGGAGAACCTGGAAATAGGTTATAAGGGAGGGGAGACAAGAGTGATAGGTGCGTGAAAAATAAGTAACAAAATCCTTGAAAAAACAAACACATAGGTAATGCAAGATTAAGTAAAGCATGTGAAATCTAGTCAGGAACAACATGTTTACTTTAAAGGTTTTGGCTAGTTAGAGCCAAACGCAATTTACCGGCAGAACTGCTCGCCTCCATCTAATGTGCTGAACCACCGTAGTGCGAGCGGACTCAAACTGTGAATTCACTCCAAAATACGATGACAATGACAGCGACATTAAAGGAGGAGGGAGTGGGGGCGGGCCGCAGTTGTAAAAGGCAGGGAGAGGGTGAGATTGAAGGGAAAGATAGGGATCAAAGGCAAAAACAAGGGGGTGGCAAATGGTGTGCACTTTGATGTCCTCAGTGTCCGCACGGCTCACTGAGGACATCAAAGCAAGTGATCAGGCAGTGCTTTTCAGGCTGCCAAATGGTGCGCGCGCCTGGGGCACATGCACTGTATTTGGAGGCCTGAAAAGCCACTGTTTGCACTTCCAAAACTCGCTTACTATAAATCTCGCCTGAGCAGCGCTAAAGCGCTGTCTCAGGCGAGACCTAAAAAAGTAGTAAAGATATAACCGAAAGTGCCAATGACTTAACCTCCCCCTCACCTCAGCAACGCTCCTGACCTCGTTCAATGGGGAAAAAAATGCCACAGCTGTACAGATTCCCTCAATTGATTGTTCTTTTTATCATAAGTATATTTCAGCTACTGTACCCTCCTCATTTTAGCTGGCCATTGAGTAAATAAAGGGCACCTTCTTGATTTCCAAAACTGTAGAATAAGAAGTCGTACAATTGAAACAGCTAAAAAACATGCACTTCTGCTTAGTTTGCTAAAAAAGCCCGATTACTACCCAACAGCCCAAAAAGGACTAGTAGTGAATCTGGTTTCACCTTTTTTACTGGCTGTTGGCTTTTAAACGGAAATATCTGTACCAAAAAGGGTTAAAAAACTAGGTAAGTAAAAAATATATGGGACCAATCGCCTCCCGCAAATGTAGTAAATTTAAAACAATTATTAGGGTCAGTCAGTCAAAAAACTTTTTTTCGGTCATTGCGAACATAAAAGTGCAAGTGCATACAGTACAGAAATTCGATGTTACATGCAGAACGATAATTCATTGAGTACATGGAAACAACTGTCAATTCGACTTGCACCGGCTAGTTGTAAATGTTTAAGACAACAGTTAAAAGAGTAAAACAAACATGTTGTCAATGGATTAAGCCCCAATTATTTTGCACAGAAAGACCCACTTTATATTCACAACGGTCAAAAGTTCAGCTTAATATTAAAATATAAAATATAAAATATAAAAATGCTAGCCAATAACTGACTTAAAAGGTGATAAAAATTCAAGGGGTGCTTGTTATCACTTCTTTGTTGCATGCCTTCTAATGATCCACATTTTCCCAAGAAACTTAGCAACTGCGCAGATAACTAAAGGCCTAGAATCTGATTTAAGAATACGCAGCACTTCTTGGTGACATCGAGTTCCCAACAGCCTACAGGCAGGGGCTAGCCATTTGATTCTCAGGGATTTATAGATCGGAAAAGCAAAGAAAATGTGGCTAATTGACTCAACAGAACCGGGACAACCTGGGCAAAACTGTATTGCAGAGGATGCCCTGCTGCTGTAAAGGAGTTCACAGGGAGGGAGCTGAATCTAAATTGGATGTAAAGCTTCCTATCCTGCGGAATCGTGATAACCTCCAAATAATGTTCATATGCACTTGACAGCTTGAACTCCATGAATTCTAGTGTAAGACGGCCTCCAGACAAATGGGTGTAAGTGGACTGCGCCACCCAGTTCCAATAATGAGTCCTGGCCAATTCTCCACTAGGCAATAAGCCGGGATCTGTAGCATCCCACAGGTTCCCCAAACCTATAGATGTAAGCAATGTCTTGACTTTGGTAAACCAACCGATTTGTTTGAAACGATCAAGTTTATAAACTTCATCAAGAGCAACAACATAATGGGAGAGCTCCAGGGTTTGCTTTAGGCGCAACCAAAAGAGGAGGGGGCAAAGCCTTGCTTTATCCACTATAGCAGTTCTGCCCATATATAGCCTTAGTGGAAGGAGCGGGGTACGCAAACAAAGGGATCTTAAAAATTTGTTCTCAGTGGTTAGGAGGCCCTCCAAGTTGTCAAATCCCCAAAGTTCAGCCCCATACAAAGCAGAGCCTACTACCTTGTGCTCATATATCTGCAGTGGGGCTGCAATTGGTCTGGTCTGGGAGACCCTATGCTCCACAATCAGAGCCCCTGTGATTTTTTTCTGCTGTTGGATTCGCTTTGTGATATGGTACTTCCAGGCCAATTCCTCCGAGAGTGGCATGTCTAGATAGTCGAATGTGGCCAATCTCTCCAGTGGGCCCCCCCAGCAGCATTTTGCCTTTGAACGATTTGTGGGGGGTTCATCAACAGGAGCTTGGAATTCGAGGTATTGAACTCCACGCCTCTCATTCCATGGAAGGCCTTGAAGTGATCAAGAAGCCTTTGGAGACCACTGGGGGTCTTAGAGACCAATAGCGTGCCGTCAGTGAACAGTAGAGTTGTTACTTTGATGCTCTCCAATGTGGGATCGTCGGCGGGGACTTCCGCTAACTTTTGGACCACTCCGTTGATGAATAGTGATAACATGGTGGGAGCCAGCACACACCGCCCTGTCGAACCCCCTATCGACTTTAATCAAGTCTGTCAGTTGCCCTTGGTCCCCCCAGTGAACCCTCGTGTAGTTGCCCTCATGTAGACGGACAACCAGCACAAGGATCTTGCGCGGAAGCCCCAATTCCTGCAGGACATGCCATAGTTTGAGCCTGGGAATGCGGTTGAACGCCGACTTTAAATCAATGAATACAATGTAGACTGCCCTGTTCCAGGCCAGTAAGGAGAAACGAAAAACCTGATCAATGGTGCTAACTTTCTGTCTAAACCCGGCTTGGAAGGGGGATAGAAAGTTATTCTCCTCCATCCATTTATTAGGGTCATTAGGAAAAATTTGTGCAGGAATTGAGGTGGTGTGATAGAGCACCCACCTAGCAAAAACTCCATTCTTATAAAGTTTGCTGTCCTGAACAGCTTGTGACAATAAGAGAAAATATCTACCAAATAGTTCGGGGAAATAACACAAGATATTTTACAGAGAAGTTATTTCCTCCTGAATACTCTAATGCAGCATCTCTTTTACCAATTACCAAGCCCTAACAAATTGTTTAAAAAAAGTAGTTTTAGAAGATGAAAAGGGAAATCCCCTACATCAAGGTTTTATTCACTCAAAAACTGAAAATTTGTGCAAAACTAAGACATAGGACGGACACACTTTTGTTGTACCGCAGTCCTAACAGTCTTCCATCTGTTGTTTATTCTAAAATGAAGTAATATAGTAAACCCATGTCTTTCCTAAAGCTTAACTAGATGTTCCGGCATCTTTAACTCCAAACAGCTATAATCGTGCAGTTAAAAAAAGGGTGGTAATTAAATATCTTATATTTTGGACTAATGGAACATTTTTACCAAATCATTTATTTATTTATTTCTATTTAGTTTTTTGGGGACATTTTGTGTTTTTAGAAAGAACAAAAAATGAAGCCCCAACTAGTTTACCATTGATCTTAAATAAATTATTAGGGGAAATTTGATCAACCCACAAACGAGAATAAGAATCTATAACGGTAGCCTGATGGTATGGAATGAAATCTGGCTAGGCCAAGCCCTACTGCTCTTTACTTAATAAAACATTAATCAGTTCAATACACAAAGCAGATGCTTCCATAAAAACTTCCTGATTAGGCTATCAATCTCATTTACTAACCTTAATCAAAACATTGACAAATAAAAATATGAATAGGAGTTAAATTAACATTTTATTTAAGCGACTCAATCTATAATAGATAAAGGTAAAAAATGCCATTTGTCTAACAATTTCTTAACTTTGACCAGCTTTGCCCAATAATTTAACTCATATAGGTCTCTACATAGGCATTTGAAGTTACATACACACCAAGGAATCTAATTGTAATGGGGAGATCCTCCCTCGAGATGCCCTTTGCAGCTGCCAGGCCAAAGAAAAAGAAATAGGGTGATATATAGCTCTACAGCAAGAGCAGTTATGTAAAGTAACGAAACACATGTCGGCTGTTCTGGCTGCTCCCCAACTGCCATTACTTGGAAGGATCTAGGACTAGGACCTTCGCTCTGGCTAATGTACTTGTTTACAGTGCTCAAGAAAGAATATTACAAGTGAAGAACATTCGATTGTATTGTTAGTTACTCTACCATGTACTAAATTAAAAATTCTATGCATTGTTCTGATTGAAAACGTTATGCATTGTCTTGAAAATCTTGGATTAAAAAATACCAAATCACATAGAAAATATGTCAATTTGATGTTCTCTTTTCTTTGAAATTATGCATGAGTCTCTTATGTTTTTTTTCCTGTGAGAAAACATATTAAAAGACCTATTGAATTAGGGTCCCCAAATAGGCCATCTTTGTAGTAGATTACTTTATTAAAAAAAAAAAAAACACTTTTGTATGTCAATTGTCAGAGTGCCGAGGTATGACTGTTTTCAAATAATCAATTGTAATAATGGGTTTCTTCGATATACTCGTTAAACCAACGTCCTTGGTAGTGGGATGTCTATGTTACCTTGAGGGGCACCGTAACTTTTAAGAATCTAAACCAAAGAAGTATATAAACTGTAGAAACTGATGTGCGACTGTCGAGACCACCACTACCGCTGTGTGATATTCAATAATCATTATGCACATTATGGACTGACTGTGTCAAACAATCTAAAAATTGATGTCCTTATTTAGTTCGTCATATGTATATCAGACAACTTACATTAAAAACAATCATTAAAATGTTTAATTTATATCCTCCAATATTCAATCAATATGTATGAAATCTATGTTCATATAGCTTATTTTAAAACTATAGCCATAAAAAATGGCTCGCGACCCGCAGCGCTACCTGTTTCCTCTTTGCCAGCCGCGGTGCAACCCGTGGCGCCCCTACCTCCTCTTTGGGGGTGCTGCGGTGCAGCAGCACGGCCGGCTGTGGCCATTTCAACGGTGTCGTGGAGGGCACCCACGACGCCTTTTGGTTTTCGAGGCAAGCCGCATACTGGCTCGGCGGCCCATCAGCTTCCCAAGGCACCTTGGGACATTACACTCACCTAGTGTGGGCATCTGGTGATTCCCCTTCCTTGGGGGCCATATTGTTGCTCTCCTCTTCACCTTGATACCAGAGGGCAGTAGGGGAGGGTTTCTTACCTTCCTAACATGGCAATCTTTCTGTAATGCACTTCACTCTTTTCCCTATCCAAGATGGTGACACCTCTCCTTCCTATTTTATCACTTCCTGTTCCTGTATGTCACTCTCTGTTCCTGTACATCACTTCCTGTTTTTTCTGTATATAAGAGATCAGAACCTTTCCTTCCTTGCGTTGTAACACTCCTTGTTCCTGCTGGTGTGTCCTCGCTGCTGTTTGTTCTGTGGCTCCTCTTTTGGTGACTCCTTCTGTTTGTGCATCTTTTCCCCTTGCGCCTTCTGCTACAGCTAGTCTTCCAGTCTTCTCCTGGTTCCTTTTGGGCTCTTGGTCTTTGAGTGTTTTCTGGCTCCTTGTCTATTCCTTCATTCCTGGAGTCTCATCATCAACATCAGAGTTTTTTTCCCTCTGGTGTTTTCCTCTTGGGACTCCTTCTGGAGGGCACTGGATGCTTAGGCTTTTTTTATTGTCAGCAGCACCATGGCTACCGGAAGTGGTCGCCCTTATCTCGGCCAAACCAGGATCTACAAGAACCGAAGCTGGGAACTGTCCCAACGCCTCAAGACTTGTCAGAAAGACCCTAAAATCGACAAGCGAAAAATAAAAAGAGCCCCTCTTAAGTCAACAGTAGAAGGATACTACTCATCCAATCAGAAGCAGTGCAAAAGAGAAATGCTTCATGGGCTGGGATAAGCCTAAGAATAGTGAGGAAAGCCTTTGCAAAAGAGAATTCAAATAGATAAGAAGCCAAGTAATCATGAGCAAAGCACTGACCCAAAGCCTACTTTGTCTGTTGTGTTATAGACGATACGATTTCGACAAAAAAGAGCTGAAAATAAAATCTATGTGTATTTATCAGATACTATTAATACTTTGTCAGAGGATGATGAATTATGTCCAGAGATGCTGTCTTTGGAACAGGGGATGAGGTACGAGTCCAGGCATCAGCTCAATCAATATCTTTGTTTTGGCCTAAAAGCCATAAAAGAGCTCAATGTCCTGTGACTCTGGGCATATCAATTAATCTCCTGTTGTATTAAAAAATGAATCTGACCTTGTGTAATGTAGCTGGGGTTCATGTAAAGTGCTTCAATGCCCTTAAATAAAAAACTGAAAAAATACATTAAAATTTTTTATTTAGCAACACTAAAACAGTCAAAATGTTAAAACCAGGGTCATTCCACACGGCCGTTACCCCTAGATCAGAATCGAGAAACCCCTTAGTTGTACATAATGAAACGTGGGGAGACACTGAAGCTACCACTGGTTTGAACCACTAAATCCAACACAGATGTGCAGGAATGAAACTGTATATGACCAGTATTATCAATTTTTGGTGCCTTGAGAAAGACCCAGGCCTATGAGCCGAGAAGAGGTGAACCACGTGTTGGCTGTCTATTCTGTTTTGCTCTGGTATAATTGTTCTGGGCTACTAGAAAAATAAATAAACAATCTTTGGTTACTTTGTAACTAGTTACCCATTTCGGAAATACAATAAACAAGATGGTTTAATTATCCAGCTTTGTCCTTCACCCTATTCATGGCCTTGGATAACGTAGCATCTTCCCAGCCGGGGTACCTGCCAATGACTACACCACACACGGAGCTTAGTAATGCACATCTTTATTCTTCTGCATGTAACGGCGAACTTAAGATTCTAAAGCAACCTTCCCTGCAATGCAATGTTCATTATGTCATAGCTCTATGCAGCTCATCAGGAGCCAAAAGGGTTCCTTCATTGTTAATTCGTAAGACACTACATCTATCCCTCTAAATAAAAACTTGCCGCTTTTTCAAAAGATACACAAATATATACATTTAATTATCTTCAATTAATCATTTTGGCGCTGTAATGGTTTGAACTGACTGTGTCGTGTGAAGTTGAGACCGGCCACCATTATGATCCAAGATCTGATGGGATGGTGAAAAGGCAGAAGCAGTCATTGGTGGTCCTTCACCCCAGAGATCTGGGGAACTATGAATCAAACACCGAAAGTGAGAAGAGGCTCTGGTAATAGACTTTCAATAGTGCTGGGCAGTCACCATGTGTCCTTTGGTCAACACTATGTGGAAAGGTTATGCATCAAAAGGAGACAGATTTTCTTTTCTGCATCTGCCATGCAAGCACTCTGTCTCCACTCTGGAAGATGATATTTTTTGCATGTCATCTTCGATCAGCATATGTTTGCATCTTTTGTTTCTGAACCAAGTCCCTGATACCAATGGCATTCTCATCTCTTTCTCTCTGATTGGTCCACTGGGGTATCTTGGTTGTCATTGCTCTCCCGAACATCAATGCTGCCAGACTTTCTCTGGTGATCAAGTGAGATGTTGAACGGTAAGCTTGCAATGTAGAGTTTTACACAGTTTGTAGATTGAGCTTTTCAAGTGTAGCACGCTGCACAGATTATTTAGCATACTCATAAACCTCTCAAACAGTCCATTGGCCTGTGGACACAGAAGAGTGCTCTTTTGATGGTTTATACTCAAATGCAAGATTCTCAACCCTCTGAATATTACTCCCTCTTGAGATATGGACAGTTAATCTTTGACGTTTCTGTATTTTTGATATTCACTCTCACTGTGAGAGTTTGAGTGTGCTGGTTCCATGACTTACGTGTAATTATATCTTTCAACTTTAGCATGTCACTATCATGGCTTGTGACAGTAATTGTCTGGTCTAATGAATTGGCAGCTAGTGTGTTTGATTTTAATATAAAGTTGATATAAACTGCAGCTGACATGGATGGAGTGCCTTGACCTTAAACGGCCACTCTAGAAAAGTAGTTAACAGGGTTCTGATCCTTTCCTGGTTGATGAACCCTGTTATAATTGTACTTTTTAAGCCTTTATCCCCAACGTTCAATACGTGGAGGCATCTTAGCCTTTGGATTCACAAATATTGTTTATAAGCATGATGATCCATCACCAGTGTAGAAGGCTTCCCATTCAGGAATCCATGGAAGTGCTCACAAGCCCACACCACAGCTAAACTTTCTTTCTCAGGTTGTTAGTAAACACATACTGGTTGGGACACACTCCTATTTGCATATATCACAATATACCTTGAAGCATTTGGTTACCCACTGTTCTGTGCAAGCATAGCACCTTACCCAACTGGGCTAGCGTCAACTACAAGACATCATCTTTTGTCCTTCAATCTTTTGCTTTGACTTGCCTTTCACACCTACAACTGATTTCTTCTGGGCACCTCCAGGCTCCATATCAGCAGGTTGTTGATTGGCATGCTTTTCAGCTCTAGCAGCCATCAACACTTGTCCCACACTCAGGGTTTCTCTCTGCATTTGCCATCTGTGAGAATCAGACAATGACCCTGAGATGTATTGCCTCTTCATAATTAAATTAATTGAACTTACAGTGTTTGATGAGTGTGTTAAACTCTTCCACAAATTAGTCGATGGTTTCGCCAACATTTTGTCGTTCTTGACTGAAAACATATTTTTCATAGTCAACATTTGGCATTGGATTGAACTTAAGATTCAAGTTTTTTTTAAATCTGATGGTATGTGATTTTGTCATCAGTTGATATCATTTTCTTTACTTCCTTTACACTATCACCAGCAAGATTGTTTAGGTATCTACTAATAGATTTTGGTTTTCGTCTCTCTATTTAGTCTATCGGTTGCCAATAGTTCACTTTTTGACTGTGTCAAATGATGATGGTGGTTTCAAGAAGGCAGCAGCATTGTAACCATTTGTGGGAGTGGCTGACGCTGAGGGTGGAGTTCTCCCTTACACAGTCTGCCGTCCATTAGGACCCGGGTCATCTGTACCATCTCTGAGGCCCTGTGATGTGCTCGTCTTCGGGTCATCATGGACAATCTGTAGAATGGTTACCTTTCTTTTCAACTGCTCACAGTGACATGAAATAAGCTGACTCCACATGCATTAGCACTGATTCTGTACTTCGACAATGGCACATGTGGCACACATAAGCAGTTTGTTTGCACTATTGCACACTCTCTGAGAGAGCACTGCCACTCTTCGGGTTACTGAACCCCTATCTCGTCACCATTTGTAGCATCTTCCCAGCCCAGGTACCCGCCAATGACTGTGCTGCACAGGAAGCTTAGTAATACATGTTTTTATTCTTCTGCGTACAATTGCGAATACAACCTTCTGAAGCAGCCTTCACTGCAATACACTCTATTCATTATTTCATAGCTCTACTGAGTTCAAGTGGAGCATCAGTTCATTCATTGTTAATTCACCAGACACAACAGATAAGGCCAACAATTGAGCTGCTGAGATAAAGGCGTTCATTTCCTCCTGGGGTACGGGTTTCCCCTGGTAGAAGGAAGCAGAGTAAATCTGCAAGGCCTGGCATTGCCAGCATTGTGATCTTGTGCAATGTCTCCTTGTGGATGCTCCTTAGATGGACACAAGATGTCCTGTGCATCTTCCATTGTGTGTATTGCATACGACTTTGAGTCAATCTGGAACCAGCGAGCAAATGGGAAGGATCCGAGGTATCGGAGTTGTCTGCGCAGTTTGGTTGTCACTAGTACAAGTACACACCTCTTGTTCAAGGTGGTCTAGGAGAAGTCCTAAAAGAGATCCATGTTCTGGTCCTGGTAGGTGGGCTGGTCAAGTTTCCTGGCCTCCCATATTACGTATGATGTCTCTGGCGATCATCTAGGGCCCCCTACCCTGTGAGTATGGATGATCAGTATGTCAATAATGAGCCCTCATTGAGGACAAAGCAGAAGAGTTTCTTGTAAAACTGCATTACGGCATCCACAAGGGACCGTAAATCCGACAGATCTTCTGCTTAGATCTGATTGGTGGCCACCACTTTAACCAGAAAGTAATGGCAGCCTTCTTGGGACTCGGGCCTAAGCAAAAGAAAAATACCCACTGGAGCAGAGTAGGAATACCCTGACCCCCTAGGCCTGGTGGTGGGGTCCCACAGCAACCCTGCTTGGGGCCAAAAGCTTTTAAAAGAATGAATTGCCATGAAGTTGCAGAGGATCCACAAATCTCTTGCAACATTAAAAAAAAAACAAGCACTGTGTTCTACTTGTTTCCTGTTATATGTTAACTTTAGCCATTGTGAAACGAAAGCCTTTGTTTACATGTTGAAGGGTTGAATGCAAAAGTAAAATGTAATTTACTTGCTGCTTAGAGGCTTGATGCCATAAATGATAAAAGCGGAGCAAGTTTGATGTTTTATTTTGAAAAGTATTAGACTGGGCTACAGTATGCATAATAAAAGAACTTATTTTCTAAATGAAGTCCTTGTGCCACATTTTTTCTAGCAGGTAATTCTGTAGAACAAAACTCAGGACAAAAGATCAGATCTCTTTTGAAAGCACGCTCATCCTGTTCAATAATGGGCAATTTGTTTCAACATGATCTACACAGCAGCTATTCAGCACATGAAAAGAAAACTGCACAGCACAAAGGACTGATATGCAGGTTCTCGTAAAAAAGGCAGTGACCTTTAGAGAGGATAATAAAATGGCATGCACAGTATTATATTTACTTAATGTCCTGTTCATTTGGCAGGAGGGAGCTGGGGAATTTTCACGCATCACGATTCTTGCCCCATGTTTACAATGTTCCGCCCACTGGGACCAAACCATCTGGCTCAACAATCCTTCTTTAATTACTAACACGCTTAAAGGTGAGTTTTACTTTGTGTAATAAAAAATTGACTGTATGGAAATCTGATATTAGTCAGAGTAGCTTCACTTACATGATAATAGTACTCACACACTTCAATGTGCTTGATATTGGTGGCAGTAGGCCCAAGTTTAAAGTGTATGATCTTCAAACGTTAAGGAAAGATAAGCATGCCTCATATAGTTTTCATTTTCAAGGAGAGTTCAGGTTTGGCAAGAATGGACCTGTTCTGAGCCATACTAAGCGATGCAGATAATGTCTTTATGTTTCATTCTGTCTTCGCCGAGCGAAATTTAAGGGACACAATATTGTAATGTGGGTGATTGGCTCCAAAATATACTTTACTGGCCCTGGCGTTTGTGGGACATGTGGTCCGTCTGTTTGATACATGCCAAGCTTGTGAGGCATTATGAAATAGTGAATGCCTTTACCTTCCGTTCTTTCCAATGTGCAAAACCTTTTCACTGGAAGAAGCAAAGGGACATTATAGTTAGGCTCAGATTTCACTCATACAAAACCAGTGAAATTCATCAGTTATAGTTAGCTGAGCTAATTATAACTCGCACCTCCCGCAATGCACTGCTTATGACTTCACATATTACATTACTCATGGCATGGTCAGTGACATCACTGATCATTAATTGACTGCGAGTCTTTTTAAAAGGTTTATGGGTGTTAAATATATATACCATGATGTATTGGTGAATCAGTGGGTGTATGAGTGACTGTATGGATGATTCAGTGGATACATGACTGATTGTATAAGTGAGGGATTAGATGTTGCAGAGAATGTATGGGTGAGTGATTGATTGTGTGAATGTCTGTATCAGTCTGTCAGATGGGGTCTATGTGGGTGTATGGGTGTGTGAGTGGGTATGTGAGTCGTTGTATTGATGAGTGATTGGTTGTCTGAGTAACTTTATGGTTGTCTGAGTATCTGTGCGAGTGGGTGATGGGATGTGTGTCTGCCTGTATGGATGAGTGAGTGAGTGAGTCAGTGGCTGTATGGGCTAATGTGTGCATGTGTGAGGGGCTGTATGGGTGAGTGTGTGCATGGCTGTGTGGGTGAGTAAGTGGATGTGTCAGTGGTATATGGGTGAGTAACTTGGAATGTGAAAGGCAGTACAGGTGAGCAAGCTCTGCGGAGCGTGAAGTGAAGAAAACTCCGCAAACTCCGCGAACGGAACAGACTTCATCGCCCAGGCCTAATTATAGTTAGCTCAGCTAACTATAACTGATATACCCAAGCCTAACTAAGTCCGTGTAGCCTTTGTTTTTATTTAGGTAAATTTCTAAGATTTTTTTAATTCCAAGTTTTATAACAGTAACGTTCCTGTAACCTTTGGTTTTTTCAGTGAATATGTTAACAAACAAAGGCTACAGGAATGTTATGGTTAGGCAATAGCATTAAAAACATTCGAAATTCATGAAAAAAAAACAAAGGTTGCAGGAACATTATAGTGAGGTTCAGATTTTACAAACACAAAACCTTAACAATTCAGCAGTTATAGTTATAAGTTTCTCAAGTTACAATACCTCATGCCGTAAGGTAACTACAGCTTACTTCCCAGCCATGCACAGTTTTCTTATCAGTAATTTTAGAGTAAATGTTACTGTGATATGATCAATGATGTCATAGAAGATGTTATGACTGATGTAATATGTGGGGTATTTTGCAATGCATAGCAAGAGAGCAAGTTGTAGTTACCTTAGAGCTGACTTATAGTTACTTGAGATAAATACAACTATGACTGCTGAATTCCTATGGTTTATGTTTGTAAAATCTGAACCTAACTATAACGTCCTTGTAACCTTTGTTTTTTAAGTGAATATATATATATATCAGCTCTGTACACGAGTATTGCCCACCCTGATGGAATGAGAGCAGTGGAATTTTATTTGGGCAAGAGACCTATAGAAATGTACCGCCATAGTCAAATGTTAATGTTAATTAGAATGATTCATTGGTGTCTTCACAACAATGTTTTTATGTTTGATAACGCGGTCTTTCAACAACTAAGAGGAGTGGCTATGGGGGCATGCTTCTCTCCCAGCTACGCGGGGCTCCACGTTGGCTGGTGGGAGGAGCATGTCCTCAAAGTACAACATGCCACTGTATGGTCTAAACATATTGTCAAATACTGGCGATACATAGACGATGTGTTCATTGTATGGCAAGGTAGAGAAGATCAAGCTAAGCAATTTGTTGATAACATCAATAATAATGTGTTAAATCTACATTTTACGGCTAATATTGACTGTGTTGTCACAAATTTCCTTGACATTCAAGTACGAATAGCAGATGGTAGGATTGAAACCTGTTTGCACAGAAGGCCTACATCGGGTAACATGGTGTTACATGCAGGGAGTTTTCATCCACCACACACTATAGCTAGCATCCCATATGGCGAGTTCATTCGCATACATAGAGCATGCAGCACTCCAGAAGCCAGACAATATCACCAGTTGGAGGCTAAGAAGAAATTGGTAGCCAGAGGTTATACATCAGGCAGGCTAGAAATGGCCATGAGGAAGGCAAATGCCCTCAATCGCACAGCTCTTCTAGACCTCAATAGGAATTTTCAGCAAGAATATGGTTATTTAAGTGATAAGGAGGTTGGAGAAAATCCAGAATTAGGCTAGTCACAGGTTACAGTAGGCAAGCTAAACGCATTAAAAATATTATCAATAAAGAATGGCCAATTGTTCTCACTGATTTTACCTTAAAAGAGGTTGTTCCCACCACTCCAACAGTAACCTTTAGACGTGCATACTCTATGCGTAATGAGCTAGTGAAAAATAGCCCAGAAACCAATATTACAGCAAGCTGGCTATCACCCCGTAAGGGATTTTTTTAGGTGTAGCTCATGTCGAGCTTTTAAGTTTGGCACCAACACTGCCACTTATTTGACATGTTTTTCAGATGTACCTATCGCTCTGAAGGCCTACTACACCTGTAGAACGGAATTTTCTGTCTACGTTCTTAAATGCAGTTGTAACCTATGCTACGTAGGCAGCTCTAAATTACAGGTGCATGTGTGGATCCTTCAACATCTCAGAGCGATAGTGAACTCTGACCAAGCCTACCCAGTGGACCGGCATTTTAAAGCCGTACACAATAACAGTTTGAACTGTTTAGAGTATTTTGTAATTCATGCCGTGGCACCATGCAAGAAGGGTGGTAATAGGGAGAAAGCACTGCGCCAGCTCGAGTCACGCTATATAGTGGAGCTTGACAGTAAGTCCCCGGCGGGTCTGAACATAGGTGAAGACCTATAAAACTTTTTATAGGTGGGAGATATTATTTAGGCCATTTCATCCTATGTGGCATCTGTAGATTCTACTCTGGGTAGCATTTTTTCATAACAGTTATGGAGGTATTTGTCTCTGGGAGATCTATTTGTAGATTTTCCAAGCTGTATTTTGTAGATAGTTTCCTCGCTCTGTTTCTGTATTTTCTGTATTTTCTGTATTTTCTCTTTTTTCCATTATTTGCCCTTTATTCAGCATGAAACAATATATGGATAGAGGAATCGTGTTTTACTCGCATAACTTGTTATGTTTTGACCTCTAGCCTACTCGTGGACCGTAGAGTTTTTTTTTATGACAGTCTCTTATCTAAGTGTAAGATAGTATAAGGATTTACCCAAAGTATTAGTTTTTGATTTACCACCCTAGATTTTTGAGGCTGAACCTATGAATACTCCTACTGTGTAATTTCTCTTCTTTTTTTCTATAAGGAGTATGGCCGCCATATATCATATATCATGTAGCACAAGTCAGTCTTTGGGGCACTTACCTGCCAGCAGTTGTGCCGAGCCCCGCTGAGGCGCAAGAGCGCAATATCTTTGGGCTCCAGCGCCGGCCGGGCTAGGCTCCGCCCCCTGACCGGGACTACCACGTACAGCAGCCCCACAGCTCCCAGCCAGGTGACGCTGCCGCCCCAGAAACCTCAGCGTGCCAGGAGGCGCTACTAAGCACAGCCCGGTCCCTCGTCCCGCGAGGACGCGCGCGGGACGTGCCGGGAGAAGCCAGGGACAAGGGCGGGACCGTCTGAGGCCGTCGTAGGCTGGCAGAGGCTGGACTTGGCCCCGTCTCTGTAACCTGCGGCTCTATATCCTGCTTCCTCTGCAGTTAACATTTTCTTCGGCTAGATTCACCCAAGACAGCTACTTGTGAGTACTTGTTGGATTACGATATACCCGTTTTAAAAGGTTCGGCCATATCTCCTTGTTTACACCCCAGTATAACTCCCGCACCGATCTATGGAGAAACGTATGTGCACTGCGGGGACATTGGACGCATACATCCTACGGGCTGATTCCTTAATAAGCAAAGAGATCCATCTAATAGAACGTAGACTCTCAATAGATTCTTGTTTCTCCCCGCCTAGAGAATCTCCGCTAAGTACCCTCTCTTCTTTGAGTAAGACTCCTTCACTTAGTCCCCCTACTACATCTGTGGCTCAAACTACACAATGCCAACCTGTTACCACTGTCAATCACACCCCCCCTGCTCCACCCAGTGTGAAGGGCCCACAAACTCGGGGGAAAACTAAGCATTCATTAGATCTAGCCACAGGGATTATTCAGAAGAGTAGTAAGTCAAAGAAACAGAGTAAAAATACCGGAAAACCGAAAATGTGCACTTCAGGCACACAAACAGATCAAAGGCAACTTTACCTTACCGCTCAGTCTACTTCCAATCTAACCACTCCCGACTCTATTTTTCAAACTCACGTCAACTATTCAACAGAAGACATAATATGTATTTTTGACCAAAAACTCGAGGCAATGACTCTTAGCCTTTCCACTAAGCTCAACGAATCACTTAGGTCTTTAGACCTTAAGTTGAACCAAATTCTAGAAGCCAACGATCTACTTAGATCCCAAGCATTAAGAGCTGACAGCCTATTGACTCTTGGCACTCACATTATTTCCTTAACTAACCCCTCTTGTCACTCTGAGGAACATACTAATTCCCCACAAACTGACATTCCCAAATGCTCAAACACACTTCCCCCTGGTAGGACCATGAATGAGAAGAAGCCAGCTTCGACACTCGTTCAAGAGAAAAAAGTCCAGCCAAAAAGTTTTTCCAATACCGCCACCCTAAGTTCTCATCCAAACCTAGACTGTCCAAATCTCCCGCCTGCCACCTGCCCTTACATCATTGTCCTAACAGGTGTTCCCCCCTTACCTCAAGGAGCGATAGAATCCTGGTCCTCCCTGCGAAACAAAGCAGTGGATTGGCTTGCAAAACATAGACACTTCAATGTGCTCAATTCCAATAAAATAATCATGGTACGGAGAGTCGGATGGATCGGTCCCTCGCAAAAAACTATCCAGGGTGATTGCATCATTATCAACTTTAATACCCCACGAGCCGTCCGTTCCCTCTTAGCACAAAAGGAAGAGTCTTCGCCCCATCCCACAGCAATTCTTCCTGTCCCACTCGGTTTCTTCTACCGCCCGTTCACCCACCCAGTTAAAAAAAACAAATGGCTCTGTTATTACGCAAAACAGGTATGACTCATTGTCACTAATAGAGGAGGTAGACTGACTATCCACATTCTCAATGTTTCCTAACTTCCCAAAACCTGTGTCAGTAACTAATAAAACGCGACCTCTCCTAATTTCCACTTCTGAAATTGAGTCTTCGCCATTGAGTAATTTCCCATTCTCACACCCTCATAAACTTCTGCCATCTTTTACACATTCAGAAGTCATCTCACACCCACCCCCAATCTTACAGCAAGTTCAACTAACTTACAAACTGCAATCCAATTAGACCCAAAATTGATCCTTATTCCTGAGAATTCTCCTTTTCCTGTCCCAATTAATCAACCACTTACTCCATTAAGGAGACCACTAAAACTCACTGCCGGCCACCCAGTTAGTGTAATATTTTGGAACATCGCAGGCCTTCATTAAAAAATTAATCATGAAGGATGGCTAGCATTTGCAAGGCGCTATGACATCCTCTGCCTGCAGGAAACCTGGGCACCTTCCCCCATTCATTTAAACGGTTATAAAACCTTTCTTTCTCCCGCGCTCCCTTCAACTTCACGGCGGGCCAAGGGAGGATTAGTGATCTATATTTCCAACCTAATCCCAGAACAAACCATTAGCGTATTAAAAAATGAGCCAAACTACCAGATTCTACTCATAAAATGTAACAAACTTATTTCAGTGTTGATAGTAAACTTCTATAATAATTTGCAAGATCTTCAATTGATAGGCACACTGAAAGAAATGCGCCATTTTCTCCTGGAATACTATAAACTCCCCCAAGTGAAAAATCCAATCCTAATTTGGGGAGGAGATTTTAATCTTTCACTATGTGAGAAAAATAATCTCACCTGTGGTTTTATGGATCACCAAGAAAACATCTCCACCCATTTCTCTCATTCTTCAAAAGGTTTGTTCATGAATGAAACCATGTCTTTGCTCCAACTGACCTTTTCTAACGAGCTACTAACACCCACTGTCAAGCTAACCCCCACATACCATGGCAGAGGAGCCTCGACCTGCATAGACTTCATACTCTTGGCACTCTGCGCCGCCAACCTACTTACTAACTTCACCACTCATGACTGTGCCTACAGTGATCATTTCCCTATTTCCCTATGCTCTAAAATGGTCATCCATTGACCCAGACAAAATCCTGGAAAAGATTATAAAAGGGAACCCGGCAGCATTTACAATCTTTCTGGCGGAGTCCTCATCACCCCAAGAGATTGTAGCAAATTTTAAAACCATCACTATTGAGATAAACAAGGCTCTGACGATCTTCCCTAAAACGAAAAGGAAAACGACAGACAGCTGGTTCAATTCCTCTTGCTCAAAGTCGTACAAAGCACTTAAATTAGCCTTAAAGAAAGTCCCCAGAGATAAAATAGAGGTCACTCAATGTAGAAAATCTTATAATCAGATTCTAAAAAAACGTAGGAAAGAACTAAAAGAAGAGCATTGGATTGCTCTCCACAAGAGCTGCAAATTAAAGGACTCCTCATCTTTCTGGGAGGTTATAAATTCTTCATTTCTATCAGGCCCAAAAGAGCAAGGTACCATAGAGGTTACTATCACTGAGAATGAATGGATCAATTACTTTTCAGACATGTTCAGTCTCACAGACCCCTCCTTGATGTCCCCAGGTCCCGCCGAACAGACCATACTACCCGCCAGTGACGCTCCCAATCCTTTCTCCTTAGACTGTAGTTTGGTAGAAATAAAATCGGCTCTCAAAGCTAGCCGGGGAGGGAAGGCTCCTGGACCTCCAATATGGCTTCAGGGAGGGCCTGGGCACCATTGAGCATGTCCTAAATCTGGTTCTATTAAGAGGCAAATTTGTAAACGCGAAGGGAGGAAGACTTTACATGGCTTATGTCGACCTCTCTGCAGCGTTTGACTGCGTTTCACACGCAAAACTATGGACCATCTTGCTTGACATAGGGGTAGTCAATTATATAAGAGAACTTTACTCAAATGCTACTGCTAGAGTTAGGTTCGGCATAGGGGGCCAGCTATCCACATCATTCAGGGTGGAGCGGGGAGTCAGACAGGGCTGCGTCCTGGCTCCTTTCCTTTTTACTATATATAACAACGGTCTAGAGGTAGCTATGCTGGAGGGGAGCCAGGATTTACCACAGATTAACAACCGCCCAATCCCTGCTCTATTAAACGCGGATGACGCAGTAATCCTTGCACGCACTCCACTAGAACTACAACGCTCCCTAAACCGTTATCATAAATTCATGTCTGACCTGGATTTAAAAATCAATACAACCAAAACCTTTTTAATGTCGTCTGGCAATAATCCACCAAAGGGTCATGGCATCTACATCACAAACACAAAGATTGATTACTCCGCAACTTATCCTTAGCTAGGAGTGGTGATTGACGAAAAAGGGACATGGAAAAGGGCAATTGAGGTGAGAAAACTTCAGTTTCTGAAAGCAACGATGGCCCTAGTCTCTTTCACTCAGAGACTCGGAAAGAGATCCCCCAAAGAGATTCTTGAAGTTTACCGCCCAAAGTGCATCACCACCGCCATCTATGGTGCGGGTATATGGGGACACGCTCAAGTGGATCCCATCCAAAAAATCGAAAATAGTTTTCTCAGATATCTACTAGCAGTCCCCCAATCTTCATCTACTTATTCCTGTCACCAAGAATTGGGCTTGCCATTTATTTCTGACATCATCCGGATGCAACCAATCTTGTTGTGGCATCACATCTGGACTTCAGACAAGTTGCTTCTTACTCAAGAAATCATCAAGGACTGTCAAATATTTGAATACTACCAAAAAATCCCCTGGCTGCACTATGTACAGAAATTTTTCACCGACCTGGGATATCCAAATTTTTATACAGATCCTCTGGACTTGGCAATGATCCCACGCAAGCTATTAAAGGCTGAATGCCTAAAACATCTAGGCGATCCTCGCCTGGCCGGTGAAGCCAATAAACTTGCCATCCAGCATTCCTTACAAATTCAAACCTCACACAATATTGAGCCTTATATAATCTCTAATTTGCCAATTTATGACGTTTTTTTACTCACCAGATTTAGACTCAATAACTTTCACCGTTTTATTACTTTTCCCAATATCAATGACTGGTCAAAGGAGCTTTCCTGTTGCCCGTGTGATGACACCTCCACACAATCCCTTCTACATGTCGCTTTTTTCTGTAAATTTGATGTTGATCCAAGAAAACGGTGGCTGAAACCTCTTCTGCTACAAATGGCCCTACGTGAATGTTGCCCGGCATTGTTGGCACTACAAATATTGGACTCCCCTCTGATATCTTTTAACATTGCTAAATTTTTTAAATTTTGCATCAGGCATCGAACAAATTTACAATTATAAATCCTGATCTTGCGATTGTCAGTTGCATTTCAAACTAATTTTTCAATAATTTGTCTTAATAACCATCTGCTTAATTCAAACTCTAAATGAATTATGCATTCAAGTTTTGCTATTTTGCACTTTGATTAGCTTTGCTACTTTTGTACTCATCCACTCCAATACAGAACTAACAAGTCCTTATGAAAACGTTGGTTTCTTTTTTTAAAAAAAAAGAAAATAAACTCTTGAGTATTATACCTATATTGTGTAAATTCTGACAAATTTTTATTGTGTATTTGTATTATGCTTTTATGGCTTTGCTAAGCATGCCGAATAAAGCTTTTATTGAATTGAATTGATGTAGCACAAGTCAGCTACTTTTTTAATCCTTTTTTGAGCACTTAAGCACTATTATTGCACTGTTTCACACTATAGGCACATTTGTACTTTGATAAGCGATGTTCTGGCTCTATGACAACTACCCTCTAGCCGTAATATTATTTAACAATACCAATAGAAAAATATGTAGACATTGAATATATGCTTAGTTTTGCATTAATATAGATATAGGTACTGGTCATCCTTACATAGAGTGCCTGTTTTAACTTATCTGTACACCAATATAGCTGCATTTGCACATTTGTATAGCGATGGTTTGCACATAACTTGGTATTTGAACCTGTTATAACATCTCATTTCGCATTCCTTTATTTGCACTATAGTGTAGCTGTATTTGCACAAATGTATAGCGATATTTTGCACTCAACTAGGTATTCAAACCAGTTTCAATATATTCAATGCTGAATTTGCACATTACTTGCATTCTTTGCACACAAGCGCTCTTTGCACATAAGTATTTACCTTTTTTAACTAGGTTTGTATGTGTTATGTTTTCATCTATTTGTAGCATATTATGTATATAGGATGGAATTTGCATTGTGCCTTGTATTTCATATGTCTATCTGTTTAAAAATATTTTTTTTCTGATGAATACAAGTGGACATTTAGAGAATAGAGCAGATTATATCAGCTCTATGTGTAAGCTGGCTATTTGCAAGCGACCGTACAAACAAATGCTATATAAGATGGATATAATATACGTAGCCGTCTCTGTATTTTAGATTAGCTCTGCAAGCTTCGTAATACACTGTATTTTTTGTCATTATAAGTGTGGTTTCAGGGGGACGAATAACTTACTTTAAGTATTTTGTCTATGTCCAGCATCATGCCGATCAACGTCATCAGGTAGCGCCATATCTGTGCCTTTAAAACTATGTTTCAGCTTCCTGTTTGTTAAGTGATCAAGGACACAGCCTAGTGTCCGAAACGCGTCTGAGGCAGCACCGTTTGTTCACAGCATTCAAATAAATAACTATTCTGGCATCAGCCTATTGAAGTGTCCGTGTTCCTGTTTGTGCAAGGAAGCACTAGGGAGAAGCGAAATATATATATATATATATATATGTATATATATATATATATATATATATATATATATATATATATATATATATATTACCTACTGGCGGTCGCCAGTAGGTAGTTATAGTTAGGACCACGTTTCCATAGGAAAACCTCAACATTCTATTTTGAATAACTTTGGCGCCGGTCGACGAATCCTCGCGAATTTCTCAAAATAGGTGGGGCGCTACGCTCCGCTCCTACCCTGAAAGTCTCGGGGGGATTCGTCAAGCGGGGGCTGAGATAAAAGGGGGGTCCCAAAACGCGTTTTTCCCATGCATTTTTCCATAGGACCTTTAGAACGAGCTACAGCCCGAACGGCTGAACAGAATTACTAGAAATTTGGCAGAGAGGTAGTCCCTAGGTCAAGGAAGTGCCTTTTGTAGGTTTGGTGTAAATCTGTTCAGTAGATTCTGAGAAAATAGCCTTTAAATCAATATATATATCTGAGCCCGCTTACGGTACGCTTACCGTACGCTTACCGTACGCTTACCGTAAGCTTACGGTGGCGTGCGCGAGCGCGATTCTGATTGGCTCTTAGATCTTAGTAAACATTCGAATCGGCCGAAACCAGGAAGCGGCGTCCGCCATTTTGTCTCTCGCACTGAGTGTTGTTTATCAAACATGATGGCCAAAAACATGTTACGGGGCTGTTTTGACAACTCCCTCCCACATAGTCATGTTGAGGGAGTCCCCAAACATCCCCCAAGAGCAAAAACGGTTTTATTTTTTTTTCGGCAATTTCGCGGGGTACGCTTACCGTAAGCTTACCGTACGCTTACGGTAAAAAAATAAAAATAAAAAAAACACTATCCACACTTACCCCACCCCCTGTGCTTTTGGTGGCCGCAGGCCACCAAATGTGCAGGGCTTATTAATAGAGAAAAAAAACGTAATTTTGGCAACATGAAATTATAAAATCGAAATAAAAAAAACACTATCCACATTGACCTCACCCCCTGTGCTTTTGGTGGCCGAAGGCCACCAAATGTACAGGGCTTATTAAAGTTGATAAAAACCGTGCACGGAACGAACTGCGTTAAGTGGGCGCGCACGCCACAAATGGCGTAAAGTAACTTAGCATTTAAAAAACCGTACAAATTCACTGAAAAAACCATAGGTTTCACACACGTTATAGTTAGGAAATAGCATTTAAAAAACCTTGCTAATTCACTGAAAAAACCATAGGTTCACACATGTTATAGTTAGCTGGACATTTTACTGATAAAAAACCAATGAAATTCCCCCGTTATAGTTACTGTAGGCAACTATAACTCACGCGACCGTAATCCTCTGCTGATGACATATGTGTCTTTATGAAAAAAAAATATTTGTAATATATGTATAGCTAAAATTTAATGGAAGAAGATATGGGCAAATAAGTGTCTAAATACAGTATTAGCATCAGCAGAGGATTGCGGTCGCGTGAGTTATAGTTGCCTACAGTAACTATAACGGGGGAATATATATATATATATGTGTGTGTGTGTGTATATATATGCTAACACCTTGGCTCTATTGACCAAAATAAAGGCAGGCACTCCAGATAGCGATTTAATTGCTTTTATTTCCCAACAAAATGCCCTAGCGCGTGGTGTCAGCCAAAGCTTTTAGTAAAGTCCATTTTTATTTTTATTTTCATGATCTTATGCATGTCATAATAAACATAGAAAAATACTACTAACTGACCCTAAAATACTCACGATGCAAATATAAAACATCACAAGAAAAAAAATCTTTATTTTTAACATATTCTCAACTTTTATAAACTTAATGGAGGCAAAAAGCATTTTATCCATTCTTTTAAAATATATAAATATGTAAGTAAATATTTTCTTGAATGAATTATAATCCTTGCCTTCAAACTAAAACACACACACATAATGTTATCATTAGTATTAAAAGGAAAAACAAAGGGTCCATATATGAAGTGTATGACTCCTGGAAGTGGAAGGAAATCTGGTATGTTTACCTTAAATTCATATCAAAGGGAGGGATCATTATGGTCAAGTGCCAAAATCATAAATTATCATATTTCATTCAAATTCTTCCTAGTCAACCACTAATAATTAACAATTTAATGGTCCCACCAGATAAAAGCCAGTGCTCCAATCGATTGATAATAAAAGTTTACTAAAACTACTTCTCAATTAACACACACAATAAGAAACTCCTGGTGACCTTATGGCATGAAACACATAATTTCAATTATATAAACATTAGAATGTCGGAAAGAATTTACATTTACCTGGCCACTAACAACTATGATAAAGGGTTTCAAGTTAGACGCCAATTATCCTACATGCACTTCCATCTCCTCCTCCTTATTCAACCTGGCTGGTGTCTTGGTATGTAAATCCAGGATATACCTGGATTCCAGGTGCCTAAGCACACCTACCTGGTTTCATCCCCTCAGATTAGTGAGAAATCTGTCTACAGCAAAAACTATAATTTCAGCACGTCACTCTCATGTTGCTCAGAAAAGTGGCGTGCCACAGGGTATATAAAATCCACACTCCTAATAGCTCTTTGATGTTCCGAGTCCGCTTGTATAGTAGGAGGGTAGTACTTTCCACATACATCAGGGAGCACTGGCATTGCAAAACATAGACACAGTGATCAGTATTACAGTTGAAAAAAGTGCAGATCTTCCTTCTTTTTCCATCAGAGGTCGAGTATTCGGAGATGTTAGAAATAAACCTGCAGGCCTTGCAGTGGCCGCACTTTAAAGAAACCTTTAGTTTTACTCAGCCATGTATCCTTCCAAGGAGCCATGGTGTAGTAAATACAAGTCAGGGTGTCCCCCAGTGTTCTACCCTTCCTATAAGTGATTAAAGGTTTCTCTGGTAAATCTCGGCCAATGATAAGACCTTTTTTCACTATGTTCCAATATTTACATATTAGTTTTCTAACTCTATAGGAGGAGGAGGTGTAGGTCATAATGAATCTCGTGATATTATTTTGCTTTTTCGTTTTTTCTTTGAGATACAATAGCTGGGCTCTTTTTAAAGGGTCTGCCTTTTTTCCAACTATAATTAAAGTTATAGACATGTATCTACTTGCTTGGAACTTCTTTCTCGTGAGTGTTGTCTGTTTTCCTACTCCTCTGCATTACTGCAAATCTGTTTAAGTCTCAGTGTTTTGCCGTAAGGAAAACTTACTGCTAAGTTCCTAGGGGCAGATTTATGTTCCCTGGCACATCCCTGCAAATCAGCATGGATGCGCCAGGGAAGATGCGTCACAAAAGTTTACCCTTGCGCCACAATAGATGCGCCGCATTTACAATGCAGCGCATCGTGGCGCAAGGATAAACAGATGCGTGACGCATCTGATGGCGGAAGGTTGGCGCATTGCTGGAGTTGCGTCGCAAGCGCGACGCAGCTCCAGCAAGGCTCGGGGGTGCCCTATCATTTTAATGCTGCACCAATCCTTACGCCTGCTTCAAGCAGGCGCAGGGTTTTGACGCAGCATGGCCGGAAAAGTGACTGAGTGAAATCTTGTAGATTTCACTCAGCCACTTTTCGGAGGCGTTCCTGCGCCGGAACGCCCCCCCGTGCAGGTACGCCCACATGTGGCGCAGGCTTTACAACGTGACGCATCTCCCTAGATGCGTCACGTTGTAAATGGGGCGCAACATGGCACAGTGTTTACGCCGCCGCTGCGTCACAAAAGTGACGCAACGGCGGCGTAAAAGTGGCGCCAGTCCGTTATAAATCTGCCCTCTAGGGTGTTTACTAGTGAAGTGCAGTGTGCTATTACCTGCCTTCGTTTTACGGTATACTGAGGTATGGATCTTTTCTTTTTGTACCTGTAAAAGTATATTCAATAATGTAGTTTCCTTGGAGCTCACAGTAACTGTGAATTTCAGATTATATGGATTCTGATTTAGCTTCGTGGCATTTTTGCATGCCTTTTCTTTGGACCCCAACCATAAAATAAATAAATCATCAATATACCGGGTCCAAACCAAGATACTGTTGAGATACTCCTCGTTAGTATCTGCCCAGGCCACCTGCTTCTCCTGCCAGCCCATCACCAGATTGGCGAAGCAGGTGCCCATTGCATTCCCCATCTTTTGGAGATAAAAAATGCCATCATGCACAAAAATGTTCTTTCTCAGACAGTAGAGAATCATATCAATGAGCATCTTCTTATGCTCCAAAAAGCATGATGGTCTACTTTTTAAAAAAATGACCCACAGGCTTTCACTCCAAATTCATGATCAATACATGTATACAAGCTCACTACGTCAATAGTAATCATCAAATAAGTATCAGTCCATACAATATTGTCAATCTTTGTTAGGAAATTCCTGCTATGCATATATATAGATATATTCACAGAAAACACAGGGACCCTACCGTTAGTTTGATGTTTTACCCACACAAAACCATAGAAATTCAGCAGTCATAGTTATACTTATAATTATACTTATGTTAAGAAACCATAACATGCGGCCTAACGTTACTTAATGGCACGAATGATAGTTTCTTCTAATAACTATAACTTTAAGTATAACTATATCTGCTGAATTTCTTTGGTTTCTATGGTTTTGTGTGTGTAAAACCTGAATCTCACTATAACGTTTCTATACCCTTTGGGGTTTTCAGTGAGTTTCTATGTTTTTTTTTTGCATAAAGTAATATTTAATTACTATACGTGAATACAACACCTGCAGTGCCAAGCCAAAGGGCACAGCTGGGGTGAGTTGCAGGGCCAAGCCTGGGGACAGGCCCTGTGGCCAACCCCACCACATACATTACACCCAGCCTGCACACAGCGTTTGGCCGTGAGTAGTGTGGGTATGGTATATGAGTGGATGAGGGTTTTCTAGAATGGGCTCCGGATCCCGGGGTACTCGCGGATGCCCCGCAGGTGCCAGCAGTATCCACAGGTGCCCAAGGATTCTCAATTTGAGTCCCAAAAATATTTGGGGCAATATTTTGCCCAGGAGTGGTCCCTCAGAGACCCCTCCATGTGTCATATAGAGTTGGAATACCTGTATCCTGACCCTTTATGTGTTTTTGACACATTATTTTTCCTTCAACAGGACCAAGCAACAAATAAAATGGGTGCCTCAACTTTCCTTTCAGGTTTCGGCCAGCCAATCAGGGATTGCTTTTCCCCAGGACCCGGGGGTACCTGCGGGTACCCGCGAGTCCCCTGCGGGTGGATCTGCATAGGCTCAGCATCCCTTGATATTTCTAAATTTCTTTCATCAATACCTCCCAAACTACTGAACAAATTTACACCAAAATACAACAAGCATTTGCAATGCAATAGGTCTCGCATTTCTGAAAGTTTGAGCTTTTGGTGTTGCATTATTATTTGCAATGCCAAGAGGTCAAACTTTCAGTAATGCAAGACCTATTGCTTTGCAAATGCTTGTTTAAAGTTGATCGTACCTCCGGGATCCCATGACGTTCTTCAACAGCAGACCTGTGGCCTTTAGTAAAGGGCCTACATTTTCCCCCTCCAGATAACAACATGGATGGTGGTTCACGCGATGCACATGGAGAGGGTGGGGAGAGAGAAAAGCTGCTTTCGCGCTCTGAGGGTGGGAGGAGAGCTCAAAGTGAACCGGGACGGTGAGCGGGTGAGCAAACAGGGAGAGTGAGCACGTGAGCGAACAGGGAGAGTGAAAACAATAAAGCATACCATGAGCACAGCTAAACGTTGAAGCTCCCACGTGGGCTGCCAATACAAACAAAAAAAAGTGGTGGCTGTAAAGCGCTCGTGTTGGGTTAGAAGCCTGCCATGCTGCTTTAAAATTTTTTAGAATAATGTAAAAATAGAGTTGGGCGAGCTGCACAGCCGACTTTGTTTAAAATTAAGAGTGGCATGCAGACTACTTGAAAAAAAAAGATAGAATAATAAAAAATAGAGTGTGGCGACGCGCTCACAAGAAAATAAAGGCCGGGCCACTATTGTTAAATATTATGGGTCGTCTGTAGCATCACCGTGCAGTTAAACTGCAGGGTGGGTTGCAGAAGCCTATCTGAAACAGCAGCTAGGAGAAAGTCATTAATAAAATAGCGCTCAAAAACTGTAAATACCACATACTGAGTAACAACACATTTAACAGGGGCAGTCCTCATGGGAGGTTACAACGGGAGAAAAGGCGATACTAAGTAGGGCCTACTAAGCCTATTAACGAAACAAAAGCAACCATTTACAAAGGACAGCAATTGAAAAGATAGGCGGAAAATGGAGCGAGCTTAAAGTCCATACTTGAATACAGCATGTCTCGAAGAGACAGCGAAAGTGCTGCCTAGACGAGATCTAAAAAGGTCACTTTCTGGACCAAGGTCTACCTTTCTGCCAATTTTGGTGTAATTCTGTTCAGCGGTTCGGGCTGTAGCCGTGTTTAGAAATTGCAAAATCCCCATAGACATTGCATGGGTAAAAAGTGTTTTGTGACTCCTCTTTTTTCTCGGCCCCTGCTTGATAAGTCACCCTGAAACTTTCCAGGCAGCAGCTTAACCAACTTACGTACTAGTTTTGAAAACTTTGTGAAGATTCTTCAAACAGTGTTGTTGAAATTAGAAATAAACTGCGACTCCAAACCAGGTTAGTCACGAGTCTTTATTCTGACCATCCACTCCCACTGAAATGACAATAGCTCTAACATTCTAAGTTGCACTCCCCTGGGTTATACCACTTACGGGACAGGGAGGGGGAGGTGGAACATACCATAACAGAAAACCTGTGCTAAGATTATAACACATCTCCCCATGAAGGGAATATAACAGACACAATACTTCAGGCAGTGTTCACAACTCTGTCCTTACTCCATGTTTATCCATTTTCTAAATGGACTACATTTCTACCTGCTTTGTCCACCCTTAGGGGTGCACCATACTTACTCAATCCAGGTTGCACTTTACCAGGTTTTTTGATCAAAACAGGAGAATTCGCATTTAACTCCACATTCTTTGCTCCATGTTTTTCGTCATACAATTTTTGTTGATGTAACTCAACTCTCTCTTCACTTTGGCTTAAGTCAGGTACTACACTTTTTCCCCCACTCAACCATGACGGATTCATTTTGGTACTGGGTTCCCTCCCTCTGAGAAATACAAAAGGGGATATCCCCGTGACCCCATTGGGAGTGGTGTGATACGCCCAAATGGACTCTCTCAATGAGTCCTCTACGTTAAATCCATTAGTGATGGCTAGTTGTATGTGTTCCTTGATCATATGATTCACCCTTTCTACCAACCCATTAGCCTTGGGACAATAGAGAGCAGTTCTTTCATGCTTTATGTTGTGTTCCTCCAAGAATTCTCTCATTGTCCCGGAAACAAACTGCACTCCATTGTCCGTGACAAGGGTGGCAGGGATGCCTTCATAAACAAAAATGTTCTTCAGAAATGAGATAAGACTGTTCGTTGTGGTGGAAGACGTGAACTTAAAGTTTACCCAATGGGAGGTGGTGTCCACCAGAACGAATATAAATCTCTTCTGTGGCCCCAGAACCTCCATAGGACCAATGATGTCCATAGCCAGTTTAGTCCACGGAATCATTGGCACGCTAACAGGAGCCAACGGAGCTTTGTGGTTCACTTTGCTTTTGTCGCTTCTCGCACAACTGACACACTCTTTAACTTTCAATTCTACCCTGGAGTCCATTTTAGGAAACCAAAAACAGCTTCGCACTTTGTTTTTAGTGAGGCTCCTACCCAAATGTCCTTCATGGGCCAAGTCTATAATCTTCTTCCTCAAACCCTCAGGTGGAATGATTTTGTCCTCCCGATGCCTGCGACCAGACATGAAAGACAGTTCAAATCTCACCTCCCAGAAGTCTCTAACCTGGTCGGGAACCTCTGAAATCTTCTTTGGCCAACCATTGACGATGAGGTCTTTTAACGTATCCATGACCTTGTCCTCTTTCATGCCCCTGTCCCATTCTACGTCCGTTAGAGAGGGTAGATGGGTACATCTAATGCTTCCTCAACATGGGTATCCCTGAGTGGCAACCTTGATAGGCAATCCGCGATGACATTTTCTGGGCCTGGTAAATACTCAACTTAGAAGCAAAAGTTTTCCAAACCTAGAACCCACTTGCTTATCCTGGGAAAATATTCTGAGCATGTCTAGACGAAAACATGAAAGTTAGGGGTTTGAGGTCCGTATGAATAGTGAACTTAGTTCCCCTTAAAAAAAACTTAAAATGATGCACCGCCCAAAAGCATGCCAACGCCTCTCTTTCAATGACTGAGTAGTTGCGTTCTGACTCACTCAACATACGGGATGCGAATGCTATGACTCTTTCTTCCCCTTCACCTTTTTGGGATAGCATAGCCCCCAACCCCTTGCTTGATGCATCCGTGGTTAAAATGGTTCTTCTTTTTGGATCAAAAGACCCCAGGACTGGTGAATCCAAAATGCGTTGTTTTATCACTTCAACCATTTCGCTGTGTTTCTTCTCCCAAACAAATGCAGTGCTTTTCTTTAGGAGATCACGTAACCCATCACACAAATCCGCAAAATTTCTGACAAATTTGGACATGTATTCCACCAACCCAAGGAACGATTTAAGCTCCTCCTTGTTCGATGGATGCGGGGCATCCCTGAGTGCCTCAATTAAGCTGTGCTTGGGTCTAAACCCCTCCTTGGAGATAGTGTGCCCCAAATAGTCGACTGACGTGACCTTAATCTTACATTTGTCTAGCTGTACCGTTAACCCTGCATCAGATAGTCTACGACACACTGTATTGAGGGTGACATCATGTTCATCCTCTGTCTCCCCATACATTAGTATGTCGTCCTGGAAACAGAGAGTGTTCTTAATACCCTTAAGCACTTGTTGCATTATTTTTTTTAAAACTGAGGCCGCTGAGGCGAGCCCAAATGGCATCCTTACAAACATAAATGCCCCAAAAGGCGAAGTGAATGCCGTCAAAGGTCTCGACTCAGGATGCAGCTCCACATGGTGGTAGGCCCTGGACAGATCAATGACTGAAAAAAAACAAGCCTTGCCCATGGTACTTATCATTTCATTTATATTGGGGAGAGGAAATCTCTCTACCCAAATACTTTCATTTAACGAACGCAGGTCCACACATAGACGAATACCCTTTCCATTACCTTTAGATGCCAAAACTAAAGGCGCAAGCCATTCTGTTGCTTCAATGGGTTGTATGACTCCTATATGACACAGTTTATCCAACTCCATCTTAAGTGTCTCTCTGAGGTGGAAAGTTACTGACCGTGTTTTGTGAACCACCGGTTTAGCACCCTATCTGATTTTAATTTAATGTTGGAAGTCACGTAACTTGCCCAGATTTTCAGTGAAGAGGTCAGGAAACATAACTTGTAGGTTTTTCCCACTGTTAAATCCATCAACCAGAATGACCTGGTTCTCCTTGTTGGGATCTAAAATAATCCCCAGCTCTCTCTGATGTTGCCATCCGAGAAGATTGGCACCACTCTACAATGTACACATTTCCCACAGTGGATCTTCCCTTGAAATCGATTTGGCTACTCATCATGCCAACCAGGGGAATGGGATCTCTAGTGTAACCTTCAGGTGAGATATCAGGAGACTCCAACACCTCTTTACACCCCCCAGTGACCCCTCAAAATCATTTACATTTACCAACGTGAAAGGTGAACACGAATCTGCATAAACCTCTAGTGGTTTGCTATTGAACAGTACAACACACTTAGGATAGTTTTGTTTCCCACATGCAGCGCTATTTCTTACTTGAAAAACATACTTTGCATGAGATTCCTCACCAGTACTGACCACACTGACAGTGTTGCTTACCCCTTCTCTGCACACCCTTGCTAGATGCCCCCTCCTATTACATTTGTTACACAGGACACTACGGGCTGTACACATCGGGTTATTCGCAAGATGGTTACTACTGCCACATCTAAAACATTTTAAATTATGCATTTCCTTATTAGATTTAGGGACTTGAACCTCTTTGTTACTCCATTTGTCTGATAACTTAAGCACTTCGCTACTCTGCTCCTCCACTTGAACTGATGCAACAACATCATCTCTAACTTTCATCTCTTTTACACATTTCGCGGTATGTTCAATAGATTGAGCAATCGCCACTGCATCCTTCAAGGTTGGATTTTTTGCCAGAAGTTTTTCTTGTACCCTGCTACTGTTTGTACACCTAACTAATTGGTCTCGTATGAGCGAGTCATTTAGCTCCCCAAACTCGCATAGCTGAGTAAGACCCCTTAGCGCTGCAATGTAGTTACTGATCGACTCACACTTTCCTTGTACTCTGCTGAAAAACTTATGACGCTCCAGAACTACATTGACTTTATCTCCAAAATGCGTTTCAAGTTTCATCAGTGTGATATCAAACACATCACATTCGTCCTCATCTTCCACTTCGGGTTCAGGTAAAGTTTCGTAAACTTTGCGCCCATGAACGCCCAAATTATGCAGAAGAATATGCTGTTTCCGCAATGCTGAGAACTTTTCCCCTCCCATAGCAATTAAGCATGATTCGAAAAGCTATGCCCAATCTTTCCAGTGAATTTCTGGATCCCCACAGTCGTTTAAAAAGGACGGGGGTTGACTCATGCCTGGCGTGCCCATCTCAAAATGACCTTGTAAAAGGTTGACAGTTAAAGGAAGCATTCTACGGATTAACCCACACTACACAGGCGCAGAAATGCAGAACAAGACCTGGACTGCCCCAGATAGCTCACTGACAGTTTTCCACGTGGGCGCCCACGAAGTATACTCATGCGAAATACTGTTATGTCACAGATAGTCTCAGATAATAAGGCCCAGAACGTCCCCCAACTATACAATCTTACTTAGGGGTGCCGCAAACCTCTCAATGCCACTTGCATGAATGGTGAAGTTGTCTCTCTCCTCTTGGTTGGCTCCTGATTAGTAGCGTGGGCACTACAGATCGCGCTCTGAGGCGGTTGAAACCGCCGGCCTCCCCAGGAACTCACGCTGAAGGAGACATCCACAGGACCACCCACAGCATTGGAATGAAGTGAAGGTTGACGGCTCACACACGGCTGTGGCGCCGGACCTCCAGTGTGCACTGCGAGCCTCTCGCGTAGCAGCACGGCCCTCAGAAGCTGGCGCGCCGGCCCCTCAGAGAGGAAATTACCTCACAGGACGTCCGCAGCCTCTGCAACCTCCGGACCACAGCAAGTGGCTCTGACTGGGACGTGGCTGATATTCTCCACACCCCACTGGAGCAAGGATGGCTCCTCTATCCTGGACACCCACACGATGGAATGTGAGAACAGGGTCTCCTCAAACGATCCGCAAACCTCACAAAGGAAAGAATCAATGAGTCCCAAGCTGCAATAGGCACCTTGCCTAGTGGAGAAAACGAGTTGGCTCACGATGCAGCGCAGCACCCACCGCGATCAACACGAATAGGAATATCCTGCAGTGGTGTCACAACCAGTCCTCAGCCCGGAGAGAATACACAGAGGGGAGATGGTCAGCTGCCCCCTTCACAGCTCGTCGCCAGTGTTGAAATTAGAAATAAACTGCGACTCCAAACCAGGTTAGTCACGAGTCTTTATTCTGACCATCCGCTCTCACTGAAATGACAACAATAGCTCTAACATTCTAAGTTGCAGTCCCCTGGGTTATACCACTTACAGGACAGGGAGGGGGAGGTGGAACATACCATAACAGAAAACCTGTGCTAAGATTATAACAAGTGTCAAAATTATTAGGAAAATAATAAATGCCTCATCCACGGGAAAAGTAGGCCCTAATTGATTTCCTCTGTTCTGCCGTAGATGTCTTTCAGGAGTGGCATTTGTTGTTGGATGCGGCCCCCGGCTCCAACATCTTTAAACCTTCTCTTGCAGGGCAAAGAGTACACAAGCACTCAAAATAGGTAGATAATTATTTATTCAGCAATTTCCAGCCCCTGCTATAAGTTTCGGCTATTCAGCCTTGTTCACACATGGGGTGGCTATGTTACCATACTCAATATATGACTGTGAACAGTGAACAACAAAGTAAGACTAGTCAGTGCAGCGTTCAATAATTACACAAAACTAAGCCGCCATCTTGGACTGTTGTAGAAGTTAAAAGGAAAATAATGCGTAATTGACTGATTATGCAAATGTAAGCATATAAGTACATCAAAGTCTTGAAAATATCCGACAAATGTTTTTTAAATTAAATTCATACTTGTAAAGTCACAGAGCAAGTCAGGGAGCCACATGCATTTTAAACAAGTCGTTTGCATAAATATATGAAAGTGAAGAAAAATATTCAACAATTATCTATTTAAATTAAATTCATACACGTAAAGTAATACCTATCTGGGAGCCACATGCATTTTGAACAAGTCGTACTCTGACTTACTGTGTAGGTCATTCCTGCCGAGTCTAAGCGGTATAGTGCCCAAATAATAAGTGATTCACAAGAGTGGTTGGTCTAAGGTGTAGACGCTACAGGTGTGGAGATTTCCTCATGTTGACAGGGGGAGCCAGACTAGTGTCAACACCGGCCATAGCTTATATAGCCTCATAAGGGAATTACAGTCTATGGCTAACACAGACTAAAATATAGGGTTAGAAGTAAGCCCCAGTAGGCTGCAAGATAGTCATATGAAAGAATCAAGGACCCCTTGTCATGTAGAGTGAAACTCTAAAAGGCTATTGCAGCCCGAGTGGGCAGCCGTATTACATTTCATGGCATAAAGAAACCAGTTATACCTTACATGGCCAACCATAGCTACAGAGGATACAGCCCAAGTGGGCAGCAAAATTCAAGTGCATGACAAATAAATGAGGACATAAACAGGCAGTGTAACAAATGGATGATGCCCCAGACTTGTTATGTTATGTATTGTCTTTTCTGTGCTTTTATGGTGGAAAAGCTGCTGCTGATGGTATTCAGTTATTTTTTCTTGTCCCGAGGGCTCGACTGTGAGAATGTGGTATACTGTATTTTTTTTTAGTTCGAACCCAGCCTCACTCTAATCTAGTGTACGCAGAAAAACCTAGACTTATCCCTAGACTGGCCCTGTCCTGTGACCTGGAGGGGTGCACAAAGGCAGGCCTCATTTACTGACTGTGAATTACTGCTTCAGTTATGGGTTTCGCTTGAAGAACAATGGTTGGATTGTACCATATTTTGCAAATCCATAGTTTTAATCAGACTTTTTTTATCTTTGTCACCAGAGTGGAAGCACTAACCCAAATCCTAGCGCTAACACCTCAAGTGTATATTGTGAGCATTTGTGTATGTGGTCTGTGGTACATGCATTGTATGTATGGGTGAGTCAGTGTAATGGAGGCCTGTGGGCTCTCTTTTTAGGTTGAGCTCTGCGAGGCATGCAGTAGTTAAGTATGCTGTGGAAACCTCGCCTTCTCTCCACCCATATTTTTGATTGGCTGGTGTCATTGTCCTTGGTAAATGCTGATTTCCAATTGATAATGAGGCTTGTAAGTCAATCCTTGTTACCGCCCTCTCGCCATTTGTTACCTCCCATGAGGACCTGATCTTTTACTTCTGCCGTTACACGGTCTCCTTCATAAGTTGGTAAGCACAATTGTTTTTTTGATTTGCAGTACGGTCCGCTTTCACTTTAGCGGCCGTGCTTGTTTATTTAATTAATTTGCCGTGCGGGCTGAAAGGGAGCGTTTCTACTCATTAATCTAACAAGCATTTGCAATGCAATAGGTCTCACATTTATGCGAGTTTCACCTATTGACATTGCAAATAACAATGCCTTTTATTTTTGTTTTCGTTTTTAAAACATAAAAAAAGGCATTGACATTTACAATGCCAATAGGTTAAACTTGCGTAAATGCAAGACTTATTGCATTGCAAATGCTTGTTGAAGAATGTAGCCTGCTCCTGTGCACAAGATGAAGGCAAGGTTGTTTTCCTAGATAGGGAGTGTGTATGAATTACATTCCTGAAGCTTGAGGGAGAAGACTAGAGCATTGAAGTCAGGGCAGATAAGACAAGGGTTCTTAAGAATTGGTAAGCTGTTTTGCTCAGAGACACTGCTGGTTAGTCTTGCTCTGTTGCTGCCATCTGATTTATGGTGGGAGGGTGAAGCCAGAAGCCAGAAGCAAAGTGACCTACCCATGATGTGTTGGGCTGCTAGATTGTGGAGAATGATTTGCATTACCTTATAAGAGTGGGCACTGTCTCTCCAGGCTAAGTAGTTCAAGAGGTAATTGTTGCTGCATGCAAGAATAGTGACTGAGGTAGACTGTGACGCCATAACTACAAAGACTGCCTAAGGACTGTGCCATTCCATTTATGAACTGTGTCCTGGGCAAACAGTGCTGCTGCAGTTGTGCCTGATGCAGACTGTGCCACTACAACTGCCAACTGCACCGTGGCAGGTTCTGCCACCATCAAGTGATTGTGCTTGAGGCCGGTCATGCCACTGGTATCAAGAACTGTGTCAAGGTAACCTGCTGCAGTAACCACAGGCTCTGCTGTAACTGCCCTTGTGCTGCCATGACTTTAAATGCTTGGCAGCCCAACCACGAACCTCACACGAGACCCAGAATCGAGTCCACCATCTACCAGAGACCTCTGCTTTTGACTGGATCGTCCGCCTGACTGCAATGATATCAGACTGTAGCCTTCACTATTGTCAGATCGAGACCTTGCTGGACTCTTATTCGGTGAGAGTGAGAAGAGATGCATTCTGCAGGTCCCCACCTGCCACCAGAAAAAGGACTCTTGTTAAATGTCTGAGTGCTACAAACTGAACTGAGATGTAATGTGCACCTGAGCCTTTATACCTGCCAAAGAGACATGCTAAACCCCTGGCTAAATCTTGCCTAATCATCTTTGTCGCTTCCAGTGATCTCTGGCTTTCACCACAAGGCCTCCTAGCACTCAATGAAGGAGACACCTCTCTCCCCAAGGCTGGGATGTCTTTTGGTTGATGTTTCTGTTGATAGGATTTTTTTACATGGAGTGATAGCTAGTCCCATGCATAACCCTGCTCATTTCGCAGTTGAGCTTGGGACTGGCCAAACCTTGCCTAAAATTACCTGGAATAAGGGGGGGGAGTGAGGGCAGAATCAAATGCACAGAAGCCCAATCTCTAGTGTGCTAATTGCACCAATAACCAGTTCTGTGGAGTATTATGTTTTAAGTGTGTAGATTAAAGTGCTTTTATTTAACAAAGTAAAGAACTGATTTGGAAAATTAGTTAGTGAGCTGCTGAGTGATTGTTGGTTTCCGAGCTTGAGCACTCACACACTACCTTCCTGTGAAACCTGCGACTGCTAGCCATCAGTACCACTTACCGTCAAGCGCTGAAGGGGTTGCACTTGGCGAACGTTTCCGAGCCATAGTATGACAGACCCAGGACATCAGAGTTCACAACCCAAGGACCCACAGCTGAGGCTCACTAGCCCCAGCTTGCCCTGTGACTTCTGGAACCGGAACTAACAGAACCACATGCTGGCAAAAAAAGAAAATTAAAAAAATTGATCATTTTGTATAATTTTAAAAGATTAGTAGGGATGATTCCCAGTAGGCAGGTGTCCTTAGAACGGATGTAGAAACCCTTTCTAGTTTTAATGAGCATCTCATGAGAATATGTTTCTCACTGGTGCAAAGAAAAGGTACTGTTGGCTATGAATTAATGTAACATGAAGATATAGTTTACAAACATAAAAATTACTCAAAATATAAAAAACGGATAAAGACGGCTATGAAGAAAAGCATTGGCTAAGCAAAGTATCGGGCCAGCAGCAATGTAACTGAAGTGCCTTTTCTTTGAGGTGGATGTACACATGTGATCAGGCAAAATGCTGTTGCTCACAGTGCAAGACAGCCAATAAATGAGGTAGGCTGACTCACTGCTCTATGCTGTATGATGTTGTGGGCCCTACAGAAGTGGATGACAGTTGAACAGGTCATGAATGAAGGTAGGTGGCTTGCCAAAGCTCCCCTTTTTAAATCTTTATTTAAGATTGTTTTATTTATGAATTTGTTTGTTTAGATGAGGCTGGTAGCATAACTAAAGTGGTTTCTCAGCCAGACGTAAACAAGTAGAGGAACACTATAGTATCCACTCATCCTGACCTCAGGAAATAGTGGTGTCTTACAATTAGCACTTGGACTTGAATCAATAGAACTTTGTCAGCACAATGTATTATACTATTTTTTTTACTTCCAAAGCTCTGTGAGATTTCCCTGCTCCCCACTCTCCTAACCTGTTGACTGTGCAAATATGCATATTATTTCTGGCTTCACTTCAAAAAGAACAGTTGTACCTTTCAGTTGATGACTAAACCTGTTTTACTTTGTTATATTGTTTGATTTGCTCAAATTCGTTCTTTAGCGTAAAATGTTGCAGATTGTTTGTAAGCTGAAAATCTTTTTTGTGTAAACATTGATAAATGTGCTGTCTGAAAAGTGTTTTTCTCCTCCAAAAAACCTTTCCTGACATGTACCATGTTTTCTTGCTTCTTCAAAGGTGGTCACCTCTGTTGCTAAAATGTCTTTGTGAAGAAATGTTTCCAGCCTGAGCACTGCTGTTTCAGGATGTGGCCACTAAACTGCCTTGCGATTGATTAGCTTGACTCATCCGAGTATGTCTTGTGGCAATGTTGTAGCTCTTTTCTTCACTTTGCAAGTGGCATCCTGTGGTTAAGTGAGTTTGATGGAGAGTGCGAGTCCCTGCAGCGACTCCCCTCATTAGGCCTATTGTGGCAAGGATAGGCCTTGGGCCAGAATCAAAGCTTCGATAATACAAAGTCACACCACTGACAGCAAATAATGCAAATCATCTTCAATACAGAAATAATTCTTACACAGTCACCCAGAAAGTGCCTTGGTACTATTCAACATTTTACCACTAAACTTAGCTGTTTTACAATTGGCATTTAACTAGAGACATGTATCTAGTGCATAGCATGCACTGTACCTCTTTCACTCCTTGGCGGACCCCATTGGCATTTAGCTGGCTTTCTGTAAGCAGTGCATGCCACAGGATGTATTTCAGACCCTCCTGGGGAATCCTATGGACATTTGGCTGGCTGCCTGTGGTCAGGACACTACATGTGCTAATCCTGTCACTCCTGGTGGCTATATTTGACTTTTAAACAATGCATCCCATGGAAGGTTCCTCTGTTGCTCCTCAGTAGGACCTGGCATGCAAATTCTGAAATCTGCCTGATGCTTCCAACTCTTGATGACAAAGGAGTTGATAACATTTACAGAATGGGCCACAGCTTGTAGCCTCAACTACCCTTTCACCCTGAATGCCATCATTTCACCTCTTACTATCTCACGTACTACTAGTACTGCTACTGCTCACTAAGGGGCTGATTATGATGGCGGTCAGATGAGCGTCCAACCACCATTGTGTTGGGAAAGGGACTGACTGACAGTGAGTTGACAGTCCCGCCAGGGAAATTATGGCTCGTGCTACGGCCCGAAAAAGTGCTGCAGCATAAGCCTCACTGCTAAAAGGCATGTTTGTAAACATCCCTGCACCTTGTGACAGGCACCATGCGGTGCCTGACACACGGTGCAGGGATGTTTCGGGGGGCACCATAGGTGCCCCCAGACCCCATAGTGGAGTGCCAGGGGGCAAGGGGGGCCTGCTAGGAGCCCCCAAAGTCACTTTGCGTCTGCCTTTTCATGGCATGCGGGCCGCCATGAAAGGGCAGGCAGAAAGGGACATTGTAATCCTTATGGCAGTGCCTGTGCAAGCACTGCCCCTATTGTAGGGTTTACTGTTCCTCCGATGGTCCGACAGGCTCCTTGAGCCCGTCCGATGCTTGGCAGACGGTCCCTTCGCCAGATGCCTCCACCTGCCTCATCATAATGGGGCAGGTGGACCTGCAGGGGCCGATGTCAGTGGGACTGCCTCTGACGCCCTGATGGTGGCAGTCCCACTGCCATCGTTATCGGGCCCTAAATTACTACCTCACTGTCTCTTCACTTAACATGGCATATACTTCCTAATTTAATTAGGGCCTGTTTTAGTTCTTGACCGTCAAGGTCCTGCTGTCTCTTTTATGATGGATTCACCTCCCTCTGACTTGGTTGAATATCTGCCAGATTTAGATGAAGGTGGGTCCATGGGCAGAAGTCTGCCACAGTCCCACTGCCCCCGCCAGGAATCGTTGCCCACATCGAAGGTGCCATAGGCAAGAGCCTCGCTAAGCTGATTTTGATATGCCTTTCCATAGAGGCAACTGTGGCGGGAATCCCCCCTACTTTGAATTGATGGAATCAAAGGAAATGATGTAAAAAACGTACCTTTTTTCCTGCTTTCCGTTTCTGTTCCCTTCTTGTACCCCATTGTCCGGGTCCCTCCTTTGCTGTTCCAACTCCACCATGACACCAAACGACTCCGTTGTCACCAAGATCTAAGATAAGCTACTTGTACAATTGTCCTATGTATCGTGTGTTGACAATTTTTGTAGCCTCATGCATTTCTGCATTGCTCTTACATGCAATAATTTTGTTAGCTGTAATGCAGTAGTGTTCGTTTTCCTACTTATCAAGGTAAATTCAACACACCTGTGTTGACACTTAAACATGTTTTATGTTGTTGTGGTGCTTGGGAGTAATGCTGTAGTGGTGCCTGTGGGTGGGCATTCAATAGTGTGCATATGTTTTGTGAGTGGCATGCAATATGTAACACAAAGGTACATTACACATTGACTACATATGTTTTTTATGCAAATATGACACATGTAAATTAACACATTAATAAGTTGTAGTTACCAGCCTGCACAGGAACTCACTCCGCCAGCAAATTGCTGCCAGCACATCGCCAGCACAACAGGAACATCTAAACCGGCTCGGCACAAACCCGCCACCACTGCTGTCTACTGTCTATTGCCGCAACATCTAAATATGGCAGGTGGACTGCCGTTAGCTTTTTCTTTTTTTACAGAGTTTTATATAGCGCAAACTTGACCCGAAGGTATGGGGCATCAGAGCGTTTTACATAGCAGCAGTTGCGTTACATGAGGACACATTCATATTTTTGTTAGGCACGGGGAGATTAAGTGATTTGCCCAGAATCACAGGATGTTCAGCGTCATTGCTGAGACTCAAACCCGGTTCCCCAGGTTGGAGTTCGACCACCCTAGCCGTTACGCCAACTCCTCTCCCCTTGATAGAGCATTTGGAACCACTGCTATGGTGGGACGACAGTAGTCCCGCCAAGAACTAAATCAGGCCTTTAGACTGAAAACTATTGATTGCTTCCCTCTCCTTTCTTTCTATCAAATTACTTTACCTTCCATCCTTTGCTTTCCTCTTCTATCTGAATGTAGCCTACTCTAAGTTGCCAACTCTCTGAATTATTTTCCAGTTGTCTCTGCAAATTTCACACACCTCATTTTATCGATCACAACTCTCCATCTTTGAAACCATATGCCTACAACTTAAAAATGCCTTATCTTCCCTAGCCTACCTCTTCATCTCACCAACCATTAGCATAAACTCACATAACCCACACTAATAATCACACTTAACTCCTCTTAATGTAATCTTCCTAAAAAACAGAAAGAGGAATAAATAGATTAAATGGTTTCATTGAGAGAACACGATTAATCCAAAGAACCAGCAAAAACACTAATCCTGGGTGCTGGAGTAACGTTGTAACTTCTTGGAAAGTGCTTCAATGCCTTGTCAGAAGTAGTAATGTATAAATGCACATACATTATTAAACAATATAATATTAGATATCATCTCAGCCAACTCCCGCTTCTACCTATTGATGTAATAATTTTCAGGTTAACACACAGATCAACTAAAATAGTGTAAGTGACCAGACTTCATGGTATATCTGGGTGGCTTGCCATTATTCCAGGGGCTAGCACTGAAAGCAATTTAATATCAGATCTCCTTATGGTGTGAAGTATCCCATATAACTCAAAACACAACTTTACCACAATATATAAGTAACTACACAATACATTTAAATGAGATGCATACTGCAAAATGCATGACATGGGATGAAAGCAGTATGACAATCTAATCCTCATGGATAGCTAGGGGCCAGAAGTATAGCCATTTTTAGCGGTCACAAACAGAGAATCAAACCATGTACTCACCCTATTTTGCGAGTTGGTAACCTACTACCGACTCCAAAAATAGGGTTTGGAGACGCTATTAGGAAGGGGATTTCAAGAGCGTACCTTCTTAATAGCGAGTCGCAGAGGCATATAGGAACATTTTGCGACCGGAATGCGGTTGCAAAACAATCCTACTTTACCCACTCCATGAAGGAGGTGGTGACCCATTCACAACTTAGAAGGGGTCTCCATGGGACACCTTACCCTTTGTGAATGTGGGCACCAAGAGTTTTTTAAGAGCTGGCAGTAGTTCCACAGACCACTTGCCTACTCATAAAAAATGAAAAGGAAACTTTACATTTTTCTTTTTTAAATGCATCCCATTTTCCTTTAAGGAAAACAGGCTGTATTACGGAAAAAAATTGCTTCACTTTACAATCAATCACAGACATGGTGGTCTCCTGACCCCAGCAGGTGACCATCTCTGTGATTAAAGGCTATTCCTAATGGGTTGCAAATTGTGACCTATGTCATGAATATTAATGAGGTAGGTCATTTGAGACCCCATTGGGAATCGCTAAATGTGTCTGAGACACATTAGTAAATTTCATTTTGCGACTAGGTAATTGAGAGTCGCTAAAAATCTTAATTAGCGAGTCACTAAATGAAATGTTTGTAGATCTGGCCATATATCACTAGCTTTGAGCTCTCCTGAGTCCTTCCCATCCGCAAAGTGCTTCTCTGCCTCATGAGTAGTAACCACTATAAAAATAATCATACCATACTATTGAAATTGAATTGTTTTACAGAATGTACCATTCCAGAAGAAGTATCACCCAACAACTGGATGATGTTCCTGCTCAAGAAAAACTTGAAGACATTTTCCTGTTTCTAATTGTGTTGGAGAATGCAACACATTTATAAAGAGGAAAAAACTAGGAGAAATAAAGATATTTCTCTTCATCGCACCTTTAGCGGGAAGGTGTAGGATTCTGATACATTCCCAGGCTTACTGTTTTGACAAATCCGGAAAAGTAACAACAACAAAGCGGAGGGTGGAGGGTCTAAGGGAACGTTTTAAGACCACTGCATGGACATATTCCCCAAGCACAATATAACAACAATTAAGATGTCCATGGGTCTGCTCGAGTACGAAGATCAAGCTCGGAACTACTGGCACAGCAAAATAGACCAAGAAGAAAGGAAAAGGAAGAAAAAGAAGCAAACCATATTGTTTATGGAAATCCTTATAAAAGGATGGAGTCCCATCACTCACCGTGGTGACATGCTTCATAATCTGGGATCTCCTCCTGATTGCAACCTGTTGCAACCAAGGGCTACAACCCCCTCTCTGAGAAGGGGGAGCTCAAGGATGTTTAGCACCCACTCTCCACCAATATAGGGGCATATTATCAAGAAACGGCGTTAAAATTATCGCCGCTTTAGCGGCAGAAAACTGCTGCTAAAGCGGCTATAATGGGCTTGATGATATACCCTTGAGAATTCCCATAGAAGCCCATGTTCTGGTGTCAACATGGGCTTCTATTGGAATTCTCTGCGGCATATTATCAAGCCCATTATCGCTGCTTTAGCTGCAGTTTTCTGCCACTAAAGCGTCGATAATTTTAAAGCCATGCTTGATAATATGCCCCATAATGCCTTCC